>NC_073625.1:61163739-63663739 GCF_029407905.1 Bubalus kerabau
ATCCCATGGATGGAGGAGCCTGGTAGGCTGCAGTCCATGAGGTCACTGAGGGTTGGACATGACTGAGCGACTTCACTTTCATTTTTCACTTTCATGCATTGGAGAAGGAAATGGCAACCTACTCCAGTGTTCTTGCCTGGAGAATCCCAGGGACGGGGGAGCAGCCTGGTGGGCTGCCATCTATGGGGTCGCTCAGAGTCGGACACGACTGAAGCGACTTAGCAGCAGCAGCATTATAAATATTTTACAACTGAGATAATGAAACCAAATTTTTATTCTAAATTTGTGGTTTAAATTAACATTTTTTTCATTATTTTCAAATCCAGAGAAAGCTCTTAATGAACTCATATCTATTGAAAATTTAGCAGAGGAAAATCATATGAAGCAGAGGGGATTACATCTCCAGAATTCCACTGACTCCCTAAATTGGGACATATCTTTACTTGTGTTGAGCAAGCACTGTGGCTATATTGTGGAAGAATGAACACCATACATAAGAGGAGGCCCTCAATTGTGTATTGAACACAATGGTTACAGTCATTGGATAATGCTATACTGAAAACAGTGAGCATAATGGTCATAGACACTTTTGGATAAAGTTACAGATGCCTCTGATACTACGTAATTGCTTGGGAGTGGGTAAGGAGAATGACTATATTTTAAATACACACACACATACACAAACGCAATCAAGGGCTCTTGAATAGTTGGCCAATAACAGTCCCAGTGGTAATGTTCTAACAAACACACATAATCCTTTAAATAGCATATTAAGATATTTGAACATATAATAAAGCCATTTTTACATAAACACATTCTCCAAGAATTAGACTTGTTTAAAAGAAAAGAAAAAAAAAACTTTAAATTTCTGACATTTACCATCCTACTATTTTCATGCCAAAATTTTCAGTAGATGGCAGTTCCTGGTGTGACATGTATTGCAATAAATCATGGAGTTTTTGTTAAATGCTTCTCCAGCTCCCATATACAGATGGATAGTCACATACACAATATAAGTGCATGGGCTCACATGAAAAAAAAAATAAAGAATCCCAATTTTTCATTCAGATTTTCTATGATCTCTCAAATTAGCCTGCACTATCTCAACCTCTATCCCAGCTCTTTCTTTTACCTTTTTGGGACACAAAAACCAGATAGAATACTTTCAGAGCAGAATATCTGTTTTAAAGCATATACAAATTTCTCACTGGTGCTTTTTTAAGAGCTACAAGCATTGTGTTCTCATTAGAAGACAGTTTCAGTTTTCCCAAGAGCACAGTAATCTCAAGGAGGTCTCTCACTTTGTCCTTTGGCATGAAAAAAAAAATCTTTTAATGATACCAATTAAGAATCTTGAATGTCATTTCTACATCTTTGTTCTGTTTCAGGTCAGCAAGTCCAGGGCTCAAAACAAAGTCATAAGAACTCTGTTGAAGCTTGAAGACTTTTTGTAACTTTTGAAAAGGAAGGCAGGTATTTCAAAATAACTGCAAATCTCTTATGGTATTTTCAATAAGAGATTACATTATTTATACTCTATTTTTATTTATCTTTATTTTCTCTCTATAAAACAAAAGAAGAAAACTGCATGAAATATGCCACTTTAATCATATCCAAATTTCTCCTGCCTAGTTACTATTACTTGTGAATTAAGCTACATGGCATTAACTTTTCTTAAATCCCTTTAAACAAATAATGCAAGTTTTATACAACATTACTTTGATTACTCTTTTTAAGAATAATAAGGGAAGTCATTCTCAGTACCTTTCTTTGACCTCTCATCCCCATGTGTTGAATCCCTCCTCCTTAGTGTTTTCACATGTGCCCATTCAGCAATAATTTGTCATCTTTATTTGGATCAGTTTAAGTACATTCAAAACCAGTTCTGCTCAGTGAGGCAGTAGAGATCTATCTTTTCCTAAGTACTGTAGCTGACAACTCCCAACTGGAGTATGGAGGAAAGGAGGTAAGGTCATTTTACAGGAGGCATTTTTTTTTTAATTGGAACATAATTGCTTTACAATGCTGTGTTAGTTTCTGCTGTACAACAAAGTGAATCAGCTATATATATACATGTGTACCCTCCCTCTTGAGCTTCCCTCTCACACACCCCCTACCCCACCTCTTTAGGTCATCACAGAGCACCAAGCTGAGCTCCCTGTGCTATACAGCAGCTTCCCACTAGCTACCAATTTTACTCATGGAAGTGTATATATGTAAATCCCAATCTCCCAATTTGTCCCACCCTTCCCCTGCCTTGTGCCCACATGTCTGTTCTCTACATCTGTGTCTTTATTCCTGCCCTGCAGATAGATTCATCTGTACTATTTTTCTAGATTACATGCATGTGCTTTAATACATACAGTAGAATATTACTCAGCCATAAAAAGAAAATAAATTGGGTTATTTTTCATGATGTGGATGGACTTAGAGTCTGTTATACAGAGTTAAGTAACTCAGAAAGAGGGACACAAATACAAGAGGTGTTTTAATCCTGCAGAACCTGAAAAAACTGTGCCCTCTGCTAAAAAGTCATGGTTCCCTTGAATGTAAATTTAATGCTTCTTAATAAAAACTGAGCACAAATATTGATAGTGTAAATTTTTAAAACCTATTTGATTTATTTAATTAGGATTGCTTATGTACGAAAAATAGTATTTCTTTGTGTAACATTTATACTGTTTGAAGGATATTGTAATTTTATTTTTTTTATTTTCCAAAAACAATAAAGTTAAAATAGTATATTTGGAATCATCTTACTCCATTTAATATTAGTATTATTAATTGCCCCAAGTATAATATAGCTCATAAAACTCTTGCAAAGAGATCCTGATAGAGAGGACATCCACTTACTTTCCCAGGTTAGTTGGAATGTGGTCAGTGTTTTAAAGCAGTTTTAAAATTTGATAAATTCTATAATCAACCTTCCATAGTGTGATACACATAAGGTTATTGTCCCTATTTTACATGTGGGCAATTAAAAACTCATAACTGCTATCTGGTTTTCCATGATCACTAAGGAATAAGTAAACAATTTTGGAACTAATAAACTATCAGATCCCTAATTATGTTCAGAGTCCTACATATTATTTGTCTCAAAATTTGATGAAACATTTTCTGAATATTAATTCCAGCAAATAGGTTAAATATAGTCAGATTCTTCAGCATACTTCAAGGGGCCAATATATTATAACCAGGTTGAATCAAATTTCAGAGTGAGGGTTATATTCATTTTTTTTAAACATAACTACTAAGGAGTATATTTCTATTTTCTAATCTCTTCAGCTTTTTCATCATTAAAATAATTTCCTTTTTAAAAAAAGTAAAGCATAAACATAATAAAAACATATATTTTAAAATGAAAATTAATCTACCAAAAATTCATAAGATTCCCTGTACTAGAAGTGAGCAGTCTCAAAAATGTCCTTGACTATCTCTCTATAATTATATGTATAGAAATATACATGCATGTGTGTATAAATCACACATACATATATATAATATATATACATGCCCTTATAATGTCATTTGCATATTTAACTATATACTTGGTTTTTTCTGTTAATAGATTTTCCCATAAAAGAACATGTAATTTTATTAATTAATGGTAACATAGTATTTCATGACCCTTAAAACACTGTATATGATAACTATATACCCACTTATATATATATATATGCATATGTATATATAAAATGTATAATAAACATCAGATTATATATCATATCAGTAGTTTTATTCTTCATTTCTTTGAGAGTGAATATACTTCACAGTGATTTATGAATTCCTTGTTCATGTTCTAGGCCCAAATTTCTGTCATGTTTCTGATGCTTTAGGGTGATTAGATCATCGGCAACTTTTGCAATTTCCTTCCTGGTCCTTGACCCACATAGAAATCTCTCAGTGTTCTTACCTTGCTATAGATGATCCGTGAATGAGCAAGCTTCATTTAATTCTTTGTATTTTGTTATTCCCCCATTTGCTCTTCGGCTTCAAGACATTTGCTGAGGCACAGAGAGCCAGGAGAATGTCAGTGATCAATCAGAGCAGTCTTTCTGCCTTTCGGTTTGCTACTATCCTTCCAATTTTACCTCTCATAACTTTCAAGAAATAATTCTGGAAAAATTCAGACTAGACTAGATGTCACTACTCTACTATAGTGTTTATTATACTTTATTAATTTTTTAACTGTTACTTTTGATGGCTAGAAAAATTAATGTTTGAGGAACAAAGGAGATGCTTCTGTACCATTGGCATCTAAGGCAATGCCTGGCACATAGTAGGCATTCAACAGATAGTTGTTTATCTGCTAAAGTTTCCATTCGATTCAGTATATCCTAAAGATTTTGTATGTGAGTGTGCTAAGTAGCTTCAGGATCATCTATCTCCTCTCTATGGACTGCAGACCTCCAACCTCCACCTCCCATGGAATTCTTCAGGCAAGAATACAGGAGTGAGTTGCCATGCCCTCCTCCAGGGGAGCTTCCTGACCCAGTTATCAAGCCTGAATCTCTTATGTCTCCTACACTGGCATGCAGGTTCTTTACCACTAGAGCCACCTAGAAATCTCAAAGCTTTTGCATACATGCAGACTAAAATATATATATATATATATATATATATATGAAATCTAGAAAAAATGGTACACATGAACCTATTTGCAAAGCAGAAATAGAGACACTGATGAAGAGAACAAATGTACAGGCACCAAGGCAGGGAAAAAGGGAGGTGGGATGAATTCGGAGATTGGAATTAATATATACACTCTGCTGCTGCTGCTGCTAAGTCGCTTCAGTCGTGTCTGACTCTGTGCGACCCCAGAGACGGCAGCCCACCAGGCTCCCCCGTCCCTGGGATTCTCCAGTCAAGAACACTGGAGCGGGTTGCCATTTCCTTATCCAATGCATGAAAGTGAAAAGCGAAAGTGAAGTTGCTCAGTCATGCTGAACTCTTCGCGACCCCATGGACTGCAGCCCACCAGGCTCCTCTGTCCATGGGATTTTCCAGACAAGAGTACTGGAGTGGGTTGCCATTGCCTTCTTCATGTATAAAATAGATAACTAATGAGAACATATTGTGCAGCATAGGGAACTCTACTCAATACTCTGTAACGACCTATATGGGAAAAGAATCTATAAGAGTGGATATATGTACATGTGTAACTGATTCACTTTGCTGTACAGCAGAAACAGAACACTGTAAAACTAAACTAGTAAAAATTTTAAAAATAAATAAATTTGTGTGTGAAAAGAAAAAAAAGAACAATAGGATTGCGATTGCACTACGTTTCTACTTAGTCAATTATTCATGTATATAATCATTCTATAAACATAAATAATCACCTGCTATAAATTTGACACTAATAAAATTTTTAGCAAACAACAGCACTAAACTACTGAGCAAGTGCTTTTTATGTACCAAGAACTTGAAATGGATTTTGCTCTTATTCTTAAATCCTGTTTGGAGTAGAACAATAAATATAGAGATTTTACAAAGAAGGTGAAATTAAGATAGCTTAAGTATTATGTCAGTATTGCAGACGTTCTAGAGAGCATAATCAGAACTGAATTTAAGCTTTCATTGAATCTATTGTCTAAGTTTTTAACCATCAAAATATTTTTGTTACATGACTTTCATCTTCAAAATTGTGTGTATCCCTCTGTGATTTTTTTTTTTCTATTTCTGTATTTATTGAAAGAATGTGATAATTCATTCTTAAATTCTGGTAGTGTATTCAAATAATGTAATTGATTTTTGAATGTATAATGGAAATATCTTTGAATTTCTGGTATAAAATTCTCTGATAATTTATTAAAATTTTCATGTTACTGGATTTTAAATATTTGTTAGAATTTGTTGATAATTTTTGCATCTATGTCTATAGGAACATTTTTTGGAAATGTTTAAGTCTTAAAAAATTTTTATTATGTTATTAGGGCTATACTGTCATCCAAAGACTGTAAAAATGAAATGATTTTTGGATCCAAAGCCCATAAATACAGGCCAAAGCCTATGTGGTAAACCTAAATAGGGAGGTTGCCGACTAAAATAAAGGATTAAGTAAGGTTCTGAGTGTTCAAAAAATAAAAAAATAGCCAAAATGTCCGGGATAAAATAAAGATCACTCACCATGCCAAGAATAAGGAAAATCACAACAGGAGAAAAGACATTCACAAAAAAAAGACATTCACCTGACACCAACATCAAATGAATCAAAAGTTGAAACTATCTGCTGAGAATTTTAAACCAACAGTAATAAAAATGCTTCCACAGTCAATTACACATTCTATTGAAGCAAACAAGAAATGAAAGACATCAGCAAAGAAGTAAAAATTGTACAAAAGAACCAAATGAAAATTACAGAAAGGAAATATACAATAAAAGAGAAAGAAACCTTCCTGGAAGGATTCAATAGTACAGGCGGTATAATTCAGGATGCAGTCATTGACCTTGAGGACATAAAAATGGAATTTACCCAATATGAACAACAGAAAATACAAGATTGGGGAAAAAATGAACAGAGCATTAAGGGCCTATAACAAATAACAAGATCCAATACTTTTACAGCACATTCTTATGTGGGTCCCACTTGGAGTGGTTAATATGGAGTATTGAATACATAAGTTATATAACTAACTAATTTAGCAAATAATTTTCCCTAAGTGTGCTTTTTGGAGAATTTTCCAACTCATCCAGTATTTGCTTCATTTTATTTGGCAGCTTCTTCCTCAGGATATTTCTTTCCTCCCACATTTCTTCCCACATAAGCAGCAAAGTGCATGGTATACCGTCCACATTTGTTTGGAAATCTCATCAAATATGCAAGTTTATTATTTTCCAACCAAAAACAGAACACAATTTAGCCAAGTCCCCTGTCACTTTATAAAACTGATTTCTACCATGTCCAATAATATGTTCCTCTTTTCCTCCTAAGGCAACCACAGAAATAGTTTTAGTATTCATATCTCTATGAAAATTCTGTTCATAATGAAATATGCATTCTTTAAGATGGCAGAGCATTCTCTGTATTCCTCTTGTGTCTTCTTAGGCCTTCACTAAAATATCTTTAATATCTGTATTTCTGTCAAAAATTCCTTCAGGGTGGTTGTTAAGTTGCTAAGTCAAGTCCAACTCTTTGTGACCACATAAATTGCAGCATGCTGGGCTTCCCTTTTCTTCACTATTTCCTGGGATTTTTTCAAACTCACATCCATTAAGTCAGTGATTCTAACCATCTCATTCTCTGTCATCCACTTCTACTCTTGCCTTCAATCTTTCCCAGCTTCAGGTTTTTTTTTTTTGTTTGTTTTGTTTTGTTTTTTCCAATAAGTCAGTTCTTCACATCAGGTGGTCAAAGTATTGGAGCTTCAGCTTCAGCATCAGAACTTCCAATGGACATTCCGGGTTGATTTCCTTTAGGATTGACTGGTTTGATATTCTTGTTGTTCAAGGGATTCTTAAGAGTCTTCTCCGGGACCACAGTTTGAAAGCATCAATTCTTTGGTGCTCAGCTGTCTTTATGGTCCAGTTCTTGCATCCGTACATGACTACTGGAAAAACCATAGCTTTGAATATACAGACTTTGGTGGCAAAGTGATGTTTCTGCTTTTTAATATGCTGTCTGGTTTTGTCATAGCTTTTCTTCCAAGAAGCAAGTGTCTTTTAGTTTCGTGGTTGCATTCATAGCCCCTCAAGGTAATCTGGGATATATCTATTAAAAGAGTCTCAGAACATTTTCTAGCCTATATCCATTACCCTATTCCAAAGTTATGCCCACATGTTTAGGTATTTGTTACAGCAGCAACACACATTTCTTTACAAAACTCTCCATTAGTTTTCTAGGGCTGCTATAACAAATACCACAGAATAGGTGGCTTAAAGCAACAGAAATTCATTTTCTCACAATTCTAGAGGTTAGAAGTCCTAAATTAAGGTTGTTATCCTTAGGACTTTGTTCTCTCTCATCTTTCCTTGCCTGTTCCTGGCTTCTGGGGGTGGCTATCAATCCTTGGTAGCCTTAGTTTGTTGGCTCATCCCTCAAGTCTCTGTCTAGATGGTCAGAAGGTATTCTCCATGTCTGTGTCTCTGCTTTCTTTTCTTAAGGACACCAGTCCTTGGATTCGGGCACACTATAATCTAGCATAATTTCACCTTAATTTAGCATTAATTGTATCAGCAAAGACCCGATTTCCAAGTATGGTTACATTCCGCAGCTCTATTTCTGAAAGCCACTGTTTAACCTAGTATACTACCCTCATGAGGTTATAAACCATATTTGATAACTGAAACAAAAGTGAAAGCACTATCTTATCCTCAAAACAATGCAGTTTAAAAGTGGTAACTGTCCAAGTTCGATGCAGGATACAGGAAGCTTGGGGCTGGTGCACTGGGATGACCCAGAGGGATGGTATGGGGAGGGGGATGGGAGGGGGGTTCAGGATGGGGAACACGTGTACACCCGTGCCAGATGCATGTTGATGTATGGCAAAGCCAATACAATATTGTAAAGTAAATAATAATAATAATAATAATAAAATTAAAAATAAAAGTGGTGACAGTAAAAGGAACCAAATGGAATTAAGGTAGCTACACTTCTTTCTGAGTATTAAATGTCATAAAAAAATAACTTCTGAAACTCTTTTGGTTTGAATAAATTTTTTGTGTGGGAATATTTTGATTATGAATTACATTTTTTAATTAATTCTTGAATAAAGTCTTCTGGTTACTTATTGTTTCTTGGCTTAGTTTTGCTAACCTACAGTTTTCAAGGATATTTTTCCATTTCATTTAAGTAATCAATGTTATTATACTTTTCCTTTTAGTATCTGTATGATCACTAGTGATATCATCTCTTTTATTCCTTATATTGATAATTTCTTAACTTTTATTTACTTCTTGATTATTGTTATTGGTTTAGCAGTTTGATTAAAACTTGGTTAAAAAAAACAGCTTTTCCTTTATCTTTTTTGTTTATTGTTGTGTTCAAATTCATTGATTTCTATTTCCACCTTTATTCATTTCTGCCTATTATTTTTAATTTGATTTGCTCTTGTTTTTTGAGTTAATTGGGTAGGAACTTACATAATTGTTTTGGACTTTTATTCTTTTTAAAATATGGAAATTTAAAGTTATAACATTGTCACCAAGTATTGCTTTATACTATATCTTGCAAATTTTTTATTTGAGATATTCCTTGTTTATTTTGTAATATTTTTAAATATTCCATAAGATGTTTCCTTTGACTTGCAAGTTACATAGAAATTTGTTATCCAATTATTTATTTGGGAAATTTCTGCTGCTTGATTTTTTGATGTCTAATTTAATACATTTTGAGTCAGGCAAATTATAGCTCATAGTTTGTATGCTTTGTTTTTTGAAACTTACTTTATGGACCAGAAGTTTTTTTCCCCATGTATATATTTGTAAAACCTGTCTAGATTTTATGGTTTCAATGTTGGGTGCAGTTTTCTATAAATGATAATTAGGTCAGTTTGGTTCATAGTAATGCTCTGATCTCATGTATACATGCATTTTCATCTATTTGTTCTACTAATTAGTTACTCAGAGAGACTTTTTTAAAATTTTATTTATTTATTTATTTTTTATGGAAGGATAATTATTTTACAAAATTTTGTTTTTTTCTGTCAAACCTCAACTTGAATTGGCCATAGGTATACTTATATCCCTGGAGAAGGCAATGGCAACCCACTCCAGTACTCTTGCCTGGAAAATCCCATGGACTGAGGAGCCTGGTAGGTTGCAGTCCATGAGGTCACTAAGAGTCAGACATGACTGAACGACTTCACCTTCACTTTTCACTTTCATGCATTGGAGAAGGAAATGGCAACCCACCCCAGTGTTCTTGCCTGGAGAATCCCAGGGATGGGGGAGCCTGGTGGGCTGCCATCTATGGGGTCGCACAGAGTCGGACAAGACTGAAGTAACGCAGCAGCAGCAGCAGCAGCAGCATACTTATATCCCCACTCTTTTGAAACTCCTTCCCACATCCCTCCCCATCCCACCCCTCTAAGTTGATACAGAGCCTCTGTTTGAGTTTCCCAAGTCATATAGAAAATTCCTGTAGGCTATCTATTTCTCATGTGGTAATGTAAGTTTCCATGTTGCTCTTTCCATACATCTCACCCTCTCCTTCCCTTTCCCCATGTCCCTAAGTCTATTCTCTGTCTGTTTCTCCATTGTTATCCTATAAATAAATTTTTCAGTACCATTTTTTCTAGATTCAATATATATATGCATTCAGTTCAGTTTAGTTCAGTTCAGTCATTCAGTCGTGTCTGACTCTTTGCGATCCCATGAATCACAGCACGCCAGGCCTCCCTGTCCATCACCGACTCCTGGAGTTCACTCAAACTCATGTCCATTGAGTCCGTGATGTCATTCAGCCATCTTATCCTCTGTCGTCCCCTTCTCCTCCTGCCCCCAATCCCTCCTAGCATCAGAGTCTTTTCCAATGAAGAATACAATATTTATCTTTCTCTTTCTGACTTACTTCACTCTGTATAATAGGTCCTAGGCTCATCCACCTCATTAAAACTGATTCAAATGTGTTCTTTTTTATGGCTGAGTAATGTTCCATTGTGTATATGTACCACACCTTCTTTATCCATTCATATGTCAATGGGCATCTAGGTTGCTTCCATGTTCTAGCTATTGTTAATAGTGCTGAAATGAACATTGGGATACATGTATCTTTTTCAATTTTTATTTCCTCAGGATATATGCCTAGGGTGGGCTTACTGAGTCATATGGTGGTTTTATTCCTAGTTTTTTAAAGGAATCTCCATACTACCTTCCATAGTGGCTGTATCAGTTTACATTCCCACCAACAGTGCAAGAATGTTCCCTTTCCTTCATATTCTCTCCAGCATTTATTGTTTGTAGACTTTTTGATGATGGCCATTCTGACAGGTGTGAGGTGATATCTCATTGTAGCTTTGGTTTGCATTGCTCTAACAATGAGCGATGTTAAGAATCTTTTCATGTGTTTGTTAGCCATCTGTATATCTTCTTTGGAGAAATGTCTGTTTAAGTCTTTTCCTACTTTTTGATTGGGCTGTTTGTTTTTCTGGTATTGAGTTATATGAGCTGCTTGCATATTTTGGAAATTAATCCTTTGTCAGTTGTTTCATTTGCTATTATTTTCTCCCATTCTGAGGGTTGTCTTTTCACCTTGCTTGCAGTTTCCTTTGCTGTGCAAAAGCTTTTATGTTTAATCAGGTCCCACTTGTTTAATTTTGTTTCTATTTCCATTACTCAAGGAGGTGAGTCATAGAGGATCTTGTTTTGATCTATGTCATCGAGTGTTCTGCCTATGTTCTCCTCTAAGAGTTTTATCGTTTCTGGTCTTATATTTGAGTCTTTAATCCATTTTGAGTTTATCTTTGTGTATGGTGTTCTAATTTCATTCTTTGATATGTAGCTCTCCAGTTTTCCCATAACCATTTATTGAAGAAATTGTTTCTGCCCCATTGTATATTCTTGCCTCCTTTGTCAAAAATAAGGTACCCATAGGTGCATGGGTTTATTTCTGGGCTTTCTACTCTGTTCTATTGGTCTATGTTTCTGTTTTTGTGTCAGTACCATACTGTCTTGATGACTGTAGCTTTGTAGTATAATCTGAAGTCAGGAAGGTTGATTCCTCCAGATCCATTCTTTCTTAGGACTGCTTTGGCTATTCAGGGGTCTTTCGTGTTTCTATATGAATTATGAAAATTTTTGTTCCAGTTCTTTTAAAAATGCCATTGGTAATTTGATAGGGATCACATTGAAAATGTAAATTGCATTTGGCAGTATAGTCATTTTTACAATATTTTTCTTCCTATCCAGAAACATGGAATATCTCTCCATATGTCTATATCATATTTGATTTGTTTCTTACTGACTTATAATTATCTGTGTACAGACCTTTTGTCTCCTTAGGTAAGTTTATTACTAGATATTTAATTCATTTTGTTGTAATGATGAA
Source organism: Bubalus kerabau (assembly GCF_029407905.1). Lineage (NCBI taxonomy): Eukaryota > Metazoa > Chordata > Mammalia > Artiodactyla > Bovidae > Bubalus > Bubalus kerabau. The sequence goes on from NC_073625.1 coordinate 61,175,726, forward strand.
TGAGATTGATTCTTTAATTTCTCTTTCTGATTTCTCATTGTTAGTATGTAGAAATGCAAGTGATTTCTGTGTATCGATTTTATATCTTGTAACTTTTTTAAATTCACTGATTACCTATAGTAACTTTCTGATACTATCTTTAGGGTTTTCTAAGTACAGTATCATGTCATCTGCATATAGTGAGAGCTTTAATTATCTTTTCTGATCTGGATAATTTTTATTTCTTTTTCTTCTCTGATTGCTGTAGCTAGGACTTCCAGAACTATGTTGAATAACATTGTGGAAAGTGGATACCCTGGTCTTGTTCCTGATCTTAGGGGGAATGCTCCTAGTTTTTCACCATTGAAAATAATGTTTGCTGTAGGCTTTTCATACATGGGTTTTACTATGTTGAGGTAGATTCTTTCTATGCCCATTTTTTGAAGAGTTTTAATCATAAATGGGTGCTGAGTTTTATCAAAGGCTTTTTCTGCATCTATTGATATGATCATATGGGTTTTACCTATTTGTTACTATGTTATATCACAATGATTGATTTGCATATATTGAAGAATCCTTGCATCCCTGGAATAAACCCAACTTGATCATGTTGTATGAACTTTTTAATGTGTTACTGAATTCTTTTTGCTAAAATTGTGTTGAGGATGTTTGCATCTATGTTCATCAGTGATATTGACCTGTATCTTTCTTTTTGTGTGATGTCTTTGTCTGGTTTTGGCATCAGGGTGATGGTGGCCTCATAGAATGAGTTTGGAAGTATTCCTTCCTTGCAATTTTTGGAAAAAGTTTTAGAAGTATAGACAAGTATAGAGAAGACAAGGTCTTCTCTAAATGTTTGATAGAATTCTCTTGTGAAGTAATCTGGTCCAGGGCTTTTGTTTCTTGGGAGATTTTTGATCACAGCTTCAATTTCAGTGCTTGTAATTGGGTTGTTCAAAATTTCTATTTCTTCCTGTTTCAGTCTTGGAAGATTGAACTTTCTTTCTATTTCTTCCAGATTATCTATTTTTTTTGCCATATTGTTTATAATAGTCTCTTATAATCTATTGTATTTCTGCATTTTCTGTTGTAACCTCTCCTTTTCCATTTCTAATTTTGTTGGTTTGATTCTTCTCTCTTTTCTTCTTGACAAGTCTGGCAAAAGGTTTGTCAATTTTGCTTATCTTCTCAAAGAACCAGCTTTTAGTTTTATTAATCTTTACTATTGTTTCTTTTATTTCTTTTTCATTTATTTCTACTCAGATCTTTATGATGTATGTTTTTCTTCTAATTTTATGGGGTTTTTTTGTTGTTGTTCTTTTTCCAGTTGTTTTAGGGGTAAATTAGGTTGTCTGTTTGACGTTTTTCTTGTTTCTTGAGATAGAATTGTATTGCTATAAACTTCCCTCTTAGAACTGCTTATGTTGCATCCCATTGGTTTTGAGTTGTCATGTTTTCATTGTCATTTGTTTCTAGAAATTTTTTTATTTCCCTTTTGATTTCTTCAGTAACCTGTTGGTTATTTAGAAACGTGTTGCTTAATCTCCATGTGTTTCTGTTTTTTACATTTTTTTTTCTGTGTAATTAATATCTAGTCTTATAGTATTGTGCTTGGAGAAGATGCTTGATACAATTTCAATATTCTTAAATTTATTGAGGATTGATTTTTGACCTAAGAGGTGTTCTATCCTGAAGAATGTTCCTAATGCAGTTGAGAAGAAGGTGTATTCTTCTGCATTTGGATGGAATGTTCTGAAGATATCAATGAGATCCATCTAATCTAATGTATCATTTAAGACTCGTGTTTTGTTATTAATTTTCTGTTTTGATGATCTGTCCATTGCTGTGAGTGGGGTGATAAAATCTCCTACTATTACTGTGTTACTGTCAATTTCTCCTTTTATGTCTGTTAGTTTTTGTCTTATGCTTTGAGGTGCTACTATGTTGGATCCATAGATATTTACAACTGTTATGTCTTCCTCTTGGACTGATCCCTTGATCATTATGTAGTGTCTTTCCTTATCTCTTGTAATCTTTATTTTAAGGCCTATTTTATCTGTTATGAGGATTGCTACTCCAGCTTTCTTTTGCTTCCCATTTGCATGGAATATATTTTCCATCCTCTCACTATCTGACTATTTGTGTCCTTAGGTCTGAAGTGGGTTTCTTGTAGACAGCATATATATGGATCTTTTTTTTTTTTTTTTTTTTTTTATCCATTCAGCCAGTCTGTTTCTTTTGATTGGAGCATTTAATCCATTTACATTTAACTATTGATATATATATATTCCTATCGCCATTTTCTTAATTATGTGTGCTTGATTTTGTAGATCGTTTTTCTTCTCTTGTATTTCTTGACTATATAAATCTCTTTAACATTTATTGTAAAGCTGGCTTTGTGGTACTGAATTCTTTTAACTTTTGCTTGTCTCAAAAGCTTTTTATTTCTCCATCAATTTTGAATGAGATCCATGCTGAGTACAGTAATCTTGGTTGTAGGTTTTTCCCTTTCAGTACTTTAAATGTATCCTGCCATTCCCTTTTGGCCTGCAGAGTTTCTGCTGAAAGATAAGCTGTTAAACATATGGGGTTTCCCTTGTATGTTACTTGTTGCTTCTCTCTTGCTGCCTTTAATATTCTTTCTTTGTGTTTAGTCTTTGTTAGTTGAATAGTATGTATTTTGGCATGTTTCTCATTGGGTTTACTCTGTATGGGACTCTTTGTGCATCTTGGACTTGATTGACTACTTCCTTTTCCATTTTGGGGAAATTTTCAACTATAATCCCTTCAAAAATTTTCTCATGTCCTTTCTCTTTCTCTTTTTTGTTTCTGGGACCCTTGCAATTCAAATGTTGGTGTGTTTGATATTGTCTCAGAAATCTCTGAGGCTATCCTCAGTATTTCATTATTTTTACTTTATTTTGCTCTTCAGAAGTTATTCCTACCATTTTATCTTCCAGCTCACTGATTCATTCTGCTTCAGATATTCTGCTATTGACTCCTTCTAAAGTATTTTTAACTTCAGTAATTGTGTTGTTTGTCTCTGTATGTTAATTCTTTAATTATTCTAGGTCTTTGTTAATTGACTTTTGCATTTTCTCCATTTTGTTTTCAAGATTTTTGATCATCTTTACTATCATTATTCTGAAGTATTTTTCAGGTAGTTTGCCTATTTCCTCTTCAATTATTTGGACTTCTGTATTTCTAATTGTTCCTTCATTTGTGCAGTATTTCTCTACCTTTTCATTATTTTTTTTTAACTTATTGTGCTTGAGATATCCTTTTCTCAGGCTTCAAGGAAAGTTGAATTATTTCCTTGAATAAGGTTTAATTCTCTATTCCTTTTGGTTTCTTCCCTCCTAAAGTTGATCCAGTGGTTTGTGTAAGCTTCCTATAGGGGAAGATTTGTACAGAGTTTTTGTTTGCTTGTTTTTGTTTTTCCTCTGATGGGCAAGTCTGAGCCAGGTGGTAATCCTGTCTGCTAATGATTGGGTTTGTGTTTTTGTTTTGTTTGTTGTTTAGTAGCACAGGGTGCTACTGATGGTTGGGTGATGCTGGGTCTTGTACTCAGGTGGTTTAATTTGTGTGAGTTCTCATTATTTGATACTCCCTAAGGTTAGTTCTCTGGTAGTCTAGGGTCTTTGAATCAGTGCTCCCACTCCAAAGGCTCCAGGTTTGATCTCTGGTCAGGAACAAAGATTCCACAACTGGTTTGTTATTACATTAAAACAGATATCCAAAAATGAGAAACCAAAATGATCCCAGACAAATGACAATTAAAAAATCAGGCAAATAGTAATTAAATTAATGGAATATAAATATATACATATACACACATGAGCAAAGTCAAAACAGTCCAACAAAAATAATGTACAGTAGATTGACCCAGAGAACAAAGGAAATCAGAAATTATATTTACCAGTTAAGAACAAAATTAGCTAAAGCACAAACTGTAAAACAAAACTAAAGCAAGGTGCCAGGTGGGGAATAAAACAATGAAAACAAAGCTAAGAAATATGTTGAGAGGAAAGGAAAGAAAGAATAGATATGCAAAGTTAAATAGAGGTAGATGAAGATTTGTATACATTAAGGATTAACTGCAGGGGGGAAAGAACAGTAGGGAAGACAAGCAAAGGAATAAATGTAGAAAAAAATATAATAGGTTTACAAGAATAAAAGTTAAAATTATTTTTTAAGAAATGGAAGAAAATGCCCTTGGGGTTCAAATGTGGTTTTTATTTCCACCTCTGTATGTGGGTTATCCACTGCGGTTCACTCCTGAGGCTGCCCTGGCAGACTTGGGTTTACCCCTGTGAGGGCCAGGTGTGGAGGTGGTGCAGCTGCCTGGGTCACAGGGGTTCTGGCAGCACCAGGACTCAGGGGAATTGGCAGCTAGGGCAGCAGGACATATAGTACTCTAGAAGGGTATGGCAACCAGTATCAGCCAATACACTCCTGTATTCTTACCTGGAGAACCCCCTACCTGACAAAGAAGCCTGACAGGCCACAGAATACAGGGTATCAGAGTCAGACACAACCGAAGCGACCCTGTGCGCATAGACGCAAGATATTTTTGCCTGTGGCACCTCTGCCACAGTGGGAATTGAGTGTGAAGGTGGCACAGCTGCTTGGCTTTCAGGGACCCTGGCAGCAACAAGTATGCAGGGACACAGACTGCCTCTGCTGCAGGAGTTTTGGCCCTGTCAGAGTCTTTTTTTGGGCCTCTTGTAGCTGGTTATCAGAAGTTCTCTTTGGCCAGTCTTTCTCTGTGACTCTGCCCATTCAGGCATTTAGAGGGTTTCCTGTACAGGCACTCTGTAGTTTGGGGCATCAGTCACTTAAAGGAACATCCTGGGTGGGGTCCTACTCTGCAGTTCAGTGTGTCAGGCATTTGATGGGCCAGCCTCTCTGTTGTTCAGCTGCGGATGCTGGCATGTGGGGAGAGAGTGGCTATGGTGGTGGTTCCACCCCCTACACATGACTCAGCAGTATCATCTTGCTTCCATGGCTGCCTGGCTTTCCTCCACAAGCATTCCCTCCAACAATCTCCTCCCTCACAGCCCCTCAATCTGTCTCTCCTCATTCAACAGTAGCCCTCACACTGGGATTGCTTCACAATCCTTAAATTCCAGCTCCCAGCCACTGCGCCTTCCAGATGACCTGCATTCCTGTCCCAGATGTATATGGCTGAGGCAAGGACTGTCTGATTCTCATTCCATTTAGGCTGCCAAAGATCAGCTGTTTCACTCTCAGCCTTAGATGTTTCTTTTCTGATTCAGACAATTGCTTGCATGTGGGGATCGGACCCCCTGCTTCAGTTCCCCCACCCACAGAGGGCAGGTCCAGTCATAATAACACTCCTGTTTTCCCCCTAGTTCCTCTGCCTTACTGAGTTTTGCGTAGTTATCTATGTTCTTTTCCTCTGGTCAAGTACTCCTGTCTGCTCTCAGTTGTTGTTCTGCATGTACTTCTATGTCTGAAGGTGTATTCCTCATGTATCCATGAAGAGAGATGTACTCCACGTCCACTTACTCCTCCACCATCTTGTTCTTCTCCAGACACTTTTTTTTTTTAAAAAGAGAAGAATGTTAAAATTTCAAATTAATTTTAAGAATTTGCCAATAAAAAAATGTTAGGTTTTTTTTTTTTTTTATTCCTTCTATTTTGAAATTTTGTTGTTAGGTACATGCATATTTGGAACTGTTGAATTTCTAATGAATTTCCCTTTTAGCATTACAAAATGTCACTCTTCATATTCTATTCATACTGTTTTGTAGTCTTTGCTGTCTGATAATAGTCATAGAGCTTTCTGTGCTTACTGTCTGATGATGTATGTTTTTACTTTCATCCTAACTGCTTTTTTAATTTTAATGTATATCTTTTGGGCATTGTCCTCACTCCCAAATCAAAGCCTTTCTACGAGCTCTGGCTTCAGCCCTTAGGGATTATGAAATTACTAACGAACTCTCTCCCTTCAGGTTGACTGAATCTTTAAAGCTCCCTCAGCACTGGTTTGACCTCTCTTTTTCCTGATCCTCTGTTCTCAATTTGCTAACAACTTTTTGTAAGTTCCTGCCATCTTGTCCTGCTCATTCTCAGCCAAGCATTCATCAGTGATTTACAGGATGCCCTCTGATAGATTCCTACCTCCTCATTACTCAACTCTCTGAGGCTACTCTCCAGAGCCTGCAGTCTAGGTGGCTGGTCTCCACTCTGATTCTGCCTCTGGGGTTCAGTAGTACCACTGTGCTCTAAGTCTGTTGTGCTCATGAAATTTCCACCAGCCAAGGAACTAGGCGCCTTGGTGATTTGAGGTTCACTTCCTGAGCTTCTCTTCCCTCAGTGATCAGTTTTTTTTTTTTTTCTTTTTTTAATTGAAGGATAATTGCTTTACAGTATTGTATGGGTTTCTGCCAAACATCAACATGAATCAGCCTTAGGTATACATATGTCCCTTCTCTCCTGAATCTCCCTCTCACCTCCATCTCCATCCCACTGCTCTAGGTTTTTACAGAGGCCCAATTTGAGTTCCCTGAATCTTACAGCAAATTTCCATTGGCTGTCTTTTTTACATATGGTAAGCATGTTTCCAGGTTACTCTCTCCATACACTTTGATCTGATTTTTCTTCATTTTTCTTTGACTGAAGACAGTTGTCTCATATACTCTGTTGAACTTTAATGCTGATTATTTGAGATGAAAAGCCCAGCACCAGTTATTCTGTAGTAATCAGAAGCAGAAGTCCCTGAATTTTGTTGTTTCATTTCATCTTCCCAACCTTGCTTTGCTTGTGGAAAACTAGCTTTGACTTGATAGCTTTAAAAGTTCTGTGATATCTTATATCCTCCAGGGGGAGCCAGAACTGCAGGTATATTGGACTTGGATCTCCAAGGTTCTGCAGATCAGGAAGAAATTTCAGAGGAAAATCTTACTAAGAAATTCACTGAATATTTAAAATCATAATAGATATAACTATTCCTTCACAGCCAACATATCAAGATCACATCTATGAGGATGATCTCTAGCTTCAGAAGAGATTCAAGGCCTCAGAAGAAATTTTGAATCTTTGAAGATAAATGATGGCAAACCCAACATTTGATAGGCTCTTGCAGTCAAACGTCGACAATAATTTTAATTGTTTCATTCGAATGATTGCTGAAATAAAAGGATATGCAAGTTGTGAATATGGTGAGTGTATATATTACAAATTCCTTTTAGTATAGTGGTGAGTATTCCTGCCTGTCACGCGAGAGACCAAGGTTTGATTCCCCGATGTGGAGGCAACACACCCTTTTGGGGTTTCCCTGTTAGCTCAGTTGGTAAAGAATCCGCCTGCAATGCAGGAGACCTGGGTTGATCCCTGGTTTGGGAAGATCCCCTGGAGAAGGGAACAACTACCCACGCCGATATTCTGTCCTGGAGAATTCCATGGACTGTATAGTCCATGGGGTCACAGAGTCATACTCAACTGAGTGATTTTCATTTACATATATTTCAAATAGGGATTCCCAGGTAACTCAGTGATAAAGAATCTGTCTGCCCATACAGGACACATGGGTTCTATCTGTGGGTCAGGAAGATCCCCTGGAGAAGGAAATGTCAACCCACTCCAGTATTTTGCCCGGGAAATCCCAGGGACAGAGAAGCCTGGCAGGGTACATCCCATACGGTCACAAAGAGTCAGACATGATTTAGCAACTAAACAACAAAAAAATATATTTCACATAGCAATTTTTCTTTAAGTTAAGAGTATTTGGGCTTAAGACTTTGCCTTTCAATGCAGGGGTTATGGGTTTGGTTCCTGGTCAGGGAGCTAAGATTCCTCATAGCTTGTGGCCAAAAAACCAAAACATAAAACAGAAGCGATATTGTAACAAATTCAAAAATTAAAAATAGTCACATCAAAAACATCTTAAAAGAATCAGTTCAGTTCAGGTCAGGTCAGTTGCTCAGTCGTGTCCGGCTCATTGAGGCCCCATGAATCACAGCACGCCAGGCCTCCCTGTCCATCACCAACTCCTGGAGTTCACTCAGACTCACGTCCATCGAGTTGGTGATGCCATCCAGCCATCTCATCCTCTGTCGTCCCTGTTCTCCTGTCTCTGTTCTCCTCCTGCCCCCAATCCCTCCCAGCATCAGGGTCTTTTCAAATGAGTCAACTCTTTGCATGAGGTGGCCAAAGTATTAGAGTTTCAGCTTCAACATCACTCCTTCCAATGAACACCCAGGACTGATCTTTTGGATTGACTGGTTGGATCTCCTTGCAGTCCAAGGGATTCTCAAGAGTCTTCTCCAACACCACAGTTCAAAAGCATCAATTCTTCAGCGTTCAGCTTTCTTCACAGTCCAATTCTCACATCCATACATGACCACTGGAAAAACCATAGCCTTGACTAGACGAACCTTTGTTGTCAAAGTAATGTCTCTGCTTTTGAATATGCTATCTAGGTTGGTCATAACTTTCCTTCCAAGCAGTAAGCGTCTTCTAATTTCATGGCTGCAATCACCATCTGCAGTAATTTTGGAGCCCAAAAAAATAAAGTTTGACACTGTTTCCAGTGTTTCCCCATCTATTTCCCATGAAGTGATGGGACCAGATGCCATAATCTTCATTTTCTGAATATTGAGCTTAAAGGCAACTTTTTCACTCTCGTATTTCACTTTCATAAAGAGGCTTTTTAGTTCCTCTTAACTTTCTGCCATAAGAGTGGTGTCATCTGCATATCTGAAATTATTGATATTTCTCTCAGCAATCTTGATTCCAGCTTGTGCTTCTTCCAGCACTGAGTCATAATTCTTTGGAAGTGTAATCTATTTACATTGAATAAATTTAACTCCGATTTTTAAATGCTTCAAGCTACTTTTCATATTTCCTTTTTGACACTTCCTTTCCCATTGATTTATATATTTATTTTGTTTGTTTTTCAGTTAACTTGTGTGTTCTTCTCACTGTCAAATTGTGGTTTTAGTAATCTATTCATTCAAGTTGAATTTGATCTTGGGCAAAAGTCAAGATACACATGGTTCAAGTCTGAGTAAATCGTAAGAAATTTATGATAAAAATGAAACTAACTAAATCAGTCATTTCCTAACCAGTCTCTACTATGCTAATTTCATCTCTTTTCAATCTGCCCACAGTATGTTTTCTATGTGATATTTATGAATATAATCCTATTTAAGTCATTCCATGCATTAAATCAGTCAGTTGCTGACTACAGCATAAAATTCAATGTTGAAGAAATTAAGGAGGCATAAGGGAGCACCTCCATATCCATTCACTTAATCTCTAGCCCACTCTTCTCTGCACACCCTATGTCCCAGGCATTCTATGAAATCCATTAAATCCCCCCTCCGCATTGATCTGTTTGTTCGTAACTCCATGTTTTTATTCATACTACACCTCAACCTAAAATTCCACCTCTGACCACATTCATCTGTAAAGTGCCTGTTATGGTCTGAAAGTTTGTGTCCTTTCAAAGTTTGTATGTTGAAATCTTAATCCCCAAGGTGATGGTATTAAGAATCACCGTCTTTGGGAAATGATTAGGTTATAAGAGCAGAGCCCTAACAATTAGGAGTAATGCTCATAAAAGAGACCCCAGAGAGCTCCCTTGTTCCTTCTATGACCCAGAAAATTGTCCTGACCAGAACCTTATCATGCTGGCATTCTAATCTTGGACTTCTGGTATCCAGAATTGAGGGGAATAAATTTACTGCTGTTTATGAGCCACCAGACGGGGGTATTTTGTTATAATCATCCAAACAGATTAAATTAGTGCATTACTTTAAAATACTTCTGTATTACTTTAAAAAAAAAGCCTTTTATTTTTAAGTTTATTGACACTATTTTCTCCCTCAAGGACTCTATCACTCTCTGTTATAAACTATATTCTCTAAACATCACTACTATAGTAAGGTGTTGTATTTATTTGTGTAATTTATGTCCATATTTCTTATACAGTTTATGGTTCTGGCATTCTTACAGGCCCAATTCCACATTATACTAAAATTCTCACAAGTCTAAAACTCAATTTTATGTATTGATTTTTTGTCCCTAAGACCTTGCAAACTTATCTGAAACAAAACAGATGACCTGAAACTAATAAAAAAAGAAAGGAAGAAAACATGGAAAGAGCCCTATTCATATATAAACAAACTTATATTCATGTTAATACAGCACACAACTCTTTTTTAGTATACTAAAAGTAGATCAATACTTAAGCAAAATGTATCTCTTAACTGAGATTTTTGTTCTTGGTCATAAGAAGAAATGCAGAAGAAAAATAGATATATGATGAAAAACCAGTTTTAATGGCCCTGGAGGAAAATATCCTCCCCATGTCAATAATCCAGCAGAGAGATGGCTCAGCTGGACTAAGCTTTCTGCCAAAAAACAAGACCTTTGTCAGATGTGCTCTGAAAAACTCTTCTCACAATCCTTGATGTGTAGACATTGTCCTTGCTATGCACATTCTATATATAACTTGGACCTGGGTATTCCTTGCTACATTTCTTTTTAAAATTTTTTAATAAGAAGATAATTGCTTTACAATGTTGTGTTGGCTTCTGCCATACAAAAATATGAATCAGCCATAGTTATATATATAGCCCTTCCCCCATCCTATCCCACCCCTTTTGGTCATCACAGCCTTGGGCCGCACTCCCTGATTTAAACAGCAGCTTCTCACAGGCAACCGATTTTACACATGATAGTGTATATATGTCAATTCTGCTTTATATATGTATTTCTTGTTTCGTAGGAAAACAATGTGTTGCTTAATGCCTCTGGGGCACACTATATAAACCACGTGGGTTGTAGAATGAGAATTTGGTGGAGAGTATTCATTCTGGCACATCTCTGCCCGTCCATTTCCCCGGTGAACCTTGGGTCACACCTGTACCATGTAGACCTAGTTGTCTCGGTACATGACATCGCCTTGCACAAAACCATGCAACCAAATTTGTATATTTTTAAAGACATTACTTTCCATTTAATATATATGAACATGTATGAAATAAATTAGTCAGTTGCCCATATTTATATGCTTGCAAATCTTCGGGTCAAATGGGAAGCTCATTCATGTTTGGAATAATATTTATGGCAGATGATTAACTTTAACATATCACCCATCATTAAGTTAACTGATGAGAATAGTATATGCATTTCCATGCATATACTATTTTAATTTGACTAACATGAGAAAATTGCACAGCAAATTATTCAGACACATGACCTGACAGTGTGTGATTGGTTAACAAGTGTTATGTATCAATGATGAGCCTTGGTATTCAAGTTCTGGGAAATGTCCAACAGTTGTATCAGTGGTGAGTTCTGTATGATGCGGTACAGAATGGTGATGACAAAGTCAAATATTGAAATGATTCTTTGTGGCTATTCAGGGAGAAAAATTAACTCTGACAGCAACTCTCTGTAGTATACATGCAATCTTCACTGATAAAATATTTCTTCACCTTGGCAACCCTTAGTTATTCCAGGTTTTCTGGAGTCATATATTTCAATTGCTAGAATCAATAACTTAAAACTGCCTTTACTAGACAGGGAAATTATGTCATGCTGGAGTTGAGATAAACATATTTCTTCAGAGGTGTCCCAGGACCAGCATGCACTAGGAATAGTCCTTGGCAGAGAATAACCTTGGGACAATTTAATGCATGCTCAAATAATGATGTTTTTATGACATCCAAGAAGAATCCCACTAAATTTTGGACAAATTCCAGTTATAAAAGCTCTCATAATCCAGTGTCAATTTTCATTGCTTTTATTGTATACTTGGATTGATTTGGAAATAGCTTGAGTAAATATTTATATTATTAATTAATCATTCTTATCAATATCTTCAACATTAATTGATCATACTTAGTATAATTATTTATTTCAACACAATTCTTTATATTAACTCTATATAAATATTACATGGAATACAAAATTCCATTTGTTTTAAGGAACAAACAATAAATAGATTCAGGAGGACAGACCTTGTTATTTAGTTCTTGAGAAATAGCCTCGATCTAACTTTAAATCTAAAATGTCTATGACCTTCTTTTACACATTCAGGTTGAAACAAGCAACTGACATTTTTCTTTAAGCAATTCTTGTCCATAAAGATTTTGGAAACCACAACAACATCTTTACTGCTTGTTCAGTTTGTTTTTTTTTTTTTTTCTCCATTCTCTCTTTTGAAAATAACAGCAAGCATATAAAGTAGGCATCTAGATCTATAATGAGAAATTTTATAATTATTGATACAATATTCTATATGCTATCATGAAATCATAAAACTCTAAGGCTGAGTAGCATCAAAAGAAAATAAGTTTATTAGCAATAGATTTTCATTTTCAATAGAGTCTCAATTTTCTTCACTTTTTAGTTTCTCTTAGAGTTTTTAAATCTCCACTATGTTCAACTGGAACAAAAAATAATTATGCCAAGAGAGATAAGGTAATCTCACTGGGCTTACTAGAAAGAAAAGCCCACAGAACGGCATGACTGGATTTGCTGTCTGTCAGCAGTTGCTCACAGAAATGAAAATGTTCCCTGAATTCATGTTGTGCCTGTTTACCTCTACTCCCAGGTGCCTTTCCTCCTCAGGGGATAATAGGGATAAGAATCTTTCTCCCATATAACTAATGTTTAGAGCGCACAAGGCAATGTGTCTTTTGCACCTCTCTAGAAACTCATTTATCTCCTCTGAAGCATACTTCTATTATTTTGTTTTAAAGAGCAAGGTTTGGGCACACGTAATCCATTCAGTTATCAAGGTCAGATGCAATTGTTTCTGACTTCCAGGTGCCTGCTTTTCCCACATGATGAGTGGCTTATAAATGCTGCTCTCTGTGATTTCTGGCTTTGCTACCTGTCCACTTAGAGATAATCATTATTCATTCAAATACATACCACATGCATTACATAAATCCAGCAAAAAATATTCTTATTGACAATATACCAATTAGATAAGCTAGAATGAAACTCATTGAACAAACAGGGTAGAACTGGTGAATTTTGTAGTCTTCAAGCTTTTGCTGCTACATTTTGTTCAGAACTCATGTTTCAGTCTTTTGAACGTTTGATATCCCCTCTCTCTCACCATTTTGTTTATTCCCTTTTCATTGATGTACCTGTGGATTAGAAAGTGGATTAAAAGCAGAATTGCTTAAATATACTGTGTTAACAATAATATAAATACTTCATCTACTATTATTATAATATAATATTATAATACTACTGCCTTCCCAGTTAGAGTTGGTGGTAAAGAACCCATATGCTAATGCAGGAGATGTAAGAGACACAAGAGATGTGGGTTCAACCCCTGGGTTGGGAAGATTCCCTGGAGAAGGGCATGGCAACCCACTCCAGTACTCTTGCCTGGAGAATCCCATGGACAGAGGAGCTTGGCGGGTTACAGCCCATGGGGTCAGGACTGAAGCAACTTAGCATGCATAATACTATTATAATAGTACTGTTACTACTAGCAAAAATACTTAGTGTGTGTGTGTGTGTGTATGTATATATCAAACCTGTGAGGAAGACAGAAAGTATAGATATTCTTATCTCCAACTCACAGAAGAGAAAAATAAGATTGAAATATTTACCCAAGGTCACAGTGTGGGAAAGAAGCAGAAATCAGATTTGACTCATTCCTTTGTAACTTAGAAAGCTTCAAAGAGGCTTCCTCCTAGAAACCACTTGCACTGACCAGAATTCCAGAGTGGACAGGAATGTATTCTTTGCCTTACATCCTGAGGTTTGTCATGGCTCTTTTTTGTATTCCCAACGTGCATATAACTTATGAAGTACAATACCTAGGGGAGCACATGGTTCATGGTGGGTTCTAAATGCACATTTGTTGAATGGATTCATCAAAGGCATCAACAGGCAAAACTCCGTTTGAACATATTCATGGAACATGTAGGGACAGGAGACTGTCACACAACAGACTACTGATTGAGGTTGCTTGGCTAATTGAATGTTGGTAATCTCCAAAATATATACAGGTTGTTTTCAAAGGAGAAGAGAATGAAAGACAATAAAACATATTGTAAATACGTTGTTTTTGTATTTCATGTTTTCCCATAGATGTGTTCTAAATTGTAGTTAAATTACCAGGCTAGAAAAGAAGATAGCTTCAAACAAAAAGTACATATTATAATATACACATTACTCTTCCAACTCAGATGTGTGTCTAGATTAATGTTTATTTATTGTGAGGGTTTTATGTGTATGTGTGTATGTCAGATTATTTTACATTTTCTTTAAGATAAGTCTCTATTCTAAAATAAATATTACCACACATTTCAATGTTTGGTCTCCAATTCAACTGTATAAAGGGGATGGGAGAGAGGTCCTTACTGTAACTGGATTTATTGTGAGTATTTGTTAAGATTCAGAATACTCCTACTACCTAGGATTATTCACAGAAAGCTAGCATTATTTCAGTGCAAATGTCACCAGGATGCCCTGTTGCCTGGAGGATGAATAATGTAATAATCTGTTTTGCTTATATATCAGAGTATTTGAATTGTTTGCAGGAGAATTGCCACACTTGTATTTAGCAATGCTGACTTGATTATAATCAACTCTTTAACCAAATACTATTACAACATATGGCCCCCCATGGTTAACAGCATTTTGCCAAAAGTTTCATTACAATTCTTTTATATATATATATATATATATATATATATATGTATACTTTGATTTATTTACCTCTTTATTGTCTGTGCTCGGTCTTCATTGCTGTTGCTGTGCAGGTTTTTCTCCAGTTGCAGTGAGCAAAGGCTACTCTCTAGGTGTGGTGCATGGGCTTCTCACTGCATTGGCTTCTCTTGTTGCAGAGCCCAGGCTCTAAGGCACAGGCTCAACTGTTGTGGCTCACCATCTTAGTTGCTTCCTGGCATGTGGGAGGTTCTGGAATTAGGACTCAAACATGCATGCATCTCCTGCATTGGCAGGGGGATTCTGCCACCAGGGGAACTCTTCTATCACAATCCACAGCACAGGAAAAGGTAAATAATTATAACCACACTGAAGAACTTTTTCAGCATGTATGACAGCATGAACACGTGTAGTAGAGTTTTTACCATTCTGACAAAATTTTGATCATATGACACTGTTCACCATGCCTTGTGTTACTTAGAATGCCAGACCTTTTTTAGTAAAGCCACCAATTTCTATTGATGTCCCTGTTACATTCATATGCCTCTGTCAAATCAGTCATAATATGACTTTGTTTTAAATAGTCTTTTTTCCTCAAAGCAATTTAAATTGTCAGAGAATCACACAGAGCTTAGGTAAAATTTGAAAAGAGCCACAAATGGGAATATGAAGGACCATAAATCATTTGGCTTTCAGTTGACTAAAACTATTAAAGATTATATATATATATATATATATATATATATATATATATATAAACAATCTTCTTCTGTTCTAGAAATAGCTCTACAACCACCACACCTCCAACCTGAGAGAAAGTATTCCAGCGTTTTGACAGACAAGAAGTCATAAACTGTCACCAGATTGTTACAAATGTGTAACCAAGCACCACTCCCATAATTGCTGTATCTTCCTTTGTCAGGAATGCTTGAGGCAGAGGAATAATAGATAGCTAGCTACACCAACAGGACTTACAATCTGAAAAGAAAGTTAAAAATTACAGATGTAATATCTATGTTCTTTCTTGTTCTTGCAATGTCTCAGAAATCACTGCCAAAATGACAGAATTTTGTCAAACATAAAACAGTTCTTCAGGATTACCTAAAGGAAGTATAAATCTGTATGGATATCTGCAACTAGCTGTTATCTTATGTTTGTAAATGGTTGCATTTAAAAAAAAACTCTTTAGTATGCTAACAATTTACTCTCTGACAATATAAAAGTATCTAGATCAGAATCAATCATGTTCTTAATCTGAGTTTCATCCTGTTTCATCTGTACTCTTAAACATCTAAAGTATTTTTTTTTAATTTTAGTTTTTTTCTGTTAACTCATCTAAAAAGTTCTCGAACTCAATTTGGCTATAATTTCTGCTACAAAGTTTCATTATGTTTTGTTTCCTTTAATGACTTTGTGATCAAGGTTGAATTCTTACAAAGTATTTGTAAAGAGCCTATGGCCTTTATGATTTAATTTCTTGGTTGCTCAATATTAATTCTTTTTGTTAGGTAGCAGCTTGTTTATTGCCTGGAAATTATTAATTCTAACTTTCAGCTGAAACTATTTCTTTCTACAAAATCAGCTTAATGCCCTTCTGTTCTAATATATGAGCAAATTATAGTAGCTTCTATGTTTCTTTTTTCTATCTCCTTTTCACTGATATCTTACAATGACTACTTCTCTAAAAGTCTGAAAGTTTACTACATGGTTTTCAATAAAGAAGTATGATTATTATTGTGGAATATCACTCCCTTATAACTTGGAATGTTTAAAATATATTTAGATGTGTATTGTTCACATTGGTTATACTTGGAAATATCTAGATTAAGTTTTACACTAGGTGTGTTGATGTGTATATTTTTAATAAAAATACAAAGCTGACTTAGTTTGAAAAATACTAGAGAGGGAATTCTTAGAATGTCATTTAGCCTAACAAGCTGATACAGCACAAAGTCATCCCTACATGACACCACACTTTTTTTTCTTTCTCTGTAGCACTGTAGCTTTTTCATAGAACTGTCCTCATGTGTCCCTGACCCCCACTCCACAGCTATTAGAGTAAGCGTGTTCCCTTGTCTTCAAACCTTTTTCTTTCTCCTTGGGAAGTGAGGCTGAAGACAAAAATAAAACACATTTTTTTTAAAGTCATTTATACAGCAACCAAGATGTCCTTCAGTAGGTGAATGGATAAATAAACTGTGCTACATCCAGACAATGGAATGTTAGTTGGTGCTAAAAAGAAATGAGCTATGAAGCCATGAAAAGTCATGGAAGAACTTTAAATGCATATTACTAAGTGAAATAAAGCAATCTAGAAAGGGTACATACTGTAGGTTCCCAACTACATGACATTCTCCAGAAGATAAAAATATGGAGACAATAAAAAGGTCAGTTGTTGCCAGGGGCTGGAATTGGGTGGGGGGCAGGTACAAATAAATAGTAGGCACAGAGAGGATTTTTAGGGCAGCAAAATTACTCTGTGATACTATAATTATGGTTACATGCTATAATATATTTGTCCAAATCCATAGAATGTACAACATGAAAAGCGAACCCTAATGTAAACTATGGACTTTGGGTATAATGATGTGTCAATGTAGATTCATCAGTTACAACAAATAGATCACTCTGATGGAGGGGGTATTGACAATGGGAGAAGCTGAACATGTGTGGAGGCATAAGGTTATATGGAAAAAAATGTGTACCTTCATTCCAGGTTTTCTGTAAACCTAAAACTGCTTTAAAAAATTAAATCTTTTGGGACAACCCAGAGGGATGGTATGGGGAGGGAGGAGGGAGGAGGGCTCAGGATGGGGAACACATGTATACCTGTGGCGGATTCATTTTGATTTTTGGCAAAACTAATACAATTATGTAAAGTTTAAAAATAAAATTTAAAAAAAAGAAAAAAAATTAAATATTTTAAACAATAACAATAACACATATCACATCAACTAGGTCATTTATACCAGAAGTTCTCAAAGTATAATCCCAGACCAGCAGGATTAAAAACTCCTGGGAACTTTTTAGAGAAGTAAATTCTCAGGCATCTCTCCAGGCTAACTGGAGTAATTTCTGGAAATTCTGAGAAGTGAGAACCAGTAATTGCTGTTTAAGAATGCTTTCTGGGCATTCTGCTGCATGCTAAAATCTGAGTAACACACCACTTTCCATGATGGAATTCTACCTGGACCTACTTGAAAGTCTGAATTCCAAATAGTTCACTTAGTATGCTCCTGATATTGTATCCAGTGCTATGGCTCTTACTTTTTAAGGAAAAGAAATATTACTGCATTTAAAAAAATAATAATCTTGTATATAGTCTTTGAATTGCACTTTCTTCACTTGCCAGAAAATTGAGTATTAACTCCCAGTATCCTCTCTCAAGTTCATCTAAATTTCACTGTATCAGGTTGATATTTCAAAATGTGTGCAATGATGATGGGATCCTGTCTAGTTTTACTGTAGATGAAGTTTTCATCTCTATTTTATTGTGATTTATATCACTTTTAATGTCTGTCAAACAATTTTGGAAATATGTACCAACTCTCCATCTTTCCTGGAAATCTTTCAGTGCACTGCATATTTATTAGACAGTAACACCTAATGGGATGTAACTTCTTTGCTTTAAAATATAAACTTCCTGGCAGTGTCACGGTTTCAGGTACACCTGAGAGCTATTTCAGTGCATCATTATCTCCACTGAAATGGAAAAGTGATCTAGGGGTTATTTCTCTCTAACAGCAGAGAGGTATACCAATCAGGCTGGAAAGTAAAGCAGGTTGGCCCCAAGAATTGACCAACAGTAAACTGGCATTTCAGAAAAAGGCATAGCCCCACAGCATACTGGAGACTCTGAAGAATCATATATTTTGCTATCTTGCTAAGAATTCAGGTCACATTTTAGATTTTCTCGGATACTCTTAATAAGGCAACGTGTGTTAAGGAGAAGCTGGAAAAAGAATCTGTTGATAATTAGGTGAGATAAAAGCAAATCCACACAAAACATTCAGCATGCAAAACGTAAAGGGAGAGCTACGCTCAGTGTTGCAGTTTAGGAAAAACATAAGCCATGGTGGTCAGCAGCCAGCAACCCTCCTTCTTTTCTCACTTTTTTTTGTCCTTTCCTAACAAGTTGGGCCCTTGGAGACACTCTCATTATTCTTTGTTTGATTTTGTAAGAGTAGAGATGATTTACAATGCTGTGTTAGTTTCAGGTGTGCAGCAAAGTGATTCAGTTATAGAAATATCCATTCTTTCAAAAATTCTTTTCTCATATAGGTTATCACAGAATATTGAGTAGAACTCCCTGTACTATATGGTAGGTCCTTGTTGTTTATCTAACGTACATATAGTAGTCTGTTTATGTTCACACCAAGCTCCTGATTTATCCCTGCCCCCTATTGTCCTGTGCTTCCCTGGTGGCTCGGAAGGTAAAGCATCTGCCTGCAGTGCTGGAGACCTGGGTACTATCCCTGAGTTGGGAAGATCCCTGGAAGAAGGAAATGGCAACTCACTCCAGTACTCTTCCCTGGAAAATCCCATGGAGGAGTCTGGTAGGCTACAGTTCATGGGATCACAAAGAGTTGGAGATGACTGAGTGACTTCTCTTTCTTATTTTCCTATTTGGTAATCATGAGGCTGTTTTCAATATCTGTAGCCTGTTTGTGTTTTGCAAATAAGCCAATCTGTATCGTTTTTTTAAAATTAGATGCCACATATGACTGATATCCTATGATATTTTTCTTTGCCTGATTTACTTCACTTAGTATGATTTCTAGGTTCACCCATGTTACTGTTCAGTTCAGTTCAGTCGCTCAGTCGTGTCCAACTCTTTGCGACCCCATGGACTGCAGCATGGCAGGCCTCCCTGTCCATCATCAACTCCCAGAGCTTACTCAAACTCATGTCCATCAAGTCCATGATGCCATCCAGCCATCTCATCCTCTGTTGTCCCCTTGTCCTCGTGCCTTCAATCTTTCCCAGCATCAGAGTCTTTTAAAATGAGTCAGTTCTTCGCATCAGGTGGCCAAACTTTTGGAGTTTCAGCTTCAACATCAGTCCTTCCAGTGAACGCCCAGGACTGATCTCCTTTAGGATGGACTGGTTGAATCTCCTTGCAGTCCAAGGGACTCTCAAGAGTCTTCTCCAACACCACAGTTCAAAAGCATCAATTATTCGGCATTCAGCTTTCTTCACAGTCCAACTCTCACATCCATATATGACTACTGGAGAAACCATAGCCTTGACTGTAATCCAGTGTAAAATTCCATTTTAATGATATAAGATGATATGGTAAAATGAATATGTCCTTATAATATGGCAGGAATGGTCATAAAATTTAGTACTGGTTTAATTATGTGACTTCATGCATTTATCTTTCTGGTTTAGTGTTTTCACTGAATGCAAATTGTATGTGTGTATGCATGTATGTGTGTATATGTGTGTGTGTTAAAGCATATAAAGGAGCGAGGATTAAATTATATAATCTTTCTGAAAGCACATATGACAATACTTTTTCATTGGCTACATACATATTTCTGTGTATAAGTTCAAAGACTATAATAAGCTATATGTTAACAACAGTGTTTTCTTATCTTGGATTTCTCCTCATTTCAAGTGTAATGGCACTATTGGCTTGAATTATCCACATGAATCTCTCCAATTTCCATTGTGATTTACAGATATATACATGGTTTATATCCAAATGCACTATGCCCCTTGTTTGCCATTTTTATATTGAAAACAAAGCAGCAAACTCATGAAATAATTGGTGTCATAAAAAACAGAGGCACTTGCCATACTTTTTCACTTGAATAAGTACATTTATTTTTCATCTGGTGTTAGATAGTGCTCTGCTTATATACCCTTGGGAAACAACAGAGTTATCTATTTGTACCTAGAGAACAACTAGACTTTGATAAATGGAATGGGGCAGGGCTCATGCACTGTAGATTTGATATATCACTGTTTGCAAGAGGTTTTTCTTTTTTTTTTTTCTTTTGGTATATTTTGTATTTTTTTTTTACTTTTTATTATTTAGTGTCTTATTAAAGGTATGAGTTATTGAACATAAATTTTTGAACAAGCTGATAATTTTTCAGTATAAAAATTTTTAGTTGTAGGAATTTTTACCAATTAGAGTAAAAAATACTTTTACATGTTACAACCATGTGGCAGGCAAAATATAATAACCCCCCAAAAATTCATAATCCATATATAATACTGAAACCTTGTTTTCCACAAATGAGTTACAGGTGTACACAAGTTTGCAAAAAGATTAAAAGTCTGAAAAAATATGTATCCCCTAGGTACCTACTTGGGCTTCCCTAGCGGTTGGATGCTAAAGAATCTGCCTGCAATGCAGGAGACCTAGATTCATTCCCTGGGTTGGGAAGATGCCCTGAAGTAGGAAATGGGAACCTACTTCAATATTCAAGCCTGGAGAATTTCAGGACAGAGAAGCCTGGTGGGCTACAGTCCATGGGTAGGTAAAGAGTTGGACATGACTGAGCAACTAATACATTCACTTTTGTAAGCACCTACTTAGCTAAACAACATTTGAAATATTAGGCCAGCTACCTCTGACATTAATAACTCACTCATTTTTTTCAATATGTCAAATAATTTTAGCATTTCCCATGGCTCCAAAATAACTGCAGATGGTGACTGCATGAAATTAAAAGATGCTTGCTCCTTGGAAGAAAAGCTATGACCAACCTACACAGCATATTAAAAAGCAGAGACATTACTTTGCCAACTAATGTCTGTCTAGTCAAAGTTATGGTTTTTCCATTAGTCATGTATGGATGTGAGAGCTGGACCATAAATAAAGCTAAACACCAAAAGAGACACTGATGTATAGAACAGTCTTATGGACTCTGTTGGAGAGGGAGAGGGTGAGAAGATTTTGGAGAATGGCATTGAGACATGTATAATATCATGTATGAAACGAGTTGCCAGACCAGGTTCGATGCATGATACTGGATGCTTGGGGCTAGTGCACTGGGACTACCCAGAGGGATGGTATGGGGTGGGAGGAGGGAGGAGGGTTCAGGATGGGGAACACATGTATACCTGTGGCGGATTCATTTTGATATTTGGCAAAACTAATACAATTTTGTAAAGTTTAAAAATAAAATAAAATTTAAAAGAAAAAAAATTAAAAGAAAGGAAAAAAAAAAAGCTAAACATCAAAAAATTATGCTTTTGAACTGTGGTGTTGGAGAAGATTCTTGAGAGTCCCTTGGACAACAAAGAGATCCAAGCAGTCCATCCTAAAGGAAGTCAGTCCTGAATATTCATTGGAAGGACTGATGTTGAAACTGAAACTCTAGTACTTTGGCCATCTGATGTAAAGAACCAACTCAGCAGAAAAACAACTTGATGCTGGGAAAGATTGAAAGTGGGAGGAGAAGGAGACGACAGAGGATGAGATGGTTGGATGGCATAACTGATGCAATGGACATGAGTCTGAGTAGGATCCAGGAGTTGATGATGGACAGGGTAGCCTGGCATGCTGCAGTCCATGGGGTCGCAAAGAGTTGGACATGACTGAGTGACTGAAGTGAACTGATGCATGCAATCATATGAAATATTTGAGAAGTGATTTAATGAAAGCAGCTTTAAAATATAATTAAGCTTTCAGATATCATAGTTTAAAATAATATTTGAAATAATCTATTGATTTTATAAAAAAAAAGTCAGTAATAAAATAAAAGAATGATCCATGGATGGTAAAGAAAGCTCAAAGAGAATGATATCCTTGTGATTTATGGCAAACCCTGGTGAAATTTAGCCCTTATAAGTGTTAGTCACTCAGTCCTGTCCAACTCTTTATGATACCATGGGAACACCGAAAAATGTCTGAAAATTGCCCAAATTAATAAAAGCAACTCATATACATTTGGATACCAAAGGAATATACGTTAAGTTTATGCAGATATATCTGTGAAATAGAAGAGAGCCGCAAAAATAATAAAATATTGGCCAAAGTGTTCAGCTGCAATAAAATAAAAATCTTCTCAGAAAGTAAGACAAGTTAGCCCTATATAGATTTTGGACTAAATTCACTCAACTTGAAAATCTGAAAATATTAAGTGAAGAATTAAAAATATTAAGTGATTGCCTCTGGTAACAGGTAGAAACACACCTTCTATTTTAAGGGACAGTATTTTAATTCAAGCCTCAAGTAACTTCTAAAGGTAGGGTTTCAAGAAAAAATATAGACAATATGAGTTTAAAAATTACTAAATAAGTAGAATTAATTCAGAATTAAGTAATAAGTAGAATTAACCAGAAGATGAAATAGACATCAGAATTAAGCCCATGAAGCTTTTGAATTCAAGCGTATTAGAAATAAAATACAAAATAAAAAGTTCATTTAAAAAATAATTATGAGGCTTGAACATATGGAGAAATAGCTATCATCCATAAGAATAATGTAACAATTAAAAAATTTTAAAAATAGTAGAATTTTTGAAAGGATAACTGTAAAAATTAAAAGCCAAAATGTAGTGTATTGGTTAATCAGCATATTAAATATTATTGAAGAAATTGTTGAGTTGAAAGATTGATCTACAAATGCAAATGTATCACAAAACCACAGATATCATCTATTTTGCTTATGGAAAATAAGATAAAATTAATTACAAGGATATTTGGGGGCTAAATAAGTTTTAAAACCATGGATAATTTGGTAGGAAGATTAATGAAACTGAATAAAGTAGACTATGTTAAGATAACTAGGTATATCAGCATACAAGATGAATAAAGAAACAAGAAGACACAAGAACCTGTTAGGGACAGCCCACATAGGTCAGTCATTGCAATAAAATTAATAAACTAAGACTTAAAAAAAAATCAGAAATCATAATAAATAAACAGAATAGTCAAAGAAAAATATTTTCAGTATGTAAACAAAAAGAAAATTTAACTAAGATTGTGAAGGAAACATTCCAGAATCAAAGAATTTTTAAAACCACTACAATATTGTAATTAGCCTCCAATTTAAATAAATAAATTAAAAAAAAATAAACCAAGTTTTCATGAATAAACCTAACCTCACTTCCAGAGAATGGGGAACATCAAATTTGATATTCTTGACATAAAATTTTCAGTTTCTTATTTATACAAAAGGACAATCAAATACTCACTCCAAAAACTGTCCTCTAGCCAACAGTTGAGAAAGGATTTATGATATTCAGGCAGGAAATGTGAGAACTCTGAGAGCTCACAACACTGTCAGATCCTGTCTTTACTTAAAATTTGGATATTTCCTTCATCATAAATGTTTGCATTAATTTTGACTCTTTAAGACATATGGCATGAAAATATTGTCTATCTAGTTAAGGAATTCATCTAAATTTTTGGCACCTTAAATTTTGCACCCAATGCTTCTGCCTCACTTGATTCACACTACCCACTGCCCTGCTTAGGGATGCAAGTTAGCCCACTATTTCCTCTAGGTTAAAGCTGCCATAGCTGGTGGCAACATATGTGTGCTATGCAAAGCTCCCACTGTCTCAGGGTGCATCACTGATGGGCAGAACAGTCAAGTACATTTTTTGGTGGTGGTGGATCTGATTTGGTTGTGGTGAATGGTCTTCCTAACTCAAGCTCAGAATACTGGACAGACTTAAAAGATGAATACTCAAAGTATTCCATTGCAACATATAGTCATGGGTATGCATAAAACAATGTCAAAGGCCTAGCTCACTTGTTGGCAAGGAGCCTAATATATATTCTTTTTTATAATTTTTATTATTTTTATACTTTACAATATTGTATTGGTTTTGCCATACATCAACATGCATCTGCCATGGGTGTACACATGTTCCCAATCCTGAACCCCCCTCCCACCTCCCTCCCAATACCATCCTTCTGGGTCATCCCAGTGCACCAGCCCCAAGCATCCTGTATCCTGCATTGAACCTGGACTGGCTATTTGGATGGAATTTTTTTTTTTTTTTTTTTAGGAATCAGAAGCTGAATTTTTTTTTTTTAATTTATTTATTTAGTTGGAGGCTAATTACTTTACAATATTGTAGTGGTTTTTGCCATACTTTGACATGAATCCGCCACAGGTGTACATGTGTCCCCCCATCCTGAACCCCCATCCCACTTCCCTCCCAATCCCATCCCTTTGGGTCATCCCAGTGCACCAGCCCCAAGCATCCTGTATCCTGCTTTGAACCTGGACTGGCTATTTGGATGGAATTTTTTTTTTTTTTTTTTTCGGAATCAGAAGCTGAATTTTTTTTTTAATTTATTTATTTAGTTGGAGGCTAATTACTTTACAATATTGTAGTGGTTTTTGCCATACTTTGACATGAATCCGCCACAGGTGTACATGTGTCCCCCCATCCTGAACCCCCATCCCACTTCCCTCCCAATCCCATCCCTTTGGGTCATCCCAGTGCACCAGCCCTGAGCACCCTGTCTCATGAATCGAACCTAGACTGGTGATCTGTTTCATATATGATGATATACATGTTTCAATCTGAGAGAATTGCATGGAATGCCTTTATATAGATTCAGTTCTATAACACTTAACATTAACATGGAGTCCAGTGTTAGCCTATCAAAGAGAAAATATGCTAAAAGGATTTTGATATTTTGTGATTTCTTGAAAATAAGATATAAGGTTAAGTTGAAGTTGGAAAGAGGCATCCAACTTCAGTTTAACTCTGTATGTTATTTGTGCAGATTTCTTTTTTTTTAATTAATTTATGTATTTTTAATTGAAGGATAATTGCCTTACAATGTTGTATTGGTTTCTGCCATACATCAACATGAATCAGTGATAGGTTGTATTGGTTTCTGCCATACATCAACATGAATCAGTGATAGGTAAACCTATTTCCCCTCCCTCCTGAACCTCCCCACCCACCTCCCTCCTCCCACCATATCTAACCCCTCTAGTTTCTTACTAGTAGTGTAACTGAACGTGACCATCTGGCTGCTCACGGCTCAACGAGTTGCCAGTCCAGGTTCGATGCATGATACTGGATGCTTGGGGCTGGTGCACTGGGACGACCCAGAGGGATGGAATGGGGAGGGAGGAAGGAGGAGGGTTCAGGATGGGGAACACATGTATACCTGTGGCGGATTCATTTTGATATTTGGCAAAACTAATACCGTTATGTAAAGTTTAAAAATAAAATAAAATTTAAAAAAAAAAAAGCCAATGAAGAGGCAAGATTGGTGGAAAGGAAACTTTGTTTTATTATGGATGCTGGCAACTGCACGGGGAAGGTAGATTCCTGTCCAAAGGCTAACTCTCCCCCTACCCCACCACTGACAATCAGTGGGTAAGGGCTTTTATAGACACAGAAAGAGGGCGACATGCAGAAACAGTCAGCTCTGATAGTCATCTTGAAATTGGTCTTGCAGTGGTCTGACAGCATCGTACAGAATATGGCTCAGAATATTATAGCCCTTGAGAAGGAACTAAAAGACCTTGACTCTGCTTAATGACTAAACTATTATTATTTTGTCCTGTTTGACTGTTTTCCCTTTGTTTCTACATTTTCTCACTTCTCCAATTAAACTTCTTCTTTGGCTAAAGTTTTTCTATAGGCAAAAGGCAGGCAGGAGACAATGTGGGTGGTGGGGAGGACCATAGGGTCTTGCTACATTTTAGTATCACAGAAAGGTAACTTAAATAATATGAATTTCTATTGACTATGAGAGCCACTATCCTCTCTACTATATATTATATAAAGAGCCTCACAACACATGGAAATGAAGAGAAGTTAGATATTGAACATTAAAGTAGATTATAGCAATCAATTACCAATGTAAAAGAAAAAAAATCAAGCATATTACTTTTCTCAGAGACAGTCTTTAAATAATAATAAAATGTTATCAATACCTGATAAAATAATAGAAAGTATGTTTGTACCTTTTAAAGCTTAAACTCTATTGTTTCTCTTTAAGAGTTTTTAAGTGATAAACCCCCACACAACATCAAAATCTACATGAATCCCTAGCTGAATCATAAATCAGCTGTTTAAACCTAGCTTGATTGTGCAGGTTTTCTAGTCTCTTATAGGTGTACTCATATAACTCATTGTTGGCTAACTGCCAGATACTCTGTACAGTCTTGCCAGAATGTCTCAAAAAGACCAGTGAGGGCATAATCTCAGAAGATGGCACAAAACAGGCAAAATTGATGAAATACTGTACAAGTTCATGTCATGCATGCTAAAACTCCATTGACCAAAAAAGACAAAGGCCAGAGTCAAGTGGGAGGGCACTCAGAGGCACAGCAAAGAGTGTAGACTTAGAGAGAGGTGAAGATTCAAGGTTACTAATGCAGCCAATCTATAATTATATGAAGCAACTATAAGGGAAATCAATAAATTTTCCATTATGTACAGATATGTTAACATAGTCCTCTAAGTACTTATTAGATTCAACAGAAGAAAAAATGAAAAGTGAAATATTTGAATGCCAGAGTTGTTGGATATTTACAGAACATAGAAACTCACACATTCTTACTTAGTAAGCATGAAACATGTACGCAAATTCAAATTGTAAAGTCATGAAGCAAATCTAAACAGGATTCAAATAATTCTGTCTATGATAAATTTACAATCAAATTTAGAAATTTACAAAAATAATTAACTATATCAAATAAGTTTAGAGTTTTTTTTTTTTTAATACCCTTCAACTCATTTATGGTTTAAAGAGAAAAACTCACAATGAAAACTAGACATTACTTGAAACTAGCATTTGAAAAAGTACATCATGTCAAATGTAGGAGGTGGAGTTAACCTGTACTTAACAGAAGGTTTTACTTAAAGATTTAATTTAGAGATGAATCAAAATTAATTAATTGAATAAAAAATTTAAAAGTTAGACAAGGATCAAAGTGAATTCTCAAAAGAAGAAAATGAACAACAGAATAAAATTTTAAAAAGTGAGGAAGGACATATTAAAAGGAGAAACATAAATTAACTAACAGAAAGCAAGGAGAAATATAAAACATTAAAATTTGATTATTTGAAAAACTGACAGACTAATCTCCAGATAAATTACTACATAAAAGGAAAATAATATATACAAATAACTTAAAAGTAATATATGCAGCAGATATTTAACATATAGTGGACATTATGCAAATTTTATGTAAATATATTTGAAAGCATAGGGGAAATACACAGATTCTTAGGAAATTACACTCAAAAAGTCAGACTGAGTATATAATAAGTAATGTAAACATTTCTGACAATTTGAAAATTCTAAATCCTAAATCTGTAATTTCAGGTATTACCCTGAAATATATTTCAGATATTTCCCTACATATACAGATGTGTTTGCAATTGAGTTTTACTTATTATTCATAGAATTAGATTCTATTCTTAAACAAACACTTCCAGAAATTAGATCAGAGGTTATCTCTAAAATCCTGGCATGAGTTTGGCATTAGCCTGAGAATAAGGAAAATTTGTATGTCTTTCCCAAAACACTAATTCAAAGAATAATATACTCTAAGTTAATTTTATTCCAAGCTGAGTGATTTTACCTCAGCATATCCTTCTATTTTTTTTTTTTTTCCAGTTTTTCAAGCAAGGAGGGCCTGGCGAACAGTCTGTCTGGGTTTACTTTTCTGAGTTTTCACCATATTGTTGATTCTTTTCTTATGGCCTAGGGGAAAAAGCATAGACATTAAGCTGCAATATTTATACTTTATTCTCAGTTCAGTTCAGTTCAGTTGTTCAGTCGTGTCTGACTCTTTGCGACCCCATGAATTGCAGCACGCCAGGCCTCCTTGTCCATCAACAACTCCCGGAGTTCACTCAAACTCACATCCATCGAGTGGGTGATGCCATCCAGCTACCTCATCCTCTGTCGTCCCCTTCTCCTCCTGCCCCCAATCCCTCCCAGCATAAGAGTCTTTTCCAATGAGTCAACTCTTATTATGAGGTGGCCAAAGTACTGGAGTTTCTGCTTTAGCATCATTCCTTCCAAAGAACACCCAGAACTCTTCTCCTTTAGAAGGGACTGGTTGGAACTCCTTGCAGTTCAAGGGACTCTTTAAAAAAAAAAAAGAGTCTTCTCCAAAATCACAGTTCAAAAGCATTAATTCTTCGGCACACAGCTTTCTTCACAGTCCAACTTTAACATCCATACATGACTACTGGAAAAACCATAGGTTTGATTAGATGGAGCTTCATTGGCAAAGTAATGCCTCTGGTTTTTAATATGCTGCCTAGGTTGGTCAATAACTTTCCTTCCAAGGAGTAAGCGTCTTTTAATTTCATGGCTGCAATCACCATCAGTGATTCTGGAGCCCCAAAAAAATAAAGTCTGACATTGTTTCCACTGTTTCCCCATCTATTTTCCATGAAGTGATGGGACCAGATGCCATGATCTTAGTTTTCTCAATGTTGAGCTTTAAGCCAACTTTTTCACTTTCCTCTTTCACTTTCATGAAGAGGCTCTTTAGTTCCTCTTCACTTTCTGCCATAAGGGTGGTGTCATCTGCATATCTGAGGTTATTGATATTTCTCCTGGCAGTCTTGATTCCAGCTTGTATTTCTTCCAGCCCAGTGTTTCTCATGATGTACTCTGAATATAAATTAAATAAGCAGGGTGACAATATACAGCCTTGACTTACTCGTTTTCCTATTTGGAACCAGTCTGTTGTTCCATGTCCAGTTCTAACTGTTGCTTCCTGACCTGCATATAGATTTCTCAAGAGGCAGGTCAGGTGGTCTGGTATGCCCATCTCTTTCAGAATGTTCCAGAGTTTATTGTGATCCACACAGTCAAAGGCTTTGGCATAGTCAATAATGCAGAAATAGATATTTTTCTGGAACTCTCTTGCTTTTCCATGATCCAGCAGATGTTGGCAATTTGATCTCTGGTTCCTCTGCCTTTTCTAAAACCAGCTTGAACATCTGGAAGTTCACAGTTCTCATATAGCTGAAGCCTGGCTTGGAGAATTTTAAGCGTTACTTTACTAGCACGTGAGATGAGTGCAATTGTGCATTAGTTTGAGCATTCTTTGGCATTGCCTTTCTTTGGGATTGGAATGAAAACTGACCTTTTCCAGTCCTGTGGGCACTGCTGAGTTGTCCAAATTTGCTGGCATATTGAGTGCAACACTTTCACCACATCATCTTTCAGGATTTGAAATAGCTCAACTGGAATTCCATCACCTCCACTAGCTTTGTTCGTAGTGATGCTTTCTAAGGCCCACTTGACTTCACATTCCAGGATGTCTGGCTCTAGGTGAGTGATTACACCATCATGATTATCTGGTTCCTGAAGATCTTTTTTGTACAGTTGTATGTATTCTTGCCATCTCTTCTTAATACCTTCTGCTTCTGTTAGGTCCATACCATTTCTGTCCTTTCTCGATCTCATCTTTGCATGAAATGTTCCCTTTGTATCTCTAATTTTCTTGAAGACATCTCTAGTCTTTCCCATTCTGTTTTTCTCCTCTATTTCTTTGCATTGATCGCTGAGGAAGGCTTTGTTATCTCTTCCAGCTATTCTTTGGAACTCTGCATTGAGATGCTTATATCTTTCCTTTTCTCCTTTGCTTTTCACTTCTCTTCTTTTCACAGCCATCTATTAAGCTTTATATTGTATTATCAAAATGCATCATTAAGAAGCTGGTGAGTTATCTTTATTATAGTAAGAATTTTATGTATTTAAATTTTTTTTTTTCTTGCAAAATGCAGAATGTCCCCCTACTCTGGATCTCCCAACATCACTTCCCACCTTCTTGGTCTCTTTTCCCTTGACTTTGGGAAGCTGATCTTATTAAGGAGCTGTAGCAGAATAGCTGGACATCCAATATCCCCTCCTTTCCAGGGAAATGGCCCAGGTGGACGTAAAAGAAAGCCAGGTCCTTCTCACAGAAATTGACTTGGGTTAGAAAGGTCACATCTGCACTGGGGGTGGTGCGGTGGTGGTAGCTTCTACCTCGAGGCACTGATTGTCCTGACCAGGGTTGTCCTGAGGGATTGTGAGCCGTCGAGTTCCAGAGAATGAGGTGATGATGACTGTGAAACTGGAAATATTGGAATGCATTTTAGCCCGGTGTAGGAAGAGTGAGACCAGAGCAGGTGGGTAGTTGACTAAGGTGTGTCTGATGTTGGCATAATTTTTTTTTATGTGAATATGATTGTCAAGCAGGACGAGGACACATCAGTGAAATGCATTTTTTAAAACAGTTCTTTGTTTCCTTTCCAATACTGAATTAGAGGAAATACAAATATATTTCTG
The DNA here is from genome assembly GCF_029407905.1 of Bubalus kerabau. NCBI lineage: Eukaryota > Metazoa > Chordata > Mammalia > Artiodactyla > Bovidae > Bubalus > Bubalus kerabau. Next base: position 61,206,623 of record NC_073625.1, read on the forward strand.
AATTCCTTAGGGTTGATCTGAGGGGGAAAATGTTGAAAAAGAAAGGGTGAGAGGAATTTATCTGGAGAGTGAAATACCTAGTAATTATTTTTTAAGGATTTGTATTATTAAATAGATTTTATTATGAGTATCTGTGTTTATATGCCTCTGTTGCTTTTTTTTTTTTTTGCTTAGAAGAAAAAAAATTTTTATATTTTATATCATCTTTATAGCTAGAATGTTCTTGTAGCTCTTGATGCTTTTTACCCAAAAGGTTAACAGTAAATTTTTTTTTTTTTTAGACAAATTTTTTTTTTTTTAAACTTTACATAACTGTATTAGTTTTGCCAAATATCAAAATGAATCCGCCACAGGTATACATGTGTTCCCCATCCTGAACCCTCCTCCCTCCTCCCTCCCCATTCCATCCCTCTGGGTCGTCCCAGTGCACCAGCCCCAAGCATCCAGTATCATGCATCGAACCTGGACTGGCAACTCATTTCATACATGATATTTTACATGTTTCAATGCCATTCTCCCAAATCTTCCCACCCTCTCCCTCTCTCACAGAGTCCATAAGACTGTTCTATACATCAGTGTCTCTTTTGCTGTCTCGTACACAGGGTTATTGTTACCATCTTTCTAAATTCCATATATATGCGTTAGTATACTATTTTAGTTTTTAAAGTATGGTGACAAATTTTATTATTTTAAAATATATTCAGCTTACATAGTTTAAACTTTATATGTGAACATACATTTGTTTGCAGTGTTTTCAGTCTTTACAAATAATTCAGATTCAGCAGTAATTTTATTTTTTCATTTCTACAGAAATGTCCCAATATGAATAGATTGGGATGCAGTAAATACTGCTATTTTATACATTTTGTTGATTGCATTATGTTGATACTTAGTTTTTACAGTATGTTGTTATTTTTTAGTCACTTAAATCATTTCCAACTCTACAACTCCACAGATTGCATCACACCAGGATTCCCTTTACTTCATTATCTCTCAGAGTTTGCTCAAACTCAAGTTCATGGGTCAGTGATTCCCTCTAACTATCTCATCCTGTGCAGCCCCCTTCTCCTCCTGCACTCAATCTTTCGCAGCATCCGGGTTTCTTCTAATGAGATGGCTCTTCGCATCAGGTGGCCAAAGTATTGGAGCTTCAGCATCAGTCCTTCCAGTGAATATTCAGGGTTGATTTACTTTAGTATTTACTAGTTCAATCTCCTTGAAGTCCAAGGGACTCAAGAATCTTCTCCATCACCACTATTTGAAAGCATCAATTCTTCACCATTCAGTCTTTTTTATAGTCCAACTCTCACATTTGTACATGACTATTAGAAGAACCATAGCTGGCATAATTCTATATAAATAAAGAGATAATGCAAAGAAATAGATGAAAAAAACAGAATAGGAAAGACTAGAGATCCCATCAAGAAAATAAGAGGTACCAAGAGAACATTTCATGCAAAGATGGGCTCAGTAAAGGACAGAAATGTAATGGACATAACAGAGGCAGAAGGTATTATGAAGAGATGGCAAGAATACACAGAAGAACTGTATGAAAAATATCTTCATGACCCAGATAATCACTATGGTGTGATGACTCACCTACAGCCAGACATCCTGGAATGTGAAGTAAAGTGGGCCTTAGAAAGCATCACTATGAACAAAGCTAGTGGAGGTGATGGAATTCCAATTGATCTATTTCAAATCCTGAAAAATGATGCTGTGAAAGTGCTACACTCAATATGCCAGCAAATTTGGAAAACTCAGCAGTAGCCAGAGGACTTGAAAAGGTCAGTTTTCATTCCAATCCCAAAGAAAGGCAATGCCAAAGAATGCTCAAACTACCACATAATTGCACTCATCTTACACGCTAGTAAAGTAATGCTCAAAATTCTCCAAGCCAGGCTTCAGCAATATGTGAACCATGAACTTCCAGATGTTCAAGCTGGTTTTAGAAAAGGCAGAGGAACCAGAGATCAAATTGCCAACATCTGCTGGATCATGGAAAAGCAAGAGAGTTCCAGAAAAAATATCTATTTCTGCATTATTGACTATGCCAAAGCCTTTGACTGTGTGAATCACAATAAACTGTGGAAGATCCTGAAAGAGATGGGCATACCAGACCACCTGACCTGCCTCTTGAGAAAACTATATGCAGGTCAGGAAGTAACAGTTAGAACTGGACATGGAATTACAGACTGGTTCCTAATAGGAAAAGGAGTAAGTCAAGGCTGTATATTGTCACCCTGCTTATTTAATTTATATGCAGAATATATCATGAGAAATTCTGGGCTGGAAGAAGCACAAGCTGGAATCAAGATTGCCAGGAGAAATATCAATAGCCTCAGATATGCAGATGACACCACCCTTATGGCAGAAAGTGAAGAGGAACTAAAGAGCCTCTTCATGAAAGTGAAAGAGGAAAGTGAAAAAGTTGGCTTAAAGCTCAACATTGAGAAAACTAAGATCATGGCATCTGGTCCCATCACTTCATGGGAAATAGATGGGGAAACAGTGGAGACAGTGTCAGACTTTATTTTTTGGGCTCCAAAATCACTGATGGTGATTGCAGCCATGAAATTAAAAGATGCTTACTCCTTGGAAGGAAGGTTATGACCAACCTAGATAGCATATTAAAAAGCAGAGATATTACTTTTTCAACAAAGGTTCATCTAGTCAAGGCTATGGTTTTTCCAGTGATCATGTATGGATGTGAGAGTTGGACTGTGAAGAAAGCTGAGCGCCAAAGAATTGATGCTTTTGAACTGTGCTGTTGGAGAGGACTCTTGAGAGTCCCTTGGACTGCAAGAAGATCCAACCAGTCCATCTTAAAGGAGATCAGTCCTGGGTGTTCATTGGAAGGACTGATGCTAAAGCTGAAATTCCAATACTTTGGACACCTCATGGGAAGGACTGACTCATTCGAAAAGACTCTGATGCTGGGAGGGATGAAGGCAGGAGGAGTAGGGGATTACGGAGAATGAGATGGCTGGATAGCATCACCAACTCGATGGACATGAGTTTGGGTAAGCTTCTGGAGTAGGTGATGGACAGGGAGGCCTGGTGTGCTGCGATTCTTGGAGTTGCAGAGTCGGATACAACTGAGCAACTGAACTGAACTGAACTGAAAGAGATAATCAGAATGTTTAAACTGATGATAATCTTCCTATTTGCAATTTATTAGGTACATCTTTTATTCATTTTAAATAAGTGAAGGTTGCCACTAGGATTATGATTACTCAATAGCTACAAAAGTGGGGCTTCCTAATTTTTTGGTTAGCTGACAATCAATAGGCAATTATAAGCACTGAAGTGAATTGAGGGTTAAGGTGATGCTCAATTGTCTGGTTATGGATATTGATCAAGTAAATAACAAAACTGCAGAATCCCTATTTCTTATCTAAAATACATTCAATTCCAAATGCTTTAGTTCATTTTCTCCTTCAAGAAATGTAAGAAGGCTTATAATGATCACTTTCTCTTCAAAAATATTTGTACGAATCTACTTGTTAAGAGAGACATTATATTTGTTCTTGTCCATTGTATCTTTACTTGATTAATTACACTTTGTTCAACACGGCCCCCATTCCTACTTTTTGATTTACTAATTTCTTCTTTATTTTGATTCCTTACCTTGTTTAATTTGATTTCTGTAGTCTTGTCCTCACCATTTTCCTATACCTGAGGTTGGTTTTTATGCCCAGATAATTCCAGTTTGGTGGATTTCATCAAGAAAGAGAGGGGCATAAATATTTTGGCTACTACCAAGACCTGCCACATGGCTTGACTGTCCATTAAGGGCAATGTTAGCTATTTCTTTGAAAATACAGGTATCTTCATTTTTGCTATGTTCTTCTCCATTTGAAACATGAAAAGTCAGAAATTCTTTAATATTTGATTAAGATGAAATTCAGTTTCCCAGTGAAAAGAAAACTTCTATGTGACTCATGATTGAATAACTTACTTAACACATGACTCCTGCTATATTATACTCTCTATCTGCTCCGTGACTGTGATTTTCAACTCTTTTATGACATTTTTGTTTTCAAATTTTCCCTTTCTGCTTCCCAAACAACCAAGAACAGAAAAGCTTCAGATTTCCTCTGCTTTCTTCATTTTTTTCTTAGAAGGTTGATGAATATAATCTTGAGGATATAAAAGCACAGTAAATAGCAAACTCCCTTGGTATGCTTTTGACTTTAGAAGTGTTAATATTTAATTAAATCTTTCCTTTATTCCTACCCCACCAGGTTTAATAGCTGATGTTTCATGTTTACCCACATGGAATTAGAGCTTAAAATGTTTTAAGAACCTTATACTCTATTTACAGATGTTATGTCAAAACAAGGAAAAGATCTTGCATCTGGTTCATGAGTAGATACCTTCTTTTAAAGCAAATTTTAAACATGTGTATTACAATATAAATGACATGTAAATCACACAATTAAGAGAATATGGTGAGTTTATTTTCATAGAATGACATTCTTGGTCATCTAATCTAACAATGGTATACAGATCTCTAAATCTTCTGGATAGAGTATTCTATTCAAAATGATATATTTAAAAAATCTTTAGATTTTGTTTGTATTAAGGACTTAACTAGTAAAAGCAATATATTAGAGCTTATCTGAACAAATCTTAGCACTTCACAAGATACTTTTCTTGAAGAGAAAGCATTTTTTCCCTTTATATCTTGAAGATGTTATCTTTCTTATGGATTCCATTATAATTCATACATAAATGTATGAGGTTCCCTAAATCCTTATCCACAGCTCTGTTATGTGCAATTCTGGTTTTTGCTGCATATAAACTAGAAATAAGAAACTGTATCTCTTGGTCTAATTAAAGCCTTGATCATAGTAAGCTGTTAATGTTGCTGCTGCTAAGTTGCTTCAGTCGGGTCGGACTGTGTGACCCCATAGACGGCAGCCTACCAGCCTCCTCCAATACTTTAGTGAAAATTGGCTTCTCCAGTGTCAAGTGTCATCTAACCTTAAAAATGAATTACTTTGTCACTTGCTCCCCAAATTTGCAGTTTCTGATGACAAATGCAGCAACTCTTCTCAAGTTGAATCAACTGACAATTTCTATGGCTTCTTCTATATATCTTTACAGATCCTTCCTTTTACATCACTAAGTAGAGCACAGACATAAACATCCATGGTTTCAAATCACAGTTACTATATTTTTAGTTATGCTAGCCTGAGAAGTTGACATTTCTTTGACTTCTCTCAGTTTTACAAGTTTAGATATTCTGCAGGAAAAGACGAAATCAACATGATGAAAAAGATTTCAATATTCTAAATTTATTCTTTCATTTCTGCAAAGGTTTTACACATGGCCCAAGACTTACCAATCTGAAAGATAATCATGTTCATAGATATCACTTTGTTAAAAATAAAACAAATGAGATACAAGCAATCTCACATTTGGATTCTGATATTTTTCTTAATAATTTTGGAACAAATATCCTTTACTACAATGAGTTCTTGTTCTTTGATCTAAGTACATTTTTACTGTCCTGTTGAATCTAGCCTGGCAGCCTTTGTTGATGAAGATGATATATTGTAAATAGTAACAAATACCACAACATACAATGTTCTCCTGGCTTTCTGAAACTGTGTGACATTATGCAAGTTATTTATTCTCTCTAAATCTCAGATTCCACCTAATTAAAAAGAATATAAAAATGTTACTGATTTTAATAAGATCTTGTGAAGTTGAAATATGATAACACCTGAAAGGTATTTACATGCTGGTGAATAGTAAAAATAAAAGGAGAGGAGTTTAAGAAAGGTTAGCCATTATCCATTATTATTGTGTTTGTTTGTGTGTGTGTGCAATGCCCGCTCACTCATGTCCAACTCTTTTTGACCCTTTGGACTATAACACACCAGGCCCCTCTGCCCATGAAGTTTTCCAGGCAAGAATACTAGAGTAGAGGCACCGTTTCCTCATCTGAGGATCTTCTGGACCCAGGGATCAAACTACATTTCCTGCATCTCTTGCATTAGCTGGTGAATTCTTTTACCACTGATGCCATCTGGGAGTTATATGAACTCTATACTCATTATTAAAAATGTGGAATGATTAAGTTTACAAAACCCAAGTGTTCTTACTCGTGAAGAACTTTTACTTGCCTGTCATAATTTTAATTTATACATTTCAGAAAAGTACTCCATGGATAACCAGCATCTTTGATTATGAGGACTCATTGCTTCCAAGATAGTTTTGTCATATCTAGGTTTGTTTGTTAATGTGAAAGTTACATGCTGTTAATATGAATATCATTGCAATCACATTGTGAAAAAATATGTATATATACAGATATTTTTTTTCATCTCAGTGCATTACTTTAAACTCCTTGAGGGAAGGGAATAAACAAATCGCTAAAAAATTTAAATCTGTTACCAGTAAATACAAAGATATGGACCCTTTGGGCAAGTTGATTTTCAGCTGATTGCTTGTAAAACAACTTTCACTGTTTGTTCTATTAGCAAGAGAAGCTGAGTCACTGAGACCTAATGGGCTATAACCAGTCAGACTACTCTGTCCATGGAATTCTCCAGGAAAGAATACTGGAGTGGATGGCCATTCACTTCTACAGGGAACTTTCTCAACCCAGGGATCTAAGACCTCTCAATGGGACATAGAAGACTGAGTCAAATTCCTCTTTACAAACCATCCATGTTACCAGATTCAACAGACCAATCATCTTTCTAATGGGAAAATCGACATCTGAAAATTTGGCAATGTTTGAAATTTGAAAAAAAGTATTTTACACTTTATATCCTGAAAACATAACATGAGTACTTTTAATCAGAGAGAACATATAATTTTGTGCTTTGCTTTACTCTGCCTGAAGTTGTACTTAAACATATTTCATATGATATATTAGTTATAATTTTAAATGCCATATAATATTCTATCAGTTTACAAATAGTCATTTAAATAAAGCTATTTTTTTCCAGCGTTTCACTATTTTTGAAACGATGGTGATTAGCACATTTGTTCATGTAATTTTTTCTTTCTTAAAATGTCCTTAGGATAACATCTCAGAATTGTAAATTTTAAGATAGTATAATTTTTGATACTCTTATTAAAATATATTTTCCAAAGTTGATGGGGATTTTCATCACATATTTTATTGTTTGAAAATATTTTTTTAATGTTACCAAGTCCTGGAATAAACATATCTCTAGCATTTTATTTTATTCAACCCCAAAGAGGTCCTTAGGCCAGTTGATGCTATCTAAAATTGTCATGTTTGATAGAATTTAGTGGTGACAAAGAACATTTGGGAGGATTACACATCAACCTAGAAAGAAGATTTCTTTATCTAAGTTACAAGATAAGAAACTGAATTGAACTGAATTCCTATTGCATATGGAGCATTGTGCTAAGGGATTTCCCAGGTGACACTAGTGGTAAAGAACCTGCCTGCCAATGCAGGAGAAGTAATAGATGCATGTTTGATCCCTGCATCTGGAAGATCCCAGCAGGAGGGCATGGCAACCCACTCCAGTATTCTTGCCTGGAGAATCGCATGGACAGAGGAGCCCGGCAGGCTACAGTCATAGAATTGCAAGGAGTCGGACATGACTGAAGCAACTAAGCACACATATGCACACTGTGCTAAGACTATAATAAAGTTTCAGTACTTACGCTTACTCCTTGGGAGGAAAGTTATGACCAACCTAGATAGCATATTCAAAAGCAGAGACATTACCAACAAAGGTCCATCTAGTCAAGGCTATGGTTTTTCCAATGGTCATGTATGGATGTGAGAGTTGGACTGTGAAGAAAGCTGAGCACTGAAGAATCGATGCTTTTGAACCGTGGTGATGGAGAAGACTATTGAGAGTCCCTTGGACTGCAAGGAGATCCAACTAGTCCATTCTGAGGGAGATCAGTCCTGGGTGTTCATTGGAAGGACTGATGCTAAAGATGAAACTCCAATACTTTGGCCACCTCATGCAAAGAGGTGACTCATTGGAAAAGACCCTGATGCTGGGAGGGATTGGGGGCAGGAGGAGAAGGGGACGACAGAGGATAAGATGGCTGGATGACATCACCGACTCGATGGACATGAGTTTGAGTAAACTCTGGGAATTGATGACGGACAGGGAGGACTGGCGTGCTTCAATTCATAAGGTTGCAAAGAGGCGGAAAGGACTGACTGACTGAACTGAACTTATGATACTGTGACTATAGAAGAGTCTCAACTTAGTTTAATTTAAATATTGTGTCAATTAACTGGCACGTTTGATTTATAAAGGCATATCCACCAGAGTCTCCTTGGTGGCTCAGACAGTAAAGAATCAGCTTGCAATGAAGAAGACCCAGTTTCGATTCCTTGGTTGGAAAGATCCCTTGGAGAAGGGAATGGCTACCCACTCCAGTGTTCTTGCTTGGAGAATTCCATGGACAGAGGATCCTGGCAGGGTACAAATAGTTGGACATGACTGAGTCCTTATATATAAGATATAAGTATCTTATATCTAGAAAAAGTTATCCCCCCGTGTACTATATGTACATTATTTTCTCTGTACAGTATTGATTGACAGGTCAGGACTAGGAAAGGGGAAGTTTTAGTTGTTTAGTAGCTCTAAAATTAAAAAAAAAGTAATTTATTTATTTAATTATATTTATTATCTATTATTTGCCCAATAATATTCTGCACACTAAATTTATTACAAAAAAAGAAATGAAAAACAGCCAGTGATAGTATTAATGTTTAAGAACTAAATGATAGTATTGTAGAATATACTGTGATGGGAGGTATGTATATTTATCCAAAGTGGAGTTGCTTAAATACTGAATTTGACTTGAATCTTAAACATGTTACGCTGTAATATCATTGCGAGTATTGAAAGGGAAATGGAAAGAAGTGATAGCAAGGACAAAGTCTCAGAAGTGAGGTTCAGGCTTGTGGGTGGAAAGTTCAACACAGAAATAAGCACTATTTAGATTGAATTTTTATATATCCAGATGTATATACAAACAAGCTGGTAAATAATAATAATAATAATAGACAGCATTTTTGAATTCGGTGCATATTCTGTAACAAGTGCTACCCTAAATATTTCATGAGTCATTTCATTGATTCTCACAACACTATTCTGAGTGTGATATTTTTAAGCCTATTTTATAAATAAGAAAACTGAAGCTCAGATAGTGAACTACTTGTGCTGAGATTCTATTGTGGGCAAATGACAGGACTAAGCTTCAAACACACTCCTAATACTCGGGCTCACATTCTGAGGGTCATGAAATGGCCATGACCAACCTTCTCGGACAAGCTGCTGCTGGTGAAGTAGACTCATCTGTGAGTGGTGGAAGGAAGTCCATTCTCTTCAAGAGATAAAACATTGAAGGCTAAGGAAATGGAGACTCCCCTTACACCTTGAGTGAAATCTCTAGAAAATATGCTTGTAGTATAATTAAATTTATTGTTGCTTTAAACATATAATTATTTTTCTGAATTTCTAAATTGTCAATATCTTCAAAATAATGTATCATTTGGTGTATGAGGAAGATTTGGGATCCTCCTTGTATTTGTTTATTTGCCATAATTTTGTGCAAGATGCAGTTAAATAAAAAAAGAAAATGGAAGCAGGCTATGATAGTTTAGGCATGACTGAACTATAATTAAACACATTTATTCTGCTTTATGTTTTCCCTGAGGAGATAAGTCCTTTAGGGATATTACTTAATTATTTAGGTCATAATTTTCTCTTTCCATTTAAAAGTAAGAAAACTAAGCCAAAGTCATGTGCAATAGCAGAACTGTTATTCTTAGAAAGACTGAACAATTGCCCCAAAACTCCACCAGAGTTGATTCTCTACTATTACTACAATGATATAATCCTATGATTTAATCTCTACTGAGATGGGAAAGTCAAAGCAACTTCTGCTGTGAGGTCTTTATGGATCACATAAGTCACAGAAAGGAATAGATGCACTTGAACTTGCTTGGGAATTGACTAGCCCTTTCTGCTTTGGCTTTCAAATTTAAAATTTGAAAAAAAGTTTAGGTTGTATATATGAAGTATTTGATTACATGGCAAATACTATGTGATTAAGTTTGTGAAATATGATATTTTTATCTTAATTTTCTCTTAATGTCTTTTTTCCTTAATCCAAAATTGAAATATAAGGTCATAAATTCCCTTAGTATGAAATGTATGATGAATACCCTCGGATCACAGATAAAATCTATTTTTAGTGATCTGATCTCTTTGTGAGCTGGTCCATGAGACAAAATTTACCTTAATTTCAGGAAATGTGCTTGGAATTCATGCATAATTGTGTCAATTACTATTAATATTGCATCTATTAATATTAATATGATATCTGTAATAGCATATTAAAAAGACAGTTTATTTCATCAAGTGTATTTGCCATTGATACCTACAGTTTTATATTTATAATAATTGGCAACTTGGAGAGTGTTTTATTCAGTGAGGTTATAAAAACCTAAGTGTGGAAGATTCTATGCCACAGGGAAAGCTAGAGTGCTCCACATTATATAAGGCAGAATAAAAGATTTTAATAGAGTAATAAAGCTATAGTTTTAGAAGCCAACACTAATGGTTGTGGTAAAAAGGATGTCTACATGACTCAGAAATACCATAACTTTTGCTTTATATTAAGTTAATGAATATCAGTGAGGAAATGTAACCTCTTACCATTTACTAAAACATATTGCATTTATAATTTGAAATAATTGATACATTTCTGCTGTACTAAATTTAAGGTGATTAGCAAAAAATAAAATGAAGATTGAAGGGAAAATGTGAAGTTCATACCACCAGTATTTTTAGTCTGTATTATTTTGGCTTTATAAGATATTAGAAGACCTATGCAATTTTTTTATTGTATACTTTCACAATCATCTTGATTTTATCATGGGATATGACAACATCTAATGTTTATTTTCTCTTCCACCTGGGAGTAGACATATACAAGATACAGTTTCACAATAACCATTCTAAACTAGTGTATTTTAAAAAGAGACAGCTATTTTATAACCTAGTGCTAATAAAATACCATGACAATTTCTTTAACTTCTATTTATACTTACTTAAAATTTAACTCAAAGAAAATAATAATGGACTAAACTATTTAAACTTGCAATCTACTTGTTTATTTGAGGCTGGTAAGCTTTTTACTCATTTTTACATGCATAAGAACACTCTTTTCTTTCCTATGATAAAATGGTTTTAGAATTTTCTTTATGTTTTGTTATTTTTTTAAATCTGTTTTTCTCCTGATGAGAGGTGACTCTATGTAGAGGAAGAGACATGGGTTTTGGGGACAGGAAATGTATTAATACAGATTATTACTATGTAGCATTTGGCTTTATGTAAATCTTATAAACAAGACAGGAAAATCCAGGATCTTTCTGAATATTAAATGAGATAACAGAGTAGTAGTTTATAAAATTCAAAGACATTACAAAATTTTATTATTAAATTGAGAAAGAAATATGTCTACTTCCTTTAGGGTTAGAAAAAAGTAAGTTAAGTAAAATAGCTTAATATTCACCATTAACTTATATTCCCAACCATCTACACTAAGTATTACCAGTACTTTGATGTATTAGCCAGTTATATTTTGGTCTTTTAGCACTAGTCAACTAAGAACTGGGCTTCCCTCATGGCTCAGCTGGTAAAGAATCCTCCTGCAATGTGGGAGACCTGGGTTCAATTCCTGGGTTGGGAAGATCCCCTGGAGAAGGGAAATGCTACCTAATCCAGTATTCTGGCCTGGAAAATTCCATGGACTGCATAGTCTAAAGGGTTGCAAGGAGTCGGACACGACTGAGAGCCTTTCACTTTCACTTTCAACTAAGAACTCTGCCATATTTAATGAAGGGTGATTTAGGTGTATTGATATAATTCTTATGTTTGTAAAATTATTGCAATCAAGTGTCAGTGTGGAAATTAACAGACCCAAGTCTCTATATCAACTTGCAACCTAGTTGTTGAGTTTGGTAAACTTTCTGCTTAGTGCCAAAGATAAATATCTTAGGTTGTAAAGAATGTTCATAATATATGCAAAAATAGTAAGTATCCTTGCTCTTACATATTTTCTGTCACATAGTCTTCTTAATAATTATGTGTTTATTTATTTGCTTATTTATTTTTTGTAACTGTTTAAAATGTAATGAAACAAAGCAACTTAATGCAAGATAAATCGAAAAAAATGTGAGCTGGTTTTGGTCCAGGAGACATAGTGTGCCAATCCCCAGTCTGGTAGAGCGAATGCCATTTGAAGCTGCTGTTGCTAGCTGCTAAGTCACTTCAGTCTTGTCTGACTCTGTGCAACACCATAGATGGCAGCCCACCAGGCTCCTCGGTTCCTGGGATTCTCCAGGCAAGAACACTGGAGTGGGTTGCCATTTCCTTCTCCAATGCATGAAAGTGAAAAGTGAAAGTGAAGACACTCAGTCATATCCGACTTTTAGGGACCCCATGGACTGCAGCCTACCAGGCTCCTCCGCCCATGAGATTTTCCAGGCGAAACTACTAGAGTGGAGTTGCCATTGTCTTCTCCACCATTTGAAGCTACACTACCTTAAATTCACAGGGGAGAAACTGTATTATACTTAAGCAAAGCTGATCTGCTTATCCAAGGGCAAAACATAATTTAAAAGATTAGTCTAGTCCACTTCTCTGGATGTACACCTATTTTGGAAAATCATTCCTTGCTTTTTTAATTTGAAAATTATATATAAAACATTTCAGGTGCTAGTGACGATGAAATCAAAACAATGTTAATTGTTGAAAGTATATAACAACTGCTTGGGGCTGGTGCACTGGGATGACCCAGAGGGAGGGTATGGGGAGGGAGGAAGGAGGAGGGTTCAGGATGGGGAACACAGGTATACCTGTGGCAGATTCATTTAGATATTTGGCAAAACTAATACAATATTGTAAAGTTTAAAAATAAAATAAAATTTAAAAAATAAAATAAAAAATAAGAGAAAAAAAAGAAAGTATATAACAATAGGTTTCAAAAAAAAAAAGAGCTAAAATTTGTATAAAAAATCAATTCTACCAAGGATATATACAAAAGTGTTTTCTCATTTCAACTTGGAGTACTTTTAACAATATTGTCCTGTCAGAAGGCAGGTATCTTATTTCTGCATGCACATGGAAAATAATTGAAATGATGCCATGCACTATCACCAAAGAGAAAAATAGCAGAAGTTGGAGAAGAGCACATTGTGAAATCCAGATTATATCTGGATTTAACTGCCCATAGATGCTAATTTTCATCTATATCCCAGATGGTGGTAAAATTAATAGAACCTTTCATGTGTATTTCAGAACATCACAGAAGCCATCTGGCTATTGACTGTCACCTTAATTTTTAGTGTCTTTATTGTGAATTTTACAGTCCAGCATACCATGTTAATGTCAGGGAATGTTTTATCATCCATATTTAATTATTAAGTACTTAGAAGCATTGACATTTTGAAACCAGGTATGATAAGACTGATTAAGATCATGCCCATACTCGCCAAACAGTGTGTTGGAAAATTCTTTGCAATTCAAGCCAAAAGACTATTGACCCGAAATAGGCAGGTTTCTTAGTTGGAAGTATTATGCAATTTGCATTATATCTGGTGTGACAATTCCCCAATTCACTGAGTTCATATAGACTCAGTTATAATATATTGTTAATTTGCTTTCATAAAAATTCATAAGCAATAATTTTTGTATGGAAAGTATAATAGATAAACTCAGAGCCAAGAATTGAGAAAATTTCCTGACTTCAATACATGTTTGTTATTTGAGAGTAAGTTAGAGATAATGAAGAATTCATCTGATGCTAGTACTATTCTCAAAAAGTTAAGGATGCTCTATGCTTTGGATACTAATTAAAACATAAAGTCTGTCCTTTGCTGTAGCTTAGGATTCCTATTATTATTCTACAAATGAGCAGAATATTTAAAAAGAGTGTGTCCCCCATGTAAACACAAGGTAAGAAGCATAATTCTTTAAACAATATCTAGAAAGAGAATCCGCAGTTTGAAATTTTATGGACCTGTTTTTAATTTCCATTTTGATTATTTAAAAACACACCTTTTCTTGTGGCTTTTTTTTTAATTTTATTTTATTTTTAAACTTTACATAACTGTATTAGTTTTGCCAAATATCAAAATGAATCCGCCACAGGTATACATGTGTTCCCCATCCTGAACCCTCCTCCCTCCTCCCTCCCCATTCCATCCCTCTGGGTCGTCCCAGTGCACCAGCCCCAAGCATCCAGTATCGTGCATCGAACCTGGACTGGCAACTTCTTGTGGCTTTTAATGTTTGAAAAAAAAAAAAAAAAAAAAAAACCTGATGATTGGATTAATTTTTTTTATGTGAAGAGAGCATGTCAAAAAGAAACTTGATAGATGCAGAGAGAGCAAGGTCTGTTTTAGCATTTAGAGCCTAATAATGTCCACTTTCCAGCACAGAAGAGCATGCTGTCAATACTTTGTAGCATTTACAATAGGGAAGCAGTCCTAGATGAAAAACTGATGATCTGCTGGAAAGATCAAAATACCAGACCTATTTTTAGTGACTTACAAAACATTCCAAAAGTCTCTGCAGGGTTCACAATGGTTCTCTGTAGGTTACCCAGCAGCAAAGGAGAGTGCTGGAGCAGGCTGGAGTAAAATCAGTGATGAAATCATCAGTACTATTAGGGAGCACTAGCATTGATTTGCAACCCCCTTCCCTCTGCCCAGCCAAATGAATAGTTCCTTGAGGGTGGGGATATTGTCTACTTTTCCCTGTTTTCCCTACATTTAACACCATATTGGGTAGTGTTCTAAGAACTTAGGACTATTTGCTGAACTGGTGCAGTGGTAAAGAATCCACCTGCCCATTAGAAATAATACTGCCATAAACCTCCTTGATGAAAATCTCAAAAAAGAAAAAAAAAAAAAAAGAATCCACCTGCTAATGCAAGAGATACAGAAACAGGGGTTTGATTCCTGGGTTAGGAAGATCCCCTGGCAGAGGAAATGGAAATCCACTTTAATACTCTTGCCTGGAAAATTCCATCGACAAAGAAGCTTGGCAAGATACAGTCCATGGGGTGTCAAAGAGTCTAACACAACTGAAGCGACTGAGCGCTCGCGCGCGCGCGCGCGCTCTCTCTCTCTCTCTCTCTCTCACACACACACACACACACACACACATCACACACTAATCTAAGAAGCTCTAACCTGCATATGGCATAGAATTCACTATAAAGAGCTGTATACTATCAAAGAATAGAGATCATATCCGGAGAAAGAGACAATGCAGAGGAAATAATCAAACCAGAGCTCCACCACAATTTATATCAGAACAAGGGGACCAAAATTCACAACTGGGGTGTCAGATATGAGAATAGAAGCAGCACTGTTGATATTAAGTAACCCAGAGATGTAGTAATAGCAAAGGATGTGGAACCAAAACAAGCTCCTGTGGAAATGGTGGCATTTACAGCTGCCCCTGAAAAAAGTCAGAATAAAAATGAATACCAGCGTCAGCCATATCACAGTGGAGAATTAGACTGCAGTAGCTAATAGAAACACTGACTCTACAAATCCATTACTCAAGACGGGGTTGGAAGCTTCCCTAAAAGTTATAAATAGGAGGGGGTTTAGTTGCTAAGTCGTGTCGGACCCTTGCAACCTCATGCACTGTAACCAGGCAGGAATATTGGAGTGGGCTGCCATTTGCTTCTCCAGGGCATTTTCCCATCACAGGGATTGAACCCTGGTCTCCTGTATTGCAAGCAGATACTTTACCAACTGAGCTACCATAAATAGGAGGAAGTGGAGTCAAATTAGGACAAAACTGCCTCAGGACAAGAACATGTTTAGAACATTATACAAAGACTTAAGATTACCTCACTTTGGCCCAATTAAACCAGTAGGCAAGACAAAGAGAGGATACCACAAAACATCACAGGGAAGACTGAAACCTAGAAAAGAACAGACATCACCTTTTCTCAAGGCCAGGAACTGGGAACATTCTGACTCCAATGCATTTTTATCACTTTGTGGCTGAAAGATAAATGCCAACATGAGACCTGGAAATCCAGAAATGTAGGCAGAGATTAAACCAAAACATATAAAATTATTTTCTAGAAATATATGTGCCCCCAGAATATGAGGATAAGTGCAAAGATTCTATATTTCTTCCTACATATATCAAATATTCAGTTTTCCCATCTACATGATGACAGTCTTTCATAAAAATACAGGTAATTACAGATTCAACAATTTACTTTTCCTATGAATGATATTCAAATACTGTGTTCACATGTGACTTGTCTGTGGCAAAAGTTAAATCAGTCTTTCCATTCTCATTCTCTCAGTCCATGCCTCAACCACTTATTTCTGCCTGCTACAAAGGTGGAGATTCATGTAGTACAAAGTAACTTAATAATAGCTCAAGTAAAATATAATTAGGGCCATAGAGCTGCTGTAGCAAAAAAAAAATACACACTATGCCTTTCAAATTCAAGTAAAAATTATTTTTAAAATGTACTCATAAAATGTCTAAAAGAATATTTATGAGACAGGACTGAAACTCAGGTTATTTTCCAGGTAAACTGTGTCTATTTCTCTGTATTTTTTACTTTAGCCACATGAATTTTGTTTCCTTAGCATTTTTAATAAGCAAAATCTATATGTAACCATAATGTCAATGTCAATATTAGCTTAAAGTTTTAATCTGTAAGCCTCAGTTTGTGTGGGGCTTTCTTGGTGGCTCAGATGGCAAAGAATGCAATGTAGAAGACATGGATTCAATCCTTGGGTCAGGAAGATACCCTGGAAAAAGGAATGACTACCCACTCCAGTAATCTTGCCTGAAGAATGCCATGGACAGAGGAGACTGGTGGACTACAGTCCATATCGTCGTATAGAGTTGGAATGACGGAGCAACTGACACTTTCACTTTAGTTTGTGTTGTGCATTTGTGTGTATACATATTATCTAAAAATCTAGCTGAAAAAGAGAATGATGCAAGAGGTTAAGAAGCAATGTTGTGAAGGAGTCATATCAATCAATTAATAATAGAGATTCAATAGACATAGTTTGTTGAGGTTAGAGTATGAGTAAAATACAGCTAAGCTTTCCTATTTTTAAAAATGGAATTTATCGTCTTCATTATTGGGAGTCTTGGTGCCCTCCTCCTGTCACTGTTATTGTTACAACAGCTGCAGTCGATTTATTTCTATTGTGTTCTGTGCTTCCTATTGATATTATCCTGATTCTGTTGCCCCCATAATACAGAGCAAATTCTATACACCAGAGGACAGTTCCTAAAACCAGTTTAAAGTTTTCTATCTTAAACTTTTTGGGAATCACTAGATCCCTTCAATGCAACCTTTTTTTATCATTTTTGTTGAGGGAAGGAATTTTTTAGAATCTTTGTACACAAATAAATAACTAACAAATATTTTGAAAGCTGAAAGTAATACTTCTATGTTGTGATGGCTATAACATCCTAAAATGAAGCATTTATAAATGTGACAGAGTAGACAGCTGGCAAGCCATTAAAGTTCTTAGGAAGTTAGTTAGTGTTACATGGAAGATATAAGTATGTATTTATAGGGATATATTTGCTGTGAATTGGCTATTAAGTGGGAAATAAACTGATTAATTTGTATAAAGAGATCAACAAGTATTTCCACAGATAGAAGTTAATTTTCCCAAATGCCGTCTCAGTTAGAGGATATCTGAAGTTCCAGGAATATTATCTTTCTTCCTTTCACAGAGTTCAATTGTTTATTTTATATATAACCTCTATGTTAAGACATATACAACTTAGTAAATAAATTACATCCTGTTTTGGCTATTTCTAATATTCTGCTCCTCTAAGAAAGTGTTCTGTGTTGATGAAGCAAAATGTTTGGATGGCTACTTGTCTTTTTCTTCTCCAGTGTCAGTCAGTTCAGTCGCTCAGTCGTGTCTGACTCTTTGCGACTCCATGGACTGCAACACACCAGGCTTCCCTGTCCATCACCAACTCCCGGAGCTTGCTCAAACTCATGTCCATAGAGTTGGTGATGCAATCCAATCATCTCATCCTCTGTTGGCCCCTTCTCTTCCCACATTCAAGCTTCTCCAGCATAGACACACCCTAAGTCCCTAACAGGTTAAGATCCTTTGCCTAGACAATTAGAAGAAGAATTAGGAGGGAAGTTATAACTCTTAAGATGGCCTGATGAATATATGCAAATGAAGAAGGATGTGGAGATGTGATCTTAGACGTAAAATATGTGTCACATTTCAACAAGGGGAAGAATTTATTGAAAGGTAAAAACTGTAATGAGTCAACAGCCTCATTCAGAGTCATTATTGTTCAGTTACTAAGTCATGTCTGACTCCCTGAGACTCCATTGAGTGTAGTATGCTGGCTTCCCTGTCCTTCGCTATCTCCCAGAGACTGCTCAAACTCATGTCCATCGAGTCAGTAATGCCATCCAACCATCTCATCCTCGGTCTCCCCTTCTCCTCCTGCCCTCAGTTTTTCCTGGTACCATGGGTTTTTCCAGTGAGTCAGCTCTTCGAATGAGGTGGCCAAAGTATTGGAGCTTCAGCTTCAGTCCTTCCAATGAGTATTCAGGGTTGATTTCCTTTAAGAGTGACTAGTTTGATCTCCTTGCGAATGACTGGTTTGATCGCCTTGAGCTCCAAGAGAATTTCAAGAGTCTTCTAAAGCACCACAGTTTGAAAGCATCAATTATTTGGTGCCCAGCCTTCTTTATGTTCCAATTCTCACATCTGTACATGACTACTGGAGAAACAATAGCTTTGACTAGATTGACCTTTGTTGCAAGATGTTTTTGTTGCAAAGTATTGCTCTCCTTTTTAATATACTGTCTAGGTTTTCACTGCTTTTCTTCCAAGGAGCAAGTGTCTTTTAATTTCATGATTGCAGTCACCATCTGCAGTGATTTTGGAACCCAAGAAAATAAAGTCTGTCAGTGTTTCCATTTTTTCCTATCCCCATGAATTGATGGGACTGGATTCTTCAATATTAGTTTTTTGAATGTTGAGTTTTAAGCCAGCTTTTTCACTCTCCTCTTTCACTTTCATCAAGAAGCTCATTTAGAGCATCCTTAATATAATTGGGATGTCTATGTAACCTACAGTTGTCTTTGTGATATTTTATTTTGCATATTAAAAGTAGAGATTATATTGAAGAATAGCAAATTCTTTAAAATTAAATATTGTTTAAATTAAATATCATGTGAGGAATCAGAAGTCCCAAATTCAATGCCTTCAGTAATATAACACACACAAAATTTTACTGAGTTACATTTCTGAAATTCACACATATATATTTGTATTTATTTATATACCCTTACTTAACCTTGAACAGCAGTGGCCACAGGACTGGAAAAGGTCAGTTTTCACTCCAATCCCAAAGAAAAGCAATGCCAAAGAATGCTCAAACTACCACACAATCGCACTCATCTCACACGCTAGTAAAGTAATGCTCAAAATTCTCCAAGCCAGGCTTCAGCAATGTGTGAACCGTGAACTTACAGATGTTCAAGCTGGTTTTAGAAAAGGCAGAGGAACCAGAGATCACATTGCCAACATCCGCTGGATCATAGAAAAAGCAAGAGAGTTCCAGAAAAACATCTATTTCTGCTTTATAGACTAAGCCAAAGCCTTTGACTGTGTGGTTCACAATAAACTGTGGAAAATTCTGAAAGAGATGGGAATACCAGAGCACCTGATCTGCCTCTTGAGAAATTTGTATGCAGGTAAGGAAGCAACAGCTAGAACTGGACATGGAACAACAGATTGTTTCCAAATAGGAAAAGGAGTTCGTCAAGGCTGTATATTGTCACCCTGTTTATTTAACTTATATGCAGAGTACATCAAGAGAAACGCTGGGCTGGAAGAAACACAAGCTGGAATCCAGATTGCCGGGAGAAATATCAATAACCTCAGATATGCAGATGACACCACCCTTATGGCAGAAAGTGAAGAGGAACTCAAAAGCCTCTTGATGAAAGTGAAAGTGGAGAGTGAAAAAGTGGGCTTAAAGCTCAACATTCAGAAAAGGAAGATCATGGCATCCGGTCCCACCACTTCATGGGAAATAGATGGGGAAACAAGTGGAAACAGTGGCAGACTTTATTTTTCTGGGCTCCAAAATCACTACAGATGGTGACTGCAGCCATGAAATTAAAAGACGCTTACTCCTTGGAAGGAAAGTTATGACCAACCTAGATAGCATATTAAAAAGCAGAGACATTACTTTGCCAACAAAGGTTTGGCTAGTCAAGGCTATGGTTTTTCCTTTGGTCATGTATGGATGTGAGAGTTGGACTGTAAAGAAGGCTGAGCGCCAAAGAATTGATGCTTTTTAACTGTGGTGTTGGAGAAAACTCTTGAGAGTCCCTTGGACTGCAAGGAGATCCAACCAGTCCATTCTGAAGGAGATCAGCCCTGGGATTTCTTTGGAAGGAATGATGCTAAAGCTGAAACTCCAGTACTTTGGCCACCTCATGCAAAGAGGTGATTCATTGGAAAAGACTCTGATGCTGGGAGGGATTGGGGGGACAGAGTTTGAGATGGCTGGATGGCATCACTGACTCGATGGACGTGAGTCGCAGTGAACTCCGGGAGTTGGTGATGGACAGGGAGGCCTGGCATGCTGCGATTCATGGGGTCGCAAAGAGTCGGATACGACTGAGCGTCTGATCTGATCTGAACCTTGAACATTCTCATTTTTCTCTGAAGAGAGGAAAGATCTACTAATTAAAGTGGTAGAGTACTAGATGTAGAGACAAATTGAGAAAAGAATGGGCATTCTTCATTTTCAATATAGTATTAATATTAGGACAGAGGACAGTGTTCAGTCTTTTAAAATACTACCATACTTGTTTGTGACCACTACCTCCTCATAATCATCTCCTCCTATCTCAAGCCATCTTTCAGTCCCCAATTCCAGTAACTGTCACACCATCATACATGCAGAAATCTAGTAATATTTTTACATAATTTCAAGACCATTCATTTTGATCCTCATTGTCTGAGCCTCAAGGTATTTTCCTAACACAAGAATAGTCTTTAGGGCCAAAAGATACAGTAACTATATCTATACTAAGGTATGTAAGCATGGATGACTGCAAAACATTAACAAACACCTGGAGTTTTCTCTGCTAGGTAAATATGTTAAAATGTCCCATGCTCATAAACCTGTGTTCGACATTGTGCTGGTAGAACTATGGTGTTTGAAAAAATAAAATAAAATCTCTCATTTGTAGCATTTCCCAATTTTCATTTTGCCAGTAATCCCACTATGGCTGATTCATCAATGAATATCAAAGGGTTTGTAAAATTCCCAAAATTGAATAATTAGCTCTGGTGATCCAGTGAAAGCTAGGACTAGGGCACCCATGGCTGGGTTAAATTCAAGGAATACTGTTGTATGCTTATGAGGTAATTAATTTCAGGAGGAAAAGCAAATAGACACAAATATATTTTGCTCAAAGCATTTATAGATGATTCTAATTTCTGTGTAAAATTAAAGCTAGGACCTGAATTATTACTCTTTCAACTCTTTGATGGAAAAATTCTAAGTACTAAGACCATAAATTATGGCTGAAAGAGGAGAGTCAAGATCATGGACATCTTTGTTATTTCTCAAAATTAACAGAAAGAATGAGCATTTATTCTTAGGTAATAAGTAAAATAAGTATACTTTGAGATTATATATATATATATATATATATATATATATATATATGCAGCATATCTGTGTGGTATATCAGTCAGTTCAGTTCAGTCAGTTCAATGGCTCAGTCATTTCCAACTCTTTGCGAGCCCATGAATTGCAGCACTCCAGGACTTGCTGTCCATCACCAACTCCTGGAGTTCACTCAAACTCATGTCCATCAAGTCGTGATGACATCCAGCCATCTCATCCTCTGTCATCCCCTTCTCCTCCTGACTCAAATCCCTCCCAGCATCAGAGTCTTTTCCAATGAATCAACACTTTGCATCAGGTGGCCAAAGTATTGAAGTTTTAGCTTTAGCATCAGTCCTTCCAATGAACACCCAGGACTGATTTCCTTTAGAATGGATCTCTGGTTGTATCTCCTTGCAGTCCAAGGGACTCTCAAGAGTCTTCTCCAACACCATAGTTCAAAAGCATCAATTCTTTGGTGCTCAGCTTTCTTCACAGTTCAACTCTCACATCCATACATGACCATTGGAAAAACCATAGCCTTGACTAGATGGAAATTTGTTGGCAAATTAACATCTCTGCTTTAATATGCTATCTAGGTTAGACATAACTTTCCTTCCAAGGAGTAAACATCATTTAATTTCACGGCTGTAATCACCATCTGCAGTGATTTTGGAGCCCCAAAAAATAAAGTCTGCCACTGTTTCCACTGTTTCCCCATCTATTTCCCATGAAGTGATGGGACCGGATGCCATGATCTTCGTTTTCTGAATGTTGAGCTTTAAGCCCACTTTTTCACTCTCCACTTTCACGTTCATCAAGAGGCTTTTGAGTTCCTCTTCGCTTTCTGCTATAAGGGTGGTGTCATCTGCATATGTGAGGTTATTGATATTACTCCTGGCAATCTTGATTCCAGCTTGTGCTTCTTCCAGCCCAGCATTTCTCATGATGTATTCTGCATATACGTTAAATAAGCAGGGTGACAATATACAGCATTGACTTACTCCTTTTCCTATTTGAAACTTGTCTGTAGTTCCATGTCCAGTTCTAACTGTTGCTTCCTGACCTCCATATAGCTTTCTCAAGAGACAGGTCAGGTGGTCTGGTACTCCCATGTCTTTCAGAATTTTCCACAGTTTATTGTGATCCACAGAGTCAAAGGTTTTGGCATAGTCAATAAAGCAGAAATAGATGTTTTCTGGATTTTTCTTGCTTTTCCATGATCCAGCGGATGTTGGCAATTTGATCTCTGGTTCCTCTGCCTTTTCTAAAACCAGCTTGAACATCAGGAAGTTCATGGTTCACACATTGCTGAGGCCTGGCTTGGAGAATTTTGAGCATTACTTTACTAGTGTGTGAGATGAGTGCAATTGTGTGGTAGTTTGAACATTCTTTGGCATTGCCTTTCTTTGGGATTGGAATGAAAACTGACCTGTTCCAGTCCTTTGGCCACTGTGCTGAGTTTTCCAAATTTGCTGGCATATTGAGTGCAGCACTTTCACAGCATCATCTTTTGGGATTTGAAATAGCTCAACTGGAATTCCATCACCTCCACTAGCTTTGTTCGTAGTAATGCTTTCTAAGGCCCACTTGACTTCACATTCCAGAATGTCTGGTTCTAGGTCAGTGATCACACCATCGTGATTATGTGGGTCATGAAGTTCTTTTTTCTACAGTTCTTCTGTGTATTCCTGCCACCTCTTCTTAACATCTTCTGCTTCTGTTAGGTCCATATCATTTCTGTCCTTTATAGAGCCCATCTTTGCGTGAAATGTTCTCTTGGTATCTCTAATTTTCTTGAAGAGATCTCTAGTCTTTCCCATCCTGTTTTTCTCCTCTATTTCTTTGCATTGATAGCTGAGGAAGGTTTTCTTCTCTCTCCTTGCTATTCTTTGGAACTCTGCATTCAGATGCTTATAGCGTTCTTTTTCTCCCTTGCTTTTCACTTCTTTTCTTTTCACAGGTATTTGTAAGGCCTCCCCAGATTGCCATTTTGCTTTTTTGCATTTCTTTTCCATGGGGATGGTCTTGATCCCTGTCTCCTGTAAAATGTCATGAACCTCTGTCCATAGTTCATCAGGCACTCTATCTATCACATCTAGTCCCTTAAATCTATTTCTCACTTCAACTGTATAATCATAAGGGATTTGATTTAGGTCATACCTGTATGGTCTCATGGTTTCCCCTACTTTCTTGAATTTAAGTCTGAATTTGGCAATAAGGAGTTCATGATCTGAGACACAGTCAGCTCCCAGTTTTGTTTTTGCTGACTGTATAGAGCTTCTCCATCTTTGGCTGCAAATAATATAATCAGTCTGATTTCAGTGTTGACCATCTAGTGACGTTCATGTGTAGAGTCTTCTTTTGTGTTGTTGGAAGAGGATGTTTGCTATGACCAGTGTGTTCTCTTCGCAAAACCCTATTAGCCTTTGTCCTGCTTCATTCCATATTCCAAGGCCAAATTTGTCTGTTACCCCAAGTCTTTCTTGAATTATTACTTTTTCATTCTAGTCCCCTATAATGAAAAAGACATCTTTTGGGGGTGTTAGTTCTAAAAGGTCTTGTAGGTCTTCGTAGAACCGTTCAACTTCAGCTTCTTCAGCATTACTGGTTGGGGGATAGACTTTGATTACTGTGATATTGAATGGTTTGCCTTGTAAACGAACAGAGAACATTCTGTCGTTTTTGAGATTGTATTCAAGTACTGCATTTCAGACTCTTTTGTTGACCATGATGGCTACTCTATTTCTTCTAAGGGATTCCTGCCTGCAGTAGTAGATATAATGGTCACCTGAGTTAAATTCACCCATTCCAGTCCATTTTAGTTTGCTTATTCCTAGAATGTCGACATTCACTCTTGCCATCTCCTGTTTGACCATTCTCATTTTGCCTTGATTCATGGACCTAACATTCCAGGTCCTATGCAATATTGCTCTCTACAGCATTGGACATTGCTTCTATGACCAATCACATCCACAACTGGGTATTGTTTTTGCTTTGGCTCCATCCCTTCATTCTTTCTGGAGTTATTTTCCACTGATCTCCAGTTGCATATTGGGCACCTAGCAACCTGGGGAGTTCCTCTTTCAGTATCCTATCATCTTGCCTTTTCATACTGTTCATTGGAGTCTCAAGGCAAGGATACTGAAGTGGTTTCCCATTCCCTTCTCCAGTGGACCACATTCTGTCAGAACTCTCCACCCTGACCAGCCCATCTTGGGTGCCCGACACAGCATGGCTTAGTTTCATTGAGTTAGGCAAGGGTGTGGTCCTAGTGTGATTAGATTGACTAGTTTTCTGTTATTATGGTTTCAGTGTGTCTGCTCTCTGATGCCCTCGCGCAACACCTATCATCTTACTTGAGTTTCTCTCTCTCTCTTTTTAATAATTATCATTAAATATTATTCAGCCATAAAAGAATAATTATATCTTGCATTATGCAAAAAAGATGGACCTTGAGGGCAGTATGCTAAGATAAATTAGTGAGTCAGAATAAGACAAATTCCACATGACCTCTTTTATATGCTGAGTTTAAAAAAAAAAAAAAATCCAAGTTCATAGATACAGAGAACAGACTGTTGGTTGATGGGGTGGCAGAGATAGAAAAATAGGTGAAAGGGTATGAGACAATATTTTCAAAAAAAGAAGGCATGCAAGACAGCATATGTTGCATGGTACATTTTATAAGAATGAAGCAAAAATCAGACAATAAACATATGTTGAGCTATGGCAATTTATAAGAAACATTTATATTTGATCTTTATTCCCAGTCCCCTAAATAAGGCTCTTAAAACCTTTGTAAATTCCTACATGGTAGGGCAATGAGGGCATCATTTGTTTTAATGAGGTGACTCTGAGAGGGCTCCTGGAAAGCTTCTAGATGGGGGCTCATAAAAATAAAGCTCCAGTCATGATTAGAAGCATGGGATCTTCCCCCACAACTTCTCTAGGGAGGAAAAAGGGGCTGGAAATGGAGTTAATAACTGATCATAATAAATAAATAAATATTGATTGAATATGTTTACAACTTATAAACTCACAAAATCCTGCAAGTCGATGCAGAATAGGTTCTAGAAAGCCAGGAAAAGAAGCATCTTACATATCTCTGCTTGAACCACCTCAAAGAAATAATGGCTGGATCCCCATTTATTAGTCTTCGCTTTTCACTCTCAAAAATAATACTTAGGTTTCATTCACCAGAGATTATTTGATAATCTTCTACTTTAAAAGCCATACAATTTCCATATATCATAGTCCAGAGGTGAAAGGAACTGGCACCTGCCCCTTAACTTCATCCTTTTTACGGTATTTGGTAGAATTTTGAACTAAAATTAATTTCCAATGGTAATTGATTAAGTCAGACAGCATTTGAAGAACAGCATGTTTTCTATGTCCTGGAATGTTAGAGGTAAAGAAGCTGTTATCCTTCCCATTTCACATCAGTGAAAATCAGGGGTTATTTATTTATTTAAATTTTAAAATAAAGACTGAATCCTCCTTATTTTTAAAATTTAGAGTGAAAAATGCCTCTTTCTTTGACTAGGCCCATGTGGTATATGGGGAAATCTAAACATCAGTATAATATGGATTGCTATAAGTTTTTATTGAATATAAAGTAAACATCTTCTAAATAGGTTTTACAGATATTTTAAATATAAATTTGCATATTCCAAATTGATACACGAGGCTCTATAATAATCCATGTGCAATTTATCTTGCTATTGTATGATTATTTATAATCCCTATCATGTTATTTCTAAAATAAGTTTCACTAAGCTATTGACACTAAATAAATATCTTAACAGAAAACTCTATAGGTTGGTATTTATAAAATTAAAAAGTAGTAAGTAAACACAAATTTCAAGACCATAATTGTTTTCATTTGTCATGCATATCTAATTTAAACTGACTTATCACTGATTGTATTATATAATATGGATGTATTACATAATATGGATTACAAAATGCATATCATCAGGGAAATGTATTTATTGCACATTAAATTAGACTTTCTCTCATTGTCTTAATAAAGCACTAGCTGGAATCAATTATGGAAAATATCTATAGAAAATATGTAACAATGTACACAGGATTAAGTCTAACAGTCAAATCACTATACTATGTTGTATTATATTTTTGAAACTACGTTGTTGCAGATTTCTCAATAGGGAAATCTCATATTGTGAAGATCATTAAGCATGGGGCAGGTCTGCTGTATTGTACAGTACAAATACCATTTAGACATGTTCAAAATATTTAGACGTGCTTCTTATGCTGGTGAAACTGAATGTATTAGGAGTCTATCCTTCTGCAAGGTATATGTTCATTAGCAAGCTTTTCTATCAGGATGTGTTTAACTATGTCACATGAGCCCTAAAACAATCAGAAATTTAGCTCAAGCCTTGCATTAATTAAACTAGGTAGGTAGGTGGGTTTAGTTGCCAAGCCATGTCTGACTCTTACAACCCCATGGACTGTAGCCTGCCAGGCTCCTCTCTACATGGGATTTACCAGGCAAGAATACTGGAATGGGTTGCCATTTCCTTCTCCAAGGGATTTTCCTGATCCAGGGATCAAACTCTGGTCTCCTGCGTTGCAGGTGGATTCTTTACAGACTGAACCACCAGGGAACTAGAGACACCAAGAAATGGCAGCTCCTCCCCCTGGGGGAGGCAGTGGAAAGAGAGCTTCTGTCTAGCATCTATGCCAAAAAAACTGAGCTGTTTCTGCCCAGCAACAAAAGTGGTAGATTAGAAAACTGCTTCTCCCATGTGATTTGAGTGTAATCTCTGGTTGTATCAACTTCAGAAATTTTTATCCAGTTCTTTCTGACATATCAAATATTATTTACTACATTAGTGTACTCGCTAAACCAGGTATTTGTTTTTTGTTTTTGTGTTTTTTTTTTTTTTTAATTACCAAACAGTGAAATAAAATAGTGTTAAACTAGGTTTAGAACAGTGTTCTTCAAGCTGACGGCTCATGAAATCAATTTATTAAGTCATGGCCATGATTTACCTTTAATGAACAGTAATATCATAGTCAGTTTTATGACATAAAATGTATGTAACATTATAGCTTCACAAAACATTTGTTTCATGCATGCCAGTTCAGGTATAATATATATGTGTGTGTGTGTATATATATATATATATATATATATATATATATATGTGCTAAGTCACTTCAGTCGTGTTCAACTCTTTGGGACCCCACGGACTGGAGCCAGGGCTCCAGTGTCTATGGAAATTTCCAGGCAAGAATACTGGAGTGGATTGCCTTTTCCTTCTACAATGCGTATGTATGTGTGTGTGTGTATGCATATATATGCATACATATATTAATGTATTTGTGTATACACAAACACACATACATATGCACACATTATATATGTCGTGTGTGTGTGTGTGCTGGTCGCTCAGTCATGTCCAACTCTGTGTGACCCCATGGACTGTAGCCCTCCAGGCTGCTCTGTCCATAGGATTCTCCAGGCAAGAATACTGGAGTAGGTTGCCTTTTCTTTCTCCAATATTTATCTTGGATCCTGCATAAAGCAGTTTTTACTGAAGTTGAGAGAAAAAGTGGCCACTGGTTAAATGTACTTTGGTCGAGTATTTTGGGTATATAGCACACTTTTTAAAGAAACTCTGAGATGAACTATTATATAATTGGTATATACTAATTAATCATCAGATGAAGCTTTTATACCTCCACCCTACTCCCAACCAGTATTGAACCATACATAAATTATAGAGCAAAACAAAGCATTCCAGCAAACACCACTCCCCATACCCAAATAATTCAGGCTTGCTCTTGTTTATGACTTTTCCCCTTTCCAGTAGGATCTAAAAATATGTAATTGTGCTCCTATTTTAAAACATGATTTCATCCCCTGCTATGATCTTGGCTGTTACTTTATCTTAGAGATAGAAAGCTTTTAGAATTCTCTCTTAGAATGATAAGAAACTATTGTACACCTTTGTATAAAGATATCAAGAGATTCCTTCAGTGGAAAGGTCATATCTGACTTGTTTGAGCTATTTCATAGAATTCAATAGTTTATTTCCTTTGTTGGATTCTGTGGTTCTCTCTGTTTGTGAATAATCTCTTGACAATGATGAATACATGACAATATTTCTGGGCAGACAAAGTGCCAAAGATCTTCATAGTTAGGGACGATATTGTCTGGTGGGATGTGAATACAAGTTAATAGCATCAAAATAATAATATCAACCACTGCAGAAAAATAAAAACAAACTATACTTCCATTAACTCACTCAGTCTAAATGGAACATGTATGGTTGAAATATAATTTGTCTTAATATGTTGATTTGAGTTTTAGACTAAGAGGTAATTATGAGCTAGAATTGCATTTGCAATGAGGGAGATTGGTATTGTTGATTTTGATTTTGGGGGATGATTTTATTTGTACAAAGGAAGAAAAAACTAGCTTACTGAAAAAAAATATTTGAAAATGAAATGTGTTATTGGTTCACATTTATTTATTTCCTCTCCATTGCTGTCATGCTTCATTGGGGAATATTTTCTCTGCCCCATTGACTCTGGATTTGGTCAAATAACTTGATTTGCTCAATGGAATGTGGACATACATGACATAAGTCACATTCTAATTAGAGCTATAAATGCCCCTGTGTTGTTCAAATCTGTTCCCTGCACTTCCCCTTCAGGCTCCTGTCATCAATTAGAATAGTTTACTCAATGCAGAAATTGCTCCTTCATCTGGGGTCCTAGAAAGACAAGACACAAACCTGGGCACAGTCCTACATATAGCTGCAGATTAAGCATTTCTCTCATATTAAATAAGTAAGAATGTAATGAAATCTACTGAGTTTCCAAGGTAGTTTATTGTTGAATCAAAAGCTTATTAGTTAGGTAGTTCAGTCGCTCAGTCGTGTCCAACTCCTTGTGACCGCATGAGTCCCTGAACACCAGGCCTCCGTGTCCATCACCAACACCAGGAGTTCACTCAGACTCACATCCATCGAATCAGTGATGCCATCCAGCCATCTCATCCTCTGTCTTCGCCTTCTCCTCCTGCCCCTAATCCCTCCCAGCATCAGAGTCTTTTCCAATGAGTCAACTCTTTGCATGAGGGTGCCAAAGAATTAGAGTTTCAGCTTTAGCATCAGTCCTTCCAAAGAACACCCAGGGCGGATCTCATTCAGAAAGGACTGGTTGGATCTCCTTGCAGTCCAAGGGACTCTCAAGAGTCTTCTCCAACACCACAGTTCAAAAGCATCAATTCTTGGGTGCTCAGCCTTCTTCACAGTCCAACTCTCACATCCATACATGACCACAGGAAAACCATAGCCTTGACTAGATGGACCTTAGTGGGCAAAGTACTGTCTCTGCTTTTCAAAATGCTATCTACATTGGTCATAACTTTTCTTCCAAGGTGTAAGCGTCTTTTAATTTCATGGCTGCAGTCACCATCTGCAGTGATTTTGGAGCCCCCAAAAATAAAGTCTGACACTGTTTCCACTCTTTTTCCATCTATTTCCCATGAAGTGGTGGGACCAGATTCCATGATCTTCATTGTCTGAATGTTGAGCTTTAAGCAAACTTTTTCACTGTCCACTTTCACTTTCATCGAGAAGCTTTTTAGTTCCTCTTCACTTTCTGCCATAAGGGTGGTGTCATCTGCGTATCTGAAGTTATTGACATTTCTCCTGGAAATCTTGATTCCAGCTT
Organism: Bubalus kerabau; assembly: GCF_029407905.1. Taxonomy (NCBI): domain Eukaryota; kingdom Metazoa; phylum Chordata; class Mammalia; order Artiodactyla; family Bovidae; genus Bubalus; species Bubalus kerabau. Next base: position 61,237,051 of record NC_073625.1, read on the forward strand.
GCGCTTCTTCCAGTCCAGCGTTTCTCATGATGTACTCTGCATATAAATTAAACAAGCAGGGTGACAATATACAGCCTTGACGTACTCCTTGTCCTATTTGGAACCAGTCTGTTGTTCCATGTCCAGTTCTAACTGTTGCTTCCTGACCTCAACATAGGTTTCTCAAGAGGCAGATCAGGTGTTCTGGTATTCCCATCTCTTTCAGAATTTTCCACAGTTTATTGTGATCCACACAGTCAAAGGCTTTGGTATAGCCAATAAGGCAGAAATAGATGTTTTTCTGGAACTCTCTGGCTTTTACCATGATCCAGCAGATGTTCGCAATTTCATCTCTGGTTCCTATGCCTTTTCTAAAACCAGCTTGAACATCTGGAAGTACATGGTTCATGTATTGCTGAAGCCTGGCTTGGAGAATTTTGAGCATTACTTTACTAGCGTGTGAGATGAGTGCGATTGTGTGGTAGTTTGAGCATTCTTTGGTATTGCCTTTCTTTGGGATTGGAATGAAAACTGACCTTTTCCAGTCCTTTGGCCACTGTGCTGAGTTTTCCAAATTTGCTGGTATATTATGTGCAGCACTTTCACCACATCATCTTTCAGGATTTGAAATAGCACAACTGGAATTCCATCACCTCCACTAGCTTTGTTCATAGTAATGCTTTCTAAGGCCCACTTGACTTCACATTCCAGGATGTCTGGCTCTAGGTCAGTGATCACACCATCGTGATTATCTGGGTCATGAAGTTCTTTTTTGTACAGTTCTTCTGTGTATTCCTGCCACCTCTTCTTAATATCTTCTGCTTCTGTTAGGTCCATACCATTTCTGTTCTTCATAGAGCCCATCCTTGCAGGAAAATTTCCCTTGGTATCTCTAATTCTCTTAAAGAGATCTCTAGGCTTTCCCATTCTGTTTTTTTCCTCTATTACTTTGCATTGATCGCTGAAGAAGGCTTTCTTATCTCTTCTTGCTATTCTTTGGAACTCTGCATTCAGATGCTTATATCTTTCCTTTTCTCCTTTGCTTTTCACTTCTCTTCTTTTCACAGCTATTTGTAAGGCCTCCCCAGACAGCCATTTTGCTTTTTTGCAGTACTTTTCCATGGGGATGGTCTTGATCCCTGTCTCCTGTACAATATCATGATGCTCCATCCATAGTTCATCAGGCACTCTATCTATCAGATCTAGTCCCTTAAATCTATTTCTCACTTCCACTGTATAATCATAAGGGATTTGATTTATGTCATACTTGAATGGCATAGTGGTTTTTCCTGCTTTCTTCAATTTAAGTCTGAATTTGGCAATAAGGAGTTCATGATCTGAGCCACAGTCAGCTCCCAGTCTTGTTTTTGCTGACTGTATAGCGTTTCTCCATCTTTGGCTGCAAAGAAAAGAATCAATCTGATTTTGGTATTGACCATCTGGTGATGTCCATGTGTAGACTCTTCTCTTCTGTTGTTGGAAGAGGGTGTTTGCTATTATCAGTGCATTTTCTCGGCAAAACTCTGATAGTCTTTGCCTTGCTCATTCTGTATTCCATGGCCAAATTTGCCTGTTACTCCAAGTGATTCTTGACTTCCTAATTTTGCATTCCAGTCCCCTATAATGAAAAGGACATATTTTTGGGTGTTAGTTCTAAAAGGTCTTGTAGGTCTTCATAGAACCGTTCAACTTCAGCTTCTTCAACATTACTGGTTGGGGCATAGAATTGGATTACTGTGATATTGAATGGTTTGCCTTGGAAACGAACAGAGATCATTCTGTCGTTTTTGAGATTGTATTCAAGTACTGTATTTCGGACTCTTTTGTTGACCATGATGGCTACTCCATTTCTTCTAAGGGATTCCTGCCCACAGTAGTAGATATAATGGTCACCTGAGTTAAATTCACGAATTGCAGTCCATTTTAGTTCTCTGATTCCTAGAATGTTGACGTTCACTCTTGACATCTCCTGTGTGACCACTTCCAATTTGTCTTGATTCATGGACCTGACATTCCAGGTTCCTATGCAATATTGCTGTTTATAGCATCGGACCTTGCTTCTATCACTAGTCACATCCACAACTGGGTATTGTTTTTGCTTTAGAGAAAAACAACAGAGTGGGAAAGACTAGAGATCTCTTCAAGAAAATCAGAGTAAGCAAGGGAATATTTCATGCAAAGATGGGCTCTATAAAGGACAGAAATGGTATGGACCTAACAGAAGCAGAAGATCTCAAGAAGAGGTGGCAAGAATAAGTAGAATAACTGTACAAAGAAGATCTTCACGTCCCATAATTACGATGATGTGATCACTGACCTAGAGCCATACATCCTGGAATGTGAAGTCAAGTGGGGCTTAGAAAGCATCACTACGAATAAAGCTAGTGGAGGTGATGGAATTCCAGTTGTGCTATTTCAAATCCTGAAAGATGATGCTATGAAAGTGCTGCACTCAATATGCCACAAAATTTGGAAAACTCAGCAGAGGCCAAAGGACTGGAACAGGTCAGTTTTAATTCTGACCCCAAACAAAGGCAATGCCAAAGAATGCTCAAACGACTGCACAATTGAACTCATCTCACACGCTAGTAAAGTAATGCTCAAAATTCTCCAAGCCAGGCTTCAGCAATATGTGAACTGTGAACTTCCTGATGTTCAAACTGGTTTTAGAAAAGGCAGAGGAATCAGAGATCAAATTGCCAACATCCACTGGATCATGGAAAAAGCAAAAGAGTTCCAGAAAAACATTTATTTCTGCTTTATTGACTATGCCAAAGCCTTTGACTGTGTGGATAATAATAAGCTGTGGAAAATTCTTAAAGAGATGGGAATACCAGACCACCTGATCTGCCTCTTGAGAAATCTGTATGCAGGTCAGGAAGCAACAGTTAGACTTGACATGGAACAACAGATTAGTTCCAAATAGGAAAAAGACTACATCAATATGCAGAGTACATCATGAGAAACGCTGGACTGGAAGAAATAAAAGCTGGAATCAGGATTGCCGGGAGAAATATCAATAACCTCAGATATGCAGATGACAACACCCTTATGGCAGAAAGTGAAGAGGAAGTAAAAAGCCTCTTGATGAAAGTGGAAGTAGAGAGTGAAAAAGTTGCCTTAAAGCTCAAGATTCAGAAAACAAAGATCATGGCATCCGGTCCCATCACCTCATGGCAAATAGATGGGGAAACAGTGGAAACAGTGTCAGACTTTTTTTTTTTTTGGCTCCAAAATCACTGCAGATCGTGACTGCAGCCATGAAATTAAAAGACGCTTACTCCTTGGAAGAAAGTTATGTCAAACCTAGATAGCACATTGAAAAGCAGAGACTTTATTTTGCCAACAAAGGTCCATCTAGTCAAGGCTATGGTTTTTCCTGTGGTCATGTATGGATGTGAGAGTTGGACTGTGAAGAAGGCTGAACGCTGAAGAATTGATGCTTTTGAACTGTGGTGTTGGAGAAGACTCTTGAGAGTCCCTTGGACTGCAAGGAGATCCAACCAGTCCATTCTGAAGGAGATCAGCCCTGGGATTTCTTTGGAAGGACTGATGCTAAAGCTGAAACTCCAGTACTTTGGCCACCTCATACAAAGATTTGACTCATTGGTAAAGACTCTGATGCTAGGAGGGATTGGGGGCAGGAGGAGAAGGGGACGACAGAAGATGAGATGGCTGGATGGCATCACTGACTGGATGGACGTGAGTCTCAATGAACTCCAGGAGTTGGTGATGGACAGGGAGGCCTGGCGTGCTGCGATTAATGGGGTCGCAAAGAGTTGGACACGACTGAGAGACTGAACTGAACTGAACTTCATTCTTTCTGGATTTATTTCTCCACTGATCTCCTGTAGCATATTGGGCACCTACTCACTTGAGGAGTTCCTCTTTCAGTATCCTATCATTTTGTCTTTTCATACTGTTCATGGGGTTTTCAAGGCAAGAATACGGAAATGGTTTGCCATTCCCTTCTCCAGTGGACCACATTCTGTCAGAGCTCTCCACTATGGCCCACCCATCTTGGGTGGCCCCATGGGCATGGCTTAGTTTCATTGAGTTTGACAAGGCTGTGGTTCTAGTGCGATTAGATTGACTAGTTTTTTGTGATTATGGTTTCAGTTTGTTTGCCCTCTGATTCCTTCTTGCAACACATATTGTCATGCTTGGGTTTCTCTTACCTTGGACATGGGGTATCTCTTCACAGCTGTTCCAGCAAAGGACAGCCACTGCTCCTTACCTTGGATGAGGGGTATCTCCTCACCACTGCCCCCTCTTGACCTTTATGTGGAATAGGTCCTCCTGTGCCTGCGCAGCCACCACTCCTTGGACGTGGGGTAGCTCCTCCCGGCCACCACCCGTGACCTTGGACAGGGGGTTTCTCCTCTCCGCCATTCCTGCATCATCACCGCCTGGCACTCTCGGCCGCTGTCCCTGACCTCGGATGTGGGGTAACTCCTCTTGGCTGCCACCCCTCGGGCATGGGGTACTCCCGGCTTCTTCCCCTGACCTCGGACGTGGGGTAGATCCTCTCGGCTGCACTATGTGCGCCATCACAAAATGCCCTCGCTATGTGTGCCGTTGCATCCGCCCACTCTATGTGCGAGTACTTAGAGCAGTGAAGATGTTCTTAGATGCTTGTCCTGTCTGTAAAAGAAAAAAATTAAAAATATAATTCATAAGAAAGAATATAAATCAAAAAATTAAAACATCTTTAATATGGGAGCCACTGTTGAATTTGTGTTTTGCTGCATATAAAATAAAATGTGTCTACTTTTTTAAGAAATATAGAGTCACATGTTATCTAGATTAAAAAAAAAAATCTTAATAGAGAATTTGAAACATGAATTTTTCTCTTCCAAAGTTTTTTTGACCCATGAAATGGCATGGTTGCCCTAACTATCACTTTGATGTTAACCGTTTATGCTATAAATAAAAGACATAGGGCAAGCAGTTTAATCTGTATCCTGAAAGGAATAAATAACTCCAAAATGTTACAGTCTCCTTATCCTGAACTGGTAAATTGGAAAAATACTATCAGTCTAAGAATTTCTTTTAGTTTAAGACCAAATGAGCAAATGCACATGAAACAAGGTTGTATTAGTACATTTATGACCGTTGTTCTATGTTTTGGTTGTGGTACAGAAAATTAATAATATTTGGTAAAGAGCATTTGCGATGCTGAATTATTCTGACTTCCAGACTCATATATTTAACACCTTCCTTAATACCTATAGATAAGTACACAATCTGAATTTCAAACATTACAGGTTCCCTATGACTCCTACCCAGGAAGCCTGCTCCTACAGTCTGTAACATCTCAACTACTGCTTACTGCAATATTCTAATTCCTGAAGACATAGATCTTGGTTTATCCTTAACCCTTTTCTTTCTCACGCGTGTCAAGTTTTCAGCGAATCAGGTGAATTTTACCTTTAAAACATACCCCAAAGTTGACAAATGCTCATCAACTCCATCATCACTATCCTGGTACATGTTGCTACATTATCACTCACCAACAAGAGTCTAATAACTGTTCTCCCTCTTCTGGTCCTTGTCCTTTTCAGAGTAGTCCCAACACAGAAATTATAGTGACCATATTAAAGTATAAACAAAATCCTTTCCATCTTTTGCTCAAAATCTTCCAGAGACCTCTTGTCTCACTCAGGGTAAAAACCCAAGAGTCTTTCTTGGAGCCTATACTAGTGGCAGAGGTACCTCTCCCCCCTCACCACGTTACTTCTCTCCACCTTCCTAACCCAACGCATTCTACTCCATTGATGCTGGCTCCTGCAAAGTTCGTTGAACATCCAAGCATGTTCTCACCTCACTTTGAACTTGGTGATTATTCTGTCTGGAAAATCTTCTCCCATATCACTCAGACTCATCCTTTCTCCTTTTTGGGTCACAAGTAGTCAAAAGTAATGCTCTCAGGATGGAGGCCTGCCCTGAACAACCCTATCTGAAATTTCAACTCTACCCACTCATGCAAATATACTGCATACCTTCTTTCCTGCCTACGTTCCCTCCTCAGAACTTATCACCATATTGCACACTATATATTTAGTTTTTATTTTTGTCCTTTGTAGTTCAAAGAGGGGAGATTTTGTTTAGTTTAGTTTTTTTGTTGTTGTTTTTTGCCTGAAATATATTCCCAGTGCCCAGAGTTATCAGGCACTCAGTGAAATTTATTGTTTAAGGAATGAGCCTATATAGGACTTGCCAAGAAGTGTGGAAAACTAGCGTTGTCTATCTTATCCCATTGTGATAGCAAAAATAAATAAGAAACAAGAAACTTAAAGAGAGAGGAAGATGGTTTGGAGGGATGGGCTCTATCAGTGAGTTGTATCAGAGGGACTATTGGTAGAAGGGGGACAGTAAATACTCGGGCTTGGGGGGAAAAATCTTCCTTATCCAGAGGTTATTAGTTGAAATCTTGGGAGATGAGAGGTCTGAGGAAGCTACAAAAGGGTCTAAGAAAGAAAGAACCAGCTATCATTACCTGCCAAGCTAACATCAGCTCCTACATGACCTGCCATATAAAAATGTGTAATTTCTGTGAATGCACCCAACACTTGGAGAGGTGGGAACACTGGTAAATGTGTGTGTGTGTGTGTGTGTGTGTGGTTATTTTTATTTCGGGTGTAGGAGTTGCTAAGTCTAGTAGATTTAAAATGGAGGTCAGAAGCTGACCACACCCACTGTTTCATTTCACCAAAAGAAAGTGAAAGTGAAAGGACTAAGTTAGTAAAGAATCTGCCTTCAATGCAGGAGACCCCAGTTCAATTCCTGGGTCGGGAAGATTCCCTGGAAAAGGTATAGGCTACCCACTGCAGTATTCTTGGTCTTCCCTTGTGGCTCAGCTTATAAAGAATCCGCCTGCAATGTTGGGAGACCTGTGTTTGATCCCTGGGTTGTGAAGATCCCCTGGCGAAGGGAAAGGCTATCCACTCCAGTATTCCAGCCTGGAAAATTCCGTGGACTATATAATCCATGGGGTTGCAAACAGTCCAACAAGACTGAGCGACTTTTACTTTCACCCTAGGCTAAAGCAGTAGTAGCTAGCTATGGGAAATGATCTGAAATCTGACTCAGAGCAGGTGCTTAGTTCTATGTCTCACAGAGTTGTTAATACCAGTGAGAATATAGATTTTTGTCTCAAAAGGAGTGGTACAATCAATACGTACTATAGTTAATGGAGGCGGGGAACACACACACACACACACACACACACATATCATCATTAGCCACCTAGAGTATGAAAGAGGTTTAATGGTGAAAGAGACAATATTGTCGCTGATACCTAGAGAGAGAAGTCCAGGTTTTGGGGCAGAAAAATAGACACTGAGAGGACTGGACGGTTGTCGTATAGAGTACATGCACAAAAGGATGAAAAATGTGTTTGTGGTGGATCAAGAACTTGATGCATTTGCTCTGAATTTCTGACAACTATATTCAACTGCCCCATAAATTGGAAACACAACAGCTTGTACTTGTCACATTTGAAACAAACAAAGAAAAAAAATGTAAATCAATGTTAAATTCACAACTCCAACAACTGTTAGTAGTCCTGGTAAAAATAGTCTATGTTGATTTCTAAGGTGATCTGTGTACTGAGATTGAATGCTTTATGCATCTTATGTCAGACTTTTGATGTGTAAAAATTATGATTTAATCTCAATTTACTCATCAATTGCACTAAAACTTGTTTTTAATAACAATTCCAGTTCCAGTTCCAGTTCAGTCGCTCAGTCGTGTCTGACTCTTTGCAACCCTGTGAACTGCAGCACTTTAGGCCTCCCAGTACATCACCAACTCCTGGAGTCCACTCAAATCATGTCCATCAAGTCGGTGATGCCATCCAGCCATCTCATCCTCTGTTGTCCCCTTCTCTTGCCTCCAATCCCTCCCAGAATCAGGATCTTTTCCAATGAGTCAACTCTTCGCATGAGGTGGCCAAAGTACTGGAGTTTCAGCTTTAGCATCATTCCTTCCAAAGAACACACAGGACTGATCTCATTTAGAATGGACTGGTTAGATCTCATTGCAGTCCAACGGAACCTCAAGAGTCTTCTCCAACACCACAGTTCAAAAGCATCAATTCTTCAGCGCTCAGCTTTCTTTACAGTCCAACTCTCACATCCATACATGACCACTGGAAAAAACATAGTCTTGACTAGACGGACCTTTGTTGGCAAAGTAATGTCTCTGCTCTTCAATATGCTATCTAGGTTGGTCATAACTTTCCTTCCAAGGAGTAAGCGTCTTTTTATTTCATGGCTGCAGTCACCATCTGCAGTGATTTTGGAGCCCAGAAAAATAAAGTCTGACACTGTTTTCACATCTATTTGCCATGAAGTTTTGGGACCAGATGCCATGATTTTAGTTTTCTGAATATTGAGCTTTAAGCCAACTTTTTCACTCTCCACTTTCACTTTCATCAAGAGGCTCTTTAGTTCCTCTTCACTTTCTGCCATAAGGGTGGTGTCATCTGCACATCTGAGGTTATTGATATTTCTCCTGGCACTCTGGATTCCAGCTTGTGCTTCTTTCAGCCCAGAATTTCTAATGATGTATTCTGCATGTAAGTTAAATAAACAGGGTGACAATATACAGCCTTGACTTACTCCTTTTCCTATTTGGAACCTGTCTGTTGTTCCATGTCCAGTTGTAGTTGTTGCTTCCTGACCTGCATATAGGTTTCACAAGAGGCAGATCAGGTGGTCTGATATGCCCATGTCTTTCAGAATTTTCCACAGTTTGTTGTGATCCACACAGTCAAAGGCTTTGGCATAGTCAATAAAGCAGAAATAGATGTTTTTCTGGAACTCTCTTGCTTTTTCCATGATCCAGCAGATGTTGGCAATTTGACTTCTGGTTCCTCTGCCTTTTCTAAAACCAGCTTGAACATCAGGAAGTTCACGGTTCACATATTGCTGAAGCCTGGCTTGGAGAGTTTTGAGCATTACTTTACTAGTGTGTGAGATGAGTGCAATTGTGCGGTAGTTTGAGCATTCTTTGGCATTGCCTTTCTTGGGGACTGGAATGAAAACTGATCTTTTCCAGCCCTGTGGCCACTGCTGAGTTTTCTAAATTTGCTGGTATATTATGTGCAGCACTTTCACAGCATCATCTTTCAGGATTTGAAATAGCTCAACTGGAATTCCATCACCTCCACTAACTTTGTTCGTAGTGATGCTTTCTAAGGCCCACTTGACTTCACATTCCAGGATGTATGGCTCTAGGTGAATGATCACACCATCGTGATTATGTGGGTCATGAAGTTCTTTTTTGTACAGTTCTTCTGTGTAGTCTTGCCACCTCTTCTTAATATATTCTTCTTCTGTTAGGTCTATACCATTTCTGTCCTTTTTCGAGCCCGTCTTTCTATGAAATGTTCCTTTGGTATCTCTAATTTTTTGAAGAAATCTCTAGTCTTTTAATAACAGGAGTTATCTTAATGCCTTTTTTTGTTTGTTTGTTTATAAAACTAGCCTCTGAGTTGAAGCAATAAAAGGAATTTCTGTGTATCATTAAACCACACACTGGAACTAGAGTCTAAGGTCAATTGTGATCATTCACAAAAGAATCCATTTTTCAAAAATGTTTTCTTTTTTATGCTTTTATGTAGCATTATGTGCCATAATGTAACTAATCCCTGTAAGTTTACCCATAATACATGTATCAGTTTACTATAAAGAGAAAGAATAATCTCTATTTAGTATATGAGAAAAATAAGTATATGAGAAAATAAGTATCTCTAATTAGAAATATATTAAATCTCTTAGTTTCATATTTTCATTAAAAATTCTACAATACTATCCCATTTTAAAGTGCTAATAATTGGAAAACTCATCTTGCAGAACAACAGAATAAGAGCTAGTTTCCTAACTTTATGAAGCTTGCCTTAAATAGATTACTAATGTACCCTGAAATAGGTTGAACACATTTATATTTATGTTTATGATAAAATGCCCTTTTCCAATTATTACTTATTGCTATGCATTGTTAAGCACATATTGTACACAAATAATCCTGATAAAATGTTTTAAGATAAACTTATATCGTGTGCTAGTGATTGAACAGAAAGGTGGCTGCTTCAATCACGTCCCATAAGAACAGTTTTATCTATGCCAGGGAAGAAGCCTTGAAAGAGTATTAGTTTACCTGCAGAAAATTGCTCTCACATCTATATATTAATAATAAAACGTAGAAACACTATGATGGCAGTTGTTCAGATTCTCTCTACAGTTGTATCTCTGAGGAATACACATAAATTCTCATGTTTACACTGAGAGCAGTGAGTTACTTTCTGTATCCAACTCTTGTCGATTCATCTGACAGCAGGTAGATGATGAAGCTCAGTTGTGAGTCCTGACTCCCAAGGAGAAAGCACATGTCTATGGCCATTGCTGAATCTGACAAGTGTTTTCATTAAAAAAAAATAATAATAAATAAATAAATAAAAAACACACAACACTGTGGATTTCTTTCTGCGATTAGTTTTGGGAGGCAGAAGAGGCAACAACACAGAGATTAATACTTCCTTCATAAATTAACCACCCTTAAATTAATCCTTTCATGCTTATATGATAGACTTGTACATCCTTTGGGAACTGTATTATTGATCTCATTTCTAACAATCTAAATACTATTTTAAAATGTTGAGTGTCAGTTATCTATTACAAAGATAGTACAGATTCTGTTTGGAATCCTAACTTGATTAAGTCAGTTAATATTAAATTTAACAAATTCTTAGAAACTGGTGCTGCTGATAGTGGTTATGTTAGAGTTTTAATGTATGAGACATCTTTGGGACTGAAGGGAACTAATTTTTGCAGACTTACTTAGTTTTAAAATAAGATTTTAAAGTTTTTGAAATAATCATGGCAATATTCAGCTATGAACTTATTTTTTTAATAAAGAAGATGCAAAGGTGTCCAGTTTTTTAACTACTCAAAATATTGAGTAGTTAAAATGTATCTACCACATATACCATCAATGTATCTACCATTGTGTCTCAAACAACTAAGGGCAATTCAAATTCTTTCAATTTAAAAATCTTGATCATTAACTTTCAATGTACTGATGCAGTACAGTTTATCAGGTATCCATAGGACCCAGGAATCTGTATTTTCAACCTAGGTTAATTAGCATTCAGATGATCACACTTTAAAAATTCCAATGTGGATTTATACTCCAGAAAATTTTTTTATATCTCTCTTAAAAACTGTGGAAAATTCTGAAAGAGATGGGTATACCAGATGACCTAACTTGCCTCTTGAGAAACCTGTATGCAGATCAGGAAGCAACAGTTAGAACTGAACATGGAACAGCAGACTGGTTCCAAATAGGAAAAGGAGTATGTCGAGGCTGTATATTGTCACCCTGCTTATTTAACTTAGATGCAGAGTACATCATGACTAACAGTGGGCTGAATGAAGCACAAACTGGAATCAACATTGCTGGGAGAAATATCAATAACCTCAGATATCCAGATGACACCACCCTTATGGCAGAAAGTGAAGAAGAACTAAAGAGCCTCTTGCTGAAAGTGAAAGTGGACAGTGAAAAAGTTGACTTAAAGCTCAACATTCAGAAAACGAAGATCATGGCATCTGGTCCCATCACTTCATGGGAAATAGATGGGGAAACAGTGGAAAAGTGGCTGCCTTTATTTTTGGGGCTCCAAAATCACTGCAGATCACCATCTGCAGCCATGTAATTGCACCCATGAAATTAAAAGAGGCTTACTCCTTGGAAGGAAAGTTATGGCCAACCTAGACAGCATAATGAAAAGCAGAGACATTATTTGTCAACAAACTTTCATATAGTGAAGGCTCTGGTTTTTCAAGTAGTCATGTATGGATGTGAGAGTTGGAGTATAAAGAAAGCTGAGTGCCGAAGAACTGATGCTTTTGAACTCTGGTTATGGAGAAGACTCTTGAGAGTCCCTTGGACTGCAAGAAGATCCAACCAGTACATCCTAAAGGAAATCAGTCCTGAATATTCATTGGAAGGACTGATGCTGAAGCTGAAAATCCAATACTTTGGCCACCTCATGCAAACAGTTGACTCATTTGAAAAGACCCTGATGTTGAAAGAATGAAGGCAGGAGGAGAAGGGGATGACAGAGGATGAGATGGTTAGATGGCATCACCAACTCAATGGACATAAGTTTGGGTAAACTCCAAGAGTTCGTGATGGACAGGGAGACCTAATGTGCTGTGCTTCAGAGGGTTGCAAAGAGTCGGACACGACTGAGCAACTAAACTGAACTGAACTATGTTCATAAAAAGTGAAAAGTACATTTGTATACATTAAAAATTAGAAAATCATAAACAGTAAATTTATAATCCTACTAGGCATGCTAGGTTTGCCCAGGATAGATATCAATTGGTATTTATTTGCTCACATGCTTCTATCAGCATACTCTTGGCTACAAGAAGCAGAAAACCCGGCTTGTCTGGTTTAAAACATAAGAAATACATTTTCCTGCTGTGAAACAAGACGCTGGAGATAAGACTCCAGGATTACAAATTTAGCTGCTAAGAAGTTTCATTAAGGACCAATGGACCTTTAAAAATCTGTGCTGCCACCCTTAGCATGTTGGCTTGTTCACAGGGTAACTCTTTATGAGGCCAAAGGAAACCTACAGCCGTTCCAGCCAACACACCCAGAAATGAAAAAGGCCAGTGAATGTGAAGGGCAGATGTTTTCCTTTTAAGATGATAGAAAACCTATTCTAGGGGATCCTGGGAAACAGGCCTTTTTTAATCTAATTGCCTAGAATTGCTTCACAAGCCAATGCCCAAATCCATGACTGAAAATAAGAATGGGGTCTGAATGGCTGGTTCAACCTGATCAGGTATGAAACCTGTAGCTGGAGATGGGTGATTATTTATTGACTTGGTGAGGGCTGAAAACAAAAATTTGACTCAGAAAAGAAGTAAATATTTATTGGTCAAGCAACCATAAGGTTCCACTACTGGTTTTTAAACATTTCTTCAAATATTTTCTAAAAATTCTATCTTTTATTCACCTAGATCCTGTAAAGTATTAATAAACCAGCTGTCCGCTTTTTTTTGCTTGGGTTTTTGGATAGATAAGACAAATATGATTGCAGTGTGAGTAGCATTCCTGTGTCCAATTGAAATATTTCTGTAATTTCCTCATTTGCAAAGTGTAACAAGTAATTTTAGATATGTGTTAGGAGGAAAAGTTGCATTTATCCTAAGAGCATGTAATATAAACCCAACTTGGACTTTTTTTTTTTTTTAAGGCATCACTGTTTATTGTGCTGGGAGAGGGGAAGATAACTGATCAAGGCAACAATGATGAATTACATAAGATAAAGTAATAAGGCTTTCTACTTCTAATATAATATTTCTTAGTCTCACTCGATTTCCCATATGTCAGTATTTTCTTTATGCATTTGATCTCAAAGGATATAAAACACTAGTTAATCACATTGCTTTTTATCATCCCTTAATAGATCAGCATGCATTTCACACTGCAGTAGGCCAGCATGACAGGAATATGGAATCAAGGAACTTTCAGATATAATGCTTTCTTAGCTGGTACCTGTGATTGATGCTGTGGTTGCTAACATGAATTCATGCTTGCTCCTCTCAACAAAAGACAATGGGAACAGAAAGGTGAAATAATTTTAAAGTGATAAATAAGCCTGTCATCTAAAAGCCACACCTTTCATTAAAATCTATTCCTACTTTAACACACATTGTTAAGCCACATTGATAATGAGATTTAGATTGTACACTAATACTTCTTTCCCTTAAAAGGTACACATTGCCCAAGATGATATTAAATATGCAAATTCAGTTTAACTAAAATTCTATTAAAAACACAATGAATTAATTTTATGAATTAAAGACTAGCATTTGGGTAAGAGAAGCAATGACTCCAAAATAACGGTTTAAATAAATTATCTTTTTTTTTTCCTTTGTAAGAACTTGAAAATCTAGGACTGATGCTGTGGCTCCAACATGTTTTCAAAGCACACACGTCTATTCTGACATCATTTGTTTCCTTTCTTTTGTTATGATTCCCTTTTTACACTTGCAAGATGGCTGCCAGAGCTCCAGCCATTAAGCTGACATCTTGGGGCACAACAAGGTAAAACACAAATAAGGTTCAATGGCTTCCCAGTAACTTCTGCCTTTATTTTATTGATAAAAAGTCCATTACCTGACAACAAGAGCTGCAAAGGAAGTTGGAGAATCTTTTGGGAAGATGAAGGAGAAGCTTAAAGCCACAGTTAAGTTCCACACTTAGGAAATAGGAGGGAATGGCTACTGGGAGAACCTAGCTGTTTTACCCCATTTATCAGAGCAAGAGAAGCCTGCCTTTAGTAACTTAATTAACAGTTCAAAAAGGAAAGAATTATATAGGTAAATGAAATAAAGGTCACAATCAAGCATATTTTTGCCTGGGATGCTGATAACAGTATAGCCCAGAAAAGGGCAAAGGAGTATAAAACATATTCTAACCTGTCCCCTTCAGGCCCACCAGAATTTCATATGGTTCCACAGTTTCAACTATTTTTTTCAGTACCGATAACTCTCAAATATGCACATCAAATCTCTCTCCCCTCATCTGCTATCTTATGTGCACAGACACACAAGACCCAGTGTTGACTTATTCATTTCAACGTGTCCAAAACTGAGTCTGATGTTTTTTCTCATTTATTTTTTTTTCTTTACTATGTTTAAAAGTTTTATTTTTAATTGGAGGATAATTGCTTTACAATATTGTGTTGATTTTTTTTAAGTTTTGCTATATAACAGGATTTTATTTTTTTATTTTTTTTAATTTTTTAACTTTACAATATTGTATTGGTATTGCCATATATCAAAATACAGCATGAATCAGCTATAAGTATGCATATATCCCCTCCCTTTTAGGCTTCCCTCCCACCCTCTACCTTCCCATGTCATCACAGAGCACCAGGCTGAGCTCTGTGTGTTATGTCAAACTATCAGCTAATTCTTTATTTTACACATGGTAATGTACATATGCCAATACTACTGTCACAATTTGTCCCACCATCTCCTTCCCCTGATGAGTCCATAAGTCTGTTCTCTACCTCTGTACCTCTATTCCTCTCTTGAAAATAGGTTGATTTCTTAATTTCTATTAATAACTTGCCCATTTTACCTCAAGGATTAAAACTCTATAGTGAACTTTTATTAGATATTCCCCTTCACTTCTCGTATACAACTAGCTCTCAGTCCTCTATATCATATCTCCAGAATTTCTTCAAATAAGCCTTCTAGCTATCCTTACTCCATCATTTTCATTTATATTCTGGATTTTTCAAGGACAAACTGTTTTCTCACCTTTTTCTCTTCATATATATATATATATATATATATATATACACACACACACACACACACACACACACACACACACACCTGCAAACTAGAGATCCAAGAAAGCCACTGGTATGAGTCCCTTAGAATCAGAAGACTTGGGAATCAAGGGAACAGATGGTGTAAATTCTAGTCCAAGGGCAGGAGAGGGATCAATGTTGTAGCCCAAACAGGCAGGCAAGATAAAAATAGGGGCAAGTTCCTTTCTCTTCCTTGTTTTGTTCTACTCAGGACCTCAACAGCCTGAACAATGCCCACCCTCACTGGGGAAGGCAATCTACATTACCTAGTCCACCAATTCAAATGCTGATCTTATCCTCCAGAAGCACCATTATGGACACACCAAAAAGATCTTTAACTTGGGCACAAGGTGCTACATAAAATTAAACATCACACATTTTACTCTCACACTGGTCCCTTAAAGAAAGTCATTCAAGCATCACAATACGATATAAAGTAAAAACATCTCAAGATAGATTTCTAATCTCTTAACATCAGCCCAATTCACTTTGCCTATTTCAATTTTTAACCTCTTATCATTTAATATATTTCAAGTCATGACGACTGACTACTTTTGTTGCTTTTAGTTGCTACGATGCGGCCAACTCTTGTGATTCCATGGACTGTAGCTGACTAGGCTCCTCTGTCCATGACATTTCCCTGGCAAGAATATTGGAGTAGGTTGCTATTTCCCTCTTCAGAATATCTTCCTGACCTGGCGATTGAACCCAGATCTCCTGCTTGGTGGGTAGATTCTTTACTGCTGAGCCACCAGGAAGCCTTACTGACTGCTTTTTCACCAAAATATCCAACTCTTGTACAGCTGAACTAATATAATATAACCTTGTCTCTAAGAAAAAAGTTCCTATCTATATGTGTTGACATTTTATTCTTCTTCAAGTTTAAATGAAACTTTCTCCAGAACGGTTTTTATTTTTCAGTTGGTTGGAATTTTTTTTAACTTTTTGGACCCCAGTATAATTTATTTTTTTTTGTCTTTTGGGGAGCATTTAACTTGGTATCCCCATTATTCAAGTGATTAGATAACATTTTATAGTCTCTTCTGGATTGTAGAGTTCAGAATACATAATTATTAATAATGCTAATTAATTATATGTCTCCTGATATATGCAAAAATATATAGCCTGCCAGGCTCCTCTGTCCATGGAAATCTCTAGGCATGCTAAAGTGGGTTGCCACTCCCTTCTCAAGGGTATCTTCCTGACCCAGGGATCAAACCCAGGTCTCCTGCATCGTAGACAGATATTCTTTACTATCTGAGCCACCAGGGAAGTCCAGACTGAGGGACTTCCACAACTCCTGATATATTCTCCACAGTATAGAAATGTGACATTTATATGCCCACAATATGTATAGATATTTCTGGATTGTGAATCAGGTTACTGGCATGGTTCATAGGAACTCGGTTCAATACCAGAGATCAATATTTATCTTCAGACCATAGGACGATTGCCTCTACTACAACATGAAGGTAGTCTATAGCAGTGCTATTCCAACTCTAAGGTCAATATGAGTTATTTTTGTATTATATTAAAAAGTGAGATTCTAATTCAATAACTCTCTGATAGGACCCAAAATTACAAGCTTCCCAGGAATGATGATGACCCTATGAACTCTCTAACCACACTGAATAGTAAGGGCAATGAAAAAAGAGAGCTCAGAAGACGGACATTTGGAAAACTGTGTCTGTGTCTAAGTCTACATAGCCATAAATGGTACAGTGATAAAAAGTTCCATATCAACCTTGTGCGGTTGATGTATGTAATGAATTAGATTACAGCTAAGAAAATATTTTAGAAACATCATTGAGCTATTCCTTTAATCAAAAATCAATGTGAACACAGGTATACATTTTTTTGGAGATCTGAAATGACATATGTTAAAAATGTACACGTGGAAGTTGTTGATAAATCATGTATCTCTTTAATAGCAACAATTTCAAATATATATATATATATATATATATATATATATATATATATATTCCACTGTTGCTTTTAAGGCCTCCTAAAGATATTTCCCCTTTGACTTTTTGATTCATTTCTTTGCACCTGAAGTCCCTGCTGCTGCTGCTGCTAAGTCACTTCAGTCGTGTCCAACTCTGTGCGACCCCATAGACGGCAGCCCACCAGGCTCCCCCGTCCCTGGGATTCTCCAGGCAAGAACACTGGAGTGGGTTGCCATTTCCTTCTCCAATGCATGAAAGTGAAAAGTTAAAATGAAGTCACTCAGTCGTGTCCAACTCTTAGCGACCCCATGGACTGCAGCCTACCAGGCTCCTCCATTCATGGGATTTTCCAGGCAAGGGTACTGGAGTGGGGTGCCATTGCCTTCTCCGCCTGAAGTTCCTAAATAGGTATAATTGAATCAATTTAGAACTATGGATCCTAGATACAAAGTTCCTAAAACTATTCTGAATTACTCAGTAAATTTATATTTTGATGAAATTTTGGGAAAACTTGGAAAACTCACACACAATAGAAGAAGATATTTGTAGCTAAAAAGAGGATTTCTATTTACATGGAAGCATTGTCAGCGCAGTAAACCAGCTAAGCCATTTGACAGCACCCATAGTTACAAAATGCCATTTAAATCCAGAAGCAGGTTCCTCTCATCAAACAGTCCAGTTGTTTATTCTGAATCAGGGTTTAGTCATAGGCCAGGTGCTCTGAGCTTTAAATACGAATCCATTTTCTGAAATTAAATCTTAAAACCTAATGGAAAAACTGACTGTAATTGCAAATGACACATTACATCATGACAATCACCAGTTGTAACTGTTTCCAACAGAAATTGAGTATTCCTCTAACTTGTTTGACATAGACAAAGAGAAGAATTTATTTTAGCTCACTTTACTTTTAGTTCTTTACAGATGCATTTCTCAGTAATATGGAACATATTTCTGAAACTAAAAGGCTGAAAGATTTTCCCTGCGTAACACTCCATTGCAAGGCTTAACCCCAGCAGGGATAAGCATTTATCCTATTTAAAAATAAAACTTTTCAAAAACCTCCCAAACGTTATAATGAAAATGGCAATAAATTTTTGGTAAAGATGATTTCTGTTTTGCTTTTTCACTAAATCAGACATTTATTTGTAGCCCAGCATGCTGGCATTTGTAACCTTTTCAAGGTAAAATAAGAGGTTTACTGTTTACTAGTGTGTTTCTTTTTTAAGATAAATGAATTCAATTTGCTTAATTGTGGTCAGTGATGAATTCAACCAAATAATTTAAGTTGTCCTGTTTTATATCTCAAAGGGATTTTGTCTTTTAAAAAGTGTTTTATTTATCTTATTTGAAATAAATGAAGCCATATATAACACTGGCCTATTTAATTATGAAATGGCATATTTACCAATAATTTGATGAATAAGAAAAAGTTATAATCTAGCCCTAAGTTTACCCACTCCAGTACTCTTGCCTGGAAAATCCCATGGACGGAGGAGCCTGGTGGGCTGCAGTCCATGGGGTCACGAAGAGTCGGACACGACTGAGTGACTTCACTTTCACTTTTCACTTTCACACATTGGAGAAGGAAATGGCAACCCACTCCAGTGTTCTTGCCTGGAGAATCCCAGGGACGGGGGACCCTGGTGGGCTGCCCTCTCTGGGGTCGCACAGAGTCGGACACGACTGAAGCGACTTAGCAGCAGCAGCAGCAGCCCTAAGTTTAAGTTGGTTTGTTAATGTTGAGGGAAAAATCCAAAGTAAGGGATTATAAAATTATTACATACTGTTAGTTTATCATACTTTTGAAATTCTTAAGAATAATTCACTGATCTGAATTTTTTACACACTCACACATATATACACAAACCCATTAAGCCATTTTCTTCTTAAAAATTTGCTAGATGTTTCAAGTAAAACTGCCAACTTACTTTCCCATGTAAATTCCAGGATGTATTTGTAAAAAAATAATTGATCAATTAAATAGATTATTTTTGACCCTAAATGTTAAATGCAAATTATATATTTTAAAACAAAACTGATTATGATTTAGCATTCTATAATCAACAGATATGGTCTTAAAACATTTAATGTTACATTGATAAAAATCAGCATTTAATCCAAAATTCTATTATTACACAAGCTAAGAAATTCTTTAGTGGATAGGATACAATATTTTTGTTACCTAACTTTATTATCAATATTCTGGAAGATGTGCTAAACAATGATTAACTGTGATTTTTTTGTGATTATAAGATCTTAAAAGCAAAGATTATACATGTTGTGTGTACTTTTTGTTATTTGAAACAGCAAGAGGGCTGCTTAAACCTTTCCAGAACTTGTTATTAATCTCATTGGTCCTACAATCTGAACAGCTAGTTCAATGTAGCAATGAGTTTAGAAAGAACAATTCAACTTTCTCAACAAGCTTTATTATTTTTTAAAACTTTTTATTATACCTGTGCTTTGGGGTCTCAATGGCAGTCAACAATTAAGATTATGTTATAAATATGTGTGTGCTTAATCACTTAGTCATGTCTGTCTCTTTGGTATCCTATGAAGTGTAATTGACCAAGCTCTTCTGTCCATTGAATTTTCCAGGTAAGAATACTGGAATGGGCTGCCATTTCCTACTCCAGGAGATCTTCCTCATGCAGGGATTGAACACATGTCTCTTACATCTCCTGCATCGGCAGGTGTGTTTTTTACCACTAGTGCCACCTGGGAAGCCCATTATGAACATATATGTGAAAAAATAGGAAAATTAGCAATCATGCAAACTATTACAAAAAATAGCATTCAACTTTCTGTTTGCATTTATTCCAGTCACTATAAAATTCATTTAATGAAGAGTAGGTAATTTTTTTAACTTAGAAAAACAATACTCAGCAATAGTAAACTTGGAGGTCAACTGACTCCAGGAACAACTGAAAGTTTCCTAGGGAGACTACAGGAAAATATGAATGATAGTGCAGTCAGCATGCCTTGAGGAGAACATTCAACTCCCACACTTACCAATATGAAATTGCTTGACATTGGAGTCAACACTATTAAAAAAATGAGTTTGTGTAAAAATCATAATTCCTAACAGAATTAAAATCATAGCAGTGAGGACAGGAAAATCACCTGAGTTGGACATAGACTATTGTGAGGACAAAATGATGGAAGCAATTGCAAGTTGCCAGAACAAGAGTCAAAAAATAAACAAGATACCAATATTTACTAAACACCTATTATGTGCTAGGAATCTTGATGAGATAGAAACAAGGACAAAGGAGATGTTACTTTGCTGTGAAAACTAGGGCAAGAGATTCATTGAAAATGCAATAAAAAGGAAAGGATTTTGAAGGATAGAGATGGAATCTAATAAATCAAAAATTTGAATCAGTTTCTATCTTAACTCTGTTTCTTAAAAACAAAATACCAGGGGGGAGGAGCCAAGAGGGCAGAGGAGTAGGACGGGGAGAACACTTTCTCCCCCACAAATTCATCAAAAGAGCATTTAAACGTCGAGTAAATTCCACAAAACAACTTCTGAATGCCGGCAGAGGACATCAGGCACCCAGAAAAGCAGCCCAACTCTTCGAAAGGACAGAGAAGAAATACAGCTCCATCCACCAGAACATCGACACAAGCTTCCCTAACCAGGAAACCTTGACAAGCCACCTGTACAAACCCACACACAGCGAGGAAACGCCACAATAAAGAGAACTCCACAAACTGCCAGAATACAGAAAGGACACCCCAAACTCAGCAATTTAAACAAGATGAAGAGACAGAGGAATACCCAGCAGATAAAGGAACAGGATAAATGCCCACCAAACCAAACAAAAGAGGAAGAGATAGGGAATCTACCTGATAAAGAATTCCGAATAATGATAGTGAAATTGATCCAAAATCTTGAAATTAAAAGGGAATCACAGATAAATAGCCTGGAGGCAGGGATTGAGAAGATGCAAGAAAGGTTTAACAAGGACTTAGAAGAAATAAAAAAGAGTCAATATATAATGAATAATGCAATAAGTGAAATTAAAAACACCCTGGAGGCAACAAATAGTAGAATAACAGAGGCAGAAGATAGGATTAGTGAATTAGAAGATAGAATGGTAGAAATAAATGAATCAGAGAGGACAAAAGAAAAATGAATTAAAAGAAATGAGGACAATCTCAGAGACCTACAGGACAATATTAAATGCTACAACATTCGAATCATAGGGGTCCCAGAAGAAGAAGACAAAAAGAAAGACCACGAGAAAATACTTGAGGAGATAATAGTTGAAAACTTCCCTAAAATGGGGAAGGAAATAATCACCCAAGTCCAAGAAACCCAGAGAGCTCCAAACAGGATAAACCCAAGGCGAAACACCCCAAGACACATAGTAATCAAATTAACAAAGATCAAACACAAAGAACAAATATTAAAAGCAGCAAGGGAAAAACGACAAATAACACACAAGGGAATACCCATAAGGATAACAGCTGACCTTTCAATATAAACACTTCAAGCCAGGAGGGAATGGCAAGACATACTTAAAGTGATGAAAGAAAATAACCTACAGCCCAGATTATTGTACCCAGCAAGGATCTCATTCAAGTATGAAGGAGAAATCAAAAGCTTTTCAGACAAGCAAAAGCTGAGAGAATTCTGCACCACCAAACCAGCTCTCCAACAAATACTAAAGGATATTCTCTAGACAGGAAACACAAATATGGTGTATAAATTTGAACCCAAAACAATAAAGTAAATGGCAACGGAGTCATACTTATCAGTAATTACCTTGAACGTAAATGGGTTGAATGCCCCAACTAAAAGACAAACACTGGCTGAATGGATACAAAAACAAGACCCCTACATATGTTGTCTACAAGAGACCCACCTCAAAACAGGGGACACATACAGACTGAAAGTGAAGGGCTGGAAAAAGATTTTCCATGCAAATAGAGACCAAAAGAAAGCAGGAGTAGCAATACTCATATCAGATAAAATAGACTTTAAAACAAAGACTATGAAAAGAGACAAAGATAGTCACTATATAATGATCAAAGGATCAATCCAAGAAGAAGATATAACAATTATAAATATATATGCACCCAACACGGGAGCACCGCAGTATGTAAGACAAATGCTAACAAGTATGAAAGAAGAAATTAACAATAACACAATAATAGTGGGAGACTTTAATACCCCACTCACCCCACTATGGATAGATCAACTAAACAGAAAATTAACAAGGAAACACCAACTTTAAACGATACAATAGACCAGTTAGACCTAATTGATATCTATAGGACATTTCATCCCAAAACAATGAATTTCACCTTCTTCTCAAGCGTACATGGAACCTTCTCCAGGATAGATCACATCCTGGGCCATAAAGCTAGCCTTGGTAAATTCAAAAAAATAGAAATCATTCCAAGCATCTTTTCTGACCACAATGCAGTAAGATTAGATCTCAATTACAGGAGAAAAACTACTAAAAAATCCAACATATGGAGGCTGAACAACACGCTGCTGAATAACCAACAAATCACAGAAGAAATCAAGAAAGAAATCAAAATTTGCATAGGAACGAATGCAAATGAAAACACAACAACCCAAAACCTGTGGGACACTGTAAAAGCAGTCTTAAGAGGAAAGTTCGTAGCAATACAGGCACACCTCAAGAAACAAGAAAAAAGTCAAATAAATAACCTAACTCTACATCTAAAGCAATTAGAAAAGGAAGAAATGAAGAACCCCAGGGTTAGTAGAAGGAAAGAAATCTTAAAAACTAGAGCAGAAATAAATGCAAAAGAAACAAAAGAGACCATAGCAAAAATCAACAAAACCAAAAGCTGGTTCTTTGAAAGGATAAATAAAATTGACAAACCATTAGCCAGACTCATCAAAACAAAGGGAGAAAAATCAAATCAATAAAATTAGAAATGAAAATGGAGAGATCACAACAGACAACACAGAAATACAAAGGATCATAAGAGACTACTATCAACAATTATATGCCAATAAAATGGACAACGAGGAAGAAATGGACAAATTCTTAGAAAAGTACAACTTTCCAAAACTCGACCAGGAAGAAATAGAAAATCTTAACAGACCCATCACAAGCACGGAAATTGAAACTGTAATCAAAAATCTTCCAGCAAACAAAAGCCCAGGTCCAGACGGCTTCACAGCTGAATTCTACCAAAAATTTAGAGAAGAGCTAACACCTACCCTGCTCAAACTCTTCCAGAAAATTTCGGAGGATGGTAGACTTCCAAACTCATTCTATGAGGCCACCATCACCCTAATACCAAAACCTGACAAAGATCCCACAAAAAAAAGAAAACTACAGGCCAATATCACTGATGAACATAGATGCAAAAATCCTTAACAAAATTCTAGCAATCAGAATCCAACAACACATTAAAAAGATCATACACCATGACCAAGTGGGCTTTATCCCAGGGATGCAAGGATTCTTCAATATCTGCAAATCAATCAATGTAATACACCACATTAACAAATTGAAAAACAAAAACCATATGATTATCTCAATAGATGCAGAGAAAGCCTTTGACAAAATTCAACATCCATTTATGATCAAAACTCTCCAGAAAGCAGGAATAGAAGGAACATACCTCAACATAATCAAAGCTATATATGACAAACCCACAGCAAACATTATCCTCAATGGTGAAAAATTGAAAGCATTTCCTCTGAAGTCAGGAAGAAGACAAGGGTGCCCACTTTCACCATTACTATTCAACATAGTTTTGGAAGTTTTGGCCACAGCAATCAGAACAGAAAAAGAAATAAAAGGAATCCAAATTGGAAAAGAAGAAGTAAAGCTCTCACTGTTTGCAGATGACATGATCCTCTACATAGAAAACCCTAAAGACTCCACCAGAAAATTACTAGAACTAATCAATGACTATAGTAAAGTTGCAGGATATAAAATCAACACACAGAAATCCCTTGCATTCCTATACACTAATAATGAGAAAACAGAAAGAGAAATTAAGGAAACAATTCCATTCACCATTGCAACGGAAAGAATAAAATACTTAGGAATATATCTACCTAAAGAAACTAAAGACCTATATATAGAAAACTATAAAACACTGGTGAAAGAAATCAAAGAGGACACTAACAGATGGAGAAATATACCATGTTCATGGATTGGAAGAATCAATATAGTGAAAATGAGTATACTACCCAAAGCAATTTATAGATTCAATGCAATCCCTATCAAGCTCCCAACAGCATTCTTCACAGAGCTAGAACAAATAATTTCACAACTTGTATGGAAATACAAAAAACCTCGAATAGCCAAAGCAATCTTGAGAAAGAAGAATGGAACTGGAGGAATCAACCTACCTGACTTCAGGCTCTACTACAAAGCCACAGTTATCAAGACAGTATGGTACTGGCACAAAGACAGAAATATAGATCAATTGAACAAAATAGAAAGCCCAGAGATAAATCCATGCACATATGGACACCTTATCTTTGACAAAGGAGGCAAGAATATACAATGGATTAAAGACAATCTCTTTAACAAGTGGTGCTGGGAACTCTGGTCAACCACTTGTAAAAGAATGAAACTAGAACACTTTCTAACACCATACACAATAATAAACTCAAAATGGATTAAAGATCTCAACGTAAGACCAGAAACTATAAAACTCCTAGAGGAGAACATAGGCAAAACACTCTCTGACATACATCACAGCAGGATCCTCTATGACCCACCTCCCAGAATATTGGAAATAAAAGCAAAAATAAACAAATGGGACCTAATTAACCTTAAAAGCTTCTTCACATCAAAGGAAACTATTAGCAAGGTGAAAAGACAGCCTTCAGAATGGGAGAAGATAATAGCAAATGAAGCAACTGACAAACAACTAATCTCGAGAATATACAAGCAACTCCTGCAGCTCAACTCCAGAAAAATAAATGACCCAATCAAAAAATGGGCCAAAGAACTAAATAGACATTTCTCCAATGAAGACATACAGATGGCTAACAAACACATGAAAAGATGCTCAACATCACTCATTATCAGAGAAATGCAAATCAAAACCACTATGAGGTACCATTTCACACAAGTCAGAATGGCTGCGATCCAAAAGTCTACAAGTAATAAATGCTGGAGAGGGTGTGGAGAAAAGGGAACCCTCTTACACTGTTGGTGGGAACGCAAACTAGTACAGCCACTATGGAGAACAGTGTGGAGATTCCTTAAAAAACTGGAAATAGACCTGCCTTATGATCCAGCAATTCCACTGCTGGGCATACACACTGAGGAAACCAGAAGGGAAAGAGACACGTGTACTCCAATGTTCATTGCAGCACTGTTTATAATAGCCAGGACATGGAAGCAACCTAGATGTCCATCAGCAGATGAATGGATAAGAAAGCGATGGTACATATACACAATGGAGTATTATTCAGCCATTAAAAAGAATACATTTGAGTTCTAGTGAGGTGGATGAAACTGGAGCCTATTATACAGAGTGAAGTAAGCCAGAAAGAAAAACACCAATACAGTATACTAACGCATATATATGGAATTTAGAAAGATGGTAACAATAACCCTGTGTACGAGACAGCAAAAGAGACACTGATGTATAGAACAGTCTTATGGACTCTGTGAGAGAGGGAGAGGGTGGGAAGATTTGGGAGAATGGCATTGAAACATGTAAAATATCATGTATGAAACGAGTTGCCAGTCCAGGTTCGATACACGATACTGGATGCTTGGGGCTGGTGCACTGGGACGACACAGAGGGGTGGAATGGGGATGGAGGAGGGAGGAGGGTTCAGGATGGGGAACACATGTATACCTGTGGCGGATTCATTTTGATATTTGGCAAAACTAATACAGTTATGTAAAGTTTAAAAATAAAATAAAATTAAAAAAAAATAAAAATAAAAAGCAAAAAAAAAAAAAAAATACCATATACTGGGTGGCTTAAGCATCAGGTATTTATGTTTCACAGTAAAGTCCAAGATCTACGTACCAGTAGATTTGATTCATGGTGAGAACCTTATTCATGACTTTTGATTGGCCAACTTCTTACCATGTCTTCACAGAGAAAAAAGCTATAGTATCTTCCTATTTCTGAAAGTGAAAGTGTTAATCTCTCAGTCACTACCCCTTGGGTTGTAGCCCACCATGATCCTCTGTCCATGGAATTCTACAAGCAAGAATACTGGAGTGGGTTGCCATACCTTTCTCCAAGGTATCTTCCCAACCCAGGTATCAAACCTGGGTCTCCCACATTGTAGGCAGATTCTTTACCATCTGAACCACCAGGGAAGTCCTTTCCTGTTCCTGTAAGGACACAAATCCCATCATGGGGGCTGAATCCTATGACTTCATCAAACCTAACTACCTCCCAAAAGTCCACTGCAAATGCCATCATATTTGTGGTTAGGGCTTTAACCTATGAACTTCTGGAGGAGGGGCACAGATCAGTTCAGTTCAGTTCAGTCACTCAGTCGTATTTGACTCTTTGTGACCGCATGGACCTCAGCACACCAGGCCTCCCTGTCCATCACCAACTCCTGGAGTTTACCTAAACTCATGTGCATTGAGTCAGTGACAGTGCATAAAAATATCTTAAATTATTGAACTTTGCTCTCTCTCTGAATCTCTATCAACTTTTGAGTAACCTAGACCTCTTTTGTCTTGAACCTTGGAAGCTCAATCAGACTAAATCTAAGGAGATGAGAAAAAGCATGTGTGTTCAAGCCATCATTGTTGTTCACAAGCTCAATCTTTTCCAACTCTTTGCAATCCCATGGACTGCAGCATGCAAGGCCCCCCCATCTTTCACTATTTTCTAGTTTGCTAAAACTAATGTCCATTGAATCAGTGATGTCATCCAGCCATCTCATCCCCTGTAATCCCCTTTTCCTCCTGCCTTCAATCTTTCCCAGCATCAGGGTCTTTTCTACCGAGTCAGCTCTTCACATCAGGTGGTCAGAGCATTGCAGTTTCAGCTTCATCATCAGTCCTTCCAATGAATATTCAAGGTTGATTCCTTTAGGATTAACTGATTTGATCTCCTTACAGTCCAAGGGACTCTCAAGAGTTTTATCCAGCCCCTCACTTCAAAAGCATCCTTTCTTTGGTGCTCAGCCTGCTTTTATGGTCCAACTCTCATATCCATACATGACTACTGGAAAAGCCATAACTTTGACTATATGGACCTGTCAGCAAAGTGATGTCTCTGCTTTTAATAAGTTGTCTAAGTTTGTCATTGATTTTCTTCCAAGGAGTTCAGTTCAGTCACTCAGCCATGTCCGACTTTGCGACTCCATGTACTGCAGCGTGCCAGCACTCCCTGTCTATCACCAACTCCCAAAGTTCACCCAAACTCATGTCCATTGAGTCAGTGATGCCATCCAACCATCTCATCTGCAGTCCCCTTCTCCTCCTGCCCTCAATCTTTCCCAGCATCAGGGTCTAAACATCTTTTAATTTTGTGATTTAGGAGTCC
This sequence comes from Bubalus kerabau, assembly GCF_029407905.1. Lineage (NCBI taxonomy): Eukaryota > Metazoa > Chordata > Mammalia > Artiodactyla > Bovidae > Bubalus > Bubalus kerabau. The sequence continues at coordinate 61,264,882 of NC_073625.1, forward strand.
ACAAAAATAATGTCTGTCATGGTTTAGATATTCTCCCCATATATTTGCCATGAAATGAAGGGATCGGATGCCATGATCTCAATTTTTGAATGTTTAATTTTAAGCCAGCTTTCTCACTCTCTTCTTTCATTTTCATCAAGAGGATTTTTAGTTCATCGTCACTTTCTGCCATTAGGGTGTTGTCATTGGCATATTTGAGGTATTTTTGAGATATTTGAGATATTTCTTCTGGCAATCTTAATTCCAGTTTGTGCTGCATCCAACCTGGCATTTCACATGATGTGCTCTTCATATAAGTTAAATATGCAGGATGACAATATACAGCCTTGACATACTCCTTTCCCAATTTTGAACTGGTCCATTCTCCCAGGTCCAGTTCTAACTGTTGCTTCTTGTCTTTCATAAAGGCAGGTCAGGTGGTCTGGTATTCCCATCTCTTTCAGAATTTTCCACAGTTTATTCTGATCCACACAGTCAAAGGCTTTGGCATAGTCAATAAAGCAGAAATAGATGTTTTTCTGGAACTCTCTTGCTTTTTCCATGATACAGCAGATGTTGTCAATTTGATCTCTGGTTCCTCTGCCTTTTCTAAAACCAGCTTGAACATCAGAAAGTTCATGGTTCACATATTGCTGAAGCCTGACTTGGAGAATTTTGAGCATTACTTTACTAGCATGTGAGATGAGTGCAATTGTGCAGTAGTTTGAGCATTCTTTGGCATTGCCTTTTTTTGGGACTGGAATGAAAACTGACTTTTCCAGTCCTGTGGCCACTGCTGAGGTTTCCAAATTTGCTGGCATATTGAGTGCAGCACTTTCACAGCACCATCTTTCAGGATTTGAAATAGCTCCACTGGAATTCCAGCACCTCCACTAGCTTTGTTCGTAGTGATGCTTTCTAAGGCCCACTTGACTTCACATTCCAGGATGTCTGGCTCTAGGTCAGTGATCACACCACCGTGATTATCTGGGTGGTGAAGATCTTTTTTGTACAGTTCCTCTGTGTATTCTTGCCATCTGTTCTTAATATCTTCTGCTTCTGTTAGGTCCATACCATTTCTGTCCTTTATCAAGCCCATCTTTGTATGAAATGTTCCTTTGGTATCTCTGATTTTCTTGAAGAGATCCCTAGTCTTTCCCATTCTGTTGTTTTCCTCTATTTCTTTGCATTGATCACTGAAGAAGGCTTTCTTATCTCTTCTTGCTATTCTTTGGAATTCTGCATTCAGATGCTTATATTTTTCCTTTTCTCCTTTGCTTTTCACTTCTCTTCTTTTCACAGGTATTTGTAAGGCCTCCCCAGACAGCCATTTTCTTTTTTGCATTTCTTTTCCATGGGGATGGTCTTGATCCCTGTCTCCTGTACAGTGTCACAAATCTCATTCCATAGTTCATCAGGCACTCTATCTATCAGATCTAGGCCCTTAAATCTATTTCTCACTTCCACTGTATAATCATAAGGGATTTGATTCAGGTCATAACTCCAACTAATTGTATATATTTGGTGAGTTATCAACTGGTTTGTGAATTGCTTTTGTCATTGGTAAACTGTACACAATAATATTTAGGAGAGGTTTTTTGAGGATTAAATGAACTAACATATGCAAAGCACCGCTTTGGAAGTTTCCTGGCCCAAGGCAGAGGCTCGAAAAGTGTTGGTCCACAGCCAAACAAAAATTAACAACTCTTTCTCAAACTTAATGATAAGATGGAGAAAAGAATAGATACTTCTATGGAATGGAATGCTGATTCTATTAGGATCAACAGTGTGTATATATATATACACTATATATACATATATATAGTATATATATATATATAGTTTATGTATATATATACTATATACTATATATACAATATATAGTATATATACAATATATACAATATAGTGTATATATATACTATATATACAATATATTATATATATATATATATATATATATTGAGTAGAAAGTGAATAATTTACTCCAGATCTCATTTCAAAGTACTGGACCTTAAAGAAACTAATGGAATTTGTTGAAGGTCTTGAAGATTACTTACAAATGAGTTGTTTTGTATTTCTATTTGAATATAATTGCTTTACAGTGTTGTGTTAGTTTCTGCTATACAATGAAGTGAATCAGCCATATATCCCATCCCTTTTGGACTTTCCCTCCCATCACACTCCGATCGCACCACTATGGGTCAGTTATCAAATGATTGCTTTATAGCAGACATAATTCTAAGTGCTTTGTATGGAGTTTAACTCCATTGTCTTCTTTCATCCTTAAAAGATCCTTTTGCATTTTTCTTTTGCATTTTAAAGATAAGGTGATTAAATCACAGAAGGGTTAATTTACTGAAAAAATTCAAACATCCAGTAGACAACATATTTAAACATAAATCTTGACAGTTTGACACTTTAGTTTGTATCTTATACAGTTATTGATTACTTTTCAAAATTAGGAGTGAATTATTAGTGGCAAAATTATCAGTGGCAACCCTTGTTTTGTTAGTTTGTTATTGTTTCTAGAATAATTGGATATCATATACTATAAGCATTAAAATAGTTTCATAAATGCAATTTTATTTTTAAAGTTAATAATTTTCTTCTTGTGTATACAAATAAGCATATTTTCAGCTTTAGGCTTTAAAAATCAAAATAAATATCTAGTGACATATACAATATAAAGTTGAAAAAATCACATTTCCTTACAAAATATACCCAAAGTTTATTGTTGAATTTTCAAATACTTGTAATAAAAATGTAACATAAAAGTGAATTTTAAGATGTGTGTGTGTGTGTGTATGTGTGTATGCTCAGTTGTGTCCAATTCTTTGAGACCTCATGGACTGTAACTCACCAGGCTTCTCTGTCTATGGAATTCTCCAGGCAAGAATACTGGAGTGAGTTGCAATTTCCTCCTCCAGGGGATCTTCCCGACACAAGGATCCAACTGGTGTCTCCTGTGTCTTCTGAACTACATGTGAACTCTTTACTACCATCACCACCTGGGAAGCCCTGAATTTTATGATAATGATATTGTAATTAAGTATTGTGATAAGTTCTATTTGCTGCAATAGTTACAATCCCTAGTAGGTATTCTATATATATTCAGCTTTATAGTTAGTATTATAAAATAAATTTAAAATAACTGTTTATTGAAACCTTCCCCCACCCTCATGTTGAAGATTTCTGAAGATCTATAGCACCACTAAAAAGAGAAAAGTAGGAATAATGTCTGGGACACCATCAGATTTTCTATAACCAAAAAACTTTCAGTTCTGTATGCTTCAGTGTCTCTTTATGAAGTGCAATAAATTTTAAAGATGGGGGCCTTAAAATTGACCTACTACTTTTAACAGCATTACTCCATGTAATTTCTCTAGCATGTTGGAATCTATAACAAAGCGTTAATATCTGTATCAAGATCATATATAACAAGATCTTCTTCATAATCTTAATTAGAATTTAGAGCTAATGATTATACTGGCACCATGGAAACTAAAATAATATAATTATATTAACTCTCTTTTGTTTGTAAAAAGTAATTATATAAACATAAAGGCATGGGAATATGATAGCATAATATATTCTTTACTTTTATATGTTAAAATTTATATTAAAAATACAAGGGTTGTTATTAACTATATATATAGTAATTTATTTCCTATTTGCATAGCATCTTATTACTATCATGAATCTTAACATCCACACTACTGATTATGTCTTCATTATTGTAGTTAATGTAATTGCTGTTTAAGAAATATTGTTCTGAGACATACTTTTTGCTTTATGTTTAAGAGCAGATTTAATAAACTATAAATCACTTCCATAACCATATAATGCAAGTGATTTTAAATATTTTTTTAAATAATGAGATAATGGAAATTGCACAGGGTTTTGAGAAGTACATTATTATCCTAAATGTGTGATCATCAACAAATTTTACAACATATTTTAGTCTCAATTTCATCATTTGTAAGATGAGAATTAAGACATACGTAGAAAATTTGAATGTCTTTTTATCAAATAACTGCTTCATGTAAAGCACTTAGTATAGTTTTTTAACACTGTAGTAGGCATCCAGTTTACCACTTAATGGAGTCATTAATTAATTCAGAAAATGTTCATTGAGCATTTACCATGTGCCAGGGACTTTACTATAAACAAGAACAAATAAGGCCTACATTTCATAGTTGTATTGGGCTGCCCAAAAAGTTCATTTGGGTTATTTCCATAAGATGTTGTGGGGAAAAAAAGGAATGAAGTTTTTGGCCAATGCAGCATTTCACACATTGCACACATATTAATGGATGTATGTATTGTAGGTAGGACTATCATAAAGTAGAATATCATGTAAGGGGTTTGCTTGGAGTATATCTCAATTTCTATTAGAATTTTGTAATGCAATAAATTCAAGTCAACCAAAAATTCATGATATGATATGCATATATTCATTTGAATTGAATGGATGTGGTTTTTCTGCTGCTATCACAAGAATGAAATATTCTTTATTACTTAATTTACAGTATTTTCAAAATACAGTATTTTCAGTATTTCAAAATACAGTATTTTCAAAACACACCCATTTGTGAGGATAAAATGTGAAGGACTAAGTTAAACTTTCCAAAGACTGTATATTAATTCTATAGGAAAATTTTTAATTATTTCTACAATAACCACAATAGTTAATTTCACCTGTGAATTCTTGTGATGTCCCTGAATATTTTATTCATTTGACTAAAAATTATTCTAAAAAGATATTAGAAAGATGAGTGTATAACTCTGTCACAAAAAAAAAAACTGAGAACCTGTGGGTCAGACTTTTTTTCAAATATTGTTTGGCTTATTTATAAAAGTTGAGAATTAACCTCTAAAAGTTGAATTTCTAGGGACACTAACTCAATATTCTGGTGTCAAACTTCTTTAAAAAATAATGGGAGTCATAATAGCACTTAAGTTTCATTTCCACCTCACAACCAGACACTCCTTCCTGGGGTATCTACATTCTCTTTACTTATTTTTTAAATTTTATTTTATTTAACTTTACAATATTGTATTGGTTTTGCCATATATCCAAATGAATCTGCCACAGGTATACATGTGTTCCCCATCCTGAACCCTCCTCCCTCCTCCCTCCCCATACCATCTCTCTGGGTCGTCCCAGTGCACCAGCCCCAAGCATCCAGTATCGTGCATCGAACCTGGACTGGCGACTCGTTTCATATATGATATTATACATATTTCAATGCCACTCTCCCAAATCATCCCATCCTCTCTCTCTCCCACAGAGTCCAAAAGACTATTCTATACATCAATGTCTCTTTTGCTGTCTCGTATACAGGGTTATTGTTACCATTTTTCTAAATCCCATATATATGCGTTAGTATACTGTATTGGTGTTTTTCTTTCTGGCTTACTTCACTGTGTATAATAGGCTCCAGTTTCATCCACCTCATTAGAACTGATTCAAATGTATTCTTTTTAATGGCTGAGTAATACTCCGTTGTGTATATGTACCACTGCTTTCTTATCCATTCATCTGCTGATGGACATCTAGGTTGCTTCCATGTCCTGGCTATTATAAACAGTGCTGCAATGAACATTGGGGTACACGTGTCTCTTTCCCTTCTGGTTTCCTCAGTGTGTATGCCCAGCAGTGGGATTGCTGGATCATAAGGCAGTTCTATTCCCAGTTTTTTAAGGAATCTCCACACTGTTCTCCATAGTGGCTGTACTAGTTTGCATTCCCACCAACAGTGGAAGAGGGTTCCCTTTTCTCCACAGCCTCTCCAGCATTTATTGCTTGTAGACTTTTTGATTGCAGCCATTCTGACTGGCATGAAATGGTACCTCATAGTGGTTTTGATTTGCATTTCTCTGATAATGAGTGATGTTGAGCATCTTTTCATGTGTTTGTTAGCCATCTGTATGTCTTCTTTGGAGAAATGTCTATTTAGTTCTTTGGCCCATTTTTTGATTGGGTCATTATTTTTCTGGAATTGAGCTGCAGGAGTTGCTTGTATATTTTTGAGATTAGTTGTTTGTCTGTTGCTTCGTTTGCTATTATTTTCTCCCATTCTGAAGGCTGTCTTTTCACCTTGCTAATAGTTTCCTTTGATGTGCAGAAGCTTTTAAGGTTAATTAGGTCCCATTTGTTTATTTTTGCTTTTATTTCCAATATTCTGGGAGGTGGGTCATAGAGGATCCTGCTGTGATGTATGTCGGAGAGTGTTTTGCCCATGTTCTCCTCTAGGAGTTTTATAGTTTCTGGTCTTACATTTAGATCTTTAATTCATTTTGAGTTTATTTTTGTGTATGGTGTTAGAAAGTGTTCTAGTTTCATTCTTTTACAAGTGGTTGACCAGTTTTCCCAGCACCACTTGTTAAAGAGATTGTCTTTAATCCATTGTATATTCTTGCCTCCTTTGTTAAAGATAAGGTGTCCATATGTGCGTGGATTTATCTCTGGGCTTTCTATTTTGTTCCATTGATCTATATTTCTGTCTTTGTACCAGTACCATACTGTCTTGATGACTGTGGCTTTGTAGTAGAGCCTGAAGTCATGCAGGTTGATTCCTCCAGTTGGGCTTAAGTTCTCTGATTTTCATTGCACATTGCACTGTTTACTTTACATTCTGCCTGCTTTCCCATTGGAGTCTCGTAAAACTCATGGTAAAGTTTCCTTACTTTAGCTGTGGAAAAACTTTAGAATTGTAAGAGATAAGGTTGGTTTTACAGTTTTCAAAGTTGCTCTTATACATTTTTTTGAACTTTTGGATAGCAGAAGAATGCACAAATTTAAAGTTTATTCATTCAGCCAAGTAACTTATCCATATTATCAAATAATTCACATAGATTAATAATCAAATGATCTCCATTTTGGGTTGTTATTCTTTGAAATCAGAGGACGGGTGGCTTATGAAGAATTGATTCATCTCCTGAAGAAATATGATTGTGCTGTAATCTGAATGGCCATGTTACATACAAAAAACAACGCTATATTGTGTTCAGTACCTTCTTTGCAATATGACAGAGAATGTAACAAAAATCAGTGCTGGAAACAGCATGTTAAATCCTGCCTACCTCTAATGCAGAATTTGTAAAGTTATTGTAATTATTCAAGGAGAGAACTGGTGTAATATTTTAGATGGACTACTCAATAAGCTGATACAAAATTCCAGTCAGTAAATTTGGGAGAAGGGACAGCTTTGAGAAGGTGGGAAAAATAAGGGGAAGGAAGTGTAAACAAACCATTACCAGGCTTTGCTGGATACAGTTTTATTGGTATTAACATGAAGGAGGACAGGATTCCCTCCTGGCTCAGACTGTAAAGAATCTGCCTTCAATGTAAGAGACCCAGGTTTGATCCCAGAGTTGGAATTATCCCCTGAAGATGGGAATGGCTACTCACTCCAGTATTCTTGCCTGAAGAATTCCATGGACAGGGAAGCCTGGCAGGCTATAGTCCATGATGTCTCAAAGAGTCAGAAATCACTGAGTTACTCCCATTAACTCACAATGCTGTACAGAGTGACAGCATTCTAGTAAGAGTTTACATGGACTTAAGATATTTCAATTGGTTTTTCTCTAATGGTGGATTAAGGGAGGAGAATATGAACTTCCAAATTATTTTGAGCAGCTGATTGATTTAATATATTTACCAGGCAAGTGGGATTGGTTATAGGAGATGCCAGCTGTAAAGGATGCAATATAATTGCCAAATAACCTGTACAGTCCTTGATGTTGAAATGCCTTCAAGAGTTTGTTTTAATCACTTGAAAGATTATGAAATTAAAAATTGTATGCTTTTTTCTCATATCATCAAGTCCATTTAAAATTATAACTATTTCTTTCGTGCATTCAGTATTCATAGCCTGAAATACAAATAGGATATTAATAAATTATTATTTATTTTTGGGAAAATCTCCTGGAGGAGGGCAAGACAACCCACTGCAGGATTCTTGCCTAGAGAATACCATGGACAGAGGAGCCTGGAAGACATAGAGTGGCAAAGTCAGACATGACTGAAGTGACTTGGTATGCACGCACACACAGTGCATTTGTTATATGATAAGAAAATGAAACACAAAACCACAAAGCATGTAGTTTGCCTCCTAATTTTAAATCACCCCTCAGTAATTTGGTAATAATTTATAGAACATCATATATATATCAACCTCAGCAATGTAATATAAGATTAGCTATAAAATCTTTGTGTAAAACTGCATAGTGGAAAGGCCCAATGCAGAATTAGTTACTGTGTTAAAATCATAGCTGATATAGCTATTCAAAATTTGTTTTCTAAACACTTATAATGTTATAAAAGAGACATAGAGAAAGAGAGAATACGAAACCAAAATACGATGTTAGATTTGCTGTAGCATAGCATAATTGTGGAAGATGTACATTTTTTTTTCATAGAATTGTGCTAAGCCTTTTATAAATAATATAGCAAAGAAAGGCAGATGTGATCCTTGATTGAATGCTAAGAGGAGAGACAAGATTTAGTTGGGCATAACTTATTAATATTTAATAGATTCACAATCATCATGAATTTCCTGTTACTGACAATTTCAGCAAACTAAAAAGTCAATTTTATAAATTTTTTATTATAATTCTGCAACTTTTAGCTTTAAAATAGCTTGCAATTTTATTTGTTTCTATGTGCCATGATTAAGAAAGATGTTATTTGTTGGATCTTTATTCAGTATTGTGACTTCAAATTATTATTATTTTTTAAATAGACCTGATCATCTTTTTTTTTTTTTAATTAATTTTTGTGGCTGTGCTGGGTCTTTGTTGCTGTACATGGGCTTACTCTAGTTGTGGGGAGCAGAAGTTATGCTTCATTGCAGTGTGAAGGCTTCTCATTGTGGCGGCTTCTCTTGTGGCTGTGCAGAACCTCTAGGCATGCAGGCTCAGTAGTTCTGGAGCAGGGGCTTAGGGTTTGTTGTTTTGAGGCATGTATAATCTTTCTGTACCTCTGATTGAACCCGTGTCTCCTGCATTGGCAAGTGGATTCTTCTCCACTGCGCCACCTGTGAAGTCTGACTTCAAATTAAATCCACTCTGTATCTGAGAAAAATAATCTAGAATATAATTATCTGCTTTTCATACATTTTCTGTGAGAAATATATGGCATAAATATTTTTGACTGTTTACATATAGCAATCAATAACCTGTAAGTACCTAATTTACCATATTATTTCTTTCTTCCAATTACTTCTGTAGAATCTTAAAATATTGGTATTATATTCTATAGTAATAAATAACAAGTCCTACCTTAGTTCTAAATTTATTTAAATTATCCTGAATATTATGGCTTACTAGAAAATCTTTTTTATGAGTGTTTTATAAGGCTTCAATATTTTCCAAGTACATTATAATAATTTTTTTTCAAAATTGATTTTTCTCTCTGACATATTATAAACAGCCTATTATTTTTTCAAAGATTGTTAAATTATAGTAGTCTGTCTTATTCACTTTTCTGAATCTCCTAGCTGGGATGAAACCCTAGGTTAATGTATCTGTAAAACCATAAATTTAACTATAATGAAAAATTGCATGTATGTGAATTGCATAATACACTTTCAAATAAAACATGATTGCTAATTGGGAGCAATTCTCAGATGCTTCCCTTTTGAATAATTGATATATATCCTTTCGTGTTCTAAAAGTATGTATACAAGTTCTTGTAAATAAAGAAACAGACAGACTTATCTGCTTTCAAAATGATCTATCTAATCTTAGAAAGGAACTCGAGCTTAGACAAATATCACATTCCTATTGTTATTCCTAGGCTCTTTCCCTATTTTTCTTTTTTAAATATTAATTGGTATAAAGTGAGACATGTTCTATTTTTTATCAATGAAAACATAGTACATCTTATACAAATAATACTTCTTCAATGTTTAATAATGTTTCATTTTAAAATAGTGTATTTACAGAAAAGCTTCAAAGAGAGTATGGAGTTCCCCTATATCTTTCACTCTATCTCATTGTTGACACTTTAATAAGGTACATTAGTCATAACTGACAAATCAATATGAATACATTTTATTGGCTAAAGTTCATATTTTATTGTCATTTTTTACCTCATGTCTTTTTTCTGATCCAGAAACCCACACTGGATACCACATTATATTTAGTTGTCATATGTTTTTAGAGTCCTCCTATTTCTCTTCCTTGTTTTTGATGACCTTGGCAGTTTTGAGGAGACTTATGTTGTATTCTGTTGACTGTCCATCAATTTTGCTTTGTCTGATATTTTTCTTAAAGTTAGACTGGAGTTATGAGTTTGAGGGAGGAAGACCATAAAAATAAACTGCCATTTTCATTACATAATTTGAAGTATTCATGGTACTAACATGACTTACCACTGATAATGTTAACAGAATTTATTTTTGTAATACTTTATATGTTATAGTAATTTGAAATATATTTTTACCTGGCACATAGTGATTTAAAGGGTAATTTCAGCACACTACAAGGAGATGCACATCTCAGGGAAAACTAACTTTTCAAGTATGTGAGACTATATAAGAAAGCAACAGAGTCATTTTACTTACTTAAGATGACTTTTAAGTAAGCTTTTAAGAAAAGCTTTGTAAGTTCAAGTATGTATGTTTATGTCATTAACCAGTTCATTCTTTTTATACATGCTATTTGGCAATCAGATCACATCTGATAGCTTGCTGTGGTCCAAAAAAAAAAAAAAGAAGAAACAAATTAATAGTGAAGGAAAATAAATTAGGAGAGTAGGATATATCCTTCTCTGCATTAAACAGATTTTATCTAATGAAACTAGAATAACTGAAGTGTCTTGCTTCAAGTCTTCTGGGCAATGTTTGAATAGGTATTAATTTGAGTTTGCTATGTAAATGTAACATCATGATCCAGTGTTCAGTCGCTTACAATTGCCATCATTTATCTTTTACACACATAACTGAAGATTGACTGTGGTGCTTCTGATCCAGATGTGAGTTGAATTTGACTGTGATCCTCTTGTTTTCTCAATCCTACACTCAGGATGTTGGGGCAGTGACTCATGAACTGGTTTCTTGTTATGATAGAGGGGAGAGGCTCAAGAGACAATGGCAAACCATGCCAACTATTCAAATAATTTACTAAGGTGGAGTGCGTTATCTCATTTACATAACATTGGTCAAAACAATTTGCATTGCTAAATTGAAACCTATTAGTGGAAAAGTGCATCCCTTCCAAAGGGCTGAGGATAGGACTATTTGGTGAAAAGTTATTTTACCAAAATGAATATTCATATTCTCTTATGTTTCTTTTGTCTCTATCTTCAAAGGCTACATAATCAAGCATATTATTTATTTAGTTTTACTTTCTGTTACTCAATGTTAGTGTATCCAACTAGGTCATATCTAATTATATGCAGGTCTGGGAACCATTTTCTATCTTTAAAAGTACATTGCATTCATTTTGTGATATACAATCTTATTTCCCTCAATTCAGATCTTGAGGTTGAGTAGTGTCTAATTTTACCTCTCAAGAAATAAAAACTATGCTCATGTATATATTTTTCAAGATATATATTTATTCCCTATGTCATATGAAAAGCAATTTCAAGTTAAAGAGATATTCAAAAATTATAATGTGAATCAATAAAATATGAAATGTATGGACCAAAATTCACAATGGATCACATATCTTAAATTATCTATATGAAAAATAGATGATCTCATTAGTCAAAGTTTAACTTGTACAACAAAGTAAACTAGATTTAATATTATTATAAAGCTGTGCCTATTTTATTGAACTAAGCAGAAAGAGCAATTGAAGAATAATACAAAATTCATTGTCAATAAGTTAAATCAGCTTAAAACTAGAATTTCTGTGAAAATAGAAAATATATCTACATATATATTCATCTGTATATATTTATATATTGATATATATTGATACATTCTATATTAAAATTTTGGTTGGTTAAATTGCTCATTAAATGAAACTGAATTGAAAATTAATGACCTGGAAGACACAGCTAAAATTGCACAAAATCCTGCATAGATATCTAAAGACGTGGGAAATTAAAATAGAAATTAAGAAATATATCATATTAAATGGGAATGTCTAAGATACATAAAGTTGAAGGTCCAGATGTACAACTTTGTGGGATATATGGCTGTACCTGCTTCTTTCCACCTCGTTAAATGTCAGTTTTTTCCAAAGCATAACAGTAGCCAGAAAATCCATTGCTACATTTTCCCAATCTCTGTTCAGAATAAGGAACTCATCTCAGACCTTGATTTCAAGGAGTCAGTAAATTCTCACATCACAGGTTCCCTTTGCATTCCTATGGCCCTGAAGAGTTTTCATTTTCTCCTTTCTTGGCTTGTTTCCTGATTCTGAGGCTAGCAGTCTGCACATTTAAACCCATAAGACACTTTCTTATCAGACAGAAGATCTTTTAGAATAAATTGGGTGATAAATTTATTCTAAAATAAATTTTAAGAAACCTAAGAAAAATAAAGTTTTTTTTTTTTTTCTAGTACAGAAAAGCTTTTAAAAGTTATGGGGAAACAGTGGCAGACTATTTTGGGGGGCTCCAAAAATCACTGTAGATGGTGATTGCAGCCATGAAATTAAAAGACACTTACTCCTTGGAAGAAAAGTTATGACCAACCTAGACAGCATATTCAAAAGCAGGAACATTACTTGCCAACAAAGGTCCATCTAGTCAAGGCTATGGATTTTCCAGTGGTCATATATGGATGTGAGAGTTGGACTGTGAAGAAAGCTGAGTGGCGAAGAATTGATGCTTTTGAACTGTGGTGTTGGAGAAGACTCTTGAGAGTCCCTTGGACTGCAAGGAGATCCAACCAGTCCATTCTAAAGGAGATCAGTCCTGGGTGTTCTTTGGAAGGACTGATGCTAAAGCTGAAACTCCAATATTTTGGCCACCTCATGTAAAGAGTTGACTCATTGGAAAAGACTCTGATGCTGGGAGGGATTGCGGGAAGGAGGAGAAGGGGATGACCGAGGATGAGATGGCTGGATGGTGTCACCGACTCGATGGACATGAGTTTGAGTGAACTCCGGGAGTTGGTGATGGACAGGGAGGACTGGTGTGCTGCAATTCATGGGGTCACAAAGAGTCAGGCACAACTGAACGACTGAACTGAACTGAACTTCATTCTTTCAGATTGGATTAAAAACAAACTCTAATATATATTGCTGATAAGAAAAAATACAACCATAAAATTACATCCAGACAATGGGATTGAAATGATAAACCATACAAACACTCTTCAAAAGGATGGTGCAATTACTAGATTAGTATCCAACAGCACTGAATTCACATTGAAGAATATTACCAGGTGTGAAGAAGGCCATTTCAAAATAATAAAAGTTTCAATTGCCAGAAAGAAATAATAATCCTAATTATTTATGCACCTAAGAGTCTACCCTCAAAGTACTTGAAAGCCAATGCAGTTCAAGGAGAATTAGGAGAATGCACAAATATATTTAGAAATTTTAATATACTTCTTCCAACAGAGAACAAATGGAGAAAATCAATGAGGATATAAAGGACCTGAATAACATTACCAACCAACCTGACCTGACAATTGTAGAACATTCCAATAAACAACTGGCACCTACAGTTTTTAAGTACACATTAGACATTCACCAAGGTTGACTATAAGTCATCTCAAGTTGAATAGAGTTGTAAACATATGAAGTCTTTTTTTCTGACCACAGTGGAATTAAGTTAAAAGCAAACAATGTAAAGATTTATGAAAAATACCCAGAATATATGGGAAAATACCTCTAAGTAACCCAAGTCAAAGAAACTAAAAGTGCTATTGGAAAGTATTTTTGATAGGATGAAAATAAAAATGCATGTCTGGAATTAGTAGGATGTGATTTAAATGAGTATAAAATAAATCAATAAAATAGAGAACACATAAACAATGGAGAAATATCTATAAAACAAAACTAGTTATATGATAAAACAGTTACAGTCAATAAATCTCTAGCCAGATCACTCAGGGCAAAAAGAGAGAAATCACAATCATTATTGTTAGGAGTCAGACAGGTAATGAAGCCCTAAATGTTAACAGGTAACCTAAAGCCATGAAATTTATGAAGTTGTGGGGTAATGAATATGTTTCATAAGAAGAGACTCTTAAAGAGTGACAATTGCAGGTACATATTTGAAGGGATGGCGTTAAGTCAAGGATTTGGAGATGTTCTGCATAGTTTCATGGAAAACAAAACAAAACTCAGAATTGCAGCAAACACTTTCTTATAATCATCCTCTTATGGATTATTGTGGTATAATTTGATTAGAAAATGTGGGTGTTGAAGTTGTTTAACCACTTAATGGAGATGTTGTATGAAGGATGATAGAAATATGGAAGCAGTAGAACTGCCAGCCTTCAGATTTAGAAGTTATAAATGATGGATTGTATGCTGAGAGCCACAGCCATAGTGCTCATCTGTCCAACTTTGAGAGTGGAAAGTAAAATCTGCATATTTCTTATCATGACTTGACAAAACATTATAAATATTTTGAAATGTTTTATTTCAGCTATGGAGCTACTTAGGAAGAATTATATAATATGCCATTTAAATCTGGAAAAACATCCTGGAAAAATATACTGCAAAGAATAACCTGCATGTCAAGGTGATGATGCAGATGACCCAGTAGGTTTTATCTATCTGTGATTTCTTCAGCACTGTGGAAAATACTTGGCACAAGTAAAACATGTTGTGCATCACCCTAAATATCTATTATAGTCGTTACATTGCCAAAAGCAATACATTCTCTCCCATTTAATCTGTAAACCTCCTTAATTAACACCTTGTTCATTACAGAAGCTATGTCTCATATATCATCCCAACCACAGGATTAAGTTGCGAAGTTCCCAAGGGTAATTGCTTCACCTATCTATAAAAGAAAACAGAATATTTTGCATCTTCACTTATGAAACATTTTCTCTCAATGAGTAGAATATTATATTTAATTTCACATATATGTATATATGAAGATGTTTAATAATATTTTCACTTAGAAATAAGTAGCCAATAAGCAATAAATGAAGGATTACAGTTTGATTTCTGCAGCCTTTCTTTCCCATTTTAATTACTCAGTGATATTAGAAAAATTATAATAAAGAACATTTAAAGGACCAATCTAAGTTCAAAAAAGACATCTTTTAAACATCTTTAATGTTTAGGAGATAAACATAAAGCAGTGAGCAGATTAAAATGTGCAGGCCTACTTAGTTTCTGAGCCACAAAACAAGCAGCAGAAGAAGGAAACAAAGTCTCTTAAGGGATAATAGGAATTAAAAGTGTTCCCCACAATGTAAGACTGGATAACTCTTTGAAATAAAGATATTAGATTGGCATTGAACTCTGAATGGAGATGGAAAAGAAGTTGAGACAAAATTTCTTGCTGGGGTTATGACAGATAAAGTCAGCACTAAAGGAGTGAGACCCTGATGATGGGAAAGATTGAAGGTGGGAGGAAAAGGGGATGACAGAGGATGAGATAGTTGGGTGGCATCACCGACTCAATGGACATGAGTTTGAGTAAATTCCGGGAGTTGGTGATGGATAGGGAGGCCTGGTGTGCTGAAGTCCATGGGGTCACAAAGACTGGGACATGACTGAGCGACTGAACTGAACTGAAAAGAGAGAGAAGGAATGAAGCAGATACAGACACGCAGCCAACCATATCTGATAAAGTTTGTATGACTATCACCATGGGGTGGGAACCCTGGAGCAATTATATAAGACTGTTCTGCTTCATATTGGGAGAAAGGTAATTGCGATACACAAAATCACATTTTAAAAGCAGTGACTACACACACGAAAAAGAGAAAAATATAATTGCAATTCCCACTCAGTATGAACTTGCAAACTATAATTTGGAAATTCAAATTGATTCTGAGAAAGAGAACTGAATCAATTGGAAGATAAATTTATACTAAATAACATGAAAATAATAGTGGAAACTAAAAATTATTCTAACACAAATATTTTAGATAATGTTACAAATAAAAATTGAAAGAACATCAATAAAAAATGATTATTAAAAGGTAAAAACTACATAAAAATATGTTTGTCAAATTATGTTATTAGAAATCTTGAGAAAATAAGGTCATTACATTTTTAGTAAATGAATGAGTAGACTAAACTATTGGCTGCATATAATTTAAAAACTAATTAATGTATGAAAGAACAGTTCTGAAGCCAGCACAGCATTGTAAATCAACTATAGTTCAATCCAAAAAACAAAGAAAAAACAATTCTGATGAATCTACCCAGGTAGCAACACAATTAGGGAACCTGACCAAAACATAAATATATAAAGATATGTAAGATGTAGAAATAACAACACACATCAAATAGGCTTTTCAGAGGTTAAACTATTAAAAAAGCAGTAAGCAAAGATAAAAACAAAATAGAACATCCTCTGATTTTAAATGTGATGAAATCTCAGCTTGAGAGTTTATGTTGAAAACCATGAATGATAAATACAAATAAAAACATACCACAGCCCTTTCAATAGGATTGAAGACCATCAACAATAAAAATTGCTGACGATAAAAACTTGAAATTAAAAAAAAAATAGAAAATTTTATTTTAAAAATTCAAAATTATTGATAGTCAATAAAACAAGTTCCATGAAAGAAATAATAATTAGATGACAGTAAGCTTTACAATATCAATATATGCCAGAAGTGAGTGGAGAAAAATCTTTCAGTTCAGTTCAGTTCAGTTCAGTCGCTCAGTCGTGTCCTACTCTTTGCGACCCCATGAATCGCAACACGCCAGGCCTCCCTGTCCATCACCAACTCTCGGAGTTCACTCAAACTCACGTCCATCAAGTCGGTGATGCCATCCAGCCATCTCATCCTCTGTCGTCCCCTTCTCCTCCTGCCCCCAATCCCTCCCAGCATCAGAGTCTTTTCCAAAGAGTCAACTCTTCGCATAGGTGGCCAAACTACTGGAGCTTCAGCTTCAGCATCAGTCCTTCCAAAGAACACCCGGGACTGATCTCCTTCAGAATGGACTGGTTGGATTTCCTTGCAGTCCAAGGGACTCTCAAGAGTCTTCTCCAATGCCACAGTTCAAACACATCAATTCTTCAGCGCTCAGCCTTCTTCACAGTCCAACTCTCACATCCATACATGACCACAGGAAAAACCATAGCCTTGACTAGATGGACCTTTGTTGGCAAGTAATGTCTCTGCTTTTCAATATGCTATCTAGTTTGGTCATAACTTTTCTTCTAAGGAGTAAACATATTTTAATTTCATGGCTGCAATCACCATCTGCAGTAAAATCTTTAAATTTCTGACAAATACATAACTGCCAGCCAAGCATTCTCCATCCAGGAGTACTATCATCCATAATTGAGGGCAAAATAAAATTATTTTTCAAATATATAACTATGAAGAATGTTCATATACACATACTATCACCTTAGAGTATACTAAAGCATTGATTGTGTCAAATGTGAACCTATATGAAAGGAAGAGTGAGAAGTTAAAAAAGGTGAACACCCACAAAAGAAGCCCAAAACATATCAGTAATTTAACTATTATGTGTAAAAGCAATAATCATGACTGATGTTTATCCTTAAAGCATCAGAATTTAATTTATAGACATAAACAGTAAGAGCAGTGTGAAAAAAATGTGCATTTTCCACTTTAAAATTTGCTAAGTTTTGTTTTTTTCCCTTTCGGAGTCAAAGGCTAGAGGCATCGATAATAAAAATATTTACTTAAATATGTATGTTACAGGTCCAGTAAGAGAGTGCAAATGCAACATTTAAATCACAAACCATAGGAGGAAAAAATGTTCCAAGTTTGGCATAATATGGTATGACAGTAGAGAAACATACAATAGGATAAGAAGATAATGTAGAATTGAAAAATTAAGTTAAAACATAGACAAGGTTGATCCCATCAAAATTCCATAATGAACACAAGTCATACTCAAGCTTTGCTATGTTATTTGTTCATATTTATATTTATCAATTCAAATACTTTAGAAATCTTTTTGGCCCAACCAGTGCATATATGTATTTTTGTAATATATTTACAATTCTGTGCTCTTGATCTAGACTCATTTTCATTAGAAAAGTTAACTTTTATATCTTAAAATTTTGTAGGTAGTTCATTGCTTTAGTATTTACATGTCAGAATACAAAACACAGCAGGTAGTGGCTACCACCAGAGCAGTGAACTAGAACAGCAGACATGGGAACAGAATACAGACGTCTTCCATTTGAAGTCCTTACCATGTGGATGCTTTACTTGCTGTGTAGCCCTTTGTTACTTTTGATTCACGTGCAGTTTTTTCTGCCTTGTCACCTGCCCCATGTGCATGACCTGTTCTAAGGACATCAGTGGGCTCCTTGTGCCCTAGGGTTCCGGTTGGGCTCAGTGAATACAGTCCTCTGACAGGAGGTAGAGAGAGCTCCAGGGTATTCAGACCCCTACTTCCCTCCCTCTGAAGTTGCTTCTAACTGGATGTATATCTTTTTTTTTTTTTTTTTAAGTGGCATTTATTTTTTATTTAATTTTTATTTTTTTTTATTATTTTATTTTATTTTTAAACTTTACATAATTGTATTAGTTTTGCCAAATATCAAAATGAATCCACCACAGGTATACATGTGTTCCCCATTCTGAACCCTCCTCCCTCCCTCCCTCCCCATTCCATCCCTCTGGGTCGTCCCAGTGCACCAGCCCCAAGCATCCAGTATCCTGCATCGAACCTGGACTGGCAACTCGTTTCATACATGATATTTTACATGTTTCAATGCCATTCTCCCAAATCTTCCCACCCTCTCCCTCTCTCACAGAGTCCATAAGACTGTTCTATACATCAGTGTCTCTTTTGCTGTCTCGTACACAGGGTTATTGTTACCATCTTTCTAAATTCCATATATATGCGTTAATATACTGTATTGGTGTTTTTCTTTCTGGCTTACTTCACTCTGTATAATAGGTTCCAGTTTCATCCACCTCATTAGAACTGATTCAAATGTATTCTTTTTAATGGCTGCATAATACTCCATTGTGTATATGTACCACAGCTTTCTTATCCATTCATCTGCTGATGGACATCTAGGTTGCTTCCATGTCCTGGCTATTATAAACAGTGCTGCGATGAACATTGGGGTACACGTGTCTCTTTCCCTTCTGGTTTCCTCAGTGTGTATGCCCAGCAGTGGGATTGCTGGATCATAAGGCAGGTCTATTTCCAGTTTTTTAAGGAATCTCCACACTGTTCTCCATAGTGGCTGTACTAGTTTGCATTCCCACCAACAGTGTAAGAGGGTTCCCTTTTCTCCACACCCTCTCCAGCATTTGTTGCTTGTAGACTTTTGGATCGCAGCCATTCTGACTGGCGTGAAATGGTACTATGAGGTACCATTAATTTTTATTTTTTAACTTCACAATATTGTATTGGTTTTGCCATATATCAACATGAATCCGCCACAGGTATACATGTGTTCCCCATCCTGAACCCTCCTCCCTCCTCCCTCCCCGTACCATCCTTCTGGATCGTATATCTTAATTGACTGTTACTGCTTCTCTCAAGGGAGCCTCTATTGTGAAATTCTCTTCTGTTGGGTTGTTGTCAGGACTTGTGATTGTTCTACTGCTACTAAGTACAGTTATTTAGGTTTCATCTGCATCTGAGTAAATAAACACAACTCTCCTGATTTGACTGTTTCTTAAAGAAACCCTGAGAGGTACCAAATGTCAGTCTCTTGGTTGGTCATATTCAACTCTTTGTGACCACATGGACTGTAGCCTCTGTCCATGGACTCCTCCAGGAAAGAATACTGGAAGCCATCCCCTTCTCCAGGGGATCTTCCCTACCCAGGGATCAAACCCAGGTCTCCTGCATTACAGGCAGATTCTTTACCTTCTGAGATACCAATGAAGCCCTCTGATAGGTACACTGTTCAATGAATCAAAAATAGTTTTTAAATGATCATAGTTTTCATATCCTGAATGGAAATATGTTATTCTTTGCTTATAGGGATATGAAAGCCTAAGGAAATTGTAGAAAATAAGGAATCATTGTCCTCATTTAGAGCCTATCTTTGTAACTCTTTCAACATCTTAACTTTAAAGGACTATTTACAACATAGTGTACCTCCCTTGGAGTAGGAAATGGGGACCCACTCCAGTATTCTTGCCTGGAAAATTCCATGGACAGAGAAGCCAGGCAGGCTCCAGAGGCATGGGGGTCACAAAGAATCTGACACAGCTGAGTACAATGAGCATGCACACACAAATGCATATTAACATATAGTGGCAAATGCCTGTGTCCCTAGCACTTCTTTTATCTCCCTTTTCTTCCTTCTAAGAAAAAAAAAAAAACTTCCATGAGCGGTTGAAGATGGTCGAAGTTTGTCTTCCCAAACATCCTGCAGATAGTAGTGGTGGAGGAGCTCAGTTCTCACCAGTGAGCTGTGAGAGTTAACTAGAGAGAGAAGGATTTGGAGGAAGATTTTCATTTCAGTGAAAATTTCCTTCCTTTTAACAGGAAGTTCATCCTGTTTAAAGTTCATCCTCCATTCTTCTCCTTCCCGCTTAGAATGCTGTCACGTTCTGATCTGATCCTTACAGATGCAACACCTGAATTTCAAGTATGAGTGAAGATACTGCTACTCCATGGAAGGACAGAAGAGCAAGGATGAGGATAACTTAGAACTTATTGAGGCTCTGTGTTAATTTTGGAGCAGCTAATGTTTGGCCTTTTTACATGGAGTTGAATGCAGTTATTTTTTAAACCCCTATGAATTGTTCATTTTGTCACAGCCAAAAACGGTTTTATTCTTATAAAGGATAAATTGAAAATGGCACAAAATCCAACTTAAAATATATAAATTGAAAACCAGGATTTTTGAATGAGGAGGTCAAATCTCATTGCTTTAATTAAATAACCCTTATCTTTAACTATTTATTTATTTATTCTGAACCTCCATCTCATTGGAGAGAATTTTGTCTTATGAGTACACTTACCTGCTTGGGATTATAAGAAATGTTATCTTTATTATGGCTAAAGTGAAAGTGAAAGTCATGTCCAACCCTTTTGTGGCCCCATGGACTGTATAATTCTCCAGGCCAGATACTGGAATGGGTAGCCTTTCCCTTCTCCAGGGGATCTTGTCAACCCAGGAATCGAACCAGGGTCTCCTGCATGGCAGGCAAAGTCTTTACTGACTGAGCTATCAGGGAAGACTTTTATGGCTAATGATATACTCAAAATTTTACAAATCAATTTTTTCCTCTTAGAATCTGAAAGAACAAAAGGGTAGTGGCTTTTTTGTTAGTTTTTGCTACCTTAATTCTGTAGTTATCCAAATAGCCATGCTTTTACTTCTCATTCATAATACAAACCCTTCTCCTCTCCAGCAAGAAAATCCTAAATTAAAATAGTAACTACATGAAAAATGGATAATGTTTAGTATTCCAGTTGTTAAATGGCTTATTCATATTTATATTAATTATAACTTTTGATATACTAGAGTTTATTTTCACCATCTTATTTGGTCCTTTTTATTTTCCCCTTATTTTAAAATTTTCTTTATTATTTGGGCTATGCACATCAATAAGGTATTTTATTTTGGGACTTACTTTTGTCTTTACTCAATTGCACCTGAGGGAAAGGAAAATCCAGATCAAACTTGAAGTTAATTTCAGTAAAAATATGTATTTTTAACATAAAAAGGGAAAATAAATCCATATATGTGAAACTAGAACAAGTATAAAAAAACTTATTCTAGAGTATGATTTCAAATCACTTGATCAAAAGGCATGGAAATAATTGTAAATTGCTGAGAAATAGGTTATACTTGGGCTTGGGATTCAAAAATGTAAAAATCAATTACTATATCAAAATATTAATTTTGCAATTTGAAGGCAAGAATAAATTATAAAAATTGAATTAAGTAGAACTGAGCAGAACCCTGAAGGCAACCCCCCCCACACACACACACACGCAAGTATGAAATCAAACACTTAATGAATAGAACAAAAGAGTCACAGACTTGGTGCGTGATGCACATTCCCGAGTTGTTTTACAGATAATATAACTTCCACCAGAGGGAAAAAGCTAATCGCATAATGACTAGACTGCAACCATGACATGAACTGCTCCAACTTGAGCAGTACTGAATCATTGCTGGTACAACTCCCAGAACTGACCTCAAGAGAATGGAATTATCATTATTGTTCATAGTATTAGTGAGCATCAAAATAAGTGTAGCTTGCTTTACCCTTATATGTTAATTGGCAACTAAAATTGTCAGCAAAAAGATTCTGTATATCCATGCTGACATCTTCCACTCTGAAAATACAGAATTCTATGTCGGTATGGAGAAGTTATAGAAGTTTTATCTTCACCCCTAATCCCATAGAAATAGAGAGGTGTTCTAACAAATGGGGATTGTAAACAGCTTGTTGCAGGAAACTCCCCTCAGAAGGAATGCCAAAACTATATCATAATTTTTAAACCAGGCATCCCCACGTTGTACTCATTTCTGGCCCAAGCACACCTTTCAAATCTTTTTTATCATACAAATCTTGCCTAACTTGTCTGTTATTCCCAAAGATAGAAGAAGTAGAAATGAAGTTATTAACAGATAACCAGATCTATTTATAGCTTCCCCTTCAATAATCTCCCAAACAAACTGTAGAACCAAATGTGTGAGCAAGACAACATCTAGAAGATCTTGAGGAATCAACAAGCCTGACACAAACCTGCATCCAGTGGGGAATGGAAACAGCTATGATATCCATCTCAATGATTAACTGAGATTACTCCTTTGTTTTGCTTTAAAACTTTGATGGCCAATTAGAATCTTCAAAAGGAGTTTTGGGGGATGCTGAGGCCAGCATCTCCCCAGACTGCCAGCATTCTGATTAAAGCCATCTTTTCTTTATCTGAACATTTGTGAGTTTCAATTGTGTAAGCAGTGAGTTTATTTCAAAATATTACTATAATAGCAACTACTGTATATGAAAGAAAAAGAAAGATAGCACTAAGTCGTGTTTGACTTTTGCGATCCATGGACTGTAGCCTGCCAGGCTCCTCTGTCCATGGGATTCTCCAGGCAAGAATACTCGAATGGTTGCCATTTGCTTCTCCAGGGGAGCTTCCCAATGCAGGGATTGAACCCAGGCCTCCCACATTGTGGCCAGAAGCCTTCCCCGCTGAGCTATGCAGGAAGCTATTATGAAGTCCTTACTAAAACAAAGACATAGTGAGTGGTCAGAGCATTATATCCATCCCTTACTTTATTCTTCATCATGACCCTGGAGATATGCACTGTTATATCTATTTTACAGATAAGGATTCTGAAGCCTTGATACATTCAATAAGTCAACAGCATCACAGAAAGGACCCAAGTTATTTGGAAGCATATGGTTTAAAGTAGGAAAATTGAAGCTTATTGGAAGAGGATGAAGTTGAAAACTATTTTCCCTCAAAAAGATAAAATGCTTTCAATATTTAAATACTAATCTGCAGTATAATTCTCTATATCATCAGTTCAGTTCAGCTGGTGAGTCGTGTCTGACTCTGTATCATTGGTCTTTATTATATGCTCTACCATATAGGGTGGTAATAAAGGTTCTATAACTTTAAAAAGCATCTGAACTTTTAAAATTATGTATACAATTTCAAAATAGATTATCTTCATTGACTCATAATTTTATCTCCTTTACTCTAGATTCTAGATGTATTTTTCATATATATTATATAGCCTGGCAGGCTACAGTCCATAGGGTCACAAAGAGTCAGACACAACTGAGCGACTGGGCACATATCTATCTGTCTGTCTCTCTTCCAAAATGTATTCTGCTTCATCATGGAATCTTCAAGCAGAACTGATTAATTGTGTTGAAATGGGATACATGTTTCTAACACCACAGTATGTTTTATTTGAGCACATCTATCTCTACATAGTGGCTTCACAAGTGGTTCAGTGGTTAAAGAATCACCCTGCAAGGCAGAAGACACAGGAGACACCACGGGTTTGATCCCTGGGTCGGGAAGATCCCCTGGAGGAGGGCATGGCAACCCACTCCGGTGTTCTTGCCTTGAAGAATCTCAGGGACAGAGAAGCCTGGTGGGCTATAGTCCATAGGGTTACACAGAGCCGGACATGACCAAAGCAATTGAGCATGTATACATGCATCTCTACATAGCTTAAGGTCAAATTGCTATAAAATATAAACAAATACTAAGAAATGAAATAGACATAATGCCTCAGAGCAAAGAGCAATGTATTTCCTCAGAAAACTTTTGCACTTTCAACTTATTTAGAAGTGATAAGCTTTTGATTTAGACTTTTAACATGTCAACATCACATTTTCCCCCCAATATGAGCAACACAGTCTTCATATTTTTCACAGAATTATTGAAAAGGTCAAAAGAAATCAGGGTAAAACTCTGTAGAAATTGTCAAGTGCTATACAGAAAGACAAAAGAATTAAGTTACTATTGTTAATAAAATTACCATTTACAGGAATTTCCCATTTATATTCTCCTCTAATGTCTCTCTGATGAAATGTTTTGTCTTAGTCCCTTAAACTATGTATACCATAGCTTCTATCATCTTGACTTATTCTAATACCAAAATTATAAAAATTCTAGTTCACCTGTTACAATGCTAGGCAAAATAACCCAATCCAGTGATCCTAACTTTATTTCCCAGGTGGTTTCTGTATGAAGATATAGCACCTGCCACATTGTTTCCCCAAAGGAATTTTTGCTAAAATTGTTAAGGGTTTCAATATTAAAGATCCATTCAGTTTCCTGAAGCTCAGAAGTCGTTTAATTGTGTCACTTCCAATGATTTTTGCCCTTCAACCACTTATTTTGTGGTAAATGCCCTTATCTTGTTATTTCCAACAACCAGACCCCTTCTTTAATATCAGCTTCAACCAGTCCATTCTTCAGGCTCCATCTCTTTTCTTTCCAATTCCACTTTTTATTCCTATTATTCTCACAATAACTTTTTTCCACCTGAACCTCATTCAGTCCTTCAACCCACTGACTGTTTTTCACTCTCATCACATTTTTTATTTTCCTTGTTACCTCTCCCTTTTTTTCTACATTTTATTAATCTGGAAATAAATCTCAACCTTAATTAAGTATCACTATCTATCTGCTCTATGCCTACATATGAGCAACTCAAAGTGACGGGAAGAGAGCACACCCCCATAATTAATTGATATCACTTTTAACTCATGGCTAGTAACCTCGACTTTCTTTCTTCTCAGATACCCTACTCAGTGTTCTGTGTCTATGTACTCTCTAACATTTAAAAATATTTATTTGGCTACATCGGGTCTTAGTTACGGCATTCAGTTTCTTCCGTCTGTGTGGCGCATGAATTCTCTAGTTTTGGCGTGTGGGTTTCATTTCCCCATGGCCTGTGGGATCTTAGTTTTCCAACCAGGGATCAAACCCACATCCACTGCATTGCAAAGCAGATTCTTAAGCACTGGGCCATCTTACAGCAGTCCCTACTCTTTGAAAGTAATATCTACTATTATATCACACTTTCCTCTTTCTTTTCAAACATTTTTTTTAAACTGGGAAAATATGATTAATCAAAGATAAAATATAACATATTTTTATGATTTATCAACCCATATACCTGCACTCATATTTGCGTTCTGATTTTTGTCCTGGTTTCAAGTACTTAACTAACCAGGGCCAAAGGCCAAACCTACCCTTTGGCAAGGAAATTGTCCCTTCTCAAACTATTTTGTTGCATACTTTCGTGCTAATTTTTGTAGTGTAAATGTATTACTAGTTAAGAAACAAACAAGCAAAAAAACTGAAAGCAGAAAATATTTGGAAATGTTGGCAACACATTCTCTATCAACAACCACATTGTTCAAACCCCTTTATAGAACTTTCAAATGAGTGTTTTATACTTTTTGAATCAATTTTATCTCCTATTCTCTTTTAATATCAGCCATGTCAGGTAACCTCATTTCAGTCATTTTTGTTTAAACCATTTCAGCACTTATCCACACATACTAATGCACGGATCAGTCTTCTTTTCCCCAATTATATCACTCTCTCAGTGACTGCATCCTGTTTCATAACTTTAAACATCATCAACAGTATGAGAACCATGAACTTCCAGATGTTCAAGATGGAGTTAGAAAAGGCAGAGGAACCAGAGATCAAATTTCCAACATCCACTGGATCATTGAAAAAGCAAGAGAGTTCCAGAAAAAACATATACTTCTACTTTATTGACTATGCCAAAGTTTTTGACTGTGTGGATGAAAACAAACTGTGGAAAATTCTTAAAGTGATGGGAATACCAGATAACCTTACCTGCCTCTCAAGAAACCTGTATGCAGGTCAAGAGGCAACAGTTAGAACTGGACATGGAACAACAGACTGGTTCCAAATTGGGAAAGGAGTACATCAAGGCTGTGTAATGTCACCCTGTTTATTTAACTTATATGCAGAGTACATCATGAGAAATGCTGGGCTGGATGAAACACAAGCTGGAATCAAGATTGCCAGGAGAAATATCAATAACCTCAGGTATCCAGATGACACCTCCTTTATGGCAGAAAGCAAAGAAGAACTTCAGAGTCTCTTGATGAAAATGAAAGAGGAGAATGAAAAAGTTGGCTTAAAACTCAACATTCAGAAAACTAAGATCATGGCATCTGGTCCCATCACTTCATGGTAAATAGATGAGGAAACAATGAAAACATTGACTGACTTTATTTTGGGGGGCTCCAAAAGCATTGCAGATGGTGACTGCAGCCATGAAATTAAAAGACGCTTGCTCCTTGGAAGAAAAGCTATGACTAACCTAGACACCATGTTAAAAAGCAGAGCCATTACTTTACCAATAAAGGCCCATCTAGTCAAAGCTATGGTTTTTCCAATAGCCATGTATGGATGTGAGAGTTGGACTATAAAGAAAGCTGAGTGCTGAAGAATTGATGCATTTGAACTGTGGTGTTGGAGAAGATTCTTGACAGTCCCTTGGACTGCAAGGAGATCCAACCACTCCATCCTCCTGAATATTCACTGGAAGGACTGATGCTGAAAGAATTCATTTTTTTCCTTTGTCTAGATCTCTCATCTCCAATATACTTACTTGAAACATTCACTTTTATTTCTCTGAGTGATCACAACCATAGCATATCTAATTCTGAATTTTTATTTTCAGTTTCCCCCGAATGTAATTCTCCTTTAGTTGTTTCCATTTCAGTAAATCACAATTCCAATTTCCCTTTTGTTCATACCAAAACCTTGGCCTCATCATGAACTCATCTTTTTTTTTCTCTCTTTCATTTCATATTAATAACAGAAAGTAATAATGACTACTGCACTATTAAACTCTGATACACAAATATACACACATGTGAATGTTTACAACACCAAGGTTGGTAATACATTCATTCATTTCTATACAGATATCATAGTTAAAGTAGTACTTGGCTATATACCACAAAACTGGCAGTTCTGGGATTTAAACCAAAGTAGTCTGACTCCAAAGTACATGCTCGTGCCTGATAGGCTTTCCAAATATAGCCTGACTCTGATTCAATCAGTTCTCAGGGCCTTCAGCATTATAGACTTTCTCTAAACTACCACTGTGTCTCAGCAGTAATGAATCTGCCTGCAATGCAGGAGACCTGGGCTCGAGTCCTAGGTTGGGAAAATCCCCAGGAAAAGGAAATGGCAACGCACTCCAGTATTCTGGCCTGGAGAATCCTATGGACAGAGGAGCCTGGTGGGCTACAGTCTGTGGGGTCACAAGAGTCAGACACAACTTGGCTACTAACCTAACCAAACAACGATTGTCTGTTAACTCTAGTTTTGCAGCCTCCTGCTAACTAACTTGGTGTAGGAAATTACAACTCAGTCCACTATTCTTGCCTGGAAAGTCCCGTGGACAGCGAAGCCTAATAGGCTAGACTCCATGGGGTCACAAAGAGTGGGACATGACTGAGCATGCATAACTTGCTAACTAACTAATCTCCAGACTTTTACTCTTTATATTTTAGACTTTTACTTTTACTTAATATAAACTATTACTTCTTAAAAAATTGAAAAAAAATAAAATGTATATATAAAATAAGAAAACTTTTGCTACATAAAAAGTTATATTTTTAAACTTTTACTTTTACTCCCTTATAGTTAAAATTCAAAATGCTTTGTTTTTTAACATCCACAAACTATCATATGTCTCTTATTAAATTCTTTCAATTTCTTCTCATATGTCTGTGTCTCAAATTAAAAAAAAAAAAGAAAAAAACACCATCCTTACCCTATAGGTGTTAATAAAACTGTCTGCCAGCATCCTTTCTTTCTTATCTGACTTCACACTCTCTCCAGCCTTCAGAGCTCCTTGACAGTTTCACTCCTGCTCTGTGGTATTTGCGTTTGCTTTTCTTTCTGATTGGAATCTCCTTCCTCACTTGTCTTTCTCCCTCTCCTCCATTAGGTCTGCTCAGATGCCACCTGACTTGAAAAGCTATCTCTGATCACCTTGAGGAAAATCACACCAATCTGTCTCCTCATTATTTGACCTTGTTCTCTGTTATGTCAACTTCCCTGGTGACTCAGTTTAAAGCCTGCCTACAATGAGGGAGATCCAGGTTCAATCCCTGGGTCAGGAAGATCCCCTGGAGAAGGAAATGGCAACCCACTCCAGTATTCTTGCCTGGAGAATCCCATGGACAGAGGAGCCTGGTAGGTTATACAGTCCATGGGTTACCCAAGAGCTGGACACAACTGACTGAACGACTTCACTTTCCTTTTTTGTTGGGTCAAGGTGGGTTTTAATCTAGGGTGTGCTTTCTCTTTTTCCATGAGGAAAAAAGAATACTTTTTTTTTTTAATTCCTAGAAGAGTACCAGATATAAGTAGATGTTCAGTAATAATTTATTGGCTAAGTTAATAGTCCATGCATGTACTGAAAATTTTCTAATTTTTCCACATACCTTTGCAGTTAAGCTTAAGTTAAAGCAACATTCATGCTGTCCATATTCTTCTCTTAAATGGAAATTGATATTAACTGCTTATCTGAGTAATAAAATATTGCCATTCGTTACTGAACACTTTGATGTGAAGTCCTCTGAAACTTGTTTGCTATATGTTCTCCAGAGACAAAGGCAGAACAGAATAGCTAATTCATATCCATGACAGCTGTGGAATTAGACAACTTCTTAATTTCCAAAAGTTGATTTACTAGATTTATTACTAAGACAATTTGGAGGTCTGTGGACTCCACTCCAAAGGCTTGACCTTTGCACCTCCCTGGGTGTGGTATATTTGTTCTCTGCATACCTTAAGTGGAAAGTGAAAAGAAAGTGAAAGTGTTAGTCACTCAGTCATGTCCAACTCTTTGCAACCCCATGGACTATACCCTACTAGGCTCCTCTGTCTGTGAAATTTTCCAGGCAAAATACTGGAATGGGTAGACATTCCTTTCTCCAGGGGATCTTCCTAACGTAGGAATTGAACCCTGGACTCCTGCATTGCAAGTTGTCTCCAAAGTAAGGTGTATATATTAGTACAGGAGATGAGGCAGATGATCCACTAAGATGCAAAAAGAAAATGATAAATGACGTTTAAACATGAAGAACTAAATCAATTCTATACAATATTTAATATGTAGATAAATATTGATCTTCCCACTGTATCCCCAAAACAGATAGAGGATTGTAGCACATGATATAGGACTTTCCTTCAGGGAAGGACTGGAGTTCAGCCAAGAGAATGGATTTACAGTGACAAACTTTGTTTTG
This sequence comes from Bubalus kerabau, assembly GCF_029407905.1. Taxonomy (NCBI): domain Eukaryota; kingdom Metazoa; phylum Chordata; class Mammalia; order Artiodactyla; family Bovidae; genus Bubalus; species Bubalus kerabau. The sequence continues at coordinate 61,294,683 of NC_073625.1, forward strand.
TTCTCTAACAGGATGTCATATGTTGTGACATACCTGTTTCAGGGTCAGTAAATTCCTGGACCATGCTATCCAGTTTTAACAAAAGCAAGTCATAAAATGGACAAGCAGCTGAAAAATATTCCTGTCAAGAATCATGGATTGAAGTTATTGCTAATAGAACAAGCAAACTAAAAACAACAGAGTGTACATTTTTCTTAGTTAGCAAGGTACTTAGATAAGCACTTAAATTATCAACAAAAGCAAAATAAAAATAATACCAGTATTATAAGTGTTAAAGGGAAGATGACAAAAAATAAGATAGAAAACAATTGGAAAAGTGCATTTAATTCTCAAATCTGTTATTCCTGGAGATAATGTTTAATAATAGTATTAAGCCATCATGGTTAGCTAAACTATTAAGAACTAAGTGTTGAGAAAAGTGATAATTTTTATTTAGTGATAAATATCAGTAATTATTTTATTTAGAGTTTTTCAACAATAAATGATATAAATTATCAAAACATAAGGAGTTATTGCACATTTACCATTGTTTCATCTCCTAAATTTTTCTATTTTTTACTTTATACTTTGCAGATATTTTATAACACACATACATATATATCACTCTGGCAGTATAAATATATACATGTAAATACTCATATATTGAAAGTAAACTCAAACATTTTAATACTAGTGGTACATGATTAAAATGTTTTGATGACAACTGTCTTCAGATATGAATGGCCCATTGTCTACACATTTTATTCATACAAATTTAAAACCACTAATGGAATTTGCTTATTCGAGCAGTTGGTAAATTTGATAAATATTTAAAATCCATTAAACAGACTGGCATCATGCTGGGAAAAAAATGTATTAATGCTAAAAAGCCTGTATTCAAATATGAGAATTTTGATAATGTTTTAACTATTTTTTCTACAACATATAGTTAAATTAGGTTAGTTCATCATGTTATTGATACATGAACATGAGCATAGGGCTTCAAAGTCAATGGGAAGAAAAAAAATGAAAACAAATAAAAATAAAAAAGTGTATTAGTAGTTAAATAAATTTAAAAGAAAGTAACTGTTGTGCATTACTTATATGCACAAATGAACTTATATGGACTTGCAACTCAAAAGCTTGTTTTCTGTGTAATAATTGGTATGCTTAAAATAAACACACTATATAATTAATATTATACATTATTAAACATTTTCAATAAAAATGCTTAAATCAATGGGTGTTATAATTGTTCCTGATTAATAAAAAATACAAACTTTTTACAGAGGTAAAATTTCATATTTATTAACAATTTTGTTTTCTGAATGTGTGATATACATTAAGCTTATAATGAAGGAATAGTGCATGCTCTAAAATTTCTGCTCATGCTAATGATTCATACTGAAGATTTTCAGGTACAAAATTAGTATATATAAAATCAAGACAATCAGCTAAGTTTTGTATTCTGTTTGAAGTTAAATATTAAAAATTAATTTTAAATTGGTTTTTGAGAAATAATTTGTTCATGCATCTTTTTTAAAAAGCAATGAAATATTAAAAAGAATAGCCACAAGAATAGTAAATCAGTTAGTTATATATTTTAAAATATTTTTATTTTATATTGGAGTAAAGTTGATATACAATGTTGTGTTGGTTTCAGATATACAGCAAAGTGATTCAGTTATACATACACATGTATCTATTCTTTTTCAAATTATTTTCCCATTTAGATCATTACAGAATACTGAGCAGAGTCCCCTGTGCTTTATAGTTGGTTCTTGTTAGTTATCTCTTTAAATATAGCAGTGTGGAGAATTCTATGAACAGAGGAGTCCTTCCATACAAATTTAGGGCTTCTCAGGTAGTGCTAGTGGGAACCTACTTGTCAGTTCAGGAGATGTAAGAAAGGTATGTTTGATCCCTGGGATGGAAAAATCCCTTGGAGGAGGGCATGGCAACCCACTCCAGTATTCTTGCCCGGAGAATCCCATGGACAAAGGGCTACAGTCCATAGGGTCACAAAGAGTCAGACACAAATGAAGCAATTTAGCATGCTGCCCCCACGCATGCATGTGTAGGTCTCAAAATCCCAGTCTATCCCTTCCCCACTCCTTAATCCCACTGGTAACCATGAGCTGCTTCTCCAAAATTTGTGAGTCTGTTTATATTTTGTACACAAGTTTATTTGTATCATTATTTTTTTAGATTCCTTATGCAAACAATATATGATATTTGTCCTCCTCTGTCTACTTACATTACTTAGTATGGTAATCTCAAGGTCCAACTATGTTGCTGCAAATGGCATTATTTCATTATTTTTAATGGCTGAGTAATATTCCATTATATATATGCAACACAACTTCTTTATCTATAGGTTGCTTCCATCTTTTGGCTATTGTAAACAGTGTTACGATGAACATTGGGGTGCATGCTTCCTTTTGAATCATATATTTCTCTGAATATATTCCAGGAATGGGATTGCTGGATTATATGCTTGTTCTATTTTTAGTTTTTTAAGAAACCTCCATACTGTTCTTCATGGTGGCTGATCAATTTACATTCCCTCCAACAGTGTAGAATTCCCTTTTCTCTGTACCCTCTCCAGCATTAACTATTTGTTGACTTTTTGATCATGACCTTTCTGACTGGTATGAGGTGATATCACATTGTTGTTTTGACCTCATTTCTCTCATAATTAGTGATGTTGGACATCTTTTCATGTATCTCTTGGTCATCTGTATGTCATTTGGGAAATGTCTATTTAGGTTTTCTGCTCATTTTTGTATTTGGTTGATGCTTTTTTGATATTGAGCTACTTGAGCTGTTAGTAAATTTTGGAGACTAATCCCTTATTGGTCACGTTTTCTCCCACTCTGTGGGTTGTCTTTTTTGTTTGTTTGCTTTATTGCTCTCCCTGCTATGCAAAAGCTCTTGAGTTTAATTAGGCCCCATTTGTTTATTTGTGTCTTTATTTCTGTTACTATAGCCCTATAGACAGCAGCCCACCAGGCTCCTCTGTCCTTGGAATTCTCCAGGCAAGAATATTGGAGTGGTTGCCATCTTCTTCTCTAGGAGATCTTCCTGACCCAGGAATCAAACTCAGGTCTCCTGCATTATATTCAGATTTTTTACTGTCTGAGTCACCAGGAAAGCCCTATGGACAACTATAGATATGCCTAAAAACTCCTTAAATTTTCAGTTATAATCAGTGTACTTATTGTTTTGATATACTTTAAATGAAAAGAATAAAGTGGGACTATTGCACTTTTTTTTTTTGAAGTATTGATAATATTTATTGGAGGAGACGGTACATGATTTGGACCTTGCTTTTTTTTTATTTAAATTTATTTATTTTAATTAGAGGCTAATTACTTTACAATATTGTATTGGTTTTGCCATATATCAACATGAATCAGCCATGGCTGCACTTTAGAAATATCAAACTTTTAAAAAGTCTTGGAAAATTCTTACACTATGTTACCATACATAAATTTAAATCACAATTTTGATTCTTTACTTGGGGAACAATTTTTTTTGCTTTATTTGCAAATTATAATCTTTATTTTTATGTTTGGAGAGGGTTGGGAAAGAAAACTTTAGGGGAACAAGAACCTTTTGAGCATTTGAGGAATTTTAAATCCACTCTTTTTTTCTCCTTTTAAAATAGAAACTAAAAAGTAGGGGGAAAAAAAAGAAAAGAAATGCCAATCTCAAAGAAAAATACTTCAAACTGAGAGAAATACACAGTAGTTCTATTTTCAACTCCCTGGCTCAATTGGTATTTCAATTAAATATGAGGTAGTCAAGTAGGGTAGTCAAATAAATGTAAGATAATGAAAAGATGAAGTGCTCTTAATATAATCATCTTCAATTTAGTGTGCAGATAATAAAATGAGCTAACTGATGACAAACTAAAATGCAAAGCAGTACAAGCATTAATATTTATCATGTTCAAGGGAAGTTTAGCAATTGGAGTAACTTATAAGTAAGGTGAAATTTTTTAATGCCTTAGGGACACAAACTGTATTTCTGTAAGATTGTTTACATTATCTAATAATCAGTAGTAATTATAGTTCACATGGTTGTAAGCGTTAGACCCTCAGAGAAAGCTTAGCAAAAAGGAGATGCTGTGCTTTAGGTATTAAGACATAATACTTTCCACATTTAATGTGCCAACTAAAAGGGTCAATTTTACCCCCAAATCATCTTCCATATATTATACCTTTCTTCCCCACCTACAGTATATTCTAGCTCTTTTAGGTGAGATGATAAGATTTTTCAACTTCTCTATTAAAATACTCTCCATATTCTGAATCTTGGGTTTACATCAATCACCACTGACTTGAACTGTTTTAATCCTTAAAAACAAATATGCCACTGACGTTCTCTACTTAAAATAAGAAAAGTTTTTCCATACAAATTATGAAATTATTTGTTCTAGCTCTGTGAAGAATACCGTTGGTAGCTTGATAGGGATTGCATTGAATCTATAAATTGCTTTGGGTAGTATACTCATTTTCACTATATTGATTCTTCCAATCCACGAACCTCAAATAGCCAAAGCTATCTTGAGAAAGAAGAACGGAACTGGAAGAATCAACCTACCTGACTCCAGGCTCTATTACAAAGCCACAGTTATCAAGACAGTATGGTACTGGCACAAAGACAGAAATATAGATCAATGGAACAAAACAGAAAGCCCAGAGATAAATCCACGCACATATGGATACCTTATCTTTGACAAAGGAGGCAAGAATATACAATGGATTAAAGACAATCTCTTTAACAAGTGGTGCTGGGAAATCTGGTCAACCACTTGTAAAAGACTGAAACTAGAACACTTTCTAACACCATACACAAAAATAAACTCAAAATGGATTAAAGATCTAAATGTAAGACCAGAAACTATAAAACTCCTAGAGGAGAACATAGGCAAAACACTCTCTGACATACATCACAGCAGGATCCTCTATGACCCACCTCCCAGAATATTGGAAATAAAAGCAAAAATAAACAAATGGGACCTAATTAAACTTAAAAGCTTCTGTACATCAAAGGAAACTATTAGCAAGGTGCAAAGGCAGCCTTCAGAATGGGAGAAAATAATAGCAAATGAAGCAACTGACAAACAACTAATCTCAAAAATATACAAGCAACTCCTGCAGCTCAATTCCAGAAAAATAAATGACCCAATCAAAAAATGGGCCAAAGAACTAAATAGACATTTCTCCAAAGAAGACATACAGATGGCTAACAAACACATGAAAAGATGCTCAACATCACTCATTATCAGAGAAATGCAAATCAAAACCACTATAAGGTACCATTTCATGCCAGTCAGAATGGCTGCGATCCAAAAGTCTACAAGCAATAAATGCTGGAGAGGGTGTGGAGAAAAGGGAACTCTCTTACACTGTTGGTGGGAATGCAAACTAGTACAGCCACTATGGAGAACAGTGTGGAGATTCCTTAAAAAACTGGGAATAGAACTGCCTTATGATCCAGCAATCCCACTGCTGGGCATACACACTGAGGAAACCAGAAGGGAAAGAGACACGTGTACCCCAATGTTCATCACAGCACTGTTTATAATAGCCAGGACATGGAAGCAACCTAGATGTCCATCAGCAGATGAATGGATAAGAAAGCAGTGGTCCATATACACAACGGAGTATTACTCAGCCATTAAAAAGAATACATTTGAATCAGTCCAAATGAGGTGGATGAAACTGGAGCCTATTATACAGAGTGAAGTAAGCCAGAAAGAAAAACACCAATACAGTATACTAACGCATATATATGGAATTTAGAAAGATGGTAACAATAACCCTATGTACGAGACAGCAAAAGAGACACTGATGTATAGAACAGTCTTATGGACTCTATTGGAGAGGGAGAGGGTGGGATGATTTGGGTGAATGGCATTGAAACATGTGAAATGTCATGTATGAAATGAGTTGCCAGTCCAGGTTCGATGCACGATACTGGATGCTTTGGGCTGGTGCACTGGGACGACCCAGAGGGATGGTATGGGGAGGGAGGAGGAAGGAGGGTTCAGGATGCGGAACACATGTATACCTGTGGCGGATTTATTTCGATATTTGGCAAAACTAATACAATATTGTAAAGTTTAAAAATAAAATAAAATTTTAAAAAAATAAGAAAATTTACCAATAGCAAGCAAATCAATGTGCCCAAATAAGCTTCTGTAAGTTACCTGTTGCCTATCAGATAAATTTATCATCCTGTTTCTTAACTTCTTTCAAAAGGTACTACCCAATTTCCCTTGGATTAATTGTGTAAGATTCATCACAGTCAAAGCTCAGTCTTCTCCCAGAAAATCCTATGATCCTGCTACTCTAAACTCTTTGCTATTCCTGGACACATGTGACCTATTCAGTGCACTGGACCTTTACATAGTTAAATATTAAAGAAGTCTCCAAGAAGGAGTGTTGTTTTTCCCTTTGTTTGTTTCTGTTTTTCTAATGCAATCTAAATATATATATTTCTATGGTGGATTTAACTTGTCATTCAGTTGCTAAGTTGTGTGTAACTCTTTAGGACTCCATGAAATACAACACGCCAGGCTTCTCTGTTCTCTTTTTTTTTTTTTTTTAATTTTATTTTATTTAACTTTACAATATTGTATTAGTTTTGCCATTTATCAAAATGAATCTGCCACAGGTATACATGTGTTCCCCATTCTGAACCCTCCTCCCTCCTCCCTCCCCATACCATCCCTCTGGGTCATCCCAGTGCACCAGCCCCAAGCATCCAGTATCGTGCAACGAACCTGGACTGGCGACTCGTTTCATATATGATATTATACATATTTCAATGCCACTCTCCCAAATCATCCCATCCTCTCTCTCTCCCACAGAGTCCAAAAGACTGTTCTACACATCAGTGTCTCTTTTGCTGTCTCGTACACAGGGTTATTGTTACCATCTTTCTAAATTCCATATATATGCATTAGTATACTGTATTGGTGTTTTTCTTTCTGGCTTACTTCACTTTGCTCAAACTCATGTCCATTGAGTCAGTGATGCCATCCAACCATCTTATCCTCTGTCACCCCCTTCTCCTCTTGGCCTCAGTCTTTCCCAGCATCAGGGTCTTTTCCAAAGAGTTGGTGTATTTGTAAAGAGACAAATTTAATCAAATCTGGGACTTTCCACAATGTTCTAAAAATGCCTACCTTGATTTGAATTAATTCGGATTTTCTTAAGTAATTTATAAAGGCAAAACAATTTTTTTAACTCTCTTGGTTTTATATATACACACATACATGTGTGTGCACACACACACACGTACACACACATATATATGGCTGTGCGGGGTCTTCTGAGTCTTCAGGGTCTTCATTGCTCTGTGAGGGCTTTCTCTAGTTGTGGTGGGCAGGGGCTACTCTTAGTCGTGGTGCTCAGGCTTCTCATTGCAGTGACTTCTATTGCAGAGCATGGGCTCTAGGCACACAGGTTTTAGTAGTTGCCACTTGTGGGCTCTAGAGCACAGTCTCAATAGTTGTGGCACAGGGACTCAGTTGCCTCACCTTATGTGGAATCTTGCTGGACCGTGGATTGAACCCGTGTCCCCTGCATTGTCAGGTAGACTCTCATCCACTGGACTACCAGGGAAGTAAAATGATATATTTCTAAGGACTGAATGTTGAATTTTTATTTGTAGTAAGATAAAAAAAATAAAGTAAACATTTATTTTCTGTTCTCCCAAATGTAAATCACATTTTGTAGAGGGGCTAATGACTTAAAAAAATTAGTGAGAGAAAGTTACATTATTTTATGTTAATTTTCAGAACAAACCTATGAATGAAACATAAAGTGTTGAAAGTTTGTTTCACTCACAGATCCATGGGCACATCTACTTTCCTTCCCTAACCTCATAAATAACCAGTCAGCATAGACAGATACTCGTAGATTCAAAAGACAGTTCTGTGGAAACCTACACAAACTAGTATGCTATATAGTAAGCTATATAATAGCTTATTTATAGTAGATTTCAGAGTGTTTTCCCCATGTGTATATAGGAAAATAAAATTACAAGTGTATTAAAGTCCATTTTCTACTGTTTAGTCATTGGGGAACATAGAAAATTGCATCTCCCTCCTAATTACTCTACATATGACTCATTTCTATTATCAGATCAAGTCTGTCCTTTTCTCTAAGCTAAACAAATCTAATTCACTTAATGTCTATTTGCCAAAGGTTAATTATCTTTGCTTCTCTTCTCTGACTGTCTCTTTGTTCTTCCACATATTTTTTAACTTTTTTAAGTTCAGTATCTAAACTAGATGCAATTATAGAAACCTCACTGATGTAGAACAGCAAAGATTCCATCTACCTCTTCTGTGATTTTTTTTTTTAATTTAACATTAGTATCTTACTTGATTATTTATATCATGGTATTTCATTATAGATTTCACTGTGGTCATAGACGCCATCTTCTGTAATCCTTTTTCCCCCTAAATCTTATAACATTTTCCCTGAAGTTTTCTTCTTAATTTTCTTAATTCATTCACACATCAAAATGTTGAGGCTTTAACAGTGCCATCTACTTCTGTAACTCTCTTCTCCAATCCAACTACATTAAAGCATGAGATTAAAAATTCCAAGCTAGCATTGCTTCACTACATCCCATAGGAAACCATTCTCTGTTAACTGGCGTATTAACTCTTCTGTCTACGTTCAAAATGTTTCTCATTATAATAAATCCCTGAACATGAAAGTGAGCTGGCTAGGTTGATATTCCTGACAAATTCTTTATAACACTCTCTTCCTCCTCTACCACGGTTTTTATAATATTCCTTTGTACTTTTCTATAGTGGAGAACCAGTAAGTTTGTTGTATTGAGAGAGGATGATGATCCCATGGCAGAGAATACACTTTAAGAGCTGAGGACAAGTACTGAATAGGGGACATGCGGGAGGCCCCAGGGTTACACAGTACCAAGGGCAAGAGAGGCGGTGGAGATGGGCCCACAAGGAGGGCCCAGCAGGCTCTGACTGTGGCCGAGACACTCATGAGATTTCTGTCACAGTTATTTCCATAAATGGCTGAAGGACAAACAATGCTACAGAGTATCAATGCAGAAGTAAGGAACTAGAAGACAGGAGAGGATCTGTGAGATCCTTGAGCTTAGGCTCAAGGCCTTGTCATGTGGGGGACACATAAAGTCTTCCACACATGAAGCCATAGTGAGGAGCAAAAGAAGCCCTGGAAGACAATGCATTTCTCTAAAGGAGATTGTTTCAAAAAAATTTTTTTAAGGGCTTGTTTCAGTTCAGTTCAGTTCAGTCACTCAGTCGTGTCCAACTCTTTGTGACCCCATGAACTGCAGCATGCCAGGCTTCCCTGTCCATCGCCAACTCCTGGAGTCCACCCAAACCTATGTCCATTGAGTCGATGAGATGCCATCCAACCATCTCATTCTCTGTCGTCCCCTTCTCCTTCTGCCCTCAATCTTTCCCAGTATCAGGGTCTTTTACAATGAGTCAGTTCTTAGCATCAGGTGGCCAAAGTGTTGGAGTTTCAGCCTCAACATCAGTCCTTCCAATGAACACCCAGGACTGATCTCCTTTAGGAGGGACTGGTTGGATTTCCTTGCAGTCCAAGGCTTGTTTACTTTTAACCATAATTTTCCAAGGCTCCCTTGTCCTTAGCAGAAATGGAAACTTCGGAACCTAATGAAAAGACTAATAGGATATAATACTAATATACATTCTGGAATCCCTAGGGGTACTATGAAAAATTCTACCCAGCAACAGATCATTTTTATTTTTATTTGTACAAACAAATCATTTGCCCCATTGTCACAGGGGGTGGATTCATGGGAATTTATTGCTCCTTTACAAACTCTGAATAACCATTTTAAACCTGCATGCAAGATCAGAGTATAAAGTTCAGTTCAGTTCAGTCACTCAGTCATGTCTGACTTTTTGTGACCCCATGGACTGCAGCATACCAGGCCACCCTGTCCATCACTAACTCCTGGAATTTACTCAAACTCATGTCCATTGAGTCGGTGATGCCACCTAACCATCTCATTCTCTGTTGTCCCCTTCTCCCACCTTCAGTCTTTCCCAGCATCAGGGTCTTTTCAAATGAGTGAGTTCTTCACATCAAGTGGCCAAAGTATTGGAGTTTCAGCCTCAGCATCAATCCTTCCAATGAACACCCAGGACTTATCTCCTTTAGGAGGGACTGGTTGGATCTCCCTGCAGTCCAAGGAACTCTCAAGAGTATTCCCCAACACCACAGTTCAAAAGCATAAATTCTTTGGTGCTCAGCTTTATAGTTCAACTCTCACATTCATACATGACTACTGGACAAACCATAGCTTTGACTATATGGACCTTTGCTGGCAAAGTAATCTCTCTGATTTTTAATAAGCTGTTTAGGTTGTTCATAACTTTTCTTCCAAGGAGTGTTTTTTAACTTCATGGCTGCAGTCACCATCTGCAGTGATTTTGGAGCCCCCCAAAATAAAGTCTGTCACTGTTTCCACTGTTTCCCCATCTACTTCCCATGAAGTGATGTGACCAGATGCCATGATCTTAGTGCTCTGAATGTTGAGTTTTAAGCCAAATCTTTCACTCTCCTCTTTCATTTTAATCAAGAGGCTCTTTAGTTCTTTGCTTTCTGCCACAAGGGTGGTGTCATCTGCATATCTGAAGTTATTGATATTTCTCCCAGCAATCTGGATTTCAGATTGTGCTTCATCCAGACCCACATTTCACATGATGTATTCTGCATGTCAGTTAAATAAGCAGGGTGACAATATACAGCCTCGATGTACTCTTTTCCGGATTTAAAACATTCCCACAAATTCCAGCTCTAATGGAGCAATCTTATCAATTTGATTGTATTTGGAGATTGAGCTTTTAAGGAGATAATTAAGGTTAAATAAAATCATAAGGGCATGCCCCTAAACTTGATAGGATTGATGGCCCAAAAAAGAGTAAGAGAGTAAAAGGCCATGTCTGGACACAGGGAGAAGGTTGTAGTCTATAAACCAGCAAGAGAGGTCACACCAGGAACCAGATGTTCTAGTATCTTAATCTTGAACTTCTTGCCTCCAGAACTGTGAGAAAACTAATTTCTGTGTTTTAAGCCATCTAACCCATGGTATTTTGCTATGGAAACCTGCACATACCACTCTAAGTTTTCCCAGTCATATCAGTTTCTTCACTCTGTGGCATAGTTTCCCATTTTTGTGCATTTATTCATGTACAACTGCATCTTTTTCTTCATTTTTTTCTTTTATCCTTGCTACTGCTGATCTTTCATGCTAAGTGAGCTTCTACTCTCTAGGTCCTAGTACACATTCTTCTCTCTATGCTAGGTTCTCAGAGCTGGACAATTTAGCCAGAACTGAATCTATATTGCTCATGTTTATTTATTAGATTTTATTAAGGAATTTGCCTTTGGATTTCTTGGGAAAGTTGGCAATACTTATACTTCTTGAATGAACTGTACTGGAGAACTTTATTCTAAATGAGAAAATTGCAGGAATAAAAATTTTAAAAGTCTCATAACAAGAACATCTTATTTTTCCTAATTTCTTAGTTACCACTTTTATCTTTTTCTCTAGAAATTAAAGATCTTTAAAAAAAAAAAAAACACTACTATATCAAGCAGGATGTTTGATTAGTTAATACATTCTTTCAAATTTATGGTCAATATGGACAGTCCAGGCCTATTTTATTTCATTTGCAGTTTCATGAGGTTATTTTATAACCCTACATTTAATTCCCTACTAATAATGTAAAAGAATATACATAATGTAAATGTAATGTAAAATGTATATTTTACATTTCTTATTGATTTGTACTATGGAGGTTGTTTATACACATTTATGTTTTGGGTTTGTTTAAGTTTTTGCTTTTAAGTTTCATTATGTGGCCAGCCACTTACTCAAAATAACCATATATCTTATATCTGAATATCATCATTTCATTGTTGTTGTCAGTCAGTCACTTGTGTTCAACTCTTTGCAACCCATGGCCTGCAGCACACCAGGCTTCCCTGTTCTTTGCTAACTCACAGAGTTTCCTCAAACTCACTTCCATTGAGTCAATTATGCCATCCAACCATCTCATCCTCTGTTGCCTCCTTCTCCTGTCCTTAATTTTTTCCAGAATCAGGGTCTTTTCCAGTGAGTCAGCTGTTCACATCAGGTGACAAAAGTATTGGAGCTTCAGCCTCAGCATCAGTCCTTCCAATGAATATTCACGACTGATTTCCTTTAGGATTGACAGGTTTGATCTCCTTGCTGCCCAAAGGACTTTCAAGAGTCTCCTCAAGCAGCAGTTTGAAATTATCAGCTCTTCAGTGTTCAGCCTTCTTTATGGTACAACTATCACATATATACATGATAACTGGAAAAACCATAACTTTGACTATATCGATCTTTGTTGGCAAAGTTATATCTCTACTTTCTAATATGCCATTTATCATCATCACATGTCTAAAATGTTGTAGAAAAAGCAAAAGGTGTGGAGTCAGAAGACCCTTCAGTAATGATCTCTCTTTTTTTTTTTTTTTAATTTTATTTTATTTTTAAACTTTACATAACTGTATTACCCAGAGGGATGGAATGGGGACGGAGGAGGGAGGAGGGTTCAGGATGGGGAACACATGTATACCTGTGGCGGATTCATTTTGATATTTGATCTCTTTTATCCTCTGGATTTTTGTGTCCTTCTTCAGTCATTCAGCTGTGTCCAACTCTTTTAAACACCATGAACCAGGTTCCCCTCTCCATGGGATTTCTCATGTTAGAATACTGGAGTGTGTTGCCATTTCCTCCTCCAGAGTATCTTCATAACTCAGGGATCAAACCTGCATCTCCTGCATTGGCAGGTGTATTGTTTACCACTGAGCCACTGGGAGCTTCTTAGAATTCTATTAAACATATGGAAAATCCAGTCTCTACTTAATTGTAAAGTAATTAGCCTCCAATTAAAATAAATAAATTTAAATTAAAAAAAGAACAACTAGAGAAATATATGAAAGTTTTTTTAAGGCATCAACAAAAATAAAAATATACTATTCTTTGGAAAGATCAGAAATGTTAAAATTGTTTATGTTCCAACTAATTCTGAATACTTTATAAATAATTTAAAACAAAATCCTACATCATATTTTGTATATTATGTCAAATGTCTGTCAAAATTTCATTTATCATATTATTTAGTGAAAATATGGTTAAATGTTTCATTACTTAGATTAGCATATCAATGATATTGATAGTTTTGATACAACTGTTCTCAAGTAAATTTGCTATATAGGCTATAACTTGCTTATGGTATTTACATAGGTCTAAATATTCATCATGGTCACCTCTTTACTGCCACTAAATCTGTGAATTTAATTTTACTACTTGCCCATCTGCCTTTGTAATAAAAGAACTGCATAGGATTTAAAAAAAGATCTTAGAAGATGTTTGATAATGGCATTGAGGGCAAAATCAAATTTGCATAACATTTCCTGTGTTTCAAGGGAAGACGCTTTGAATGCTACAAAAATAGGTAGTGATAATTCAAAAAAACTACCACTGACTCTGGTTGGGGCATGAAAAAAAATGTGTGTATACAGATACACATGAGTAATCGCAAGCACACATGCATACATATTTAATAGTCTATTTTTTCCCCATAATGATATATGTTCTAATGTGCTCAAGGTGAGGGCTCTGGGAGATCATTTACTTTGCCACATGTTACCGGTCACTAACCTCTCTTAGCTTTACAATTGCTACCAAAAAGTTCTTTCCCTAAAAGTATCTGGTATCTCAAGCTTTATTTACAAATTTCCATTTCATAAACATCTTCAGATTATCATAACTAAACAAGAGGAACTTTTATTATATAATATTCATTATAAGATTTTGTTGGCTTTTCCTTTTTGTTTTTAATCATCTCTAGAAAGTCCACTTTTCATATCATATTTTTAATCAAAATAAGATACTGCTATGTTGTTCATAGAATACCAAAAAGAAAAAAATCATTATTAAAGCCAATTACGAAGTATAAGTATCATTCCTGTCTGGCCATTAAGTCTCTGATCAATATGAAAGTAGCCAGGAAACATACAAGATAATCTGTTCACTAATAAACTGTAAATGAAATGCTGTGATTTATTATATTTTTAGAATTTAATGAGTACATAAATATTTCAATTTACTCATTTCAATTATATTTGGAAACTTACTAATAGACATTTGGGTAACACCAAAATTATGGTCTGAGGTTTTAAAATTGAGTTATTATATTAAATGGAAATAACCAGTGATGAAAGGCTATTTTTCTTGTAAAGTATCACAGTGTCTAGCTTTAATCATCGTTTACTCATATCCATTTTCCCAACACTCTCCACTGTCCCAAATCTTACAAATCAGAATAAAGAGTTATTTTGTACCTTTAATTTCTCATTGTACTTCTCTTTTGTGACACGTCACTCTCTATTTGAATTACATCTATATATTCATATACCTCTGTTCCATATTAGATTCTATAAAAAGGCATTTGACAATATATTTATTACCACCTCTTTATTTTTTACAGAAGCTGGTACAGTTTTATACAAAGTACATATTAAATAATACCTCCTGACACAGTATAGCTGTAACGAGCTGTTAAAGGAAAGTTTCCTAACTTTTGATGTTACATTCCAAAATAGCTTGTAAGGTACAACTCCAAACAGATGTTTTATGGTAGGTGATCAAGAAATAGTTAAAGGACTCACCTATATCTAACATGTAAAAGGATCAGATTTGTCTGCAGAGTTTTGTGAGGAGGGTGTAGCTGAAAAGATCTGCACTAAAATTTCAATCTCCAAAAAATTGGAGAATGCAGGCCACTCTCTCAAGTCATTAGAATGCAGAATCACTTGAAAGCTTCTTAGGTGTCTCCTGCCATTGGCGATCCAGGGAGCTGATGTCTGACCCATGCCTGACAAATACGAGGGTGAGGAGCTGGTGAGAGCAGGACTATGTCTGGGAATAAACTGCACTCTTCCCTCAAGCCAGTCAAAGGAGTGTGTGATTTCCAGTGACCTGTTTAAAAGGTTTCTGGTTTCTGAGGAATTCTGTCAGAGAGTCAGATGTCCTCAGAAGAAAGAGACTGAGTCTATCTTCAGAAGCCAAAGCAGAAAGAGCTCTGGGACTGTGTAGATTAAAGCTGGGCATGGTCTACATTAAGAGAGTTGAAGTTGAATAAGTCTAACACAGGACAAGTGATCACAGACCACAAAAGCCCAAAGACAATTTAAACTGATCCTTGTTCTGTGAAAGCTTTTTCTTTTTCTTTCCATTCCTCTCTACTCTCAGACGAGCGCTGGGAAAGCCAAAAAACTTTTACTGAAAGGGAAGTATCAAATAGAAGAGAGCAGAAAGACCCCTGCTGCTGCTGCTGCTAAGTCACTTCAATCGTGTCTGACTCTGTGCGACCCCAGAGATGGCAGCCCACCAGGCTCCCCCGTCCCTGGGATTCTCCAGGCAAGAACACTGGAGTGGGTTGCCATTTCCTTCTCCAACGCAAGAAAGTGAAAAGTGAAAGTGAAGTCGTTCAGTCGTGTTCGACTCTTGGCGATCTCATGGACTGCAGCCTACCAGGCTCCTGCGTCCATGGGATTTTCCAGGAAAGACCCCTAACTTACTTCAAAAACTAGGTTCTCACTGGCAGCAGACTCAGCAGAAGGTAAGGGAGAAACTATAATTGTCTTGTTTTGAAGAGCTTTCAATGATATGTTGAGATATCATTAATGTACAATAAACTGCACAAGTTATAGTGTAAAATTTAATAAGCTTGACAGATACATATTCTGTGAGACTGTGGCATAATCAAGATAGTGAATATACCATCATCCCTCAAAATTTTCTCTTGTAACTTTGTAACGCATTCTTCCTTCTTTTTCTGCTCTGGATATCCCTATTTATTTATCAACTTTGTATTTTTTATTACACTATAGTTGATTAACAATGTCGTGTTAGTTTTGGATGTACAGCAAAGTGATTCACTTATGTATATACATGTATCTATTCTTTTTCAAATTCCTTTCCCAATTAGATTGTTACATGATATTGAGCAGAGTTCCCTGTGCTATACAGTAGGTCCTTATTGGGCTCCATTTTAAATTCAACAGTGTGCAAATGTCCATCCCAAGTTCCCTATCTCTTCCCCTCACCTAACCCTCTGGCAACTATAAATTCATTTTCTAAGTCTGTGAGTCTGTTTCTGTCTGTTAATAAGTTCATGCTTATCATTTCTTTTTAGATTCCACAAATAAGTGATATTCCCAAATAACCACTAACCAATTATCACTAGAGATTAGTTTACATTTTCTGTAGTTTTATATAAGTAAAATCATATATCATCTATTCTTTTGTGGGACAGAAGAGGTCCACTCTCTTTTTTTATTCAACAGAATTATTTTGGTGTTCATCCATGATATTGCTCATATCAACGGTTCACTCATTTTTGTTGCTAATATCTCATTTTTAGGTATCAGTTCAGTTCAGTTCAGTCGCTCAGTCGTGTCCGACTTGCGACCCCATGAATCGCAGCACGCCAGGCCTCCCTGTCCATCACCTACTCCCGGAGTTCACTCAGACTCCCGTCCATCAAGTCAGTGATGCCATCTAGCCATCTCATCCTCTGTCTTCCCCTTCTCCTCCTGCCCCCAATCCCTCCCAGCATCAGAGTCTTTTCCAATGAGTCAACTCTTAGCATGAAGTGGCCAAAGTATTGGAGTTTCAGCTTTAGCATCATTCCTTCCAAAGAAATCCCAGGGCTGATCTCCTTCAGAATGGACTGGTTGGATCTCCTTGCAGTCCAAGGGACTCGCAAGAGTCTTCTCCAACACCCCAGTTCAAAAGCATCAATTCTTTGGCGCTCAGCCTTCTTCACAGTCCAACTCTCACATCCATACATGACCACTGGAAAAACCAGAGCCTTGACTAGACAGACCTTTGTTGACAAAGTAATGTCTCTGCTTTTGAATATGCTATATTAAAAAATATGCATTTTTATAATATGAACATTATTATAATATGAACAAAAATTATACATTTATTCATAGCATAAATATTTGTAATAGACACAAATGGTCTAAATGTCAACTTCCTGGTAATAAATTGTGCTATACCTAAAAATCTAGGTTGGACATAACTAGATTTTTAGGTATAGCACAATTTATTACCAGGAAGTTGACATTTAGACCATTTGTGTCTATTACAAATATTTATGCTATGAATAAATGTATAATTTTTGTGGGGATATATATATGTGTGTATATATATTTCCTTTTCATTTTTTTATTTCCTTTTTTATTTTTTTCTTGTGTAAATGCCTAGTATCAGAATGGCTGGGTTAGATGTTTGGTATACGCTTTACTTTAAAAAAGAATAACCTGGCAAACTTTTTTCCAAGGTGGTTGAATCATTTTCTACTCACACAAGCAGTGATTGAAAGAGTTCAAATTCCTTCTCATCCTCTTCAATGCTCAATACAATCAACCTTTTTTAATATTAACCATTCACATAGACATTTCATAGGTTCTTACTGTGATTTTAATTTTCCTTTAATTAAAAACTAATGATGTTGAGCATATTTTAATGTGTGTATTTACAATTTACCTAAAAATGAACATTTCATATTATAGAAATTATATGGTTTTCATGACTTTAAATGACTCCAGGTCTGTTTGTTCCTTGCTTAAACAACATATCAGTCATAATTAAATGAACTTCTGTTCATCTTATTATTTCAGTAAGCACCTCCTGACTTAGTAACTCAGTAAATCTGTAATATCTTGTTGAATTAGTTGAAAGTGGTATAGTCATTAAGGTGGCAGATTCTTAATCAAAGAAAGTTGCTCTTCAGAAACAGTAGGGTAATTTTTGATTGTTATAGCACTAAGCAAGGCATTTGTGAGAAATTAAACCTATTACTAAAGCAAATGATGAAACTTCAGAATGATGTGAGGTTCACTGTAAGTATTTTAAATGTTTCAAAGTAGGTTTCAGACAACTGTTCAGACTGGAGCACCACCTAAGAATAAAAATTAAATAGAAAATCAATAAAAATATGACTGCAAAGTCGATTTTAAACTATTCAGTGAGTGTTATATACCAATATTATGTCTAGTAAATAAGGATGCAATGGAGGCTTCAAATCCATCATATATGTGTTTTAAATAATCTTATATGTTCAACTTTTAAATCTGGGACAGGAAGGAACTTGTGTTACATAATCTCATATTCATTATATTTTAATATATTAACGAATTATCCATACATTTACCCCAAGCTATTTGCTAACTTGACTGGCAAATCTCCTATAATTACTCACTGATTCAATTTTTTTTAAAAAAATGCAGTATTCTTTTAAAAAATGGAGTGGGGTGGTGGGGGGCCAGGAGGGCACCCTGACAAGCAGCCAGGAGATATTTCCAGTTTGATAAATGCAAGTCCTTTGGCATTACATTAGACCTTTTGCATTATTGATCTAATGAAGAAGAAGGATATAAGAATGGTGATTTCATATTAACCCTCAAAGGTAAGACTTCACCAGCATCTTTGTTGTCAGTCTACTAGGATGATTGTAATGAATTACAAAGAAACATCACTGTAATAGCTCTCCTTATAACAAAAGACAAAATGATCACAAAGTCAAAATTTCTTTTTTCCAAACCACATACTCTGAGCACATTTAATTCATTTGTATACCATCTAAATCAGTTTTTACTTTGAGAAATGGAAATGCTAGAAAATAAAAATGAATCCCAATTGTTAGAACATTTTCAGAACATTTTCAGAATTATTTAATACATTTTATTAGCAAAATATTCAAAATTGAGGATAAGATGAATGATTCTTGCTGTTTGGAAATTTAAGAAACATTGTCCTCTGATTAGCTCTAACAAGCTGATACTTTCTCTTTCAGTTCCACACCAGAAAATCTATTCTACTATCATAGAAAGTGGTTTCAAATTTAATAATAAATGACAATGCATAAATCTAGCTAAATAGATTTTGAAACTTTTTTAAAAATATTTGTCTTTATACTGAAGGCATTATAGATAAAATATTATGATAATGTGTTTACACCTTATTTGGGTTATTTTTTATCCCACCCTTCACTCTGGTTGTGATATTCATTTAAAGCAGAGTCAGTTTAATTTATTTTCCATTTTAAAGATTTTTCTCCAACCTCATTTATTTTATTGACTATATAAAATCTTGCTGCTGCTGCTGCTACTGCTGTTGCTAAGTCACTTCAGTCGTGTCCGACTCTGTGCGACCCCATAGACGGCAGCCTACCAAGCTCCCCGTCCCTGGGATTCTCCAGGCAAGAACACTGGAGTGGGTTGCCATTTCCTTCTCCAATGCATGAAAGTGAAAAGTGAAAGTGAAGTCGCTCAGTCATGTCCGACCCTCAGCGACCCCATGGACTGCAGCCTACCAGGCTCCTCCATCCATGGGATTTTCCAGGCAAGAGTACTAGAGTGGGGTGCCATTCCCATCTCCTTGATGTGTAACCAAATATCAAAATTATATCAAAAGAAGGGAGAACTGAGATGTTTTAGAACCATCATGCTTAGGTTTTGATTTTTTAAAGTAAATATATATGTGTATCCCATTTCCCTTCTTTCTTATGCAAATGGTAGCATACAATATACGCTCTGTTTCCTTTTTTTTCTGACCTAACTTTATTAATTGAAATGACTTCACATTAATATAGATCTTCCTCCATTTTTCTAATTACTGCATGGACTCCAGTGTGTAAAGACTAGGGTTTATTTAGCCAATATACTGTTTGTGGCTATATTTTCCTCCAGTATCTGGCACTAGAAATAATGTGACAATAAATAATCTGGTGCATATATATTTTCATATAGTTTAAGACTTTTTTCATTCTAAAAAGTGAAATTCCTAAATCTACATATTGTTTTAACATATAATAAAAATTATTTTTTTAAGAATTATAAAAGCTTATATTTCTAGCAATAATGTTTGAATGCTTACATTTATGTGTGTGTGTGTGTCTATGTGAAAGAGAGTGAGAGAGAGAAAAAGAGGGAAATTTGCTTCAGATATTTGACCTTTGCAGTAATTTCGGCGGTTTGACCTTATCCAGAACTGGTTAAGCAGTATTTATCAATCTGTTTTCTTGTGTCTGATGCTCAAGAGGAACACAGGGACAGACAGCCATCAGGGTAAAAGCAAGAACTAAATGGAACTCAAAGCACAAGCTATAGCGTGTGTGTGTGTGTGTGTGTGTATGTGTGTGTGTATGTGTGTGTGTTACATTGCTCAGTCATGCCTGGCTCTTTGTGACCCTGTTGGCTGTATTGTAGCCTGTTTTCCAGGCAAGAATACCTGAGTGGGTTGCCATTTCCTTCCAGGGGATCTTCCTAGACCCAGGGATGGAACTGGCATGTTTTGCATCTCCTGCATTGACAGACAGATTCTTTATCACAGAGCAACCTGGGGAGCCCATGAGGAGAGGCTAAAACCTGGGTCATTTGTCATTATCCCTGTCTTCAGTGGTGCTGGTATTCTACAGAAGCTGGGCTCCATTACAGACCTAACACATTCCAGACTTAGGAGTTAGTGAAAGGAAAAAAAGGAGCAAGCAGAAGGTGAAGCAGTTGCAGGCATGGGCATAGCCTTACATGAAAGAGAGGAGTCAGGGTATCAGGAACAATGGGTGAGAGCTTCAAAATGGCTACTGCTTCATGGCCATTCTCCAAACCTCTCACAGGAGTCTCTCCTGTAACCCAGCCCAACCGGAAATGTACAGGAAAAGAAAGCATGGAAAAGCATTCCAGTATAGCCATGTTGACACATCACAAGGCCACATCAACGATTCTATACCAGCTATTTCTATTTTCAGACTCTCAGTTCTCAAGTTCTATGCTTTGTGATTATCACTACCAGATGATTAGAGACCTCTTCCATAACTTTTGAGTATAAGTAGAGTAGAAGCTTATATGTCCAGGCAGTTGAGGAAAATGGATGTTCAAACAAATTATATCTAGCCAGAATTAGTATTATCTAGCATGGTACTTCTTGAGAGGGAAATGTTAACCCACTTCAGTATTCTTGCTTGGGAAATCCTATGGACAGAGGAGCCTGGCAAGCTATGGTCCACAGAGTTACAAAAAATTAGGCACCACTGAAGCAACTTACCCTGCAGGCAGCATGATACTTGGCTTCTCAGGTGGCTGAGTGGTAAAGAATCTGCTTGTCAACACAGGAGACGTAGGTTCTATCCCTAGGTCAGGAGGATGCCCTGGAGAAGAAAATGGCAAACTGCTCCAGCATTCATCTGATGAGCTACAGTCCATTGGGTCACAAAGAGTTGAATACAGCTGAGCAGGCATGCACACGCATGTGCACACACACACACACACACATAGAAACACACCATGGTACTTAGAATGATGGCAAAAAGAAGGCACTCAATTCCTGCAGGAGGGCATGGCAACCCACCCAGTATTCTTGCCTGGAGAATCTGACGGACAGAGGAGCCTGGTGGCTACAATCCGTAGGGTCACAAAAAGTTGGACACGACTGAAGTCACTTAGCACTGCATGCATGCAGGCACTCAATTAGAACATAGTGAATAAGCAGCTAGATTGAGGGAATTGGAAAAAGAAGGTGGAATACACGCATAACTCATAACGGATATGAAAGTGGAGCAAATGAGACCAGAAGCTTCATGGTCCTGGGGAACCAACAGAATGTCTGTCAACCCAATAGTTCTGAAGTCATAGCTACAAGCCTAGTGAATCAAACTCTGGATTTTCACATGGTGCTGGTATTCTGATAAATAGATGATATTTTTGTTCATTTTTAAACTTCCTTTTGTATATTTGCAGAAGCAGGAATGTTTGAAAATGTTCTGTGGATGTACTGGTTTCTGAAATGCACACTGGAAAATTATTGTTTTTGCTTTACACAGATTTGAAAACTATTTGAATTAACCAAGAAATTGAATTTCTTCTATTCAGTAAACATTATGATGCAAGCTTGTGTCCTTTAGATCTATTGATTTCATAGCAAAGAAAAATTATTTTGGGGAAATTTTGAGTGAATTCTTAAATCTGTAATTTTCTTTCCCTCATATTCTCTTCAGTTCAGTTCAGTTCAGTCGCTCAATCATGTCTGACTCTGTGACCCCATGAACCGCAGCATGCCAGACCTCCCTGTCCGTCACCAACTCCCGGAGGTCACCCAAACCTATGTCCACTGAGTCGGTGATGCCATCCAACCATCTCATCCTATGTTGTCCCCTTCTCCTGCTCTCAATCTTTCCCAGCATCAGAATCTTTTCCAATGAGTCAGCTCTTCGCATCAGGTGGCCAAAATATTGGAGTTTCAGCATCAACATCAGTCCTTCCAGTGAACACCCAGGACTGATCTCCTTTAGGATGGACTGGTTGGATCTCCTTGCAGTCCAAGGGACTCTCAAGAGTCTTCTCCAACACCATAGTTCAAAAGTATCAATTCTTTGGTGCTCAGCTTTCTTTATAGTCCAACTCTCACATCCATACATGACCACTGGAAAAACCATAGCCTTGACTAGACGGACCTTTTTTGACAAAGTAATGTCTCTGCTTTTTAATATGCTGTCTAGGTCATTTTTGACATTTTGACCTAGACAAAAATGTCTTGTTCATAACTTTCCTTCCAAGAAGTAAGCATCTTTTAATTCCATGGCTGCAATCATCATCTGCAGAGATTTTGGAGCCCAGAAAAATAAAGTCAGCCACTCTCTTCACTGTTTCTCTATATATTTGCCATGAAGTGACAGGACCAGATGCCATGATCTTAGTTTTATGAATGTTGAGTTTTAAGCCAACTTTATCACTCTCCTCTTTCACTTTCATCAAGAGGTTCTTTAGTTCTTCTTGGCTTCTGCCATAAGGGTGGTGTCATCTGCATATCTGAGGTTATTGATATTTCTCCCAGCCATCTTGATTCCAGCTTTTGTTTATTCTCTTAGAATTGTTTTATTTTATTTTATTTTTTTTTTTAGAAATGGTCCAAATGTCATAGTTTGTCTAGGGAGACTTTCAGTACATAGGAAAGTTGGTAATTCTTAAAATTTTATTATTAATATTATATTAGCACAGTAAACTAGAAGATATGATCAGAAGCCATTAATTACTGTAACAGAAAAAACTCTGAGGTATCATTTTTACCTGGATTCCTGTTTTGATGAAGCATGCAAATAGCATGTATCAGAACAAAGTTCTTTTAAAAATCAATAGTGATAAGTGATGGATGAAAAATGCAAATCTATCTCTGTGAACAATAGAGTTTTTAATTGAAGTAATCTACATGGTTAAGAGAATAGTATGTCTCTCAGGAAGGCTTCATGCAAGGCAAAAGATGGGAAACTAGCTTTGTAAAAAGTGTAAAGAAAAAAAAATAAAAAGTTAGACATTTTTTTATCTTAAATATGATGGAGTATTCTGTTCATTAGCCTTTGAAGTTTCCTGTTTTTCCATTGATTATTCACTGTAATTATAACCATGCATTAAACAAGGTCACCTAGGACATAATTGAATATAGTAAGCTTGAATTTTAGTTTTGGAGCCTCACTCCAAAATGGAAATGAGTGTGGTTATTTAGAAAAATAATTCTCATACCAATTAACATATTCCCATTGTTTCTTTTATGATGCAAATTGCCTTTAAAACACTGTGTAAAATTTTGCTACACATCACATAATGGAATAGAAAAGTTCTTGCCATCTAACTTCAACAAGTAAAAGGATTATAAGCATTTCCAGCATTTTGAATTATACCTTAAATATTTCTCACCAAGTGAAACACATAAACCAGTTATAGCTGCCAAGGCACCCTATTATATCTAATATGTTAATTCCAAGAGGTGAAAATGTAGCCTGATGACTCAAAAACATACACACAGCACATCAACTTTTTGATTCTACTTCATTCACTGAGAACTCAGACGCTTACATGAAAGACTTTTTCCATTTAATTGTCATTGTTCTGGGGTACCCAACTCCACGTGGGCTTCCTGTGCAATATGTCAATGACCAAAATTTAATTTTATGTCAATGACCAAAGTCTATTTCAGTCTTTAAATCTGATTATCACGTTGAATGTTTCAGCCTTAAAAATTTTACTTCATTTTACCCACAGCCTAAATCAGAGAGTTAAATAGCTTAAAGTGAAAGTGAAAGTCACTCAGTCGTGTCCAACTCTTTGCAACCTCATGGACACAGCCCATGGCATTTTCTAGGGCAGAATACTGGACTGGGTAGCCTTTCCCTTCTCCAGGGAATCTTCCCAAAACAGGGATTGAACCCAGATCTCCCACACTGCAGGCAGATTTTTTTACCAGATGAGCCACAAGGGCAGCCCAAGAATACTGGAGTGGTAGTTTATCTCTTCTCCAGGGTATCTTCCCAATGCAGATATTGAACCAGAGTGTTCTGCATTGCAGGTGGATTCTTTACCAACTGAGCTATCAGGGAATTACTACCAATATAGTCATTCATCTCAGGATTATTTTCTTTCCATCTACTCCCTGACAACCCTCATCTCTTTGAGGTCACTTCCCTTCTACATTTCCTCATCCTGCACAGAGTACTGAATTTTGCTATTGGAAAAAATAATTCTATATAAGAACATGTTGTTGACATTTCAAATACCCTCTTGCCAAAAACTAACAAATTTAATGGATCCATGTCATTTATTATCTTATTTAATCTCTCAACTATACTTCCTATACTTGACCAGTCTTTCTTTCTTGAAATATTTTCTCTTATGTCCATGACAAACACTACCTTGGTTGTTTTCCTATAACACTGGCTTCTCCTTCTCAATCATGTTTTCTAACTCTTCCTGTACTTCTCTGCAGCTGCTGCTGCTGCTGCTACTGTGTTGCTTCAGTCGTGTCCCACTCTGTGTGACCACATAGATGGTAGCACACCAAGCTCCGCCGTCCCTGGGATTCTCCAGGCAAGAATACTGGAGTGGGTTGCCATTTCCTTCTCCAATGCATGAAAGTGAAACGTGAAAGGGAAGTCACTCAGTCATGTCCGACTCTGCAACCCCACGGACTGCAGCCTACCAGGCTCCTCCTTCCATGGGATTTTCCAGGCAAGAGTACTGGAGTCGGGTGCCATTGCCTTCTCCATCTATCTTCAAATATTGAAGAACTCTTTGGTCTTTTAGTATTTTCCTTCTATTTTTGGACTCCATTCTCTTTATTTCATTTATTCCCATAACTTTGAATCCAATTTGCTAGTTTTACCTATGGCAGAGGAAATAGTGTCCTTGGTTACTCATTGACTTTTCCTGTGGAGGGTTATGTCCCTCTACAAACACCTGGGATTATTGTGACTTGCTTTTACCAATGAAAGGTGAGCAGAAGTGACATGCCACGTCTTGGATTCAGGGTAGATATATTAAGAGCTGTTACATACTATTGCACTTTTCTCTGTTAACTTTTCTATTTTCACCTCCTTTGCTGTGAGAATGTCTTCTACCAGACAGAAATCTTGATTTCACTTGGATTCAGAACTGAAGACAGATTACAGGATTATAGAGAGCTTCAGCTGGCATCTAACTGAGCAAGAAGTTAAAATTTGTATTTGCATGCCAACATCTGCTCAGAATTATTTGTACATATGTGTGTGTGTGTGTGTGTGTGTGTGTGTGTGTGTGTACTAAGTTGCTTCAGTCATGTCCAACTCTGCGACCATATGGACTGCAGCCCACCAGACTCCACCGTCCATGGAATTCTCCAGGCAAGAATACTGGAGTGGTTTACCATGCCTTCCTCCAGGGGATCTTCCCTACCCAGGTTTCGAACGCATCTCGTATGTGTCCTACATTAGCAGATTGATTATTTACCACTAGTGCCTCCTGGGAAGCCCCTAATGGCTCAGTGAGTAAAGAATTCCCTGCAATGCAGGAGATACAGGAGATGCAGTTTCAATCCCTCTATCTGGAAGACCCCCTGGAGGAGGAAAGGGCAACCCATTCCAATATTCTTGGCTGAAAAATCCCATGGACAGAGGAATCTGGTGGACTACAGTCCAAAGGGTCGAAAAGAGCCACACATGACTGAGTACATTCAAAAAAATATTATATATATGGCACATCATATTTTATTCTTTATCCATTAATTTATTGATAAAGACTGAGGGTGTTTTCCTAACTCAGCTATTATGAGTAATGTTGCATGGAGTGTGGGAGTGCTGCTATCTCTTCAAGATAATTATTTCATTTTTTCATATACCCAGAACTGGAGTTGTTGAATTATATGGTGTGAAATTTTTCAATTTTTTGAGGAACCTCCATACTGTTTCCAATAAAGCCTGGACCAGTTTATAGTCCCAGCAACAGTGCACAGATTCTCCACATCCTTGCCAACACTTGTTATTTCTTGTCTTTTTGATAAAAGACATGCTAATAAGTGGGAAGTGACTTCTCATTGTGGCTATGATTTGCGTTTTCCTGATAGTAATGTTGAGCATTTTTTCATATACCCATTGGCCATATTTATGTCTGCTGTGGAAAAAAATATTTATTCATGTCGTTTCCCATTTTTAAATTGCTTTTATTACTGTTATTGCTGTGCCATTTTGCTATTAAGTTGTGTGAATTCTGTATATATTTGGTATGTTTAACCCTTATTGGACATAATATTTGCACACATTTTCTCCAATTCCATAGGTTGACTTTTCTTTTTTCGTCCAGGATGGCTGCTTTTGCTGTGCAGGAGATTTTTAATTTGCTGTAAACCACTTATTTATTATTGCAATTGTTTCCTTTGTTTTTGATACCAAATCCAAAAATATCATTTCTAAACTACTGTCAGGAGACTATCCCCCATGTATTCTTTTTTTTTTTCATTTTTTTATTTTATTTTATTTTTTTTTTTTTTATTTTTAAACTTTACATAATTGTATTAGTTTTGCCAAATATCAAAATGAATCCGCCACAGGTATACATGTGTTCCCCTTCCTGAACCCTCCTCCCTCCTCCCTCCCCATACCATCCCTCTGGGTCACCCCAGTGCACTAGCCCCAAGCATCCAGTGTCCTGCATCGAACCTGGACTGGCAACTCGTTTCATACATGATATTTTACATGTTTCAATGCCATTCTCCCAAATCTTCCCACCCTCTCCCTCTCCCACAGAGTCCATAAGACTGTTCTATACATCAGTGTCTCTTTTGCTGTCTCATACACAGGGTTATTGTTACCATCTTTCTAAATTCCATATATATGTGTTAGTATACTGTATCCCATGTATTCTTATAAGAGTTTTAGAGTTTCATATCTTATGCCCAGGTTTTTAATCCACGTTTAGTTAATTTTGTGTATAATGTAAGATATGGTTCTGATTTATTCTTTTGTATGTGGATATCCAGTTTTATGACCACCATTTATTGAAGAGATTATTATCTCTCCTTTGTGTATTTCAGGAGCATTGTAAAAAAATAATTAACCATATGTGTGTGGGCCTACTTCTAGGTTTTCAATTCTGATCCACTGATCTATGTGCCTGTCTGTATCTCAGTAGCACATCCTTGTTCACTATAGCTTTTTTATGTAATTTGAATTCAGGAAGTGTGATGCTTCCAGCACTTCTTATTCAAGATTTCTTTAGCTACTTGAGGTCTTTTGTGGTTCCATACAAATTTTATAATATTTTTTTCCTATTCTTGAAAAAGGCCTTTGGAATTTTGATAGGGATTGCACTGAATCTGTAGATCACTTTGGGTCACATGGGCATTTTAATAACCTTAATGTTTTAATCCATAAATACAGAATATCTTTCCATTTTTTGGGTTTCTTTCAATTTCTTTGATCAATATTTTATAGTTTGTTCTAGGTTATCCAATTTATTGGTGTACAATTGTTTGTGCTCAATTTCTTATGATTCTTAGTATCTCTGTGGTATCACGTATTAAATGTCTTATCTTTCATTTCTGATATTATTTATTTGGCTCTTCCCTCTTTTGTTCTTTGTTAGTCTAATTAAAGGCTTATTAATTGTGTTTACCTTTTGGAGAACTAGCTGTTAGTTTCATTGATATTTCCACTGTTTTCCTCATTCTTTTTTTTTTTTTTTTTTTTTTTAATTTTATTTTATTTTTAAACTTTACATAATTGTATTAGATTTGCCAAATATCAAAATGAATCCGCTGATCTCTGTTATTTCCTTCCTTCTGTATACTATGTACTTAGGTTGATCTTCTTCTCATAGTTCTTTGAAATGTAAGTTTAATTGTTCATTTGAGACCTCTCTGAGAATGTTTATCTCCGTAAATTTCCCTCTTACAATGATTTGGCTACATCCCATATGCTTGATCTATTGTGTTTCCATTTTTATTTCTGTAAAGATATTTTTTGTTATCCCTTTTGATTTCTCTTTGACCCACTAATTGTTCAGGAACATGTTGTGCAAATTATCCATTTTTCCTATTACTGATTTCTAGTTTCATTGGAAACGATACTTGATATCATGTCAATCTTCCTTAATTTTCTAGTAATAATTTTGTGACCTAACATTTGCTCTATTTTGGAGAACATTCTGTGAGTACTTGATACTATGTATTTGGCTGCTGGTTGGATGGAGTGTTTCATGTATGTCTGCAGGACATGTTTTTATTGCTAGTTGCAAGAAGTGCATGCACATCTATTTAAAAACTGCCGCTTTGTTAACCATTAAGACTCTTGAATGCTAAGCTTCATTGGCTCTCGGAGGTAGGTAATATGGAGATTCATTTCATTGGAGGTATCCTTATAAGCTAGGATGCTAGATATGGGAACATGTTCTTTTCAGGGAGAAGTTCTAAATTACTTAGTTTTATTGTTAGATTGAAATAAAAGACAAGGTAAGCACCCACCAAAAATTTCAAACTGCAAGGAGGATCCTAGCAAACTCTGAGATACAGGTTGACTAGAAGCTGGCCCCTCAAGCAGGAACTTTTAAAGTTGTAGAAAACCCCTTTCAGGGAAAAACTAGGAGATAAACATTTTTTGCTTGCACCTTCACTCTATGCTAAACCTGGAGAGGGGAACTTTAGGAAATGCTTGTATGCCCATTTAAAACTACTTTTTTATTTAGTATGGTCCCGTGGGACTCATAAATGCAAAACACATTGCCATTCAGAGCCGGGTGGTTTGGGTGCCCAAATTTCAGGTGAGAACCTTACAAGTTTGGGTTCTATATGTGTTGCCCAAACCCTTTATTCCACAAAAAGAAACTGGGAGTTTGGGCTTCCCTCCCATTTGTAAGACTCTATGCCAGGGTTGGGGTCTATGGACAGACTCTATTTTAACCTTTCCTACCTACTTTCCTGTAGGTGTTTTCTCAGTCATCTAATGGGTAGGATTCACTCAATTCATTTCTGGATTTCTCTTGAGAAAGTTGACCAATACGAAGTTGTATATTTAGCAGATCTAGGAAGATGGAAGGGGCAGGCAATGGCACCCCCCTCCAGTACTCTTGCCTGGAAAATCCCATGGATGGAGGAGCCTGGAAGGCTGCAGTCCATGGGGTCACTGACGATCGGACACTACTGAGTGACTTCACTTTTCACTTTCATGCATTGAAGAAGGAAATGGCAACCCACTCCAGTATTCTTGCCTAGAGAATCCCAGGGATGGCGGAGCCTGGTGGGCTGCCGTCTATGGGATCATACAAAGTCAGACACGACTGAAGTGACTTAGCAGTAGCAGCAGGAAGACGGAAGATCAGGAACTTGCTATCCTGCTGTCTTGGTCCATGCCCCAAAGCAATGCAAAACTTCTCCTCTCATCTTACATTTTCTTTGGTACTCACTTTAATCCTAGATTGAGCCATAAGACTTGCCAATAAGATCCTGACAAATGTGATACAAGCAGAGTTTTCCACTTGAATTCGGCAACTCTCTCTTTGGTGACAACTGGAATCATGTTGCCTATTCTGTCACATGTAAATAAAATCAGACTAGCTTACTGGATGATGAGAGGCAAGTGACTGGTTTTCCCTGTTACTTTGGCCAATAGCATGCTAATCTCCAAACATGAAAGAAAGACTATTCAAGATAATACATTTCTCATTCAAATTTCCAGCTGATTGCAAACACATGGGAAAACCTGAAACAAACAAACAACAACAACAAAAAAATAGAAAGGCATATCATAGAGAAAATGAGTTTATTATTTTAATCCACTAAATTTGGAGCTGGTTTCTTAAGAAGTAATACAATATTGTAAAGTTAAAAAATAAAATAAAACAAATTAAAAAAAGCTAACAATTATATCAGAGAGATATTCCTTTGCCTTCATCCTAGAATACTCTCTCTGACACTGTTTAAGAATCATCTCATTTTAAATTGTCTTCATATCTTTTATGACCATCTTATTTTGCATTTGTTTGTTTTCTGTCTGTACTTCCTCTACAATATTGTAAGCTCTCAGAAAGTGTCATCTGACCTGGATTCTTTACTCATATTCCCAGAGCCTACAGCATATTTTGACAAATTATTGAGGAATCAGTAAATATTTTTTGAAATAATGAAGAAAGAAAAAAATGAAAAGTGAAAATGTAATCACAACACATTGTCAATACCAACTTTAATACATTTGCTCATTCTTTCTTTATGAATTTTCCCAGAAATAATTTTGAATCTTTACCAGACATAATCTAAGGTGTTTAATAAATATTATTCTCTTTATTTTTCTATAGATGATTTCATTTTTCTTGAATCCAAACTCTACACAATAGTGAACACTACATTTCTTTTAATATATAGCCTCTTAAGCCCCTGCACTTTGAATAAGACTAGAGAATAAGTGAAATTTGGCAGTACAAAATATTTAAAAGATGAACATATTGCCCATTCTTTATCTTCCATTGTTCAAGCATCATCTGAGAAGTTCCTTTTTCTGTCTGATCTTTGGATATAAAGCAATGCCTGTCCCAGAAGCATATTTCAATTTCTAACATTAAACAGACTCACAGACTTAGAAAATAGGCTTATAGTTATCAAAGGGGAAAGGCGGGGGAGGGATAAATTCAGAGGTTGAGATTAACATATACACGCTACTATAAAGAAGAAAGATAATCAACAAGGACCTACTGTAGAAGCATAGGGAGCTCTACTCGATAGTCTGCAATAACCAATATGGGAAAATAATCTTGAAAAGAATAGATACATGTATATGTACAACTAAATCACTCTGCTTTACACCTGAAACTAATACAACGTTGTAAATCGACTATACTCCAAATTAAACAAATGTTTCCTTTTTTTTTTTTTTTTCCAATTCTCTCTCTTTCTTTCTCCCTCTTTCCTGTCTCCTCTAGTTGTGAAGTACTCCAGAAGTGCAGAAAATTCAGCAGAGTGGTCTTTGATTTTACATTCTTCTCAGTTTTACTTTGGTTTACATAGAAAATTATTGTTTCATATGTTGTCATGTTGCTGAGATATGGAGAAAATCCATGGAGTTATCTAAGACCCCACTTCATGGAAAGTCAGTAACAATTTCTACCCTCTTCATATGAGTTAAAATTAAGTAAATAAAACCTCTAGCATTATACCATCATTTTGGGCATAAGTCTGTCCTATGGTTCCGTTTCCTGTAAGTTTCCTAATTTCTTTACTCAAATCCAGGCTCAGTCTCATGAATAAACCTCTGCTTAGGGACAAGCTTCCTTGCAAAACTCTTTTATTTTTCCTATGTGTGTGTTCAGTAGCTAAGTCATGTCTGACTCTTTGTGACACAAGTGGACTGCAGCACACCAGTCTCCCCTGTCCTTCCCTATCTCCTGGAGTTTGCTCAAATTCATGTCCATTGACTTGATGATGCTGTTTCATTCTCTGCCATCCCCTTCTCCTTTTGCCTTCAATATTTCCCAGCATCAGGGTCTTTTCCAATGAGTTGACTCTTTGCATCAAGTAGCCAAAATATTCAAGCTGCAGGTTCAGCATCAGACATTCCAATGAATAGTCAGAATAGGTTTCCTTTTGTATTGACTGGTTTGATCTCTTTGCAGCCCAAAGGACACTCAAGAGTCTTCTGCAACACCACAATTCAAAAGCATCAGCTCTTCGGCACTCAGCTTGCTCTATGGTCCAACTCTCACATTTGCATATGACTACTGGAAAAGCCATAACTTTGACTATACAGAACTTCATTGACAAACTGATGTCTCTACCTTTTAATACGCTGTTTAGTGTCATCATGTTTCCTTCCAAGAAGCAAGCATCTTTTAATTTTGTCTCTGCAATCACTGTCTGCAGTGATTTTGGAGCCCAAAAGTCAGTTTCCACTTTTTCCCCTTCCTTTAGCCATGAAGAGATGGGACCAGATGCCATGATCTTAGTTCTTTGAATGTTGAGTTTTAAGCCAGCTTTTTCACTCTCCTCTTTAACCTTCATCAAGAGACTCTTTAGTTCTTCTTCACTTTCTGCCATTAGAGTGACATATCATCTGCATATCTGAGGTTGTTGATATTTCTCCCAGCAATCACAGCAATCTTGATTCCAGCTTAGGATTCACTGAGCCCAGCATTCCACATGATGTTCTCTACATATAAGTTAAATTAGCAGGGTAACAATATACTCCCTTGTCATACTTCTTCCCCAATTTTGAATCAGTCTGTTCCATATACGGTTATAACTGTTGCTTCTTGACTTGCATTCAGGTTTCTCAGGAGACAAGTAAGGTGGTCCAGTTTTCCCATTTCTTTCAGAATTTTCCACAGTTTGTTGCAATCCACATGGTAAAAGGCTTTTGTGCACTCAATAAAGCAGAAGTAGGTATTTTTCTGGAGTTCCCTTGCTTTATTATGCAATGAATGCTGGCAATTTGATCTCTGGTTGCTCTGCTTTTCAGTTTGTACATTTGGAAGTTCTTGGTTCACATAATGGTGAAGCCTAGCTCAAAGCATTTTGAGCATAACCTTGATAACATGTGCAATGAGCACAATTGTACGGTAGTCTGAATATTCTTTGGTGTTACCCTTCTTTGAGGTTGGAAAGGAAACTGACCTTTCCCAGTCTTGTGGCCACTGTGAGCTTTTTCAAATTTGCTGACATATTGAGTGCATCACTTTAACAGCATCATCTTTTAGGACTTGAAATAGCTCAGCTGGAATTCTATCACCTCCACTAGATTTATTTTGTAGTAGTGCTTAACATCCACTTGACACCAAACTTTCCTTTCTTCACTTAGTCCAGGGACAAGGCAGATTCTCTCTTTGTATCATTCCAGTCTTTGTGAATACAAAGTAATTAGACCCAAACCATCAAATATTCTTATTTTTAATGTATATGTACTTATCAAAGTGAAAGTCAAGTCAAGAAACTTTCCTTAAAAGACTACTAACTCTTCAATCAATTCAACACAGCAATTACAAATATCATAATAGGCTTTACTTAGCAATTTATCCAATCTAATTAAATGACATTCAATATAACTGCTAAGTCGCTTCAGTCGTGTTCAACTCTGTGCGATCCCATAGACTGCAGCCCACCAGGCTTCCCCGTCCCTGGGATTCTCCAGGCAAGAACACTGAAGTGGGTTGCCATTTCCTTTTCCAATGCATGAAAGTGAAAAGTTAAAGTGAAGTTGCTCAGTTGTGTCTGACTCTAGCGACCCCATGGACTGCAGCCTACCAGGCTCCTCTGTCCATGGGATTTTCTAGGCAAAAGTGCTGGAGTGGGGTGCCATTGCCTTCTTGGATTCAATACAAGGCATCCCAGAAACATATATTTATAGTTATGTGTGTTGGAAGTCACAGACACTATCAGTGCTTCTCAGAGTACAGTTCTTGATTCATCTTTAATTACCTGGATATGATTTAAGAATTCGAACTTCCTGATTAACACCCCAGAAATACTTAGTGAGAATCACAGGGATGAAGGAAATGAACCTAATTTTTATGCTCTTTAAAAATGAATCTATTAAAAATATAAATGTACATAAGAACAAGTATATTAAAAATGCTTAGATGATGCAATTAGCCCAATGACAATGACACATGCACTTGATTTATTTACATGCTATTTAAATAATTCAATTCTATCCTCTCTTTCAAGGTAGAACAACTTGCCCCAGCAAAAATGCTGTCTAATTATTAAGAATGCAGTAATCACAGAGTATAGAGATACAGTGAAGCCTTCTAGATATTTGGACAAAATATCAGATAGCTGTTTCTCTGAGGAATTTGGGATTTCAGACACTACTGATTATATCTGAATAATTTAGTTAATATGAGAATTATTATTATTAGTGCACTTAGTTAACTTCAAGATCATGAACTTGGCTTACTTCCCTGGACATTATATTTTAGAAACAGATTTAATTTGTAAAGCTATGCTAAACAAATTTGTCTTTGAAGTAACTCCTAAAACAGCCAGACAACTTATTATTGAAGTAATTAGTCTAATTAATCTGTTGAGATTACCAAATGTTTAGTATTTTTCAGTGTATTTTTATATAATTTCACAGAAGAATGGATTTTTTAAAGCAGCTTACACATTAAAAGTTTTTCCTTTTTTGGTTAATGTATTTGCAATATTTTATGACTGACTAGTAAAAAATTGTTCATCAAGACATCATTGAAGAATAATACTAATCAGAATACACTACTAATATAAATATTTATTCATTTTTTTCAATTAACAATAGGTACATACATGTAATAACTCCCTGGATAATTGACATTAAGCATTGATTTTACTTCTCAAATTGTCTCAAACACATCTGAAACTCAGACAAAAGTCTTTGAATAAAGTGGGCATTAGAGTAATTATGAAAATGCTTATTGAGCTGTAATATTAACTATTAGCCCTTATTATAGTTTTTGACATTTTAACTGTATGCAAGCAGCTGACTCTTTGTATAAGTCCCTGATGCTGGGAAAGATTGAGGACAGAAGGAGAAGAGGGTGTCAGAGGATGAGATGGCTGGATGGCATCACCGATGCAACGAACGTGCACTTGAGCAAACTTCGGGAGATGGTGAGGGACAGCGGGGCCTGGTGTGCTGCACTCCATGGGGTCTCAACGCGCCAGACTCGACTGGGCGACTGAACAGCAGCAACAGAGTTTCTCTCCTAAAGCCAGTCAACACAAGGTATTAGGGAATGGGACTTCAGCCATGTCACAGTATTAAACTTCTCTAATTCTTATTTCCTAATCCAGATGGCTTGTGGACAAAGTGAGGTATTGCTGGAACACATAGCTGATGCTTACTCAATGAGAGCTATTATTAGACCCTGAGGTACTGTCCTAGTTATATTCTTTGCATATTCTAAAATAGCTATTTTTTTTTTAATAAGGATGCTTCTAGTTCTGACATTGTGTGTGTGTCACACACACATCTGAGCTTCATTGACTGTGTTCCCTCATTTGAAGTAATAAGAAACCATAATAATGAAACTGTAAAGATATTTTGAAGGACAGAAGAGAATCTCATGTAAGCCTGTGACACCTGGTTTATTAAGGACACAATGATTATCTATTTTTGGAAGTTAAGTATCATTTATAATTATTTAGGTACTGTAAAATATCTCAAAAAGCTAACCTCTGTTTGCTTTGATTTACATATTACAAATATATGCTGTATCAAACAATCAGCATCTTCTATAAGCATATAGAGACTCTGATAATCACAGCTGTGGCTGCAGAGTCAAAAGGCACAGCGGGCTACTCTATTACCATATGATGTGCATATTCAGGTGAAAAAAAATCTTACAGATGGAATTCATCTAGCTTCCATTCTGAAGTGATGATGTATTATAATAAAGAACATGAGAAAGAACTATGGACTCTCAACTACTTTTTAGCTATGTTAAAGGGAGAGAATGATAATATCAGGTAACAAGAAGGAAAAAAATATGATATTGTGCAGTGAATTCGTATAAAATGTAGTACGGTGTATTATCATGTGAATGAGATGGGGTTTTTTTAGCAAAGGACAATGTAGACTTCTAATTTTGTAACCTGTGACTTAGTGTAAAAGAAATCCTATTTTTCATTTTCCTCAGGCTATTCCACCTAACTTCTTCATCTAATTTACCAGCCAAATTGGTTTTCCAAATTCAAATGTCTGCCTATGCTAATAGAATCTATAGAGAAATGTAATTACTTAATCCATTCATTATATAGGATAAAGATAGTACAGTTAAAATGTCAAATAGAATTAAGGCTATCTGAATGAGAAATATTTTCAATTGTAATTTTTCCTTTCCCAAAAGAGACATGAAAGTATAATTTCCTGTATGCATGAAATGTTTTATATTAGCTCCTGAAAAGAATAGTCTCAGGAACTATTTAAAAGTATGAAGGATTCATATTACTGATTTTGGACCAGTTTTGTAATCTTTCAGGGCCTCAGTTTCCTCATCTCCAAAGTGAGAATTAAGAGCCAAATGTCCTTTCACTAAACTGTTAACCAAAAGTTTTACAAGTACAGAAAATAATCCACTTTTTAAATAAGGAAAAAATGCAGTAGGATTTATCAATTTAATGGGATTGAATATTACAGTATTAAATTGATTGACATTCAAAGCTGAAATTGCATTAAAAGTGTTTTAGAGAAAAATGCTTAAAAATAAAAAACCAACTCAGTAAATTTAATTTTTGCCCACAT
This sequence comes from Bubalus kerabau, assembly GCF_029407905.1. Taxonomy (NCBI): domain Eukaryota; kingdom Metazoa; phylum Chordata; class Mammalia; order Artiodactyla; family Bovidae; genus Bubalus; species Bubalus kerabau. The sequence continues at coordinate 61,331,329 of NC_073625.1, forward strand.
ATACTTGGAGAAGTTTTGTTTTTGTCTCCTGCAGAAACTATGCATTTCTCAGAAAGGGTGTGACTCAGAAGCAAGGAGGTGTTAAAAGGGATACAACCTGTCTAGAGTCCACTGTAATTATTCTGTGAAAGTTTTCGATAGCAATATATCCATTCAGGATGGAGACTAGAAATGAGAAAGGAAAGTGAATTAACATTTTATCTGAAAAACACATATAAGCATACACACACACACACACACACACACACACATACACAAGCTAGATGTGATTTTAGTAATGTCAGTGAGTCTAAAGCAAACAGTTTTCTCTTACTTATATCGACTGGCATTTTACAGATATGGAAACAAAGGCAGATAAAGAAAAGGCTTGCTGATAGATAGTTTCCAGGACTTAGACTCAGAGGTTGACACTTGCTAGTGCTTTCTAGAAAAAAAATACCAGTCCTCCCACATAGACATGTTCAGTCTCATCTCTTTGTACCACTGCATGACAAGAGCAATAGGTATAAGAAAAGTTAATTGTAGTGCCCAATGATAGGACTTCTCCTATGCATATGACTTGAGCTATTATACATGCTATCATATATGCAATATTATAATTATATGTAACACTCTCAGACACACCAAAAATGAATAATAGTTATGAAATTAACAACTTGAGGGAATAAAACTCTGAATATGTTATTATTTATTATTTTCCATGAAGAAAGAAGAACATTCAATTACTTTGACACTGACTTTTGATTAATTGCATTTTTACCAATCCCCATAAGAAAAAATGAAATATTTCTTATAGTAAAGATGTCAGTGATTGTTTTCCTAACTGATGCAATGGTGTCCAAATTCTTACAGTCCTGACACCCTCTCTGAATACAACACAATGTATCATTTTTCAATTTGACTCTAATAGGAATCCTTCAGTGTTATTTTTTTGCTTTGGAATGTGCTAAATCGAGGTGAAACTTTTTTATTTCCTAATCTATATTGAACTCACATTTAAAAGAGTAAAGATTAATATTAGACTTTCTGATTGAAATGCAGTTTAACCTTTGTGTCATGTTTTGAAACATACTAAAATCTTCAGGTAGAACTGGTATAACTACGTATTTTTATTCAGACTAATAATTCTAAAAAGTAAAAATAGTCTTTTTTAGTGCATTTCAAGAAAATTCTAAAATCATCAATGACAAGGTTAACATTTCAGGGCATTCAATCTGTCTTTTGAATATGCATTGTCAGACAAGCCCTAGATACCACCAAAATATGTTTCCCCAACAGTAAATCATCATCATGATTGCCATTATTGATCTGTAGAGTCAGTAACTGAATCTATCCATGGGATTCAACATCATCTATCTTGATATTATATAGCCCCATCCTGCTGCCTAAACCCATTAAACTGTCATCTGTGGGTTTACATCATTTTTATTTGAGGGGCATAGTGAAACTTTGCACTTTACTTGTTTTCTAAAACACTTCTAAGACCAAACTATCTCATCAGGAAAATTTCGTTGTTTCCTGTTAGTATCTGTCACCAAGATTTGAGGTCATAATAACTTTTAGTGGGAGTATAACTATTATCACTGAACATAGCATGGCATATGTATTGTGCATGTTTATTATCATGTCTATACATGCATGCATGTGTATATATATGTATAGGCTTCCCAGGTGGCTCAGTCACAAAGAATCAACCTGCCAATACAGGAGACATGGGTTGGACCCTGGGTCCTGAAGACCCTCTGGAGAAGGAAATGGCAACCCTCTCCAGTACTCTGAGTACAAAAGCATTCACACACACACACATAATGTATGTTGTTGTTGTGTTAGTCACGAAGTCATGTCTGACTCTTTGCCACTACATGGACTATAGCCCGCCATTCTCCTCTGTTCATGGGATTATCCAGGCAAGAATACTGGAATGGGTTGCCATTTCCTTCTCTAGGGGATCTTCCTGACCCAGGGATCTAACCTGCCTCTCCTGCAAGTTTCTCCTGTACTGCAGACAGATTCTTTACCACCAAGCCACACCAATATGATGATAATTTACAGTTATTGGAACATGGGAAATATTATGTAACAATATATGTCTTGGGGCACACAGAGAATCAGTTAAGACTTAGTGAATACTATTTTACTACTGTTACCTAGCTCTCGAAAATAATTGAATAGTAATAAAGAAAATATATTACACATATAAATCATGCAGTTAATACTTTTTCCTAGAGTTAAATGGAAGATATTCGGAGAATGAAATCAGGAGTTTTCCCTACCTTCATTTCCAAAAACTTTCAGGGATTCATTAATGTATTTCAATGTGCACCTGGATATCTTACATTCAGGAGACCCCAGTTCGATTCCTGGATCGGGAAGATAACCTAGAGAAGGAAAGGGCAACCAATTCCCGTTTTCTTGCTTGAAGAATCCCATGGACAGAGGAGTCTGGCAGGCTACAGTCCATGGGGTCACAACAGTTGGCCATGACTTAGTGACTAAACAACAAATGGATATCTTGACAATGCATGTGGAAGATTTTATCTATGTGCATCTGTGCTAATTGGTAGGGAAAAGATCAATAGTTTTCAAGATCTCCAGAGATGTCATGATCTATAAATTATTAACAGGTAACAGGATAACCAGTAAACATATTTTTAATTTAAAAGATAATTAGGAAAATCAATTTGCTGAAAATTAAAGTGTGACATACTTTACTTAGTTTACACTCAGAATTTTGAAAATAAGCATTGGCTATTAGTTCAATATCAAAATGAAACCCTAAACACTGCATATCTGTAGCCTAAAGCTCATTGCATGAAATGTGCCCGAAGTGTTCAGTGTAAAGCGAGTACATATTGCATGTAAAGAAGAAATGAACTCATATAGTTATGTCACCTATCTTTCTGTCTTTCTACCTATTTATCTAAAAGTTAATATAATATACATCCTTTTGCTATGAGTAACTTTGTTATGGTTTTGCCTATATTTTCTCCATTCTGTGATTGTGAATTACTTTTTATACTTATATAATTATAAAAAATTACTGCTTCAGTATAATGTTTTTGTCCATTATATTTCATAGGTGATAAAGCTGAATTTTTAAATCATAGTAGTTATGTGCAATTGAACACACTCTATAACAGCTACTCTAATTGTGAGGTAAGAAAATAAACTACAGTTAACTGCAAATAATTACTCCCATTTTTGTTCAATATTTTTCCCACATCAACGCCTCTGGAAACAATTTGAAAGACAGATAAATAATTTCCTTTAATTTGATAGAATTGGCAATATTCAGTCATAGGGAAAACAAATTCTTTCTTTCTTATAGTCACAAAGCTTCATTGTTGTTTTTCAAGTCCCTGAGCACCAAAGAGTGAAGTTTTAACTAATCTTTTTTTAAAACTTTATTTTAGAAAATATGATCTTTACACTATGGCAACATTTCCAAAAATTGTGAAAGCACTAACAAAAGCAATGTTTAAAGAAATTTAAATATATACACACTGCATCTTCTCTTAAGAAAATTCATGTGATATATGGGGCTTACCATATATTTAAAAATGTATTAGACAATCATATTTTGCACTGGATTGCTGGCATCAGAGAGGGAACATGATGGATGAATCCATTTTTTATGCCTGTCTTTAAGGAACGTACACTTTGGTTGATTACATAATGATAGTAGAGTACAGTGAGTTCACTGCACTGATGGACATATTCCCTAGGCTGTGTAAGATAAGCACATCAATCGGTGCTTTTCCTTATAGGACTAGGGGGATGGTAGGAATATTGTCCAGAAAGGAGTGACAGCACATGAGAATGCTGGTAGTTGTGTACCATTCTGTAAAATCACAGTCACATTGTCCCAAATGACTGAATTTAACAGTTGGTAAATATATCACACAGTGTATATCATATGGCATATATCAGTTGGCAGAGTACATTGTACACCCTGGGTTCTTTATGAATAGTTGATAGTTAATGTAGTTAAGATATATACTTATCCACAATTTTATTATTTTTCACCCTAGTGAGGCCTAATTTTTGTTTTGTTTTGTTTTGTTTTGTTTTTAAACTGGGTTACATTTAAGCATGTTTTGAGGACAGGAATCAAACATTAATAAAATATATCCATCTCAGTATTTTTCAGATTTCTAAGATACTGGGCATTGAAACAGTTTCAGCCATGAAGAAATTTGCAGCTATAGGCCCTGTCTCTGTCTCTTTGTATCTCTCTCAACCCCATTCTTTCTCATTATTCACTTTTAAATGTATATGAGTGTATATATATATATATATATATATATATATATATATATAATGTATTATAAATATGTATATATTAACCAAAACCATTTACTGAACTTATAAATGGTGGGCACATTCTTCACATCAGAGATTTCAAGAGGAATAAGACCGGCCCTAAAGCTGTGGACCCAGAAAAGTTCATTCAGTGTGATAGACGTCAGGAATATGTTGAGATGAACAGGTACTTTTTCTGGGCCTTAAATTTTCAAAATTTTATCCTAACTACCACACTAAAATTACTGAGTTTCTTAGTTTAAAAAAAAAAAAAAAGGAGTAACATGTGAAAGGCTCAAGGTGTGACCAAACCTGGGACACAGTTGACAGGGAGAGATGGTGAGGATGAGTGAATGGGGATTTGGGGTGGGGAAAAAAGACCAGAAGGATTTTATGTCAGGTTAAGGAATTCAAGACACTATTATACAGGCAAAGGGAAATAAGCAGAAGGTGTGTGCACAACTTTGTTTCACAAACCTAGGTTCAGCGTAAGTGTTGGCTTCAGCGCACAAGCGACTAGTGCCAACAATAGAGAATTTTGCTAGAGCTAAGGAGAGAGATGCTAGCTGCCTGGAATCAAAGTTTCCAGTTTCCTGAAGTAAAAATAAGAGAAGGCTTGGGTATTCTCATTCAGTTGTATGTCTATCGTGGGTCAGTGAGACCAGTCGGCTTTGCTTCTGTTTTTTGGGGTATAGTTGCTTTACAATGTTGTGGTCATCTCTGCTGTACAATGAAATGAGTCAGTTGTATGTATACATATATCCCCTCCATCTTGGACCTCCCCTCACCCATCTAGGTCACCAGAAAGCACCAAACTGAACTCCCTGAGCTGTAATAGCAGGTTCCCACTATTTGTTTTACATGTGGCAATGCACATATATCAGTCCCAATCTCCCAGTTCATTCCTACCCCGCCTATGTCCACGTATCTGTCTCTATGTCTGTGTCTCTATTCCTGCCCTACAAATAGCTTCATCTGTGCCATTTTTCTAGATTCCACATACATGCATTAATATATGATGTTTTTCTCTTTCTGGAGAACAGTGTACTTTGTGTAAAGGCAACAAAGATGTGTGTACTTTGCAGACAAATTGAAAGCATAAATACACTAACTGAAAGTTGGTTGGCTTTGTTTCATCATTGTGATTTAATTAACAATGCTAAATAAGCCTTCCCTAAATGCTAAATAAGGCTTCCCTGGTGGCTTAGATGGTAAAGCATCTGCCTTCATTATAGGAGACCCAGGTTTGATCCCTGAGTCAGGAAGATGCCCTGGAGAAGGGAATGGCCAAGGAAATGGCAACCCACTCCAGTGTTATTGCCTGGAGAATCCATGGACGGAGGATCCTCAGTAGGCCGCAGTCCATGGGGTCGCTAGGAGTCGGACATGACTACTGAGAGACTTCACTTTCACTTTTCACTTTCATGCATTGGAGAAGGAAATGGCAACCCACTCCAGTGTTCTTGACTGGAGAATCCCAGGGACGGGGGAGCCTGGTGTGCTGCCGTCTACGGGGTCACACAGAGTTGGACACGACTGAAGTGACTTAGCAGCAGCAGCAGCAAAGTATTCTTGCCTGGAGAATTCCATGGACAGAGGATACTGGTGGGCTACAGTCCATGGGTTTGCAAAGAGTTGGGCATGATTAAACAACTAACACTCCCAACTCAATATATCTGTAAGCTTCAACTTATTGCATTTGTATTATTTATCATTTATCAAACATTAATACAAAGAATTTATATGTGAAAATTAATATGGAGAATTTCTAGCCACAGAGACATACTCCAATGCTTAGCTATGCAAGTTCAACTTGAAAGTAAGGTCATAAGGATTCACATTTATTTTACCTTCTTTCAGTGCATCTTTTTTGGCTCCAACCTCAAAAGTATTATATAATTCTTTTTGCAAGAGCCGTATGCAATTTTTCTTTTATCAGCTATCATTCCCCCCCATGTGAAGCTTTAATGAGGTTAATCAGAAGCCAAATATATTCACAAACAGCCAAAATTAGCTTTGAAAAGTGTACAGTGAAATGCTAAGCTTTGAAATCATCCTTTGAAACTCTGTGCATGGAAATTGTGGAGTAGGGCATTCATTATGAAACCACAAAACTAAAGGAATGGAACCTTCCAAAGAAAAGTAGATTCAAATTTCAAAAGAGAATTCTTGGAGAACTGACAAAAGATGCTCATCTTATGCTGCAAAGACTTCAAAAGAGAAATGTTTATTTCCTTGATTGTTCCATCAAGAACTAGATACTCATTCTGAATTAATGAATCAATAATGTCAACCTTTACTACCATTTAGCCATTTTAAGTGCTTTTTGTTGAAGAAAAATAGCTTCAGAAGTTTTTAATAAATATAATTGAACTGATGATATATTTTTTAATATACATTTATTTATTATTTTTGTATGTTAATATATTTCATGGAAAATTTGTGAGAAAACACAAAATATACTATAATAGATTTCTTAGATTGTTATGAATCTTCACATATCTTATATTTAAGACTTTTCTTAACCATTTGTACATGCTAATTCATGTAAAATAATAATTTGAAAATTAAAATGTTTTTCAAAATGAATAATAAAGATGCTTGACCAATAAGTAGAGAAAATAGATTGACAAATCTGCTGTAACAGCTAATGAATATGACAAAGAACAACTTTAAAGAAGTCACTGACAAATTTGTATAAATTCAGCCTCAAAAACAAAAACTATAATGTTATTTATTAATGCAAAAGATTGATATAAAAGCATTTTTCTTTTTTCTAAAAATTATACTGAATGCAATTCAAAGTAGTAAAAATCCATTATTTTTTCTTTCTATATATATTTTTTCTGTGATAATTTCATACATATGAAGTTTGACAAAATTCTATCCATCATTTTTCAGGCCATATTTGACACTTGTTTTATCTTATTATTATTCTTGAAAATAATTGGGTCATGTAGATAAGGGAGAAGTTAAAAAATGATTCACTCTGACTATCAAATAAGCCAGGCACACACTGCCTTCATTAGACCTCCAAAGATCTCATTTTAAGTCTAACCTTGTGTCAACCTCTGGGAAAATTTAAATAAATTCTATGAAGAATTCATTGTATAAATCAAATACTAAGGATACTAAGGAGTTTTTTTAGATGTGGTAATGTCATTGAGATCATTTAAGAAAATGGTCATACTTTTTATTGTAAAACAATGAGTGAAAAGCTATCAAGGACTGAAATTTGCTTAAAAATATTTTGTCATTGATAAAGAGAAAATAAAAGGGAGGAAGTAGGGAGAAATTTAAAAAAGATGAAAGTTTAGAAAAATGTTAATTATTTTCAACCTGAATAATATTTGTTTATTATTCTAGTCTCTCTGCCTATAAAATTAGTTATTTTTCATAATAAAAATAGTCAAAGAAAGGGTTTGTCTTAATATATGAACTTGGATTGACACATTAAGTCACTATATTTTCTGAGAGAAGCTGACCTCCAATATGATTGAGTAAAAGAAAAAATTTTTAACTTTCTGGTACTTGTTTCAAGGACTAGAAGTAGCAGAAGCATTCATCGCTCAGCCAGTCATCTTTGGAACCTATGGATTGTAGCCCATCAGGCTCCTCTGTCTATGAAATTCTCCAGGCAAGAATACAGGAGTGGGTTGTGATTTCTTGTTCCAGGGGATTCTCTCAACTCAGGGATGGAACCCATGTCTCCTGCATCTCTTGTATTGACAGGCAGATTCTTTACTCTTGAGGCACCAAGTAAGTTCTTTTGCTTATATTACTCTTAGGTAAAACAGATATTAACAAAAATGAATCTACACTCCAAATAGTGATAATCTATAAAGGGAAGGGAGATTCTAGAATTTCATGCATCTGTAGACTCTATGTCTGAAATTATTTATTAGAATCTCTAGAGAATATCCATGGATAAACTGCAGGTTGCTATTGCATTCCTGAAATTAAAAATGCAAGCCACTTTCCAGAGAGAGGAATTTTGACTCAAAAGATCAAAAATCACCACTAGTGTCCAGGTGTATCCTTTTTCAAATGAGGCATTTGAAATTCAGACCAATGAAATGTCTTATAAAAATCATAGAGATATAATTAATTATAAAATTAACACCAGAACAAATTTCCCTCATCTACAGTCCAGAAGTCATGTATGAATATGAGAGTTGGACATTAAAGAAAGCTGAGCAATGAAAAATTAATGCTTTTGAACTGTGGTGTTGGAGAAGACTCTTGAGAGTCTCTTGGACAGCAAGGAGATCCAACCAGTCCATTCTGAAGGAAATCAGTCCTCAATATTCATTGGAAGGAATGATGCTGAAGCTGAAACTCCAATACTTTGGCCACCTAATGCGAAGAACTAACTCATTAGAAAAGACACTGATACTGGGAAAGATTCAAGGCAGGAGGCGAAGGGGACGACAGGGGATGAGATGGCTGGATGGCATTACCAACTCAATGGACATAAGTTTGAGTAAACTCCAGGAGTTGGTGATGGATAGGGAGCCCTGGAGTACTGCAGTCCATGGGGTCACAAAGAGTTGGACATGACTGAGCAACTGAACTGAACTGATAGCCCTTTATTCTTTTCCATGTATTATTTTTTAATATCTTTACTATTCTTGAAGATTTCTAGAAACAGGAAAAAAACTTTAATGATTGAGTTATACAGAGAGGTAGGGAATGCTGCATCCTTTTCAAAAGCTTTTAAAGCTGTGATTTTCTGTTTTTTCCATTGTAAAGATGTTTGGAAACCATTCTAATAAACATAACCTTTTATGTGTTTGAGTATAGTTATTAAATCTGTCTAGGCCTTTCAGGCAAGATAGTGCAAATTCTTCTACTCTTTCTGTCATTCTTGTAATATTTGCTCTCTGAAAACTACAAGTCTTTTCCATGCATTTTTATGTTAGATAACCACAAATAGAAGATATAGTAAAAAAAAAAGTAAAATATGCAATTCATGAAACATTTTCTATTACTTATTCTTTACCTCTGTAAATATTCCAGTTCTGCCGTTCTTTGATCTCTCTAAATTTGAGAAACCAAAAAAGTATTCATATAACTGAATGTAATACTTCACATAACACAAATTTTTGCGATTTTTATGACATTTTGTAGCAGTGTGATGTAAAAAGAATAGCCAATAGATTATTTTTAAACTGCTTTGAAATCCTCTTTCCAACAATTAAATGTGTAACATTATATTATTTTGAAAAATAAGAAAAGACCCTTTTCCTCATTGGAAAAGACCTTGATGCTGGAAAAGATTGAAGGCAGCAGGAGAAGGGGATGACAGAGGAAGAGATGGTTGGATGGCATCACTAACTCGATGGACATGGGTTTGAGTAAGCTCCGGGAGTTGGTGATGGACTGGGAAGCCTGGTGTGCTGTGGTCCATGGGGTCACAAAGAGTTGGACAATACTGAGCGACTGAACTGACTGATACTGATCTTATTTTAGCTTTGTAGGTCAACAGATTATTCTTAAAATTGATGTACTAATACAGAGGTTGGAGATTTTTTTTAAGCCAAATGTATTAATGAATTAGACATAATGGATTTAAATTTCCTTGAAAACTATACTTCCTCATTAAAACTTATTTAGCTATAATACTCCTGGTTCACAGGGAATCCTTGATGACCAAAAGGTAAAATAAATAGAGTCAAAGTTCCTATCATGTAATTACAGGTTGATAGTTTGCTGTTTTATCCTCTCATTTTATCTTCTCACTTCATTACTAATACAATATTGTAAAGTAATTAGCCTCCAATTAAAATTAAAAAAAAAATTCCAGAGAATTTATTTTAAAAAGGAGTTATTGGGAGTGTACCTATTTATAGGAGGATTGTATTTGAACTCTATCTTTTTCCTAAGTAATTAGTTTGTTTTCTACAATACTGTAATATGTTAAAGGTATAAAATGTGTTTTTTCTTGAGGGGTGTGTGTGTGTATGTGGTTGATGGTGGTGATACTATATATCCACACTGAACCTTACCATATAGGAATGATAATATTGGTTCCTTCTAAAAAAATATTTTTAGTTCTATTATCCTATTTCCTTCGCCTAATAATTTATCTCCAAGGAATAAGCTTTTTAAAAGTTTGGAAAAGAGAAAGCAAATTGGTTTTCCATGCTTTTACTATTGTGAAACTCTTCTCCCCAATCCTGAGGAATACAGGATGATAAAGAACTAGAACACTATGATTCCGTCAATGCTTTATTACAATAACATATTCACATGTTCCAGAATCTCATTAACTTGCAACTCTGTGCTTATTTTATTTATGTATTTGCTTGTTTTCACAGGTTAATTTAAAATATGCTTACTAGTAAATTATGAAGAATCCCAATAAATAATTGAAATTACTACTGTGGAAATAGATATATTTGTAGTCTGAAATATGAATATTACGCTTTTTGCAGGAAATGAGGAATACTATCTTTTCTGGATAAAGAATAGCAGTCATGTAAGTTAATGTCTGAATTACAGTGTGATATAGCACAAAGTAGCATAATATGTCACAATAACAACACTGGGGACAATGCACACTGTGCTGTAAACTGTGAATTGTTTTATTGAGAGCTTGGCACTGCAAGCATGGGTATCTAGTATTATAATTTAACATGACCAGTGTTCTTGCAGGCATTTTAACAATGAAAATTCTTATTGTTAGTCAAATCTCGGCTTATGCAAGGCACGTAAATATAACAACAAAGACCTATTACTTCATCTTCTGGGGGCCAATATATTGAATACAAAATTTCCCAATACAAGTAACTTCTGTATTTGTTAACCCAAGGAGATACAATTTGTTAGTATTGAATTTAGTGAATACTGTTTTACATGTGATTTTTCATTGTTGTGTAAGTACATTGATTTTAAAATACTTAACACTTCATGCTTATATATATATATAATTCCATGGACTGTGTAGTCCATGGGTTCCAAAAGAGTCAGACACGACTGAGTGACTTTCACTTTCATATATATATATATATATAACCCTAAATCTTCACTGTAAGGTCTGATGCTGTAGATGAAGCTCCAATACTTTGGCCACTTGATGTATAGAACCAACTCATTGGAAAAGACCTTGATACTGAGAAATATTAAAGGCAAAAGGAAAAGGGGGTAGAAGAGGATGAGATGGTTAGATAATATCACTGACTCAATGGACACAAATTTGAGCAAATTCCAGGAGACAGTTGAGGACAGAGGAGCCTGGTGTGCTGCATCATAAAGAGTCAGACATGACTTGGTGCTTGAAAAACAACTATATATATATATATATATATATATATATATATATATATATATATATATATACACATATGTATGTATATGCATACATATACTCAAAGGAAAATATATATGTATTTTATTGAAATAATTCAGAATTAATAATGAAAATATAATATTTCTTGTCTCTTGGAGGCATGCATTTATGAGTTTAAAAATACTAGTACCTAGCAAGTGGCTGATACTCAGTAGAAACTTATTTTAAAAATAAAGAAAAACAAAAGCTACCTCTTTCATTAATTTCAAGTTTATAAATTTACTTTCTATAATCTTCAAAAACAGTACTTTTATTTACTGCCAACCTACAAATTGCCAGTGCAGGTCAAAACTACCCCCTTATCTTCAAAGTGAAAACAATTCCTTATTATTAGAATTACTGTGTAATTCACATGACATCTCTAAGCAAATATCTCCCAAATATTAAATGATACCTTATTTTTCTTTCACTTGCCAATCTAGTCATAAACACGTATTGTGTACATATATCAGTCTAAGTATTAGACTCTTCATGGGTCTTATACTCTAATGAAAAAATACTGTATGCAAACGAATATAGAAATCATAATTTCAAAAATTGCTATGTGCTTTGAAAAATCACAGCAGAATTACTGGTCAATTAGCAAGAGGAAAATCTACTTGTGTAGGATGTTGAAAGAATTACTCAGATGGGTGGAGGTCCTGATATCTTATTGATAAACTATGAATATCTGGGGCAAAAGTCATCCAAGTAATGAAACAACAGGTTAATGCCTTGAGACTGGAAATAACTTCAACTCAGCAAAGGAAAAGAAATTCAATCATCTATGTTTATATTGCAGAAATAATTTCCTATTTCTATCTTTGCCACCCTATATTCAGTTCTCCAAACAGCAGTGTTTGTTTAAAAATTTCATCATATGCTCCACTTGTCTAGATAAAGAACTCCAGTAGCTTCTTTTCAAATGCAAAATAAATTATATTCTGAATGACTTAACTTTCCTGCATAGCCTTGTCAGTCTGAATTCTGGTTATCTGCCTTACATCATCCATCAGTCCTCTCACTCAGCTACAAGTTCCAACCATACTGACTTGATGGTGAAGGGTAGTAGGTTAACACATACATCAAAGTACTGATTTGCAAGTAGATGTTTTTGACCACTAAGATATGCTAGCGAAAGTGAAGAAATGGTTAGATTTGAGATCATTTTATCTGCTACTCTGTAGAGTTGTTGTAATAGAGAAAGAAAAATCAAGGATGTGTCCAAGAATATTGGTCTGAAAAACTTAATAAGAGGCTAAATGTAACCAAATGCAGCATGGCAAAGTTGAATCTATTATTGGCTCCCAATCTGAAATGTTTTGTCCATTACATGGAAAGTAATTCATTTGGGGTCTTTATGGTCTCTTATTATGTACATTTTCATAATGCATCAATAATTAGATTCAGTTGATTAGAACTCTTGATATTTTTTGTGTCTGCTTTCTCTACCCAAACCAGGTATTACCTAAGTTAATAGCTATGTACACATTGGCCTTATAGCTTTTAATCTTCCTCCTCTTGAAATTATATTTGTAAAACTCAAGTTCAGTCATGCCATGTCCTACACTAAGTCTTTTGTAACTTTTTAAAATCACCTTCAATATCAAATCTAAACTTTGTATTGGGATATACATGGACCTCCATCTTAATATTTTGGCTTTAACCCCTAACCTCTATTTTACTACGTCTTTTTTAGGACTCCTACTTCAGTTAGTCTAAATGAGTTGTGGATCTTTAAATCTGAACGTTTCATTTTTTTTTCTATGCTAATTTTTTCCCTGTAATATCCTCTTCCATCATTGGAAACCTATTCATCTTTGAAGGTTTTATTCATTTTGAGGGTGTTGTCATAATGAGATTCACCTTCTCCTCATTTATAGCTCACAGTCTCCTTTGTGAACCCATTTGCCATAGGCGATTCTTATTTCTCTTTAGCTTTTTGATATCAAGTGAGTTTGGTTAATGGCAATGGTGATGAATATTATAACAATGTAGAAGGTACAGAAGGATAGAAGGTACAGAAGAAAGAGGCAGTTTTCATGGAGATTTAAATAGATGATTCAGAAAGAGCCAGTCTTCACAGAGATTAGCTCTATAGCAATTTCTGGCTTCAAGGTCCTGTAACATACTTAACAACATGAATTTTTCCTACTTATTCTCCTTTGCTCTGTATGACCCATTCACATTCTTAAACTCTCCTACTATCTTTCAAAAGAAGAAGGGGACAACAAAGGAGAAGATGGTTGAGTGGCATTACTGACTCAATGGACATGAGTTTGAGTAAACTCCAGGAGATAGTGAAGGACAGGAAAGCCTGGAGTGCTGCAGCCCATGGGATCACAAAGAGTTGGACACTACTTAATGACTGAGCAACAACAACAATCTTTCAATTTACTCAAAATTTATCTTTCTTTTCTTGGTAAAGCCCCTATAAATTTAATATGCATATCACTCAATATGTTCTGCTCCAGTTCCAATGGTTTTTGTGTAACCAGAAAATCATGTTTTTAGTTCAAATTTTAGAAAGCTAATCTGAATAATCCAGCTCGTTTTGGTATGAACCATATCACAAAAGCTCTACAGGTCTCAAAGAAACTTCTGTATTTCTTGTTCTTCATTATTTCTTGTGGGTCTATAAGCACATTGAATAAACCAAAGCTGACTAAGTGAAACGGACTATGAATTTTTTTAAAATTCCATGATAAGGAAGAAGGGATCAAATGAACACCAATCTAAAATGTGTCATCCTCTAATTATTATACAAGTTTTTATTTACTTGACACACAGCATCATTTATAAAGATGCTTGCTAAATGTGATCTAACCATCTTACCCAATCACTAAAATCATTCTCATAACCACCTCATAGAAAGTCTGATCAGACATATGCTGCTGCTGCTGCTAAATCACTTCAGTCGTGTCCGACTCAGTGTGACCCCATAGACGGCAGCCCACCAGGCTTCCCCATCCCTGGGATTCTCCAGGCAAGAACACTGGAGTGGGTTGCCATTTCCTTCTGAAATGAAGTGTGGAAAGTGAAAGTGAAAGTGAAAGTGAAGTCGCTCAGTTGTATCAGACTCTTAGAGACCCCATGGACTGCAGCCTACCAGGCTCCTCCATCCATGGGATTTGCCAGGCAAGAGTACTGGAGTGGGGCGCCATTGCCTTCTCCTGATCAGATATATAACCTGTTATAAATCCAGAGGTAAGAGAGAAAAAAAAATCCTCTTTAAAAATATTTTCCCGTTTTAAAATCTAGAACTTCCAAGCTGTGTTCATTAATTTCCTAGTTCACTCATAATCCCATTGTGATGCTATTTCCTGTGAATCAAGTGGAATAGTTAATACAACTACAAATGCCAAAGCTTAAGTATAATATTGGGATAAAGGCAGAAAAACTACAATAGCATGTCCCATATCTAATGGGAATTAAAAAAAAAATGATTAAGGGTAACACAATGTATTAGTCACTGGTTACATGCACTGCTTCATAAAACATCACAAAGCTCTGTAGACTAAAAGAACAAAAGTCATTTATTTTGTACATGTATTTGTAGTTTAGGAAGGGTTTGGAAAAGATTCAGCACGAAGCTTATCTTTAAGAGGTTCAGCAGAAGGAATTCAACTAGAGCTGGGGGATCTACATTCAAAATGGTAAATTCACAAAAATAGCAATTTAGCACTAGCTGTCAGCTGGGATGGCATCTATACTCTCAGCAAATGCTCATTCACAGAGGCTTTTCTTGGAGTCTCTCTGCTCTTTCAAGAGCAAGCATCACAGATGACCATGGTGGATGTACATGGTATGTTTATACAACATGCTGAGATAATTGTAAGGAGTCATTCAGTTTCAAGGAGAGATAATAGATTCTATTAGTCACATTGTAGAAAAAACCCTGTGGAATGGAGATATTGCTATGTTCATCATTGGAAAACTCAATCCCTAGCAATGGCTTTGACTATATACCTCACACACCAAAAAACATTACTGAAATTTATGGCTCTCATTCTAAAGTAACCAACGATTTGTTAGTTATTGCGGATATATCAATGACTTAATCAACTGATAAATAATATTTTACCTCATTTTTTCCCCTTATTTGTAAATGGTGTGCTTTCTACTCATACCCAGAAATGACATGGGGGGAAGAGGCTCAATTTACCCCTCGTATGAATCACACATATCAAGCATGAAGCTTGGATTATTTGGCAATTCATCTTCTTCCCAAAGTAATGCCATTAAGATTATAGGAATTCCCTGGGAGTCCGGTGGTTAGGACTTGGTGCTATCACTGCCAAGGACCAAGTTCAATCCCTGGTCAGGGAACTAAAATCCTACAAGCTGCATGGTGCAGTCAAAATAATAATAATAAATAGATTATAACGTTTTTCTATCCTTGTTTACTTTAATAATGCTCTGGAAGTTGGTGATGAACAGGGAAGCCTGGCATGCTGCAGTCCATGAGATTGCAAAGAGTCAGACATGACTGAGCAACTGAACTGAACTGAACTGATCCTTGTTTACTTGAAAAGTGGAATCAGAGAGGATTATTTTGCTTAACAGGTTCCCAGGGAAACTAACCCCAAATCACCTGCACTGTCCTCAAAATATCCAACATACCTCAGAGAGTAATAAGAAATTGTTCTCTTCCAATGCAGAGAAATATGGCCCATAATACCTTTTCTAGCCTAATTCAATCTTACTACTTTCAAAAATTTCGCCATTCAAAGCCTTAATCTTAGTTCAGATTTCTATGAAAGAAATTGTTCTTAGGAAGAACAATTTGGCTTCCCAAGTGGTGCTAGTTGTAAAAAATCTATCTGCAATCTACCTATGCAAGAGATGTAGAGAGATGTAGGTTTGACCCCTGGGTCAAGAAGATCCTCTGGAGAAGGGCATGGCAAATCACTCCAGTATTCTTTCCTGGAGAATTGCTTAGATAGAGGAGCCTGGTGTCTTTATAAGCCCATTTTGCATAGACTGTAAGTGGTGTAAACAGAATGCTTTGGTGACGCAGCAACTTCCTGATGGAGTCTCTGACCCTAAAGTAGAAAGTCTGGGTCATTTATAATGAAGCTTGACCAATGAGGCAGATGTAGCTGGAAGGATACAAGGTGAGGATGAGGCAGAAGTAGACATCTTCCACTGCAAAGTATATGGATAGTAGGCATAAAGATTAACCTATCCAAAAAGACATAATGGAACTTGCATTTGAAGTATCTGGTTTATTATATTGCATCTCTTGCATTCACAGTACAGGTCTGACTCACACTCTATACACTATGGCTGACGCACAGTAATATTTTAATGTTATATACGTTAATAAAATAACAGAACAAAGGAAGCAATAGGTTATATTCTTTATGATGGCCATGATGACACTAGGAGATTGTAAACAGAATTCATGTCAGCTCTTATTGACACTAATATGAAACCATGCTGTATACAGTGAAAAGTCAGACAATTTTCAGGCATTAAAGTCAGGCATTTTTCTATACAATGGAAAAGAAATGATCTATGAAGCTATTTGGTCTTATATTTAGTTAATCAATTATTTAAATCTACCCTATTATACATGTTTTCAGGAGATATGTATGCTCTAACCTGTCTACTAAGGGGAAATATTTCAAGCTTAATATCTAATTGCAAGCCAGGCACAATACTTTTAAGTGCTTGCTTATGAATGGATAATATGAATTCTCCTGTATAAACACTGAAAAGACTAAAGTAGGAAACCAGAAAATCAGTTACAGATTTTACAGATATTCTGTTTAAATCAGGTACTTTAAACATTTTTAAAGCATATGGCCTGGCTATCTTAGTTATATATGAAGATGGGGGCACAGAAGAGTGCGAAAGACATAGTAGAAGAAGCTGACGGAGATAAAATGATCTGGAGAAGTTGGGTGTATTTATTTTATATAATTAGGACCTGAAAGGACAAATGAATAAGATTGGTATCCAAAGACATAAAATAATTATTTTCTGACAATATGATGCACAAAATACCACTGTTATTTGACTTCCCTGGTGGTTCAGATGGTAAAGCGTCTGCCTACAATGCGAGAGACCCAGGTTCAATCCCTGGGTTGGGAAGATCTCCTGGAGAAGGAAATGGTAACCCACTCCAGTATTCTTGCCTGGAGAATCCCATGGATGGAAGAGCCTGGTAGGCTACAGCCCATGGGGTCGCAAAGAGTCTAAATGACTGAGCGACTTCACCTTCACTTTCAAGTGAGACAAAAGAGGGCCATTGAATACAAATTATAAAAGAGACATAATTTGCATTAATGCTTCTTACAAAGATTGGAATTCTTTGTAATTAGGATTTACACAATTGTATGGTGGACGTGAGATGGAAATCCTGACCCATAGCATTATAATTATAGAGACAACACAGAAGCTGTGCCTTTAGCTTGCTGGTTATAATTTTGTGGATATTGACCCTCCAATGAAAGTTCACTTTAGCAACACAGTGTTTCCTCTGATGTAAAACTCTCATAGATTCCAGAATCATCTGATTCTGGTTTTAACTATCATCCGTCCTGAAGTCTTTAGAGAGTGTTTTTCACCTTCTGCTGAGCGTTTCTCATTGTGAGGTGGCACATGTTGCTATAGGGGCTACAGCCAACGAGCTGTTTGCTGCCAGATGTGCTTGTGAAGGGGCTCATTCCACTGAATTTAACTCATGCCTGGAAAGACTTGGAGAGATGGAAATAGTTGACCTCCTACGGAGAATCTGAGATTGATCCATTAAACTTGCTATAGCAAAAATGCAATGTATGAGATTGCCTTATTTTGAATTTTCATACTTTTCATGCCAATCTGTGATAGCCAACAACTCAACATAGAAATACCTATTTATCTACAAATGAGAGTTTCATCTCAGTGCTTCCAAGCACTGAAAATATAAATATTTACACACATGTGTATATGTGTGCATATATTTTTGATACAGAAAATCCAGTTTATCTGAGGCAGGATTTCTCATTTACAGAAACTGAGACACTAAATGTTTTAAGGTGCTAAGTTTGCTGTAATTTTTGTACAGTATAGCGATGAATACACTCATACATTCATGTGCCTGCAGTTCAGTAGAATACAATCTGAACTGCATGAAATCAGCTGTGATTTCTTTTTTAAAATGTCCACATTTAATAACTATTTAACATTTTGAGGAAAAATATTTAACAAGGAAATTATTTTATCTCTATATTTTGTGTTCTGGGATCCATTAAAATGAGCATCAATGTAGATAGGAGAAAAATACATTGTCTCCCCTGACTAACAGCCCTTAAATTCTATGGTTCTAAAGCAACACTGTAATTCAGAATCATTCATGAAAGTTATTAAAAAGCTATAAAAATAATTAAAGTCAATTCTCAACTCCTTAATATTTGGGCCAACTGAATAAGTTTCTTCATGTTCTCTATCTTTAGACACATGGACAAGGGAACAAGTAAGAACTGCTATCCTTCCTTAAAGGAAAGTAATCTTTTTAAGGACTAGAAAGGCAAATCTGAAGAACACACCTAATAACAGACACTACTTTAATGGCCTTTTGGTTCCTCTAAGACAGATAAGGTCTGACACTCAAGGCTGATCACAGTAGGAATCCAATTACCTTCCTAACATTCTACCCTGCATTCCGGATATACGAAAATGTTCAGTTCTCCAAACAGGTGATGAAATCTGATGTTATTGGTCTATGAGCTACCTGTAATGCCGTTTCGTATTTTGTCCTTTAGCCAGTTTCCTCCTTTTGTTCAAGCATGACTGCCTAGTCCTGTGTCAGTGGACACAGTGCACAACTTTCATCAGTTCAGCTCAGTTCAGTTGCTCAGTCGTGTCTGACTCTTTATGACCCTATGTACTGCAGCATGCCTGGCTTCCCTGTCCATCACCAACTCCTGAAACTTGCTCAAACTCATGTCCATCGAGTCAGAGATGCCATCCAACCATCTCATCCTGTGTTGTCCCCTTCTCCTCCTGCCTTCAATTTTTCCCAGCATCAGGGTTAGATACTTCTTTTAGCAGCAAGAATGTTATGCTGTGATGTTTTGCACATGTATTTATCTTTTTCATTAGACAACAATTGTTCAAGCTCAGAGACAGAGTCTCAGTCATCTTTATACGGCCAATGCTTTAAATACATATGCATAAACATATATGTGCATATATATGTATATATATTTATATGTATAGTGCTATATAGTAAATATGTAGTAAGGACTGTACTGAATCAGATTTAATTTTAAAATATATTTACAAAAATAATGAATCAGTAGATTTAATTTGAAAATGTCTTTATAAAAGTAGTGAGTCCTTTAAATGAAGCTTTTATCCCATAATAATTTCCATAAATGGAATGGTTATCTTTACCTGTCAACATGGATAAGCTATAGTACCCAGTTCTTTAATAATACACTAGTCTAGGATTTTTTAATATATAAAAGTAGTTGAGGATGCTATTAACATTTACAATCAGTTGACATAAAGTGAAACAGACTACCCTCCATAATGTGGGTGGGTCTCTTCCAATAATTTGAGGATCTTAAAAGAAGAGTTTCTTAAAAAGGAAGCAATTCTTCCTAAACACTGAAACATATAAACCTTACCTGAGTTTCCAGACTGCTGGTCCTCCCCACAGGTTTTGGATTTAAGACTGCAACATCAACTCTTGGCTGAATTTCCATTCTGCTAGCTAATACTGCAAATTTCAGACATACCAGATTCCCACAAGAGCTTGAGCCAATTGCTTAAAATGAATACTTCTTTAGATAGATATACAGACAATAGACAGATGGATAGATAGATATATAGATATACATAGAGATATATTTCTTAGCAATTCCATTTCTCTGGAAAATTTATTTTTATTGATGATGGCTTAATATTTAAAAATGGTCAGCCCAACAGGAAATGTAAAGCAGTCTTCTTAATCACTTTATTTTGAAAATTAAACAAGATTTTGAAACATAGATAGAATCATTCTTTTGAAATATTTAAAAAAAATTGTAGGTGAAAGTAAAGTTAAAATGTCATATTCATAAAATATGTCATGATTAAACAGGAAAAAATATAAGCCAATGTAAATCTTACTTCTTAAGTTTCCTTATGTGTCCATGTTAATGTTTAAATCTAAGCATTGAGTTAGAGGATTAAATAACTTAAAGATGTCATAATGAAATAAACTGCTTTTAATATGGTTTTTATTGATAAATGGGCATAGATCTTTTTATGCCTTCACAATGTGTTCTTTGGTGGAATACCTTTATGAAATGAAAAGAAAATAAATATTCCTTTTAATAGATATATGTCCTCTGGAAATGCTCAGAGCAATAGAAGTTGGAGTATGCAGAATAATGCCTACCCCCAGCCTCCTCCAAACATATGTTCACATTCTAATCACCAGAATTTGTCATTATATTACTCTCTATGGAACAAAGGATGTTGCAAATGTGATTAAGTTCCTTAAGATGCTTATGTTAGCCTGGGTCCAGTTTAGTCACATGAATCTTTAAACATGGAGAACCTTTTCTAACATGATCAGAGGGAGACTTAACTAGGGAAGATGATCAGACAAATGCAAAGGCATTGGCTTTGAAGATGAAGAAAGTTGGCCATGAGCCCAGGAATATGGGTGGCCTCTAAAAGCTTTGCTGTTCAGTCACTAAGTCATGTCTGACTCTGTGAATCCATGGACTGCAGCCCGCCAGGTTTCCCTATCTGACACTACCTCCCAGGGTTTGCATAAATCCATGTCCACTGAATAGGTGATGCTACCTAACCATCTCATCCTCTGCCACCTTCTACTTTTGTCATCAATCTTTCCCACCATCAGGGTTTTTTCCAATGAGTAAGTTCTTTGCATTAAGTGACCAAATTATTGGCGCTACAGCTTCAGCATCAGTCCTTCCAGTGAATATTCAGGGTTGATTTCCTGATCAACCCTGGTTGATCAACCCTGGTTAAATTTACTGGTTTGAAAGTCCAAGGGACTTTCAAGAAGCTTCTTCAATACTGCAATTTGAAAGCATCAGTTCTTTAGTGCTCAGGCTTCTTTATGGTCATCCTCTTATATCCATACATGACTACTGGAAAAACCATAGCTTTGACTAGACAGACCTTTATTGGCAAAGTGATGTCTTTGCTTTTCAATATGCTGTCTAGGTTTGTCAGAGCTTCTTCCAAGGAGCAAGCATCCTTTAATTTCATGACTGTAGTCACCATCTGCAGTGATTTTGCAGCCAAAGAAAATAAAATCTGTCTCTGCTTCTAATGTTCCCTCTTCTATTTGCCATGAAGTGATAAGTGATGAGGCTGGATGCCATAGTCTTAGCTTTTTTTTTTTTAAATATTGAGTTTTAAGCCAGCTTTTCCACTCTCCTCTTTCACCTTCATCAAGAGGTTTTTTAATACCCCTTTGAGTTCTGCCACTAGGGTGGTGTCATCTGCATATCTGAGGTTTTTTATATTTCTCCCAGCAATCTTGATTCCAGCTTGTGATTCATCCAGCCTGGCATATTGCATGATATACTCTGCATTTGTGTTAAATCAACTAGATGGCGGTATACAGCCTTGATGAATCCCCTTTCTGATTTTGAACCAGCCAGTTTCTTTTTTTAAAATTTAATTTTTGTTGAACCAGTCAATTGTTTCGTGTCAGCTTCTAACTGTTGCTTTGACCATATACAGGTTTCTTTGGGGACAGGTAAAGTGGTCTGGTATTCCTATCTCTAAGAATTTTCCACTCTGTGCTCTCATCCACACAGTCAAAGGCTTTCACACAGTCAGTGAAGCAGAGTTTTTTCTGGCATTCCCTTGCTTTCTCTGTGATCCAACACATGTTGGCAATTTGATCTCTAAAAGCTGAATAATAGGAAATAGATTCTCCCCAGAGCCTCCAGAACAAAATGTTGTAGGTGCTGAAACCATAATTTTAGGACAGTGAAGCCCATGTCAGACTCCTAAAGAAATGGAGAATAATAAATGTGCATTGTTTTAAGCCAAAAAGACTGTGATAATTTATCACAGAACCATTAGAAAACTATATACAGGCTTTCATAATAATTATGATATGTAGACATATCCATAAAATTTAAATACAAAAGAAAGAAACACAATGTTAATTTTGAAAATATCTTTCCATATTCTGCAACATTGGGATCCCAGAATAAGCCATCTAGAACTTCCCTTTCTCTGCACAGTTTAAATAAGGCCCTGAGCACTTGAGAACATATTTGGCCACACCCTGATGGTTTACCACCAGCAGGCAATTGTGAGCACATCTCAAGTAGTTTAGCTGGTGACTGTATACAGCTGCAACTTCATAAAATTATTGTTTCCATAAAGTAGACCTCAGTTCAGAACTGTAGCCAATTTATTTGCACTATGGGACATTATTTGAGGAAAAATAGAAATATTGGACTTCATAATACAACCTTCCTGCCTAAATTATCACAGGCTGAAATTCTTTTTTTTTTAATTTTATTAAGTATAGTTGCTTTACAATGTTATGTTAGTTTCTGTTGTAGAGCAAAGCAAATCACCTATATACACATATGCTCCCTCTCTTTTGGATTTCCTTCCCATTCAGATCACCACAAAGCACTGAGTAGATTTCCCTGTGCTATATAGCAAGTTTGCATTAGTTGTCTATTTTATACATAGTGTTGTATATATGTCAGTCCAATCTCCCAATTCATCCCACTCCCTTTTCCTCTCATGGTGTCCATAAATTTGTTCTGTATGTCTGTGTCTCTGTTTCTGCTTTGAAATACGTTCATCTGTACCATTTTTCTAGATTCTACATATATGTGTTAACATATGATAATTGTTTTTCTCTTTCTGACTCACTTCACTCTCTATGACAGTCTCTAGGTCCATCACTAGACTAGAGACTAGAGACTAGAGACATGGATGTCTCTGCAAATGGCACAATTTTGTGTTTTTTATGGATGAGTAATATTCCATTGTGTGTGTGTGTATGTATATATATATATATATATATATATATAGCTTTTCTATGCATTCCTCTGTTGATGGACATTTAGGTTGCCTCCATGTCCTGGCTATTATAAATAATAATGCAATGAATTTTGGAGTGCATATTTATTTTGGAATTATAGTTTTCTCTGGGTATATTTACAGGAGTAGGATTGCTGGGTCATATGTTAGTTTTATTTTTAGTGTTTTAAGAAACCTCCATACCATTCTCCATAGTGGCTTTATCAATTTACATTCCCACCAACAGTGTAAGAGGGCTCCTTTTTCTCTACATCCTCTCTAGCATTTACCGCTAGTAGTTTTTGTGATGATGGCCATTCTGACAAGTGTAAGAGGGATATCTGCAGTGGCATTGGTCACAGGTGTAATATCCAAAGTGAAACGCTAGCTTAAGGAAGCACAGTGAATTAATCTACATGGATAAGTAGCATGTGGAGCTACTAAAGAATGATGCTGAAGATAGCTTTTTCAAAAGTATTAGTTTTGTAAAAATAAGGTAAAAATAATCCTTGACTAAGTGTTAAATGAATAACTAAACTATAAATTATTCACTGAAGAAGTATTGTTATAAGCTATTCTGTTCCCTAGAAGCAAATGAGTTAAAAGATTTCATTTATAAAAGGGAGATATAATTTGTCTTACCACACAGAGTTATTTTGAGTATAAAATCCGATAAAGATAAAATGTTTGAAATAATATGCATGTGGAAAAGCATACTTTAGCAAAAATAGCAAGGCTGCTGAAGGAAAGAAGAAATGAAAGAAAAATCTTATGTCATTTATAATGGTAATTTATAAAATATTTGAAAGGATTCAATAATAAAAATAGCTTTAAAGCATTTTCTTCTTAAAAAAAAAAACAAACAAAAAAACAAACAACTCCTTGGTTCAATCTTTCAAACATTGAGAGTTCAAGAAAAATCCATTGCCATCATGATCTATGCATTGTTACTCTCCAGCATTCTCTGAGTTTTGCACCTGCACTGTCCACTAAAGCAAAGTGAGGGACACATTCAATTTTTAATATCAAGTATCTGCATTAACGGAGAAGGCAATGGCACCCCACTCCAGTACTCTTGCCTGGAAAATCCCATGGATGGAGAAGCCTGGTAGGCTGCAGTCCATGGGGTCGCTGAGAGTTGGACACGACTGAGCAACTTCACTTTCACTTTTCACTTTCATGCACTGGAGAAGGAAATGGCAACCCACTCCAGTGTTCTTGTCTGGAGAATCCCAGGGACAGGGGAGCCTGGTGGGCTGCCAGACGTCTATGGGGTCTCACAGAGTCGGACACGACTGAAGCGACTTAGTAGCAGCAGCAGCAGCATCTGCATTAAAAATTTTCAAAAAGGTGCAATTAATGCAAATAATACATTTCCATTAATTCACTATACCCAAAATATTATTTTGACATTGAATCAATGTTTAAATTACTATCAATGTATTTTACCTTTTCCTTTACTTTGTCTATAAAATATGGTGGGTAGGTAGTATTGGACCACATTTCATGTACCTAATAACTACATGTGGTTAGTGGTTACTATATTTGAAAGAATAGTTCGAAATGCAATGCTTGTACCATCTTTGGTTGAGGAAAAAAGCTGGCCATCCAGTGCAAAAATTTATCCATTTGATTTCTAAGAAAGCAACTTGATGTATTCTCATCCAGGGATCATCAATCTGTGGGGGAGGTATGGACAGTTCTGAGCGCTGACCTCCCTTCACAGCTTCACAGCTTCAACTAGTCATTCCAGTTTATTCTAGTTTGTTTTGTTTCTATATCATTCTTTTTTAACAGGCTTTCCTTGATTATATATATATATATATATATTAAAAATTATATATATTTGAGATTATATATATAAATCTCAAAAAAACAGTGTTTTAAGGCATTGATTGCAAAACAGAACACAGACTTAGAAAGAAGCACATGGATATCACATATTTAGGGTCTGTAGGATATTTTATGATTATTTTTTCACATCAACAAACACATCTGTAGCTTCTTTTAAAAATGACACATTATTTGCCTGCCTGCTTCTGTCATTCAAAGGCTCCTTTACCCCTAGTACTATCTTACACTAACCCTCCATATTCATTTACATCACCTATCAAGTTCCTACAGAAAATGAATTCTTTACTCTGTGCTCTAATTAAAGTAATTATAGGTAGCTTTCAAGATCAAATGCCCAGAATATCTGCTCATATAAAAAGAAAGTCCACAGTTATTTTTTATCCAGGTACTTGAACAGCAATTAATAGTACAACTGGCCAGGAAATCTCAAATTTCATCACAACCAAGCACAGATCTCCTTATTAAATAATTCTGATGGATATATCAAAGGTAGTAATACAGCTATATGTATCCGATTTAAAATGAGCACTAAATAAAACAATGCCATTTACCATCCAGTTCTACTTTACAAACTGAATTGCTAAAATCCAAGGAAAATAGTTATTATACTAATATAAAATTCGTAAAAATTCCCCTATGTAACTGAGAATTTCATTGGTTAGGAGAACTTTCAATTCTGGCCAAGGGAAAGTAACAAAAAAAGGATTTGCTTTCATCTGAAAAATCTAAAAATCAGAAAAAAATAAAATATAGTTTTAAGGCCACTGGACATTGGACAATGATGGATAGCAAACCATGAGATACAGAAACAACTGGAAGAGTGCTACTGCCATCTTTAATCAATGCCTTGAGTAGGTTGGCTTCATAGCCAGGAAACAGAGTCCAATATTTAATGCAATGCCCACTGTCACTTTCTTTAAATTCTTAGTAATGTTTGAAAACGGGCTCTTGTACCTTTCTTTTTGCAGAGGGCCTGCAAATTATGTAATTAGTTCAGTCTTAAGACTTTCTGTATCACAGTACATAATGAGGGATCTCAGATAGGGTTTAATGGATTCCCCATTTTTAAAAGATGGAACAGAAAGGGCAGGGAGACAGAAACAGCTAGAATTGACCATGTAGGATACCAGGGAGAAGAGGTACACACAGGTAAAGAACTCCAGAAAATCACAGATCGCTCCATTTGAGTATTTAGCGGACACATGAAAAAACTGCAGGAGGCTTAGGAAGAAAAACCTGAGAGAATCAGTGGAAATACTGATTTGATCCCACACCTGTCTGAGAATGGTGACAATTTTCACCACTCAGAGTTGAAACCAACACAGTTCATGAGGCACTGGACTTAAACTTCAGATAAAGTTTTCTCTGGTCCAAGCTAACAAAATTGAAAACCAAGTCCAAATATATCAGACTGTTTTCAAGTAACTTTAAGGACTCTCAGAACAAGGCACAAAATTATTTGAAGGAGTACAAAATAAAAATTCAGCTTTTTGTAAAGTTAGAGTCACAGTGTCTGGTATTTAGTTAAAAATTACCAGGAACACAAAGAGGTAGGCAAATTCTCTCCCTGAGGAAAAGCATGATCTGTCAATCAAAACACACACAGAATTGACACATATGCTGTTTTAGTAGATAAGGGCATTAAAAGCAATTATTATAACTGTATTAGCAATTATTATAACTGTATTTCAGATATCCAAGCAACTAGAGGAAGGAATGAACAGATTTAGAGAGACATAGAAGGTATAAAAATTAAGCAAATAAAACTTTAAGCATAGAAAACTGCAATATTCAAGATGAAAAATATAGTGGTTAGGGACAGGGTTTTCATCAGGTTAGACACTGCAGAAGAAAACATTATTGAATTTAAAGACACGGCAAAAGAAACACTCTGAAACAAAGCACTGAGATACAATATAAATAATAATGTAAGATTCAGAGAGGTTTTACAATTGCAAAGAAGTGGCTATATATGTAAGTAGAGTTATCAAAGGAAATGAAGAATAGGGAAAAATATTCAATTTTGTTTCACAGTGCAAATTAAAGCTCTTACAGGGAAATAATTTATGCCAATTCTGCTGATAAGTCTTGACTAGAACTGATCATTCGCTCCTACAGGGGGACCATTATGTTTCAAAAAAAAAAAAAAAAATCTGTTAATGTTTAACAAACAAAATAATGACTATCACACTGAGGTTCTTCATTATGATATAGTTAAATTCAAATTTTCTTTGAATTTCTTGGTGCAGTATTTAGAGAGATGGAGTAACACTAGTTTCTATAACAAATACTTTCTACAGTTTCAGTAACAACAAGATCAGGGTTGTCTTTCTATTATGTAAATACCTTCAGCAGCTGCTGCTTTCCTTTAACTGCTTTCTCAACACTTGAAAGTTCAAGGATTTTGACTATTTTTTGTATTTCTGAATTTCCCTAGGGCTTCAGATAATTCTTCATCCAGGTTTAAAAAGAAAAGAAAAAAAAAAAAAAAAAAAACAGGTAGAGAAGGCATCCATGCTTCTTTGCTCACTTGGCCAGAAAATAACCCACATCATTTCCATTTATATTCTAGTGGATATGGCTCCAACTTATTGAAGGGGATTAAGAAATGTAGTTTTCATTACAGTTTTGTAAAGTTTAACCATTTTTTTTATAAATGCCTTTTTGAAAATCAGAAACAAAAGAAATTATTTTGTGACATGCACTAGGAAACAACAGTATACTTCCAATTTAAGATTGGACATCCACAGTATAGGAGGTTCCGGAATGGAGCTCACACCTAAGTAATTGTCCTTTCTATCTCGTTTTCTTTTGTGTGCTTTTCTTTTTTCAGTATTTCTTCTGTTTCGACCTCACACTATCCATCCTACATGGTGAACAAAGCAGTCTCACAGAGTCCAATTTTCACCTTTGATAGAATCCCACACCAGAGAAAAAAATGATTCCTGGTTATTCTTATTCCAAATTGCAAAACCCTTGGTGAAGGGCTCTATGTGGTCCAATGGGGTCAGGTACTTACTACTGGACATACAATTGACCAAAAGAGCATGGCATATAAGAACAGGAGTGCACTCTTATTAACTGAACTTTTTAGTGTAGTGCTTAAAAAGACAGGAGTGATTCCAGAAGCAAGAAAAGAATTCATGGTTAGGACAAACAACAGCAAAAAGGAACCTTTTTTTTTTTTTTCTGGTGATCTTTTCTCTCCTTTTGAAATGATTTCTCCCACTTAGAAATCCTGATACCTACCCAGCACCCAATTAGCAATCATGGCCAAATTATGCAGTTCAACAACTGGGAATGTTTTCCTCAAGTTCTCTACCCCAATTTTCCTCATTCTTCTCTGTCATTGAAGGCAACACAACCACTCTTTAACAGAGTGAATTCCAGCTTCCTGCTATTTTAGTGAGATTGTGTGTACTTGTTCAGTTATGTCTGACTCTTTGAGACTCTGTGGACTGTAGCCTGCCAGACTCCTCAGTTGATGGGATATTCCAGGCAAGAATACTGGAGTGCTTTGCCATGCCCTCCTCCAGGGGATCTTCTTAACCTAGGGAACAAAGCTGCCTCTCCTGAGTGTTCTTCATTGCACGTGGATTCTTTACCCTGCAGAGCCACTGGGGAAGCCCCTAGTGAGATATTATTTGTACCTACATCTTTCATTACATCTCTTTTCCTTTAATTTAAGGAATTATTTTTTAAATTTGAATTTATTATTTCTATCCCATCTTTACATGAAATGTTCCCTTGGGATTTCTAATTTTCTTGAAGAGATCTCTAGTCTTTCTCATCCTATTGTTTTCCTCTATTTCTTTGCACTGAACACTGAGGAAGGCTTTCTTATCTTTCCGTGCTATTCTTAGGAACTCTGCATTCAAATGGGTATAGCTTTCCTTTTCTACTTTGCTTTTCTCTTCTCTTCTTTTCACAGCTATTTGTAAGGCCTCCTCAGACAACCATTTTGCCTTTTTGTATTTCTTTTTCTTGGGGATGGTCTTGATCCCTGTCTCCTGTACAATGTCACAAAATTCCATCCATAGTTCATCAGGCACTCTGTCTATAAGATCTAGTCTCTTGAATCTATTTGTCACTTACACTATATAATCATAAGGGATTTGATTTAGGTCATAACCTGAATGGTCTAGTGCTTTTCCCAACTTTCTTCAATTTAAATCTGAATTTGGCAATAAGGAGTTCATGATCTGAGCCACAGTCAGCTCCTAGTCTTGTTTTTGCTTACTGTAGAGAGCCTCTCCATCTTTGGCTGCAAAGAATACAGTCAATCTGATTTCAGTGTTGGCCATCTGGTGATGTCCATGTGGAGAATCTTCTATTGTGTTGTTGAACCAGGGTGTTTGCTATGACCAATGTGTACTCTTTGCAGAACTCTATTAGCCTTTGCCCTGCTTCATTCTGTACTCCAAGGCCAAATTTGCCTGTTACTCCAGGTGTTTCTTGACTTCCTACTTTTGCATTCCAGTCCCCTATAATGAAAAGGACATCTTTTTTGGGTGTTAGTTCTAGAAAGTCTTGTAGGTCTTCATAGAACCATTCAACTTCAGCTTCTTCAGTGTTACTGGTCGGGCATGGGCCTGGATCACTGTGATATTGAATGGTTTGCCTTGGAAACGAACAGAGATCATTCTGTTGTTTTTGAGATTGCACCCAAGTACTGCATTTCTGACTCTTTTGTTGACTGTTATGGCTACTCCATTTCTTTTAAGGGGTTCTTTCCCACAGTAGTATAAGGGCCATCTGAGTTAAATTCACCCATTCCAGTCCATTTTAGTTTGCTGATTCCTAAAATGTCAATGTTCACTCTTGCCATCTCCTGTTTGACCACTTCTAATTTGCCTTGTTTCATGTACCTAACATTCCAGGTTCTTGTTGCAATACTGCTGTTTACAGAATTGCACCTTGCTTCTATCACTAGTCATATCCACAACTGGGTGTAGTTTTTGCCTTGACTCTGTCTCTTCATTCTTTCTGGAGTTATTTCTCCACTGATCTCCAGTAGCATATTGGGCACCCACTTAGCTGGGGAGTTCATCTTTCAGTGTCCTATTTTTTGCTTTTTCACACTGTTCATGGGGCTCACAAGGCAAGAATACTGAAATGGTTTGCCATTCCCTTCTCCAGTGGATCACGTTTTGTCAGAACATTTCATGCAAAGATGAAATAATTTATGCAAAGATGGGCTCAATAAAGGACAGAAATGGTATGGACATAACAGAAGCAGAAGATATTAAGAAGAGATGGCAAGAATATACAGAAGAACTGTACAAAAAATGATCTTCACAACCCAGATAATCACAATGGCATGATCACTCTTCTAGAGCGAGACATCCTGGAATGTGAAGTCAAGTGGGCCTTAGGAAGCATCACTATGAACAAAGGTAGTGGAGGTGATGGAATTCCAACTGAGCTATTTTAAATCATGAAAGATGACACTGTGAAAGTGCTGCACTTAATATGCCAGCAAATTTGGAAAACTCAGCAGTTGCCACATGACTGGAAAAGGTCAGTTTTCATTCCAGTCCCAAAGAAAGGCAATGCCAAAGAATGTTCAAACTATGGCACAATTGCACTCATCCCACACGCTAGTAAAGTAATGTTCAAAATTCTCCAAGCCAGGCTTCAGCAATACGTGAAATGTGAACTTCCAGATATTAAAGCTGTTTTTAGAAAAGGCAGAGGAACCAGAGATCAAATTGTCAACATTTGCTGGATCATCAAAAAAGCAAGAGAGTTCCAGAAAAACATCTATTTCTGCTTTACTGACTATGCCAAAGCCTTTGACTGTGTGGATCACAATAAACTGTGGAATATTCTGAAAGAGATGGGAATACCAGACCACCTGATCTGTCTCTTGATAAATTTGTATGCAGGTCAGGAAGCAACAGTTAGAACTGGACATGGAACAACAGACTGGTTCCAAATAGAAAAAGGAGTACATCAAGGTTGTATATTGTCACCCTGCTTATTTAACTTATATGCAGAGTACATCATGAGAAATGCTGAGCTGGGTGAAACACAAGCTGGAATCAAGACTGCCGGGAGAAATATCAATAACCTCAGATATGCAGATGACACCACCCTTATGGCAGAAAGTGAAGAGGAACTAAAAAGCCTCTTGATGAAAGTGAAAGAGGAGAGTGAAAAAGTTTACTTAAGGCTCAACATTCAGAAAACTAAGATCATGGCATCTGGTCCCATCACTTCATGGGAAATAGATGGGGAAACAGTGGAAACAGTGTCAGACTTTAGTTTTGGGGGTTTCAAAATCACTGCAGATTGTGACTGCAGCCATGAAATTAAAAGACACTTACTCCTTGGAAGAAAAATTATGACCAACCTCGATAGCATATTCAAAAGCAGAGATATTACTTTGCCAACAAAGGTCCATCTAGTCAAGGCTATGGTTTTTCCTGTGGTCATGTATAGATATGACCATGTATGGATTATAAAGAAAGCTGAGCGCCAAAGAATTGATGCTTTTGAACTGTGGTGTTGGAGAAGACTCTTGAGAGTCCCTTGGTCTTGCAAGGAAATCCAACCAGTCCATCCTAAAGGAGATCAGTCCTGGGTATTCTTTGGAAGGACTGATGTTGAAGGTGAAACTCCAATATTTTGGCCTCCTGATGCGAAGAGCTGACTCATTGGAAAAGACCGTGATGCTGGGAGGGATTAGAGGCAGGAGGAAAAGTGGACGACAGAGGATGAGATGATTGGATGGCATCACGGACTCGATGTACATGGGTTTGGGTGAATTCCGGGCGTCAGTGATGGACAGAGAGGCCTGGCGTGGTGCAGTTCATGGGATTGCAAAGAGGCGGACACGACTGAACGACTGAACTGAACTGACATTAGTCACATACTTTTAAAAAAAGTGAAAACACAAAAGTCCTATTAATCTCATTTGTTGACTGTAATTTTATTCCCTCTGTATATGTACATTGCTGTTCCTAGTCGCTTCAGTCGTGTCCGACTCTGTGCGACCCCATAGACGGCAGCCCATGAGGCTCCTCTGTCCCTGGGATTCTCCAGGCAAGAATACTGGAGTGGGTTGCCATTTACTTCTCCAATGCATGAAAGTGAAAAGCGAAAGTGAAGTCACTCAGTTGTGTCGGACTCTTAGCAACCCCATGGACTGCAGCCCACCAGGCTCCTCCATCCATGGGATTTTCCAGGCAAGAGTACTGGAGTGGGGTGCCATTGCCTTCTCCGATATGTACATTGCTACCCCTTTATGGAAGAAATTTCTCATTGCTCAGGATTACTTTATATTAAAATTAATATTGCTAACCTTCATCTGCTCCCTGGTCAGAAAAGCCTGAAAACTGTCATCAGACTATTCTTTCTAAATCACAGAGCATATATTTCACATTTGATTTAAAAATTTTAGAAATGTACTCTTGTGTTTAGCATGAAGTCCAAATGTTTATTTGTATATATAAAACTATACTTAATCTGGTATCTGACTAGCTATTCAGTCATCTACTACAGCATGCTCCCTCCATCCCATGCTGTACCAGTTTGATGTTTATGCTGTACTGTAACTTCTTAGATTTCAATATTTAAATTAAAACATCAACTCCTTCATCCAATTATTTTACTTTTCAATAATTCAATTTTATACTGCACACTCCAACTAAGTAGAATTATTATCCTCTGCTTTGATGCCATGTATACTTGTCTTTTTGTATAAGGTCTTTAAGTTTCATTGCTTTATTCACTTGTAAGTTTAGCTTCATTCTCTAGAATTAAGACTCTTAAAGCTAGGGTTCATATATTATTCATCTACGTATTACGCTTGTGTCCAATGAAGTGATGAATTGATACTATACCTTCCAAAATATTAATTCCATATAAGAAGAGAAAATATAATAGTGGAAAGTCATGATTTTTAAAGTTGAAATTTCAAACATCAGGAATTATTTTGTTAATGATGTCCTCAGATTAGATAATTGTCTGCATTTATCCATATATAAGGAAACACCTACATTTCATTCAGTTAGACCACATTATAACTTTCATGGGTCTCTTTACAAATCTGATCTTAAACAGCTATTCTCAAGATACTATCCCTAAACCACAGGATCTCTGCCATCATACAGTCCTTCAGATATCTCTCATGTCCCAGTGTTTGAGAACTACTGTAAAGGTTAGGGAAAGAGCTCATGTTTGTTGCCTGATTTGCTTGTTTTCCTTTATATCTTGTACAGTGGTTGGGAAACCAAGCTCTAAATGTGAATTATAGCCAACATGCATCATTTGGGTAGTATTAGGACCTGGCTTAATCTTTTGAACCTACATTCTTTAATTTATAGGATGGGGTAAAATATTCCCTACCTCTAGAGTTGCTATGAATATTAAATAAGCTAATCCATAGAAAATGTCTACACAATTCATGGAAAAAATGCTTAGCACTATGCTTGCTAAGACATTTTAACCGCTTTTTTTTTTTTTTTCTTTCCTTCCTTTTGATACTATTGCTGCGATTTCCAGTATTGCTATCACTGCTATGGTACTGTTTTTAATACCATTACTACCACTACAATTAGTTTTACAGTTCTTAAAAAAATAGTTGTGAAGTGTTATATTTAGTCTTATGTTACAAAGGCAGGAACAGACTGAAAGGTAGATTAATAAGATCACACAATTATGAAGTGAAACCAGATTAAATGAGTCATTCTGGTGAAATCAGAGAACTCAATTTTCTTTTCTTTTTTTTTTCACTTTAGATCTTTTTAATAATTTCATTGATCAAAATAAGGTAAAAGGTTATATATGTATAAGAAACATTTTTAATTGAATAGAGATACATAAAGTGAAAGAAATTCTCTGAATTTCACTAATAAAGGTTTTGTATTAAAAATATTTCATAACACCACAAACATCCATTAGCAACTATTACTACATAAATAATTTGTATTTCACGTGAGGATGAAATACTTTAAGAAATGTTTAGTACACAAGTGAAAAAGAAGTTTGATTATGTGTTTTTAAAAAATCTAGATACTGTTAAATAATGCCAGGGTAGTGTCTTCTTAAAGAGTAGTAACTCAACAGGTCAAAGTAGAATTGCAGTTAAAATATGACAAGAAATACGCAATCCTTAAAGGCCTATTGATTTTTTTCTTTCAACACTTGTAGTTATGAATGTCAACACAAATTCCAGTATATGAAAGAAATAACATATTTTCCCCAATGATTCAGCTAACTTCTAATTTGAATGCCCATAGCACTGTGGTTTAAGATTTTAACTCACTCAATTGAGAGTTTTTGCTCAATCCTGAGATTTTTGTTGGATTCACTTAATCCTTAATGTAATATCTCAATAGGAAAATCTTGAGATTTTCTTCATCCCTTCTGGTCTTCATTCAGGTCATCATTGAAATATTCCTCTTTCCTTTGTGCTGACTTTATTCAAATCCTATTATTTTTACTGCTATTTTCACACCAATCTTAAAGCCAAAAACACTTTATCCAGCTTCTTGGTCACCCTGGGGATGGAAATCCTTGGAACACTATGTTCCTTACATACTTAGCACTGAAAATTTCAATCCTCAGTTATGGTAGACACAGAATAGAATAAATGCTTTGGCATGACAGAGAGTGAACTACAGAGAGAACAAGGACAACAAAATCAATATTTGTCACATGAAAAAAAAAATTCAGCCACATTTTTTACACATTGCACATTTTCTGTACTATTGCAAGGCTTAAATCATGTCCTCAAATCCACTCTCAGTCTGCGGTCACCTAAGCCCTTCAGTTTTCCTTCACAAAACAAATGCATAGTCACCATTCAGCTGATAAGCTAATTCAGTTCACTTTAAAATGAACTACACAAAATTTTAATATCGATAATGTGTTTGGCAGCAATGGGAAAAGTTTGTATCACTAGAACAGATGTTAACATTTTTACCCTGTAGAAAGATGAGGAGAGACATATGGTATTCACAAAATTAGTCATTAAATCTTAAGAAGTTAGGAAAGAAATATTAAACACTCCTGCAAAATGGAATTAAATAATAGTTCATAGAGTCATGAGGAATTACTTGGAATGAATAGATAACAAAAAATGTGAGTTGAAACTGACAGACCTATCTCTAGTGTCATAAATAAATTTGAAATGCCATTAAGTGCAAGTCTCAGCTGTTCTGATGAATTGATAATTTAATAATTGGCTTTGGGACCCTACATACTCACCAAACATACCCACACATACACATAACCTTGCACACATGATGATTTATTTTTTGATAGATGATTGTAATAAACTTTAGGTCATAGTTTTAATTATATAGGCTTATTTATTGCACCAAATAATTCATTCATTTATTTCAAAATTGTCTTAATTATTAAATTGATATTTTCATCATTTATGTAAATGAATGATACTTTGTCAGTTTTAACATGCTGACTCTATGATCTGAAATTCAAATATCTAATTCTAGTGGTAAGCTAACTCATAGAACAGTTTCCTACCCAGAAAGAAAACAAACTTTCACCAAATAAATACTTAGTATTTAATTTTTTAATGAATACATTTTAAAATAATGAGGAAAGGATAAAGGGAGAGAACAAGGAACAACAAAAATGAAGGAAGGGAGAGGAAGGAGGGGAAATCAGAAAGGAAAGTTGGAAAGGAGCAAGGAAAGGAAATAAAGAAAGAAGTAATGAAAAAGAATTTTCAGAAAACTTGGTGATAAATAAATACAGAAACCTACCCCGATACTGTTCTCACTATTACCATTAGTAAACTATTTCTTCAACATAAACATAACTTTGTACTATAGTATCAGCCATCTTTTCACAGTAGAGATGGAGAATCCTGTTTCTTTCAATATTACCTTATTATTTCATGTATTCAATCCCAGTGAATTTTAAAAATTCACTTTCCTTTGACACAAATTTCAGTAGCTCTTATGAAGTATTGATACTTTCTTCTAAAGTGTCCATGATTCTTTTAATTTTCTACTTCTACCACCATATTTAGATTTTTATCTTATGTCTTTAATGGCATTCCAGGTATAATGACCTCCAAGTCTCTCCGTACACCAACCAAAAATGCTTTTAAAAGCTATCCTAGACTGGTTGCTAGAGAAATTTCTGATATACTATAATGCAAGTCTTGTGGAGAAATAGTAGGCCGACTTCCTGGACTGGAAGTCATTCTGTTGATAAGGATTTGACTTCCTGTGCTGGTTGCTGAAGATTGTAGGTAAAAGCTTTATTTTCATAGATGATCTGCGGACTGAAAAGATAAAAAAAAAAGCACCATGTGAGACCTGTGAGTTTAGTTTTATTTGTAGCTACTGAGGACTATTACCCAGGAGATGGCCTGTTAGATAGCTCTGAGGGACTGTTTGAAAGAGGTGGTACAGAGGCAGACTTCTTCATATGTATGGATTTGGTGCAGAGAGTACTTGCTATCAATCATACTTCTCAGCAGAAGACTGATGATAATTGTGAGGAGCAGATATCTCTTTTAGTGACTATACTGCTTTTCAGTTATGAGAAGGTGAAAGGAATCACGTTCATAAAATTTTCCCCTGAAAATATTTAATTTCCTGAGGGCCTGTTCTGCCAGCTTTACGCAGAGCACAGGGCCTCCTTTCTGATCTCGGCCCTTAGCTTTCAGTGAGTTAAAGTCAGTGACTGCAGTGCTTAGTGACTTCATCCTTGTAGAAAAAAAATGGTTAAGTGGCACTCTTTAGTTTGCAGGTCTAACCATTGTCCACTTGTGTAATCAGCCTCTAATATGAAATATCACACAACCTGGATATATGTGATTCTTCCTCATGATGATAACTAGATGAAGCTTCGTTATAAAAAGCATTACAGAGGTGATGTGTGTTTTCATTTACTTTGCATATGTAGGTACAGAAAGCCACTGTATCTCATTGTTTGTGTGCCAAGTTGAATCACTTGGATATGGTATTGTCCACCAGATTCCTTTTCTGTAGGAAATCTTTCACTTTTGGCCTTCAATGATTTATAAGGCGATACTTTAAGAGGCTGTAAATATATTATAAGTAATCTATTCTCCAACAACATTTTACCCATTTAGCTTTATTGATAATTATGGCACTGAGGGACTTCCCTAATAGCTGAGTTGGTAAAGAATCCACC
The DNA here is from genome assembly GCF_029407905.1 of Bubalus kerabau. Taxonomy (NCBI): domain Eukaryota; kingdom Metazoa; phylum Chordata; class Mammalia; order Artiodactyla; family Bovidae; genus Bubalus; species Bubalus kerabau. The sequence goes on from NC_073625.1 coordinate 61,368,968, forward strand.
TGCAATGCAGGAGGCCCCAGTTTGATTCCTAGGTCAGGAAGATCCACTGGAGAAGGGAGAAGCTACCCACTCCAGGACTCTTGGGCTTCCCTTGTGGCTCAGCTGGTAAAGAATCTGCCTACAATGCAGAACATCTGGGTTCAACTCACTCCAGTATTCTGACCTGGAGAATTCTATGGACTGTCAAGTCCATGGGGACACAAAGAGTCAGACATAACTGAGCCACTTTCACTTTCACATGGCACCGAGGGTGGCAAGATAGCAATCTTTTGAATTATCTTTTTTTTTTTCTCTGCATATAGTAAAGAAGAGGGGTTTTTTTTGTTTGTTTTTTTGTTTTTGTTTTTTTACCCTCCTCCTTTCTCTGTTAAAACATCATTGTGGAAACTTTTGTTATTCAAATTTTTATAATACATTATCATCAATCATTTTCTTTATTTCTTTCTGTGTTTTTTTAAAACACACAATCTATATTAAATTAGGCCCATGGGGATAAAAGTTTTGTCCTTTTTATATATTCACAGCAGAATTTGAGCACAAACTTGCTTTCTAGAGCAATGTATTGCATATTTATCTTCTACTTTCTCCCCATTATAAAATCAGCCATTTCTCCAAAGAACATTGACACCTTTTATTGGGAGCACATGACTGCTTTACTTTTGATTAAGAGAAAGCTGGAATAATATTTTCCACCTTGCTGAAGATATTTAAGAAAAAGTTATATTAAATTATTAATAATATTAATATTAAAAATTCTGCAATGACTATATAATGATTATCAATATAATTGTTGTTGTTTTAGTCACTAAGATGTATCCAACTCTTTTGTGACTCTGTGGACTGCAACCCACCAGGCTCCTCTGTCCATGGGATTTCTCAGGCAAGAATACTGGAGTGGGTTACCATTCCCTTCTCCAGGGCATCTTGCAGACCCAAGGACTGAATCCGTGTCTCCTGCATTGGCAGGCATATTCTTTACCACTGAGCCACCACAGAAACCCATCAACATAACATATACCTCCAAATTACTCAATAATTTTCTAAACAGTCACTGCTTTATTAATCCACTTTGATCTTTGTATACATAAATGCATGTGAGTGTTATTGGAATACACTGGTTAAAAAATAAATTAAGAATTTCAAGGGACAAATTTTTTTCAGTCAGATATTTCCTTACCAGGGACTTTCCTTTTTTAATATATTAGGAAATAGAAATATCAAATTTTCTTTCAAATTTTTGTATGTGAGAAAACAAATGCAAATAAGAGGGAAAAATAAAGTGTGTGCAAATTTTGAACTATTCCAATAAGAGAAAACACTTGCTGGTAGTAATAGTTGGAAGAATTTAGATTTAATAAGATAAAATAACTATAGATTGTAATAGGAATCAAAAATTAGAAAATAATTACACTAATTTAATTCTCTTATTATTCTGTGTGAGAATGATGAAGGATGACCAAAACAATAAGGTTTTTTGTGTTCAAACTGATACATGATAAATGAGCTAACATTTAAATAATATACAGCATGTAATACGGTTTTAAATAAGAGAGAAATGACTTGGACGTTTAGAAATCAATTAAAAATTGAACTGTAGGAGACAGGAAGAATAAAAGAAGAGCAGGCCCAAGAAAGGGCTGCAAGAGAAATTTATAATTATTGATAAACTGGATACTATTAAGGCATGAGACTCTTGGAACGAGTCCAGAGGGAACAGTTCATAATCTTGAAAACAAGATATGATCCTGGGGTCGGAAAACCAACCCCAGACTGTTTTTCAACTGGCGTCTCAGAGTCACATGTTTTACTCATCTAGTGGAAAATCTATAGATAAGAATGTTAGTCTTAGTTTCTGATTTGTTATTGATTACTGTTTCCTAATTACTCAATGGTTAATGATCATCTTTGTTCTTTGGCCCTGAAGGCCACATGAATTATAGTTTAACTCCCTGCATATTCTTTCATTCAGGGCTGAAAGTATAATAAAGCTGGCTTGGATTCAGTTTCAGCTCCTTCACCTTGGAGCCGTGTTGGTCCCCTGATCCTCACTTTTCTCTGAATTCTTGTGTCTCATTTTTCATTCTCTTGCCATATCGCACTTTCAGAAACACTGTTTGTTGAGCTGAACAAACATTTCTGTCAACATTGAACAATTTATTAAAATAATTTTGCAATTTAAGTATGACCTTTTTATGTCAAACAGATCATATATTTCAAAATAATAAACTATTAATATGGGGAGGGAGGAGGGAGGAGGGTTCAGGATGGGGAGCACAGGTATACTTATGGCGGATTCATTTCGATGTTTGGCAAAACTAATACAATATTGTAAAGTTTAAAAATAAAATAAAATTTTAAAAAAAAGAAACATAAAAAAATAACTCATGTAATATTCTTCCTAAATCTGAAAAAATTGGCTACAATGATAAATTATTGATTTGCTGTGAAATTATGATAATTTCAGTTGGCTTGAAAGAATTGACTATATTAAAAATGACTATATATTGTGAGAGTTTTATATATATTTCCAAGTTGTATGTTCCCTTTAAAAAGAAAGTCCCTTGAAAAACACTAAAAACATTGAGGGCAGTCAAAATAGAATTGCCTCAAAAAATTAGTTCAGTTGCTCAGTCATGACTGACTCTGAGACACCATGGACTGCATCACACCAGGCTTCCCTGTCCATCACCAACTACCAGAGCTTACTCGAACTCATGTCCATTGAGTCAGTGATGCCATAAAACTATTTCATCCTCTGTTGTCCCTTTCTCCTCCCAAATTCAATATTTCCCAGCATCAGGATCTTTTAAAATGATTGAGTTTTTCACATCAGGTGCCCAAACTATTAGAGTTTCAGCTTCAGCATCAGTCCTTTCAATGAATATTCAGGACTGATTTCCTTTATTTTTATAATTTTTTTAAAATTTTATTTTATTTTTAAACTTTACAATATTGTATTAGTTTTGCCAAATATCGAAATGAATCCACCACAGGTATACATGTGTTCCCTATCCTGAACCCTCCTCCCTCCTCCCTCCCCATACCATCCCTCTGGGTCGTCCCAGTGTACTAGCCCCAAGCATCCAGTATTGTACATCGAACCTGGACTGGCAACTCGTTTCATACATGATATTTTACATGTTTCAATGCCATTCTCCCAAATCTTCCCACCCTCTCCCTCTCCAACAGAGTCCATAAGACTGTTCTATGCATCAGTGTCTCTTTTGCTGTCTCATACACAGAGTTATTGTTACCATCTTTCTAAATTCCATATATATGCATTAATATACTGTATTGGTGTTTTTCTTTCTGACTTACTTCACTCTGTATAATAGGCTCCAGTTTCATCCACCTCATTAGAACTGATTCAAATGTATTCTTTTTAATGGCTGAGTAATACTCCATTGTGTATATGTACCACAGCTTTCTTATGCATTCATCCGCTGATGGACATCTAGGTTGCTTCCATGTCCTGGCTATTATAAACAGTGCTGCGATGAACATTGGGGGTACACGTGTCTCTTTCCCTTCTGGTTTCCTCAGTGTGTATGCCCAGCAGGGGGATTGCTGGATCATAAGGCAGTTCTATTTCCAGTTTTTTAAGGAATCTCCACACTGTTCTGCATAGTGGCTGTACTAGTTTGCGCTACCACCAACAGTGTAAGAGGGTTCCCTTTTCTCCACACACTCTCCAGCATTTATTGCTTATAGACTTTTGGATTGCAGCCATTCTGACGGGTGTGAAATGGTACCTCATAGTGGTTTTGATTTGCATTTCTCTGATAATGAGTGATGTTGAGCATCTTTTCATGTGTTTGTTAGCCATCTGTATGTCTTCTTTGGAGAAATGTCTATTTAGTTCTTTGGCCCATTTTTTGATTGGGTCATTATTTTTCTGGAGTTGAGCTGTAGGAGTTGCTTGTATATTCTCGAGATTAGTTGTTTGTCAGTTGCTTCATTTGCTATTATTTTCTCCCATTCTGAAGGCTGCCTTTTCACCTTGCTAATAGTTTCCTTTGATGTGCAGAAGCTTTTAAGTTTAATTAGGTTCCATTTGTTTATTTTTGCTTTTATTTCCAATATTCTGGGAGGTGGGTCATAGAGGATCCTGCTGTGATGTATGTCGGAGAGTGTTTTGCCTATGTTCTCCTCTAGGAGTTTTATAGTTTCTGGTCTTGCATTTAGATCTTTAATCCATTTTGAGTTTATTTTTGTGTATGGTGTTAGAAGGTGTTCTAGTTTCATTCTTCTACAAGTGGTTGACCAGATTTCCCAGCACCACTTGTTAAAGAGATTGTCTTTAATCCATTGTATATTCTTGCCTCCTTTGTCAAAGATAAGGTGTCCATATGTGCGTGGATTTATCTCTGGGCTTTCTATTTTGTTCCATTGATCTATATTTCTGTCTTTGTAGAATGGACTGGTTGGATTTCCTTGCAGTCCAAGGGGCTCTCAAGAGTCTTTTCTAACACCACAGTTCAAAAGCATCGATTCTTCAGTGCTCAGCTCTCCTTATGGTCCAACTCTCATATCCATACAGGCTACTGGAAAACCATAGCTTTAACTCGACAGACCTTTCTTGACAAAGTAATGTCTCTGCTTTTTAATATGTTGTCTAGTTGGTCACAGTGTTTCTTCCGAGAGCAAGTGTCTTTTAATTTTCATGGCTGCAGTCACCATCTGCAGTGATTTTGGAGCCCCCAAAAATAAAGTCTGACACTGTTTCCACTGTTTCCCCATCTATTTCCCAGGAAGTGATGGGACCAGAAGCCATGATCTTAGTTTTCTGAATGCTGAGTTTTAAGCCAATTTTTTCACTCTTGTCTTTCACTTTAATTTAGTTCCTTTTTGCTTCCTACCATAAGGGTGGTGTCATCCACATATCTGAGGTTATTATTGATATTTCTCCCAGCAATCTTGATTCCAGCTTGTGCTTCAGCCAGCCCAGCAATTCTGCAGATGTATTCTGCATATAAGTTAAACAAGCAGGGTAATAATATACAGCCTTGACATATTCCTTTCCCTATTTGGGACCAGTCTGTTGTTCCATGTCCAGTTCTAATTGTTGCTTCCTGACCTGCTACAGATTTCTCAGGATGCAGGTCAGGTGGTCCGATATTCACATCACTTTTAGAATTTTCCACATTTTATTGTGATCCACACAGTCAAAGGCTTTGGCGTAGTCAATAAAGCAGAAATAGATAGTTTTTTCTGGAACTCTCTTGCTTTTTCAATGATCCAGCAGATGTTAGCAATTTGATCTCTGGTTCCTCTGCCTTTTCTAAGTCAACTTGAACATCTGGAAGTTCACAATTCACAACTATTGAAGCCTGGTTTGGAGAATTTTGAACATTACTTTGCTAATGTGTGAGATGAGGGCAATTTTGTGGTAGTTTGAGCATTCTTTGGCATTGTCTTTCTTGGGATTAGAATAAAAACAGACCTTTTCCAGTCCTGTGGCCACTGCTGAGCTTTCCAAATTTCCTGGCATATTGATTCCAGCACTTTCACAGAATCATCTTTTAGGATTGAAATAGCTCAACTGGAATTCCATCATGTAGCTTTGTTCATAGTGATGTTACCTAAGCCCCTTTGACTTCCCAGTCCAGGATATCTGGCTACAGGTGAGTGATCACACCATTGTGATTATCTGGGTCATGAAGATCTTTTTTGTACAGTTCTTCTGTATATTATTGCCACCTCTTCTTAATATCTTCTGCTTCTGTTAGGTCCATACCATTTCTGCCCTTTATTGTGCCCATCTTTGCATGAAATGTTACCTTGGTATCTCTAATTTTCTTGAAGAAATCTCTAGTGTTTCCCTTTCTATTGTTTTCCTCTATTTCTTTGCATGGATCACTGAGGAAGGCTTTCTTATCTCTCTTTGTTATTCTTTGGAACTCTTCATTTAAATGAGCATATCTTTCCTTTTCTCCTTTGCCTTTAGATTCTCTTCTTTTCTCAGCTTTTTATAAGGCCTCCTTAGATAGTCATTTTGCCTTTTTGCATTTCTTTTTCTTAGAGATGGTCTTGATCACTGCCTCCTCTACAATGTCACAAACTTCCCTCTGCAGCTCAATTCCAGAAAAAATAAGCGACCTGATCAAAAAATGAGCCAAAGAACTAAACAGACATTTTTCCAAAGAAAACATCCAAATGGCTAACAAACACATGAAAAGATGCTCAACATCACTCATTATCAGAGAAATGCAAATCAAAACCACAATGACGTACCATCTCATGCCAGTCAGAATGGCTGCTATCAAAACGTCTACAAACAATAAATGCTGGAGAGGGGGTGGAGAAAAAGGAACCCTCTTCCACTGTTGGTGGGAATGAAAACTAGTACAGCCACTATGGTTAACAGTGTGGAGATTCCTTAAAAAACTGGAAATAGAACTAACTGCCATATGACCCAGTAATCCCACTGCTGGGCATACACACTGAGGAAAGCAGAATTGAAAGAGACACATGTACCCCAATATTCATCACAGAACTGTTTACAATAGCCAGGACATGGAAGCAACCTAGATGTCCATTGGCAGAAGAATGGATAAGAAAGCTGTGGTACATATGCACAATGGAATATTACTCAGCCATTAAAAAGAATACATTTGAATCAGTTCTAATGAGGTGGATGAAACTGGAGCCTATTATACAGAGTGAAGTAAGTCAGAAAGAAAAACACCAATACAGTATATTATCACATATATATGGAATTTAGAAAGATGGTAACAGTGATCCTATATGCGAGTCAGCAAAAGAGACACAGATGTAAATAACAGACTGTTGGACTCTGTGGGAGAAGGTGAAGGTGGGATGACTTGAGAGAATAGCATTGAAACATGTAAATTATCATATGTGAAATAGATCGCCAGTTCAGGTTCAATGCATGAGACAAGGTGCTCAGGGCTGGTGCACTGGGATTAACCAGAGGGATGGGATGGGGAGGGAGGTGGAAGGGGTTTCAGGATGGGGAACACATGTACACCCCATGGCTGATTCACGTGAATGTATGGCAAAAACCACCACAATATTGTAAAATAATTAGCTTCCAATTAAAATTAAAAGAAAATAAATCTTTATTTCTACCATATACTGAAAATGAATTAGAAGAAGGAACATGGAATTTCATTAAAATAATAATTATTGCATTGTGCATTAATAGGTACCTGACACTCTTGTGCTTGACTAACTCATTGATTGTTCTAACAACCCTACAAGACAGTATTACTAGCACCATTGTGCAGCAGGGATAAATGAGCTCAGGTTAATAAAATAATTTTCCTTCATTCATGTAATCTTAGGTATGGAGTTGAGGCCCCAAACTAGTCAGTATTTATTCACACTATCTTGTTCTATGTCATGAAGTAATAAGCCTTAAAAATAGATTCATAATAATTTATGTAATAAGAACGCAAATTATAATATTGAAATGTCTACACATTGTAACTTCAAATATTTTGTTTGAAACTTACACAGAATAAAACTAACTTTCTTTCAGTTTAAACGATTTGTCAGAGACACAGATGTATAGAACAGTCTTTTGGACTCTGTGAGAGAGGGAGAGGGTGGGATAATTTGGGAGAATGGCATTGAAACATGTATAATATCATATAAGAAACGAATCACCAGTCCAGGATCAATGCATGATACTGGATGCTTGGGGCTGATGCACTGAGATGACCCAGAGGGATGACACGGGGAGGGAGGAGGGAGGGGGGTTCCAGATGGGAAACACGTGTATACCTGTGGTGGATTCATGTTGATGTATGGCAAAACCAATACAATATTGTAAAGTAAATAATAAATAAATGAATAAATGGTTTGCCAAAGAATTGAGAAATAGTTGAAACTGGGATAAGATATAGATTTTCTAAAATTAAATTCATTTTACTTTTGTAAGAACTTAAAGCCTAGTAATAAAATATTAGAATTATGTCTGATGAAATTAATGGAGAAAAGGTAGACTAATAATAAGCTAAAATAATGCTTACTGTGTGCCATCCATGTTCCTAAATATTGTTGTTCATTGGTGTTGTTCAGTTGCTCAGTACTGTCTGACTCTGCAATCACATGGACTGCAGCACTCCAGGCTTCATTGTCTTTCACTATCTCTCAGAGTTTGCTCATGCCACGACCACGGTTTCAATGATGCTATCCAACTATCTCATCCTCTATTGCCCCTTTCTCCATTTGCCTTTGTTTTTCCAAGCGTTATGCTGTTTTCCAATGAGTAGGATTTTCACATCAGGTGGCCAAAGAATTGCAGCTTCAGCATTAATCCTTCGAATGAATATTCAGGATTTATTTCCTTTAGGATTGACTGGTTTGATCTATTTGTAGTCCAAGGTACTCTCAAGAGTCTTCTCCAGCGCCACAATTTGAAAGCCTCAGTTTTTTGGTGTCCGACCTTCTTTATGGTCCAACTCTTACATCAGTATGTGACTACTGGAAAAACCATGGCTTTGATTATACGGACCTTTGTTGGCTAAGTGATGTCTCTGCTTTTTAATAGTCTGTCTAGTTTTGTCACAGTTTTGCTTCCAATGAGCAACTATATTTTAATTTTGTGGCTGCAGTCACTGTCTGCAGTGGTTTTAGAGTTCAAGAAAATAAAGTCTGCCGTCATTTCTACCTTTTCCCACCTATTTGACATGAAAATCAGTGTGTTGTTCTATATCTGTTCTCATTATTGCTTCTTGGCCTGCATACAGGCTTCCCAGGAGACAGGTAAAGTGATCTCGTATTTCCATCTCTTTAAGAATATTCCAGTTTGTTGTGATCCATACAGTCAAAGGAAGGCTTTAATATAGTCAATGAAGCAGGGCTTCCCTGGTGGCTCAGTGGTAAAGAACCTGCCTGCCAATGCAGAAGATATGGGTTCGATCAGGAAGACACCCTGGAAAAGGAAATGGTGATGCACTCCAGTATTCATGCCTGAGACATCTCATGAACAGTGGAGCTTGATATGTTGCAGTCCATGGGGTCACAAAAGAGTCCAACAAGACTTTGCAACTAAATAGTGACTTTGACACCCTCAAAGGTTTAACATAGTCAGTGAAGCAGAAGTAAGTGCTTTTCTGGAATTCCGTTGCTTTTTCTATAATCCAGCAGATATTGGCAACTTGATTTCCGGTTCCTCTGCTTTTCTGTATTCAATTTCTACATGTGGAAGTTCTCAGTTCATGTACTGCTGAAGCCTAGTAGAAAGGATTTTGAGCATTACCTTGCTAGCATGTGAAATAAAGGCAACAGTACTGCAGTTTGTACATTCTTTGGTATTGTCCTTCTTTGGGACTGGAAAGAAAACTGACATTTCCAGTCTTGTGGCCACTGTTGAATTTTCCAAATTTGCTGATGTATTGAATGCAGATCTTTAACAGCATCATCTTTTAGAATTTTAAATAGCCCATCTGGAATTCCATTACCTCCACTAGCTTTGATCATAGTAAGGCTTCCTAAGGCCCACTTGAATTCACCCTTCAGGATATCTGGCTCTAAGAGTGTAAACACACCATCCTGGTTATCTGGGTCATTAATAACTTTTTGGTAGAGTTCTGTATATTTTTGCCACCTCTTCTTAATCTCTTCTGCTTTTGTTAGGTCCTTGCTGTTTCTGTCCTTTATTTTGCTCATCCTTACATAAAATGTTCTCTTGGTATCTCAAATTTTCTTGAATGGATCTCTAATCTTTCCATTCTATTGTTTTCCTCTACATCTTTGCATTGTTTACTTCAGAAGGCTCTCTTATCCATCCTTGGTATTCTCTAGAACTTCACATTCATTTTTTCCTTTGCCTTTCACTTCTCTTCTTTGCTCAGCCATTTGTAAGGAATCCTAAGGCAGCCCTTTGCTATCTTGCATTTCTTTTTCTTGGGGATCGTTTTGATCACAGACTCCTGTACAAGGTTGCAACCCTCTGTTCATAGTTCTTCAGGTACTCTGTCTTCCAGATCTTATCCTTTAAATTTATTTTTCACCTCCATTGTATAATCATAAGGGATTTAATTTAGGTCATGCCTGAATGGCCTAGTGGTTTTCCCTACTTTCCTCAAATTAAACCTGAATTTTGCAATAAGGCGCTCATGATTTGAGCCACAGTCAGCTCCAGGTCTTGTTTTTCGCCAACTATATAGAGCTTCTCCTAAAAATTATGTATTTTAATACAGTTAATCTATAGAATAACCATATGAGATACATTATTATTATTCCCACTTTTCAGATGAAGAAACTAAAGTACAAAAAAATAAAATAAAATAAAAACACATCTCAAGGTCACCAAACTGATAGCTAGGAAAACCAGAATTCAAACACACAAAGTTTGCATCTGTAGTTTTTGCTTTTAAGTACAAATAAATGGTAACATTTCAATTTATTGGGGAGCTGGTAGGATTTTTATTAGTAGAAATGAGAAAAGCAGAGAAAGCAAATGTTGTTTCGTATTTTTCCCCAAGAAATGCAGAATATAAGTGAAAGTTTTACATTGCTATGTTTTAGTTGTCAAAGATGTACTATACAAATGGAAATACATCTGCAATAGAAAATAATATGGGGGACTAAATCCTAGACCAGAAATCTGAATAGAAATTTGTAATTCATCTACCATAGGAGTTATTTTAGCAAAGAGGGTAGATATAACATTATTAATAAAAAAGTTAGTGCAATTATAATATGTACTATAATAATTCAAGGTAATTGAAGAGAAACTCCAAGGTAAGAGAACATCCAAGGTAACAGAAACACGATGGCACGTGTTGCGAGAGGGCATCAGAGGGCAGACACACTGAAACCATAATCACAGAAAGCCAGCCAATCTGATCACATGGACCGCAGCCTTGTCTAACTCAATGAAATTAAGCCATGCCAGTTTGGGCCACCCCAGAGGTCATGGTGGAGAGGTCTGACAGAATGTGGTCCACTGGAGAAGGGAATGGCAAACCACTTCAGTATTCTTGCCTTGAGAACCCCATGAACAGTATGAAAAGGCAAAATGATAGGATACTGAAAGAGGAACACCCCAGGTCTGTAGGTGCCCAATATGCTACTGGAGACCAGTGGAGAAATAACTCCAGAAAAAATGAAGGGATGGAGCCAAAGCAAAAACAATGCCCAGTTGTGGAAGTGACTGGTGATAGAAGCAAGGTCCGATGCTATAAAGAGCAATATTGCATAGGAACCTGGAATGTCAGGTCCTGGTTGAATCAAGGCAAATTGGAAGTGGTCAAACCGGAGATGGCAAAAATGAACATCAACATCGAGGAATCAGCGAACTAAACTGGACTGGAATGGGGGAATTTAACTCAGATGAGTTATGTCTACTAATGCGGGCAGGAATCCCATAGAAGAAACGGAGTAGCCATCATGGTCATCAAAAGAGTCCGAAATGCAGTATTCGGATGCAATCTCAAAAACGACAGAAATATCTGTGCTCGTTTCCAAGGCAAACAATTGAATATCACGATAATCCAAGCCTATGCCCCAACCAAAAATGCTGAAGAAGCTGACCAGTTCTGTGGAGACCCACAAGACCTTCTAGAACTAACATCCAAAAATGATGTCCTTTTCATTATAGGGGACTGGAATGCAAAAGTAGGAAGTCAAGAAACACCTGGAGTAACAGGCAAATTTGACCTTGGAGTATGAAATGAACCACGGCAAAGGCTAATAGAGTTTTGCCCAAAAAATGCACTGGTCATAGCAAACACCCTCTTCCAACAACACAAGAGAAGCCTCTACACATGGACGACACCAAAATCAGATTGATTGTATTCTTTACAGCCAAAGATGGAGAAGCTCTATACAGTCAACCATAAGGAGACCAGGAGCTGACTGTGCCTCAGATCATGAAGTACTTATTGCCAAATTCAGACTTAAATTGAAGAAAGTGGGGAAAACCACTAGACCATTCAGGTATGACCTAAATAAAATCCCATATAATTATACAGTGGATGTGAGAAATGGATTTAAAGGACTAGATCTGATAAAGTACCTGATGAACTATGGATGAAGGTTCGTGGCTTTGTAGAGGAGATAGGAATCAAGACCAACCCCATGGGAAAAAAATGCAAAAAAGCAAAATGGCTGTCTGAGGAGGCCTTACAAATAGCTGAGAAAAGAAGAGAAACAAAAAGCAAAGGAGAAAAGGAAAGATATTCACAGTTGAATGCAGAGTTCAAAAAAATAGCAAGGAGAGATAAGAAAGCCTTCCTCAGCGATCAATGCAAAGAAAACAATAGAATGGGAAAGACTAGAGCTCTCTTCAAGAAAATTAGAGATACCAAGAGAACATTTCACGCAAAGATGGGCTCGATAAAGGACAGAAATGGTATGGACCTAACAGAAGCAGAAGATATTAAGAAGAGGTGGCAAGAATACACAGAAGAACTGTACAAAAAAGATCTTCATATCCCAGATAATCACGATGGTATGATCACTCACCTAGAGCCAGACATCCTGGAATGAGAAGTCAAATAGGCCTTAGAAAGCAGCACTACAAACAAAGCTAGTGGAAGTGATGGAATTCCAGTGGAAGTATTTCAAATCCTGAAAGATGATGCTGTGAAATTGGTGGACTCAATATGCCAGCAAATGTGGAAAACTTAGCAGTGGCCACAGGACTGGAAAAGGTCAGTTTTCATTCCAATCCCAAAGAAAGGCAATGCCAAAGAATGCTCAAACTACCACACAATTGCACTCACCTCACATGCTAGTAAAGTAATGCTCAATATTCTTCAAGCCAGGCATTAGCAATATATGAACCATGAACTTTCAGATGTTCAAACTGGTTTTAGAAAAGGCAGAGGAACCAGATATCAAATTGTCAACATCCACTGGATCATCAAAAAAGCAAGAGAGTTCCAGAAAAACATCTATTTCTGCTTTATTGACTATGCCAAAGCCTTTGGCTGTATGGATCACAATAAACTGTGGAAAGTTCTGAAAGAGATGGGAATACCAGACCACCTGACCTGCCTCTTGAGAAATTTGTATGCAAAACAGGAAGCAACAGTTAGAACTGGACATGGAACAACAGACTGGTTCCAAATTGAAAAAGGAGTACGTCAAGGCTGTATATTGTCACCCTGCTTATTTAACTTATATGCAGAGTACATCATGAGAAATTCTGGGCTGGGAGAAACACAAGCCAGAATCAAGATGGTCGGGAGAAGTATCAATAACCTCAGATATGCAGATAGCATCACCCTTATGGCAGAAAGTGAAGAGGAACTAAAATGCCTCTTGATGAAATTGAAAGAGGAGAGTGAAAAAGCTGGCTTAAAGCTCAACATTCAGAAAACAAAGATCGTGGCATCTGGTCCCATCACTTCATTGGAAATAGATGGGAAAACAGTTTTTTGTTGTTGTTGGGCAGGGGCGGGGCTCCAAAGTCACTTCAGTTGCTGATTGCAGCCATGAAATTAAAAGAGGCTTACTTCTTGGAAGGACAGTTATGACCAAACTAGACAGCATTTTAAAAAGTAGAGATGCACCTTTGTTACTTTGCCAACAAAGGTGCATCTAGGTAAGGCTATGGTTTTTCCAGTGGTCATGTATGGATGTGAGAGTTGGACTGTGAAGAAAGCTGAGTGCAGAAGAATTGATGTTGTTGAACTGTGGTGTTGGAGAAGAATCTTGAGAGTCCCTAGGACTGCAACGAAATCCAACCAGTCTATCCTAAAGGAGATCAGTCCTGGGTGTTCATTGGAAGGACTGATGCTGAAGCTGAAACTCCAATACTTTGGCCACCTCATGCGAAGAGTTGACTCATTGGAAAAGACCCTGATGCTTGGAGGGATTGGGGGCAGGAGGAGAAGGGGACGACAGAGGATGAGATTGTTGAATGGCATCACGGACTCAATGGACATGAGTTTGAGTAAACTCCGGGAGTTGGTGATGGACAAGGAGGCCTGTTTTGTTGCAATTCATGGAATCGTAAAGAGTTGGACATGACTGAGCATGAACTGAACTGATAATAATTCATCTGTATATTTAGTTTATAATTTATAGGAAGAGTTCTTCTCATGTGTAAATGAAAGTGTTAGACACTCAGTCGTATGTGAGTTATACCCCCATAGACTGAAGCCCACCCGACTCCTCTGTCCATGAAATTCTCCAAAGAATACTGAAGTGGGTTACCATTCCCTTCTCCAAGGGATCTTCCCGACCTATGTCTCGAATCCTGGTCTCCAACCTTGGAGACAGATTCTTTACCATCTGAGCCACCAGGGAAGCTAACATGTATTTTTTTTAACTTAAAATATGTAGGTTTAAATATATTACTTTACTTACACTTGCATATTATTTAATTTAATGTCAGAGATACCCTATATAGAACAGAGAAGAATTTCAAGACAACTCAGGAGGAATAGTCAGTTAAGTAGTAAGGGCTGTGTAGATGAGAACTGATCCAAATATAAACCAAATTTCAAGAGCTTCAAGGGTAGGTGAATGATGGGCCAGTGAAACTGACAAGATATTCTGTACTTTCAAGAGATTTTCAGAGAAAGAAAGGAGAGTTTAAAGAGTTGATTAGAACTAAGGAAAAAAAATAAATGTTAGGATAGGACAAAATAGAACACATTTAGAGATGGGGAAGAAAACTGATGGAGAAAAACAAAGCACAGAATTGGGGATGGGGTGGTGAATGGTTGTATTCCTTGTGACTTGAGTGAATAAAATCAAAACCTCTCATTTTTTTCATTACAGATCAAGGACACTCTAGTCAGCAAAGGAAGTTTTAGTAGAAATTGTGGGATAAGAAACTAAAACACTTGAACTGGATGGCTCAGGAAGCATAGTCACTAAATTAATACATTGAGAGTAAAAAATGGGAGTATAGTATTCTTACTCCAAGAAAAAAAAAATGGCATAGACATATAAGGAAGTATATTAAGGGATCAGGAAGGGAAATTTTTCAATTAAGTTTATGGCATCTACTGCTCAGCATTCTGTCTCATGTATTTTTACTAAGAATATGGTTCTTAATCACTTCAACTTTTTAAAATGGAAGAATAAGACTCATATTTCACTATCATAATACAATTATTTGACTTTCGTTTCACTGTTGTGTTAACTAGACAGACAATGGTAAAATCTAAATCTGAATGTATTCCCAAATAGGTCAATAAAGGATTTCTGTCATCATAAAATGTTAATGGAAAAAAAATATTTTAATCATAATTACCACAATCTACACTGGAGCCCAGAGAAGGCATTAAAGTCAATCACTAAATGATTTATTATCAATTAGTATTTCAGTGTCCATAGGCATCTTATGGTTATTTCATCAAATACTGAGAGTTGTATGTGTAACAAATTAAGTTTTAAAAATCTTATTTAAGTTATCTATTTTAATTATGTTCATTTTAATCTTCAATTCATGAAGCTATTTTTTTTTTACTTGCTTGAATGTCCAAAAGATGCTACACAGCTCTTGAAGGAAAACAAAATAAAAAAAAAATCATTTAAAAAAAAAAAAACTGCAACTGAACACTGTCCTTTTAACATTAAATGTCTTTATGAATTGCGGATTCCATGTAAAGTGCCAGAAAATTTGAACTCATGATTTCTAAAATTTCTATAGAATCTAGACTTACCGTAAAGTTTTATCAGAACACATGTTTCTAGAATCTCCTAAAAAGTTCCAAAAACATCTAGATACAAATCATGCACAAGAATGAAAGAAATAAGATGCAAGGAAACATCAATTAAATTGTTTGTGTTAGAATCATAGATGCATTGTCCTTGTGCAATAACAATTATTTTGGATTTTGCTTCATTATAAAATTATTCTATATACTGGATAGTTATCTCCAGCATGGATGAGAATTCTTTACCAAAATTTCACATCAGTATTGTCTGAAAAACTAAGGTAACAAATAAGAAGAACCCTTTAAAATCCTATTATACAGAGTGAAGTAAGCCAGAAAGAAAAACACCAATACAGTATACTAATACATATATATGGAATTTAGAAAGATGGTAATGATAACCCTGTATGTGAGACAGCAAAAGAGACACAGATGTCTAGAACAATCTTTTGGACTCTGTGGGAGAGGGTGATGGTGGGATGATTTGGGAGAATGGCATTGAAACATGTATAATATCATATGTGAACCGAATCGCCAGTCCAGGTTTGATGCATGATACAGGATGCTCGGGGCTAGTCCATTGGGATGTCCCAGAGAGATGGTATGAGGAGGGATTTGGGAGGGGGGTTCAGGATGGGGAACACATGTGCACCCGTGGTGGATTCATGTTGATGTATGGCAAAACCAATACAATATTGTAAAGTAATTAGTCACTAATTAAAATAAATAAATTTAATTTTAAAAAATAAATAAATGATTAAGAAAAAAATTAAAATCAAAATCAAAATTAATTATTTAAATATAATATGGGCCTCAAGGACAGAGTTCACAGTGGTCAGCTGTGATACAACAGGCAGTTTTAGACAATATCTTCAGCCTGCTATAACAAATTGCCACAAACTCTATGGCTTAATGCAATACAAATTTAATTTTATACAGTCCTGGAGACTAGATGTTTGAAATCAGTTTCACCGGATTGAAACCAAGATGTCCACCTGGCCAAGCTCCCTTTGGAGGAACAAAGGGAGAATTTGTTTCCTCTCCTTTTCCAGCTTTTTGAATTGTATGTCTTGACTCATGGACTCTTCTTCCATCATCAAGGTCAATGCCTTTCTCTCTGAATCCCAGTAGCTCACCTGGTAAAGAATCCACCTGCAGTGCAGGAGACACTGGTTCAATTCCTGGGTCAGGAAGATTCACTGGAGAAGGGATAGGCTATCCACTCCAGTATTCTTGGGCTTTACTGATGGCTCAGCTGGTAAAGAATCCTTCTGCAATGTGGGACACCTGGGTTTGATTCCTGGGTTGGGAGGATCCCCTGGAAAAGGCAAAGGTTACTCACTCCAGTATTCTAGCCTGCAGAATGTCATGGACTGTATAGTTCATGGGGTCACAAAGAGTCAGACACAACTGAGCGACTTTCACTTTCACTGCTTCTCTCAACTACCTTCACACAGCTTTCTTCTTCTGTGGCCTGGGTCAATTAACTCTTACATATGGAAACATGTAATGGCATTTAGAGTCCACCTGAAAAATTCAAATTAATCATCCCATCTCAATAACATTAACATAATAATATATGCAAATTATTTTTTTTTTGCCATACTTGGTAACCTTCACAGTTTCTGTGGATTAAGATATGGATATCTTTGGAGGATCCATTATTTAACCTACTACAGCACACAAAGCATACAATAATCTATAACATGTTATCTAATGTGTTTTCCCTTTATCTAAGACTTTCAGGAAAACCCTTAATAATTGAGAGCTTGCATACTGAAAGAAGCATATGGTATCAGAAATCATGCTTCTACAAATCCTTGGGAAACAGAGGCTGAGCTTCAGCTCCAAGAGCTGTCACTTTCTTCTCCCACAAGTCTCCAAGAAGTGATGACTGTGAAGACATATTTCAGCAATATCACTTTTCTGTCAAAAACACTACCTAGCAAGTATTTTCCTATGGACGAATGAGTAGAAATATAGCAATGAAAGCAGAATGTCATGAAATCGAATGAAAATCAAAAACCAGGTGTAACCAAAATGCAGTGAGAATAATATAAGAATAATATCTCTGTACCAATTCTCTAATATTGCTTATATTTTATATAAATATATTATATATATGCATATTTGTTAATTGTGTATATATATATATACATATATATACAACTATACACATAAACTAGATATACATATGAATTGATGGTTGATCATATTATAAGTATGTATGACATGACAGTCTGGTTCTCCTCTAAAATTGGTAGAGACAACAACGGCAGAAATGTAAATGTAGTTTAAAATATTTTGTTAAAATCACAGATTAGTAACAGCAGGTGATATACACTTGCTTTAATTTCAAGTGGGAAAGAACGATTGTGCCTTGGAAAACAGAGTCCTGGACAAATTTTAACACGGCTTATTGTGGCATGACAAGTGTGCAAATTCAGATCTTCACAAGTTCCTAATTGAGACATGAGGTTCAGTGTCTATGTGCCACTAATTGGGATATTATTTGTGGTCATCTTTGTTAGTTAAGTTTTCATATATTTACATGATATCTCTTCAAATAGAATTTCCACCCGGTATGGGATAGATCGTAGTTCAGGCATAAGATATAAGCATACATAGCAATACATATTCTTAGAAAAATCTTGTTTCCTTTCTGACAATGGAAAACCCAGGAGTTCAAAGTTAATTGTGAAGTCACTCAAGCAAAACTTTCTCATTTATTATAACACCTATGAGATCACCTCACACATAGCATGTAATCAGAAAAAGAATATCAAGTAGAACTCATTAATGTAATGTGTAAAATAAAATAATCTATACTCAGTAAATAATTTATTTTCAAAATGAGCAAAAAAAAAAAAATAGTGTATTCAACATCAGGAAATTCTTAGCCAAATGGATGTTGTCATGTTTTTCTGTGGAAAAATAGTAAGACTCAGCCATGAGAATTTGAAGAATATGCTCTTCTTATTTTTCACCTATTGTTTAGATCCGTGACTTGAATACATCGATATTTCTCAGATGATTTACCTGGGTTTAAGATAGCTTCTCTTAATGAAGAAAGTAAGGTAGATTTTACATAGACATTTGTATCTGGGCACATTGCCAACCAAAGTAAAAATCACATTTGTAAGTCTAGTTTTTGGATAGGTATAGCTTTGAAAGTAGGTACAGGACACTGGGAAATAAAGCATTTGTTACCTTTGAAACTATTGAAATGGATAAGGAGTGAGTTAAACCCATCTTCTGTTTTTTTTTTTTTTTTTCCCCCTTCTCTTTTGCTGGTTGGAATATGTACATAGTTATTATAACTGGAGATGCCATCATGGATCAAGATAAACCCTTGTGAATAGAATGTCTCATAGGCTGAGTCACTGAAGCAGACACTGAAATGGAGATTGGCATGAAAGATATTTATTTTTAGTGTCTTTTGGCTCATCCACAGTAGAAGTTAGGAAAAGGAAACAGGATTAGGCAGAAGGAGAAGCTGAACTGAGATGTAGGTACCACAGTAACCACCAGAAATCTTATAAGGTATTTGGAGCTAGACTTGCCCTTCACAATAGTCCCATGGTGTTTCTAGTATTGATCAATCACTGTTGACAACTGTGTGCTCAAAGCTCACAAAGAACTGGGAAAACAGTCCTTCAGTGGTGGGTCTAAAGGTGCACAGCATGGGTCAACACAACGGCCATGTCCAATGGTAATAAAAGAGAGATATATTACGAGTCCTGGAACCCTAACAGAACTTTAGAGTCTTGGAATGCCAATCTCTGGACTTTGACCTCAGAGAAAAAATTCAAACACATTAACTGTAATATCTCTTCCACTAGCATGGTTTTATTACCATTATTATGATCTGTGTCCCCAAATTTACCTCTAATCTACATTAAGTGCCATCATTATACAGTACGATAAGTACTTGGTATTTCCATTTCAAACAATGAGTACATCTTTACTTCAGCATGATCAAACTAAAACAAACATCATCTCTCCACCAAACAAATTTTCTTTTTGTACTAACAATCTAACCATATGATACAAAAATCCATGTAGATGTTATTTCATACTCAAAATTCTTAGCTCAGGGAGCATTTTATGAGCTGACCTTTTTATACCATCTCATGACATCTCCATCATCCATTCAAAATTCCCTTTAGTTCTACAATGGGGCTGTGTGCATGCTAAGTTGCTTCAGTCATGTTCAACTCTTTAAAAACCCTATGGATCATAACTGCCAGGTTCCTCTGTCCATGGAATTCCCCAGACAAGAACACTTGAGTGGTTGCCATGTCCTCTTCTATTGGATCTTCCCAACCAAGAGATCAAACCCACATCTCCCTGCATTGGCTGATGGATTCTTTACCACTAGCATTACCTGGGAAGCTATTCCCTTATCCAGGGAATTCTCCTGATCCAGGGATCAATCCTGGGTCTCCTGTACTACAGACAGATTCTTTGTCATCTGAGGTACCAGGGAAATCACAAAGGGGCTATTTTCTCTTAATCCTGTAATCCTTTGCCCATTTTCTCTTTCAATATTCTTATACACATCTTGCCTTGAATTAACTTTTGGTAATTCAATTGATTTGTAACCATTTATTTCCAAACAAAGCATAATAATCTCATTATATTATTGTGTCTCCAGCACCTACAAAGTGCCTGGTTCACAGTAGGTGTGAAATCATACTGAGTAGATGGATGAATGTATGCTTGAATAAAAGAAACCTTTGGTTCCATCTACCCAAGTTTTGCCTCCTTTCCACAGAAGCATGCCACTGTCAAGTCTTCAAAGGTTCTAAAAGTCATGAATATAAACCTGAAAAATATATTAGGATCAAATAACAAAGACAAATATAAGAAAAAGTAAATTAGATTTAATTTGCTTAACAGTATGGAGCCACTGACAATTTTTAAGAAGTCTTCAGGCAAAACCATGAGTTTTTAAATTCCAGGCTTTAGTCAATTAAAGATAACCAGAATGATCATTTCATTAACTGAAATTCTTATGAGAAGTATATTATCAGTGTTAAGCTGTGAATCACTTAACAGAAGGAACTATGAAATCAAGAAGATAGAATATTGACTGTGTGCATTAACTCTTCAGATAACATTAAATAGCAAGAGAGGGGAAGTCAGTGGCTTAAAACTAAGAGGATATGATAATGATTTAAAGTGACCTCCAGAAGTGTAAAGACACAGAACAAAATGCATTGAAGATGAGATGAGGGAAATATAACTGGAGAGGAAAATAATTTTTTAAAATGCAAAAATATAAGGTGTGCAAGTGTGGCAGATACATAACTAACTGTCATAGTAGATAAACTATCTATGATCAGTGAAGCAGCTCTGGGGAAAGCAAATACAGTGGTGAATTCTAAATAGAAACAGTGCACCCAGAGACGATGCAGGTTCTCAAATTATGTTCTGTGTTTAGTCTTTTTTTTTTTTTTCTTAACACTCTGCAATCAAGGAGCTTTGTGGAAAATATGGGGCAGATTTTCAGAAAGGAAATATAATCTGTTAAATGGTTAATGAATAAGTTCAATAAAGGAAGATTAAATAAGAAGTGACTGTACTGAAGGGTGACTAGGAGTTATATTCTGCAAAGGGTGATGTACAGGCTATTTCCACAGAACTTTACAGTTTGGAAGGTATTGAGAGCTCAAAGTAATGTGACAGACTACATATGATTTCCTAATACTTGAAAAAATACCAACATAAGTTGCTATAAAGGCAAAGATAAAAATTCATTACAACTTTGAATGATTTAAGTAAAATTCTACTGAACAGGAAATGATGCATAAATACCTTTTTAAGTTACCCTTATCCATTGTAAACATTTTGCTACTATCAATCTCAATATTTTGAGGGCAAAAAACTGATTAAAAATACATTCTCAGTGTATAAGTTTATACTTAGAGAAAATGACAGTAGAGAGGCTAACACTGAAGCAAACTTGACAAAGTGAAATGACTGCCAGCCTTGCAAGTGATCTTGAAAACGGCAGTGATGAGTTTTACCAGTGATTCATGGTTTCTCTGCTGGGAGCCATGCTGATCACATTTTGTGCTTAGTCACATTGAAATCTTCTGATGATTCTATTGATAGACACAATCATCAATCTAAATTTTTAAAGTGGAAATAGGCTTAATAAGATTAAGCACACTCATACACTGGAATATGTACACTGTTTCATGTTTCTTGGACACCGAACTACATGTTCCTAACCATAAATAATACTGGAGTATTAGTCTCAAGAGAACAGGAGAATCAGGTTGTTTGTTTTTTTCCTGCATCCCCAGGATTAAGAAGGTGGCATTATATTTACTTAAGTACTTTTTAAAATAATCTTATAAATGGAAAAATTTAGAAAATAAGTTGAGATAACATGAAGCTGTTAAACAACCTATTAAAGAGTATAACACATCCCTTAAATGAATGTGTATTGTGTAAATGGATGGTATCTACTAAAGAGTATAACATATCCCTTAAATGAATGTGTATTGTGTAAATGGATGGTATATGAACTAAAATGTTGTTGTTGTTGTTGCTATTCAATCACTCAGTTGTGTTCAGTCTGTTGAGACCCCATGGACTGCAGCATGTCAGGCTTCCCGGTCCTTCACCATCTCCCAGAGCTTGCTAAAACTCACATCCATCGATCGGTGATAACATCTAATGATCTCATCCTCTGTCGACCCCGTCTCCTCCTGCCTTCAATCTTTCCCAGCATCAGGGTCTTTTCAAATGAGTCAGTTCTTCACATCAGGCGGCCAAAGTATTGGAGTTTCAGCTTCAGCACCAGTCTTTCCAATGCATATTCTGTACTAATTTCCTTTAGGATGGACTGTTTGGATCTCCTTGCAGTCCAAGGGACTCTCAAGATACTTCTCCAACACCATAGTTCAAAAGCATCAATTCTTCGGTGCTCAGCTTTCTCTATAGTCCAACTCTCACATTGATACATGACCACTGGAAAAAGCACAGCCTTGAATAGATGGATCTTTGTTGGAAAAGTAATCCCTCTGCTTTTTAATATGCTGTCTATGTTGGTCATAATTTTTCTTCCAAGAAGTATCTTTTGATTTCATGGCAGCAGTCACCATCTGCAGTGATTTTGGAGCCCCCCAAAATAAAGTCTGTCACTGTTTCCACTGTTTCCACATCTATTTGCCATGAAGTGATGGGACCAGATGCCATGACCTTCGTTTTCTGAATATTGAGCTTTAAGCCAACTTTTTCACTCTCCTCCTTCACTTTCATCAAGAGGCTCTTAAGTTCTTTGCTTTCTGCCATAAGGGTGGTGTCATCTGCAAATCTGAGGTAATTGATATTTCCCCTGGCAATCTTGATTCCAGCTTTTGCTTCATCCAGGCCAGCATTTTTCATGATGTACTCTGCATATAAGATAAATAAGCAGGGTTACAATATACAGCCTTGGGGTACTCCTATTCCAATTTGGAACCAGCCCATTGCTCCATGCCCTATTCTAACCATTGCTTCTCGACCTGCATACAGGTTTCTTAGGAGGCAGGTAAGGTGGTCTGGTATTCCCATCTCTTGAAGAATTTTCTGTAGTTTTTTTGTCATCCACACAGTCAAAGGTTTTCAGTTCAATTCAGTTCAGCCACTCAGTTGTATACTCTGACACCATGGACTCCAGCACACCAGGCCTCCAAGTCCATCACCAACACTTGGAGTTTGCTCAAACCCATGTCCATCTAGTCAGTAATGCCATCCAACCATCTCATCCTCTGTTAACCCCTTCTTCTCCTGCCTTCAATCTTTCCCAGCATCTGGGTCTTTACCAATGAGTCAGTTCTTCACATGAGGTGGCCAAAATATTGGAGTTGCAGCTTCAGCATCAGTCCTTCCAATGTACATTCAGGATTGATTTGCTTTAGGTTTGGCTGGTTTGATCTCCTTAAAATCTAAGGGACTCTCAAGCATCTTCTCCAACAGCACAGTTCAAAAGCATCAATTCCTCAGTGTTCAGCTTTCTTTACAGTCCAGCTCTCACATCCCTAGTCAATAAAGCAGAAGTAGATGTTTTTTTCTGGAACTCTTGCTTTTTTTATGATCCAACGGATGTTGGCAATTTGATCTCTAGTTCCTCTGCCTTTTCTAAATCCAGCTTGAACATCTGGAAGTTCATGCTTCATGTACTCTTGAAGCCTAGCTTGCAGAATTATGAGCATTACTTTGCTAGCGTGTGAAATGAGTGCAATCTTGCAGTAGTTTGAACATTCTTTGATATTGCCTTTCTTTAGGTTGGAATGAAAATTGATCTTTTCCAGTCCTGTGGCCACTGCTGAGTTTTCCAAATTTGCTGGCATATTGAGAGAACTGTGTGTCTCCAAAATTCATATGTTGTTCCCAAACCCTCAGTGTGATTGTTTTGAAAACAGGCCCTTCAAGAGACAATTTAACTTAAATGAGGTCATAAGGTTGGGGCATTAATCCAGTAGAATCAGTGCCTTTATAAGAAGAGGAAGAGATAGCAGAGATCATAGTCCAGAAACACACAGAGAAAAGGTTACAATTGGACACAGCTAGAAGACAGTCATGTTGATATATGGCAAAACCAATACAATATTTAAAGTTAAAAAAATAAAATAAAATGATGAAAAAAAAAGAAAGAAAGCTAGAAAGAGAGTTTTCACCAGAACCTGGATCTTGTTGGTTTTGAACTTTCTTTTTTTTTTTTTTTTTTTTCAAGCCTCTACAACTATGAGGAAATTAATTGCTGTTACTGGAATCACACAGTCAGTGTGATCTTATTATGGCACTCTAAACAGACTAAGATGATAGCTCTAAATTAAAAGGATTCTGCAAAACCATATAGTTTATAATGTCAGGTTAATAGGCTGAAAGCTCCTGTATAGACCTTGGTACCATAAAGGATAAAGTCAGAGAACAACTGATGAAGATACCAGCTATTTGTAAGAGTATGATAAAGACATTGGGTACTTTGTTATTCATCTAGTAAAAACAGAAAAGGAGATTTGTTGTTGTTGCCATTATTATTGCTGCTGTTTCTTTGTTTAAATCTAGGATAGACACAATTCTGAATTGAATGTTGTGTTATTTTTGATATATTTGTTTCTACCAATATTAAACAGGTCAGACTTTTCAATACTTTGTACTATTCACAATAATTGCACATTTTAGGGGGGGAGGGGAACATAGAAGTAGGACCATCGAATACCTATTGGGGTGGGAAAACAAAGAAAATCCCCATATAAAAGTATTTTCAGTGTCTTTTTCTAATATTCTCTTTTTTTTTGTTTCTAATATTACTTCAAACAACAACCTTAGTTGAAGACTAATCTCTTAGCTTTAAGATACTAACCTGACATCTACTTTTTTTTTAATCTAATGCTCAAGTAGGAATTTGAGTAACGAAAAATTTTAGAAAGATGAATTGATTTGTGTTTACTTTAAATTATATAATGACCTGAAAATGTGAAAAAACAAATACACCATAATATCACCTCCTTGATTAGCCTTTGAATTGCTCACTTTCAGTTGCAAAAGGCTTAAATGAGAAAACTAAATGAACAAATCACATTGATATTTTTAGAAAAGGCACTAAAAGATTAGGGGTGTTTATACATAAAAAATGTGATAATGGAATACACAGAGAGAGATTTCTCAAAAATAATTTTGATATTTAATTTTATATTCTAAATTGTGGTTTGATCTTCTATGTTGATCATGCATGATTTATTTTCTGAGGAGAAAAACTTTCTATAGGATGTGATATCTGATCCAATATTTTCAAAAATTTTCTTCACCATTTCCTGCATAAATAGGGTAAGAAAGTACTGTTAAATAATCACATTCTCACCAGGAATAGTCTTTCTTAATTATAACTACAGCTTCCCTGGTGGCTCAGTGGTAAAGAACCTGACTAACTCATTAGAGATGGATTTAATCCCAGGGGAAGATCCCCTGGAGGAGGAAATGGAACCAATTCCAGTATTCTTACCTGGAACATCCCCATGGACAGAGGAGCCTGGTGGGCTACAGTATATGGGTCACAAAAAAATAGGACATGGCTTAGTGACTAAATAACAATAATTATAACTACATCAAAAATGCTTGCTTATGATTTTAAAATGTAACCGCTGCACAATATACCATTGTAATTTTGGGTTTTTTTAAATAAAGAACAAAGTTGGAGAATTTTCACTTCCTGATTTCAAATATACCAGAATTTTTTTTACTTAATTAATGTATTATTTGCTTTCTTTGTTGTTGTTGTGCTGAGTCTATTTTGCTGCCTGCAGGCTTATTCTAGTTATGAGGAGAGGGGCCTACTCTGCAGTTGACCTTCTTTATTTAAATAATAAAAACAATTGAAATGATTTGGCATTCAAAAAATTTAATTGATGGATAAAAATTAATAGAATAAATATTTTATCACACCATGTTCTACTAGTCTACTTTCCAAATATTCAAATGTAATAGCAATGTAGCCCAGAACATTAAAAAAATGATAGCAATATAGGTCAGAACATACAAAATTCTCATTGCCGAAGCCTCTCTTGCAGCAGAGCACAGTCTCTAGGCACGCGGGCTTCAGTTGTTGTGGCATGTCGGCTCAGTAGCTGCAGTGATCAGGTTTAACTGCTCTGTAATATGTGGAATCTTTCAGACCAGGGAGTGAATCCACATTCTTTGCATTGCCAGGCAGTTTCCTATCCGCTGTACCACCCGGGAAGTATGTCTTACTTTTTTAGCAATATGGGAAAGAATATTCCCATACTGTTTTCTGTCTTTAAGTAGTAAGCTTCCCTGAATCTAGTTCCCTATCTATATTTTGAAAAGAAAATATACAGAAGTATTTAAGACAAGGCTGGTATGTGAAGTGCCTCTTTTATTCACACACATAAAAATATATAAATATCTTATATATTTATAAAATATAAAAAATGTATATGTTTGTGAGATAAATATATATGTGTATATATGCGTATATGTGTGTATGAAATAAAATATTCACACACATAAAATATATTTTAAAGAATAGGTTTTACTTAACATTTTTGGACACAAAACAACATGATATTCATAATTTCACTCTAGAATAATAAAACATGCATTATTTAATCTTCTATATAACATTAATCATAGTTTCAACTCATTTGGCTTAAAATATCTTTGTGCATTCAAAAAGTGAGTAATGAACATGTAAAAACTGAAAGAAATAAAAGTATATTCATTTACAAAATAAAGTAAAAAATAATAAAATACTTATTCTCAAAAAATGGAGATTAAAATTTAGCAATTTCATTTTAGAAGGGATTACACAGAGATTCCATAGTTCATTACAAACATGTTTAGGGACATTTAGAGCCCAAAATATCATTTATATAGACCAAGTGAAATATCTCAGTGTAAAATAATTTTAAATAGCAAGCTAAGCAAGGGCTTGCTCATGGGCTAAGCAAGACGATTTTAATTTTTTATTAGCTATGTAGCCTATGTAGATTGGGGGCTATTTTGAAAATGTCATTTACAAAGTGAAAATCACTTTTACTTATTTAAAATCACAACAGCTAAAATGTTACTTGGAAACTGATCATATCTGTAGTAAATTCTGTTTTTGAAATGTGCATCTGCTAGAACCCTTCCATTTGAATTTCACTGAAGTTTTTAAACTCTTGCGTTGGCTTATTTGCATCTCTGAATCTTAATAAGCTTTTACAGACACATTTTTTGCTGTTCGAGTAGCACTCTCCATCAACGTTAATGAATATTTTTACAACATAACTTGCAAAGAACCATTCTGTCCATTAAATTAGATGGGACTTTTAGCATCATCTTGGGGAAAAAAAAAAAAAAAAAAAAAAAGAGGCATCAGCTGTTTCCAAGTGCTTTAAAATAACAAATATGCAACTTCTTGACTACAAAATGAAGTTAGCAGAGCTCATATAAAAATGCTCTTGATAGTCAAATGCACGTTTTTCTAAGACCAGTGTCAATGTATAGGGCAAAAGTTAAATAAAAAAGGAAATGTTTAAACATTTGACGAAAAATAAGAACGCTTAGTAAATATGTTTCAGCCTGAATGTACAGAAAGCATATTGAGCACATCTGTTTAAAGAATAAAGACAGGTTTACCTTGAGCAAGTACAGGCAAAAATAGTTTAAAATATATGCTAAATAAGTAGGTTTGGTAAAGTTTTGTACTGCCTTTTCTTTCCAGGAAGTTGAGGAATACTAAGTAGTTTAAACATCATTAAAATTGAGAATTTTTCCAGCTGAATTCAGAGGGATTTAGGAAATAGGGTTATATAACTGGAAGAAACAAAATCTGTTAATATTCCTGTTGTGTAAGAAAATGCCACTTTTATCTATTTTTTGTAAAAAGAAAAATTTTGTTGGCTACTTTTGATGATATAATACCAATAAAAATACTGTACTTAAAAAACAACTGAAATTATTCAACATTTATCAAATTAAACTGATGAATAAAATTAATAGAATAAATATTCTATTTCCCATGTATTACAAGCCTACTTTCCTAGTATTTAAAAGTAATAGCAATATAGCCCAGAACATAAAAAAATTGAACACATGTAATAGGCAGCTTCTTTCCCTCAATAAATCTAATGGCAAGTGAGTTATGTTTTTGTGAAAGCAACTGAAGTTTCTCTATTTTAGAAGCTTTGGAATAATACATCAGAAAAGTGATGGAAAACAAGTGTCTCCCATACCATAAAATTATGGCAACATAAAATACATTGTGAAGTCATCCTCTGGACATCAATAAAAAATATATATCAAAATGTCTGTATGTGTTTTATGTTCCTAATTCTTCCAGAAACACATTCTACTATAAACCACCCAAATGTGAACAAGTTTCAATTAAGCATGTCTTATATTTTATGTACATTTCATTATTCAACCAGTGCTCAGATGCAAATTAGGCAGAGTCAATATATTCTTCCCACCTCTGTCGATATTAAAAGTTAGGTCAGATAAAAGTCTGAGAACTTAAGTTTTCGTATATGGTTGGTCTCATTTCAGACTTGACAACTAAATCTCCAGTGTTCTCAAAGTGTTTTTATTCTAAAAACTAAGTTGCTTTCTAATTCATCACAGCAGCCTGGTTTTACCAGATATCATGACAGCATATAATACTGGGTATTAATTTAAGGCCTTACTCCACAAACACATTTAATTCTTTTACTAAGCTGTTTTTAGATTAAGTGAACTATATATTGGCAGCAATAAGAAATAAAATAGATGATAAAATAAAGATTCATAACCATTCATCTGTGATTATAAAATCCAAGACCTCTGAAAACTGAAAATATTTTTATAGCTCAGTGGGCAAAAATATTTGATCTTCTTTGTATTCACTTAGTGGGACATCCCTGGTGGCTTAGCATTAGAGAATCCTCCTGCCAATTCAGAAGATGCAGGAGACGTGGGTTCCATCCCTGGGTTGGGAAGATCCCCTGGAAAAAAATAGCAACCCACTCCAGCATTCTTGCCTGGAAAATCCAATAGACAGAGGGACTTGGCGGGCTACAGTCTGTGGGGTTGCAAAAAGTTGGGCATGACTTAGTGACTAAACAACAACAAATAGTTATTCTCTCTCATCTGGTAGAATATTGATATGTTTCTGTGAACATAAAATTATACTTGAATATAGACCCTTCTAGGACTGTTATATATATAGTATATGTGCATATTGCTCTCAAAAGTATCTCCAAATTTTTAGATCTTTAAAACATATCTGGATTCACGATTTTCAAAAAGAAGACTATGGATATGTATATGTATTTAAGGATATTGATTGATTTTTATATGTCAAAATAGTCTTGCATCCCAGGAATAAATTCTATTTGGCCATGGTGTATGATCCTTTTAATATGCTGTCGAATTCACAATGCAAGTATCTCATTGAAGATTTTGCACCTATGTATATCAGGAATACTGGCAGTCTTAATTGTAGTGTCTTTCTCTGGTTTTTGTATCAGGGTGATGCCAACTTCATAAAATGAGTTTGGAGGTTTCTGTCTTCCTCTACTTGTGAAGATTTTAAGAAGGATTGGCATTAATTCTCCTTTGAATGTTGGGTAGAATTCACTAGTGAATTCATATGTTCATGGGCTTTTCTTTTTTGGGGTGCTTTTGACTGCTGACTTAACCTCTTATTTGTTATTAGCCTCTTAAAGTTTTCTATTTCTTCTTGATTCAGAAAAATGATACAACACACACACACAAACCCATGCTGAAATATTATACAGCTTTAGAAAAGAAAAAAGTCCTACCATTTGTAACAACATGAATAAACCCAGAAGACATTGCCTGTGTGTGCTAAGTTGTGTCTGACTCTTTGCAATCTTTGGGACTGTAGATTCTCCAGGCAGGAATACCAGAGTGGGTTTTCATTTCCTCTTCCAAGGGATCTTCATAACCCAGGGATCAAACCTGAATCTCCTGTGTCTCCTGCATTGCAGGCAGATTATTTACCTGCTGAGCCATCAGGGAAGCCCTGGAAGACATTATGCTAAGTGAAATAAACAAGAACAGACAGACAGTGGCTCAGACATAAAGAATCTACCTGTAGTGCAGAGGTGGGTTCGACCTCTGGGTCAGGAAGATACCCTGGAGAAGGAAATGGCAACCCACTCCAATATTCTTGTCTGGAGAATCCCACAGACAGAGGAGCCTGGCAGGTCATAGTACATGGAGTGGCAAAGAGTCAGACATGACTGAGCAACTTCACTTCACTTCACTTCACAAAAAGACAAATACTGCATAGTCTCCTTATATGTGGAATCTAAAATAGTCAAATATATAGAAGAAAAGAGTAGAACTGTAGTTTCTAGATAATGGGGGAGAGGAAATACTTGTCATGTCATACAAAATTTTAAGTTATGCAAATAAATAAGTTCTAGAGATCAACATTGTGAGTATAGTTTACAAAACTGTATTGTATACTTGAAATTTGCTGATAGGGTAGAGCTTACATTTTTTTTTTAAACTACAAAAAAAAAAGAAAAGAATAAATACATGATGTGATATTATGTTAACTAGCTTGATTGTGATGATCATTTCACAATGTGTATGGTTACCAAATCATCAAGTTGTACACTTTAAATATATACAACTTTTACCTGTCAATTATATCTGAAAAAGAGAAAAAAATATGAGAACTCTATTCTAGAGTAAATAAATAAAAGAAGCCTAAAATTTTCCTCATAGTCCTGCATTCTGAGCTCTTTGCACCAAGATTAGAGCTATAAGGCAACTCTCTGACTTTGGACCTACAACTCCTACTGTCCTCCCAAGAAGTCATATCTGTTTGGATGTCATTATACCCAGTACTTCCTTTTTTGGCAGTCTCATTGTCTATATTTGAAACCTGGGAAGCCACCAGTGCCCTCTTGTCTGTAGTGGTAGAAATGAGCTCTTGTACCATAATTTGCTGGAAGAAAGCATTGCTTTGCACCTATAGACAGAACTCTATAAAATGCAGCACCTGATTTGACCATCCTCTCCTGAGCTTGGGATACTGCAAGAACTTCCAGACCAGCCAACCTTTTATAACTGGTGTGCTTTTATGTTCTCTTCTTATTAAAACAATTTATATAAATCATCCCAATCTTTTGCTTAAAATCTTGCAGTAGTTCTCATTTCTACCCAGAGTAAAAAAAAAAAAAAAAAAAATTCTGATAACCCTAAGGTAATTTCTGTCCTGAGTCACTGATTTCTTCTCAGACTTCCTGCCCTAAGACTCACTCCCTCATCCTCTCAGTACCACTTACATTGTCCTCTGAAGGGCAGTTTTTCTCAGATAGTTCAAGGATTTTGCTCTGACTATTTCTGCCTGCAGTATTGTTCTCCAAAACATCCATCTGATGAGCTTTTTCACCTCCTTCAATTCCTTGCTAAAATATCACCTTTTAAATTAAAGCTGTTGACTATAATTTCCAAATTTCAGCATTTGCCAAGTCATTCTCTGCAATGCAATGCCCCCTTAATCTTTTCCATTTATTTTTCCATAGTACATATAATCATTTGACATATTATATAACTTATTTCATAGTCACAATGGCAGTGGAAACATTTTTCTGTATCCCAAGTTCATATAATGATTTTTATTATACAGCAGGCATCCATTAGATATTCATTTTATGAATGAATGAATGACTAAAATATGATGTTGAAATTAGTCTTTGCCCTGCTTCATTCCGTATTCCAAGGCCAAATTTGCCTGTTACTCCAGGTGTTTGAAAAGGATATCTTTTTTGGGTGTTAGTTCTAAAAGGTCTTGTAGGTCTTCATAGAACCGCTCAACTTCAGCTTCTTCAGTGTTACTGGTTGGGGCATAGACTTGGATTACTGTGATGTTCAATGGTTTGCCTTGGAAACGAATAGAGATCGTTCTGTCATTTTTGAGATTGCATCCAAGTACTGCATTTCGGAGTCTTTTGTTGACCATGATGGGCACTCCATTTCTTCTGAGGGATTTCTGCCCGTAGTAGTAGATATAATGGTCATCTGAGTTAAATTCACTCATTCCAGTCCATTTCAGTTCGCTGATTCCTAGAACGTCGACATTCATTCTTGACATCTCTTGTTTGACCACTTTCAATGTGCCTTGATTCATGGACCTGACATTCCAGGTTCCTATGCAATATTGTTCTTTACAGCATCGGATCTTGCTTCTATCACCAGTCACATCCACAGCTGGGTATTCTTTTTGCTTTGGCTCCATCCCTTCATTCTTTCTGGAGTTATTTCTCCACTGATCTCCAGTAGCATATTGGGCACCTACTGACCTGGGGAGTTTCTCTTTCAGTATCCTATCATTTTGCCTTTTCATACTGTTCATGGGGTTCTCAAGGCAAGAATACTGAAGTGGTTTGTCATTCCCTTCTCCAGTGGACCACATTCAATGCAAGAAAAGACTCTATACATGGACATCACCAGATGGTCAACACCAAAATCAGATTGATTATATTCTTTGCCGCCAAAGATGGAGAAGCTCTATACAGTCAACAAAAACAAGACCAGGAGCTGACTGGGGCTCAGATCATGAACTCCTTATTGCCAAATTCAGACTTAAATTGAAGAAAGTAGGGAAAACCACTATACCATTCAGGTATGACCTTAATCAAATCCCTTATGATTATACAGTGGAAGTGAGAAATAGATTTAAGGGCATAGATCTGATAGGATAGAGTGCCTGATGAACTATGGAGTGAGGTTTGTGACATTGTACAGGGGACAAGGATCATGACCATTCCCATGGAAAAGAAATGCAAAAAAGCAAAATGGCTGTCTGGGGATGCCTTACAAATAGCTGTGAAAAGAAGAGAAGCGAAAAGCAAAGGAGAAAAGGAAAGATATAAACGTCTGAATGCAGAGTTCCAAAGAATAGCAAGAAGAGATAAGAAAGCCTTCCTCAGCAATCAATGCAAAGAAATAGAGGAAAACAACAGAATGGGAAAGACTACGGATCTCTTCAAAAAAATCAGAGCTACCAAGGGAACATTTCATGCAAAGATGAGCTCGATAAAGGACAGAAATGGTATGGACCTAAAAGAAGCAGAAGATATTAAGAAGAGATGGTAAGGATACACAGAAGAACTGTACACAAAAGATCTTCATGACCCAGATACTCACGATGGTGTAATCACTGACCTAGAGCCAGACATCCTGGAATGTGAAGTCAAGTGGGCCATAGAAAGCATCACTACAAACAAAGTTAGTGGAGGTGATGGAATTCCAGTTGAGCTATTCCAAATCCTGAAAGATGATGCTGTGAAAGTGCTGCACTCAATATGCCAGCAAATTTGGAAAACTCAGCAGTGGCCACAGGACTGGAAAAGGTCAGTTTTCATTCCAATCCCAAAGAAAGGCAATGCCAAAGAATGCTCAAACTACCACACAATTGCACTCATCTCACACGCTAGTGAAGTAATGCTCAAAATTCTCCAAGCCAGGCTTCAGCAATATGTGAACTGTGAACTTCCTGATGTTCAGGCTGGTTTTAGAAAAGGCAGAGGAACCAGAGATCAAATTGCCAACATCCGCAGGATCATGGAAAAAGCAAGAGAGTTCCAGAAAAACATGTATTTCTGCTTTATTGACTATACCAAAGCCTTTGACTGTGTGGATTACAAGAAACTGTGGAACACTCTGAAAGAAATGGGAATACCAGACCACCTGATCTGTCTTCTGAGAAATGTGTATGCATGTCAGGAAGCAACAGTTAGAACTGGACATGGAACAACAGACTGGTTCCAAATAGGAAAAGGAGTTCGTCAAGGCTGTATATTGTCACCCTGTTTATTTAACTTATATGCAGAGTAAATCATGAAAAACGCTGGACTGGAAGAAACACAAACTGGAATCAAGATTGCTAGGAGAAATATCAATAACCTCAGATTTGCAGATGACACCACCCTTATGGCAGAAAGTGAAGAGGAACTCAAAAGCCTCTTGATGAAAGTGAAAGTGGAGAGTAAAAAAGTTGGCTTAAAGCTCAGCATTCAGAAAACGAAGATCATGGCATCCGGTCCCAACACTTCATGGGAAATAGATGGGGAAACAATGGAAACAGTGTCAGACTTTATTTTTCTGGGCTCCAAAGTCACTGCATATGTTGACTGCAGCCATGAAATTAAAAGACTCTTACTCCTTGGATGGAAAGTTATGACCAACCTAGATAGCATATTCGAAAGCAGAGACATTACTTTGCCAACAAAGGTTCATCTAGTCAAGGCTATGGTTTTTCCTGTGGTTATGTATGGATGTGAGAGTTGGACTGTGAAGAAGGCTGAGCGCCAAAGAATTGATGCTTTTGAACTGTGGTGTTGGAGAAGACTCTTGAGAGTCCCTTGGACTGCAAGGAGATCCAACCAGTCCATTCTGAAGGAGATCAGCCCTGGGATTTCTTTGGAAGGAATGATGCTAAAGCTGAAACTCCAGTACTTTGGCCACCTCATGCGAAGAGTTGACTCATTGGAAAAGACTCTGATGCTGGGAGGGATTGGGGGCAGGAGGAGAAGGGGACGACAGAGGATGAGATGGCTGGATGGCATCACTGACTCGATGGACGGGAGTCTGAGTGAACTCCGGGAGTTGGTGATGGACAGGGAGGCCTGGCGTGCTGTGATTCATGATGTTGCAAAGAGTCGGACATGATTGAGCGACTGATATGATCTGATTGAAATTAGTTTAAATCAGCTCTATGTTTGAAAAGTGTGGATTATTTTTAAAAAATGGATGAAGGATAGGAGGTCTAGGGTTCTGTAGATTGCTTGGTTTGCTAATTGACTTGCTTTGTACAAGTTATCTAATATGGGCTTCAGTGATATAATCTGTTACCACAATAATAAAGAAGAGAGAATTGGACTACTCAGTCTCTCATTTTCCCTCCTTCCCATTTTTTATCCTCTCACTCTATGAGTGTTCCATAATTTCCCAATTAAAAGAGTAAGAAAATGTTTCCAACAATCAATCAGCTTACAAATATTTGCAAACCATGGATTATAGCAGAGACAATAAATATCTTAAATAAATGAATGTGTATATGGATAAAACTATTACCTCTATTATTTTAGATATTCAATTTTTAAGCCAATGATTGTGAAAAGTGATTTTAGGACTACCTGAAGATTGATGATGCACTGCCAACTCTTTGATTGTACAAGCACAGAAAAGCAAGCAACAATATAGAAGACATTGATGGATCACATTTCGTCACTGACCCGGGTACTTGGCCTTCCTTAATAAAAATTGCTAAGAGGCCAGACAAGAAATTCAAGCAAGTTTTTATGGGGGCCAGCACAGGGGAGCAAAAGCAAATAACAGGAGCCTTTGCTTGCTCCCCAAGGTAGGATGAGCTGGTTCCTTACATGGAGTGAGGGTAGGGTGGGTCTAGGGGTCAGACCAGAGAGGTGAGTAAGATGGTGTTGTGTTATGAGACATGTGTAGTACCCTGCTTTTACTCCCAACCCCCTGCTTTGCTCCAGGCTCTTAGAAAGTGGCAGTTGAGTTTTTGGTTTTTTTGTGTCTTATTGTCTATAATTTGCCAAAACTGCACATGTACACAATTATTTTTAGTCCTTGATAGTTTCTTTGTATTTTTTTTGCTCAAGGAGACAGTTGTCCAGATGCAGCAAATGGCCCCAGGTCCCAGATCCCAAACTGTCTCAATTCTATTAAGTACAGTGAGCAATGATCCTTGTGGGACTGTAGATTTGACACTTATGGAAGTGTGCCATGCCTGGAAAACTCTTTCTTAGTCTTGTTAGTCTAAAGTTGGAAATAGATAATGACCTTCAAGAAATAAAAGGTGACCTAAGCTTTCACAATCTTGTCCTGATGAAAGTAAGACATTAGTCTAAGCAGATATGTTGCCAAAGCTTACTCTTTGTGCTGTATTTCTAAAAGTATTGCAATTTCTGCCTTTAAAATAGATGATGATGTAGTGGTACATTAATTTGTACTTTAGCTTCCAAGCTGAAAAATAATTGACTTCCACATGCCAACAATTCATAACACTCTTGGGAAGTGAGGCAGATGTCAATTTAATTGTATTAATAAATACTTAAAAATGAACTGGTCTCATCTAAGTATTATAATCAGAAATATCTTGATTCAGAATTAGTGGTTTTGTTCTAATAGTAATATCCCTGCTATAGGTAAAAGCAATCACTTAAGGTAAATTCATTGAAATGTATTAAATCTATTCACATGAGTGTCATATGTTACCTTGAGAAAACTCAGAAAGAAAGCTTATTTTTGGCCTCAAAATGGGTAATAAATTATATCTGGTGTGTAGTGATGTGTGCATGCTCAGTCACGTCTGACTCTTTGCGACCTCATGGACTGTAGTCCACCAGATTCCTCTGTCCATGGAATTTTTCAGGTAAGAATATTGGAGTGGGTTGCCATTTCCTCCTAAAAGGGATCTTCCTAACCCAGGGATTCAACCCACTTCTCCTTCATCTCCTGCATTGGCAGGTGGATTCTTTATCACTGAGCCACCTGGGAAGCTCAAATTACATCTGAATATTGTCCAGTTGCTCAGGGTAAACCAGGAGAGACCATAATCTACAGCACACAAGGTAGACAGAATCAGATTAAGACAGTCCTGTGAACTTTGCCAAGCCGGGAAGAAGAGGGGAATATTCAAGGTAGTTTGAGGCAATACAAATTCAGTAGAAGTTTGAAATAAAGTTTGAGGAAAGCCAAGACCATAATTTATGATTCAAAGTGCTTATTATATCAATGGGATAGAAAGTAGTAGGGGATATAACAAAGCATAAAGCCAAAATATCTCGATTTTAGAGACTCAGAAAGAGCAGCAAGTCAAACAATACAGAAATAGACATGAGCCTCCAGAGGACAAGTTATAGGTGAAGTGGGCAGCCCTTTAATGATTCTGTCATTTGCTGTCATACTCAGCAACCTAAAGAACACATATAGAGCTACTCTCATGCTCCCACCACACAATGGTACTGAAACCTGAATAAAACATCTATCTTCCTTAAAATGATAGCACTGGAAGTAAAAAGCTTGCAAAGTCAGGAAATCTGTATTCTAGATTTCAGTATGTCTCATATGAAAATATACCATTAAACACTCTCTTTTCTAAACTAAGAAGAAAAGAAAAATTCATTCTAAATTTCAAAGCTCTTGCAAGCATAAACAGTATTTTTATGCACAAATAATAATGAATCTGGCTCCTATGTGTTCCAAGACACAATAGACACAAATAGGAATTTTTGAATATTTTCTGTTAAATTAAGTGGTCAGTAAATGATAATTAACTTGCTATGTTATTTTCCCATCCTTCCCAGCATCTCTGCTAAAAACCTCTTCCATCCTGCTGGCCTTGCCAAATTTTTTAAACAGATTGTTTATTCCTTCCACATCTAGAACAGTACAAGACACCTGGCAAATACTCAATAAATATGTATAGAACTAAACTAAACTTTGACAACACTACAAATGTCCAACAATATCAAAGTCAAAACTGCTTCTGCAAAATATTCAGGCACTCCTTTTATAATTTAAAAATAGAAATCCTTTAACAAGTCTTCTCAAGTTTCCTGAGAAACTTGTGTATGGATCAAGAAGCAACAGATATAACCAGATATGGAACAACAGATTGGTTCAAAATTGGGAAAGGGATATGACAAGGCTGTATATTGTCACCCTGTTTACTTAACTTATATGCATAGTACACCATGCAAAATGACTGGCTGGATGAATCCCAAGCTGGAATCAAGATTGTGGGAGAAATATCAACAACCTCAAATATGCAGATGATACCACTCTAATGGCATAAGGTCAGGAGGATCTAAAGAGCCTCTTAATGAGGATAAAAAAGTAGAGTGAAAAAGCTGGCCTGAAGCTCAACATTCAAAAAACTAAAATCATGGCATCTGGATCCATCACTTCATAACAAATAGGAAGGGGAAAAATGGAAGCAGTGACAGATTATATTCCTTTGGGCTCAAAAATCACTGTGGATGGTAATTCAGTTCAGTTCAGTGACTCAGTTGTATCCGACTCTTTGCAACCCCATGAATTGCAGCACGTCAGGCCTTCTTGTCCATCACCAACTCCCAGAGTTCACTCAAACTCATGTCCATCGAGTCAGTGATGCCATCAAGCCATCTCATACTCTGCCGTCCCCTTCTCCTCCTGCCCCCAATCCCTCCCAGCATCAGAGTCTTTTCCAATGAGTCAACACTTCGCATGAGGTGGCCAAAGTACTGGAGTTTCAACTTTAGCATCATTCCTTCCAAAGAACACCCAAGACTGATCTCCTTTAGAATGGACTGGTGGATCTCCTTGCAGTCCCAGGGACTCTCAAGAGTCTTCTCCAACACCACAGTTCAAAAGCATCAGTTCTCCAGTGCTCAGCTTTCTTCATAGTCCAACTCTCACATCCATGCATGACTACTGGAAAAACCATGGCCTTGACTAGACGGACTTTTGTTGGCAAAGTAATGTCTCTGCTTTTGAATATGCGATCTAGGTTGGTCATAACTTTCCTTCCAAGGAGTAAGCGTCTTTTAATTTTATGGCTGCAATCACCATCTGCAGTGATTTTGGTGATTGAAGCCAGGAAATTAAAAGACACTTGCTCCTTGGAAGGAAAGCTATGACAAACCTGTATGCATGCTAAGTTGCTTCACTCATGTCCGACTGTTTGCAACCCTATGGCTTGTAGCCCACCAGGCTCCTTTGTCCATGGGGATTCTCCAGGGTTGAATAGAATACTGGAGTGGGTTGCCATGCCCTTCTCCAGGGATCTTGCTCACGTAGGTACTGTACCCATGACTCCTGTGGCTCCTGCATTCTAGGCAGATTCTTTAATGCTGAGCTACCAGGGAAGCTCCTAGATAGCATATTAAAAAGCAGGGACATCACTTTGCT
The DNA here is from genome assembly GCF_029407905.1 of Bubalus kerabau. NCBI lineage: Eukaryota > Metazoa > Chordata > Mammalia > Artiodactyla > Bovidae > Bubalus > Bubalus kerabau. The sequence goes on from NC_073625.1 coordinate 61,408,003, forward strand.
GACAAAGGTCAGTATAGTGAAAGCTATGGATTTTTCAGTAGTCATGTATGGAAGTGAAAGTTGGTCTATAAAGAAGGCTGAGCATTGAATAATTGATGCTTTTGAACTGTGGTATTGGAGAAGCCTCTTGAGAATCCCTTGGACTGGGAGGATACTAAAATCAATTCTAAAGGAAATCAACACCAAATATTCTTTGGAATGACTGATCCTGAATAGTTTGGCTACTTGATGGGAAGAAGAGTCCACTCATTGGAAAAGACCTTGATGCTGGGAAAGGCTAAAAGCAAAAGGAGAAGAAGGCCACAGAAGATGAGATTGTTAGATAGCATCACAAATTCAATGGACATAAAATTGAGCAAACCTGGGATATAGTGGAGGACAGAGCAACCTGGTGTTCCTGGAGGTGTCACAGAGTCAGACACGTCTGAGCTACTGAACAATAACAAGTCTACATGAATATTTTTAACTGTGTTTCTTAATTTGGGTTCCCAAGAATAATGCTTGAAGTAATGAGTGCAAGTCGGTATTGGGATAACACTACAGCAGTTATGGAAGGCAAGCAGATAGAGACAGGAAAGGAGGAAAATGACAGCAAAGGATCAGCAACTTATTGTTATTGCTGTAAGCAACTGTTACTAGAACCCCCTAGAAACCCTCTGTTAATATTCCCTGGTGGCTCAGACCATAAAGAATCTGACTACAGTGCAGGAGACTTGGATTGGATCCCTGGGTTAAGAATCCCCTAGTGAAGGAAATGGCTACCCACTTCAGTATTCTTGCCTGGAGAATTCCATGGACAGAGAAGCCTGGAGGGCTATAGTCCATGGGGTCACAACTGAGCAGCTAACATTTTCACTTTCACACTTTCAGAGACCCTCTGAAGAACAGTGTAAAACAGACTTTAGAATTGCCCTGCAAACTATAGGAGTTTGGAATATTTACTCACTGACTCTCATCCATAGTGGCATAGTCATTCCCAGCAGTCAATATCCCTGTGCTTCTGTTAGGTGTATTCAAGGAGTGGTCCAGCTCAACTATAGAAAAAGGCACCAGAGAAAGATCACACAGCACTTTTCAGATGGAGCAGTCAGCATATAAGACATTTCTACCAGGACTGTGATGGAAACAGAGGTGTGCAGAGGGGGATAAAAACCATGTTTTACAGTACGATAGTTTATAATATATTTTTAAAATATCCTATACCATGTTAAAGAAAACATAATATTAGATAATTAAATGCTCAATAATATAAAAGGGAAATAAACCATTTCTATAAATGATAAACTTTCAAGTGCTTCCTATGTTCTTTTACATAAAGTGTGTTTCATAAGTTATGCAATACATTTGTCATTAATTTATTCATTCGATTTTTGTGTATTGAGAGATAACCATAAATAGGCACAGTTCCAGGAAAAGAAGAAAATGTTAGAAACAAGATAGATAAAAAACTATCTTCCTTAGCTAAGCTTTTATTTGATGGGAAAGGGAATCCCAGGTCTCATATTGTGTAAGAGCTATGAAAATCTGGGTTCTAATCATTAGTATAATCTAGCAAACATTCACAGATTAGCAAGGCTATGTAAAATCTTATTTTCCTAAATAAAATTTAGTATATCTCATGTTACATTCTGTGTTTTCACCTATAAATAAAGCACAGTGTGTGGCCAGATCATGAAATTATATTTAACGGGTTGCAGTTCCATTTTATTTTTAGCTCTCCTGTATAGAACATCAAATTAAATACTTATATATAAAACATCTTATGCCATTAGTTTGATGGCAATTGGATGAGTTAAGTGTAAAGGTAATTGAATGAGCTCCTTGAGATACGTTTGAATATACTTTTACTGGAAATAATGGCATCACCAACTGACTAACTCTTGTTTAACAGACAGCTATGATAAGGGAATTTATATATTCAGAAATTTGTGAGAGGTTAGATGAAATGAGAGTAGGAAAAAAGTTCAAGTTAATAATGAGATTTGAAAAATGATCTGTAAAGCATAACTCCTTACATAGACTGACAGCCAAGTATGTTATTGTCCAGGAATAATTTTATGTGTAAGGAACTTGGTGTGGGAATTAGACAACATGGAATCTGGGATGTAATGTGTCTCTGTCTCTCCAGGTATGGTGATTATAAGTAAGTCATTTGCTGTGTTTCAGCTGCTTCATTAAGCTAACAAAATCTATCTACTCAAAACAATCTTGAAATTTCACAGTTAACATTTTCTTCATAAATTCTCCATCTCCATCAATAATTCTTGAAGAAAAAAAAAACTGATCAAATCATAGTTTACATTGGTAGAATTTTGTTGACTTCTGTGTAAGCTAGAAAATCAATTTAGGAAACAAATATGTACATCTAATGCTAAAAATGTCACTTTATCCTTTTCCTACTTATTTGCACAATACACATGGGTCAAAATTTACAAAGTGGGGAAATTAAAAATCCTCCTTCTAAAATTAAAAATCCAGATGAAATTGAATTAAAAATGAAAAAAAAAAGAAATTAAAAATCCAAAACTGCTCAATCGATGTGTCATCTGCTAAATATATATAGTTTCAGGATGAGCAACCATATATCATAACTTAGAAGAGCTGGCAAATTAGAAAATGATAAAGAACAATTTTAAAATATTTCTAATGTCTTTTCATTATGGCTATGAAGGGAGAAAAATCAAAACATGTTTTGAAAAATATAAAGAGAGAAGGAAATGGCAACCCACTCCAGTATTCTTGCCTGGAGAATCTCATGGGTGGAGGAGCCTGGTGGGCTACAGTCTATGGGGTCGCAAAGAGTTGGACACGACTGAGCAACTTCACTTCACTTTGTATATTCTGAGGCTTTAATAATTCTTCAGCTTGAAAGAAGTATTTTTATTTTTAATCTCAATCATGGAGTTTTATGGTTCAATGTTTGAGTCACCAAAAGATGGTACCATTTTTTCAACTACTGTCTTTTAGCTCCAAATGTGAAACATTCTTCTACTTTTGTTCTGTGATATAAAAACTGCCTCTCAGCAAGTCCTTTCCTTTCTTTATGACTTTCTAATAATTCTCTTAATAGAGGAACCAGGTGGAGATGGGTAGACAGGAGAGTCAAGTAAGGACATAATCTACTTTATTGGGCTGCTGATTCAAACAGCTTCTCCTCAAAAATTAACATTCTACTGGCAACTTCAGAGCAACTGTTAGCCACAGTTCCAGCTTCTTTCACTCATCCCAGGGCTGACTTCATATCCCTCCCTCCCAGGGGTACCAATAACATCCAGGAACACCCCATCTGGAGAGGTCTCAGCAAATAGGAAAAGGAGTATGTCAAGGCTGTATATTGTCACCTTGCTTATTTAACTTATATGAAGAGAACACCATGTGAAATACCAGTCTGGATGAAGAACAAGCTGGAATCAAGTTTTCCAGGAGAAATATCAATAACCTCAGATATGCAGATGACACCACCCTTATGGCAGAAAACCAAGAGGAACTGAAGAGCCTCTTGATGAAAGAGAAAGAGGATAGTGAAAAAGCTGGTTAAAAACTCAATATTCAAAAAATAAGGTCATAGTATCCAGTCCCATCACTTTATAGCAAATAGATGGGGAAAAAAAGAAAACAACAAGAGATTTTATTTCCTTGGGCTCCAAAATAACTGCAGATAGTGACTTCAGCCTTGAAATTAAAAGACACTTGCTCCCTGGAAGAAAAGTTATGACAAACATAGGCAGCGTATTAAGAAGACACATCACTTTGCCAACAAAGGTCTATATATCAAAGCTATGGTTTTTCCAGTAGTCATATATGGATGGGAGAGTTGGACCATAAAGAAGGCTGAGACTGAAGAATTGATGGTTTTGAACCGTGTCACTGGAGAACACTCTTGAGAGTCCCTTGGACTGCAAGGAGATCAAATCAGCCAACCCTAAAGGAAATCAGTCCTGAATATTCATTGAAAGGACTGATGTTGAAGCTGAAGCTTAGATCCTTCGGCCACCTGATGTGAAGATTCAACTCACTGGAAAAGACCCTGATGCTGGGAAAGACTGAGGGCAAGAGAAGGGGGCGGGAGAGGATGAGATGGTTGGATGGCATCATTGCCTCAAATGGACATTAGTTTGAGCAAACTCTGGGAGATAACGAAGGGCAGGGAAGCCGGGCCTTCTTCAGTTGAGACGACTGAACAACTGAAGAACAATTGATATGCAGATTATTTGTGAACAAATATACACACACACACGGAGACAAGCTTAAATATACATAGAGTAAAGTGATTTTTCTATCAGTTCAAAAATTCATTTGATTATAATAATCACATGGAAGCTTACATTCAGTTCAGTTCAGTCGCTCACTCATGTCTGACTGTTTGCGACCCCTTGAATCATAGCAGGCCAGGCCTCCCTGTCCGTCACCAACTCCCAGAGTTCACACAAACTCATGTCCATCAAGTCAGTGATGCCATCCAGCCATCTTATCCTCTGTCATCCCCTTCTCCTCCTGCCCCCAATCCCTCCCAGCATTAGGGTCTTTTCCAATGAGTCAACACTTCACATAGGATGGCCAAACTACTGGAGTTTCAGCTTTAGCATCAGTCCTTCCAATGAACACCCAGGACTGATCTCCTTTAGGATGGACTGGTTGGATCTCCTTGCAGTCCAAGGGAGTCCCAAGAGTCCTCTCCAACACCATAGTTCAAAAGCATCAATTCTTCGGCGCTCAGCTTTCTTCACAGTCCAACACTCACATCCATACATGACCACTGGAAAAACCATAGCCTTGACTAGACAGACCTTTGTTGGCAAAGTAATGTCTCTGCTTTTTAATATGCTATCTAGGTTGGTCATAACTTATATTACCATATGTAAAATAGATAACCAATGGGAATTTGCTGTATGTCTCAGGAAACTCAAACAGGGGCTCTTTATCAACCTAGAATGGTGGGATGGGGAGAGATGGAGGGAGGTTCAAAAGGGAGAAGATATACGTATACCTCTGACTGATTCATGTTGAGGTTTGGCAGAAAACAACAAAGTTCTGTAAAGCAATTATCTTTCAAGTCAAAAATAAATACATTTTAAAAAATCACAAGTATTAGTTTGTAAGACTGGTGAATAAAAATAATGTAAAGTTTAAAAATAAAATAAAATTAAAAAAAAAAAAAAAAGAAAAGCATCTTAAAATAAAAAAAAAAAAAATAATAATCTATCCTGTTGCAAGCATTTTATCATTAACTTTTTAGTGTTTTAATAGAAGCAAAATACTAATTACCTAATTTTCAGAAGAATATACATTTCCAGCTTCAAAGTAATATGGAAAGTACTGTTACAACACAGGAGGCATTTTTGTTTAATGTAAACTTAACTCGCTTTTAAGTAGGGCAAAATCATTTTTAATTCCCAGGTGAAATCTGCAAAATAGTTCATTTTTTTTCAACAAGTGTTATAAGATATTCTATGGAGGAAATGAGAAATGTATGAATCTAGATTGTGCCCTTTACTTTCTAAAATAGTAAAAATTATTAGCATGTTTGCTAATGGGTAGGAAAGGGAAAAACTAAAATCTGAGGCCATTTCACATATTAATATGTTAACAGGACAAAAAATGAGCTATTTTAAGTTTTTTGTGTGTGAAAACCAAACCAAACAGATAAACTACTACATGTTAATGTAATTGGACAATCTTCTATCAATCACTGCAGTCAAAGGATTGCAACTAAGATGATTTGACTATCCTATAAGTAATTCTTATAGGAATTTCCCTAATGATAAATGGAAATTGTGTTGAAATTTTAACAGACTTGAAATCAAACAGCTAGAAATAAATGTTATGGGAACATACACATGTCACTGAAGAATCTTAAAAAACTATGTTTTCCAAAAGTACTAATGTAATGTAAGGTATGTGCTATAGGGAAGAACTCTCTCCAATATTTCTTTAAATGAGTAAACTTTTATTGCAACTATTAATACATGTGTGTTTGTACTATAGGATGGGCAGTGGACACAGAATGCTACAGTCTATGAGAAGAGATACAGATATATAGAACAGTCTTTTGGACTCTGTGGAAGAGGGCGACGGTGGGATGATCTGGGAGAATGGCATTGAAACATGAATATTATCATATGTGAAGTGGATCGCCAGTACAGGTTAGATGCATGAGACAGGGTGCTCAGGGCTGGAGCAATGGGATGACACAAAGGGATGGAATGGGAAGGGAGGTGAGAATGGGGTTCATGATGGGGAACACATGTACACCTGTGGTGGATCCATGTCAATGTATGGCAAAGCCACTACAATATTGTAAAGTAATCAGCCTCCAATTAAAATAAATAAATTTATATAAAAAATAAAATATACAAGAAGTTAAAAAATACAATTGATAATATAAAAGTATATTTGGGCTTCTTTGGTGGCTCAGATGGTAAAGGATCTGCATTAACAGAGAATAATATATTCAGTTCAGTGTCTTCTTAAGTTTTCTGTCTTACTATTTCAAAACAGAATTTTGTCCATAATGATTTTTCCATACATATTTAACTTTCTTTGGGTTTGCAGAAGAATGTATACACACTAGTAACCTAATTCTAAGAACTACAAATATGCCTTTTAAACAATACATTGATAACTAAAATTTAACTTAGATCAGCTATGCCTTTTCCTTTAAAAAAAAAACAAAAACAAAAACACGTTACTGGTAGAATACTCAGATCATGGCATCCAGACTCATGACTTCAATGCAAATAGGTAAACAGTAAAAGCAGTTACAAATTTTATTTCCTGGGGTTCCAAAATCATTACTGACTGCAGCAATGAAATTAAAAGAGACTTGCTCCTTGGGAGGAAATTTATGACAAACCTAGACAGTGTATTTAAAAGCAGAGACATCACTTTGCCAACAAATGTACATATAGTCAAAGTTGTGGTTTGTCCAGTAGTCATGTATGTTGGACCATTAAGAAGGCTGAGTGCCAAATAACTGATGCTATGAAAGATTGGAGGTTAAAGGAAAAGGGAATGACAGAGAATGAGATGGTTAGATAGCATCAGCAACTCAATGAAGATGAATCTGAACAGTCTCCAGGAGATAGTGGACAGGGAAGCCTAGCGTGACTAGTCAAGCCTATTCAGACATGACTTACTGACTGATTAACCATGAAATACTCATTGAAACACATTTCCTGCAACATGACTACAGAATAATCAGATGTTGGGATTTTAAGAAGTGTAATTCATGAAAAAATGTCAATGACAACTTTTCACTGTATCTTACTAATGGCATTTTCTGTTCAATTAATTAATTTCACTGAATGTCATATTACAAGTGCTTAAAAATAAATGACCTAAACTAAAAATATCCCAACCAATGCCCTTATAGTATAAAAAACAAAGTATATTGAAGATGTTACAATAATTTTTCATCCAGATCTCATAGAATTTTTTTCTTCCAATATAGAAAATAAGGAAATCTGGGAGATACAGGAGAAACAGGACAACAAACAGAAGGAAAACAGGATGAGAAGGACAGCAGAAGGAGGGGGGAGGGAAGGGAGAGAAAAAGTGCAAGGAGCAGGGGAGGAAGAAAAAGAGAAACTTGAACATCATTGCACCTTTTTGCTAAGCAGTTTTGAAAACAGTCTCTTCCTTCCTAAACTAGATGTTTTGAAAGATGCAATACTGATTTAATGTTTGCACTCTTTTAAAATGTTATATAAGACAGTATAAAAAGTATTTGTTTCTTAGAACACTTCAGTCATAAATCTAGACTTTTAGACATATATTTTGAGACATTCATATTGAAAGCAATGACTATTCCCAATGTGAATCAAAGGTGGGATTTGCATGTACATTAGGAAAATCAGAGAAATGATAATGGTCATCATTAGTATTCATAGCACATTTCCAAGACAATTTATGAAGATTGAGAATTTTGGGTTTGTTTTATCCCCACATCAATGTTCCTGGGTAAATCAGATCCACAACATTTTAAGTAAAGTGTATCCATCTCAATCTAATTCATTCCACCTCTTTTTTTCAATAGAATTACTTACATGGGGAATGAGTGCAACACAATTTTAAAATAAAATGAACTTATGATGTATGATATAAGAAAATGTTTGATTGCTTGAAGTATTGTTGAACTGTGGATTTATGTATTCTTTTAATAAATATTTACTGAATGCCTATAACATACAAAACACTTTAATAGGTGCTATGAGGGAGGAACTATTAAAAAGGCATGTATATCTCAATGTCAAACAGTTTCACATAAATAAAGCCTTTAAATATGTACTGTTTTCCTTTTTCACTAACCTTTCTTTCCCTTCCTTTCTTTCTTTCATTCCTCTAACCTCATTTCTTCCTTTCATTCCTTTCTTCTTTCTTTGTCACTTTCTTCTCTCTTTCTTTCCTTCTCTGCCTACCTCTTTCTTTCTTCATGACTGTTTCAATGGCTACATAATCCACATCAGCACCTGGAAAGTAAATGGTGAAAGCAGCAGATCTAACATTTTTTCCCAATTTTGAAAAGGCATGAACATCTCCTGGAGAAAGAAAGTCAGGTGAACTGACTGATCTACATTTTGTAAACATGGCAATTGCAGGATTCCAGGCAAATACATTAACAACCTTTGCCAAACATGGCTCTCTGGGCAATGGTGTGTAAGCCTGTGACAACCTCAGGACAATAAGGATGAATGATGTCTGAGCTTGCGTGCACATGTCTGTGTGTGTGTGTGTGTGTGTGTGTGTGTGTGTGTGTGTGTGTATAGGTTTCCCTGGGGACTCAGCAGTAAAGAATCTACCTGAAATGCAGGAGTCAAAGGAAACAAGGGTTTGATCCCAGGGTCAGAAAATTCTTTGGAGAAGGGCATGATACAACAACCCACTCAAGCATTCTTGCCTGGATAAGCCCATGGACAGAGGATGGGCTAAAGTCCATAGTGCTGCAAAGATTTGGACACAACTGAAATAACTAAGCATGCAGGTATATAATTTATATGTATATATCAGTTCAGTTCAATTCAGTTGCTCAGTCATGTCCGACTCTTTGTGACCCAATGAAGCACGCCAGGCCTCCCTCTCCATGATCAACTCGCGGAGTTCACCCAGACTCACATACATCGAGTCAGTGATGCCATGCAGCGATCTCATCCTCTGTCTTCCCTTCTCCTCCTGCCCTCAAGCCCTCCCAGCATCAGAGTCTTTTCCAATGAGTCAGCCCTTCGCATGAAGTGGCCAAAGTACTGGAGTTTCAGCTTTAGCATCATTCCTTCCAGTCCTAAAGAAATCCCAGGGCTAATCTCCTTCAGAATGGACTGGTTGGATCTCCTTGCAGTCCAAGTGACTCTCAAGCATCTTCTCCAACACCACAGCTCAAAAGCATCAATTCTTCAGCATTCAGCCCTCTTCACAGTCCAACTCTCACATCTGTACATGACAACAGGAAAAACCATAGCCTTGACTAGACTAACCTTTGTTTGCAAAGTAATGTCTCTGCTTTTGAATATGCTATCTAGGTTGGTCATAACTTTCCTTCCAAGGAGTAAGCGTCTTTTAATTTCATGGCTGCAGTCACCATCTGCAGTAATTTTGGAGCCCAGAAAAATACAGTCTGACACTGTTTCCACTGTTTCCCAATCTATTTACCATGAAGTGATGGGACCAGATGCCATAATCTTCGTTTTCTGAATGTTGAGCTTTAAGCCAACTTTTTCACTCTCCTCTTTCACTTTAATCAAGAGGTTTTCACTTTCTGCCATAAGGGTGGTGTCATCTGCATATCTGAGGTTATTGATATTTTTCCCAGCAATCTTGATTCCAGCTTGTGCTTCTTCCAGTCCAGCGTTTCTCATGATGTACTCTGCATATAAGTTAAATAAGCAGGGTGACAATATACAGCCTTGATGTACTCCTTTTCCTGTTTGGAACCAGTTTATTTTTCCATGTCCAGTTCTAACTGTTGCTTCCTGACCTGCATACAAATTTCTCAAGAGGCAGATCAGGTGGTCTGGTATTTCCATCTCTTTCAGAATTTTCCACAGTGTATTGTCATCCACAGAGTCAAAGGCTTTGGTATAGTCAATAAAGCAGAAATGCATGTTTTTCTGGAACTCTCTTGCTTTTTCCATGATCCTGCGGATGTTGGCAATTTGATCTCTGGTTCCTCTGCCTTTTCTAAAACTAGCTTGAACATCAGGAAGTTCACAGTTCACATATTGCTGAAGCCTGGCTTGGAGAATTTTGAGCATTACTTTATTAGCATGTGAGATGAGTGCAATTATGAGGTAGTTTGAGCATTCTTTGGCATTGCCTTTCTTTGGGATTGGAATGAAAACTGACCTTTCCAGTCCCGTGGCCACTGCTGAGTTTTCCAAATTTGCTGGCATATTGAGTGCAGCACTTTCACAGCATCATCTTTCAGGATTTGAAATAGCTCAACTGGAATTCCATCACCTCCACTAGCTTTGTTCGTAGTGATGCTTTCTAAGGCCCACTTGACTTCACATTCCAGGATGTCTGGCTCTAGGTCAGTGATCAAACCATCGTGATTATCTGGGTCATGAAGATCTTTTTTGTACAGTTCTTCTGTGTATTCTTGCCATCTCTTCTTAATATCTTCTGCTTCTTTTAGGTCCATACCATTTCTGTCCTTTGTCGAGCCCATCTTTCCATGAAATATTCCTTTGGTATCTCTAATTTTCTTGAAGAGATCTCTAGTTTTTCCCATTCTGTTGGTTTCCTCTATTTCTTTGCATTGATTATTGAGGAAGGCTTTCTTATCTCTTCTTGCTATTCTTTGGAACTCTGCATTTAGATGCTTATATCTTTCCTTTTCTCCTTTGCTTTTCTCTTCTCTTCTTTTCACAGCTATTTGTAAGGCCTCCCCAGACAGCCATTTTTCTTTGTTGCATTTCTTTTCCATGGGAATGGTCTTGATCCCTGTCTACTGTACAATGTCATGAACCTCATTCCATAGTTCATCAGGCACTCTATCTATCAGATCTAGGCCCTTAAATCTATTTCTCACTTCCACTGTATAATCATAAGGGATTTGATTTAGGTCATACCTGAATGGTCCAGTGGTTTTCCCTACTTTCTTCAATTTCAGTCTGAATTTGACAATAAAGAGTTCATGGTCTGAGCCCCAGTCAGCTCCTGGTCTTGTTTTTGCTGACTGTATAGAGCTTCTCCATCTTTGGCTGCAAAGAATATAATCAATCTGATTTCAGTGTTGACCATCTGGTGATGTCCATGTATAGAGTCTTCTCTTCTGTTGTTGGAAGAGGGTGTTTGTTATGACCAGTGCATTTTCCTGGAAAAACTCTATTAGTCTTTTTCTGTTTCATTCCGTATTCCAAGGCCAAATTTGCCTGTTACTCCAGGTGTTTCTTGACTTCCTACTTTTGCATTCCAGTCCCCTATAATGAAAATGACATCTTTTTTGGGTGTTAGTTCTAAAAGGTCTTGTAGGTCTTCATAGAACCGTTCAACTTCAGCTTCTTCAGAGTTCCTGGTTGGGGCATAGACTTGATATCATAATACTGTGATATTGAATGGCTTGACTTGGAAACGAACAGAGATCATTCTGTTGTTTTTGAGATTGCATCCAAGTACTGCATTTTGGACTCTTTTGTTGAAGTAGTAGATATAATGGTCATAGAGAGGTCTATTATAATAAATTGGCTCACATGATTATAGAGGCTGAGAAGCCACACAGCCTGCCTTCCACAAGCTAGGGACCAGGAAATCTGGTGATCGAAATTTGAAAGCCTGCAAGCCAGAGAGCTGATGGTGCACACTGCAGCTGAGGTGTGAAGTCCTGAGAACCAATAGCAGGGAGGGCAAAGGACCAATATCCAAGCTCACTCTACCAGGAAGAGACAAAATTCAACCTCTTCCACCTTTCTCTCAGTCTAGGACCTCAGTGGATTGGACGATGCCCACTCACACTGGGAAGAACAAAATGCTAAATTCTCCCAGAAACCCTCTCATACACACACCCAGAAGTGTTTAACCCGATATATGGGCATCCTGTGACCCTGTCAACCTGATCCCAAAATTTTATCATCACAGTTCCCATCAACATTCTTTATCAGCCCAAGATCATTCAGTGAAGATGTTAACTTATTAGCATTCTAGATCATAATCAGAACTGTAAATATTTGATCTCCCTGTTATTCCTGGGGGGGGTTCCCTGGTGGCTCAGCCTGCAAAGAATCTGCCCTCAATGTGAGAGACTTGACCTCATTTTCTGGGTTGGGAAGATCATTTGGAGAAGGATTTCTGGATAGCCAGCCATCTAGGCTTCTGATTTGTCAGTTTTTTCCTCTCTTCTTTGCTACATTCTATAAAATAACATAATCATAGTCTATATCAGAGAACAAAAGATACCAAATTTCCATTTTTATTTCTACTTCCATCTGCTAAAATTGCAGCAAAGCACTAAATCAAAGAGTTGATACAGGTCACAGAGATTCAGTATACCACAATTAACTTTTGCTTAATTTTACAAGAAAAGAATGATTTGATCCACTTTTGTGTTTCAATCCATTATAAGCATAGTTACAGAATTTTTAATGGGGCTATTATTACCTTAGCTAAATTTTAAACTCACATAAAATAAATCATATTCTTGATGTATTTTTTATCCCATTCAATACTAAGACATTCAATGCTAAGACATTTAGCATGACTTTTTATTGTCCTTTACCAGGCCAAATACATTTGTTAAAAAGGCACTGTTTCTATTCTGAGAAACTGAAATTGTATTGATATTTATTAGGATGACCATATTGCTTCTACTGTTCAATACAGTAGAAGTTCAATACAATTCTTATAAAAGGAATATTTTTTATCCCCTAGTATATTACTGGTACAAGCTTAGCCTGAACTGTGATTAAAAACTGTCTGACAGACAGGGAAGGATGAAAAATTAGAATTCTGTTAAGACAATGAGGAAAATCCTGGGACAAAGTCATCTCTAAGGATAAAAAAGCTGGATATAATGAACCAGCCCTAACTCATAGCTTCTGTCCTCATATTCTTCTGTAAGCCCTGGAGCAAATTTAACTAAATTCAGAAAGAACCATTTCTCTAAAACTATTCTAAGATATTGAGGCTGAAGCAGCAATATGTCAGTGTATTTTAAGCCTGAATAAATGGTCTAGTCTGTCAAAGGCAGCTGAGATTTCTAGTTTGATAAGGACTAAAAAAGTACTTTTTGAATTTAGAGACAAGAGTTTATTTTTGACCCTAGCGCAATTCCCTTTAGAGTAGAGTATATAAAGGAAGTAAATGGTGACAACTCTTTCCAAAAATTTTGTGAAAAATACAGGAGACTTAAGTAGGATTGTATCTTTATGGGTATTGAATGGGTAAATTGAATAAGGAGCAAGCTCTGCTTTGTTTTGTTGAATGTATGCCTGCTTGTTATAACAAGGGGCAGAAATTGAGCCATGTCAAGTGAACAGAGAGCTAAATAGTAGAAAGAGGGAAGGCAAAGATTTTGGAAGAGAAGTGGCTTAGTGGCATGGAGACATACCAATAAGATATATAGGGAAAAAATCCATATAAGATGTGGAAGGTTTAGATTTTGTCAAAAAGAGATCCCTATCCATATGACAGGGGGAAAAAAAATAAAGAAAGAAATGAATGACTGCAGATGCAGAAATTTTTATAGAACAGGTGGTCAAAATTGGAGGTTACATCTACCTTATGCCTTCAATGTTCTCTATAAAGCAAGAAGTGAGAACATTTAGAAGAATTACAGTGTACAGATGAAGAAGGAAGCACTGGATAAGACATAAATTTGAAAAAATAGGGACTAGATGGCAGATAATATTTTAAGCAAGGGCACACCAGTTATCTCCTTTGTCATCTGCACTTCAACACTGTGACCTTATCACTCATCAAGAATTGAAGTCCATGTCTCAACCTTCCTGAATCTAATGACCGCTTTCTTCAATAAAATGCAACCTAAATGATTCTATGCCAATGCCAGTGTTAGCCTTTGACTGGGCTTCAGCTTCTGATTCTTCCTGGAAGCCAACTCTCTAAAAGAATTACAGCTGTCCTGAATCCATCATGTTATGAGAAGGCAGAGATATGAGAAGAGGTCACAGGGAATACCATAGAGAGAGAAATAAGGAAAAAAAAAAAAAAACACCAGAATAAAAAACCTGAGTAAGACACCCACTTTGGATGTCCAGGCCATTTAAGAATTCAGCCTGCTCTATCCTGAACTATTATGTGTCTACAGCCAAAAGAGAGTACTTACAATTCACAGCATTATGAGATATATTAATGATAAATTATTAATGCAAAACACCAAGTTCTAGGGAGATTTGCTATATAGGAATAGACAACTGGAAAATAATGTAGACTATGTGATTTTGGCATGTGCTAAAGTGAAATAACCAGAGAAATATGGTAGGATGTGTATAAAGCAGTGTTGAATGCCTAAGTGTTAGTCACTCAGTCATGTCCAACTCTTTGTGACCCCATGGGTGGTAGCCTACCAACCTCATCTATCCATGGAATTCTATAGACAAGAATACTGGCGTGAGTAGCCATTCCCTTCTCCAGAGGATCTTCATGACCCCAGGATCGAACAGGTCTCCCACACTGTAGGCAACTTCTGCATAAACTCTAAATGCAGTTAAGTAACCATCCAGCAATAGTCATGAGGTAAGAATGAGCTAATGTGATTGATCTAAGGTGAATGTTCAGCTAGCACATGTATATGAAAATGAAAATATGTTAAGAGAGTTAAAGATCATGAAAAAGAATGATTTAAATTATTATTTCAACCTAAAATAAGTATTTCATCATCTTTGATTGCTTTCACTATTTTTCCCCAAACTGTTCTGGCATGCCGAGAGTCTCCATCATTATCATCCTATCATCCCTAAATGTGTTCTTTGATTGAATCTGAGCACTGTCTCCCTCCATAAAAATAGTGGATGGAAATCACTAGACTTTTCCTTTGGGCTGCTGTGTATAGTTTCTAATCTTTCTCAAATGATTGACATTAATTGTAGATTATTATTCTTGGAGGATATATGCCTTTCAATGGGAAAACTTGGCACTGGAGTCTCTCTTTATTCCTTCTCAAGTCTAGATTCTATAATTTAAAATCTAGATAGTTGCATTGAATCTTGAAATGGCAGGCAGGCCCTCATAAGCAACATTTTCCCCCAAATAAATTTATTTTAAATGTTGTTTTATTTTTTAAGAAACCCATCTTATATGTGTTACTTAGAATTATACCTGAACACTTTAATCAGAGATGAGAGAAACAATTTAGAACAAAAAATGTAATTCCTCTATGTTTTGTTGTTGTTGTTGTTGTTGAACAGTCTTGAGTGCATAAAATTATTGATGGTCTTAAGCAAACAACTCTACAATGGTATATCACACCTACATTTTCACCACACTCCTGAACTGTGAGTCACAGTTACAACTGCCAATAAAAAAATAACACTTTGAATTTTAATAACTGATTTTCCCTGTTTTCTGTTTTGGTGGCTGCCAGAGTCTTCTTTTATGCCAATGGAAACCAAAATAGAATGAGATTCCTTTATAATAACTTGCCAGAGGGGAGAAGCTGATATAAATGAAGCTTCAATGATCTCTCTAGTTGTATTCTTAGGAAAGGGATTTTCCTAAGGAGGTGGGGAATATATATATATATATATATATATATATATATATATATATATACATATACATACACACACACACATGAGTAAACATTTTGTATTAACTTTTAAAAATGAATTAAAAATTGAACATAAATTAATTCCTTGTATTCCTCAGCAAGCCACAGGAATAAATATTTGATTAAAAAATGTTAATATAGCCATTCTAAGAAGTATGTAGAACCATAGGCTTTTTGCACATCAGATTAAAAAATTATGACTCCACTTCTATTCAGTCATGCAACCGATGCATAATTTTTTAGTTCAGCAATTCTATTAAGTAGTTCAGGTGTGTCCAAGAAAGAATAAAATGTAAGGGAGACAATTTGGCTTCTAAGGTAGCTTAGTGACTAGAATTCATCCCTTTTCATTTTATAACACAGTCCTCACAGATATTCAGCTTTACCCTTAGTTATGTAATAGGGGATTAAACAAGTTTACATTTATATTCTCTTTCCATTTACAAATGCACTATTTGGTCATCTGGTATTGTGCAACTTTTTCTTTCAGAAAAAAAAGACCCCACACATCATTTTTGTTTCTGATGTGGACCATCTTTAAAGTCTTTATTCAATTTGTTGTAATATTGCTTCTGTTTTATGTTTGTTTGGTTTTTTTGCCCATGAAGCTTGTGGGATCTTAGCTTCCTGACCAAGAATTAAACCCACACCCCCTTGCATTGGATGCAAAATCTCAACCACTGAACCACCATGGAAGCCCTATTACTTTGTGATTTCAATACTATTGTTCATCCTATTACCTGTAAAGACTTCCATTCATAGATGGAAGACAAGAGGGCCACAGTATTTGTGCTGTAGTAAAACCAGAAATGCCTGATACTGCATTCCTTTCTGTCTTAGTAGACCAGCTTTGAAAAATTATATATATATATATATACACACACACACACACACACACACACACAAATGGGCATACACACTGATACTGATTATCTTCATTTTTAAGTCTAACATCACCCTGGCCATGGTGAATGCATTAAGACTCAGGTTTTTGTCCATTGAATGTGATTGAGCTTCTATTCAAATAGTAAACTCTGTCTCCTAGGTTTGGGACATTGCTCAAATAGAGATTCTTGGCCTCTAATAGTACCAGAGTCACCTGCCTCCTGTAATTGTCCTCCCTTCCATAATCCAGACAGAGCGAAGGCTGATGTAGGCTGTCACTGTGATCCCTGAAGAGTTTTATTCCTGCTGCTCAAAATGATTTCACCCTCACCTGATTAAAAAAAAAAAAAAAAGGTTATTTGAGGGTTCTGTTCACTTCCATTCTTCACACAAGATTATCTCCACCTTGTTGGGTGCACAGTTCACATCCAGGTAGAATTTTGTTACAGGTCAGAGTTTTTGGTGTGACCTTTGCCAGACCCAGAAGTAACTCTCTTGACACTTCGGGAGAAATCAAGGTCTTAAAGTCTGAAAGTTGGTTCCAGGGTAGCACTGTCTTAAAGATCTCAATTTTGTATGGAGTTTGATGTAACATTGGTAAAATAGTCTTTCAAATTCACATATTCTCAACAAACCATGATAGATAATACTATCCCTGTGTTTTACAACTGCTTAGAACCTGGGTCCAGAGGGCCAGAGAACTTGCATAGGGCAGATAAATACCAGAATTGGGATTCAGGGTCAGTCAAGACCTTATCTATGCACCTCCAGGCACCCAGAAGTGGCAAGGGATGAAAGAGTAGCAAAAAGTAAAATGAATGTTATCTTTTCCAAGAGAAAGGAGATAAAATAAATTTTTAAGGTAGGTAGATACATGTAATAAATGATATATGATTGAGCATGAAGTGCTCTGTTTAGTCAATTCAAGACTTTTCTTTAATATGCATTATTATTTGTAGTAACAGTTTTAAAAGTTCCTTTCTTTGAACAATAAAAGTAATTGGCATGACCAAGGCATTTTTCTTTCTAAACCTGTATGCCTTGTTTTATTTACAAATTAAATTTGACTTTTTATGAAAATAAAATTAACTGATTAAAAAAAATCTCATCTTAAATGATGCAATAGTTCTTAGGAGGAAATATTAAACATGGAATATTTTTTAAATGAGTCAATATTAAATATCTAAGTATAATCTTGTAGCATGAGGATATTATAATTGTCACAGTGATTGTCTAGAATGTAATACAGCACTAACAGCTAAAATTTTGATTATGCATAATAACCATCAATCATTCTATAAATAACATTTAACAAAAGTATCTTTTATTGTTCTAAACCTAATCAATTAAATGACAGCATTCAGGAAATTATGCTCAGAGAGTTTTCTATTTTGGATTTTCAAATTTATTTATTGTTTTCATTTCTCTGTAGTACATCCTGCAATCTGAATAACTAATTTGTTGTCTGTTATTGTGGATTTTCTTGGTAGCCTGAATTCCTTAACCAGTGATAATCATTTGCATACTTAAAATCAACCATATTTTTACATTGAAGCTAATTTTAAGCGGTCCCTGGCAGTATCATTTGCTTGTCTTCCTACATTTTCTTGAATGGCATCATACAGTAGAACTATAATGCAAAGGATATATGTAATTTTAAATATTTTAGTCTCCATAGTTGAAAAAATTAAACAGGAAAAAATTATTCTCGTAGATATTTTTTTGTTGTTTAGTTGCTCAGTCATGTCCAACTCTCTCTGATTCTGTGGACTAGAGCACACCAGGCTTCCCTGTCCTTCATTATCTCCCCGAGTTTATTCACACTCATGTCCGTTGAGTCTGTGATGCCATTCAACCATCTCATCCTCTGTGGCCCCCTTCTCTTCTTGCCCTCAATCTTTCCCAGCATCACGGTCTTTTCCAATGAGTCAGCTCTTCACATCAGGTGACCAAAGTATTGGAGTTTCAGCTTCAGCATCAGTCCTTCCAATGAATATTCAGGATTGATTTCCTTTAGAATTGATTCATTTGCTCTCCTTGCTGTCCAAGGAACTCTCAAAAGTCTTCTCCAGTACCACAGTTCAAAAACATCAATTCTTTGGCACTCAGCCTTCTTTATGGTCCAACTCTCACCTCCATACATGACTACGGGAAAAACCATAGCTTTGACTATATGGACTTTTGTCAGCAAAGTGGTATCTATGATTTTTAATATGCTGTCTAGGTTTGTCACAACTTTTCTTCCAAGGAGCAAGTGTCTTTTTAATTTAATTTAATTCCATGGCTACAGTCATCATCCACAGTGATTTTGGATCCCAAGAAAATAAAGTCTGTCACTGTTTCCATTTCTTTCCCGTCTATTTACCATGAAATGATGGGACTGTATGCCATGATCTTAGTTTGTTGAATGTTGAGTTTCAGGCCAGCTTTTTCACTCTCCTCTTTCACTTTCATCAAGAAGCTCTGCAGTTTCTTTTCTCTTCTTGTGAAAGGTAGTGTCATGAATATCTGAGGTTACTGATATTTCTCCCAGAAATCTTGATTCCAGCTTGTGCTTCCTCCAGCCTAGCATTTTGCATGATGTACTCTGCATATAATCAATGTTAAATAAGCAGGGCATCATAGATATTTTACATAACCCAATATATTCAAAATGCTATTGTTTCAACATAAAATCAATACAAAAATCATAAATTAGCTATTTTACATGTTATACTGCATGTAAAATTCAATGTATGTTTGCATCTCAATATGACTTAGCCACATTTCAAGTGCTTAATATTCAGATTTGACTAGTGGGCACCATATTGAACAGGCAAATCTATAAATCAAAGCATTGTCTTTAGATTGCTTCAAAAAGTGCCTAAAAATAGTTCCTTAACAATAAACTAAGTGATCAAGCACTCTCACTTTCGCTAAATGTTAACATTGTTTTTAAGTTTTATAGTGGAAAATCTTCCAACCAATTGAAAAGTAGACAATTATATAATGGACCCCTTGTGTGTATTACTCAGCTTCCATATTTATCCACTGATGGTGGTATTTAATCTCAATTCATGTCTCATCTTCATCTCCACCCACTTTCACCCTCTATTTTTATTTATGAAATGAATTAGACATCAACATTTCATTCATATCATTAAGTATTTATCTCAAAAAGATAAGTAGTTTAAAAATATGACCATAGTGTCATTAATTCATCTAAATAATGTGTCAATGCTTTCACACTATCCAATACTGAGTGTCAGTGTTCAAATTCCAAACATTTATGTGTCACGTTTTTTAACTGTGCTTTAAAATATTTAAACTGAGTTTTCTTATTTTTTTTCCTCTTTAGACTCTCAATCATTCTCTCTCTTTCTTCCCTTTCCCCATGTCTCCTTCTCATTCATTTGTGAAACAAACTTTAAAAATTGCTTTTAGTATTTCCATTTTGTTTTATTTTCACAAATTTTATTTCTGTAGTGTCTCCCACATTCTAAAATTTGTTGATAGTCCTGCTGTAATGAAACAGCTTCCTCTGTTCACTGTTTCCCTATACATTGGTAGATCTAGATTAAGTTTCAATTTTTTCGGAGATTATGTAATAGCATATCTGTATGCTATTCAGTCTTTTCAACAAAGATGTATATTTTCCATTAGGCAGCACATAGCATCTGCTTGTCTTTTTTATATTATATTAGCAGCTATTTGTGATTAATGTATAGCTCTGTTGAATCACTGAGGATTTAAAAAGAAAATCCAATCCAATTGTTCATTCCTCATATATTACCTAGAAAATTTCTATAAAAAGAAATTCTCCATTATTTCCTGCTTGAATACCCAATAATATGTACATTCCCTAAGGGAAAGACTTAAGTACTTCTTTGACTTTATCAGCTTTCAGCATAATTTCTCCTCAGACTCAGAAAATGAATGTTTTAAAAATTTTGTTAGTTTATGGGTATAAAACGAAAGATTCGTTTTTTTGTGATATCAAGCATGTGCCATCTTTGGTGAGTGAAAGCTCTAATAGGTTCCTGTGTCTTTTTAACATGATTCTTGCACTGTTCAGAGTTCCTTTGCCATCTGATATTAGGATATTGCAGACTCATCTTGTGTATTTTCTAGCCCAGAGCTAGAATGAGACATTTCTCTTCAGTATTTCGGGTTATTTTTGTGGAAGATCTATATGGGCACTAACTAAAGATGCTATTGGTCTTCCCTGGTGGTGCAGCAGATAAAGAATCCGCCTGTAGTGTGGAAGACCTGGGTTCAATCCCTGGGTTGGGAAGATCCACTGGAGAAGGGAACTGGCTACCCACTCCAGTACTGTGTCTTGGAGAATTCCATAGACTGTATAGTCCATGGGATCACAAAGAGTCAGACACGACATGACAGGACTGACTTTCACTTTCAAAGATGCTATTGCTAGGGAATAACCCATTATTTTGACATCTTTTTAGTAGAAAGTGCATTTTAAAAAAATGTACTTTGCTTGCTGGTTTTAAAGTAAAGCACATAATGAGTTCACAATAATATATTTAATTTCAGATGCAGATTATGGAATGTTTACTTAACCTGTTTAATCATATATTTACTTCTTCTTTACCTATGCTGAATGGCTCTTTATGAAGAACATTGGGGGTGAGAAAATTAAAACATGATACAATTTCTCAATTTTAAAGTGTTTAACAAACACAAGACTCTCCAAAATTAAAATATCAAATCACTGAAGGTGAAAATTTCAGGACTGGTGCGAGTGTAGCTGAGAACATTGCTGAGGCAGAAGCAGCAGCCTAGGGGAGGGGAATTTAAAAAAAAAAAAAAAATCGAACCATTTAAAACAATATAATTGCTTTAAAATTAATACTTTTGCAATACTTACTTTTGTTCCACTATAAATTTAGAATCAAATTACTTTTTTTAATTTAAATTTATTTATTTTAATTGGAGGCTAATTACTTTACAATATTGTATTGGTTCTGCCACACATCAAAATGAATCCTCCACGGGCATACACGTGTTCCCCATCCTGAACCCTGCTCCCACCTCCCTCCCTGTACTATCTCTCTGGGTCATCCTAGTGCACCAGCCCTGAGCATCCTGTATCTATCCTGGACTGGCGATGCATTTCTTATATGATATTATACATGTTTCAGTGCCATTCTCCCAAATTGTCCCACCCTCTCCCTCTCCTACAGAGTCCAAAAGACTGTTCTATACATCTGTGTCTCTTTTGCTGTCTCGCATACAGGGTTATCATTACCATATTTCTAAATTCCATATATATGTGTTAGTATACTGTATTGGTGTTTTTATTTCTGGCTTACTTCAATCTGCATAATAGACTCCAGTTTCATCCACCTCATTAGAATGTATTCAAATTTATTCTTTTTAATGGCTGAGTAATACTCCATTGTGTATATGTACCACTGCTTTCTTATCCATTCATCTGCTGATGGACATCTAGGTTGCTTCCATGTCCTGGCTATTATAAAGAGAGCTGTGATGAACACTGAGGTACACGTGTCTCTTTCAATTCTGGTTTCCTCGGTGTGTATGCCCAGCAGTGGGATTGTTGGGTCTTATGGCAGTTCTATTTCCAGTTTTTTAAGGAATCTCCACACTGTTCTCCATAGTGGCTGTACTAGTTTGCATTCCCACCAACAGTGTAAGAGGGTTCCCTTTCCTCAACACCCTCTCCAGCATTTATTACTTGTAGACTTTTGTATGGCAGCCATTCTGACTGGCATGAAATGGTACCTCATTGTGGTTTTGATTTGAATTTCTCTGATAGTGAGTGATGTTGAACATCTTTTCATGTGTTTGTTAGCCATGTGTATTTCTTCTTTGGAGAAATGTCTATTTAGTTCTTTGGCCCATTTTTTGAACTCTTACTGTTTGCAGATGACATGATCCTCTACATAGAAAACCCTAAAGATTCCACCAGAAAATTACTAGAGCTAATTAATGAATATAGTAAAGTTGCAGGATATAAAATCAGCATACAGAAATTCCCTCCATTCCTATACACTAATAATGAGAAAATAGAAAGAGAAATTAAGGAAACAATTCCATTCACTATTGCAAAAAAAAAGAATAAAATTCTTAGGAATATATCTACCTAAAGAAACTAAAGATAACCATAAAACACTGGTGAAAGAAATCAAAGAGGACACTAATAGATGGAGAAATATACCATGTTCATGGATTGGAAGAATCAATATAGTAAAAATGAGTATACTACCCAAAGCAATCTATAGATTCAATGTAATCCCTATCAAGCTACCAATGGTATTTTTCACAGAACTAGAACAAATAATTTCACAATTTGTATGGAAATACAGAAAACCTCGAATAGCCAAAGCTATCTTGTGAAAGAAGAATGGAACTGGAGGTATCAACCTGCCTGGCTTCAGGCTCTACTACAAAGCCACAGTCATCAAGACAGTATGGTAGTATCACAAAGACAGAAATATAGTCAAATTATTATGCTTTAAATCCATTTTGCAAAATTTTACCAGTGTGGATATGACCAACTGTGTGTGTATTTATATTCTTTGGTTACATTTTACTTTTGATTTTATTATTTTTGATTTTTTAGTGTAACTTTAATAATTATATGAAATATTTGCATGACTTTAAACTAAAATTTACAAGTGAAATCTAAAATAAAATTGACAAAAGAAACACTATTTAAAGAAGCCTCGTTTTTAAGATAGTCCCCTATATCTTTTTAGATATCTTTTATAGATATCTATATCTATAAGATAGTCCCCTATGTCTTTTTTCTTTCATTATAAGTAAGCTTCATCTTTATTTCATTGACTCTTATTTCATGATTTTTTAGTATAAGCAAGTATTTTTGTATTCTTCATCTTTCTTAGATAAATTCAAGCATACCATAAATCACTTTATAATAGTGTATAGATATAAGAAGTATGATTTTTAAAATCATAAATATTTTTGAAAATAATATTTTTGTGTGGAATGAAGGAGTAAAAACTATCTTTCATATTTTCCCTTGCCTGTTTTAAGCTCTCTGAAATAAGGACCTCATAGATATCCAAATTTTTTAATTTTATTGTCTCCTTGTGATGGGAAGGCTACACACTTTTTAGCAAATTATAAGCTTTTTATTGGGATATATTATATATATAATATATATTTGAACTCAGAACAAATATATTTTGTTCTGAGTTCAAAATGTCACATATGTGACATTTGGTTGTCATCTAGAGGTGGAAAAATAACAGCCATTGGGTTTACTACATTTTGGAAATTGAAGTATGACTTCTAAAATCATCTTATTTCCTCTGCATTTGAGAATACACCTTTGCCAGTAGGTAGTAGATATTAAATTCAGTAAAAAACAGTTTTATTTTACATGTATATTATATTCAGTTAAGTTCTGCTTTTTTAAATAGTATTTATTAAGATGTTTCATTGTATGAATGATAGAGCCAAGTGACAACATTTTGCTTTAAGTAATGTAAACCAGCTCAGAATTGCTATTAAGTTGTGTCTCTGAGTTGCTCCAGTCATGGCTGATTATCAAAGAATTAGTTTCAAATTCTATCCATTTGTTTTCTCTCAAATTTAAAATAGAGAAAGTATGGTGATCACTGAGTTAGTGTATGGTTTGCTTCAATCAGAGAATTTTGTCAGGTGTTTATATCTATTCTCTGCAATGAAAATTTGGATATCCCAAATGCCTGGAAACAATTTTCATGTTGCCTTTTATTTGTTGTTGTTCAGTCACAAAGTCATTTCTGACTCTTTAAGACCCCATGGACTGCAATATTCCAGTCTCCTCTGTCCTCCACTGTTCCCCAGAGTTTGCTCAAATTCATGTCCATTAAGTCAGTGATGCTAATCATCTCATCTAGCAGGCACAGTATTAACTTTGAAACTTGTATATATTGCATATATGCAAAAGATCAATATATTCCTGTCCTCAAATGAGTTATTACATGAAGTGCAGCAGATTTTTTGGAGAAAGCAATGGCACCCCACTCCAGTACTCTTGCCTGGAAAATCCCATGGATGGAGGAGCCTGGTGGGCTGCCATCCCTGTGGTCGCTGAGGGTCGGACAGGACTGAGCGACTTCACTTTCATTTTTCACTTTCATGCATTGGAGAAAGAAATGGTAACCCACTCCAATGTTCTTGCCTGGAGAATCCCAGGGTCAAGGGGAGCCTGGTGGGCTGCCATCTATGGGGTCGCACAGAGTCGGACATGACTGAAGTGACTTAGCAGCAGCAGATTTTTTATAAATGTGTTAGCTTTAGCCAAAATTAATATTATTTTAAAAATCTGTTGCATGTAATAACTCATTTGAGGTCAGGAATAGATTGATATCTTGCATATATGTAATATACATAAGTTTCAAGGTCAAATACCTTGTCAACTAGACTATACATTTTTAAAGTAAACACCTAGAAAATCAATTCTTTCTCAGTTTTCTACTTTTTTCTTTTTATTGTAGTACTCAAAAATGTGAACAAGGACTCTTTTGTTAAAAATAAAGGAAAATGCTCACCAACAGCCTGGAGTGTTTGGTACTTGTAAAGGGTACTTTAATGTGGAAGAGGAAACTGTTTTGAAAGAGAAATTTAGGCCATACAAAATGCAACTTTTCTGTTAATCCAGATATTGATCTCTGTTGAGTCTTATATTTTCCCACTTCAGAAATATACCTTTCATTGAGGAAGCCATCTTTGTAAAACATTAGCATGTTCAGAGACCAAAAGATGGTACAAATTATGGTGATGAATCATATTTTTGAAAATCCCATGAATTTATAAACTGCTTATCCAACTAATTGATTTTGAGGAATCCAATTAAAAGAGTGAAGTTAAAGGCAATTGGGAGTCAGGTCCAAAATCAAAGCAATGTTTAGCTGAAAGTGCATGAATAGTATAGGCAGCTAAACATTGGACAGAGTCACTGTATCAGACTTTACTGTAAAGAAAATATTTATTCATTTCCTCCATTTTGTAATTTTTAAATTATATGTGATTATTTTATTCCATTAATATAGATAATTCAGAGCTGAATCTAATCTAACTTTTTATATGCACCAGAAAATAATTAATTAAAGATTTTATGATATACAGGAAAAAATACCTCAAGGCTTAAAGATAATCATAACAAAAGAGATCCATTAAAATTGAGGAAAAATGCATGAGTTGAATATTCTATTTTTCCCCATTACCTCTTATACATTGCACTTCTAGCAATTAAGCTTCTTTCCATTCAGCTGTTACAGTTATTTAATTCTAAATACTGAAGAAACTGCATTTCATTGAAAAAGGCAACACTTTCATTTTGGCATAAAAGGCTTAGTTTATAAGAGATGAAATTTTAATCTGAATTTCTCTTTTAAGGGCATTGCATTTCATTATCTGGAAGACTTATATATAAATGGGAAAGATAGATTATTTTTTCCAAACTTAGAATGTTTAGAGATCCCTTAAAAAATGTTAATTTATTTTTTAGATGTGGAAATTTGGTTTTTGAATTGATAGACTGTTATTTTAGGGCTAAAAGTTGGGTATACATCAACCTAATGTTTCATTCCACATCTTCAAATGAATCATCTCCTTTTTTCTGTACTATTGTTTCCATATGTATGATAGGTGACCAAAAATTTTTTTTTTTGGTAACTTTTTTTTTTTTTAACTTTACAATATTGTATTGGTTTTGCCATATATCAAAATGAATCTGCCACAGGCATACATGTGTTCCCCATCCTGAACCCTCCTCCATCCTCCCTCCCCATACCATCCCTCTGGGTCGTCCCAGTGCACCAGCCCCAAGCATCCAGTATCGTGCATCGAACCTGGACTGGCGACTCGTTTCATATATGATATTATACATATTTCAATGCCATTCTCCCAAATCATCCCACCCTCTCCCTCTCCCACAGAGTCCAAATGACTGTTCTATACATCAGTGTCTCTTTTGCTATCTCATATACAGGGTTATTGTTACCATCTTTCTAAATTCCATATATATGCGTTAGTATACTGTATTGGTGTTTTTCTTTCTGGCTTACTTCACTCTGTATAATAGGCTCCAGTTTCATCCACCTCATTAGAACTGATTCAAATGTATTCTTTTTAATGGCTGAGTAATACTATATTGTGTATATGTACCACAGCTTTCTTATCCATTCATCTGCTGATGGACATCTAGGTTGCTTCCATGTCCTGGCTATTATAAACAGTGCTGTGATGAACATTGGGGTACACGTGTCTCTTTCATTTCTGGTTTCCTAAGTGTGTATGCCCAGCAGTGGGATTGCTGGATCATAAGGCAGTTCTATTTCCAGTTTTTTAAGGAATCTTCACACTGTTCTCCATAGTGGCTGTAATGCTTCATCTAAGGAATGGCTTTTCAGGTGACTCTGGTGGTAAAGAACCTGACTGCCAATACAGGAAACATTAAGAGATGTGGATTTCATACCTGGGTATGAAAGAGCCCCCAGACATAGGCATTGCAACCCACTCCAGTATTCTTGCCTGGAGAATCCCATGGACAGAGGAGCTTGGTAGTCTACAGTTGCAAGAGTCAAACACAACTGAAGCGACTTAGCATGCACTGAGGAACATTGACAACTATCTTCACTGTTTCAGCTCCTAGTCTTGTCTATTAAAGTAAGAAACAAATGGAATTCATTAGAGACCTTAACTCAATTTAACCCATCTTATCTACACTGTGTTAAAGTTCCAAGATGACTGTCAGAGCTGACTACCATTTCTGCATGCAGTCCCTTCCTTCCATCTATAAAAGCTCTTGCCCACTGATTGTCAGTGGGGAAGAGTCAGCCTTTGGACAGACACCTGCCTTCCTCCACCAATGTCGCCAGCATGCAAAATAAACCAAATTTTCCTTTCTACCAATGTGACCTCTTTATTGGCTTTTGAGTGGTGAGCAGTTGGACCCCCACCTTTCAGTAACACTAACACCTTTTGTAAAAGGGGCAGGGAATATATGTGTACCTATGGCTGGGGGCAGGAAGAGAAAGGGACGACAGAGGATGAGATGGCTGGATGGCATCACTGACTCGATGGACGGGAGTCTCAGTGAATTCCAGGAGTTGGTGATGGACAGGGAGGCCTGGCGTGCTGCAATTCATGGGGTCGCAAAGAGTCGGACACGACTGAGCGACTGATCTGATCTGATCTGATGGCTGATTATTCTTTCATTAAAATAAATAAAATTTTTAAAAAGCTACTCCTTAAAAAAATCCAAACATGGAAAAAGGAGTTTCAGTAACATAACTCATTTCTAGCATCTTCACAATTTTCATGTCTCATTTTGTGGATTTTACTGTTTTAATTAGAATCATTTCTTATCACCATCATTAGTTGGACCTGTTAAGAGATGACCAATTCTGACACTAAAAGGATATCACAGGGAATACTAAATTTTTGCTCAATTTCATCTTTTAGATAATTATTGTTAACATTATATTCTTTCGACAAATGATATTGTGTTTCCATCTTCAATCAGTGTTCTTTGCTTTTTTTTTTTAATTTAAATTCATTTATTTTAATTGGAGGCTAATTACTTTACAATATTGTATTGGTTTTGCCATACATCAACATGAATCTGCCACGGGTGTACACATGTTCCCCATCCTGAAACCCCCTCCCACCTCCCTCCCCCGTACCATCCCTCTGGGGCTGGTGTTCTTTGTCTTTTGAACACATTATGTAAGAAGAAGAAAAACGAAGACAGAAAGAGAAGTAAGAAAGTTCATCATCTCTAGCCATGTAGCATTACTTCTTAGTAATGAGTCTAGCAGTTCAAGAGGAATCTTTTCCTCTCTTAAACAGGAAAATAACACTGGTTCAATTTCTACTGAAGCATTATACCCAGTTTAAAGGAACATGCAAGAATCTAATAAATGGAGAAGGGGAATCACATCATCAATTTGATCTGACTTTTATGCAGTCTGTCTACAAAATCTGTGGACTAGAAAAAGGAAAGATACAACTCCAAGGACAGTAAAGATGAAGAAATACCCTACTCAAACTGACCTTCCGAAGTCTGTAACAGTAGTATCTGAATAATTGGATTCACTACCACACAAAGTCCCAGAAAATCTTTGTTGGAGAATAAATTACCTTGTACATCCTCTTTTGTACAATGGGTAAACCTTATATTCATCATCATCAAGGAAGTGTAATGATAACCGCTAAGTGAGCCCTTAGAAGCCAATACTCACAGGTAGTACATTGGGTAACATAGCACCTTGGGTAGTAATGTAGATAGCTTTAAATGAATGGTGTCAAGGAACTGAGAGGAAAGAAGTTTTATATAGTTTTAATGCAAACGCATAAGAGCCATGAACTTGTACTGTCTTCTTTTCAATGGAGATGATATGAAGTTACATAACAACTATATTTTTGACAATAAAACGCACACACACACACGTGCACACACACACAGACAGTCCCTCTACCAGTATAGGAAAAGACATTGCACTTACACTGGAAAAACCTTCACAGGCACTGATTGAATAACAAATATGTCAGCGCCTCTTCTCTATTCATTATTTTATATCTTCACTGATAAATCACCTTAGCTTACATTGGTCATGAATTTTGTAATAGATTTTATGGTCAAATTGTTTACCCAGCAAGTATTTTCTTTGCCCTGTACATCCTGTATGTGGCCCTGACCTAATCACAGGTCTGGTCTTCTATCATACATGAGCAGGCATGCTCAGTCACTCAGTCATGTCCAACTCTTGCAACCTCATGGACAGTAGCCCAACAGGCTCTTCCATCCATGGACTTTCCAGGCAAGAATACTAGAGTGGTTGCCATTTCCTACTCCATCTATGACACACAGTAGGCTCCATAAGGAAAAATACCAAGATAGCAGGTTCAAACTAAAACCATCTCCACCCAAAAGCTCACTGTTAACACTAAACTGACTAATTAAAAGCCTATGTAAAAAAAAAAAAAAAAAAAAAAAAAACTATGTCAAATTAATTTCACTATTCCAGGAAATGTTTCACCCAGGGATGTGAAATTACAAATTATGCTGTTTATTTTAGGAATTTCCCAAATATCTTTCTATTCAAACCTTAGCCTAACCACATTGTCAGGTTAATAGACCTCTCTCAGAGGAATGGTCATACTGTTTTAAACTCATTTCATAACTCTCAACTCGTCCTGACCAGTAAAACTTAACAATTTTTTTCACAAATTCTGATTAGGAGTCTAATTTGAAAAACCCACCTTAAGCCAATCCAAAACTCTTACAAATATTCTGCCTTTGACTTCCCTTCCATATGCTATCAAAACCCTACAACAGCAGAATAATAGTGTTTCTTACTGCAGTAAGCAATTAACTTTAGGTGATTTTAGTGGTGTCTATGGAAAACTGGGTATTTACATACACTCAAATGCTTGAATAAAAAGTGAATCAGTAGATGCGAAAATATTTATCCTCTTTGAAAGAAGACAACTTTGAAACACATAATGATATTTTAAATCACATTTTACAATATTTATTTCAGGTTGACTACTATAAATGAGCCAATGAAGGATCTTTGCATTTTCAAGATAGCATTTGTAAGAGAGAGGTGTCTTATGTGAATTCTATCTCCATAACCTATATGTAAAATAATACTAATACAAGAAAAGAACTCTAAAAAATTTACTGCCAAATAACCATAGAAAAGTTAGTTCCAGGCAAACTATGGATAGTAATTAAAAAAAAAATTTTTTACATAATAAGAAAAAATAGGCTTCTTCTAATGCATATGAAATAATTTCAAACACTGATCCCTCTTCTTTGAAGCTATTTGAAGAATTGATTTCTAAAGTTCATCTTTCCAGTTTAATATCATGTTAATTAACATCATAAAATATAGAGCTTGCAAAATATCACTGCTTCAATATTACGTTTTTTTCCTGGAGACCTTCTAACTTAAAAAAATTCTAGTATTTATATCTCATTGATTTACATGATTTAGTCTGTCAAAGGTATGTGAAATAGCTGATCTCACTTTTGCCCACAGAAAACTGTGTAGCATCCCTAAATTTTAGCTTCCGGTTTTGGCTGCCAATATGGTTGTAAGGGGGGATGAGACTCATTCTGTGCCCTAAAGAAATTTATATTCAAATAGTATTCTGAAAAAATAAACAGGACATTATAATATAATTTGCTAAGTATAGCAATTAAAATTGATATTCAGAACTAGAAGAGCAAGACTTATCCAAGCCCTGGAGATGTACAGTAGAATCCTCCTGAAAATTTTCTAGAAAATTAGATACTGCTTGACCATAATCTGTCATATGGAATTTTATGTAGTCAAAATCTCCAATGTTTTCTGGCTGTCTAGTAATGAAAACTATCTCATCCATAATCAACAAGACCTTAGGATGTTGTTGTTCAGTTGCTCTTTGTGACACCATGGACTGCAGCATCAGGCTTCCCTGTTCTTATGATATCTGTAACTAAATCATCAAAATATGCATTTAATATTTTTACTTTTTCATTGGCATATTTTATATTTTTCTTCTTAAAAATTATTGTGACTTGCTTAGTTTTTAAACATGTATTTGAATCTCTCAGCTATATACTTTACATTAATTGAACTTTTCTTTTTTAAAAAATAAATATGTAAGTTTTTTCCCAGATATAAATTTACCTTGTTGCTTCCTTCTTTCTCTCTTTCCAAAATGTGTAGTTAAATCGCTTTCCAAGTATAGACCACTGTGTGTGTGCTCTTACTCAGGCATGTACAACAATCCACTACCTCATGGACTATAACCTGCCAGACTCCTCTGTCCATGGGATTCTCCAGGCAAGAATACTGGAGTGGGTTGTCATTTTCTTCGCCAGGGGATCTCCCCCATCTGGGGATTGAACCCCTATCTCCAGCCATTCCTGCTTTGGCAGGCGGAGTCTTTATCACTGAGCCATCTAGGAAGACAAGTATACACCATTATATACTGGAATTTCCTTTGCTTTTGTGTGCATAGGCTTTTAATCACCTTTAAAATCTCAAAATAATAATTGGAAAACTCGGACGATTTTGAATTGCCTGCATAACATTGATAGGTTTTAACTGGTATGATTATCTATTGCTTCTGGCTGATGGCCAATATCTCTTAACTCTTCTAACAGCAAATTTTCATTAAACAACAAACTACATGCTTCAGAAAATGTGCTTGAATTTCTTTTAAGTGAAAGTGAAAGTCGGTCAGTTGTATCCAACTCTTTGCGACCCCATGGATTATATAGTCCATGGAATTCTCCAGGCCAGAACACTGGAGTGGGTTGCCTTTCCCTTATCCAGGGGATCTTCCCAATCCAGGGATCGAACCCAGGTTTCCTGCATTGGAGGCGGATTCTTTACCAGCTGAGCCACAAGGGAAGCCCAAGAATACTGGACTGGGTAGCCTATCCCTTCCCCAGGGGATCTTCCCAACCCAGGAATCGAACTGGGGTTTCCTGCCTTGCAGGGCCATTCTTTACCAACTGAGCTATGAGGGAAGCCCTCAAATTTCTTTAAAGCTTAAGGTATATTTCTCTAAGCCCTGATAAATATATATTTTTAATATATATCAAAATTTACAGCTTCCTAAGTTCCATCAACTCAAGATGAAGCAAAAAAAATAACTAAAAATATCTGCCTCTGTCAAGATTTAGATGGACAACCTTGGTTTGCCAATCAGATGAACTCACAAGAGACTTCAATTTGGAAAAAAAGAAGCACATGTTTATCTTTGAATAGTGGTAGTGATTGTAAGTGGAGAAGGCAATAGCACCCCATTCCAGTACTCTTGCCTGGAAAATACAATGGGCAGAGGAGCATGGTAGACTGCAGTCCACGGGTCGCTAAGAGTCGGACATGACTGAGTGACTTCACTTTCACTTTTCACTTGCATGCATTGGAGAAGGAAATGGCAACCCTCTCCAGTGTTCTTGCCTGGAGAATCCCAGGGATGGGGGAGCCTGGTGGGTTGCTGTCTATGGGGTCGTACAGAATTGGACATGACTGAGGTGACTTAGCAGCAGCAGCAGCAGTGATTGCAAGATATTAAGAATAGGTGGCAAGAATACACAGAAGAACTATGCAAAAAATATCTTCATGACACAGCTAATCACGATGTTGTGATGACTCACCTAGAGCCAGACATCCTGGAATGTGAAGTCAAGTGGGCCTTAGGAAGCATCACTACAAACAAAGCTGGTGGAGGTGATGGAACTCCAGTTGAGCTATTTCAAATCCTGAAAGATGATGCTGTGAAAGTGCTGCACTCAATATGCCAGCAAATTTGGAAAACTCAGCAGTGGCCACAGGACTGGAAAAGGTCAGTTTTCATTCCAATCCCAAAGAAAGGCAATGCCAAAGAATGCTCAAACTACCACACAACTGCACTCATCTCACATGTTAGTAAAGTAGTGCTCAAAATTCTCCAAGCCAGGCTTCAGCAATACATGAACCATAAACTTCCAGATGTTCAAGCTGGTTTTAGAAAAGGCAGAGGAACCAGAGATCAAATTGCCAACATCCACTGGATCATCAAAAAAGCAAGAGAGTTCCAGAAAAACGTATATTTCCACTTAATTGACTATGCCAAAGACTTTGACTGTGTGGATCACAATAAACTGAAAAATTGTGAAAGAGATGGGAATACCAGACCACCTGACCTGCCTCTTGAGAAACCTATATGCAGGTCAGGAAGCAACAGTTAGAACTGGACATGGAACAACGACTGGTTCCAAATAGGAAAAGGAGTATGTCAAGGCTCTATATTGTCACCTGCTTATTTAACTTATATGCAGAGTACATCATGAGAAACGCTGAGCTGGAAGAAGAAAAAGCTTGAATCAAGATTGCCGGGAGATATATCAATAACCTCAGATATGCAGATGACACCACCCTTATGGCAGAAAGTGAAGAGGAACTAAAAAGCCTCCTGTTGAAAGTGAAAGAGGAGAGTGAAAAAGTTGGCTTAAGGCTCTACATTCAGAAAACTAAGATCATGGTGTCTGGTCCCATCACTTCATGGCAAATAGATGGGGAAACATTGGAAACAGTGTCCGACTTTATTTTTTTGAGCTCCAAAATCACTGTAGATGGTGATTGCAAGCATGAAATTAAAAGAAACTTACTCCTTGGAAGGAAAGTTTTGACCATCCTAGATAGTATATTGAAAAGCCAAGACATTACTTTGCCAACAAACGTCCATCTAGTCAAGGCTATAGTTTTTCCAGTGGTCATGTATGGATATGAGAGTTGGACTCTGAAGAAAGCTGAGCACCAAATAATTGATGCTCTGAACTGTGGTGTTGGAGAAGACTCTTGAGAGTCCCTTGGACTGCAAGGAGATCCAACCAGTCCATCCTAAAGGAGATCAGTCCTGGGCGTTCTTTGGAAGGAATGATGCTGAAGCTGAAACACCTCATGCGAAGAAGTGACTCATCGGAAAAGACCCTGATGCTGGGAGGGATTGGGGGCAGGAGGAGAAGGGGACAACGGAGGATGAGATGGCTGGATGGCATCACTGACTCGATGGACATGAGTTTGAGTGAACTCCGGGAGTTGGTGATGGACAGGGAGGCCTGGCGTGCTGTGATTATTGGGGTCGCAAAGAGTTGGACAAGACTGAGTGACTGAACTGAACTGAACTGTGTTATTATAAGATTGAGTCTTATCCTATATGAGACTGTGACTATAGAAGCTGCCTCTAGAGCTTAGCAGAGGCAGAGGGAGATGGAATGGTTTCCTTAGCCAGCTGTTCTGTATTTTAGGAAGTTTCCTTCCATATCTGGTTTTTAAGTCCTTTCAGCAGTTCCACAGACCATCAAATCATTGTGTGTGTGTGTGTGTGTGTGTGTGTGTGTGTGTGTGTGTGTGTGCATGTATGTGCAAGCTCTCACTCAGTTGAGTCCAATTCTGTGTGACCTTATGGGCTATACCCCACCAGACTCCTCTGCCCATGGTATTCTCCAAGCAAGAATACTGGAGTGGCTTGCCATTTCCTCCTCCAGTGGATCCTTCAGACCCAGGGATCCAACCTACCTCTCTTGCCTTGCTGGTGGATTCTTTAGTGCTGTGCCACTGGGGAAGCCTTGAGGTTGTATGGTCTCATCAAAATTCTCAGTTCAGGAAGAAATCATTTACAAGCTTATCAGTGAACATTCCGTTCCTTGTATGATGTTGGTCTAAGGGCCTCAATTCTTTGTTGGCTCTTGTCCTGATGCTGCATGAAGTCCTTGACCTCTCATGGCAGCTCTCTTCATCGATACATACAAGGTGAGAAAGTAATTTAGAGAGTGTGGTAGCCATTTGGAAGTCAGCCATGTGCTCAGTTGCTCATGTCCAACTCTTTACAACCCCTGGACTGTAGCCCTCCAGGTTCTTCTGTCCATGGGATTCTCCAGGCAAGAATTATGGAGTGGGTTGTTACTTCCTCCTCTAGGAGGTCTTCCTGACGCAGGGACTGAACCCACGTTTCCTTGTGCTTCCTGCATTGGCAGGCATATTTTTACCACTGAGCCCCCTGGGAAGCCCGTAGAAGCCACAGTCTTTTGCAAATTAATCTGAAAGGGGGCATCTCCTAAATTTTCCTGTGCTCTGTAGGTTAGAAGAAGGTATCACAAGGGGAGGGTATTACTTGAGGCCTGGATATCAGGAAGAAGGATCATTGGGACTCTGAAGTCTACCTACAACAATTAGTCTTTAATCAACCTCAGGTTATCTTATGCTTAGCCAAAACAATAGCTGCAAAACAACTCCTTAAATAGAAAGCTATGAATGGTAGTAACAGAAAGGTAAAGCAACTCCATTTGTTAAGGCATTAGCACAGCATTCACATGGGGGGAAATTTAAACTTCAAATCTTTTTGTGGAATGTACAATTAGAAATTAACAACCCAAGATATATAAAATGAAATTTAAGAACTAAAATCTATGTTCTAAAAGAGTGCAATACTTTATGAAATGAAATTTTGAAATTTCAGAAGATACCCACAAATTCTTTAGTTACTGAGTAAAGATATATGCTCAGATGTATATGACTCTGGGCAAACCCATGGACTATAACCTGCCAAGATTCTGGGTCAATGGAATTTTACAGGCAAGAATACTGGAATGGGTTGCCATTTTATCCTCCAGGGATCTTCCTGACCTAGGGATCAATCTCTCTTCTCTTATGTCTTCTGAACTGACAGGTGAATTCTTTACCCCTGGGGTACCTGAGAACTCTGGTGAAAGATTCAGATCAGTTCAGTTTAGTCATATAGTTTTGTCTGACTCTTTGCGACCCCATGGACTGCAGCATGCCAGGCCTCCTTGTCCATCAAAAACTCCCGGAGTTTACTCAAACTCATGTCCATTGAATCAGTGATGCCATCCAACCATCTCATCCTCTGCCCTCCCCTTCTCCTCTCTCCTTCAATCTTTCCCAGTATCAGGGGCTTTTCAAATGAGTCAACTTTTCACATCAGGTGGTCAGAGTATTGAAGTTTCAGCTTCAACATCAGTCCTTCCAATGAACATTCAGGACTGATTTCCTTGAGGATGGACTGGTTGGAACTCCTTGCAGTCCAAGGGACTCTGCAAGAGTCTTCTCCAACACCACAGTTCAAAAGCATCAATTCTTTGGCAGTCTAGTTTCTTTATAGTCCAACTCTCATATCCATACATGACTATTAGAAAAACCATAGCCTTGACTAGATGGTACTTCGTTGACAAAGTAATGTCTCTGCTTTTTAATATGCTGTCTAAGTTGCTTATAGCTTTTCTTCCAAGGAGTAAGCGTCTTATTTCATAGCTGCAGTCATCATCTGCAGTGATTTTGGAGCCCCCAAATTAAAGCTAGCCACTATTTCCACTGTTTCTCCATCTATTTGCCATAAAGCGATGGGACAAGATGCCATGATCTTACTAGTCTGAATATTGAACTTTAAGCCAACCTTTCACTCTCCTCTTTCACTTTCAAGAGGTTTTTTAGTTCTTCTTCACTTTCTGCCATAAGTGTGGTGTCATCTGAAGTTATTGATATTTCTCCCAGTAAACCTGATACCCACTTGTGCTTCATCCAGCCAAGCATTTCTCGTGATGTACTCTGCATATAAGATAAATAAGCAGGGTCACAATGTAGTCTTGACATACTCCTTTTCCTATTTGGAATCAGTCTGTTGTTCCATGTCCAGTTCTAACTGTTGCTTCCTGATCTGCATACAGGTATCTCAAGAGGTAGGTCAGGTGGTCTGGTATTCCCATATCTTGAAGATTTTTCAACAGCTTATTGTGATCCACAGTCAAAGGCTTTGGCATAGTCAATCAAGCAGAAATAGATGTCTTTATGAAATTCTCTTTCTTTTTTGATGATCTAGCAGATGTTGGCAATTTGACCTCTGCATATTCTGCCTTTTCTAAAACTGGCTTGAACATCTGGAAGTTCATGGTTCACGTACTGCTGAAGCCTGGCCCTGAGGATTTTGAACATTACTTTACTATCATGTGAGATGAGTGCAATTGTGCAATAGTTTGAGCATTCTTTGGCATTGCCTTTCTTTGGGATTGGAATGAAAACTGACCTTTTCCAGTCCTGTGGCCACTGCTGAGTTTTACAATCTTGCTGACATATTCAATGCAGCACTTTCACAGCATCATCTTTCAGGATTTGAAATAGCTCAACTGGAATTCCATCACCTTCGCTAGCTTTGTTTGTAGTGATACTTCCTAAGGCCCACTTGACTTCACATTCCAGGATGTCTGGCTCTAGGTGAGTCATCACAACATCATGATTATCTGTGTCGTGAAGATCTTTTTTGTATGGTTCTTCTGTGTATTCTTGCCACCTCTTCTTAATATCTTCTGTCTCTGTTAGGTCCATCACATTTGTGTCCTTTATTGAGCCCATCTTTGCATGAAATGTCCCCTAGGTATCTCTAATTTTCTTGAAGATATCTCTAGTCTTTCCTATTCTCTTGTTTTCCTCTATTTCTTTGCATTGAACACTGAGAGATAAGGCTTTCTTATCTCTCCTTGCTACTCTTTGGAGCTCTTTATTCAAATGGGTATATCTTTTCTTTTCTCCTTTGCTTTTTGCTTCTCTTCTTTTCATAGCTAACTGTAAGGCCTCCTCAGACAGCCATTTTGCTTTTTTGTATTTCTTTTTCTTGGGGATGGTCTTGATTCCTGTCTCCTGTACAATGTCACGAACCTCCATCCATAGTTCATCACCACTCTGTTTATCAGATCTAGTCCCTTAAATCCATTTCTCACTTCCAATGTATAATCATAAGGGATTTGATTTAGGTCATCCCTGATCGGTCTAGTAGTTTTCCCCACTTTATTGAATTTAAGTCTGAATTTGGCAATAAAGAATTCATGATCTGAGCCACAGTCAGCTCCTGGTCTTGTATTTGCTGACTGTATAGAGCTTCTCCATCTTTGGCTGCAAAGAATATAATCAATCTGATTTTGGTGTTGACCATCTGGTGACATCCATGTGTAGAATCTTCTCTCATGTTGTTAGAAGAGGGTGTTTGCTACGACCAGTGTGTTCTCTTGGCAGAACTCTATCAGCCTTTGCCTTGCTTCATTCCGTATTTCAAGGCCAAATTTGCCTGTCACTCCAGGTGTTTCTTGACCTCCTACTTTTGCATCCAGTCCCCTATAATGAAAAGGACATCTTTTTTGGGTGTTAATTCTAGAACGTCTTGTAGGGCTTCATAGAACCACTCAACTTCAGCTTCTTCAGCATTACTGATCAGGGCAAAGACTTGGATTAACGTGATATTGAATGGTTTGCCTTAGAAACAAACAGAGATCATTCTGTCGTTTTTGAGATTGCAACCAAGTACTGCCTTTTGGACCCTTTCATTGGCTATGACAGCTACTCTATTTCTTCTGAGGGATTCTTGCCCACAGTAGTAGATATAATGGTCATCTGAGTTAAATTCACTTTAGTGTATTTAGCTCACTATTCCAGTCCATTTTAATTCACTGATTCCTAAAATGTTGATGTTCACTCTTGCCATCTTCTGTTTGACCACTTCCAATTTGCCTTGATTCATGGACCTAACATCCCAGGTTCCTATGCAATATTGCTCTTACAGCATCGGACCTTGCTTCCATCACCAGTCACATCCACAACTGGTTGTTGTTTTTACTTTGGCTCTGTCTCTTCATTCTTTCTGTAGTTTTTTGTTGACTGATTTCAAGTAGCATATTGGGCACCTACTGAGCTGGGAAATACATCTTTCAGTGTCCTATTTTTTTGCCTTTTCATACTGTCCATGGGGTTCTCAAGGCAGGAATACTGAAGTGGTTTGCCATTCCTTTCTCCAGTGGAACACATTCTGTCAGAACTCTCCACCATGGCCCATCCATCTTGGGTGGGCCCTACATGGGATGGCTCATAATTTTATTGTGTTAGACAAGACTGTGGTACATGTGATGAAAGATACAAAGATATTTTATTGTGGGTTATCTTGAATAACACTTGGCTAAAAATAATTTGCATTATAAAAATGACTCCAAAAAAGAAACCCTAGAAAATAAAAGAGAAAGCACTGCAATCTGGTGAAATATTTGATCACAACCAGGGAAAAATTTAAGACTGTATGTCATTCGTCTTACAAAGATTTTTTTATTAGCATTTATAGTAAGTCTTTGAAAGAAAATGCAGATATTTTGACTTCCCAAAAGATGGTCAGAATAGCCTTTGATCAACCAAAAGCTGAGTTTGTGCATGCTGTGTTAAGGGAAAGTGTCATTTTGGCAGGGATATAGCCTTGCCTGGGGAAAGGGAAAGTAGGAATAAATACTAGTGTCATCAGTAATAAGACATATTTCTAAGAGCAAAAAAAAAAAAAAAATGCAATCTTACTGCATAGTCAAAGGATTGCTTGAAAAACTTTTCATTCTTAGAAGAAAATAAACTTAGAATTTGAGTAATAGATGAGAAGAAATTAAAATTCAACTCATGCGAAGTCTTAAATCACCATTATATTTAGTGAAGTGAAGCGTCAAGGGATCTCAGAGGAACAAGGTATTTCTGAAAAAAATATAATTAAACAGAAATAGAAAGGGATCTCCATTCTATCATGTTAGGATTGCTCAAACTGCTGGCGACAAATCTTCAAAAGATCACCAGAGTTGTTCGTGTAAAATTGAGTTTATCGTCCACTACTATAAGACATTCGTTTGGTAAAGTCTTAGTGGTGTGTCTATGGGGCAAATAACAATGGGTTTTCAGTGTTTAGAGTGGCTATTTTAAGATGGGTCTTTCACTGGGGTGATATAATTGGAATGAGCAAATTTCATGGACTAATACTTTCAGGATTAGGACACAGTGAAAGTCTTGAAAATTAGTGTGAATGAATACAAAGTTTTTCAAAATTGAATGGTTTTGTCAATTTATTTATTCTTCTTTTTTTGAGTTTTATGGTATCATGTTTTATGTTTTTTTTATTATTTTTTTATTTTATTTCATTTTTAAACTTTACATAATTGTATTAGTTTTGCCAAATATCAAAATGAATCTGCCACAGGTATACATGTGTCAATTTAAATAAGAGGAGTTTTATCCTGAAATGGGGGCTTTGGCTCAGATGAGTTATCTAATGTCCTGAGAAGGAAGTTAATTTAGCATTTTAATATTCAGATAAATTGATTTCCTGAAAGTTCCAGAAGTACATAAAGACATTATTTACTGATTTACAGACTTGTCTTCTGGGGAAAGACTTTCTTTGAACAAATAGTAAAAATATAGGCAGTTTTAATTCTCAGTTCTAATAGTCATGCTACATGTCTGCAGGCAGTATTAGTTCTCAGTACTGTTATTCCCATACTTTCAAACAAGAGAGTTTTAGTAAGTTTCTATCACTTATTCTAGAATAAGACCAAAGGCAAACAGATAAAAAAAAAAAAACAAACCAAACAACAACAAAAAAAAACACTGCTAGCAAAAGGGTTATTCTAAATGTAAGACAGCATCTGTCTTCTGGTCCAGAGTAAACATTGTATATATATAATACCCATTTAAGTTGATCATGAGAAAGGGGACAGAAAAGTGAGGTTAGAATTGATAGGGGATGATAGTAAGACAAAATGAAAGAACAATTCTCAGTTCTCAGAAGTACAAGTCTTAGGAAAAAATAAATGGGAAATAAGTACTATCTGAGGATTGGGTTTATCAGTAAAGTTCCCTGAATCAAAAATGAATGAATTTTAAACAAAGAAAATTAAAAATAGTAAAAAATAAAAAAACAAAATGGGTGATTTAGTTTCATGTTGGCAACTTTTGCAATACAACCTTTGAAGAAAACATCCTAATTATTTACATTACCAAAAGTTGCACAATGAAAAAGTGGCAGAAATTATATTAGAATCTAACAGTATCTTACTTAAAAATCTATAAAGTTAAGCAAGGATCATGTTATCTTATAAATGATTATATCAAACAAACATGCATAATTGATGCTTGATTTGTTGTTGTTCAGTCTCCAAGTCATGCCTACCTATTCACGACCCTATGAACTACAGCACACCAGGCTTCCCTGCCCTTTATCATGCTTGATATGTATATTTAACAGATGCTTGGTAAGTAAATACATATTTTTTGTTTATTTTTTGACTTCTCAAAAGACCATCAGAATAACCTGTTGATCAACCAAAGTTAGGTTTATTTCCTGCTGTAGTAAGGAAAAGTGTCATTCTGACAGAGATAATAGTTCTGTCATCTATGAAGCTATGAAGTATCCAGCTTCATACATTGATGACTTCACTACTTTAGTTGTATCTGTCTATTATGTATATGTGCATGCATGTGTGAAAGAAGTTAGTATTAATAGCTCATGTAATGACAGATTACATTATGTAATGACAGCTTATTTTACATTTTGTGACATTAGAAGACAATGTGCTCATGGATACATATTATGATGATACATTCTGATGATATAGAATTATTTCCAATTATTTCTCCTAATGAGGAGAAATGAGAGGATTTATCATTTTTCTTATAAAAAAACTGTACACTCAGCATCTGTTCAAATTCCTTATTCAACTTTCTTTAAATGCTACTCAGTTCAGTTCCATCCCTCAGTCGTGTCCGACTCAGCAACCCCATGAACCACAGCATGCCAGGCCTCCCTGTCCATCAAAAACTCCTGGAGTTTTCCCAAACTCATGTCCATTGAATGAGGGATGCCATCCAACCATCTCATCCTCTGTCATCCCCTTCTCCTCCTGCTGAAAATCTTTCCCAGTATTAGGGTCTTTTCAAATGAGTCAGTTCTTTGCAACAGATGATCAGAGTATTGGAGTTTAAGCTTAAATATCAGTTCTTCCAATGAACACCCAGGACTGATTTCCTTTAGGATGGACTTGTTGGATCCCCTTTGCAGTCCAATGTAATCACAAGAGTCTTCTCCAACACCACAGTACAAAAGCATCAATTATTCTGCACTCAGCTTTTTTTATAGTTCAACTCTCATATCCATGCATGACTACTGGAAAAACCATAGCCTTGACTAGATGGACTGTCGGGAACCATGTTAGGCATTACTGACAAAATAGAGGCACGGCCCCCAACCTCCTCTCCTCATTCCACAGGCACAGACCCAGGATGAAGGAGTTAGCTCTTGTGATTCTGACTTGTTCTTTCCTTTCTTCCGTTGAGTTGGCTGGAAGGAATGTCAAGGTGCTTGAGAGAAGCATGAGAAAGCACAAAGCCTTCTACAGTTGTGCCCAGAAAATAATCTATAAAGTAATCATTGACATTTGTTCAAGGATCTTTACAAAGAATGTTCTAGGATGAGCATGTAAGCTGCAGCTTGAGGCCATGGGAAGGATTGTTATCTGAGACCCGTTTGTGAGGCAAATATTTGTGGCAAAACAAGTTTGTTGAGTTTAGGGTTTAGGAATAAATTGAGAATAGCTAGAAGCCTTTTTAGAAGATAGTGATCTAAAGATGCTAGGGGCAAACAGGATTTAGAAAGATAAGAAATAAACTGAGGAATGTAGCATGAGTTACAATGTAATTACAAGTTAAGTATAGGACACATAAGAGAAAGTAGATAATAGATAGCAAGCCGATTTTGAGAGAATTGCTGAAGCAGGAACTCTGTAGGACAACAATGATTTCTGGAGGCAGTAAATCTGGGTGGGGAAAACTGAAAATGTCAAACCTCTGACCTAATGCTTTTGTCAATAAAAGAGAACCTGAAGTTTGAAATAAACATGTAGTTCCTTACTATGAGTCAGAGGCTACATCATCGTCTGTGGACACCGCTCACCCCTTCAGGCTGATTCCCTGGCAGCTGGAGCTGGACTCCGGCAATGGACCTCTGTTGACAAGGTAATTTATGTGCTTTTAAATATGCTGTCTAGGTTGGTCATAACTTTCCTTCCAAGAAATAGCATTCTTTTAATTTCATGGCTACAATAACCATCTGCAGTGATTTGGGAGCCCCAAAAAATAAAGTCTGACACTGTTTCCCCATTTATTTGTCATGATGTAATGGGACTGGATGCCATGATCTTAGTTTTCTAAATGTTGACCTTTAAGCCAACGTTTTTACTCTCCACTTTCACTTTCATCAAGAGGCTTTTGAGTTCTTCTTCCCTTTCTGCCATAAGGGTGGTGTCATCTGCATATCTGAGGTTATTGATATTTCTCCCAGCAATTTTGACCCAACTTGTGCTTCATCCAGCCCAGCGTTTCTCATGATGTACTCTGCATATAAGTTAAATAAGCAGGGTGACAATATACACCCTTGACGTACTCCTTTTCCTATTCGAAACCAGTCTGTTGTTCCATGTCCAGTTCTAACTGTTGCTTCCTGACCTGCATATAGTATGCTCAAGAGGCAGGTCAGGGGGTCTTGTATTCCCATCTCTTTCAGAATTTTCCACAGTATATTGTGATCCATACAGTCAAAGGCTTTGGCATAGTCAATAAAGCAGAAATAGATTTTTTTTCTGGGACTCTCTTGCTTTTTTGATGATGCAGTAGATGTTGGCAATTTGATCTTTGGTTCCTCTGCCTTTTCTAAAACCAGCTCGAACATCTGGAAGTTCATGGTTCATGTATTGCTGAAGCCTGGCTTAGAGAATTTTGAGCATTACTTTACTAGCGTGTGAGATGAGTGCAATTGTGTGGTAGTTTGAGCATCCTTTGCCATTGCCTTTCTTTGGGATTGGCATGAAAACTGACTTT
Source organism: Bubalus kerabau (assembly GCF_029407905.1). Classification (NCBI taxonomy): domain Eukaryota; kingdom Metazoa; phylum Chordata; class Mammalia; order Artiodactyla; family Bovidae; genus Bubalus; species Bubalus kerabau. The sequence goes on from NC_073625.1 coordinate 61,451,803, forward strand.
TCCAGTCCTGTGGCCACTGCTGAGTTTTCCAAATTTGCTGACATATTGAGTGCAACACTTTCATAGCATCATCTTTCAGCAACTGAAGTAGTTCAACTGGTCATTCCATGACCTACACTAGCTTTGTTCATAGTGATACTTCCTAAGGTCCACTTAACTTCACATTCCAGGATGTCTGGCTGTAGGTGAGTGATTACACTGTCGTGATTATCTGGGTCATGAAGACCTTTTTTGTATAGTTCTTCTGTATATTCTTGCCACCTCTTCTTAATATCTTATACTTCTGCTAGGTCCATACAATTTCTGCCCTTTATTGAGTCCATCTTTGCATGAAATGTTCCCTTTGTATCTCTAACTTTCCTGAAGAGATCTCTAGTCTTTGCTATTTTCTTGCTTTCCTCTATTTCTTTGCACTGAACACTGAGGAAGGCTCTCTATCTCTCCCTGCTATTCTTTGGAACTCTGAATTCAAATGGGTATATCTTTCCTTTTCTCCTTTGGTTTTTGCTTCTCATCTTTTCACAGCTATCTGTAAGGCCTCCTCAGACCGCCATTTTGCTTTTTTGCATTTCTTTTTCTTGGGGATGGTCTTAAAACTTGTCTCCTGTACAATGTCATGAACCTCTATCCACAGTTCATCAGGCACTCTGATTATCATATCTAGTCCCTTGAATCTATTTCTCACTTCCACTGTATAGTCATAAGGGATTTGATTTAGGTCATTCCTGAATGGTCTAGTGGTTTTCCCTACTTTCTTCAATTTAAGTCTGAATTTGGCAATAAGGAGTCCATGATCTAAGCCCCCGTCAGCTCCTGGTCTTGTTTTTGCTGACTGTTTAGAGCTATGCCATCTTTGGCGGCAAAGAATATAATCAACTTGATTTTGGTGTTGACCATCTGGTAATGTCCATGTGTAGAGTCTTCTCTTGTGTTGTTGAAAGAGGGTGTTTGCTATGAGCAGTGTGTTTTCTTGGCAAAATTTTGTTAAGCTTTGCCCTGCTTCATTCTGTATTCCAAGGCCAAATTTTCCTGTTACTCCAGGTATTTCTTGACTTTCTACTTTTGCATTCCAGACCCCTATAATGAGAAGGACATATTTTTCAAGTGTTAATTCTACAAGGTCTTGTAGGTCTTCATATACCTGCTCAACTTCAGCTTCTTCAGCATTACTGATCAGGGCATAGACTTGGATTACCGTGATATTGAATAGTTTGCCTTGGAAATGAATAGAGATCATTCTGTCATTTTCAAGATTGCATCAAAGTACTGCATTTCAGACTCTTTTGTTGACTATGATGGCTACTCCATTTCTGCTAAGGGATTCTTGCCCACAGTAGTAGATATAATGGTCACCTGAGTTAGGGGCAGTGGCCAGGAGGAGCTACCCCATGCCCCCATGCCCGAACAAGGGGTGGCGGTTGGGAGGAGCAACCGCATGCCTGAGACCAGGGGCAGTGGCCGGGAGGACCAACCCCACGTCCAAGGAGCCGTGGCTGCGTGGGCACAGGAGGGCCTAGAGGAGCTATCCTGTGTTGAAGGTCAGGAAGGGTGGCGGTGAGGAGATATCCCTCGTCCAAGGTAAGGAGCAATGGCTGCGCTTGGCTGGAGCAGCCGTGAAGAGATACCCAACGCTCAAGGTAAGAGAAACCCAAGTAAGTCGGTAGGTGTTGCAAGAGGGCATCAGAGGTCAGACACACTGAAACCATATTCACAGAAAACTAGTCAATCTAATCACACTAGGACCAAAGCCTTGTCTAACTCAATGAAACTGAGCCATGCCCGTGGGGCAACCCAAGATGGGCTGGTCATGATGGAGAGATCTAACAGAATGTGGTCCACTGGAGAAGGGAATGGCAAACCACTTCAGTATTCTTGCCTTGAGAACCCCATGAACAGTATGGAAAGGCAAAATAATAGGATACTGAAAGAGGAACTCCCCAGGTCAGTAGGTGCCCAATATGCTACTGGAGATCAGTGGAGAAATAACTCCAGAAATAATGAAGGGATGGGGCCAAAGCAAAAAGAATACCCAGCGGTGGATGTGACTGGTGATAGAAGCAAGGTCCAATGTTGTAAAGACCAATATGGCATAGGAACCTGGAATGTCAGGTCCATGAATCAAGGCAAATTGGAAGTGGTCAAACGGGAGATGACAAGAGTGAATGTCGACATTCTAGGAATCAGCAAACTAAAATGGACTGGAATGGGTGAATTTAACACAGATGACCATTATATCTACTACTACGGGCAGGAATCCCTCAGAAGAATGGAGTAGCCATCATGATCAACAAAAGAGTCCAAAATGCACTACTTGGATGCAATCTCAAAAATGACAGAATGATATCTGTTTGTTTCCAAGGCAAACCATTCAATATCACAGTAATCCAAGTCTATGCCTCTATCAGTAACACTGAAAAAGCTGAAGTTGAATGGTTCTGTGAAGACCTATAAGACCTTTTAGAATTAACACCCCAAAAAAGATGTCCTTTTCATTATAGGGGACTGGAATGCAAAAGTAGGAAGTCAAGAAACACCTGGAGTAACAGGCAAATTTGGCCTTGGAATACGGAATGAAGCAGGGCAAAGACTAATAGAGTTTTGCCAAAAAAAAATGCACTGGTCATAACAAACACCCTCTTCCAACAACACAAGAGAAGACTCTATACATGGACATCACCAGATGGTCAACACCAAAATCAAATTGATTATATTCTTCACAGCCAAAGATGGAGAAGCTCTATACAGTCAGCAAAAACAAGACCAGGAGCTGACTGGGGCTCAGATCATGAAGTCCTTATTGCCAAATTCAGACTTAAATTGAAGAAAGTAGGGAAAACCACTAGACCATTCAGGTATGACCTAAATCAAATCCCTTATGACTATACAGTGGAAGTGAGAAATAGATTTAAGGGCCTAGATCTGATAGATAGAGTGCCTGATGAACTATGGAATGAGGTTCGTGACATTGTACAGGAGACAGGGATCAAGACCATCCCCATGGAAAAGAAATGCAAAAAAGCAAAATGGCTGTCTGGGGAGGCCTGCAGATAGCTGTGAAAGAAGAGAAGTGAAAAGCAAAGGAGAAAAGGAAAGATATAAGCATCTGAATGCAGAGTTCCAAAGAATAGCAAAGAGAGATAAAAAGCCTTCCTCCGTAATCAATGCAAGGAAATAGAGGAAACTAACAGAATGGGAAAGACTAGTAATCTCTTCAAGAAAATTAGTGATACCAAGGGAACATTTAATGCAAAGATGGGCTCAATAAAGGACAGAAATGGTATGAACCTAACAGAAGCAGAAGATATTAAAAAGAGGTGGCAAGAATACACAGAAGAACTGTCCAAAAAAATCTTCATGACCCAGATAATCACGATGGTGTGTGATCACTAACCTAGAGCCAGACATCCTGGAATGTGAAGTCAAGTGGGCCTTGGAAAGCATCACTATGAACAAAGCTAATGGAGGTGATGGAATTCCAGTTGAACTATTTCAGTTGCTGAAAGATGATGCTGTGAAAGTGTTGCACTCAATATGTCAGCAAATTGGGAAAACTCATCAGTGGCCACAGGACTGGAAAAGTCAGTTTCATTCCAATCCCAAAGAAACACAATACCAAAGAATGCTCAAACTACAGCACAATTGCACTCATCTCACACGCTAGTAAAGTAATGGTCAACATTCTGCAAGCCAGGCTTCAGCAATACATGAACCATGAACTTCCAGATTTTGAGCTGGTTTTAGAAAAGGCAGAGGAATCAGAGATCAAATTGCCAACATCTACTGGATCATCGAAAAAGCAAGAGAGTTCCAGAAAAACATCTATTTCTGCTTAATTGTCTATGCCAAACCTTTGACTGTGTGGATCACAATAAACTGTGGAAAATTCTGAAAGAGATGGGAATACCAGATCATCTGATCTGCCCCTTGAGAAACCTGTATGCAGGTCAGGAAGCAACTGTTAGAACTGGACATGGAACAACAGACTGGTTCCAAATAGGAAAAGGAGTACGTCGAGGCTGTATATTGTTACCCTGCTTATTTAACTTATATGCAGTGTACATCATGAGAAATTCTGGGCTGGAAGAAGCACAAGCTGGAATCAAGATTGCTGGGAGAAATATCAATAACCTCAAATATGCAGATGACATTACCCTTATGGCAGAAAGTGAACAGGAACTCAAAAGCCTCTTGATGAAAGTGAAAGAGGAGAGTGGAAAAAGTTGTCTTAAAACTCAACATTCAGAAAACTAAGATCATGGCATCTGGTCCCATCACTTCATGGCAAATAGATGGGGAAACATCGGAAACAGTGTCAGACCATTTTTGGGGGCTCCAAAATCACTGCAGATGGTGATTACAGCCATGAAATTAAAAGATGCTTACTCCTTGGAAGGAAGGTTATGACCAACCTACATAGCATATTAAAAAGTAGAGACATTACATTGCCAATAAAGGTCCGTCTAGTCAAGGCTATGATTTTTCCAGTGGTCATGTATGGATGTGAGAGTTGAACTGTGAAGAAAGCTGAGCGCTGAAGAATTGATGCTTTTGAACTGTGGTGTTAGAGAAGACCCTTGAGAGTCCCTTAGAACCCCAAAGAGATCAAACCAGTCAACCCTAAAGGAAATCAGTCCTGAGTAGTCATTTTAAGGACTGATGCTGAAGCTGAAAGTCCAATCCTTTGGCCACTTGATGGGAAGAACTGACTCACTGTAAACAACCTTTTTGCTGGGAAAGATTGAAAGCAGAATGAGAAATGGGCAACAAAAGGTGAGATGGTGGTGTCACTTTGAGTAAGCTCCAGGATTTGGTGACGACAGGGAAGGCTGGTGTGCTTCAGTCCATGGGGTCACATAGAGTCAGACATGGACTGAGGACTGAAATGAACTGATAACATCTGAGAACCATGTAGATTTAGGAAAAATGGTAGCCAGTTATAAGTACAGCTGAAGCTGAAGCTCCAATATTTTGGCCATGTGAAGAGCTGATGACTTATTGGAAAAGACCCTGGTGCTGCGAATGATTGAAGGTAAAAGGAGAAAGGAGTGGCAGAGGATGAGATTATTAGATAGCATCAGGGACTCAATGGACATGCATGTGAGTAAACTGAAGGAAATAGCAGAGGACAAGGGAGCCAGGCATGCTACAGTCCATGATGTCACAAAGAATGAAACATGAATTTGCGACTGAAAAACAAAAACAGTAAGTAGAAAACTGAAGTAATGGGTTAATTACAGAGTTCATCATATCTGAATTAATTTGCTTTTAATGAACCTGCTTTCCTGGTGGCTCAGAGGTTAAAGTGTCTGCCTGCAATGCAGGAGACAGGGGTCTCCAATCCCTGGGTCGGGAAGATACCCTGGAGAAGGAAATGGCAATCCAGTTCAGTATTCTTGCCTGGGAAATCCCGTAGACAGAGGAGCCTGGTGGGCTACAGTCCACTGGGTCGCAAAGAGTCAGACACAACTGAGCAACTTCACTTTCACTTTAGTGAACCTGCTATGAGTCCTCTATTCTGCATCTGGATACCACTGGTTCCAAGTTACAGGAATTTGAATTGATAACAGAAAGAATGCAGTGGTAATGAGATTACAGTAAAATTAATCAGAGATTTCCAGAGTGGTAGAGAGCTAGTTTTAGGCAGTGTTAGCACATCAGTGGCAGAACAGCATGTTTAAGTAATTCAAAGGGACCACAAGGAAACTTCACAAGTTACAACCATTTCCATGGCAACAACTGATTCAAAGCTCTCAAAAACAGTGCAATTGTACTGATGTTCTGCCTAGTAGCTCTGAGGGGAAGCATGGCTGCCCCACCATATTTCAAGAAAAGGTGTTAAAGGCACAGTGGGTATTTCCAAATGCTCCACAGTGCACAATGAAGGGACCACTTCCTATCCCCTTAAACAGAAATGACACAAGTATAAATACAAAATGCAATACTTAAAACAACTTGCTCAGCCACCATTAAAGCAAACTATTCCAAAGATTTCATATCAATAAACATAGTCAGCAATTTGAAGACATACAAATGAGTTATCTAATGGTATTTGCAGGGGGTGGAATTGGGGAGAATATTCCTATCAGATTCTTTCAGTGGAGTAATGCATTTACAATATGTTTTAGGTAGAGTCACTTATTTGTTTCACAAATGCTTCAAAGGCCATTTGAAATAGTGATTGCAACCTTAGCAAAGCCAAAAACTCCAAAATATGATAAATATTTTGAACTTTTCACAAGTGCCTACATAAAGAAAATTTCCATGACTTCCTGAATCTCTTGGAATCACATTCCCTGAATTTTTACTTTGGAGTATGTTTCTGTTTAAAAAAAAAAATGAAAGTATAACAAGTTAACAAATATAAATTGATCTTATTGAAGATTTAGCTTTTCAAAGTTGGAAAAGTAAAAGGTGCCTTATGATTTTTTTAGCTGTCAATCACATCACAGCATTGGGTAGCTTGTTCTATATATTAGTCATTTAAATGTATCTGTCAAAATGGAAAGTATGTGGGTAGTCACTTGAAAGTTCAAGCAAATTTAAATGAATTAAAGGTTCAAATAAGTAATTACTGTCATTGGATAAAAGGTTACTTAGGACTAAACCTGACTACTGCATCTATTTTACAGTCTCCAGTCAAAGTTAGCTGCCATATATCATTGTCACTCTTTGAAAAAAGCTGACACAGCCTTTAGTATGCTGACATTGAAACTAATTTTACAAGATATTTTGAATGAAATTAATCATAAGACCTGAGTTCTAAAGATATTCTATTTCTCTTTAATTCTAAGGATGAATCTCTGATGGGTTAAGTGCTGTAAATCTCCCATAGACACAGTCATGAGTACCTTCAAATGCCACTCAATGTCCCCAAAATGACATGTATAGAAAAAGATCAATTGTAGGTAAACATAAATGGAAAGCAGTAAGAAAATCAAATTTTTCAAAGAATTGTTATGGTGATTTGAATTTTGTAAAATACCAGTATTGCTCAAAATCCTCAGACAGAGCTAGTGATAGTTGAGAAGGTCAATTACAAACTCCAAATTTTTGAGAACAAAATATTAAAAATAAAAATAATAATATAAATTTAAGGAAAAATTTTTAAAAGTTATATTAAACCTACATAATCTGTAATGAATAAATATAGTAATAGCTTGTCGAGCATAATGTGCTAAGTATATTTTATTCATCAAGTTTAATCATCCCCCAAATTGGACAAAATTGTATTCCAATGTTTTGCTATGGTCAAACTAAGGAGCATCAAATTTAAGTAAGACTTAGGGTTGAATAAGCAGAATGTGTCATGCTCTAGATTCAAATCCAGGTCTTCCTCCCTGATGCTTCAGATGGTAAAAGCATTTGCCTGCAATGCAGGAGACCCAGGTTTGATCCCTGGGTCAGGAAGATAGCCTGGAGAAGGAAATGGCAACCCACTCCAGTACTCTTGTCTGGAAAATTCCATGAATGGAGGAGCCTGGTGGGCTACAGTACATGGGGTCACAAAGAGATGGACATGACTGAGCTATTTCACTTTCTTTCTTTTCTTCTTGGTTTCAAAACTTGTCTTTTCTTTTTTTTTTTTTTTTTTTTTTGGATAAGAAATGTGGTTTATTATGTTTACCTCTAGACTGATTTTCCAAGTGATTTGTGAAGCTGTTTCTGCTACGTCACTTCAGTCGTGTCTGACTCTGTGCGACCCCATAGACGGAAGCCCACCAAGCTCCCCCGTCCCTGGGATTCTCCAGGCAAGAACACTGGAGTGGGTTGCCATTTCCTTCTCCAATGCATGAAAGTGAAAAGTGAAAGTGAAGTCGCTCAGTCGAGTCCGACCCTCAGCGACCCCATGGACTGCAGCTTACCATGCTCCTCCATCCATGGGATTTTCCAGGCAAAAGTACTGGAGTGGGGTGCCATTGCCTTCTCCGCAAAACTTGTCTTTTCTAATTGAGATTTAATAATTGTTCAGATTATGTTATCAGTGTTGATACTAAATTAACCTGAATGGCATTTATAGAAGTTAGCCCTTGCTACTTCACAATGTGTTAGTTCCTAAGTCGTGTCCCACTCTGTGACCCAATGGACTGTAGCTTACCAGGCTCCTCTGTCCATGTGATTCTCCAGGTAAGAATACTGGAGTGTGTAGCCATTCCCTTCTCCAGGGGATCTTCCCAACCCAGGGATTGAACCCAAGTCTCTTGTGTTGCAGACAGATTCTTTACCATCTGAGCTGCCTGTGCACCCTCTCAAATAATTAGTGACTCAAAATACTTGTTCCCTTGATTCTGTTGTTTGGCCAGGTGATTTGTTTAATCCAGAATGGGTGGTCTAGATTGGCTTAACTCTCATGTCTGAGGCATTATCTGGGACTGGGCCACTCAGGCTCTGTCTCTATGCTCTAAAATGCTACCCTGGGCTTTCTCACACAGTGATCAAAGGGTTCCCATGTAGAAGAGTGGGCAAGCACTCAGCAAGCCTTGGGTTACTTTATCTTTGTTTCTGCTAACCAAAGCAAGTTACAAAACAAAGCCCTGGTCCAAATGGTGAAGAAATAGACTACATTTCTTGAGAGATTGTTTGGAGGTTCTAGCTGGGGAGTACAGCCACTTGTATTGCTGCTAAGTCGCTTCAGTCGTGTCCGACTCTGTGCGACCCCATGGACTGCAGCCCACCAGGCTTCTCCATCCATGGGATTCTCCAGGCAAGAATACTGGAGTGGGTTGACATTTCCTTCTCCAATGCATGAAAGTGGAAAGTGAAAGTGAAGTTGCTCAGTCGTGTCTGACTCTTAGCGACCCCATGGACTGCAGCCTATCAGGCTCCTCCATCCATGGGATTTTCCAGGTAAGAGTACTGGAGTGGGGTGTCATTGCCTTCTCCCAGCCACTTGTATACCCTTGAGCAAAAACAAACAGACAAACAAACAAAAAAAAGGTCTTCTTCTATTAGGGAAGGCTGTCCTCTTCAACCAAGCATGCATCTTTGGGAAGGATGTGCATGGAGCTGTGAGGCAGTAAAGGGGCCCCTGCCTAGCTAGTCAGATCAGCTGAATCAACCCTGCAATCAATGAAGACACAGATGTTGGAATCACATCTCCTTCATATTCAGAAACAGACTTCATCTCTTGATGAGAAGTGACACACGTTATTGTACCCTTTAAAAAAATTAATCCACATAAGACTTATCTTTTTAATAATTTAATTTTTTCTTGCTTTTATAACGAGCTAGAAGGTAAGTTAACCACAAATCATCATCTCTGCCTCAATCAAGATTCAAAAATTTGGTTTGTTTGAAATAGAGTAAATCACATATTTAACATCAAGAATATCACACTTAGTATATGTTTTGGTTTAAAGGTACTTAACTTGCATTTTAATATTATTTGATGCTCATAATAATCATGTGAAAAGCAGGAATGGTAGAAAATTACATTCCTCATTGAATAAAAGATAATCTAGGAATACTGAGTTTTAATTAACTATTTAAGGTCACAGCAATTTTGTAGTCAGTGAAGAACTGAAATTGGTGGTTGGTTTTGCTTCCAGTTCTGTGGCCAGTACAATATGCTGGAAGAAGCTGAATTAATCTTATGACCATTTTTTAAAATTCCTTTAAAAAGATCTACTCAAAAGCAAAGCAAAACAATTATGCATAACTACATATAAAACTCTTCCTACTCAACACTAAATCTATCTTATAATCAAAATGTTAAAAAAAGAATGCTACATTAAAATGCATTACATACTCAAATTCATATTTCTTATTAGAAAGGCTTTTTCCTTTACCTGTGTTCTGTAATGGTTAATGTGAAAGAGTAACTAGAATTCTGGCAATATTTCTGAGTCAGCAAAGATGTCAACAGTTATTTACAAAAAGAGGTATGTAAAAAAAAGTTGGCTTAAAGCTCAACATTCAGAACAAAGATAATGCCATCTGGTCCCATCACTTCATGGGAAATAGATGGGGAAACAGAGGAAACAGTGGCTGATTTTATTTTTGGAGTCACCATCTCCAAAATCACTGCAGATGGTGACTGCAGCCATGAAATTAAAAGACTCTTACTCCTTGAAAGGAAAGTTATGACCAACCTAGATAGCATATTGAAAAGCAGAGACATTACTTTGCCAACAAAGGTCCATCTAGTCAAGGCTATGTTTTTTCCAGTGGTCATGTATGGATGTGAGAGTTGGACTGTGAAGAAAGCTGAGAGCCGAAGTATTGATGCTTTTGAACTGTGGTGTTGGAGAAGACTCTTGAGAGTCCCTTGGACTGCAAGAAGATCCAACCAGTCCATTCTGAAAGAGATCAGCCCTGGGATTTCTTTGGAAGGACTGATGCTAAAGCTGAAACTCACCTCATGTGAGGTGAACTGAACTGAAATGAAAATCCAGAGAATTTTGTTCTTGTCAATTTTTGTTATTGTTGCTCACAAACATTCCAATTATTTTATTTCATTTACATGTGTTGAGTTCAGTTCAGTTGCCCAGTCGCGTCTGACTCTCTGAGACCCCATGAATTGCAGCACGCCAGGCCTCCCTGTCCATCACCACTCCCGGAGTTTACTCAGACTCATGACCATCGAGTCAGTGATGCCATCCAGCCATCTCACCCTTGGTCACCCTCTTCTCCTCCTGCCCTCAATCCCTCCCAGCATCAGAGTCTTTTCCAATGAGTCAACTCTTCTCATGAGGTGGCCAAAGTATTGGAGCTTCAGCTTTAGCATCAGTCCTTCCAAAGAACACCCAGGACTGATCTCCTTTAGAATGGACTGGTTGGATCTCCTTGCAGTCCAAGGGACTCTCAAGAGTCTTCTCCAACACCACAGTTGAAAAGTATCAATTCTTTGGCACTCAGCTTTCTTCACAGTCCAACTCTCACATCCATACATGACCACTGGAAAAAACATAGCCTTGACTAGACGGACCTTTGTTGACAAAGTAATGTCTCTGCTTTTTAATATGCTGTCTAGTTTGGTCATAACTTTCCTTCCAAAGTGTAAGCGTCTTTTAATTTCATGGCTGCAATCACCATCTGCAGTGATTTTGGAGCCCCAAAAAATAAAGTCAGCCACTGTTTCCTCTGTTTCCCCATCTATTTCCCATGAAGTGATGGGACCAGATGGCATTATCTTTGTTTTCTGAATGTTGAGCTTTAACCCAACTTTTTCACTCTCCTCTTTCACTTTTATCATGGGATTTTCCAGGCAAGGGTACTGGAATGTGTTGCCATTTCCTTCTCCAGGGGATTTTCCCAATCCAGGGATCGAACCTGGGTCTCCTACATTGCAGGCAGACACTTTACCATCTGAGCCACCAGGGAAGCTATTTACTTGTGTAGTGTGTATATATTCTCACTCCTGAGGAACTTGTTAAAAGTTTTATCAGTAGGCTGGATTGGAAGATCAGTTAAGTAATATTCCTCAAATTTGCATTCAAAATCCACCATCAGTCTTTTTAAGTAGCCTTACCTCAGTGCTCCCTGATTCTTTATTCTGGGTTGGGAGGTAGCAGGAGGTAGAGGGGTTCCTTTCAAAATCAATATACTGCCCAGGGTATTTTTTTTTTTAATTTTATTTTTTTATTTTTATTTTATTTTTTTTAATTTTATTTTATTTTAAATAATTGTATTAGTTTTGCCAAATATCAAAATGAATCCGCCACAGGTATACCTGTGTTCCCCATCAAGAGAAGGCCCTTGTCCATGTCTTCCTAGGATTCTAGTCTTTAAGCATTCACTCTCAGTTTCAACATGTAAAGTGAATATGTTTCCCATGAGTTTCATCAGCATCTCAAGCAAACTGATGATTTTAATTAACCAAGAAATATTCCATGATGGCTCAGGTGGTAAAGAATCTGCCTGCAATGCAGGAGACCTGGTTTTGATCCCTGAGTTGGGAAGATCCCCAGGATAGGGGCATGCAACCCACTCCAGTGTTCTTGCCTGTAGAATCCTATGGACTGAGGAGCCTGATAGCCTACAGGCTATAGTCCATGATGTCTCAAATAGTCAGACATGACTGAACAATAAATACTTATGTAGAAATAGCTGAAATTACAAAATTTCTGCAAATTGCCCTTCTTCTTAGGCTCTTATTGTGTAAGCTATCCATAGAAAATGTACTTTGAGCTATTTACTTGAAGATTTTATTTAAAGACACAGGTAATTTACATTTATTTATATAGTGCATATTATGAAAACAATCTAAAATGTCTTTTGAAGATATCTTCCTGCTAAAGGCCAAAGGTGAGCATTTGAATTATGATATGCATATAGATTTTAAATAACATTAACAGAGTATCTAGTTAATTAAGTGACACCCTGGCACTACTGCAACTAAGTTTGTTTGTCCAATTCTCATATGGGTCAATTAGCATCACTCTGTTCTATCCTCTGACTGCAGCACTAATATTGACCAGATACTTTATGTATCTGTGTTCATTGCTCCTTGAGTACTGGGTCAGATAATATTAGTGATTTCATACCAACCATCCATCCTACTGGGGAAAGAACTTCAATTCCTGTGATCTACCAATAGAGGGTATTCTGCCATATTTTTACATGTGAAACTCATGCTAGAGATGTCAGCTTATAGATACTGGTGTGTTTTTTGTTGTTGTTGTTGTTATTGTTGCTTTTGTTTAGTCACTTAGTTATGTCTGACTCTTTGTGATCCCATAAGTAGCCTGCTGAGCTTCTCTGTTCATGAGTTTTTCCAGGCAAGAATTACGGAGTGAGTTGCCATTTCCTTCTCCAGGAGATCTTCCCCAGCCTAATATTGAATCTATGTCTCCTTACTAGGTGGGTGGGAATTTTACCACTGAGCCACAGGGAAGATACTGTAGATACTACATTTACAAAGAAACATAAATGGTGTTCCACCAATTAGTGGAAGTTGAAAGAGAGGAAATATTTATTATGACAAAATGATTTTATAAAAATGTTATCTTTTAATCTGAAATTTATATTAAATTTTGTATTGAACTTGGATGAACACACATGCACACACAAATGAGTTTATTAAACCTAGTTAGGACGAGTTCAGTATTTTGTGAGTTAGATAGATGACCAAAATTGATCTCTACTTTAGCAGTGGAAGTAAATCACATTCTAGACTATCTGATTTAGTCATTACTTAACATGAGAATGGGAAGAAAATTGCACATCTTGAAAGGTATATCTCCTATCATTTGAACAAACTTTCAAATAAATTAAGCGTGATGAGTGTATTAAAATTTGTATGTATGTCAATACTATTACATCCTCACTGGACCTTGGAAAATATGTTCACTATTCACATCACTGAGGAATGAACATCAGGCATTCATTGGAAAATTAAAATGAATCTTAATCTGTTACATTTCCAAGGATAAAGTAGTTTTTCTAACTACAGAAATGCCAAAAGTTAATCAATTTTGCAAAGCTGAAAATGGCAACACTATTGCAATATTCTAGAGCTATTTGTTCCACGTTATATGATGGAAGCTTAATTTTCAAACATGTATAGCATGTATGAGAGTAAATCCTCCATATCAGATTTGCAAGGAAACTAGCAATGCCATTGAATGAACAAGGACTGCAGAGAAGAAAATGGTAAATGTGTGAAACAATACTGGTGAATACCTCAGAATACTATCTCTTAAAACATAGTGTCTCTTGAGAAGTGAAATACACTATGAATCATACTTTAAAATAGATTAACACATTCCACTAGTGATATAAACCAAAACATATTTCATATTTAAAATTCCTGAAAATTAATACCTAGAAGATGTATTAAACACAAGTTAAAAAAAAAAAGTTTAAGTGATATGGTTCTGCACAAGGAAGAAAAGAAGAGAAGAAAATGTATCACATTAGCACAGGTACTTAAAGGGTTGTGATTTAGAATTTTTTTAACAGTGTGCTCACAAACATTCATATCCTGGAGCTACAAGAATGCTGTATATGTCCCAGGGATGTGGACTGTTTAAATTATGTGACCATGCAAAACAGGTCAGTCACAGTTAAAGTCAGGTAAATAAACCTGAGGTTCATGAGATGAAGATGAATTTATGATATTGTGGATGTACATGTGTGTGTGTGTATTTCTCCATCATTAGATAGCATCACTGACTCAACAGACATGAATTTGAGCAAACTGTGGAGATAGTGAAGGACAGGGGAGTCTGATGTGCTGCAGTCCATGAAGTCCCAAAGAGTCTGACATGGCTGAGCAACTGAACAACAAACAATAACAGAAAAAGTTGAGCATGGAAAATAAATCAATACAGTGTGTGTGTTCAAGTTCATTCAAGGCAGAGTGGACAGCATATGTGAAGATCCTGAGGTACGAACAAAGTTGACCTGTTTGCAGAAGAGCAGAGAGCAGTGAAACAGACCAGAGTGGGTAATGGGAAGATTCTGAAGAGATGGGGCAGGCTAACATCTGATCTCATGTGACCCTGAGCAAGAATACAAGTGCACCTCAGGATTTCACATCTGGCTCAGGATGGTATGTCTAAATATGTAGATGTAAACATCAGTGTGCTTGCATACCTACATGTTTAGCCACTTCCATCGTGTCTGACTCTTTGCAACCCTATGGACTCTAGCCCATCAGGCTCCTCTGTCCACTAGATTCTCCAGGCAAAATACTGAAGTGTTTCATCATGTCACACATGACATGTAGGGATGTCACACATGACATAAAGGGTTGTCATACATCACGTGAAGGGTTGTCATGTCTTCCTCCAGGGGAACTTCCTGACCCAGCGATCGAACCCGTGTCTCCTGAATTGCAGGCAAGCCACTGGGGAAGACCATCAGTCTGCCAACTTCTAAATAAAGTAAATTCTACATTCTTATGTTGACAAATGCATTTTCGCAACAACGAAGAAGGCCATATGAATTTGGAATTCTTGGATTCTTTAGAGTTATCATAAAAATGATATGATAACCAGTGATGACCTAGAGAGATGGGATGAGAGGGAGGCTCACGAGGGAAGGGACATATGTATACATATAACTGATTGACTTTGTTGTACAGCAGAAACTAACACAACATTGTAAAACAATATATTCCAGAAAAGAAAAGGAAGAAAGAAATACAGTGGCACAGAGACCCTGCTAAGGAAAGCAATCAGGATCTACAGCAGTAATCCACTTGTGATAATGGTGTTCAGTTCACTTCATTTCAGTCACTAAGTTGTGTCTGACTCTTTGCAACCCCATGGACTGCAGCATGCCAGGTTTCCCTGTCCATTACCAACTCCCAGAGCTTACTCAAACTCATGTCCATCGAGTCAGTGATGCCATCCAACCATCTCATCCTTTGTATTGATGAACAGTAAGATGAGAAGACTTCTGTGGTGGCTCAGTGATAAAGAATCCACCTGCCAATGAAGGAGACATAGGCTCAATTCCAGGGTTGGGAAGATCCCTTGGAGAAGGAAATGACAACCCACTCCAGTATTCTTACCTGGAAAATCCCATGAAAAGAGGAGTTCAGCAGGCTACAGTCCAGAGGGCTGCAGAGTCGGACAGGACAGAAGCAAATAAAGAAAGATGTGATAAGTTTCTGGTTGTGTTTCAGAGGTGGATTAGATAGGATTTGCTTATGGACAAGACAGGTGACATGAGATAAAAGAGAAGGATGCAAGATTTGTAACATAAGGAATTAGAAGAATAAAATTGCCCTACATTTGTTTTTCTTTAGCATCAGTATTAGAAGTTTTTTTTGGACACACTAATTTTAGATATCTCTTAGCTATCCAAGTACAGTGGATATTTCAAGTAGTCTTCCTGATATATTAATATGGAATTAGAGAGAGATTCAGATTAGGGTTAAACACTTGGGAGTGCTCAGTGAATAGGTGGTACATCTATTTATGTTTATTGACTAGGCCAAATCCTTTGACTGTGTGGGTCACAATTAACTGTGGAAAATTCTGAAAGAGATGGTAATACCCGACCACCTGATCTGTCTCTTGAGAAACTTGTATGCAGGTCAGGAAGCAACAGTTAGAACTGGACATGGAACAACAGACTGGTTCCAAATAGGAAAAGGAGTACATCAAGGCTGTATATTGTCACCCTGCTTATTTAACTTATATGCAGAGTACATCATAAGAAACGCTGGGCTGGAAGAAGCAACAAGCTGGAATCAAGATTGCTGGGAGAAATATCAATAACCTCAGATATGCAGATGACACCACCCTTATGGCAGAAAGGGAAGAACTAAAGAGCCTCTTGATGAAAGTGAAGGAGGACAATGAAAATGTTGCCTTAAAGCTCAACATTCAGAAAACTAAGATCATGGCATCTGGTCCCATCACTTCATGGGAAATAGATGGGGAAACAGTGGAAACAATGGCTGACTTTATTTTTGGGGCTCCAAAATCACTGCAGATGGTGATTCCAGCCATGAAATTAAAAGACACTTACTCCTTGGAAGGAAAGTTATGACCAAACTAGATAGCATATTAAAAAGCAGAGACATTACTTTGCCAACAAAGGTCCGTCTAGTCAAGGCTATGATTTTTCCAGTGGTCATGTATGGATGTGAGAGTTGGACTGTAAAGAAAGCTGAGAGCTGAAGAATTGATGCTTTTGAACTCTGGTATTGGATAAAACTCTTGAGAGTCCCTTGGACTGCAAGGAGATCCAACCAGTCCATTCTAAAGGAGATCAGTCCTGGGTGTTCTTTGGAAGGACTGATGCTGAAGCTGAAACTCCAATACTTTGGCCACCTTATGCGAAGAGTTGACTCATTGGAAAAGACTCTGATGCTGGGAGGGATTGGGGGCAGGAGGAGAAGGGGACTACAGAGGATGAGATGATTGGATGGCATCACCGACTCGATGGACATGAGTTTGAGTATTCTCCAGGAGTTGGTGATAGTCAAGGAGGCCTGGTATGCTGGGATTCATGGGGTTGCAAAGAGTCGGACACAACTGAGTGACTGAAATGAACTGAACTGAACTGATACTCAGCCTGTGGGCAAATGGGTGAACTTGGTGGTCAGAGAATATAGAAGTTCTCTTCCCATCACTCAATTATCACAGTGAAATAGGAAGCAAGGTAATTTTCTGTGAATAAGAATGATGGAGAAGTTTAGGGACTTTTGAGAAGAGGCTTGTTGTCATTTTTTTGCCTCCAAGTCATATCTGACTGCAACCCCATGAACTGCACCACCAAGGCTTCCCTGGAGTTTGCTCAAACTCATGTCCATTAAGTCAAGGATGCCATCCAACCATCTCATTCTCTGTCTCCTACATTGTTCTCCATGTCTGTTTCTCTATTTCTGCTTTGCAAATACGATCTAGAGATATATTATTGATACTATATATAAAAAATATAACTAATGAGAACATATCATACACCACTGAGAACTCTACTTAATCCACTGTCACGTGAATGGGAAGGAAGTCCAAAATGGAAGGGATATACATATAAGTATTAACTGATTCAATTTGCTGTCCAGTAGAAACTAACACAACACTGTAAAGCAAACATATTCCAATAAAAATTAATTTTAAATAAAATAAGATGTGCTTTCCCCACAAATTTCCTTGAATATTGAAATATCCCTCTTTTGTAGACTGTTTCAGTTGAGACACAGCAAAAAGAATAAAGAGAGACACCAAACTTTCTGTCTCCTTTTTGTCAGCTCCTCCCTCATTTCACTTCAAGGACTCATTTTATGAGACTGGAAACCTAAAAGCAGCTTGCCTATGGGTCAGGGTATAATAATTATCCTTTATTTGTACCCCTGGCTTTTTTTTTCTGAGCACCCTTGATGATGCTAGTTCATGATCATTGAATCAAATTGAACTGTAATTTTAAATGTCACACTGAACCTAATTTAATGTAGTAATTAAAATGACATATAGCTTCATCATTTTTCACTGTTCAATTTAGATACCCTCCCTCATTCTCACTTTTACTGAATGCCTTACACTTGCCACTATGCTTAGCAGACAGGAGGACACTACTGAGAAGTTATCATGTAAGATTCTTTTCCTCAGGACATTTACAATGTTAATGGAGAGACAAGAAATGTATGCTTAAGATTTTTCAAACCACTGTCAAATTTCTGTACAATAATAAAGTCTAGAGAATTACTTTTTTGGTGTAGATGAGTTTAGTTTAAACAGTGTCAGTTAAATGATATCAGATGATGGAAAGCCATTCAAATGGAAAAGCCCTGCAGGCAGTTGAAAATGTGGGAATGATGCTCAGAGAATGATGAAAATGAGAGGTACCGATGAAAACAATACAATACAATAGCTATTGCATACAAGTGGGTGGATTTTAAAGAAGCTCATCTATATAGAGAAATGAAAAATGAGTAGGGATGAAAATGACTGAACAAATTTGAGAACTTTGAGTCAAACCATGGATGAGACCATGACTCTACACTATTTACATATGGGCTACAGTACAAATCACTTGCCTTCACTGAGAGTCTGTTTCTTCTTTAAGTAGTAAAATACAGCAAATACACTTTGAGAGGGTATAAAATAGCTCAAAGTTGTCAAGCCATAAAACAAGTATCAACTACCGACACCATCAAAAGAGTGACAGAATATTCTGTTAATCAAGTAAACATAAGTTTACTGGTGCTACTGCAATGAGAGTCTGTGCATTGTCTCAGAAGGGTATATTCAGGGAAGGATATTCATAGGATTTGGAGGTCCAATATAAAGCATTATTTCAGGTCTTTCAAAGAGGGACAGTAATTTCATTTGGGCAAAGATTTTGGCATAATAATTTAAAATTAATGGATACAGTGAGATGTGGTTCTTGATAAGTACAAATGTTTTTCAATAATCAAGTGTTTGGCCAGGTTAGCAACCTATTGTCTGTTGGGAGATTCGGTTGCCCAAAGGTGGTAACTGTTTGCTTGGGGGAAAATAGCTTGTAAGAACTTCCTGAATAAAAGCAAAATTGTTAATTGCTTATTTTCCCAGGTAAAAATTTCTGGACCAAATAGATAAGTCATGCACCTTGCCTTAAACTCCATAAGACTGAGTTTGAACTTTTGACCTCCAGAAATGCAAGAAAATGCATTATTTGTGTTATTGGAAGCCAGTGTGTTCCTGCAAACTTATTATAGCAGTTATAAGAATGTAAACAGCTTTCAAGCTCTTCATGCATCAGAGTGGAAACCAGATGTTCCAAAGAGAACTTTATTTCTTTTCATGTTAGGTACACTTTTCCAATGAGTCACTTCTTTGCATCAGGCGGCCAAAGTATTGGAGCTTCAGCTTCAGCTGGGAAAGATTGAAGGCAGGAAGAGAAGGGGATGACAGAGGATGAGATGGTTGGATGGCATCACTGACTTGATGGACATGAGTTTGAGCAAGCTCTAGGAGTTGGTGATGTTGGTGATGGACAGGGAAGCCTGGTGTGCTGCAGTCCATGGGGTTGCAAAGTGTCACACACGACTGAGTGACTGAACTGAACTAAGTATACTTGGCTCTTGTAGAGGGAGGGAAGGATTTGGAACCTAGCAGGAGCATAGGAGGGATGTGTTTAGTTATCTATTTATTGGCTGTGCTGTGTCTTTGTGGTCATGCAGGCTTTACTCTAGTTGTTGTGAGTGGGGGCTATTCTCTTATTGAGGGGTGTGGGCTTCTCACTGTGGTGGCTTTTCTTGGTTCTAAGCACGGGCTCTAGGGTTCACGGGCTCAGTATTTTTGGCACAAGGGCTCAGTACTTGCAGTTCCCGGGCTCTGAGCACTGGCTCAGTAGTTGCGGTGCACAGGTTTAGTTGCTCCAAAGCATTTGGGATTTTCCCAGACTAGGGATCGAACCCATGTCTCCTTCTTTATCAAGTGGATCCTTTTCCACTGAGCAATCAGGGAAGTCCAATGGGAAGCATTTCTACAAGGTTTTTCAATTCTCACTGCATATATAGAATTACTCAGAGAACCAAAACAAAATGCAATAAGCAGACAGAATGCCAAAAATATACCCCCACAAAATTTCAATCCCTTGGTTAGCCTATCAAGTACTCATCTAGGTACTTCTGTAAAAGGAGGTGAACAGAAGAAGATGATCTTGGATTATATAAGTGGGTCCAGTATAATTACTTGGGCCTCCTGATTGGAAGAGGAAAGAGGAGAGTCAGAGGGTGACGAGGTGGAGGGAAGAAGGTGAGAAAGGGGGAAAGTCAGAGAGCTCTGAGAATGGGAAAAATGCAGTTCAGTCTTATGAGATTTGGCGATGGAGTAAATGCATCACAAGGCAGGGAATATGGGTGGACTCTAGAATCTGGGAACAGTCCACAGTTTATAGCCTTCAAGGACACAAGCACCTCAGTTCACATCTGCAGGGAATTGAATTGACACAACCTTCATGAGCAAGGAGTTTTTCAACAGAACTTCCAGATATGAAGACATACTTGCTGGCATATTGCTTT
The DNA here is from genome assembly GCF_029407905.1 of Bubalus kerabau. Lineage (NCBI taxonomy): Eukaryota > Metazoa > Chordata > Mammalia > Artiodactyla > Bovidae > Bubalus > Bubalus kerabau. The sequence continues at coordinate 61,472,207 of NC_073625.1, forward strand.
GGCCTTGTGAGCTCTGCCAGAAGGACCAGCCAAGTCACACTGTACCTGCACTTCTGATGCACAGCACCACGAGATAATAGCTTTGTATCATTTTAAACTGCTAAGCTTGCAGTCGTCTCTTTTAGCCACAGTAGAAAAGTAATACATAAGCAAACATAACAAACCTGACTCCCATCCCAGATCAATTCAAGTAGAATCTGTTGGTAGAAGCTTGGATATGTTTCTTTTGTTGTAGTAGTTGTTGTTGTTTTTATAAAACTCCTGGTTACTTTGCTTAAATAGTGAGAACTGTGGCTAAGGTAACCAAAGAGTCCTGCCTTGGCCATGAACTTTTCTGGTTTGGACACTCTAAGTCCCTTGTCCTGGCAAAGCTCTTAATGTTGGACAGAGGCATTTGGTCAACCCAAAAACCTTCTTAAGTGAAGCTGAAGCCATATAGATAATATGAAAAAGATACTTTGAGAATTCTACCTTTTAAATTTCCTGAAAATTTCTTTTCACATAGTTCATTTCAGAATGATTCATATAAATTTTTGTTCTCTTTTCCTGGATAATAGTCATTTCCATACTGAACTTCTGCTTTCTTAAGCATTTCACATGGGTGCCTGAAGCCTAACTAAACCTTTCACCAAATACATTTTGTGTCCTTTCAGAAAGTTCAGCATTGTCACTTGCACACTTTTTACCAGCCATTATAGGTTGGAATCATTTCTACCATGCTGGGCATTTCTACATATAATATCTAAAGGAAACTTAAAGTGTAGACCCCTTCATGCTGCCTTGAATCCTTGTTCATACATTTGTTAATTGTTCTTACATTATCTGAAAGAAAATAAAAATTCAGTGTTAGTAGATATATATGGACTATTTGTACAGTATAATGTGAATATGTCCATCTTTTTTCATTTTGAAGAGGCTGAACACATTGTACTTTATCTTAAATATAAGTAGTCACTCATTTGTACTCAATTCATCCTCAAAAATCATTTTCTAAGAACAACAGCATATCATAAAAGCAACTATTTCCAGCTATCCATATTATGTGCCCCCTCAATAATATCAATTTTTATGTTTTCTATTAAAATTCTCTTCCTAGTCTTAGTCAGAGAAGCAAAGCATTTACTCAGCTTCACTGTAGATTTTTCAGTGGAAAAACACACCAAGATAGTAATGCAAAATTACTTGATATTACTAAGTGTATCCTTAGCATGCAAATGACAAATATATTGATTTAAAAGCTTACATGTCTACCTACTTAAATAAAATTAGTAGAAAAGAATCACAAGTTGGAGTAATTAATAGGTCAAATTGCTGACAAACTGTATACACTAAATAAAATAAATATTAAAAAGCCAGCTATATGAGAATGTACTGTTAGAATTTTTTCATTGAAAAAATGATAACTAAGGAAATATTAGAAAGTCTAGTTGTTTTTCCTAGAGCCACCATATAAAGCTTTGGTTAGAAGAATTACAGGCACCAAAGTTAATATACCAAAGCTTCCTTTTTCTTTGAATATACCTTAATTTATCCTTGCTTTATTACATTTTGGTTAGATTTCAGTAATCAATACTGTTTTACATAAAAGTCCTTAAGGTATAATATATCCATCAAAAATTGTTATACTTTTTATTAAATAGTATTTTTTTTTTAATTTCTGTTCTAATTTTATATTTTGTGCTTACTTTTTAGAAAAGTGAAACAGGAGGTTAGGACTTATATTTGTCTTGATGTCATAGCCTTCTTCATGTATAAATAAATGATCATTTTGGCTAAATTGATTTTTAGCTAGGGGAAATATAAATATAGGGTGGATATGAATATCCTGTATTATTTTTACCAAAATCTCCCCTCTAGCCTCAATTTAGATTGATTAAATCTTGTCTTTCTAAAAACTACTTCCAAAAATACCTCAGTTTTTTTTTTTTTCTTGAAGGACATTTTTTATTGCACACTTAAGTACTTTCTGAACGCTTCAAACATTTTTTTTCTACCTTAGGGAGAATAATATAGAGTTAATATCATCTTATCAAGATTATCCACATTTCTAACCACTCTCTAAATTTAGTATTTTAGATTAAGTTGGATTTCCCACGTGTGTTTCTACAATGACATGTTCAAATTACCTGAAAATATTTGATTTGTTCATTGTGATCAGCTTGGTCAAATTGCCAGACTGAATCTAATATGAATAAATTGGATTTTGTTCACCCTATCCAGCTTCCCAGGTGGTGCAGTGGTAAGGAACCCATCTGTCGATACAGGAGATGCAGGAGACTCGGGTTCCATCCTTGGGTCCCAAAGATCCTCTGGAGGAGGGCTTGGCAACCCAGTTCCTCTATTCTTGCCTGGAAAATTACATGGACAGAGGAGCCTTGTGTGCTACAGTCCATGAGATGGCAGAGTCAAACACGACTGAGTGACTGAGCACACACACACACACACGTACACACACACACACACACACACACATTCTTATCCATCAATTTGGTTATCTCAAAAGCAGAGCTTGTAAAATTTGAAAACATGCCATTTTTGAGTCACCCATTGTGGTAGACGTTTGCGTAGGGACCCCTAGGTGTTATGTCCTTGAGAAAACCTCTCACCTTAAGTGTGGTGGAACCTCTGAGTTGATTCTGCCAATAGAATGGATGGTCACTCCTATGACTGGGTAATATTATATAAGACCCCCACCCTCCTTAGTATAGTAAACCCAGACTATCTTAGTCTTGAAGAAGTAAACTGTCATGATGTCTGAGGTTTGTGAGATACCATGGGACAGGAAATCACATGGATGATCTCTGGGCACAAAAAGAAGCTTCCAGCTGACAACCAGTGTGGAAAGCAGGATCTTATTTACACAGAGGGGAGATGAACTCTAGCAATAATCACAAAAGCGTGGAACAGGAACCCAAGCTCCCTCTTAGAAGAGGGATTCCCTACCTTCAGGGAGAGGAATTTAGCCTTATTGAAACCTTGATTATGGGGGCCACCCTCACAGAGGGCACACACACACGTGTAAAGCATATATGTGTGCATGCGCAGTCGAGTCTGACTCTATGAAGCCTAAGGACCTGGGTCTCCTTCATTGGCAGAAGGATTCCTTACTATCTGAGCTGCTTGCAAAATGTGTGTGTGTGTATGTGCATGTATTGATCCACGTTGGATTCATGGGTCAGGAAGATCCCCTGGAGAAGGGAATGGAAGTGCACTCCAGTATTCTTGCCTGGAGAATCCGATGGACAGAGGAGCCTGGCAGGCTACAGTCCATGGGGTCGCAAAGAATCAGATAGGACTGAGCAACTCACACTTCCACTTTCATATATATATAAAATTATACCAAGTCCTCTAGTTGCAAAACACAGAAGCCAAAGTTGGTTGCTTTAAGCAAGCAAATAAAGTTAAATGTATGTACTGGCACATGGAAGTAAGAGAGAAATAAAAGAACTGTGTCATATTACAAAAAGAAACTGGATGAAGTCAAAGGACAGATACCTAACACTAACCAAGTGACAGTCAATGTTCAGTTCACCTATTAGGATTAATCAGTTCTAACTTAACAGTGTCTGTGTTCCTCGACTCAAGATCCAGAGAAGTGTAGGGTATCTTGACACTTCCCATCAGGACACTGTTCATTACATGTGTGGTGGTGAAGAGGGTGGTAGTTCACAAAGTTTAATTAGTATGAATACTCAGGGGGTAAAAAAAAAGTCAAACTTAAGTGGTTCCAGCAGCTACAACAGATGTCTGCTACATGTGTACTATTATATTAATGGCTTATTAGTATTCCACTTAAGAGATTACTATTATTTATCAATCACTTTCTATATCCCTGGTGGCTCAGATGGTAAAGCATCTGTCTGCAATGTGGGAAAACCGGGTTCGATCCCTGGGTCGGGAAGATCCTCTGGAGAAGGAAATGGCAATCCACTCCAGTACTATTGCCTGGAAAAGCCCATGGACAGAGGAGCTTGGTAGGCTACAGTCCATGGGGTCACAAAGAGTCAGAAAGGACTGAGCGACTTCACTTTCACTTTATCAATCACTTTATTCTGGACATTAACTGCTTTCTGATTTCTGTCATTTCATAAAGTATTGTGATTATCATACTAGTAGCTAAGGCTTTTTAAGATATCTCCAATGTGCTAGTTCAATAGAGTGTAAATTGAGTTGGCTCCAAGATAACAGAGTAGAGAACATGTGCTCATCTTCTCCTGAAAGACCTCCAAAATTACAGCTCACTGCTGAACAACCATTGAAAGGAGAATGTTGGATCCTACAAAAAAAAAAAAAAAAAAAATACCCCACATACAAGGGAAAAGTAGAAGCAAGATGGTAGGAGGGGCGAAACCAGATTTAGAATCAAACCCCATTTCTGCCAGAGATGCTCTGAGGCATCAAACAAAACTTTGTGTGCACCAGGAATCAGAGATCCCACAGAGACTGAGCCAGACCTGTGTTGGCATCTTCTGCAGAGGTACGGGTCAGCAGTCGCCTGCCTCAGGGACAGGGGCTCTGGATGAAGTAGATGTGTGGCACAAACCCTCTAGGAGGTGGTCACCATTAACCCCACCATAGAGCCATCAGAACTTACACAATACTGGGGAAACGGACTCTTGGAGGGCACAGACAAAATCTTGTGCACACCAGGACCCAGGAGAAAGGAGCAGTGACCCCACAAGAGACTAACCCAGACTTGCCCGTGAGTGTCCAGGAGTCTCCTGCAGAGGCATGGATTAGTAGTGGCCTGCTGCAGGGTTGGGGGCACTGAGTGCAGCAGTACGTGCATGGGACCTTTTGAAGGAGGTCGCCATTACCTTCATTACCTCCACCATAGTTTGGTCTCAGGTCAAACAACAGGGAGGGAACACAGCCCTGACCAAAACCAGAAAATTTAATTGAATTTAAGATTTACTGAACATGGCCCTGTCCATCAGAACAGGAACCAGTTTACCCTCAGTCAGTCTCTCCCATCAGGAAGCTTTTGTAAGCCTCTTATCACCTCCAGCAGAAGGCAGATAGAATGAAAACCACAATCACAAAAAATTAACCAATCTTATCACATGGACCATAGCCTTGTCTAACTCAATGAAACTATAAGCCATGCTATGTAGGGTCACCCAAGACGGACGGGTCATGGTGGAGAGTTCTGACAGAACGTGGTCCACTGGAGAAGAGAATGGCAATCCACTTCAGGTTTCTTGCCTTGAGAACCCCATGAACAATATGGAAAGGCAAAAAGATAGGACACTGAAAGATAAACTCCCCAGGTCAGTAGGTGTCCCATATGCTACTTGAAATCAGTAGAGAAATAACTCCATAAAGAATGAAGAGATGGAGCCAAAGCAAAAACAACACTCAGTTGTTGATGTGACAGGTGATGGAAGAAAAGTCCAATAATATAAAGAACAATATTGCATAGGAACCTGGAATGTTAGGTCCATGAATCAAGGCAAATTGAAAGTGGTCAAACAGGAGATGGCAAGAGTGAACATGAACTTTTAATAATTTGTGACCTAAAATGGAGTGGAATGGGTGAATTTAACTCAGATGACCATTATATCTACTACTGTGGGCAAGAATCCCTTAAAAGAAATGGACCAGCAATCATAGTCAACAAAAGAGTCCAAAATGCAGTACTTGGATGCTATCTCAAAAATGACAGAATGATCTCTCTTCATTTCCAAGGCAAACCACTCAATATCATAGTAATCCAAGTCTATGCCCTGACCAGTAATGCTGAAGAAGTGGAAGTTGAATGCTTCTATAGAGAGCTACAAGACCTTCTAGAACTAACACACAAAGATGAAGTATTTTTCATTAAAGGGGACTGGAATGCAAAGTAGGAAGTCAAGAAACACATGGAGTAACAGGCAAAGTTGGCCTTGGAGGACAAAATGAAGCAGGTCAAAGGCTAACAGAGTTGCCCAAGAGAACACATTGGTGATAGCAAACACCTTCTTCCAACAACACAGGAGAAGACTCTACACATGGACATCAGCAGATGCTCGATACCAAAATCAGATTGATTATATGCTTTGTAGCCAAAGATGGAGAAACCTTATATAATCAGCAAAAATATGAGTGGGAGCTGACTGTGATTCAGATCATGACTCCTTATTGCAACATTCAGACTTAAATGGAAGAAAGTAGGGGAAACTACTAGACCATTCAGGTATGACCTAAATCAAATCCCTTACAATTATACAGTGGAAGTGACAAATAGATTCAAGATTTAGATCTGATACAAAAAGTGCCTAGAGACCGATGGCCAGAGGTTTGTGACATTGCACAGGAGGCAGTGATTAAGATCATCCCCCCAAAAAAGAAATGCAAAAAGGTAACGTGGATGCCTGAGGAGGCCTTACAAGTAGCTGAGAAAAGAAGAGACACAAAAGGCAAAGGAAAAAAGGAAAGATATAACCATTTAAAAGCAGAGTTAGAGGTATAAAGGGAAGATTTCATGTAAAGATGGGCACAATAAAGTACAGAAATGGTATGGACCTAACAGAAGCAGAAGATATAAAGAAGAGGTGGCAAGAATACTCACAAGTGCTATACAAAAAATGCCTTCATGACTCAGTGAAATGGAGCCAAACATCCTGAAATTGGAAGTCAAGTGAGCCTTAGAAAGCATCACTGCAAAAAAAAAAAAAGCAAGCGGAGGTGATAGAATTCCAGTTGAGCTACTTTAAATCTTAAAAGATGATGCTTTGAAAGTGCTGCATTCAATATGCCAGCAAATTTGGAAACCTCAGAAGTGGTCACAGGACTGGAAAAGGTCTGTTTTCATTCCAGTCCCAAAGAAAGGAAATGCCAAAGAATGCTCAAACTACCACACAGTTGCACTCATCTCACTCACTAGCAAAGTAATGCTCAAAATTCTCCAAGCCAGGCTTCAACAGTACATGAACCATGCACCTCCAGATGTTCAAACTGGATTTAGAAAAGGCAGAGGAACCAGAGATCAAATTGCCAAAATCTGCTGGACCATCAAAAAAGCAAGAAAGTTCCAGAAAAAACTTATATTTCTGCTTTACTGACTATGACAAAGCCTTTAAATGTATGGATCACAACAAACTGTGGTAACTTCTGAAAGAGATGGGAATATCAGACCACCTGCCTCTTTAGAAATCTGTAGGTAGGTCAGGAAGCAACAGTTATAACTTGACATGGAACAAAAAGTGGTTCCAAATAGAGAAAGGAGTATGTCAAGGCTGTATATTGTCACTCTGCTTATTTAACTTATATGCAGAGTACATAATGAGAAACACTGGGCTGGATGAAGCATAAGCAGGAATCAAGATTGCTGGGAGAAATATCAATAACCTCAGATATGCAGATGAAACCACCCTTATGGCGAAAATTGAAGAAGAACTAAAGGGTCTCCTGTTGAAAATGAAACAGGAGAGTGAAAAAGTTGGCTTAACATTCAGCTCAACATTCAGAAAACTAAGACCGTGGCATCCAGTCCCATCACTTCAAGCAAATAGTGGGGAAAAAGTGGAAACAGTGGCAGACTATTTTGGGGGGAGGGTGCTCCAAAATCACTGCAGATGATGACTGCAGCCATGAAATTAAAAGATGCTTAGTCCTTGGAAAAAAAGTTTTGACCAACCTAGAGAGCATATTAAAAAGCAGAGACACTACTTTGCCAACAAAGGTCCATCTAGTCAAAGCTATGGTTTTGCCAGTAGTCACGTATGGATGTGAGAGTTGGACTATAAAGAAAGCTGAGCACCAAAGAATTGATGCTTTTGAACTGTGGTGTTGGAGAAGACTCTTGAGAGTCCCTTGGACTGCAAGGAGACCCAACCAGTCCATCCTAAAGGAAATCAGTCCTGAATATTCATTGGAAGAACTGATGCTGAAGCTGAATCTCCAATACTTTAGAACTGACTCACTGGAAAAGTCTCTGATGATGGGAACAATTGAAGGCAGGAGGAGAAGGGGATGACAGAGGATGGGATGGTTAGATGGCATCACCAATTAAATGGACATGAGTTTGAGTAGATTCCGGGAACTGGTGATGAACAGGAAGGCATGGAGTGCTGAAGTCCATTCTGTTGCAAAGAGTTGGACATTACTGAGCGACTGAACCCAACTGAACTGAAAGCCTTTGACTGTGTGGATCACAACAAACTCTGGAAAATTCTTAAGAAATGGAATACCTTATAATACCTTATACAGAAAAATCTGCATGCAGGTCAAGAAGCATCAGTTAGAACTGAACATGGAACAACAGAATGGTTCCAAATCAGGAAAGGAGTATGTTAAGTCTGTATATTTTCACCCTGCTTATTTAACCTATATACAGAGTACATCATAAGAAATTCTAGACTGGATGAAGCACAAGCTGGAATCAAAATTCCCAGAAGAATTATCAATAACTGCAGATATGCAGATGACACCACACTTACAGCAGAAAGTGACAAAGAACTAGAGAGCCTCTTGATGAAAGTGGAGAGTGAAAAAGTTGGCTTAAAACTCAACATTCAGAAAGCTAAGATCATGGCATCCAGTCCCATCTCTTCATGGAAAATAGATTGGGAAACAACGGAAACAGTTACACACTTTATTTTTATGAGCTCCAAAATCACTGAAGATGGTGACTGCAGCCATGAAATTAAGAAAAGCTATGACCAACCTTGACAGCATATTAAAAAGCAGGGACATTGCCAACAAAGGTCCGTCTAATCAAAGCTGTGGTTTTTCCAGTAGTCATGTATGGATATGAAAGTTGGACTATAAAGAAGGCTTAGCAACAAAGAATTGATGCTTTTTAACTGTGGTGTTGGAGAAGACTCTTGAGAGTCCCTTAGACTGCAAGGAGATTCATGCTAAAGGAAATCAGTCCTGAATATTCATTGGAAGAACTGATGCTGAAGCTGAAACTCCAATACTTTGGCTACCTGGGCACAGAACTGACTCATTTGAAAAGACCCTGATGCTGTGAAAGATTGAAGGCAGGAGGAGAAGGGGACGACAGAGGATGGGATGGTTGGATGGCATCACTGACTCTATGGACATGAGTTTGAGTAAGCTCCAGGAATTGGTGATGGACAGGGAAGTCTGGCATGTTGCAGTCTATGGAGTTACAAAGAGTCAGATACAACCGAGCAACTCAACTGAATTGAACTGAAACTTTTTCCAGCTAGATGTTCATCAGAAGGTTTATATCAATTTAAACTTCAACCATTATTTCAAAGTACTATGTATTTTCTTTTTTTTTAATTTAAATTTATTATTTTATTTGGAGGCTAATTACTTTACAATATTGTATTGGTTTTGCCATACATCAACATGAATCCACCACGGGTGTACACTTGTTTCCCATCCTGAACCCGCCTCCCACCTCCCTCACCATACCATCCCTCTGGGTCATAAACTTTTGAGACATTTCTTGTTTTGCTCCATTGATATTGTATTGGCATTTCTTGGACCAGCAAATATATTAAAATTTTGGATGGCTAGACGATAGAGGATCATATGGCTGGGTGGCATCACCAACTCGATGGATGTGAGTTTGAGTGAACTCCAGGAGATGGTGATGGACAGGGAGGCCTGGTGTGCTGCCATTCATGAGGTTGCAAAGAGTCGGACATGACTGAGTGACTGAACTGAACTGAGTCACAATAAGTTTTTCTATTATCCATTATCTGGCCACTCATAGCTCAATTTTTCCACTAGAAAGTTATCTTTTATTTATGTATTTTAAGAGGTCTTTAAATATTTTGGTTAACTCTTTGTATCTCAGATATTAACATATTGCAATTATTTTTAAGAATTTATTGTTTCCTGTTTACCATTTCTTATAGTATATTGCATCATACAGAAGCTTTGCACTTATACATAATTAAACTGTTAAGCTTTGCTTTCATAATTTCTGCCTTTCTTATTATTTACTTTGGTTTCTGTATGGAATCAAGTTGGTCTCTGTTTTCTTTTCAGTGATTAACTGGTTGCACCTGTGTGATCAATCCACTCTAATATTATATTTGAGATATTATATTTATCATGTGTCATTTTTATTGTATATACTGGGTTGCTACTGCTGCTGCTAAGTCACTTCAGTCATGTCCGACTCTATGCAACCCCATAGACGGCAGCCCACCAGGCTCCTCTGTCCCTGGGATTCTCCACGCAAGAATACTGGAGTGGGTTGCCATTTCCTTCTTCAATACTGGGTTAGATAGTGACAATTATCAGATAGCTGAACACATATAAGATCTAGAATGTTCACCTTTGAACTCCTTCCACTTCCAGAATTGTCAAAAAGAAGGCGTTTCCCCAGGTATGTCTTTGTGTTCAATTGCTCTCCACTGCCATGTTTGCCATTCCTTTTTACCACCATGTTGAGATGGAGAGGAAAGCTGATTTTTTATATCCTTCTTATTGTGTGGACTTCACTGGTGGCTTAAACAGTAAGGAGTCTGCCTGCAATGTAGGAGACCTGGGTTCGAGCCCTGGGTTGGGAAGATATCCTGGAGAAAGAAATTGCAACCCACTCCAGTATTTTTTCCTGGAAAATCCCATGGATGGAAGAGCCTGGAAGGCCATAGTCCATGGTGTTGCAAAGAGCTGGACATGACTGGGAGACTTCACTTTCTTTTAGCGTCTTGCCTGAAATATACAGACATTGTCACGTGGTGATGCCATTGGTATTTCAAACTCGTGTCCCCAAATTAATTTTTGGCTCCTGAAATGCTATTTCCAATCACCTGAAAGGCATTTTTATTTTCCTATAGTGATATTTTCATTTTCCAGACTTCCTATTCAAATTGGAGCTCAACATTACATAACATGTAGTAATAATCAATTAATATTATAGTATCCATTCCAAATTCAGTCTAACTTATGTAACACCAAAACTGTTAGTGTAACTTTATTTTAAAATCCACTTCTCAATATTTAACAGTATACATAAAAGTGAATTTTTGTAGACTGAACATTAAGTGATCAAAATTTTTTCTCTTGATTTTTATTATATATTTAAAGGTAAGTAGATAACAAATTTTAAATGATCATAATAGATAACATTTTGTAATGATTTATGATGATGGAATTGACTATATTTCAGCACTTTATTCCCCTAAACTCTTATCTGAATATAGATATGCTACAAGGAAATCTTGTGAAATAGCATATCTGTTACCTGCAGCTAAGATACTGACAGAGTGCTTTTAGCAAAGTAAGCTGCATTCTAGATCTGATTTGTAAAGATTTGAAAGTATTTGAAGCACAACAGTCACAGTCAAACCAACATATGAATTTCTTTGAATGATATTTATTTTAAAAAATATGGATGTAATCATTTTCATTGTCCAAAAGTTATAGAAATTTGGACATTTAAACATTAATAAAGAGCTTGATACAGTTTGGGCACCATATAATCCCAAGTATCACAAAATAAACAACTGAATTTTTAAGTTTTTCTTGATATTATAATGGAGAAATAGGAGACATATTTTTAGAAATTTACTCTTAAAAGATAATTATAAAAGAGTAAAATTGGAAATTATTCAAGTAATTTCAATATATTTTTACAAATAAGAAAAAGTATTAGGTTACCCAAATTAATAAAAAAATATAAAATTTTCATACAGTTTTTTTGTGTAAACACAAAGCTATAATGTTTTACTCATTAATCCACATTAATACAAGATAGATTTTTTAAAGGAAATACTGTCTAATTTCTTTCTCTGACCCAACATCTCTCTTGTCCTACAGTTTGGAAGATTCATTGTGTAAGTCAGTTTTTTCTGGTAGTTAATGGTTGGCTTTGCCTTTGTGATTTCCCATAGTTATAATAGCAGTGATATTTTTTCAGACTACACTTTAGAGTCTTGCTAACACAAATGGACTTTTTTTTTTTTTTAATCCTTGTGCAGTCTTTTCTTCTTTTACTCTCACACAACAGAACTTGATTTACAGTGAGAACTGTGAAACAGCAAGTGAGCCAGTTTTGGAATCAGAAGGTCTTGATTTACGCCCTGGCACTTTTTACCTAAGAAGCGATCTCTGGTGGAAAGAGCATGGTACAGTGAATTGAACCTGGGCCTTGGAGGCAGCATGAATGCATTCAAACCCCAGTCATATCTGTTTATAGCTGCATATACTTGGCAGGTTACTTAATCTCCTTGAACTTTGGTTATTTTTCTGCAAAACAGTGATTGATGTCTTATGCACATCACTGCTCAGCATTTTACCCAGGAAAACTTTCTGTTATAAAAGACCAGACTCCCCCTAAAAAAGTTCTCAGAAAATGTTAGGTGTTAGTCACTTCCCTCACTCTTGCACTTCAATTGCTCATTTACACCTAAATTTTCTCTATACTTATGTCACCATGCCCAGTTGCCCACTGACATCCTTTCAGGATTATAACTGCAGTCTTGTCCCCTCTAGCACAGATGATGCCTCTTGAATTCTCATTTTCAAAAAGGAAACATTTGTGTTTCTATTTGCTACATCCCCCATAACCTTCTCCCAATTACAGCTCATACTCAGTTGGTTGTGCTCTCATTTCTATCCTATCCATTTCTGTACAGTTTTTGTTCCATACTAAAGTTATAGATATGTTTATGAGACCATGTCCATGACATGATTCTGCTTTCCTGGTAGCTTAGCTGGTAAAGAATCTGCCTGCAATGCAGGAGACCCCAGTTCGATTCCTGGGTCGAGAAGATTTTCTGGAGAATAGATAGGCTACCACTCCAGGATTCCTGAGCTTCCATGGTGGCTCAAATGGTAAAGAAACCACTCATAATGTGGGAGACCTAGGGTCATTCCCTAGGTTGGGAAGATCCTCTGGAGGAAGGCATGGCAACACACTCCAGTATTCTTGCCTGGAGAATCAACACGGACAGAGGAGCCTGGTGGGCTACAGTCCTGCCAATGGAAAACTCTCACTTTTTCTAGGACTATGAGTTGATTCTATGGGGAGCAAGAATTTTGCTGGTTACATTTTTGTATCCAGTGTCATAACTCCTGTGTCATCATGGAGAACATTTATGACACCAAGTTTATGTTATATCTCAACTTTGTTTAGCCCCCACATTTCTCTGGGCTTCTCCCGGTGGCTCAGAGGTAAAGAATCTGCCTGCAATGCAGGAGTTACAGGAGACACAGTTTCTACCTCTGGGTTAGGAAAATCCCCTGGAGGAGAGTACAGCCACCCACTCCAGTATTCTTGCATGGAGAATCCCATGGACAGAGGAGCCTGGCGGGCTACAGCTCACGGGTGTCACAAAGAGTCTGATAGGACTGAAATAACTTAGCAAGCATGCAAGCACACATGTTTCTTTAATAAATGCCCAAGATTTCCAGAATACTCAGCCATGTATCATCTACCATTAATACCCCATTTTTACCAAGAAACCTCAATTTACACAAATTGAAACATCTATGTTCCTGAGTGTGTCCCTTTGTCCTGTATCACCATTTTCATTATAAAATGTTCATTCTTTTTCTGTCCTCATACCAGATCAGTTGTTTGGAGGGATATAGAAATATAGGTCAAGTAATTTCTCCAGGGATCTTGAGAGACTTCGCTCTGCTCTCTTCTAACCTCTGGTGTTACTGATGAAACACCTGATGAAAAATTATTTTTGTCACTACTTAGAAGTCTTTGGTTTTCTCTTTGGCTTGTGTAAATCTGTTGGTCACTAAGTTGTTGGAAATTTCTCAGTGCTACGTATTGACTAGGAGTTTTTGTTATTGTTTCAATAACTAATTTGAACAGTCAATAGGCCATTTCCATCAGAGGCACATATTCTTATTCATCATTGGAGGGGGGGAATCTTCTATTAATGCTTGATATTCTTTTCTCCTCTGCTTTCTAATTCTCTGCTTTAATAACTTAAGTCTGGTATTGAATCTCTTTATTTGATCCCTTATGTCTCTGATCTTTTACTGTCTGTATTTCTCATCCTTTTTTCTCTCTCTTTCTCTCTCTTTTTTTTTTTTTCCTGCCTAAATCTAGGAGTTTTTATTGGCTTCCTTTTCCAACTCTTTGTTTATTGTAATTGGTCATTTTAGTGAACTGAAAAAAAAATTGTTGTTTGTTGCTATTGTTCTTTACTTCATGTTGAACAGTGCTATCTTTGTTTCATGGATGCAGTATCTTCAATCACTCTCAAGATATAATTAATCTTTTCTTCCCCTAGTTATATACTCTTCCTCAATTTTTTTCTAATAACACTAAAGTGAAATTTCCCATTCATTCTTTCTAGTTTTTCTTTTCCATATTCTAAAATATTTATGCCTTTTGTTTACCACCTTACATTTTAGAATAAGGTTATAGAAGGTCTGTAATTAGATAGAGAGCTAGACATTTTTCTGAGGGGCTTTTATATTTATGGAACATTCAAGTAGGAAATAGAATAGATGGAGATAAATACTCCATTTTACAAGTTTTTCATTAACCCCTATGATTTTGGCCTCACTTTCCACAACTGAGATAGTTGCGTGGCACCACCAACTCAATGGACATGAGTTTGAACAAACTCCAGGAGATGGTGATAGACAAGGATGTCTGGTGTGCTGCAGTCCATGGTGCCACAAAGAGTCAGACATGACAGCGACTGAACAACAACTCACAACCGCAACACAGGGCATTTGCTTCTGCTTCATCCAGAAGTTCCCTCAATTTTATTTCCCTCTTCTGAACAAACTTCCCATATCTGAACATATTCAAACTATGGCTGTCTTTTCTCTTTTGTCTTCGTTTTCAGTCAATATTCTTTGACCTTATTTTAATTTCATTTATTTGTTTAAAATCTCTGTATTATTCTCTGAGCCATATGCTGATTTCACAACTCTGTTTTACTTCTTCCTTTCTGTTATTTTAATAAATTTTAGAAAAATAAGATGAATGCACGTTTTCAATGAAGCATTCAGACTTAGTTTCTGAGGATTTAGAAATGTTAAATATGAAGTTAGGCATGAGCAATGAGGGATGGCCTTTCAGAAAAGGATGCAAGCTGATCTCTAAATCCCATTCCAGATAGCCCAGGAGAGCTCACAGATAGGCTACCAAATAACCACAGAGACTTTTCCAACTCCTGCACATGCGCCCTAGGCACACAGTTAGTTGGGTACAAACTAACCACAGGGGCTTCCTCAAGTAAGCTTAGGCAGCAAGGAGCCCTTTAAGGGTTCATAAATAGTCTATACATATATACATCTGATTGTAACAGGCTGAATTATGGGAAGCCATGAACAACAGAACCTGTTGTTATGCAACTTGCCAACTGTCAATTGGCCTTGAGAGTATGTTTATTTGCATTCCGTTTCTTGACTGGTGATCAGTACAAGCCCTATTTTGCACAGGGCACAATCAAAAGGAGCAGACTGGAAGCCAAGACATATCCTTACATCAACTACGCCTTTGGGGTTGGCCTGCTCCCATGTCTTGGGAGTGTCTATTTAACAAAAGATTTGTCTGTTTGAGCTGTAACTGAGCTGTAACTCCTCTTGTTTTAAGCCCTTTGATCGATTGTTACAATTTTTTGTTGTGATGAGACAAGAACCAAGGGAGAGGAATAAACCAACTCGATAGACATAAAACAACAAAAGGGGGGGCAGCATATTTTATTTGGGTACAGAATTTTATATTTTCATGTTCTACAGTGATGCTCCCTGAAAGGTGATTCCTGTTGCAACTGCCTAGAAATATTATACAGCGGATACACGTCTTGCTCCTCCTGGCTTTTGCTATGTCTTCTGAGAGAAGGCAGACCACAATTTTCAGGGATAGAACTCTGAGCACCATTGACTTAAAGCAAAATAAAACTTGTCTTTGGGCCTCAACAAACAGTTAAACTTGAAAATCTCTGAACACAAAGATTATTTTATTTTTTTCTGTTCAGCTAATTCTTATCAAAATATATTTGTGTCCTCCACTGCTTTCTCCAATATTTAGCTGGTTGGCACACTTTCAGAGTTCTAAATATCAAACCAAATGTTGAAAGAAGGATGTTAAATATTTCTTCTACCTCCATTCTAGTGTTCCCTAGAGATTTGCTGAAGTAAGCCTACTCGCTATTTCCAGTTAAGAACCTTTTTATTTAAGCTATCATGTGCCCTGCTTCCTTTGCCTCTGTTTGAAAATCTGTAGTGTTTCTTATTTGAGGTTGTCTTACTACAAGAAGGCAGAAAACTCTTTCAGAATAAGCTTTAATTATTTGCATGTTGTTTGTTGCTGTTGTTGTTTAGTCACTAAGTAGTGTCCAATTCCTTACAACCCCATGGACTGTAGCCTGCCAGTTTAATCTGTCCATTGGATTTCCCAAGCAAGAATACTAGAGTGGGTTTCCATTTACTTCTCCAGGGAATCTTATCAACCTAGGGACTGAACTTGCATCTCTTGCAAGAGCAGGGGGATTCTTTACCACTGACCTTCATGGGAAGCCTGTAATTACTGATATAACCAGCTCAATTAAAATAGACTCTTCTTGTAGCTTGAGTTGGCTTTGCTATTAAGAAAAGAGCCTACAAATCACTCTTTTATTCCATAAATATTCTATGAAACCTCTAACCTAACTATCTGATATCAAAATGGTTTTCAAAGACCACCCTCTTCATATCTGTGGATGTTCACAAAAGACCAAATCAGCAGTAAACTGCCAGGTAACACTTTAGAAACACTTAACCAAAATTGCTTACAAACTTGGAAACAACAAAGTGGTGATTCTGAAATATGTACCCATGGTAAGCTGAAATGCTAAAACTGTATGAGGCATAAGATGGGAGGTCAAAGGAAAAAGAGGAGACTCAGTGGGTGGACAGGTGTGAATATGGAAAGTGGCTGTTGGGCACCAGCCTCATTCTTCCTCTCTCATAATTTAATTGATTACTATTTGGTACCTTGATCCAATCACAAGATTATACTAAGCTCTGAAACACCTTTTTGATGCTCCCTGTGCTCACCTCGCCAAAGCAAAAACAACACCTAGTTGTCGATGTGACTGGTGATGGAAGTAAAGTTTGATGCTGTAAAGAGCAATATTGCATAGGAACCTAGAATGGCAGGTCCATGAATCAAGGCAAATTGGAAGTGGTTAAACAAGAGATGACAAGAGTGAACATCAACATTTTAAAAATCAGTGAATTAAATGAACTATAATGGGTGAATTTAACTCAGATGACCATTATATCTACTACTATGGGCAAGAATCCCTTAGAAGAAATGGAATAGTCATCACAGTCAACAAAAGAGTCCAAAATGCAGTATTGGATGCAATCTCAAAAACAACAGAAAGCTCTCTGTTCATTTCCAAGGCAAACCATTCAATATTACAGTAATCCAAGTCTATGCCCTGACAAATGTATTACTGGTCTATTTAGATCTATGAAGATCTAAAAACCCTTTAGAACTAACATCCAGAAAAGATGTCCTTTTCATTATAGGGGATTGGAATGCAAAAGTAGGAAGTCAAGAGATACCTGGAGTAACAGGAAAATTTGGTCTTGGGGTGCAAAATGAAGCAGGGCAAAGGCTAACAGAGTATTCCAAAAGAACACACTGGTCATAGTAAATACCTTCTTCCAATAACACAAGAGAAAACTCTACACATGGACATCACCAGATGGTCAATACAGAAATCAGATTGATTATATTCTTTGAAGCCTAAGATGGAGAAGCTCTATACAGTCAGCAAAAAATAGACTGGAAGCTGATTATGGCTCAGATCATGAACACCTTATTGCCACATTCAGACGTAAATTGAAGAAAGTAGGGAAAACCACCAGAACATTCTGGTATGACCTAAGTCAAATCTCTTATGATTATACAGTAGAAGTCAGAAATAGAGTCTAAGCATTATATCTGAGATACAGAGTGCTTGAAGAATTATGGATGGAGGTTTGTGACATTGTACAGAAGGCAGTGATCAAGACCATCCTCAAGAAAAATAAATGCAAAAAGGAAAAATGGTTGTCTGAGGGGGCCTTACAAATAGCTGAGAAAATAAGAGAAGTTAAAGGGAAAGTAGAAAAGGAAAGATATACCTATTTAAATGCGGAATTACAAAGAATAGCAAGGAGAGATAAGAAAACCTTCCTCAGAGATCAGTGCAAAGAAATAGAGGAAAACAAAATAATGAGAAAGAGAAGAGATCTCTCAAGAAAATTAGAGATACTAAGGGAGCATTTCATGCAAAGATGTGCACAATAAAGGACAGAAATTATATGGACCTAACAGAAGAAGATATTAAGAAGAGGTGGCAAGAATACACACAAGAATTATACAAAAATGATCTTTATCACCCAGATCACTCACCTAGAGCCAAACATCCTGGAATGGGAAGTCAAGTGGGCCTTAGGAATCATCACTATCAATAAACCTAGAGGATGTGATGGAATTCCAGTGGACCTATTTCAAATCCTAAAAGATGATGCTGTGAAAGTGCTGCACTCAATATGCCAGCAAACTTGGATAACTCAGCAGTGGCCACAGGACTAGAAAAGGTCAGTTTTCATTCCAATCCCAAAGAAAGGCAATGCCAAAGAATGCTCAAACTACCTCAAAACTGTGCTCATCTCACATGCTACCAAAATAATGCTCAAAATTCTCCAAGCCAGGCTTCAACAGTACATGAAACGTGAACTTCCATATATACAGGCTGTTTTTAGAAAAGGAAGAGGAACCAGAGATCAAATTGCCAACATCTGTTGGGTCATGGAAAAAGCAAAGAGTTCCAGAAAAACATCTACTTCTGCTTTATTGACTATGCCAAAGCCTTTGACCATGTGGATCACAATAAACTGTGGAAAATTCTGAAAGAGATGGGAATACTAGACCTCCTGACCTGCCTCCTGAGAAATCTGTATGCAGGTCGAGAAGTAAAGTTAGAACTGGACATGGAACAATCTCTGGTTCCTAATTGGGAAAGGAGTACTTAGAGGTTGCATATTGTCACCCTGCTTATTTAACTTATATGCAGAGTACATCATTTTAAATGCCGGGCTGGATGAAGCACAAGCTGGAATCAAGATTGCCAGGAGAAATATCAATAATCTCAAATATGTAGATGACACCACCCTTATGGCAGAAAGCCAAGAAGAACTAAAGACCCTACTGATGAAAGTGAAAGAGGAGAGTGAAAAAGTTGGCTTAAAACTCAACATTCAGAAAACTAAGATCATGGCATCCGGTCCTATCACTTCATGGCAAATAGATAGGGAAACAGTAGAAACAGTGGATGACTTAATTTTGGAGGGCTTCAAAATCAGTGCAGATGGTGATTGTAGCCATGAAGTTAAAAGACACTTGCTCTTTGGAAGAAAAGTTATGATCAACCTAGACAACATATTAAAAAGCAGAGACATTACTTTGCCAACAAAGTGTCTGTCTAGTCAAAGCTATGGTTTTTCCAGTAGTCTTGTATGGATATGAGAGTTGGACTATAAAGAATGCTGAGCACAGAAAAATTGATGCTTTTGGACTGTGGTGTTGGAGAATAGTCTTGGGAGATACTTGGACTGTAAGGAGATCAACCAGTCCATCCCAAAGGAAATCAGTCCTGAATATTCATTGGAAAGACTGATGCTGAAGCTGAAACTCCAATACTTTTGCCACTTGATGTGATGAACTGATTCACTAGAAAAGACCCTGATGCTGGGAACAGTTGAAGACAGGAGGAGAAGGTGATGACAGAGGATGAGATGGTTGCATGGAATCACTGACTCTATGGACATGAGTTTGAGTAAGCTCTAAGAGTTGGTGATGGACAGGGAAGACTGGTGTGCTGCAGTCCATGGGGTCACAAACAGTAGGACATGACTGAGCAACTGAACTGAACTGTGCTTACCTCTATCATTTCTTTAAAACAGCTTATTTTTGAAGGTCCACTTAATTTTTTCTATAGAGCCTCTTTCAATGATTTTAATGTGCAAACACCTGTCCTCTGAAGTCCTATGCATACGTGCATACTAAATCATATCCAACTTTTTGCAACTCTGTGGACTGTAGTCTTTCAGGCTCCTCTGTCCATGGGATTCTCCTTGCAAGAATACTGGAGTGCTGTGCCATGCCCTTTTCCATGGATCTTCCCAATTCAGCGATAGAACCCTGTTACATCTCCTGCAGTGGCAGGTGGATTCTTACCAATTGTTCCACCTGGAAGCCCCCTGAAATCCTGTAATTCATATTAAACCCTGAGTTTAACTTATCCTTTTTTATATGTGTCATATTTTTAGAATCATATATACTTACTCTTCCAAATAGAAAGATAGCTTCACTAAGACGATGTCTTTTTCCACGTTTCTTTGTATTAATATGTATAATATGGAATGCTAAATACTGAAGATTTATGGATTCATCAAATCCAAGACCTGCTTCTCTTCATATCTACCATAACAGCATGTGCTTGATAAGCTGTAGTTATTACAAATAGAGTTAAGCCTTAAAGATTTTCCATGTGTCCTTCTGTAAACCTTTTCAATGTTCTGGTTATGTTTATGTGAAGTGCTTTATTTCACAGAAAGTCAAAAGCTCTGAGTATACAGCTGAGGCTAAATTAGCAAAAAAGAATGTTGGCTTTGGAAACTTGTACAGAGTAGGGGCAATGCATGGTGAGGCCCAAGTGAAGTTGTAGCCTTGGCTTTCTGTTTCTTTCCATGTCCATTGCAAGAGAGGATGCAGGATCCAGTCTTCAAGTCTAAAGTCTTGAGCATTTACACCCATTTCTGTATCTGCATCAATGTTTCCTCCAAACCAATTCTCTATTCCCAGTTGCTTCAAGTTGTTGTATATATTGTTTCAGTGTCATATAAATGCAAAATAAAATTCACTACCTCACACATTAATTTCCTAACTTTCATCTTTCTTTTTGTTTGTTTGAAGCAAAGCCCTAGAATTAAAATCAAAGATATAAAACTTGAATAATATTTTAATCTTTTATTTTTTTCTCAAAGAATAGTCTCCACATACTCTTGTGAAATATTTAAGCATACACCTAAATGGAAAAAACATCCTTAATTAATAGTACTAGAAACTCTCATTTTTGTCGATTTTGATTTTTTAAGTATGGGAACATGGTTTATGATCCTTCAAATCTTAGTCTGTCTATCACTTATCCCAGGGAGAGCTGTCATATCCTTCAGCGTTTATAACTTATGCTTGCCTAATTTTCCTGCTAATAAAAGCCTACTGAGATTATTATCATAGCAGGCCCAGCTTTCCACTTTCCATATCCCATGCTGACAAAATGGTTTGGTAATTTGCATATAGCCAATAAAAACAAGGGAGAAAACAGACATACCCTAAAGCAAACCAACGAAAACTGAGTATGAGAGTAGAGTATTTGTTACCTGCTTTAAAACAGGCTGCTAATTTTCATCACTAGTCACCCTGATAGCTCAGTTGGTAAAGAATCCACCTGCAATGCAGGAAACCCTGGTTCAATTCCTGAGTTGGGAAGATCCCCTGGAGAAGGAATAGGCTACCCACTCCAGTATTCTTGGGCTTCCCTTGTAGCTCAGCTGGTAAAGAACCCGCCTGCAATGCAGGGGACCCTGGTTTGATTCCTGAATTGGAAAGATACCCTGGAGAAGGGAAAGGCTACCTACTTCAGTATTCTGGCCTAGAGTATTCCATGGACTATATAGTCCATGGAGTTGCCAAGGGTTGGACATGACTAAGTGATTTTCTCTTTCACTTCAGTCTCCCTGAACACTATTTTCAGAATTATCCATTCTTGCCTATTTCACATATTCACTGACAACATATCTCTATATGGATATAAATGTTTGGGGATTCCAGTTTCCATTTTATTATATTAACATTTTTACTACCGTCCAATAATCTTTAGTCAGGATAAAACTTTTCCCAGGTGCATAAATACAGGAAATAGCAAGTAGATGGAGTGCTGGCTTTAAATGTTTCCCAAGTTCCTTATGATGGTCTTGACATTATTTGAAAATTATACGAAGTATGTTTATATTTTTAGGCATTATTTTATAGGAGTCTAAAATCACTGCAGATGATGACTGCAGCCATGAAATTAAAAGACACTTGCACCTTGAAACAAAAGCTATGACAAACCTAGACAGTGTATTAAAAATTAGAGGCATCAATTTGCGATGAAGGTCCATATAGTCAAGGTATGGTTTTTCCAGTAGTTGTGTATGGAGGTGAGAGTTGGACCATAAAAAAGGCTGAGTGCCAAAGAATTGATGCCTTTAAACTGTGATGCTGGAGAATACTCCTGAAAGTCCCTTGAACTACGAGGAGATCAAACCACTCAGCCCTAAGGGAAATCAATCCTGAATATTCATTGGAAGGACTGATGCTGAAGCTGAAGCTCCAATACATTGACCACTTGATGTGAAGAGCCAACGCATTAGAACAGACCCTGATGATGGGAAAGATTGAAGGCAGGAGGAGAAGGGGATGACAGAGGATGAGATGGCTAGATGGCATCACTGACTCAATGGACATGGGTTTGAGCAAGCTCCAAGAGATGGTGAAGGACAGGGAAGTTTTGCATGCTGCAGTCCATGGGGTTACAAGGAGTTAGACACAACTGAGTGACCAGACAACAGCAACAACAGTGGGTAAGTAAAGTCATCAACAAGATTGAATTTCAGCTTTATTGGACACTGAAAACAAATATGTGCTCTAGAAAGCAGATAGTTTTACAATTATCCTTAACTGTCCAAAAAAAGATTATCTTTGCACAAATTCCATATAATTTCCTTTTCTTTTTATGCTCTTCTTGACCAAAAAAATGTTTATCTGAGTGTGCCAGCACCTTGTTTTATCTCATTTCTTTTGCAACCCAGCTGTTCTGGCTACATCAGTAGCTACATCAATTGGACAAAAATGGTAATTTTATAAATACATCAATACTACGGAAAACTCTATACTGTAACACATCATCAGTAAATACATACTTAAATTTCTAAGACAATTAGTAAATGCTAATAATCACATATGTTTAGATCTTTTTTTTCCCCAAGGAAAAAAGTCATGCCATCATTAATCTTAATTATGTAAAGATTTAAGCATGTCAATAAAAAACATTTAAGTTTTTTTAAATTATAATTATAAACTCACAGCATCTCTTTCTCTTGCTAAAACGATTGTAATTTCATAGCAACCAAGTTCTGCTTTCTAATGTTTCTCCTTTGAATCACTCAATGCAAAATTGGTACAGCAAAAAGGATTTTGTTTATCTTTTTAACATTGTTCTCTCCTGCATTGGGTCATGTTTAATTTCTTCATACCTCTGTTTGAAAAATCAGCTTCCTATTTCAAGGGTAAAAGAAAAACCCTGAAGCATTGTGTTTGTTTTCCAGCTATGTAAGACAAGTTTAATCTTCAGGTTTCTACAAGTTCAACATGACAATGGAATATAAAACACAAGGATTTTAGGTCTTCATAAGAATGTTTATTTCACAAAATGTTTGTTTTCTTTAATGACATAAAATATTTTTTAAAATCGGAGTTTAATTTTTGTATTAGCCATGTGTTCCAACAAGATAGTTTCCAAACCAAGTTTATCTTTTCATTTATTCCCTTTTCCCAGAGGCAGCTCCTGAAAAACTACTGTGCCCTTAGAAGTCAGCCTACATAATTGGAGACAAGAGGTGTAAATAATTTGCCCTGAAAAAGTAAAACTAAAAGATAGCATGTTAAATCTTTTTTAGTTCCAATTACTAGCTAACACTGATGTTAAATTACAGAGCACAAGGTTTCTCAAATAAATTTAGTATACTTGGAATGCAATGCCATGTGTGAAATGTGAAATCTAAATCATTATTCTGTCAAGATGTAGATTTAGTGATTGAATATGTATATGATCAATTTTTTGCCCTGATTGAACTTCAACCTTATGAGAACTATGGTATTGGCTCAGATTTCTCCAAGAAATACAGTGTGAGTATTTAGGCCAGAATTAATAATCACCCTAATTTTTAACTTCTCTGAAGAGGCATCCATCTCATCTATGCATGAAATTACCTTTTAACTTAAATGGGTATTCAAAGATCAGAAAAGGCATATGGGTGCACGAAAGAGGATTACAGGGTGCGCAATGGCATGCTGGGTTAATGCAGTGTTCGGAATTAAAATAACTTTTCTTTTTTTTTTTCCTTTTCAGTACTAGCTTGACATATACATGATTATTTAAAAAGTAATCCAGTTCTAATGAGGTGAATGAAACTGGAGCCGATTATACAGAGTGAAGTAAGCCAGAAAGA
The DNA here is from genome assembly GCF_029407905.1 of Bubalus kerabau. NCBI lineage: Eukaryota > Metazoa > Chordata > Mammalia > Artiodactyla > Bovidae > Bubalus > Bubalus kerabau. The sequence continues at coordinate 61,496,411 of NC_073625.1, forward strand.
AAAACACCAATACAGTATACTAACGCATATATATGGAATTTAGAAAGATAGTAATGATAACCCTGTATGGGAGATAGCAAAAGAGACACAGATGTATAGAATAGTCTTTTGGACTCTGTGGGGGGGGGGGGTGATGATTTGGGAGAATGGCATTGAAACATGTATAATATCATATAAGAAATGAATCACCAGTCCAGGTTCTGTGCAGGATACAGGATGCTTGGGGCTGGTGCACTGGGATGACCCAGAGGGATGGTATGGGGAGGGAGGTGGGAGGGGGGGTTCAGGATGGGGAACACTTGTACACCCGTGGTGGATTCATGTTGATGTATGGCAAATCCAACACAATATTGTAAAGTAATTAGTCTCTAATTAAAATAAATAAATTTAATTAAAAAATAAAAATAATAATAGAAAGGTAAGATAGATGAATGAATGTAGATTTTACATAATGGTTGCATGATGAAATTATTAAGCATAGGATTCAGGTATAATGAAACCTACATGAATATGTGTTGTTATTTATCATATACAGAGAGAATATTTGCATAATAACATTTCCAATATTCTATTTCTCTATTAGAAACGAGTTAATAAAATAGTAAAATATGGATCAGTGAAACAGAACGGGTTCTGAAGTCAAACATGGTTGTGATTCATGCTGCAATTACTTGATTCATCAACATTAGCATTTTATATAACTTCTTAAGGATCTCTGAACTAAAATGTCAAAGATATAGTTAAAATGTAATCCACATACATCCTGGAAAACAGTGTAAGTTTTCAACGTAATTTGGGTGTCTTTCCTGATTAACTTTCCTTTGAGGAATAACAATTGTCACCATTAAAGCAGCTTGGCTAATGATTCATTCCAGGCTCAGGCCCAGGGATTTCCCTGGTGGTTCAGTGGTTAAGACTTCCTTCCAATGCAGCATCTGTGGGTTTGATCCCTGGTCAGGAAGCTAAGATCCCACATGCCTTGCAGCCAAAATGCCAGTATATAAATAGAAGTAGTGTTGTAACAAATTAATAAAAACTTTAAAATTGGTCCACATTAAAAAAAATCTTAAATAAAAAAATATATATATTAGTTGCAGAGTCCTACTGAGGGTCTCCTTTAAATGACATAAATGTACACTCTGATCCTGGACACCAGCAATCCCTACTGTGTGCCTGGTCTTAAATTAAATGTTCACATGACATGATCTTTGGCACTGAAGCTCACAATAAAGCAGTTGCAAATATTTTGTGATCTGACCATCTCTTAAATGGGATAACAAGCAAAGAACAAAGTGTTCTAGAAAACAAAACAAAACACTGGCTACCTTTGCACTAGACATACTTATCGCATGACTTGTATTAAACACTGTTATGCAGAAAATTTTGTCTAAAAGATTTTGAAGGACAATAAAATAGTATATAAAAATATGTCTTCATTACTAAAGTAAACTGATTATATGCTTGCGAGCAGACGATTTGCTTACATATTGCCTGGTGTGATACTCAGCAAATGTGCAATTGACAATCCTGGGTCAAGAATCAAAATGGAGATGATTGCTTTTGAAGAAAAAGAGGTTCTGGCATAATGTTTTTCTGATGGTGTTTTTAGTATTAATGAATTTCCACAGTGAGTGGCTCTGTTAGTCTTTTCACTATCAGACACAACACCTGTATTAAAGCCTTGTAAACTCATCTCTCCTGTGCTTGGTGCTTCTCACATATGCCTATAAACTCCTGAACCTGCATCCATCATGATTCTACTGACATATCAATTGTTCCAACTTGGAGAAATTTGTATGAAGCTCAGGAAGCAACAGTTAAAACTGGACATGGAACAACAGACTGGTTCCAAATAGGAAAAAGAGTACGTCAAGGTTGCATATTGTCACCCTGCTTATTTAATTTATATGCAGAGAACATCATGAGAAATGCTGGCCTGGATGAAGCAAAAGCTGGAATCAAGATTGCCGGGAGAAATATCAATAATCTCAGATATGCAGATCTCAGATATGGAGAAGGTAATGGCACCCCACTCCAGTACTCTTGCCTGGAAAATCCCACGGACGGAGGAGCCTGGTAGGCTGCAATCCATGGGGTCGCTGAGGGTCGGACACAACTGAGTGACTTCACTTTCATTTTTCCTTTCATGCATTGGAGAAGGAAATGGCAACCCACTTCAGTGTTCTTGCCTGGAGAATCCCAGGGATGGGGGAGCCTGGTGGGCTGCCGTCTATGGGGTCACACAGAGTAGGACACGACTGAAGTGACTTAGCGGCAGATATGCAGATGACACCACCCTTATGACAGAAAGTGAAGAAGAATTAAAGTGCCTCTTGATGAAAGTGAAGGAGGAGAGTGAAAAAGTTGGATTAAAGCTCAACATTCAGAAAACTAAGATCATGGCATCTGGTTCCAATATTTCATGGCAAATTTATGGGAAAACAGTGGAAACAGTGATAGATTTTATTTCTTTGGGCTCCAAAATCACTGCAGAGGGTGACTGAGGCTATGAAATTAAAAGACACTTACTTCTTGGAAGAAAAGTATGACCAACCTGCTGCTAAGTCGCTTCAGTCGTGTCCGACTCTGAGTGACCCCATAGACAGCAGCCCACCAGGCTCCGCCATCCCTGGGATTCTCCAGGCAAGAACACTGGAGTGTTCTCTAATGACCAACCTAGACAGCATATTAAAAAGCAGAGACATTACTTAGTCAATACAGGTCCATCGATTCAAGGCTATGGTTTTTCCAGTTGTCATGTATGGATGTGAGAGTTGGACTATAAAGAAAGCTGAGCACCAAAGAATTGATGCTTTTAAACTATAGTGTTGGAGAAGACTCTTGAGAGTCCCTTGGACTGCAAGGAGATCAAACCAGTCCATCCTAAAGGAAACCAGTTCTGAATATTCATTGGAAAGACTGATGCTGAAGCTGAAGCTCCAATACTTTGGCCACCTGATGCAAAGAACTGACTCATTGGAAAAATCCTGATGCTGGGAAAGATTGAAGGCAGGAGGAGAAGGGGACGAGAGAAGATGAGATGGTTGGATAGCATCACCAACTCAATGGACACGAGTTTGAGCAAGCTCCAGGAGTTGATAGACATGGAAGCCTGTCATGCTGCAGTCCATGGGGTCACAAAGAGTTGGACACGACTGAGCGACTGAACTGAACTGAACTGAAGATTAAGGATCTTTGGATGAAAAAGAAGCATGTGTGCGTGCTAAGTTGCTTAAGTTGTGTCTGACTCTATGTGACTCTGTGGACTGGGATTCTCCAGTAGCCCCCAGTGGAACCCCCAGACTCCTCTGTTCATGGGATTCTCCAGGCAAGAATACTGGAATGAGTTGCCATGCCCTCCTCCAGGGGATTTTCCCAATCCAGGGACTGAACCCACATCTTTTATGTCTCCTGAATTGCCAGGTAGATTGATAGCTTACAGTAGATGATGTCGGATTCTTGATCTCTGAAGGACATTTAGCTTCGGGACCAGGGACCAGGCTTGATCACTCAAGACCTTGTGTGTACCAGAGTTTTATTAAAGTACGAAAAGGGACAGAAAATGCTTCTGACATAGACATCAGAAGGGGGGCAGAGAGTGACCCACTTGCTAGTCTTTCAGTTCAGTTCAGTCACTCAGTTGTGTCCGATTCTTTGCGACCCCATGAATCGCAGCACGCCAGGCCTGCCTGTCCATCACTAACTACCAGAGTTCACTCAGACTCATGTCCATTGAGTCAGTAATGCCATCCAGCCATCTCATCCTCTGTGGTCCCCTTCTCCTCCTGCTCCCAATCTCTCCCAGCATCAGGGTCTTTTCCAATGAGTCAACTCTTCACATGAGGTGGCCAAAGTACTGGAGTTTCAGCTTCAGCATCATTCCTTCTAATGAACACCCAGGACTGATCTCCTTTAGGATGGACTGGTTAGTCCAAGGGACTCTCAAGAGTCTTCTCCAACACCACAGTTCAAAAGCATCAATTCTTTGGTGCTCAGCCTTCTTCACAGTCCAACTCTCACATCCATACATGACCACAGGAAAAACCATAGCCTTGACTAGACAGACCTTTGTTGGCAAAGCAATGTCTCTGCTTTTCAATATGCTATCTAGGTTGGTCATAACTTTTCTTCCAAGGAGTAAGTGTCTTTTAATTTCATGGCTGCAATCATCATCTGCAGTGATTTTGGAGCCCCCAAAATTAAAGTCTGACGCTGTTTCCACTGTTTCCCCATCTATTTCCCATAAAGTGATGGGACCAGATGCCGTGATCTTCATTTTCTGAATGTTGAGCTTTAAGCCAACTTTTTCACTTTCCTCTTTCACTTTCATCAAGAGGCTTTTTAGTTCCTCTTCCCTTTCTGCCATATGGGTGGTGTCATCTGCATATCTGAGGTTATTGATATTTCTCCCAGCAATCTTGATTCCAGCTTGTGCTTCTTCCAGCACAGCGTTTCTCATGATGTACTCTGCATACAAGTTAAATAAGCAGGGTGACAATATACAGCCTTGATGTACTCCTTTTCCTATTTGAAACCAGTCTGTTGTTCCATGTCCAGTTAGTGAGGGAATTAAATACTTTTCTAATTGGCTTTTACACTAAATCAAAAGAATGTCTCAAGGTTGTAAAGATCTTACCTACACCCACTCCCATAATTAACATTTTAAGATAACAGGATTAGCCAGAAAGTTTCAGGAAGGAGAAACTGTCCTCAAGCAAGATATATAGTTGTTATGTAATCCTTCAGTTCAGTTCAGTTAATTTCAGTCACTCAGTCATGTCTAACTCTTAGTGACCCCATGGACTGCAGCATGCCAGGCCTCTCTGTCAACCACTAACTCCCAGAGTTTACTCAAACTCATGTCCATTGAGTCGGTGATGCCATCCAACCATCTCATCCTTTGTTGTCTCCTTCTCCTCTTGCCCTTCTCCTCTTTCCCCGCATCATAGTCTTTTCAAATGATTCAGCTCCAGAGTTTAAACTGAGTTGTTTGTTGTGTAATCATCAGTTAAAGAAAAAACATTTTAAGTGATTAAGGAATGTAGAGGAAAATAAAGACGTTTGTCCTTTCTTCCTCCTTGAGAATTCCAGACCCCTATCTCCTCCTTGAGAGCCCCAGACCCCTTTCTCCTCCTTGGGGACCCTGGACTTCTTATCAACCTGCCTAGGAAATGATTCTCCCACTAGTGCCACCTGGGAAGCCCAGTAAGAGAAACACCCCAATCCTAACCCAACATAGTGGATAAAAATTTGACTAACATTCAAAAACACATCTAACACAACTGTCCCTCCTTCAAGTCAACAGAACATTTGGGGATGGGGAGGAGCAATTCTCAAAGAATAGATATAGTCAACATTTACTCTATTGTTAGTTCTCTTCTCAAAGAAAATGCATTTTCACTAAAACTGATCTAAACCTTCAAAAATCTAACATCTTATTGATGTTACAATAATATGGAATACAGAATCAAATGTGTGTCTCCAAATGTCACCACAACATTAAATTTGTAAAAAAAGGAACTGCTTCCCAGACCCCTTATGTTCTGCTACCAGAACACCTCTGTCAAATGCTAATAAAAATCACATGCTTTACGAGGTTTTGATGACTAAATAGTTCAAATTAGGTTAAGTTCTTAGCCCAGCACAATATAAATGCAAGATAAATCCAATTTATCGTTAATAATTAGTTCACAAGACACATGAAAATTAGAAATCGAAATTATTCAGATTGCTGTGACATGGCTGTTTTCTTTAATATATGACATCATAGCCTGGATTTTTCATGATTATTTCATATCATGATTTTAATGTTATTATATGATTGCTTACAATTTCTCCTTTTCTTTCCAATAACCATAATAAAAATCATAGTCCCTTAGATATTTTAAACACAATGTTTGTTCAAAACATCAGAATCTAGTCCCCCAAATCAGTAATGAAGTCATATCTTAACTTTTTAATTAAAAAAAAAATGATTTATTTGGCTGCATTAAGAGTCTTAGTTGTGGCACATGGGATCTTCATTGTATCATGTGGGTCTTTCACTGAGAAAGCTCAGACCCTAGTTCTGGCACACAGGCTCAGAGGTGCATGGGCTTCAGTAGTTGTGGAGCGCTGGCTTACTTGCTCCAAGGCATGCTGGAACTTAGTTTCCTGATGAGGGATCAAACCTCTGTCCTCCTCATGGCAAGGCAGAGTCTTAACCACTGGGCCACCAGGGAAGTCCCTTAACTTTAATTTGAAGAGGAGATCTTTGACTATGATAATTCACTTATTACTTGCCCACTTTGACAGATACACATTTAAATGGAGACCTAATTTGTCTACAAGTACAATACAGGTCATGCAGCAGGGAAACTACCTCTTTATTTTAGAGATGGACTTTGGATCTTTCCTTTCATCAGCTCTTTTGCAACTATCACTTGATGGTAAAAAAAAAAACAGCTGATGTTTAAAAATTGCCCTAGATGAAAAGCATCAGGGTGGCCAAGGTGAAAATCAAGAGCTTGTGAATACATTATAGGCTGAAAGAATTTTTGGAAACTATCTCCAAGTATGTATAATGCACAATTTCTAAAATGAATAAAAGTTTGAAATAAGCTTTAAATAAGATGTTGAGAAGATGTAAGAAGTGCAGCTACTTTAATCTTAATCAATGCAACTTGTGATGAGGTAATGAAGAGCAGGCAATCAGTCAGAACCCAATCTACCCAAATGAAATCTCAAACAACAGAGGATATACATATATATATATATATATATATATATATATATTTTTTTTTTTTTTTAGTTTAGTTTGTGTTAAGAGAAATGGGCAATGTAAGTGCTATGCAGATTTAATGTGCTAATGAAATCAATTCATCAAGTTTTAAATTATGTAGGAAATTAAAATAAGAAACTGTTCTGTACACAAAAGAGACTGCATCCCCAAGAGCATAACCAGCCTTGGTAAAGAGCAGCCACAACAAATTTCAGATAAGCTTTAAAAAAAAAATGTTATATATCAGCTAAATTTAAAGACTTTCTCTCTCTCTCTTTTTTTTTTTTTTTTTGAGTTCCCCAGTGAATCTTCAAAATTTTTACTTAAAAATTCCTCAGAATGGAAATCTGGAAGAAGCAGCCAAGAGATCCATTGTGAAACTACCTGCGAGCTTGTTGATCTTCTGATCAGTCATCTGCCACCTAGCTTTTGGGTGCTGTTGAGATATCTGGAGACGTTCAAGGGTATTTGAGAACAGACAGTTTATGAGAATTGATTTCCAAAGTAAAGAGTCCCATCTTTTATACTGAGAGCCTTTGATGGAGCTTTGGGTCCTAATTTTCTACCACTCCGTAACTGTTCCAACTTGTAAAACAAAAACAAAAACAAAAAAACACCTTCTCATTCAGCTTTAAAGTTGCAGTGCTGATTGTTCCAGAATATCACACATCTACAAGGCATCACTAGAGGGATGCCAGGCTCCTCTGTCAATGGGATTTCCCAGGGAAGAATACTGAAATGAGTTGACATTTCCTTTTCCAGGAGATCTTCCAAACCCAGGGATCAAACCTTTGTCTCCTGCAAGTCTCCTGCATTGGCAGACGGATTCTTTACTGGTCAGCCACTGGGGAATATATTTATGTATTTACACTCTCAAATGTGTTTGATTTTTAAAAAATGAAAAGACAAAAAAAGATGAGAAAGACCAGGACATATATAAATATCAGTTATAAAGAACTGGTTAGGATGAATAAACTGTTGGAGACCTCGTGATCACAACAGTAATTAACAAACATTTAGCAATGAATGAAATTTTGCTTTCTCTACAACTTATTTCTTTCTAGCCAATCTTTCTATTTTAGTTGAAGTTTATAGAATACATCTGCATATCCTTAAAGTGCCTAGAGCAATCTCTGCCTCCTGCTCTAAGGAGGAAAGGCAATTTGAAAAGTACTGGTGTATAAATGTAGATACTCCAAAGCAAATAAAATGCAGTAGAAACACAAAGACTGTAAATACTTAGTTTCATTTCTGTAGAATTGTTGTCAAACACAGACTGTCCTTAACTATGATTCCATTTACTACTTTTTTTTTTTTCTTTTTTTTTTACTTTATGATGGAGCAAAAGCAATATGCATTCAGTATAAACTATGTTCCAAATTTTGCATTTTTATCTTTACCCTGGTTAGCTGTGTGGAGTCCAGTCCTCTCTTGTGATTTTGGGCATCTGCAGGAGTCATGGTTCACACTCAGCCACGTAGTCATGAGAGTACACAACTAATACTCGCCACTTACCACAACTTACCACTACTTTGCAGTCAGACAACCATTCTGTTTTTCACTTTCAGCACAGTACTCAATAAATTACATGAACTACTTAACTGTTATTTAGTCACTAAGTCATGTCCTACTCTTTTGCTACCCCATGGACTGTAGCCCACCAGGCTCCTCTGTTCATGGGATTTTCCAAGCAAGAATACTGAAGTGGATTACCATTTTCTTCTCCAGGTGATCTTTCCCACCCAGGATGGAACACCTGTCTCCTTGGCAGGCAATTCCTTACCACTGAGCCACTACAGAAGCCCACAATACTTAACATTTTGTTATAAAATACGCTTTGTGTTAGGTGTTGATACCCAACTATATGCTAATCTCAGTATTCTGAGCTTGTTTAAGGTAGGATAGCCTAAGCTATCGGAGAAGGTGATGACACCCCACTCTAGTACTCTTGACTGGAAAATCCCATGGACGGAGGAGCTTGGTGGGCTGCACTCCATGGGGTTGCGAAGAGTCGAACACGAGTGAGCGACTTCACTTTCATTTTTCACTTTCATGCATTGGAGAAGGAAATGGCAACCTACTCCAGTGTTCTTGCCTGGAGAATCCCAGGAACGGGGGATCCTCGTGGGCTGCCGTCTCTGGGGTCGCACAGAGTCGGACACGACTGAAGCGACTTAGCAGCAGCAGCAGGCTAAGCTATGATGTGGAGTAGGTTAGGTGTATTTTTTATTTACTAATAATTTTAAATTACTGTGGGTCTATCAGGGGCTTCCTAGGTGGCACTAATGGTAAAGAACCCGCTTGCCAGTTCTAGAGACATAAGATACATATGTTCGATCCCTGGGTCAGGAAGATCGCCTGGAGAAGGAAATGGCAACCCACTCCAGTATTCTTACCTGGAGAATGCCATGGACAGAGGAGCCTAGAGGGCTACAGTTCATGTCATTGCAAAGAGTCAGACATGACTGAAGCAACTTAGCACATGAGTTTATCAGGGGCTTCCCAGGTGGCAGTAGTGGTAATAAAACCATCTGCTAATGCAAGTAGACATAAGAGATATGGGTTCATTCCCTGCATTGGGAAGATCCTCTTGAGGAGGAAATGGCAACCCACTCCTGTATTCTTGCCTGGAGAATCTCATGGATAGAGGAGCCTGGCAAACTACACTCCATAAGGTCAGAAAGAGTCCGACATGACAGTAATGATTTAGCATAGGTTTATCAGACCTTAGTCCATGGGGTAGCAGAGTCAGACATACCTGAGAGGCTAACACAGCACAGCAGCAACCCTATTATAAGTAGGAGAAGATCCATAGTGTTAACACAGATAAATAAATGGTGTGATTTAAATAACCTCAGTTATTTATGTTAACCACGGGTTTTGACTCTGGCCCAATAATTACACACACACACACACACGCCTGCTTGCTTCTACAGTAGTAAAATAGTAAAACAATGAAAGTGATACATAAGCACATTATGAAAGAGATTTCAGTAATGTCTGACATTTATATTCAAACTTTCTTTCTAAATGATTGGTATGTTCTTTATATAATGTATGCATAGCAGGTGTTTCAACCTCTAAAAAAGAAGCTGCACTGAAGTGGAAATAAAGTAATTTTTCTGCTTCAAAAACTAGGCATATTTTTATTTAAGGGGGGAAGAGTAATTTTTGCAACCAAAGTAGAAATGCAGAGGCAAGATAGGGTTTGTCTTTTAATTATTGATAATGGGCCTGAGAGGTTAATTTTCCAAGGCCTAGATAGTTTGCAAGCCATTTAATCAATATTTATACATAAACTTTTTTTTAAGTTTTGTTTAAAGACTGTTTTGAATGTGTTGAGATATATATTTAAAGTTAAATATAAAAAAATACCAGATGGTTTTTTGAATCACAAACTTATTATTCATGTATTAGCCTGTAGTATTTTTTATTTTTTTATTTTTTGCTGCAGTTGTATTTTTATTTTTTTAGAGAGAAAAAAATCAGAGGTTAGTAAAATAATGTGAAACCATAAGTTATAACCTTTTATTTTAACTGAAATTATCGTTTTGATATTGTTGATGAATTATGGTAGTAAGATGCATTTTGGTTTGTGAAGGACTAAAATCAACTCATATTGTATTTGAATTCACTATGGTATTATATATACCTAAAACTAAACTATAACCCTGTATGTGAGACCGCAAAAGAGACACAGTTGTATAGAACAGTCTTTTGGACTCTGTGGGAGAGGGAGGGGGGGATGATTTGGGAGAATGGCATTGAAACATGTATAATATCATATAAGAAATGAATCGCCAGTCCAGGTTTGATGCAGGATACAGGAAGCCTGGGGCTGGTGCACTGGGATGACCCAGAGGGATGGGATTGGGAGGGAGGTGGGAGGGGGTTCAGGATGGGGAACACGTGTACACCCATGGCGGATTCCTGTTGATGTATGGCAAAACCAATACAATATTGTAAAGTAATTAGCCTCTAATTAAAATAAATAATTTTTTAAATGACAGAAATATTATAAAGATTCAATTGGTTTTACCAAGTAAATAATAGAATCTTTCTTTGAAGCAGGTAAACAGCATGGAATCTGGGGTTTAGGAGTTAACATATTGCTATATTTACTAGGAGCACGAAAACAAGAGAAAGTTTTAAAGCTAATAATAAAGATGATTTTAAGATTATGAATACATTAATGTCATAAATAAGAATCAAATACAGATTTAACAAAAAAAAGTCTTGTCTCCTGTTTTTTATGTTCATAAACGTTCAGTTCAGTTTCTCAGTTACGTACAACTCCTTGCGATCCCATGAACTGCAGCCCTCCAGGCTTCCCAGTCCATCACCAACTCCTGGAGGTTGTTCAAACTCATGTCCATTGAGTCAGTGATGCCATCCAACCATCTCATCCTCTGTTGTCCCTTTCTCCTCCTGCCTTCAATCTTTCCCAGCATCAAGGTCTTTTCCAATGAGTCAGTTCTTCATATCAGGTGGCCAAAGTATTGGACCTTCAGCTTCAGCATCAGTCCTTCCAATGACTATTCAGGACTGATTTCATTTAGGATGGACCGGTTTTCTCTCCTTGCACTCCAAGGGACTCCCAGGAGTTGTATCCAACACCACGTTTCAAAAGCATCAATTCTTTGCTCATCAGCTTTCTTTATGGTCCAACCATTACATCCATTTGCCTACTGGCAAAACCATAGCTTTGACTAGATGGACCTTTGTTGGCAAAGTAATGTCTCTGCTTCTTAATATGCTGTCTAGGTTGGTCATAACTTCTCTTCCAAAGAGCAAGTGACTTTTAATTTTGTGGCTGTGGTCACCATCTACAGTGATTTTAGAGCCCCCCAAAATAAAGTTTCTCACTGTTTCCATTGTTTCCCTATCTATTTGCCATGAAGTGATGGGACCAGATGCTATGATCTTAGTTTTCTGAAGGTTGAGTTTTAGGCCAACTTTTTTACTTTCTTCTTTACCTTTCATCAAGAGGCTCTTCAGTTCCTCTTTGCTTTCTGCCATAAAGGTGGTGTCATCTGAATATCTGAGGTTATTGATATTTTTCCCAGGAATCTTTATTCCAGCTTGTGCTTCATCCAGCCCCACATTTCGCATGATGCACTCTGCATATAAGTTAAATAAGCTGATGTACTCTGTCCATAAATGTAGACAAGGATAAAAGATAATATAATGTTTAAGTTATGTATTCTGAATCTTAAGATAACAGTAAACATTAGATGAAGGCAGCCTATTTCTCCTCCCTTGAATTGAAATGGTAAATCTTTGCTATAGCTTTTACCCAAAGATTAAATTTTTAGCAGAGTTTTGTTCAAACTTGTATCTGTTGAGTTGGTGATGCTATCTAACCATCTCATTCTCTCTCTCCTTCTTCTCCTACTGCCCTCCTCAATCTTCCCCAGCATCAGTGTCTTTTACAATGACCCTATGCATTTAGTAGGTGACTAATCATCTCAAGTGAATTTCATCCCCTCCAATGTTTATAAATTTACCACAAGCTCTCACATATCTCCTCCACTTGAGCCTCACAACTCTGTAAGGACATACACCATTATTTCATTGTACAGATAGATGAAGAAGATAAATCTCAGAGGAAGGGAAATGACTAGATCAAGATCAGAGGCTGACCTGAGATTTGGACCCTGGTTCGGGCCACTTGAATTCAGCAAGGTTTCCCCTGAGCTGGTTATCAGCATCTTAGCTCCTTTTCCACATCCCTGAATCTGCTCTAACTACCTTCTCACAGAGAGAAGGAATTTCAAACACCCAAATGCCTGAACAAGCTGGAGATCATACACGGCCCCCATCATTCTGGTTAGAGTCAGAGAGACCACACAGCCAGGATTCCCTTTGGGCAGGGAGAAGTCCTTTTCTTCAGAGTCTAGGATTCACTGGCTTTGAACCATGACCCCCATTCCCCCACCCCGCTACTCTACCCGAGAGAAGAATCTTGAAGTCCATGCTAAATGTGGATGGAGTAGGGACAGGAAATAAACACAAATTCTTCATTCCCAATAGATTGTCTCACCGACAGGGAAGTGGGTTCTGTAAACCAAGAACCTATTTCCCCATGTGAGGGAAACAGAGAAAAGATCTCACATTTGATGTTTCAACCAAAAAGCAAGTGGCATGCTTAGAGGAAGAGAGCTAGGATTCCCACTATGCTTATTCTCCCTAAATTAGTTTATACATTTAATATGATTCCAGTAAAAATACCAACGATTCTTTTTTTTTTTTTTTTTATTGTGGGAGAGTCATTAGGGTAGTATTAGCTAATTGAAAATTCCGGGGGAAAAAACCATGAGCAGTGGTGGGAATGAGAAAGAAGGCTGCCAAAATCTAACAGGTATTAAGGCTTTGGGGGTGGGGGGGGAAGGACCAAATTAAATACAAAGCAAAGCATCCATGAGATGAGTATGTTCATATAGACTATTGTCTTTATTCATGACAGAAATATTTTATGAAATTGCATATGTGCATACTTAATCACTCAGTCATGTTCTACTCTTTGTGATCCCATGAAATACTGTAATCCACCAGGTTCCTTTATACACGGAATCCTCTAGGCAAAAATATTGGGATGGGTAGCCATTCCCTTCTCCAGGGGATCTTCCTGACTCAGGGATCAAACCCAAGTCTGTTGCATTGCAGGCAGTTTCATTACTGTCTGTGTCACTTATGAAGTTACTATTTAGCAAATACTGCTCATTGCTTCCAGGGAAAAAGCAGATTTAGGTTGCTGTGAGACTCTGTCACAACATTTTCATCAACCTTGTGTATAACCTTGTTTTATGCATATTTCTGTTTAAAGACACTTAATTTAATAAATATTGCTGACTCATTAACATTGAACTCAGGGCCAAGAGCCACATACCTCATGCCAGAATAAGGCTTATCTAACACACATATTTTCTCAAGAAGGCACATCACAGTCTTCTTGCACTTAGGAAAATTAGACAGCACTTTAATACTGTGCTTGGGGGTGATTTTAAACAGATAAATCAATGACACAAACAAAAGATGCATAAAATGCAGCACTAAATAGACCTCAAAAAGACACTTCTTTTTTTTTTTTTTCCTTTTTTTTTTTTTTAATTTTATTTTATTTTTAAACTTAACATAACTGTATTAGATTTGCCAAATATCAAAATGAATCCGCCACAGGTATACATGTGTTCCCCATCCTGAACCCTCCTCCCACCTCCCTCCCCATTCCATCCCTCTGGGTCGTCCCAGTGCACCAGCCCCAAGCATCCAGTATCGTGCATCGAACCTGGACTGGCAACTCATTTCATACATGATATTTTACATTGTTTCAATGCCATTCTCCCAAATCTTCCCACCCTCTCCCTCTCCCACAGAGTCCATAAGACTGTTCTATACATCAGTGTCTCTTTTGCTGTCTCGTACACAGGGTTATTGTTACCATCTTTCTAAATTCCATATATATGTGTTAGTATACTGTATTGGTGTTTTTCTTTCTGGCTTACTTCACTCTGTATAATAGGCTCCAGTTTCATCCACCTCATTAGAACTGATTCAAATGTATTCTTTTTAATGGCTGAATAATACTCCATTGTGTATATGTACCACAGCTTTCTTATCCATTCATCTGCTGATGGACATCTAGGAGAACAGTGTGGAGATTCCTTAAAAAACTGAAAATAGACATGCCTTATGATCCAGCAATCCCACTGCTGGGCATACACACTGAGAAAACCAGAAGGGAAAGAGACACAAGTACCCCAATGTTCATCGCAGCACTGTTTATAATAGCCAGGACATGGAAAAAGACACTTCTTTAAAGTATGAGAGTTGAAACTAGAAACCAGCAAGTACCCTTCTTCCACATCAGCTGGGAAGGTGGATTTTAGCAACTCTTTTTTTGTTGTTTTTTAACTGCCCTGAACATATCTGAAAGTGCTCAAAATATGGGTTTGGAGGTTACATATCAATTTTAGCAAGTAGGGAAAATTGTAAATACACAATTTATAGATAATGAGGATTAACTATATCTCTCCCTCTATACCACCAGTCCCTGATAGTAGCGCTCCAAATGTCGCTGAACCAAATAGGTCTGCCCACCCACTTCTGGAGTAAAGCCAACCTCCTGACATCATGGGGTGGTAGTGAAAGACAGTGCAGTGGTTATTTCAAGGTCAAGCAAGGAGCATGGTTGACTAATGCTCAAAAGACTCAGACTCCTGGATGGATTTCAGAGACATGTTTTTAAAGGCAATGTGAGGGGAAAAGCTGCAGGTTGTGTGCTCATCTTGGGCAGGAATCTCTGACTGGTTGATGGTGATGTCTTAGGGGTTAACATCACCAACAATCAGGATCTAGTTGGTCTAGGGGCTATGAGTATGTGGTCATTATTCAGTTACTTCTCCATCTGGTGGAGGTTTCAATATTTGCAAAACAACTCAAGAACATGCTCCTGACACAGTTTTTTCTGTCTTACAGAGAGGAACAAAAGAGTCTGTGCCTCTACTATATGACTGATCTACTGTTAAAATGTTACCAGTTCTCTTGGCCCAAATGCTAATTTTTGTTACTACATGTTCACATTATTCTAATCATTTGTGACACAGGGGAGTCCTGGGAGAGTAGTTTTTCTACAAACAAGAGGCAAGTGGAGGGCATGGTGTGGGTGGAAGGGGAGGTGTCTGTTCCAGGAAGTTTCCCTTGGGGTCCCGGCTCAGTTCCACAATGATACTAGCCAGACAGAGTTTATGTAAATTTCAAAGCACTAGCAAGATTTCACAGTTTTAGAAAGTGAAAAACATGGGAAATTCCAGGGACAGAGGAGCCTGGAGGGTTATAGTCCATGGGATGGCAAAGAGTTGGACACAATTTAGGGACTAGAAAACAACAGTAATATCATTGATAAAGTTTAAAAGCCATTAGCAAGAAAAACTAAGATATATATCTATGAATGTTTCTCATATCTAAATTAGATAGGAAGTTTTATATATATATATATATTTCTTTTTGTTTTTGTTTTTATTAGAGGACCGAAAATGGAAGGATTATGGAACAACTGACCTAAAACTTGTACTTCTGGCCCATAGCAGGTCTGTGGGTGAAATCAATAATTATGGTATTAAATTGGGGCTGCCATTTCTACCTGACTGGTAGTAAATCTATTTGGTAGAGACCACCAAGGAGACTGCAAAAAATACTTTTGAACCCATTATTGCACAAAATTTTCCTTTTTCAAACTGGCAAGAGCTAAAGTCATAGTATACTAGAGTCCTCTGGTAGGAAAGTTTCCTAAGCAAGTGCCTATTAACTTATTAAGATACCTGTGTATATTCACAGACCACTGATTTTAAAGATATTCTTAAAGTCTAAGTATCATTCTATAATCAGTTTTCAAAGTGACTGATGCACCCTTAAATATGACTATAAAGCAAGTCAGGGATATCACTAAAATCTTTTAGCAGAATCTTGGGGACATGAAAATCATTTCTGAGTTATTTATAATCCTTAATAAAAATTTAGGAAATGAAGGAACATGGGGGATTGTAAGTGGTGAATTTAAGGGGCAAAAAAAAATTCCTTTTGGGGATAACATTAAATACAAAGAAGTGACTGTAAAAGAAAAAAGAACCTTTTTAAAAATGTTCAAAGAGTCTTTGAAAAATATCTTTTAATATTCCAAAGAGATTATGGAACATAAAATTCATAGATATGGTGGCCGGAACAAAGGAGATGAAAGTGAATGGGGGAGTTTCCAGATAATCAAGGTAGTTTTGACCACATGTGGTGACCTCCTATCCTATTCAGTGCTGAAATACAGAAAGGAATTTTCCAAAAAGTGAAAGTCAATATGTACAAACCCTAATGGAATTTCAAATTGTTTTCTTTTTTGACGTCAACTGACTTAGAGAAAAGAAAGGGGCAATCTCAGAGTGAACTGATTCCATCAAAGCCCCCCAAAATTCAACAATTGTAGGTATCAGGTAGTCTGAAAACAGGATAGAAGACAGGGACCTTCCTTCAAGTTGAGATTAAAAAGAAAGATAGAAAGCTCTAGAACTGTAGTCCCCAAACATTTTTGGCATGAGGGACTGATTTTGTGGAAGACAATTTTTCCATGGACTGGAATGGATGAAGTGGGGGGAATGGTTTCAGGATGATTCAAGGGCATTACATTTATTGTGCCCTTTATTTCTATTATTATTACATCAGCTCCACCTCAGATCATCAGACATTAGATCCTGAAGGTTGGTGACCCCTGTACTAGAAAGATCAAGAAAGGAAACTGTAAAGTTGTCAGATATATTTGAGCATTTGGAAAATAATATTCATTCCCTGGTAGTTCAGTTGGTAAAGAATCTGCCTACAGTGCAGAAGACCTGGGTTCAATCTCTGAGCCAGGAAGATCCCCTGAAGAAGAAAATGGCAGTCCACTCCAGTATTCTTGCCTGGAAAATCTCATGGATAGAGGACCCTGGTGGGCTACAGTCCATGGGGTTACAAAAGAGTTGAATGCTACTTAGTGACTAAACCACCAAAAAAGTATTTGACAGGTTGGAATGAACATATAAGTGAAACTTATATTATTAGAAAAATTTAATTTTAATTATAAGCCTATGTGACTTATTGGGGAATAACACTGACAGAGTCTAAATATTTACGTAGTCCAAGGAAATACTGGCTCATAATTAGACCACAGATTAAAATTCTACCTGAATTTTGGATAGAGGTAGGTAGTAAGGAGCTATCCTCAAATAACTTAAAAGGAGGACAACAATATCTGAAACTTACCATTTAAGATGAGACACCAGAAACATGGGCTTCCCTGGTGGCTCAGATGGTAAAGAACTCCCCTGAAATGCAAGAGACCTGGGATTGATTCCTGGGTGGGGAAGATCCCCTGGAGAGGAGAATGGCTAACCACTCCAGTATTCTTCTCTGGAGAATTCCATGGACAGAGGAGCCTGGAAGGTTATGGCCCACAGCGTCACAAAGAGCTGGACAGTACTAAGCGATTAATATACTTTAACACCAGAAACATATTATGCAGAAATGTGGATGTAATATAGAAAAGTAAGATGAAACATTTTAAAGATTTTATTATTTTTTTAACTGCTAGAAGCCTGGGATGAAAAGAAGCAAAAACAGAACACACAAGAGGAAAAAAAACACAGCATTTTTACTATAAAATTTGAATGTGTTACTATGTTAAAATAAGGATGAAACAAAACCAATAATGTCAGGATGGGGATTTGGGCAATTGCCTGCAATTCATGATTCATGGTATCACTGATACAATTGTATAGGCCCAGTGGCAGGACAATAACCTAGTCTTCATCTATCTATCTATCTATCTCTATATATATGTCCTCCATTTAGGGCTTCTCTGTTGACTCAGTGGTAAAAGACTCTGTCTGCCAAGCAGAAGACACAGGTTCAAACCCTGGGTTGGGAAGATATCCTGGAGGAATCTCAACCTGGAGGAAACGGCAACCTACTTCAATATTCTTGCCTGAAAAACTCCATGGACAGGAGAGCCTGGCAGGCTACAGTCAAGAGGGTCACAAAGAAATGACTGAGAAATGGCATGCACACACACATCCTCCATTTTACGCTTCTTTCAATTTCAGTTCTGAATTCCATTGTTTGGCTTTGAGTGCCCCTAAAACATTTTCCAGCTGCTACCACCGGTAAATTAAGTCCTTTCTCTTTTGTAAAACTGTTTTCCTACATTAGGTCTCTGTTACATAAATTTGGACTTAAAACGTCCCACTACATATTTTTCCCTTACCATGTGCCATCTCAAAATGTCCTTTTAAAATGTTTCATCTTCATTGCATCTTAAACAGCACTCAGGTTTCTGTTCTAATCATTCCAAAAAGTCCTCTTGGACCAGTTCAATCCTCAAGTGACTATTCCTCCTATGGAAATCAGTGCTCTTTCAGTGGCTTGTATCATAAATCCAATTCAAACCAGTTTAAGGATAAAAGGGACTGATTTATCAGCTGACATCCCTGGAAAAGTCCATGAGTGGAAGAGACTCTAGGCCCAGTTGGATCCAGGAATACCTCTCTCTGTACCTTTCAACCCTGGATTCCTTACTCTTAATTCTATTCTTAGAAGGCTCTCCTTAACTGAGAGGCAATGATGGGCAGAAAGATCTCCACAAGTTCATCATACCAGCCTATAACCCGCACAAAAACAGTTCCATTTGCATTGTTGCATCAGGAAGCCGATTTTCACACGAACTGAGTGGGGAAGAGGTGCATTCCCCAAGGAAAACTGCAAAAAACAGATTTCTACCATAGGTCCTTTCTGTGTAGATGTAGATGCCATGTGCCCACTTGTGTCCAACTCTTTGGGACCCTGTGGAATGTAGTCCTTCAGGCTTCTCTGTCCATGGAGATTTCCCGAGCAAAAATACTGGAGCAGAGTACCATTTCCTCCTCCAGGGGATCTTCCCAACCCAGGGATCAAACCGAGTTTCCTGTATCTCCTGCATTGCAGGCAGACTCTTTACCTGATGAGGTCCTCCAGGCTGCTGTATTTCTGGTCAGTAGCCTCTGACAGTTAGCATATACCTTATATCGCTGTAATTACTTTGTATCCACCCACATATGTTTACGAATGCTTGTGTTTTCTCACCTAAAGCAGTAGGCTACATTTTATAGCCTTTTTTTTTAAATATTCAGCAACCAATCCAGTGATCTGTACCTAATAAGGGTTCAATAAACATTTGTGAGTAATGCAGAATTATAGTGAAGGATGTCTAGTAATTAATGAGTATATGTTATGCCAACTTGTGTGTGAAAGCCTATGATGGGGAGGTTTTTAATACATATCACATCACTCAGTATAAGGATCGGTTTGAAGAAATGTTATGTACAGAAAGTCTAACCTATTAGGCTGTGGCTCTATTTTCCTAAGGACCAAAAATGGATTTAGTTTGTCACACTGCACATACACAGGTAGAAAATAATTCTGACCTTATGCAACCATAGCGCATGGTATTTGTGAAACCAAAAGTTTTGAAGAAACATATCATCTAATAAACGGGAAATGGTGGTGACATTTTATAGCTTAAATGTGAAGTGAAAGGGCATTTCACCAACATTCATGATGTTCTAAAAACAAAGGAAATTACATTATATAAAATGTATTAAGCAGCCAACCCATGTTTCTCCACATTGTTGATTATTCATGAAGCCTCTGGATAAGTCTCAGCTGGCTCATACATTGCCCTGCCCTTCTCAACTCCGCACCCAGTTCGGTGGCCTGCTCTCACTTGGTCACATCAAAGCAGCCACCTTCTTCCTACTGTTTGGCCTTAACCACCTCTGTGACTTCTGAAGCCTGCTCACAGCTCAAGGTTCTTGGACTCTGCCTTTAGCTGAGACCCAAGTTGCTCTTCATCCGAGATTCTGCCCTGAACCTGAACCAGGAGTTGGGCATAGGCTGAAAGCTCTTAGATTCTACAGCTTGTTCTCTTCCATTTAAATCCAAGGGAAGATAGACCTGCAGGAAAGGTACCAATAGACTTGCAGGAGACAGAAATTCAGAAGCTATCACACATGAGATTGATAATCAAACTGATAAATGATTGGCATAAAGTGGGAAAGAGACCAAAAGAGCAGGGAGACTGTGCAGCCATCGAGTAGAGGAACTGGGACCACCATTCATGAAGTGACCTCATGGCATTCACTATGCTGTGGATGTTTGCAAAGTGTCATCTGGGGATGCTGGGTGTTCCAAGACCCTTACCTTGGTATCTAAGCATCCAAGCCTATGTATCTCCATAATAATACTAAGATATTTGCCCTTTTCACTCAATCTCGCAGGAACATACAATGTACTTTTCTTGAGACTCATGGCATGATGATATTATATGTTTTAAAACTAATGGATTGTGTGCTTATGTGTTTTGGGTTTTAAAATTTTCTCAGTTCAACTCGTAGCCTTAGGGAATGAACTTATGATTGCCGGGGGGAAGAGATAGATAGGGAGTTTGCCATTGTCAACTAAAAAATACAGTCACAACCTAAAAGTAGAGAGTTATTTTATTTGGTGAGAATGTTTAGGACTCCAAGCCTGGAAGACAGCATCTCAGTAGCTCTGAGAAAACTGTTCTAAGGAGGCAGGAGGGGAAGTTGGGCTTTATATAAATTTGCAACAAAGGGAGCCGGCAATCCGAGCAATATAAATCGGGTATCAAGTTAAGGAATTTAGCATTCTCTATATGAGAAGACGCAAGCCTCTAGACTCAGTGAATTCATTACTTTCATATATACCTCAGCTATCTGTGGCCAAATCCAGTTTCCTTGTTCACCTTAAGGAGTGGTAGATGGCTGCTCCTTGCATTTCCCCAGCTCCTCAGCAATCACCATGGGCGAGGGGCGGGTAGGGGGTGTGTGGGTGGGGGGGTGGCAGCACCCATTGGATCCCAATTTGGGGAGACCTTATTCATGTTTGGAGGCCAGAAATTGCTGGTGGGTGTGACATTTATTGTTTACTGATATGGCAGGAGATACTTCCATTTCACACGATCAACATTGTACACACTGCTATTTTGAAAATGGATTACCAACAAGGTCCTCCTGTATAGAACAGGGAATTCTGCTCAATGTTATGTGGCAGTATAGATGGGAAGAGAGTTTGGGGAGGATGGATACATGTATATGAATGACTGAGTCCTTTGGCAGTCCACTTAAAACTATTCCCACATTGGTAATCAGCTATATTTCAATTTAAAAGTCATATAAAACATTAACATAGGAATACTTATTAATATAATTGCTTTTGTTATTCTTTAGTTGCTAAATCATGTACAACTCTATGCAACCCCATGGACTGTAGCCCTCCAGGCTCTCTGTTCATGGGATTTTCTAGGCAAGCATCCTGGAATGGGTTGCCATTTGCTACTGCAGGGGATCTTCCCAACCCAGGGATTAAGTCCATGCCTCCTGGACTAGGAGGCAGAGTCTTTACCACTGAGCCACCAGAGAACCCCAATAATTGCCTAAAATTAAAAATAAATAAATAAAATTTTCTCAGTTCAAACATCTAATAGAGCACACATCCAAAGATATAAACGACATAAACTGAAGCTCTTTGGGTTCCTCAGTTTGGGTATTTCTAGTTTATATGTTTCTGGTATTCATGAGTTTTCTAGTCACACTGTACTGTTCAAAGTGAGAGTTGTTTGTCATTTCTTTCAGTTTTTGTTGGAGTATAGTTGATTTACAATCTTGTGTTAGTTTCAGGTGTACAGCAAAATGAATCAGTGACACATATACATAAATTCACTCATTTTTTTCCAAGATTTTTCTTGCATGAAGGCTGTTACAGAGCATTGAATAGAGTTCCCTGTGCTATAAAATAAGTCCTTATTGCTAATAATTTTTATACATTCTTGTTGTTGTTCAGTCGCCACATCTGACTCTTCGACACCCCATGAACTGCAGCATGCCAGCAGTTTGCCCAAGTTCATGTCCACTGAATCAGTGATTTTATATGTAGGAGTGTTTAGATGTCAATTCCAATCTCCCAATTTATGCCTCCCTTATCCTCTGGCAAATTTGTTTGTTTTTTATACCTTTAACTTTACTCTGTTTTGTAGATAAGTTCATGTGTACCTTTTTTTAGATTCTTCATATAATGCTTGTAATTTTGAATGTGTAAATGTGTCCTTAGACAAAATCTGTACCAAAAAAATAGATGTTTCTAGGAAATAGTTCTGACCCTATGATTCTATAGAAGTTATTTGAATGCTCCCGTGTTTCTTCAAGTGGATAGGATCTAAGAATCTCTGTTCAGTTGATCTCATAGATTAAATATGGATAAACCATTAAGATTATAGAAATTAAAAAAAAAAGCTTTAGTAATGATAAATCTTAAGGGTACACCACCACTAACAGCAGCTAGCATATTGATACTCTTTATATGACAGATACTAGTGTTAGCAAATGATGCCTGCAAACTGATTCAGCCTTACTTTATGAAGTAAATATGATAACACACATTTCACACTTAATGAAATTGAAATTGGAAGAGGTTAAGTAACTTTAAAAACAAATAAACTTTTTTGAGCAATTTTAGAGTCACAGAAAAATTTGGCAAGAAGTATAGAGAGTTCCCATATATCCCCAGACACTAAATGTCCATAATTCACCCTTGGTACTGTAAATTATAAGGATTTTGAAAACTGTATAAAACCATGTACACACCATTGAAGTATTATAGAGTAGCACAGCTTCACTACACTGAAAATCCTCTGTATTCTGCTTATTCATCCCTCCCTCTTCTCTGGTCCCTAGCAACCATTGATCTTTTTACCTCCTCCATAGTTTTGCCTTTTTAGAATTTCATATAACTGGAATCATACAGTATGTGGCCTTTACAGATTGGCTTCTTTCAGTGAGTAAAATTCATTTAAGTTTCCTCCAAGTGTATTCATGACTTTACAGCTAATTTCTTTTCAACACTGCATAAAATTCCATTGTCTGAATGTAGTACAGGGTATTTGTCCACCCCACAACAGAAGGACATCTTGGTTGCTTCCAAGTTTTGACAATTATGAATAAAGCTGCTATAAATATCCCTGTTTAGGCTTTTGTGTGGACATAAGCTTTCAATTCATTTGGGTAGGTAAACACCAAGGAGCTTGATTGCTGGATCATATGATAAGAGTACACTTGGCTTTGTAAGAAACTGCTGAACTGTCTTCCAAAGTAGCTGTGCCACTTTGTGTCCTCACCAGCAATGAAATAGAGTTCTTGTTGTTAAATGAAAACTTAACTTACCCAATTTAACAAGCTATTACATGGCTAATGTAGGACTTGAATCCAGCATTGGTAGTTGGTTAACTGGCCTCAGATTTTAAAGGAAAAACAAAACAAAAAAAGGTATATTTATATATACCTTTAACTCCCACCCCCATCCCCAATACACATATGTACAATACAGGACAAACTTACTCAAGCTCAGAGCTTAATGACAATTTCAGAAATTACTCCCTTGTCCAGTTGGAATAGACTATAAAACCCTATAATTGTATCACAAGAACAGGATAAAAGATATTCCTTACAAAATGTCACTAAACCAATGTCACTAAACTCTACAGTTTCATGTGCAATATATATGCAAATTCACTGCAGATGGTGACTGCAGCCATGAAATGAGATGACATTTGCCTCTTGGCAGGAAAGCTATGACAAACCTAGACAATGTGTTAAAAAGTAGACACTATTCTTCTGACAAAGGTCCAAGTACTCAAGACAATGGTCTTCCCAGTAGTCATGTATGGTTGTGAGAGCTGGACCATAATGAAAGTGGAGCACTGAAGAATTGACATCTTTTAACTGTGGTGCTGGAGAAGACTCTTGAGAGTTCTTTGGACATCAAGGAGATCAAACCAATCAATCTTAAGGGAAATCAACCCTGAATATTCATTTGAAGGACTGATGCTGAAGCTGAAACTTCAGTATTTTGGCCATCTGATGCAAACAGCTGACTCATTGGATAAGTCCCTGATGCTAGAAAAGATTGAGGGCAGAAGGAGAAGAAGGCATCAGAGGATGAAATAGCTGGATAGCATCACTGATGCAATGGACATGAACTCGAGAAAACTTCAGGAGATGGTGAGGGACAGAGAGGCCTGGCGTGCTGTGGTCCATGAGGTTGCAAAGAGTTGGGCATGACTGGGGGACTGGACAATGACAACATATATGAACATACTTAGGAAATGAAATTACAGTTTCAAAACTTCTGCCAATCACTTAATGTAGGGTTTTTATGATTTTATTAGTAATCAAGGAGGAACTTGAGATAAAGTAACTTAAAGAAAGAGCTTGAACATGCTAAATGTCCATTGCTAGATGAATGAATAAAGATGTGATATGTATAAACAATGGAATATTAGTTAGCCATAAAAAGAATGAAATAATGTCATTTGTAGCAACATGAATGGACAACAATAAGGACAACAACCAATATGGTTGTTGATTATCATACTAAGTGAAGGAAGCTTGACAAAGACAAATATCATATGAAATTACTTAGACGTGGTATGTTAAAATGGAACAAATAAGAACTTTTTATAAAACAGAAATATACTATCAATGTCTCATTCCCAGGATTTCTTTCTCACACTAGGAAGTTTGCTTGGGCCTATTCTGGTTTGGGCTTTCCTGGTGGCATAGTGGTAAAACATCCACCTGCCAGTGGAGAAGATGCAAGAGACACAGGTTTGATCCCTGGGTCAGGAAGATCCCCTGAATGAGAAAATGGCAACCCACTCCAGTATTCTTGCCGAGATAATCCCATGGACAGAGGAGCCTGGCAGGCTATATTCCATGGGGTCACAAACAGTTTGACATGACTGAGTGCACACAAACATACACACATACAGTTTCTGGTTTATACCTTTCCTCCCAGCATTTATCCTGGACTTTTCGCCTTTTAATAAAGCAGTTTTATTAGTGGTTGCATTAAATAAGCAAAGGAGGTTTTGGTAGAATGTCACTAGTATTCCAATTCATTCCAAATTCTCCTTTAGTGATATAAGGTCAATGTACAGTGAATGAACAAAGTTAACCAATAGCTGAATTTCATCATGACCAGCAATAACCTATCACTTTTCCCAGAAGTTTCCAGTGGCAAGACACATAAGGCTTCCTTTTTAAGGCAGAGAGTTGCACAATTGCTTATAAATTATCTATGAAAAATTGCACCATACAGATTTAAATAGGCAAAGAAGACTTTCTTCAGGATTATTGCAATAGGGAAGAGCGGTTGAACTCAACTCCACTGAAAACACTAGGCAGGAATGTTTCTAAGCATTCGCAAACTAGTGAAAAAGTACTGGAGGGAATTAGGGAGCAGGTAGCATCTGTGGCTGCTAATTGTCTCTTATTGGAAGTTAGGATCCTATTCTCCCACAGGGACTGAGAGGTAGGGGCGCTGTCTTTCTTGATGATTACATTTCAAAGGAATGGCTCCCAGGTCTTTGACAAAAATATTCCTGGGCTGTAAAACTGGCAAGAGTCTATGAGAAGATTTACATCTCAAAGAGGCTGGGATAGAATTACAATAGAAAGTAAAGTAAATCCTCTAAGAAGAGGTAGGTCAAAGGCTTAAAGTCAGGAAGAAACCCTGTGGAAAGATTAGTCAAACTGACACAAACATTAACTCCATGTTGGTCAAAATGAAGGTGCAGTTAGACATGAGTAACCAGGAACAGCCAATGCCCTTTGGTCTGTGTCACTAGAGGGAAAAGTCTGCATTGCTACTTCCTTATCTGGCCACTTCAGGGCTAATTTTACTGCTGCTCATGGCCCAGATGCTGACCTGCAACAAGGTACCAGGCCATCAGTCAGTGAGGTCAGTAAGAAGCATGGCAAAGTGTGGGAAATAGAGATTGAGTAGTCCTGACATAGAGCATATACAGAGCAATGCATATACTTGATACAAATGTTGATGTTCAATGAAAGTTTGATTTCTGAATTTCCATGTCTCAAAAAAGTTAAAGGCAAATTTTTAACTTGCACCAAATATCTGTTGACATTTTCTGTTCACCATAGGCAAGTGATGAAACTATGGGCTATGAAGAAACAAAACAACAACAATGGAAAGCATACATTTACTAGAAAATCACAAATATCTCTTCAAAATGAGTTAGCTATTTTGAGATGTTATAGCTGAAGATGTTGATACACCACTACAGATTGTGATTTACTTATTTTATGAAGCATGATGTTTTATTTCAACTAAATGCCGGTTCTTAAATAGTTAAGTCCAATTATAGCCAATTCCAGGCTTCCCTAAACATATATAAAAAATTAGGATAGGATGTATGTTTTTAATTGGGTAAATTTATGTTTTATTTTGCAATGTTACACATTTGACAAGATGTAGAATTTTATATTGTCTAATTTAATTTTAAAATTAAAAATGTAAATAAAAAGAAGTCATGTCAAATCTTGAACTGCAAATATTTTACCAAAGAAAGGTATTCTTTTTAAGAAAAAGATAGTAACTTTGAAAACATTGGGGCTGAAATATATACTCACTTTAATATCAGAAACAAAAATTTCAGAACCCTTGCTTTACTCTGAACTTACCCATTACATCAGCAACTCTGGATATAGTTTTTCTCAGTTGAAAACAGAATGATCTGCAGAGAATAACCATACATCAGTTAGATTTTCCCACATAATAGAAAGTCACCTTAAGTAAAGAGTAGTTTAAAATAGTAGTTATTTTGTTTAGCTTGAGATTCTGCCTTTGGTGGACTTAGCTAATTTCTTTGAGATGTGCTCATACAGTTGCTGTCAGCTAATGAAGTAGCTCAGACTTCCCAGGTGGCTCAGTGATAAACAATCTGCCTGCCAATGCAAGAGACGTGGGCTCTGTCCCTAGGTCAGGAAGATGCCCTGGAGAAGGAAATGACAATCCTCTTTAGTATTCTTGCCTGGAAATTCCATGGACAGAGGAGCCTGGTGGGCCATAGTCCACGGAGTTACAAAAGAGACACAACTTAGTGATTAAAACAACAACAGCAATGAAGCGGTTGAGACTAGACAACCTATGACAGCCTCCCCCACATGTTTGTAAGTTGCCTCAGTGTCAGCTGGACTAATGAGGATGAGGCTGTCACTTGTCCGCATCATCCAACAGACTAGCTTGGGCTCATTAAAATGCTCTCTAAAATAATTTCCTGTATCAATCCATTCAGGTGCTATAAAAAATATCACAGATGTTATGTATTTGAATAATGCTTTGAGTATATATATATATATTTTTTTTAAATGGGAAAAGTAATAGTAAACAAAATTAAATATATATTTGAATAAAGTTCAAATATGCATTTGAAAACAATGAATGTTTGTAAATACAGGAAAGTTAACATCTGAAAGGGGACCCATACGTAGATAGATAGATAGATAGATAGAACCCATTAATAGAATATATCATAATATATTAATAAGACGTACTAATTATAAAACAAACTATATATTAATATACAATTACTAGATGTTGTAATAAGAGATAATCTCTTATAACTACAAGATGGTAGAGTAGAAGGATGTGCACTCATCCTCTCCTGCAAGAACTCCAAAATTACAACTCACTACTGAAGAATCATCGAAAGGGGAATGTTGGATCCCACCAAGAAAAGATATCCCAAGTCCAAGAGCAAAGGAGAAGCCCCAGCAAGATGGTAGGAGTGGCGAAATCACGAAACCCCGTACCTGCCAGAGATGCTTAGAGGCCCCAAACAAAACCTTGTACACCCAGAGACCCCACAGAGACTGAGCCAGACCTGTGTTGGAGTCTCCTGCAAAGGTACAGCTCAGCAGTATCCTGCTGCAGGGGCAGGGTCTCTAGGTGCAGCAGAGCCATGGCATAACCCCCTTGGAAGAGGTTGCCATTAACCCCACCATAGAGCCACCAAGCAGATGACCCACAAACTGCAGAACAATTTTACCAGTGAAATTCTCACACTGTTAAGTTCTAGGACCCACAACAGATTTCCCAACCTGGGAATCTGGCAAAGGGACAGAGATGGTGGTTTCATCACTAAGTTGTGTCTAACTCTTGCGACCCCATGGACTGTAGCCTGCCAGGATCCTCTGTCCATGGGATTCTCCAGGCAAGAATACTGGAGTGGGTTGTCATTTCCTTCTCCAGGGGATTTTCCCTAACCCAGGAATCAAACCTGGGTCTCCTGCATTACAGAGAGATTCTTTACTGATTGAGCTATGAGGGAAGCCAACATCTCTTTGGAAATCCATAATATATCAATTCTGGCTGAAGCCCATAATCCTTGGGTAGTATCGTCCAAGTTCATTTGAATACTTCATTCTTCCCAGCTACAACTACAAATATACAGATTTTCCTTTATTTTAATCCACACAGGGGGTTATCTCTTAAGTGTGGCCCTGGAATCCAGACCAGACAACTTGTGCACACCAGAACCCGGGAGAAAGGAGCAGTGACCCCAAAAGAGACTGATCCAGATTGGCCCATGAGTGTCCAGGAGTCTCTGACAGAGTTGTGGGTCAATGGTGGCCTGCTGGGTTGGGGGCACTGAGTATGGCAGTGGGACTTTTTGAAGATCGCCATTGTTCTCATTACCTCCACCATAGTCTGATCTCAGGTCAAAAAACAGGGAGGGAAAACAATCCTGCCCATCAAAAGAAAATTGGATTAAAGACTACTGAGCATGGCTCTGCCCATCAGAACAAGACACAGTTTCCCATACAGTCAGTCTCTCCCAACAGAAAGCATCCATAAGCCTCTAATCCTTATCCATTGAGGTCCAACAGAATGGAAACCACAATCAGAGAAAACTAAACAAACTGATCACACAGGCCACAGCCTTGTCTAACTCAATGAAACTATGAGCCAGGCAGGGCCACCCAATTCAGACAGGTCATGGTGGAGAGTTCTGACAAGACATGGTCCATTGGAGAAGGAAATGGCAAACCACTTCAGTATTCTTGCCTTGAGAACCCCATGAACAGAATGAAAAGGCAAAAAGATAGGACACTGAAAGATGAACTCCCCAGGTCATAGGTGCCCATTATGCTCCTGGAGAAGAGTGGAGAAATAACTACAGAAAGAATGACGAGACTAAGCCAAAGCCAAAACAATGCCCAGTTGTGGATGCGACTGGTGATGGAAGTAAAGTCAAATGCTGTAAGAGCAATATTGCTTAGGAAACTAGAATGTCCATAAATCAAGGTAAATTAGAAGTGGGCAAACAGAAGATGGCAAGAGTGAACATCAATATTTTAGGAATCAGTGAACTAAAATGGACTGAAATGGGCCGTTTCATTCAGATGACACTTATATCTACTACTGTCAGCAAGAATCCCTTAGAAGAAATGGAGTAGACCTCATAGTCAACAATAGAGTCTGAAATGGAGTACTTGGATGCAACCTCAAAAACGACAGAATGATCTCTGTTCGTTTCCAAGGCAAACCATTCAATATCACAGTAATCCAAATCTATGCCCAAACCAGTAATGCTGAAGAAGCTGAAGTTCTAAGTTTAAGATCTATCAACAAGATCTTCTAGAGCTAGCATCCAGAAACAGATGTCATTTTCATCATAGAGGACTGGAATGCAAAAGTAGGAAGTCAAGAGATACCTGGAGTAACAGGCAAAGTTGGCCTTGGATCACAAAATGAAGCAGGGGAAAAGCTAATAGTTTCCCCAAAAGAACACACTGGTCAGAGCAAACACTCTCTTCCAACAACACAAGAGAAGACTCTACACATGGACATCACCAGATGGTCAATACCGAAATCAGATTGATAATATTCTTTGAAGTCACAGATGGAGAAGCTCAATACAGTAAGCAAAAATAAGACCAGGAACTAACTGTGGCTCATACCATGAACATCTTATTGCCAAATTCAGACTTAAATTGAAGAAAGTAGGGAAACCCACATGGCCATTCAGGTACAACCTAAATCAAATCCCTTACAACTATACAGTGGAAGTGACAAATAGATTCAAATAATTGGATCTGATAGAGTGCCTGAGGAAATATGGGCAGAGGTTCATGACATTGTATAAGAGAGTGATCAAGACCATCCCCAAGATAAAGAAACGCAAAAAGGCAAAATGGTTGTCTAAGGAGGCCTTACAAATAGCTGAGAAAAGAAGAGAAGTTAAAGGCAAAGGAGTTCAGGATGGGGAACACATGTATACCTGTGGTGGATTCATTTTGATATTTGGCAAAACTAATACAATTATGTAAAGTTTAAAAATAAAATAAAATTAAATGAAAAAAAAAAAGTAAAAGAAAAAAAAAAAAAAAAGAAATGGAAAGATATACCCATTTAGATGCAGAGTTCCAAAGAATAGCCAGGAGAGATAAGAAAGCCAACCTCAATGATCAATGCAAAGAGGAAAAACAATAGAAAGGGAAAGAGTAGAGATCTTTTCAAGAAAATTAGAGATACCAAGGGAACATTTCATGCAAATATGGGCACAATAAAGGACAGTAATTGTATGGACCTGAAAGAAGTAGAAGATATTAAGAAGAGGTGGCAAGAATACACAGAAGAACTGTACAAAAAATATCTTCATGACCCAGATAACCACCATGGTGCGATCATTCACCCAGACCCAGACATCCTGGAATGCAAAGTCAAGTGGGCCTTAGGAAGCATCACTACAAACAAAGCTAGTGGAGGGGATGGATTTCCTGTAGAGCTGTTTCAAATCCTAAAAAATGGTGCTGTGAAAGTGCTGCACTCAATATGCCAGCAAATTTGGAAAACTCAGCAGTGGCCACAGGACTGGAAAAGGTCAGTTTTCATTCCAATCCCAAAGAAAGACAATGCCAAAGAATGCTCAACCTACCACACAATTGCACTCATCTCACATGCTAGCAAAGTGATGCTCAAAATTCTCCAAGCCAGGCTTCAACAGAATGTGAACCCTTGAACTTCCAGATGTTCAAGCTGGTTTTAGAAGATGCAGAGGAACCAAATGGCCAACATTGTTGGATCACCAAAAAAGCAAGAGATGTTCAGAAAAGCATCTACTTCTGCTTTATTTACTACACCAAAGCCTTTGAATAGCTTGTAGCCCCATACATGACTGAGGTATTAGGACCCATCACTGTTTGAAAAAAAAAAAACCCTAAGGTCATGGCATCTGGTCACATCATTTCATGGCAAATAGAAGGAGAAAAAGTGGAAGCAGTGACAGATACTATTTTCTTGGGCTCCAAAATCTCTGTGGACTGTGACTGCAGCCATGAAATTTAAAGAGGTCCACTCCTTGGAAGAAAAGCTATGACAAACCTAGAAAACGTATTAAAAAGCAAAGACATCATTTTGCCAACAAAGGTCTGTATAGTCAAAGCTATAGTTTTTCTAGTAACCCTGAACAGATATGAAAGCTGGACCATAAAGAAGGCTGAGCGCTGAAGAACTGATGCTTTCAAATTGTGGTGCCTGAGAAGACTCTTGAGAGTCCCTTGGAGAACATGGAGAGCACTAGTAAATCCTAAAGATAGTAAATACTGAACATTCACTGGACTGATACTGCATACAGACTGATATTGAAGTTGAAGTTCAAAAACCTTGGCCACTTGATGTGAAGAACCAACTCATTGGAAAAGACCCTGATCCTGGGAAAGACTGAGGCCAACAGGAAAACTGGCGGCAGAGGAAGAGATAGTTAGATTGTAGCAGCAACCCAATGGATTTGAATCTGTGCAAGCTCCAGGAGATAGTGGAGGACAGGGGAACGTGGTGTGCTGCAGTCCACACGGTCCCAAAGAATTGGACACGAGTTAGCAATTAAGAAACAAACAACAAAAGAGCAGTGGGTATTTGAGGAAATAAATTGCAGATATCATCAAAATGCTGTACCTCTAGTTAGTAAATAATGAAATTTAATAGTAAACCATGAACTTTGAAGTGTACCCTTGAATCCACTTTAGATTCTTTTGAATATTTTTCTGCATAAAATGTGTAGTCAATCATTTAGACTCAAGTATAAATGTAAAGAGTTTCAACAAAGTTGAAACACGACTTAGGTAACCAAGATAAGTGGTTAGGTAACCAAGATAAGCACATTGAAAAAGTGCTCCCCATGTATTGTATTGTCTTTAAAAATGTGTATTTAGAATACTGATCAGTGACAGCTTGTGAAAATCTGTGCATCTCTCTATTCAAACTACAACCACTAGGCTCCTGACTGAAAGTGATGAGGGTTTCCAAGAGGTCTGTGTTGTTCCTTTTCTATATACCCTTGTCAGTTTTATAGTCTTTCATATGAGTCAGAAAAAACAAGACCAGGAGCGGACTGTGGCTCAGATCACGAACTCCTTATTGCCAAATTCAGACTTAAATTGAAGAAAGTAGGGAAAAGCACTAGACCATTCAGGTATGACCTAAATCAAATCCCTTATGATTATACAGTGGAAGTGAGAAATAGATTTAAGGGCCTAGATCTGATAGACAGAGTGCCTAATGAACTATGCATGGAGGTTCGTGACATTGTACAGGAGACAGGGATCAAGGCCATCCCCAAGAAAAAGAAATGCAAGAAAGCAAAATGGCTGCCTGAGGAGGCCTTACAAATAGCTGTGAAAAGACGGGAAGCAAAAAGTAAAGGAGAAAAGGAAAGATATAAGCATCTGAATGCAGACTTCCAAAGAATAGCAAGGAGAGAAAATAAAACTTTCCTCAGTTGATCAGTGCAAAGAAAGAGAGGAAAACAACAGAATGGTAAAGACAAGAGATCTCATCAAGAAAATTAGAGACCAAGGGAACAGTTCATGGAAAGATGGGCTCAATAAAGGACCTAACAGTAACAGAAGATATTAAGAAGAGATGGCAAGAATACCCAGAAGAACTGTACAAAAAAATCTTCATGACCCAGATAATCATGATGGTGTGATCACTTACCTAGAGCCAAACATCCTGGAATGTGAAGTCAAGAGGTCCTTAGGAAGCATCACTATGAACAAAACTAGTGGATGTGATGGAATTACATTTGAGCTATTTCAAATTCTAAAAATGATGCTGTGAAAGTGCTGCACTCAATATGTCAGCAAAATTGGAAAATTCAGCAGTGGCCACAGGACTGGAAAAGGTCAGTTTTCATTCCAATCCCAAAGAAAGGCAATACCGAAGAATGTTTAAACTACTGCAATAGTGCACTTATCTCACATGCTAGTAAAGTAACACTCAAAATTCTTCAAGCCAGGCTTCAACAATTTGTGAACTGTGAATTTCCAGATATTCAAGCTGGTTTTAGAAAAGGCAGAGGAACCAGAGATCAAATTGCCAACATCTGCTGGATCATGGAAAAAGCAAGAGAGTTCCAGAAAAACATCTATTTCTGCTTTATTGACTATACCAAAGCCTTTGACTGTGTGGATTGCAATAAACTGTGGAAAATTCTGAAAGACATGGGAATACCAGACCACCTGATCTGCCTCTTGAGAAATTTGTATGCAGGTCAGGAAGCAACAGTTAGAACTGGACATGGAACAACAGACTGGTTCCAAATAGGAAAAGGAGTACATAAAGGCTGTATATTGTCACCCTGTTTATTTAACTTTTATTCAGAGTACAACATGAGAAACGCTGGACTGGAAGAAACACAAACTGGAATCAAGATTGCAGGGAGAAATATCAATAACCTCAGATATGCAGATGACACCACCCTTATGGCAGAAAGTGAAGAAGAACTATAGAGCCTCTTGATGAAAATGAAAGAGGAGAGTGAAAAAGTTGGCTTAAAACTCAACATTCAGAAAACTAAGATCTTGGCATCCGGTCCCATCACTTCATGGCAGACAGATGGGGAAACAGTGGAAAAAGTGGCAGACTTTATTTTTCTGGGCTCCAAAATCACTACAGATTTTGAACGCAACCATGAAATTAAAATTACTACTTGGAAGGAAAGTTATGACCAACCTAGACAATATATTCAAAAGCAGAGGCATTATTTTGCCAACAAAGTTTCATCTAGTCAAGGCTATGGGAGAAGGAAATGGCAACCTACTCCAATATTCTTGCCTGCAGAATCCTGTGGACAGTGGAGCCTGGAGGGTTGCGGTCCATAGGGTTGAACAGATTTGGACAGAACTGAAGCAACTTAGCATGCATTAATGCATTGGAGAAGGAAATGGCAACCCACTCCAGTATTCTTGCCTGGAGAATCCCAGGGACAGAGAAGCCTGATGGGCTGCCGTCTATGGGGTTGCACAGAGTCAGACATGACTGAAGTTACTTAGCAGCAGCAGCAGTCAAGGCTATGGTTTTTCCAGTAGTCATGTATGGATGTGAGAGTTGGACTATAAAGAAAGCTGAGCACTGAAAAATTGATACTTTTGAACTGTGGTGTTGTAGAAGACTCTTGAGAGTCCCTTGGACAGCAAGAAGATCCAACCCATCCATCCTAAAGGAGGTCAGTTCTGAATATTTATTGGAAGGACAGATGTTGAAGCTGAAACTCTAATACTTTGGCCACCTGATGCAAAGAGCTGACTCATTTGAAAAGACTCTGATGCTGGGAAAGATTGAGGGCAGTAGTATAAGGGGATGAGAGAGGATGAGATGGTTGGATGGCATCACCAACTCAATGGGCAACTCAAGGACATGGGTTTGGGTGGACTCCGGGAGTTGGTGATGGACAGGGAGGCCTGGCGTGCTGCAGTTCATGGGGTCACAAAGAGTCGGACATGACTAAGCAACTGAACTGAACTGAACTGAACTGAACTGAACTGATGTGGTTTCTGTTACTAAAATTCACACCTTGGACTTATATAATGAAATAGTGATTCCTAAGCTCAGTTTGGATGCTGAACTATTTATCAATATTCCAAGACAGTTCATGATGGAATAGTTTGTTGAGCTCCTGTTAATATTCTTGTGTCTGAACCATTTGTAATTACAATAAAGTGAAATAGATCTGCATTATACACCCAGTTGTAACAAAACATTTTTTATACAACTGTACATAAGGTCACAGCAATAGCTTAAAGACTGATATTAAGAAATGTGTCATATTTCTTCAATAAATTCAAAACTACCATACAAATATTTTAGAGTCTGTAGCTTCCCCAATTTTATATTTTACTTTCTATTATATTCTATATTTATGTATAAAGATAAGATTATTTGAATTTTAAAATTCTAACACCGAATAGATGGTATACTTCTTGAAAGCCTGTTGTGTTTTACTTATCTTTTAATATTGACCCAGAACAGTACAGTTCTTAAGCTCCATTCAGTTCAGGTGTTTCTTTAGTCCTCTAAATAAAATGTTCCTCTTTTGAATATTAAGAAACTTTCATTTATCTGCAATTGTTCCAATAACTTTGTCCTTTGTTGTGATTTTCAAACTGTGTTTTGTTGATATGTGAGCTCTTTAGGGTTGCTTCACTGTTTTCAAACCACCTTCCCCATCTCAATGGCCAGAGAAAACTGGACTTTCCCTCTGCTTCATCCCTCACTTGTATAAGATCAGTTCCAGTTTTATTGGCTTAAGAGAGAACTGGACTTCTGCATAACTCTTTATTAAGGGGCAAAAAAAGGATGTGAGTTTATACTGCTAAAACAAGGTTTGCAATACAATTTTCTAGAATATAGCATGTCAACTGCTAATTCAGGGAATTGGAAATATAGAAAATTTAATTAGTTGGTTTATGCTTGTCATCATTAAGAGTCAAAACCTCTTGACTTACTCTCAACCATGAAACCACAGTCATTACATAATGAAATTACAAGGCACCCTTTTTCAAAAATTGCTAAGAATTTCAAGACAGTGGCAGCATAAAAATAACATAAAAACATGAGCTGTGTGTGCTGTGCTAAGTCACTTCAGTCGTGTCTAACTCTTTGTGACCCTGTGGACTGTAGCCCACCAAGCTCTACTGCCCATAGGATACTTCAGGTAAAAGTACTGGAGTGGAATGTCATTTCCTACTCCAGGGGATCTTCCTAACCCAGGAATTGAATCGGCATCTCTTGTGTCTTCTGCCCTGGCAGTCAGGTTCTTTATCACTAGCACCACTTGGGAAGCCACCAAAACATGAGCAAGGCCCTCTAAAAATTTGCACAGGTTGCAAACCCATGAAGCCCATCTACCTTGACCAGAAGGAGAATGCTTAAATATTGGTAGGTATTTTAAATTATTATTATTTGAAACTGTTTAAAATAGTCTTTTCCCACTTGGGTGAATTATAGAAGAGTCTTTGGTAAACAAGTAAAATCAGTCATTCAAGTAGAGCTCTTTATTGAGAGCTGTGCCCCTGCAACTCATGCAGGAAGATATGAACCACATCATGCGTCTTGGAGAGCCAGCACAGCATGATGTTGACAATAAACTGGAAGGAGAAAGAGGTCATTTATCAGCCAGCTTTGGCAAATTGCTTCTTTAAAATTCTCAGTTCCTTAACTGCAATAAATATCCATGTTTTCAACCTCTAGAACTGTAAAAGAGAGTTGTAGCCCATTTGGAGGTGATTTCTTTGTTAAAAGTAAGATGACTGATAGATAGCCCCAGAAGGAATAAAACCCCAGCTACTAAAATGAGCAGGTTGATCATTGCTTGTTCTAGAAGGATCACCCTGTTTGGGAAGCAACTTTGTCAATAGAGACTTTAATTAAACTGAAGTCATTTCTAGTCTAGTAGATGTTCATCTAGGGAAATCATTGCCAAAGGAAGGTTCTGAATGTACTTGATAACCAGAAAGAGTGTAAAAAAAGTTAACTAGGGTTTCTGGGTAGGTGGTATTCAACACTTGTTTTCTTTGTCCCTGTAACTAATATAGTGTCTGTAATAAATAAGAAATTATACATAAGTACACATATATGGGGAGAAGGCAATGACACCCCACTCCAGTATTCTTGCCTGGAAAATCCCATGGATGGAGGAGCCTGGTAGGCTGCGGTCTATGGGGTCGCTAAGAGTGGGACACAGATGAGCGACTTCACTTTCATGCATTGGAGAAGGAAATGGCAACCCACTCCAGTGTTCTTGCCTGGAGAATCCCAGGGGCCTCAGAGCCTGGTGGGCTGACATCTATGGAGTCGCACAGAGTTGGACACGAATGAAGTGACTTAGCAGCAGCACACATATATGGTCTTATAAAATAAATAGATAATATGATATATTTAAGTATAGTAGCCTTTCTTAACTGTTATTTTTAAATCAAAAGATATCTTTATGGACTAATATCAAAGCATAATTATAACTAAACAGAGTTCAAAGTATGAAAGTTTATGACTCCCACACCAGTTTCTATGAGCAGTAAATTAATATTGTGGAACACTCTATTCAACTGACTCACAAATTTTATGCAATTATTATATTCAAGGCATTTTGAAGGAAATATAAAATGGCTAAAGTTATGGTCTCTGACCTCAAGGAACAAACAGTATTTGTTGGTGAAATCGTGAGATTGGGTGAGATATCCTTCGATTTAAAAATAACAGTTAAGAAAGGCTACTATATGTAAGTACATCATATTTTCCATTTATTTTATGACTTTAATATATACATGAATATCATTTATTATTTACTACAGACTCTATATTAGTTACAAGAACAGAGAAAGCTAGTGTTTAATACCACCTATCCAGAAACCCAAGTTAAGCTTTTGCACACTCTTCCTACTTATTAAGCACATTCAGAATCTTTCTTTGGCAATGAATATTAGTGAAAATATGAGGTTAATATCAGTGTATATAACTGTTGTAAATGCACTTGAATATTGATACAAGTAATAGCAGCCATGTCATTTCATGGCAGAGAACATATGGAATTGCTGAAGAATTCACCATGAAAGGAGAATCCAGGTATGTTTCACAATGAATTAGGTGTTGGAAAGTAAAGAGAATTTACACATAGAAAAGGAAAATCAAATTCTAAATACAGAGAACAGAGAATAGCTCTGTAAAGGCACATATACAAAAATGTTTGACACATACAGAAATTATACACCCAGCTTTAAGGACCAAGGCAATTTTGCTATAGGCATGTATGAGTTATTACAAGTTTTATCTTGTTACTCCTTTCTTAATCTCTCACAGTTGTTGTATGATGCATTCTGTATGAAAAGACTTAAAGAAATTTATGGAGAAGGGAAAAAAGTTAATCAGTTCATAAAACGGATCACTCTGTGATGAGCATAGGAATTTTTAATTCAATTTATATTGTTTAAACCTGAATCTCTATCAGATATCCAAGGGGTAAAGGTCATTTAACATGGTGTAGTTAGCTACAATGACATTTTAAATTATTCATTAATCAAATCATTTAAGGTGCTTTAAAATATGTTCTTTGGCAGTTACATGGTTTCATAAACGCTT
This sequence comes from Bubalus kerabau, assembly GCF_029407905.1. Taxonomy (NCBI): domain Eukaryota; kingdom Metazoa; phylum Chordata; class Mammalia; order Artiodactyla; family Bovidae; genus Bubalus; species Bubalus kerabau. Next base: position 61,535,022 of record NC_073625.1, read on the forward strand.
TCACTCTTGTAAAATCTTATTGTTCCCATTTATTCATTCTCCAGTGCCATTTTAAAACAATATAATGAGACCTCAGGAAGAATCACTTAAGAGTTGGTTCTGGAAGTTCAAACACATTGCCTCTGGGTAGATAGGGTTTTGTTTAATTTGTTTGTTTATACTGAGTTATCCTAACATGTTCTATGAGAACTTCTGAATAAAACCTCCAAGATTTAAGATATTGGAAGGAAAGTTATGACCAACCTAGATAGCACATTAAAAAGCAGAGACATTACTTTGCCAACAAAGGCCCGTCTAGTCAAGGCTGTGGTTTTTCCAGTGGTCATGTATGGATGTGAGAGTTGGACTGTGCAGAAAGCTGAGCGCCGAAGAATTGATGCTTTTGAACTGTGGTGCTGGAGAAGCCTCTTGAGAGTCCCTTGGACTGCAAGGAGATCCAACCAGTCCATTCTAAAGGAGATCAGCCCTAGGTGTTCATTGTAAGGACTAATGCTGAAGCTGAAACTCCAATACTTTGGCCACCTCATGAAAAGAGTTGACTCATTGGAAAAGACTCTGATGCTGGGAGGGATTGGGGGCAGGAGGAGAAGGGGACGACAGAGGATGAGATGGCTAGATGGCATCTCCAACACAATGGACATGGGTTTGGGTGAACTCTGGGAGTTGGTGATGGACAGGGAGGCGTGGTGTGCTGCCATCCATGGGGTTGCAAAGAGTCGGACAGGACTGAGCGACTGAACTGAACTGAACTGAACTGAATACAACTTTTGGACACTAACCAACTTCTAAATACTCAAGTATGAATTTTGGATTCACCTTCATGATTCAGCTTGTTTGTACTTTGGAAATTCAAATTAATTTTAATGTTTAGTTATGTTAAGTAAATCTTTTCCATAAAGGGGATTATTGTTGTTTTTGTTTTGTTTTACTAGTAAGGCCAGTTATGAATGAAATTCCCTGAAATGGAGGCTTGAGTTATAACACCATTAATTCAATGAGGGTGGGAAGAAAATAGAAATTTAAGATTTTAGTTTGAGCAGCTCTTGAGGTTATCTTTAATAAAAATAAGGGAAACTGCAAGAGAAGTGAATTAAAAGTACAGAGAATAGATGAATGGATAAGAAAGCTGTGGTACATATACACAATGGAGTATTACTCAGCCATTAAAAAGAATACATTTGAATCAGTTCTAATGAGGTGGATGAAACTGGAGCCTATTATACAGAGTGAAGTAAGCCAGAAAGAAAAACACCAATACAGTATACTAACACATATATATGGAATTTAGAAAGATGGTAACAATAACCCTGTGTACGAGACAGCAAAAGAGACACTGATGTATAGAACAGTCTTTTGGACTCTGTGGGAGAGGGAGAGGGTGGGATGATTTGGGAGAATGGCATTGAAATATGTATAATATCATATATGGAATGAGTTGCCAGTCCAGGTTCGATGCACAATACTGGATGCTTGGGGCTGGTGCACTGGGACGACCCAGAGGGATGATACAGGGAGGGAGGAGGGAGGAGGGTTCAGGATGGGGAACACATGTATACCTGTGGCAGATTGATTTCGATATTTGGCAAAACCAATATAATATTGTAAAGTTTAAAAATAAAATAAAATTAAAAAAAAAAAAAGTACAGAGAATAAGGTCACTGTTCCCTGGTGGCTCAGACAGTAAAGAATCCACCTGTACAGCAGGAGACCTGGGTTTGATCCCTGGGTTGGGAAGATCCCCTGGAGGAGGACATGGCCACCCACTCCCATGGACAGAGGAGCCTAACGGGCTACAGTTCTTGGGGTTGCAATGAGTCAGACAGGACTGGAAGATTAAGCGCACACACAAAATGAGATCGCAATTGTTATTCCAGGGCTAGATTGTGTCTGACTCTTTGCAACCCCATGGACTGAAGCATGCAAGACTTCCATGTCCTCCACTGTCTCCTGGAGTTTACTCAAACTCATGTCCATTGAGTCAGTGATGCTATCCAACTATCTTATCCTTTGCCACCCACTTCTCCCTGAAGTCACAGTAGGACATATTGAATTTAAATTTCTTAGGGACATCTAGTTGGAAATATTAAAAAGGAAACATTTTAAAAAGATTATAAATAGTTTTTAAATAAGTTGTTTAAGCCAAAAAAATAAGTATGTGATATGAATAAATGAGTAAATTAATAACTATAGCTTTAGATTTATGGACAGATTTTATAAACTTCAGTATGAAGATCAGAGTTGAGACTATGAGATTAGATTATCAGGCAGATAATGAAAAGAAATATGAGAAGACTAACAAAATTGAACCTGAAGAATATCAGCAAATTCTTTCTGTGAGAGGAATAAGAGCAATTGATTCTGAGAATGAACACCCAGAAAAAAAGAAGGAGAATCAAAGTAAAAGATGCTTCAGGAACTAAGAGGCATCAAATAATATGAGAATACAAACTCACTGAGTTTAGCCCTTGTATACTTGATCTCAGCCTTAAAATACTGAAATAAAAGAAAAATCATTTTATTTGGATGCATATTTACACAAAATCATTTTGTGAAGTTAAAAAAAAAAAAAACCACAACAGTGTATACGCTAGCTCATATTGGTTAATTGGGGCTTTTATTAACTAAGTTTATTTTAATCATCTTGTGCTGTATCCATCCACATCCATTTTTTCTTAGCCAAACCTAACCACTATACCCAGCTGCCAGTAGTACAAGTCCTGGTTTAAATTTGAGAGCCGACTTATAGCTAAAAATGAGCAGAGACTTAAGAAAATGCTTAACTTTAAGCACATGTAAGGAACTGGAATTTAATTTTAAACTATGAACCACCAATATTTATGTTTCCATAATGTATAACAGCCCAGAGAGACTAAGAGAATTGTATAATTAATGGCTATGGTCCTTAAATATATCCTATGGCTGCTGTCATTGGAATTGCCAGGAAAGTTTTGACTAAACACTGAGTCTGTAAATTCAAACAGACAAATCCAATTAGATGAGGCTGTGGAAAATGTGCTGACAAGGAGAAATCTGTACACATTATGGGTTTAAGTTTTCAGTTCACCACTCAGGAGTGACGTAGATCAATTTTGTTGCCAAGCCTAAATTCCCTTATATGTGATAACCAAGATAATACCTTACCCACCAACTTCACACAATTGCTGAAAAGCAAAATGTGTGGTATTATTTCAGTATACTGGGAGCATCTCTGGTGTGAAAACAGGCTCTTAAATTTATATCTGTGTACCATGATTATCATAAAAGTTTAATATGTTTTTTAAAGTGAAAGTCACTCAGCTGTGTTCTACTCTTTGTGATGCCATGGACTATATAGTCTATGGAATTCTCTAGACCAAAATACTGGAGTGGGTAGCCTTTCCCTTCTCCAGGGTATCTTCCCACCCCAGGGATCAAATCCAGGACTCTTGCATTGCAGGTGGATTCTTTACCAGCTGAGCCACAGGGTGTATGGTAAACTATTTTCTGTATCACAATGTAACAAGCTTACTGTTTCTAGGCCAAAAAGAACAAAAACAAAACAAAACAAAACAAAAGTTTAACAACCCTGGTTAAAAGTTTCTTTTGCAAGGCAACATGATGGAATATGAAGATTCAAGCCCTAATTGTCTCACAGAAACATCAAAAAATAACCATAGCCTCACTGTACTAACCTTACAGGAAAACAGTTAAAAGTGAAAGTCGATCAGTCCTGTCCAACTCTTTGTGACCCCATGGACTGTCAGTTCTCCAGGCCAGAACATTGGAGTGTGTTGCCTTTCCCTTCTTCAAGGGATCTTCCTAACCCAAGGATCAAACCCAGGTCTCCCACATTGCAGGCAGATTTTTTACCAGCTGAGCCACAGAGGTCTATAACAGTTAGGGCCTCCCAGGTGGCTTGGTGGTAAAGAATCTCCCTGCAAATGCAAGAGACACAGGAAACAATAGCAAACTTTGTATCATTCCTACTAACCTTGAAAGTGAAGTTACTCAGAAGTGTCCCACTCTTTGTAACCCCATGGACGATACAGTCCATGGAATTCTCCTGGCCAGAATACTGGAGTGGGTAGCCTTTCCCTTCTCCAGGGGATCTTCCGAACCCAGGGATTGAACTCAGGTCTCCCACATTACAGGCAGATTCTTTACCAGATAAGCCACAAGGGAAGCCCAACTTACCTGGCCCCACAAATATTTACACACCAATGTTCACAGGAACATTATTTGCAATAGCCAAAAGAGTGGAAATAGCCTTAATGCCCATGAATAAATGAATAGATAAACCAGTGTGATATAGACATACTATTGAATATTTAGCATTAAAAACCAACACAATTCTGATCTATGCTTCAACATGAATACACCTTTAAAACATACCAAGTGAATTAAGACAGATACAAAAGACAATTACTGTATGATTCCACTTACAGGAGATACCAAGAACCTCCAAATGCAAAGAGAAGAAAAGTACAATGAGGGCCTCCCTGGCGGCTCATTGGTAAAGAATCAGCTTACCAATACAGGGGACTTGGGTTTGATCCCTGGCCCAGGAAGATTCCACATGCAGAGGCAACTAAACCCTGGGACCACAACTGCAGTGTACACACCTGTAGTCTCTGAGCCATAAGAGGAGCCATCGCAATGAGAAGCTTATGCACTGCAATTAGAGAGTAGCCCAGCTCCATTTGCCACAACTAGAGAAAGCAGGCATGCAGTGATGAAGACCCAGCACAACCAAAATAGGGGGGAAAAAAAGTACAGTGGGGTTACCAGAGCCTGACAGAAGAGGGAATGAGGAGTTACTGTTCAATGGGAACAGACCTTCAGTTTGGGATGAAAATTTTCTGAAGGTGGATAGTGGGGAGGCAAATGCACAATGCAAGTGCACTTAATGAGACTTAATTGTATACTCACATTGTAACAATGTCTAGAATTATGTATATGTTATCACACAAAGACCTCTCTAGTTTACTTTTTTCTTTTAAACTGTTATTGCTCCCTCATTGAATAGTAGAAGTTAATCATACAGACCTATTAATAATCAGAGGGAAAGAAGTCACCAGTCATTTTTAATTCACTGAGTGGATATTAATAATTTGGCTCAGCAGTAAAGAATCTGCCTGCCAATGCAGGAGATGCAGGATCCATTCCTGAGTTGGGAGGATTCCCCAGAGAAGGAAATGGCAACCCACTTCAGTATTCTTGCCTGGGAAATCCCATGGAAAGAGGAGCCTGGTGGGCTACAGACCACAGGGTTGCAAAGAGTCAGACATGACTTAGAAACTAAACAAGAACTAAAAGGAATTTTAACACTTCCCATCACATTCTGTTAGAAAAATTAAAACTGTAAAAGTATATAAATGTTTTATTTTCAATAAAAATGGCCCATGAGTATCACAGAAAATATTAATTAGCTGTTATCCTTTGGCTTTATAAATTAATATTCATGACATATCCAAACACAAAACATTTTATTTTAAATATTTTTAAGTTCAAATTTGGAGAAGGCAATGGCACCCCACTCCAGTACTTTTGCCTAGAAAATCCCATGGACGGAGGAGCCTGGTAGGCTGCAGTTCATGGGGTCGCTAGAGTCGGATATGACTGAGTGACTTCACTTGCACTTTTCACTTTCATGCATTGGCGAAGGAAATGGCAACCCACTCCAGTGTTCTTGCCTGGAGAATCCCAGGGAGGGGAAGCCTGGTTGGCTGCCGTCTATGGGTCGTACAGAGTCGGACATGATTGAAGTGACACAGCAGCAGCAATAAGTTCAAATTAGAAATATTATCATATTTGAAATTTGGCATATTTTAAATTTTTCAGTGTATTTCCAAATACTGGATACATTTTCTTAACAGTGGAATTCATTCTTACTATAACTGCAAATAATAAATGTTTCAAGCCAAAACAACTTATGCTAATTGAAAACTGTTCAAATATTTTAGTACAATTTTTTAGTACAACCATAGCTAAATAGGAAACATGGACTTCAGGTGATTAAGCAAAATGAAAATTATATATATATATATAATTAAGTAGTAACTCAGGAAGTTATTAGTGTTTTTAAATTTTTTACTACTCAGGTTGCTCAAAATTTATTTAAATAGATTTCAATGATTAGAACATTCATTTCAACAAACTTGCTTATTTAGATTAGAAAGTGGGCTTCCCTTATAAAGACTCTGCTTGCAATGCGGGTGACGAGGGTTCAATCCCTGGGTTGGGAATATCCCCTGGAGAAGAGAAAGGCTACCCACTCCAGTATCCTGGCCAGTAGAATTCCATAGACTGTATATTCCATGGGGTCACAAAGAGTCAAACATGACTGAACGACTTTCACTAGACTGCAAAGTAGCATTTAAAGTATCATGAATATATTGCCATAAAAGTGAGTAGACATAATTGACTGAAAATACATTTAAAGTTTTTAAATGATAAATCAAAATATAATAGAAAATGGCTTAAAAAGCTCATGCCAAATTAAAGAACACTAATTTCCTCTGTCAGTTAAAAGGTACCATGAAACTTGTTGTTATTTAGTCACTAACTTGTGTCTGACTCTTTCATGACCCTATAGACTGTAGCCCAACAGACTCCTCTGTCCCTGGGATTTCCCAGGCAAGAATACTGGAGTGGGTTGCCATTTCCTCCTTCAGGGGATCTTCCCCACCCAGGGATCGAACGGGAGTTTCCTGCCTTGGCAAGTGGATTCTTTACCACTGAATCACCAGGGAAACCCTTATCATTAAATACAAACCTACAAATAATGAGTATTCTATTTTGACTGCTTCATCATTTTGATCAATTTGTTTTCAGCCAAATTGTTTTCTACAAATTTAGTTTCCACTGATTGTCTTGGAGTTGGTAGTTGTGCAGAAGAGGCTAGACATTTTATCAGCTAATGGTAGTGGGATGGTTGGAGATGAGCTATTTCATAAGTCAGAGTTTTTCTTTTCAGTGAGGTAAGTTCTAAGATTAAATGCTTTGAGATGCTTGGAGTGTGGAGAGTGATTTTAAGGATTTAAAGATTTGAAGCCACCTTCATGAAGTCAGGACAGAACTCAAGGAATGAAGAAACAGGATTTGAAACCTTAAACTTAGGAGTAGCAGTACATTTAGTGTACTGTGAATACTTTCATGAATCCTCTAACCAAAAGCCATGACCCAAAGGACACAAATTTTGTCACTTCATGCTTTCCTCCCTCTTCAGATGATCTGAGGCATAAGTCTGAATCTATTCTCTACCATATCAAAAGAACACTTTTGTTTTTCTGTTGTTGAATTTCAGGTTTTGTTTCAAGCTCAGTCTAATTCTCCTTCCTCCCTTTCCCCTCCACCTCCTCTTCCTTCTCTCTGTCTCTCTCCATCTCTGTTACCCCACCCAACCTCTCTCTCTCACACACACATACATGTACACGTACATTCCTTTACCTGACCCTCCTCCATGTTTTCTGTCCAACCCAAGGACAGCTGAAGAGAGGAACCCAAACTACTGATACCTCTATTTCACTCTAGAAGTAAAGGATTTTCTTTTCAAGAACAATAGCTAAGTAGACTATCGCTAAGACACAAACAGGAAAGTTAAAGTCCAGAATTTTCAGAAGTTATGCCAGGCTCCTCCATCTACCAGATTCTCCAGGCAACAATATTTGAGTGGTTTGCCATGCCGTGCTCTCCTCCAGGGGTTCTTCCCAACACAGGGACTGAACCCATGTCTCTTACATCTCCTGCACCAGCAAGTGGGTTCGTACCACAAGCACCACCTGGGAAGCCCAGGATTAAGCATAGGCTGGTATAAACTACAAACTTCTTTCTGAGGTGGTAAGTATTCTGTTGATTCTGTACAATTCCTTTACAGTGATGTTTACTGTATTTATTTCGTTTCTGTCTTCTCTGTTCCAAAATGGAATTATCAGGTCAATAAAACTTCAGATACAACTAGGAACTCTTAGGAAAAATTTTCTAAGGCATCAGTTCAGTAGGTTCAGTCACTCAGTCATGTCCGACTCTTTGCGACTCCGTGGACTGCAGCAGGCCAGCCCTTCCTGTCCACCACAAACTCTCGGGGTTTACCCAAACTCATCTCCATTGAGTCTGTGATGCCATCCAAACACATTATCCTCTATCATCCCCTTCTCCTCCTGCCTTCAACCTTTCCCAGCATCAGGGTCTTTTCCAATGAGTTAGTTCTTCACATCAGGTGGCCAAAGTATTGGGTGACCTTCAGCATCAGTCCTTCCAATGAATATTCAGTACTGATCTTCTTTAGGATGGACTGGTTGGATCTCCTTGCAGTCCAAGGGACTCTCAAGAGGCTTCTCCAACACCACAGTTCAAAAGCATCAATTCTTTGGCACTCAGCTTTCTTCACAGTCCAACTCTCACATCCACACATTCCCACTGGAAAAACCATAGCCTTGAGGAGACAGACCTTGGTTGGCAAAGTTTTGTCTCCAGTTTTTAATATGCTGTCTAGGTTGGTCATTACTTTCCTTCCGAGGAGTAAGCATCTTTTCATTTCATGGCGGCAATCACCATCTGCAGTGATTTTGGGGCCCCCAGAAAATAAAGTCAGTCACTGTTTCCACAGTTTCCCCATCTATTTTCCATGAAGTGATCTTAGTTTTCTGAATGTTGAGCTTTAAGCCAACTTTTTCACTCTCCTCTTTTACATCTCTCTATATGTTTAAGGCATATAGCATGATGGTTTGATTTACAAACATTGTGAAATGATTACCACAATAGTTGCAGCTAGAATCCATCTTCTCAGATAGATGCAACAAGCAAAAAGAAGAAAAATTCTCCTTGTAATGAAAACTCTTAGTATTTACTCTCGTAACAACTTTCCTATATATTATACAGTAGTGTTTGTCATCATGTTGTCTATTACTATTCCTTAGTATTTATTAATCTTATAACTAGAAATTTATAGTTTGTCCACTTCCTCCAACTCCCCTTTTCCCCAGCCCTCTAACCTTGGTAACCACAAGTCTGATACTTTACAAGTCCCACTGTATATGGGCTGTTGATTGACATATGTAGTTTTCTGTGTGCTCTGGTGAGGCCCCCTGGTTGGACAGGCTGAAGACTTTGTTCAGTGATGAACTGGACTATCAGTTAGATTCCCCACCTAGGCATAGAAGGAGAAGCAACTCCAAAGCTGGCAAAACTCTGTGCTCATTGTCTTAACTCAAGCTGACCCACACCTCAAGGTCATGGAGTGAAACTAATTTTCAGAACAGAGTCAGGGTCCTTAGCACTTTCCAAAAAGTGTTAGCTCTGTCTACCCATCTCTCCCAGGTGATGCTGTCAAAGCAAGATCACACATGACCCAGTTGGATGCCTGGGTCGAGAAGACCCCCTATAGGAGGAAATAGAAACCCACTCTAGTATTCTTGCTTGGGAAATCCCATGGACAGAGGAGCCTGGTGGGCTGTGGTCCATGAGGTCACAAAGAGTCAGACACAACTGAGCAATGGAGCATACACTTACCCACCTCTCAGTGTGAGTGCTGATGGCTGCATGGAATTGTCCCCACTCTTCTGGTCAGACAGACACTCTCCATAGCAGGTGGGGCCACATCTCAGCCTTCTTGACTAGGTGGGAGGGAGAAAGGCTTCTCTGGGATAGTCTCATTTTCCCAAATAGGCTTTTCAGTTGGAAGAGGCCGGGCACTACCCTCAGTTCTTAATTAACCCTCCTCTGTGTGTGTGTAGCTCAGGAACACTCCATGCCAGCCCTGACTTTGCTCCAGGATGCATTCGGCTCTGCATGCCCACCACTTGGTACCACTGGGTAGTGCAGCTAGTTACCAGATGGGGTTAGAAGACGATCCCCACAGCAAATGAAGCTATGCTGCAGCTCCTGGCCTTGGTTTAGGGACAGCAAAACTCATCAGAGCATCGGAATCAGGCAGATCTGCACTCCATGAATTTCCCTGGTCAGAATGTGCTTTTGACTCTGTTCTGCAGATGAACAAAGTCACTGGCCAGGACATGGGCATTGCAGGTATGAACTTTGTCTGTCAAATACCTGTACTGATTTTTGCAAGCCCTTTCTTCTTTCTCCATCATAGTCAGATTCCTAGTGGTTGAGTCCCAAAATTTCCCAGTAATTCCAGTGGTATGAGATCAGAGTACGGACCCCAGCCAAGTGATCCACAATGTTGCAAAAGCTGGTTGTCCCCCTGGGATCTCTTTTCCCACTGGAGAAGCAGGAGGCTTGGGGGAGACCTCTCCATATGGTGCTATGCTGGCCTGGGGGAAGACAATGAGGTCAACATGTAACCACCCCTCTTACCTTCTAGTGCAATCTGTCTGGGTCCCTGAGTTGCAGCAGGGTACTTCAGCCTCACCCTCACATCCTCGGGTTCTCTCAGTGATGTCTTGTTTTTGAAGAATTGTTAGTTGTTCTTCTGAAGGGTAGCAAAATCAGGAAGGAACAAGTATGTCACCATCGTGGTGATGTCACTAATCCATAAACATTTGACAATCTAACCATATCCACCAAAATATTAAGGAATAGAAAAGCTTAGGTATTTATGTACACACAGTTTGTTTAAAATAAAAAAGAAAATTTTCAACTGTCCAATATGAGTAGGTGATTTAAAATATATTGCTTATTCATTTATCTAGTCAGTAAAACGAACATCATTTTTAAACCAGTAAATGAATAACAGTAAGAGGAGACGTAATTTTCATGTCTGTTTATTTACTGAAAAACAGCTACCACTTATAGCACCTGAACATTACTAAGATTATATGCTATCCACTTTAATGCCATTTCAAAATAATTCTATAGAATTTGTAAGTTCCTAATGACATTAATTTATTTTCTTGGGCTCCAAAGTCACTGTAGATGGTGATGGCAGCCATGAAATTAAAATTACTGTTGCTCCTTGAAAGAAAAGCTATGACAACTTAGCATATTAAAAACCAGAGACATTACTTTGCCAACAAGGGTCCATACAGTCAAAACCATGGTTTTTCCAGTAGTCATGTATAGATGTGAGACTTGGACCATAATGAAGACTGACAGCCGGAAGAATTGATGCTTTTAAACTGTTGTGTTGGAGATGCTTGAGAGCCCTTTGGACATCAAGGAGCTCAAACAAGTCAATCCTAAATGAAATCAGTCCTGAATATTCATTGGAAGGACTGATGCTGAAGCTCCAATACTTTGGCCACCTGATGCAAAGAACTGACTCATTTGAAAAGACCCTGATTCTGGGAAAGATTGAAGCCAGGAGGAGAAGGGGATGACAGAGGATGAGATGGTTGGATGGCATCACCGATTGATGGATATGAGTTTGATCAGGCTCCCAGGAGTTCATGATGGACAGGGGAGGCTGGCATGCTGCAGTCCATGGGGTCACAGAGTCTGATGTGAATGAGAGACTGAACTGAACTGAATGACATTAATAATAATAGATATGATAATGCATCTTATAAGAAGATGGTAATTAAATGTACAGGATATTTTAAATAAAATTTTGGATACCATGAAATATGGGTCCAGTAACTGGCTTTGAACCATTCTTTTGGCATGATGTGAATTAAGCCTGTAACAAGCTTACATGTAATTTAATTTAAATTATCAGATCTATTTGAATTGTGCTAGAATAAGAGTCTTTATTTGGGTTGTCCATGGTTGCCACAAAATTCTATGTTTTCTGCCAGTTCTGGTTACCTTTCTGGAGATGACACTTTTGTGTCTTTCATGAACTAGAGACTACTTGAAAACATGTTTTGAAAAGCCATTCAGGGACTATGGCCATACAATTGAGTCTGGAGTGGAATTTCAGCGGCCTTTCACACTACACTTTCTATTCAGTCATTTTACACTCTTCTCAGGCTCTATGGATCTATTTTGTTATGTGCAGAGAAAAAGAAGTAAGTAATCTTTTCCACATCATTTTTTAAAAGTACTAATATCATAAGTATGGATTAGGATGGAGTGTAAATTCTTAGGACAAGTACCTACAGAAGGAGAGGGATGGGGCTCTTCTTAACTATTCCTTCAATAGCTTGACATTTTCTATAAATGTTAACTATTTCTGAGTTTTATTGTCTTGCTTTTGCTAGTGCAACAAGATTTCAACCTTAACAACCAATTCTGTGATTCTTCTGATTTTTTATACTCTTGTGATTCAGTAGGTTTGACAATAAAGAGCTTTCACTTTTAAAAAAATTTTCTGAAATTCAGAATAAATAGTTTTAGAGCTCATTTAGAAGCCAAATTTAACCCAAAGTGAAGTGAATTTTGTAGTCTTATTATACTGTATTTAATATAAACATTTGTTTGTTTTGTTTAAAAATTATGTATTATCCTGGAACTTGCTAGAACTACAAAATGCATCTTTTATGCATTCTAATAACTCCCTAAAGTCTGAAAAAATCTCTATTTTACACAATCTGTTACTAAAAGTTTTGATAATAGTTTGTGGAACTCTTGGTTACTTCCCCCTTCATGGATCACAGCCTTGTCCTGGCACGGGGCCTTGTGCAGCTCAGTGAAGCTATGAACCACATCATGCAGGGCCACCCAAAATGGACAGATCATAGAAGAGAATTCTGACAAAATATGGTCCACTGACAGAAAGCAAAGAGAAACTAAAGAGCCTCTTAATGAGGGTGAAAAGGAGAGTGAAAAAGCTGACTTAAAATTCAAAGTTCAAAAAACTAAGACCTTGGCATCCCATGCCATCACTTAATGGCATACAGAAGGAGAAAAACTAGAACCAGTGACAGATTTTATTTCCCTGGGCTCCAAAATCACTGCAGACAGTGATTGCAGTCATAAAATTAAAAGATGCTTGTTCTTTGGAACGAACGCTATGACAAACTTATATAGTGTATGAAAACACAGAAACATCACTTTACTGCAAAAGGTCCATATAGTCAAAGCTATGGTTTTTCTAGTGGTCATGTACAGATGTCAGAGTTGGACCATAGAGAAGGCTGAGCACTGAAGAATTTATGCTTTTGAACCATGGTGCTGGAGAAGACTCTTGAGAGTCCCTCAGATTGTAAGAAGATCAAACCCGTCCATCCTATGGAAATCAATCCTGAATATTCATTGGAAGTACTGTTGATGAAGCTGAAGCTCTAATACTTTGGCCACCTTATGTGAAGAGCAGATTCATTGGAAAAGATCCTGAACTTGGGAAAGATTGAAGGCAGTAGGAGATGGCGATGACTAGAGGATGAGATGAATGGGTAACACCACCAACTCAATGGACATGAATCTGGGCAAACTCTGGAAGATAGAGAAAGACAGGGAAGCCTGACATGCTGTCATCTATTGGGTCACAAAGCATCAGACACTACTTAGCAACTGAACAACATTCGTTGTTGGTTTTTACCTCCGTGATTGCTTAAGCTAAAATTTCTCTCTTTCATCTGTTGTTTTTTACTTCTTTTTCTGGTTAAACTTTCTCTGTGTTTCTCAGTGGAATCCTTTCCTGCATCAACTCTCTGATGTCTGCACCCCTGCCCCTGAATGTGTTAGCTATTGCTGTATAAGTAACATGGAATTCAAGGCGAGGTCGGGGGGTCGACGGTGGCAGCGGGTTAAAGCAGAAGTCTTTTATTATCGTTCACATATCTGTAAATTGATTGGATGCTCAGCAGATTTAACATGGTCTCTGCTTCTCACTGTAGCTCTGTAAGTAAGGTGAGGAGGCCCAGATTCTGCCTGCAGTGGATGAGACAACTCAGGTCCCAGGTCCTTCATCTTCCTCGAGGAACCCACAGGAAGATCTCCTATGGTCTTCTCAGGTTGATGCAGAGGTGCAAAAAGCAAAGACTTACAGATAACTTAGAAGTATGGAGGAAGCAGGTATAGGAAGGAGATTAAAGTAGAAATTACAGCAGCACATGATTGACTCTGATTGATTTTTAAATATTAAATTTCTGCTTTTGTGTTCCATCCCATGTATCCTTATATCTTTTGGAGTGTACAGGAGCTCATAATGGCTTGGATGGCCACTGGTTATGGGAAAATGAGCATTGAAAATTAACACATAAATAAAAAACTGAATAGCATACACGCTAAGTTGCTTCGGTCCTGTCTGACTCTGTGGGACACTATGGACTGTAGCCTGTCAGGTTTCTCTGTCCATGAATTCTCCAGGCAAGAATACTGGAGTGGGATGCCATTCCCTACTCCAGGGGATCTTCCTGACCCAGGGATCAAAGCCACATCTTTTACGTCTGCTGAATTGGCAGGGGAGTTATTTACTACTAGCACTACCTGGGAAGCCCCCAAATCAATAAGCTACCCTATTTTATTATAATCCATCCCCACTATTGGAAATAAAGATATAATGAGATTTTCACCATCTAAATACATACTTCTAATATGACCATTGTAAATACTACTCCCAAGTTTACACAATAGAAATTTATTTTTCATTAAAATTCTTCCAAGTAAGAAACAAGTATTGATTGCATTCTGAAGGTCAGTTTCATATATCATACCCAAATTAGATATAAGAACACAGTCATTGAGCATATATAATATATTCCTTTATTTTAAATATCCCATTGTTTCCCTCTATTTTAAATGCATTTCAATACTTTATTTGCTTAAAGGCTACTCAAAGATTTGCAATTTTTCACAGTCCTATGAAATTCAATTTTTGTATTTGGAAGTGCAAAGTAATAAACACTCTCAATTAGAATCATTCAGAAACTGTATGTAATAGTTATTTAGCATGGAAAAATCTGCAATTGGTTTCAAGTGATTGAAGAATTACTTTTTCAGGTTTTGAAAAATGAAGTCATTTCAATTCATGGGATTTCAAAATCTATATTTCTTTAAATGAAATTCCCAAAACTATCAACTAGGGCATTTGTTAAAAGTGGAAATACCCACTCTCTTCTCTAGCCTTCTGGAGAGGGAATTCTAATTCCCTGGGGTTCCCTGGAAACTGGGGTTCTTTGGTGTCTTGAATAATTTAGTGGTTCTTAATTGAATTAACGCTAGAGGGCTCTGGAAGATACATAATTCAAAGTGTTTTTGCTTAAAGCTACATATTTGCTGGCTGAAATAAGTGTACCTTTGTTGTTTCAAATAAAACAAATGCTAATTACATCAAGGAAAGACTGCATAATGATTTTATCTTTGTGAAAATTACCTTTCTCCAAATGTATTTATAATTGTAATAAGAATAAAATTAGAGTTCAAGTTAAATAATCAATTCTGCCATCATAATACATAATACAGCTGTGTCTACAAAAGTTGTCAATCATTCAGAGGAGTTTTGCTTATTTGAGAGCAATTCATCCAAATTTGGGCTAAACCATAAAGATGTTAAGACGAACTATGTAAAGAAAGAAAACTCTTTTTATCTTAATATTTTTACTTTTTATAGATAAAACATCTCTATAGCAAAATATGAGAATGAAAACTCACTGAAGTTCAGTAATTAAATTGATACCTCTGGTTATTTTTTTAATGTAAAATTATAACGTTAATTCAGAAAAGGCATCAAGTGTTCAACTCTCTGATTTGGAACAGTAGATAAGATTTAAAATGTTAGTGAAGTAATTGAGCTGATACTTTTCCATTTAGGACACATGGATTAGTGATTTCCACAAAATGGCAAAATGATTAAGAACAATTATATAAAGAAAATGCCAAGAAAATGGGGTTAACCTACAGTATAGCCTTAGGCACAGCTATAAATAATGGTTTCTGCAGCTCGTTTAATTACAGTGAAACATGACCGTCAATTTTTGTTTTCACCATCTTTTCAGGAGAAAATCAAAAGCAATCCTTTTCCTTTTAATTCCCCTCCTTATTTTCTTTTCCACTTGAAACAGCAAAAAAAAAAAAAAAAAAAAAGAAAGAAAGAAATGGTATCAGGAAATCTTTAATAATTGTCACATATGACATTAAAGTTTTATTATAAATTTTTTGGAGGTTGCCAATGTTATTTCAGTGTGGATATTATGCATTTGAATCACTTTTTATTAGAAACACAGAATAAAATACTTCTAAGTTAAAGAAAAAGAAGATCCATATTAATCTTTGTCCAACAGCTTATATAAAATTAAAGGGGCTATTTTCTGGTATGAATTGTAATTGAATGAATATGCTCTTTTTTCTGTCCTCAGGAACTTCCTTTTTCCCTTAACTGAAGTCCACCTCCTGAGCCCAAGCCTACTGAAATTCTGCAACAAAAAGTGACTGCCAATGAAATGCACAAACAGAGGCAATGGAGCTCAGGGAATGTGTTTAAGGTTACAAGACATCTCTGATCCTGCAGTAAGTACTCAGTGACCTGGAAATTTGGTTTCACTTATGTTTTGCTTGAGGGCTTTGCAGGTGGAGCAGTGGTGAAGAATCTGCCTGCCAATCCAGGAGACATGGATTCGATCCATGGGTCAGGAAGATCCCCTGGAGGAGGAAATGGCAACCCACTCCAGTATTCCTGCCTGGGAAATCCCATGGACAGAGGACTCTGGTGGGGCTATACTGTTCATGGGGCCGCATAGAGTTGTATATTACCGAGGGACTGGGCACACACTCATTTTTTGCTTGCTCTATAGAAGCTTAATATGAGAGATACTAAGTAAAGAGAAATTGATATGTAACTAAAGAAGTTTGTTAACTTTTGAGATAGCTCTTTTTTCTGTACTTTATTTTTTGAAAAGATATATTAGTATTCACTGTGCTGTTTTCATATGGCTTCTAAGGTATAAAACTGAACAATTCACTGAAATTAAGCAGTCTAGAGACTACACTACTAGAAAATCTTGTATTACAGTGGTTATGTGTTAGGATGTGACAGAAGTAACTAATTTGAGATAAATGTCACCTAAAATACACATCTTCTCAGATGCACAGTGATAAGAGAGGAGGAGATGCATTGTCAAACATGTGATGCCTTCTGTTCTTATTGGAGAAACTGGGATGTGCTGGAGTTGTAAATAACAGTTTGGCACAAAATCTTAAAGATTCCAACTCATTTCTTTAGAAAATCAGCACAGACTGGAAAGGTGACTTTAAAAACTTTAAAATATCTTTTGTGTTAAATTTCATTATGTTAAATTTTTTTAGTTCCTACTTTACATAATGATTAACAGAAATAGTCTCAGCAAAATTAATCGGAAGACTTCCTTCCTTTAAAAGCAGTAAACATCAGCTGGAAGTCTAACAATTGGGCAACAGTAGCTTTCAAAGGGAAAATGATAAACAATTGAGGCTCAGGGGCTGGCTGCAAAGACAAAGTGAATTTACTGGCAGCAGGTTCAGTCCAAGACTGGCTGTGAATGTGAGGAGCAGAATGTGTCCTACGAGCATACTCAGCACTCAACAGTAGATGTATTTCACACTCTAGGACTCATCCGCTTCCCTTTTGTACCTAACAGGTAAGTGACTGAAAGAATTTTATAGTATGGAAAAATCAAAGAAGGAAGAAAGGAAAGAAAGAAGGAAGAAGAAAAGGGAAAGTGAGTGATTGACCACTGCAGTCCCAATTATTTCTTCAGAAAAAATAAATAAATAAATGGGTTTACTTGGGATCAGCAAAGAATTGGAACTCAGGGCCTACATGAATGGCAAGCCACATGTCATTCTCCAGTGAGATAAAGAGAAGAATGTTTGTAGAGAATGCAAAAGGAAGTTGGGAGGGCATAGTAAACAAAGACTGCATTTAAGAGTTGAGAATTTGAAGCATAGTAGATTTTCAATGGCTGAATTGGAACCATATCATCAGCTGAACTCCTGGCAGGAATGAAGGGTCTTCTTCCTTTGGGGCTCTGCTACTGTAATAGGGAGCACTTCTCAGGTGGGGCTAACAGTAAAGAACCCACCTGTCAATACAGGAAATGTAAGACTTGGATTCAATCCCTGGATCTGGAATATCTCCTGGAGGAGGGCATGGCAACCCACTCCAGTATTCTTGCCTAGAGAATCCCAAGGACAGAGCAGACTGGAAGGCTGCAGTCCATAGGGTCACACAGAGTCTGATATGATTGAAGTGACTTAGTACACAGGCATTATCTTAGGGTGTGAGAACTCCCTCTCCTGGCCTCTTGACTCTATTTTATTTGGCAAAACTAATACAGTTATGTAAAGTTTAAAAATAAAATAAAATTAAAAAAAATAATTGACATTTCTGTTTATTAATTTTTACAAAAGAAATGGAGAATGCAAGAAGGAAAGGAAGGAAAGACAGATGTCGTGTGTGTGTTAGTTCCTTAGTCATGTCTGACTCTTTGCAACCCCATAGACTGTAGCCCACCAGGCCCCTCCGTCCATGGGATTCTCTAGGCAAGAACACTGGAGTGGGTTGCTATTTCCTTCTCCAAAAGGAACTATAGAAAGAAAGTGAAGTCGCTCAGTCGTGTCTGACTCCTTGCGACCCCATAGACTGTAGCCTACCAGGCTCCTCTATCCATGGAATTTTCCAGGCAAGTATACTGGACTGGGTTGTCATTTCCTTCTCCAACAGATGTCATAATTAGGCATAAATGTCCTGTGGTATAGACTTGAGTTGGGACTCTGGAGTTGCAAACTCTTTGCCCCAAGGATAAGCCACTTACTTATTTTGTAAAGTTTCTCGTTTCTCGTTTTTAAAATCTCTACATTTTTAAAATTTGAACATTCATTACCATCCTTCAGTTCTACTGCCAATGCTTTCCCTATCTTGCTATCTAGGCTCAGAGATGAAAGACTAATATTCTTTAGATGTTGCTTTCTTCTTCTGTAATCAAGGGTTGAGTAACCAGTTATCAAGACTTTCAGATCATCAGAATCACTTGCAGTACTGATGAGAAATACTGATTCCTTGACCCAAGGCTACTTTGAAACAGTATTTTGGAAGTCAGGAAAAGCTTGTGACTCAACTTTTTCTTTGGATACAAATTTCAGTCTCCACATGGCAACATTAGAATCCAGCCAGAAGAGATGCTCATTTTAACCATGTATTTATGATATTCATCTCAGATCTATTCAATCCTGATCTCCTAAAGTGATGCCAATGGTTTATCTTTAACAAATACTGCAAGTAATTTCAAGGGGAATTAAGGAATAGAAAACACTTTGGTTTGATGTCTTCTTAATGCAAAGAAATAGAGGAAAACAGCAGAATGGTAAAAACTAGCGATCTCTTCAAGAAAATTAAAGATACCATGGGAACATTTTATGCAAAGATGGGCTCGATAAAGGACAGAAATGGTATAGACCTAACAGAAGCAGTAGATATTAAGAAGAGGTGGCAGGAATACACAGAAGAACTGTACAAAAAAGATCTTCATGACCAAGATAATCACGATGATGTGATCACTCACCTAGAGCCAGACATCCTGGAATGTGAAGTCAAGTGGGCCTTAGAAAGCATCACTAAGAACAAAGCTAGTGGAGGTGCTGGAATTCCAGTGGAGCTATTTCAAATCCTGAAAGATGATGCTGTGAAAGTGCTACACTCAATATGCCAGCAAATTTGGAAAACTCAGCAGTGGCCACAGGACTGGAAAAGGTCAGTTTTCATTCCAATCCCAAAGAAGGGCAATGCCAAAGAATGCTCAAACTACCACACAATTGCACTCATCTCACATGCTAGTAAAGTAATGCTCAAAATTCTCCAGCTCTTCAGCAATATGTGAAACGTGAACTTCCAGATGTTCAAGCTGGTTTTAGAAAAGGCAGAGGAATCAGAGATCAAACTGCCAACATCCACTGGATCATCGAAAAAGCAAGAGAGTTCCACAAAAACATATATTTCTGCTTTATTGACTATGCCATAGCCTTTGACTGTGTGGAACACAATAAACTGTGGAAAATTCTGAAAGAGATGGGAATACCAGACCACCTGACCTGCTTCTTGAGAAATCTATATGCAGGTCAGGAAGCAATAGTTAGAACTGGACATGGAACAACAGACTGGTTCCAAATAGGAAAAGGAGTATGTCAAGGCTGTATATTGTCACCCTGCTTATTTAACTTATATGCAGAGTACATCATGAGAAGCACTGGGCTGGAAGAAGCACAAGCTGAAATCAAGATTGCCAGGAGAAATATCAATAACCTCAGATATGGCAGAAAGTGAAGAGGAACTAAAAAGCCTTTTGTTGAGAGTGAAAGTGGAAAGTGAAAAAGTTGGCTTAAAGCTCAGCATTCAGAAAATGAAGATCATGGCATCTGGTCCCATCACTTTATGGGAAATAGATGGGGAAACAGTGTCAGACTTTATCTTTGGGGGCTCAAAAATCATTGCAGATGGTGACTGCAGCCATGAAATTAAAAGACACTTACTCCTTGGAAGGAAAGTTATGACCAACCTAGACAACATATTCAAAAGCAGAGACATCACTTTGCCAACAAAGGTCCATCTAGTCAAGGCTATGGTTTTTCAGTGGTCATGTATGAATGTGAGAGTTGGACTGTGAAGAAAGCTGAGCACTTAAGAATTGATGCTTTTGAACTGTGGTGTTGGAGAAGCCTCTTGAGAGTCCCTTGGACTGCAAGGAGATCCAACCAGTCCATTCTGAAGGAGATCAGCCCTGGGATTTCTTTGGAAGGAATCATGCTAAAGCTGAAACCCCAGTACTTTGGCCACCTCATGCGAAGTGTTGACTCATTGGAAAAGACTCTGATGCTGGGAGGGATTGGGGGCAGGAGGAGAAGGGGACGACAGAGGATGAGATGGCTGGATGGCATCACTGACTCGATGGACATGAGTCTGAGTGAGCTCCGGGAGTTGGTGATGGACAGGGAGGCCTGGCCTGCTGCAGTTGATGGGGTCCCAAAAAGTCGGACATGACTGAGCAACTGAACTTGAACTTGGTTATAATCATGGCAAAAATATAATTTCCAGAGTACTCAATGTTGTGATATTTGGGAGTGGCATTTGTCTTTAGCAAATAAGGGTGATGCTCTGAGAGATTTTAAATGGTTGAGCTGGGCTAATACCAGATGCTAATAAAACCTATCTTTTCCTCCTTCTCTGCTGTTTGTAGATGAGACAGTTAAGGTGGGGGAAAGATAAAAAGAATTCTTGAAATTATGTGAGGCCATTAAGTGGTCATTATTATAGTTCCAAATATCAATATTTCTGGTCATTTTTCTGGAACATAGTAGGATTGTCTTTTTCTGGAAGAAATTAGGTAGGGCCACATGATTTGCTTTAGATAAAGTAATCAGAAATGGCATGAGTATATGTGTGTATGTGTTTTCTGTCCTGAGATTTGAGGAGTCAGTATTCTTTTCTGTTGTGTGTGTTTTTGTTTTTGTTTTTTCCATTTTAAGAGACTTTTAGGATCTTAGTAACTTTACTAGGGTTCAAACCTGGGCCCCATAAGTGTAAGTGAAAAGTCCTAACCATTGGACTTCTTGGGAGTCCCCAAGTGTTCTTTTCAATTCTAATTGGTAACAAGATGACAAGCCAAAGCTAATACTTCCTGTTGTCCTTACCACATATAGTAACTGTGGGCTTCTCTAGAGGTAAAATGCCTCATGCAAGCTCAAAATTTTTGAACCTCTGCTTTCTGGTACCATGTCTGGCAATACCTTAGGGGACTTGAATCATCATACACATATTGATGTTTGGCAATTTCACTGTATGAAGTCAGAAAAATACACAAACATACTCACAGAAAGAATGTATTTATAAAGTGCCACCTGATATGCTTGTTTTATCCAGAGTGAGCATGAAATAGAATATGGGTTTTCTTCTTCTCTCAGTTATTTATTCATTAATTCCATAATATTTATTAATGTTGCATCTTTCAGCTTCTTGAACTCGTTGCTGAACTAAAGACTCCTTGCCTCAGGGAGCTTATGTTCTAGTGGAAGGAGACACCCAATAAATAGTAAGTCTAATAAATAAGTAAATTGCGTTGCATGTTGAAATTGACAAGTGCTATTAAAAAATGGGAAAAGTGGAGCAGAATGAGGGGGAAAGAGTAGCATGATCTGTAGTTGGCGAGCAAGTAGCAGCATTAAATTACTAGTTTAGGTAGATTCCTTTGAGAAAGGATGATCTGAGAAAAGACAAGAAGGAGCTGAGGGAATTAGGTGAGCACATGTCTTTTAGAAATAGTGTTCCAAACAGAAAGGACATCTAAAACAGATGCCCTACAGTATTTTGCATTTCTGATCAGTAGATTAGTAAGAGATAAGGTCAGGGAATTAATGCTGGGTCTTAAGGCCCTTGTATGAAGTGTATTTCTTACTTTGATTGAAATGAGTGTTGATTACAAACTTTTAAACAGAAAAATGACATGATCTGACTTAAATGTTTTAAGAACTAATGACAGGTTTCAAAATAATATGAAATATAGAAGGAAAGGGAAGGAGCAGGGAGACCATTTGTCATGCAATTGCAGTAATGCAGACAAGAGATTATGGTGGCTCAGGACAGGGCAGTAATGCTGGACCAGGGTTAGGCAAGTCTCACTTTCCTTGCTCTATGCCTTGGAAGAAAAAATGAAAGATGAGAAAATGAAAGTAATCATCGATATCAATCCATATTTTTTATAATAAAAATGTTTTAGATCTGGAAAGCTTTCAGTTCAGTTCAGTTCAGTCGCTCAGTCGTGTCCGACTCTTTGAGACACCATGAATTGCAGCACACCAGGCCTCCCTGTCCATCACCAACTCCCGGAGTTCACTCAGACTCAGGTCCATTGAGTCAGTGATGCCATCCAGCCATCTCATCTTCTGTCGTCCCCTTCTCCTCCTGCCCCCAATCCCTCCCAGCATCAGAGTCTTTTCCAATGAGTCAACTCTTCGCATGAGGTGGCCAAAGTACTGGAGTTTCAGCTTTAGCATGATTCCTTCCAAAGCAATCCCAGGGCTGATCTCCTTCAGAATGGACTGGTTGGATCTCCTTGCAGTCCAAGGGACTCTCAAGAGTCTTGTCCAACACCACAGTTCAAAAGCATCAATTCTTTGGTGCTCAGCCTTCTTCATAGTCCAACTCTCACATCCATGCATGAGAAAAATAAAACACCTATGAGTCCACCTGTGTGATAAACTATTCCAGAATCAAATGAAGTATTACATACCACTATTCAATGACAGTCCCCTACCACTGCACCTAGAAGTAACCATTTTTGATATTTACAAATGCATCCCTAAACCATACATAAGCTTAATTCATCTATTTAAATTTTATATGTTATATCCTACTACATAGTAAGTAGATAAATATTAGATACATTTTTTACAAATATTTTAATTTTTAAGAATTGCCTATGTTTTTAATGCAACTCTAGTTCCTTTGTTGTAGTTCCACTCTTTTATTCCATTGTATGAATATAATTTATCAATTTTGGTGATCATGGAATTTTAGAAAATGTCACTGGAATTCAAGGAAATGAGCATTAAAATAATAAAACCACAATACATCCTTGATAACACATTTGTGAAATGTTTTCAAAATTAAAATGTTTTAAAATTTAGCAATAATTAAAATCTAGCAATACTAAGCAGAGCATTAAGTTATGGTAATTATCAAAACTATTGGGTAGAAATTTAAAGTGGTACCACTACTTAAGGCCAAATTTTGTACAATTTGTAAATTCAAAGATTTACATACTATAATTCTCTCTCTATATATATATGTGTGTGTGTGTGTGTATATATATATATATAAATATATATATTTGATTTTATATAGTACCAACATTTTTAAACTCAAAGAATCCAAATTATCCACTGTCCTCAAACTGTGACAGATTATTCAACCAAAACAGTGACAGAACAGGTCATAGGGTATGCACATGATGCACATGCTATAAAACCAGCTTCCGGGCAGGGCTAACAGTGCTGTGGTGTCAGGATGTCTAGTAGTTTTCTTTTAAACTTAAAATAGAAATACCGTATGAACTGGCAGCCTCACTCCTGGCCATAGGCCCAGAGAAAACAATAGTTTGAAAAGATACGTGCACCCCAGTGTTCATTGTAGAACTATTTACAAATTGATAAAAGATGAAAGGAAACTAAATGTCTCCCAACAGAGGAATGGATACTGAAGATGTGACACATATACGCAATGGAATACTACTCAGCCGTCTAAAGGAACAAAACAATGCCATGCCATTTATAGTTCATATTATTTTGAAACCTGCCATTAGTTCTTCAAACACTTAAGCCAGATCATGTCATTTTTCTGTTTAAAAGTTTGCAATCAGCTCCCCAAATGGATTGTCATAATGAGTGAAGTAAGTCAGACAGAAAGACAAATATCATGTGATATTGCTTATGTGTGGAATCTAAAAAGAGGGGTGCATGTGAACTTATTTACAAAACTGAAGTAGAATCACAGACATGGAAAACAAACCTAGGTTACAGGGGAAAAGTGGGGTGGATATGCTGGGAGATTGGGATGACATATACACATTACTGTATGTAGATAATTAATAAGAACCTACTATATAGCACAGGGAACTTTACTCAATATTCTCTAATGGCTTATATAATAAAAAAACATCTACAAGAAAAAAAAAAAAAGTGACTATATGTATGCTGCTACTGCTGCTAAGTCGCTTCAGTCGTGTCTGACTCTGTGTGACCCCAGAGACGGCAGCCCACCAGGCTCTCCTGTCCCTGGGATTCTCCAGGCAAGAACACTGGAGTGGGTTGCCATTTCCTTCTCCAATGCATGAAAGTGAAAGTGAAGTCGCTCAGTTGTGTCGACTCTTAGCGACCCCATGGACTGTAGCCCACCAGGCTCCTCCGTCCATGGGAATTTCCAGGCAAGAGAACTGGAGTGGGGTTCCATTGCCTTCTCCAACTATATGTTTATGTATAACTAATTCACTTTGCTATATACTTGAACCTAACACAACATTGTGAATCAACTATAGTCCACTAAAAATTAGAAACAAAAGCAAAATAAAAAAAAAAAAAAAAAAAAAAAAAAAGAGCCTAATGTGCTGAGGTAAAAAATTCTTGCTTGTTCAAAGGTTTCCTCCTTCAAACTTGAGAGATGGTCAGTTCCAGGAAAGGAGACCTTGGCCAGGCCTAGTGCCTCTTCCTGTCTCCAGGGAGGTGGTTCACAGGAGTCTCCCTTCAAAGAAGGGAGAGATTCACAGGAGTTACTCTTTCAGTTCTTCCTGACTCCTACCAGAACTGAGCTCAGCCAACAGCCCCTTAACAGAAGAGCATATACAGAGAGTGTAGATATGCCTGTGATGGATGGCAAGCTCCCACTGGCCAGCTGGTTCTGATGAGAAAACAAGAGAGAAATAGGATAAAGGGTAAGGTGCCCTTCACCAACAGGCACAGGACAGACCTGCTAGGGGTCGTCAGATCTTCAAACTACGCTTCCAGGAAGTCAAGCAAGGTTAGACACTAGCAGATATCTATATCTATCTATCTTTCTATCTGTTTATATATCTATCTATATACAATTAAACTTTCACACACAGGTACATGAAGAAATATATAATATTGCCCACTGAAGCTTCTTTGTTATAGCAAACCATTAGAACACTCCTAAATGTCCTTTGACAGAAGATTCCATCTACAATGACTTTAATGATGAAAATATGGACAAAAGCTATACATCATAGGGAGAAGAAACAGTAAGCAAAGGCATAAAACTAAAAAAAAAAAAAAAAAAAGAAAAACAGAGAATATCTTGAAAGAATCCATGTCAGTTAGAATGTGAGATTTATAAAGGATATAATATGTGCTATATGTGTGAAAGGCTGATTAACATCAAATCATGGAGGGTTTGAAGAGCATGGCAAAAAATGCATGCTTTTGTGTATGGAGTTGTTTTGTTCTTCAGTTATTAAGTCATGGCTGACTCTTTGCGACACCATGCAGTAAACCAGGCTTCCCTATCTTTCACTATCTCCTGGAGTTTGCTTAAACCCATGTCTATTGAGTTAGTGATGCCATCAAACCATCTCATCCTCTGTTACCCCCTTATCATCCTGCGATATATGGAGTTCAGTTAAGTTCAGCCTCTCAGTCATGTCTCAATCATTGCGATGCCATGAACCAAAGCACTCCAGGCCTCCTTGTCCATCACCAACTCCCGGAGTTCACCCAAACTCATGTCCATTGAGTCGGTGATGCCATCCAATCATCTCATCCTCTGTCATCCCCTTCTCCTCCTACCCTCAATCTTTCCCAGTGTCAGGGTCTTTTCAAATGAGTCAGCTCTTCGCATCAGGTGGCCAAAGTATTAGAGTTTCAGCTTCAACATCAGTCCTACCAATGAACACCCAGGACTGATCTCTTTTAGGATGGACTGGTTGAATCTCCTCACACTCTAAGGGACTCTCAAGAGTCTTCTCCAATGCCACAGTTCAAAAGCATCAATTCGTTGGCACTCAGCTTTCTTTACAGTCCAAATCTCACATCCATACATGACCACTAGAAAAACCATAGCCTTGACTAGATGGACCTTTGTTGACAAAGTAATGTCTCTGCTTTTCAATATGCTATCTAGTGTGGTCATAACTTTCCTTCCAAGGAGTAAGAGTCTTTTAATTTCATGGCTGCAATCACCATCTGCAGCCATTTTGGAGCCCAGGAAAATAAAGTCTGACACTGTTTCCACTGTTTCCCCATCTATTTGCCATGAAGTGATGGGACTGGATGCCATGTTCTTAGTTCTCTGAATGTTGAGCTTTAAGCCAACTTTTTCACTCTCCTCTATCACTTTCATCATGAGGCTCTTTAGTTCTTCTTCCCTTTCTGCCATAAGGGTGGTGTCATCTGCATATCTGAGGTTGTTGATATTTCTCCCGGCAATCTTGATACCAGCTTGTGCTTCCTTCAGCCCAGCGTTTCTCATGATGTACTCTGCATATCTGTTAAATAAGCATGGTGACAATATATAGACTTGATGTACTCCTTTTCCTATTTGGAACCAGTCTGTTGTTCCATGTCCAGTTCTAACTATTGCTTCCTGACCTGCATACAGGTTTCTCAAGAGGCAGGTCAGGTGGTCTGGTATTCCCATCTCTTTCAGAATTTTCAACATTTTTATTGTGATCCACACAGTCAAAGGCTTTGGACTAGTCAATAAAGCATAAATAGATGTTTTTCTGGAACTCTCTTGCTTTTTCCATGATCCAGCAGATGTTGGCAATTTGATCTCTGGTTCCTCTGCCTTTTCTGAAACCAGCTTGAACATCTGGAAGTTCACAGTTCACGTATTGCTGAAGCCTGGCTTGGAGAATTTTGAGCATTACTTTACTATCATGTGAGATGAGTGCAATTGTGCGGTAGGTTGAGCATTCTTTGGCATTGCCTTTCTTTGGGTTTGACCTTTGGGATTGATAGAAACTGACCTTTTCCAGTCCTGTGGCCACTGCTAAGTTTTCCAGTTTTGCTGGCATATTGAGTGTAGCACTTTTACAGCATCATCTTTCAGGATTTGAAATAGCTCATCTGGAATTCCATCACCTCCACTAGCTTTGTTCTTAGTGATTCTTTCTAAGGCCCACTTGACTTCACATTCCAGGATGTCTGGCTCTAGGCGAGTGATCACACCATCGTGTGATCCATCGATATATGGAGAGTGGGTAATAAAAGCAGTGAGTCCAAAAAAATCACAGACAAAATGAAGGCATATCTATTCATATCTTAAAGCAAGAAGAGCCATAACAAACACTAGTGAACAAGTACATTTGTAATATAGTGTCACTTTAAGAGCACTAGTATATTAACACATGTATATGGAATCCAGAAAAATAATACTGATGATCCAATTTGCAGGGCAAGAATAGATCTGCAGACCTAGAGAACAGACTTCTGAACACAAAGGGGAAGGAGTAGGTGGGACGAACTGAGCGTGTAGTGTTGATATATATACACTACCATGTGTAAAACAGGCCGCTATTGGGAAGCTGCTGTATAGCACAGGGAGCTCAGCTCAGTGTTCTGTGATGACCTAGAGTGGTGGGATGAGGGGTGGGCTGGGAGGGAGAATCAAGAGGAAGGGACATGCGTATACATACAACTTATTCATGCCGTTGTACAGCAGAAACTAGCACAACATTGTAAAGCAATTACAGTCCAGTTTTTTAAAAATGCACTAGTATAAATCCAAGCTCCCTGGAAGGAAAACTATTACAAAACTAGACACTGTATTAAAAAGCAGAGATATCACTTTGCCAACAAAGATTTGTACAGTCAAAACTATGGTTTTTTCTGTCTTTATGTATGGATGGGAAAGTTGGACCATAAAAAAGGCTGAGCATTGAAGAATTGATACTTTTGAATTGTGGTGCTGGAAAATACTCTTTAGAGTCCCTTAGACTTAAAGGAGATCAAATCAGTCAATACTAAAGGGAAATCAACCCCAAATAGTCATTGGAAGGACTGATGCTGAAGCTGAAGCAAAACTTTGGACCCTGATACAAAACCTGACTCATTGGAAAAGACCCTGATGCTGGGAATGAGTGAACACAAAAGCAGACAATGGTACCAGAGGATGAGATGCTTAGATAGTATCACCTACTGAGTGGACATAAGTTTGAGCAAACTCTGGGAGATAGTAGAGGACAGAGGAGTGTGGAGTGCCACAATACACGAGGTTGCAAAGAGTCAGACATGACTTAGCGACTAAACAACAAGAAATAAAACCAAGAAGGACTTAAGTATTAAGTTTTATGCAATGATCTACCAGGTAAAAGAAATGAAAGTGAAAGTGAAAGTCATTCAGTCGTGTCTGACACTTTGAGACCCCCTGGACTATACAGTCCATGGAATTCTTCAGGCTAGAATACTGGAGTGGGTAGCCTTTCCCTTCTCCAGGGGATCTTCCCAACCCAGGGATCAAATCCAGGTCTTTTGCATTGCAGGCAGATTCTTTACCAGCTGAGCCACAAGGGAAGCCCAAAAGAAATGAAAGTAATTTTAAAGGAGCACATGGCCAGTGCAGTGGATGAGCGGATGATATCTTAGACAGTAATGGTGAAAATCCTGGGGCTTCTGACCTTTGTGATGGACTTTGCTCATGGTGTGATACACTTGTGTGCAGCTTGATCATCTCCCCTGCTTAGAAAGAAGTAGAGGAGACATCTGCTGAAATCATGAATACCTTGTTTACCAAACTCAGTAACAAGAAAAGTCTGCTATAGCTCAGCTGCTATTGTCCTGCCCTAATTAGAAAATAATATCTGATTTCATGGGAAATCAAGAAAACAATGGCAGCATGAAATACCGAAATGGAAAGCCTCCATCAAGAGTGATTTCAAGCACAATTGTTCAAGCCCTCTCTATTTTATTCGAGTAACAAAAGGGTCATAATCAGAGAGGTGGATATAGTTTTTATTTTCTTGGAAACAAAGTAGTTTAGATCTGAATGAAAATATTATGCCAACACTAAGCTTCATCAAAAACAGTATTAAACATTGGTAAACATCTGTTAACATATTCCCAATATGTTTAAAATATTTTCTTTGACATTTAGCCATATATGTCTTTTGCTGATTTGCTATTTTTTACAAGTTAGATCAGAGCCAATATTCATATAATCAACAAATATGTTCCCATATGCTATACAAAATGCTTCATTTTTTAGTAGAATGCAATGTGAATTTGATAGTATTAAACATGACTTAAGAAGGCATAAATCACTATCATGACTATTGTTAAAAGTCATTTATTTAGCTTGCATCCACACAGTTGCTCTCTTGTTGTTGGTATTGTTGAGTTGCTAAGTTGTGTCCAACTTTTTGCAACCCTATGGACTATATCATGCCAGACCTCCCTGTCCCTCACCATTTCCAGGGATTTGCCCAATTTCATGTCCATTGAATAGGTGATGCCATCCAAGCATCTCATCCTCTGCTGCTCTCTTCTCCTCCTGCCTTCAGTCTTTCCCAGCATCAGGGTCTTTTCCAGTCAATTGGGTATTCCAATGCTCTGTTGTGTACTGCATGAATTGCAGTACACTTTAACAATTGAAGACTAATGACCATACAACTAACAAGCAAACAAAGAAAGAAGCTATTTTTGGCCAGAAAAAAATTATATATACATATATATATGTATATATAATTATATATATATATAAAGGTAATGAGACTAAAGGTTAACAAATCAATAAAATCTAATTGAAAGTCAATGTTCTTTATACAACAATTAAATTCAAGTTCCACCAACTTCTAATGTGTTTGCTATCACTTTCCTTTTTGTCAAGGTAGGGAAACAGGCCAAAGGAGTAGAAGATTCAAATATATATCTCTTTGACTTAAAACTTTGACACTTCACACCAATGTCAAAATATATCAATCTAGAGGTGTTTGAAGCCATCTGCACATCTGAGTCCTTTGGTCATGGAGACTAATCTTGCAACAACTCCCTTTTACATTTGAGACTTTGAACAAACACCTACCCAAATCCATTCCCTTCCCTTACCAAATTTACATTCTTACAATGTTGGTTCCACATGCAGATTGCTGAATTTGTTGTTCAGTCACCAAGTTGTGTCTGACTCTTTGCAGCCTCATAGACTGTGGCATGCCATGATACTCTGTCCTCAACTATTTCTCGAAATTTGCTCAAATTAATGTTCACTGAGTTGGTGATGCTGTATAACCATTTCATCCTCTGCCACCACCTTCTCCTTTTGTGCTCAATCTTTCCAGCATCAAGGTCTTTCTAATGAGTGGACTCTTCACATCAGGTCGCCAAAGTATTGAAGCTTCAGCTTCAGCATCAGTCCTTCCAATGAATATTCAGAGTTAATTTCCTTTAGGATTGATTGGTTTGATCTCCTTGCTGCCCAAGACACTCTCAAGAATCTTCTCCAGCACCACAATTTGAAAGCATTTATTCTTCAGCACTCAGCCTTCTTTATGGTCCAACTCTCACACCCATACATGACTACTGGAAAAACTATAGCTTTGACTATACAGATCTTTGTCAGTCAAGTGAGGACTCCACTTCTTCATACTCTAGTTTTTTTTTTTTGTTTGTTTTTGCATTTTTTGTAGTTTTATTTAAATTTTATTTTATTTTATTTTTAATATAAATTTATTTATTTTAATTGTAGGCTTTCCTCCAAAGGAGCAAAAGTCTTTTACTTTCATGGCTGCAGTCACCTTCTACATTGATCTGGGAGCCCAAGAAATAAAATCCGTCGCTGTTTGCCCCTTTCCCCTTCTTTTTGACGTGAAATGATGGGACTTGATGCCATAATTTTAGTTTTATAATGTTGAATTTCAAGCCAGATAGAGCCAAAATTTTGCATAAGGTAGCTATAGCATAGGACAAGCAAGTTAGCAGGTTCAAGCACCAATGATTGATTCTAATGCAAGGTGACCTATGAGTCAAGTTTGGAAAACACTTTTTTCTCAGAAGACTTCTTTGATTTCTCAAACCTAGCAAAACCATACTTTTATATATTCACATTTCACACTCTCTGAATATTTATTTATCATCCCCATCACATTATCACTGTGACATTCCATTGACTCATCAGTCTCCTTGATTGGGTTTCAATATTCTTAAAGCAAAGATTTACGTTATTAGTCTTTGCTGACCCAGAAGTTAATTCAGTTCTTGGGATATAGTAGATGATGATTAAGTGTCTGAATAAATGAATGATAAATGCCATATACAAATGCCATTGATAAATGGCTGGTTGACAGAATGAATGAATCTTTCTATCAATTTTACCAGTCAGGTTCTTTGTTATAGACTAACCAATTCTCATTGGTTGAATGAGAAAAATGATTAATTAAAATTAGATGGCAAGAGAGTTCCAGAAAAACATATATTTCTGCTTTATTGACTATGCCAAAACTTTGACTGTGTGGATCACAATAAACTGTGGAAAATTCTGAAAGAGATGGGAATACCAGACCACCTGACCTGCCTCTTGAGAAACCTGTATGCAGGTCAAGAAGCAACAGTTAGTACCGGATATGGAACAACAGACTGGTTCCAAATAAGAAAAGGAGTATGTCAAGGCTGTATATTGTCATCCTGCTTATTTAACTTATATTCAGAGTACATCATGAGAAACTCTGGGCTGGAGGAAGCACAAGCTGGTATCAAGATTGCTAGGAGAAATATCAGTAACCTCAGATATGCAGCTGACACCACCCTTATGACAGAAAGGGAAGAAGAACTAAAGAGCCTCTTGATGAAAGTGAAAGAGGAGAGTGAAAAAGTTGGCTTAAAGCTCAACATTCAGAAAACGAAGATCATGGCATCTTGTCCCATCACTTCATGGCAAATAGATGGGGAACAGTGGAAACAGTGGCTGACTTTATTTTTGAGGGCTCCAAAATCACTGAAGATGGTGACTGCAGCCATGAAATTAAAAGACGCTTACTCCTTGGAAGGAAAGTTTTGACCAACCTAGACAGCATATTAAAAAGCAGAGATATTACTTGGTCAACAAAGGTCCGTCTAGTCAAGGCTATGATTTTTCCAGTGGTCATGTATGGACGTGGGAGTTGGACTATAAAGAAAGCTGAGTGCCAAAGAATTGATGCTTTTGCGTTGTGATGTTGGAGAAGACTCTTGACAATCCCTTGGATTGCATGGAGATCCAACCAGTCCATCCTAAATGAGATCAGTCCTGGGTGATTATTGGAGGGATTTATGTTGAAGCTGAAACTTCGATACTTTGGCCACCTGATGAGAAGAGCTGACTCACTTGAAAAGACCCTGATGCTGGGAAAGATTGAGGGCAGGAGGAGAAAGGGACGACAGAAGATGATATGGCTGGATGGCATCACTGACTCGATGGACATGGGTTTGGGTGGACTCCGGGAGTTGGTGATGGACAGGGAGGCCTGGTACTCTGTGTTTCATGGGGTTGCAAAGAGTCAGACATGACTGAGTGACTGAACTGAACTGAACTGAACTGAATTGATGGCATGTAGAATCATTCTGAAGTGTCTCAAAATAGGACTGATGCTCTGCATCTAAGAAAAAGATGTGGGAAAAAAAAATTCTTTGAAACTACTGTTGGTGTTATTACCTCTACAAATTAGCATTTAGTACAGGGAACTTGACTGCTCTGTGATCCCAACTGTCCCACACAAATGCTGCTTCGGTGTTCAAGAATTTGACCGTTAATATTGTTGTAATACTAACCTTTAAGACAAGTCTACATTGCTTGCTCCGGCAAGAGAATGACTTGACACAGTTTTGTGTTATCATCTGATTGGGGAAGCATTAGGCTGCATGCCCACAACCTGACTGTAAGGAAGGCTGGGATGTTGAATTATTTCTCTTCTATGTTGAATAGCATAATAGCTTAAACAAACATAAGAAGGCTAATCAAAAGATGATAGGCATGTAACACACATCCACTATACCAATCAAAAAAATTTTCACACCTAATATGTATGACATTGCATCAGAATGGAGGTGGGCACGAGAAATCCTCTTTACATTCAAAAGCTCAGGGCCCACTTTGCTCAGTAATTGCAATGGCTTTAAGTGGGTTTGCAGAGCTGAATTTTAGAACATCTATATATTAATGAATTGACACATTTGGATAATCATAAGATGAAATAAATCCTCCAAAACTTTTTGATTAACTTTAGGAAATAAATTTGAGTGGCAAGTTGGTATATAAGGGTAAAGCTCTTTCTTGTCTCCTGATAGTATTCATAAAAAGGTGAAAATAAAAATTTGGAAAGTGACAATAAAATTTTATTGCTAGAGTGAACTTATTGGTATGGAAATAAAAGTCATCTGAAAGTTATTTAAAAGGAAGAAAAGTGGAACACCATATCTTCACAAGGACAAGAAAATGATAAAACCTAACACAGAGAGCGTGGGTAACATCCACAGAGCATTTCTGGATAAAATTTAAAATGCAGCCACAGAAATGATACACAGTTTCATATACCATATTTTAGTTCACACACATCAATATGTTATATGTTAAATTGATATGTAATACATTCCTAAATATCTATACCAATACTCATGAAGGTAAGAAGGTTCACCATTTCCTGAAATATTTTTTCTATTTTTTATTGTAGTAAAATCCACATAGCACTTAGTATTTTAAGTACAAAGTTTATTGGCATCAATTACATTCACAGTTATGCAAATAATCCTTATCCATCTCCAGAACATTTTTATCCTTCACAATTGAAACTCTCTTCCTTAAGCACTAACTCCCATTCTCTTCTCCCTGCAGTCCCTGGTAATCACCATTCTACTTTCCTTCTCTATGAATTTGACTATTCCAGGCAACCTCATACAGATGGAATCATACAATAGTTTTCATTTTGTGACTGGTTTATTTCACTTGGCATAATGTGTTCAAGATTCATCCCTGTTGTAGTATGTGTCCTGAGTTGAATTTTCTCTGCGAAAATCCATGCCAATTTTCCTAGAAGCCATGGAAATATTCAGAATAAAAGGTATGCTTCATTCTCAACAAAGCTGCAAGTCATGCTGACATATATATGCTTTCTGAACCCCCATATATAACCACCTTGTATCATTCTGTCCCTCAAATAATTACAAACTATGTATAATAATAATAATAAGTGCATATATGAAATTGGACTTCCCCAATGACTCAGCAGGTAAAGAATCCATCTGTAATGCAGGAGACGCAGGAGACGCAGGAGATACGTGTTAATCCCTGGATGGGGAAGATCCCCAATTATGTCAGTAAATGATTTAAAACTGTGTTTAATGAGAATAAATTTAAACAATTCATAATTCATAATGATAATTTAAAACAATCTCATCTTTGTTGGTCCCACATTTGTACTGTCAACAAAATTTCTTGCTTCTGCTATTATATTTTTACTTTCTTTCTCCATTTTCAGTCTCCTCAATCATCTCCATATAGCAGCCATAGTAACCTTTTAAAAATAAACTGAATTATGTCACAGACACTATGGAAAATAGTACAGAGATTACTCAAGAAATTAAAAATAGGACTCCATATGATCCAGCAATTTCATTTCTGGGTATTTATCCCCCAAAAATAAGAAAATGAATTTAACAAGTTATGTGCATAGCAATATTCACTGCAGCACTATTTCTAATAGCCAAGATGTGAAAACAACCTGAATCCACTGATAGACAAATAGATAAAGAAGTGGATATATATATTTATGTAACCACACTTCACTCTTTCTCTCTCTATATATATATATGTATACATATATATATATATAACTAAATGTTAGTCAAAAAAATTAATGAAATCTTGCCATTTGTGACAACATTCATGGCCTAGGGGTTATTATGCTAAGTGAAATAAGTTAGAAAGAAAAATATATATGATCTTGCCTATATGTGAAATGTAAAAATATCAAACAAAAGAACATGATAACAGACTCATACATATAGAGTAGAAACTGGTAGTTGCCAGAGGAGTGGGCATGAGGGGTGGAGGAAACAGATGAAGAGGATATAGAGGTACAAACATCCTAAATAAAATAAATAAGCTAGTAATACACATCATAAGGAACATGGTCTATAATATTATAATAAGTCTGTATGGGCACACATGGTTACTAGACTTATAATGATGATCATTTTACAATGTATGCAAACGTGAAATCAGGTACTATATCTGAAACTAACAAAACATTGTATGTCAACTATACTTCAATTAAAAAAAAAAGAATTATTTTGCCCATTAACTTAATATCTAAGTACATCTATATCCTCTTGGAATAACTCCAAAATTCTTACCTTGATCTTCAGGGCTCTATATGAACTAGCATCTTCTCCCCTCCCCAGATTTATCTCGACTCAGTTCATTCACTTCCCTCCAGTAGCCCTTCAGTGATGCAAGCCTTCACCCATCTCTCAGACTTTGCTCTTCTATTTCCCTGGCATGCTCATTCTTAGATTCTACCTAAATTCCTATCCTTCTTTGTTTCTTTACAGAGCACCTGGCTGTTCTTTTCCATTACTGTATTTATTGCAATTTCACATTTCATACTTGTTTATTAGTTAAAAATATGTGCCAGGCACCATGTCGATTTTGTTTGCTACCATATAGCCAGGACTTAGCATGGAGCCTGGAAGACAGCAGACACTCTGTGAACACTGATTAAATGGATGAGTGAGTGATGTCATGCAATGAAATTGAAGAATAATTTTTCTTTACCACATATATCTGACAATGAGTGAATAAAATCTCATGTAGTTACTGAAACTTCTGGGGTTGTCTCAGGCTGCAAATCCCTTTAACTTACTCACCTGTGAAGCCAAGAGGTGTGCATTCCTCATTACCCTTGCCTTAAAGTTGTTTGCAGTCATGGG
Organism: Bubalus kerabau; assembly: GCF_029407905.1. Taxonomy (NCBI): domain Eukaryota; kingdom Metazoa; phylum Chordata; class Mammalia; order Artiodactyla; family Bovidae; genus Bubalus; species Bubalus kerabau. The sequence goes on from NC_073625.1 coordinate 61,571,211, forward strand.
TAATGATTTTCTTATTGTGCGGAAAGTTGCTACCATTGAAAATCAGGTTTAGATATTTCCATGACTCTGTTTCATGTCCTAAAGTAAAACCATGAGTCAAATAGGTAGCCTGATATTTAATGGTAGAAGGAAGACTATAAGAGGGAATGAAAAAAAAAAGATTCATATTAAAAAAGATCAGATAAAGTGAAATGTGTTTTGTTTAAGAAACAATGATTTCAAAGTAAAAATTTGGTTCTGATTCTGACTCTTAATGCTTTGTAAAAGTTAAGAGTCTTTTGTGACTTTGCTGCCTCTAATATTAAATGAAATTGCAATTCTTACTGGAGCTACCTTCCTATACTGCTGATCATTTTTTTTAAATTGCACATTTTAAAGCACTTTACAAATACATTATGATATCAGTGGTAACAAATCCACCAGCCAAAGCAGGAGATGCAGGTTTAATCCCTAGTCTCTAAAGAGTCTCTGAAGATCTCTAAACCATCACTACTGAGCCTGTGCTCTAGAGCCCTGGAACTGCAATTACTAAAGTCCACATGCCTAGAGCCCATGCTCTGCAACAAGAGAAGCAATGACAAGAAGCTTGCACACCACAACTAGAGAATAGACCCCACTTGCTGCAACTAGAGAAAAAGCCCACACAGCAATGAAGACCACCACAGCCAACAAATAAATAAATAAAGTTTAGAACTATATATATATATATTAATATATCTAAGTGTGTTTAAGTGCTTAGTTCCCATGAAATGATACAAATATAATGCAATATATACTACATTTGCCTCATAATTTCTTAATAGCTATCATCTAGGAAATTTAAAGAAAGAATGCATACATTTGAATTTTTAAAAAGTAACACTGTCAAATGAGGGGATCTTTACAGGTTTGTTAAAGAGGTAAATAGGTTAATTCATTGATTTTGCTGTTGAATTATCTCAGATAGTAGCTGAGAGCAGTGGCCACGCTGTTTTTTACATGCTCTATTTCACAATATAATACCCAGTTTTCCAATCTACTGAGAATTATGTGGACTGTTTCTCATTAAAATCATGGCATATTTTGATTTTCCACTTAAGTTTTCCAGGGAGAACATGGCTCTGAGACTAGCCACTTATGCTGCACTCCCCCTTGAGAAGCACCACGATTAATTGGAACAAAAATGTTTGAACAGCAAATGTCACTTAATCTCTCAGGATGCTTTAAGCTTCTGCAGCAATGAGAAAAAACACAGCAAGTCATGGCTGCCTTATCTGGAAGACCTACAGAAATAAGAGGAATCTTCAATTTTGCCAACATGTTACAAACAGCCTGAGCACTGAATTCACCCATTAATAGCGTTTACTACATGTCTTTTATGTGTCAGGTATTTAGCCTAGTTAGAAGGATACAAAGATGAGCAAGTAATCCATCCCTGTGGAAAATACTGTCCACAGAGAAGAAAGACCATATTAAGTCAAAGAATAATGTGATAAGTGGCAAACGAGGGAGTACAATGTGCTGTTTGCACACCAGAGGGAATAAATCTGCTTTAAGGAATTAGGACACATGGACTAGTTAGCTATTGCTGTAAACTAATCACTCCAAAGTTTAGTGGCTTAAATGAACAAGGATTTATTTAGCTCTCAGGTTTGCAAAACAGCTAGCAAGTGGCCTTGCTCACATGTCTGTGGTAGGATATGCTAATCTTAGCCGGGCTAGTACATACTCAAGGTCTCAACTGAGAAACTGAGCTGGCTCAATTCTATCTGGTCCATGTGGTCATTTACCCTTCAGACTGTTAGCCCAGACTTGTTTACATGGTTGTCACATAAGGGGACAAAAAGAATCAGAAATATGAAAGAACTCTTAAAACCTAAACATGGAACTGAGATTGCATCACATTCACTGTGCTGTGCTTAGTCGCTCAGCAGTGTCTGACTCTTTGCAGCTCCATGGACTGTGGCCCTCCAGGCTCCTCTGTCCATGGGATTCTCTAGGCAAGAATACTGGAGTGGGTTGCCATGCCCTCCTCCAGGGGATCCTCCCAACCCAGGGACAACATCCTATTAATCCAAGCACATTTCAGGCCCAGCCCAGACCTGAAGGGGTAGAAAAATGGATGATTTCTTGATGCAAAGAGATGCAGAGACATGTTGCAAAGGAGCATGGATACGAGAAAGGCAATAATTGCTGCCATCCTTGCAAAAAATATGCTAAAATAGATCATAAATGCCATATGATTTTGACCTGTGTCTTGAAATTAGTCTATAAATTAGAGGAGGGAAGGACATTCCTTGATGTTACTAAGGATAGGGAACATTTTCTGAGTTTAATGTTTTCTAGAGTCTTTCAATTCTTCACCACGCCAGCACCATTAAGACTATAATTATCGAGGCTTCCCTGGTGGCTCAGATGGTAAAGAATCTCCCTGCCATGCAGGACACCCAGATTCAATCCCTGGGTCAGGAAGATCCCCTGGAGAAGGAATTGGTAACCCGCTCTAGTATTCTTGTCTGGGAAATCCCGTGGATAGAGTAGCCTGGCCGGCTACAGTTCATGGGGTCGCAAAGAGTCAGATATGACTGAGTGAGTTTCACTTTCATATATAATTATTGTACTAGAAAATGTTGATAAACTAGACATTTGCTTAGCCCAGACTTGTTCTTTAGCCATAATCAGGAATATAAAAGAACTCTTGAAACCTAGACATGGAACTGACATTGCATTATATCCACCGTGCTGTGCTGAGTTGCTCAGTACTGTCTGACTCTTTGCAACCCCATGGACTGTAGCCCTCTAGGCTCCTCTGTCCATGGGGATTCTCCAGGCAAGAATACTCTAGAGGGTTTCCATGCCCTACTCCAAGGGATCTTCCTAACCCAGGAGCTGAACCCACATCTCCTGTGTCTCCTGCCTTGGCAGGTGGGTTCTTTACCACTAGCACCACCTGGGAAGCCCCACTATCTTGTCGCTTGCAGTCAAAGTAAAGATCTGCTGACCTAGATCTAGCAATGGCTATTTTATTAATACCATCTATTTTCCATCCCCCACCACAAAACTCTTCCTTATAAGAGCTGAAGGGATTCCTGTGCAAAAACTTGACTCTTTCTGTTTACTCAACTACTGACAAATTCATTCAAGGTCATTGTTTTTTATTTATATTATTCAAGGCTTTGATAACCCACCCAACATCTTTCTAGAAATTCAAATTCTTACATAGCGTAGAGTTGATTTCTCAAGATACAATACAGAACTTAGCACTGCTAGTATTAGCATTAGATGGATGGTAAGAAAGTTAGGATGGAACACTGAATGAGATTATTAGAAAAGTAAATTCAAGATAACTTGCAAAGGGCCTTAACACTCTAAGAAATTTTTACTTCTTTCTGGAAAAAAAGTTTAACATTATTACCATCTATGTGAATACAAAGACGAAATATTATCTGACAATGGAATAAAAATTACAATCTCTCAAAATTCAGAAGGAAAAAAAAGCAATTTTATAGCATCAGAGATCTGCCAGTTTGTTTTAAAAATATAACTAGAAGCGTTGATGAATGGCATCCGCAATGTAGATAATAACCAAGTCTGAATAAGATAATCAGGAAGTAAAATATAGCAGTGAAAATGGACATAAGGAAAGATCGCATAAGCATGTGCTATTACTTTCTTATAACATTAAGGAATTTCATAAAACTGAAATAACACATATGTATGCCTTAGTTCAATTTATAGGTATTAAAAGCTGTCAAATCAAAACTTTCCAAATTATATTTCATTGGATATTTTCAGTCAAGTGTAAGATGACAGCAAAGCTTATATTCATGATTTATATCTTATACAAATTTTTTACAATTACATAAATTGTCATTCAAATAAAATTTGTACCTGATATGACAAAAATGGTCTAATTTACTGCTTACGATTTTTTATTTTACATATTCGTTTTCTGTAATTGAAGATCAAGGTAAACATCTAATTGTATTATATTAACAAAGATGCAATTTATTATTATGAATTTAAAAAAAAATCTTGATTAATTTGCCTGCCACATATTGCAATGTTATAATTAGTCAATTTAAATTGAGGAATGAATAAGAATAGTTTTTATACTTTGAAACACAGCAGTCAATAAATGTTTTTATATACAAAACTACAGAGATTGTATATAGTTTATAAAGTAGAAAAATTCTAAACTAAAACAAGTATGCATAAATTTATTTTAATATCACAAAGAAATATTTTTACAATAATCTATATTCATTAAATAAACATAATATTAGAATTATAATGGGTAATATGATACCACACATTGTAAATTATATATATAAAATATCCTAGAGATTTATGATTGTCTTACTTTAATATTATATCAATATATTATGTCAAACAAGTTTTCAACAAAAATAAACTAACTTAAAGTAAAATGAAAAACCGTAATATCCTTGGAACTAAAGATTTCTGGGCAACAATTTGTTTTTCAGTAGATTCAAATATCATTAGGTTTTACAAATTCATTCTGAAAAAGAAAAACAGGAATTCTCTACTTTAAATTTGCATAAGGTAGATCATATTTAAGCATAATACATCATTTTCAGAAATAAGACTTTCACTTTGGGACAAAGAAAGTAATTAAAAACTAGAATAATTGATTACAAATAACTTTAAGAAAGTGAAATATATGTCAGTGGGAAGGGGATAGATTAAACAAGAAACATGACTAGCATACATCAGTACTTGAAAGTATGAATATATGGAAAGGTTAGTTAGCTTCACTTACAGAATGGAAAACTACCATCAGAATGCACAACTAAGTCAATGATTTATTAAATAAATGTTTCTTGAACATCTATTATGTGGCAGTCTTGGAAGTATTTTCTCACTGAAGAGGCAGAAAAGCTTTACTCCTCTAGGTAAGTGCCCTGAAATATAATTTTTAAAATGATGGGGAAGTAGTATTGAATAGGATCACCTCAAGCTAACTCACATGTAACTGAAGTATTTAAACATAAATTAGGAGTTAACCATAACGGAAACAAATGAAAACAATAGTTTTGCTTTGCCAACATAAAAAATAATAGAATCAATTTATTGATTAAGAAAATTAATACGATTCCCTTTCAAGGACTTTTCCAGCTCAACTAATACATAAATCCAGAAATTATTTTTATATATAAATTAAGAATAATCTTTATAGATATTTTTATTTGTTGAAAATATAAAATTTATGGAAGGAATTTTGTGATTTCACTTAAAACCATGTTTTAATAGCTTGATTGAAGCATCTTTAAACTAATTAGTAATTGTAGTTGCTCTCCATCCCCATTGCACATCTAGAATGTAAAAGTTTAAATGTTGGCTCATCTATCTTCTCTACTGGGTATTCACTTCAAGAAGAAGTCTCTGTAAACTGTAAGTTGTTAGAGAGATTGCTACACCAATTGACAGTAAATGCTATTGAATATATTCACAAATGAATACAGAAATGAATGAATAAATAAACTATGACCTCTGTCCTATATAGCTAGGAGAAGGAAGGCCTCTAACATCTTCAAACAGCACAGTGTCAATATACCTGTGCTTTACTTCAATGACACTTCCCTAGTTTTTAAAAAGCAAATTATGCAAAATTCCCCAAGGAAGACAAATGCACAAAGTGTCATACAGTTGTTGTTGTTTAGTTGCAAAGTCAAGACCAACTCTTTTGTGACCCTATGGACTATAGCTTGTCAGGTCCCTATGTCCATGGGATTTCCCAAGCAAGAAGAATACTGGAGCAGGTTGCCATTTCCTTCTCCAGGGGATCTGCCTGATGCAGGGATTGAACCCAGATTTCCTGCATTGGCAAGTGGATTCTTTACCACTGAACCACCAGGGAATATGTATACATATGAAAGTCAAAGTGTAAGTCACTCGGTCATGTCTGACTCTTTGTGACCCAATATACTAAACAGTCCATGGAATTCTCCAGGCCAGAATAATGGAGTGGGTAGCCGTTGGCTTCTCCAGGGGATCTTCACATCCCAGGGATCAAACCCAGGTCTCCTGCATTGAGGGCAGATTCTTTATCAGTTGAGCCACTAGGGAAGCCCAAGAGTACTGGAGTGGGTAGTCTATCCCTTCTCCAGAGGATCTTCCTGACTCAGGAATTGAGCAGGGCTCTCCTGCATTGTGGATGCACTCTTTACCAGCTTAGCTACCAGGGATGCTGCTGGTAGCTATATATATGACTTCTCAGGTGGGACTAGTGGTATAGAATCCACTTTCCAATGCAGGAAACCCAGGAGATGCCACTTCAATCCTGGGGTTGGGAAGATCCTCTGGAGTTGGAAATGGCAACCCACTTCAGTATTCTTGCCTTAAGAATCCCGTGGACAGAGGGGTCTGGTGGGCTACAGTCCATGGGGTCACAATGAGTTGGACAGGACTGAAACAATGCAGCATGCACAAGCACACACACACACACACACACACACACACACATAAAGCATAGAAGGCAGAATAAACAAGGTCAACTATGCATCTGAAGGTGTATTGAAGGACATTCTTTGCAAACAAGTCAGCTAAATATTATAAAACTTACATTTATTGAAAAAAAGATTCATACATATCTGAAAAGAAGAAAATTCATGATATTTGTTCAAAGGGATAAGCGAGTTTAACATTAAGGGAAATAAACAGAGTATTTGTTAGTGGAAATTTATACTGCTGGAGTCTGTAACATAAAATTCTACTGATTGTGGAAGGATGAAAATTTTATTCCTCATTCTCTCCTTTATGTATGTATACATTCCACATGTTTATAGCACATTTTGATCAAGCTATAATAACGTTGGATTTGGACTGAATTACACTGTCTTCCAACACTGACTTTCAGGGACTGTAGCTTGCAGACAACAGAGTGTGGGATTTCTCACAATTGTTCAAAATAATTGTGTGAATGAATTCATTGTAATAAATCTCTTCTGAGGTATGTATCCTATTGGTTCTTTTTTCTCTAGACAACCCTAATACAAGGAGTGATCATTACGCCACTTCCATTGATTCCAGTTATTCGATCTAGTTCTTCTAATAGAAGACTGCAATCCCTAAATTCATATTTTAATTTTTTTTTCTTTTAGCCTCAAAAAATTTGACTTACAGGGGTCCAAAAAGTGTCTTTTAAAAGCAGGTTTAATAGATAAATTTTATATAACATATAAATCATCCATTTAAAGGCTATAAGTTAATGTTTTTAACACATCACAGAGTTATACAGTCATCACAACTATCTAATTTTAAGATATAATTGTCAGTCCAAGGAGCTTCTCAGTTGGCATTAGTGGTAAAGAACCTGCCTGACAATGCAGGAGACACAAGAGATGCAGATTTGACCCCTGGGTTGGGCAGGTGCCCCAGAGCAGGACATGGCAACCCACTCCAGTATTCTTGCCTGAAGGACCCCATGGACAGAGGAGCCTGCCAGGCTCTAGTCCATTGGGTCGCAAAGAGTAGGACACTACCGAATGACTGAGCACACACTCCTTGTCACTCCAGTATGAAACCTCATACGTGTTAGCAGTTGCTCCTTATCTTCCCTCCATCACCTGCAAACTCCTAGCCCTGGGAAATCACCAATTTACTTTCTGTCTCTATATATTTGCCTATTCTGGACATTTCAGATTAACTATACCCTATAATGTCATCTGTTGTGTCTGGATTTTTTTTCACTTAGCATAATATTTTCAGGGTTTATTCTTATTGAAGACTCTATTTGTACTTTAATTATTTTTATTGATAAATGATACCTTTGTATGGCTAGGTTACATTTTATTTATCCATTTATAAATGGATAAGATTTAGATTGTTTCAACTTTTTGGCCTTTGTGCATAATGCTGCTGTAAACATTCATGTGGCCTTCCCTTGTGGATCAAATGGTAAAGAATCTGCCAGCAATGTGATAGACCCAGGTTGATTCCTGGTTCTGGCAGATTTTTTGGAGAAGGGAATGGTTACCCACTCCCGTATTCTTGCCTGAGGAATTCCATGCACAGAGGAGCCTGGTGGGCTTCAATCCATGGAGTCATACACAACTCAGCAACTAGCAATATCGAACACCAAACTTTCATGTAGAAGTTTTTGTGTGGACATATTATCATGTCTTTTGTTATTGCCTTGGAGTGAAACTGAGAGGCAGTAACTCTATGCTTAACCACTAGAGGAAATATCGAAATGTTTTCTAAAACAGTTTGATTTCCAAAGTTTTTTTGTTTTTTTTTTTTTGTTTTTTTGTTTTTTTTTTTACATTCCTGCAAGGAGTGAATGAGGATAACAATTCTTCCAGATAGTCACTGCTGCTGCTGCTGCTGCTAAGTCACTTCAGTCGTGTCCGACTCTGTGCGATCCCATAGACGGCAGCCCACGAGGCTCCCCTGTCCCTGGGATTCTCCAGGCAAGAACACTGAAGTGGGGTGCCATTTCCTTCTCCAATGCATGAAAGGTAAAGGGAAAGTGAAGTCTCTCATTCGTGTCAGACTCTTCGCAACCCCATGGACTGCAGCCTACCAGGCTCCTCCATCCATGGGATTTTCCAGGCAAGAGTACTGGAGTGGGGTGCCATTGCCTTCTCCGAGATATTCACTGACACTTGTTATTATCAGTCTTTGACTAAAAGCTTCTTAGAAGACATAAAACACCATTTTAAAGAGCCTTTGATTTACACTTCCCTATTATAATGGTTTGTGCTTATCAGCTAGTTGTATACCTTCTTTGGAAAAATTTCTATTCTCATTTTTTGTTCATTTTTAATTGGATTATTTCTATTTCTACTATTGAGTTGTACTTTTTATACTCTAGATATAAATCTTATATCAGATTATGAATTTTAAATGATTATTCCTGTTTTGTGGGCTACCTTGATAGTATCATTTGTAGCACAGAAATTAGTAACTATAATGTAGCACAATTTTATATTTTTTTCTCTTGTCACTTTGTGCTTTTGGTGTCATATCTAAGAAACCATTGCTTAGCTCAAAGTCATGAACATTTACCCTTAAGCTTTTCTCTAAGATCTGTAGCTTCCATCACAATAAGCTTTGGGTGGAGGGGGTAGGTTGTGATCAAATGCCACAGACACTGTCTATTTTAACTATGATATAACAGATTTTCTTGAATAATTGTTTTCCATTTGGTGTCTGCCCTTAGCATCATTTCTGGTGACTTTGAATTGTTTATGATTTTCACCTGTTAGATAATTGTTTCGCTGAGAGTGTGGACTGAGTTCCTCACATAGCAGTTCTGGAAGTTCCATCCCCTAAAAAGATACAAATTTAAATGAATTTGATAAAATTTTCACTACCCTTCTATAATCTCAGGATCATAACATTCTTAAAGGTACTTAAAATTATATCCATTTGATTTCAGGATACCATGATATGCTATTAATGGTCCATGATGATAATCAAGAGGGTGATTTCAAATCAGTAAAGTTAGACAATGCTTTCTGTTTCATTTACATTTACTAATTTGTATGTTCTTTCTTCAGAGAAGGCAATGGCACCCCACTCCACTACTCTTGCCTGGAAAATCCCATGGACTGAGGAGCCTGGTAGGCTGCAGTCCATGGGGTCGCTAGGAGTCGGACATGACTGAGTGATTTCACTTTCACTTTTCACTTTCATGCATTGGAGAAGGAAATGGCAACCCACTCCAGTGTTCTTGCCTGGAGAATCTCAGAGATGGGGGAGCCTCGTGGGCTGCTGTCTATGGGGTCGCACAGAGTCAGACACGACTGAAGCGACTTAGCAGCAGAAGCAGCATGTTCTTTCTTGATACAATATATTAGTCAGTGACAATAAAAAATTAATTAGCAAGATTTAGAAGAATGAATTCTATTATCTCCAACTTCATGAACATGTTGGTTAATAGTTTTGTAAGTGTGTTGCCTTATGGACTCAAGATCTTTTCATAGTCACTGTAAGTTAAACAAATTCAATCAATATTCTTCTCTTCTAAAATAGTCTCCACTTGGCCTATATAATCATCTGTTAATTTAATCTCTGAGTCTTCCATATGATCCAACTAAATTTGAGTTGTCTTTTTCTCTGACACAGAAATTTATTTTAAGCTTACTTTGTACCTTTAAACTGCAAACATGATGGATCCATTTCTCTAAGGGACCATGATTCCATTTAGTGGAAAAATAGTATTGAAGAATAAGAATCTATACGCTTGGATAAATCATGGGGTTAAAATTGCTCCTGGGACTTTACAATGGACATGGCTAGAAAAATATGATTTTAATTTTATTTTATTTTATAAATTAAAAAGACACATACTACAAGTAAAAGGACACAATTCTGCTTAAATTCTTGATTCTTTACTTGTACTTCTCCTCAAAATCAGTTTAAAATAGATGACCAAGAGCAAGAGGCAGTTTTTCCTCTGAATCTACTTATTAAGCAAAATAAATGTTTTGTGTTGTAAAAGTTCACTAGCCAATATAATTCCAGTGAAACTCAAAGAAATAAAAGGCTGAAAAAGTTGAAAAAAAAAAAAAAAAGCTTAACCAGTTGCAGATTTCCAAAATGCCTAGCACAAATTGCTAAATAAATCAATATAGTTCTTAAAGAATTCTTCTTAACAATCAGAATTATTAAACTACAGTATTTTTCTTCATGATGAGTGTACAATCTGTATCCAATATCCTTCTGAGTTATTAAAGCTTCTCCTGAGAAAATATGACTAAAACCATTTTAAATATTAAAAAGGAAGAATGTATTCAAAAGCAAAGGCACGGATAAAGTACTGGACAGAGAGTGTTTATCAACCGTTAATATCTGTGACTAGCATTTCAGTTTAAATCAAGATAATTTATTTGGAAAAAAACACTTTAAAAATCAAATTACACTGGAACTATTTACTCCAAATATTCATATAAAACATATATCACTGAAATGAAGATTCACAGTAGCATAGGAAATAATTATTAAGGTGATTCCTCTTTCTTCTACTTGCATTTTGTAATAAAAATTTGCCTCAATTGTTGTCTGATGGAGGCTGCAACAGATGTGCTCCTGAAGGTTCTTAAAACATATGAGGTTCCTGGGGGTTAATTTCTGCTTCCATGGAAACTACCCTGGTGTGTCCCAGTTTTAAATGACTTCCTGCAGTCTGACACCTGGAGGCACCTGCTCAAAGGAACATTTTTCTTTGGGCTAGAGCAACACACAGAAGGAGAAAAATTTTTCATGTTTGTCTTCCCCTGCATTGAATATGTCAGTTAACATTTTCAATTTTGAGGAAATGATTTCTTTGGAATATATTGAGGTATGATTTTTTAAAAGTTCATTTACATGCTTAGCAGACCTGGTAGTTTATGAACATCTCTTGTGACATGTAAGAGATATGCTGTGCCCACTGATAAAATAATCACCAGTGGGTCATTTGTTCACTGATTAATTTGTTTGGCAAGTGTTAAAGATTTGATAGGTTTACAGGATAAGAAGAAATGAAGACACAGATGAGGACTCTAAGAATCTAGCAATCCATTTGGAAAACAGACCTACAAAAATCTAAGATAACCTGGAAAGTTCAATGAGAACTAAATATACCAGGTAATTTGTGGGTGTGAGTGTTCAGAAATTATACATTATCAAGCACAGAGAGGAACCAAGCCTGGAGACCTCTTTAGGGCAAGTTAGGAGCTAAAAGAGCAGTGAGAGAGTGAATAAGACATTAAGAAGAGAAAAATTTTTCTATCTAGATAAGTGTAGGATATGACAATTATCTGGAATTGTAGAAATAGAAACTACAACTGAGGGAGTTTAAAAGATGCCTGAAGATACGGATAAAATGGAGGGTCACACAGTTGTATATTATGACATTTAGCTCATATTTTTGTAGGTGAAGGGGAGTCCTAAAAGCTTTACAGCAGAAAAGAAACATACTGAGATTTCAGTTTTTTGAAAATGGCTCTGTGACAGGGAACTCTGAAAGCAAGGGATAGACGGACTTCCCTGGTGGTCCAGAAGCTGAGACATTGCCCCCAAAGCAAGGGGAGTGAGTTCAATCCCTGGTCAGGGAAGTAAGATCCCACGTGCCTCACAGCCAAAAACCAAAACAAAAAATCACACAGAAACACTATTGTAACAAGCTCAATAAAGATTATAAATATGGTCCACATCAAAAAAAGATTTAAAGAAAAATAATGAAGGGGATAGAAAGGGGAGCTACTGTAGGGTTTTAGAGCAGTAAACATGAAAGCTTAAAACAACACAATGGATAAAGAAATGGAGAGGAGAAAAATTTAAACATCTACATTAAAAAAAAAAAAGATTCGGTCATGATTTGTAGTATGGCAGAAATATCAATTAACACCATTAGTTCTACTAGAACTAATGTTCTACTAGATCACCGGCAATTCCAACAACTAAAAGACCAGTCCTGTATTGGATAGGATGAGTTTGAGATGCCTGGGGGTTACCCAGGTAGAGGTGACCAGTAGGAAGTTCTGTATCAGAGTCTGACATATAAGGATGCTACAGAGTTAGACAAACAGACTTAGGGCTCTCCCACTTATAGGTAGTTACTAAACTAAAGCAACAACACAGTAACCCCACATAAATGAGTAGACAAAATGATAATGAGTGTGTAAAGGATCCAGAGAATGTTGAAATAGCCATTCTGCTCCCCCTTATAGATGAAGTCAGTACAAACAGGAAAGACAGGTCTCAAACTTGTGATAAAAAAATATGGAATTGTTGAGAGTTCAGTGGCAACTAGAGGGCTTGGGATTATCATAGTTTATAAATAATGCATAGCATATATATGAAAATCAAGTCTTTCTTCCTCCATTCTACCTTTAATCTCTTTCACAGAAGTGACTTATGCTAATGGTATTGGTTTTCATTAACTTAGGTGGATAATTTTATGACTACTCTTCCATTTCTTAAAGGTTAATATATAACCTTTAGTAAGGATACACTAACATCCCTTAATAAAAGATGATCAAATTAGCACCTGAGTCTATTTTTCTGCTTCCAATTTTTATGCTTCATGCTCTCAAAGAGTAAATTATCTATATATTTTCCTAAAATTATAATCAAGAGTCTGTTCTCATCAATAGATTGTTTCTAACAGTAAAAACATATCACTGGCATCACAATAATGGAATTATGTAAATATTTATTAATTTAAAATCAAATTATATGATTAGATCCATAGGAACAGAAACGCAAGCTTCAAACTTATATCTATGTCACTTAGAAGAAAATATTTCAAATGTATTTAAAATAGATCCAGCTTCACTTTATGAGTTAGGGAATGGTGACACAAATCAGAGCAATTAACTCAATATTTAATTCATTGCTTTTATTATTTTCCCACATCACACTCCCGTTTTTTAATATTTACTCTGAATTGACATGTTTTTCAGTCCTGCCTAGAAAAGAATAACTGTTTCTTTCAGTGTTCTGTGCTACAGTTGATCTAGAAGTCTGGTGTCTTTTTATTCCTATTTTACTCAAAATTTCAAAAAATCTGGGTTAGCATCCTCACAAAAGCATAGAAGCCAATGCTCTTCTACAGTATCTTACTGGGATACAGAGGCTGGAAATTTAAAAACAACAAAACCAACAAAAATACAAATTTTCTAAATTCCTTTGCAATTTGGGGTCTACAATACATGTTTTTATGTCAGTTGATTGGGCAAGAAAGGCTGTTTCTCAAGCCTTCATTTTGCTGATGTGAGTTGTGGCATGGCTATACTTGCTTTGAAACTTTAGGTCATATGATGGTCTCAAAATCCTTGGATCATAGCAAGGGAGTGTGTGCCTGGGGTCAGTACATCAAGGCTGTATATTGTCACCCTGCTTATTTAAATTATATGCAGAGTACATCATGAGAAACGCTGGGGTGGAGGAAGAAGAAGCTGGAATCAAGATTGCTGGGAGAAATATCAGTAACCTCAGATATGCAGATGACACCACCCTTATGGCAGAAAAGGAAGAAGAACTAAAGAGCCTCTTGATGAAAGCGAAAGAGGAGAATGAAAAAGTTGGCTTAAAACTCAACATTCAGAAAACGAAGATCATGGCATCTGGTCCCATCACTTTATGGGAAATAGATGGGGAAACAGTGGAAACAGTGGCTGACTTTATTTTCCTGGGCTCCAAAATCACTGCAGATGGTGATTGCAGCCATGAAATTAAAAGAAGTTTGCTCCTTGGAAGGAAAGTTATGACCAACCTAGACAACATATTAAAAAGCATAGACATTGCTTTGCCAAAAAAGGTCCATCTAGTCAAGGCTATGGTTTTTCCAGTAGTCATGTATGGATGTGAGACCTGGGCTATAAAGAAAGCTGAGCACCAAAGAATTGATGCTTTTGAACTGTGGTGTTGGAGAAGCCTCTTGAGAGTCCCTTGGACTGCAAGGAGATACAACCAGTCCATTCTAAAGGATATCAGTCCTGGGTGTTCATTGGAGGGACTGATGTTGAAGCTGAAATTCCAATACTTTGTCCACCTGATGTGGAGAGCTTACTCATTTGAAAAGACCCTGATGCTGGGAAAGATTGAGGGCCGGAGGAGAAGGGGACGACAGAGGATGAGATGTTTGGATGGCATCACCGACACACTGGACATGGGTTTGGGTGGACTCCGGGAGTTGGTGATGAACAGGGAGGCCTGGCGTGCTGCATTTCATGGGGTCGCAAAGAGTCAGACAAGACTGAGCGACTGAACTGAATTGAACTGAACTGAATATCTCATCTATAAATATTTATGTATTTTATTAACAATTATAAAACATGTAGAGCTAAAAGTGTACATATTACTATGAATAGCTATACCTTTTTAATGTTTCTGTTGCATAATATGGATTTAATATTTCTTTGTTAAAATACATGTACCATATATTTCTCACTATGAAATCAGTGTTGAAGCTATGACAGAATTTAATAGGGAATTAGTAAACTTATATACACACAGTCTCATACTAGTGACTTATACTTCATTCTACATTTGACACTTTAGACTATTAAGATTATGTTCCATTGTCACTTTATTCATCATTTAAATAGAGTATCTGGACAGTTGCTGGAGGCATATGCAATGCCCAGGACTGTTTTAATTAAACATTGATGAGTAATTTTGTATAGAAAATTATGTCAGAATACTGATTTGAAAGACATAATTTGGTTAAAATGTTTCACTGGATATTATCAATGCTGTTTTTAGGAAAACATCACCTACTCTATGTTATGTTTGTTTATTTTTCCTTGTTTTCACTGACATGAAATTTGGGTTTAGAGAATATAGTTCAACATAAAAATCTTACCACATGAAAGAGTCCTTATATTGTACATAATTTCCCACTGAATATTAATTTTGAGGTATACCCAAAAACATATCCTAACAAGTTTCAAAAATTGTAATAAGGGAATTAGAGACATAACAAAAGATTTTACAAGAACTTTGAAAAGAAGCTAATTCTTATTAATGATTTTCTCTAGTTCACAGTACTCCAGTTTCAAGGTTGAGCATGACAAGCTGATTAAATAAGGCTCACACATTAATATGACACATGAGCACACACATGCAAACACAAAATGAAGTGGCTTCTAAGAGGCTAAATTTTCTATAAAGATTAACTCCTTTATGTTAAAATTGTATTTCTTAAGTTTAATGAAATCCTATTTCTAATGCTATGCTGGAAAAATACTGCTTCAAAAAGAGTGTGTGTGTGTGTGTGTGTGTGCGCACACACACTCAGTTGTGTCTGATTCTTTGTGACTCCTACTGTATCCTGCCAGGCTCCTTTGTCTATGGAATTTTCTAAGCAAGAATATTGGAGCAGGATGCCATTTCTTCTCCAAGGCATCTTCTCAACCCAGAGATTGAACCCACATCTTTTGCATCTCCTGCACTGGCAGGCATGTTCTTTACCATCTGAGCCACCAACTTGTACTTAAGGGGATATGTGTGTGTGTGTTCAGTTGCTAAGTCATGTCTGACGCATTGCTATCCCACGAACTGTGGCCCACCAGGCTCCTCTGTCCATGAGATTTTCCAGCCAAGAATACTGGAGTGGGTTGCCATTCCCAACTTCAGAGGATCTTCTTGAACCAGGGATTGAAACTGTGTCTCCATGTCTCCTGCATTGGCAGGTGCGTGCTTTACCACTGAGCCACCTGGGAAGTCCACTCAAAGAGATATAAAACTTAGTAAATGAAGATATTGTAAAGTTGGTGTCACATAAGCAAACCCACATTTAACATGGTTAATGTTTCTTTCTTCAGTTTGGGTATGGTAAAAGCTATGTGGAGTAGGAGACCTGGAGATAGATAGAAGCTTATCAGGAAGGAGATTACTAAAGATGGAATGCTTCAATTAAATTTTTTCTGCATTAGACTTGCTTAGACTTTGTACTGTTTCAGCCTCAAACTATTCATGAATAAAAGAATGGCTGAAATCATGTCATATGTAGGAACACATCCATGTCCCAACAAAGATTACAACTACTTAGGTTCCATATCAGAAAAATACATTAAATATATTGCTATAGAAAGGAACAAGAGTAGGTGTGTGTGTGTGTCTGTGTGTCTATGTGTGTGTGGACTGTGAGAATGAGGATAATTGGGGAGGAAGGTGAAAAGGGGAGAATGTCTGAGTGACTCCACAATATGCTGTTATACTCACAGATTCATTAGAAGGCACATAATATACTCGTAAAAATGAACTAAAAAATTCCTCTCGGCCCCCAGGATGCTTTAATGACACATGATATTGGTGAAGCAGTCGTGGTCTTAACTAAGAAGAGTTTCTCTTTCCAATGTAACCAGCTTACCATTGAATCATCATTAAAATGAAGGATGCTAATCAAGCACAGTCATTATATTGAATACTGGTTTTCATCTGATTATACACAATTAAATAAAACCACACATGGCATTTTCCTACCAAAATCATGAAAGACACCATTTCCAGAAAAATGCACATTTAAAGGTCACATATCTTCTGAAAGAAGAATGCATAATTTAAATCTGCCTGGGAGCAGCTGGAACTTGCCCTCTAGCTATGTAAACATATTTTCATTTTAATATTTACTCAAGTATTCATTATGCATGGTTAATCCCACATTTAATCTCTTTCCTCCTTAAAATTGCCCACTCCATTTCTGAAAATACTGAGTGATTCTATTTTGAAGGGTGTTTGGGATTTATAATTTTTTTTTACTATTGAAAGAGAGTAAAGAGGAAAAAATACTGTACTTAGTGATTGAACTTTTGTAGTTTTTAATGTTCATACTTACGTCTGTATTAGTTTGGTTAGTGTGTATGTACCATAGCTACATAGTACATGCTTTATGCAAGATGTATTCTAAAAGATTTATTACCTTTCACTTTTCTTCAGATTTTTTTCCAGTTAATGATCTTCCAGTCGTTGTGGGAAATTTTGCATACATAGCACCAAGTGAAACTGAATAATACTGTGGTGGTTGTTGTTGAGTCACCAAGTCATGTCTGACTCTTTGTGACCCCCTTGGGCTGCAGCACATCAGGCTTCACTGTCCCTTACCACCTCCCAGAGTTTGCCCAAGTTCATATCCATTGAATTGGTGATGCCATCCAACCATTTCATCTTCTGTCACCCTCTTCTTCTCCCTTCAACCTTTCCCAACATCAGGGTCTTTGCCAGCTTCGCATCAGGTGGCCAAAGTATTGGAGCTTCAGTTTTAGCATCAGTCCTTCCAGTGAATATTCAGGGTTGACTTCCTTTTAGTATTGACTGGTTTGATCTCTTTGTTGTTCAAGGGACTCTCAAGAGTCTTCTCCAGCACCACAGTTCAAAAGCATCACTTCTATGGGGTCTGCTTTCTTTATGTGACATGCAATTAAACTGACAGCTAAAGGAGAAAACTCAGTATCATAAATGTGCAATGACCTAAAAAAGCTATTGAACTAAACTTTATTGAGCACTTATTATGAAGCAGATTCTCTGCTATGCAATTTCTGCAAGATAATACTATTTAAATCCGGCAGTACTTTTATGAGATCAGATTTAATACCCCTATTTCAAGGGACTGAAGAAACTGGAACATGGAAGGTCTAATGTGTGTCTGTGAACACACAGCTAAAATACAGAGCAATAAAGGCTTTCTACTCACCAGATCTGCCCTCTCTCCCTCTAGTTCCTGGGAAGACTCCAGAGATTTTTCCGGAAGTTCTTGAGAACGTATGACTGTTTTGACCAATGGGCTATGAGCCAAAGTAGCTTGTGTCACTTTTACCGGAGGTTACCATATTTTCTTTCACTGGTGCTGTAGCCATTGAGGCCATAAGATGATACAGCAGGGCTATATATAGTGACCTCTAACCCTCAGCTGTCGGAGAAGGCAATGGCACCCCACTCCAGTACTCTTGCCTGGAAAATCCCTTGGACGGCGGAGCCTGGTAGGCTGCAGTCCATGGGGTTGCTAAGAGTCAGACACGACTGAGCGACTTCCCTTTCACTTTTCACTTTCATGCATTGGAGAAGGAAATGGCAACCCACTCCAGTGTTCTTGCCTGGAGAATCCCAGGGATGGGGGAGCCTGGTGGGCTTCCGTCTATGGGGTCGCACAGAGTCGGACATGACTGAAGCGACTTAGCAGCAGCAGCAACAACCCTGAGCTGTAGCAGACTGCTGTGGAGATCCACACAGCAGCACCAGACTTAGAAAGAGAGCAGGAACACTTGCTTTGTTAAGCCATGGAACTTCAGAGTACACTGGTTCAGCAAGCAGCCTAGTGTGTCTGACAACTAAAATATAAAAAGGAAATTAGTACCTTTTCCTGGTATCAGTAAATAACAAAGAGAAAAGTCACCTTACAGAACGAGCTTTCTTTTTCTTTCCTTTTTTTTTTTTTTTTTTTAAATGCAGCATTGCATGTGCTGTGCTCAGTCGCTTCATTTGTATCCAACTCTTGTGACCTATGGACTGTAGCCCTCCAGGCTCCTCGGTCCATGAGATTATCCAGGCAAGAATACTGGAGTGGGCTGCTGTGCCCTCCTCCAGGGGAGCTTCCCAACCCAAGGATCAAATCCATATCTCCAGTGTCTCCTACACTGCAGACAGTTTCTTTACCCACTGAGCCACCTTGGAAGCATGCAGCATTTCATGATAGAGTAAAAACTATCTTCTCATAGAAATTTAAGCTTGAATTAATTTAAATAACAAAACTTAAATTTTATGTACAAAAAAGTTCTTAATGACTTGGATAACCACGATGGTGTGGTCACTCAACTAGAGCCAGACATACAGGAGTGTGAAGTCAAATAGGCTTTAGGAAGCGTAATGCTAAGCTAGTGAACACAGCTAGTATAGTTGATGGAATTCCAGCTGAGTTATTTCAAATCCTAAAAGATGATGCTGATAGAGTGCTGCAATCAATATTCTAGCAGATTTGGGATACTCAGCAATGGACAGAGTACTGGAAAATATGTTTTCATTCCAATCTCAAAGAAGTGCAATGCCAAAGAATGTTCAATCTACCATTCAATTGTGTTTATTTCACATTCTAGCAAGATAGTGATCTGAATCTTTCAAGCTAGGCTTCAACAGTACATGAACTGAGAACTTCCAGATGTACAAGCTAGATATAGAAGAGGCAGAGGAACCAGAAATTTGTCAAAATGTTGGATCATAGAAAAAGCAAGGAAATTCCCACAAGACATCTATTTCTGCTTCATTGACTATGCTAAAGCCTTTGACTATGTGGGTCACATAAAACTGTGGAAAATTCTTAAAGAAACAGGAATACCAGACCACTTTGCCTGCCTCCTTAGAAGATTAAAAAAAAAAAAAAAAAAACAGAATCAGATAAGGAACATTGGGCTGTTTCAAAATCGGGAAAAGAGTGGGTCAAGGCTGTGTATTGTCACCTGCTTATATAACTTCTATGCAGAGCATGTCATGCGAAATGAGGGGCTGGATGAATCACAGGCTAGAATCAAAACTGCCTGGAGAAATGCCAGCAACCTCAGATATGCAGATAATACCACCCAAATGGCATAAACCAAAGATGAACTAAAGAGCCTCTTGATGAAAGTAAAAGAGGAGAGTGAAAATGCTAGCTTAAAACTCAACATTCAAAAAACTAAGACCATGGTATTTGTTCCCATCACATCATGCAAATAGATGGAGAAAAAATGGAAACAATGGCAGATTTTATTTTCTTGGGCTCCAAAATCATTGAAGATGGTGACTGTGGCCGTAAAATTAAAAGACACTTGCTTCTTCTTAGAAAAGCTGTGACAAACCTAAACAGCATATTAAAAAGCAGAGATATCACTTTGCTGACAAAGATCTGTATAGTCAAAGCTATGGTTTTTCCAGTAGTCATATACAGATGTGAGAGCAGGACTGTAAAGAATGCTCAGAGTGAAGAATTGATGCCTTTGAACTGATGCTAGAGAAGACTCTTGAGAGTCCCTTGGATAGCAAGGAGGTCAAACCAATCAATCCTCAATAGAATAAACTGTGAATATCCATTGGAAGGACTGATGCTGAAGCTGAAGCTCCACTACCAATGGCCACCTGATGCAAAGAGCCAACTCATTGGAAAAGACCCTGATGCTGGGAAAGGACTGAGGGCAGCAAGGGAGCAACAGAGTATGCAATGGCTGGATGGCATCACCAACTGAATGGACATGAATTTGAGCCAACTGCAGGAGACAGTCCAGGACTCAGAACCCTGGCATGCTTCAATCCATGGGGTCTCAGAGTCAGACGTTACTGAAGCGACTTAGCATGCACACATGCACAAGTGTTCAATAGTCATATATGGCTAGGGGGCCCTATAATTGAATGGCACAGAACATTCCCAGTATCACTGACAATGTAAAAGGTAATGAGAGGCTGATCCTTTATTTACTCTATCAGTCTAAATACAGGTAGTCACTCCATTGCTAGGTAGACATTGAAACAGATTGCCTCTGAAATTCTCTTGAGCCATAAATCCTTTGAAAACAGACTATGTACAATCACTAAACAAAGCTGTTTGGGTGGGGGGAAAGAAAATCATTTAGGTTCTCTTTCCAAATATTTCCTTGAGTTTTTGAAAATATATATTCAAACATTGAATATCACTATGTAATGTCTAATTGTGCTGGGAGATGCTGAAATTTATAGATTTTTATAAATAATACAAAATTACAAATAACTACTCACGTTGGTGGTGCACGTGCCCTCAGATGCACTCATTCTACTTTCTGTCCACTGGCATCTCTGCTAATAGAATTTCACTGCAGGTGGAAAGAAAAGATGGCAAGCAGACATAGCTCTTTTTAATTAAAGTAAAATCTCAAAAGATTTGTTTCTTATTACTGCTTCTAAATCTAAGTAGGGGACTTTCTTTCACTTCATGTGATAGAAGAAGGGAAAACAAATTGAACACGGAAAAGATAACATAAATGGAGAATGAGAAATTTTCTGAGCTAAAACAAAAACGAATAAGATATGAGTACTTTTGTAACACTGAGACACTTTGAGAAGCTATCTTAACCAAAGAATCAAGGTTTTTTAACTTTCTTCTTCTTTATCCAGTTTTCCATCTCAGTTACAAGCTAAGAAATAAAATTGAAGAAATTAATATTTTAAGAAATCTCTGAAAAAATTTCTTAGTGTTGCAACTTCAAGTTTTACAAGTGTCCATCTTTATCAAGAAAAACTGGACTATTATGAAATCCATTTAAGTAATACCTGGGGAAATACCAGCAGCTCTTTCCTCCTCAATCCATGAGAGTGAAAAACAGGAAAAAATGAGCACTGGATCCCAGTTTTATTCTATGATCAAATATACTCTCGTACCACACATGACAGCTGTATTTTTTTCTCCTGACTAGTCATATTAATTATTTTTAATTGGAAGATAATTGCTTCACAACGTTGTGTTGGTTTCTACCATACAACGACTTAAATCAATTATATGTGTACATATGCCCCTTCCTCTTGAACCTCCCTCTCCCCCTCCATCCAATCAACCACTCTAGGTTGTCACAGAGAACAGGCTTGAGCTCTCCTCTTGGTGTTATACAGCACCTTCCTGCTAGCTAGCAATTTTGCATATCGTAACGTATGCATTTCAGTGCTATTCTCTCAATTCTTCCCACCCTCTCCTTACCTCACTGTATGCACAAATCTGTTCTCTATGTCCAAGTCTCTGTTCCCACCCTGAAAATAGGTTCATAAATACCATTTTTTCCCTAGATTCCATATGTATGCTTTATTATACAATATTTGTTTTTCTCCTTCTGACATACTTTATATAAAAGGATCTGGGTTCAAACACCTCACTAGAACTGACTTAAATCAATTCCTTTTTATGGCTTAGTAATATTTCATTGCATATATGTATCAAAACTTTGTTAGCCATTCATCTGTCACTGAACAACTAGACTGCTTCCATGTCCTGGCTATTGTAAATAGTACTTCAATGAACATTGGGATACACGTGTATTTTTGAACTATGGTTTTTTCAGGGTTTTCTTCCAGGAGTAAGTATCTTTTAATGTCATGGTTACAGTCACCATCTGAAGTGATTTTGGAGCCCCAAAAAATAAAGTCTGACACTGTTTCCACTGTTTCCCCATCTATTTCCCATGAAGTGATGGGACCAGATGCCATGATCTTCGTTTTCTGAATGTTGAGCTTTAGGGCAACTTTTTCACTCTCTTCTTTCACTTTCATCAAGAGGCTCTTTAGTTCCTCTTCACTTTCTGCCATAAGGGTGGTGTCATCTGCATATCTGAAGTTATTGATATTTCTCCCAGCAATCTTGATTCCAGCTTGTGTTTCTTCCAGCCCAGCGTTTCTCATGATGTACTCTGCATGTAAGTTAAATAAGCAGGGTGACAGTATACAACCTTGACGTACTCCTTTTCCTATTTTATGCAATCTATTGTTCCATGTCTAGTTCTAACTTTTGCCTCCTGACCTACATATAGCTTTCTCAAGAGGCAGGTCAAAAAAAAAAAAAAAAAAAAAAAGAGGCAGGTCAAGTGGGCTGGTATTCCCATCTTTTTCAGAATTTTCCACAGTTTATTGTGATCCACGTCATGGGAAATAGATGGGGAAACAGTGGAAACAGTGTCACACTTTATTATTGGGGGCTCCAAAATCACTGCAGATGGTGACTGCAGCCATGAAATTAAAAGATATTTACTCCTTGGAAGGAAAGTTATGACCAACCTAGATAGCATATTCAAAAGCAAAGATATTACTTTGCCGACAAAGGTCCATCTAGTCAAGACTTTGGTTTTTCAAGTGGTCATGTATGGATGTGAGAGTTGGACTGTGAAGAAAGCTGAGTGCTGAAGAATTGATGCTTTTGAACTGTGGTGTTGGAGAAGACTCTTGAAAGTCCCTTGGACTGCAAGGAGATCCAACCAGTCCATTCTGAAGGAGATCAGCCCTGGGATTTCTTTGGAAGGAATGATGCTAAAGCTGAAACTCCAGTACTTTGGCCACCTCATGTGAAGAGTTGACTCATTGAAAAAGACTCTGATGCTGGGAGGGATTAGGGGCAGGAGGAAAAGGGGACAACAGAGGATGAGATGGCTGGATGGCATCACCGACTCAATGGACGTGAGTTTGAGTGAACTCTGGGAGTTGGTGATGGACAGGGAGGCGTAGCGAGCTGCGATTCATGGGGTCGCAAAGAGTCAGACATGACTGAGTGACTGAGCTGAACTGAACTGAAGTGATGCCTAGTAGTGGAACTACTGGGTCAATATGGTAATTTTGGCATAGTCAATAAAGCAGAAATAGATGTTTCTCTGGTACTGTCTCGCTTTTTCCATGATCCAGCGGATATTGCCAATTTGATCTCTGCTTCCTCTGCCTTTTCTAAAACCAGCTTGAACATCTGGAAGTTCAAAGTTCACATATTGCTAAAGCCTGGCCTGGAGAATTTTGAGCATTACTTTACTAGCATGTGAGATGAGTGCAATTGTGCAGTAGTTTGAGCAATCTTTGGCATTGCCTTTCTTTGGGATTGAAATGAAAACTGATCTTTTCCAGTCCTGTGGCCACTGCTGAGTTTTCCAAATTTGCTGGCATATTTAGTGTAGCACTTTCACAGCATCATCTTTCAAGATTTGAAATAGCTCAACTGGAATTCCATCACCTCCATTAGCTTTGTTTGTAGTGATGCTTTCTGAGGCCCACTGGACTTCACATTCCAGGATGTCTGGCTCTAGGTGAGTGATCACACCATTGTGATTATCTTGGTCGTGAAGATCTTTTTTGTACAGTTCTGTGTATTATTGCCACCTCTTCTTAGTATCTTCTGCTTCTGTTAGGTCCATACAATTTCTCTCCTTTATCCAGCCCATCTTTTCATGAAATATTCCCTTGGTATCTCGAATTTTCTTGAAGAGATCTCTAGTCTTTCCCATTCTGTTGTTTTCCTCTATTTCTTTGCATTGATCACTGAGGAAGGCTTTCTTATCTCTCCTTGCTATTCTTTGGAACTCTGCATTCAGATGCTTATATCTTTCCTTTCCTCCTTTGCATATAGGTTTCACTTGAGAAACCTATATGCAGGTCAGGAAGCAACAGTTAGAACTGTACATTGAACAACACACTGGTTCCAAATAGGAAAAGGAGTACATCAAGGCTGTATATTGTCACCCTGCTTATTTAACTTATATGCAGAGTACATCCTGAGGAATGCTGGGCTGGAAGAAGAACAAGCTGGAATCAAGATTGCAGGGAGAAATATCAATAACTTCTGATTGTGGGTGACACCACCTTTATGGCAGAAAGTGAAGAGGAACTAAATAGCCTCTTAATGAAAGTGAAAGAGGAGAGTGAAAAAGTTGGCTTAAAGCTCAACATTCAGAAAGCACTTCATGGGGAATAGATGGGGAAAAAGTGGAAACAGTGTCAGACTTTATTTTTGGGGGCTCCAAAATCACTGCAGATGCTGACTGCAGCCATGAAATTAAAAGACATTTACTCCTTGGAAGGAAAGTTATGACCAACCTAGATAGTATATTCAAAAGCAAAGACATTACATTGTCAACTAAGTTCCATCTAGTCAAGGCTATGATTTTTCAGTGGTCATGTATGGATGTAAGAGTTGGACAGTGAAGAAAGCTGAGTGCTGAAGAATTGATGCTTTTGAACTGTGGTGTTGGAGAAGAGTCTTGAGAGTCCCTTAGACTGCAAGGAGATCCAACCAGTCCATTCTAAAGAAGATCAGTCCTGGGTGTTCATTGGAAGGAATGATGCTAAAGCTGAAACTCCAGTACTTTGGCCACCTCATGTGAAGAGTTGACTCATTGGAAAAGACCTTGATGCTGGGAGGGATTAGGTGTGGGAGGAAAAGGAGATGACAGAGGATGAGATGGCTGGATGGCATCACCAACTCGATGGACATGAGTTTGGGTTAACTCCAGGTGTTGGTGATGGACAGGGAGGCCTGGCGACCTGCGATTCATGGGGTCACAAAGAATCTGATGACTGAGCCACTGAACTGAACTGAACTGATGGTATTTTTATTCCTAATTTTTAATACTGTTCTCCATCATGGCTGTATCAATTTACATTTCCACAAATAGTGCAAGAAGTTTCCCTTTTGTTCACATCCTCTCCAGAATTTGCTGTTTGTAGATTTTTTGATGAAGGCCATTTTGACCAATGTGAAGTGATACCTCGTTGTTGATTTGATTTGCATTTCTCTAATATGAGCGATGATGTGATGCACTTTTCATGTGTTTATTGACCATCTATATGTCTTCTTTGGAGAAATGTCTCAAGGAAGATATACAGATGGCCAATAAACACATGAAAACATGTTCAATGTGATCCATTCCTGACCCCTGATCAGTGACCTCCCAAGGCAGAGGGGCAATGGGAAAAATATGTCCTGTCTCAAGGAGATTTTAATCACTGACTTTGTTTGGAACTGTTGGTATATAATGATAGAAAGTAGAACACATTTTAATTGGTTTTCTTATATATATATTTTATTTCTTATGGAAATAAGAATTGCCTTCTTCTAATTGTCTTCTAATTGCCTGCACAACAGGCATATCACTCACCAACCCAACCACATTTTGGTAGCTTCTCATAATTGTCTCATGGACATACCAGTGACATATGTATTGGACTATATCTGTGGAGAAGTTCAAATATTTACATTTCTTGTAGCAAATCTATGATCTTGTGAAAATTAAGCAGCGTTCTCCTTTTATAATAAGACTCCTCTTTTTCAACTTAAAATTGTGAAATAACTTATTTCCATTCTTTAAATAACTTTCAATTTTGTATCACGTTGCTACTATTATTTTTGTTCAGTCAATAAGTTGTGTCTGACTGAAACCCCATGGTTTACAGCATGCCATGCTCCCCTCTCCTTCACTATTTTCTGCAGTTTGTTCAAATTCATATCCATTGAGTCAGTGATGCTTATTTAACCACCCCATCCTCTCCCATCCCCTTCTCCTTTTGCCTTCAATCTTTCCCAGAATCAGGGTCTTTGCAAATGAGTCAGCTCCTCAAATCAAGTGTCCAAACTATTGGAGCTTCAGCTTCAGCATCAGTCCTTTAAATGGCTATTCATGGTTGGTTTCCTTTAGGATTGATTGGTTGGGTCTCCTTCCAATCCAAAGGACACTTGAAAGTCTTCTTCAGTACCATTCAAAACCACCAAATTTTTGGTACTCAGCCTTCTTTCTGGTCAAACCGTCACATTCATATATGACCACTGGAAAAACCACACATTTGGACCTTTGGCAACAAAAAATGGTGTCTCTGCTTTTAATATCCTGTCTAGATTTGTCACGGAGAAGGCAATGGCAACCCACTCCAGTACTATTGCCTGGAAAATCCCATGGACGGAGGAGCCTGGTAGGCTGGAGTCCATGAGGTCGCAAAGAGTCAGACACAACTGAGCGACTTCCCTTTCACTTTTCCCTTTCATGCACTGGAAAAGGAAATGGCAACCCACTCCAGTGTTCTTGCCTGGAGAATCCCAGGGACGGGGGAGCCTAGTGGGCTGCCGTCTATGGGGTCGCACAGAGTCGGACATGACTCAAGTTGGAAGCGACTTAGCAGCAGCAGCAGCAGGTTTGTCATAGCTTTCCTGCCAAGCAGCAAATGTCTTTTAATTTCATGGCTGCATTTGCCACCACAGTGATTTTGGAGCCCTAAGAATTTAGTGTTATATATATTATGAAATATTT
The DNA here is from genome assembly GCF_029407905.1 of Bubalus kerabau. Lineage (NCBI taxonomy): Eukaryota > Metazoa > Chordata > Mammalia > Artiodactyla > Bovidae > Bubalus > Bubalus kerabau. The sequence continues at coordinate 61,598,405 of NC_073625.1, forward strand.
TCATTTTTTGATCTATTCAGTACTTCCTTAGTTATTCTTTTGTGATTATCCTAATATTCTTTTGGGTATAGTTGGTATAAAACATGCTAGAAAAAGTAAGGATACATTATTTTATGAGCCAGTACCAATAAATTTTAAAGGAATTAATTTTTTAAATTAAAACACATGCACACACCCCTCATAGCAGGCTGAGGATGAAATCAAAATAAAACTAAACCAAAACCTTTGAAATGCTAATGTTTACCCTGAGGCTGTTTAAAAACACTATGTTAAGTAATACAGGTAAAAATAGTTGATAATACTCCAACAGAATATATATGAAATTCAGAAAAGATGAAATTTTATTCAAGTCAATTATTTTTATGAGAAAAAAATAATTAGAGGAAAAACTAATGATGGAAAATATATAACAGTAATTCACTTTAAATTGAAAAGGTCCGAGGTAGGAGGTAGGAATGTTCAATTATTTTCCATTAAATACAAGATATCAAATTGACTGCCATTGAGATCAAGTAATATCTCATCTTTTTTTTTTTTTCTGCTTTACTCGAGCTTTATCATTGCATCCACACCATTTCAGATTCATTATTATAGTTCCCAATCTACCAATTCCAAGTACAATGAAAAGTGCAGTCAAGACAATCACAGATATAGACTGACTGATTCATAAACTTATTGAATGAAGGAAAACAACTCAGAGAACTCCACGTTATATTCTTTGAATATGGAAAAGATGGGTCTAAAGATTAATCACAAGGTGCAGAAATTATTCAATATGTGAATAATTAAAAGTTTGTGATAAACAGTCACCTTCTTCCCAATTGCATGTTTTCCTTCCCCTCTCTTTTACCCTGTCAGGAATTCACAATTCTATTAATCACAGTACATCTATAATGCAGAAATTTGAATACACTTTATAATTTCAGTCAAGTCTTCTTTGAGGTTCAGCACACACACCAAAAAATTATAAACTAGAACACAGTAGACCAAAAAAAAAAAAAAAAAGAAGCAAATACTGAAGTATATAGAATTATTGAGTTAACTTTTCTGAGATGTTATTGCTGATATAATCAATGGCACTTGGAAAGATTTTGATCATTTTATCTTAGGAATTTAATATAATATTGGCAACTGTTTGATGGCTGGTGCATAATGTGGAATTGCACTTATTAAGTACTGAAATAAACATTCCTGAGTATATATCAAAATAGATGATAAGAGAAACTGAGCAACAGAATATAGTGATCCAGAGAATAAAGAACATGGCATTTGATAGAACTAATTTTAAATTCTAGCTTTGCAGATTATTACTGTGTAATGCTGTAATACATTTAACTCTTCCAAGTGCTCGTTTCAGAATCAGGAGACTTGAGTTCAATCCCTGGGTCAGGAAGATCCCCTGGAGAAGTAAACTGCACCCACTCCAGCAATCTTGCCCAGAGAATTCTATGACAGAGGAGCCTGGTGGGCTACAGTCCATGGGGTCTCAAGAGTCTGATTCGACTTAGTGACTAAACCACCACCACCAGTGTGAAGATATCATTATGTCTCATAGAATTTTACTGAGCATTGAACTTACTAATGTACACAAAGTGCCCCTTACATGTTTCTAAAATGTTTTAGGAAGCTGTACATTTCTGACATATATGAGTTATGGTCTTGGAATTGCATAGCAATCTTAAAAAAAAGAGTATCAAAACATTTTTCATCAGATAGATATAAACTTCATAATCAAAACATGGTCTTGTAATTTTTATATTTGCAGCTGTGTATGAGCCCCTGTGTAGCAAGTAAAAGTACAATCATATTATATTTTACTGTTTAAGTAGATTTCTTTGTAGTTTAAATTCAGAGGAAAAAAAAGTGGAAAATGTAAGAGATTGTAAGAGATTTACATTACCCCAAAGTGCAAACAAGTATACGCATAATGATCTAAAACAAAGCAAAATAAACCCCAAAAAAATGAAAAAACAAAAAAGCAAGATGAAAAACATTTACCTTTCAAGTCGACTTTTACCCAATGGTGGTTCTTTTACATAGTAATTTGTAACCGTTCTTTTGCATACATACTGTCACTTCTCTGTTCATGGGATCCTCCAGGCAAGAATATTGGAGTGGGTTGCCATGCCCTCCTTCAGGGGATCTTCCATATCCAGGGATCAAATACTTGTCATCTTTGTCTCCTGCATTGCACGTGGATTCTTTACCATTCCACCACCAGGGAAGCACCATTGTTCTTTTTTTTTTTTTAATTTTATTTTATTTTTAAACTTTACATAACTGTATTAGTTTTGCCAAATGTCAAAATGAATCCGCCACAGGTATACATGTGTTCCCCATTCTGAACCCTCCTCCATCCTCCCTCCCCATTCCATCCCTCTGGGTCGTCCCAGTGCACCAGCCCCAAGCATCCAGTATCGTGCATCGAACCTGGACTGGCAACTCGTTTCATACATGATATTTTACATGTTTCAATGCCATTCTCCCAAATCTTCCCACCCTCTCCCTCTCTCACAGAGTCCATAAGACTGTTCTATACATCAGTGTCTCTTTTGCTGTCTCGTACACAGGGTTATTGTTACCATCTTTCTAAATTCCATATATATGCATTAGTATACTGTATTGGTGTTTTTCTTTCTGGCTTACTTCACTCTGTATAATAGGCTCCAGTTTCATCCACCTCATTAGAACTGATTCAAATGTATTCTTTTTAATGGCTGAATAATACTCCATTGTGTATATGTACCACTGCTTTCTTATCCATTCATCTGTTGATGGACATCTAGGTTGCTTCCATGTCCTGGCTATTATAAACAGTGCTGCGATGAACATTGGGGTACACGTGTCTCTTTCCCTTCTGGTTTCCTCAGTGTGTATGCCCAGCAGTGGGATTGCTGGATCATAAGGCAGGTCTAGTTCCAGTTTTTTAAGGAATCTCCACACTGTTCTCCATAGTGGCTGTACTAGTTTGCATTCCCACCAACAGTGTAAGAGGGTTCCCTTTTCTCCACACCCTCTCCAGCATTTATTACTTGTAGACGTTTGGATCGCAGCCATTCTGACTGGTGTGAAATGGTACCTCATAGTGGTTTTGATTTGCATTTCTCTGATAATGAGTGATGTTGAGCATCTTTTCATGTGTTTGTTAGCCATCTGTATGTCTTCTTTGGAGAAATGTCTATTTAGTTCTTTGGCCCATTTTTTGATTGGGTCATTTATTTTTCTGGAGTTGAGCTGTAGGAGTTGCTTGTATATTCTCGAGATTAGTTGTTTGTCAGTTGCTTCATTTGCTATTATCTTGTCCCATTCTGAAGGCTGTCTTTTCACCTTGCTAATAGTTTCCTTTGATGTGCAGAAGCTTTTAAGGTTAATTAGGTCCCATTTGTTTATTTTTGCTTTTATTTCCAATATTCTGGGAGGTGGGTCATAGAGGATCCTGCTGTGATGTATGTCAGAGAGTGTTTTGCCTATGTTCTCCTCTAGGAGTTTTATAGTTTCTGGTCTTACGTTGAGATCTTTAATCCATTTTGAGTTTATTTTTGTGTATGGTGTTAGAAAGTGTTCTAGTTTCATTCTTTTACAAGTGGTTGACCAGAGTTCCCAGCACCACTTGTTAAAGAGATTGTCTTTAATCCATTGTATATTCTTGCCTCCTTTGTCAAAGATAAGGTGTCCATATGTGCGTGGATTTATCTCTGGGCTTTCTATTTTGTTCCATCGATCTATATTTCTGTCTTTGTGCCAGTACCATACTGTCTTGATAACTGTGGCTTTGTAGTAGAGCCTGAAGTCAGGTAGGTTGATTCCTCCAGTTCCATTCTTCTTTCTCAAGATCGCTTTGGCTATTCGAGGTTTTTTGTATTTCCATACAAATTGTGAAATTATTTGTTCTGGCTCTGTGAAGAATGCTGTTGGTAGCTTGATAGGGATTGCATTGAATCTATGGATTGCTTTGGGTAGTATACTCATTTTCACTATATTGATTCTTCCAATCCATGAACATGGTATATTTCTCCATCTGTTAGTGTCCTCTTTGATTTCTTTCACCAGTGTTTTATAGTTTTCTATATATAGGTCTTTAGATTCTTTAGGTAGATATATTCCTAAGTATTTTATTCTTTCCGTTGCAATGGTGAATGGAATTGTTTCCTTAATTTCTCTTTCTGTTTTCTCATTATTAGTGTATAGGAATGCAAGGGATTTCTGTGTGTTGATTTTATATCCTGCAACTTTACTATAGTCATTGATTAGTTCTAGTAATTTTCTGGTGGAGTCTTTAGGGTTTTCTATGTAGAGGATCATGTCATCTGCAAACAGTGAGAGCTTTACTTCTTCTTTTCCAATTTGGATTCCTTTTATTTCTTTTTCTGTTCTGATTGCTGTGGCCAAAACTTCCAAAACTATGTTGAATAGTAATGGTGAAAGTGGGCACCCTTGTCTTGTTCCTGACTTTAGAGGAAATGCTTTCAATTTTTCACCATTGAGGATAATGTTTGCTGTGGGTTTGTCATATATAGTTTTGATTATGTTGAGGTATGTTCCTTCTATTCCTGCTTTCTGGAAAATTTTTATCATAAATGGATGTTGAATTTTGTCAAAGGCTTTCTCTGCATCTATTGAGATAATCATATGGTTTTTATTTTTCAATTTGTTAATGTGGTGTATTATATTGATTGATTTGCGGATATTGAAGAATCCTTGCATCCCTGGGATAAAGCCCACTTGGTCATGGTGTATGATCTTTTTAATGTGTTGTTGGATTCTGATTGCTAGAATTTTGTTAAGGATTTTTGCATCTATGTTCATCAGTGATATTGGCCTGTAGTTTTCTTTTTTTGTGGGATCTTTGTCAGGTTTTGGTATTAGGGTGATGGTGGCCTCATAGAATGAGTTTGGAAGTTTACCATCCTCTGCAATTTTCTGGAAGAGTTTGAGCAGGATAGGTGTTAGCTCTTCTCTAAATTTTTGGTAGAATTCAGCTGTGAAGCCGTCTGGACCTGGGCTTTTGTTTGCCGGAAGATTTTTTATTACCGTTTCAATTTCCGTGCTTGTGATGGGTCTGTTAAGATTTTCTATTTCTTCCTGGTCGAGTTTTGGAAAGTTGTACTTTTCTAAGAATTTGTCCATTTCTTCCTCGTTGTCCATTTTATTGGCATATAATTGTTGATAGTAGTCTCTTATGATCCTTTGTATTTCTGTGTTGTCTGTTGTGATCTCTCCATTTTCATTTCTAATTTTATTGATTTGATTTTTCTCCCTTTGTTTCTTGATGAGTCTGGCTAATGGTTTGTCAATTTTATTTATCCTTTCAAAGAACCAGCTTTTGGTTTTGTTGATTTTTGCTATGGTCTCTTTTGTTTCTTTTGCATTTATTTCTGCTCTAATTTTTAAGATTTATTTCCTTCTACTAACCCTGGGGTTCTTCATTTCTTCCTTTTCTAGTTGCTTTAGGTGTAGAGTTAGGTTATTTATTTGACTTTTTCTTGTTTCTTGAGGTGTGCCTGTATTGCTATGAACTTTCCCCTTAGGACTGCTTTTACCGTGTCCCACAGGTTTTGGGTTGTTGTGTTTTCATTTTCATTCGTTTCTATGCAAATTTTGATTTCTTTTTTGATTTCTTCTGTGATTTGTTGGTTATTCAGCAGCGTGTTGTTCAGCCTCCATATGTTGGATTTTTTAATAGTTTTTCTCCTGTAATTGAGATCTAATCTTACTGCATTGTGGTCAGAAAAGATGCTTGGAATGATTTCTATTTTTTTGAATTTACCAAGGCTAGTTTTATGGCCCAGGATGTGATCTATCCTGGAGAAGGTTCCATGTGCGCTTGAGAAGAAGGTGAAATTCATTGTTTTGGGATGAAATGTCCTATAGATATCAATTAGGTCTAACTGGTCTATTGTATCATTTAAAGTTTGTGTTTCCTTGTTAATTTTCTGTTTAGTTGATCTATCCATAGGTGTGAGTGGGGTATTAAAGTCTCCCACTACTATTGTGTTATTGTTAATTTCTCCTTTCATACTTGTTAGCATTTGTCTTACATACTGCGGTGCTCCCGTGTTGGGTGCATATATATTTATAATTGTTATATCTTCTTCTTGGATTGATCTTTTGATCATTATGTAGTGACCATCTTTGTCTCTTTTCACAGTCTTTGTTTTAAAGTCTATTTTATCTGACCATTGTTCTTTAGAAGTAGTAAATGATGGACTTCCCTGGAGATTTAGTGGTTAATACTCCACCCTTTCACCGGATGGGGCATGGGTTCCATTCCTGGTTGGGGAACTAAGATCCCATGTGTGGCATACATTGAAAAAAAAAAAGGAAGTAAATACTGTAAAATCACTTAATTTATCATTTGATGAATCAAGACCTTTTTAATATAGTTCTTCTGTGTATTCTTGCCATCTCTTCTTAATCTCTTCTGCTTCTGTTAGGTCCTTGCTGTGTCCCTTTCTATTCTCTGGAGCTCTGCATTCACTACTCTTTCTCCCTTGCCTTTTGTGTTTCTTTTTTTCTCATCTATTTGTAAGGCCTCCTCAGATAGCCACTTTGCCTTCTTGCATTTCTTTTTCCTTGGGATGGTTTTGGTCATTGCCTTCTGTATAATGTTACAAACCTCCATCCAGAGTTCTTCAGGCATTCTGTCTACCAGATATAATCCCTTGAATCTATTTGTCACCTCAACTGTATAATTATAAGGAGTTTGATTGAAGTCATATATGAGTGGTCTAGTGTTTTTCACTACTTTCTTCAATTTAAGCTTGAAGAAGGATAACGTCACTGAGTCAAATTTTATTGACATTGCAATTTTGCTTGTAATTAATGCATTTGTTTGGTCTTATATATAGGTAAGAAACTTAAACCTTCACATTTTTAGTCATTGAATATACATTATGACTATGCAAATAATATTGTATAAAAATGTTAACATTAATCTTCAAAATTTTGTTGTACAGACAAATCACCTTCTAATAATAATTGAGATAACTATGTAATATCGTAATTGATTTTCACCACATTGAAAATTATGTAAAGTGAGGATATTAAATGTTTATATTTGTTAGTTTTTGTTTAGATTGGCAAGATTATCCTCTCTGTCATCAGCAATGTTTTTCTCACCTTATGTTTCTGTGGCATAAAGTTGAAGAAAAAAAAAGAAGGATACTTTCCCTTTTTATAAATAAAAATAATATTTATAACATTTATCTTACCTTTTGAATATTTGGGTATAAGGACAAAGAGATATTGTATAATAATAAGATATTTATTTCATATTCTGATTGTAAAAACAGAAAGGAAACACAATGGGTCCATTGTATAATTGTACTGTGAAATATGCTTACAATTTAGGAAAAGTACATAATAACAGGAAGGAAAGAAGATTTTGAGGGAGATAAAAACAGAGATGTTGAAAAGAGAGAAGACAGACAGCAAAGGACTGGTCAAGGTTTGTTGGATAAGAAAAAATTAGAGGAGAGAGAAACAAAAATATGTGAGAAAGGAAGCCAGAAGGGACCAAAGGGAAGGAAAAGAATCATCCATTTATTTATTCTTTCATTCACTCAGTAATGTAGCATGTGATCCACTAGTTTATGAAGAACATATGGAAGACTTCCATCATAGTCCAGTGGTTGAGAATCCACCAACCAATGCAAGGGAAACACATTTGATCCCTGGTCTGAGAAGATTCCACATGCCTCAGGGCAATTATGCCTGAGCTCTAGACCCTGTGCTCCACAACAAGAGAAGTCCCTGCAATGAGAAGCCTGAGAAATGCAACTAGAGAGTATACTACAAGTGGAGAAAGCTCTTGGGCAACAAAGAAGACCCAGCATAGCCAAAAATAAATAAATGTATAAAAATCATTTTTATAAAAAGGAACATACCAAGCTCTGGTGCCACCTCTGAGTCAGATGTTGGGCATGTAATAGGGAAAAAATTTAACACTTTGCTTAGTCTAGTAGAAGAGATAAAAATAATGAACAAATGCACTTAAATATATCATTAGTTTTTATAGCTCTAAAAGAAAACGGGGCTCATATTCTTGTAACTACTGCTCACTGAATATAAGTTTGCACCATCAGATATGAAAAGAATTTATAGAAAGCTAAACCTTAGAGTTGATCTAACTTTATTCTGTAATCACACAAGTAAAGTAGTTTATTATTTTCTGCACTTACGTCTTGAGATTTTTTTGTTTTTAGTTTTTTTTTTTTTTTTTTCATTTTAGGGCAGAAACAGATGAGTTAATTACTTTGTTGGAGATAAAATGTATTGCACATGCTAATATTCTTTTGCATTTTCCTTTGAATCATTCAAATTGTAGTACTGAGCATTATACAAAGGGCTTAGGATAGCTGTTTTTATTAAATGTCAGAGTTTATACTTAAACTACAATTTTAGTTGTTTTTTCTTTGAGATGCTAATTCATGGCAACACTTCTGAAAATTTATTTAGGATTAGTAATAATATAACTTTTATGGTCATTTTATTATTAAATTAAATATTATGATCTAGTTTGATCTTTGTGGAGATGTTATCCAATAAAAAACTTGAGATGCACAATAATGTGAGTGTATTTAATGCCACAGAGCCATTCACTTTAAATGGTTAAAATGGTAAATTTAGCTTTATGTATATTTTACCACAATATTAAAGAAAAGACAAAAGAAATCCTAATATATGAGACTGTAAAAAGAATATTTCCATATAAATTCCCTGATTTTAGCTTTCTTTCCTGATCTCTTAGAGTCATGATCCTCTATTATGTCTAGGACACATTTAAGAATCTTTCTGGGCAAATGATGCTTTCTTTGTGTACATGAGCAAACATATACAATTTCATTAAAGAAAGATTTCTTGTGGAAGACAAAACAAATCATCAATCAAACAACAACTATGCCATTCAAAATGAACAAGTCCTCTTTTTATCCAGGTTATTTTATTCAAGGAATCAGAACCAGATAAATAAAAGAAAAAAAGGATATAATTCAAAAAGATACATGCACCCTATGTTCATGCAGACTACTTACAATAGCCATCTATGCCCATCAACAGAGGAATGGATGAAGAAGATGTGGTACATACACACAGCAGACTATTACTCAGCCATGGGCTTCCCAGGTGGGTCAGTGTTAAAGAATCCACTTGCCAATATAGGAAATGCAGGAGACATGGATTCGATCTCGAGGTCAGGAAGCTGTCCTGAAGAAAATGGCAACCTACTCCAGTATTCTTGCCTGCAAAATCCCATGGACAGAGGTGCCTAGTGGGCTTTAATCCATGGTGTTACAAAGAGTCGCACACTACTGAACAATTAAGCATGTATCCATTCAGTTCAGTTCAGCCACTCAGTCGTGTCCGACTCTTTGCGAACCCATGAACCTCAGCACGCCACGCCTCCCTGTCTATCACCAACTGCCGGAGTTCACTCCAACTCAAGTCCATCGAGTCCGTGATGCCATCCAGCCATCTCATCCTCTGTCGTCCCCTTTTCCTCCTGCCCCCAATCCCTCCCAGCATCAGAGTCTTTTCCAATGAGTCAACTCTTTGCATGAGGTGGCCAAAGTACTGGAGTTTCAGCTTTAGCATCATTCCTTCCAAAGAAATTCCAGGGCTGATCTCCTTCAGAATGGGCTGGTTGGATCTCCTTGCAGTCCAAGGGACTCTCAGGAGTCTTCTCTAACACCACAGTTCAAAGGCATAAATTCTTCCGCCCAAGGTCAGGGGCGGTGGCTGAGAGGAGCAACCCCACTTCCAAGGAGCAGTGGCTGCACTGGCTCAGGAGGGCCTAGAGGAGCTACTTCACCTTCAAGGTCAGGAGGGGCAGCGGTGAGGAGATGCCCCTCTTCCAAGGTAAGGAGCAATGGCTGCGCTTTGCTGGAGCAGCCGTGAAGAGATACCCCACGTCCAAGGTAACAGAAACCCAAGTAAGACAGTAAGTGTTGAAAGAGGGCATCACAGAGCAGACACACTGAAACCATAACTACAGAAAACTAGTCAATCTAATCACATGGACCACAGCCTTGTCTAACTCAACAAAACTAAGCCATACCATGTGGGGCCATCCAAGACGGGCAGGTCATGGTGGAGAGGTCTGACAGAATGTGGTCCACTGGAGAAGGGAATGGCAAACCACTTCAGTATTCTTGCCTTGAGAACCCCATGTATCCATTATTCAGCCATAAAAAGAAACAAAATTGCCCCGTTTGCACAGGCTGTCATATAGAGTAACTTAAGTCAGGGGGAGAAAAACAAACGTTGTATACTACCACGTATATGTAGAATCTATAAAAATGTTACAGATGATCTTATTTGCAATGCAGAAATAGATACATAAATGTAGAGAACAAACATGCAGATACCCAGGGGGAAAGGCTGGGGGCTGGGAGTGAGATGAATTGGGAGAGCTCTGAACCAGGCCATCCAGAATGGAAAGGAGATTTACAGATAGAAAGGAAAGGAACATTTTGGCCACAGGCAAGGGCTTCCCTGGTGGCTCAGATCGTAAAAATCTGCCTGCAATGTGGAGGTGCAGGTTCAAACCCTGGATAGGTAAGACCCCCTGGAGAAGGAAGTGGCAATCCACTCCAATACTTTTGTCTAGAGAATTCCATAGACAGAGGAGCTTGATGGGCTACAGTACACAGGGTTGCAGAGTCACACACACTGAGTGACTAACACTTTCACTTATTTTCAAGATTGTGAGAGGATCTTTGGGTTAGGCCATGAGAACAGGGATTCCCTCATGAATGGAATATATAGTGATGAGGACAAGGAGCTCAGAAGAGACTGGGAGGGGATTAAACAGCTTTGCATGTATTAGCCTGTAGTGTGTGGAATTGGTCCTGGGGGCCACCATGGAAAGGATGGAAACGGACAGGCTGAACTATGAAGGTTATTGTCCTTGAAATTGGATCTCTTTCAAATGAGCTCACTGTTGGCACTAGAAATAATGTACTTGGTTTGCTATTGAGCACATCCTCAGGATAAGCACTATGGGAAATGTGAGTGTGATCATTCAGTTTCTCCATAGACTAAAAGCCTGCCTCTGGGCTTGACAATGCTCTGGCTAAGTGACAGTATGGAGACATATAAAGTGTAAGAACACAACAGGTGTTTGATTTTACTGGTGACCTACCTAATAATCCACAAGCAATATCCATTTGAAAGCATATAACTGGAGCCAGGAAGCAGCTATATGATAATTTTTAAAACATCTTTTTGTTCTTTTAGAATTGCAAATCTAGAAAGGCTAAGAATTCAAGCAGCATAATTATCTTTTAACTGTTTCAATTTTGATATAATGTATGTTGAGGCAAAAATGTTATGGTTCATAATACAAGTATATTCTCCCTCAACCTCAATCCTACTTAGGGTGTCCTTTATTTAGAGTAAAAAAAAAAATTAATAGTAAAACCTTAATGACTCATCCCATGTTCATGATCATTTGTGGCCATTATAGCATAGGTCACTCCCAGCTTCCATCATTATCAGAATGTTAAAGACCCTGTTGGGGCTTCTCATTGTCATTTGCTTGACATCCATTTATTATTTACCACTAGGGACATCACAGATGGCCCAATAGCCTTCCAATATTCTTTAATAAAGAATGATCATTATTTTTATGGGTCCTCCTTGGTACCCTATCTGTGAATAAATAGCTACTGGAAGAGAAATTGTATTTGGTGAGTGATTAGCAATTGACCACACCTCACAAAGAAATCTGTGCAGTTAAACAGACTATCCAGGCTCTTTAAACTTTAATTTTACCAGGGACTATTTAGGATACATATGACGAAAGACTTTACTCAAATTGGCTTATGCTAAGGAATGTGTTACCTTCTATAATTGACAATTCCTGAGAAAGGAATGACTTTAATGTATTCAAATAAGGTCATTAAATTTGTTTTCTCTTCACTTGAGTCTGTTTCTCTGGGTTACTTCCTTTTCAGACAGAAAACTTCATGTGATTGCAAGGTTGCTGCCTGGCTTTTGGGGATAACATCCACATTTAATAGGAAAGAGTACTTACCCCGATGAGTGCAGGTGTGCTAAGTCGCTTCAAACATGTATGACTCTTTGAAACCCTATGGACTTCAGTTCATCAGGCTCCTCTGTCTATGGGATTCTCCAGGCAAGAATATTGGATTGGGTTACCATTTGCTTCTCCAGAGTATCTTCCCAAGGATCGAAACAATGTCTGTTGCGTCTCCTACACTATTGATGGGAATGTAAATTGGTAACAGACACTGTGGAGAACGGTGTGGAGGTTCCTTAAAAAACTGAAAACAGAGCTACCATATGATCCAACAATCCCACTCCCAGACATACATTCAGAAAAAAAATATGAATTCAAAAAGACAGTTCACTCCGACATTTATTGTCATGCTATTTACAAAATTCAAAATATGGAAGTAAGCTAAAAGTGCATCAACAAAGGAATGGATAAAAAATAAAATATATATATATATATATATATATATATATAAATGGACTGTTACTCAACAATAAAATGAATGAAATAATGCCTTTTGCAGCAATATGGATGGACCTAGAGATGATCATATTAAATGAAGTGAGTCAGAGAAAAATAAATGTTGTATGATATCATCTATATGTGGAATCTAATTTACAAAACAGAGGTAGACTCATAGAGAAAACACAAAATTTTGGTTACCAAAGGGATAATGGTATGGGGGGGGATAAATTAGGAGTTTGAGATTAACTACATATACATTCGGAGAAGACAGTGGCACCCCACTCCAGTACTCTTGCCTGGAAAATCCCATGGACAGAGAAGCCTGGAAGGCTGCAGCCCATGGGGTCTCTGAGGGTCAGACATGACTGAGCAACTTCACTTTCACTTTTCACTTTTATGCATTGGAGAAGGAAATGGCAACCCACTCCAGTATTCTTGCCTGGAGAATCCCAGGGATGGGGAGCCTGGTTGGCTGCCATCTATGGGGTCACACAGAGTCAGATATGACTGGAGTGACTTGGCAGCATATGTACATTATTGTGTATATATGTATATAGTACAAATATACGAATCAAGGTATCCAGTATGCTTCTGGAGAAGAGTGGAGGTCAATCGCTTATAGCTCTAGAAAAAATAAAGCAATTGGGCCAAAGCAGTACTATATATAAAATAGGTAATCAGCAAGGTCCTATTACCTAACACAGAGAATTATATTCAATATCTTATAATTACTTATAATGGAAAGAATGTGGAAAAAAATACATATATGCATAACTGAGGGCCTTCTCTGGTAGCTCAGCTGGTAAAGAATCTGTCTACGATGCAGGAGACCCCGGATTGATTCCTGGGTCGAGAAAAACCCCTGGAGTAGGGATAGGCTACCTACTACAGTATTCCTGGGCTTCCCTGGTGGCTGAGATAGCAAAGAATCTACCTTCAGCATGGGAGACCCGGGTTCAATCCCTGAGTTGGGAATATCCCATGGAGGAGGGAACTACAACCCACTCCAGTATTTATGACTGGAGAATACCCATGAACTGAGGAGCCTGGCAGGCTAGAGTCCATGGTGTTGCAAAGAGTCAGACACAACTGAGCAACTAAGCACAACACAGCATGCATAAGTGAATCGTATTTATGTACGACTGAAATGAACACATTGTACATTATGTATACTTCAATATTAAAAAGTTTAATAAAGTAAACATTATAAAAATATAGATTTTTCACTAATATTTTGATCTAGGCCCAAGAAAACTCTTAAAGTGTGATGTTCTTAAGAGTATCTTTTTTCCCTAAACTTCACACACAATATATATTATAATTGCCAGTTCTGCTTTTTAAAGTATAGTAATTATTTAAAGAAACTTGCAAAATAATCTGATGGAGCAATTCTTATTTGTAAACACTGTTCCCTATAATTTTAGAGTTGTCCCATACTTGTGTTGATAATTTTTTTTTTAAGGCACTCATAGAGCATGGTTGTCTTCTCTTCCTAAAGCATATGAAAAGTACTCCCTTCTGAAATCACAGCTTTATCGTGGCCAAGGGGCTCGTGTAATTCAGTGAAGCTATGAGCCATATTGTGTAGGGCCACCCAAGATGGAGGTCATAGTGAAGAGTTCTGACAAAACATGGTCTACTGGAGGTCAGTTCAGTTCAGTCGCTCAGTCATGCCCAACTCTTTGCTACCCCATGGACTGCCTCATGCAAGGCTTCCCTGTCCATCACCAACTCATGGAGCTTCCTCACACTCACAACAATTGAGTCAGTTATGCCATCCAACCATCTCATCCTCTGTCATCCCTTCTCCTCCCACCTCAATCTTTCCCAGCATCCGGGTCTTTTCAAATGAGTCAGCTCTTCGCATCAGGTTGCCAAAGTATTGGAGTTTCAGCTTCGGCATTGATCCTTTGAATGAATATTCAGGACTGATCTTCTTTAGGATGGACTGGTTGAATCTCCTTGCTGTCCAAGGGACTCTTAAGAGTCTTCTCCAATGCCACAGTTCAAAAGAATTAATTCTTTGGCATTCAGCTTTCTTAATAGGACTATAAAGACACTCTCACATCCATACACGACTATTGGAAAATCCATAGGATTGACAAGACAGACCTTTGCTGGCAAAGTAATGTCTCTGCTTTTTAATAGGCCGTCTAGGTTGGTCACAACTTTCCTTCCAAGGAGCAAGCATTTTTTTTTTTTTTTTTTTAAATTTCATGGCTGTAGTCACCATCTGCTGTGATTTTGGAACCCCAAACAACAAAGTCTGTCAGTGTTTCCATTGTTTCCCCATCTATTTGCCATATAGTGATTGGACGAGATGTCATGATCTTAGTTTTATGAATGTTGAGTTTTAAGCCAGCTTTTTCACTGTCCAGCTTTTCTCACTTTCATCAAGAGGCTCTTTAGTTCTTCACTTTCTGCCATAAGAGTGGTCATCTGCATATTTGAGGTTATTGATATTTCTACTGGCAATATCTGGGAGACTGCCCCTGGAGGTAGGAATGGCAAACCACTCCAGCATTCTTACCCCAAGAACCCCATGAACAGTATGAAAAGGCAAAAAGATATGATACCAGAAAATGAGTTCCCCAGGTCACAAGGTGTCCAGTATGCTACTGAAGAAGAGTGGAGAGCAATGGCTTATAGCTCCAGAAAGAATAAAACAATTGGGCCAAAGTAGAAATGACACTCAGTTGTGGCTGTGTCTAGTGGTAAAAGTAAAGTCCATTGCCATAAAGAACAATATTTCACAGGAACTGGGAATTGGAAGCCCATGAATCAACATAAATTGGATGCAGTGAAGCAGGAGGTTGCAAGAGTGAACACTGACATTTTAGGAATCAGTGAAGTAAAATGGACTGGAAAGGGTGAATTTAATTCAGGTGATCATCATATTTACTACTGTGGACTAGAATCCCTTAGAAGAAATGGACTAGCCCTTATAATCAACAAAAGAGTCCAAAGTGCAGTTCTGGGGTGCAATGTCAAAAATGATAGAATAATCTGGGTTGGTTTCCAAAGTAAATTGTTCAATATCTCAATAATCCCAGTCTGTATGTGGGTCAAGAAGCAACAGTTATAACAGGATATGGAGCAACTGATTGGTTTAAAATTGGGAAAGGAGTACAACAAGGTTCTATATTGTCATGCTGTTTATTTAAGTTATATGCAGAGTATATTATGCAAAATGCCAGGATGGATGAATCACAAGCTGGAATCAAGATTGCCAGAGGAAATGTTAAAACCTCAGATATGCAGATGTACCACTCTAATGGCATACAGTGAGGAGGAATTAAAGAGCCTCTTGATGGGGTGAAAGAGGGGACTGAAGACTGGAGAAGACTTTTGAGATGCCCTTGGACTGCAAGGAGATCAATCCAGTCAATCTTAATAGAAATCAACCCTGATTATTCATTGGAAGTGTTGCTGCTGAAGCTCCAATTTTTTGGCCACCTGGTTTCAAGAGCCAACTCCTTTGAAAAGACCCTGATGCTGGGAAAGATTGAAGGCAAAAGGAGAAGAGGGTGGCAGAGGATGAAATGGTTCGATAGCATCTCAGACTCAATTGACATGAATTTGAGCAAACTTTGGGAGATTGTAAAGGACAGGAGAGCCTGGAAAGCTGCAGTCCATGGGATTGCAAAAAGTCATACACAACTTCAGTTCAGTTCACTTCAGTCTCTCAGTTGTGTCTGATTCTTTGTTACCCCATGCACTGAAGCACCTCCAGCTTCCCTGTCCATCACCAACTCCCAGAGCTTCCTCAAACGCAAGTCCATTGAGTCAGTGATGCCATTCAAACATCTCATGTTCTGTCATCCCCTTCTCCTCCCACCTTCAATCATTTCCAGCATCAGGATCTTTTCAAATGAGTCAGTTCTTCACATCAGGTGGCCAAAGTATCAGAGCTTCAACTTCAACATCAGTCCTTCCAACGAATATTCAGGATGGATTATCTTTAGGATGGACTGGACTCCTTGATGTCCATGGGACTCTCAAGAATCTTCTATAGCACCACAGTTCAAAAGCATCAGTTTTACAGTGCTCAGTTTTCTTTATAGTCTAACTCTCACATCCATAGATGACTACTGGAAAAACCATACCTTTGACTAGACAGACCTTTGGTGGCAAAGTAATGTCTCTGCTTTTTAATATGCTGTCTATGTTGGTCATAACATTTCTTCCAAGGAGCAAATGTCTTCTTTTAATTTCATGGCTGCAGTCACTATCTGCAGTGATTGTGGAGCCCAAAAACATAACTTAGCAACTCCTAAGTTATTTTTCCCTTCAATCTTTCCCAGCATCAGGGTCTTTTCCAGGGAGTTGGCTCTTTGAACCAGGTGGCCAAAGAATTGGAGCTTCAGCACCAATCCTTCCAATGAATATTCAGACACAATTTAGTGATTGTAAAACAACAATCCAAAGTAAGTAGATTTCATGTTCATTTTCCTTCAAGTTATATAACTATTGTATAGTTATATATTTCATTTTGTAGTGAGAATGTATAAATTCAAATTTCTTAGCAAATGTGTGGTATATAATACACATAGTACTGTTGACCATAACCACAATTCTCTGAGTTAGACTTCCATAACATTTATATTCTGATTACAAGTTTGTATGCTTTGACCAGCATATTCTCACTTTCCCCAAGCCTTTATAACATCATTTACTCTCTTGCTTCTAAAAGTTCAGCTTCTGTAGATTCTATATATAACTGAAGTCACACAGTATTTGTCTTTCTGTCTTATTTCATTTAGCCTATGGGTCTATCCATGTTTTTTTCAAGTGGCAGAATACTCTTTTTTTATAATTGAATAATATTTCATTTTGTGTGTACACATCTGTGTGTGTACACATGCAATCACCGATTGGCAAATGCTTAGGTTGTTTCCATATTTTGGTTTATTCAACTCAATGACAAAGCCAAAAATCTGACTAAAGAACAGCACCAGAAATGAACAGACGTTTCTCTGGTGGAGACATGCAAATGGCCAAAACGTACATGAAAGATGTTCAACATCACTAACAATCAGGAAATTGCAAATCAAAACCAAAATGAGATATGATCTTACATCTGTTAGAATGGCTGTCATCAAGGAGAGAAAAGATAACAAATCTTAGCAAGAATATGGAGAAGAAGGAAGTCTTGTGCCCTCACTGTTGATGGAATGTAAATTGATAGTGCCACTGTGGAAAAGAGCAAAAGATTTCTTAGAAGATTAAAAATAAAACTATCATGATCAGCAATTCCACTTCTGAGTATATATCAAAAGGAAAATGGTATTGAAAAGATAGCTTCACTCTCATGTTGTGTAGTGTTATTCACATTAGTTCATTTATTTTATCAGTAGCTAAGGTAATGACTGTCTTAATATTAGACAAAGCAGGTTTTAGAGAAGAGTTTTACCAAGGGTAAGTAGGGTCTTTTCATAATGATAAAGGGGACAATTCATCTATAAGACTTAATGATCATAAATATTTCTATATCTAATAATGAGCTTAAAAACAAAAGCAGCAAAAACTGATAAGACTACAAGAAAAAATATGTAAATTCACAACTATGGTTAGAGATTTTAACATTATTCTCTGAATAATTGACAGAACCAGGAGACAGAAAATCAGTAAAGATATAGAACACTCAAATAGCATTATCAATCAAATTTACATAATTCACATTCATAGAACACTCCACAAAACTATAGCAGAAAACACATTCTTTTAAAATTTAAATGGAACATTTGCCAAGATAGATGATATTCTGGGTCATAAGGCAAGTATCAATAAATTAAAAAGTATTCAATTATGCAAAGTGTGTTTTTTGAATCTATTTTGTTTATTCATTTCCCTGTTGACATATAATTTAAAACCACAGATATTTCTCACTTTATAAGGTATAGGATATTTAAAGATCTAGATAAGCAATAAAGTGGCTAATTTTAAATCCCCAAAAAACATGGATTATTTTAAATATATGTCTTTAGATCAGTAACTTATGAATGCATGCGTGGGTGCATGCTAAGTTGCTTCAGTCCTGTTAGACTCTTTGTGACCCTATGGACTGTAGCCCACCTAACTCCTCTGTCTATGGGATCCCAGGCAAGAATACTGGATTGGGTTGCCATGCTATCCTCCAAGAGATCTTCCCAACCTAGGAATCAAACCTGTGTCTCCCGCAACTCCTGCATTGCAGACAGATTCTTTACTGCTGAGCCACCGGGGAAGCCCAACTTATAAATAACTTCTGCTAAATAGGAGGAGATAGAATAGTGATAATAAGAAAAATAAACAATTTTCTCCTTTTAAAAGTTACTGACTTTCTATTTAAAAGTAATCAGTAAATCAGAAAGGGAAAAACAAATATCATATATTAACACATATACATGGATTCTAGAAAAACAGCACAGATGAATCTATTTTCAAGATAGGGATAGAGACGCAGATATAGAGAATGGACATGTAGACAAGGTGAATTGGAAGAGTAACATTGACATATATATACTACCTATAAAATAGGTAGTGAGTGGGAAGTTGCTGTGTAACATAGGGAGCTCACATCTATACTCTGTGAAGACCTAGAGGGGTGAGATGGGGGCGGGGGGGGCAGATGGAGGCTCAAAAAGGAGGGGATATATGTATACATATAGCTGATTATGTTGTACAGTAGAAACTAACACAACATTGCAAAGCAATGATACTCGAGCAACAAAAAAAATAACAAATAAAAGTAATCAGAATTTCATATACTCCTAGACTGAAGAATTAGACTCTGAATGTTCCTTACTACTGTGGAATGAAATCAAGGTAAGCGATTATCCAAGTAAGTTTTACTCGACACTGATAATTTTTTCTCTGACTTTTAAAATTACAAAACTTTAATGTATTTTCTATAATGCTATTCCTTATATTTATTATATGCACATATTTTATTCTTATAATACTTAAGTATATCAAAATCAATCATATTTTAATTGTGTAGTGATTCTTATAATATTGCTTTATCAAGTCCAATGTAAATATTAATCTAGTCATGCTCTAAGATTAATTTTAAACTTTATCAATCTACACTGTCTCTTTATATGTAATGCTTTAATGAAGAAAATTGAATGAGTAATTGATCTGAATTTGAATTTTGTTTCTGTGACTTTCCAGATTTATAAACCAAGAAAAGTAATTTTATCATTCTCCTTATCAGAATTTTAGTTATAAAAATAATAGGAATGAATGATAAGGTATATTATATAAATGTGCATTACTTTATATTACTACAATTATTTATTTTTTATATTCCATGATTTTCTAAATGTGGAAACTCTATTGTGACTTATTTTTTGAGCCATTTCACTGCTTGGGCAGATTCTGTTTTATTTGTTGCTGTTAATAAATCATACTTCTTGGTGAAATACTCTCACACTGACTCAATTCAGTTCAGTTCAGTTGCTCAGTTGTGTCTGACTCTTTGCAACCCCATGGACTGCAGCATGCCAGGCCTCCCTGTCCATCACCAGCTCCCGGAGTTCACTCAGATTCACGTCCATCGAGTCAGTGATGCCATCCAGCCATCTCATCCTCTATCGTCCCCTTCTCCTCCTGCCCCCAATCCCTCCCAGCATCAGAGTCTTTTCCAATGAGTCAACTCTTCCCATGAGGTGGCCAAAGTACTGGAATTTCAGCTTTAGCATCATTCCTTCCAAAGAAATCCCAGGGCTGATCTCCTTCAGAATGGACTGGTGGATCTCCTTGCAGTCCAAGGGACTCTAAAGAGTCTTCTCCAACATCACAGTTCAAAAGCATCGATTCTTCAGCACTCAGCCTTCTTCACAGTCCAACTCTCACATCCATACCTGACCACAGGAAAAACCATAGCCTTGACTAGACAGACCTTTGTTGGCAAAGTAATGTCTCTGCTTTTCAGTATACTATCTAAGATGGTCAAGAGTCTTCTCCCACACCACAGTTCAAAAACATCAATTTTACAGTGCTCAGCTTTCTTTATAGTCCAACTCTCACATCCATACATGACTACTGGAAAAATCATAGTTTGACTAAATGGACCTTTGTTGGAAAAGTAATGCTGCTGCTTTTTAATATGCTGTCTAGATTGGTCATAACTTTCCTTCCAAGGAGCAAGCATCTTTTAATTTCATGGCTGCAGTCAACATCTGCAGTGATTTTGGAGCCCCCCAAAATAAAGTCTGCCACTGTTTCCCCACCTATTTGCCATGAAGTGATGGGATCAGATGCCATGATCTTAGTTTTCTGATTATTGAGCTTTAAGCCAACTTTTTTACTCTCCTCTTTCACTTTCATCAAGAGGCTCTTTAGTTCTTCTTCACTTTCTGCCGTAAGGGCGGTGTCATCTGCATACCTGAGGTTATTGATATTTCTCCCAGCAATCTTAATTCCAGCATGTGCTTCATCCAGTCCTAGGTAGTCACAAAATTTTCAAGCTGTTGTCTATATTAACAAGAGTTATGCTAGCAAAGGATTGATAAATATTTGCACATTGGAACTCATGCTCTGAAATACCTCCTTTTGAAAGCCATTCACCACACTCTAAAGACCTTTGAATTTTACTGCAGAATGACTTGAGGTCATATGATAAAAAGCCTAGTGGATGAGAGATCATCATCCACAATCCAGTTTCTTGCAATTCCATCTTATTGCAAGTGTCTAGCTGACCTCCAGATATCAATGAAGCAGAAACAAAACAAAAAGCTCTGTCAAGTCAACATACAAAATTATAATATTATAAAATATGACATCATATTTTGCAATGGTTTCTAACATATACTGCTGAGCAGAATAGTGGTCCCTAAAGTATACCCAGATTCTAATCTCCAAAACATTCAAATATATTGCCTTACATTAAAAAAAGAAAGAAAGAAAGAAACTTTGCTGACTTAATTAAAAACCATGAGGAGAAGATATTATGTTGGATTCTCTAAATGGATCTAAGGAGGCAGGGAGTTGTGAGTCAGAGGAGGAAGTATGTTGACAGAACCAGAGGCCCAAGTAGGCAATTGCCGGCTTTGCTGATGAAAAGTGGCAATGTTTATGCTATGGACTGAATATTTGTAGTCCCTAAAAATTCATGAGTTGAAATCTAATCCCTAATGTAATGGTATTTGGAATGAAGCCTTTGGGATATAGAGTTAGATTAGATCATGAATATGGGGCCTTCATAATGAGATTAGTGTCCTCCTAAAAAGATGAGAAAAAGGAACAAACTCTCTCCATCTTTCACCAAGGAAAGATCATGTAAAGATATGACTGGGAAGAAGGGCCTCACCATGAACCCAACCGTATTCATATGTTGATCTTAGGGTTCTATTAAGGAACCTCCCACCTTGGCCAGGCCTGTTTGCATGAGTTGTATCACAACAGGAGGACCCGATAAGGAACATGATGCTGCCCTGGAAAACTAACCAGGAGAATTCAAGACTGACCTAAAGAAGAAGATGACTAATCTCCCTGAGTCTTTTTCATTGGAATCCATCTTGGCTGAGAGATGCACGCAGTGCCAGGGAAGACCCTGAGTCAGACTATTGGTCAAGCAATGTAATTGGTCAGAGACAACCCAGAAACTAACCATAAAATCTGAGATTTCAAGCCAGGTCACAGAGCAGTTCTCCTGGGTTCCCTAACCCTTCTGTACTCCACCCAATCACTCCTACCTAATAAAGCCTTTTTGCTTTGTCAGCATGTGTGTCTCATCAGACAATTCATTCCCAAGTGTTTTTGACTTTAGCCCAGTGAGGCCCATGTCAGAGTCTGACTTCAAGAATTGCAAAGTGATAATTTGTGATTTGTATGTCACTAACTTCTTATCCTTTCTTAGAGCAGCAATAGGAAACTAATACTAATAAAACACAGAAAAGGGGAAACAGAAACTTATACACCACAAATGAAATACCATTGTAACAAAAACCCCCAAATTTCTGTCTTGATTTTCTGACTCGGTAGGAGATAGAGGCCTGCATGTAGGTAAGGAGACTGGCTGGTGAAGTCTACTCGAATAGTGAGGAAATTGCTTTTAAAGACTAAAGACTAAGAAAACCACATTTTGTATAGGCAAAGCACTTAGAAAATGTGTTGCCTGTGATAAATCAGAAAATAGAAAATGTAACAAGTGAGTTTATGAATCTCTCAGATTCATGGACAGCATATTGAAGTGGTAATTGTCTTTTTTTTTCTTCTCAGGTATAAGTTGTTGCAAGAGAGAGACATGCTAAAGAAATTTTAGAGCAGTATTTAGAGGGGTATTTTTCTTTCACAAAATTTTTTCTCTCACTCCCATACTTTCCAGCTGTCAGAAGTTTCTCAGAGTAATACATAGCATAAGGATAAAGAACAGAATCAGGGTATTACTAGCAAAACATAGTTCTGAGATGAAAAGTCAAATCAAGGGCACCAGTGTTCAGGTAACAGGGTTCAGGATGGGGAACACATGTATACCTGTGGCGGATTCATTTTGATATTTGGCAAATCTAATACAGTTATGTAAAGTTTAAAAATAAAATAAAATAAAAAAAAAACAAAAACAAAAAAAAAAAAAAAACAAAAAAAAAAAAAAAAAAAATAAAGAAGTGCTGTGTAAAGTTTCTCAATTGGACAAATGAGCTTTTAAGAATCTTAAGAAAATTTGTAATTCATCCCATTTTGCATCACATTATAAAGATGGACCATCTTAAAGAGATTTGAATGTGGGAATTTTGTGTTATGTGGTGGATTATACAATCTATCACATATAAAAATCACTGTTTTTAAAGGACTTGTATCAGCTTGAACTTAATGGAATTAGACCGTTTAAATAGATTTCTAGGTACTAAATATATCTAGACAAGAAGCAGGCCGAGAAATTTACTCATACAATCACACATCATTTCCTACAGAAAAGCAAAGATAGCAAAAATCACCCTAAGAGTCCTTGAGAAATACAATATTAGTAACCATCCCCAGGGAGTAGAAACAGGTCTAAATGAAGGAAAATCTTCTATAGTGGCCAAAGAGGGGGATTACATTTCTTTCTGAATTTACCATGAGGTTAGGTTCTGATAAACCCATGTTAAGTATCATATGATGAAAATACATTTATTACACCTTACCTGCCAAACATCATAGCTTAGCCTAGCCTACCTTGCTGCTGTTGCTGTTTAGTCATTAAGTTATATCTGTTTGTGACCCCAGGGACTATAGCCCTCCAGGCTCCTCTGTCTATGGGATTTCCCAGGCAAGAATACTGGATTAGGTTTCTATTTTCTTCTCCAGGGGATCTTCCCCACCTAGGGATCGAATCCATGTCTCCTGCTTGGCAGGAAGATTCTTTATTACTGAGTAACCCAGGAATCCTTAGTCTACCTTAAATGTGCTTAAAATGTTTACATGAGCCTGTGTGCGAGTATGCGTGCCAAGTCGCTTCAGTTGTATCCAACTCTGTGCAACCCTAGGGACCATAGCCACCAAGCTTTTCTGTCCAGGTTATTCTCCAGGCAAGAATACTGGAGTGCGTTGCCATGCCCTCCTCCAAGAGATCTTTCCAACCTAGGGATGGATCCTGTGACTTTTAGGCCTCCTTCACTGGCAGGCATGTTCTTTACCACCCGGGGAGCCCTTGCATGAGCCTACACTTGGGCAAAGTCATTCAACACATTATGGTTTGTCTCTAAAAGTTATGAAATAGCTGACTAACACAGTGCTGAAATATGACAGATAGAGAATCATTTTTTTTTCCTTTCATTCTGTGTGGTAGACATTGCCCAAAGAACTTCATAAACATCATCTCAGTAAATCCTTACATTGATTCTTGGAGATAAATTGTACTTAGTTTGACATCACTATTATTGATGAGAGAGTCAAGTCCTAAATTTTTATATAAATTGCTCAGAGTGAGCGATAGATGGTGAGAATTGGGAAGTAGGCCCAGATCTAGTCTAATTCCAATATCTGGATTCTTATTTATTTTCTATTATTACTCCAATGATCTAAGTTCTATTCCAACTGTCATTTAATGGGAAACTATTTTCTCATCTTTCCCCCCGCCCCGTAAGTGAAAATGTGAATTTCTTGATTTCTGTGTTAGTGAAAATTAAATTTATGCTTTTCAGAGGTGGTTCCATTAGAATTGGTAAAGGGAGTTTCACATAGTCTAACTTGATTATAAAGCCTTTAAGACTCCCATTGAGTGCTCCAGAGTATATATTTCACCCCTCTTTACAAAGTTTGGTTCCTTGCTTACAAGTAAAATGACTATTTTCTTCTCCCAATCAATGCATCAAAGTTTAAAGAAAACTGCAACTTCCTTCTAAAACTTGCCATTTATAAAAGACTATTCCAAGAGAATTTGCAATGACTTGATCTCCAGATGTGATAGTATAAAATGTTTTGGATAGATTTTAATAATACTCATTATTCTGCATATTCTTTTTTGAATCTTATCAATTAGTCTCAAACACTGATCATGCTTATGATACATGACAGGAAGATAAAGTGATCACAGACTTGTCATGGCAACTTTTCTTGCATAACTCCATGAAATTAAGAGCCATGCAATGCAGGGTCACCCAAGATGGACAGGTCCTAGTGAACAGTTCTGATGAAACATGGTTCACTGGAGAAGGAAATGGCAACCCACTCCAGTATTCTTGCCTGGAGAACCAGAATGTGTCTGGTGATGAAAATAAAGTCTGATGCTATAAAAACAATATTGAAATTGTTCTTTCCAGCATAAGAACCTGTAATGCTATGTCTGTGAATCAAAGTATATTGGACATAGTCAAGCAGGAATGGCAAGAGTGAACATTGACATCTTAGGAATCAGTGAACCAAAATGGACAAGAATGAGTGAATTTATTTCACATGACCATTATATCTACTCCTGTGGATGAGAATCCCTTAGAGAAATAGAATAGTGCTCATTGTCAGCAAAAGAGTCCAAAATGCAGTATTTGTATTCAATTTCAAAAATGACAGAATGATCTTGGTTCATTTCCAAGGCAAACTACTCAACATTACTGTCATCCAAGTTATGCCCCAACCACTGATGCTGAAAAAGCTGAAGTTCAGCAGTTCTATGAGGACCAACAACACCTTCTAAAACTATCCTTTCTCCCGCTGAAAAAGATGTCATTTTCATCATAGGGGATTGGAATGAAAAAGTAGAAAGTCAAGATACACTTGGAATGACAGACAAGTTTGGCCTTGGAGAACAAAATGAAGCAGGACAAAACTAACAGAGTTTTAACAAGAGAACATGCTGATCATAGGATATACTCTTTTCCAACAACATAAGACTATACACATGGACTTCACTAGATGGTCAATACCAAATTCAATTTGATTATTTCCTCTGCAGCCAAAGATGGAAAAGCTCTATTCAGGAAGCAAAAACAAGACCTAGAGCTGACTGTGACTCGGATTATAAGCTCCTTATTGCAAAATCCAGGATTAAATTGAACAAAGAAGGGAAAACTACTAGGCAATCCAGGTATGACCTAATTCAAACCCCTTATGGTTATAAAGTGGAGGTGATGAATAAATTCTAGGGATTAGATCTGATAAACAGATTGCCTGAAGAACTATGAATGGAAGTTCATAACACTGTACAGGAGGAAGTGACCAAAACCCCTCTAAAGGAAAAGCAATGCAATAAGGCAAAGTGGTTGTCTGAGACTTAACAAATAGCTGAAGAAGGAAGAGAAGCAAAAGACAAGGGAGAAAGGGGAAAATATACTCAACTGAATGCAGAGTTCCAGAGAATAGCAAGAAGAGATAAGAAGGACTTGTTAAATAAACAATGCATGGAAGTAGGAAAAAAAAAGAATGGGAAAGACTACAGATCTTGTCAAGAATATTAGAGATCAAAGGAACATTTCATGCAAGGATGGACATTCTAAAGGACAGAATCAATAAAGACCTAAGAGGAATGGAAAAAATTAAGATGAGATGGAAAGGATATTTAGAATAACTCTACTAAAAAGGTCCTAATGGCCGGTATAACTGCAATGATGTGGTCACTCACCTACAGTCAGACATCCTGGAGTGTGAAGTCAAATGGGCCTTAGGAAGCATTACTACAAACAAAGCTAGTGGAGGTGGAAGAATTCCATTTCATCTACTTAAAACCCTACAAGATGATGCTGTTGAAGAGCTGCACTTAAAATGTCAGAAAATTCAGAAAACAGCATAGAGTGGGAAAGGTCAGTTTTCATTCTAATCCCAAAGAAGGGCAATGCCAAAGAATGCTCAAATTGCCATATTTTTTTATTTAACTTATATGCAGAGTACATCATGTGAAATGCCAAACTGGATGACACAATTTGGAATCAAAATTGCTGGGAGAAATATCAACAATCTCACACATGCAGATGATACCATTATAATGGCAGAAATGGAAGAAGAAATAAAGAGCCTCTTGATGAGAGTGAAAGAGAAGAGTGAAAAAGGTGGCTTAACACTCAACATTCAAGAATCTAAGATCATGACATTCAGTCCCATCACTTCATTGCAAATAGATAGGGGGAAAGTGGAAGCAGTGATTGATTTTCTTTACTTGGGCTCCAAAATCACTGGGGATGGTGACAGTAGCCATGCCATTAAGAGACACTTGATCCTTGGAAGAAAAGCTGTGACAAACCTAGACAGCATATTAGAAAGCAAAGACATTGCTTTGTTGACAAAGGTCCATATAGTCAAAGCTATGGTTTTTCCAGTGGTCATATACAGGTGTTAGAGTTGCACCATATAGAAGGCTGAGCACTTAAGAATTGATGTTTTCAACCTTGGTGCTGGAGAAGACACTTGAGAGTCCATTGAAATGCAAGGAGATCAAACAAGTCAGTACTAAAAGAAATGGGCCTTGAATATTTATTGGAAGGACTGATGATGAAGCTGAAGCTTCAATATATAGACCACCTGATGAGAAGAGATGACTCATTGGAAAAGACCCTGATGTTAGGGAAGATTGAAGACAGAAAGAGTAGGGGGCAACAGAGGATGAGACGGTTGGATAGCATCATCAACTAAACGGACATGAGTTTGAGCAAATATGGGAAATACTGAAGGACAGAGAAGCCTCAAATTCTAAAAGACACTGCTGCTAAAGTGCTGCACACAATATGCCAGGGAATTTGGAAAACTCAGCAGTGGCCACAGGACTGGAAAAGGTCAGTTTTCATTCTTATCCCAAAGAAAGGCAATGCCAAAAAATGTTTGAACTACCACACAATTGCACTCATCTCATACTCAAGCAAAGTAGTGCTCAAAATTCTCCAAGATAGGCTTCACCAGGATGTGAGCTGAGAAATTCCAGATGTTCAAGCTGGATTTATAAAAGGCAGAGGAACCAGTGATCAAATGCCATCATCCACTGGATCACAGAAAAAGCAAGAAAATGCCATAAAAAAAAACACATCTATTTCTGCTTTATTAACTATGCCAAAGCCTTTTACTGTGTGGATCACAACAAACTGGAAAATTCTTAAAGAGATGGTCACCTTACCTGCCTCCTGAGAAATCTGTATGCAGGTCAGGAAGCAACAGTTAGAACTGGCCATGGAACAACAGACTGCTTCCAAATTGGGAAAGGAGTATGTGAAGGCTATATTTTGTCACTTTGCCTACTTACCTTATATGCAGAATATATCAAGTGTAGTGCCGAGCTGGATGAAGCACAAACTGGAATCAAGATTGCTGGGAGAAATATCCATAGCCTCAGATATGTGGATGACACTACGCTTATGGCAGAAAGCAAAGAGGAACTGAAGAGCCTCTTGATGAAAGTGAAAGAGGAGAGTGAAAAAGCTGGCTTAAAACTCAACATCCAAAAAACTAATACCATCGCATCCAGTCCCATCACTTCATGGCAAATAGGTGGGGAAACAACAGAAACAGTGACCGACTATTTTTTTGGTCTCCATAATCATTGCAGATGGTGATTGCAGCCATGAAATTCAAAGACCCTTGCTCCTTGGAAGAAAAGCTATGGCCAACCTAGACAGCATATGAAAAACAGAGACGTTAATTACTTTGCCAACAAATGTTTGTCTTGTCAAAGCTATGGCTTTCCAGTAGTCATGTATGGATGTGAGAGTTGGACCATAAAGAAAGCTGAGTGCGGAAGAACTGATGCTTTTGAACTGTGGTGTTAGAGAAGACCCTTGAGAGTCCATTGGACAGCAAGGGGATTAAACCTATCAATCCTAAAGGAAATCAGTCCTGAATATTCATTGGAAGGACTGATGCTGAAGCTGAAGCTCCAACAATTTGGCTACCTGATATGAAGAACTGACTCACTGGAAAAGACCCTAATGCTGGGAAATATTGAGGGCAGGAGGAAAAGGGGACAATAGAGGGTGAGATGGTTGGATGGCATCACCGACTCGATGGATATGAACTTGAGCAAGCTCTGGGAATTGGTCATGGATGTCAAAGCGTGGTGTGCTGCAGTCCATGGGGTCGCAAAGAGTTGAACGTACGTGAGTGACTAAACTAAACTGAGAAAATCTGGTGTGTTTCTGTCCATGGTGTCACAGAGTTGGGCATGACTTCATGACTAAGCAACAATATCTGCTAAATAAAATTAATTAATATAAGAAACAATACAAAATTTAAATGTCTCCATTTTTCACTTTTCAAAGCTTATCTAATGCTACTTTTAACTATATATACCTATATATGTCTATGTATACATATATGTGTGTGTGTGTGTGTCTATGTTTGTGTGTGTGTTTGGGCAATTTATAAAGCTTATATTGAAAGTTATCCCTTGTGAAAGTTTGGTCTTTTTTTTTTATTTTAAGAATGAATTAAATTTAGTTTTAAAAGTAAAATTAAAGAAAATACTTTGTTAAAACTTCTGAGCAATGATTAACTTTTTTTTATAACTCACAAAGTCCTAAAAAAATGATCAACATGAGAAATAAAATTGTGACATGAACTAGAACTATCTTATTTCTAAGGTGTCTTTTTACCAAGTGCATATCAAATTTCTATGTGCCTCAGAAGTACTGGGATGGCTTGTTAGAAAGACAGGCTCCTGGGCCCCTCTCCCAGATTACTCTGATTTTTAGGTCCATGGTGGGGTCCAGAAGTTCACATTTTTAATCAGTTCCCAGGTGGTGTCAATGCTACAGGTCTAGGGGCCATGGTTTGAGATTCACTGCTCTTACCAAGTGTTTATTCATTACATTCTCTGACTGCACAAGGCATAGAAGCCAAAAGATTGACTCAGGATGAGGCAAGATGACAGAAAGCATTCTCTTCTTTTGAATGTATAGAGATAGGTCTGGGAACCTCTTTCAAAAAAAAAAAATTGTAAAGTCATAAGCTCATTCATTGCAAGATACTATTCAAAATAAACATAAATGCAAGACTTTATTAAAGTAAAATTATTTTTACTATTAATATACAAATGGTGAAGAGTGACAATTTTGATATACTGTAAGCCATACTTTCAATGTCTTTCATAAATACAAAACTTCAACATTTGCAGTATAATTTTTACAGTTTAGACATATATACACAGCATTTCATAGGGACATACTCTATTGAAACAAAAAGAAAATTTTGTGGTCGCTAACTTAACAATATAGAATTTGAATGGCATATATAAGTTAAAGAAAATAAAAGGCAGCATGTTTTAACACATACTGAGCACAGCATAGAATTCACATACCAAAAAATAAGATTCTTTTTTAAACTTTATTTCTAAGTTTACAGATGCCTAACAGAGTTTAGAGGCAAATGCTAAACCATGAACATCCCTTCAAAACTTGGAATAGATATGTTTTCTCTTTAACAGTACCATTTATTTTACATAATGCCTGTTTTTCTCTAAAATAACTCCTATTTGCAAAGTTGAATCATAGCTTCTACATATGTTAACTCTCTTCTCTGGATTTCTGTAAGTTTCCTCCTTTGCATCAGTATTATTGGCCTTAATTTTTATCTATACAATCGTCCTTGTCCTTGCTCCAACACTTCTCACATGATGGTCCTTCTTACCTAGTCCTAGTGTCAGAGCTCAGTTTGCCTTTCTGAATTCTTTCAGTTCTTTGTTTCATCTATTCTCCAATGTCTGGTTGTGATTGAAATGCTCCAATAGTCAATGCTTCACTTTTCCAAGGAAGGCTAAGACCAGATGCTAAAAGATATATGCTTTAATTTTAGGAAAATGATTAAAATAAGTGGCGATATT
This sequence comes from Bubalus kerabau, assembly GCF_029407905.1. Lineage (NCBI taxonomy): Eukaryota > Metazoa > Chordata > Mammalia > Artiodactyla > Bovidae > Bubalus > Bubalus kerabau. The sequence continues at coordinate 61,629,085 of NC_073625.1, forward strand.
AACTTTGTATGGGCAATTTTTATATTAACTATTAAGAACATCATGTGCTTAAAATCCTGAAAATATTTAAGAAATTACAGTAGTTGTACCAACTAATGTACTTAAGGTGTCAGTAAAATCCTATAATGAATAATAAACAATTTTTCTAAGGATATTAAATATGTTTACTAAATAAATATTAAATGTTGCATATAATATGAGCTTAAGCGAAGAAATTATTAGCATTGTGTGTAATGTTGTTAAATAGCTGCATCTAATGAGAAAATACAATTTTTAAAAAGAAAGAAGAGGAATTTGGAAGGAAATCATATTTTGTTCAGCAATTGCTACGTATGGACTCAGTTACATGTGTAATCATTTCATCTCAACATTATTAAGTCTGTAAGTAGAAGACATTTTTGAGAGATTTTCACTTTAGGATTGAAGTGTTTCATTTCTATGAGCCTTCCACAGTTGAATTTTGGCATATGTTAACACATCCATATGTGATTTCAGTGTGAAAGACAATGCAATAATGATTCAAAGGGTTAATATGAAGATGCAAATCTTTTCTTTCTAAAGATGAATAATGCAATCCATCTCATTTAAAAACTGTAATTTCATCTACTTATAAAGTCTGTTGAATAAGCTCTTTGGATATGATTATGAAAAAGAACCCATGAGGTATTGAAACTGAGCATTTACATTATTCTTCATGAAAAACAACATTGCAAATTTAATATGTAATTGTAATATGCTATTTCAATATTTCCTAAAATTAAGAAATTGAGATTGTTCTTGCTACCACTTCAGTTGTAGATATTTTCATCAATTATTATCATCAACAATAAAGGATGGTTTATGATCCCCAGTCAAATACATAACAGGAATAATGTAGACCCAAGTGACACCATAATAATTTATCCTATTTTAAATAGTAGTCTGTTGTCTTTGTTTCACAACTAGTAAAACTCAATTTCAACAATATCTAGAATGTATTTATTGTCTACAACAATGATACAGAACAATCTAAGTATGTTTTATGTGTGCATTAAAAGAATTGCTTTATCAAGAGTGGAAATAAGTTACACAGAATAATTTGTTTTATTGAGATTTTGTATTCAAGGTGAAGTAGCCTGAACTGAGCTTATTCACTAAATATAGATAAGACAGTATCATTCAAGTGTCATAGATATAAGCAAAATATATCAATAGAGATTGCAGTTCTTTTTTCTTTTAATAAAGATCATGCTAATCTAAAGGCACAAATACCTCTTAATTATTTAAAATAAGAAGCATAAACTTAAGGTATGAGTATAAAGTTACAATTAATTATTGGCACTCAAATAAATAATTTGATTAATAAAAATCTTCTATTTATATAAATGTTTAATTCAAAGACCAAGATTCATGTAAATGTTTCTGGATCAAATAGCCTTTGAAAAAATGCTTTCGTAGGTATTAGTAGTAAAAAATGCAGGAAAAATTGAGAAGCATTACATTAATATTAATGTTAGATGTTAGAATCAATTGAATGTCCATAAGTCAATCCACAAAAATAATAAATAAATCTTTAGAAATCAAAATTTTAAAATTTCTTTGCAGATCATTGTAAAGTACATTGACACATTAATTTGTGCCAGTCTTAAAAACAAAACACATATTAAAATTCTAATATTACTTTTCTCTCTTATATGTCATTGAATATAGATTGTCATTGCCTAATTGCACATAACCTATCAAGAAATACCAGAATTTTCAGTGATATTTTTGCTTCTTTGTTTAAAATAGCACAGCGTTCCAATTATTTAACACTACCTATATTCAGTTCAATCTTTTGACATTTTATACTAACATTTAAGAGTACTCTCAGACATTAAAAATAATATTTATACAGATGTATGGATATGTTTAGTTTAGAATAAGAATGAAAAATAAACAGATCATTTCAGGTCTACTCATATTTTACAATTTACTACAAACCAGCTCTCATTTTGAAACTTTTACAAGTAGAGTCATTTGGAGTATTCCATTGAAATGCTTAAAAAAAAAAAGAAACAAACAAACAAAAAAAAAAGGTTTATCACACTATAGCCTTGCTGTTGCAGGGCATGGATTTCAAGGACAAGAGATAAGGACCACTCAGACAATTGAAACAATGCACTGGAAACAGTCTGTTCACAATTAGTTTCAGATTATCTGTTAACTTCAGATCATCACTCCACATTGGTGGCAAAAAATTTAACAGCCTACATATTTATATATAATGACTTATATATATATATATAAAATAATTATTTAATCAAACTGCTTTATGGTGAAAAGTCCAAAGAAATGACAGAATCAGAACTTTCAGACTGAGGAAACAAAAATCTTTGTTCTTTATAATGATTTCTCTGCTCTTGAAGTATAGCACAGATATCACAAGAGTAAACATGCTAAACTGCTTTCTTAGTTTCTCTAATTCTTTCACTGTATTTACTTTAAAACCATGTAGCCCTATCCTGGAAAAATAAACATCCATGCCGATTGCTTCCTGGACACTTTGCTAAGCCCAGTTACTCTGCACAAACTAATTCAAGTATTTTTTTTTTTTCTTAGTTTTAGCACATTGATACAAAAGGGAAAACAAAGGAAAAAGAAAGTAAAATAAAGCAAAGAGATGATCAGAAAAGCATAACTTAAACAGCAACAGTCAAATTCATCAAGAGACCAGATAATTCCTACTCAAATTCCTAGGTAGGCACAGGAAGTTTTTTCTTGAGGATGTGCCTGAAAGGATAGCAAGGAGAGATTCCTGCATCGTATAACCCTGTACATCACGGCAAGGACACTGTGGAGATTTGGTGCCTGAACGTGCAGATGGGCACCTTCTGTCCTCTAATAACTATAGTTTTGGAGAGTTAGCTGTCTCTAAGTTGACAGTTTTAAGCACTTTGTAAATAAAAGTGTTCATGAGTGATGTTAGTATTACACTTAATATTTGTCAAAAGATCCCCATAGAGAGATGCCCTAAAGCAGCAGTATCACTCTCCACTGTGAAGCCTTTCCTCCAACGTTCTATTGGTCTGCATTTCCTAACCTGTCTATTATAGTTAAGCTTCACCACCTGAAACACGAAAGGTTATGAATGTGATGGGACCTAAAGAAACCTTTGGCTCTCTAGGGTAAGAAGTAACCTAAAACTTGCTCCCGTTTGGTATGTCTACTTATAATCATAAATACATATTTTTAACCTCATATATAAGTGAAAAGTATTTTTCAGCCTTTTACCTCTGGGAGCTTGCATAGCTTGGAAGTTAATATGTATTTATTCTGGTACATATTACTAATAAGTAATATTAGAAAATTTGTGTTGATTATCTGAGGAATTTCTTCAACCAAAATTGTTTATCAAAATCTTAAAATGACTTCTAGCTACCACATCCAGAATAAAAACACATAGTGGCGATTTAATCATTTGTCACTGACACTTTTATGGCAATGTTTAATGTTAATTTCTCCATAATTTAACCACTAAGGATTTTAAGTTCCATTAGCCAATTACATATAATGGTTAACCTATAACACTGGGAAAATGAATTTTTAAAGAGAGATTATCTAAAATAATGGGGAAAATGTATCTGAGGATGTGATTTGCAGTATTTAAACACTAAAGACATTTTTTGATTAAAATTAGTTTAAAAAGTAAAAGATAACCACATATATCACATTTATAAATATATCAAGACAACATTGATATTGTTCCCATTTCAGTTTACTTTATTTGAAGCTGAGGGCAAAAATCAATATTATTTCACTTGCAATACATTTTCATTGTGTGTAATCCATTATGAGTGAATGTGGCATCTATAAGAGATAGAGATTTATGGAATCTTTCTAATCTAATTTTACACACAACTAATATTCGTTCAAATGGGTAACAATTTTGATCTGGCACTTCAGCGTCTATTTATTAACAATTAACATTGAACTAGCACTGTAATTATAACCTAAAAAGAATTTCCCAAAGTATCTCTCAATATTTAACATCTGCTAAAGACAACTAGCTCCTTCAAGCCCAAATTCCCTGAAGTTCTCTGGATGAAAAGTGTAACCTTAAGTATTTTCATCTTAACCTGAAATCCATTTTAATAATCTATTTGCCCAAAATTGTACTAAAAAACATGCAGGGCTTTTTTATACATTTAGCTCACAAAGCTTTTGTTTTGCTTTTTCTTAAACTCCTATTTGTGGAGAGGTTGTGGTAGGAAATACACTTCTGAAGAAATAGAGCATTTTACCTATATAATAAATTGCAGTACTTCAATCATAGAGTCAATTGAATACACAAGAGTTGGTGCCAGTCAGGTCTCTATTGAAATTCATAACAAAATAAGCAACAACAGTACAACAATAACAACAAAAGGAAATGGACCGTGGGCAGGAAGATTGGATCTTATGTATACGTGTACAAGCTATTCCAAGCTAGAAGTTTGCCAAGAAATTAAGGTCAGTGGAATAATTTTGGTCATAGGGTCACTGCAATCCAAATGCTCTTTGTAGCATTCATCATTCAAGACTGTAATCTTCCTGTTATGCTTTGCTGTCATCTTCTTTTGATTGAATGATGTCATTAGAAACCTTAATTTCTATCGTTTCTGAATTTAGGCCTTCTTTCCCATTTTCTTCTTTTAAAGGCAATTTTCTGGAAGAGAATATAAAAATAATAGACAATTGGCTAAGGCACTTTAAGTGATATCCATAAATATAGAAATTATTGTTTTGTAGAAGGAAATGGAGTACAATTAGGTGGCTCAGATGGTAAAGAATCTGCCTGCAATGTGGGAGACTGGGATTCAATCCCTGGGTTGACAAGACTCCCTGGAGAAGGGAATGGCAACCATTCCAGCATTCTTGCCTAAAGAATTCCAGGGACAGAGGAGTCTGGCAGGCTACAATCCATGGTGTCGCAAACAGTGAACATGACTAAATGACTAACACACACACACACACATTAGAATGAATTAAAAAAATCAGGTTTGATAAAGTAATAATTAAGTTACAAATAGAATTCACCTCTGTGACTTTAACCTCACCATTGTATGGAATAATGAATGCTACTGTGCTAGTTCCTCTGGGATGTATTTGCAATTTTTTAATATATCTGAATGAGAAGAGAAAGCCATTGTCTTCTGAAAGTCAAAGCTATTACATGAAAACAAAACAATCAAAAGTAAGTCATTTCATTGCTGGGAGTGAAGTATCATCTATCTTAAAACTATTCCGTCAGGCTCTCTTTTATGATTATTATAAATAGTGCATTCAGAATTCTTCTTGTCTGTTTTTCCCAAGAACTGAAAATATCAGCCATAAAGGAGTATAAGAACAATGAGTTACTTCTAGCAGCAAAATATACAGAAACTTAGAGCTTAAACAGGAGTGCAGCAAGATGTTTAATATCAATATATCTCTTACAGAAGTATTTACTATACTTGTAATTAATCAGTGTTTTCAATTAACTCTTGGATGGTGTATTTTTGTATATGTATATTTTATTCATTACTTATGTTTATGTCAAATTATATTTTTAATGATTACTGTTAATTTTGTTATTTTTATGTTAAATATTTTTAAATTGAGAATCAGAATAATTATTAAATTATCTTGCTTTGATTTTGTTTTGTTTTCTTTCAAAATATAGCCCTGTTCTATATAAGGGCATTTTCCTAGCCAGCTTTCATACACCATTATATCATAGTAAATGTTAACTAACAGGTAGGAAGTTTCTTTATTGTATAATATTTTGTTTATTGAAAAGATTTCTGATTTCTGAAGGGGAGTGTACAGAACCCACACTAAAAAACTACCTCTGCAAGAGTCAACTTCAAATTAGAGTGTAATAATCCCTAACTGAAGTCATTAAAAGGGCCTGAAGATTTAAACCAAAATTAAAGCTTCAGAGTAGTACTGCTACCTTTGTCTAAATATTATTATTATTATTTTTCCCCTTGAGTGAAGATAAAGAGGATTTATAAAAAAGTCATTTTCTTCACCTGTGACAACACTCAGCCTTTGATTTAGGATGAGAAGCATAAATCAAATTTCTCTCCAAGAGAATACTAGCTAGTAAAGAAAAATGATTTTTTTAACAGTAAAATATAAATGTTGTTTTGGTGAGCAATATTTAAAGAATAATGTGATCACCCTGATTTTGGCAGTATCAAATATTTTCAATTGTTATTGTTGTTCAGTCACCAAGTCATGTCCAACTCTTCACAACCCCATGGACTACAGCATGTCAGGCTTTCCTGTCCATCACCGTCTCCTGGAGTTTGCCCAAGTTTCTGTCATTGAGTCGGTGACGCCATCCAACCATCTCATCCTCTGTCATCCTCTTCTCCTTCTGTCTTCAGTTTTTTGCAGCATCAGGGTCTTTTCCAATAAGTCAGCTATTGGCATTAGGTGGCCAAAGTATTGAGGGTTCAACTTCAGCATCAGTTCTTCCAATGAATATTTAGGGCTGATTTCCTTCAGGAGTGACTGGATTTATCTCCTTGCTGTCCAAGGGACTTTCAAGAGTCTTCTCCAGCAACACAGTTCCAAAGCATCAATTTTTCAGTACTCTGCCTTCTTTACTGTCCAGTTCTCACATCCAGAGAACTGGATGTGAATGTCTTTACTGTCCAGTCTCTCCACATGACTACTGGAAAGACCGTTGCCTTGACTATCTGCACCTTTGTTGGCAAAGTGATGTCTCTACTTTTTAACACACTGTCTAGGTTTGTCATAGCTTTCCTATGAAATTAGAAGCAATTGTCTAATTGCTTAGACATTTGCAGTGGTTTTAGAGCCCAAGAAGACAAAATCTGTCACTGTTTCCACCTTTTCCCCTTCTATTTACCATGAAGTGATGAGACCGGATGCCATGATCTTAGTTTTTTTTATTTTTTTCACTAATGAGTTTTAAGCTGACTCTTTTACTCTCCTCCTTCCCCCTCTGGAGACTCTTTTGACTTTCTGTCATTAAAGTGGTATCCCAGTAATCAAACTGAGTTTCATCCAGCCGGGCATTTTGCATGATGTACTCTGCATATAAGTTAAACAAGAAGAGTGACAACAGCCTTGACGTACTGTTTCCCCAGTTTTGAACCAGTTTATTGTTCCATGTCTGGTGTACCTTTCCGCCCTTGATTTTCACTTCTCTTTTTCTTCAGCTTTCTGTAGAGCCTACTCAGACAACCACTTCGCCTTCTTGCATTTCTTTTTCTTTGGATTGGTTTTGTTTGCTGCCTCCTGACCAATATTACAAACCTCTGTCCAAAGTTCTTCAGGCACTCTGTTTACTAGATGTAGTCCCTTGAATCTATTTATCACCCCCATTGTATATTCATAGGGGATTTGATTTAAGTCATGCGTGACTGGCCTAGTAGTTTTCCCCCACTTTCTTTAGTGTAAACCTGAATTTTGCTATTAAGGAGCTGATGACCTGAGCCACAGTCAGCTCCAGGTCTTATTTTTGCTGACTATATTCATCTACTCCATCTTCAGCTAAAGAATGTAATTATTCTGATTTCGTACTGACCATTTGGTGATGTCCATGTGTAAAGTTGTCTCTTGTGCAGTTGTAAAAGCGTGTTTGCTATAATCAGTTCTGATATATAGCTGTATATAGTCCTGTTATATATTCTGTTCTCTTGGCAGAATTCTGTTAGCCTTTGCTCTGCTTCGTTTTGTACTCCAAGGCCAAACTTGCCTGTCTTTCCAGGTGTCTCTTGACTTCAAACTTTTGCATTCCAATCCCCTATGATGAATCAGACATCTTTTTGGGGGTTAGTTCTAGGAAGTCTCCTAGGTCTTCATAGAACTGATCAGCTTCAGGTTCTTTGGCATCAATCATTGGGGCATAAACTTGGATTACTGTGATGTTGAATGGTTTGCCTTGGGAACAAACCGAGGCCATTCTGTCATTTTTGAGGTTACACCCAAGAACTGCATTTTTCATTTTTTTGTTTATTATAAGGGCTATTCCATTTCTTCCTTTGGATTCTTGCCCATAGGAGTAGATGTAATGGTCGTCTGAATTAAATTCACCCATTCCTGTCCATTTTAGTTCACTAATTCCTAAGATGATGTTTATTCTTGCTCTGTCCTGCTTGACCATGACCGATTTACCTTGATTCATAGACCTAACATTCCAGGTTCATATGCAATACTGTTCTTTGCAGCATCGGATTTTACTTTCATCACCAGACACATCCACAACTGGTCCCGCATCTTCCTTCTTCCTGAAGCTGTTAGTAGCTGTCCTCCAGTCTCCCCAGCAGCACACTGGACACCTTATGACCTGGGGGGTTATCTTTCAGTGTCATACCTTTTTGCTTTTTATACAGTTTGTGGGGTTCCCATGCTAGTATATTGTAGTGGTTTGCCATTCCCTCCTCCAGTGGATCACGTTTTTTGTCAGAACTCTTCACTATGAGTGGTCCATCTGGGGTGGCCCTACATGGTGTGGCTTATATCTTCATTGAGTTATGCAAGCCCATTCACCATAAGGGGAATATATTCAGTTGAATACTGCTGTTATTACTTTCTAATAATACCTTTGTTTCTAAACATTTTAACCTTCATATTCATGAACATCATCTTTGCACATGTCCATTTTTGTGGGTCTGGCTGAAGTATTAGTCGTGGTTTTAATCAAGTTCTGCTGGATGCAGAATTAAGTAAATAACATAACTTTGACTGGAGACCAAGCATCATTGAAATAATAGATTATTTAACAGCATCTCTTCTTCTTGACAAACATACATTTAAAAAATAGATGTGTTTATTTCACACTATTTATTTCTATTTTACAACTCTGTATTCATAGTCAAATGAGTAACTAATTTCCTAATATATTTTTATTTTGGTAAAATCAATCACATTTTGAAAGTATCACTTTCTTAAACAGCAAGATCAGTGCAGGAAAATCCAAATTTGAAACATGCTTCCATTATTCTGCTATATTTGCATAAACTTATGAATATTTATTTATTTATTTATTTTTATGGGTGTACATGAGTTCCCCATCCTGAACCCCCCTCCCATCTTCCTCCCCATCCCATCCCTCCCAGTGCACCAGCCCTGAGCACCTTGTATCATGCATTGAACCTGGACTGGGGATTCATTTCACATATGATAATATACATGTTTCAATGCCATTCTCCCAAATCATCCCATCCTCGATGAATATATATTTAAACAGGAGATTTTCTCCTACACTGAAACAAAATCTTTATGTGAAATATCTCAATTTTGATATTCACATGTACTTTCATTGAAGAAGAAACATCGTTTTAAAAATGTTATTTGTCAAGACATGCTATTGATAATGATAATGTGATAGTTTAAAAATATTTATCCCAAAATAATTAAGGATTTCAAGCTACATACTCAGGTTCTGTTAGTGGTGTGGTTTCATTTGGCTCATTTACTGGGCTCCCATCTTCATGATTAGTAATTCTTTCATCCTCTGTTCTCATCTCCACTATTGGTTCTTTTGATCCATCTTTCCTAGAAAAATAAAGAAAAATAAAATCTTACCTATAAAATGTAAGAATGGATGCATTACAGAACATAGCTAAAAATCTCCACAAAATCTCATCACCCTTTAAATAAATCCAATGTGGCTAGAATGGAATATTTACTAAGAATCTTTTTTCCATTGAAATTTATCTAGCCAAATATTGTTCAGAAAAAAATAGAAAGAAGAAATTCCATTTTGTCAAGAATTCTTTTCCTCAAAACTGTGTTAAATATTCCACAAAATAATTCAAATTTAAAATTTGATCACTCACTTTCTTTGGGGAAATAAATAAAAAATATGTTGATACATAAAATTTATGACATGAGGTATCTGGGTATAATTCCCTTTTCCCATGTGGTAGCAAAGGGGGCTGGATTTGGGCATCCCTCTTTATGCGTGTGGAAAAGCAAATCACACACTCATGGGGGCTTCCCAGGTGGTGCAGTTGGTAAAGAATCCACCTGCCAATGCAGGAGACAAAAGAGACACGGGTTTGATCCCTGGGTCAGGAAGATCCCCTTGAGAAGGTAACACTCCAGTGTTCTTGCCTGGAGAATTCCATGGACAGAGGAGTCTGGCTGGCCCTAGTCTATGGGGTTACAGAGTCAGACACAACTGAGCACACATGCACTAGAATACACACACATATACACACATTGACTAGTCACCTGCTATTATTGTTTCTATTTTATTCTTTTTACAACTTGCTTATATAAATCTGATTAGGTAAATTCTCTTCTAAAAAGTTAACATTTACACAAAACATTCTTATTTATTTATCCATTTGATTTTTTTTTTTTTAAACCAAAGTGTGTTTCCCATCAGAGTAACAAGCCAATAGCAGGGACTAGTTTGTTTTTCCTCACATTTGTATCTCTGAATCTTAGATGTGCATGTGCTGCCTCTTTGTGACCCTATGTTCATAGCCTGCCAGGCTCCTCTGTCCATGGGATTTTCCAGGCAACAATACTGGAGTGGGTTGCCATTCCCTTCTGCAAGGGATCTTCCTGACCCAGGGATCAAATCTGTGTCTCTTACATCTGTAGTGGCAAGAGTGTTCTTTACCACTAGCGCCAAAGTGCCTGGTTATCTAGGTGTTCAATAGTATTTGCTATTGCAAATCAATGCTTGGGTAAGTGAGAGTATACATGTAGTTTAAGAAAATATTAATCATTAGCCATTTTATAAGATAAACTATGAGAATTCAAGATAAATGCTAATTTACAATAAAGGCCAAATAATGGAATACTCCAGGAGTTTATACAAATGCTATCTTGTATACCATCGACTTTCTCATTTTTTCTGCAATGTAATATTCTTCAAATAAAGATGCTCTAAGTATGTAGTTAATGTGTTTTGAAATGAATATACTCAGTCTTATAACTTCTGATCACATCAAAAGACTAGTCTAAGAATGCTTGAGATCATGTTTAGAAAATAGTATATATGCAATAAATCAAATTAATTATATTCTATCTCTCATTGAGATTTTCTATATATTTTTTAGTTGAAACAATGACTTTTTGAAAAAGTTAAAAACTTTTTCCCTAAGGCGGGGGAAATCATGATTTTAAAAGATATGATGAACAACAAGCATGACATAAACCATGTACTTTCATCTTTCCAATACTTTAAGGTTAATCGATCTCAGCAGGAATTACAAACAGAAGTGTTGGTGGATAAACTACCAATTAATAAAGTCAAATAGAAGCAAACGACAGAGCTTGGATATAGCAGGTTGTTTTGCACATGGTCACCAACATCCTTCTAGACAAGTCAGACAAAACAAGAAGGTTCTTTCTGATTTCTCTCTTGCTGTCACCTCAAAGTCAAATCAGCTCCCAGTAGTTGACTCTACCTCGTCTATATCTGGATGGTATACTCTTTCATATGTCTATATACTACTATCTTGGTACAGAAGACCATGTCTTTCCACCTGAAGTATTTAAAGATTCTCCTATCTAGTCTCCCTAACTTTATATCTTTCCTTTACACCTACCAACTTTCCAGTAATCCATTCTTCAAAGCAACTAAATAAATCTTTAAAAAATAAAATAAAAACTGTTATTCACTTTCTATTTAAAAAACATTTAACCCAACAAGATTTAATCCTTTTGTACTCAGACAATTCTCCTAACTGATATCGGTACCAGTTTCTTTACCTGTCTTACTCCACTCAGATCCAATTTGTGCTTAACATAGTCCGCTCATTCCTGCCTTAACAGCCTCTGTACCACTGTTACACCTGATTAGAATGCTCTTCCTCTTGATCATTATATTTGTGACTCTTGATCACTCACTTTTCAGTTTAGTTTCACCTCCAGCTAGAGGTCTTTAGTGACTGAAACTCTAGTAACAGTATACCATTCTGTTTTTCTTTATTTTTTAATACTTATCACTATCAGACAGTTTTATTTTTACCATTTATTATCTGTATTCTTACATTAAAATGTAAATTTCATGTGAATAAAGTTCTTGTTTGTTTTGTTCACCACTTTATCCCTAGGTTGTGCTTGTTACCTAATACTTGTTCCATTTAGTTAATAGTAGAGCAAGAATGAATATATACAAAATTCAATTTTGAGTCATGTGTGCATATATATGAATCATCTGTATATAATATATGTATAATTATGTTAAATAGTATGTTGTTTTCTGTATATGGGAAAATGAACTAAAGCTAAATTTGGTGATACACTTCTTTAGTTAATCAGGCAATTTAAAAGTACAGCAAGTTATAAGAAAGTATATGTTTTTAGGAGGATAGCAAGAGATAGTGAATAGGAATGGATCCCACTGTATTTACTATGTCATATGTTCATTATTCTTTCAAGCATTAAAATAGTCTAATTTTATTTTGTTCTTTGCTATCCATTGTGTCCAACACCTGAGCAGGTGACTCTTTGGGATATTTAAACTAATTTTTTTAACTGAAAATGTGTACTATTCAATTTACTATCCCTTGGTGAGGGACAGGGAGGCCTGGTGTGCTGCGATTCATGGGGTCGCAAGGAGTCGGACACGACTGAGTGACTGATCTGATCTGATCTGATCTGATCTGAAGGTGAAAATATTCCTTACATAATATTCATAAGAAATGGTCATAGATGAAATGCCTAGTAAGCTTGAAATAGGTTTGGAGATTAAAAGCAAAACAAAACAATGCAGCCATGCAAAAATGAATTCTCCTCTATCCTTAAGTCTAAGAAATAATGCATGAAGCCATAAAATGCCTAAATATATGAATCAAGAATGAATAGAAATGACTCAACAATAAAATGAAATGAATCACTGACAGAACACCATGAATGAATTCTAAAACATTATGTTGAATGAAAGAAGGCAGACACATATTAAGTTTTATAAAAGCTAAAAATGATCTATGATGAAAAAATCAGAATGTAGTTGCCTGGGAGAGGGGGAGTTACCTGCAGTAGTGTGGTCTTGTCTGGGTAGGAACATGAGAGAACTTTTGAAGTTGATGCTAATATGGAACATTTTTTTGCATATCACTCTAAGTTTTGCATAAAGGAAATGTAAAGTTTGAACTCCTTGTAGTGATTTAAAAAGTTTTTCATTACTGTGACGCAGATGTCTGATACTCACAGGTATGCAGCTTTTCCTTCTTCAAGTTCTTTACTTTTACCACTGGAGCCACTTTTCTTTCCACACATTCTCCTGGTGATGCACATCAATAACCCACACTGTCGAATAAAGAAGCAGCTGACATCTGTTACCACCAGGATTAACAAGAGTGCGGCGACTCCCAGACCAATGACCGCTCCAAGCCCAAGACCATTAAAAAGTGTGTCTTAAAAATAAAAGAAAATAATTGTATTAAACCTCAAGTTAGAAAAGATTATACAGTTATTTTAAAAAAGAAATCATCTTATCTGAGAAATATTCAAGTTAAGAGACAGGAAAATATCTACTAGCACACTTCAATTTCATGAGCTATTGTCTGGTTTTCAAACAATGTTTTAAGCAACTGACATGTTAGAATTTGAAATATCTCTTACAAATTTTCTTCAGAAAAAACACTCTAACTCTAGTTTACAGTATACTTCTTGATTACCTTTGGGAAGATAATGAATATTTTATTATAACCCTAATTGTACTCTACAAGAAAGTCAGAGTCATTTTTGGATCATCACTTTGTTCAAAGAAAAAATGTAATCAAAACTCCTGTAAGAGATGTGTTAAATAGATGTTCTATTTGGAATAATTTTAGTTTTAAGACTTAGTCTTGAAATGATGCTATAGCACTTTGCTTTGACAGAGGATACACTTTAAAATATCAACCTAGAAATATTTCAAAAATCATCATTTTTATCAGAATCTAACTACTTTTCAACGTGTTAGTTTCTGCTGTACAACAATGTGAATCAGTCAAATGTGTACATACATCCTGTCCTTGAGCCTCCCTCCCACCACCCCTGTCCCGCCCCTCTCTGTCATCACAGAACAGAGCTAAGCTCCCTGTGCTATACAGCAACTTCCCACTAGCTATGTACTAATATTTTACACATGGTAGTGTGTATATGTCAATGCTACTCTCTCAATTTGTTCCATCCTCTCCTCCGTCCCCCTGTGTCCACAAGTTCATTCTCTATACCTCATCTCTATTCCTGCTCTGCATCTTTTAAAATAAATGATTTATTTGTATTTCTCCAGTTAATAGTTTAACAAATAACATTAGACCAGAGGCAAACTTTAACAGAGTTGTGAACTTTCTGAAGTCATATCCAAGATGGACTCGATGAACATGAGTTTGAGTAAGCTCCGGGAGTTGGTGACGGACAGGGAAGCCAGGCATGCTGCAGTCCATGGGGTCACAAAGAGTTGAACACGACTGAGTGACTGAACTGACTGACTGAAGTCATATCATGAAAAGGTAGGGAAAGATGGGAGCCACTTTTTCATGACATGTGGTTGGAGGAAATTCCACAAGTCATACACAAAGGATTCATGAAGGAGGTGATAGAGAATAGGGTGGAATAGACTGACTGACAGAGTAGAAATGGCAAGAGGGATAATGCAGCAAAAATGAATCAAATGTTATATGCCTGTAGTTGAATATGGGGGGCAATTCCTCAACTATAACAATGCAGATAGGAAAGAGAGCATAATGGAAAGATAGAAGATTAAACTGGAGATATTGTGTTATCTAGAGGTAAAAAGCAGAATCATATGACAATTGTATAAAATTGTTCAAAATGACCGTGATAATGTTACAATTTGCCTACATAACACTATAAACTTATAATTATCATTTTAAATGATAAAATACATTTACCACTCAGCATCATAGCATGCTCAATCTGTGAGTAGTATGCAATTCAAGTGACAGATACAGAAGCAAATTTGGGTTTTGCAAACACTACTTCTGAAAAAAATATATGTGCAAAATAAAGATTTTTCTAAGTCATATTTTTAAAGTTAGGTCTAATATATTTAACCATGACTGAAGAAATTGTGATCCAAAGGAACTGATATAAGAGTTCTTATGTTGAATTTTCCACTAACAGGCCAATCTTGAATATATCAAACCCGTCTGAATACTAGTTTATTTTTCTGAATTTCATGTCTAAATTTATTTTTTTTCAGGAAATGTATGTTATTTATATTCCTTAATAGGCTTCCTTTGTGGCTCGGTGGTATATTATAGAATCTGCCTGCCAATTTAGGAGACACAGGTTTGATCCCTGGGTTGGGGAGATCCCCTGGAGGAGGAAATGGCAACCCACTCCAGTGCTCTTTCCTGGGAAATCCCGTGGACAAAGGAGCCTCGAGGATTACAGTTAATGAGGTCACAAAAGAGTGATACATGACTTAGCAACTAAACAACAACAACATATTTCTTAACACTCCCAGAGCTTGCAGGTAGAGTAATAAAAATCCTTCTGTGACATGGTGCATGGCACTTACTCAGGCAGCCTCATGGTTCACCTGTGCTAGAACACAGATATTCCTGTACAGCATTCCGTGTTGTTGCAAATAAGAATTCTTTAAGCACAGAATCAACAAACCTGGAACTCACATGCCCTTAAAAGGTGTCATTTTCATTACAATTATTTTATTTCCCATAACTAGAAACAGGCAATAGAAACACAGTGTTGGAGGAAAAAAATTTTTCATGCCTTTTTCAGAATCTGCTTCCCCTATCGAAGTTTACCATGCTATTTAGATGGTTTTAGTGTAGAAAAATTGGCTAGTGCAAATCCAGAGAAATTATTAACTTTGATAGAAGTATTCTCTTATCCCATGAACCCACTTTAAGGAAAGACTAGAGAAACAAAATATTTTTCAGCCATGGGAATTTGATATTTTTTCATGCAAAGTTTCAATATACAAATGGACAATGAGATTCCAAATATTATTTTTAAATTTTCAAAGATGTATCTGTATGCACTATTAAGAAACCTAGTGCCTCATGCTAGAAAAATAATGTAACAAGAAAACTAGGATTTGTTTCAGCACTTTAAACAATTATACTTTTTCTTCCATTATTCCTTTTCAAATATAAATTATCCTCACCTAAATCTACTGTTACAATAAAGACAATTGACTTATGAGAGATCTTTGATTTTATGTAAAGCAAAAGATATGTTTTTCAGTGTTAATTTGTAATCACTTTGGATTTGCCTCACATGATTCAACTACCAAAGCTCGGATAAGAACAGTAGAAAAATAAAGATTTGATTGTTAGCCCATGTGGATATATTGACTCAAATGACATTTGAACTTCAATCACTTCTTTCCTTCTTCATTTATATTCCTCTCACATGCATACCTAGTCAAAGTTTTAGGCAACGAATCCCACAGCTCAATGATGATATATATGGTCAATGACATAAATCCCCATTTAACATTTTTAAAATGTGAAGACTTGCTTTGTTCAGAAAGGCACTGAATCTGGCATCACAAAATCCTGCTTCCATCACTTATTCCCCCATATCCTTTGCTGAGTCAGTTAACTTTTCTCTAAGGCTGAGATGCCTCTTTATTGAAATGGGGACAATTTGGAAAACAATCTCCACAAACTAAGCCATGAGGTTGTTGGAAAGACTTGTGAATATAATAATGTATTTAAATCACAAGGTAAAAATTTAACAAGTATTAATATTATTATTACAAAATTCTACGGAAATGCAGTACTGGTGAAAAAATTGACCATTTGAAATTAAATTAATTCAATAAATATATTTCTTCATCAGCAACCTTCAGAATCTCTTGTTAAGCATTGATTATTCTTTTTTTAATATAAATTTCTTTATTTTAATTGGAGGCTAATTACAATATTGTATTGGTTTTGCCATACATCAACGTGAATCCGCCATGGGTATACATGTGTTCTCCATCCTGAACCCCCCTCCCACCTCCCTCCCCGTACTATCCCTCTGGGTCATCCCAGTGTACTTCCGAGAATACAGTCACTGTTTTGAAATGACTTAGTTTTAGCTAGTTAGCTTTTAAATAATAAATATTTTACTTGTGACCTTTTCAGTATTAAACCAGTATATTGATCTGCTTCATTCCTGAGTTCAAAAAAGTGCTTAGAAACATTGTATTTGTAAAGCATCTTATGGTGGGGGAATATTGACTTTAAGAGCTATTACTTTTTTCCTAGAGAAACAAAGTTATACCTTTTTAATTAATTATTACAAAGTTGGATGACTAGCTAAAATTACTTTTTAAGGAAAACTAAATATATATTTTGTCACTGCAAAGAATAGGCACGGATATCAAATAGTTTTATGCAATAAATATTTAATTACATTATTCTGTGAAAGCTTCTTTTAGCTTAACAATATATTTCAGTTCAGTTTAGTTCAGTTGTGTCTGACTCTGCAACCCCATGAATCCCAGCATGCCGGGCCTCCATGTCCATCACCAACAATATATTTAAATGTTTATATTTTCTCATATTCCATGAAGTTAAGCTATAATAATTATGAAAGCTAAATTTTCTAATATTTTCCTTATTTCTTTTGCTACCAACTTAGTCTATTGTAAAAGTTCACTTATTTGTCTGGACTTCTCACAAAGTCATTACCATATATAGCATTGCATTACTAGGATTTGGGGACTAGGAATGATTTATTTCCTTAGCAACATAGAAAAAAATCTTTATAATTAAATTATGGTTTTAATTACTTAATACATTGAAACTAAGCATGACAATCATTTAAAGGATTTTAAAGCCATCTTTTCTTTTTAGCTTTCCAGAATACTTACATATGTGCTTTATGACTTAATTTTTATTTAGCTCCATTAAAAAAACAAAAATATTTTCAGGTCTCCACATTACAAGATAACCCTTAATATTAGATCTGTAGAACTGAAGACTATTTATTTAGCATGCTGCTGCTAAGTCGCATCAGTTGTGTCCGACTCTGTACGACCTCATAGACAGCAGTCCACCAGGCTCCTCCATCCCTGGGATTCTCCAGGCAAGAATACTGGAGTGGGTTGGCATTTCCTTCTCCAGTGCATGAAAGTGAAAAGTGAAAGTGAAGTCGTTCAGTCGTGTCTGACTTTTAGTGACCCCATGGACTGTAGCCTACCAGGCTCTTCCATCCATGGGATTCTCCAGGCAAGAGTACTGGAGTGGGGTGCCATTGCCTTCTCCGTTATTTAGCCTGAAGGCATGGCAACCCACTCCAGAATTCTTGCCTGGGAAATCCATGGACAGAGGAACCTGGCAGGTGACAGTCCATAGGGTCTCAAAGAGTCAGACACAACTGAAACAACTTAGTATGCATGTATGTATATGTGTGTGTATATATATATATATATATATATATATATATATATATATATACACACACCACATTCCATGGCTCCTGGGATCCTAGTTCCTGAACCAGGGATTGAACCCAGGCCATGGCAGTGAAAGCACCGAATCTTAATGACTAGATCAACAAGGAACTTCTCAGTTTTATGATTATTTTATACCTATGTTTAAGTCAACATTTTGTATTGAATACTCAGCATCAAATGGGAGAAGGAAATGGCAACCTACTCCAGTATTCTTGCGTGGAGAATCCTAGAGAGCCTGGAGGGCTGCTGTCCATGGGGTCACACAGAATTGGACACGACTGAAGCAATTTAGAATGCATGCATGCATTGGAAAAGGAAATGGCAACCCATCCAGTGTTCTTGCTTGGAGAATCCCATGGACAGAGGAGCTGGTGGGCTGCCGTCTATGGGGTCGCACAGAGTCAGACACGACTGAAGTGACTTAGCAGCAGCAGCAGCAACAACATCAAATAGTCAAAAGATGGTAATAAAACTAGTGAATAAATTAAAATGTGTAATTTGCTTGCATAAACATGTCAATATCCATTGTTTCTATGCTACTAGTAGAAAAACAACTATTTAAAAGTGGTACAATAATGCAAATAATTATTTCTTGCTTTTCTTTATTTTTCTTGAATCTTTGTTTTCAGCTTCTTTTTTGGTGTTCTTTTGTATTTCTCTTTGAAACGGGATTTCATATTAGAATTAATAAAATATAAATAATTTAGGTGTCAAAAATTCAAACATCTATTTGTACATACATATTTTATTATTGAAACCAAATATGAGAATCAGTCTAAGACAGTTTTTACAACATCCCTCCAAGCTGCACCTCCCATACTGTGAAAGTTAGGAATTGGCTAGCTAAACCAATATGTAGCCCAAGAGGTTATGTAATTGCAATTTAATAATCATCAAAATATAAAATCAAAACACTAAAATAAGGGAAAAAAATCACATCTGTCATATGCGTGATTTTTTTCATATTTCTGTTGCAGAAATTAGCTTGCTGCTGCTGCTGCTGCTGCTAAGTCACTTCAGTCATGTCTGACTCTGTGCGACCCCATAGACGGCAGCCCACCAGACTCCCCCGACCCTGGGATTCTCCAGGCAAGAACACTGGAGTGGGTTGCCATCTCCTTCTCCAAAGCATTAAAGTGAAAAGTGAAAGTAAAGTCGCTCAGTCGTGTCCGACTCTTCGAGACCCCATGGACTGTAGTCCACCAGGCTCCTCCGTCCATGGGATTTTCCAGGCAAGAGTATTGGCTGCTGCTGCTAAGTCACTTCAGTCGTGTCCGACTTTGTGTGACCCCATAGACGGAAGCCCACCAGGCTCCCCCGTCCCTGGGATTCGAGTGGGACTTAAATAATTTTCCATGAAATATTGTTTGATGCTAATATTTAAAAAAAAAAAAACAGTACATTTTATTTATAAAAGTACCATTGCTTTTTGATTCTTAAGTAGTTCAGTTTTTTATTTAACTCTCTATAGGTTGAGAATTACTTCTAGATGTATAAATTTCTGATAAAAATATAGAGGAAAAAAACATTTAAAAATTTAAAGGGAGATTAATTTAAATTTAAATGGTCCTAAATGGAGATCTGGATGTTGCTCCCAGAATAGTGGTAATTATTTTCATAAATTATAGTGCTAAATATACCCTGAGGTAGGAAATGGCAATCTACTTCAGTATTTTTGCCTGGAAAATCCATGGACAGAGGAGCCTGGTGGGCTACAGTCCATGGGATTACAAAGAGACAATTATTACTGTGCAACTGAGCACACACACACACACTGATAAATACAGTTAAGTGTACAAAAGACTACAAGGGAAGTTTTTGTTGTTCATCATGACCTTGAACAAATACTAATCTCTTCTACAATAGAGGTAGGTCTATTTGTCTCCTGTTTACACTACTCTTCCTTCCTCTTGCCTAGTGCATCATTTTCATATATCAAATGATTTATGGAAAACCTAGGTATAAATCTATACGCACATATATTTCATCCTATGTGGAAAGAGAAAGAGCAGGCTGCTTTCTACATTTGAGCTCCTTCTAACCTGTCTTGGGGGACTTTCCTGGTAGTCCAGTGGTTAAGACTCTGAGCTTCCATTGCAGGGGGGAGGTTCCATCCCTGGCTTGGGAGCTAAGATCCTGCATCCCATGCATGCTGTGTGGCCAAAAGAAAAGAAAAGAAAACAAGCTGTGTTGGTCAGCAACTCAGCTAATTTTAAATCAGACATCTGGATTATCTGTAGACTTTTGTGTCTATATAGTTTCATTATTTTTTTTTAAAGAACTATTAATTCACTTAGGCTTCACAAACCTTCATTGAGTGCTTCAAAATTAGTTCAGCATTAGAGGGGTTTCCTGATACGTACTAAAAGAGATTAAAACTAACATAAGTCTTTAGGCTTAACATACATTGATTTAAGTCCAGTTTTATTTATGAAGCATAAGTTTCCCTAATTTAATTTCATTCATTGGATTCCCCAAAGCACAACAAAGGAACAAAAGGTAAGATTTTTAGATTAAGAAGGACCTAGAGTAATCTTCATGCATTATAAAAGGTACACTCTAAGGTAATATATATTTTAAAAGAAAAACTATTAGATGAAAACATAGGCAGAACACTCATTGACATAGTTCACAGCAAGATTCTCTTTGACTCACCTCCCAGAATAATGAGAATAAAAACAAAAATAAACAAATGGGACCTAATTAAATTTAAAAGCTTTTGCACAGCAAAGGAAACTATAAACAAGATGAAAAGGTAACTCTCAGAATGGAAGAAAATAATGGCAAAAGAAGCAACTGACAAAGGATTAATCTCCAAAATAAACAAGCAGCCTATTATCAGAAAAACAAACAACCTAGTCAAAAAATATGTGGAAGATCTAGACTGACATTTCTCCAAAGAAAAAAAACAGATGGTCAACAAACATGAAAAGATGTGCAACATTGTTCATTAATAGAGAAATGCAAAACAAAATTATAATGAGGTATCATCTACCCCAGTGAGAATGGCCATAATAGAAACATCTATATATAAAACAAAAATGATGGAGAACACTTGGAGAAAAGGGCTTCCCTGGTGGCTTAGTGGTAAAGAATCTGTCTGCCAATGCAGGAGCCACAGGTTAGATGCCTGAGACAGGAAGATCCCCTGGAGAAGGAAATGGCAACCTACTCCAGGTTTCTTGTCTGGGAAATCCCATGGACAGAGGAACCTGGCATGCTACAGTCCATGGAGTTGCAGAGTTGGACACAGCTTAGCCACTAAACAACAACAATGCTTGCACTGTAGGTGGAAATGTAAATTGATCCAGCCACTATGGAGAACAGTATGGAGGCTCCTTTAACAACTAAAAATAAAACTACTGTATGATCCAGCAATTCCATTATCAGGGCATATACCCTGAGAAAACCATAATTCAAAAAGATACATGCACCCCAATGTTCATACAGCCCTACTGACAATAACCAGGACATGGAAGCAACCTAGGTGTCCATTGGCAGAGGAATGAATGAAGAAGTTGTGAGATTATATATATCTATATATATAAACATAATGGGATATTACTCAGTCATAAAAGGAAGAAATGTCAGTTGAAATGAGGTGGATGAACCTAGAGCCTGTTACACAGAGTGAAGTAAGTGAGAAAGAGAAAAGCATATATTTCAGGTTAATACATATATATGAAGTCTAGAAAAATGGTGCTGAAGAACCTATTTTCAGGGCAGGAATAGTCACAGATGTAGGGGATGGACTTGTGTACACAGCAGGGGATGAAGAGAGTGGGAAGAATGGAGACAACAGTACTGAAATATATACATTACCATGTGTAAAATAGATAGATGCTGGGAAGTTGTGGTATAGCACTGGGAGAACAGCCTGGTGCTCTGTGACAACCTAGACGGGTGAGATGGGAGTGGATGGGAAGGAGGCTCCAGAGAGAGGTGATAATATGTATACTTCTGGCTGCTTCACATTGTCAAATGGCAGAAACAACACAGCACTGTAAAGCAATTATCCTACAGTTAAAAAAAAAAAAACTTATTAAAAAGCATACCTACTGCTCTAATTAAAAAGTGAACTTAAGATGTCACATAGTGTCTTGCTCTGTTATTTAGATTGTTGCTTTCCAAAATCACTTGTCATTCATATACTTGGAAATGATCTTAAACTGATTATTTAGTGTTCTGTGATATTTTTATAGGATCCCCCAAAATTAACAAAGAAGAGGAAAATATAGTAAAAAGAGCCAAAGTATAGAAACCAGATTAGGCTCTAGACTATATCAACAGAAAAAAAGTATTTTTAAGAGACTTAAAAATGTTGATAAACTTTACAGCTTTATCAACAGTGGCGATATTAAAAATGAAGTATAAAAAGAATATATTTGAATCATTTTTAATGAGGTGGATGAAACTGGAGCCTATTATACAGAGTGAAGTAAGCCAGAAAGAAAAACACCAATACAGTATACTAACGCATATATATGGAGTTTAGAAAGATGGTAACTTATCGTTACCCTGTAAGCGAGACAGCAAAAGAGACACACATGTATAGAACAGTCTTCTGGACTCTGTGGGAGAGGGAGAGGGGGGGATGATTTGGGAGAATGGCACTGAAACATGTATAATATCATATATGAAATGAAAAAATTTAAAAAAATGAAGTATAATCATAGTATTGCCCACTATAGATTAAGCTGCAGTCTTTGCATCTTTTGACATAATCCACTCAAGAAAGAAAATAATCTTTTCAATTCTGAGGAGTTGGGTAGAGAAAAGTTGCATTTATAAGACAATTTCCTATGGGGAATACCTGACTTGCTAAACAGAACTTATTTGTCTTTAGGCTTGATAGTTTTATCTCAGTTATATTCAATGAAGAATCAGGCATATTCATAGAAATATTATGTACTTTAGGTTTTTAGAAAAACGGTTCCAAGTATCTACTTTTATAAATTTGAAACAACATGACTTCTGCAAGTGTAGTCACAAGGAGAAAAAACAACGAAGACTTTTATTCAAGCATGTTATAAAATTCACTATTAAAGGGTGAACTTTTGAAATGATTGATATAACAATCTAAGAACAATGTCCCACTCTTTTCATTTCTCCACATACCATAGTCCTCTTCTATGTCATGACCATGGGTTTCCTGTATTTATACTGACTGTTGTTAATCCTGAACTGATGGATCCATTCCATTTAATGTTTGTTAATTTTTTAATTGGAGGAAAATTGTTTTACAATGCTGTTTGTTTTTGCTATACAATTGATCCATTCAATTTGAATTCACATTTGATAAGCTTGTTTGGAGGGGTGAATTCGCATTTAGAGTCAGACCCCATTTCTGCCAGAGACACTCAGAGGGCTCAGGCAGGCCTTGTGCGCACCGGGACCTGGGGACCTCAAGGAAACTGGGACAAAACTGTGCTTGAGCGTCTCCTGTGGAGGTATGGGTCAGAGGAGGGCTGCTGCAAGGATGGGGCCACATGAAAAATGCTGGGCTGGATGAAGCAAAAGCCGGAATCAAGGTTGCAGGGAGAAATATCAATAACCTCAGGTATGCAGATGACACCACCCTTATGGCAGAAAGCAAAGAACTAAAGAGCCTCTTGAAAGTGAAAGAGGAGAGTGAAAAAGTTGGCTTAGAGCTCAACATTCATAAAACTAAGATCATGGCATCCAGTCCCATCACTTCATGGCAAATAGATGGGGAAACAGTGGAAACAGTGACAGACTTTATTTTGGGGGGCTCCAAAATCAGTGCTTATGGTGATTACAGCCGTGAAATTAAAAGATGCTTGCTCCTTGGAAGGAAAGTTATGACCAACCTGCGGCTGCTGCTGCTAAGTCGCTTCAGTTGTGTCTGACTCTGTGTGACCCCATAGATGGCAGCCCACCAGGCTCCCCCATCCCTGGGATTCTCCAGGCAAGAACACTGGGGTGGGTTGCCATTTCTTTCTCCAATGCATGAAAGTGAAAAGTGAAAGTGAAGTCGCTAAGTCGTATCCGACTTCGCGACCCCATGGACTGCGGCCTACCAGGCTCCTCCGCACATGAGATTTTCCAGGCAAGAGTACTGGAGTAGGTATGGCCAACCTAGACAGCATATTAAAACGCAGAGACATTACTTTGCTGAAAAAGGTCCATCTCGTCAAAGCTATGGTTTTTCTAGTATTCATGTGTGGATGTGAGAGTTGAACATCAAGAAAGCTGAGTGCCAAAGAATCGATGCTTTTGAACTGTGATGTTGAAGAAGTCTCTTGAGAGTCCCTTGGACTGCAAGGAGTTCCAACCAGTCCATTTCCTAAAGGACATCAGTCCTGAATATTCATTGGAAAGACTGATGTTGCAGCTAAAACTCCAATACTTTGGCCACCTGATGGGAAGAACTGACTAATTTAAAAGGACCCTGATGCTGAAAAGATTGAAGGCTGGAGGAGAAGGGGACAATAGAGGATGAGATGGTTGGATGGTATCACCAACTCAATGGACATGAGTTTGAGTAACTCCGGGAGTTGGTGATGGACAGGGAGGCCTGGCATGCTGCAGTCCATGGGGTCACAAAGAGTCGGACATGACTGAGCGACTGAACTGAACTGAACTGAACTGAAGACTGTTTGACACAAATGTTTGAAATTCTGAGGTTTTTAATGTCTGATCGATATCTCTTTAATTGTATTAAATAAAAAGAGAGAACCACTGCAAACTATAACAGCAAGGGTGATTAAACATATCATTTTCTATTAATCCAAAATGTTTTAAAAATTCAAACAAACTCAAGAGCTACTACGATTGGAATTAATACTCTCTCTCCAATCCAAACCACTTTTTTCATTGCTTCCCGTACAACCAAAGGGCTTGCCTGGTAGCTCAGTTGGTGAAGAAAATGCCTGCAATGCTGGAGACCTGGGTCCAATCCCTGGAATGGGAAGATCCCGTGGAGAAGGGAATTGCAACCCACTCCAGTATTTTTGCCTGGACAATCACATGGACAGAGGAGGCTGGCAGGCTATATAGTCCATGGGGTCGCAAAGAGTCAGACATGAGTGAGTGACTAACACATACACACACACACGACCAGAGGAAAACTGAATATCTCCTCCTATGACACATGCTTTTATTTTAAAATAACATTATACCATATTGATCTTTTGAGAAAAATGCAATGTATAATTACAAAACATAAAAAATAGAAGAAATTAAAGTTATAGAAAACAAACATTGATGGAAATTACTTTCATCTCCACCATTTTGTGGCCAACACACTACAAATGGAAATATCTGTCACACTTTTATTCTGTTTAATTATTAATGAAATGTGGACAATAATTCTCATATAACCTAGCTAAAATATTCTTTGATAATCATATATGAAGGTACTTTGGAAATTCCAAAACACCATAAAAATATTACTTCACAAACCTCGTGGCTCAGATGGTAAAGACTGTGCCCGCAATGCACGAGACCCAGGGTTTGAGCCCTGGGCCAGGAAGACCCCCTGGAGGAGGAAATGGCAACCCACCCCAGTACTCTTGCCTGCGAAATCCCAGGGACAGAGGAGCCTGATGGGCTACAGTCCACGGGGTCACAAAGAGTTGGATATGACTGACTAACACAAATGATCACTTTGTTTATGGCAAACTTATTATTCATCACTTGTTTATAGTATCTTCTTTTAAAAAATTAGGATTTCTCTTCTTTTACTCTACATCTTCCTAGATTTTAGCAAGTATAAATACTTTAAAGTTGCTAGCATACATGAACTATGGTGCATAAAATAATTGTAAATAAATGTTTATATTTTACATGTATTTTTTACTATTTTTGATAAACACTATTCATTAGGCCTAAGGTTTTGGTATATTTTCATTCTTCCAGTTCTAGATGTGCATCTCACTGTGACTAAAACTTGAGAAGTTTTTTAGTTTAATATTATTTTTTAATTTTTTCATTATTTGTATAGTAAATGTACCTTTATGGTCATTGCCTTACTTTTTCTATATGTCAAATTAAAATCTTTCCCAATCTTTGAAAGTCTGATGTCAAAATTAAACAAACACAAAAAGATAATTATTGATAATGCTCTTATTGTCTCTGACAGATAACACTGAACAAGCTGGTTTTAGAAAAGGCAGAGGAACCAGAGATCAAATTGCCAACATCTACTGGATCATTGAAAAAGCAAGAGAGTTCGAGAAAAACATCTATTTCTGCTTTACTGACTATGCCAAAGCCTTTGACTGTGTGGATCACAATAAACTGTGAAAAATTCTGAAAGAGATGGGAATACCAGACCACCTGACCTGACTCTGAGAAATTTGTATGCAGGTCAGGAAGCAACAGTTAGAACTGGACATGGAACAACAGACTGGTTCCAAATAGGAAAAGGAGTTTTTCAAGGCTGTATATTGTCATCCTGCTTATTTAACTTATATGCAGAGTACATCATGAGAAACGCTAGACTGGAAGAAACACAAGCTGGAATCAAGATTGCCGTGAGAAATATCAATAACCTCAGATATGCAGATGACACCACCTTTATGGCAGAAAATGAAGAGGAACTAAAAAGCCTCTTGATGAAAGTGAAAATGGAGAGTGAAAAAGTTGGCTTAAAGCTCAACATTCAGAAAACGAAGATCATGGCATCTGGTCCCATCACTTAATGGGAAATAGATGGGGAAACAGTGGAAGCAGTGTCAGACTTTATTTTTTGGGCTCCAAAATCACTGCAGATGGTGACTGCAGCCATGAAATTAAAAGATGCTTACTCCTTGGAAGGAAAGTTATGACCAACCTAGATAGCATATTCAAAAGCAGAGACATTACTTTGCCAAAAAGTTTCGTCTAGTCAAGGCTATGGTTTTTCCTGTGGTCATGTATGGATGTGAGAGTTGGACTGTGAAGAAGGCTGAGCATCGAAGAATTGATGCTTTTGAACTGTGGTGTTGGAGAAGACTCTTGAGAGTCCCTTGGACTGCAAGGAGATCCAACCAGTCCATTCTGGGATTTCTTTGGAAGGAATGATGCTAAAGCTGAAACTCCAGTACTTTGGCCACCTCGTGGGAAGAGTTGACTCATTGGAAAAGACTCTGATGCTGGGAGGGATTGGGGGGGAGGAGGAGAAGGGGACAACAGAGGATAAGATGGCTGGATGGCATCACTGACTCAATGGACGTGAGTCTGAGTGAACTCCGGGAGTTGGTGATGGACAGGGAGGCCTGGGGTGCTGAGATTCATGGGGTCGCAAAGAGTAGGACATGTCTGAGCGACTGAACTGAACTGAACTGATACTCAGTTTGTGAACAAAAATATATATAATGTATATTTTATATATATATATGTATTTCCTAGGTGGCACAGTGGTAAAGAATCAGCCTGCCAATGCCAGAGATGCAAGAGACACAGGTTCATTCCCTGAGTCGGAAGATCCTCTGGAGGAGGAAATAGCAATCCACTACAGTATTCTTGCCTGAGAAATCCCATGAACATAGGATTATATATATATATAGGTATAGAGGTAGGTATATATATACCTATATGTATGTGTGTGTATGTATGTATATATAGATAGATAGATAGATAGATAGATATGTATGTATTCTCTTCACTTTTGTCTATTTTAGCTCATCATTAGCTTTGAGTTTTTGGGTTTTTTTTTTTTTTTTAGTTTTGAGGTTTGAATCACATTTATTGTTATTTTTATAGTTAAGGTTATTTTGCACAATATTTTAGACATGTAAATATCCATTAAAATAAAACAATAAGATTAAATCTCTTAAAAGTTTATTTTAATATGAAGTGGATCAAAGTCTCGTTTGTTTTAAATTATGACTATACTTGCTTTGTGTTCTAATCATTTATTTTGTAGTATCAGTTCTTTTTTGGACAATTCTTGTTAATAGTATTTATGAGATAAAAGTAATTACATCATTCAACTTTTTGACAAAATGTGCTCATTAGCAACTTTTTCAGTTCAGTTCAATTCAGTTCAGTCGCTCAGTCATGTCGATCTCTTTGCCACCCCATGGACTGCAACATGCCAGGCTTCCCTGCCCATCACCAACTCCTGGAGCTTACTCAAACTCATGTCCATGGAGTGCCCGTAAACATTCACTTTATTCAGATATTTAATTGCTTATTGAGCTAGTTGTACAAAAACCGTGTGGGTACAGTGTTCTATCTCACATGTTTTTCAGGGTACGATTTAAAAGGAAAATGTACATAATGCTAGTATATCTGTGCTGGCTGTGAAGAGAGTATTGTCATCAGTGAAGACAAAACTGCAGTCTTTTATAAAGGATTGCACTTCAGGCAAATAATATTGGAATTTTAAAAGGGTAAAATCTTAAAAATATATTAAAAATAAAGACTGTTAGATACTTGAAAAAAGTACATACTTGTATGTAATTACACCAGTTTATAAGTGCTTTGGGACTTGTCTTAGGGATTTTTGGCTTTTAGGATCACACAGAGGTAATTAGCTGTGTTTTAAATGAACACATATTAAGTTCATTGGCGCTCTTTATATGTCTACAAACATATTATAAAAGTCATGTTGGAGATCCATAGTTACATGGAAGTTTATATTGTATGTGATTTTCTAGCTTTCTGGTTCTTTGATAAAACCCTTTGTAGTATTCCTCATAAATTTAGGAATTGAAAATTTTCAGATTTTAAAAGATATAAGCAAAATTCACCAATAATCTTTCAACATTACTCAGACATATCAATAAAGCCCTGTGTTATTTTTTATATATGTTTTAAAAGGAAAAGGAAAGTGAAATCGCTCAGTTGTGTCTGATTCTTTGCAATCCCATGGACTGTAGCCTACCAGGCTCCTCTGTCCATGGGATTTTCCAGGCAAGAGTACTGGAGTGGGTTGCCTTTACCTTCTCCAGGGGATCTTCCCGACCCAGGGATGAAACCCAGGTCTCCTGCATTGCAGGCAGACAGTTTACCATCTGAGCCACTAGAGAAATCCTCATCTATGTTTTAAGTCTTCAGGCTATTTTTGGTACATCTTAAAAAGGTAGTTTTGTCTTTTGTGTGTGTAATCAGTTAAGCAATACTGATGTAGACAACTTACTACCTACTAGCGAATTTCTTTTCATACAACCCTAGTATTTGGGAGGTGAAGATTGTATTTTACAATTCCTGTATACTATTTTCTAGTCGTTTTGATTTTTCTGTCAAAATGATATTACATGTATAATGATTTTTTAAATGCATAAATGCAATGGTAATCTACAATTTCCTTTCAAGTCCCTTTTCCCTACTAACAGGAGAGATTTGGAAGATGGTATCAAGAGGTAGCACTGATAAATCAGACTTATTTTTTTAAACTAAGTAACTGATTTGAGGTAAGAAAAAGCAGTTAATTGAAGATAATTGGTTTAGTAATGAAAAGGAAATTATACTTTACTATGCAAATTAATATGTGTAAAACCCTACACTCTTTTCTAAAAGTATATATATTTATTTACATATATATATATATATATAT
The DNA here is from genome assembly GCF_029407905.1 of Bubalus kerabau. NCBI lineage: Eukaryota > Metazoa > Chordata > Mammalia > Artiodactyla > Bovidae > Bubalus > Bubalus kerabau. The sequence goes on from NC_073625.1 coordinate 61,658,943, forward strand.
ATATATATATATTTACAAAGTAGGATTGTGACCGACATGTTTTTTCAAAATATTTTCTAGTCCTTTATATCATAAAACTTATCTTTTAGCCTAATGATAAATTGGTCAAAGACATATGATCATCCTATGTGATAATCATATGACATGATTATCATAATGCTATTAAACAATTCTATCAAGCTGTTGTGAGAATAAAAAAAGAAAAAGGCAAAGGACTCTCTTCACTGGGAGTTATTACCGTATTGATAGGGGTGAGTGAGAATGCTTTTCTAGTGGTGTAACATAGTGTGACCTGAGAAAATAGGTGGAAGAAGCATGGAAGCTGATGCTTAGTGGTCAAGGAAGGCACGATAGAAAAGACAACTTCTGACATGACACTGAAGAATAAGAAGTTTTCTGTGTGATTATGAGCCCATTTAAGTTAGAACATGATATGAGCAAAGAAGGAGATACATGAAAATATACAGTATAACCTGAAGTTAGCAGATATTTATGGATATTAGGGATTTGATATTGGGGGTAACTGGTGGAAGATGCTGATTAAGTGATAAATTATGAGGTTAAAAACAATGAACCTTTCAATTGAATAGACAAATGAAAAAATAAATCAACCAAAACAAAATAATCACCAACAACAAAACCTAACTGATCTTTTCTTAAAAGATGGTAAGAAGAGGCTAGAAACACATAGACAAGGAAATAAAGCCTGTTGCAATGGTTGGGAGGGGGGCTAGTAGAGGCTTGGGCTACAGCGCTAAATGTCCATCCAGCCTTCCCTCTCTCTTATGTCATACCTTTTCTATAATGCATATATACATGTCAATACCTGCCTGCTGTTGGGATTGAAGAAGCTAGAAGATAGTCTCATATTGTGATTAGTGATTTAATTCACATTAGATAATGTAGGGACTTCCCTACATTATCTATAGGGACCTCCCTGGTGGTCCAGTGGTTATGACTTCATCTTCCAATGCAGAAGGTACAGGAAGCTAAGATCCTACATGCTTCATGGCCAAAAAAATAAATAAATAAATAAAACAGAAGCAATATTGTAACAAATTCAATAAAGACTTAAAAAATTGTCTACATCAAAAAATATAAAAAGTAGACACTGTATAAGATAAAATATACTATATTTTGTATCATATATGTGTGTGTGTGTGTGTATATATATATATATATATATACCATAAATTATAATTAGTATGGGCTTCCCTAGTGGCTCAGATGGTAAACAGTTTGCCTGTATACTTATTCTATATACTTTTAATTAGAATGACATTTCAAGTGACTCATAATTTTGACCATTTTTAAAATATCTATCCAATCTCCCTTAAGGTTTTAGTATCTATCTTTTTTAAAATTTAAAACAATTCTGTATAAAAAGTGAATAATCTAAAATATAAAAAGTATTCTTCTTCTATGAGAATGCTGATGGAAACTTGTCAAGTTTTAATATGAGTTAAGGTAACATGTTTTAATGTAAGAAAGGAAATTAAAGAATAAAATAATTGCATTAATTTTGAAAATTCAACTTGGCTAAAAGAAATAGTAGATAACAACATTTTTCTGATAAATATTTCAAATAACTAAAAACTTAGTAACGAATATTTTATAATGGTTGAAAACCTGGTACAAATATAAATCATGGGAAATTGTGAAATATCTAAAGCATTTGCATAGCAGAATATCTATGCTCCTATCTACACTGACATTTCAAATTGCTAATTATGTTGGAAGGAGACCACCTTTCACAAAATCCTGTCCAAAAAATGGATAGTAATATAAAATATTTTTCTATATGATAATTATTCAAACTGATATATTTGAAGTTTATTCTTACCTCACTCACTCTATAATTTGTTCATATTCAGTTTAAATCTTATAGTATATGTTCAGTTTACTTTCATGGAATTATTTTTGTTATTTCACATAAGACAGTGAAGCTTTCATTGGTTAGTAGAAAAGGGAGCTTCTAAGAATGATATGAATATGATCAAAACAGATATTGACCAGTGTTAAAAAAAAGTGAATAGTTTAAATTTTAGGTCTTTGTTCACTCATTAAATGGCCAATTTCATTGTTTCTTTTAATATTAAAAGAGTATTCCCTATATTTAAAACAAGGAAATTAAATTTTCTTTATACAAACAGAAAATACCTTTTTTTCTTAAAGACTATATTACAAAATTGAATTACACTTGTATAAGATTAAACTAGAGTTTCCCAGGTGACTCAGGGGTAAAGAATTCACTTGCCAAGAAGTAGATAGAGATTTGATCCCTGTGTTAGGAAGACTGCCTGGAGAAGGAAATGGCAACTCACTCCAGTATTCTTGGCTGGGAGATCCTATAAACAGAGGAGCCTGGCAGACTAAATAGTTCTTGGGGTAGCAAGTAGTTGGACACGACTTAGCAACTAAAGAGCAGAAGCATCAATATTAAACTACAACTGATGTTTTACAAATTGTTTATTGAAATTCCATACAGTTTAACCTATTTATTATAAAATTCTTAAATATACATACTTTTGAATATTCTAAATTTATAAGACAATAATGTAAATGTGAATATATGAATGATATCATTTTTTAAGGAATTTATAACCTATTAATTTTACAAAATTTCCATTTTAACATGTATTGTATTGTGTCTTAGAAACTTCCTTTTCTGCATTGGGGTTAAATAAAAAAATTAAGCTACATTATTAAAACAAAACATTCTAAACATGTAGGGCCAATTATTATTGCACACTGCATCTGAATTACTATATTGTATACCATCAACTATAAAAATAGAAGTGTAGACTTTCACTAAGAAAAATAGAGACAAAAATGTTATTCATTTCATTTGGTGTAAGGATAAAACATGGAACAGCCAGGCAATGGAATATCATTCAATACTACAAAGACATGAACATGAAAAGATATAGGAGGAATTTTAAAGGTACATTACCAAGTGAGATAAGCCAATCTGAGAATATTACTTACTGTATGATTCCATCTATATGACACTACAGAAAAGGCAAAACTATGAACATCAGTAGTTGTCAGGGATTAGCAGAGAGACAGGGGTGAAAAGGCAGGCAGTGGACAGAGGATTTTTAGGGCACTGGAACTATTTTGTATGATACCATAATGGTGGATACATGTCATTGTATATTCATCAAAACCCATAGAATGTGCAAAACCAAGAGTAACACTTAATACAAACTCTGAGTAAAAAATGATGTCTCAATGTAGGTTCATTGATGGTAACAAAGGTACCACTCTGCATGATTATAATGGAGGAGGCTATATGTATATCGGGATAAGAGGTATATAAGAACTCAGTACAGTACTCTCAATTTTGGTGAAAAGTTGAAACTAGCCTAGAAAACAAAGTATATTTAAGAGCAGGAAAAAAGTTAATATTTTAAAATCTTAATGGGAATTGTTAATAGGCCTGAATCAACTGAAAATGTCTATAATTATGTTTATGTTCTTTAACAACTACCAAAATGTGACATACTAAGTTATGAGTAACACACAGGCAAGTCAATCACTTTCAGTTTCCTGTTTTTGTATGAGGAAATCAATAAATGAACCATACTGAATAGTGTTGTAGAGAAATATTTCTATTTCCTTAAGTAAACTTTCCTTCATATCTGAGCCATTTGATGGAAGAGTAAGTCTCAGGATAGTATATGAAAACCCAATTAATTGTTATTCTGTTTTCCAACAATAAGTACCAAAAGTATAATATTTTTCTCATCATTTTTCAAGAGCATCAGTGAATTTTGCATTTAATCTTTCAGGTAATGTACATATGCAGTTCAGCATGATGAAATTATATAGAAAGAAGCAATGGCAAATGGAAATTTGTCATTCAGAGATTCTTCAAACCAGAAATGCTAGTTTGAGGAGATAATTTTTAGTTCTGTTTTAACCACACTTAAAAAAATAAAAGAATATATTCTAATATGATTTTTAAAATAATTTAGTATTTCTCTTGTAATAATAAATGAGAAATCAGTAAAGAAGCAAGCATATAGCCACAGTGCAAATTATGTATTGAAGTTGCTTATTTTGATTTCTTAAAATGAAAAGGATAGATGTTGAAATGGAAATATCTATTTTAGCTTTCATTAGAAAGTAAAAATATTATTTTATATAAAGATAATATTATTTATTTCTACCAAAAATATAAATAAGTCATTTAAAAAATGTTTTTAGACAATTGTATAAAAATCAGAAAATAATAAAATTTAACTTGATACTCTAAGACTATATACACCATGTGAGTTTATTATACTGATCATGAGAATAAATGAAGCTTTATATATAAGTTGAAGTGCGAAATATAACAGCAGCTTAAGAGAAGTACCAGGACTACTGGAAGGCATGGTGGTCAGTTAATACACAGCCTTTCCTTTGCCAGAAAGTTTTTCCTATGGTCCAATCAAGAAGTCAAAGGAAGTAGGTCAAAGCTAGAAGATCATATAAGTAATAGACAAGAGATTTAGGTATACCTCCTGTCAGTGTAATTTGATAAAACAAACATACAAGGAAAACAGAATATGAGTAACTTGACTATGTCAATGACTAGTCATTCTCTGATCCTCAGATTGTTGCTATAATAAGACCCAGAGGGATGGAATGGGGGGGGGAGGGAGGAGGGAGGAGGGTTCAGGATGGGGAACACATGTATACCTGTGGCGGATTCATTTTGATATTTGGCAAAACTAATACAGTTATGTAAAGTTTAAAAATAAAATAAAATTAAAAAAAAAAGAAAAAAAATAAGATATTGGTGTTTTATTAGAATGCTAGAATATATTTGCTCAAATCTCTTTAGTTTCCTTAGTGGTCCCCCAAAATAAAGTAACATAAATCTAACCAGGTAACATAAAATTACTGTGACAGTCACTATGAAAATGTTCAAATATCCCCAGATACTTCCCATTTGATACCATATCATTTTTAAGGAGCTTCAGGAAAAATAAAAACGAGAACAGGAAAAAAAAAAAATTAGCTTACCTCTTTCTCTCTCCCAATATATAAAACGTCTATAACTATTTTATCAACTGAAAGAAGTTAAGCATTGTAACAAAATACAGATACTATAATTTTCATTTTAAAATGTATGCAAACATTTTAATGAGTGGTCTTTAAGACATATATTTGGGAGAAGGCTGTTCTGGATAAAGGAAGATTAAGCATGCCTTAAAATAATGCAAATCTTGAAAATGACTTTTTTCCCTTTTGTAATTTCTACACTATTTAATTTTTAACTGGAAATGCAACAATTGACTGTTTGTAAAATAGGAATATATATGCATGTGTTACCATACATGTATTACTTTGAGATATTGAATCTGATCAAGTTAGAAATGAAAACACACAAGACAGAAAAGGTTTGTACCAGTAATAAAGAAAACACATATAGCAAAGGTTTTCCTCAGTTTTCTTTATTACAACAATGGAGACACAGAAGTACAGAAAATAAAATGACATTTAATATACTATGAAACTCATGCATAGGATTACACAAAGTGCTGGATATTATGTCACAGGTTTTAAATAAGAGATGATATTGAGGACAATACATATATAACATACATTTTATTTTAAGAAAATAAGCTATGATGAAAACAAATGCAATTAAAATGATCAGAAATAGTCACTTTAAAACAGAACTGTTATATATAAAATCAATGTTAAGATGTGAGATAAAAATATTCTTGAAAGAAGTTCATGAATTATGGATGTTCTTTAAAAACAGTCATTTTCAATTTCTTACTTTTTAGGGAAAAAAAGGATTTACTAGAGATTTATTTCACCGTGCCCATTTAGTACATAGATAAATATGGCATAATTTAAAAGTTATGTTATCTCTGAATATTATGCAATGTTCCCAGTTTGTAACTATATTTCCATGACTTGAAAGTGGAGTGATAAAGAATAACTAAATTCAGTTTGAACATACACAAATAAAGAAAGTTTACAATGTATGTAGGCTTAATACAACCAACATTAGATTAGTTCATACTGAAAATTTAATTATACTTGAATGAGTATATCTTTAAAAAGTAGCTGGAATAATAGTCTAAAACAAAGACATGAGGACATCAGTTGCAGTTCAAATCACCTCAGGTTCATTACTTGAACTTTTGAACATATGTGTTTTCCCTGGCTATTTTGTTTTTCAATTTTGCTAACTAGTAGCTAAAAACTGATGTTCTAGAATAATCCACCCTTTCTGTAACATTTACAGACAGGTATTTTAGGCTTCCAATTACTTAGTTAATAACCATGAGGGAGGGCAGGATGACTACCAGAGATCTGTATCTGATTCATAATCTTAGGTAAGATAAAGAAACTAAAGGTGTTTGGAAAATAAAGCATTGATATTAGATTCTCATCTCTGATTTATTTCAGAACAATGAAATTAGATTGAATCCATTCTCCTACCAAAATACTGAGATGCAGTTTACTTTTATAATCATTATGTGTTATATTAAATTTTTTAAGCACGATGTAGTAAAAAGATATACTACATACATCAGCATGAATTATATGGCTGATTCATGTTGATGTATGGGAGAAACCAACAAAATATTGTTAAAGCAATTATCTTTCAACTAGAAATAAATAATTAAAAAAATTAAAGATGTTAACTCTAGAAAATTAGATGGTGGTTGGGCAGAAAATATGTTAATTAGATATTTGAAACTTTTTCCCGTTAGTTAAGACCTAATATTTACTGTTAATATCTTCTGAATTCTAAGATTATCAAGCATTAATAGTGATTAAATACTACTTCATTTTTAATGACATAATCAGCTGATTTAAATATAGGCTTTTTACCAATTTCAATTTATATTGAAATCATTCCAGGGCAATTTGTAGAATATTCATATCTCCAATCATTTGAAAATAAATTTAATCTACCCATTCAATGCATTAACTTTGTTTAAAGTTTTATGACATATATACATACCACAAATTCTGAAATTAAAAAAATTAACAGCAATTAACAGAAAAGGAACAGAAGAACTGCATCTTATTTATCCATGGCCAGAAATTGAGAGGGAAAGAGAGAGAGTAGGAGGGAAGGGAGGAAGGGAGAGAGAGAGAGAATAGTATAAAGAAAAATTAAGAAGGAAGAATGAAAGGAAATAAAACCAAGTAAGAGAAAGCTTACTTAATTTGTACTTATTCAAAAGTGGGTTAAAGGATACTACATTATGTCTCATAGATTTGAGCCGTAATAAAATGCATAAAATGACAAATTTAGGTATGAACTTTTCATCTAGTATCTTTATTCAGTGAATGGAATTCTAATATATAAGGGCTATGAAACATGTAAATTATAATATTTAATTTAGGCAGTGTCCTAAGAGGTTATTTATTTAAAACTCTTAATGCTGCTAAAATCATAATCAAAAACAAATAGTTGGGGAGTTTTAGATAATTTTATGACTAGAGATGTTGCTTAACTACTATAAACTGAAAATATACATAATATTAGTTATTTTTGAAAGGTAGATACAAACATATTTACTGCATTAGTGATGCAAATATTCATCTTGAATTGTTAAAATCATTTGTAATCTAAAAATTGTATTATTTTATTCTTAGTGTAGGTGTATCATGATAAAAAGAATGCTTTTAATATATTTGAAAGTAACCATCCAGATCTAAAAGTTCATGGCCTAATTCCTCCTCAAATATTTTATTTTGTTCAATATAAATGAAAAATCATAAATCTACCTGTCTAGATTAAAAAACATTGTAGAATTTTACTTACTTAAATTTTAATTTAAATTAAATATAATTAATGGGAATTATTAAATAGAAAATATGAGTTGTATAATCATATCCAAGTTGTATACTCTATGAACTACTATGCATACTTGTAATTTTAATTATTAATTTTAAAAGAAATGCCAAATGCCCAAAGTGTCAAAATTATGTGCAATTTGTGCAATTATTTTTATATAATTGACATATATATAATATGTTAATCCAATCTCTAGAATTTATTTATTTATTTAACATTGTTAAACCCTTGAGATACTTTAAGCTAATAAAAAAATTTAAGAAAAATAAAGTCATTAAGAGTTTCAATCGTGTTCATGTCTACCAGCAAAGAACACATATAAGTACATAAGTACACTTGCATAATAGTTTGGAAAAAAATATGGGTATAGGGTTTATAAAATGTTTTAATTCTCAATGAATAACAGTATTAGAACAGAAAAGCCAAAAATGAAAATTAATTTAAGGTTCTCCCATGTAAGACAATATTTTTTATAGGAAAGGTTTTATTGCTGCCTCCTAGGCATAATCTGTGAACATATCTGAAATGTAGTTTGATCGGCCTTAGAGCTATCTGATAAATAATTAGAGCTTGAATTGGGGTCGAGAGACCAGTAGGGATAAATGATAAATGGATAAAAGAAGATGAACTTGGAAAGGGTTGGAAGAAGAAAAATGATTTCAAATTTATATAAAAAATTAATCAGGATGCTCTATGTTCAAATAATGGTAACTATGCATAAGCAAATCAACCTAACTTTATAACTGGCATAATATGGTCTAAGCAAACTGTTAAAATGATCTAACATTTGACAATACAATACATACAACAATGAACATAGGTACATATTTCTGATTATATATAATGAATAACATAAAACTCACCTTACACACAAGTTCTTATTTATACATTTAGGCACAGAATTTTATTTAAAAATCCACTGGATTAAAAAAAAATATTGGATGATGCTAGGAGAATTTTTATGTCTTGGTTACCAATAATCACATTTCCTTAGATCTATAGCAGATTTCAATTAGACAAAACATACTGTCAGACTTGATGGTTGTACATAACAAAAGTAAAACTCAAGTAATAAAAAATATAATTCAGCAACATTTACATTTATTACAATGTAAAATAACAACCTGACAAGGTAATTTATAGTCTCTAAGGTTTCACTTTTTGAAATGCAACAGCGGCATTGCTTATAGTTTTGTGCTCTCCTATTTCTTATAGACATAAGGCAAAGCATGGGGTTTATATTTTAATATGTCTTGAGAATATTTTTTAACTTATGCACGTCTTAGAACTGTAAAATAACTGTTCATCTAAGAATAGAAACTTGGCCAAATAATAAATAGCTTATTACTTTTAGGATTAATATCTTGACTTGGACTTAGATGTTTAAAAAACATAAATGAACAACTTCATTAAGTGTAAGTAATTCTGCTAAGATACTAGAATTTTAATTTTAGGCTCTTTTCTGACCTATCCAAATATCAGTCAAAGTATCATGTAAGCTAGACTGAGTGTTCTTCATATCATTGTTCGTGACTTTGAATTATAGATTATAAAATTAAAAAAAAAATCAACTCTCTTATCTTACTAAAGACATATTACATGTTCTCCACAAAAGTATTTCATAATCATGTACTATATCAAGATAATTTCTATGACTTTATTATGGAAATATTTATAATACTGGCAAGATCCAGTCAGGTTATAATAAATGGAAAAATTTGTTCATGCAAGTGTTACTGGAACTCCTTTCTTTCCTAGCATTTGTTACATATCAGTAGTCAACACATCTGCAAGTCTTATCCAAATCCATGGAATGTGAGATACAATCATGGAGTATAGTATGAAATTATAGTTAGTTCTTCAATACACAGAAACACTGGTTATTTTAATTTTAAAACTAGAACATTTCCAATAAATAGGTTAAATCCCCACACTGCATGAATTGGTAGGAGGAAATCCCTTTGTCTCAGCAGGGGAGAAAGAAGTGTGTTTAACCCGTAAATGGGTCACTTCTGCATTCTTTAGGTTTGCTGTTAGCTCAGAAGAAAGAAGTATAGCAGTGGACAGCAAAGAGTTTGGAAACATGAATTACAGAAAACAGACTACCAAAGGTTGGTCCACCTTTACATCTTACATAATAGGATCCTGTAAGTATTTCATTGAAGACATAAAAACAATAAATACAATAAAAAAATTGTTTTTGATGAATGAATCTCAAAGCCCAGAAATCAATCATTTGATTTACCATGTGAACCACTGTCATTCTTGTTAATACATGTAAATTTGATTTCCTCCTAATTATCTTGAATACATAGTAAGAATTACTTGCTGGAGTAGAGCTGGGAGTAAAAAAAAAACACAAAATACTTCTTTCTTATTTTGTAATGAATGAAATGTGAAAATAAAAATCATTACTCATGCTACTCCATCAAATCCAGCCTCCTCTCAGTGCTGGAATCTAGTAACACATCCTCATTTCAATTTCATCTTCTGGAAAGTAGTGGCTAAAACATTTACTTCCCTCTGATCTTGCAAAGAAACTGACTCAGGTTTCCAGGAAAAAGTAATAAGATTTTATGTTGGAACATGAATACTTGATGTTACCTCAAAACACAATTCAAACCTAGTACACAGGGTGTAACTTTTAAAATATAATCAGCTTTAACTTACTATTTACTTTGGGACAATTGCAGAAAGGTAGCTTTATTTAATGAAAACTAAAAGTCTAGATTTTGGGTATTCAAATTGAAGAAATGAATCTGGTTCACTTTAATTCCTTATGATATTTTATGTCAAGAGGAAAATCAGGCAGCACATAAGACATACACATTTAATGTAATAAAAGCTATCAGGTTTATGTTTTATATAAATAGTAAACTATGAAATATTATGTTTACAAAGTTCTAAACCTACATTTAAAGGAAGAACAATCAAGTCAATATGAAAGAGCCACAATTCTACATCACAAAATTTCTATTTATACAATATTTGGCCATGGATATTGAGTTATATTTGTAAAATAACCAAATGAAATACTATTAGATATAGCAAATGCTTAAGTTCTAAATGGACTTCTGTGGTGGCTCACACAGATGGTAAAGAGTCCCCCTGCAAAGCAGGAGACCAGGGTTTGATCCCTGGGTCAGAAAGACCTCTTGGAGAAGGGAATGGCTACCCACTCCAGTAATCTTGCCTGGAAAATTTCATGGACAGAGAAGTCTGGCGGGCTATAAAGATCATGGGGTCACAAAGAGTCAGACAGAGCTGAGTGACTAGCACTTTCATTTTTAAGTTCAAATGAAAGCAACATGATATTTAACAAGGCCAACTTTAGAAATTAAAAAAAAGTTGAGAATGAAACAAGTTACTCTGTGAACTAGTACTTGGAAGAAACAATCTTGGTTCAATGTCCTTCTGTGATTTCCCAACAAATATATCTATTTTAAAGGTCAACAATTTGGGGTAGGGAAAAAAGGCTCACTATTCATGGGTGAGGACACATGCATATTTAGTTGGACTTTAGAAAATATTTTATTGCAATTATAGATTAGCCTTGTAAGTTTTCAGGGCAAAAAAGGAAATATATGATATAGCAACAACATTAAAACATGCAAGACAAACTTATGACTATAATGAAAGAAAATGCAGCAGCATTCAGCTGCCATGACTGGCTTCCATTTTCGCTTTTATTCGCTTCACAGCATTTATCTGTATGATGAAAATTATTTTTGAAAGTAGAACAAGAAAAAAATAATTAAGGAAAAGGAGTAGAGTTACAAACATGAAAATAAAGGCAAAGAAAAAAGTGAAAGTAGGAAAGAAAAAAGGAGAAAATAATTAATACAAGATGTACACAAAGCTACTACCAATTACCTAAAAAAATTATTTTGATACAAGACAGAATAAAAAAATCTAGTATAAAATGCTTCTAAATTTTTGTCACATATTAAAAATATAACTGAGACTCAATATCAATAATGTTTATTTCACGTAACATAGACATTAGTTATATCATTGATTTCTCAAATGTGAACATTGTAAATATTTTATACTGAAGATACAACTTTTTAGAAAAAGGTCACCAGTCATTCCACAGTGTCACTGGTAAATTCACACTGTTACTTAAATATGAGCTCATCATATTCTGTAAAGTTTGCTAATAGTAATTTTTTTGCTATCATATTTTCTTAGAAAACACATTTAATAAGAATAGTTATATTTTAATAATGAATGAAGTACCAAGAAATTTAATTAAAATTATAAGTTCATGCAGTGAAAATTTGCAAAAGAATAGAAGCGAGGAACATTAACTAAACTGGCCATAGGTACACGTGACACATGTGTTATTGTTGCTCATTTAAAATAATTTTGAGAAACAAAGATAATGAAAATAATTTACAGAAATTTATTTTTATATTATGGGCTAAACCAAATAAATGTTGTCTTGAATGTATGATTAGTATTTAGACTTGGCTGAGATTTCCACACTGTTAAAATGAAGTTCTTCCCCATTAATTGAACTTCAATCTCACCATTATTTTAGAATTTCTTTCTATTCTAAAACAATCATAACCTTAAGAAAACATTTTAGTATTTGCCATAAACTTAAATATTTTATTTTCTGTTCATGTTATTTGGAGATGAAATATACACTAGTCTTGTTGAAAGTAGAGTTGAATGCCATCAAAATAATTTCACTCAATAGTTCATTATATGTATAATCAAAAAGTTGATTATAATAAAAACTAACTGAAAAAATGTTAGCAATAAATTTATTGGTGATGATTTATGTCACTTCTCTATATGGATGGAATTATGTGTCACCAAATTATATTGAGTCAATGTAAATATTAAACATGTCTTCAATTCATAGTAACAAGAAAAGAAAAAGGAAGCAGTTGCTAAAAGGTACTAAGGTGGTTTTTGGTTTTTGGTTAAACAAACAATATTAAACATGTTGTAAAGCCAAAATAAATTGTGAAAAATATTTTCAGAGTAATTTTATTACCAAGAATTTTTTAAGGCATTATATTATAGTCATTCTAGCATGTTAGGAATATTTTTAGCCATTGAAATTACAGAGAAAATCAATAAATATCATTTTATCAGTCTCTAGTTCCATAGATGATTTTGTAGTCAGTTTTATAAGAGTAATTTGCCATCACTACCAAATATTTTCAATGTTTATAAAATAAAATGAGATAGAATTATGCTGTATGAATATCCCAAATTGATTGTAGTTATTATTTTGCACACTTTTTATGTGAATCAAGGGACACAACATTCAAAATAAACACATATTTAATGTGAGAATAGGAAAATATCACTAATTATAAAATATTTTTAAAATCTGAACCATAAACTATTGACTGATGTTGTGTCCACTAAAATACATACATAGAAAAGCCACTATTATGAATAGAATGTATTACATATGAAAGTAAGATAAGCCTATTGTTAAAAATTAGTCCCTCAGTCCAACAAATATACTCTAAATTTAGCTTGTTGCTTTACTTAAAGAGTTAAATATATCTGAATGTACATAAGTAACGTTTTTTTTAATTCAAAGTCTGTACACTTTATTTTGACAGTCTATAATACATGCTATTTAAAATATAAATTAAAACTAAATTAACTTCTAAATTTCATATATTTTTCCAATTAAATAAGACAAGATTTGCTAGTTTATTATATATAACTGATTTAAAATATGTTTGAATTTATAATGTGTGTTTTAAAATGGAATAAGAAATTATGAGTAATTATGCTGAAAGTATATAAATATATTTTTTTCCTATTTTGCTGATACATAATTTTAACTCTATAGTATTTTGTGGGTTTATTTTTTTTTTTTTTTTTTTTTTTTTTGACCTCAATTTTGTGGGTTTAAAGGCTCCCCAATGTACCGTCAACCATCACAGCTTCTAAAATTGCCCCAAGAATCCTCCTAGGGCTAAATCAAACAATTTTTGAACTATAAGGGTATCTTTTATCTGTCTTTCCATAAGACCTTAGTAGTCTCTGGATTCAGTCACAAAAATTATAAATTATTTTGTAACATATTTATAGATAAAATAAATCATTTATTGCTTCCCCTTTTCCAGTAAGCTGCTGTATCAGCTGTACAGTTTAGAGCATATGAATCCCATCTCCTACCTTCTTAGATAGTTTTGTCTCTACATTTGTGACTTTTCTTGACTGATTGATCTGTTTCATCAGCTGTGTAACATGCTCTAGCCTTTTTCATCATAAAAGTCCTTCTAACACTGACATTTTCCCTGCTCTGTTCACCTTCATACAAAATTTGAAACCCTTAAATTAACATGGAGTCTACACCTGCTAACTTTCCATATGATCCTCAGCCCTTTTCCACCTAATTTCTCTCCCTCAAATTTCAGCACAGCTGTAAACAGACTTCACATTTCTTTCAACTGAGTTTCATTAACCTCTCAGCAGCTTCTGGAGGGACAAATGTGATTGATAACTTTTCTTCTGGAAATATGACTGCCTCTTAACTTCCAAGATATTACAGCCTTGCATTTTTCCAGGAACTCTATGACATCTTAGTCTCACTGGAGGTGGGGTGGGGTTGCTTTCCTCTTCATGTATATTACAGTTCCCTGGGATGCAGCTATTAACACTCTATTATTCTTCAATACCTCAACAAGCACCCTGTGAATACCAATGCTGTACCAGACACCCTTCTAGGTACTGGGAAGCACTTATGAGTATCACAGACATCAGTTATTTTTCATAAGGTGTAGATATTACTTACTGTGTGGTTTTATCCCCACACAGGCCTAAATACCAGTCACTCTTAAGGCTGACAACATCACAGAGCATGTTTCCAAATCATGGCTGTCTTCTCATCGCCATACACACATATCTAACATCTATTTGACATTTTAAAGTTAATGAATAATGAACTGATCTTATGTTTGATATTTATTCTAAAACTCCTGCTCTGTTTACAAGATTCTTTACCTGCAGAAATGATACCAACAATGTTAGAGTTGTCCAAGCAAGAAACCCAAAAGTCATCAATATCTACTGAACCCACTCTTTTAAACAGGCAGGATAATCTACATCTACAGTGTGCCTGGAATTTATTCAATGTTTTCTTTCTTTTTTACTGTAACCACATTTTTTTAAAGCATTCATGTTCATCCATCTCTTGCTTCTACCAGGATGAACAAGATTAATCTGTGTAAAATGTCCATATGCTCATATAATTTCCCTGCTTCAAATGATTTCTTATGACTTTCAGGATCTGTTTTATTTATATGGTTTTTAGAAAATTTTGGATTATATAGGTCACATGTCCCTCTGAATCCTTATTTTTGTTCACACACCTCCAGGTTCTTTTCCAGCCATGCTTTTGCTAGGTCTTAAAGCAAATCAACATTTTTTTTTTCCCCTCAAAAACGTCTTTATTTCCCTTGAAAGCTCACTCTGTACAAGTTTCTTTCAGAAACTCACTTTCCAAGGGAATCCTTTCTTAACCCCCATCTAATTCTATAAACTAGCTAAACTTGCCAAAGACTTTCCTGGCAGCATATTGCACCAGCATATCTTAGTTGTAATTACTTGGTGGTTATGATAAATCTTGGTTTATGTCTATCTTCCCTCTAGATTGTACAGTCTTTGAGTACAGGAGCAAGTTTCGTACTTTTCACAGATAATTTATCTGTTCACATCACAGTACTCTTCACAAAGCAAGACCCTAATAAATACCTGAAATGAATGAATGAATAAATCTTAATATTGCAGAACCAGAAGAAACTAGTGTAGAGATTAGGAAATATGCATCAAGAGAAGCCAAATGACATGAGCAAACTTCAAACTATAAATTGTTTTCCTTCTAGGCAGTGCTTGCAAACTGACTTTCCAAAATTGAAATAAAAATTTTTATAGTAAATGCATCATAGAATTTCTGTGCCTACATATATATGTTACATACACACACACACACACACACATATATATACACATATATAGTCTGTATTTACTTTTTGAATTATACTTAGTATTCATTTTATTAACAACATTGTCTTAAAAAATAGCATAGCAAGAACTCTGGGAGTATAATGTAACCTGCTTGAAATCTATATATTTATTTTTTTTACAGTTTGTATTTTATCTATAAAATATAACTAAAATACTGCCTTTCATTTCATAAAATATTCATTTTAATCTTGATAAAAGTAATTATTCTCCCCAAGTATATGAGCTAAATTAAAAATGTATGGGAATGAATTTCACTCTTGCAATCTTCTTTTGAAGATTCTGACTCAGATTAAGAATCATATTTTTATCATGGTCTGATATCTTCAAAGAGCATAATTTCTACAAATGCAATTCTTTTTAACTCTAGAAGCAGTTATTGATGTTTAAACTCACAGAAACAACATACTTGATAGTTCATTCAACCATTCTTCTTATGTAGGTGTATCATCTTAAAGGACATGGAATTTGTCATATGATTTAAAGTAGTTCTGATCTTGAAACAAATACTTTAACTTCTCACAACTGTATCTATAAAATGAGGATAGCTCATCCTTGCTCAACTCAGATTCAGGAATAAAATGAGGTCATAAATGCAGAAGTACTTTATAAATTATAAAAAGTGCCACTACAATATAAGATATCCAGCTATCCATATTATTTCTAGATACTTCCAACTTCCTAATTTCAAGTTATAATTGGAAATACTTATTAATTATGTAATACAATGCTATGTTATAAATTAATTTTAAACTAAGCAATAGTAGTTACTTTTTAATAGATTATTGCATAAATCTGCTTTCAATTGAAAAATGATATAACAAAGTCATACCAATGAATCTAATATTAATTTGAAATTACAAGAGGATTAAATAACATGTCTGACAAATTTTATGTTTTCCAGTTTCAAAAATATGCAATAATACTGATACTCAATTATAATATGACTTAAATAGGTCATGTTTATGAATATACAGTTATGATATCTCATTGATATATAAAATATATGTGTATATATACATGTATGTATAGAATTTACCATTAAATATTAAATATAATATGTGAAAGAACAATATTAAAATATGACCATATTATGACAACTCATTGACAGAGTTAACTAACTGAGTCAGGACAAATTCTTGCATATCCACCTCCATAGCATGTATCTGAAAAAAAAATTTGATATACCTTCTACAGATTTTGATAACATCACTAGCATAAAATGATGTAAGCACTATTAACTATTAAAAGTAGTCACCAGTGTGCTGAGACTGCCAGTGATGAGTGGCCCTAAACATTTTGAGCTTCTTTGAAACTCTATTCACTGTTCTTTCTAAGGGGTATCTGTGGTTGTTTCTGCCTCATTGTGTGATAGAGTTTATCTTTTCAAACACAACTTGCTTGGTCAGGCATGAATGGGCTCATCATTATCTTTGGCCATATCTCATAAGTGGAGGACTGGGCCCCATGTGTTTGGCAGAGAAGTTTTCTCCTTTGTAAAAGCTTTTTCTGGGCTCAAAGAATATTTTTCATGTTGATTTTCAACAGTTTCTTTTACCCTCTAACCTCCCCTTCTGCTCATTCTTTCTCTACCACTTCAACCACTAAAGTCTGAAATTTTCAAAGTGCATTTACAAATGAACCAATCTTTCTGGCAACAGCAATTGAGAAATCGTGATTAAGACATGTAAATAACCATGACTAAAACCTAGAATGTTACCTCCTGCTGTAAAATTATGTTTTCAATATCAAGAAAAAAATCCAGAAGTGTTATAAAAGATACTATCGTATTTCTTTTTAGCCTATGAAAGCACATGGTTTGCTTACCTTTAATAATGTTGGGCTTAGGCGGCATGCTGAATTCATAGACTGTTGGTTCTGAATATCCCAATCTATTGGCAGCTGTAATTTGAACTTCGTATCCCATTGTCCACTGTAGATGCTCCAAAATAATGTGGTCTTTATTTCCCTGCACTTTTTTCTCTAGCCACTGATCTTCTTTATCTTTCTGCAAAGTCAATACAAACATATTTTGTAAATACCCATGCACTAAAGTTGTGATCTTTAAAAAAATAATTTATCTTGAAATGGAGTGAGTGAGTTTATTAAAGTCAAAAAAGGATATTTCCTCTTTCACTGGGATAAATTAAACTATATATAGATGAAGTTATTTCTAAGGTTTTTCCCCACTAAATATTTAATGCTTTTTAAATTTGCTGAAGAGTGATGATTCATAACTAATACTTGACAATTCAAATGATAATTCACCTCCATTAAGAGTTTTTAAAATTTCACATATATTAATTACTATTTATTCCCTTTGTTGATTATTAATAATTATGTAAATAGGGACTATAAATATTATATATAGAAAAAGCTTAATATGTCCATTAAAATAATTACCAGAGACTATTGTTTGGGTCACGTGGGAGGAGGTGTGTTAAAAATAAAGTCTGTATTCTTTAAATAGATTAAAATTTTAACCATCATTTTTAATACTATGTTTTAGACTTATAATGAAACAACATGTGACAAAAATTATTACCTTTAAATAGGTTTTAGAATAAGAAAATAAAAAATAATATCCTATCCTTGAACATTCTACACTTAAATCCTGAATCTTTTTCTAAAATAAATGTTTTGGACAACATGATATTTGAATTACCATTTATTTGAAAAAAATACTATGACTACAGTCATCAATAATTGAAATAATATATGAATTAAGCTATCTTTAACAATGCAAACATTCAGTCGTGCCGTGTGTTAACAATCTGAACACAGGTTAAGTGTTGAAACAGTAATCTCTCTGCTGCTGTCCCTCAACTCTATTACAGAAAAAGGGTAGCAGCTGCCTCTGTGTACTTTCTTGAGGAAGCAATGAGGAAAACTGAGTAATTATGCATTCCAGGGCATTAAGAATCATTATCACTTAACAAATAGTTAATTAGCATTAAAGAGAAAGTAGCTCAGTTGTTTAGACTCTTTGCAACTCATGGCCTATAGTCTGTCAGGCTCCTCTTTCCATGGAATTTTCCAAGCAAGAATACTGGAGTGGGTGGCCATTTCCTTCTCCAAGGGATCTTCTCAACCCAGGGATAGAACTGACATCTCTTGCATCTCCTGCATTGGCAGGCAGATTCTTTACCACTATACCACCTGGGAAGCCCTGTTTCTATAATAGCTATACAGAGTTGAAATGATATTTTCTGAAATCACATATCTAATAATCCATTACTGCAATTGAAAATCTCAATTTACCAGAACTGTAATTATAAATATACTGTAACCAGGCCATAGTGATAGATAGACATATAGACAGAGCAACAGATCCATTGACTGATCCTTTTTTAACCTCAGAGCTCAATCTAGTATTACTTAATTTTGAGCCAATATTTTAGAATACTTACTTGACTAGAAAAAATAATAACATTTTCTACATTTATGGTGAAAATTGAGGATTTATTATCTACAATCAAATTGTGGAAGTTAAATTCATTATTGCATTAAATTGACAGTATCAATAATACAAATATGAAGTATCCTTCAAAAGGAGATAAGACTTCATTACAGCTTTAGTACCATTCTAAGATTCTCTTTTCTTTATAATTATTTTTGGTTCTGCAGAACTTTTATTATAAAGGAAATCAACTGGTCTCTTTTATGGTTTCATCTAAAACTGGAGGTATTACTCACCTCCCCACAGTGAGGCCAAGGACTTTGGACAAGCACTTAGAATTATCATATAAACAAGGGGTATGTTCCTTTGCTTTTAAGACTTATAAACCAATTTATTAGAGTAGGCTGGTGTCCAGTGTTATAAAGTGTATTGGAAAAGCCACTAGAAAACAACAATTTGGACCAGAAAACTTTGCAACTCATCTAAGCCACTAAATGACTAGTAAATTTAAGGAAGGATCCTAGGTGTGTTTTTTTAAGTGTTTGGGACAACTGTATCACTAGCCATGATTATCCCGACATCTGCTTTCTTCATCATTTGTCAATTATTCAGTCTTTAGTACGGTAGTGAGACTGTTCTAGAAATATGAACACAATAGTTAGCAAGAATGTACACCACTTATTTCAGAGTTTACAAACCAGCACAGAAAGAGGACATGAAGTCTGAAAAACAAGAAGGTGTTTTGTAAGTATGTATTAATAACAGGAAGAATTAAGAGAATCTAGGAACCAGGAAGGTTTTCTCAGGGGAGGTAATGTCAAATTAATAGGAAATAAATTCCAGTTCCATTTTTCTTTTCATTCTTCCTCACTGAGTTAATGAAGATATGATTCCTTCACAGAAATTTTAAATTGCCAAAATAGTCACAATGATTGAAAACCTCAGAAAGATGCAGAACCACTGGGAGATGCAAAAATAGCCACTTTACGTTTATTGTTATAGGTATTGACAAAAAAATAGCTAAAAAATCTCCATTCAAATGTAATTTTAGATCATATATGATATATGACTTATAAACACAAACATACATATACAGCACATAAAATACATATAAATATTTGATATATTATAAATTGTATGCATACACAATTCAGAGAGGACAAGGTGCGAAATTGGAAGACTGAAGAATTAGATAAGGATAAAGGTTGAGCACTGAAGAATTGATGCTTTTGAACTGTGGTGTTGGAGAAGACTCTTGAGAGTCCCTTGGACTGCAAGGAGATCCAACCAGTCCATTCTGAAGGAGATCAGCCCTGGGATTTCTTTGGAGGGAATGATGTTGAAGCTGAAACTCCAGTACTTTGGCCACCTCATGCAAAGAGTTGACTCATTGGAAAAGACTCTGATGCTGGGAGGGATTGGGGGTGGGAGGAGAAGGGGACGACAGAGGATGAGATGGCTGGATGGCATCACTGACTCGATGGACCTGAGTCTGAGTGAACTCCGGGAGTTGGTGATGAACAGGGAGGCCTGGCGTGCTGCAATTCATGGGATCACAGAGAGTCGGACACGACTAAGCGACTGAACTGAACTGAAAGGTTACACAAAGCAGTAGAAAGTAGCCCCGGTGGGCATCTCCTTGCCCAATAATTCAGTATAAATTCTATTTAACTATGAAATACTGGTGAAAGTGAGTATTTGTGTGGAAATTTGGAGTTGAATTTTGTTTTGGATTTGAATGGAGATGTAGGAGAAAGAGCCAGAAAATAAGCCAGCAGCTGATATCTGGATTACCCCAAGATACAATTCATTATTCAGAAGGATGAATAGGCTTCATGTCCTTCAGGTAATCTTCCAAAAATATTTCTGAGAATTGAGCATTTGAAGTGAAACTTCCAGATTAGTCCAAGACAGGCTGATAGACTTTTAAATCACCAATCACTTAACTCTCAATTGTTGAGGCTCTTAATATGATGAATTAAAAGCCCTTCTATCATTTTAGATAGTTGGACTAATGGCCTAAAGGAACCACAAGGAGCTCTTATATTTTCCCTAATTTAAATCAATTTCATTTTCCATTCACCATTAGACAAGGAGGTTTTTAATCCCTTAATTGTTATTCCTAGGAAATACAGAAAAAATAAAGTGGGTGTTACCAAATACTCCCCTAGGCATCAAAATCTCATTTATGCATTTGTAGAGTACCTGATTTAAGAATTTAAATGCCTAGGGAACAATTTAAGATAATCTAGTTGCAAACGTTCCCCTAGGTAATTTAATGTGATGATTTGCTGAATAGAGCTATTATTAATAAGCCAATTAAAAGTTGAAGGGCAGCTACTAAAAAAAAAATGGTCATTTACTTTGATATAGCTTCTCTTAAGCAATCCTTTTTGTTAAAATATAGGCAGCAGAGCCATATGACAGTTAAGGGGACACTTAAAAAGTTATTCTAAAATCATAATATCAGTAAATAGATATCAGTTGTAACTTCTCCCTTTTCATTTTCTAATTTTATTGGTTTGAGTCCTCTGCCCTCTCCCCCTTTTTTTTTTTGGATGAGTATGGACAAAGATTTATTGATTTCATTTATCTTCTCAAGGAACTGGCTTTTAGTTTTGTTGGTCTTGGTTATTGTTTTCTTATCTCTATTTCATTTATTTCTGCAATGACCCTTATGATTTCTTTCCTTCTACTAAGTTTGGGTTTGTTTATTCTACTTTCTCTAATTACTTTAGGAGTGAGGTTAGGTTGCTTAATTGAGAGATTTCTTTTTTCCTAAGGTAAGATTGTGTTGCAATAAACTTCCCTCTTAGAACCACTTTTGCTGTGTCAAATAAATTTTAGATACCCAACTGATTGCAGAGTTTCAAGGAACAGCAAGGAGAGATAACAAAGCCTTCTTAGTGAATGATGCAAAGAAACAAAGGAAAACAATAAGAATGGGAAAGACTTGAATCTCTTCAAGAAAATTAGAAATACCAAGGGAATATTTCATGTGAAGATGGGAAAAATAAAGGACAGAAACAGCAAGGACCTAACAGAGGAGGAAGAGATTAAGGAATGGTGGCAAGGATATACAGAACTATACAAAAAAAGTATTAATAACTCAGATAACCACGATGGTGTGGTCACTCACCTACAGCCAGACATCCTGGCATGTGAAGTCAAGTGGGCCTTAGGAAGCATTACTATGGACAAAGTTAATGTAGGTAAAGGAATACCAGCTGAGCTATTTCAAATCCTAAAATATGATGCTGGTAAAGTGGTGTACTCAAAATACCAGCAAATATGGAAATCTCAGCAATGGCCAAAGGATTGGAAAAAGTCAGTTTTCATTCTAATTCCAAAGAAGGGCAATCAAAGAACATTCAAACTACTGTACAACTGTGCTCATTACACATGCTAACAAGGTAATGCTCAAAATCCCTCAAGCTAGGCTTTAACAGTATGTGAATCAAAGGGGGGTTCAGGATGGGGAACATGTGTACACCAGTGCCAGATTCATGTTGATGTATGGCAAAACCAATACAATATTGTAAAGTAATTAGCCTCCAATTAAAATAAATGAATTTATATTAAAAAAAAAACAAAAACAAAAACAAAAAAACAACTTCCAGATGTACAAGCTGGATTTAGAAAAGGGAGAGGAACTAGAGATCAAATTGCCAACATCATTTGGATCACAGAAAAAGCAAGGGAATTCCAGAAAAACACCTACTTATGCTTCATTGACATGCTAAAGCCTTTGACTCTGTGGATCACATAAACTGTGGACATTTTTAAAAAGATGGGAATACCAGACCACCTAACCTGCCTCTTGACAAACCTGTATGCAGGTCAAGAAGCAACAGTTAGAACTGGACATGGAAAAACAGATTGGTTCCCAACAGAAGAAGGAGTATATCAAGGCTGTATATTGTCATCCTGTTTATTTAAATTCTATGCAGAGTGCATCATGCAAAATGCTGGGAAGGATGACTCACAAGCTGGAATCAAGATTGCTGGGAGAAATATCAATAACCTCAGATAGGCAGATGATACCACCCTTATGGCAGAAAGTGAAGAACTAAAGAGCTTCTTGATGAGAAGGAAAGAGGAGACTGAAAAAGTTGGCTTAAAGGTCAACATTCGGAAAACTAAGATCATGGCATCCAGTCCCATCACTTCATGGCAAATAGATGGGGAAACAGTGGAAACAATGGCTGACTATTTTTCTGGGCTCCAAAATCACTGCAGATGGTGACTGCAGTCATGAAATTAAAAGACATTTACTCCTTGGAAGGAAAGTTACGACCAAGCTAGACAGCATATTAAAAAGCAGAGACATCACTTTGTTAACAAAGGTTCATCTAGTGAAGGCTATTGGTTTTTCCAGTAGTCATGTATGGATGTGAGAGTTGGACTATAAAAAAAGCTGAGCGTCAAAAGATAGATGCTTTTGACATGTGGTGTTGGAGAAGACTCTTGAGAGTCCCTTGGACTGCAAGGAGATCAAATCAGTCCATCCTAAAAGAAATCAGTCTTGGGTGTTCATTGGAAGGACTGATGTTGAAGCTGAAACTCTAATACTTTGGCCACCTGATGTGAAGAGCTGACTCATTTGAAAAGACCCTGATGCTGGGAAAGATTGAGGGCAGGATGAGAAGGGGACGACAGAGGATGAGATGGTTGGATGGCATCACCAACTCAGTGGACATGAGTTTTGGTAAACTCTGGGAGTTAGTGATGGACAGGGAGGCTTGGCGTGCTGCACTTCATGGGGTCACAAAGAGTCGGACATAACTGAGAACTGAACTGAACTGATGGTTTTCCAGCAGTCACGAACGGATGTGAGGGTTGGATTATAAAGGATGCTGAATGTTGAAGAATTGATGTTTTTGAATTGTGATGCTGGAGAAGACTCTTGAGAGTACCTTGGACTGCAAGGAGATCAAACCAGTCAATCCTAAAGGAAATCAACCCTGAATATTCATTGGAAGAAATGATGCCAACGCTGAAGCTCCAATACTTTGGCCACCTGATGCAAAGAGTTGACTCACTGGAAAACACACTGATGGTGGGAAAGATTGACGGCAAGAGGAGAAAGGGATGACAAATGATTGGATGGCATCACTGATTCAATGGACATGAGTTTGAGCAAACTCTGGGAGATGGTGAAGAACAGAAAAACCTGGTGTGCTGCAGTCCATGGTGTTTCAAAGAATTGGACACCACTTAGCAACTGAATAACAACACAGATTTTGTGTAGTTCTGTTTCATTGTCACTTCTTTCTAAATTTTTTTTTTATTTATTTCTTATTTGTTACAAGAAAGCATTGCCTCACACTGGTCAGAATGGCCATCATTAAAAAAACAAAAAAACTACAAACAATGAATGCCTGAGAGGGTGTGCAGAAAAGAGAGCTCACCTATACTATCAGTAGGAATGTAAATTGGTAAAGCCAATTGGGAGAACAGTACAAAGATCCTTAAAAAACTAAAAATAAAGCTACCCTATCATCCATCAATCCCCCTTCTGGGCATATCTCAGAAGAAACACATACTTTGAAAAGATATATGCACCTTAAAGTTCACCACAGCACTATTCAAAATATCCAGGACATAGAAGTAACCTAAATGTCCATCAACAGAGAATAAAGATTCGTGTGTGTGCTCACTCTCTCAGTTGTGTCTGTCTGTTTCCTACCCAATGGACTGTAGCCTGCCAGGCTCCTCTTTCCATGCAATTTCCCAGGCAAGAATACGGAAGTGAGTTGCCATTTCCTATTCCAGAGGATCTTTCCTACCTAGGGACTGAACCCACATGTCTTGTGTATCCTGCATTGGCAGATGGATTCTTTACCACTGTGCCACCTGGGAAGCCCAAATATGTGGTATGTATACACAGTGGAATATCATTCAGCCATAAAAAAGAATGAATTAATGTCACTGCAGCAACATGGATGGACCTAGATATCATCATACTGAGTGAATAGTTCAGATAGAAAAAGAGACATCTCCCATGATATTGCTTTTATATGGAATCCAAAAGATAGTACAAATGAATCTCTTTAAAAAACAGTAAGTCACTGATGTAGAAACAAATTTATGGTTATGAGGGCCATAAAGGAAGAGAGAGGGATAAATTGGGAGATGGGATTGACATACAGGCACTACTACATACAAAATATATAATAAGAACCTACTGTAGAGCACAGGGAACTCTACTCAATTCTCTGTAAAAATATTAGTATTTAGGGAAAGATTTGCCATCATCTGTATAGAGAGGAGATTGAAGGAGAGAGAGAGAGGGTCTTGGCTTTATTATTTATGGACTTGACTTGTTATTCCTTGACTGTTTTTATTCATAATGAAAAATCTACTAAGTTTCTTTCCAAAGTCTCAGAATATATATGGTCAATATCATCTTAAATAAAAGCTGAATAATTATGAAAGGGAAGGCCCACAGACGAGGTGAGCTCCTGCTAACGATTAATGTTAAATCCCTGTGATTCCAATGTTTCAATTTAAGATTTTGTGTTCATGTGCAAGGCACCTTCTAACTCCTGGACTTCCTGGTACTTGTATGACTTTACAGAAGGCTCAGAATTCTCTGAAGCTCTGCTCGTTACTCTGAATATGAGCGGTGATTTAGCAATCTGGATAATGTATAAACACACACACACACACACACACACACACACACACACACACATTCTACTGTGACTGGGAAAGATGCAAGGTTTAGAAGTTTTTAGGAGAGTTTCAGGATCTAACCCCCTTTTAAGTATTATTATAGCTGATTTAAACTGCCTTTCTTTCAAGTACTGAAGCTTGGTGAATTTTTGTAAATTGGACTCTACTTTATGTATTTCTACTCTCCATCATCCAGGTATGTCTTGAGGAAAAAATAAGTTCTAATTTTTCCTATTCATTACCTTCTGTGTGCTCACAT
The DNA here is from genome assembly GCF_029407905.1 of Bubalus kerabau. Taxonomy (NCBI): domain Eukaryota; kingdom Metazoa; phylum Chordata; class Mammalia; order Artiodactyla; family Bovidae; genus Bubalus; species Bubalus kerabau. The sequence continues at coordinate 61,685,106 of NC_073625.1, forward strand.
TCCATGAAAATTCACACAGTGAAAGTTTTTTACCCTTATATATATTATTTCTTGTATTTATTAATCTAGATACAGGATCATTTATAATTGCATAACATAGACCAACTTATTCATTGGGTTGTCAATGTACTTATTCATTCAGACAATTAGTCTATTTGATGCTATCACTACAAGGGTGATTACAAATCATTATTTTCACTAGCAGCAAAGAAAAAAGTACCACAAAAAGTTTAGAACTTTTTTGGGGAGAAATATCAATAACCTCAGATATGCAGATGACACCACCCTTATGGCAGAAAGGGAAGAAGAATTAAAAAGCCTCTTGATGAAAGTGAAAGAGGAGAGTGAAAAAGTTGGCTGAAAGCTCAACATTCACAAAACTAAGATCATGGCACCTTGTCCCATCACTTCATGGCAAATAGATGGGGAAACAGTGGAAACAGTGTCAGACTTTATTTTGGGGGGCTCCAAAATCACTGCAGATGGTGATTGCAGCCATGAAATTAAAAGACACTGACTCCTTGGAAGGAAAGTTATGACCAACCTAGATAGCATATTAAAAAGCAGAGACATTACTTTGCCAGCAAAGGTCCATCTAGTCAAGGCTATGGTTTCTCCAGTGATCATGTATGGATGTGAGAGTTGGACTGTGAAGAAGGCTGAGCACCGAAGAATTGATGCTTTTGAACTTGGTGTTGGAGAAGACTCTTGAGAGTCGCTTGGACTGCAAGGAGATCCAACCAGTCTGTTCTAAAGGAGATCAGTCCTGGGTGTTCATTGTAAGGACTGATGCTAAAGCTGAAACTCCAATACTTTGGCCACCTCATGCGAAGAGTTGACTCATTGGAAAAGACCCTGATGCTGGGAGGGATTGGGGGCAGGAGGAGAAGGGGACGGCAGAGGATGAGATGGCTAGATGGCATCACCGACTCCATGGACATGAGTTTGAAAACTCCGGGAGTTGGTGATGGACAGGAAGGCCTGGCGTGCTGCGATTCATGGGGTTGCAAAGAGTTGGACACGACTGTGTGACTGAACTGGAACTGGAAATGGAATGTCCATAGCTATTCAGTGGTTGAAAATATTTCAAAACATAACTGGATGGCTTTAAATAAATGTCAGTATGCACACCTAAATATAATTAAAACTACAAATTAGTTACTAGCAAATTATTTACAATTGATTATAAAATAAGTTCTCTCAACAATAAAATCTCAATGCTACTTACTATTATTATTCTAATATAAATTTATTTATTTTAATTGGAGGTTAATTACTTTACAATATTGTATTGGTTTTGCCATACATCAACATAAATCTGCCAAGGGTGTACACATGTTCCCCATCCTGAACCCCCCTCCCTCCTCTACTTATTATTTTAATAGTTTTTTCAAAATTATCTTTTTTTTCACCTATGGCCATTGAGATAGTTAGTCAAGCTTAAGAAGGTCAATTATGACCTAGAAATATATGCTAGAGCAGTGTTGCTAGTCCCTGAAGTATATTTTCAAAATTGATGTTATTTTATGAATTTTATATAGCCCTTCTTAGATCAGGCAATTTTTTTAATTTACAAAAATTAAGTGATAGTTAGGATCTGATACCTATCACCCAGTGAGAAAAGTGAAAAACTGATGAAAGCATATAAAAAACACTTATTAAATTATGTAGAGTTTTATTGAAACTACAATATGAAGTAGGTAAAAATATTCTGTACATGAAATGACTAATTTTTCTATACACATTATGACATTAATGTTTGTCTTTATTTTCCAAATACATTGTGTAATCTCACTGCCTTATTAGAGATGTTAATTTTCACAAAGGGTCCATGGAAACATCTAATTCTGTTTTTATTACCCTAGTTCTGGTCTTATAAATTCTGTCTTCCAACCTAGTCTCCTGCATTGCAGGCAGATTCTTTACCATCTGAACCACCAGGGAAGCCCCCTCTAATTACTAGAGGATAATATATAATGTTTCTTGATTCATTATCTATAGGAAGTTAAACATTCTCTATATTACAATATTATTGGTCTTCCTGTTCCAGTTAAAGGCAGGTGTAAATACTCAGATATGATGTCTGTTACAAATCAACAATCATATAAGGTATGTACTATATGCATTTTGTTGTTCCTAGATTATAAAACATATAGTCCTGTGCACAGGAGAGTTGAAAGATAGGGTCAAAGAAGCAGTCAAGTAAAAATCATAAGCATGTTTCTTACTTTCTGAATTTATCGATTTAATTTCCCTATAGGCTGTCCAATTTAAAAATCTATTGCATATAGCTAAATAAAATTTCAAGTTGTTCAACTGCTCTTTACTCCACTGTGGAATTCATTCATTTTGAGGAACTAATATTAATAGATGAAATGGCTTGGAATCATACAAAGGAAAGAGATAATTAAGCTATTTTTGAAATAGTTATTATTTCAATACAAGTGCAAATGTCAAGGCAAATACTGCTACACGTTTGCGACCTAATTTTGAACATGTAAGTTTTTAACATGAAAAGTGACCTATTGAGAAAGAAAATATGGAGAAAATTATTTTTTCCCAAGATGGGATATTGTTTAACCACATGAATATAACTTTATACTGAATTTTGGAATTTTCAATTGGACCTGCAGAGTATGATTGTATGCAGGACAGAGGAGGTGGTAAAGGGAGGGAAAGAAAAACTTAGGGATGTGGAGATTATATTAGTGTTTTGGAGTACAAGGCATGTGTGCGTGGTCAATCACTACTCAGTCCTGTCTGACTCCTTGCAGCCCCATGGACTGTAGCTCACCAGGCTCCTCTGTCCATGGAATTCTCCAGGCAAGAATACTGGAGTGGATTGCCATTTCCTTCTCCAGGGTATCTTCTCAGCCCAGGGATCAAAACGTCACATCTCTCGGGTTTCCTTCATCAGCAGGCAGATTCTTTACCTCTGCATCACCTGGGAAACCCATACAAGGCATACCACTAAATGGTTTGGTAAAGATGAAGTGAATCAGAATGGCTGTATTTGGAGGCAAAGTAGATAGGTAAGCTGAGTTAAGATGGGAGAGTGGTTGAGGAGACAATTTAATCTCTGCAGGCATATTTAAACTCAGCCCTTACTGTCACAAAATTGTTTCTGACTATAGACTCATGTTTTGTTCCCATTGATACTCATGACTAAGCCATTCAAATTCTGTAAGTTTCAGTTTGTCCATTTAAAACTGTCAGAAAATGTCATTTTATATACAATTATACATTTTTCTGCCTTTTTTTTTTTTTTTTGGCCTAAAAGTTAGCAATAACTTCCTTGTAATACAAAGGGTGTGAGGAATTACTTTTACAAATCTTACCATAGAAGCCCAATTTCCTTAATAAAGCAGTGTTCTCTGCTAAAATACCTGTAGGCTTTAGTGTAGTGACCCAGTAATCGATTATTAGTCAATTATTGCTTTGTTAAAATTATGCTAACAATCATTTCAATTACGATCTTTAAAAAGAGATCTATGAATTTTGGTTGTTATAAACAGCTGATTAGTGAAAATTAAGAGTAAGTATATGGTGATGAAAGGTATGGCCAGGAGAAATGAGATGGAATTGAGGAAGAACTAAAACTTTCTTTTATTGTCAAAGTGAACTTACATATTGAGTAAATAGGCAAAAGCAGGGCATTGCTAATACTAGGTTGGTTGGGGATAGGTGGGGAAACAAATGTAAAATAATGGAAGCTAGAGATTTACTGAAAGAAAAAACAAAACAAAACAAAACCTGTGCTTGTTCAAATCTTATCCTGAGTCACATCAACTGTGTGTAAAGGTAAAATACCCTGATGACTGCTGTAAATTTGAATCTCTAAAAATGTTCTAGTCTTAATATACTTAATACTATACTTACTTGTGTCCATATATGTTTCACACATAACTTCTCACAAAACTAATTCTAGTTTTCATTAAGGAAAGGACAATACATTTTGGCAGCATTTTAAATGGCAATTTATGTTTTCAAATATATACATATATTTCCCTTTGAATGTCTATTTCCATTTTGTTAATCTTATTGTCTCTGAACAGATATAGTAATACTCTAATGAACATTTTTGGTTTCAACTACTTGCAATAGAGTAAGTGGGGTTGGGAGATGCAACACATACTGTAATGGGTGGTTGAGTTCTGGATGGCCCACTGTCAGGCACCCAGAGTGCCAACAGTGTGTCTTTTTACATATATAGGATTCATGACAGACAGCATTGCTATAGACTAAATTATGTATACCCCTTCATATTAATATGTTAAAGTTCTAACCTCCCATGTGATTCTATTAGGAGATGTAGCCTTTACAGAGGTAATTAAGGAGTTGACTCATTGGAAAAGACTGATGCTGGGAGGGATTGGGGGCAGGAGGAGAAGGGGACGACAGAGGATGAGATGGCTGGATGGCATCACTGACTCAATGGACGTGAGTCTGAGTGAACTCCGGGAGTTGGTGGTGGACAGGGAGGCCTGGCGTACTGCAATTCATGGGGTCACAAAGAATCGGACACGACTGAGTGACTGAACTGAACTGAAGCTTACATGAGGTCCTTAGGATGGAGTCCTTATCCAAAAGGACTTCTATTTTCATAAAAAGAGGAAGAAATATTTTCATAAAAAGAGGAAGAGATGTGTGCGCACAGAAAAAAAGGCCATGTGAAGACACAACAAGTAGGTGGCCATCTACAAGCCAAGCAGATAGGCCTCAGGAGAAATAAATCTGCTGACACCTTGATCTTGGACTTCCAGACTCCATAACTGTGAGAAAACACATTTGTGTTGCTAAAGCCACTTGGTCTGTATCATTTTGTTATGGTAGCCCTAGCAGATTAATACAGCTTTTATAATGAGAAAGATAATTAACAGTATGTTGACGATGCCAATGTTTAGCTGACCCACCTCCCAGATATAATACTTTTCATTTAGTGATGGTCATGAGCCATATTCTATCTGCTGCTGCTGCTAAGTCGCTTCAGTCGTGTCCGACTCTGTGCGACCCCATAGACAGCAGCCCACAAGGATTCTCCAGGCAAGAACACTGGAATGGGTTGCCATTTCCTTCTCTAATGCATGAAAGTGAAAAGTGGAAGTGAAGGCGCGTGGTCGTTTACAACTCTTCACGACCCCATGGACTGCAGCCTACCAGGCTCCTCCATCCATGGGATTTTCCAAGCAAGAGTACTGGAGTGGGGTGCCATTGCCTTCTCCGATATTCTATCTAATGAGACATAATTCTAATTCTACTTGATGTAGCTTTTGAAAACTGTGTAGAGTCTGCTGGAAAAACAAATTCATCTTAAACATCTTGTTGCTCCTTTTCGTCCTTTAGCTCTCTTCATGTTCTAAAAGGAGATGTGCGGGCAACATCTTAGTACACAATATAATCTATATGAAGACAAAAGCCAGCATGCTAGGGATGAAAGAACATAACGAAAAGCAATTTGCACGTTTGACTGTATAGCTGAACAAAATCATAGCATTCCAAAAATATACATGCTATGTAATATAAAACCACTAATAGAGGAAGAAAAGATATAATCTGAAATCACATTTGCTATCATCAGTCAGAATTAATGATTTTGGTTAAACTCAATGAAACATTTGTGCTTTTTAAAATATCAACTCTTTAGATAGCCAAGCATAGCTTTTAGTTTTAGGTAGAAATTATACATACACAGAGTACTTTAAACATATTTTTACAACTTACTGAATTTCTGAGTTCAACATGGTATTTTATTGAAGTTATCTATAAGTTCTTACCATCCATCTGTATTTTGCATAATGAATTTTTCTGGGCACAAAGGTATGCTACAATCTGTGTTCAAGTTCTTTTATCCCAGTTTAATTCCACTAATTTCTTTTAAGCTTGTGGCCCTTACAGAGAGACTTTCACTTTCAAAGAGTTTCCAGATGGCCAAGTAAGAATAACTGAAAAACTGGGTTTGACTAGAAAGATACCATCAGAATCAGAGAGAAACAAGTGAGCCATTCAGAGTTATTTTGGAATGGGGGCATGGAGCCTCCATAGCAGATTAGCCATAAGACACACATATCTGTTCATCATCCCCAGTATGAAACCTGCAACAGAGAGAGATCCTGGGAAGGGGATATCAATCAGAAATTTAAAAGGTTGAACTGAGGTCTAAACTTAAATATTGACATAAGCCACTCAAAATTAAACTCCCTTTTTTACTACCCTTCAAAATTTAGATGTTTGAATTTGAAAGCAACAATATTATAACTTAGAAAATTGTGGATTTGTGGGAAAACAGTTAAAAATTCATCTACCTACTGCTGCTGCTCCTGCTAAGTCACTTCAGTCGTGTCTGACTCTGTGCCACCCCATAGATGGCAGCCCACCAGGCTCCCCCTTCACTGGGATTCTCCAGGCAAGAACACTGGAGTGGGTACTATTAAGGAGCAACTGCACTGTTTTTTAAAATATAATGTACTTGGAAAGTAGTAATAAGTTCAGTTAACATAAGCATGAAATTGAGACATTATGATGCTAATCATAAACATTAGAAAGACAGAAGGTAGAAAAATTAAATTATAAATAATACAATCACTTAAATTTCCAAAGTATGCCTGATGTAGTGAAAAGGGGGAATAATTTTTCAACCTGTTTTGTAAGGGCGCTATTACAATGACAACATAAAGCAAATACAAAATGCCATCATGACAACTGGAAGCTAGATACATTTTTAAATTTGGTGTAACACTTCAAAAATTACAAGAAATGAGTAGGTGATATAAATTTTAAAAGATGTATATGAATTAAAAATGATAGTAGCACATGTATTTGAAAAGGAAATAGGCTTAAGGGAACTTATTAAACACACTAAAGTGAATTTTGAAAGGGTGAAAAGGAAAAAATAAATAGAATTGATATGCTATAATGGGGATAATCATGTTGCTGATTAGTCACTAAGTCATGTCTGACTTTTTGCGACCCCATGAACTGTAGCACACAGGGTCCACTGTCCATGGGATTCTCCAGGCAAAAATACTGGAGTGGGTTGCCATTTCCTTCAGGGGATCTTCCCAACCCAGGGATTGAATCTGCATCTCCTGCCTCAGATAGATTCTTTACCACTGAGCCAAGGATAATAATAACCATTAGTAAATAAACTTCACATAATTTAATATAAAATTGTGTTCCACTTTTTAACATATTCCACATTAAATACTCAGTGGTTCTTATGGTAAAGCTGTTAACAGAAATCACCTCTAGCGAACTTTGGTATTATTTTTCAGATGAAGGTAGAGTCCATCAGGTGACTTTTCCATCACTCTGTAAAACAAGAGATCCTTCATAACCTATATAGATGACAAGTCCCACGGCAGCTTTCAGTTGTTCAAAATCCCATATTAGTTAGTGCTAAGTAAACTTGAAGAAATCTATTCCCTCTTTCTCAAGTTAAATGTGGCCATTATTTGTTAAATGCTGATTAGAGTGATTTATTTTCTACAATCCATTTAAATAGTAATGTACTTTGAGTCAATAAAAATTTAATAATTCATAAAAATTAATTATGAAGTAATTTTGAGTTGTGAATACTACTTAAAGTAACTAAAATTGAAAAGATAGCTTAGTTTGAAGTTATTAAAATCAAGTAGAATGGAAGGTGATATATTCTGCTAAACTCGGAAAGAAAGGGAAAAATGATATCTCATTTCTGAAAAGTAGCTAAGTTTAGAAATCACAATATGAATACCATGGCAAGAAATGAACAACATGCGATTTAGAAATCACATGAACACCATGTTATTTCGACTATCTATGGTTGTTGCTGCTAAGTCACTTCAGTCGTGTTTGACTCTGTGCAACCCCATAGACGGCAACCCACCAGGCTCCTCCATCCCTGGGATTCTCCAGGAGTGGGAGTGGGTTGCCATTTCCTTCTCCAATGCATCAAAGTGAAAAGTCAAAGTGAAGTCGTTCAGTCGGGTCTGACTCTTAGCGATCTCAAGGACTTCAGCTTACCAGGCTCCTCCATCCATGGGATTTTCCAGGCAAGAGTTCTGGAGTGGGGTGCCATTGCCTTCTATCTATGGTTAGGTTTTATGAAAACAAGCAAACATTCTATAATATATAATGATGAATTTCATCAATGGAAAAATAGCATTTGAATTCCTATGAGAACTGTTTACATTGTTTAACAACAATGTATGTAATATGCATTTACTTCTGATGTATCTATGAATTAATGCAAATTTAATGCAATTAAATTTGAAAACACTGTGCACAATGATAATAAACAGGGTACTTACACTTCTATATTTCACGATGTATTCTAAAATAGGGGCTCCACCATCATCCTGTTTGGTGATACTCAGCTTAAAGCTCTTCCCACTGCTTGGCTGTCCATGTATGGATGGAGGACTCGGTTCACCTATATAAGCAATAGAACATTCTTGATATTTGCACACACTTCATAGATGTAGAGATACATTTTAATTAAAAAAATAGTCATATAACAAAATGTATAACATCATCCTGTGTTTACCATTTTCTATTTATCCTTTGTTGTGATATAACTTTTGATCTTCTTTTTATCCATCCAAGAAACAGCAACATTCATAAATCGAGAAGTATCATGCCAAAATGTGAAATCTCAGAATCATATATATAATTTATACTCATGGGCAAATGCTTTAAGAATAGAACTCATCACATTATACAAGTATTAAGCTTTATTTCGTGTATTGATAGCATGCTATCATTTAGTTTTCTAATATAAATTTAATTTGTAAATGTGTAAATATGTATTAATATAAACATATTAAGTCATCAAGCTATCTAAAATATATACCTACCAGAAATATAATAAATTAGCAATTTGTCATCTCCTTTAATGGATGTTTTTAAGCTAGATATAAATTTGAATAAATAAATTTTTATAGTATCCAAACTATACACAGGTTTCAAAATTTATACCTGTGGCAGATTCATGTTGATGTATGGCAAAACCAATACAACATTGTAAAGTAAAAATAAATAAATAAATAAATAAAAATAAAAAGATTGTCATTTAAAAAAATTTCATTTTAAGGTATACTGAATTGTATTATTTTTGTGGAAAAATTGATTTCTGAAACAGTTTTTGACTAGAACAACTTCATAGATCTACCAATAAATAAAAAAATAAACAAATATTTCAAAAATTAAAAAAAATCTCACTTTATGAAAATATAACTTTGGTGTTATTCTTCACATGAAGATGGTCTTATAATAAATATAATATGTTTAATATGAACAGAGTTCCACAGAAGTGGAAGAGTATCAGCATTAGTGTGAAATATTATGAAATAAGATGATTTATATGCTGTTAACATACTATGTTTTCTGTATATAAATTTAAACTTCTGTTAAAAAAAGTACAATAACATCTTAAAAGGATTCAATAAGAGAATATGAGAAAGACTAAATATGAAGAGTGGGGTTGCTTAGGATTATAAGCAGAGAAAGGATAGCTCTCTATTAAAATGAGGTTAAGTCATTCTAGGGTAATTTTAGTCAGGAGGCGGGGTTTTGAGTTAAGATCTATTTGCAGTGGTCCTGGTGAAAACGAGGCACTGAAAAAGACTCTGGCATCAGGAATGGAGAATACACAACATATCTGGCATTTTATGATAACCAACAGAAAAGGCTTGGTCATAAATTAAGATGATTATTGCAGTCAATTTGACTGTACTAACATAAGTATATAATAAGCAGAGCATTGCATAGATTGTCATACCAAACACTCTCTTCCAGTAACACAAGAGAAGACTCTACAAATGGACATCACCAGATGGTCAATATCGAAATCAGTTTGATTATATTCTTTACAGTCAAAGATGGAGAAGCTCTATACAGTCAGCAAAAACAAGACCAGGAGCTGACTGTGGCTCAGATCATGAACTCCTTATTACCAAATTCAGACTTAAATTGAAGAAAGTAAGGAAAACCACTAGACCATTCAGTTCAGTTCATTTCAGTTCAGTCACTCAGTCATGTCCGACTCTTTGCGACCCCATGAATCGCAGCACGCCAGGCCTCGCTGTCCATCACCAGCTCCTGGAGTTCACTCAGACTCACGTCCATCGAGTCAGTGATGCCATCCAGCCATCTCATTCTCTGTCGTCCCCTTCTCCTCCTGCCCCCAATCCCACCCAGCATCAGAGTCTTTTCCAATGAGTCAACTCTTTGCATGAGGTGGCCAAAGTACTGGAGTTTCAGCTTTAGCATCATTCCTTCCAAAGAAATCCCAGGGCTGATCTCCTTCAGAATGGACTGGTTGGATCTCCTTTCAGGCCAAGGGATTCTCAAGAGTCTTCTCCAACACCACAGTTCAAAAGCATCAATTCTTCGGTGCTCAGCTTTCTTCACAGTCCAACTCTCACATCCATACATGATTACTGGAAAAACCATAGCTTTGACTGGATGGACCATTCAGGTATGACCTAAATCAAATCCCTTATGATCATACAGTAGAAGTGACAAATAGATACAAGGGATTAGATCTAACAGATAGAGTGCTTGAAGAACTATGGACAGAGGTTTGTGACATTGTACAGGAGGCAAGGATCAAGACCATCCCCAAGAAAAATAAATGCAGAAAGGCAAAATGCTTGTCTGTGGAGATCTTACAAATAACTGAGAAAACAAGACAAGCAAAAGGTAAAGGAGAAAAGAAAAAATATACCCATTTAAATGCAGAGTTCCAAAGAACAGCAAGGAGAGATAAGAAAGCCTTCTCCAGTGATCAGTGCAAGAAATAGAGGAAAACAATAGGATGGGAAAGACTAGAGATCTCTTCAAGAAAATTAGAGATATGAAGTGAACTTTTCATGCAAAGATGGGCATAATAAAGGACAGAAATGGTATAGACATAACAGAAGCAGAAGATATTAAGAAGAGGGGGCAAGAATGCACAAAAGGACTATACAAAAAAGATCTTCATGACACAGGTAACCATGATGGTGTGATCACTCACTCACAGCCAGATATCCTGGAATGTGAAGTCAAGTGGGCCTTAGGAAACATGAATTCGAGCAAAGCTAGTGAAGGTGATGCAATTCCAGTTGAACCATTTCAAATCCTAAAAGATGATGCTGTAAAAGTGCTGCACTTGATATGCCAGCAATTTTGGAAAACTCAGCAGTGGCCACAGGAATGGAAAAGGTCAGTTTTCATTCCAATCCCAAAGAAAGGCAAAGCCAAAGAACGTTCAAACTACCGCACAATTGCACTCATCTCACACACTAGCAAAGTAATGCTCAAAATTCTCCAAGCCAGGCTTCAACAGTATATGAACCAGGAAATTCCATAAGTTCAAGCTGGATTTAGAAAAGGCAGAGGAACCAGAGATAAATTGCCAACATCTGTTGGATCATTGAAAAAGTGACAGACTTCCACAAAAACATCTACTTATGCTTTATTTACTACACCAAGTCCTTGGACCATGTGGATCACAACAAACTGTGGAAAATTCTAAAAGAGATGGGCATACCAGACCACCTGACCTGCCTCCTTTGAAATCTGTATACAGGTCAAGAAGCAAGAGTTAGTACTGGACATGGAACAACAGACTTGTTCTAAATTGAGAAAGGATTATGTCTAGACTGTATATTGTCACCCTGATTATTTAACTTATATGCAGAGTACATCATGAGAAATGCTGGACTGGATGAAGCACAAACTTGAATCAAGATTGCCAGGAGAAATATCAATAACCTCAGATATGCAGATGACACTACCCTCATGGCAGAAAATGAAGAAGAACTAAAGAGCCTCTGGATGAAAGTGAAAAAAGGAGAGTGTAAAAGTTGGCTTAAAGCTCAACTTTCAGAAAACTAAGATCATGGCATCTGGTCCCAACACTTCATGGGGAAACAATGAAAACAGTGAGAGACCTTATTTTGGGGGGCTCCAAAATCACTGAAGATGGTGACTGCAGCCATAAAATTAAAACACACTTGTTCCTTGGAAGAAAAGCTATGACCAACCTAGACAGAATTTTAAAAAGCAGAGACATTACTTTGCCAGCAAAGGTCCATCTTGCCAAAGCTATGCTTTTTCCAGTAGTCATGTATGGATGTGAGAAGAATTGATGCTTTTGAACTGTGGTGTTGAAAAAGACTTTTGAGAGTCCCTTGGACTGCAAGGAGATCCAAGCAGTCCATCCTAAAGAAAATCAATCCTGAATATTCATTGGAAGGACTGATGCTGAAGCTGAAATGCCAACATTTTGGCCACCTGATGCGAAGAACTGATTCATTGATAAAGATCTTGATGCTGGGAAAGATTGAAGGCAGGAGGAGACAAGGATGACAAAGGATGAGATGGTTAGATGGCATCACCACCTCAATGGACATGAACTTGAGAAAGCTTGGGAGTTGGTGATGGACATGGAAGCCTGACATACAGCAGTCCAAAGGGTTGCAAAGAGTCCGACACAACTGAGCAACTGAACTGAACTAGTGCATAGATTATATAATGGTGTTTGCTCTATCACACTCAATTTTCTCATATTTTTAACAGTTTATTCAACATAAAGGAAATCTATACTATTTTAAATTCATCTAACTTTATGTAAATGCATTTTAACATTTCAAAACAGGATAGTAATGAGAAGGGGGCTTCAGCAGTTATTCTTCTGCAGTCACCATTGCAATGAATTAATTTAGTGGTACCTTTTTCTCACACTTAGGGTCTATGTAATCCATGGAATACAGGCAATGGTCATGCTTCAGCAAAATAGAACGTTAAATTTGTTGCACAGATACTTCTCTACTCTCTCTCTGAATATAGTCTGAGCACTACAATCTAATTAATCAGACTGAAAAAGTAAGGCACTTTCCTGATGGGAACAAATTTACTCTATATTTTGCAGTGCGCTTTTTCCCCCTTTCTTCAGAACAGAGTTATTTTTTGCAAGTCTGAGATGCCACCATCTTCAGCAACCACTCCAACAAAGATATAATTCACTTTCTCAAAGTGTTGAAATGTCTCCCTGTATTTTAGTATTCCATTTAAGTTTGCAAGGAAGAGAATGACAACAGAGAGAAAAACACAGATTACTTACGGACTGGTAGTGTTTGGAAAATTTCTATTTTACTATAGTCTCCTTGTCCTTTTCCATTTACAGCTGCAACCCTGATCTCATAAGTTGTATTTGGTTCCAGGTTGCTCAAAACAACCATTGCTAAAAGAAAAAAAAACATATGCCTATGATTAATACATTTTAATAAGTAAAACAAATCAAACTATTATAAAGTTGAGTGGAACAGTATCACTGAATTAATCTTTCCATGAAATATCTGAAAAGCGTAAGAGCTATACATAAGTGGCAAATTATTTGTGGGTAATTGTCTTCTTCATCTCTATTTTAACTTTTTACCCAGATGCAATAACTTTCAAAGAAGAAAATTAATAGTTCCTTTCATGATACTTACATTCACAAAGTAGAAAATGAAATATTTTCTTTCATTTTTTCAATATTCAAGAATTAAAAGGATTTAAATAAAACATCTTTACTGAATGCATCTCAAATGTTTTGTCTGCTCTAATGAAAGCTAAGATGTGTATTTAATGATCTATATCTTGTACTTTCATGTTAGGATGTTTCAAACCATAATACACCCACTCCCAGCATACCTCATGTTATACCAGAAATCCGCAGAACAGAGGGATGCTGCATCATTCATAGTCCTGCACTGTAAATATTACTTGTGAATAAGTCATTGAAACTAATATTCTCTTTGAACCTCAGACTGACTTGTTCCAACCTCTTATACATAAAACACAATAAAATATTCAATATCAATCAATCAATCAATAGATGAGTGCTATAGAATTTAGTGGAGATATGAAATTCAATATTTAGAAGTCTGATCTCCAGTATAAGGTTTTTAAGTCATGTCAAAGAAGTGTCACTCAGCCGATGGTTGTAAAAGTGGATCATTTGCTTGATAATCTCAAATCAAATCAAGTTATTTTAATGCTAGCTTGAAGCCTGTCATCTCTCATATTTCTCTCTGAATTTCTTCTTGAGTATTTACCATACCAGCCCTGGATACAACACAACACAAAGGAGAAGAAAGAATCCGAAAAAGTACAGGCATATAAAATTTTATTAGAAATATTCCGTGGGTCATGACAGTCCTTTTAATTTGCTAGAAGGTTTTAAATACATTTGTAGATTTCAAAATTTTACATCTTTACAAATACCTTTGGTGGAACTAATAAAATTCCATAGTTGCCTCTATCCTTACTGCTTTTGCTAAACAGAGTAAAAAGCTTTTGCTAAACAGAGTAAAAATTAAAAAGTAGACATGGAAATGCCTTGATGACCAATCAAAAGGAAGTTATATCTGGTTTACATAATAATTTGAAGTCAAATGTGCTCGGTCGCTCAGTCGTGCCTGACTCTTTGTGACCCCATGGACTGTAGCCTGCCAGCCTCCTTTGTTCATGGGATTTTTCCATGGGATTTTCCTGGTAAGAATACAGGAGTGGGTTGCTATTTTCTCCTCCCAACTCAGGACTTGTACCTGCATCTCCTGTGTCTCCTGCATTGCAGGTGGATTCTTTACTGTTATGCCACTGGGAAAACCTCAAAGTCAAATGATCAATTCATAATAGAAAATATAATCAATTATAAAAGATTAAATCATAAGAAATCAGGCACATATCTGTAAGACTATTGATTAATATGAACAATGACTGAAGATGAGACAAACTGAATAAAATCCCAATATAGTATATTAACCTGTTTCTGATAATTACATTATAATGTATATTCACTAGATGACATTTTTCATTTTATGTTGAATGAATATACTTAGAGAATTTGATACTTTTTGTGCTCCCTTCTTTTCTCCAATATTATCATATATACCGGATAAATGTTAATGGCAAAATATGGTTCAGATATCGACCAGACAGATATTAATCCAGTATAGATGTTTCAAAATCATTTGAAAGAATACATTTTTCCATAATGAAAATTTTATTTCTCATTTTCTCTACTGGGTAAGAAAACTGCACTTGCTTTAGAGAGCACACAGCCTTGTGAAAACCTTGGATGAAAATACACGGTATCAAAGTTAAAGGAGGCCAACTGAGAAAAACCGGATTAGCAGGGGAATCCAACTGATTAGAAGCTACAAGGATAAATCGGCAAGTCAGCCTTGAATTCAGTTTCTTCCGGCAGGTTTTTTTAGGAAACCCAAACACAATTGGCTGGTGAGCTGGATTCAGAGAAATATCAGCCCAAGAAAAAGAATTCATTTGCAATAGAGAAATGGTTAGTGGGAGATGAAACTGGTCATGGAGATAATGGAAAGGGAGAAGGACTCAAGCTAAGAGGCAGCTGAAATGCTTAGAACTTGGAATCCCATTGAGTTTAAGAGAGAATGCTTCTGTCAAGGTCTACATAAAAAAGAATTTAAATGTTAAAATTTTATCATATTTTATCATTTAATAAGCTAAAAATATAGCAAATTTAAAATCAAAGTGACACTTCCCCAGTGGCTCAATTGAAAAATAATCTGCCTGCAATGCAGGAGACCCAAGTTTAATCCCTGGGTGAGGAAGATACCCTGGAGAAGGGAATGGTGACCCACTCCAGTATTCTGCCTGGAGAATTCCATGACAGATCTGGTGGGCTACAGTCCATGAGACTGGAAAGAGTTGGACATGACTGAGCAACTAACACATTTAAAATCAAAGTAAGTTAGACCTGCAGAGATTAATGCTTTATAAAAGTGAGTTTAGTTTTCAGGGGTTGTAACAAAAATGTATGGGCCCTTGGACAATCAGTAATGTCACAGAGTAGTTTGTGTTTGTAGCATGGAGACTTATAAGAGACTACTACAGGAACTAGCCAGGTTGTAATAACATTTGTAATAAGACACTTAGTGATGCAGGCTTTAGATGCACGAAAGAAGTCCCATGGCTCTGGATCTGATTCCACCACTGACTGAGGTTCAACCAAGTCTTAGGGCTGAGTTTTTCTTCTCAACTTCTAAATCAAAACACTTTTATTAAGTTTTATAGAAACAAAAGTATAAAAAATCAGTTGAAAATAAGTGTAGATTGGACTTACCAGGTGGCTCTGATGGTAAAGAATCTGCCTGCATTGCAGGAGACACAGATTTGATCCCTGGTGGGAAAGACCCCTGGCTAAGGAGATGCTACCCTCTCTATTCCATTGTTGCCTGGAGAACATCATGGACAGAGCAGCCTGGTGGGCTACAGTCACAGTGATACTTATAAACATTTATACATATAATCTATATACAGAGTATACTACACAAGAATATAGGAGAGTTTGCCATAGATGCTTTTACTGCTACAGACAACTTTGGTATGTAATATGCTTTCCATATTCTATGATGTAAAGATGCAGCTGCTTACCATTGTTTTATTTATTTATTTTTGGCTGCACTCCATGGCAAGAGGATCTTAATTCCCTGGCCAGCAATCCAACCCATACGCCCTGCAGGGGAAGCATGGAGTCTTAACCTCTGGACTACCAGGGAATTCCCTTGCCATTGTTTTAAAATCACAAGTTTGACTACCTCAGCTGTGAGGGAATGGTGATGCTTATATTCAGCTGTTTGTCTTTATACAAACAAGAAAAGTGACAGAATTTAAATCACACAATTTTAATTCCAAATAAAATTTGTCATTTCTTCAGAAGCCTGGAGGTCAGACTATTCATCTTTTTAGATTAAAAATGAATAACAATAGTGTTATCAAAGAATCAGAGCATATCAAATTAAGGAAAAAGTTGATATTACTTGGATTAAATACTTGAAGCACATCTCCCACTACCCATCCCATAACTACACACATTAAAAAAAAGGTAGCTCTGCATTCTACTTGAATGCTCTGAATAATTCAAGTAAAAGCTCTTTCTGGCTTGGATTGTCAGCATTCCTCTTCCTCTCATATTTCATAGAGATTGTGAGGCACTTTGAGTGCCTCTCTACTTCTACCACAGGGAGACTCATTTCTTGAATCACAGGATGATCAATTCACAATTGATTTTATCCATGTTTCTCTTATTAATATTTTTGTTTTCTGTGCTAAGACTCTTTTCTAATAACTGAATTTCACAGCAGAGCAATTTGTGGAGGACAGAAGCAACAAGAGTACAATGATGGTGAGCAGCTATTACAACACTGGGCTAAAGGTAAAGCAGAGGGGGAGGCCTTTTATAGAGGACTTTGCAAATTATAGGGAAGCGACATGGAAGTAAACCTGTTAAAGCCAGTTTTATACAAGTTTATATACAAGAAGTCAGTCTGTTTTTGAGTTCTGACTCTAAAGGTTTTGGTACAATAACCCTTATTATGAGGCTTATTAACATTGTGTGAACATAAAGATTACTGTGTGAAATTGAAAGAACTCCATAAGTTGGGGCTCATTTAAAGAGAGGGAAAGGTAAGGATTCAGGGGAGGCAAAGCCTGTGTCTGTAATTTGACTTGCCTTTCTTAAATGAGAGGATATATATGTTAAATTGTCCATAATTTACTGACGTATTACCAAACATAGGGTTTCTGAATACACAAGGTAGGGCTTGAAAGCAAACCACCACTTGAAATACAAAGACTGTGTACTCTATAATAGAGCCCCTCAAATTATGAAGTTAGTTAATGAACGACTTTCTTTCCCCCAATGTGTCCGTACAATAGAATAACAGAACCACAAACTAAGGTGTGGGATGGGTTCTTTCTCTATAATTTATTGAAAATTCAAACTCAAAAATTAGGTGAAAGTAGGTCTAGATTACAAACCACTAAAAGTTCTTCAAGGACAAATGGCAAACATTTAAGTCTTTCATAGTTATTATATTCATGCTGATTTAGAAACCATAATGCAATTCTTCTGAAAATTATAAACAACCATGAATTCTCCTTTGACATGGCAACAAGGGCAAGTTCTATAAAAACGCTGGTTTCTCTCACTAATGTAATGTTTCTGATTGATTTAAATATAACTGTGTTTTATAAACGGCCATTTTGTTATCTGGCTATAAATGTAAAGGGTACAGTAAATACATGGCAATAATGTATTGAGATACACTAAAAAACAGTGACATTTTAACTGATGAAAGGAAAATCGAACTTTTTAAACATTATTTTTACAAGTATGGAAATGATATTACTAGAGAGAAAAATTTGATCTGTATTCTCTAAGAAGGGAATCGAGTTTTATTAAAAGCAGTTGAACAAAATATATTTTGTTTGTTCAGAAAATGGATTGTCAGTTCCTCCCTTTGGCTGTCAAGAGAAGCAGAGGCTACTGAATATTTACAACTCTCAGAGCAAAGTAAATTACATATTAATATTTACATACTGATTAGGTTTAGCAAAGGTCTAAAGTGAGATGAAAATTTAACCATATTCTCTTCCCTCTCTTAAACCCCGGATCTCTCCGTGGGTTTTTCCTCAATGGGTCATTCAATGTAGAGATAAGGACTCCCTTGGTGTAGAACTGCTGTATCATCCGTCTAACATCAAACTGTTCAGGTTATCACAAACTTGGAAAACATCAGATAGCCAAGAGCAATCACAAAGCTTGTCTAGGATAGAACTGATCATTCCAAATTTCACCTGCTCTTAATCTCCTCAGATAAATCTGTAAATACAATGAAATCCCCAAAGTTCCTCATCTGAGATTCAACTTTTGTTGTCTAAACAGTTAAAACAAGAAACAAGACAAGATAGCTTTTTTTGGAGAGAGAAAATTCTCTTACTCCTTTCTGCAGAAGTTTACAACAGGTTTGAATGAAAACAAAAGTAATTTTTTAACTTTTATTTCCATAATGCAGAATTTTGACCTCAGTTATTCTTTACATACATGAAAATAATATGTTGTGATGATTTCATTATTAATGCAAAATGTCTTCAAGTTTTCTTAAGTGGTTTATGCAAATACTCATCTCAGTTCAACTATATTTTAATGTACTCTTGAAAGTATCCATTTTATTTTTGCAGAAATTACATAGTTTTTAAAGATTCCATCAGTTGCAAAAGAATATGATCTCACTTTTTAAAACAATTTATTTTTGATATTTGGCAAAACTAATACAATTATGTCAAGTTTAAAAATAAAATAAAATTTAAAAAGAAAAAAAAAATAATCCTCATTACAACCCAATGCAATAGATCCAAAACCTAGCAAAAAAAAAAAAAGATTTTTATAGATCATAATATATAAGTTGTTTGCTGCTGCTGCTGTGAAGTCACTTCAGTCGTATCCAACTCTGTGCGACCCCAGAGACAGCAGCCCACCAGGCTCACCCATCCCTGGGATTCTCCAGGCAAGAACACTGGAGTGGGTTGCCATTTCCTTCTCCAATGCATGAAAGTGAAAAGTGAAAGTGAAGTCGCTCAGTCATGTCTGACTCCTAGCAACCCCGTGGACTGCAGCCTACCAGGCTCCTCCATCCATGGGATTTTCCAGGCAAGAGTACTGGAGTGGGTTGCCATTGCCTTCTCCATATAATTTTTTTTTTTTTTTAATACATACTATGGGCTTTCCAGGTGACACAGCAGTAAGGAATCTGTCAATGCAAGAGACAAAGATGTGGGTTTGATCCCTGGGTTGGGTAGATCCCCTGGTGCAGGAAATGGCAACCTACTCCAGTATTCTTGCTTGGGAAATTCCATGGACAGAGGAGTCTGGTGGGCTATGGGGTTGCAAAGAGTTGGACATGACTGAGCACGCACAGATATAAATATATATACTATTAATATAAATAATGTTTAGGGATATACTATTTATAATAAATAAATCAAATGAATATATTCTTTGATGAAGAGTAGAATGAAAAATTAAAGAGTAGAATAAAAATTTAAAGTAGAATTAAAAATCATGTACTATTTGTGTTGGGCTTTAACTAAAAAAATATATTGATGACACTATTTTAAAACTACAGTTCATCATTTCTGAATTTATGTAAGTTTTTTCTTTCCTGTACTGCTTTTTATGTTCTTTTTCACTGTGAGCATAAACGATGCATAAAAACAATAAAACAATTTAGCAATTGTCTTGAATTAAATAGCTTATCCTTGAAATATGTTTTTTGCTAAAACCTTGTTTTAAATAAAGAATAGTTTCACCAAAATTATTTTCATAAACTATTCATACTTTTAATGTTTAAAATATAATACTTCTTATCACATAGAAATTATTCATCTAAAGGAGTTTGACTGATTTTCTTTAGGATCCACTTAGTATGTAAATGATGATAGATAAATAATTACCAAAATTTTTCTTCTATAATCTAAATGAATAAATTTTTATAAAATACCCATGAGAAGTATCTTAAATGACTAAAAGTAATCAGAATATTATTTTTTCATTCACAAATATGCTAATTTCCCAAAATATCGAAACAAAATTACTTTTTTATATTATAAACTTTTTTTTTCTCCTTTTTTTTAGGGGGAAAGGAATTAGGAGCTGAAGTTAAGCTTTTGTAACTAAATGTGGCTATAAAAACTCAAAGCCACATTTTAGCTATTTAACCTCTTAATAAATTTTATTAAGTCTGTCTAGTCAAAGCTATGCTTTTTTCAGTAGTCATATATGGATGTGAGAGTTGGACTGTAAAGAAAGCTGAGTGCCAAAGAATTGATGCTTTTGAACTGTGGTGTTGCAGAAGACTCTTGAGAGTCCCTTGGACTACAAGGAGATCCAACCAATCAATCCAAAGGAAATCAGTCCTGAATATTCATTGGAAGGACTGATGCTGAAGCTGAAGTTCCAATATTTTGGCCACCTAATGCGAAGAGCTGACAAACTGGAAAAGACCCTGATCCTAGGAAAGACTAGGTAGGAGGAGAAGGAGACAACAGAGGAAAAGATGGTTGGATGGCATCACCAACTCAATGGACCTGAGTTTGAGCAAGCTCCAGGAGTTGTTGATGAACAGGGAAGCCTGGTGTGCTGCAGTCCATGGGGTCTCAAAGAGTTGGACACAACTGAGTGACTGAACTGAATTGAATAACATTTATACATATTTTTTATGTTATCAACTATGCCTTCTACTTTGGATTCTGAATGTTTTACTGAGAGAAGCTTTCTACTGTAAGATTCTTATGGGCAGAACACATATGCTATGCTATGCTAAGTCACTTCAGTTGTGTCCGACTCTGTGTGACCCCATAGACGGCAGCCCACCAGGCTCCCCCATCCCTGGGATTCTCCAGGCAAGAACACTGGAGTGGGTTGCCATTTCCTTCTCCAATGCATGAAAGTGAAAAGTGAAAGTGAAGTCGCTCAGTCGTGTCCGACTCTTAGCAACACCATGGACTGCAGTCTAACAGGCTCCTCCATCCATGGGATTCTCCAAGCAAGAGTCCTGGAGTGGGGTGCCATTGCCTTCTCCAGACACATAGCACACATATTGTATGCATTGTCTCTTGCCCTCACAGAGCCTACATATTTCAAATGCATAATGAGAAGTCAATAAAGAGTTTTTGAATTGACATTTTAAAACATATGCTCAATAAAAGCTCACTTAAAAACTGATCCTAAATGAACATTTTCTAAATCTACAGTTGTTATCCTTGATCCCTAGTTTATTCAATTTATTCTTGCATTACTGAACATTTAAAGAACATTTTACTTCCTCAAATAAAATGTTTTGTTTGTTCAAAGAATTCACACTCAAATTCTATTCGATGATATGTCATTGAATACCTAGACAAGACCAGATCTGTTGTATCCTTCATTTCACAGATAAATAAATGGGGGCTCAGAGGATCAAACAGTCAAGAAGTAGCAAAGCGTGGATTCTATCTTAAAGCTTTGCATTGTCCCACACTTGCATCTCAGACTGTAAAACCAGAGTATAGAAAATCACTGCAAGCAAGGAATCCAGAAAGTCCTCATAAACTCAAAAGTGAGGAAAATGTATCCTCTCTCAAAGACATGGGGCTCCCCTGATAACTCAACTGGTAAAAAATTCACCTGTAATGCAGGGGACCCCAGTTCAATTCCTGGATTGGGAAGATCCACTGGAGAAGGGAAAGGGTACCCACTCCAGTATTCTTGGACTTGCCCTGTGGCTCAGCTGGTAAAGAATCCACCTGCAATGTGGGATACCTGGGTTCAATTCCTGGGTTGAGAACATCCTCTGGAGAAGGGAAAGGCTACCCAGTATTCTGGCCTGGAGAATTCCATGGACTGTGCAGTCCATGGGGTCACAAAGAGTCAGATGTGATTGAGTGACTTTCACTTTCACTCAAAGACATTAATTACATATAAAAGTAAAAACTATAAAAAATGATAATTCTGCATATACTTTTCTTCCAAGATTTAATTTAAGCTATTAGAAGGCAAAACTTCTTTCTCAGAATATTTTACTCAGTTATGTATTTCTAGGGCTTCCCAACGTGGACCTAGTGGTAAAGAACCCTCCTGCCAATGCAGGAGATGTAAGAGATATGAGTCTGATCCCTAGGTCAGGAAGATTCCCTGGAAGAGGGCAAGAAAACCCACTCCAGTATTCCTGCCTGGAGAATCCCATGGACAGAGGAGCCTGGTGGGCTACAGTCCATGGCGTTGCAGACAGTTGGACACAACTGAGGTGACTTAGCATACAGGCATGTATGTATTTCTGGATTCTCATTAGAGTAAACAATGTAAATCCATAGTGATGATCTTAACATATTCTCAGCACTATAAGATGGACACAACTCAGTGATTTTTCCTATAGTTCACAGGAACACATTATAATTACAGTAAGATGCAGTAATGAGAGATTCAGAATAAAGTCAGATTGAACAATCTGATTATTAGGAGCTCTTAAGTTTCTCACTGTAGGAAAAAAAGACATTTCCTTCTGCCTATTGTACATTTTGGGCAAGTTGTTCTTTCAGTTTTATGTATTTTTAAATACTAAATTAGTTTCGTTTATATACCATATATATATAACCTTATATACCAAGGTTCCTAAACACATTTCCAAATAATGCAGAATGAACTGATCTTACTCTGTCATTTATGTTCTTATTTATCTACACACCAAATCACAGGACGATCCAGAAATTCCCCCCAGAAAGTGAGCAAGATTCTGAATCAATTCATCAGGTGCTGCATGGGGAATTTGTCTCCCCCAGAGTTTTTAGTTTTTCTAAATTCTTTATTCCTCCATATTCAAGGAAGTTATATACTATTATTTTAAACTCATATTAATATTCAAAATTTCTCCTAGAGAGGCTTTGCTTTTCTCCACACTGAACTCAGATATCCCCTTCATTTCTAATCAATTGCTTGCTATTTTTGAATTCTGTACATTTCTTTTTGAATTATGGTTTGCTCAGGATATATGTTCCTTAGTACGATTGCTGGCTCAGACAGTATTTTTAGTTTTTAAAGGAACCTCCACAATGTTCTCCATAGTAGTTGTATCCATAGTAGTTGTATCAATTTACATTCTCACCAACAGTGCAAGAGAATTCCCTTTGTTCCACACCTTCACCAATGTGTATTGTTTGTAGATTTTTTGAAGATGGCCATTCAGACAAGTGTATGGCCATACCTCATTGTAGTTTTGCTCTGCATTTCTCTAGTAATGAGAAATGTTGAGCATCTTTTCATGTGTTTGTTGGCCATGTGTATGTTTTATTTGGAGAAATATCTGTTTAGGTCTTCCACCTATTTTTGATTGGGTTACTTGCTGTTGTTGTTTTTTTTTGTTTTTTTTTTTTGTTTTTTTTTGATATGAAGCTGCATGAGGTTGTTGTATATTTTGGAGATTAATCCTTTGCCAATTACTTCATTTACAAATATTACTCCCATTCTGAGGGTTGTCTTTCCATCTTCTTTGTGGTTTCCTTTGCTGTACAAAGCTTTTAAGTTTAATTAGGTCTTATTTGTTTATATTTTCATTTCTGTGGGAAATGGGTCAAAAAGGATCTTGCTGTGATTTATGCCAAAGAATATTCTGCCTGTTTTCTTGTAAGAATTTTATAGTGGCTGTCTCACATTTAGATCTTTAATCCATTTTGAGTTTAGTTTTGTGTATGGTGTTAGGAAGTGTTCTAATTTCATTCTTTTACAGGTAGCTGTCCAGTTTTCCCAGAATCACTTATTGAAGAAATTGTGTTTTCTCCATTGAAAATTTTTGCCTCCTTTGTCATAGATTAACTGACCATAAATGTATAGGTTTATTTCTGAGGTCTCTATCCTATTCCATTGATTTATATATCTGCTTCATGCCAGTACCATAGAGTTTTGATTACTGGTGGTTTCTCATAAAACTAAAACTAGAAATTCCATATGACCCAGTATCCACTCCTGGGAATATGGACAGAAAAAACCCAAAACCATAATTAGAAAAGATACATGCACTTCAATATTCATAGCAGCATTATTTACAGTTGCCAAGATATGGAAGCAATGTAAGTATTCATTGGATTTTATCCATCATAGGTGAATGGATAAAAATGTGGTGCACACACACACACACAAACACTGAAATACTACTAAGTCATAAAAAATAAAAACCTGCTATATACAGCAACACAGATGGACTTAGAGGGTATTATGCTGATTGAAATATGTCAGACAGAGAAAGGCAAATATTGCATGACAGTACTGATAGAAGAACAGAAAAATTACAACATACTAGTGAATACAATAAAAGAGGCACAGACCCACAGATATAAAGAACAGCTAGTGGTTATCAGTGGGGAGAAGGAAGGGTGAGGAACAATAAAAGGATAGGTATTTAAGAAGTACAAAATATTTTGTATAAAAAGTACATTACACAACACAAGGAATATAGCTAATATTTAATAGCATGTATTAATGGGTTATAACCTTTAAAAGTCATGAATCACTATATTGTATACCTGTACAGTATAATGTTGCACATAAATTATATGCCCAGAGTTAAATCCACGTACCTATCGATACCTTATCTTTGACAAAGGAGGCAAGAATATACAATGGAGAAAGATATCTCTTTAACAAGTGGTGCTGGGAAAAGTGGTCAACCACTTGTAGAAGAATGAAACTAGAACACTTTCTAACACCATACACAAAAATAAACTCAAAATGGATTAAATATCTAAACATAAGACCAGAAACTATAAGACTTCTAGAGGAGAACATAGGCAAAACACTCACCGACATAAATCACAGCAGGATCCTCTATGACCCACCTCCCAGAATATTGGAAATAAAAGCAAAAATAAACAAATGGGACCTAATTAAACTTAAAACCTTCTTCACAACAAAGGAAACGCTAAGCAAGGTGAAAAGACAGCCTTCAGAATGGGAGAAAATAATAGCAAATGAAGCAACTGACAAAGAATTAATCAAAAAATATACAAGCAACTCCTGCAGCTCAATTCCAGAAAAATAAACGACCCAATCAAAAAATGGGCCAAAGAACGAAACAGACATTTCTCCAAAGAAGACATACAGATGGCTAACAAACACATGAAAATAAAAACCACAATTAGGTACCATTTCATGCTAGTCAGAATGGCTGCTATCCAAAAGTCTACAAGCAATAAATGCTGGAGAAGGTGTGGAGTAAAGGGAACCCTCTTATGCTATTGGTGTGAATGCAAACTAGTACAGCCACTATGGAGAACAGTGTGGAGCTTCCTTAAAAAACTGGAAATAGAACTGCCTTATGACCCAGCAATCCCACAGCTGGGCATACACACCAAGGAAACCAGAATTGAAAGAGACACGTGTACCCCAATGTTCATCGCAGCACTGTTTATAATAGCCAGGACATAGAAGCAACCTAGATGTCCATCAGTAGATGAATGGATAAGAAAGCAGTGGTACATATACACAATGGAGTATTACTCAGCCAATAAAAAGAATACATTTGAATCAGTTCTAATGAGGTGGATGAAACTGGAGCTGATTATACAGAGTGAAGTAAGCCAGAAAGAAAAACACCAATACAGTATACTAATGCATATATATGGAATTTAGAAAGATGGTAACGATAACCCTGTATGAGAGACAGCAAAAGAGACACAGATGTATAAACAGTCTTTTGGACTCTGTGGGAGAGGGAGTGTGTGGAATGATTTGGGAGAATGGCATTGAAACATGTATAATATCATATAAGAAACGAATCGCCAGTCCAGGTTCGATGCAGGATACAGAATGCTTGGGGCTGGTACACTGGAATGACCCAGAGAGATGGTACGGCGAGGGGGGTGGCAGGGGGGTTCAGGATGGGGAACACGTGTACACCCGTGGTGGATTCATGTTGATGTATGGCAAAACCAATACAATATTGTAAAGTAATTAGCCTCCAATTAAAATAAATAAATTTATATTAAAAATAAAATAAAAAGTTCTTTTCATGTGTTCCTGTGTCAAACAGGGATCAGTTGTGGAAATCAAGATCTTTGGCAAAACATTCCAAATGGAAGAAGCTTTGTGGAGTACATTCATTTTTCTGCCATGTGAAAAATATTCTGTCCATTGACATGGCAAAATCACCAGATTATGCACAGGCATGATCTATCACTAAGGAGATTTCCTTGCTTCTCTAATGATAAGTGAGCCAGTAGCAGCAGAACATGTCATTCATTGGTTTAATGATGCCTTTTTGTATGAAGAGGCATCTTTATATATGATATGAAGGCATCTTCATATATGGGAGGATAATTAGGAATAATTAAGACCACTTTTTAAGGCTTCCCTGATAGTTCAGTTGGTAAAAAATCCGCCTGCAATGCAGGAGACTTGGGTTTGATCCCTGGGTTGGACAGATTCCCTGAAGAAGGGAAAGACTACCCACTTCAGTATTCTGGCCTGGAGAATTCCATGGATTGTATAGTCCATGAGGTCACAAAGAGTCGGACACGACCAAGCGACTTTCACTTGACTTCACTTCTAGCCCACTTTTTAGAGGAAAGTAAACAACTACCTCAATTTTCTCAATAGTCTGCTGCTGCTGCTGCTAAGTTGCTTCAGTTGTGTCCGACTCTGTGCAACCCCACAGACGGCAGCCCACCAGGCTTCTCCGTCCCTGGGATTCTCCAGGCAAGAACACTGGAGTGGGTTGCCATTTCCTTCTCCAATGCATGAAGGTGAAAAGTGAAAGTGAAGTCGCTCAGTCCTGTCCAACTCTGAGCGACCCCTTGGACTGCAGCCTACCGGGCTCCTCCGTCCATGGGATTTTCCAGGCAAGAGTACTGGGGTGGGGTGCCATCGCTTTCTCCAGTCAATAGTCTACTATGGCTATATTTTGAATATATCTAATATTTTAAAATCCTATAATATATATTTTAAAAATCTTAGTAGATGGCATGACAATTTATAAATATAAATAGAATTAGGTTTTAAAGGATGGATAAGTACATAGCATTAGTTGCCAGAAGAGCCTGTGTAGTCATTAGAAACTGCAAAGCAAGATGAAACAGCTAACTTGCTTAAGTGTTTTTATATATTATAATTCATTTTCATGAAAAGTGAAAGTGTTAGTCGCTCAGTTGTGTCCAACTTTTTGTGACCCCATGGGCAATAGCCCACCAAGCCCCTTTGTCCATGGAATTCTCCAGACAAGAATACTGGACTGGGTTGCCATTTCCTTCTCCAGGGAATCTTCCCAACCCAAGGATCGAACCTGGGTCTTCCACATTGCAGGCAGCCTCTTTACCATCTGAGCCACATTGGCAGATGTTTGGAAATAGTTAATAACATAATTTTATTTTATTATAAACAAACAGTAATTACATGATGCATTAATTCATCTTAGGTGATACGGAATATTGATAGGTTCACACATTATGGTATCAGTTCAGTTCAGTTCAGCCGCTCAGTCGTGTCCTACTCTCTGCGGCCCCATGAATCGCAGCACGCCAGGCCTCCCTGTCCATCACCAACTCCCGGAGTTCACTCAGACTCATGTCCATCGAGTCAGTGATGCCATCCAGCCATCTCATCCTTTGTCGTCCCCTTCTCCTGCCCCTAATCCCTTCCAGCATCAAGTTCTCAAATGTGTGGTCAAGATGGAAAGATGACTCGTGTCTTAATATTTATATTATTAGGTCATTAGCTGGCAGGCAGAGACTGGTATAAGCTATACTTATTAAAGATATGCAAAAGAATATAAAATATTTCTACTAAAAGATAATGAAATAAATTTTTACAAATAAGTTCAAGTTTATATTGGGATGTGAAGGATGGACAAAAAAGAGTGAAATTCAAGCATGACCAAAGAAAGTAGAATGTGTGTTTGGCACAAGAAGTGGACCGGTTTTGATGTGCCAAGTGTTTTTTTGAGGGAATGTTATGAGATTAAGAAGAAAAGACACAAGAAGCACACACAAACACATTATACATATTTGTATATGTATATATGTATACATAGTATTATTGATCATTTACTAAATATGATTATTTGAATTATGTTTTATATCATTTGATTGGAGAAGCGGAATTATTTTTCAGATTACTTTTATGCACCCTAATGACTGATCTTTTACATATCTTGGAATGTGAGCATCCTATTTTAATGTCACTGATATATGCAATATGATTTTTTTAAATGACATTGACAAAAATCAAAGCAGAACACTATTAGTTCAAAATGTTAATCAGACCTTAATGTAGAAAACTGGAGGACATGAGATAGCAACAGTAAGACAAAAGAAGAACATTATCTCCATGGTCCACAGATGATATTAAATTGCTGAGCAGCAGAGCAGTGTCAGTCTCTGAAGTCACTTCTAATGATAGTCCATGATGTTCATCCTCCTTAGGAGGATGGTACTATCGAAGAAGGCATTAGAACCTTTCCAACAAAAGAATCTTGAGCCATTTATTTCATAAAAGTAAAGGTCTATACACTCTTCAAACTATCAATATATTTATAAACAATAATATAAAAATACTGTTCATTATAATATATTTTAATAATTAAAATAAAATAATTTTAACAGAGTGAAATATTTGGGGGCATGATTTCAAAAAGTTTAGGGGAACAAAATGTAGATGTCTTCTGAAGGCCCCAATTGTTTAAGTTCACTATCCAAATAATCCTGATGCTTAGAGCACAGGGATTGCTCACTGAATTAATAAGAATTTGTAAGCCATATTCCAGTGAAGACTTTATTTACACTGCATACTAACATATTCAGAAGACTGTATGTTTGAGCAGTGAAATTGGTTCTATTTTTTTTTAAGTTTCTAGATCTATGAATACTTTCATCCGCCTGTGGATTAAATTCCTATAAAATATTCATGAAATACTCATGTTTCTTTTCTCACTCCCCATAAACATCTTTCCTGCATAAATTAATTCCATTTCTTCATAATCTTTATTTCTGTGATTCATAAAATTATAACCACACAGAAAAGCTCATTAATTTTACAGAAAAAAATTTAAAAACTTATTTGTATAAAAACTCTCTCATTACAGTAGAGACAATGCTGAATACAGAATTTTGTATGAATTTGTCTCTTCATCCTGACATACGTGAGGAAGTTTCTAGCAGACAAGGAATTTTACTTAACACTGCTATTTCACGCAATTTTCCTCTTAGCTTAGTTCCCTCTAAACTTTGTTCTACATAGTTTAAATTCATTAAGATTGCAATTATATATAAATTTGTAATTTAGTTCGAGTTCTTTTTATGGGCACAATGGAAACCGTCCAAGATGTTCTTGTTTTGAATTTTAACATACAGAAGTCTTTCCACTACATGCAAATTAGAACAGATTTCCTTTCACTTAAAATATGAAATTACTGTGAATTACTTTTTTCTTTCTTTCTTTGCAATTCATAAGAGTTTACGGCACTTGCATTTAACATAGACAGATGGTTTTTGCAGTCAGCTTCTCTTACGCCTTTCACCACTGAAATATAGCCATTTAAAAATGATAGCCACTTTTCTTTAGGTATATTTATGTTGGAAACAGTAGAATCATAAAAAAATTATTTCTTGAAGAGAATCGTTAAAGCACACTGGAGCTTATTAAGTTTTAAAAATCTGCAACAGTTTAGAGCTAACACTAATGATCATTTTAAATAATTTCTAAAATTGCGAAATTGAATAGTATATGTGGAGGGAAATCCAGTTTTGCTCAGGCAATTGCAAGTAATACAAATTCAAAGAAGCATTGGAATAAAAACTGTAAAGTATAATTTGGAATAATGTCAAAATATATTTTAGCTATTGAGAAACTAGAAGATTATTTAAGCAAAAACAAGCAAACAAACCAAAGAACCCCTTTAGATCCATTTCATCACAAATGGTAGGCAAAGAAGTTTGTTAAGAAATGGTATATTATAGCTCTTCAAACATGAACAGGCTATCATAGATTCATGTCACTGGATCACATGAATCTTTTACTCAATGATTATGAAAGGTATCTGCTAATATATCATAAAACAAAAAACTATATAGTAATATGAATTTTAAGAACATACACACAAAAGAAAAAAAAACACAAAGATAAGAGGGAAAAAATGAAATTCATTTTTAGTTAAAATAAACCACTGTGTATATGGTTTGAAAGAAGCAGAGACAGAAAGGACCTAAAAGTATGCTCACATTATACTCAGGGATATGTTCTGAGGTGTGTTTCCAAAAAAAAAAAAAAAAAAAAAAATATATATATATATATATATATATATATGGAAGTTTTTAAGTAGCAAAAATATATTAATGATTTATTTATTTTTAATGGTACCACAACATAACATAGAAAATTTCTCATAAATTTAGGAATGTGACAAGTTAGATAACATCAAATATGGCAAAATGCATTTGAAGAAATACATGTATGGGATTAATTTTGTTGAATTATGATGTTCATTCTCATTATTTTTATTCTATATTTTAAATAATCACTGGCATTCTTTTAAAATACTAACAAAAGCAGAAAGATTTCATACTCAACAATGACCATGGAAGAAATTTTTATATTTAGTAACATTAATAAAATGTTTCCACTAATGATTATTCTGAGTTTTACATTCAAATTGAAAGAGGCCTAATCTGTACATTTTCATTAAAAATTAATTGACAATTTAATAGAATCATGGCCTCTTACAATATTATGTATGCTGCAGACATAGCATTATACATATACAATATGTTCCTCAATCACCAGTGAAGAATCCAGGAGCTGTTGAACAAACTGATCACAAGGCTGAGAAGCCCTGTCTTTGCAAACAACACCAAGTAGTTTTTTATCTCACTTTTTAGTATACACATCTAGACAAGGATCACCAGATATTTGAGAAAAGTTTCCAGTATGAATGACAGAGAATGAAATAAATAAAAACAACAACAAAATAAGTCTAGGAGAAAATCAGGGAGCAGAAACAACTTTGACAACAGACTATCTTGAAGGATTGAGAAATTTTAAAATTGATAACAAACTAAAAAATATAAATGTTACAGTGAAAAAAATATATAGTAAATGGTACTAATCTTCAATCTACTTCAGTTTAAGCTTCTATTCAAAACAGTTTGCTGATCTATCAGACATAGACATGTTATAAATCCAAACAAATACTTCAAAACAATTTTGAAAAATATGCTTATTAAATGCTACTTTTCAAAGAAGAAAATGGCTTTTTCTACCATATAAATTGATGTTTTTTCTTTCAAATTTTAATTAAAACAGATTTTTCGCTAACACTAAAACCTGCATAAAAAGCTTCAAATTATATGTAACATAAAGCATGCACATGATCTTAACTGTAATGTTTACAAACTAAATACTTTAATGTTAAATTTGCCATCAATAAATTAAAATACACACAATGAAATTGCATCCTGCAAAACCACATTTAAAGTTCAATGGAACTATGCAATGAAAGGATTGAAAAATCCAACCAGGTATTTAATTTCAAATTATAGTCAATTATTATATTCCTTGATTAGTGAAAAAGGCATGAACTCAGAAAGTAAAAGTTTCATTGAATTTTTATTGAGAAAGTGCTCTTATGTTCAAATAAAACTTATCTCCCTTATTTTCAGGCCTAAATAAAGCAAAGTGTATAATAATTTTGGTTTACACTGGAAGGCATTCTTGTGTGATTCTAGTTGTGATTTTATATGCGTTTCTAAACATTTCACAAATCAATAGAAATAGATTATGCTATTTGAGAGAATTATTTTCTTCTCTGTTAAAAAGAGCTTGATATTTTAAAATATTAATTTTTCATTTTCAGTTTGAAGACTGAAAACTGAGTAGCAAGTTTGCAAGATTATTATTTTCTCTTCATTTGTGCCCAATGAGGTAAATATAACACTTACAAAATGTTAAATGATATGGTAATGAGTATGTCATGTAGCCCTCCCCGTCAAAAAGTCTTACTCCACCTATAATACATGATTTTCACTCATAATTAAATGTTAGGATGACTCACATTCCATATTTGAATAGTTCAGGTTTTTATATCTGATTTGCTCATAATTCTCTATGTTTTGAAAATTAGTTTTGTGTCACATCAATGATTGGGATGATCAGTAAGGGTTTAGTTAAGCCCTGGCGAAGAATATAATAATAGGTCCAGTCTTCAATTGCCCTCTAAGCCAGGTGCAGAGTGAGCAACTGAAATTCACAGAAGATTAATTAATGAGTCATTTAGAATCACAATTCACTAACAGGAAATTTCCTACTGAATGACATTACAATCAAGCAAGAGCTGATATTTATGTCTAGGTGACTTCCCTGGTGGCTCAGATGGTAAAGCATCTACCTACAATGCGGGAGGCCCAGGTTCGATTCCCGGGTTGGGAAGATCCTCTGGAGAAGGAAATGGCAACCCACTCTAGTACTCTTGCCTGGAAAATCCCATGGATGGAGGAGCATTGTAGGCTACAGTCCATGGGGTCACAAAGAGTAGGACACGACTGAGCGACTTCACTTTCACTATGATATTGGCAATTGGAATCAGATACATGAATTGTATATAATGTATTGTAGATACACGGAAAAGTAACTAAAAAGACACTAAACTAATGTAAATTAGAAGAAGAAAATCACTCAGAGGGCAAAAAGATGCAGTAGCTGAAATATTCATGACCATATGCACCTACCTTTATACAGATAAACCTAAATCAATCTTCTAAGAAATGCCTCAAAGGCAATGAGTACGATTATGTTCATAAAAATCTCAAAGTTTAAGATGAATGATTAGCACAAATTATAAAACAAATATATAGTAATATCATTTTTTCATTATTCAAAAATATACGAGTCCCTTAACACATCTTCAAAGTAGATAAATACTTTGCTGCTGCTGCTAAGTCGCTTCAGTCGTGTCTGCCTCTGTGCGACCCCAGAGACAGCAGCCCACCAGGCTTCCTGGTCCCTGGGATTCTCCAGGCAGGAACACTGGAGTGGGTTGCGATTTCCTTCTCCAACGCATGAAAGTGAAAAGTGAAAGTGAAGTCTCTCAGTGAAGTCGCTCAGTCGTTCCCAACACTTAGCGACCCCTTGGACTGCAGCCTACCAGGCTCCTCTGTCCATGGATTTTCCAGGCAAGAGTACTGGAGTGGGGTGCCATTGCCTTCTCCGAAATACTTTGCAATGGAAAACAATTAAAAAAATAATGCTAAATAAGATCGCAAATTCTGAGGTTTGTGTATATACGTATTCATAACTATACATAGGAACACACATTACAGATTTTATTATGTCTCACAATTCAAACTTCAACAAAATTTTGAGGTCTATGAAATGAAATCAGCCTTTTAAATTTTATTTTAAATAGATATATGATAAAGAGGATATTATAGTAAATATGGACATTTCAGCTAAGATGCCTGGAAGTAACTCAGACAGAAGATAGTTAGGGTTTGCCACAGGTGTAGACACGACTGAGTGACTGTCACTAGTGGCTATATTAAAATATAAATGCAATATAATGTAAGAAATATGCAGTTCCTTTCTTGCCACTCATTCTGGGGAAGAGAGAATTTTAGCTTGAAATCACGTCCAAAGCAGGTGTGATTGTGAGAGGATATTGTAGGTTGGCCAGGGTATAAGACTAATTCTAGGCATTGTTAAAAGCACCTAAACTTGTCCAGTGAAGAAAATGTGAGCAAGATTGAAGTATCCCTTTTAAAGTAAACTATAGTGACTCAGTGAAATATGTGTGCTTAAGGCAGAAAGTTTAAATCTAAACTATCTCATATATTCTAAAAGTCAAATTATTGATGTAAATTTTATAGCAAACATAACCATCATTATGCATTCCACATTTCATATTTCTATTAGTATAAAGCATTTGGTATTCTGATCTTTACTCTATTTTATATCTTTACCATATCTTTATGAAAATGGTACATCTCCTTGCTAAAGGAAGAACAAATGCCAGACACACATATTCTAGATTGCTAGGGTTGGTAATCCCAGTGGGATTACCCAGCTTGTGGAGGGTCTTGCAATGTAAATATTCTGCTAAGTGCAATTTCTATAATGTCCAGACTTGACATTTCTTGTCTTCATATCTGTGCCACTCAACTCTAGTCAGTCTAGAGTGATTTTATTTGTTCTGTCTCCATTGTCTACTAGGACACCGTCACAGGAAGGTTCATGCCTTTTATAGAAACCATACATATTACACCATACATGTTAGGGTCAAGGCAGAGCCAGCAGAGGGAAACTATGCAACAGTACTTTCTTTACTATTTTATACTATCTTTTTGGGCCACAAGATGTTATTCTATGTCCCAGTTGTGCGTTATGTGTCTAAGTCACTCAGTCATGTCTGAGTCTGCGATCCCATGGACTGTAGCCCGCCAGGCTCATCTGTCCATGGAATTCTCCAGGCAAGAACACTGGAGTGGATTGCCATTCTATTCTTCAGGGCATCTTCCCCACTGAGGATTGGAACCTGGGTCTCCTGCATTGCAGGCAGATTCTTTACTATCTGAGCCACCAGGGAAGCAGTATATCCCAATTAACAGAGTCCCAATCTGTTAATTTACTATTGTTTCCTATTTAGTTTCTTCTCCTAATAATGGCAGAAATATCACACATTCATATGATGAAATTCTACATAAGTGGAAAGAAATGTTGTAAACTGTTTTAACTTCTCAGATTTAGCTAATTCTATTAATCAAAATGTCATGACTCTCAGTAAAAAATCTGAGTTTTTCAAACATAATTTTGAAGTAAATGTTAGCATGCGAGGTCAAGTTGTATAGGTGGCTTAATAAGTATATATGCAAGGCATCTATATTTTACAGTATGACTTTCATACCTACTTGTGAAAGAAATACTATTAATAAATGAAATTTGATAACTGATAATATTCAGCTTTCAAGTGTAACATGTCACCAATTTCTTTTCCAACACCCAAAGTTTAAATACAAACTTCTTCCTCTTGGCATTAAACTTTGGTGATTTTGCTCAATTCTTATTTTTTAAATCTTAGTTTTGGCCACACCACGCAGCTCATGGGATCTTATTTCCCCAACCAGTGACTGAACTCCAGGCTACGGCAGTGAAAGTGCTGAGTCCCAACCACTGGACCTCCAGAGAATTCCTAAAACTCTTTAAACTTGACTAAAGATGGAAAATTTTCTACTCTTTATTAATGAATTTTGAAGAAGAACAGGACAGTGGGAATGTCTCCCCATCCTATCTCATTAAAATAAAAATAGCACATTGAAGGGAAAATAAAAAGCTAATCATACAGGTATATTGAAGATGAGCTTGGATTAACCAACATGCTTTGAAATCACTGACTCACTTTGAACTCCATGGGAGCGTACTATTTTCCAGGTTTCTGATGCCACTTCTTTGACATCCACTTGATAGTGATTGATAGGCACACCTCCATGGGAGTCCGGCTTGCTGAAAGAAACCTTGGCTGTGGTCTGTGACAGCTCTATAATCTTCACTCCATAGGGACTTGATGGAACATCTACAAAGGGATAAAAACAAAGGAAATATAACCCAGGTAATGTGGATGGCCATTATTAAGATTTACGGTGCTCTGAGAACTAGGAATAAATGAAAATTGCTGCCTCTATCACTTAATATATTTGAATTACAAAGCTTGCACAAACCACTGAATGATATCTTCAAATTACAGGAAAGTATACACTAGTTCATGTTTATTACTGTAGAAAATAGTAAATTCAATATCAAATTTCATTTATTAAGGGAATAATTTTACTTCTGTCTTTACTATCCAATATAAGCATTTTATTTCCATTCAAGAAAAACAAGTTCCTGAGTGTGTGTGTGTGTGAGCGAGAGAGAGAGAAGGCAGCTATAAGTAAAATATAAGAAAACTAGATTTTATTGAATTATGAACATAAATAATTATCTTTAGTGAAAATGTGAGATTTATTTTGTTTATAAAAATTATATTAATAATTGGGCAAATGTTTAGAGAAATTGTCATGAAATAAATAAAACTTTAAACTATCTTTTAAAATTTTCCTTATGAATCATTTAATTAAAATAATGTTACATATTTAAGTTTTAATCCTTTAGATGAGATATTTACATTTTAATCCCTGCAATTAAAGGAAACAGTTACAAAATCTTTTTTCTATGTGCTTTGTAATAATCCTTTACTCATATTACTTCAAACTCAAGAAGATACCCTTGAGCAGATACCTTTGGGTGAAACTTCATTGTATTTTCTAGTACACAAAGCCTTGTAAAGAATTATCTGAAAGGCCAAACAAGCAACAGGAGAGTATAAGAGAGAAAACAGTCTTGATGAAATCAATGAAACCTCTGCTCTGAAAACATGAGCAATTAGAGACGTGTTAAACATTAAAAGAATTTCTCTCTGTCCCTTCTGTCTCTCAGTCTCAGTCTTTCTTCAATATCACATTTGAAAAAAATCATAAAGATTAGAAATATATGCAATTTAGGTAAATTATATATAGGTATTTTATAAATATATAAATTAAGTATATAGTTCCATCTCAGGAATAAACTTTACAAAAAGAAAATCACTTGATTGAAAATAATGCAGTAAATGTAAATTTTTGACTCAGTATAATCAAACATTCATATAAAAATCTCTAATAGCTGTCAAGAGTCAAATGTGCCTTATTTGCTAGAGTTAAAAGAGAGTACTGTAGATCACATAAAAATGTCTTACAAATGACACTGGACAAGAGCCAAGAGGTCAGGTTTATGGCCTTTTGGATATTAATATTGTAAAGAAATGCAACAGTGTACATTTCAGGTCTAATTAGTGATTGCAAATTATTTGGCAGTCCTATGAAGTGCATTATACTAAAACTCTAAGGTTCAGAAATAAATATGCAGAATATGGATGCATCCCAAAGTCATACAACTATGAAAATATTACCTGGAAATAGACATTTTAAGTTATCTTAATAATTTATTTAAGCTGTCATATATAAACATTATTATAATTTTACAGGGCTTCCCTGGTGGCTTAGATGGTAAAGAAAAGTTTCTTTAATCACTAGGTTATAGCCAAAGTTTCTTTTCATCTGTAGGTTTGATCTAAAGTTTGCAGAAGAGGGAAAACAAACACACATTGATTGTTCCGGGTAAGACTGACCCCGTGTTGAGTGACTCTGTAACATCAATTAGGACTAAGTTGGGCATCACAGCAATAACATTTAGTTTAAGGGCACATTTCAAAAGAAAAGTTTTTAAGTACTAGTGGAGGCTGGAAGAGCTTCCCAGGTGGTTCAGAGGTAAAGAATCTGCCTGCCAATGCAGGAGATGTAGGTTTTGATCCCTGAGTCAGGAAGATCCCCTAGAGTAGGAAATGGTAATCTGCTTCAGTATTCTTGCCTGGACAATCCCATGGACAGAGGAGCCTGGTGGGATACTGCCCAGAGGTCGCAAAGAGTTGGACATAACTGAGACTGAGCACGCATGCAGAGAGAGAGGAGTGATACTTCTGGGCTCCCACCTTTGACCCTATGGTATGTACACAGTTTGGGGTTCTTACCCTTAGTACAGAAGTATGTACCATTTGCTAAGCTGTATACTCTGACATGGTACACCAACTGAACCTTTAATCTTAGCATAAATGTACCATCACAAAAGTATAGGTGAGTGGGTATTTTTTCTATCTATTCTCAGGCCTCTTGACTCTTAGCTTGGTTTTCATTTATATTTATTTTTTGTTGGCCTCTTCTTTCTCTTACCTGACTAAAAAGAAAAGTGTGTTTGTAATTTGAAGCTCTAAAATCTTTTTTTAGATAAAATCTGATTTTATATGTCCAACCACCCAATGACTACTAAATTATGAATTTCTTGAGGAAAGGGAAAAAATATTTGCTATACATAATTTATACATGCAAGCATATATACATACATATATACACGGATGTACTGTTGAAAAAAGTGATGGGCTATACTAAGGCCTCAGGAAATATATGATAAATTACAATTTTCATCAATTAAAAATATGATACAGAGGTACAGACTTTGGCCAAGTAAATAGTGCCTGACATCTAAACTAACACCTCTAATTCTTCTCTCCACTTTCTCAATTGTTTCATAATCACATTCATTCTTGATCCTATCTCTGATATATACATCAGCATTAGTCACAAAGTTATTTTTATTTTTCTTGCATTTTAATTCTTGAGAAAATTCCGTGAGACGGTGAAGGACAGGGAAGCCTGGCGTGCTACAGTCTTTGGTGTCTCAAAGAGTCAGATACCACTTAGCAACTGAATAACAAAATCTTTTCATTCCTGCTTGCACTGTGAACTCCAGAGCCCATGCCCCATATGCTTCTTCCTGAAATGCCATTAGTGGCTCTCAGCTTCCTCTTCTATTGGACAGCCCACCAAGTTTGAATCCATATGGCATGGAAATGCAAAATCAATATTTCTAAAGCACCACTCTGATCACGTTACTTTCCTGAGGAGATATTCAGGAGCTTCCTCCTCTTTACAACCTCAAACTTAGACTTTTCTGTCTGGCTTTCAAGATCCTGAAATATCTAACCTCACTGGGTGTATTCAAGCAAAAGATCATATTTTAAAAGATGATCAAACACAACCCACTGTTTCAAATGGGGATTGTGGATGTTGAATTTCATTCACAATGCTCCCATCGTTCCATCTCAATAACTAAAGAATGCCACCTATCACTAAATGAATAAAAAGGATAATTGTACAAACACTTTATTTATATTTCTTTTTCCTTTTCATCTCTACAAGTACCAACATAGGATTGGGTGAAAAGCCTGGATATATATCATCAGAATCTATAAATCCAAAGTCTAGCCTTTTGTCAGCTGCAACCTTGGACATGTCTGTTAATCTTTTCCACAGTCAGTATTTTTCTCCCCAAAATGGAGATTAGAATAACGTCCACGCTAGGGATGTTACTTGCATTAAGTAATGAAAAACATGTACACCAGAACCTGAAATATATTAATAATAAGCACTTAGTAAATATTAGTCATCATAGTTTTGCTATCCTTCCCCGATAACCACATTCTTACTATCACTTTATTTTGTATCCACTGACATCTTTCAATATTCAGTCAAGTGGACGGTAAAAGATACAATACTGAGATTCAGCTTAGAAATTTTTGCTGTGTATAGTAGCAAAGAGTTGCTGTCGCAGTCCAGGAGTCACATAGGGACCGTCTGTGAAGCTGATGTATGATTCTAGGCAAATAAAACTCATTTAGTTTCAGTTTTATTTTAAGCAAAATGTTAATAATAACAGCATTAAAGTTGCTGTTGTGCGGGTAAGTTAATGGGGATATATATCACAGGGTATTTACAAATATCATTCCACTTACCCTTTCTTTAAAACAGCTCTCAGTGTCTAAATAACATTGATGTAAATTTTAATACTTAAGCATATGTCTAAAGTCATAGTTTGATCAAAGTATAAAGGAGAAAACATAAAAAATCTTTCTTGGTAATCATTTATATGTTGTAACAGGTAAAGGAATAATAAGAGGAGTTGCTTCTCTGACTTTAATTCTGATAAAATAAAACAATACAATTAAATAAGATGGAACTAGTACATAAAGTTAGAGTATAAACAACTTGATTAATAAGGAAGAGGGCAATAAGCAGATATATATGTGTATGTATATCTATATATACATATCTATATGTATCTCTCTCTCTATATATATAGATAGATATATAGATATACATACACAGAGAGATTTGGAAACAAATTCAAAACAATACATCAAATATTATGTTCCCCTGCCCAACAACAAAACAGCATCCTAAAATGAAGATACTCCCTATAAAGCAGAATCTTGAAAGCACATGCCCCAAGATATTCATGTGGAGGAAAAGAGTTGAAGAATATAATGTACTTATAAAGGATAATTTGGGTAAGTAAATTTTTTAAAAACATTTTCAACTTGATTATGAATCATGAGATTAAAAAACAGTATTTCTTCAGGAGTCAGGATTAGGTAGGGGCTTATAGAAATCATGATGTCTGTTCACTCAAGTTGCACCCTATCACTTCTGGATTCATGGACATCCAACCTCTGATTTTTCCAAGGCCAAACTCTTCATCGTGGAATGATATTACTTTTACTTTTCTGCAGAACACTGTCATCAGGGAGCTCTTCTCTTCCTTTTATTTTTCTTTGGACTTTCAGTCTCGCTTTCTTCTCTGTCTTATTATGATGAATTAAAAAGATTTCTGCAGTTCTACTCTCTTCTCAGACAACAAGCTCTTTAGTTTCCCTATCACACAACTTAGCTGTTTTGAGTTTCTACCCCAACATCTTTACTTCTGAAACTTTGGTTTCCTTGATTGCTGGGAAAATGGCAATTAAGATACAGTGGTTCAGAGACACTGACTCAGCTCTTTCCCCAGCAGTGAGGGTACAGTATCACTTAACTTAGATCACTCAGAACAATTTGTCAATCTTGTAAGATTTTTAAAATAATTTTTCTTAATATTTGTAATCAGTTTTTCTAAAATGGTGTTTGAATCCTTATCTCAAATACTTTCTTATGATACCCCTCCTCCATTTCTATCACTATGCTACTCCTCTTTACTAAAAGCAAACTAGTACAGCCACTATGGAGAACAGTGTGGAGATTCCTTAAAAAACTGGAAATAGACCTGCCTTATGATCCAGCAATCCCACTGCTGGGCATACACACTGAGGAAACCAGAAGGGAAAGAGACACGAGTACCCCAGTGTTCATCGCAGCACTGTTTATAATAGCCAGGACATGGAAGCAACCTAGATGTCCATCAGCAGATGAATGGATAAGAAAGCTGTGGTACATATACACAATGGAGTACTACTCAGCCATTAAAAAGAATACATTTGAATCAGTTCTAATGAGGTGGATGAAACTGGAGCCTATTATACAGAGTGAAGTAAGCTAGAAAGAAAAACACCAATACAGTAGACTAACGCATATATATGGAATTTAGAAAGATGGTAACAATAACCCTGTGTACGAGACAGCAAAAGAGACACTGATGTACAGAACAGTCTTATGGACTCTGTGGGAGAGGGAGAGGGCGGGAAGATTTGGGGGAATGGCATTGAAACATGTAAAATATCATGTATGAAATGAGTTGCCAGTCCAGGTTCGATGCACGATACTGAATGCTTGGGGCTGGTGCACTGGGACGACCCAGAGGGATGGAATGGGGAGGGAGGAGGGAGGAGGGTTCAGGATGGGGAACACAAGTATACCTGTGGCAGATTCATTTTGATATTTGGCAAAACTAATACAGTTATGTAAAGTTTAAAAATAAAATAAAATTTAAAAAAAAAATAAAAGCAATGAAAGGCTAAAATCTTTATTCCCTAGGCTCACTTGCTGCTATGGTTGTTACCACCATAAAGGCATTTAGGATGAGTGGCACATCCTCGTGGTTTAACATGCTGAACCAGTGTGAGTGCCATTCCTATTCTTCTGAGCAGGTGCATGTGGACAAGAGGACATACAGATGTGGATTACAGAAGTACCTCAACTCCCTACTCCACAGTCTATTCAATTTCTGGTGCCGGGGGCTGTGAAATCAGCAGAAGGGTAGCTTGACTGCAAAGTTTCTTGACCTCTGATGAGTAGTTGCAGACTTGACTTTGGACCTCACTTGAGGTATATTAAGACCTTGAAGTCAAAAGACTGGTGGCTATCTCATGCCTTCCCTCTCCCCTGTTTCTCAAATAAATTTATAACCACCCATGTCTCCATATTAAAGTATTATTTCCTGGTTTATTTATCAATCTCCACCTGATAAAAGTCCCAAATATTAAGGGAATTCTCATATAAAGAATTGAGTTTCCTAGATTTAGTAAGACCCTACCATGCAGAGTGTATATATTAACTGCATTCACCTCAAGGATAATGCTGAAACGGCTTTCATCTGCTTCGGCTCTGAGAGGCCACATTATTTACAATAAATTTTATATATTTTCCTATTTCAATTGTGAGCTTAATCTAACATTATAGACAATCTGTAGCACATCTGAAACTGTAAATTCCTCATTTCATTACCAATCTGGTTTGCTCCAAATTCCAAATCAAATCATTATTCTATTGATCTTTTAACATCATTTGATCACATACGTTTAAAATTTTCTCCTCACAGGTAGTGACACTAATCTTCTGAATAATTGTTTTCAATTTTATTTGTTCATTTACTTTTATAACTGTCAGGAAAACTACAGCCTGGGGGGCTGCAGTCCATGAGGTTGCAAAGAGTCGGACATGACAGAGCGACTAAGCACATACACACAACTATGACTCATAAGCAAATCAAATGATGCATTTTGAACCCTTAATACATTCAATAATTCATCTAAATCTACCATAAGCCAGGTAATTTTCAAAGACAAAACTTTTCCTTATAGTATAGGAAAAAAGAGAAAGATGTAGATTTTTCAGGTTAGATATCTCAAAATTGATTATGTAAGAGAAACTTACATATTAAATAATACATATTAAAAATTACATATTAAAACTCAACATGTAGAAAACTAAGATCATGGCATCCAGTCACATATCTTCATGCCAAATAGATGAGGAAACAATGGCTGACTTCATTTTTCTGGGCTCCAAAATCACTGCAGATGGTGACTGCAGCCATGAAATTAAAAGACGCTTACTCCTTGGAAAGAAAGTTATGACCAACCTAGATACTATCATTCAAAAGCAGAGATATTACTTTGCCAACAAAGGTCCATCTAGTTTAAGTCTATGGTTTTTCCAGTGGTCATGTATGGATGGGAGAGTTGGACTGTGAATAAAGCTGAGTGCTGAAGAATTGATGCTTTTGAAGTGTGGTGCTGGAGAAGACTCTTGAGAGTCCCTTGGACTGCAAGGAGTTCCAACCAGTCCATTCTAAAGGAGATCAGTCCTGGGTGTTCTTTGGAAGGAATGATGCTAAAGCTGAAACTCTAGTACTTTGGCCACCTCATGCGAAGATTTGACTCATTGGAAAAGACTCTGATGCTGGGAGGGATTGGGGGCAGGAGGAAAAGGGGACTACAGAGGATGAGATGGCTGGATGGCATCACCGACTCGATGGACGTGAGTTTGAGTGAACTCCGGAGTTGGTGATGGACAGGGAGGCCTGGCAGCTGTGATTCATGCGGTCGCAAAGAGTCAGACATGACTGAGCGACTGAACTGAACTGAACTCCTTGGAAGGAAAGTTATGACTAACCTAGATAGGATACTAAAAAGCAGAGACATTTCTTTGCCAACAAAGGTCCACCTAGTTAAAGCTATGGTTTTTCAAGTGTTCATGTATGGATGTGAGAGTTGGACTATAAAGAAAGATGAGTGTCAAAGAATTGATGCTTTTGAACTGTGGTATTTGAGAAGTAAGAGTCTTGAGAGGCCCTTGGACTGCAAGGAGATCCAACCAATCCATCCTAAAGGAGATCAATCCTGGGTGTTTATTGGTAGGACTGATTTTGAAGCTGAAACTCCAATACTTTGGCCACGTGATGCAAAGGGCTAACTCATTTGAAAAGACCCTGATGCTGGGAAAGATTGAGGGCAGGGGGAGAAGGAGACAACAGAGGATGAGATGGTTAGATGGCATCACCGACTCAATGGAGATGGGTTTGGGTGGATTCTGGGAGTTGGTGATGGACAGGGAGGCCTGGCCTGCTGCGGTTCATGTGGTCATAAAGGGTCAGACACGACTGAGCGACTGAACTGAACTGAACTGAAGAGAAACTTAGTTTTATATTTAGTTGAAGAAAGTGTATTTTCCAATGAACTGATTTCAAGCTGCTTTCACATTTTATGGAACATGGGTCTAGATAAAATGTAGTCCAGGTACAAGGGCAAGTAGATTGACTATAATTACATATCAACAGAATTCTGTTCAATTGATCCAATTTAACCTGTAAGAAGGTCTCTATTCTTAAAAATGACTTGCATAGGCTGAACCATGACATAGGTGAAAATGCAAATGACTGCCTCATGGTATTTGTGAATTAAATCAATC
This sequence comes from Bubalus kerabau, assembly GCF_029407905.1. Lineage (NCBI taxonomy): Eukaryota > Metazoa > Chordata > Mammalia > Artiodactyla > Bovidae > Bubalus > Bubalus kerabau. The sequence continues at coordinate 61,729,527 of NC_073625.1, forward strand.
TTGGAAAGAGAGCAAAAATACTGTATTTGACAAGATCTCATTAAGTTAAAAGGATGAGCTCAAATGGACAAGATGAAATTTAATAGGGGTAAGTACAGAGTCCTGAACTGAGGTTAAAACAAATCAGTTGTGAAGCATAGCGCAGGAGACCTCAGCAGGTCTCCTAGTATTAGCTTGTGTGAAAAAATGAGGTAGGAAGAGACTTGAAGGAAAAAAGTGGCAAATAAAGTGAAATTTATGAATTGTTTAATAAAATACAATGTCCATAATAAATAAGATTGTTATCCCAGTATCAGATACTACTGTGCATTCATCATCTATGATGTCCTAGAATTAGCCAGTTTTAAAAAGAGACCTAGCTACTCTCAGCTGCTGTTATTGTTCAGTTGCTAGGTCATGTCCAAATCTTTATGACCCCAAGGACTGCAGCTCTCCAGGCTTCCCTGTCCTTCACTATTTCCTGGAGTTTGCTCAAATCCATGGCCATTGAGTCAATGACTTTATATAATTATCTCATATCTGCTACCATTTCTATCATTTTCCTTCAGTCTTTCCCAGCGTGAGGGTCTTTTTCCAATGAGTCCAGTCTTCGCATCAGGTGGCCAAAGTATTAGAGCTTTAGCTTCAGCATCAGTCCTTACAATGTATATTTTGGGTTGATTTCCTTTAGGATTGACTGGTTTGATCTCCTTGCTGTCCAAGGGATTCTTAAGAGTTTCTCCAGCACCACAATTCAAAAGTATCAAATTCTGGTGCTCAGCCTTCTTTATGTTCTAACTCTCACATGACTACTGGAAAAACCATAGCTTTGACAACACTCATAGTGAAGAATGATACTTAAAAACTAAGATCTGGCTGCCAAGCATGCTCTTTTGTTACTGGGATGTTGTAGCTCTCAAGTTCTCTCAGTGTGTAGAATTATCTTAAAAATTATTTTCTAAATCACATTCCTGGCAAAAGGAAGCTCCCTGTAGAAGTGGTTGAACACACACACACACCCCTCCACTTCTTTTCTCTATCCAGCTATGTACACAAGACCAGAGTACCCCCAAGACCCAATCATCAACTCTGGATCATTCTAATTTTTGCATTTACTGATCTCTTCCCCAAAGGTGAGATAATTATATTGATTTTATTAGCCATGCTATATTAGCCACGCTAAGCCTACAAACTTCAGAAATTAATCATTCATCACTGCCCCCATTTCTTTATTGAAAACTCTCCTTACTCTGATCAGGCTCCCATACTCTTCTCTGGGTTGCTGTCTCTGTCTTAAAACAGGCACATCATATGCTGGATTGCCGTGCCCTACCCCATCCACATAAAAATACCCACTTTGCTCAGATGTGAAAAATGAAAGTGAAAATGTTAGTCACTCAGTCATGTCTGACTCTTTGTGACCCCATGGACTGTAGCCCACCAGGCTCCTCCGTCCATGGAACTCTCCAGGCAAGAATACTGCAGTGGATTGCCTCCATTTCCTTCCAGGGGATATTCCCAACCCAGGGATTGAACCTGGGTCTCCTGCATTGCAGGCAAATTGTTTACCAAATGAGCCACTAGGGAAGCCAGATGTAGGATTTAATTATTCAGGAGGGAAAAAAAAAGGAAGGAAGGAAAGGAAGAATAGAGAATATATTTTGGAAATATAAAATATGACATATGAAACTACATAGATATTATGTAATGAATTTAATAAGACTTCAAATCTCATCAGTATAATGTTCTATATTTCATAATTTCTTGAATTATGAATTTCCAAAAACTAAAAAAAATTTTAAAAGGTCACTTATCAAGTTCTACCTTATAGAAAATGGGGTCATTTTTCAAAAAAGCAATATATAATAGTACATCAATGTTAATATATTTATATTATATTAACTATAATATATGTATATAGCAATCATATGTCTAGATATTATTTATAAACAGTTTCTACAAGGACATTTGCCTAATTTTCTAAAGCTTGGAATTGACATGAGTAGTGGATGCTTTTCATTACTACAATTAATACTTCAATTTATTATAAATGAATTTGATGTGATTTAACACATTTCATTTTCTAGAATTTAGTTTGCTTGTACAAAGGTTTATTCATATGACTAACTGCACGCAGTCTACTTCCAATGATTTTCATTGAGATTAGTTTTCCAATGACTTCCTGGTAGACAGTACACTCTGGTTTATATTCTCCCTTATTTCATCATTTTCTGCCTCTTTTCCTTTCTATATTAACTCCCTCTAATTTTAACTTTTTCCTTATCATTTCCTTCCCTAAAACCTTTCCACAGAATCCTTCTCTTCCTTTACCCATAATGTAGTAAAATAAAACTTGAATTGGAGACGAGCAGGTTTTCCAGTTACATAATAATTTGATTATTATTAGCTTCATAACTTTTAAATTTCCCTTTTGATCTTCACAACTAATGACTTTAAGATATATCTACATATCAAAAGAAATACTTCATAACAATATAAAATTAAAGCTATATAATTTAACTTTATATAATTTATTTAACATTTTATATTATATAATTTATTTGAAAAAGTTTCAAAATATTTTCATGAAAGTTATTTATTCTATTAAAATATAATAGTATAATGATTTTCTGATATTTCCCTACCTGGACCTAGAAGACAATAAATAATATTTACATCATCTGAACTTTACAAAGTATAAACATGAATATTTCCAGATTTCTAACCAGTCTTGTACTAATGACAAAATCTATATGTGTTTATATATATATATACATAAATATAAATATATATAATATAAATACAAATAAAAGCATAGCTAGATTTCTAGTTAAGGTAAACTTTAACCTGCATGATATTTTATCTATATATTTTAAGCTTGAAGGAAAGAACTGAAATGTTTTTATATATACAAAATGAAACATATTTCAGCAAGTTACATAACTCTAAATTTTAACAATGAAGTTACTGTTTATTCTTTCAATTTAGAATTTTAAAACAGATTAATTTTAATTTCTCTAAAGATATATTTTATTGGTATTTTTGACAAGATTTTTACTTTACGGGAATATAGTTTGATTTCTTAAGACATATGTTTCCTAACACTTTCATAGATGTGTCATATATAAAGTTGGGGGAATCAGAATGAAAATTAATCTTGATTAGTGAATACAATCTAAGCCCTCACTGTATCATATAGAACTGTTACAATATTTTAAGCACCAGTTCTATCTTTCTCATAGTAACCTGTATCAGGATTATGCACATATAAAAACTATTTACTTCAGGAAATATTTTATGAGATATCAGAAATTACTACGTTATACTTACCAGCCAAAGCAAGAATATACTCTTGAAATCTTGTTCCTATAGGATTAGTAGCTGTGCAATTATATCGTCCAAAGTCATTATCGGATGTAGGTGCAATCTAAAATAATTATAATAATAAAAGTTTCACAATTTTAAAACAATATCACAGAAGTTTTAAAATAGTCTGTAGCATCACTATCATCTTCATATATATACAATTACTGAAAACTCCTTGTCATAACTCTTTTTTCTGTATCAAGTAAGCATTCTCTCCTTTTAAGATATAATCCGTAGTTTTGTACTATCCATGTGTGTCCATGTGCTTAGGTGCTCAGTCCTGTTCAACTCTTTGCGACCCCGTGGACTCTAACCCACCATGCTGCTGCTAAGTCGCTTCAGTCGTGTCCGACTCTGTGCGACCCCATAGACTGCAGCCCACAAGGTTCCCCCGTCCCTGGGATTCTCCAGGCAAGAACACTGGAGTGGGGTGCCATTTCCTTCTCCAACGCATGAAAGTGAAAAGTGAAAATGAAGTCGCTCAGTCCTGTCCAACTCCCAGCGACCCCATGGACTGCAGCCCACCAGGTTCTTCTGTCCGTGGGATTTTCCAGGCAAGAGTACTGGAGTGGGGTGCCATTGCCTTCTCCACTAACCCACCATAGGACCAGGTAAATTACAGCTAGTCTATCGATTTATTAAGTAGATAAATACTACCATTTTGTTACATGTATTCAAGTGAAAAATCATCAGATATTTATATATGTAAAGTACAGAAAATAGTACCGATTGAAAAATATATATTCTGCAATTGCTACAAACGACTTTAAAAATAGGAATCTTGTAACAAAAGCATTGTTAACTCTGTTTTCTACCTTGCTGTCTTCGATCAGGCAGGTTTAAAGTTTAAGAAAGGTTCAAAATACCACAGCTTTCTCTTCCTCTTATGATTTTATTAAACATAACATATTAAGAAAGGGTGAGGATATATTTAAAATAAAAATCTTTCAGGAAGGTATTTTGCAAGAAAATATTTCCCTGTGTACCAATCCCTGTTGGCAGGCATATTATCTTGATACCTAACAACGTATCTTGCCCCTATTGTTGTTCAATTCCTATCATTCTCTTTCAGTTTGGGTGGAAAATAGTTGACCTCAGTCCTTACACACTTGAAATCCATAATTAAGTTAACCTTCTGGGATTCTATTGTTGAACAGTGGGACCAACCCTGTAATTCTAATGTACAAAAATTCTGAAGTATCAATTCAGAAAAGAGATTTGGTGATTGTAAAGATATAATTTTCAATTCCAGTAACTGTTATTAAGAGAGAATAAGCGTACAATAGAGTTGCTGTTAATTTCAAGTCTATCCCAAAAGGGGAAAATGGTTTTGTGATAATGGGAGGCTATTAACTAAAAGTGCAATTTGGAGGTCCATTGAAGATGATAATTCTGAAAGGGTACAAAAAGCTGTGTCATTCATCTTCTAGTCAGATGTCCATCTAGGAATAGATTATAGCTTTAAGGACTAGAAGCTTTAACAGCCCATATAGAAGTACTTTTAAATGACTAAAATATTAATTTTTCATATATTCAGGTTATAATAAACTAAGTTAACTTAACTAGAAAACAATTTTACTACTCAGAAAGTTTACGAAAAATGTCTTTATTCTACAAATATATGAGAAAGTCATTTGTATATCCCAAAGGGAAGAATGTGTACTGAACAAATGCAATGCAAATACAGGACGGATGTGACAAAGAATCCTGACTATTGCACAGTTCCTCAAGATCCATAAAGTAACTTAAATATACCTATTTTAACTGGAACACATTTTAAAAGGCTCAGTTCAGCTTTGATTTTATTTTCCTGGGAGTTCACTTATCAAAAGATAAAGGCTTTGTAATTTTAGCTGAAATACGTAGTTTCTTTATCATGCTCTATGATTAACAAATAGAGAAACTACCCCTAGTAGCACAGACTATTAAAAAAACACAGATCATACAACTGGGCCAAATCATGTCCCCTCCAGCCTATTTAGTATATTCTAGGAAAGTAGTAGGGTCCAACAAGTGGTTTTTACAAGTTTAATGCCAGCATAGTGAAATAATAGATAATTTTATCAAAATGCATAATAATATATAACAAAGGTATGTAATTCATATTTATTTAATATATATTCATATTAACTATGTTTAATATATAAAAGGTTACTTATATTTATTCAATAACTACTTCATATTTTAATATGCAGTTAAAATAATTCAAGTTTACTTCAGATGTTGGGCTTTGATAGAATATAATAAAATACCAAGAGTAGTTTTTAACACAAAAATATTAACTGAGAGAACAATGTTAATAAAGGAATTTGTAAGCTCTTTCCTAAACACTTAAGGGCAGAATATTATTCCAGTCTACCTATTAGAAACTTTCTGAATCAAATTTTCTCAAATATTAAAAAGCTGTCCTATTACCTCAGGGGAACACTTAGGGAAAACAAATGACCAAATCTGTAAGGCCTTGAGAAATACATTTATTGGCAAGAACCAAAAGGATTTATAGAATGTTTTGTTATTTTTTAAAATTCACATTAAGAAATGAACATATGTATGTAATCAAAGGAAAAAAATGTTAATTCAAGGAATCCACTACTAACCAGATTATTATTAATTGGAAAATTTATTTTTATTTTTATATGTTCTTAAGTATTAGCAATTATGTAACTACTATAATAATTTATAGAGAAAAATCATTATAATGTACATCCTAAGGAACTATGTATGCTACTAATTCAAAATTATTAACATTATTACTGATTCTTCTTATTGTTGTTATTGTTATTTTGCTGTAGTGTTTTAAGTTGTTTTTGTTATACATCTGTATTATTTATTCAGGATTTAAACTTAATTTTTGAAAATAGTATACACATAAAAAGTTTATGCTCAAGGTCAGTGCCCTAAGAAACAGATTCCTTGGCTATGTATAAACAAAAATTGCTTAGTTTTGACTTTTGCATTGAGAGAAATGGCATTCTGGCAGAAATGACATGATAACTTTATATTAATAAAATACTTAAATGTCAATTTATAAATTGTTGCTCATATCAACTATGAAGAATTATGAGCTATTCCAGAATCTGAAAAGTGGCAAGATGAAGTCAAGCTGAAATTACAGATTAGTCTGTCATTTAATTCATTTTGATGTTTGGCAAAACTAATACAATTATGTAAAGTTTAAAAATAAAATAAAATTAAAAAAAAACATGAATGTAAATCTACCTGTTATGGACTGAATCGTGGCTATTGACAAAAATCAAATTCTGAAACCCTAATCTCTAATGTGACTATATTTGGAGGTAAGGACTTTAAGAAGGCAAAGGAGATCGCAAGAGTGGGGCCTGGTATCCTTATAAGAAGAAAAGACATTGGAGCATTTTCTCTTCTTTCTCTGCCTACACTGAGGGAAGGTTATATGAGTAACAGTGAGAAGACATCCATCCGCAAAACAAGGAGAGACTTGCAATAAACCAGTCCTTCTGGCACCTGGATATTGGACTTCTAGCTTCCAGAAATGTGTGAAAAATTATAGTTTCTATTTTTTAAGCCACCCATTCTGTGTTATTTTGTTATGGCAGCCCTATCACACTAATACACTCCCCTAAACCTAACCTCAATTTTCTATGGTTAAATACGAAAAATTGCAGTTGAATCTGGTCAAAAGTCTTTGTGAAACTGAGTTCTCTGTCAATTTGCCAATAAATACTTCTAATACAGATACAAAAAAAATGTATTTGAAATAGATTTAGACAAAATGTTCTGATAATCAATTATCCAAACAGTTGGTGGAAGTAATACTGAAATCATTCCATCGAACAAATGTTTTACTAAGTCCAGTTACTAGGTGAAAGAGTTAACAGGGCACCAGTGAGAACACTTTTAAGTTAATGCAATAAAGATATCAAATGTTATTGTAAAACAAGCATTATTAAAATTTATGTATATTGAACTAGTAGAGAAAATATAGCATCTTTCAAGCTAAACATGCTATTTGAGAAAGATTCTCAATTGTTATGAAAGCATCATAAATTAGAAGGACTAATGATCATTGTCATAGACAGATAAACATTAGAAATTGATATACAAACATAATATACAATTAATAAATAAAAGATACTGTATTCAAACAGAATTTAAAGGCCAGGTACTCGGCAGTATAAAAACAATTATCTACAATCTTAACATAAAATATAAAATGAAATGAGGCAATGAACAAGCAAATCTGGTTTATTTAGGAATTTGTAAATATGTAGCCAGCAGATAGCATTTATATATGCTGATCTAGGAAGCAGGATGATGTAATCACAAACTCAATGCCTAGTAGCAACACTGAAATTGAACTTTTGGCCCTCAATAACATACAAACTATTCATTCTTTCTCCCTACTTTTCCCTGATACAATTGTTTTTTTTAAATATAAATTCATGAAATATAATGACTTTTGCTATATAGCCAAATATCTATATAAGTAAGCCCATATAAGTAAATAGTGAGACACTAACCATTAATTGACAATGACCCAAATGCATAAAATTTCTCTTTAAGCAAATAAGCATGAAATATACACAACATGGTATACATATAATATAGGATAGAATTATAGATAATTTATATATCAAGATACTTAAATATATTCTAAAATAGTAAATAACTGCCAAAATAATACAATTTGTTGATATATAATGAAGACTTACCTCTAATATTATTTTTCTCCCTGTGCTATATGTCTTTAAATTAGTGGTGTTTTTAGCTGGCAAGACTAATTTCTCTCTTCTCCAATGGACTGATGCTGGTGGATTTGATTTCACATCACAGCTTATATTTATTGGATTTCCTTCCCAAGAGTAATAAATTGTTTGATTTGATATGAACTTGGGAGCATCTGTAAAGCAATACAATATAACATTATAGACATTTTCTTTAAGATAGTCATTTAATTAGTATAAACAATATTAATCATTATTGACTACGAAAAAAGCCACAGTAATTCTAATTGTATATATTTAATATGTGATATTAGAACTCATAAAAATATATAATTTGACTGATTCATCAAATCATTTTAATATAAAATATTCAAAGTTGGCCAATTATTAAAATATGAAATATTAACACTCACAGTTGTTTGCTTTTAATAATCTGACAAAAATTTCCATCCAGCAAGTTAATGGCTCTCAACATCTGTGAAATATATTCCTGGAACAACTTTCATTACAAGTGAGAATTTAGGATAAAACAATAAAATCTATGGTCTTATGTCATTTTTCAGCCTTGGCTTAGTTATATAATTTCTCCTATAAAAAACTTAAAGCAGACATAAAATTTAAATGGTAATGTCACAACAATTATTTCCTAAAGTGACTTTTCCAGTATTAAATAAGAAGGTATGTTTTAAATTAATCAACAATAGTTAATTTGAATTTTAGCTCCTATAATGCTATTTCAATTTTCAGGCCCCTACACCAGACCATTATAATTACAGGTGAGAGAAAGAGAAAAAAATATTATTTCATTGCAAAAACCTAATTGCAAAACCTAGTTGTGCTACATAGACATGTTTTTGTTTTGTTCCATTCTAGAAGTATGATGGAGCCCAAATGCCAATCAACTATGACTTTTCTGAGTCTAGTAGCCTGACTATATAATTGAAAGGATTCATATTTACAATTTTTTAACAAAAAACATAATCCTAAAATAAGTGGCATCCAGTCCCATAACTTCATAGTAAATTGACGGTGAAACAATGGAAACAGTGACAGACTTTATTTTCCTGGGCTCCAAAATCACTGCAGATGGTAACTGCAGCCATGAAATTAAAAGACATTTGCTCCCTGGAAGAAAAACTATGACAAACATAGATAGCATATTAAAAAGCAGAGACATTACTTTACCAACAAAGGTCCATATAGTCAAAGATGTTTTTTTCCAGTAGCAATATATGGATGTTAGTTGGACCATAAAGAAAGCAGAGCACCAAAAAAGTCATGCTTTTGAACTGTGATGTTGGAGAAGACTCTTGAGAGTCCCTTGGACTGCAAGGGGATCAAACCAGTCAATTCTAAAGGAAATCAGTACTGAATATTCATTTGAAGGACTGATACTGAAGCTGAAGCTCCAATACTTTGGCCACCTGATGCAAAGAACTGATTCACTGGAGAAGACCCTGATGCTGGGAAAGATTGAGAGCAGTAGGAGAAGGGGATGACAGAGTCTGAGATGGTTGGATGTCTTCACTGACTTGATGGACATGAGTTTGAGTAAGCTCCAGAAGTTGGTGATGGACAGGGTAGCCTGGCGTGCTGCAGCCCATGGGGTTGCAACGAGTTCAGTTCAGAACTGAATTGAACTGAAACAAAGTGTTAGCTAAAATGCTGCTGATATATTTTTTGTTGTTGTTGTTCCTGGTATTTAAACTGATTATTCTTGTTACTAATTTTAACTATTTAGAACTTAATATCCCTGATAAGTTATTAATTTAAAATTGTAAAAATTAAAAGTTTTGCTTTACTACTCAAATTACTTAATAATGACCTGCTCCCAATTTTGTTATATCAACAGATTATATATCAGATATGTAATGTAAGAATTACAATCTCTGGTACAAATGCATAGATAATTATTTAAATATCCTTGTCCTATGTATGTTTTACTGTATGTTTTTAATGCCAAAATCATATAGAAGTATGACATTCTTATTAAATACTTTATGACAGTAAGCTTATACATTTTATTCTATTGTATTTTTTTAATAACCTGTGAGGAAGGTGTTATTCTGTTATTAAGAATGAGGGCTCTGGAGTAAAAGCTATCAAGCTTATTCTAGTACTAAGTTGTAGGTATGGGATGATCTGGGGTAATTTTAACCAGGGTCAGTTGAATTTCTATTCAACCCAGAAACAGATTTATAATATTAAGTACTAGCAACATTTTGGCTATGTGGACTTTATCATACATTGCTGAAGAGAAAAAAACTTGGGACAATTCCTCAGGAACAAAAAAGCCTTAAGATTCTGCAGTGCAGTCTTAAATATCTCTCCAGAGAAAAGAAGTATAAGCATTATCAAATGTTAATATAAAGGACTTTTAGCACATTGTTTTAATAACAAAGTTCAAAACAACTTAATGGCTCTCAAAAGAGGACTGGATAAACAGTGACTCATATTGGCACTTTGCTAAATATTACAGACATATCTTCTTGCGATTTTCCCTCACCTTGCAATGTGCCTGCCCTTCCCTCTACCTGGCTGCCTTCAAAACTAAGCTCCACACTAACTTAACATTGCTTTTCCACAACATTCAGTTGTGGGTTAGGTTCACTACTTTGTGTTCCCACAGATCCTATGCTTTCCCTCATCACGGTAGTAGGAAATGGAATTGTTAGGAAGGAAGTTATTCATGAGCAATGAGGGATGGCCTGGCTGAAGGTGATGTAAGTTGGTCTCTGAAACCCATCCCAGACACACCCAGAACTCACAGATATGCTACAAAACAACCAGAGACACTTCTCCAACTCCTGCCTGTGGACCTTAGGCACACAGTAGATGCAACCTAATCTCAGAGGCTTCTCCAAGCAACCTTTCGTAGCAAGGAGCCCATTAAGGGTTGATAAATATTCTACATCTGATTATAACAGACTGAGTAGGCCTTCCCTGGTGGCTCAGATGGTAAAGAATCTTTCAGCAATGTGGGAGACCCAGGTTTGACCCATGGGTTGTAAAGATCCCGTGAGAAGGGAATGGCAACCCACTCCAGTGTTCTTGCCTGGAGAATCCCATGGACAGAGGAGCCTGTAGGGCTGCAGTTCATGGAGCCGCAAAGAGTCAGACATGCCTGAGCAACTAACACATAACAGATTGAATATGGGAAGACATAAACAACAGAGCCTACTGTAATATAACTTGCAATTTCATCAATCGGTCTTGAGCATATGCCCATTTGTATTCCCTTTCATTGTTTGGTAGTGGGTACAAGCCCTATTTTGAACAGGGCATAACCAAAAGGAGGAGAATAGAAGTATAAAAAGGGGGAAACCAAGAGGGAAAAGAGGAGGACTCCTTTGGAGTAAGCCTGCTCTAATATGTTGGAAGTGTCTGTCTAATAAAAGATCTGTCGGCTTGAGCTGAACTGAGCTGTAATCTGTGTGTTGTTTTAAAACCTTTAGTCTGGCATTTCACATTTTGTTGCAATGAGCCAAGAACTAAGAAAGAGAAATTAACTGACCTGACAGAATGACCTGTATGATTACTTCTCTACCAAGTGGTCTAAATCTTTTGGGTTTAACAAAGAATATATAGTGTTATTCAGCCTTGAAACTGAGCCTTAAAAAAGAATGAAATTTTGCCATCTGTAACAACTTGGATGAACCTAGAGGATATTGTGCTAAGTGAACTAAGTCAGACAGAGAAAGACAAATACCATGTGATTTCACTTCCATGTGAAATCTGAGAAACAAAATAAACAAACATAACAAAAATAGAAACAGGCTCATAGATACAGAAAACAATTTGTCAGTTGTTGCAGGGAGGGGGTTGGAGGAATGAGCAAAATAGGGGGAGGAGATCAAAGGAACATACTTCCAGTTATAAAGTATCAGGGGTGTGATATATGGATGGCCTTAGGAATATAGGCAATAATTTACTAATAATTTGTATGGTGATAACTAGACTTATCCTTGTGATCATTTCCTAATGCATAAAAATGACAAATCACTATGTTGTACAGTAAAACTAATAAAATGTTGTAGGTCAATTTTACTTTAATAAAAAAGATTTGTCTTGGGCATGACCACATACCTGATGGCTTATTAAATGTAAGATGCTTACTTGGTTCTCAAAAACCACACACCAAATTTACTGGATATTGTCAGTAAATTTAACCCAATGGTTCAGTTAAAATGAACAGAAGGTATTTTGAAGGAGAGAGGAAAAAAAAAACCTTTTCATGACCTGGGAAAATTCAGTGAAAAATCTAAGAATATATTTGGGGTGTAACTGTAAGAGAAGACAAATTTCCTGATATTTAAAGTCAAAAGCTAAGTCTATATCCATTTCTATCTCTAGCTCTATCTATAAAATATTTTATTACTGGTTAAAATATATGAAATATAATCTCTTATAATTCTAGGGAGAGGTTTATAAATAGTACATCTGTATGTATATGTAGCCCAATATGAAAATCACACGTTAATGTAACTATTAACAGCTGACTTACAGTCTACTCCGTCCAATATATAGCATCTGTGTGTATGTGTATTATATTATTATAATTTAGCCATAAACTTTGGGCATGATTTGACTACTCTATAAAAGCAAGCAATTGCCACTAATTGCTTGCCTGATGATCTCAGTGGGAATTTAATTTGGAATTACTGATGCCGAATGCAAATGTGCTACAGGAAATATATGCTATGCTAAAAGCCACATTAAAAAATGTGTTTGAGGTATGAGGCAGGAAAATACTGATAAATCCTATCTATAATAAAACAGAAAATAAATTCCTGTACATTGTATGCTATGCAAATGTCAAGACAGTAGCAAGGAGCAGTATTCACTGGCACAGGACTGGCATGCTAATTAAATTGAGCAGTTGGTATGGGGCAACTTTCTGAACTAGGATGTGACTGGCTGAGGCAACACGTGAAGACTTTAGGCTAAAATATGTAGCCATATCTCATGATGATAATCAAATAAAGAATTTTAATTTTCAGAAAAGTATGGCTTTCACATCATGAAAGGCTTCAAATGTTGTACCGAGGAAATAACTTATGGCAGTTAAAAAATTTAGAGGAAGGGAAGGGGACATTTCATAAGTAGAACTGTGGAAAGATCAGACTTGATAATTTATAGACAGAAAAAAAGACAGGCATGGACAAATTTTCACCTTGAAGTTGCATTCTTTGCATTTTGTGTTAATTCATGACTACATGAAATGTAAAATTCTCGAAGCATCTCTTAAGGCATGGTATGTCCTCTCAATCATATTAACTTTTGAATTAAAATATTTTACAAACTATAATGAATGGAAATACTTTATCAGAAGAACACATTTTTCACTTGAGCAGAGTTGACAAGAAAAATAAGAGAAACCTGAATAGTGACAAATTGAAATAGGTCATTCACTGGATAGGAAGGTAAAGTAAAGACTTTCTTTCAATGAGAATCAACAGAAGTGGCAAAAATTCCATCCTTGATAAAGCTTTAGTCAGGCTTACATAGAACCCACTTTTTATATGGTCTTTGTCCTTAGCTCTATCTCTGATTTACCTTTAAAAGGGAATGCTGCTAGGTCAGTTTATTGAAACTCCTTCCACACTTGATAGCTGGTTACTGTCAATATCTGGTCAAGTTCCTTAATGTATATGTCCATAGCCTGCTTTTAGAAGAGACCTATTAGGTCAGTTTAGTAAGAATTGTATTCTCAAAATTTAATCAAGTTCTTCTCAATAATTTTTGATCCATTGACTCCTGTCACTCTGCTTCATTGGCTATAAATCCCTACTTGTCCTTGTACTCAGAGTTCTGTTTAATCTTCCTCCTTCATCGCAACAGTCTTGACCCCTACTGCAAAAGTTTTGAATAAAGTTTTCCTTACAATTTTTAGCAAGTATCAGAATAACTTTATCATTCACAAAAGAAAGCATACTCTCAAGAAAGATAATTAAAAAAAATAACTACTTTCTTTCTTCTTTTTAAGAGGAGATGACAAAGACAGATCGGAAGCAAACAGACATTGATCTGTTTTCTGTAATTTTGTACATGTAAAGTGTTAGAGTTATAAGTATTTTTTAAATATACCCAGCCAGACATTCATACAGGGAAAGATGGAAGATTTATACCCAACTTTGTGAACTGACCAAGTTGTCGTTCCAAGAAGAGATGCTTGCATGCATAGTATCTAAATGTGAACCAAGCTAAACTTGCAACACTTTCGTGCACAGGATCACTATAAATTCTGCAGAACTGGACATATCTTATAGAATCTAATATCTGGAAAGGAACACAGGAATCATCTACAAATCTTTATTCTATATATGAGAAACCTTGTTCTGAGGTACTGGGGAGCATGATGGCTGAGTCAAGACCACAATCTTTGTGTGTGTGCTCAGTCACTTTAGTCATGTCTGACTCTGTGTGATCCCATCGACTGCAGCCCACCAGACTCATTCTTCCACAGTATTTTACAGGCAAGAATACTGGAGTGGGTTGCCATTTCCTTCTCCGGGGTATCTTCCTGACCCAGGCATCGAATCTGGGTCTCCTACATTGCAGGCAGATGCTTTACCGTCTGAGCCACCAGGGAAGCCCAGACCACAGTCTTTGGCTTTTTATATTCCTTTCATGAAACTACACTTCTATGCCAATTATTATATTACCAATGATTAATTATTATCAGAGATTAGTTTCTATATATCATTAACAATGTTACTCAATATTGGAACTAATTTTTGAAGTGATAATACCAAGTAATAACCAAGGAAGCATTTTATTATGTCCTTTATATGTATTTAAGCAATAAAATAAATATATAATACAGATCAGAATGATCATGGCATATTAGTACACTCACTTATTTTTAGGTAATGCCAAGAATTTGAGATTATTAAAATGAGAACTTTTCCAATTTCCATGCTGATGGACATGAAGCTAACATGTAAGAAGAAATATATTCTGAGACATGCCAGTCATTTCCCCACTATGGATTTTATGGCTAGAATGTTTTAGCAAACTACTTTTGAATAAATAGTCCTTAGATTAAAAACTCAGGAAATTAATCTGAGAAATATCAACAGCCTCAGATATGTAGATGATACCACTCCAATGGCAGAAATGAAAAGGAACTAAAGAGCCTCTTGATGAGTGTGAAAGAGGACACTGAAAAATTGGCTTAAAATTCAACATTCAAAAACCTAAGATCATAGCATCCAGTCCCATCACTTCATGGCAAACAGATGGGGAAAAGTTGAAACAGTGACAGATGTTATATTCTTGGGCTCCAAAATCACTGTGGACAGTAACTGTAGCCATGAAATTAAAAGACTCTTGCTCCCTGGAAGGAAAGCTCTGTCAAACCTAGACAACTTATTAAAAAGCAGAGACATCTCTTTGCCAACCAAGGTCTATATAGTCAAAGCTATGGTTTTTCCAGTAGTCATGAATGAATGTGAGAGAGAGTAGGACCATAAAGAAAGCTGAGTGCTGAACAATTGATGCTTTTTTGAATTGTGGTGCTGGAGAAGACTCTTGAGAGTCTATTGGACAGCAAGGAGATCAAATCCATCAATCCCAAAGGGAATCAGTCCTGAATATTCATTGGAAGGACAGATGCTGAAGCTGAAGCCCCAGTAACCCCAATACTTTGAACACCTACCTGATGCAAAGAGTCTACTCATTTCCTACTCAAAAGACCCTGATACTTGGAAAGATTGAAGGCAGGAGGAGAAGGGGACAACAGAGGATGGAATGGTTGGATGGCATCACCTAGTCGATGGACATGAGTTTAAGCAAACTCCAGAGACAGTGAACAACAGGAAACCTGGTGTACTGAAGTTCATGGGGTTGCAAGATTTGGACAAAACTTAGTGACTGGAGAACAATAACAATTATATCGTTCATAAAATTAATTTGGCTACTGCTTATATACAGATGTTCATTTCAAAGGTAATTTTTAAATAGTGCTCTGTAGCTTTCTTGTGACTAAGAAATATATGAATATGCTAACTCATAGTGTGTGCACGCTATGTTGCTTCAGTCATATCTGGCTCTGTGCAACCCTACAGACTATAACCTGCCAGGCTTCTCTGTCCATGCTGCTGCTGCTAAGTCACTTCAGTCGTGTCCGACGTTGTGAGACCCTATAGACAGCAGCCCACCAGGCTCCGCCATCCCTGGGATTCTCCAGGCAAGAACACTGGAGTGGGTTGCCATTGCCTCCTCCAATGCATGAAAGTGAAAAGTGAAAGTGAAGTCGCTCAGTCGTGTCCGACTCTTCACGACCCCATGGACTGCAGCCCACCAGGCTCCTCCATCCATGGGATTCTCCAGGCAAGAGTACTAGAGTGGGGTGCCATTGCCTTCTCCATAGAACTTTCTATATAAAAATACTGGAGTGGAATTCCATGCCCTCCTTCAGTGGATCTTCCCAACCTAGGTATTGAATGGAGTCACTTATGTCTCCTGCATTAGCAGGCAGATTCTTTGCCACTAGTGCCACACAGGAAGGTCAACTCACAGTACTTTACTCTAATCTTGACAGGTTAGTTCTTGCATTAAAAAAAAAAAAAAAAAAAAGCCCAAAGTAAGTGGAAGTTACCAGCTGACATCTCAATAAAGAACAAATTTCATCCCCAATTGGGAATATTTACTAATATCTTAAAATACAATTGCCTTTTAAAACACTTCTTAATTTTATTTTCATTTAAAATGTATTTCCATATAATTTTTACATCAGAAAAATTCCCAGAATTTCCCAAATAGAGCTTAATAT
Organism: Bubalus kerabau; assembly: GCF_029407905.1. Taxonomy (NCBI): domain Eukaryota; kingdom Metazoa; phylum Chordata; class Mammalia; order Artiodactyla; family Bovidae; genus Bubalus; species Bubalus kerabau. The sequence goes on from NC_073625.1 coordinate 61,746,351, forward strand.
TCAACTCTCTATTATGATATTGATAAATTAACTCACTTTTATCTGTTTCCAAATTATTGTTGAAACATTACGATATGAAAATATATTACATTGCTTCCATCATTGCTTTTTCTAACATGTACTGAGGGTTGCCAATTTGAGTATGTGTCCTCATATTTGAACCTGATAATCACAGTTTATAGATATCATGCTATATTTCATATGTATTTTTGCTGAATATATACTGCCTTTAATAAAAAATATTGTAGAATATAATGAAGAGTAAGGGGATTTTGTTAACAAAATCATCATACGTAGGTTATAGCTATGTACTATACTAAACATAACTGCCAATACTAAACATAACTGCCAAAAATATCTTCCATATTCTAAAAATGTCAAATATGAATACTGATATGTTTGCCATTCTGTTCTTTCTCAACAGTGAAATTTTAATTTTGATTCTTTTACGTGTATATATACATATATATATATATGTTCATGTATGTGAATATATTGTTCAATCATAAGTCATGTCCTACTGTTGAGATCCCATGGACTGCCGCACACCCTGTTTCTCTATTCTTTACTGTTTTCTGGAGTTTGTTCAAACTCATGTCCATTGAGTCGCTGATGACATCCAATCATCTCATTTTCTGTCACACCCTTCTCCTTCTTCTGTCTTTCCCAGCATCAGGGTCTTTTCCAATAAGTTGGCTCTTTGCATATATGAATATATATTCACTCTATGTGTCTTCCCTGGTGGCTCAGAGGGTAAAGCATCTGCCTGCAATGCAGGAGACCTGGGTTTGATCCCTGGGTTGGGAAGATTCGCTGGAGAAGGAAATGGCGACCCACTCCAGTACTCTTGCCTGGAGAATCCCATGGATTGAGGAGCATGGTAGGCTACAGTCCATGGGATCACAAAGAGTCAGAGACAAAGGAGCGACTTCACTTTCACTTTCACTCTATACTGGACACACACACATATATATATATATATATATATCACTTTTGGGAAATGTTCAGTTTTATTTATCAAGAAACTAGGTATTCAAAATTTAATTGCAAGAAAGCTTAATTTCCATTAAAAAATTGAGTCACTGCACAATAATATGCTTTATAGTTAAAAAAAATAAGTAGTGTATTTTTTCTTATGTTCTCAAGAGAGCAATACTCATCTTTAATTCTGACAGCATTGTGTCATCATATATGGTATTGATCCCTTAAATAATGTCCCTATTTTTATTTAAATGTCTATACTAGATGTTATCTCTAAAGGATGATGCAATTCTGTTTTGCTACAAAACTTACTCCTACAAAATCAGTTTAAAGTTCAGTATACTATTCTATACTTCATAGAATGTTGAAAATAATTTGCACCTTGTTTATGCTTTGGTTTTATTTGGTGTGATATTTTAACCACCAGTCATTTCAAACACTGCCATGGTAAGGTGGCTTGCAAAAAGCAACATTAAAATTTTTCTAAATATTAATGACTGAACCTACTGCACATCTCTAGTCAGAATAATATAATAATTTATGGCTACTGATACTAAGCCATTAGCAAATGTTGGAGATAGTTGCTTAGGTAGAAAAGTTTTGTCCCCTGGCTATTCCTCAAGATCATATTTTGAGCTCATTGTGGAAAGGAATCAGATGCCTAAGGCTTCCTCTTAAAGATTCTGAATGTTCACCTCTGGGAAGAGTAGCTACTGCACTAATTATACAGAATTATTACTTTGTGTCTGCTTTATGATAAGCAATTTTTAAATGGGGGAATTCTTGCCAACAGGGAATCCTTTCTAGTGGCTTAGGCAGATACAAAAACAAATAACTCTACCGCAAGGCTTAGTAATTGAACAACAAAATACCGCAAGGCAAAACACAGTTCAGCAGGAGTGGAATAGGTAAGGTCACTGTCTCAAAAGGTATTAGCAATGACCGCAGTTATGAAGTGCAGGGGATTCACATGGAAAGATTCCCCAAAGAGGATGAACTTTAACCTCTAATATTTGCAAGCATATCAATTTCATAGAGCACAGTGCTTTTCGAAAGTTTTACAAAAAGAATCTGGACATACATACACACAATAGTGGAAGGACTATTTACACTGGAACACAGAATTTTGCGGTTGTTGCTTACAAGCAAAATATTGTACTGGAATCCTTTAAGCTAGGTTTCAACAATACATGAACTGAGAACTTCCAGATATACAAGCTGAATTTAGAAAAAGCAGAGGAATTAGAGATCAAATTGCCAGTATCCAATGGATCACAGAGAAAGCAAAAACATTACAGAAAAAAAAAAATCTATTTCTGCTTCATGGAGTACATGAAAGCCTCTGTGTGAACTAAAATAAACTGTGGAAAATTCTTAAAGAGATAGGAATACCAGACTACCTTACCTACCTCCCGATAAACCTGTATACAGGTCAAGAAGCAACAGTTAGAACTGGACATGGAAAAATGGACTGGTTCAAAATTGAAAAAGGAGTGTGTCAAGGCTGCATGTTGTCCCCCTGCTTATTTAACTTATATGCAAAGTACATCATGAAAAATGCTGGGCTGGATGAATCATACACTGGAATCAAGATTGGTGGGAGAAATACCAATAAACTCAGATATGCAGATGACACCACTCTTATGGCAGAAAGTGAAGAGGAACTAAAGTACCTCCTGATGAAGCTGAAAGGAAAGTGAAAAAACTGGCTTAAAACTCAACATTCAAAAAAAAAAAAAAAAAAAAAACACGAAGATCATCACATCCAGCCCCATCACTTCATGGCAGGTAGGTGGGGAAACAATCGCAACAGTGACAGTTTCTTTTTTGAGGGCCTCCAAAATTAGTGCAGTGACTGCAGCCATGAAATTAAAAGACACTTGCTCCTTGGAAGAAAAGCTGTGACAAAACTAGACAGTGTATTTAAAAGAAGAGACATCACTTCACAAATAAAGGTCTGTAGAGTCAAAGCTATCGTTTTCCTGTAGTTATGTATGGCTGTGAGAGTTGAGCCATAAAGAAGGCTGAGCACCAAAGAACTGATGCTTTTGAACTATGATGTTGGATAAGACTCCTGAGAGTCCCATTGGATAGCAAGGAGAACAAACCAGTCAATCCTAAAGGAAATCAACAATAAATATTCTTTTGAAGGAATGATGCTGAAGCTGAAGCTCCAATACTTTGGCCACCTGACACAAAGCGCAGAATCTTGGAAAAGACCCTGTTGCTGGGAGAGATTGAGGGCAGGAGGAGAAGGGAGCAACAGAAGGTGAGATGATTGGATGGCATCTGACTCAATGGACATGAGTTTCAACAAACTCTGGGAGATAGTGAAGAACGGGGAAGCCTGGCACGCTGCCATTCATGGGGCTCAAAGGGTCTGACACAACTGAATGACTGAAAAACAACAAACAACCATATTGGAAATAGCTTCAGGCTTGCCATTGAATTGAATTTCCAAGTCTGCCAGATAGCAAAGGCATAACCTTCATTTTCTGTTTATTAATTTGGACTTTAGGTTTTCTTTTGTACTTTATTTATAGAATTATTGAATTGAACTGGTTTCCTTAATCTCTGAGAGTCCACAAACATAGAAAACATGCTGCTGCTGCTGCTGCTGCTGCTGCTGCTGCTAAGTCACATTAGTTGTGTCCGACTCTGTGCGACCCCATAGACGGCAGCCCACCAGGCTCCCCCGTCCCTGGGATTCTCCAGGCAAGAACACTGGAGTGGGTTGCCATTTCCTTCTCCAATGCATGAAAGTGAAAAGTGAAAGTGAAGTCACTCAGTCGTGTCCAACTATTAGTGACCCCATGGACGGCAGCCTACCAGGCTCCTCTGTCCATGGGATTTCCCAGGTAAGAGTACTGGAGTGGGGTGCCATTGCCTTCTCCATAGAAAACATGAACCTAGGATAAATTTTTAAAATGTAGAGGAGAGTTTTAATATTTAACACATATTGGTAAATATTACCTTTGGCATTGAACCATATAAAAGCTAACATTTGCTTTTGGCTAGAATTTTATAAACCTCTTCCCTGGTGGCTCAGATGGTAAAGTGTCTGCCTTCAATGAGGGAGACGTGGGTTTGATCCCTTCGTTGGGAAGATCCCCTGTAGAAGGAACTGGCAACCTACTCCAGTACTCTTACCTGGAAAATCCCTTGGACAGAGGAGCCTGGTAGACTACAGTCCACGGGGCAGCAGAGTCAGACACGACTGAAAGACTTCACTTGGTTATGCTAACTATTCTTGTTTTTAAAAGCCTCTGGTAGTTTAATATATACATATTATACATATATATATATATGTACTCACATATATGTTTATATATAAATATATGTACTCACATATATACATTATATAGAGAGACTACATTGAATATAAATGCATATTCATGAACTACAGGCCAATATCACTGATGAACATAGATGCAAAACTCCTTAACAAAATTCTAGCAATCAGAATCCAACAACATATTAAAAAGATCATACACCATGACCAAGTGGGCTTTATCCCAGGGATACAAGGATTCTTCAATATCCGCAAATCAATCAATGTAATACACCACATTAACAAATTGAAAAATAAAAACCATATGATTATCTCAATAGATGCAGAGAAAGCCTTTGACAAAATTCAACATCCATTTATGATAAAAACTCTCCAGAAAGCAGGAATAGAAGGAACATACCTCAACATAATCAAAGCTATATATGACAAACCCACAGCAAACATTATCCTCAATGGTGAAAAATTGAAAGCATTTCCACTAAAGTCAGGAACAAGACAAGGGTACCCACTTTAACCATTACTATTCAACATAGTTATGGAAGTTTTGGGCACAGCAATCAGAGCAGAAAAAGAAATAAAAGGAATCCAAATTGGAAAAGAAGAAGTAAAGCTCTCACTGTTTGCAGATGACATGATCCTCTACATAGAAAACCCTAAAGACTCCACCAGAAAATTACTAGAACTAATCAATGACTATAGTAAAGTTGCAGGATATAAAATCAACACATAGAAATCCCTTACATTCCTATACACTAATAATGAGAAAACAGAAAGAGAAATTAAGGAAACAATTCCATTCACCATTGCAACGGAAAGAATAAAATACTTAGGAATATATCTACCTAAAGAAACTAAAGACCTATATATAGAAAACTATAAAACACTGGTGAAATAAATCAAAGAGGACACTAATAGATGGAGAAATATACCATGTTCATGGATTGGAAGAATCAATATAGTGAAAATGAGTATACTACCCAAAGCAATTTATAGATTCAATGCAAACCCTATCAAGCTACCAACAGTATTCTTCACAGAGCTAGAACAAATAATTTCACAATTTGTATGGAAAAACAAAAAACCTCGAATAGCCAAAGCGATCTTGAGAAAGAAGAATTGAACTGGAGGAATTAACCTACCTGACTTCAGGCTCTACTACAAAGCCACAGTTATCAAGACAGTATGGTACTGGCACAAAGACAGAAATATAGATCAATGGAACAAAATAGAAAGCCCAGAGATAAATCTATGCACATATGGACACCTTATCTTTGACAAAGGAGGCAAGAATATACAATGGATTAAAGACAATCTCTTTTAACAAGTGGTGCTGGGAAATCTGGTCAACCACTTGTAAAAGAATGAAACTAGAACACTTTCTAACACCATACACAAAAATAAACTCAAAATGGATTAAAGATCTAAATGTAAGACCAGAAACTATAAAACTCCTAGAGGAGAACATAGGCAAAACACTCTCTGACATACATCACAGCAGGATCCTCTATGACCCACCTCCCAGAATATTGGGAATAAAAACAAAAATAAACAAATGGGACCTAATTAACCTTAAAAGCTTCTGCACATCAAAGGAAACTATTAGCAAGGTGAAAAGACAGCCTTCAGAATGGGAGAAGATAATAGCAAATGAAGCATCTGACAAACAACTAATCTTGAGAATATACAAGCAACTCCTACAGCTCAACTCCAGAAAAATAAATGACCCAATCAAAAAATGGGCCAAAGAACTCAATAGACATTTCTCCAAAGAAGACATACAGATGGCTAACAAACACATGAAAAGATGCTCAACATCACTCATTATCAGAGAAATGCAAATCAAAACCACTATGAGGTACCATTTCACACCAGTCAGAATGGCTGTGATCCAAAAGTCTACAAGTAATAAATGCTGGAGAGGGTGTGGAGAAAAGGGAACCCTCTTACACTGTTGGTGGGAATGCAAACTAGTACAGCCACTATGGAGAACAGTGTGGAGATTCCTTAAAAAGCTGGAAATAGAACTGCCTTATGATCCAGCAATCCCATTGCTGGGCATACACACTGAGGAAACCAGAAGGGAAAGAGAACACGTGTACCCCAATGTTCATCGCAGCACTGTTTATAATAGCCAGGACATGGAAGCAACCTAGATGTCCATCAGCAGATGAATGGATAAGAAAGCGATGGTACATGTACACAATGGAGTATTACTCAGCCATTAAAAAGAACACATTTGAATCAGTTCTAATGAGGTGGATGAAACTGGAGCCTATTATACAGAGTGAAGTAAGCCAGAAAGAAAAACACCAATACAGTAGACTAATGCATATATATGGAATTTAGAAAGATGGTAACAATAACCCTGTGTACGAGACAGCAAAAGAGACACTGATGTATAGAACAGTCTTATGGACTATGTGGGAGAGGGAGAGGGTGGGAAGATTTGGGAGAATGGCATTGAAACATGTAAAATATGTATGAAACGAGTTGCCAGTCCAGGTTCGATGCATGATACTGGATGCATGGGGCTAGTGCACTGGGACGACCCAGAGGGATGGTATGGGAGGGAGGAGGGAGGAGGGTTCAGGATGGGGAACACATGTATACCTGTGGCGGATTCATTTTGATATTTGGCAAAACTAATACAATAATGTAAAGTTTAAAAATAAAATTAAATTAAAAAAAGTAAAACAATTTAAAAAAAAGAAAATGAAACTAATCTTGCTTTCATAAATATGATTTCAATAAGTTAATATCTCAAAAATCACAGACTTCACAAGAGAAAAATAATACAAGAGGTCCTAGGTGGCAATGGCAATGATATTGAAAAATAGATTATCTTTAGGCTTTCATATCTTCTACTATATGTTTACATGATTAATAAAAATCTACATATTAATTCACAGACTGTAAGAAGGAGATTTTGTAAAACTGGATGTAAAAGGAATACAGATTTTTAAAAAGTCAGGGAACTATGTTCACCTAGATATTATCACAATGAAAAGATGTAAGGAGACATTATTTGGATTTAATTAAATGGCAGCTGTATAGATCAGAGTATTTCGACAGTGCTTATATCAATTAAGTTCAGTTGCTCAGTCATGTCTCTTTGAGGCCCCATGGACTGCAGCATGCCAAGTTTCCCTGCCCATCATCAACTTCTGGAGCTTCCTCAAATTCATGTCCATCAAGTTGGTGATGCCATCCAACCATCTCATTCTCTGTCGTCCGTTACCTCGACTGAATCTCTGATTTAAAGTTGCCAGCCTAAGAAGAAACTGCAAAACTTGCCAGGATCTGAATTTGTCACTTCCTCAAAGTTGGAATTAGAGAACTCATATTCTAGGCATAACAGGAGGCATCAAAACAACTTTTAAGACTGCTTCAGACTTATTGATGTTGAGATATTCCTGTTTTGATGACTGCCCTGTCTTTATTCCTTTCTTTCCCTTTCCTTTACTCTCCTCTCCTTTCCTTCCCTTTGCATTCGTCTCCTTCACCTCTCTCTCTGCTTCTCTCTCTCCCCTTACTGGCTTCTCTTGTGGCTCAGCTGGTAAAGAATCTGTCTGCAATGCAGGAGACCTGGGTTCTATCCCTGGGTTGGGAAGATACTCTGGAGAATGGGAAGGCTACCCACCCCAGTATTCGCTGAGCACACAATACAGTCATCACTGCACCTGACAATTACTTGCTTAACACAAGAATTGCACTTTCTCTGTCATTTCCTCTCAGTCTCTGAAGTCCTTTTTTTTTTTCTGAACACATTTTTTTGGTGATTGGTACCTATGACCTGATTTTAGTTCCACTTCTTGCTGAGTGAGACTAAATTTTGCTAGCTGGATTCTTGAATTCTGCCTGCTCTTAGGAAAGCCAGAACTCTTGGGAAAGTCAGAGCTGATCACAAAACACAATCCAGATTATGAGAACTGAAATATAAAAAAGCTTTATCTTGAATTTTGAAAGGCTCATGATTAATTGAGCTTCCCATAGCTTGGTTGGTAAAAAATTCACCTGCAATGCAGGTGAAAGTGAAAGTGAAGTTGCTCAGTTGTGTCCAACTCTTTGGGACCCCATGGACTGTAGCCTATCAGGCTTTTCCCTCCATGGGATTTTCCAGGCAAGAGTATTGGAGTGGGTTGCCATTTCCTTCTCCAGGGGATCTTTCCAACCCAGGGATCAAACCCATGTCTCCTGCATTGCAGGCAGATGCTTTTACCCTCTGAGCCACCAGGGAATCAATGCAGATGACCCCAGTTCAATTCTTGGGTTGGAGAAGGGAAAGGCTACCCACTCCAGTATTCTGGCCTGGAGAATTCCACGGACTCTATAGTCCATGGGGTTGCAAAGAGTTGGACATGACTGAGCAACTTTCAATTTCACTTCATGATTAATTAAATAGGGCATCTCACTATACAACCTCACTATATGTAATACTCTCCATTTTGTGAATAAAAAGCTTATTAGGGTAAGCTTTACAAACAATGAAAAACAAATTAAGTCTTTTAAAATTGAATTGTTAGCATAATATGTATTGTCCTGGTAAAACAACAAAACTGTTGTTGCTAGTATGTGTGACTATTAAAATATTAAATAAAATATTAAATTAAATTAAAATTTGAAAATTTTATATCATGAATATTAGATTTTAAGAACCATACATATTAGGAACAACAACTTTATTGTGTAATAGAATATTCTATTTAAAAAGTTTTCCTCACCATAAATCTCAGTATTTAAAGATATCATTTGCTTCCCTCCATACCACAATTTTATCCCAGTTCAAGGCCATATTCATTACCCAGTGAATTTTAGAAGCCTTGTTCCACCTGGCTTACTGGCCTACTAGCTTCTATTTCAAGATAATGTTCAGTTTAGTTCAGTTCAGTTCAGTCGCTCAGTTGTGTCCGACTCTTTGTGACCCCATGAATCACAGCACGCCAGGCCTCCCTGTCCATCACCAACTCCCGCATTTAACTCAAACTCATGTCCATCAAGTCGGTGATGCCATCCAGCCATCTCATCCTCTGTCATCCACTTCTCCTCCTGCCCCCAATCCCTCCTAGCATCAGAGTCTTTTCCAATGAGTCAACTATTCGCAAAGGGGGCCAAAGTACTGGAGTTTCAGCTTCAGCATCATTCCCTCCAAAGAAATCCCAGGGCAGATCTCCTTCAGAATGGACTGGTTGTATCTCTTTGCAGTCAAAGGGACTAAGAGTCGCCAGTCCAGGTTCGATGCATGATACGGGATGCTTGGGGCTGGTGCAATGGGACGACCCAGAGGGAGTGTATGGGGAGGGAGGAGGGTTCAGGATGGGGAACACAGATATACCTGCGGTGGATTCATTTTGATATTTGGCAAAACTAATACAATATTGTAAAGTTTAAAAATAAAATAAAATTTAAAAAAAAAGAGTCTTCTCCAACACCACAGTTCAAAAGCATCAATTCTTCAGTGCTCAGCTTTCTTCACAGCCCAACTCTCACATCCATACATGACCACTGGAAAAATGATAGCCTTGACTAGATGGACCTTTGTTGGCAAAGTAATGTCTCTGCTTTTCAATACGCTACCTATGTTTGTCATAACTTTTCTTCCAAGGAGTAAGCGTCTTTTAATTTCATGGATGCAATCACCATCTGCAGTGATTTTGGAGCCCAAAAAAATAAAGTCTGACACTGTTTGCACTGTTTCCCCATCTATTGCTCATGAAGTGATGGGACCAATGTTACTATGCTGCTTAAACCCTTCCAAAAGTTCTCATCATACCTCTTAAGTGAAAAACTTCTTGATGATGTACAAAGTTCAACATTAGCTGGCCTGAACCTACTTCTGTGACCTTGTATCCATCAGGTTAATTGTATCCCTTAAACTCTAACCATCATAGCTCTTTCAGGCTTTCAGCCTTGTGTACTATCAGTCCCATCTGTCTAATCACTTTCTTATATATTTCATCTCAATGCAGTTGCATGCCTTCATTCTACCTAATTAAACTTTAAGTTCCATGACAATAAAGATGATGTTGTTTTTTGCTGTACAGCACCTGAATTTATATCTGACATTCAGCAGGTACTCAGTAAGTAATAGTTAACTGAATTAATTAAAACCCAGGGCACATATGTATTCTTAGACAGTAACACTCCATTTAACAAAGGAAGAAGATGTTTGGTTGGCTTTCCTAAAATCACAGAACAGAGTACTTCAATCCTCTGTTAAGTCTATAGTACTAGAGATCTCTTCAAGAAAATCAGAGATACTAAGGCAACATTTCATGCAAAAATGGGCTCAATAAAGGATAGAAATGGTATGGATCTAAGAGAAGCAGAAGATATTAAGAAGAGGTGGCAAGAATACACAGAAGAACTGTACAAAAATCTTCATGACCAAGATAATCACGATGGTGTGATCACTCACCTAGACCCAGATATCCTGGAATGTGAAGTCAAATGGGCCTTAGAAAGCATCACTACAAACAAAGCTAGTAGAGGTGATGGAATTCCAGTTGAGCTATTTCAAATCCTGAAAGATAATGCTGTGAAAGTGCTGCACTCAATATACCAGCAAATTTGGAAAACACACCAGTGGCCACAGGACTGGAAAAGATCAGTTTTCATTTCAATCTCAAAGAAAGGCAATGCCGAAGAATGCTCAAACTACCACACAATTGTACTCATCTCACATGCTAGTAAAGTAATGCTCAAAATTCTCCTAGCCAGGCTTCACTAATAAATGAACCGTAAAATTCCAGATGTTCAAGCTGGTTTTAGAAAAGGCAGAGCAACCAGAGATAAATTGCCAACATCCGCTGGATCATCGAAAAGCAAGAGAGTTCCAGAAAAAACATCTATTTCTGCTTTATTGACTATGCCAAAGCCTTTGACTGTGTGGATCACAATAAACTGTGGAAAATTCTGAAAGAGATGGGAATACCAGACCACCTGACCTGCCTCTTGAGAAACCTATATGCAGGTCAGGAAGCAACAGTTAGAACAGGACGTGGAACAGACTGCTTCCAAATAGGAAAAGGAGTACATCAAGGCTGTATACCATCACCCTGCTTATTTAACTTATAAGCAGAGTACATCATGAGAAAGGTTGGGCTGGAAGAGCACAAGCTGGAATCAAGATTGCTGGGAGAAATATCAATAACCTCAGACATGCAGATGACACCAACCTTATGGCAGAAAGTGAAGAGGAACTAAAAAGTCTCTTGATGAAAGTGAAAGAGGAGAGTGAAAATGATGGCTTAAAGCTCAACATTCATTTTTTTTTTAATTTTATTTTATTTTTAAATTTTACATAATTGTATTAGTTTTGCCAAATATCAAAATGAATCCGCCACAGGTATACATGTGTTCCCCATCCTGAACCCTCCTCCCTCCTCCCTCCCCATACCACCCCTCTGGGTCGTCCCAGTGCACCAGCGCCAAGCATCCAGTATCGTGCATCGAACCTGGACTGGTGACTCGTTTCATACATGATGTTTTACATGTTTCAATGCCATTCTCCCAAATCTTCCCACCCTCTCCCTCTCCCACAGAGTCCCTAAGACTGTTCTATACATCAGTGTCTCTTTTGCTGTCTCATACACAGGGTTATTGTTACCATCTTTCTAAATTCCATATATAATTCAGAAAACTAAGATCATGGCATCTGGTCCCATCATAGATTGGGAAACACTGGAAACAGTGTCCGACTTTATTTTGGGGGGCTCCAAAATCACTGCAGATGGTGACTGCAGCCATAAATTAAAAGACGCTTACTCCTTGGAAGGAAAGTTACGACCAACCTAGATACCATTATTCAAAAGCAGATGTATTACTTTGCCAACAAAGGTCCTTCTATTCAAGGCCATGGTTTTTCCAGTGGTCATGTATGGATGTGAGAGTTGGACTGTGAAGAAAGCTGAGCACTGAAGAATTGATGCTTTTGAACTGTGGTGTTGGAGAAGACTCTTGAGAGTCCCTGGGACTGCAAGGAGATCCAGCCAGTCCATTCTGAAGGAGATCAGCCCTGGGTTTCTTTGGAAGGAATGATACTAAAGCTGAAACTCCAGTACTTTGACCACCGCATGTGAAGAATTGACTCACTGGAAAAGACTCTGATGCTGGGAAGGATTGGGGGCAGGAGGAGAAGGGGACAACAGAGGATGAGATGGCTGGATGGCATCACCAACTCGATGGACATGAGTTTGAGTGAACTCCGGGAGTTGGTTATGGACAGGGAGGCCTGGTGTGCTGCAATTCATGGGGTCTGAAAGAGTCAGACACAACTGAATGACTGAACTGAACTGAACTGAACTGAATGCATTGCTTTTCACAGATCTTATTGCCTATTTTGTGAAGTAGTCAGCCCTTTAAATAAGCTAAGAATTAACTGCACATTTTTAAAGAATAATCTAAAATAGCTTGACTCTTTTTTTCAGTGATTGAGTTTTCTCATTTGATTTATGCTGAAGGAAACTACCAAGGGAATAAAAACTAATATATCCTTTGGCACATGTAGAGGATAATTCAATTAATAATTTCATATATCTGGTTCTACTGTATGTTCACTCAATGAAGAATCAGCTATGGCAATTAACTGGATTCAATTCATGGTATCATGGGAATTCTAATGGCTCCATGGAATACTAAATTAGATGTGTGCTTACTGCAACTAACCATAGCACTGAGGGTGCATTTGCTGTGCTCAATTTGAGCAGTCAAGTTATGCATAAATCTCAGCATATTTTATAACTCTGGAGTCATAAGCATCATTTACATTGAGATACCTGTGACTTTTTAGTATATGCTGTGCTCTAATTTGACTGTTGTGTCAAAGGAGTCAGAAGCAACTGAGCAATAAATAACAACAGTGATTGAACATAAAATTTTGATCATAAGTAAGATGAATTAATCCTCTTTCTACTATTGCTATGTTTTCTCTTGTCCAAATTTGTCTCCTCCTTAAATCATTCACACAAATATTAATAAGTATTGTACCACCTGTGGCTGGTCTGTTCCCTATTGCTGCTTTATATAATTGACAACTCCAGAAAAGGCTACACCATTTTAGATTATATTATTATTATTATTATTATTATTATACACAGTTTCACATATAAATTTAGGATAGAAGCTTAAGTGAATCTCATAAGAATTTCTGAGTGATCAAAGGAAGGAAGACTGGTCATACAGATATAGCAGTGTTAAAGTTGCTTACAAATAACAATGATACTAATTTCTTCAGCATTGGATTTAGCATTAGCACATTCTGTAACTTATGTAATTTGTGATTATTTATGTCAAACAACTTTAAAGTTTGTCAATATTACTAGAATCGAAAAGAAAACTATCCAGTTAAATGCAACTCTTTATCTGGTGACTTACTTTGATGTCTAGTTTGTTGATTTTATATGTGGTTAAAAATAGCTCTAAAATGTAACTCACTTCTTAAACTTTCCAGGTCCATCAAACACTTGACTTTTAAAAAATTAAAAGCAAATGAAAACATTTCTGCTATTATATCTTAAGACCTTGATCATGAATTCTAGAATGCTGCTCATCTGATACATAATGGAATAACTGGGTCACAAAAATAGAAAACAAAGAAGAAAAAGTCAGTATTGTTGCCATCATCATCATCACCATTCCAATAAAAACAATGAAATAATGATGATGATAATGGTTAAAATGGTGCATATGACCTCCCATTAATTATTTTAAGTATGTTATATAATTAACAAATTTAACTGCAATTATATCACATTATGTTTTATTATTATCATCATTTAACCTTTGTATTTATTCCCTTTTAACTGAAATACTGAAAAGTTGGGAATTATATAATCCTTTTCTACACCCCTTTAAGTCTCTTAATTGAAAACTTAAAATTTCTAACAAGTTGTCATATATTTATAACTTTCAAACAACCACAGTATTATTTAATAAGACTTAGATCATAATTTCTTTCTGCTTAACTACTGTTTATGTTTATACATTTTATATTTTAACGTGTACTTAATTAGAATATTTTTTACTGAAAGAGCTGTAAACTATTATTAAAACATAATAATTTTTTTACTTAATAGAGCAAAGCAACTTGAGCCAGATAGAATAAATAAAGCAATTCAATTATGATTAGAAATAAAGCCTATGTGATATGTTTAAGAGCATTTGAATCATAGTAAATAAAGCCAAAAAATGTATAGCTTCTCCTAAAATAATATTTTATTTGTATGAGTTTCTCCTTTTAGACAGTATTTTTTGACCTAAAAAAATGTATGTACTCTTTTTTTTAATCTAGCATATTTTAAATATTAGTAACTATTAGTTTAGCCAATGAATATATCAATACATATAAAACATCTGTACTATACTATTATGCACAGATTTATATTATACATAGTTGAGTTTTACAATATTTAATTAAACTGATGATATTTTTTAAAATAAACATAAAAGGTTACAAAAAGGCTTTCTTGATTAAATTTTGTTACCTATGGCATTTTTCATACGGGCTGTAGTTTATGATGGGTTCTTGCTTCTATATACTTTTAAATTAATTAAAAAACATTAATATATATAATATTATTTATATTATATATAAATATATATAAATATATTATAATATATATAATATAAATATATATAATAATATATATAATATTAATGCTTTTTAATTAATTTAAAAGTATATAGAAGCAAGAACCCATCGTAAACTACAGCCCGTATGAAAAATGCCATAGGTAACAAAATTTAATCAAGAAAGCCTTTTTGTAACATTTTATGTTTATTTTAAAAAATATTGTCAGTTTAATTAAATAAGCAACCACACAGTTTTTCAGCCACCTACAATTCTAATTCACCAAATGAACAAATCTATGAAAGTGATTTTGACTTCTCAGAATAGAACTCCAAAAACATGATAAAGATTTTAGGATATCTATTACATGCAAAAATATTTTTGGGATTTTCCCAAGAGCTTCTGAAAAATCAGAAATACGTGTTTCTTTTTTTCTGTAGAAAAAGAAAGTCACTAGAAATAATTAAGTTTGTCTCTGTGGACATTATATTATAGCATAAAGGTTTTTACTTGTTTTAAGAAGGAATAGTTAGTTGTGTAAAATCAAAACATTTTAAATAAAGTTTTACATAAGTGTGTATATATTCTAATGAAATTTTTAACTTGGTTTATTAGGGTATGATCTGGAATTTTTACATATCTAATTCTTATTTTTGAGTTAAGATCTAAAAAAAAGATCTTTTATGATAATTAAGCAATCATAATGAGAAATATTGCTCAGGAAAATAAAAATGTTTAAATCAATTGTTTTAGCCTTTAGAGTATTTGAAAAAAAAATTAATCATATTATAAACTATGAGAGAAACACAAACAAATAGAAAGGTATGAAAAATAGCTTGTATTTCATGGTATTGGGCTGATTGTATTAATAACTACTCTTTTTTACCTCAAAAGGGCAAACAGACTAAAAACCTTCATCAGAGGGCAGGCAGACTGAAAACCACAATCACAGAAAACTAATCAATCTAATTACATGGACCACAGCCTTGTTAACTCAATGAAACTATGACCATGCCATGTAGGGCCACCCAAGATGGAAGGGTCACGGTGGAGAGATCTGACAACACGTGGTCCACTGGAGAAGGGAATGGCAAACCACTTCAATATTCTTGCCTGGAGAACCCCATGAACAGTAAGAAATGGTAAAAAGATACGACACAGAAAGATGAACTCCCCAGGTTGGTAGGTGCCCAATATATGCTACTGGAGATTAGTGGAGAAATAATTCCAGAAATAATGAAGAGACAGAGACAAAGTAAAAACAACACCGAGTTGTGGATGTGATTGGTGATGGAAACAAGGTCTGATGCTGTAAAGAGCAATATTGCATAGGAAACTGGAATGCAATAGGTCCATGAATTTTTAGGCAAACTGGAAGTGGTCAAACAGGAGATGGCAAAAGTGAACATCAACATTTTAGGAATCAGAGATCTAAAATGGACTGCAATAGGTGAATTTAACTCAGATGAGGACTGTATCTACTACTATATCTATTCTTGTGGGCAAGAATTGCTTAGAAGAAAGGGAGTAGTCATCATAGTCAACAAAAGAGTTTGAAATGCAGTACTTGAATGCAATTTCAAAAATTACAGAATAATCTCTGTTCATTTCCAAGGCAAACTATTCAATATCACAGTAACACATCTAAGCCTAAAAGATGATGCTGAGAAAGTGCTGCACTCAATATGTCAAAATTTGGAAAACTCAACAGTGACCAAAGGATTGGAAAAGGTCAGTTTTCATTCCAATCCCAAAGAAAGGCAATGCCAAAGAATGATCAAACTACCACACAATTGCACTCATCTTAGTTCAGTTCAGTCGCTCAGTCATGTCTGACTCTTTGTGACCCCATGAATTGCAGCACGCTAGGCCTCCCTGTCCATCAACAACTCCCAGAGTTCACTCAAACTCACGTCCATCAAGTTGGTGATGCCATCCACCCATCTCATCCTCTGTCATCCCCTTTTCCTCCTGCCCCCAATCCCTCCCACCATCAGAGTTTTTTCCAATGAGTCAACTCTTCGCATGAGGTGGCCAAAGTACTGGAGCTTAAGCTTTAACATCATTCCTTCCAAAGAACACCCAGGACTGATCTCCTTTAGAATGGACAGGTTGGATCTCCTTGCATTCCAAGGGACTCTCAAGAGTCTTCTCCAACACCACAGTTCAAAAGCATCAATTCTTTGCCTCTCAGCTTTCTTCACAGTCCAACTTTCACATCCATACATGACCACAGGAAAAAACATAGCCTTGACTAGACGAACCTTTGTTGGCAAAGTAGGAATGTCTCTGCTTTTGAATATGCTATATAGGTTGCTCATAACCCTCCTTCCAAGGAGTAAGCATCTTTTAATTTCATGGCTGCAGTCACCAAGATTGCAGTGATTTTGGAGCCCCAAAAAATAAAGTCTGACACTGTTTCCACTGTTCCACTCATCTCACATGCTAGTAAAGTAGTGCTCAAAATTCTCCAAGCCAGGCTTCAGCAGTACATGAACCATGAACTTTCAGATGTTCAAGCTGGTTTTAGAAAAGGCACAGAAACCAGAGATCAAATTGCCATCATCCGCTGGATCATCAAAAAAGCAAGAGAGTTCCAGAAAAACCTCTATTTCTGCTTTATTGACTATGCCAAAGCCTTTGACTGTGTGGATCACAATAAATTGTGGAAAATTCTGAAAGAGATGGGAATACAGGACCAACTGACATGCATCTTGAGAAACCTGTATGCAAGTCAGGAAGAAACAGTTAGAACAGGACATGGAACAACAGACTGGTTCAAATTGGAAAAGGTGTATGTCAAAGCTGTATACTGTCACCCTGCTTGTTTAACTTATATGCAGACTACATCACAAGAAATGCTGGGCTGTATGAAGCACAAAAGATGGAATCTAGATTGCTGGGAGAAATACCAATAACCTCAGATATGCAGATGACACCACCCTTATGGCAGAGACTGAAGAAGAACTAAAGAGCCTCTTGATGAAAGTGAAAGAGGAGAGTGAAAAAGTTGGCTTAAAACTCAACATTCAGAAAACTAAGATCATGGCATCTGGTCACATCACTTCATGGGAAATAGATGGGGAAACAGTGGAAACAATGGCTGACTTTATTTTTCTGTGCTCCAAAATCACTGCAGATGGTGATTGCAGCCATGAAATTAAAAGACACTTACTCCTTGGAAGGAAAGTTATGACCAACCTAGACAGCATATTAACAAGCAGAGACATTATCTTGTCAACAGAGGTCCATCTAGTCAAAGCTATGATTTTTCCAGTAGTCATATATGAATGTGAGAATTATAAACAAAGCTGAGCACCAAGAATTGATGCTTTTGAACTGTGGTGTTTGAGAAAACTCTTCAGAATCCCTTGGACTGCAAGAAGATCCAACCAATCCATGCTAAAGGAAATCAGTCCTTGGTGTTCATTGGAAGGACTGATGTTGAAAAGGTGAAACTCCAATACTTTGGTCACCTGATGAGAAGAGTTGACTCATTGGAAAAGACCCTGATTCTGGGAAAGATTGAGGGCAGGAGAAGAAGGGGACGACAGAGGATGAGATAGTTGGATGGTAACACCAACTCAATGGACATGAGTTTTGGTGGACTCCAGGAGTTGGTGATGGACAGGGAGGCCTGGTGTTCTGAGGTTCATGGGGTTGCAGAGAGTCAGATGACTGAGCGACTGAACTGACTGAATCCAGTCTATGAGCCGATCTGTAATGCTGAATGAGATGAAGTTGAATGGTTCTATTAGGACCTACTAGTTCTTCTAGAACTAACACCCCAAAAAGATGTCCTTTTCATTATAAGGGATTGGATGCAAAAGTAGGAAGTTAAGAAATACCTGGAGTAACAGGACAACATTGCCTTGTTGTACAGAATGAAGCAGGGCAAAGGCTAATAGAATTTTGCCAAAAGAACACACTGGTCATAGCAAATACCCTCTCCCAACAACACAAGAGAAGACTCTACACATGGACATCACCAAATGGTCAACATTGAAACCAGATGGATTATATTGTTTGCAGCCAAAGCTGCAGTCAGCAAATACCGTCAGCAAAACAAGACTGGGAGCTGACTGGGGCACAGACAATGAACTTCTTATTGCCAAATTCAGCTGTAAATTGAAGAAAGCAGGGAAAACCACTAGAACATTTAGGTTTGACCTAAATCAAATCCCTTAGGATTATACAGTGAAAGTGAGAAATAGATTTAAGGGACTAGATCTGATAGACAGAGTGCCTAAAGAACTATGGACAAAGGTTCATGACACTGTACAGGAGACAGGGATCAAGACTATCCCCAAGAGAAAGAAATGCAAAAGGGAAAATAACTGCCTGAGGAGGCCTTACAAATAGCTGTGAAAAGAAGAGGAGCTAAAAGCAAAGGAGAAAAGGAAAGATATGCTATTTGAATGCAGAGTTCCAAAGAATAGCAAGGAGAGTGAGAAAGCTGTGCTCAGTGATCAATGCAAAGACATAGAGGAAAACAATAGAATGGGAAAGGCTAGAGATCTCTTCAAGAAAATTAGAGATACCAGGGAATATTTCATGCAAAGATGGTACAGAAATCATATGGACCTAACAGAAGCAAAAGTTACTAAGAAGAGGTGGTTAGAAAACAGAAGGACTATGCAAAACAGACCTTCACAACCAAGATAATCACGATGGTGTGATCACTCACCTAGAGCCAGACATCCTGGAGTGTGTAGTCAAGTGGGCCTTAGGAAGCATCACTATGAACAAAGCCAGTGGAGGTGATGGAATTTCACTTGAGCTCTTTCAAATCCCAAAAGATGATGCTGTGAAAGTGCTGCACTTAATATGCCAGCAAATTTGGAAAACTCAGCAGTGGCCACAGGACTGGAAAAGGTCAGTTTTCATTCCAATCCCAAAGAAAGGCAATGCCAAAGAATGCTCAAACTACCGCACAATGGCCCTCATATCACATGCTAGCAAAGTAATGCTCAAAATTCTCCAAGTCAGGCTTCAACAATATGTGAATCATGAATTTCCAGACAATCAAATTGGTTTTAGAAAAGGCAGAGGAATAAGAGATCAAATTGCCAACATCTGCTGGATCATCGAAAAAGCAAGAGAATTCCAGAAAAACATCTATTTCTGCTTTATTGACTATGCCAAAGTCTTTGACTGTGTGGATCACAACAAACTGTGGAAAATTCTGAAAGTGATAGGAATACCAAACCACCTGACCTGCTTCTTGAGAAACTTGTATGTAGGTCAGGAAGCAACAGTTAGAACTGGATGTGGAACAACAGACTGGTTCCAAATAGGAAAAGGAGTATGTCAAGGCTGTGTACTGTTACCCTGCTTATTTAACTTATATGCAGAGTAAATCATGAGAAATGCTGGGCTGGATGAAGCATAAGCTGGAATCAAGATTGCCAGGAGAAAAACCAATAACCTCAGATATGCAGAGGATACCTTATGGAAGAAAGTGAAGAAGAACTAAAGAGCCTCTTGATGATGGTGAAAGGAGAATGAAACAGTTGGTTTAAAGCTCAACATTCAGAAAACTAAGATCATGGCCTCTGGTCCTATCACTTCATGGCAAGTAGATGGGGAAACAGTGGAAATAGTGGTAGACTTTATTTTGGGGGGTTCCAAAATCACTGAAGATGGTGATTTCAGCCATGAAATTAAAAGATGCTAATTCTGATCAAACTAGACAGCATATTAAAAATCAGAGACATTACTTTGCCAACAAAGGTCTATCTTGTCAAGGCTACATTTTTTTCCAGTAGTCATGTATGGATGTGAGTTGGACTATAAAAAAGCTGAGCAATGAAGAATTGATACTTTTGAACAGTGTTGTTGCAGAAGACTCTTGAGAGTCCCTTGGACTGCAAGGAGATCCAATCAGTCCATCTTAGAGGAAATCAGTCCTGAATAATCATTGGAAGGACTCATGTTGAAGCTGAATCTCCAATTTTTGGTCATGTGATGTGAAGAACTGATTCATTTGAAAAGACCCTGTTGCTGGGAAAGATTGAAGGTGGGAGGAGAAGGGGACAACAGATGATGAGATGGTTGGATGGCATTAGTGACTCAATGGACATGAGTTTGAGTAAATTCTGGGAGTTGGTGATGGACAGGGAGGCCTGGCATACTGCGGTCCACGGTGTCGCAAAGAGTCGGAAACAACTTCTCGACTGAAGTGAACTGAACTGGACCTCAAAAGATATTTTAGTAGGCCTAAGAAAACAAAGTGCCCCTAAACAAAGAGGATTGTCATTGAATTATTAATATTTGTATATAATAAGAACTCTTT
This sequence comes from Bubalus kerabau, assembly GCF_029407905.1. Taxonomy (NCBI): domain Eukaryota; kingdom Metazoa; phylum Chordata; class Mammalia; order Artiodactyla; family Bovidae; genus Bubalus; species Bubalus kerabau. Next base: position 61,767,486 of record NC_073625.1, read on the forward strand.
GAAATTTCCATTTATGAAGTATTTTGAGATAACTATAGTACTAATAATAATCATTTAAAGAGGTTATTTACTCTTATTAAGACTTCATCTTCATCACAGGGGCAGAAACAGTTTGACTAATACTAAAAGAGAGTATGATCCCCTGGTGGCTCAGATGGTAAAGTGTCTGCCTACAATATGGGCGATCCAGGTTCCATCACTGGGTTGGGAAGATCCTCTGCAACAGGAAATGGCAACCCACTCCAGTACTCTTGCCTGGAAAATCCCATGGATGGAGGAGCCTTGTAGGCTACAGTCCACAGGGTCGCAAAGAGCTGGACATTACTGAGCGACTTCACTAAAGGAGAGAGGACATTTTACTCCAGATGACCATATAAATATATCCCACAAAATAAAGGGGCTGCTGCTGCTGCTGCTGCTAAGTTGCTTCAGTCGTGTCCAACTCTGTGCGAATGCATAGATGGCAGCCCACCAGACTTCCCCACCCCTGGGATTCTCTAGGCAAGAGTACTGGAGTGCGGTGCCATTGCCTTCTCCGAATAAAGGGGCATATTTGAATAAATAGAGTAACTCAAATGAGCCATATAGCTTTTAAATTATATAGATATTGAATCATTATTATCTGATTCTCAGGTTCCACTTCTTTAGGATACCATGATAATTTCACGTTTCTAAGAGGATTTTTTTTTCTCTATTACTGCTCAGTGGTATAATCTCTATGATACATATTTAACTATTTGTGCATTAAATTATGTGATGTTTTCTAAGCAGTTTCACATAAATAGATCCCAGCTTCCAAGATGTTTTGCAATATTTTCTGCACTTTCAATGTTTTCACATCTTAGAAAAACAATGTTAATACACTGCTTCTAGTGTTACACAATAATTATTGTGAAACCAAGTAATTATTATGATGTTTCTTAAATGAAGATACACAAATATTATTTTCTTCTTTAAAATCTTTAAAACAATCTATTGTAAAGTATGTTGGTTTTTCTTTTTTTTTTTAATTTTATTTTATTTTTAAACTTTACATAATTGTATTAGTTTTGCCAAATATCAAAATGAATCCGCCACAGGTATACATGTGTTACCCATCCTGAACCCTCCTCCCTCCTCCCTCCCCATTCCATCCCTCTGGGTCGTCCCAGTGCACCAGCCCCAAGCATGCAGTATCGTGCATCGAACCTGGACTGCCAACTCTTTTCATACATGATATTTTACATGTTTCAATGCCATTCTCCCAAATCTTCCCACCCTCTCCCTCTCTCTCAGAGACAATAAGACTGTTCTATACATCAGTGTCTCTTTTGCTGTCTCGTACACAGGGTTATTGTTACCATCTTTCTAAATTCCATATATATGCGTTAGTATACTGTATTGGTATTTTTCTTTCTGGCTTACTTCACTCTGTATAATAGGCTCCAGTTTCATCCATCTCATTAGAACTGATTCAAATGTATTCTTTTTAATGGCTGAGTAATACTCCATCGTGTATATGTACCACAGCTTTCTTATCCATTCATCTGCTGATGGACATCTAGGTTGCTTCCATGCCCTGGCTATTATAAACAGTGCTGAGATGAACATTGGGGTACACGTGTCTCTTTCCCTTCTGGTTTCCTCAGTGTGTATGCCCAGCAGTGGGATTGCTGGATCATAAGGCAGTTCTAGTTCCAGTTTTTTAAGGAATCTCCACACTGTTCTCCATAGTGGCTGTACTAGTTTGCATTCCCACCAACAGTGTAAGAGGGTTTTCTTTTCTCCACACCCTCTCCAGCATTTATTGCTTGTAGACTTTTGGATCGCAGCCATTCTGATTGGTGTGAAATGGTACCTCATTGTGGTTTTGATTTGCATTTCTCTGATAATGAGTGATGTTGAGCATCTTTTCATGTGTTTGTTAGCCATCTGTATGTCTTCTTTGGAGAAATGTCTATTTAGTTCTTTGGCCCATTTTTTGATTGGGTCATTTATTTTTCTGGAGTTGAGCTGTAGGAGTTGCTTGTATATTCTCGAGATTAGTTGTTTGTCAGTTGTTTCATTTGCTATTATCTTCTCCCATTCTGAAGGCTGTCTTTTCACCTTGCTAATAGTTTCCTTTGATGTGCAGAAGCTTTTAAGGTTAATTAGGTCCCATTTGTTTATTTTTGCTTTTATTTCCAATATTCTGGGAGGTGGGTCATAGAGGATCCTGCTGTGATGTATGTCAGAGAGTGTTTTGCCTATGTTCTCCTCTAGGAGTTTTATAGTTTCTGGTCTTATGTTTAGATCTTTAATCCATTTTGAGTTTATTTTTGTGTATGGTGTTAGAAAGTGTTCTAGTTTCATTCTTTTACAAGTGGTTGACCAGAGTTCCCAGCACCACTTGTTAAAGAGATTGCCTTTAATCCATTGTATATTCTTGCCTCCTTTGTCAAAGATAAGGTGTCCATATGTGTGTGGATTTATCTCTGGGCTTTCTATTTTGTTCCATTGATCTATATTTCTGTTTTTGTGCCAGTACCATACTGTCTTGATAACTGTGGCTTTGTAGTAGAGCCTGAAGTCAGGTAGGTTGATTCCTCCAGTTCCATTCTTCTTTCTCAAGATCGCTTTGGCTATTCGAGGTTTTTTTATTTCCATACAAATTGTGAAATTATTTGTTCTAGCTCTGTGAAGAATGCTGTCGGTAGCTTGATAGGGATTCCATTGAATCTATAGATTGCTTTGGGTATTATACTCATTTTCACTATATTAATTCTTCCAATCCATGAACACGGTATATTTCTCCATCTGTTAGTGTCCTCTTTGATTTCTTTCACCAGTGTTTTATAGTTTTCTATATATAGGTCTTTAGTTTCTTTAGGTAGATATATTCCTAGGTATTTTATTCTTTCCATTGCAATGGTGAATGGAATTGTTTCCTTAATTTCTCTTTCTGTTTTCTCATTATTAGTGTATAGGAATGCATGTGATTTCTGTGTGTTGATTTTATATCCTGCAACTTTACTATAGTCATTGATTAGTTCTAGTAATTTTCTGGTGGAGTCTTTAGGGTTTTCTATGTAGAGGATCATGTCATCTGCAAACAGTGAGAGCTTTACTTCTTCTTTTCCAATTTGGATTCCTTTTATTTCTTTTTCTGCTCTGACTGCTGTGGCCAAAACTTCCAAAACTATGTTGAATAGTAATGGTGAAAGTGAGCACCCTTGTCTTGTTCCTGACTTTAGAGGAAATGCTTTCAATTTTTCACCATTGAGGATAATGTTTGCTATGGGTTTGTCATATATAGCTTTGATTATGTTGAGGTATATTCCTTCTATTCCTGCTTTCTGGAGAGTTTTGATCATAAATGGATGTTGAATTTTGTCAAAGGCTTTCTCTGCATCTATTGAGATAATCATATGGTTTTTATTTTTCAATTTGTTAATGTGGTGTATTACATTGATTGATTTGCGGATATTGAAGAATCCTTGCATCCCTTGGATAAAGCCCACTTGGTCATGGTGTATGATCTTTTTAATATGTTGTTGGATTCTGATTGCTAGAATTTTGTTAAGGATTTTTGCATCTATGTTCATCAGTGATATTGGCCTGTAGTTTTATTTTTTTGTGGGATATTTGTCAGGTTTTGGTATTAGGGTGATGGTGGTCTCATAGGATGAGTTTGGAAGTTTACCATCCTCTGCAATTTTCTGGAAGAGTTTGAGCAGGATAGGTGTTAGCTCTTCTCTAAATTTTTGGTAGAATTCAGCTGTGAAATCGTCTGGACCTGGGCTTTTGTTTGCTGGAAGATTTTTGATTACAGTTTCAATTTTCGTGCTTGTGATGGGTCTGTTAAGATTTTCTATTTCTTCCTGGTTGAGTTTTGGAAAGTTGTACTTTTCTAAGAATTTGTCCATTTCTTCCACGTTGTCCATTTTATTGGCATATAATTGTTGATAGTACTCTCTTATGATTCTTTGTATTTCTGTGTTGTCTGTTGTGATCTCTCCATTTTAATTTCTAATTTTATTGATTTGATTTTTCTCCCTTTGTTTCTTGATGAGTCTGTTTTTCTTATTCCATATGTGATGATTACATAAGCAGGTCTAAAACAACTTAGAGAAATGTGTTAATGTACCTATTCTCAAAACCTAAATATTGTTTTAAAATTAAGTACCTTAAATTTCACTCATAGGCATGGACCTCTGATATAGCTTGTTTTACTCAGCCAATATTCTCTCCGGAAGCCCTCTAGGTATAACAGGAGTGCATTTCCCGGCTGGATGGATATTAGTTAGGATGAACCACATGACTTTTTCAATGTGAGAGGAGCAAATGCTTGAAATTGGCTTTCTTTTTGAGTTGCACTCTTTTGCTTCTGCCATCACCATGGTATAGTTTCCTCCCTGTAGTTGCCACCTCTTAAGTCTGGTATTAGATGTTACTGGACCCTAACATGGAGTTAAGTGTTGTTGCTTACAGTAGAGCTCCCTATTCAGGGTCAGCTGGTTCCAGTTGAGCAAGAGAATTATTAATTCACATCACTGAGTTTTGGACTGTTTACTATGTATATGTATTCTGACATTAGCTGATGATCTATCTAACAACATGGCTTTTTTTTTTTTTTTTTTCCCTCCTGAGCCATTTTCATTGATTCTCATATATTTTGCTACTTTGTTTTGTTTATCATTGGTTTTCATTGCTAAAATGTAAGGTCCATAGAGTCTATTGTTTTTGTTTATTATAATTCTACATTCTCAACACCTGTAAAAGTGCTTGGTGTGTAGTACATGCCTGATAAATATTACTGAATGAAAGAATGTAATTAAAATTTGAACCTTAGTATGCTTAAACTCAGTCTTCCTTGGTGGCTCAGTGGTAAAAAATCCACCTGATTAGGCAGGAGATCAGGGTTCAGTCCTTAGTTTGGGAAGATACCTTGGAGGAAGGAAATGGCCAATATTTTTACCTGGGAAATCCCATGGACATATGAGCTTTGCCAGCTACTGTCCATGGGGCTGAAAAGGGACAGACACGCTCAGCAACTAAACAACAACAACAATGCTTAAATTCATAAAATAATAAATTTAGAGCAAAGTCTTCCTCTTTGCACACCAAAACACTGAAGCTTTGATAATTTAAATCACTTGAGCAATCTCCTACGATTAGACCTAGTAGATCTATTAAAATCTAAGAATAGCTCCTATTACTATGACTTTAAATATTATTTTAGTGATGCACGATACTGGATGCTTGGGGCTGGTGCACTGGGATGACCCAGAGGGATAGTATGGGGAGGGATGAGGGAGGAGGATTCAGGATGGGGAACACGTGTATACCTGTGGCGGATTCATGTTGATATATGGCAAAACCAATACAATATTGTAAAGTTAAAAATTAAATACATTAATAAATATTACTTTAGCAAAGTCCAATATATTAAAAAGAAAAATTGCTATCAAGTTTACACCATCACCTCTTTTTTAGGTGTTAGTCCTAAAAGGTCTTGTAGGTCTTCATAGAACCGTTCAACGTCAGCTTCTTCAGCATTACTGGTTGGGGCATAGGATAGGATCACCATGATATTGAATGGTTTGCCTTGGAAATGAACAGAGATCATTCTGTCATTTTTGAGATTGCATCCAAGTACTGCATTTCGGACTCTTTTGTTGACCATGATGGCTACTCCATTTCTTCTAAAGGATTCCTGCCCACAGTAGTAGACATAATGGTCATCTGAGTTAAATTCACCCATTCAAGTCCATTTTAGTTCGCTGATTCCTAGAATGTCGATGTTCACTCTTCCCGTCTCCTGTTTGACCACTTCCAATTTACCTTGATTCATGGACCTAACATTCCAGGTTCCTATGCAATATTGCTTTTTACAGCAACAGACCTTGCTTCTATCGCCAGTCACATCCACAACTGGGTATTGTTTTTTTTGTTTGTTTGTTTTTTTTGGCTCCACCCTTTCATTCTTTCTGGAATTATTTCCCCACTGATATCTGATTTGAAGGACAAAAAGATGTCCTTCTCATTATAGGGGACTGGAATACAAAAGTGGGAAGTCAAGAAACACCTGGAGTAACAGCCAATTTTGGCATTGGAGGATGGAATGAAGCAGGGCAAAGGCTAATAGAGTTTTGCCAAGAGAATGCACTGGTCATTGCAAACACCCTCTTCCAACAACACAAGAGAACTCTACACGTGGACATCACCAGATGGTCAACACCAAAATCAGATTGTTTATATTCTTTGCAGCCAAAGATGGAGAAGCTCTACACAGTCAGCAAAAACAAGACCGGGAGCTGACTGCGGCTCAGATCATGAACTCCTTATTGCCAAATTCAGACTTAAATTGAAGAAAGTAGGGAAATCCACTAGACCATTCAGGTATGACCTAAATCAAATACCTTGTGATTATACAGTGGTAGTGAGAAATAGATTTAAGGGACTAGATCTGATAGACAGACTGCCTGATGACACTCAGAGTTTATGATATTGTTTGTACAGGAGACAGGAATCAAGACCATCCCTTGGAAAAGAAATGCAAAAAAGCAAAATGGCTGTCTGAGGAGGCCTTACAAATAGCTGTGAAAAGAAAAGAAGAAAAGGAAAGATATTCCCATTTGAATGCAGAGTTCCAAAGAATAGCAAGGAGAGATAAGAAAGCCTTCCTCAGCGATCAATGCAAAGAAATAGAGGAAAACCACAGAATGGGAACGACTAGAGATTTCTTTAAAAAAATTAGAGATACCAAGGGAACATTGCATGTAAAGATAGGCTTGATAAAGGACAGAAATGGCATGAACCTAAAGAAGCAGAAGATATTAAAAAGAGGTGGCAAGAATACACAGAAGAACTATACAAAAAAGATCTTCATGACCAAGATAATCACGATGGTGTGGTGACTCACCTAGAGCCAGACATCCTGGAATGTGAAGTCAAATGGGCCTTAGAAAGTATCACTACGAACAAAGCTAGTGGAGGTGATGGAATTCAAGTTGAGCTATTTCAAATACTAAAAGATAATGCTGTGAAAGTGATGCACTCAATATGCCAGCAAATTTGGAAAACTCAGCAGTGGCCACAGGACTGGAAAAGGTCAGTTTTCATTCCAATCCCAAAGAAAAGCAATGCCAAAGAATGCTCAAACTACCAAACAACTGCACTCATCTCACAGGCTAGTAAAGTAATGCTCAAAATTCTCCAAGCCAGGCTTCAGCAATATGTGAACCGTGAACTTCCAGATGTTCAAGCTGGTTTTAGAAAAGGCAGAGGAACCAGAGAACTTATTGCCAATATCCACTGGATGATTGAAAAAGCAAGAGAGTTCCAGAAAAACATCTATTTATGCTTTATTGACTATGCCAAAGACTTTGACTGTATGGATCACAATAAACTGTGGAAAATTCTAAAAGAGATGGGAATACCAGACCACCTGACATGCCTCTTGAGAAACCTATATGCAGGTCAGGAAGCAACAGTAGAACTGGACATGGAACAACATACGGGTTCTAAATAGGAAAAGGAGTATGTCAAGGCTGTATATTGTCACCCTGCTAATTTAACTTATATGCAGAGTACATCATGAGAAACACTTGGCTGGATGAAGCACAAGCTGGAATCAGAGAAGTTTCTCTTCTCTGCCGGGAGAAATATCAATAACCTCAGATATGCAGATGACACCACCCTTATGGCAGAAAGTGAAGAGGATCTAAAAAGCCGCTTGATGAAAGTGAAAGAGGAGAGTGAAAAAGTTGGCTGAAAGCTAAACATTCAGAAAACGAAGATCATGGCATCTGGTCCCATCACTTCATGGGAAATAGATGGGGAAACAGTGGAAACAGTGGCTGACTTTATTTTTCTGGACTCCAGAATCACTGCAGATGGTGATTATGCCATGGAATTACAAGATGCTTACTGCTTGGAAGGAAGGTTATGACCAACCTAGATAGCATTTTGAAAAGCAGAGACATTACCATGCCAACAAAGGTCCATCCAGTCAAGGCTATGGTTTTTCCTGTGGTCATGTATGGATGTGAGAGTTGGACTGTGAAGAAAGCTGAGCACCGAAGAATTGATGCTTTTGAACTGTGGTGTTGGAGAAGACTCTTGAGTGTCCCTTGGACTGCACGGAGATCCAACCAGTCCATCCTAAAGGAGATCAGTCCTGGGTGTTCATTTGAAGGACTGATGCTAAAGCTGAAACTCCAATACATTGGCCACCTCATGAGAAGAGGTGACTCACTGGAAAAGACTCTGATGCTGGGAGGGTTTGGGGAAGGAGGAGAAGGTGGCGACAAAGGATGAGATGGCTGGATGGCATCACCGACTCGATGCACATAAGTTTTGGTGAACTCTGGGATTTGGTGATGGACAGGGAGGTCTGGCATGCTGCTATTCATGGGGTCACAGAGAGTCAGACACGACTGAGAGACTGACCTGAACTTACACTATCACATACTGTGAGCTGGCTTGATATAAACCATACTTGGACAGTAGTAAAACAAAAGCTTGTCCTTGCCTTTGCTCCACTGAAATTCAACTCCAAAATTCTGATTTATGGCCACAGAATTCTGGCTGATTAGATTCAAATTGTTGGATTTGTCTTTTTCAAGAATTAGGTACCTTAACTTTTGATGGTCATGCTATTCTCGACTAAGGTATCCAATAATAAATCCAAGAAGACAAACATACTAGCACCCCAACCTAAGAAGGAGGAGAGGGAGGGGGAGCATTGTTACGGACTGAAGGTCAGTGTTCCCATAAAATTCACATGTTCCAATGTGATAGTAATAGGAAGTGTGGCTTTGGAGAGGTGATTAGGTATAGATGAGGTCATAGGTTGGAGCTCCTGTACCCCAAGGAGTTAAGAGAGAGCTTTTTCCTCCTGTTCTACTCTCCATCATAGGAGGATAGAACCAGAAGACAATGGTCTGTAATCGGAAAAGGTCCTCACCAGAACCCAACCATGCTGCCTCCCTCATCTTGGATTTCCAGTCTCCAGAACTGTGAGAAACTGATTTCTGTTTTTCATAAGTCACCCAGTCTATGGTACTTTATTATAGCAGCTCAAACAGACTAAGCCAGGCTGTAAGCAGTCTACCACAAGGTTTTGGCCTATTTTTTAGGATCTTCAAAATGACAAAACTCAGTGATACCAGTAATGGATTGGAACGATGTGATCTTAAGGTGCAGCCTGGTCCTGTAAAGTTCTATCTGTGATGTGGTTTTCTCTGTCAAACACAAAAAATTCATTCTTATGAATGAATTTTGTTTCTCCTCCAAATGGACATGTTGATCCCTAATCCTCCATGTGATAGTGCTTAAAGGTGGGATCTTTGCAAGTAATTAATTTTAGATGAAGTCATAAGAGAACCCCCATCATGGGATTAATGCCCTTAAAGAAAGATGAAGAGAGTGGAGGTGTCTCTTTTTCTATATGAAGGAAAGGCCATGTGATGATAACCTGCAAAAGAGCGCTCACCAGGAACTTGGCCAGTATTGGCTTTCCAACCTCCAGATCATGAGAAATAAAAGGTTTTGCTAAAGCCCTAAGATATTTCATTATAGCTCCACAAGCTAGGACACTCACTGTACCAGTAAGAACTGGGATCACTGAGACAAGGTCTTCATTCCAAGGAAGGGCAGAAAACTGTGGTGAATTGAAGGTAGACTTTGATATTTCTGGACCATTAAGTTAAGCAGGTGGCAAGAGGTAGTGATAAATCCAGTAGTTACTCAAAATGACTATTTCATTTGTTTGTTTGATATTTGTTCATATCTAAGATGTATCTTTTCAAGGGTTAAATATTTTCTAAAATTCCTTAACAACTTTTCATCATCATAATCTCTAAAGTACATTTTCACAAGATATAATCTGCATCAATTATATCTGTCAGAAATAGACACAAATCTGATAAAACTAGAGTAAGTTATAGTATCTGTACACATTAAGGATGCTAGATATTTCAAGTTTTCACAGAGGGTCCATGTAAAGTCTGGGTTAAAAAATACAGAGAGCAGTAAAATGATTTTTTCGCCTTTCTTTCTCTTCTTATTTTCTTATCTTCTGGCTGTAGACATAAACTTTATATTTCTTTCAGATGTTGTCACTGAAATTCTCATGTTGGGTATAAAATCTAAGTAGTTGCTGGCATTAGAACCAAATTACTTCTATAAGTGAGCCATCTTCTTTAAAGTTTGAACAATTTAAATGTATTATGGTGAGTGCATAGGGTAGGTTCATAAGACAAGATTTTAATCACAGATATAAAATGCTTGTCTGCTATAAACAAGGAGCTTTTCTAATTTCACCTTGCTTATTGAGATACTATTTTTTTTTAATTTTATTTTATTTTTAAACTTTACATAATTGTATTAGTTTTGCCAAATATCAAAATGAATCCGCCACAGGTATACATGTGTTCCCCACCCTGAACCCTCCTCCCTCCTCCCTCCTCCCTCCCTATACCATCCCTCTGGGTTGTCCCAGTGCACTAGCCCCAAGCATCCAGTATCGTGCATCGAACCTGGACTGGCAACTCGTTTCATACATGATATTTTACATGTTTCAATGCCATTCTCCCAAATCTCCCCACTCTCTCCCTCTCCCACAGAGTCCATAAGACTGTTCTATACATCAGTGTCTCTTTTGCTGTCTCGTACACAGGGTTATTGTTATCATCTTTCTAAATTCCATATATATGCGTTAGTATACTGTATTGGTGTTTTTCTTTCTGGCTTGCTTCACTCTGTATAATAGGCTCCAGTTTCATCCATCTCATTAGAACTGATTCAAATGTATTCTTTTTAATGGCTGAGTAATACTCCATTGTGTATATGTACCATAGCTTTCTTATCCATTCATCTGCTGATGGACATCTAGGAGATACTATTTTTAAATGTTAAAATCATGGTCACACCTTACCCACCTCATCCGGTACATGTAACAGAGAATGCTACCAGAATTAGTTATTTTGAGTGATTGCAAATCTTGAGGAAATAATTGTGTGATACAATAAATGGAATAGGTATGGAAGTAACATGAGTCTGTATTAAAATATTAATTAATCTCTCTATATCCTTAAGTTTGGAGAAGGCAATGGCACCCCACTCCAGTACTCTTGCCTGGAAAATCCCATGGATGGAGGAGCCTGGTAGGCTGCAGTCCATGGGGTCGCGAAGAGTCGGACATGACTGAGCGACTTCACTTTCACTTTTCCCTTTCATGCATTGGAGAATGAAATGGCAACCCACTCCAGTGTTCTTGCCTGGAGAATCCCAGGGACAGGGGAGCTTGGTGGGCCACCGTCTATGGGGTCGCACAGAATCAGACACGACTGAAGGGACTTAGCAGCAGCAGCAGCAGCAGCAGCAGCATATCCTTAAGAGTTTTCTGATATAGCTAACTCCTTTTATACAGGAGAAAATGCATTTAAATATTGCTATTATCTCTAACAAGAAATAAAAGCAGGTGCAGAGAGCTCAATGATAATAAAATGCAAATAAAAAATTCAATATTTCTTAACAGGCATTGTTACCATGTAACTGTTAAATTAAATTTGTCACACAAAATAATTAAATCTAATTAACAGATAATAAATAATGAGTACCTAGTCACAAAATTTAATGATACTCTAATTGTAATCAAACATGCTATGTAATCGGTGCTTCTTGTGTTCAACTACATATCACATGCCTGTTATCTCCTGTGTTTTATAAATTGGAACTCTAGTTCAACTCTTGCTTCTTAGAAAGGGTAATGCCTGTGGAATATTGAAAATGAACTGGCAGGATGCCAAAGAAGTCTGCTTAAACTGAAACACAAAAGAGGTTTTGAGCAACAACAACAAAAAGATATAATCTAAACACCTTCTAAGTTTAGTATTACTGTAATAAATGTCATTGGTATCAAATTATAAATGGCTCATTTCTTTCCCACTCATTCTTACAATATTACAATTTAGTTTCTTGAATCACATAGTAAAGACTATTTTGGTAAATGTTTGTGACAATGTATAATTTCTTTGTAATGTTTATAATTTTATACTGTTTTGAATCAAAGATGGAGAATGAAAATATTCTTATCATTTCTAAAATATAAATATTTATTCCCATGAGTAACTTCTGATGGCATTACATTCCATTGAATTACATTAAAGAGCTTCTTGATGAGGGTGAAAAAAACTAAGTCATGGCATCCTATGATGCCATCACTTCATGACAAAAAGAAGGGGAAAAGGTGGAAGCAGTGACATATATTATTTTCTTGGGCTTCAAAATCACTTCGATATTTGGCAAAACCAATACAATATTGTAAAGTTTAAAAATAAAATAAAATTTTTAAAAAATCACTGCAGATATTGATTGCACCCATGAAATTAAAAGACACTTGCTATTTGGAAGGAAAGCTATGATAAATCTAGACAGAATTTTGAAGAGCAGAAACATGACTTTGCTGATAAAGGTCCATCTAGTCAAAGCTATGGTTTTTACAGTAGTCACGTACGGATGTGAGTGTTGAACCATAAAGAAGGCTGAGTGCTGAAGAATTCATGCTTTTGAACTGTGCTGTTCGAGAAGACTCTTGAGAGTTCCTCAGACAGCAAGGAGATCAAATCAGCCAATTCTAAAGGAAATCAACCCTGAATATTCACTGGAAGGACTCATGCTGAAGTTGAAACTTCAATTATTTGGCCATCTGATGCAAAGAGTCAACTCACTGGAAAAGACCCTGACACTGGGAAAGATGGAAGGCAAAAGGAGAAGTGGGTGGCAGAGAATGGAATGATGAGATAGCATCACCAACCCAATCCACATGAAATTGAACAAACTCCAGGAAGTAGGAGGACAGAGGAGCCTGGTGCTGCAGTCCATGGGGTTGCAAAGAGTCGGACATAACTTGGCAACTGAACCACAATGTAGATGACAATTTAATGGTATTTACTATGTTCCTGAAAAGTGAAAGTGAAGTCGCTCAGTCGTGTCCAACTCTTTGTGACCCCGTGGACTGTAGCCTACGAGGCTTCTCTGTCCACGGGATTCTCCAGTCAAGAATACTGGAGTGGGTTACCATTTCCTTCTCCAGGGGAGCTTCCCAACCCAGGGATTGAACCCCGGTGTCCTGCATTGGAGGTAGATGTTTTAACCTCTGAACCACCAGGGAAGTTCCTACTACATGAAAAAATGAACTTTAGCAATTAATGACATTATGATGAATAATTATTTTATTTTCTATCTAAGTATAAATTTATCTTTTACTAGAATATGCATGTTTGCTAAGTTGCTTCAGTCGTGTCTGACTCATTGAGATCCTATGAACTGCGGCCCGTGAGGCTCCTCTGTCTGTGGGATTCTCCAGGCAAGAATACTAGAGTGGGTTGCCATGCTCTCCTCCAGGGGATCTTCCTGACCCAGGTATTGAATTTGCATCTCTTTTGCATCTCATTCAGTCTCCTGAAGTGGCAGGCGGGTTCTTACAACTAGTGCCACCTGGAAAGCCCCTACTAGAATATAACTAACCATAAATAAATGTTCACATAATCTTTATCCATTTTAAAACTTTTTTTTCAGGATTCAGTTTTAGTAAATTATGCTAAGTAACTAGAAGGTAATAATCTCATATGCCTACCACAAAGTAGAGTTTGGGCACATACATGGGCATATTTATATCTTGCTATGAACCTAAAATTCATTCTTAAATGTATCATAAAATTTCAAAAGTGAGCTGGACTTTTAACATTGTGGAGTTAAAGAGTAAATTTGATTGTGAAAAAAAGAACATTTTGAGTAAAGCATATAAATAAATACTATAAGAATCTGGTTTAATCAAAGAGGAATCTAGACTTCCAGAGATTTTCAATTCATGTATAATAGATATTTAGAAGAGACTCATCATGGGAAGAAAACATGAGGCCACAGCTTAGATATAGGATGTGTATGTTAAATCCACAAGCAAAAGGCCTCTCATTTAAAGACTGAGGAAAGGGAAATATGTCAGTAGACATATTGACTCAAGTTTGATAATGCATTTATTAATCTTAAATATAAATATTTTCATTTGCTTTAAATGAAATTCAGCCTTAATCAGAAGAATTATTCCTTTGCCAGGCTCTTCTGTCCATGGGATTCCCCAGGCAAGAATACTCGAGTGGGTTGCCATTTCCTTTCTTCACGGGATCTTCCTGACCCAGGGATAGAACCCAAGTCTCATGTCTCCTGCATTGGAAGGTGGGTTTTTTTTACCACTAGCACCACCTGGGAAGCCCTTGTAGGTAAAAGATACTATTAAAAATCTGAATACCTAACTCTAAACCTCAGCTAAAGCCATTTATTTATTTAAGACATAGTGCAGAGCTTACTGAATCTCAGTTCCCTGACCAGGTATTGACCCAAGGCCATGGTGCTCCAAACCACTAGACCCCATCCCACAATTTAGAGTTTGAAATAATTCACATACCTAGAACTTGCTATACCTTTCAGGTAGATTTCATATGAGTACAGATAAAAATGTCAAATTAAATAAAATTGACTATATAGAAGATTGACACACTGAATGAGAAAAAAGAACTTAACTTGTTCTTAGGCCTTTGCAATTGAACAATCTTTTGATCATGGTAATTGTCTATTTAAAGCTGTGTGTGTGTGTATGTATCTAAGTTGTTCAGTCATGTTCCATTATGCAATCCCATGGACTGTAGCCCTGCCAGGCTCCTCTTTCCATGGAATTCTCTTTCCAGGCAAGAATACTGGAGTGGGTCGCCATTCTCTTCTGTAGGGGATCTTCCCCACCCAGGAATCAAACCCAGGTCTCCCTCATTGCAGACAGATTCTTTACCAGCTGAGCCAATATGATTATAAAAAGTAAAAGTAAAATTTGAAAAAAAATATGAATGGAGGAAATAAACTAAAAATTGCTGGCTGAGCATGCCAATGATAACCCAACTCCCCTACTGGTAATAATTAAAAAGACTGGAGATGGCACAAATCAAACAAAACAACAACAACAACACTACCCTAAGGCTTCTGTAGAGGGAGCAAAACAAAACTGGGGTTGTGGAGGGGAATGAAAACTAGTTTCCTTGTTTTTGTTTCTTTTTTTTTTTCCCCAGCCACATTGCTATGTCTAGAGGGTAGGTGCTAGATAAGAAGTTTCAAAGTGATTCTAGACATAAAACACATCCAGAAATATAGAGGTACTCTGGAAAGAAGCCAATAAAGGTTGAATAGTGTGGGGATTATCCCAGACAAGAGTCATAGAGGAGACGCCATAATTCTGAGTATAAAACCACAGAATACTCAGCCTAAACTCTGAGCTCTACATACTTCAAACAGATACAAAATGCATAGCAAAGACATTAAGAAATCAACTGAGATTTGAATAACTGATTACAGGAGACAACACAGAACTCAGGGATGATTATCTACTTAAAATACTTTTTTCCAGATGGTTGTTGAGACCCAGAGTCTGCACAGGATAATATTTATAGTATCCATGACACAATGCCGTATTTCTCAACATTCCATAAACCAGGAGAATATGAACAATTCTAAAGGGAAAAGACAATTATCATATGCACACTCCAAGATACCTCATATGTTACAACTATTAAATATGGATTTTGGCAAAACTAATACAATTATGTAAAGTTTAAAAATAAAATAAAATAAAAAAGAAAAAATAAATAAAATAAATATGGATTTTAGAGCAGCTAATTTAACTATGTTCAATTAGGTAAACAAAAACATATACAGAATAAAGGTTATATAGGAAATCTCAGCAGAGAAACAAAAAATACAAAATAGAAAAAGAAACTTAGAGCTAAATAAATTAATATATTAAATAAAACAAAAAATTCACTGAATGAACTCAGTAGCAGTAAGGAGATTATCAGCAGAGAATCAGTTAGCTTTAAAAGCAAACAACATCTGTGTCTCTTTTGCTGTCTTGCATACAGGGTTGTCATTACCATCTTTCTAAATTCCATATATATGCGTTAGTATACTGTATTGGTGTTTTTCTTTCTGGCTTACTTCACTATGTATTATAGGCTGTGGGGTGGGGGGGGGATGATTTGGGAGAATGGCATTAAAACATGTATAATATCATATAAGAAACGAATCGCCAGTCCAGGTTTGATGCAGGATACAGGAAGCTTGGTACTGGTGCACTGGGATAACCCAGAGGGATGGTAAATATTTCTCCCCTTCAAGTTCCTTAATATATCTATAATTTATTTAAAAAAATCATAATTTCTGGTGACAGCCTCAATTAAAATGAATGTGGGTATAATGCATATGACATCAAATTTTTTTTTTTTTTAAAGATCAGTGTGGAGTACTTGTAAAGGCATCTGTATTGTTGCAAAGCTTTTACATTTAATATAAAGTGTCAGATTCTTAACTCTGAGAGAGCCTGAATAGCTATTTGTACATAAGACAAAACATACCTAGTCAGGGATTAGGGGAGAAAATGAATCGTTCATGAAGAAGACATACATTACAGAGAGAAAAATGATCCACCAAAGATAAGCACATCCTGAACCTTTGAGCACATTAATTCACATGGGCCAAGGAACTTTGCAGCTTTGACTAAATTAAGGATGTTGGGTTGAGAAGATTATCCTGGATTATCCACTGTGGGTCCAGTGAAATGGCAGGCAAGTCAAAGATAGAGACAATGTGAGGAAGGAAGCAGAATCAAAGTCACATGATGGGATGTGGGACTCATTCTACCATTATTGGCTTTGAAGATGGAAGGAGATTGCAAGTTAAGAAAAGTGGGCATATTTTAGAAACTGTAGAGCCTCCACAAAGAAACACAACCCTACAAACACTTGATTTTATCCCAGTAAGAATCATTTCTGACCTCTGATATCAAGAGTTTAAAATAATATATGGTATTGTTTACAGCAAGTAAATTCATGTTCACTGGTTATATCAACAACAGGACACTAACAGAAGATACAGACTATAAATGTGTATTGTGTTACTGAACCTCAAAATACACAAAATGCAAAAATAAACAGAATTAAAGAGAGAGAGAAAAAAGTTCACAACTATAGTAGAGGATTCTAACAACCATCACTCTAATAGAACAAAACAAATCTGGTGAATACATAGAAGATTTAAAGAACATAGATTTGTTTCAAGTACATATTATGTATACTAGAGAGATAATATGCTGGGACATTAAACAAACCTCAATAAATACAACAGCAATCAAAATCATATAGAGAATATTTTTTGAAGTAAAACTGAATTAAATTAGAAATTAGTAACAGTAAAATACCTAGGGAAATGCTTAATATCTGAAGGCTAAACATATCCTCACAAATAATATTGACCAATGATGAAATAATCTACAAAAATATAAATTATTTTCAACTGAAAGCCAAGAGAAACACAATAAATCACTATTTGTGGGATGCTGTTAAAGTACTGCATAGAGAACAATTCCAGAAATAGCTGAATAAACCAATATGTAAGCTTTTAAAAGCAAAGGAGGACTACATCTGTGATCAAAAACAACTTGAATTTGGTTCACAATCAGTCCTTGCAAAACAGAGTATCCTAAACACTGTATTTTAAATATTATACAATAATTTATGAGGATGTGAAATAATTCAACAAAATTTGAATGAGAAATGAAATTCTCACTACATACATGATATGCAGGACCAATAATATTAAGAATAAACAGATAAAAATCTAAGGAGATGTTGATCAATTACTGATAACTAATATAGTTCTGTTTACATTGTGATTTAGGCTAAACGTTCCATTAAAAAGTACTAATTTTTACAGTAAGCAGTATCAAGACTATGAAATACAGTCAAATCTATATTGTGAAATCTCCCATAACCTCCACTAGATGTCTCTAATAACTTGACTTTGGCTACATTCCTTCTAATGTTATGTATCAAATACTGCAACATGAATTACATCTGTGTTTTGATTTTCCTACAAAATTCCATGTTTTTCAAAGAAGAAAAAAGTTGTCTTAATACACAACTGAAAAAATTAAAATAACTTACATTCAATATCAAGGTACATGCTCTTTTGGTGCCCTCCAATTCTACTTGCAGCTTCACAGTCGTATCTCCCTGAATCTGACAAGTCCACATCTTTAATGTGCAGTGATGAACTTCCATACTGCCCTTTGACTTCGATACGTCCGTCTGGGCTCTGTTTACATTGATTTGGGGAAAAAGGAAGATTTTATGCTTATTTTGTGTAAAATGATGATGAAACATATTGCATTTATCATTGACATAACAGTTGAAAATAAACTCTTAACTGTATTCAGTTTTTTATTTCAAAAAAGCACTGTTTCCATATTTATTATTTACTGGTTTTATCTTATCCATTTTAGGTGCCCACTTGCTTACAGGGACACTGATGTGCACATAATAAAAACATGTTTTATCAACCTTTTTTATTTAGCATACTCTTTGCTTTTTAGACTTTCACTTGCTTTTTATAAAGCTAGTATGTTCTTCTAGGGACTTCCCAGGTGGTGCAAGGATTTTGTTGTTGGCTTTCTGTTGTGCTCTTTGCAAACAGCAAAATGACAATAATGCCTATTTAATTCTAGCTACAGCTTACCAGCAAAAATACCTCTGCCATACTTTAGTTTCTATTTCACCACATAAGGAGAATGTACCAAGATGTATGACAAGAATTTAAAAGGAATTTATAGTTTTCATTTTTGAATGAATGCAACAGTATTGCTTATAAACATAACTGGTAATATATGCATCACAGATACACTATTAAAAGCACCATATTCTAGGAAGTCATTGGAAACAATATGGAAATGATTACTCACATACCCGCCAAGTATGACTCAAGTCAAGGAATCCTATAGATTGCATTTCAAATAAGAATTATTGTGTGCAACATAATTAGCATATCCAGAATTGTTTTCTTAAATCATGTAAATACCTTAATAACACACATATTAAAACAGAGGTAGTTTATTCATTCAACATTACTTTGTACTGTCAAGTTATACAGTGGACTTTTAACATTTCATAACTCATTGAAGACATCTGCTCTACCATTATCGAATTGATTCTTTTTAATATTTAAGGCGTTAGTGTTCAATAGAATATTGTATGTCATTCAGTTGAAATATATATGTTATTATACACAGTATAATGGTTGTATAATTTTATATATGATAGATTCAAATAAATTTCAATACATGTGTTTACTTTGCATTATTAAAATGATGTTTAATCATTTTTCTTTATTAATATCAAAAGACTATGCTTTTTCATGGCTTGTGGGATCTTATTTCCTCCACTGGGGATCAAACCCAGAGCCATGGAAGTGAAAGCCTGCTTCTTAATCACCGGATCACCAGGGAAGTCCCTCACTGGACTCCCTTAAAGGCCTTTTCAAACATGTTGATTGGGGCACAATATGGTTACTTTTTTTGCTTTTTAATTCTGTATATGAATGCCGTCATTAAATAATCC
The DNA here is from genome assembly GCF_029407905.1 of Bubalus kerabau. Lineage (NCBI taxonomy): Eukaryota > Metazoa > Chordata > Mammalia > Artiodactyla > Bovidae > Bubalus > Bubalus kerabau. The sequence continues at coordinate 61,786,943 of NC_073625.1, forward strand.
CATTAATTATTGATAATCTATTATTTGAGAAATAGTCTTCAAAAATAAAGAAATAAGCAAAAGCATATTAGGGATGCAATTTAGACCAAAATTTCTTAGTCAAAAATATGTTCCCCACCTTCCAAGTATTGCTAAAGAAATAGTAAGGTGAAGTTTTCAATCTGAAGGGCATTCTATTTTGCCAATTTTTAAGATGTTCAGCTTCTAAACCCATTTACTTAATTGAAAGAAAACAAAATGCAAGTATTCACGGAAGTTAAAAATCAGAATGCATGAATAATTGGCCAAAGTAAAATGGCCAATTGTTATACAAAGTAACTAAATGCTGTTTCCTAACTAAAAAAAAAATCCTTTGGCCTTTATTGCACCTCTATTTTTTGTTAATTCCCTGGTAGCTCACTTGGTAAAGTGCGTCTATAGTGCAGGAGACGTGGGTTCAATCCCTAGGTTGGGAAGATCCCCTGGAGAAGGGCATGGCGACCCATTCCAGTTTTCTTGCCTAGAGAATCCCCATGGACAGAAGAGCCTAGCAGCCTACTGTCTATGGGGTCATACAAGTCGGACACGACTTAGCAACTAAACCACCACCACCATTCATCCCTAAATCCTTTTGAACTTGCCTTCCTTTCTTCTGTGCTGACTTCCCTTGGTTTTCAGGACACCCACATGATCCTGATTTTTCTCCCAGTTTTAGTTGCATCCTCCTTTGTTTTGGATTTGATTACAGCCTCCTTGCTTCCTTGAGGTCTCTGTATTCTGGCCTGAACTCTAGAGCTTTTTCATTTGAACACTCCTAGCCCTGACCACATCTACACCAAGATCTCTAGTCACTATTTCTCCCTCAGGGTGCTTCTTTCCCTGGAGCTTCAGAAATAAGATACATCACATGCAGGAAAAGTCCATTTGATACAGATCTCAAACCAGCATGCGTAGATGAATCCATCACACCTACCCAGCATCACCTGCCCTCTCCCAGGTATCTTTCTTTCTATGAATGATATTAATACTAATTATTTCCCATGCCTCATGCTATTCCATGTTTTCAGTCTTGGATCGGTTGCTAACCTTCATTCATCTATTTATATTCTAAATAATGATACATTTCAGTTTAACATCTCGCTTGACATTACATTTCCAATTTTCAGGAACTGTGTTACCCCTACTCATATCTGCTTTCTCCCTCTCCATTCAGAGTTTCAGTTGTGCTGCTGAGTGGGAAGGATATTGACAGGCGTCTCTTGATTTCAGAGAAAACAATCACACTCAGGAAGAATGTGACCAAAAAAGCCTCCCTGACTCTGCAAAATTCTACAACATTATGTTATTTCCTATGTTTCTTTTAGCAAAAAAAAAAAAAAAATCATTCCAGCTGCAGAAATTATTTCTTGTGAAACTAAGAATAAGACTTTTTTTAAAAAGCAAACTTTTATTTCTCGTAACTACTTTATGATGGTTTTACCACCAGTAATTTTCTATAAATACACATAATATTATATTGCCTCCGCCAACTCCTTAGCCTGATGTTGATGGACTTCCATATGGCATTATCTTTCTGTTTAAGGACACCTTACAATTTGGGTATCAGTAATTTGGGTACCAATCAATTTCAACTACTTGTACTGCCATGAATATCCTGTGCTGTCTTTCTCTAAGCAGCTTTCACATATCTGTCTCTAATCTTTCCCCCTTTAGCTCTTTCATATCTATGTGGCAGAATTCTACCATCATTCTTTCCATTTCTTAGCCAAATATCAATTTATATTCATAATCCCTCATTGACTACTCTGTGTGTGTGTCTATATAATATTCTTTGAAATTAATGCATTTCTTGGGACACATTGCTTTTTCTGGTCTTATCTGAAACTTTGATTTTATCCTGCAGGTTGATATTATAGTTGTACAAATGCAAGACATTTTAATGACACTTCATATTAAAGTCAGGTGGACTAGCATCTAGGACAGAATCAATACATTCTAATTTTTATGAGGCAAATTAACTCATAGTGAAATATACATATAATTGTATAAAGAAAATGTAATTCTTCAGCTATTCTTTACTATGGATGAAAAACTTTGTACTTAATATATTTATTAGACTGTAGATAAGATACCAGAGAAGGCAATGGCACCCCACTCCAGTACTCTTGCCTGGGAAATCCCATGGATGGAGGAGCCTGGTGGGCTGCAGTCCATGGGGTCGCTAAAAGTCAGACACGACTGAGTGACTTCACTTTCACTTTTCACTTTCATGCATTGGAGAAGGAAATTGCAACTCACTCCAGTGTTCTTGCCTGGAGAATCCCAGGGATGGGGGAGCCTGGTGGGCTGCTGTCTATGGGGTCGCACAGAGTCGGACACAACTGAAGTGAGTTAGCAGCAGCAGCAGATAAGATACATTATTAATAATATAAAACACCCTTCTTTCACTAGGGAAAATATTGTCCTTCTGCACATTAAAAAGCAAATTTATCCACCTTAAAAATAAACAGGTCCTTTGGTTATCACCTGTTATAAATGATATAGCTTTGACTTGTGGATAACTATTCACGTAAGTTAGCATGTTTTTAATATTAGTAAAAATGGTAGTATTTAAAATACTAAGGCAGCCAGTATGCCCTATCTTTTTTCTTTCTCACATCCATGTGTTAAACTGTTTTAGAATCATTGACACTTTAGAGAAAATTGGGGATCCTGTCACTTAGTTACTCAACATTTTTATCTATGTTTGCAATTTTTTTACAATAAGCAACAATATATCTGAAATTAACAGAAATTTAGGAAGAAGAGAATTTGTTCTATTTCTGGAAGGAGTGTGATTCCCTGCGAAATAAGTCATTTTCAGAGTTAGCACTGTCTCTGTAATAATGCACAATATGCATTTGACTAGAAGACCAAAGTCATTTCTTCTCATTTCATATACCAAAGGGCATCTTTCTCTCTGTGCTACAAAAATATATTACACATTTCTGAAAGAAAATTCATTTATATCTTGGCTTTGATTCACCACCTACGGAAGATTCATTTGAGACATCAGATATTTGACTGAGACAGGTTAATTAGTATATTAGCTGTTCATGTAGTATTTTCAGTTTCTATCACTGCATTAAGATGACTGAAGAGCAAAGTGTCTGACTGTACATTATTCTTTCAATCTTTTACAAAAAGACACTCTCAGAAATTTGACTTGATATGATATCTTTTACCTTTCTGAAGGTCAACTTAAGAACTGCGTGCTTGTATAGTATTTCAGTATTTTTATACAATGATTATTCATAGCGCTGATTGTCCTTTCATTAATCTCTTAATCAAATATATATGTGAAAACTATTATCTTGAGTTTAGTACAAAATAAATATTTTGTTGTAAATTTTATCTGCTGTACATTTGAAATTACACAATGTATATCATGGTTACTTTGTGGCTTTACTTGACTAGATTTCATTGTCAAATTTAGAATTCAGTGGCAGCAAACAATACATCTGAGTTGGTCAGAATTCCTTTCCTTCTTCCTCACATTTATGCCTTTGAATGTTTTTAGGGTCATTGATGCTTTTGGCCTTTTGCGAAATGGTGGTTCACATCAGTCAGTCACTCAACATTTTTTTGTATGTTGTGCAATTGTTCTACAATAAGTGTCCAGGCACTGGGGAAACAAGCTGAGCAAAACAGAATTTCCACCCTTAGTAGAATTTAACTTTAACTGAGAAGACAGATATCATTTTAAAAATAAAATACAAATAAACTGAAAAATACCACAGGTTCATTGTGGGGATATTATTGAAAGGGTGGGTTAGAGTAAGAGGTATATTCTTGATACACTGAAGTATGGACTGGAATCTGGAAATGGTGAAAGAGGCAGTGGTGTAGAGAGAATTCGGTGCCGTGGAGAGAATATGCCACCAGAAGGCTTATGGAAAAACTGAGAGAAGACAACAGGTGTAGAGAAAAGGCTGAGAGCACATGGGATCCCCTGACATTGGAGGCTTATAGAGAACCCATGGAGAACCGAAGATACACAGATGCACAACAAATTTTCACCTTTTGTTTACATAGTATTTTTTCTCATTATATGCTATGCATTTTTGGGGGGGTGGGTTTGTTATTATATATTCTGTTTGCATTATTTTTAATCGCATTCCATTGCATCTCTATTGCATGTAAATTAAATTTAGTTTCAAATATGTAGAGGTAGCAGCAAGACATAACTGTTAAATGCATAAGAGAGAAAACAGATTCTTTCCAAAGGTTATTGGAATTAATTTATGCAAACTAACTTCTCAAAATCATAGGATTCCTATGTTTACTCTTAGTATTAAGGTCTCTTTCCTCTGGGCTTGATCCAACCTTCCTAATTTTATTCCTATTTTCATATCATGAAATAAAACTTCTGTATACTTACCCTTCCTCTAAGGAGGGTAAACTGATGAAATAAAGAGTAATATGTCCAAGAAAATTTCCTAACTTACAGTTTCTTCACTGGCTATAGGGGTCAAAGGCCTTGTTGGTTTTATACAGACATAAACTGTGTTACTATTCAATGGCTTTAAATCTGTGGGTACTAATAATTATGCCTCACATTTCCAAAATGTATATATTACTTAAAGTTATATTAAGTATCCCAACTGTATTTCGGAGGAGGCAATGGCACCCCACTCCAGTACTCCTGCCTGGAAAAGCCCATGGATGGAGGAACCTGGCAGGCTGCAGTCCATGGGGTCGCTACAAGTTGGACACGACTGAACAACTTCACTTTCACTTTTCACTTTCACTCACTGGAGAAGGAAATGGCAACCCACTCCACTGTTATTGCCTGGAGAATCCCAGGGACGGGGGAGCCTGGTGGGCTGCCGTCTATGGGGTCTCACAGAGTTGGACACGACTGAAGTGACTTAGCAGCAGCAGCAGCAACTGTATTTCTATATCACTGTTATTTATTATGGTTATTCATTGTGACTGGAGTTCTAAGCAAATAAATTAGAATAAAAGAAATGTGTTTGTAGTATAGCTGATCATACTCTGGCAATGATATTGCTTACTCTGAATGACAAGATACCTACTTTTATCAAATCCAAAGATAACAGAACAACATATTTGATCTCAAGATTTTTCAGAAAATTCAAGACATGGGAATTCAAGCCATAAGTGTGGGGCTAGTGTAGAAAGCCAGTAGGAAAATCCCACAGATTCAAGCTATCGATCCAAGTAAAATTTCATTGCTTTCTTCAAGGTTAAGAAACTATGAAAAACAGGATGGTCACTACTGTTTTTGATAATCATTGCTTTTTCCAATTTTTTCTGTTTATCCTTCAAAATGGAAAAGAGCAAAGTAACAACAAATGCTTATTAAAAAATGAATAAGGGATAAAGGAGCCAAGAAGATATTAAAATCTAAAAGTTATATTCTATTTGAGCTAAATTTTAGTTTCAGGGCACACAACACTGCAAAGATAGAAAGGAGATCTAAAAGAATGAGGCACATTATACACTGAAATCCTTCCTATTCAACAATTTATTATAAGATGGTCAGAGATATTGTAATGGTTTATGTACATAATTAAACTTAACTTGTGAACATTGATATCACATGCTTACACTGTATTGCTCTGGAAGTAATGTAATAACTAAAATGTGAATTCCTTTATTGCAAGGATTTGAATAAATGAGAGGTTTAATGTTTTTTAAATTCAGATTTTAAAATGTTTTTCTCTGTAACATAAACTTAACCAATTAGAAAACAGATGAAGTGCAATATTAAAATACTATAATTGGAATGGCATAATATTGATAATGATTGAAGCTGCAATAGAATGTGAGATGTCATTATACCATTCTCCCATCTTTGTTTTAAATTTGCATCGCGCATTTTATCATGGAAACTTTAAAACACCATAACCAAGATGGAATGTGTCCCTTTATTTTTGTCAGTTGTTAGAACATACAGAGCAGATCAGAACCCAAATTAAAGTCTAGAGCATACTGTTGCAGACGACTCACAAATCCATGGACTTGTGTACCGAAAGCCAGGGAGGTTTGGCTGTAATTATTTTGCAGTGTTTATCACAGTGCAGGTTGGCTTATACACAGTACATGACTTTTGCTGCTTTCCCCTAGGTTTACTTGAGGATGAGATGGCTGGATGGCATCACGGACTTGATGCACACGAGTTTGGGTGAAGCCCGGGAGTTGGTGATGGACAGGGAGGCCTGGCGTGCTGTGATTCATGGGGTCGCAAAGAGTCGGACTCGACTGAGCGACTGAACTGACTGACTGACTGAAGTTTGTGTAGGCTCAGTGCAAGACATATGATTAATGTTATTACAATCAGTGATGTAGTTACTGACCAGTGTCTAAGTGGTATGGCAATCTTGTTCAAATTATAGACAAATGAAAGATTTTTGAAAAGCAATATCCAACAGGAAACAGTACAATAATCTTACATGAGATGTTTAAAAAGTACCTGACATATAGTATATATTCAATAAATTTAAAAATAGTCATTAGCCTCTCCCGATAGTATATCTTTATGTAAATCCCTACAATATGTTCAATAATGGAAAAACTTCAGTATTAAGAAATACAAAATATTTGGGGAACATTCTTTCTTTGCTCTATCTAATGAGACAAATGAGGACCCTGTACTGAGCCTTCTTTGGCCACAACTCACAGGAAGCATGAAAAAGACACATGACTGCTTTAAGTATACATAGGTCTTTTTCCTGTCTGTTTCATTTGGATAAATTGTATTTTTCTCTTTGATTTTACTAGACATTTCTTCTGCAGTACCTAATCTTCTGTTAATCCTATCTAATCTTTATGTTTTTTTTAATTTCTAGAATGTTGATTTAGTCTTTTACGCTGTTATGTTTCTCTGTATTATGTTCATGCTTTCCAGCTACCTTGTATACATATGCAGTATATGTATTAAAAGAAAAAGAAAAAGGATATGTGAATGTTCCTATCTACTGTCACCTTTGTCAATGGATCTGTTTCTTTTGATTGATTTAGCTTTTTTCCCCTAATATGGGTTATATTTTCATGTACCTTGTATACCTCATAATTTTTATTAGATGCCACACACTGTGAATTATATGCTTTGAGTGATATTAGTATTATATAAATTTAGTGATATGATACATTATATATATTTATATATAAATATATATATGATCTCTTTTATGAAATATTATTAAATTACTTGAAAACAGCTTTATTCTTTTGAGGCTTTTAAACTTCACTAGGCAAGCTGGGGACAGTCTTTAGTTTAAGACTAATTCGACCGCATTACTAAAGCAACCCACTCCAGGATTCCTGTGATTCTTTCTGTGACCTTACAGTTTCCTCACTCACACACACACACACACACACACACACACACACTTATCAGTATTCAGCTGAAGACTCTTGGGGAAAGCGCTGAAGATCTCTGGAGCTCTCTCTGTGTGAATTTCTTCTCCACAGAGCTCCCTCCTCTCTGGTACCCCATTCTGTGATTTCTAGCACCCTTAATCATTCAAACTCAAACTCAATACTGGCTCCTCAACTAGGAGAAAAGAGCCAGACTCTTCATCCTTGCGCAGCAGCCTGGAAACTCTCTACATAGTACACTTGGACAGTCACAGGGCTCGTGTCATTTGTTTCTCTTTTCCCATGGATCAATATGCAATCCATCATGACAAAATTTTGTCTGTTGTCATTAAAAGTCAGAGTATAAATCAAGCCTTTCTTCATCCAATATGCCTGGAAATATGAATTCTAACAAGTATTTTAGATTGTCACTAGTCCCACACTTAACATCAGAAAATGCAAGGCATTTACCACTAGTGACAACATTTTGTCACATATATGCAAATTCTTATGGTATACAACACATTGCTATTAACAGCATCACTTTTACCAGCCATACATCACAAAATAGAAGGCTACTTGGTAATGTGTGTGTACATTTTTTCTTCTTTTAAAAACTCACATCGTTTCAAATACATGTTAAATATATACATTACTGGGTATATAAGAAATGTTATAAAAATAATGTGTACAATTCCTGTCATATGTATTGGCAGTGTTACAGCAAATATACACTCTGTTGTAATGCACAGCTATGCTGAGTGACTCACATATTTTACTTTAGTGCCTCATAACTACATTTCAGGTAGAAGGCTCGAGAAGATAAAAAATATTTCTTAGCTCTGTGTAGGACTCTTCTCAGTTGTGTTAGAGTATAACAATTATGGAATTAGCAAAATCACTTTATTGGAAATGTTATATATAATACATGCACATAAATACTAAAAACTAATAAGTATCAACAAAAATATCAAAAACAGTTTCATCAAATCCTTTCAGTAAATAGACACAGAAGCAAACTACCTTTTAATGATGACTAAAAATTAAAATTTTGTATAACATACATGAACTCCCTTGAGCTGATTTTGTTTAGTTTTGGATTTAATTTGTTTGTTTTGTGGTAAAGTATCTCTTCATAAAGAAAAGACAAATTTAAAAAATTATGCATATACAAACTCAACTTTTTATAATTGCTAGAAGTCTTCAATTAAAAGAGAAGGTACTCTCTAGAAAGGATCTAAATTATCAAGATAATAAAATAATGCATAGCAGAAAGGGAGTTGCAAATGGTAACAAAATTTATTTCTTTACCAAAAGCAAAAAAATGTATTAAGACAGTTTCAAAGTATGGAATGAATGAATTAATGCTACAACCCTAAACCACAGAAAGGAAAAGATACAATGTGGACTTTGTCAGAAACATTAAAAGAGAAGGCAAAAGCCTATATTTCTATATCATATTCTTTTATTAAAAAAGAAAATTATGGATCACACAGGTCTGTGATGAATATTTACATGGATATATATCAAAATTAGATGATAAAAATTTACAGATGTTATCATTAAAGGGGAGCATGGTGGAAACAGATAGCCAAGAAGCAGAGATGACCTGGGAAATTATATTACCTTTACTACAAGAAAGAAAAGTGATAAGAAACACCCCTCAAGAAGTTTTTGTGTTCTGGGATATACAGATATGGAATGTTTAGTAAACAATTATATTACAGGACAGATTGTTGTAAATATTATAAGAAGGTATTGAAATAGTATAATACAATGTGATATCTCAAGGTGCTGATCAAAACAGCAGTTAGACATGTTTTTTCTGATACAGAAAGAGGAGATCCAACTCTTTATGGTATACACAGGAAAAGTGTGCCATTCAATTGCTTACTATCCTCCTGCCTCTATAAAATGTGTCTATGGAAATTCCTTAATTATCACCTTTTTTATCACTTGGCCTCAGAAGATATTTTAGTTTAAATAAGCAAATGATGCATGAAGTAATCAGAATATTATGTCAATTTATACAAATGTTTATCACTTTGTATGCTACTATTCCTTTAGTAGGAATGTTACATCCTTAGTCCTGTTTTTCCTTTTAAATTTTTGTCCCAATAGTTTCACAGCTCCTATGACTTGGCTAGATGCAGTGAACTTCAGAATTGAATGCAAGTATTGATATAGTAAGTCAGTTGTACTATTCTGTACATAGTTTAAATTCTTAGCCAGGTTCAGATTTTGTAAACAAAAGAATAGTGTCCTACAATTTATACTCAGTTTACCTGAAGAACTTAGCAATTAATCTAGACATCAGTTCAGTTCAGTTCAGTCACTCAGTCGTGTCCGACTCTTTGCGATACCCAGAGTTAAAAACCAATAGGCTTATCATAGAGACTTCAGTTTGGTAGTCAAGGACTCTCTCAGCAAACTCAAACATATTGCATACCACAATTAGTACATCAAAGACTTGTGATAGCTTTCACTACATTTACAACTAACAATGTACATTTGAAGTTGTAGATGGATAAAGTACATACACTATTGAAAACCTTACAGCACCCACGGATTGGTGGAGGAAATATGAAGCAATCTTACTAGGATTAAATTAATTGATTTTAGTAGTAGGACTTGAGGGAAAAATGAAGGTAATAGAGATTTGAAGAGTGACCTATCATGTCGGGGGCTTCCCAGGTAGCTCAAAAGGTAAAAAAAAAAAAAAAAAAATCAGCCTACAATGTAGGAGACCCAGGTTAGATCCCTGGGTCAGAAATAAAGCCTGGAGAAGGGAATGGCAACCCACTCTAGTATTCTTGCCTAAAGAATTCCATTGACAGAGGAGCCTGATGGGCTGCAGTCTAAGTGATCTCAAAGAGTCAGACATGAGTGAGCAACTAACACACACACATGCTATCATGTAGAGCAGAGTAGGTAATAAAAGGGTTTTCCAAATGATATCAGAAGCTATTGGAGACTTCTGAACAAGAGTAATATTATCCGGCTTATTTCCAGTGGACCAATTTCACTATTTTAACAAGAATAACAAGGGGCAAGGGTGAATGCATTAAAACCTTTATAAAGTTTTTTGCAATAATCTAGACAAATAATTCGGAGAAGGCAATGGCACCCCACTCCAGTACTCTCGCCTGGAAAATCCCATGGATGGAGGAGCCTGGTAGGCTGCAGGCCACGGGGTCGCTAAGAGTCGGACACGACTGAGCGACTTCCCTTTCACTTTTCCTTTCATGCATTGGAGAAGGAAATAGCAACCCACTCCAGTGTTCTTGCCTGGAGAATCCCAGGGACGGCGGAGCCTGGTGGGCTGCCATCTGTGGGGTTGCACAGAGTCGGACACGACTGAAGTGACTTAGCAGCAGCAGCAGCAGGCAAATAATTTGGAGGAGGGCATGACAACCCACTCCAGTACTCTTGCCTGGAGAATCTCATGGACAGAGGAATATGGTGGGCTATGGTTCACAGGGTCACAGAGACATCTGAAGTGATTTAGCATGCATGCAGGCAAATAATTATGCTGGCTTGGACCAGAGCAGTAACAGTTGAGTTTTGAGAAATGATCACAATTTTAATATATTTAAAATAAGAATAAAAGGAACAAACCCCAATTTAGATCCCTAAATAATTTAGAAGTCAATTAGAAGACCAAGACTGATGAGTGAAAAAACAGGAAAGTATACCATAAGTCAGAGCTTCCCAGGTGGCACTAGCGATAAAGAACCCATGACTCAATGCAGGAGACATGAGACGCGGGTTCAATCCCTGGATCTGGAAGATCCCCTGGAGGAGGGCATGGCAACCCATTCCAGTATTTTTGCCTGGAGGCAGTTGGATAGCATCACCGATTCAATGGACAGGGTGCTCTGAAGTTGATGTTGGCCCATTACAGGGTGGTGTTGGATCCAAGGGTGGCTGTATAACTATGTAATACCTTAGTACGGGTACAGATTATAACTAGATTTATTGTGGAAATAATAGAACTGCTGAGTCACAATACTGTATAACAGAACCTCACATAGTATGAAAGGTCAATTATTAATATATTTTAAAAATAAGCAAATTCACAGAAAAAGAGTTCATATTTAGATTTGTGGTTACCAGAGGCAGGGGTGGATTAAGGCAGTCAAAAGACACAAACGTCCAGTTATGAAGTAAACAAGTATTAAGAATGTAGGATACAACATGATAAATATAATTAATACTACTATAAGTTATATATGCTATATATAGCATATATATTTATACATATATAAATTTATATTTAAATGAATATAGTATGAACATAGTTATATATAAATACATACACACACATATTATATATATATATATATATATATAGAGAGAGAGAGAGAGAGAGAGAGAGAGAGCGCTCATCGCTGACTCAATGGACAAAATTTGAGCAAACTCCAGGAGACAGTGGAGGATAGAGGAACCTGGCAGGCTATAGTCTATGGGGTCACAAATAGCTGGACACAACAACTGGACAACAAAAATTTGTTATATGTGAACACCGAGAGCGCAGTTCCTATCAGTTCTCAGCACAAGGAAACATTTTTTCTATTTCTTTAATTTTATTTATATCTGAGATATTGGATGTTCCCTAAACTTACTGTGATAATCACTTCATGATGTACACAAGCCAAATAATTATGCTGTATATCTTAAAACTTACACAGTGTTTTATGGCAATTATGCCTCAATAAAACTGGAAGAAAAATAAAATTGGAAATACAGGAAAAATATATGCAAGAATGTTTACATCCATTTTATATAGAATATATATCATAAATATATTCTATGTGTAAATTATATCATGTTATCTACATACTATATGCTATAATATATATGTGTGAGCTGCTCAGTCATGTCCAACTCTTTCAGAAGCCATGGACTCTAATCAGCTGGGCTCCCCTGTCCATGGAATTCTCCAGCAAAAAATACTGGAGTGGGTAGTCATTCCCTTCTACAGAAGATCTTCCCAACCAAGGGATTGAATGTGGTCTCCCAATTTGTGGGCAGATTCTTTACCATCTGAGCTACTAGGGAATAATGTATATTAAAGTAACAATGAAATAGCTTTGAATGTTGATGGGAAAAATAAAGTGGTGAGTGAAAAAAAAAAGTTGGGAAAAGATAAATTATTGTGCTAATATCTATGGTATGGTAGAAAGGCTGGAACTACTATCTACATTAAAAACTTGAATATTACATTCATGGTAACATAAAGGTTCACCTATGCATGATGTAGATGTAATCATAGGAACTGGTTACAGTGTTCTTTTTATTGTTTTTATTAGTAAATGAGGAACCAGTTCAACAGCTGAGCTTTCTCAGAACAGAGGAAGTTTGTGAACTTGAGTATGGAGGAAATATATGAGGTAGTTGCCAAGAAAATACGGGCTGAGAACTGCTAAGCAGAGAGAGCATGCATTAAGCTGTGGGTCACAGTTTTAAAGGGAGATCATTCAGAATGATTCCAGCTAAGTTTAGCTGTCCTCCAACACGTGTGCTATAGGCATTGAGGTTACTTAAAGGATGACTGGTATTTTTCTGGAAATAGTTTTCAAAGCAAAAAAAGATTGAAGAATGTATATATGGTAATGTTTATAACAGACAATGAAATTTAAGCTGGGGAATAAAAGAAGTGAATAGAGTGGGTGATTTGAGCCAGGGAAAAGATAATAGAATCCATAGATATTAAAATTACATCATTTCTATGTATTTGATAGAATATAAATATGATTTTCTTATAAGTATAAACACTATCAAATGTGAATTTAAAAAAAAATCAGGCATCCAAAAATGAAGAACTTGGAAAGTTGGAGAAGAACTTCTATGGATTACAAAACAATAGCAATCATGGTGCTTTAAGAAACAGATCATGACAACACATAATAGCCAAGGAAGAGTCTTCTAAGAGGGAATTTCCCCTCAGTAAACTCAACTACTTGATATATGACTGAACATAGTTATTACTGAAGATCTGTGTTTAATATATTTTATTTAAAGTTATTATTTGTTAATCCATGAGTCAAAAGTAATGATGGGATTATAATAACTGTGCTAAAGTACTTTTCATTACTATGTATTCAATTTTACAAATTAATTTTCATGTAGCTAGCATTTTTTTATACATTTGTTTTTGCTTCATGCTTAAAATTGACAATACAAATTTAGCAAATGTATTTTTTGCAAGTTCTTTACTAAAATGTTTACTGAAATATTTTCAGATATCTGTGTCTAATTGTCTACTTGTAAAGCAATTCATTCAAATTTATTTCATTTTGCTCTTAAACTTACTGTCTTCCACTAAAATATTTCATAAATAAATCAAAGTTACATTTACTAGGAAATTTGTTACTTTTTTAAGTCTATGGATATTCACTGAAATCTACATCTTTCTTTGTTGCTATATTATTTTATATTTTCCTCAATAGTATAGATTCTTTCAAAAGATAAAGTAAATAATACATGAAACCTAAAACAGAATATGGCATTCACAAGAAAAGGTAATATTATTTTCTGTTATAAAGACAAAGAAAACTAACTTTCAGTATGTAAATAATTATTTTCCCAGAATAATCATGGTAAAATCATTAACTAATATATTATCCTATGAAAAAGATAATAATTTCCTTCTGCTAGAAATACTTATGCATATTTTAAAATAGCCATTCATTAATAAATATTTAAAAAAAAAGAAAAATGATATTTTATTTTTTAATTGTTTCCTAGAATTTCCTCAGAAATGTTTTGTTTTTTTAATTACATGTTGGACTTATGACTAGCCATCTTACATACTTTTTATTTGAAGTGTGAGCTGGAAAAGAAATTTCAGAAAGTTGTAAATGATTGAAAACCCACTTCTCAACAAGATCAGAAGCATCCCAGGAAGATTTCCAATATGTCTAATTATATTCTACCATCTACATCAGATGAGGAAAAGAAGTATCCATTTGCCTACTGCCCAGCAGGGATCTACAATACTGCTCTCAGAGCACTACAATGAAAAAATGCATTAGGATGATTTTTAAAATGTCACTCAAATATAAAATCCTTCAAAAAAGCCCATTATCTGTGGAAAGACAAAAAAAATACAGGCATTAAAATCTACAGGTGCCAGAAGCAAGCTCTTTAGCATTCTTCTCTACAATCAGAAACTTTTCTTTTTCCAATGTAAAGACATTACCACAGTAATCTTAGCTTTTCTTATAATTGAGTTGTACAGATGAGCTATATGGAAGGAAATGGCAAACACATTGCCTCATAGCTTAAATTATTATAAAATCATAAACTGAAGAATTAGTAAATATCTGAATTTAAAAAGGGATTAGCATGGAAATAAACAGTATATCTTAAAATATATGATTATCTACTGACTCAAGAGAAAGATGTACAGAATAGTGAAATGTTGAAGGAGATTTATTTTATCCATCATGGAACTGAAAAATGAATCAAGTTACCTAAAGTCACAGAGTACATAAATGGCAAATCCAGAAACTGAAATAAAGAATCACTGTTGCAACTACCATAATTTCAATGAAATAAATCATTTTATTTGAAATGGGGATACAATTCAAATATATTTGAAATTCATGAGCTATACAAACAAATTATTTTATATATCTTATTCTATGTATAGCTGTATTGGATATCTACATCACATTAATTTCAGTATTGGTGTGTATTTTCATGTGTGTGGGGGGGTTGTGATGAAAGAAATATAGTAAGTTTAAAGGTAGAGGTTCTCCACAGAGTGCCCACACAAGAGCAATTTTGGGGAGTTTCAAAATAAAGCTGTCTAATCACTATCAGAGATGCTGTAAGAATACTTAGGAACTGGTGCAGTTCCTGGTCACAGCAAACACCCTCTTCCAAAACACAAGAGACTACTCTACACATGGACATCACCAGATGGTTAATACTGAATTCAGATTAATTATATTCTTGGCAGATGAAGATGGATAAGCTTTATACAGTGAGCAAAAACAAGACTGGGACCTGACTGTGGCTCAGATCATGAACTCCTTATTGAAAAATTCAGACTTAAATTGAAGAAAGTAGGGAAAAGCCACTAGATCATTCACATATGACCTAACACAAATCCCTTATGATCATACACTGGAAGTGACAAATAGATTCCAGGAATTAGATCTGATAGACAGACTGCCTGAAGAACTATGGATGGAGGTTCATGACATTGCAAGGAGGTGGTGATCAAAACAATCCCCAAGAAAAAGAAATAGAAAAAGGCAAAGTGGTTGTCTGAGGAGGCCTTACAAAGAGCTGAGAAAAGAGAAGCAAAAGGCAAAGGAGAAAAGGAAAGATATACCCATTTGAATGCAGAGTTCCAAAGAATAGCAAGGAGAGATAAGAAAGCCTTCCTCAGCGATCAATGCAAAGAAATAGAGGAAAACAATAGAATGGTAAAGACTAGAGATTTCTTCAAGGAAATTAGAGATACCAAGGGAACATTTGATGCTAAGATGGGTAAAATGAAGGACAGAAATGGTATGGACCTAACAGAAGCAGAAGATATTAAGAAGAGGTGGTAAGAACACCCACACTTCAGCTTAGTTCAGTCGCTCAATCATGTCTGGCTCTATGCGACCCCATGAATCGTAGCACGCCAGGCCTCCCTATCCATCACAAACTCCCGGAATTCACCCAGACTCACATCCATCGAGTCAGTGATGCCGTCCAGCCATCTCATCCTCTGTCATCCCCTTCTCCTCCTGCCCCCAATCCCTCCCAGCCTCACAGTCTTTTCCAATGAGTCAACTCTTCACATGAGGTGGCCAAAGTACTGGAGTTTCAGCTTTAGCATCATTCCTTCCAAAGAAATCCCAGGGCTGATCTCCTTCAGAATGGACTGCTTGGATCTCCTTGCAGTCCAAGGGACTCTCAAGAGGCTTCTCCAACACCACAGTTCAAAAGCATCAATTCTTCAGTGCTCAGCCTTCTTCACAGTCCAACTCTCACATCCATACATGACCACAGGAAAAACCATAGCCTTGACTAGACGAAACTTTGTTGGCAAAGCAATGTCTCTGCTTTTGAATATGCTATCTAGGTTGGTCATAACTTTTCTTCCAAGGAGTAAGCGTCTTTTAATTTCATGGTTGCAGTCACCATCTGCAGTGATTTTGGAGCCCAGAAAAATAAAGTCTGACACTGTTTCCACTGTTTCCCCATTTATTTCCCATGAAGTGATGGGACCAGATGCCATGATCTTCGTTTTCTGAATGTTGAACTTTAAGCCAACTTTTTCACTCTCCACTTTCACTTTCATCAAGAGGCTTTTGAGTTCCTCTTCACTTTCTGCCATAAGGGTGGTGGTCATCTGCATATCTGAGGTTATTGATATTTGTCCCAGCAATCTTGATTCCAGTTTGTGTTTCTTCCAGTCCAGCGTTTCTCATGATGTACTCTGCATATAAGTTAAATAAACAGGGTGACAACATACAGCCTTGACGTACTCCTTTTCCTATTTGGAACCAGTCTGTTGTTCCATGTCCAATTCTAACTGTTGCTTCCTGACCTGCATACAAATTTCTCAAGAGGCAGATCAGGTGGTATGGTATTCCCATCTCTTTCAGAATTTTCCACAGTTTATTGTGATCCACACAGTCAAAGGCTTTGGCATAGTCAATAAAGCAGAAATCGATGTTTTTCTGGAACTCTCTTGCTTTTTCCATGATCCAGCGGATGTTGGCAATTTGATCTCTGGTTCCTCTGCCTTTTCTAAAACCAGCTTGAACATCAGGAAGTTCATAGTTCACATATTGCTGAAGCCTGGCTTGGAGAATTTTGAGCATTACTTTACTAGCATGTGAGATGAGTGCAATTGTTTGGTAGTTTGAGCATTCTTTGGTATTGCCTTTCTTTGGGATTGGGATGAAAACTGGCCTTTTCCAGTCCTGTGGCCACTGCTGAGTTTTCCAAATTTGCTGGCATATTGAGTGCAACACTTTCACAGCATCATCTTTCAGGACTTGAAATAGCTCAACTGGAATTCCATCACCTCACAAGAACTATACAAAAAAGGTCTTCATGACCCAGATAACCACCATGGTGTGATCACTCACCTAGAGCCAGACATCCTGGAGTGTGCAGTCAAGTGAAGAAGCATCACTATGCACAAAGCTAGTGGAGGTGATAGAATTCCAGATGAATTATTTCAAATCCTAAAAGATGATGCTGTGAAACTGCTGAACCCAATAAGCCAGGAAATTTGGAAACCTCAACAGTGGCCATAGGATTGGAAAAGGTCAGTTTTCATTCCAATCTCAAAGAAATGAAAGTGAAGTCACTCAGTCGTGTCCAACTCTTTGCCACCCCATGGACTATAGCCTACCAAGCTCTAACATCCATGGGATTTTCCAGGCAAGAGCAGTGGAGTGGGTTGCCATTTCCTTCTTTAGAGGATCTTTCCAACCCAGGGATCGAATCCAGGTCTCCCACATTGTAGGCAAATGCTTTTTACCATCTAAGCCACCAGGGAAGTCCAAAGAAAGGCAATGCCAAAGAATGTTCAAACTACTGCAGAAATGCACTCATCTCACACACTAGCAAAGTAATGCTCAAAATTCTCCAAGCAAGGCTTCAACAGTACATGAACTGAGAACTTCCAGATATTCTAGCTGGTTTTAGAAAAGGCAGAGGAAACAGAGATCAAATTGTCAACATCCATTGGAACATCGAAAAAGCAAGAGAATTCCAGAAAAAACATCTACTTCTGCTTCACTGGCTACGCTAAAGCCTTTGACTGTGTGGATCACAACAAATTATGGAAGATTCTTAAAGAGATGGGAATACCAGACCACCTTACCTGCCTCCTGAGAAACCTGTATGCAGGTTAAGAACCAACAGTTTAAACCTGACATGGAACAATGGACTGGTTTCAAACTGGGAAAGGAGTACAACGACAAGGCTGTATATTGTCACTGTGCTTATATGCAGAATACATCACGAGAAATGTCAGGCTGGATGAAGCACAAGCTGGAATCAAGATTGCCGGGAGAAATATGAATAACTTCAGATGCAGATGACACCACCCTTACGGCAGAAAGCAAAGAGGGACCAAAGAGCCTCTTGATGAAGTTGAAAGAGGAGAGTGGAGAAAGCTGGCTTAAAATTCAACAGTCAGAAAACAAAAATGGCATCCAATCCCATCACTTCATGGGAAAGAGATGGAGAAACAATGGAAACAGTGACAGACTTTATTTTCTTGGGCTCCAAAATCATTGCAGATGATTTTATCTGCATGAAATTAAAAGACACTTCCTCCTTGGAAGAAAAGTCACAACAAACCTAGAGAGCATATTAAAAACCAAAACATCACTTTGCTAAAAGTCCATATAGTCAAAGCTATAATTTTTCCAGTAGTCAGATGTGGATGTGGGAGTTGGACTATAAAGAAGGCTGAGCGCCAAAGAATTGATGCTTTTGAACTGTGGGGTTGCAGAAGATTCTTGAAAGTCCCTTGGATTGCAAAGGAATCAAACCAGTCAACCCTAAAGGAAATCATTCCTGAATATGTATTGGAAGGACTGATGTTGAAGCTAAAGCTCCAATACTTTGAACACCTGATGTGAAGAGCTGACTCATTAGAAAAGACTGGAATGCGGGCAAGATTGAAGGCAGAAAGGGAAGAGGATAACAGAGAATGATATGGTTGGATGGTATCACTGACTCAATGGACATGAGTTTGAGTAATCATTGGGTGATGGTGAAGTATAGGGAAGCCTGGCGAGCTGCAGTCCATGAGGCTACGAAGAGTCAGACATGGCGCAGTTCAAAGTCTGGAAGAAAGACTTAGACATTTTCCAGAGAGAAAAGCTCAGACAGGTACACATGTATACATCTCTTTATGTGATTCTGATGTACAACCTTGGTTCAGTACCTCTCACCCTTTCCCCCAATTATTAACGCAAATTTAAATATCACAACAAGGAAGAATATCAGGGTAAAAAATATTATTTAAGATTTTCTTATATAATGTAATGTCAAATGAAAGAATTTTCTTTAGACATTGATAATCATACAAACTATGATACAGAAATTCATGGGAATGGAATTATGTCACTTGGAATTGAACACATTTCATTATCTATAATCCCTGATTCTTGGAAAGTCTCTGCAATTTTGTAACTTCCATTCACTCTTTTGTCATACAGGCACTTACAGTAAGCAATATGTCTAGTTCAACTGGACATGGCTGTCTTTAAAATATTTGAACAACCATATCATGATTGTTCTTTTCAATTATTTAGTAAAACATATTTGCTGGTTTTATCTGTCCCTAGTTGTTTTTATTGTTGCTTTTTATCAGTCTTAACATCAGGCACTAAGAATTGCCTATAATTACACACTAGAATGCATCTTCAGGATTTGGTAAAGAAGTATAAATAAAATTCCTTATAAAAATATTGGTGCAAAAATTTTGCAAACTATAATTACTTACAAAGGTACATTAAAATATTTATGAACTGTCTTTTATTATTAAAGATGATGCTATAAATATGTCACCATATTTCAGTTTTTCATTTCACTGCAGGTTTTATAATAAAGTGCAGCTATTTGAAACACTGCTCTCTTTCTTAAATCAGTAACTGTGGATTTGGCAGTCTCATTTTGTAAATTCTATTTAAAGAGATAAAAGAAGTTGAAAATCTTAAGTTGTTTTCTATAATATAAAGGTGTTGCAAATTACACCATTAACTTTTTTAAAGTTTCTTTTAAAATCAGTATAAGCAGTTTTCATCAGCCTAAACAAATTTAAAGGAGGTATTCTAAGGATGATATACTTTCCAAAATGCACCAATGCAGAGGCCTGTCAGAAGAATAAGCAGAACTAAGTCTGTGATAGCACAGAAAAATATGCCAAAGCTATGTCTGGAGGCTGTAGAAGTCCACTTATATACTTCAAATTTCTATTTTGATATGAAATTTCACATTTCAAAATTGCATATTCATAAGTGAAACACTGCTAATTTTAAATATGCCTTGATTCCTCTCCTGAACAGTATGCGCTATGAGGCAGAAAACATTTGTTTTACACTGCTGTATTCTTTGTGCATAGGACAGCACATGGAAACATAGAAGCTCTCAATAAAAGATGCTGATGGTTGTTAAATGAACTTGGGCAAATGGAACAGGAAACATTAGAAATGGAAATTTCTCTTAGTTTAAAGATTATTTTCTGTTTACATTTTATTAAATGTAATTTTCAAGAAATCATATTTGCTTTAGAATGAAAAAAATGAGGAAATACAAAAAGGCTAATGTAACCTTCATATTTTATATAAATAAAAAATTAAGAATTTTTAGTAGAGACTTTCATATAATGTGAAAAACTCACTCCATTATCCTTTGCCCTCCATTAAAAGTGGTTTATATAAATAAATCATTTAAAACCATTCTAGAAGTTTCCTTAGGTCCAAAGATGTACCCACTCAAAAAATAATATCCTAGAGCATGAAATAATAATGAACACAATAGTAAAATTATCAATGTCTTTATGCTAATAATTTAATTTGTTATAAAATTTAAAACATATTATTCAAGTGGTTGTATCAAAGAACTGTCTCTCTTTATGGTTTCTAGAAATCCCTTTTGTCTTGGTATTTTATTCTGCAAGAACATTTGAAACATGGCACAAACAGTGCTTCAATTCATGGAGAAAAATGCTTGCCACTTCTCTACAATCAAAATAGAAACACCTTGGTACAACTATGACTTCTGCATATACCTATAAAGATAACTGTTAAAGTGTACTTTTTATACTTTGTATTAAGTTTCTTTTTAATTTTAAATGTCAGTTTAAATACATCTATTTATTTGAAGGAATAGAAAGCAATCTGGACAGGAAGAACTGAAGTTAACAGTGAATCAGTAAGTAGGGTTGTGTTCTTTGACACAGAAAAAAACCACAGTTTTCAAATAAATGCAAAAGAACAGATAATCCTATTATTTTAATCACAAAGTTTGAGCTGATCTAAACTCAGGCTATGACCAACCAGCATTTTATATTTTACTTCAGCAAGATAAAAATAGGCTATTTTTGAAGTTAAATCACTATTTTTTTTTCTAATTTAAAACAAATTTAAATTTATTTTGGCCATATTTTCAGGCATGTGAGATCTTAGGTCCTGACCAGGGATCAAACACACACCCTGCATTGGAAGCCCAGAGTCTTAACTACCAGTCAGGGAAGTTCCACTATACTTTATTTATTGAGTTGATTGGCATCATTTTGAAGGATCATTTGGTGTTAAGGACTGAAAGTAAATGAGTTTTTGCTACTATGATTTGTGAACTTTCTACCTATTAATTAATAATATAGTATATTTATTTACTGGAGGGAAGTGCTTGACCTCACAAATAGAAATATCTCCCCAAGGCAGGGATCAAACCCAGGTCTCCCAAATTGCAGACAGATTCTTTACCAGCTGAGACACAAGGGAAGCCCAAGAATACTGGAGTGGGTAGCTTATCCCTTCTCCAGCAGATCTTCCCAACCCAGGAATAGAACTGGGGTCTCCTGTATTGCATGCGAATTCTTTACCAACTGAGCTATGCTGCTGCTGCTGCTAAGTCACTTAAGTCGTGTCCGACTCTGTGCAACCCCATAGACGGCAGCCCACCAGGCTCCCCCGTCCCTGGGATTCTCCAGGCAAGAACACTGGAGTGGGTTGCCATTTCCTTCTCCAATGCATGAAAGTGAAAAGTGAAAGTGAAGTCAGTCAGTCGTGTCCGACTCCTAGCGACCATGGACTGCAGCCTACCAGGCTCCTCCATCCATGGAATTTTCCAGGCGAGAGTACTGGAGTGGGGTGCCATTGCCTTCTCCAACTGAGCTATAAGGGAAGCAAATTAAATGAGTTTTTGCTACTAAGATTTGTGAACTTTCTACCCATTAATTAACAATGTAGCATATTTATTTACTGGAGGGAAGTGCTTGACCTCACAAATAGAAGAAAGGCAAATAGGGTTTGTTCTCAAAATTTTATAGCCAAACTTTGTATCATGTTAATTTGATGCTTAAAACTATGGTGTGTGTACCAGTGAAGGTGTACATGCTAAGTTTAGGGCTTATTTGAAACAAATTTTACTTTATAGTTTCATATTTACGTTGATGTACATTTTAAAATGTAACATCTTTTTGCTTATAATTAAAATAAAAACCTAATTTAATTTAAAGAAAAATATTAAGTGTATGACAGTCCAGGCAGCACAAAAATACGGAAAAGAAATGAAACTGATCGTCAAATGACTGAAGTTTGAGAAATTCTGCTTTAAAACAGAATTCACAGCTATACATTTCAACTACTTCTTACTCAGTGTGCTGCTGCTAAGTCACTTCAGTTGTGTCCGACTCTGGGACCCCAGAGATGGCAGCTCACCAGGCTCTTCTGTCCCTGGGATTCTCCAGGCAAGAACACTGGGGTGGGTTACCATTTCCTTCTCCAATGCATTAGAGTGACAAGTGAAAGTGAAGTCGCTCATACTATGTGTAGAGTGGGCTTAATTTCCAGTAAAGGCAGCAGAAGACATGTCTGACTCAATGAAGCTGAATTCAGGCAAACTCCGGGAGATGGCGGAGGACAGATTACAGACCAGGTTTGATCTCTTAGAGTAATCTGAGAATCTATCCTCATCTAGCATTGGAAGTAAGGCTCTGGTTACTTGATTATTTTTTAAGGCTAAAATAAGTGAATATAATGAGTCTCTCATTATTGGTATGTATATAAGAAAATACCTATTAAATGAAAAATGAAAGTTATATTTGAGAAGAGACATATCAGAAAATTTATAAAAAATAATGAAAGTATTAGGAATATGAAGGTATAATTAATAAAGGCTTACAAACATGATCATTGTTGAGTGATCTTCTCCAAAGAAATGTACTAAATTGTCAAAAGAACTATCCACAGTTTTATATATCTAATTTTTGGACAATTTTAAAGGATGTTACAGAAATAAAACTCCTTTCAGATTTGGCAATATACCATAGTAATACCTATGTTTCTTTGTTAAGAAAATATTAAAGCAAACTCTATACCATTTTTCTGGGTTGCCAGAAGAATGCAAATGTCATTCACATTTTAGAAATTTGATTTTCAACTTGCATATATAAAATAAGTATATCAAAATAGTATAACTATTGCCAAAAGAGATATACTGTCTAAAAGATGCCATCATGAGGAAAAAATGAGACAAAGAAAGCTGATGTACAGGAATATATTCTTTCTAAAGATAAATAGTAAATGGCCAGGGAGCCTGTTATGTCGATTTATGGAGTTAGCATGTTGTAAAAATTACAAGATAAGTTGGAAGAATAGAAAGCATATTTTGGATAAACTGACTTCACAATTTTCTGCTATCAATGTTGTTAAGTCAAAGGTACTTATATTTTGAAAATCATTTCCTTCTATGGCAATTGACTTAAATTAATGAAAGAGGTTTAAAGGAGGTTGCTCTTTAACACTGAGAAAGAAAAGAGACATATAAGTTTAATCTCATCATTTTTACATGTGTGAAAATGCCAATTCAATTAACATAAATTATATAAAAGCAGAAATCTACTGTCTAATGCACAAAGAAAATATGAAAGAATTAAGAGTTAAATGACAGCCAGGATTTTGAGAATTTAAATTATTTTCATTTTCATAGTACAAGGTAGAGGAATTGAAATTGCAATAAGGTATTTTATGGATTCAGTGTATACCAAAAGTTTGTATGTAGGAAAACTTAAAAATTTTAAATTTTGTGTCTTAATGAGAAACATCTTTAATATTAAAATTTGACATTTTTCTTTTATGAATTTATTTTTAGGTTGACTGTGATAGCTGTCTTTTCAAAAAATACCTCATTCTTGCATTTCTACAAGTTACTTGGTGAATTGGAGACCAATATGAGATTTAATTATATACAAAACACTGCAAATACAATGCTTTTGAAAATCACTGTATATTAAATTGCTGTTACCTTATCACCTTCAGAAAAAGTGATGCCATCCACTGCTCTCTTCCAGGTGATTGCTGGAATAGGCTCCCCTTCTGCTTCACATATGAGTGTGACTTGACCATTCTCATATGTAGTCTCATTTTTAAGCTGTATTATGTGAGGCTGTACTGTAAAAAATATATACATTACTCAATCTGTATTAAAAGAAAATATTATTATTCATAGTGGGCATTTGAGTACACAATAGCCTCGTATTGCATATTAACGTTTCCGTGGTTACAGTATCATGCTTGCTTTATAAGAGTGCCAGGAGAGCTGCAAATTATAGGAGAAATAGCTTCAAAAATAATGTTCATAGATTATGATTATAAAAATAATTTGAAGTGGCTTAGAAACCAATAGACAAAAATAATTCTTTTCCAGATTTTGCCAATGAAAGCTATTTAATTTTTTTCCTCTTAAAGGTACAAAATTAAAATATCCTCTTAAAACCACAAGTCTACTACGTATGTGTGTCTGTATATGACATTTGCTTTTGTAGTGATTATCTCTTAAACTTTAAAAACAATTTCACAAAAGTGGGGGAAATAGTGACTGTATCCTGAATATACAGTAACTATATGTACAATACTTAAAATACTTAACAAGTAAATATATATACATACTATTTATCTTTATTATTATGGTTGATTTATTTTGTCCCTAGATTGCCTTAATATTATTAGACATAATAGATAATTATCTCTTTATAGTTATGACAGCTATAAAACCAAACCATGTCTACTAATTTAAATTATATTAATATTAAAAACATGTCCCTTAACAAATTTACATATGCCAAAGAGCTTTAAAATTTTAAACTCTGTATTGTTAGCATTTCTTAAGCTTTTATTTGTTTGAACATAAAAGTGATAAAAGTCAGCACCTGTTACTTCAGCGCAAGTAACAGGTTTTTTTTTTTTTAATCATTAAATGTAATCAATTATGAAATATATGTCGGAGAAGGCAATGGCACCCCACTCCAGTACTCTCGCCTGGAAAATCCCATGGGCGGAGGAGCCTGGAAGGCTGCAGTCCGTGGGGTTGCTTAGAGTTGGACACGACTGAGAGACTTCACTTTCACTTTTCACTTTCATGCATTGGAGAAGGAAATGGCAATCCACTCCAGTGTTCTTGCCTGGAGAATCCCAGGGACGGGGGAGCCTGGTGGGCTGCTGTCTATGGGGTCGCACAGAGTCAGACACGACTGAAGTGACTTAGCAGTAGCAGCAGTATGAAATATATGTATGTTGTTCTTAATCTTAGAAAATTAAATTCCTGATATCAGAAACAGGACGTATATAATTTTTTAAATTCAATGTTTATTCCATTTACTTTAATGATTTTGGCTTTATTTCCTTACATATGCACGATTTTGTATCAAAAACAATATGAATCTGTTCACTGTTACTATGCAAAGTAATTACAACAGTCAAGTAGCATATCATTTTTCATTAATTATTTTCTATTTAAAAGGTAAAAAAATATTAGAAATCTTTTGCCTTTGTTCTTACTCAGTGTCACTTAAATTTTAAAAATTAACTAAACAGTATTTCATATAAGCTCATTGAGATCGATTAAGATTATCCTTTGAAATTATCTCAAAGTCTATCATTTCTAATTATGTAGTTTATACTAAGTCATATTTAGCATTGTACATTTTAAAAAGAACATTTTCTTAAATGGGAAATACTACTTGAATAAATTATATGATTTCTATAATTTCTAATAATTTTGAGAATTATTAGAAATAATGTATTTACTCTTATTCTATATGAACAATTTTCTCCTGGTTCATAGCTTTGCTGATTTCTCATCATTAAAGATATTTGTGTAATCACATCTAAGCATGACCCTTCTGAGCAACTTTCCAACATCATGATCTCCAAAATAATAGTCCTTTTTAGATTGATCTAGTTTCACATTCTTCTTAGAACATCTTATTATTCTAATTTTATTTAAAGTAAAGTATATTCTTTACTGTCTGCCCTACCTAACTAGAATATAGGCTTTATGAAAATATCCCTGGTACAGGAAATATTTCTATTACAGCTATTCAAGGACCAACTGACCAAGGGTGTGTCCATAGGTGTACACCATTCATTTTTTGGTCTAAACAGTATTGCTGCATCTGTCAAATGCAAAAACTGGTCCCTCTACTCTTCAAAGTATTCCTTCCTTCCTGCCCCTCTCATTGTTGGGAAAATATTGTGATACCAACATTGCTAAAAATGGAGAAAACACACTAAATATCAGTAAAGCATATAATTCTTCGTGTTTGTGTTTTAAAGAGAATAATCATATTCTAAATATCCACCACCAAAATCTTTTCCTCTTACAAATATAACAGAAGCTAAATCAATAATTAAAAACAAATACACTGATTTTTGTACCTTCTATAAGTTCCATAAAGAAATGAATATGGCTCTAATGTGGAAATTATTTATATTGCATGTCCTTTTAATAAAATGAAAAGGGAATATTTAATCATGGTTACAGGTCAGTGTTCCTAATTACAGCCTTTTGAATGAACTCTCGAAGTATATTAAAAGTAAAACTGAACCCAGCGTGTGTTACTTAAACATTTATGAAGAACAACCCAAAATATAATAGATTTCATTATGTATAATTTTAATGAATTTTCCTCTAGCCTCTGCTACGAGTTCATCAAATATTTTATAAAAATTTACATTGTAAGCTCATATAATTCTTAAATAAATCTATCTGGTAGCTGCAATTTTAAAATATATTTTAGAGATGAGAAAACTAAAACATAGGTTTAGAAATTAATTTAATTATAAGTAGCTCGTATAAGCGACAGAGACTTTCCCAGTTTGACTCAGACCTTCCTCTAGACATTACAGTTTCAACCACTGTGCTGTAATACTTACCAAAGACTTGGAGAAGCACCTGTTTTTCATCTTCTCCTGCCTTATTTGTGGCCTTGCAGACATAAGGGCCCCCATCACTATTGATTATGTTCCTGACAGTGAGTTCTGTATTGCTTCCTCTCAATGAGTACTTTTCATTTTCTTCAATGAACTTGCCATTCCTAAAGAAGAAAACAGAGGTTGAACTTCATAAATTTGAGTTCATTTTTCAGGAGCAGATCACACTTAGCATTTTGACCTATAATGGTCAATCACTTCATGGCTACTGTCATTGATACATAAAGCTATATTCCAATTAAACTTATACATTTATTAGCTCAAGAAAATTTAATGCATAAGTAGTAACATTATACTTGAAAGTTGCTTTGACTTTAGAGGCAAGAATAACATTTGAGTTGTGTTGAAATCTTGACATGCATCTTAGGTAAAAAGCACTTTCTTTCATTTCATACTTGATTATTAGCAAAAATTAAAAAAAAATCTTTATTGTGGTGAGTCAACACTTATCTATGAAATATATTTATTTACTAGGTTACAGGGACACAATAGACTTCCCCAATGGCTCAGCGGTAAAGAATCCACTTTCAATGCAGGAGATGCACGCTCGATCCCTGCATTGGGAAGATCCCCAGGAGAAGGAAATGGCAATTAACTTTCATTCCCCTATTCTTGTCTGGGAAATCCCATGAACAGAGGAAGCTGGTGGGTTACAGTCCAAGGGGTTGCAAAGCAATCAGACATGACTTAGTGACTAACCAACAACAACAAGTATAAAAATTTAGGATCTCCCTTTAGATGTTACTTCCTTGGTGGCTCAGACGGTAAGTAGTCTGCCTGCAATGCAGGAGACCTGGGCTTAATCCCTGAGTTGGGAAGATCCCCTGGAGAAGGAAAGGGTACCCACTCCAGTATTCTTGCCTGGAGAATCCCATGAATGGAGGAGCCTGGTAGGCTACAGTCCATTGGGTCACAAAGAGTTGGGCATGACTGAGCAACTTCACTTTAGGGGTAGGGAGATTTACCTGTCCATATGAGTTTAAATTAAAAAGGAAATGTATAAAAGGATTATTAAAATTTTTCCTAGGAAGAAACAATATTTTTCTGATATTCTAAATGATCTTTTCAGTGAATTCTAGTTTTGCTTTCTAGAAAGTACTGCCATATATCTTAAAATAATCTTTATTTTCTATGACTCAATAACATCCATGTTTCCAGTTTTTATTGACATTTCTAAATATACCACAAAATCTGCAAAAATTCACAAGTGGTGTACAACATTGGGCAAATACTAAATGGCAAATGTATACAGTGCTCTGCAATTTTATGCTTTTTCATAATTTCAGTAATCAAACATTTTCAAGTATGAATAATGACAAGATTTCAGCATTTTTGTCTAGAATTTTATGTACAGATAGGGCTTTCACCCCAATTCTTAATCTAGTCAATAAAGAAGTATTCATTTGAATCATCATCAATTAGAAGTTTTAGCAATTTGTGGCTTAAGACTCACTTTCCTTCTCTTATTAACCTGGATAAATACAATTAGCTCATACATGTGCACTCTCCCTCCCATCCTCATTCACAGATGAGAGAACTAAACATTTAAGTATGATTTCCCCATCCCTCAATCCACAGATGAAAAGGCTTAGGTTTACACAGAATTATAAGCAGCATGTTAACTAAATTCTAGTGTTTTTTATGATAAAGGGATTTTTCTCTACTTTATGTGAAATACTATTCTAAATGTTTGAAATACAGCAGATGAGTGGGACAAAGCCAGTTATCTTGAAGAATTCATAATCTGACTGGCGGTAATAGAGGGTAACATAGATTCCGTTAGTGCATGTATTCATAATTTTGTGTGTGTGCTGGGAGGAGTGAGGGACCTATTATAATAGAAGAAAAAGAAAAAGATGATGGCTGGAATACTCTGGGAATTTTCTTGGGGAAAATTCCATGATCCAGGCTTTAACATGAATGGGTAGGTCTTGAAGAATATAAAGCAGCCAGTTTGTAACGATTAGAGTGCTCAGGGCCGGTGCACTGGAATGACCCTGAGGGATGGGATGGAGAGGGAGGTGGAAGGGAGGTTCAGGATGGGGGACACATGCACACCCATGGCTGATTCATGTCAGTGTATGGCAAAAATCACTACAATATTATAAAGTAATTACCCTCCAATTAAAATAAATAAATAAATTTTTTAAAAGAGATCATATTTTCTTAAAGAGTTCAATTTTAAAATATCATTAAAGAATAATAGTTCAGGTAATGGTTCTAATTGTGTCTCTCCCAATAAACCTATTATATAGAAAGTAGTCATTGTTATCCATAGTGCATTTCTGTAAACTGTCTATGTCTGGAAAAAAAACAAACAAACAAACTCCCAGTGGATTCTGAAAGATTATTTCATGGGCACATCCTCTGAAACTCTGATTGCTTCTCAAAATGCCACTTTTTCAGGCAAAAGAAAGCAGGGGTAAAGATTAAGGGATAAATGGCAATGATAAAGAAGGGAGAATCATTCTACTTTTGACTGTAATGGAGTAACAAGAACCATAGTTACCCTCTCATTATAAACAACATGAACACTTGACACAGAGGTTAAATAACATTTTTCAACCTTGGTTAACAGGTAGCACATGACAGTGACCTCTGAAGACCACCCGAACTTACTACCTGAGGACAGTTTCTAAGCTGCTGTTCAAAGAAGAGGAACCCAAACAGAGCCAGACAGGGTCTCTGAAGTGTAGTGGAAGACAGAGTTCTCAGCTGGGGGAAATTAAAGTGACTAGAATTTACAGGTTTAAAAAAAAAAGAAGAAGAAAAATGTTAGAAGAAGGCACAAGAGAGAACAGAAGAATTTGAAGAGGTTTCCCATTCAATCTTCTTAAAAAATTTTATTGGAATGTAGTTGATTTACAATGTCGTGGTACAGTGTATGCAAGTAAGGCTTCCCCAGATTAAGGCAAGAACCACTGGAATAAATAAAGCACAGTAATACCAGGAGCTCACCAAAGACCAGGAAGAATTTGCATTCCTACCATCCAGAGTAGAAAGACCTCCTAAAACACAAGGTATTAAATTGCCTCCTTACAAGAATATTGCTTCAGTAATGAAGTCAAATTAATCTTATACTGAAATCTTATACTTAACTTGCTCTGTATCCATCTAAAAGAACTTAAAAGCAAATCTCAAGATCAACTTCTCCCAAGTAACTTAACTCCATACAAAGCTAAAGTAAAAGAAAATGAAAATATCCAGCACTTGAAAATATAAAACTCTCTCTGATAATGAGTGATGTTGAGCATCTTTTCATGTGTTTGTTAACCATCTGTATGTCTTCTTTGGAGAAATGTCTATTTAGTTCTTTGGCCCATTTTTTTGCTTGGGGCTGGTGCACTGGGACGAGCCAGAGGGATGGAATGGGGAGGGAGGAGGGAGGAGGGTTCAGGATGGGGAACACATGTATACCTGTGGTGGATTCATTTTGATATTTGGCAAAACTAATACAGTTATGTAAAGTTTAAAAATAAAATAAAATTAAAAAAAAAAAAAAGAAAATATAAAACTCTCTACCTGGCACCCGATAAAAATTGACAGGATAATAAATAGGTAGGAAAATATGAACTATAATAAGTAAAAAAAATCAATTAGTATAAAAGATTCAGAAAAGACACAGATGATACAGTTAGTAGACAAGATCATTTAAATAGCTTTTAAATACATTCTATATACTGAAGGAAGTCATACATGAGAGGAATGGAAAACAAACAAAAAAGGCCTCCAGCAAACTTACAGACATAAAAAGTAAAATGATGAAAAACACTCTGGTGGGTATATTAGACATACTAGACGTTACAAGTGGGTTCATTCTAAGGAATGCAAGGTTGTTTTAATATTTGAAAATCCATGAAATACACCAATTAGAACAGCTTACAATAAAAATCCATATGGTATTCTCAAAAGAAGAAACATTGGAGTGGAAATGAAGAAAGTGATATTTAGAGTTTCTATTTTTATTCCCATTTTGGTTTTCATGTCCCCAAGTGCTTCTGGTTCTCTTTGTGAAAAATTCTTATTTTTCTTCAATGCTTGGTCTTAAATTACCTTCTTCACTGACTTCACTCACACTTCTTGGAAATAGTATCACTATGCAACAGGCAGTCTGGATTTTCCTCTCTGTGCTGCTGCTCTAATGCTTTTCGGAATTTTTTTCACAAAAATAACGTGTATGTGAAAGTGTTAGTCACTCAGTGGTGTCCAACTCTTTGCAACCCCATGGACTGTAGCTGCCAGGCTCCTCTGTCCATGGGATAAGGATACTGGATTGGGTTGCATACCCTCCTCCAGGGGATCTTTCCGACACAGGGATCGAACCCGTGTCTCTTGTGGCTCTTGCACTGCAGGTGGATTCCTTACCGCTGAATTTCCAGGGAAGCCCAAACATTTCTATATACACAGATAAATGCGTTGCCGTAAAAATGTCCCTGTGATACCAATTTTACCTCCTTTAAGAATACTACCATATATTCCAATTCTCCCACTGTATAGTATATATCCAGCAAGTAGAATACCTATTATTTTATTCAATTCAAATGATGAGACTAATGCCATATGAGAAAAAAATGGAGATGCAAAACTATGGAGTTAAGTTATCCAATTATAGTAGCCTCTGATTCATTCTAGACTGCATAATTATTATATTTTCACATACATATGAGAATTTTGAACAAATGTTAAACTTAAGAAAAAAATCTAAACCAAAAGGCAGTCTCTCCAGAAAGATAAAATGATGAGAATAAAATTCTAAAATGATATTTGTTCACTGTAATGAATGATCTGAGAGATTTTCCTTGCTGTGGTTAGATCTAATATTGACCGTTAAGGATACACATTAGAAATCAGAAGTCTCTGAGAAACATGATAATTATCTGGGGTGAGTGTATTAATATTTGATGTGTAATCATTTTAAAAATATCAACAGTGTATCAGAAAGGAATATTGTCTGCAAAGAAAATCTTAAAAAACCTGTCTGAAGAAATATCTTTTTTATTGCTACCTGCTATGTTAAATAGTTAAATAAAGATTTGAAACCTGAAGATAATATCAGTAAATGCTCAGAAAGTAATGAAAAATAGTTTTGAATTTCAATTATTCCCCTTAAAATCTTATTTAAAACCTAATCCTTCTTATGGGCACTTTTGTCAACTTGAATATATTTTTCTAATTGTTTGCTTGAAGCTATTCTATAGTATATGATTTATAACATGGTATTTATAGATTTGCTTCAGTAGTAACCTTAATTAATAGCTAATACATGTTTAAAATACTCCATTTTTAAACTTTAATTGTCTCCATTTTAACAGCGTCACAACCTAAAAGAATGGAATATTTTCATATCTGTTCGATGTTAACTGAAATCAAATAACATTTAAAAATTCAGAAAATATACAAAAGTGATTTGTAAAACAACAGATTTAGAATAGAGAATTTATTCATTTGAACTTCTTTATATAACATTAAATTTATTATAATTTAGCTCTAGAAAGTTACATTCGTCTGTCATAATATGGTATGCAAACAAAACATACAATTATGTTTGTGTGGGTTAATTGCTCAGTTGTGTCTGACTCTTTGCAATCGCATGGACTGTTGCCCATCAGGCTCCTCTGCCCATGGGATTCTCCAGGCAAGAGTACTAGAGTTGGTAATCATTCCCTTCTTCAGGGATCTTCCCGACCCAGGGATTGAACCCAGGTCTCCCACATTGCAGGACAACTCTTTACTGTCTGAGCTACCAGGGGCATACAACAGTGGCATCTTACTAGATTTCCCACTTCTGGGTACTCTCTAGTAGTAACAGTAAAATGGCTCAATCAGTCACAGGGCTCCTGGACCCATTTTAGCCAGAAACATGCCTGTTAGACAGACTGACCAGAGCTATGAAAGCAGCCTTTGACTTGTATTAAATCACTATGTTGCTCTCTTCAACAATTTAACCAACTGAACAGGAAACAAAAGCCTCATCATGTTTCAAATGAAATTCAAAAATAATGGTTTCCTTCCAGACAAAATGATAAGATTGTAAGTATTTTCTCAGAAGCCTGACCATGGATACAAGGCAAGGGAGGGTGGATACATAACCTACCTGTACCAGGAGATGGTGGGCTCAGGAGAGCCTGAGGCCCTGCAGGAAAATGTCATCTCTTCTCCTCTCTCCGCTGTGGCGTTAAAGGATTTCTGAGGCATTGTGATCAGCGGTGGCACTGAAAAACAGATGGATGTAGATTAAAGAGAGATAAAACATAGTTTACTAACACCACTGAGACTGTTTCACCATTGCCTTTTTTTTAAAGCTAAGCTTTAAAACTTGATAGCTCACCTCTGTACTTAAATCAAGAGGACTGACTTGACTGCATAGAAAAATGACTTTAAAATCACTAATCTGCCTTCTAATGTACAATAATTAGATAATTCACTGTAATGCTGTTTTACTAGTTTTAATCTATCAAATGAGACTAAAAATAAATCAGACATTTTAGAAAAAAGTATATATATGTATTTACATTTATATATACACATGCTTTTATGAACAGTTACTTTCAAAAAGACAGACAATACCACCCTGGCTTACATCAATACTGTAATCTATTTGGAGCATAAATGGATTTCCTATTTGGGTTCTCACTGGTGTATGTAATTCTATAAGCAATCATTCACAGCTTCAAGACAGGGCTTTCAAATTAAGTGTCAAACCATAATGTTCCCTCTGATTAACCACACTTAATTTCTTTAAACAACTATAGAACTTTTTATGAAGAGAGACTGCTTAATCCATAGAGAGTATGAAATAGATTTTCATGAACAATTCAATTTTAAAATTAAGCTTCCCCAATTTCTAACTAATTGCATTGCAAAAACTGTATATGTTGCACATTTTGAACTTGTTTAAACTGTTACTGAAATGCATTGTTTGCAATAAACAAATCAATGCCATCCATAACAGAAGCTAAATTTCAAAGTAAAACATAAATTTTTATTTAATGAACACTTTTATGATTTTAAATTGAATATGATGAAAAATTTCTAAAATTAACTATTTAATATGTTTGATTTTTACTATCCAAACAACATGACCAGGCAGGCATTTAAATGTGTGATGATAATTAAATATTTCTACAATAGCATTCAGGTCATCATTGATGCTACATTATTACAACTGATGACAGGGACAGGAACTGTTATATATCTTAGTAATTATGCACATTAAATCAAATTTCTGCCTTTATGAATTTAAATACAAGGTGCATGACCTGACATGCTGTCTGTAAACTAACATAAAAATTACTAGCATTAAAATAAGATGGATTTTTTTTTCAGATGTTAACTCTGCATTTTAAGTCATTGAGATTTGACTTTTTGTACTCTGTTTTCTTCTCTTATAATTATGGGAGAAAACAGTTTAATCAACATGTATTGCTTTTCCTTTTGTTATTTATAAATGTAGTGGCAAGGGCACTATATTTTTATTGTAACAATAAGGATTTTTAGCCCTTAAAGAATTATCATGAAAATGAACTATTTAACACAAATTCTCTCTATAGTAAAGTATTTATGTAGATAGAAACATTTTCAAATGGAGAATCATATTTTAGTTCTTGTCCAGTTACTGTTACTAATCTAAACAATTTATTTACTCTTTATCATAACCTTCTTATCTATAAAGTCAACTGTATATGCTGGATGATATCTCAGAACTAACAAATCTTAATCTCTGTGTTTTATGATATATTAACTCCATTAATGATACATGTGATCTTATTTGTAGTGCTGCTGCTGCTGCTGCTGCTAGGTCGCTTCAGTCGTGTCTGACTCTGTGTGACCCCATAGACGGTAGCCCACCAGGCTCCCCCATCCCTGGGATTCTCCAGGCAAGAATACTGGAGTGGGTTGCCATTTCCTTCTCCAATGAGTGAAAGTGAAAAGTGAAAGTGAAGTCGCTCAGTCGCGTCCGACTCTTAGCGACCCCATGGACTGCAGCCCACCAGGCTCCTCCATCCGTGGGATTTTCCAGGCAAGAGTACTGGAGTGGGGTGCCATCTCCTTCCCCTATTTGTAGTGCAGATTAGCAGAAAAATATTAACATTGCATATTTAGATATTTTGAGGAACTCTGAAGAATAATTCTAGAACTATTTGGAAGAAAAACATGCAATAAAATCTGCAGAGGTTTTTACTAGCTCAGATGCCAAGATATCCCGTAGTTGTTAGCTCCTGTTTGGACTGCACAGCATTTTTATGCATACTAACTTATGCTTCTGAATTCACTGTTGAGCTGGATTAAATACTTTTAAAAGAGAAAACATTATATTTCATATGAATTTATTTTTTCCTCACAAGTTCAGCACCTACACTATTTTAACTTTTTTAAAATGTCTTTTTTGGCATAGGACCACATATGAAAAATTCAGTTTTAATAACTTTACCAAGATTTATTTTCTGTATCCGTTAAGTACCTGGAGAAGGTCATGGCAACCCACTCCAGTATTCAAGTCTGGAGAATTCCATGGACAGAGTTACCGGGCAGGCCCTGTTGATGGTGTTGCAAAGAGTCGGACGCAACTCGGTGACAAATACACACACGGATCCATTAAGTAGTCAATTCTTTCTAAGTTTCTCTGTTCATACTTTAGCTTCAAGAAACATGGTATGGGGAGGGAGGAGGGAGGAGGGCTTAGGATGGGGGACACATGTATACCTGTGGCGGATTCATGTTGATATATGGCAAAACCAATACAATATTGTAAAGTTAAAAAATAAAATAAAAAAAGAAACATTGGAATGTGTAGAGAAATAACTCTATAACCTATGTACATGTAGGCTTTGATTCACCTTAACATTACAATTTCCCTCATTGGCTGCTTATGTATCAAAGATATCATTAATTTGATATCTCAATTCCCCTTCATCAACAGAGTAATCCAGCTAGTCTAGTCCACTCTTCTGTGTCTTGCAGTCTTTGTCTCCACCCACTTTCCCTCAAGTACTTTTGGAAGATAAAGAATATGGTATTAACTGTGAAACACTTGTATAGTCCTAGTTAACCAATACAATAATTTCTCCAATTTTATTCAGGATAAAGATAACAAACTTCACTCTACCACTGTGAGGATACCAACTCTTTTCTAACTTATTGATTATTTGGATATGTTCTAAATATGTATTATCAAATGTATTCACATGTACATGCTCCATCTGGCAGAGGACTAGTATCTTAAGACTCAGCCTTTTCTAAATTACTTTTTCTTGTTTATAATTTTTAAGATTCCATAACACTTAGACACTCACACAAGAGAGTACTTGGGGAAGACGGTAGTGGAGGAAGCAATAGACATCTGTCTCCACACCTACACAACAACTGCATTAGCAGGATCTTTCTGATGTAACTATCTTGGAATTGCCAGGTCTACTGAATGCTTGCAACTTCCAGACAAAGACATGGAAGGTAATTCTTCGTTAACACTGATCAATTTCTGTTGTATGTGTACAGACACAGCTACTTATCGCCCTTCCCATCTGAGGCAGGCAGCTGTACACACATTTCTGGCATAAGTTGCACATAAAAAGCCAGGATAGGAAAAAAGAAAATCAAGGATCTATGCACTAATCCCTGACTGAGGCTTTTGATCACAGAGGTGAAGATATAAAGAGGCAGTGGCCATTGTTGTTAAACCTCCCACAATTGTTGTGAAATCCTGGGATTTAATTAACTGGCATCCTTTAATTCCTCGCTTTTCTTTTCTTTTTAAATTCCTTTGCAGTGGGTGCTAATTCACTTCAGTTCAGTTCGATTCAGTCACTAGTCGTGTCCAACTGTTTGTGACCCCATGAACCACAGCACACCAGGCCTCCCTGTCCATCACCAACTCCTGGAGTTTACCCAAACTCATGTCCATTAAGTTGGTGATGCCATTCAACCACCTCATCCTCTGCTGTCCCATTCTCTTCCTGCCCTCAAACTTTCCCAGCATCAGGGTCTTTTCAGATGAGTCAGCCCTTCGCATCACGTGGCCAAAGTATTGGAGTTTCACCTTTTCAACATCAGTCCTTCCAATGAACACCCAGGACTGATCTCCTTTAGAATGGACTGGTTGGATCTCCTTGCAGTCCAAGGGACTCTCAAGAGTCTGCCCCAGCACCACAATTCAAAAGCATCAATTCTTCGATGCTCAGCTTTCTTTATAGTCCAACTCTCACACCCATACATGACTACTGGAAAAACCATAGCCTTGACTAGACAGACCTTTGTTGACAAAATAATGTTTCTACTTTTTAATATGCTATCTAGGTTGGTCATATGCAACTCTTTGTGACCCTATGGACAGTAGCCCATCAGGCTCCACAGTCTATGGGATTCTCCAGGCAAAAATACTAGAGTGGATTGCCATGCCCTCCTCCAAGGGATCTTCCCATGTCTCTTATGCTTCTTGCATTGGCAGAAAGGTTCTTTACCACAAGCAGCACCTGGCCAGATAGTAAAGACTGGGACAATCAAAAACAACTCCATATAATGGACATATTAGAAAGTGACCATGCACGTTGGTGGCTTAGATGGTAAAAAAAAAATCTGCTTGCAATGCAGGAGACCCATGTTCAATCCCTGGGTCGGGAAGATCCCCTGGAAAAGGAAATGGCAACCCACTCCAGTATTCTTGCCTGGAGAATTCCAAGGACAGAGGAGCCTAGAGGGCTACAATCCATTGGGTCATAAAGAGTTGGACATTAATGAGTGAGTAACACTTTCAAGCATGTTCAGGGAAAGGTTCAGGTTTAGAAAATACCAGAGGTTTCCTTAAATTTATCTCAGCTTGATCTTTGTTTGATCAGGAACACACTTTGAAAATAATAATAACAAGGAATCAGTCACAGTAAACCCTGTGATTGAGAAAGAGTCTGATTTCCATGTGCTGTGTTAAGTCACTTCAGTCATGTCTGACTCTTTATGACTCAATGAATTATAGCTCACCAGGCTCCTCTGTCCATGCGATTCTCCAGGCAAGAGTATTGGAGTGGTTTGCTATGCCCTTCTCCAGGGGATCTTCCCAGCCCACAGATTGAATCCACTTGTCTTACATTTCCTGTGTTGGCAGGCAGGTACTTTTCCACTAGTTCCACCATAGTAAACACTTATTATTCAAATGTCCAATTTCCAGCAAAATATCACAAGGTCGGCAAAGAAATAAGAAAGTATAGCACATTAAAAGGAAAATTAAATCAATAGAAACTGTCCCTGAAAAAGACCTGAGGGCAGATATATTGATAAAGACTTTCAAACAACCATCTTAATGATGCTCAAATAACTAAAGGAAGAATTGGAGAAACTGAAGAAAACAATGTATGAGGAAAATGGAAATGCCTATAAAGATATAGAAAATCTTTTAAAAGTGGACTAAAAAAAATACTGAAACTTAAAATGACAATCACTGAAATAAAAGATTCAATAGAGGGATTCAAAGGCAAATGGGAGTAAACAGAAGAATCAGTGAATATGAAATAATGTAATGAAAGTTCTTGAATATGAGCAACAGAAAGACAAAAGATTGAAGAAAAGTGATTACAACTGAAGAGACTGGTGGGACATAACCAAGCAAGCCAACAATCACGTGGTAGGAGTCTCAGAAGGGAAGTGGGAGAAAAAGAGATACACTGAATATTTGAAGGAATAATGGCTTAAAACTTTAGCCATGAGTATAAAACTAAGATGAATTCAAAGAGGACCAGGACAAGATACATTATAATGGAATTTTCAAAAGGCAAAGAGAAAATCTTAGAAAGCTGTAAGAGAGGAGTGATTCATTACATACAAGGGATCCTCAATAATTATCAGCAGATTTTGCATCTAAAACTTTGGAGGACAGATGGTAGTGGGTGGATGTATTTGAAGTGCTAAAAGGAAAAAAAAAAATCTGTCAACCAAGAAATCTAGATCCTGGAAAACTTTCTTTCAACAGTGAGGGAGAAATCAAGACATGCCAGATAAGTAAAAGCTGAGGGAGTTTGTTACTACTAGACCTGCCTTGCAAGAAATGCTTAAGGGAATCCTGCAAGTTGAAACAAAGGGACACTAGAAAGCAATTCAAAGCCATATGAAGAAATGAAGAACTCAATAAAAGTAGACATACAGGCAATAAAAAAGCTAGTACTACTCTAATGGAAGATTGTGACTGTACTTTTTTTTTCTATAAGACTTAAGAAACTAATACATTTTTTTTAAAATATTAATAACATTTTAACAGTGTTTTATAACTGGATTTTTTTCAGTTCCTCTTTTGGGACACAAAAGATATAAAGATATAATTTTTGATATCAGCAACCAAAAAGAATAGGGTTAAGCTGTAAAGGAGCAGATTTTATGTTGTTGAAGTTAAGCTGGCATAAATTTAAGTTAGAGTGTTATAACTTCAGGAAATTAAGTGCAGTATCACCAATAACCACAAAGAAAACAGATACAAAATATATACAAAAGGAAATGAAAAAGCCATTTTAAAATTTCACTACAGAAAACAATTAAACAAGAAGACAGTAATGTAGGAAACAAGAGAAGAAAATTATAAGACATTCAGGAAACAAATAAAAAATACTAAATTACTTCCATCCCCATCAATAATTATTTTAAATGTAAATGTATTAAACTCTCCAATAAACATACAGAGATTGGCAGAATGGCTAAAAACTGATAAAGTTATGTCTGAACTGTAAGAGATTCAGTGTCAATATGAAGACACAAATAGACTGAAAGTCAACAGAGATAGACATGAGAGCCATAAAGAGCAGTGATGACTACCCAAATA
This sequence comes from Bubalus kerabau, assembly GCF_029407905.1. Taxonomy (NCBI): domain Eukaryota; kingdom Metazoa; phylum Chordata; class Mammalia; order Artiodactyla; family Bovidae; genus Bubalus; species Bubalus kerabau. The sequence continues at coordinate 61,827,056 of NC_073625.1, forward strand.
AACAAAATAGACTTTAAATAAATTTGTTTTCTAAGAATTTGTCCATTTCTTCCCAGTTATCCATTCTATTGGCATATAGCTGCTCATAGCAGTCTCTTATGATCCTTTGTATTTCTGTGTTGTCTGTTGTAACATTTACTTTTTCATTTCTACTTTTATTGAGTCTTTTTTTCTTGATGAGGCTAGTTAATGATTTCTGAATTTTGTTTATCTTCTCAAAGTACCATCTTTTAATTTTATTGATCTTTGCTATGTCTCCTTCATTTCTTTTTTATGTATTTCTGCTATTATTTTCATTATTTCTTTCTTTCTACTACCTTTTTTTGGTTCTTTTTGTTTTACTTGCTTTAGCAGTAAAGTTAGGTTGTTTAATTGATGGCTCTCTTGTTTCTTAATGTAAACTTGTATTGATATGAATTTCAATCTTAGCACTACTTTTACTGTATCTCATAAGTTTTGAGTTTTCATTGTCATTTGTTTCTAGGCATATTGTGATTTCCTTTTTTATTTCTTCAGTGATCTGTTGGTTATTTAGAAGTGTGCTGTTTAGCCTCCATCTATTTGTGTTGTTTATAGTTTTTTCCCTCTGCTGCTGCTGCTGCTGCTAAGTCGCTTCAGTAATGTCCGACTCTGTGTGACCCCAGAGACAGCAGCCCACCAGGCTCCCCCATCCCTGGGATTCTCCAGGCAAGAACACTGGAGTGGGTTGCCATTTCCTCCTCCAATGCATGAAAGTGAAAAGTGAAAGTGAAGTCGGTCAGTTGCGTCCAAGTCCCAGCGACCCCTTGGACTGCAGCCCACCAGGCTCCTCCATCCATGGGACTTTCCAGGCAAGAGTACTGGAGTGGGGTGCCATTTCCCTCTGCAGTTGATATCTAATCTTACAGCACTGTGATAAGAAGAGATGCTTGAAGTGATTTCAATTTTAAAAAATTTACTAAGGCTTGATTTGTGGCCTAAGATCTGATCTATCCTGAAGAATGTTTCATGTGCACTTGAGAATAAATTAAATCTATTGTTTATAGGTGAAATGCCCTTTGACAAAATTTAACATACATGTTTGATAAAATCTCTCTAGAAAGTAGGTATTGAAGGAACATACTTCAACATAATAAAGGCTATATATGGCAAAGCCACAGCAAACATTATTATCAATGGCAAAGAACTGAAAGCATTTCCTATAAAATCAGGAACAAGATAAGGGGGTCCACTCTCATCATTATTACTGAACAGTTTTGGAAGTCCTAGCCTCAGCAAACAGGAAAAGAAAAAAAAAAAAAAAAAAAAGGCAATCCAAATAGGAAAAGGAGAAGTAAAACCCATGCTGTTTGCAGATTCTCTACAGAAAACCCTAAATATGCCACCAGAAAATTATTAGAGCTAATCAATGAATATAGTTAAGTGACAGAATATAAAATTAATACACAGGAATCCCTTGCATTCCCGTACACTAACAATGAAAAAATCAAAAAGAGAAATTAAGGAAACAATCCCATTCACCATTGCAAAATAGAATAAAATAATTAGCTATAAATTTACATAAAGAGACAAAAGACCTATGTGCAGAAAACTATAAGACACTGACTAAAGAATGAAAAATGACACAGACAGATGGAGAGATATACTATGTGCTTGGATTGTAAGAATCAATACAGTGAAGATGACTACACTACCCAAAGAAACCTGTAGATTCAATGCAAACCTTATCAAACTACCAATGATATTTTTCACAGAACTAGAATAAATAATTTAACAATTTGTATGGAAGCACAAAAGATCTTGTATAGCCAGAGTAATCTTGATCAAGAAGAATAGAACTATTGGAATCAACCTTCCTGATTTCAGATGATACTACAAAGCTAGTCATCAAGTCCAGGTTTGATGCACGATACTGGATGCTTGGGGCTAGGGCACTGGGACGACCCAGAGGGATGGTATAGGGAGGGAGGAGGGAGGAGGGTTCAGGGTGGGGAACACATGTATACCTGTGGCAGATTCATTTTGATATTTGGCAAAACTAATACAATTATGTAAAGCTTAAAAATAAAATAAAGTTAAAAAAAAAGACAGTATGGTACTGACACAAAGACAGAAATATAGACCAATGGAACAAGATAAAAAGTCCAGACATAAATCCATGTACCTAAAGACAGCTTATCCTAGACAAAGGAGGCAAAAACATACAATGGAGAAAGACAGTCCTTTCAGCAAGTTATGCCGAGAAAACTGGTCAACTACATGTAAAACAACAAAAACAGAACACTTCCTAACAACATACACCAAAATAAATTCAAAATGGATTAGAGACCTAAACATAAAACCAGAAACTATAAAGCTCTTAGAGAAAAACAAAGGCAGAATAAATCAGAGCAAGATCCAATATGAGACTCTTAGAGTAACAGAAATAAAAACAAATGGGACCTAATTAAACTTAAAAGTGTTTGTAAATGAATAAAACTAAAAGCAAAGTGAAAAGAAAATCCTCAGAATGGGAGAACATAACAGCAATTGTGGCAGATTCATTTTGATATTTGGCAAAACTAATACAATTATGTAAATTTTAAAAATAAAATAAAATTAAAAAAAAAAAAAAGCAAATGAAACAACTGACAAAGAATTGATCTCCAAAACGTAAGCTCATGTATCTCAATACCAGAAAAACAAAGAAACATTAAAAAGTGGGCAGGAAACCCACACAGACATTTTTTCAAAGAAAACAGAAACACATAAACACATACCAAGATGGTCAACATCACTCACTATTAGAGAAATGCAAATCAAAACTACAATGAGGTCTTCTCACGCACTGGCCAGAATAGCCATCATGAAAGTCTACAAACAATAAATGCTGGATAGTATGTGGAAACGAGAGAATACTCTTATATTGGTGGGAATGCAAACTGATTAAAGCACTATGGAGAACATTTAGGAGATTCTTAAAAACACTAGAAATAAAAATACCATATGACCCATCAATCCCACTACTGGGCATATGCCCTGAGGAAACATAATTGAAAAAGACCTATGTACCCAGTGTTCACCGCAGCACTACTTACAATAGCTAGGACAAAGAGGCAACCATTGACAGATGAATGGATAAGGAAGCTGAGGTACATATACACAATGGAATATTACTCTGCTATAAAAAGGAATACATTTGAGTGAGCTCTAATTAGGTAGATGAACCTAGAGCCTATTACACAGAGTGAAGTAAGTTAGAAAGATAAAGATAAATATTGTATAGTAAGTCATGTATATGGAATCTAGAAAGGTAGTATCAGTGATCTATGGGTAGGGCAGCAAAGGAGACACAGACATAAAGAAGAGACTTCTGAACATAGTAGGGGAAGCAAAGGGTGGTATGATTTGAGAGAATAGCACTGAAACATAAAAATTACTATATGTAACATAGATAACCAGTGGTAGTTTCGTGTATGAGGCAGAGAACCCAAAGCCAGTGCTCTGTAACAACCTAAAGAGATGTGGTAGAGAGAGAGGTGGGAGGGGGGTTCAAGAGGGAGGGGACACATGTATACATATGCATGATTTATGTTCAGATCAGATCAGATCAGTCGCTCAGTTGTGGCCAACACTTTGCGACCCCGTGAATTGCAGCACGCCAGGCCTCCCTGTCCATCACCAACTCCCGGAGTTCACTGAGACTCACGTCCATCGAGTCAGTGATGACATCCAGCCATCTCATCCTCTGTCATCCCCATCTCCTCCTGCCCCCAATCCCTCCCAGCATCAGAGTCTTTTCCAATGAGTCAACTCTTCGCATGAGGTGGCCAAAGTACTGGAGTTTCAGCTTTAGCATCATTCCTTCCAAAGAAATCCCAGGGCTGATCTCCTTCAGAATGGACTGGTTGGATCTCCTTGCAGTCCAAGGGACTCTCAAGAGGCTTCTCCAACACCACTATTCAAAAGCATCAATTCTTAGGCGCTCAGCCTTCTTCACAGTCCAACTCTCACATCCATACATGACCACAGGAAAAACCATAGCCTTGACTAGACGAACCTTTGTTGGCAAAGTAATGTCTCTGCTTTTGAACATGCTATCTAGGTTGGTCGTAACTTTCCTTCCAAGGAGTAAGCATCTTTTAATTTCATGGCTGCAGTCACCATCTGCAGTGATTTTGGAGCCCAGAAAAATAAAGTCTGACACTGTTTCCACTGTTTCCCCATTTATTATCCATGAAGTGGTGGGACCGGATGCCATGATCTTCGTTTTCTGAATGTTGAGCTTTAAGTCAACTTTTTCCCTCTCCACTTTCACTTTCATCAAGAGGCTTTTGAGTTCCTCTTCACTTTCTGCCTTAAGGGTGGTGTCATCTGCCTATCTGAGGTTATTGATATTTCTCCCGGCAATCTTGATTCCAGTTTGTATTTCTTCCAGTCCAGCGTTTCTCATGATGTATTCTGCATATAAGTTAAATAAACAGGGTGACAATATACAGCCTTGATGTACTCCTTTTCCTATTTGGAACCAGTCTGTTGTCCCATGTCCAGTTCTAACTGTTGTTTCCTGACTTGCATACAAATTTCTCAAGAGGCACATCAGGTGGTCTGGTATTCCCATCTCTTTCAGAATTTTCCACAGTTTATTGTGATCCACACAGTCAAAGGCTTTGGCATAGTCAATAAAGCAGAAACAGATGTTTCTCTGGAACTCTCTTGCTTTTTCCATGATCCAGCGGATGTTGGCAACTTGATCTCTGGTTCCTCTGCCTTTTCTAAAACCAGCTTGAACATCAGAAAATTCACGGTTCACATATTGCTGAAGCCTGGCTTGGAGAATTTTGAGCATTACTTTACTAGCGTGTGAGATGAGTGCAATTGTACGGTCGTTTGAGCATTCTTTGGCATTACCTTTCTTTGGGATTGGAATGAAAACTGACCTTTTCCAGTCCTATGGCCACTGCTGAGTTTTCCAAATTTGCTGGCATATTGAGTGCAGAACTTTCACAGCATCATCTTTTCTTTCAGGATTTGGAATAGCTCAACTGGAATTCCATCACCTCCACTAGCTTTGTTTGTAGTGATGCTTTCTAAGGCCCACTTGACTTCACATTCCAGGATGTCTGGCTCTAGGTCAGTGATCACACCATCGTGATTATCTGGGTCATGAAGATCTTTTTTGTACAGTTCTCCTATGTATTCTTGCCATCTATTCTTAATATCTTATACTTCTATTAGGTCCATAGCATTTCTGTCCTTTATCGAGCCCATCTTTGCATGAAATGTTCCTTTGGTATCTCTGATTTTCTTGAAGAGATCCCTAGTCTTTCCCATTCTGTTGTTTTCCTCTATTTCTTTGCATTGATCCCTGAAGAAGGCTTTCTTATCTCTTCTTGCTATTCTTTGGAATTCTGCATTCAGATGTTTATATCTTTCCTTTCCTCCTTTGCTTTCGCTTCTCTTCTTTTCACAGCTATTTGTAAGGCCTCCCCAGACAGCATTTTGCTTTTTTGCATTTCTTTTCTATGGGAATGGTCTTGATCCCTGTCTCCTGTACAATGTCACGAACCTCATTCCATAGTTCATCAGGCACTCTATCTATCAGATCTAGGCCCTTAAATCTATTTCTCACTTCCACTGTATAATCATAAGGGATTTGATTTAGGTCATACCTGAATGGTCTAGTGGTTTTCCCTAGTTTCTTCAATTTAAGTCTGAATTTGGCAATATGGAGTTCATGGTCTGAGCCACAGTCAGCTCCTGGTCTTGTTTTTGCTGACTGTATAGAGCTTCTCCATCTTTGGCTGCAAAGAATACAATCAATCTAATTTCAGTGTTGACCATCTGGTGATGTCCATGTATAGAGTCTTCTCTTGTGTTGTTGGAAGAGGGTGTTTTTTATGACCAGTGCATTTTCTTGGCAAAACTCTATTAGTCTTTGCCCTGCTTCATTCCGTAACCATGACAATATTATAAAGAGACTATCCCCCAGTATGGACTTAACAGAAGAAGAAGCTATTAAGAAGAGGTGGCAAGAATACACAGAACTGTACGATAAAGGCCTTAATGACCCAGATAACCATGATGGTGTCATCACTCATCTACAGTCAGACATCCTAGAGTATGAAATCAAGTGTGCCTTAGGAAGCATCACACTTGGTGCTAGGAACATCGCACTTAATGCTAGGAACAAAGCTAATGGATGCAATGGAATTCCAGCTGAGCTGTTGCAAATCCTAAAAGAAGATGCTGTGAAAGTGCTACACTGAATATCCCAGCAAATTTGGAAATCTCAGTAAGTGACCACAAGACTGGAAAATCAGCTTCATTCCAATCCCAAAGACGGGCAATGTCAAAGACTGCTCAAACTGCCACATAATTGTACTCATTTCACATGCTTGCAACATGATGCTTAAAATCCTTCAAGTTACAATTCAACAGTACCTGGACTGAGAAATTCTAGATGTACAAGCTCAATATAGAAAAGGCAGAGGAACCAGAGATCAAATTGCCAACATTCGTTGGATCATAGAAAAAGCAAGGGAACTCAGAAATACACCTATTTCTGCTTCATTGACTACGCTGAAGCCTTTAACTGTCTGGATCACAACAAACTGGAAAATTTTTAAAGAGATGGAAATACCAGACCATCTTATTTCTTTCCTGAGAAACCTCAGTGCAAGTCAAGAAGCAACAGTTAGAACTGGATATGGAACAACAGACTGGTTCAAAATTGGGAAAGGAGTATGTCAAGGCTGTATGTTGTCATACTGCTTATTTAACTTATATGCATTTTATCCAAAAACAATATTGAACACATTACTCAAGAGCATACAGGACATTTTCCAGGATAGCCCATATATTGTACCACAAAATAATCTTAAACTAAGAGAATAGAATATAAGAATAAACTCAATCTAAGCTAGTAGAAGAAAGGTAATAATAAGGATTAGAATAATAATTTTAAAAAACAGAGAATACAAAAATAGATAATATTAATGAAATCAAAAGTTGGTTGACTATTAAAATCAACAAAATTGAGAAAATCTTAGCTTAGATGGACTAGTACAAAAAGATAAAACTCAAAAGATTAAAATCAGAAATGAAAATGACATTATGAACAATTCTGGAGTACATCAAGGCTGTATATTGTCACCCTGCTTATTTAACTGATATGCAGAGTACATCATGAGAAATGCTGGGCTGGAAAGAAGCACAAACTGGAATCAAGATTGCCAGGAGAAATATTAGTAACCTCAGATATGCAGATGACACAACCCTTATGGCAGAAAGTAAAGAGGAACTCAAAAGCCTCTTGATGAAAGTGAAAGAGGAGAGTGAAAAAGTTGGCTTAAAGCTCAACATTCAGAAAACTAAGATCATGGCATCTGGTCCCATCACTTCATGGGAAATACATGGAGAAACAGTGGCAACAGTGTCAGACCTTATTTTTCTGGGCTCCAAAATCACTGCAGATGGAGATTGCAGCCATGAAATTAAAAGACGCTACTCTTTGGAAGAAAGTTATGACCAACCAAGATAGCATAATGAAGAGCAGAGATATTACTTTGTTAACAAAGGTCCATCTAGTCAAGGCTATGGTTTTTCCTGTGGTCATGTATGGATGTGAGAGTTGGACTGTGAAGAAAGCTGAACAACAAAGAATTGATGCTTTTGAACTGTGGTGTTGGAGAAGACTCTTGAGAGTCCCTTGGACTGCAAGGAGATCCAACCCGTCCATCCTAAAGGAGATGAGTCCTGGGTTTTCATTGGAAGGACTGATGCTGACTCTGAAACTCCAATATTTTGGCTACCTCATGCAAAGGGTTGACTCACTGGAAAAGACCTTAATGCTGGGAGGGATTGGGGGCAGGAGGAGAAGGTGACGACAGAGGATGAGATGGCTGGATGGCATCACTGATTCGATGGACATGAGTCTGAGAGAACTCCAGGAGTTGGTGATGGACAAGGAGTCCTGGTGTGCTGCAATTCATGGGGTCTCAAAGAGTCGGACACAACTGAGCGACTGAACTGAACTGAATTCAGAGACTATTACTACTACTATACAAACAGATGAACTGGAACATACAACTTAATTTTTATACTAAAGTTAATCCCAAATAGATAAAAAAACTAACATTATAACATAAAAGTATAAAACGTTTAGAAGAAACTTGAAAGAAACGTCTTTGTAACTTGGGGTCAGAAGATGATGTCTTACACATGGCACCAAAGACAGATGTTCTCGAATCCTATAACTGAGACCCAGTGCAGTAAAAAAAAAAAAAAAAAAATAGAATAAATATTTAAAAACTACTCCAAAATCTACATAAGGCAGAAATAGAAGAAAAGGTGAACAAAGCACAGATAAGAAAAACATAAAACAAATAACACGACTTAAATCCAGCTAAGTCAATAAGATATTTCATGTAAATTATTTAAATATTTCAATACAAAGGCAGTTGCGACCTTGGCATAAGTTCTCTTGGAGGAGGTCGTCATCAACCCCACCACAGAGCCACGGATCAGATGACCCACAAACTGGAGAACAATGATACCAAAGAATTTCTTGCACTGTTGCAAAAGTTCAAGGACCTACAACAGCTTTCCCAACCTGGGGATCCAGAAAACAGACTGAGAGTTCCCAAGGAATTTGATGTTGAAGGCCAGTGGGATGTGATTACAGAACTTCCACAGGACTGGGGAAACAGACTCTTGGCACCAAAAAAAAACGTGTATGTACCAAGGCCCAGGAGAAAGGAGCAGTGACCCCACAAGAGACTTGGACAGATGTGTGTGAGTGTCCAGGAGTGTCCTGTTGAGGTGTGTTTCGACAGTGACATGCTGAGTGGTCAGGGGCACTGACTAAAACAGTCATGGGAAGCCCAGCATGCTGGCATATGTCCTTTGGAAGGAGGCTGCCATTATGGCCATTACCCCTACCATAGTTTGGCCTCAGGCCAAACTACAAGGAGGAAACAAAGCCCTTCCCAACAACAGAAAATTAGATTAAGGATTTACTCAGCATGGTCCTGCCTATCAGAACAAGATCCAGCTTCCCCCACAGCCAGTCCCTTCTTCAGGGAGCTTCCAGAAGTTTCATATCCTTCAGAGGGCAGATAGAATGAAAACCACAATTACAGAAAATGAACCAAACTGATCACATGAATCACAGCCTTGTTTAACTCAATGAAACTATGAGACATGCCATGTAGGGCCACCCAAGATTGACGAGTTGTGCTGGAGAGTTCTGACAAAACCTGGTCTACAGGAGAAGCAAATGGCAAACCACTTCAGTATTCTTGCCTTGAGAACTTCATGAAAAGTATGAAAAAGCAAAAACACATGGCACTGAAAGATGTATTCCCCAGGTCGATAGGTGCTCAATATGCTACTGGAGAAGAGTGAAGAATAAGCTCCAGAAAGAATGAAGAGGCTGAGTCAAAGTGAAAAATATGCCCCGTTGTGGATGTGACTGGTGATGGAAGTAAAGTCAATACTGTAAAGAACAACACTGCATAGGAACCTGGAATGTTAGGTCCATGAATCCAAGGTATATTGGAAGTGGTCAAAAAATAGACAGCAAGAGTTAACATCAACATTTTAGGAAGCAGTGAAACAAAATGGACTGGAAAGGGTGTATTTATTTCATATGACCATTATATTTACTACTGTGGGCAAGAATCCCTTAGAAGAAATGGAGTAGCCATCATAGTCAACAAGAGAGTCCAAAATGCAGTACTTGGTTGCAATCTCAAAATGACAGAATGATCTCTATTCATTTCCAAGGCAAACCATTCAATATCACTGTAATCCAAGACTATGCCCCATCAAGTAATGCTGAAGAAGCTGAACAGTTTTATGAAGACCTAGAAGACCTTCTAGAACTAATACGAAAAAAAAGATGCTCTTTTCATCAAAGGGGACAGGAATGCAAAAGTCAGAAGTCAAGAGATACATAGAGTATAGGTAAATTTGGCCTTGGAGTATATTGGAAAACAGCAAACACCCTCTTCCAACAACATAAAAGATTACTCTACACATGGACATCACTGGATGGTCATTACCAAAATCAGACTGATGATATTCTTTGCAGCCAACAATGGAGACTCTCTGTACAGTCAGCAAAAATAAAACTGGAAGCTGACTGTGACTCAGATCATGAACTCCTTATTGCAAAATTCAGACTTAAATTGAAGAAAGTAGGGAAAACCTCTAGGCCATTCAGACATGACCTAAATCAAATCCCTTACAATTATGCAGTGGAAGTGACAAATAGATTCTAGGGATTAGATATTATAGAGTGCTTGAAGATCTATGGACAGAGGTTCATAACACTGTATAGGAAGTGGTGATCAAAACCATTACCAATAAGAAATACACAAAGGCAAAATGGTTGTCTGTGGAGGCCTTACAGATAGCTGTGAAAAGAAGAGATTCAAAAGGCAAAGGAGAAAATGAATAATATATCTACCTGAATGCAGAGTTCCAAAGAATAGCAAGGAGAGAAAAGAAAGCCTTCCTAAGTGAAAAATGCAAAGAAATGGAGGAAATTAAAAGAATGGGAAAGACTAGAGATCTCTTCAAGAAAATTAGAGATACCAAGGTAACATTTCATGCAAAGATAAGCATAATTAAGGACAAAAATGGTATGGATGTAACAGAAGCAAAATAAAAAGAGATGGCAAAATTAAGCAAAATTAAGAGATGGCAAGAATAAACTTAAGAACTATGCAAAAAAAGATCATAACGACACAGATAATTATGATGGTGAGATCACTCACCTGGAGCCAGACATCCTGGAATACAAAGTCAAGCAGACCATAGGAAGCATCACTACAAACAAAGCTAGTGGAGGAGATAGAATTCCTGTTGAGCTATTTAAAATCCTAAAAGATGATGCTGTGAAAGTGCTTCACTCAATATGCCAGCAAATTTGGAAAACTTAGCATGGCCATGGGACTAGAAAAGATCAGTTTTCATTCCAATCCCCAAGAAAGGCAATGCCAAAAACTGTTCAAACTACCACACAATTGCACTCAACTCACACACTAGCAAAGTAATGCTCAAAATTCTCCAAGCCAGGCTTCAACAGTATTTACACTGTGAATTTACAGATGTTCAAGCTGGATTTAGAAAAAGCAAAGGAACCAGAGATCAAATTGGCAATATCCACTGGATCATCAGAAAAGCAAGAGAATTCCTGAAAAACATCTATTTCTGCTTTATTGACTACACCAAACCCTTTGGCTGTGTGTATCAGAACACAGTGGAAAATCCTTCAGGAGATGGGAATACCAGACTACCTTACCTGACTCCATAGAAATCTGTATGCAGGTCAAGAATCAACAGTTAGAACTGGACATGGAACAACAGACTGCTTCCAAATAGGGAAATGAGTACGTCATGGCTGTATATTGTCACCCTGCTTATTTAACTTATATGAAGAGTACATTATGTGAAATGCAGGAGACCTTGGTTTGATCCATGGTTTAGAAAGATCCCCTGGAGAAGGGCAAGGCTACCCACTCCAGTAATCTGGCTTGGAGAAATCCATTGACTGTATACTCCATGGGGTCACAAAGAGTCAGACAAGGCTGAGTGACTTTCACTATCAGGAATCCCATGGTGGGAGAATGGACATGTATTAAAGCAAGAGAAGTAATTCTAATCCTCTTTTTAATGCATTTACCCATTTTCTTTGTGTGTGTGTGGGTATGTGTGTGTAGTATAATTATCCAATAAACAGAGTTCAGAAATGTATAGAAAAGATGGCCAGCAAATTAAGCGAGTTAATAGAAATGTCATGAGGTATAATAATAAAATCAAGGTAGCCATGGGAGGTTAATAAAAAGTACAGTTTTAGGCATTTGGAAAGCTTGCCTGAAGATTCAGTAATGAGCAGGTATAAATACATTGAAAAAATATTGAAGAGAAACCAGTAGTACATCAATGTTTGGTAGATAAATGAAATCAGTGATTAGAAAGAGGATATGGAGATTTGGGAGAATGGCATTGAAACATGTATAATATCATGTATGAAACGAATTGCCAGTCCAGGTTCAATGCACGATACTGGATGCTTGGGGCTGGTGCACTGGGATGACCCAGAGGGAGGGTATGGGGAGGGAGGAGGGAGGAAGGTTCAGGATGGGGAACACAGGTATACCTGTGGCGGATTCATTTCGATATTTGGCAAAACTAATACAATATTGTAAAGTTTAAAAATAAAATAAAATAAAAAGAAAGAGGATATGAAGTCATGTGGCAATATTTCTCTCAAATTATCAACCAGACCTACTTGTGAATTAACCCAGAGTCTCATCCAATTTTGATTCATTTCTTCCAGGCTCAGCATAAAATATATCCTCTTTATGTTCAAGGTAAATCTGTCTTACAAATGTCCTAACACTGCAGTCACTTCCTCTGTTCTTTAACTCAACTTTGCAATTTTTTCTGTTTAATAGTTGATTCAAATAAGCTGAGCTAATAGGTGCTATTCCTTCAATACTCTTCTTTTTCAAGTGACTGTACATGAATATTTATTCTTTAAGTCATTGCAGCCTAAATGTTACCCAAACCACACAAATGCTATTGTTTACCATAATGTCTTTTGTAAACTCATAATTGCCAAATTCATCATATATGTTTCAGTTCAGTCCTTATTGATCACTTCTGCTTGCATTTACTACTTTGGAAGCCTAGAATCCACAATAAAATCTTTGAATTAAGCCTTTATTGCTCTTATCTCTGTGACACACTTGGAAACACAGTACTTTGTTTCAAACCCTATTGATTATATATCCCTCTGCATTTCTTTGTGTTTTAGCACAGGCTCTACTTACCACTGACTTTAACTCATCCCCTCTCCCTGCCTCCATCCTTCTCTTTTTAGGTTTCCTGCTTCTAAATGGCAGCTCATTTTTGTCTCAAAGAAGACAGTCCATAGCCCTTCATGATCTGGTCCCTTCTGCTTTGCATCTACATCTCCACCTAAATTCCACACCAACTGATTACTACCACCATCACTCTCTCCCCAAGATATCAAATCCAGTAACAGTTAAGTTCTTAGTTCTTCTTTCACTTCCTAAACTCTTTTTGTTTTGCCAGGTGATATTTTGTATGCAATATATTTCCTATATTTGTTCTACAAAATGATACTTTTTAATAATTAAATGTACTTATTTTTAATTGAAGAATAATTGGTCTACAATATTGTGTTGATTTCTGCTAATCATCAATACAAATTAGCCATAAGTATACCTATATCCCCTTCCTCTTGAACCTCCCTCCCACCTCCCACCCCATCCCACCCCTCTAGGTTGTCACAGAGCCCTGGTTTGAGTTCCCTGAGCCACACAGCAAATTCACACTTGCTACATATTTTACATACGGTAGTTTTTCATCAACAGATTTATCCGAAATACCAAGTCTCTTTTTGAGCTACGGTAGGTGCCTCTTCTTATAAAACAGGCTGTTAAAAATGCACTTATTGGAGAGAACAATATGGTGGAGGAGTAGGTGGATATGGAGTACATCTGTCTCCATTAATACACCAGGAATACACCTTCAGACCCAGAAGTGCATGCAGAACACCAGCTGAGAGTAGACAGGAGTACCTGCCCAGGAGTAAAGAATATATAGAACCATGAAAAACTCAGTAGTAGGAAGGAACTAGAGAGAAAAACATGAGAGTTACTAGGACTGGACTTGCCCTTGGTGGGTGGGGGAACTGGAGCAGGGGTCTGATCCCCACATTGGGGTAATTGTCTGAGTCAGAGGAGAAACAGTCAAGGCTGAAAGTGAAACAGCTGATCTGTAGCAGCCTAAATGGAATGAGAATCAGACAGTCTTTGCCATAGCTATACGTACCCCAGACAGGGACACAGGTCCCCTAGAAGGCACAGTGGCTGGGAGCTGGAGTTTAGGGATTGTGGAGCAATCCCAGGGCTAGGGCTGCTGTTGACTGCAGAGAAAGGGACTGAGGGGATGTGAGGGAGGAGACTGTGGTGGGAAATGCCTGTGGAGGAAAGCCAGGCAGCCATGGAAGCAAGGCGATACTGCTGAGTCATCTGCAGGTGGTGGCACCATCATTATAACCTCTTCTCTCCCTACATGCCAGCAGCAGCAGCAGCTGAACAGTAGAAAGGCTGGCCCATCAAGCACCTGACGAACAGAACTACAGAGTAGGACCTCAGGCAGTGAGACCCTTTAAGTACCTGATGAGCTGAACAACAAAGAAGGACCCCAGGCGAGGGAGCCCTCTAAGTGCCTGAACAGGTGGAGCTACGGAGAAAGATTAACTAAAGAGGCTTTCTGATCGCCAGCTATCAGAGGCTCAAAAAAAGACTCTAATAGGGCCATAACTCCTGGGGCTGAGGCCATCCATGTCCCTGTGCGATTGGTGCAGCCAGGGTCCCCGTGACCCAAGCAGCTGCACCACCTTCACGCTCAACATTCACGGGGCAGAGCTGCCACAGTGAAAAAAAAAAAAAAAAGTTTTGCATCTATGCATACAGGGTCACTTCGGTCATATTCAGCTCTTTGTGACTCTGTGGACTGTGGCCTGCCAGGATTCTCTGCCATAGGGGTTTGCCAGGCAAGAATACTGGAGTGTACTGGCCAATACTGGTTGTCACATCCTTCTAGAGCACTATATCTACTACTTCCCAATCCACCAACTCCCCTGAGTACCTGGTGCTGCCAGAACCACTGTGACCCAAGCAGCTGCACCACCTCCACAACTGGCCCTCACTGGGGCAGACCCAAGTCCTCCAGGGCAGCCTCAGGAGCAAACCACTGTGGATGACCCCGCATGCAGAGGTGGAAATAAAACCACAATTAAAACCCAGGGGCAGTGCATCTAAAGAAGACTTCAAACCTTCCCACCAGTTGTCCAAGCTGCAGATTAAATCCACACGATCAACTACGCAGACTTTGTGTATTCGGAATATATAAAAGGACAATAAGAGCTCCCACAAAAGAAAACACAGTAGTTTTGATAGCTGTGGACATTGGAGACAGAACACACAGGAATAGGACCAGATTAGAATCTGAGCTGCCCACATAGCAGGTCCAGAGTCCAGCACAGTGTTGAAAGGCATTTTAGGAAGTTGAGGTGAACTGTGACTCCCAGTGAAGGAAAGCATCCTGACAGCAGTGACTCAAGAAAAACATTTATTATTCTTATGGTTTGACTTGTTCTGAAGTTTCCTTTGGATTTTTTTTTGTTTTCTTTTCTATTTATTTTTCCTACCCCCTCCCCGACCCTCATTGTAGTTGTCAATTTTATTGGCACTATGAAATCTAATTAGGCTTTTGAGTTTTATTTTTTTATCACACTTTTTATTGTTGTTATAAATTTCTACCTCTACTTCCGGCTTTTGCAGTTCTGTGAAGCTTTCCTTTTTTTATTTTGCTTCTTTCCTCTTTTTTTTTTCTCTTTATTTAAACCTATTATTATTTTTACAACATTTATACCTTTGTTGGCTTTTCCTACTGTTCTTTTCCCCTTGCAGTTAATCTTTAATGTACATAAATCTTCTTTATCTACCCCTATTTTGCATATCTATTCTTGCTTTCTTTTCTTTCTTTCCTTTCTTCTCAACATATTTGTTAGTTTTGTTTTCATTGCTTTATTCCCTGGTTGAGACCTTGCTTTAGTTTTGTTTTCCAGTTTGTGCTTAGTTAGTTTTGTTCTTAACTGGCAGATATATTTTTTGGTTTCCCTTGTTCATCGGGTCCTATTGTACCTTAATTTGATGCACTGTGTTGGTTTTGCTTATGGATGTATATGTGTATATCCCATTATTTTAATTGTTATTTGCCTGATTTCGTAACTGCCATTCATCTGGGGTTCATCTTTGGCTTCTCGTTTTTGGGTATGTGTTTTAATCTCACTTAATGCCATAACAAACCACTTGTGGGATCTTCGTTTCTGAACAGAGATCAAGACCTGAGCCTTTGGAGTGGGAGCATTGACTCCAAGACCCTAGATTACCAGAGAAATAACCCTAGGGAGTATCAAATAGAGAAAACTCACACAAAGTAAACCACTCGAATACAAGACCAGCATCACCCAACCACCAGCAGCACCCTGTATCTAAACAACAAATAAAACAAAAATACAAACCTAATCATCAACAGACAAGATTACACCTCACTCAGCCTTGCCCATCAGAGGAAAAACAAACAAACAAATAAACAAAACAGCATAAATCTCACCCTATATGAAGCTTACACAAACCACTGCACCAACCTTAGGGGTGTAGAAACCAAAAGGAAGAAAGAATCCAACCCTGAAGCCTGAGAAAAGGAGATCTGAAACACAATGTTTAAAAAAAATAATAATGAAGAGGCAAAGAAACACTGCACAAATGAAGGAACAAACTAGAAATATAGACGTCCAAATAAATGAAGAGGAAATAGGCAAACTACCTGAAAAAGAATTCAGAATAATGATAGTAAAGATGAAAACAGAATGAAGAAAATGCACGAATCAATTAACAAAGACCTAGACGAATTAAAGAATAAACATACAGAGACAAACAACAAAATTACTGAAATTAAAAATACTCTAGAAGGAATCAATAACAGAATATCTGAAGCAGAAGAACGATTCAGTGAGCTGGAAGACAAAATGGTGGAAATAACTTCTGAAAAGCAGAGTAAAGTAAAAGGAATGCAAAGAACAGAGGATAGTCTCAGAGACCTCTGGGATAATATCAAACATACCAACATTAGAATTATAGAGGTCCCAGAAGAAAAAGAGAAAAAGAAAGGTTATGAGAAAAATTTTGAAGAGATTATAGCTGAAAATTTCGCCAACGTGGAAATGGAAATAGTCAATCAAATCCAAGAGCCACAAAGAGTCCCTCACAGGATAGACCCAAGGAGAAACACACCAAGACATGTACTAATCAAACTAACAAAGATTAAACACAAAGAAAGAATATTAAATGCAGCAAGGGAAAAGCAACAAGTAATACACAAGGGAAACCCCATACAGTTAACAGCTGATCTTTCAACAGAAACTTTGCAGGCCAGAGTGAATGGCAGGATATATTTAAAGTACTGAAAGGGAAAAATCTACAACCCAGATTACTGTACCCAGCAAGAATCTCATTCAAAATTGATGGAGAAATCAAAAGCTTTTCAGACAGGCAAAAGTTAAGAGAACTCAGTAACAACAAACCAGCTTTACAACATATGTTAAAGGGCATATTGTTAAGAAATACAAGAGATGAAAAAGATCTACAAAATCAAACCCCAAACAATTAAGAAAATGGCAATAAGAGCATATATATCAATAATTACTTTAAATGTAAATGGATTAAATACTCCAACCAAAAGACACAGATTGCCTGAATGGATACAAAAACTAGACAACTATGTATGCTGTCCACAAGAAACACACTTCAGACCTAAAGACACATACAGACTGAAAGTGAGAGGATGGAAACATATATTCCATTCAAATGGAAAGCAAAAGAAAGCTGGAATATCAATCCTCATATTAGACAAAATAGATCTTAAAATAAAGAATATTACAAGAGATAAGAAAGGACACTACATAATGACTGAGGATCAATCCAAGAGGAAGACATAGTAATTGTAAATATCTATGCACCCAACACGGAGAAGGCAATAGCACCCCACTCCAGTACTCTTGCCTGGAACATCCCATGGATGGAGGAGCCTGGAAGGCTGCAGTCCATTGGGGTCGCTAAGAGTTGGACATGACTGAGCGACTTCACTTTCACTTTTCATTTTCATGCATTGGAGAAGGAAATGGCAACCCACTCCAGTGTTCTTGCCTGGAGAATCCCAGGGACAGGGGAGCCTGGTGGGCTGCCGTCTATGGGGTCGCACAGAGTCGGACATGACTGAAGCAACTTAGCAGCAGCAGCATGCACCCAACATAGGAACACCTAAATACATAAGACAAACACTAACAGACATAAAAAGAGAAATTGACAGTAATACAATAATAGTAATAGACTCACCCACTCACAGCAATTGACAGATCATCAAAACAGAAAATTAATAAGGAAACACAAGTCTTAAATGATACACTAGATGAAATAGATCTCATTGATATCTTCAGGACATTCCATCCAAATGCAGAAGAACACACCTTCTCAAGTGCATATAGAACATTCTCCAGGATAGACCATATCGTGGGTCACAAAGCAAACCTCAGTAAATGTAAAAAAAAATTGAAATTATATCAAGCATCTTCTCCATCTACAACATTATGAGACTAGATATCAATTACATGAAAAAAGCTGTAAGAAACACAAACACATGGAAATTAAACACTATGTTTCTAAATAACCAAGAGGTTACTAAAGAAATCAAAAGGGAAATCAAAAAATTTCTAGAAACAAATGACAATGAAAACATGATAACTCAAAACCTATAGGATACAGCAAAAGCAGCTCTAAGACAGAAGTATACAGAATACAATCCTACCTCAAGAAACAAGAAAAATATCAAATAGACAACCTAACTTTACACCTAAAACAACTGGAAAAAGAAGAACACCCCCCCCAAATTAGAAGAAGGAAATAAATCATAAAGATCAGAGCAAAAATAAGAGAAAAAGCAATGGAAGAAACAATAGTAAAGATTAATAAAATGAAAGCTGGTTCTTTGAGAAGATAAAATTGACAAGCCTTTAGCCACACTCATCAAGAAAAAAAGAGAGAAGAATCAGATTAAGAAAATTAGAAATGAAAAAGGAGAGGTTACAACAGACAATACAGAAATACAAAGGCTTATAAGAGACTATTATGAACAACTATATGGCAATAAAATGGATAACCTTGAAGAAATGGACAGATTCTTAGAAAAGTTCAATCTTCAAAGCCTGAACCAGGAAGCAATAGAAATTACGAACAACCAAATTACAAGCACTGAAATTGATGCTGTGATAAAAAAAAATCTCCCAAAAAACTAAAGCCCAGGATCAGATGGCTTCACAGGAAAATTCTATCAAACATTTAGAGAAGAGCTAATGCCTATCCTTCTAAAACTCTTCCAAAAAATTGCAGAGAAAGGAATACTTCCAAACTCATTCTATGAGGCCACCATCACCTGATACCAAAGCCAAAACAACACACAAAAAAGAAAACTACAGGCCAATACCACTGACGAACACAGATGCAAAAATCCTCAACAAAATTTTAGCAAACAATTCAGCAACACATCAAAAATTCATACACCATGATCAAGCTGGGGTTATTCAAAGAATGAAAGGATTCTTCAAAATACACAAATCAATCAATGTGATACACCATGTTAATACATTGAAAGATAAAAACCATATGATAATCTCAATAGATGCAGAAAAAGCCTTTGACAAAATTCAGCACCTATTTATGATTAAAACTCTTCAAAAAATGGTCATAGAAGGGACCTAACTCAACACAGTAAAGGCCATATATGATACTGCAGCTGCTTCTAAGTCGCTTTAGTCATGTCAGACTCTGTGCGACCCCATAGATGGCAGCCTGCCAGGCTCCCCCGTGCCTGGGATTCTCCAGGCAAGAACACTGGAGTGGGTTGCCATTTCCTTCTCCAATGCATGAAAGTGAAAAGCGAAAGTCAAATTGCTCAGTCGTGTCCAACTCTTAGCAGCCCCACGGACTGCAGCCTACCAGGCTCCTCCATCCATAGGATTTTCCAGGCAAGAGTACTGGAGTGGGTTACCATTGCCTTCTCCCATATATGATAAGCCTACAGCAAACATTATTCTCATAGTTTAAAAACTGAAAGCACTCCCTCTAAGATCAGGAGCAAGACAAGGGTGTCCATTTTTATCACTATTATTCAACATAGTTTTGGAAGTCCTAGCTATAGCAATCAGAGAAGAAAAAGAAATAAGAGGAATCCAGATCAGAAAGAATAATTAAAGCTCTCACTGTTTGCAGATGACATGATACTGTACATTGAAAACCCTAAAGATACTATCAGAAAATTACTAGAGCTAATCAGCGAATTTAGCAAAGTCACAGGATACAAAATCAATACACAGAAATCACTTGCATTTCTATATAAACAATCAGAAAGAGAAATTAAGGAATCAAACCCATTCACCATTGCAACAAAAAGAATTAAATATCTAGGAATAAACTTATCTAAGGAGACAAAAGAACTATACACGGAAAATTATAAGGCACTGCTGAAAGAAATAAAAGATGACAAAAAAAGATCTAAATGTAAGACCAGAAACTATAAAATTCTGAAAGGAAAACTTAGGCAGAACATTTGATGACATAAATCAAAGCAAGATCCTCTATGACACACCTCCTAGAGTAATGGAAATAAAAACAAAAGTAAACAAGTGGGACCATATTAAACTTAAAAGCTTTTGCACAGCAAAGGAAACTATAAGCAAGGTGAAAAGACATCACACAGAATGGGAGAAAATAATAGTAAATGAAACAGCTGCCAAAGAATTAATTTCCAAAATATACAAGGAGCTCATACAACTCAATCAAAAAGTGGGGAAAAGACCTAAACAGACATTTTTCCAAAGAAGACATACAGATGGCTAACAAACACAAGAAAAGGTCCTCAATATCACTCATTATTAGAGAAATGCAAATCAAAACTACCATGAGATATCACCTCACACCTGTCAGAATGGCCATCATCAAAAAGTCTACAAACAATAAATACCGGAGAGGGTATAGAGAAAAGGGAATGCTCTTGTATTTTTGGTGGGGATGTAAACTGACCCAGCCACTATGAAAGACAGTATAGAGATTCCTTAAAAAACTAGGAATAAAACCTCCACATGATCCAGCAATCCCACTCCTAGGCATATACCCTGAGGTAACCAAAATTGAAAAAGATACATGTATCCCATTGTTCATTGCAGCACTATTTAAAATAGCTAGAACATGGAAGCATCCTAGATGTCCATCGACAGATGAATGGATAAAAAAGTTGTAACAGTTATGCACAATGGTATGTTAGTTATAGAAAGGAATGAATTTGAGTCAGTTCTAAAGAGGTGGATGAACCTAGACCCTATTATACAGAGTGGAGTAAGTCAGAAAGAGAAAGATAAATATTATATACTAATGCATATATACAGATTCTAGAAAAATGGTACTGAAGAATTTATTTGCAGGGCAGCAGTGGAGAAACAAGACATAGAGAATAGACTTATGGACACTGGGAGAGGGGAGGAGAGGGTGAGATGTATGGAGAGAGTAACATGGAAACTTACATTACCATATGTAAAATAGATAGCCCACAGGAATTTGCTGTATGGCTCAGGAAACTTAAACAGTGGCTCTGTAACAACCTAGAGGGGTGGGATGGGGAGGGAGATGGGAGGGAATTTCAAAAGGGAGGGGATATATGTATGACTACAGCTGAGGTTTGACAGAAAAGGCCAATTCATATTGAAGTTTGACAGAAAACAACAAACTTCTGTAAACCAATTATCCTTCAATTAAAAAAATCAATAAATTTTTAAAAATGTACTTATTATATGCTTTTGAATTCAGTAGCTCCATTAACAATAAGGGATCTTATGAAAGTTGATTATTTTAAATTTTTAAGATAAAATTATAAGTGCCTTGAGGGAAATACTGCTCTATTAGATCTATTAGTATTCTAAGCATAACAAAGTATGAAAAATATAGCCAGCACATCTGCTTTAAATGCTGAATATATAAAAACAATACAAAATAACACTGAAAATACAGTCAAAAATATTCAGTTGAATTACCAATATATTGATATGTTAATTTAATCTATTTGAGATGACCACCATTGGGGAGTATAAGATGTCTGATGTGTACTTAGGGAAGTAATTTCAGATGTACACCTAAGTCAGACAGTATTTAAATTGCTTAGTTAAGAAAAAGCCACTGTCATTGCATGTGCCTGCTTTTCTGTGAGAACAAAAGACTCTAAAATCTCAGGGCTAAACAATGTGCTTTATTTCTTATCTATGGTATGTGTTTGCACCTGCAGATCAGCTGTGACTCAGCTCCACATATCTTCTTCATGATGCCATAGGTAAAGAAGTCCCTATTACAGTCATGCTAGCTTCATGGCTTCTCTTGTGGCTCAGCTGGTGAAGAATCTGCCTGCAATGCGGGAGAACTTGGTTCAATCCCTGGGTTGGGAAGGAAAGGCTATCTATCCCAGTATTCTGGCCTGGAGAATTCCATGGACTGTATGGTCCATGGGGTTTCAAAGAGTCAGACAGGACTGAGCAACTTTCACTTTCACTTAACTTCATGGCAGAAGGAAAGCCCAAGAGAAGTAACATGTGATTCTTCTTGAAGCTTGATTTCAGTACAGTGTATATTACATTTTCTTATCTTTCCATAGCCAGAGAGAGTCAGATCATCAGTTGGGTTTAGTTGCTTAAACCTTCTACTGGAACCACCACACTTCACATGGAAATGAGCCATGAGTATAACCTCTTAAAGGGAGGCGAGATAAATATTTGTGAAAAACTATACATAGGCAATGAGAAATATAGTAAGAAATTAATAGAGGGAGTTAAGAAAAAAATATCCTTAATATTTGGTATTGCTGGCCTTATAAGCCAGCAAGGATATATTTTAACTAATTGTTAATGTGTTGGAAGAGAAAAAAAATGCAAGGGAAAATCTGCAAAGAGTCAACATCAGAGCAAAGAAAAGACCTTCTTCCAAGAAGTCAGTGAATGTGAAGAAGCTGTTGACTGGAGTATTTGGTTGGAACTTCAATATACTTTGAGGTGACAGGGGTTGAAAGAGGTCCACAATGAATTTTATCAAGGATAAAATAATTTTACCAAGCATAAAAATTAGTAGCAAATAAGAGAGAGGCATGCATTATAAATTGGAGAGAAAAAGTATATAATTCATCAAATACTATAATTGAACAAAAATAAGATAATGTGGATAAAATTAGTGTCTTTACTTTATTACTAATTTATGCAACTTCAAAGTTTTCATTGAAACAACTTCAAGGGATTTTATAACAGATAAATAATAAAGGATAGTTTTAGAGAGGGCTCAAGCTTTAAAAGGAGCTGGTAAGCAGGGCAAGAGTCAATAAGACTGGAGAATAATGATTTTTCTGACTATATAAAAAGGCAAAATGTGAGAGAAAAGCACAGTCATCTGGTGGCATTAATCAATGCATTCCCTTGACAGGGTCCAACTGAATCATCCAGAAGGTAAATAAATCAATGGTTGATTTTGTGAACACATATTTTGTTAAACAGTGGTTCTGGTAGTTCTAAGATATGGGAGCTTGTGACCATAACAGGGAAAAATGACTAATAAGAAGAACTGGAGATAAAGTGATATTCAAGCAAAGAAGGTTAGATTAGTATGTGAGAAGAAAAGTAGGATGTGGAAGAAGGGTGATTAATCTGGAGAAGGTCAGTGTGATGCAGTCACAAAAGGACATTACTTACATGATTGATGTGAACTGCACAAAAGAACACGTATATTCTTTTCTGTCCAGTATTTATCTCTTTATGAGCCCTGGAATAATAAGTGTGCTGCTGCTGCTAAGTCACTTCGGTCGTGTGCGACCCCATAGACAGCAGCCCACCAGGCTCCGCTGTCCCTGAGATTCTACCGGAAAGAACACTGGAGTGGGTTGCCATTTCCTTCTCCAATCCATGACAGTGAAAGTGAAGTTGCTCAGTCATGTCCGACTCTTCAGGAACCCTTGGACTGCAGCCTACTAGGCTCCTCCATCCATGGGATTTTCCAGGCAAAGGTATTGTCTTGATAACTGTGGCTTTGTAGTAGAGCCTGCAGTCAGGTAAGGTTGATTCCTCCAGTTCCATTCTTCTTTCTCAAGATCACTTTGGCTATTTGAGGTTTTTTTGTATTTCCATACAAATTGTGAAATTATTTGTTCTAGCTCTGTGAAGAATACTGTTGGTAGCTTGATAGGGATTGCATTGAATCTATAAATTGCTTTGGGTAGTATACTCATTTTCACTCTATTGATTCTTCCAATCCATGAACATGGTATATTTCTCCATCTGTTAGTGTCCTCTTTGATTTCTTTCACCAGTGTTTTATAGTTTTCTATATATAGGTCTTTAGATTCTTTAGGTAGATATATTCCTAAGTATTTTATTCTTTCCGTTGCAATGGTGAATGGAATTGTTTCCTTAATTTCTCTTTCTGTTTTCTCATTATTAGTGTATAGGAATGCAAGGGATTTCTGTGTGTTGATTTTATATCCTGCAACTTTACTATAGTCATTGATTAGTTCTAGTAGTTTTCTGGTGGAATCTTTAGGGTATTCTATGTAGAGGATCATGTCATCTGCAAATAGTGAGAGTTTTACTTCTTCTTTTCCAGTTTGGATTCCTTTTATTTCTTTTTCTGCTCTGACTGCTGTGGCCAAAATTTCCAAAACTATGTTGAATAGTAATGGTGAAAGTGGGCACCCTTGTCTTGTTCCTGACTTTAGAGGAAATGCTTTCAATTTTCACCACTGAGGATAATGTTTGCTATGGGTTTGTCATATATAGCTTTGATTATGTTGAGGTATGTTCCTTCTATTCCTGCTTTCTGGAGAGTTTTGATCATAAATGGATGTTGAATTTTGTCAAAGGCTTTCTCTGCATCTATTGAGATAATCATATGGTTTTTATTTTTCAATTTGTTAATGTGGTGTATTACATTGATTGATGTGCGGATATTGAAGAATCCTTGCATCCCTGGGATAAAGCCCACTTGGTCATGGTGTATGATCTTTTTAATGTGTTGTTGGATTCTGATTGCTAGAATTTTGTTAAGGATTTTTGCATCTATGTTCATCAGTGATATTGGCCTGTAGTTTTCTTTTTTTGTGGGATCTTTGTCAGGTTTTGGTATTAGGGTGATGGTGGCCACATAGAATGAGTTTAGAAGTTTACCTTTCTCTGCAATTTTCTGGAAGAGGTCAAGACAGTATGGTACTGGCACAAAGACAGAAATATAGATCAATGGAACAAAATAGAAAGCCCAGAGATAAATCCATGCACATATGGACACCTTATCTTTGACAAAGGAGGCAAGAATATACAATGGATTAAAGACAATCTCTTTAACAAATGGTGCTGGGAAATCTGGTCAACCACTTGTAAAAGGATGAAACTAGAACACTTTCTAACACCATACACAAAAATAAACTCAAAATGGATTAAAGATCTCAACATAAGACCAGAAACTATAAAACTCCTAGAGGAGAACATAGGCAAAACACTCTCTGACATACATCACAGCAGGATCCTCTATGACCCACCTCCCAGAATATTGGAAATAAAAGCAAAAATAAACAAATGGGACCTAATTAACCTTAAAAGCTTCTGCACATCAAAGGAAACTATTAGCAAGGTGAAAAGACAGCCTTCAGAATGGGAGAAGATAACAGCAAATGAAGCAACTGAAAAACAACTAATCTCAAAAATATACAAGCAACTCCTATAGCTCAACTCCAGAAAAATAAATGACCCAATCAAAAAATGGGCCAAAGAATTAAATAGACATTTCTCCAAAGAAGACATACACATGGCTAACAAACACATGAAAAGATGCTCAACATCACTCATTATCAGAGAAATGCAAATCAAAACCACAGTGAGGTACCATTTCACACCAGTCAGAATGGCTGCGATCCAAAAGTCTACAAGTAATAAATGCTGGGGAGGATGTGGAGAAAAGGGAACCCTCTTACTCTGTTGGTGGGAATGCAAACTAGTACAGCCACTGTGGAGAACAGTGTGGAGATTCCTTAAAAAACTGGAAATAGAACTGCCTTATGATCCAGCAATCCCACTGCTGGGCATACACACTGAGGAAACCAGAAGGGAAAGAGACACGTGTACCCCAATGTTCATCGCAGCACTGTTTATAATAGCCAGGACATGGAAGCAAACTAGATGTCCATCAGCAGATGAATGGATAAGAAAGCTGTGGTACATATACAAGATGGAGTATTACTCAGCCATTAAAAAGAATACATTTGAATCTGTTCTAATTGAGGTGGATGAAACTGGAGCCTATTGTACAGAGTGAAGTAAGCCAGAAAGAAAAACACCAATACAGTATACTAATGCATATATATGGAATTTAGAAAGATGGTAACAATAACCCTGTGTACAAGACAGAAAAAGAGACACTGATGTATAGAACAGTGTTATGGACTCTGTGGGAGAGGGAGAGGGTGGGAAGATTTGGGAGAATGGCATTGAAACATGTAAAATATCATGTATGAAATGAGTTGCCAGTCCAGGTTTGATGCACGATACTGGATGCTTGGGGCTAAAGCACTGGGACAACCCAGAGGGAGGGTATGGGGAGGTAGGAGGGAGGAGGGTTCAGGATGGGGAACACATGTATACCTGTGGCAGATTCAATTTGATATTTGGCAAAACTAATACAATTTTGTAAAGTTTAAAAATAAAATAAAATTAAAAAAAAAAAAACAATTAAAAAAGAGAAAAAAATAATTTTGATAATAAATTAGAAAAAAAAAAAAAAAGAGTACTGGAGTGGGTTGCCATTGCCTTCTCCAGAATAATAAGTGTAGATAAAGAAATAAACATTCCAGTTTGAATGTAGATCACGATGGATTTGATGATTCAAACTTCGTTAATTGGACCCACTCATACCCAAATAATCCTTCCTTTAAAATAAATGTCATCACATTCAAACTATCACAGATAATCTAATGTGGAAATAGAAAATTTGTAAATGTATTAAAAGGAATTACAACAGCAGAATGGATAATAGAAGCTTAAATGCTACATCTTCCAGATGACATTTCCTTTTGATCATAAGTCTCAAAATAGTGTTTTAGTATTAAAAATATATGCATAATATTACATATGTGCTCAGTTTCTCAGTCATGTCCAACTCTTAGCAGCCCCATGGACTGTATGTAGCCTGCCAGGCTCCTCTGTCCATGGAATTTTCCAGGCAAGAATACTGGTGTGGGTTTCCATTTCCTACTCTAGAAATTTACATAAACATACATATATAACATGGGCTTCTCAGGTGACTCATTGGTAAAAAAAAAATTCATCTGCCAACACAGAAGCTGCAGGAGATGTAGGTTCAGTCCTTGGGTCCGGAAGATCCCCTGGAAGAGGAAAGGTCAACCCACTCCAGTATTTTTGCTGGGATAACCCCATGGACAGAGGAGTCAGGTGGGCTACAGTCCATGGTATCACAAAGAGTCAGACATGACTAAGCCTCAGCATACACACACACATATATAACATACAATCATAGTACATATTTATATAGTGCTTCCTATAAACTTAATCCTTTTAAAAAAACTTCACATGTCGTAACTAATGTTATAACCCCCATTTTCATAAGAATATACTGAGCACAAAGTCTTGCTGATGACAAAAAACACAAAATTTCCTACCTTAAATTCTTTCAGAAACAAAGCATGGTAGACAGTTAAGTTAACTAATTAAGAAACTAAATAACCACTTAAGTTACCTTTGCTGATTGTATATAATAAAGAGAGAAAGGTATTAGAAATGCTCATAAATAAAAATACAAAAATATAGATATGTATTAATATATAGAGATACAAACATAGTACACATCTCCATATTTAAACATATTATTCTTCATCTTCACTAAAATCTTCCTAAAAATCTCCACTGACTATAGTAATCTCAATAAATAATAGACTTTACACATCAGGAAAAAAAAAAAAAAAAAGGCTCTGAAATCTTCTCTTGAAAGGCCTGGCACTTTGGCCTCACCCTAGAGCATGTGTAGTTTCTACCGACTTCCCTAGTTTTCTGGTCTGTTCCATTATTTTATCCATGAACTTGAAAGTGAAAATGCCAGTCACTCAGTTGTGTTTGACTCTTTGTGACTGCATGGACTGAAGCCTGCCAGGCTCCTCTGTCCATGGAATTCTCCAGGCAAGAATACTGGAGTGGGTAGCCATTCCCTTCTCCAGGAGATCTTTCCAACCCAGGGAGGGAACCTGCTGCTGCTGCTGCTGCTGCTAAGTCGCTTCAGTCTTGTCCGACTCTGTGCAACCCCACAGATGGCAGCCCACCAGGCTCCCCCGTCTCTGGGATTCTCCAGGCAAGAACACTGGAGTGGGTTGCCATTTCCTTCTCCAATTCAGGAAAGTGAAAAGTGAAAGTGAAGTCACTGAGTCGTGTCCAACTCTTCGCAGCCCCATGGACTGCAGCCCACCAGGCTCCTCCGCCCATGGGATTTTCCAGACAACAGTACTGGAGTGGGGTGCCATTGCCTTCTCTGGGGAGGGAACCTAGGTATCCTAAATATCAATTAATTATAGATTTACAGAATAAGAGAAAAAAATCATTGATTTAATATTCTTTTTATCTTTCAGCATGAAATTTGTGGTTAAACTACTTTCACTCCAGGAAAGGAAAAACCAAATAACATGGGAGGGAGGAGGGAGGAGGGTTCAGGATGGGGAACACATGTATACCCATGGCGGATTCATTTTGATATTTGGCAAAACTAATACAGTTATGTAAAGTTTAAAAATAAAATAAAATTTAAAATAATAATAATAATAATAAAGCATAAGCCAAAAAACAAACAAACAAACAAAAAAAATAACTCTTTTTGATCTATTCCTGGTGTTGTTTCCAAATCTCAAAAAAAAAAAAAAAAAGTGGAGAGATAGCTCATGGTGGAAGGGGCATAGGATAGGGAAGAAGACATTGATTAATTTTTCAGTCTCCCAGTCCCAAGTGATAGAAAACTCATGGCTAACTCTTTAAACTCATATTTTGTTCATTCCAAAAGGAACAAGTTACATTTTGGTTATAGATTATGTGATTATGGGAGTTTCTAACTCACTTTAAGAGACCTGAATTTGTTCAGAAGAACAAATAAAAGTACATTTGTGTAGTGTTACTAATAGAATTTCCATTTAGCTAAAGCACAGGTTACCCAGACTGAATGATTAGGGAAGGTAGCTGATGATCAGCTTCCTATAGGAAGCATAGGCACAGCTTCCTATGCCATGAAGAATGTTTCTGATTTTGTCTTGAAAGTAAAGGGAAATACTAATAATTTTAAGTACTGGAAGGTTGGTAAGATAGAAAAGTTGAAATTGTAAGATTAAGAGCAGAGAAAACAAATAGTGGTCACTCAAGAAAAATTAAAAAAAAATTGGAAAGGGCAGCACTCTTATGGAAAGCAGGATCGGAAAAGTAGTGTATATTTGATAGATGTTAAAGAAATACAGTGTGCACCTTGGTGACCCATTAGATTCACAAAGTGGAGATAATTAGGAAAACACTAACATATTACTGGCCTCACAGAATAGTATGTTAATGCAAGCAGGCAGTATAGTAAAAGAAGCCAAATTTGGAGGAAGAGATGTCATTTTGATGTCAAAAATTTAGTTATTAATGTCCATTAAGATTCCAAAGGGTAATAATGCATTTGATTATACATTAGGGAAAACCTGTAATACTGTTAATTGGATTAGTTTAAGCAAGTAACCCCTGTAATTTAGAAGCAAAATTTAATATCATACTTTACTATATTTCATTTGACATTCTTTCAACAACTATAAAACCAGCAAAAGGCAACTACTCCCTAAAAGACTCTTTGTAAAAGAGGACAACAATATTTAATAAGTCACAGATCTTGTCCTTGAGGGGCTTTCCAAGCGGCATAGCGGTAAAGAACCTGCCTGCCAATGAAGGAGACATAAGAGACGAGGGTTCAATCCCTGGCTTGGGAAGATCCCTTACAGGAGGGCATGCCAATCCACAATCTATTCCAGTATTCTTGTCTAGAGAATCTCATGGTTAGAGATGACTGGTGGGCTACAGTCCATGGGGCTGCAAACAGTCAGGCACAACTGAAGCGACTTAGCATGCATGCTTGCCCTTGAGGCTATACTGCAGCCACAGTCTCTATTTTATAGGTGAGGCAACTTCCTCCAGGGATAGCAGAGGTTTATCAGTCTTAAGTGCTGTGTTGCCCTTTTAATAAACATATTGCTAAATGCAACAATAAAATACATACAAATTATTCTCTGCTTACCATTAACAATAACAATGATATCACGGAAGTCAATTTCTCCCCTAGCCTCCACTCTTCCTTCACACCTGTATATACCTTCATCACTTTTATTGATGTTGAGAATCTGCAGATTATTGTTGGCTAACATAGCGAACCGATCTGGAAAGTAAGCAAAGAGGAGGAAACGATATCAGTAATTGAAGGCAGAGTCCAGCATGCTCTAAATTGCTAAGTATTAAAATATGGTACTTGTCTGACACTATCCAACTTTTCATCAACAAACAAATTTCAATTTGAAAGTAAAATGTAATTTCATGACTTCGATTTTTCCACTCTACAACTGCCTTGTTACACCTTTTTGTGAAAATACATTCAAGAGTTTATTTCCACATAAAATGGTTAAGCTATTATTTTCCCCTTGGTACTCTGAATGCAGAAAAGATACACAAAAGAACAAAGCTGAGGGATTAGATACTACAGACAAGAAGATATTTTGACTGCAAATATATAGCAACTTGGGGATGGAAATGGGTTGGAGAATTGATTGAATATCCTTCCTCACACAATAATTAAACCAACAATTGCACATATCCTGAGGAGGAAGCTAAATATATAATAATATTCAAGTCAGGTAGAGGACATATAAAATGATCATATCAGATTTATTTGAAATATTTTTTTCTAAAGCCAAGATAATCCATTTTAGGAAGGAATAGATTAGACTTCGTTACTTTTATCTCAAGATTCCATTTTATGTGTGAGTGTATGCACATGCATATGTACAAAAATAGCTGTTATCAGGCATGCATTAGGTGATTGCTTGAAGTACTCTGGCTAGCCTAAACAGCATCTCAGCCTGACCGTATTTTCCATAATGCCTGGTCTTAAGTTTTACTCATCATGATTTTGTTGCAGTCTTAAGAATTTTTCCCTTGTTATCAAGTAAAGAACATTATTATATCCTGTTCTATTTTGAAACATGTTATAAAGGCAGTATCCTAAATTTCAGTAATTAATTCATCCATAGATAACATCAGACATGATGTTTGCTAAGTACTGTATTTGAGCACATGGGTGGATAAGAGAAACACATCCTTGACCCACTTGGACCTTTTGGTAAGGCAGAAATATCTTTAAGATACCCACCTATGAATATATACTGTTAAAGAGTACTTCTGGAGGCTCTTCCAGTATTTATTACTCTTCCCCTATTTGCTGGCTTAATAGACATGTTAGGACAAACAAAGTAGTCACATGAGAAAGTAGTCTCCCAGCATCCATCAACCTGGATCACTGAATGAATCCAATGGGTACAATGCTTGTCTCTCATCCTACAACCCATTTGACTTCACATGAGTAAGAAACTGCTGTAATATGAAGCCATTCATATTTCGTGTTCATTTTTCATAGCAATTCCTTAAGTCATAGTAGAAGTTTGGGCTTTAAATACAAATAAGGAAATTATTAGACTATATTAAAACAGGTAAGAATGTGGTAATTGATTGTCTAAAAGACAGGTAATAAGGAAAGAAAATTTGGAGATTCTGAAGCTGCCTCAGAGAGAAAACACCAATTATTAAGCTACATATATATAATTTTCCGTTCAGAAGGTTTAAACTTTCCCAAAATATCTATTTCATCTTTTGGTTGACCTTGAGATGACATACAAAAATGTTTATACAGATGCTTTTTCCTGGAAAATTTTCTCACCAAAGAAGAGACTGGAGAGAAAGAAAGGCAATTGGCGGGAAATACAATTTATAGTAAGGACTGGAGGAACTCAGAACTCCTAAAACTTCATGACATTCCAAAGCAAATTTAAAAAATATTCTATTCAAGTGTGTTGCTGGAAATTAGAATGAGACCTATACAAAATAGGTGTTAATGACCCAGCAACCACAATGGTGTTATCACTCACCTTGAGCCAGACATCCTAGAATGTGAAGTCAAATGGGCCTTAGGAAGCATCACTATGAACAAAGCTAGTGGAGGCGATGGAATTCCAGTTGAGCTATTTCAAATCCTGAAAGATGATGCTGTGAAAGTGCTGCACTCAATATGCCAGCAAATTTGGAAAACTCAGCAGTGGCCACAGGACTGATTCCAATCACAAAGAAAGGCAATTCCAAAGAATGCTCAAACTACCACACAATTGCACTCATCTCACATGCTAGTAAAGTAATGCTCAAAATTCTCCAAGAGAGGCTTCAACAGTACGTGAACTGTGAACGCCCAGATGTTCAAGCTGGATTTAGAAAAGGCAGAGGAACAAGAGATCAAATTGCCATTATCTGTTGGGTCATAGGAAAAGCAAGAGAATTTCAGAAAAACATCTACTTCTGCTTCACTGAATATGCTAAAGCTTTTGACTGTGTGGATCACAATAAACTATGGAAAATTCTTAAAGAGATGGGAATACCAGACCACCTTATCTGGCTCCATAGAAATCTGTATGCCGGTCAAGAAGCAACAGTTAGAACCAGACATGGAACAATGGACTGGTTCCAAATAGGGAAAGGAGTATGTCAAGGCTGTATATTGTCACCCTGCTTATTTAACTTACATGCAGAGTATATCAAGCAAAATGCTGAGCTGGATGAAGCACAAGCTAGAATCAAGATTGTGGGAGAAATATTAATAACCTCAGATATGCAGATGACACCACCCTTATGGCAGAAAACAACAAGGAACTAAAGAACCTCTTAATGAAAGTGAAAGAGGAGAATGAAAAAGCTGGTCTACAACTCAACATTCAACAAACTAAGATCATGGCATTTGGTCCCATCACTTCATGCCAAATAGTTGGGGAAACAATGGAAACAGTGACAGACTTTATTTTCTTGGGCTCCAAAATCACTGCAGATGATGACTGCAGCCATGAAATTAAAAGACGTTTGCTCCTTGGAAGAAAAGCTATGACCAACCTAGACAGCATATTAAAAGGCAGATACATTACTTTGCCAAGAAAGGGCCATCTAGTCAAAGCTATGGTTTCTATAGTAGTCATGTATGGATGTGAGAGTTGGACCATAAATAAAGCTGAATGCCATAGAATTGATGCTTTTGAACTGTAGAGTTGGAGAAGACTCTTTGAGAGTCCCTTGGACTGCAAGGAGATCAGACCATTCAGTCCTAAAGGAAATCAGTCCTGACTATTCATAGGAAGGACTGATGATGAAGCTAAAGCTCCAATACTTTGACCACCTGATGTAAAGAGCCTACTCATAAGAAAAGACCCTGATGCTGGGAAAGATTGATGGCAGGAGGAGAAAGGGATGGCAGAGGATGAGATGGTTGGATTACATTACTGACTCGATGGACGTGAGTCTGAGCAAGATCTGGAATTTGGTGATGGACACGGAAGCCTGGCATGCTGCAGTCCATGTGTTCATAAAGAGTCAGACACAACTGAGTGACTGAACTGAACTGAACAAAAGATATTTGAAGAAAGCACTACTTAAGTCATTAATGCGTAACTGGATATTGGGAGTATTTAACTATTAAAGATGATCTATTTATTTCATTTACAGACTTCCAAACATTCATTATTGCAGAAAGGAAATAAAGGAAATCATAATATTCAATAAGGTGCCTGCTTTATGTTTCTTTAAGCAGGTTATTTTATAACCATTTATAACCATTCAGTTGCTGTAGAATGAGAAGAAAAGGGGACTATTTTATAAGTCCCCTTTTCTTCTCATTCTACAGCAACTGAATGGTTTGTCACATCTACTCTTATGCCTTCAATCAATATTTTGATGATTCACAGTTTTTCTTCAGACCAGATGATCCCTGTGATTCCACAATTGTTTCAGTCATCTAGATATATACACTTAGAAGAACTGTAAATAATTCAATTTCGGTATGTGCAAAATTTGGTTATCTCCACCTAAAATTACTCCCCAACTCTGTCTTTAGAGGTCTTTACATTGAGCTAGATGCCGAAGGCAAATTCTTTGAATCATCTTTGATTTCTGCAGTACCCTCAATATGCATATCCAATTAAATCCATATCCTATCACTTCTCCCTTTATCACTTCTTAGCCTAAAATTTCCTTTTCCCTCAGCAATTATTTCCTTCAGATTTGAGCAACTCTCTTTGCCTGAAGCTTTGCCTTGACTCTCATCCAATTCGTTTTCCTCACTGAAACACTGTCCTTCTCAATACATATTAGTTCATGTCACTGTCTTAATTAAAACCCTCTAGTGATGTCACCTTTGGATAAATTCTAAAAGCCTCAATAGAGATGTCAAGGCCATGTTGAAATGGCTCAACCTTCTCTTCCAGATTCCTTTCCTATTAGTCTTTACTTACAAATCCTAGTTGTATTTATCTGTTATAAGTATTCTAGTTGCACTTATTTGTAAAGTTTAGTTATAATGAACTTAATTCAGTTCTGGAACATGCCACTCATGCTTTCACCTCTGAGCTACTGCATATGGTGTTCTCTCCATTTGAAAAGTCCCCACCAGTCTTTAGCTGGTTAATACCTTTTCATCTTTAAAGGTTGCTTTTTACTGTCAGCAGGCGTTTTGGATACTTCCCTCTGCCCTAACTGATTCAAGTGCTCTTTCCTTATCATCCTCTATCACCGCACTTTCCTTATCATATACCTCAACAATCTTGTCTTCACAATTTATCCACTGATACTTTTACTAGAGTACTAACATATTAAGGGCACTAGACTAGTTCATCTTTTTAACTATGAATCACCATCACTTAGGACAATAGATAAGTGCAAAATAACTGTTGAATGACTTTTTATTAATATACTGGGAGTAGATTTCATATTTTTTTCTGAGCAAGATGATTTTATCCACAGCTTTTGTTGCAAAAATGGTACTTTATTAGAAAATGTTCAAAGCATATAGGAAGTTTCAGAGATAGCTTTCAGAATGGTTAAGATTGAATGGGCAACTCTGATAATGTACCCTTCCATCAGGGTTGACACTAAAAGTCAACATATTCAACTTTCTAACAAAATGTGACACTATCACTTTACTACCTAAATGCTTGGATTCTCTTATGGATTTCTTTCAACAAACAACATGGAACATCTTCACTTCAAGTAGTCTGGAGAGTATTACTTCTGCATATTTGCCAAACAGCTGCTATCAAAAGCATGGTTAATAAATCAACATTTCCAAACCTTCATTGTTTCATATGGAGACTTTAAACTTTACTCCTGTGCCAAGTTAAGGCTTCAGAAAGTTATCTGGACACATTGCATTATTCTAAATCCCCATATATGTTCCATTCATGATTATAAATCTAAATTTATTTCATTGGTTTTGTTAAAAGAATTATACATATATAAAAATCTGAAGAATATTACTTCTTATAAATTCACTATAAATGTAAAAACTGTTCAATAATGAAATATGTGGCAAGTTTCTTAAATATTAAAAGATTAGAAAAGTGTGTCCATCTTCACAATTTCCCTACATCCCTTACATCCCAAAGTAAAAACAAATTTTACAACTTAAAAAAAAAAAAAAATTCTACATTGTTTTCCCTGAAACTCAGTGTTAAGTTTCTATGTTTAACTCATTCCCAAGAAATAACAACTCAATGAGAAGGAACAAGAAAAATAGACATTATTTACTGAGTTAAATAATATTACTGAGTTAAATATATTTACTGATATGAAGTTAATATTTCTTCATTCACTTAACAAATATTTATATGTCTGTTTTATTTAAAATTCTCAACATTGTTCAAAATGCATATAATAGGGGTGATATACATATACATACACACACATACTTATGGACCATAGAGAAGGTTGGACACAAAAGAATTGATGCTTTCTAAGCGTGATGCTGGAGAAAACTCTTGAGAGTCCCTTGGACAGCAAGGAGATCCAATGAGTCAATTCTACAGGAAATCAACCCTAAGTATTCATTAGAAGGACTGATGCTAAAGCTGAAGCTCCAATACTTTGGCCACCTGATGCAAAGAGCCAACTCATTGAAAAGACCCTGATGTTGAGAAAGACTGGAGCCACGAGGAGAAGGGGACAACAGAGGATGAGATGGTTGCATGGGATTATCGACTCAATGGACGTGAGTTTCAGCAAACTCTGGGAGAGAGTGAAGGACAGGGAAGTCTGTCATGCTGCAGTCTATGGGGTTACAAAGAATCAGACATGACTTAAGGACTGAATAACAATAGTGGCTAAATCATACTGTGTATAAGGCAGAAACCAGCATAACAGTGTAAAGTAATTACCCTCCAATTAAAAAATATTTCAAAAATTTTAAAAAAGGATATGATAATTTATTATTTAAGACTAAGAATATGAATTATGTACAGAACAGTTAGAAAAGCTGTTCAAAGCTTTCAGTTAAGTTAATTCAGTCACTCAATCCTGTCTGGCTCTTTGCGATCCCAGGGACTGTAGCACACCAGGCCTCCCTGTCCATCACCAACTCCCAGAGCCTATTCAAACTCATGTCCATCATGTCAGTGATGCCACCCAACCATCTCATCCTCTGTCATCCCCTTCTCCTGCCGCTTTCAATCTTTCCAAGCATCAGGGCTTTTTCTACTGAGTCAGTTCTTTGCATCAGGTTGCAAAGTATTGGAATTTCAGCTTCAGCATCGGTCCTTCCAATGAACAGTCAGGACTGATCTCCTTTATGATTGACTGGCTGTATCCCCTTGCAGTCCAAGGGACTCTCAAGAGTCTTCTCCAACACCACAGTTCAAAAGCCAAGGAAAGTGTGGAGCCATGATGGAAATCCAGCCTCACATCGTTTCACCATGGGGTACTGGGAAAATGTATAAGTATAGCATAGAAGCATCAGCCCTCCATCAGTAGTATACTTGACCATCAATCTTAGCTTTGAGGGATTCATTTTGATATTTGGCAAAACTAATACAATTATGTAAAGTTTAAAAATAAAATAAAATTAAAAAAATAAAAAATAAATTAAAAAATAAAAAAATCAAAAAACTCATTTTCAAAACCTTGTATAAGTAAAATGTGCCATATAAATACATATACTTGAAGCCTAAGATTAAGTAATCTGAAAATGTTTAGACAATGTCATTTAACTGCTATAAAAGTATTGCTTCCTTTATTATTGAGGGAAAAAAAGCAAAAAATATACAGTCTACTCATGCAATTTCATTAGTAAAATCTAAAGCAGTTATCTGAAAATAAACATATGTCTCATTGACTTATGACACTAGAAAAAAGTTTTAGTCAGTAACTAACAAGCAGTGAAAATGCCACACCCAGAGAAATTCTCTAAAATTAAAAAATAAATTGACAATAGTGATCATGAAATATTATCTGTACATATTCAAAAACAGAAACTATCTATTTTCTCTTCTTTATGCTGTAGAAGTTTCATTTCTTAGAAACATAAAACAAAGACATCCAAGATAGAAAGTACTGAATATTTTAAAAGACTCAATTATTTTGTACCTTTCTGCAATGCAGGTGCCATGAAAAATATTCTAAATTGAAAATACTCTCAATTCACAATGGTAAAATAGCATAATGTAAGGAAATTATGCATTCAATTCCAGATGTCATATTATTCTGGAATTTTAGCTCAGTCTGAATCAAAATCATGAAGACAATTGGAATGAATGTACTTTTCTCACAATTATCCATATGTATCTTACCATAATATTTAGAATATGTAGGTATCTTTGAAAGAACAGTGCCAGAAAAACTAATAGGACCCATTTAGATATATTTTCAGCTTACATATAATAAGCCTGTGGGATCAAGTCTGAATTATAAAATGTAGAATTTCAACAATAGATCAGGACAGATTCCTTTATTTATTCAGTATCCTTGAACTTGGGCTTTCCTGGTGGCTCAAATGGAAAGGAATCTGCCTGCAATGCAGGAGACCCCTGTTCGATTGAGGAAGATCCTCACTCAGGGAATGGCAACCCACCATCTAGTTTTCTTGCCTGGAGAATTCCACGGATGGAGAAGCTTGGCAGACTACATACAGTCCATGGGTCACAAAGAGTTGGACACAACTGAGTGACTATCATTTTCACATTCTTGAACTGTTTGTATATAAATTTTTCTTGACTGGAGCAGGGGTCAGGAAACTTTTTCTGTCATCTCCAGAAAGTAAGTATTGTGGGCCAAACCATCTGTGTCACAGTTGCTCAACTTTGTTCCAAAGCAGCCATAGACCATATGTAACAATTGGGTTTGGCTGCATCTCCATAACACCTTAATAAAACAGCAGAGGGGTTGAATTGAGCCTAGGGCCATAGTTTGCCAACCCCTAGTTTAGAGCTCTGATGTTCCCTAAACAATTGTTTGATACTTAGGGTCAATCCAATTGCTATATTTACTCAAGCAGACTCAGTCTTCTTAAAAAAATTGCAATATTGTTAGAACATATAACTTAGGGAGTTACCAAAATACTAACTGTCGGATATAGCGGTGACTTCCTCATTATGATATAACCAGCTGACGACAGGTGCGGGTGAGCTGCTGACTCGGCAAACCACTTCTGCATTCTCTCCTTGTTTGAACTCTTGAGGAGATACCACTTCTCTGAAAGTGAGTTTTTCTGTATAAGAAAGTAAAACAAACCAAAGAAGTATTATTGCTCATCCCCCTCAAAAACATATTTCAGAATTATTGTTTATGGATGCTGTAATAAAATAATTAGGTCAATCTAGATCATTTAAAACTTTACCAGACCATCTGATTCTCCTACCCGATAAATTCCCACCTCACTGAGAATAAAGTCCAAAGTCTTCACAGTGCTATACGAGGTCCTATATGAACTGGAGTCTATCTCATAATTTTTGATCCCGATTTTTCTTCTCTCCTCCTAATCTATACTCCAGGCAGTTCCTTGAACACTCCAGATTTGCTCTCATTCTGGGGCATTTGCACTCTCTTAAATTCCATCAAATTCTTGCCCAGTCTCCACATACAAAATAGTCATCACCCTTTATTTCTAAACTACTTAATTTCTTCCCTATAGGATTCTATAACATATATATCTAGCATTTATACATTAGTTTTAGCTTACTTTTTGTCTCCTGTTTCTACCTTCTAAAATGTTAGCACCAAGTGGCCAGTGACATTTTCTGTTTTAGTCACTAATGAGTCTTTAGGAATTAGAATATTGTCTGTCATATAGTAGACATCCATAAGTGTATCAAATGAATGCATGGATGTGGATATTTATGCTTAATGAGAAATTTTCACAAAGGTAATTCACTGTTCTTACTAAGAAAAAAAAATTACCTTTACAAATAAAACACCAGGAATTTTCCTTTGTATCATTTCAAATGACAGTTTTTTCCAGATACTAGTCTATGAAATGATGTTTTCAATTTAGTCTTTTGTAATTTATGAAATTAGTACAGCAAATGGGCATATACAATTATGTAAAGTTTAAAAAAATAAAATTAAAAAAAAGAAGTAAAACATCCTTCTTTGAGAAGTTTAGAAACTAACAGGAGGGAAAAAAAGGTCAAATCAGGACAAATGAGGACAACAATGTTCCAACAGATTGTCGTCATCTTAAGAGGAAGAATGGCTATGGTACTCTTCTGGCCCTTTTTACAACACAGCTGTAAGGAAGACATGACTTATGAGCTAGCATTCTAAAACTTTTATAGTTTTTTATTGGTATAAATGCTAACTACCACAAATTAACTGCACAGTAATATTCTAGGCACATTGTGCATGAATTAATGTAGTCCTCAAAGCAACTCTATGTATGATGTAAGTACTATTATTATACCCATTTTATAAATGGAAATTGAAAACAGAGAGGGTACCCAATTGCTCAGGGCCACAGAATTAAGTGATGGAACCTGGTTTCAAAACCAGGGAATCAATGATCTTCAGTTTTCCTAAACAGGTTGCTACTGCTACTGCTAAGTCATTTCAGTTGTGTCCGACTCTGTGCGATCCTACAGACGGCAGCCCACCAGGCTCCCCTGTCTCTGGGATTCTCCAGGCAAGAACACTGGAGTGTGTTGCCATTTCCTTCTCCAATGCATGAAAGTGAAAAGTGAAAGTGAAGTCGCTCAGTCCTGTCCGACTCTTAGCGACCCCATGGACTGCAGCCTACTAGGCTCCTCCATCCATGGGATTTTCCAGGCAAGAGTACTGGAGTGGGGTGCCATTGCCTTCTCCGCCTAAACAGGTTAAGGATTCCTACAAGTAGGAATGAGGAATTAATCAATTTCAAGTCATAAAATGAGGTCTAAGTGTAGAAAACCTTGTTAATGAAAACACCTGGAGCCAAGAATCTGGTTAGAAATTATTCTTCTTTATATGAGTTTTCAACTTTTTCTCTATCAAAAGTCTGTCAGCTGATCCTTCCCCAGTTCTCATTCTAGACTGCTCACTGCTGTCACACAGGATATTTTCTCTAGTCATGAGCTTTTAAAGTGAAAAAAGCATTCCCAATAAGTTCTGTAATGCTAAATAAACTGTTATCTATTACCTAACAGATTCTTAATGGCATCAGAAAACTAAAACATTTTCATCTCTATTATTTACCCAATAGAATTGACTCCATCTATATATTTATAATCCACTGTAACCTTTTATCTATCTTATTTTAGAGATTTACTATGGTAAAATATAAATAAGCTGATATATGTAAAAGTCTTATTATTACACTGTCCAGCACAAAGTTAGTTCTCAATGAGTACTAGCTTCTATTGTTAAGTGCATTTCAATTTGAATTTTTATAAGAATTTATAATTTCAATCAATAAAACATAAATACATGACTTACGGTAAATTTCCAAAACGACTGTAGCTTCTTGTGTCTGTCCTTTGGCATCTGTTGCTTGGCAACGATATATCCCTGCATCTTCTATATTTGCATTGTAGATGGTTAATCTTGATCTAATACCTTCCTTTTGCACTGATACCCTCTGTGTTGAAATTATCTTCTCCCCTTGAGGATTATACCAATCTATACTCTCAGGTTCACCAATTGCTGCAGAGAGCCATAGAAAAGAAATGCTTGAAAATATGTTTCAAGTGTTTGTTTTGATATTGGCATTTACTATTATGTAACAACTTTAACAATTTAGAAAAAAAACGTAAACAGAAGACTCAAAATCTGAAAATCTTACAAAATTGAAAGTAAACACAAATGCTAGCACACATGTTCATCCTTATTTATCCAACACTGAGGATTAAATCTCATCTGAGTAAGCAAAACCCATAGGAAATGGGTTTTCCAGTATGGTATTTAAGCTATGATAAGAGTAAACTTTGGGGCTTCCCAGACAACTCAGTGCTAAAGAATCCACCTGCAATGGAGGAGTCGAGGTTCAGTCCCTGGGTCAGGAAGATTCCCTGGAGGAGGGCATGGCAACCCACTCCAGTATTCTTGCCTGGAGAATCCCATGGACAGAGAAGCCCAGAGGGCTACAGTCCATAGGGTTGCAAACAGCCGGACACTACTGAAGCGACTTAGCACTTAAATAGTGTAAACTTCACCACAGTGATCTATGGATTATTATTATTATACCTAAGTACTGAAACTGGCTTGGCAACTGAGTCCAAATAACATTCAATTTGATAGACATGTGTGTGCCTGTTTGCATTCGACTCTTTAAGACCCCATGGACTGTAGCCCACCAGGCTCCTCTGTCTACGGTATTTCCCCGGGCAAGAATAATGGAGTGGGTTGCCATTTCCTTCTCCAGGGGCCCTTCCTAACCCAGTAACTGAAGCCGCATCTCCTGTGTCTCCTGCATTGGCAGGCAGATTGTTTACCCACTGAGCCATCTCTAGTAGACATAATCTAAATTGAAACACGATTATGAACATACTTTCATCTGCTCAATTCTTTCTGATAGAGTCAGGAAATAGCACTCTCCCTGCCATACAGCAGAGCTCATAAAAATGTAAATCTTCTATAAAATAAACTTTGGCTTTTGTTAACAGAATTTTGAATTAATCTCTCAAGTTGTTAAACTTGCATAGATAAGGCCAATGACTATTTTTCAAATGAATCCCTAATCTTCTCTTTTTCCAACTGAAATGAGTAATTTCATCAGTTGATTCTAAAACTGTTAACTATTTAATCATATGATAATTAGAATGTATTGAAACGATACTTATGGTGGTAGGCAATTACAGCCAAATCATTACAGGGTAAACATTTATTTAAGTTTTCCAATTCAGAATCTAGGTTATTATCCTCTTCGTAAAAGCTGAAGCTTCCCATGTTTACTTTTAGACACCAAAAGGATGTATTTCACCTAATTGCTTGTGAGATAATTTGTGGAAGCAGCATGTACTATTAACTTAAAAGTATCGGGGGAAAATGCATAAAGTTAACTAACATCTTTTGGGACCTTTTTGAAGAAAATTGTTCCCTCTCATTCTCTTTTTCCCCCAAAAATGGCTTTAGAAACAAATTATCTTCCTTCCTATATCAAATTAGACATGATGAAGAAAAAAGTATGAAAGAAATTTAGTTAAATCGTGAATGATCTTAGTTATGTTATATTCAGTTTTTCTAAACAGAGCCATAAAACCATAGTAGTTACAGGGTAACTCATCTGGGGGAGGTACTTGTTTTAATTCTCTCTTCTTCCATCATGAAGTTACAAAGGAATCATTTAAATGTGCATTACTTTAAATATGATAAATACAAAATCCTCATTTTACACAGTAAATTATATAGGATATTTATGTGAAATATTTTGGACATTTTAATTCTTAATGATATGGAA
Source organism: Bubalus kerabau (assembly GCF_029407905.1). NCBI lineage: Eukaryota > Metazoa > Chordata > Mammalia > Artiodactyla > Bovidae > Bubalus > Bubalus kerabau. The sequence continues at coordinate 61,869,751 of NC_073625.1, forward strand.
AAAATTCATTATCATGGAGAGTTTATTCTGGATTTTCATAGCGCAATCATAATTCTTTCTTTTTTTGGCAAATCCAATAAATAGTAATTCCAAATAAAAATGTCCATGTTATGTTGCTGATGATACTGGGTTAATGTGAAAATTAATAAGTAGAATTAAATTTATTTTCCTGAAAAGGTAACATAAAAATTCATACATGGGACACATTCGTGCTTATTTCTGTGAGGATATGACTGAGCTCCGTTGAGTCTTGGGTCCTGGGACCCTTTCACTGAAATGCTTGCACCTGAAAAAATGTCTCCTAGAGTAAAAGAATACAAAGAAACTATAAGAGACTAAAAATAACTGCAAGCACGTGCAGTTGCAGCAAATTGTGAACAAGATGCATAGAGGCCAAATTCCAACTGCTACCTTTGAGGGAGCAAAAGCAGGGTACTACCCATGACAGCTGCATAGTGTACCACCTAAGCTACCTCTCCACAGTGACCCAGTGATTCACACCTACTCTCAAACCATTTAAAGGACCAGCTCACCCCACCTCAGAGAGCAAGCAAGGAAACCTGTCACTCCTTTTCACATCCTAGTGTGTAGCAGAATTCAGGATAAAGCCCTGTCTGAATTTCTCATCTGGCCTCTTACCAATTTCTATTGATTAAAGAATCAAAAAACCCAGTTCCATAACATGAGCACCTTCTAGTTCAATCTGAAGACATAGTTTTAGATGTCTCAGTGCAGGAAATTTTAGAATCATATCAACATATCACCACTGTGATAGAAAAATATATACAAGTGTTCTGATTTGTATAGGTTTCCCACATCTTCATTTTTAGATTTTTTCTTTACTACTGAATTTAAAATAAATAAGGTTTCTTCCAGGACAACATTACAGCTCTTGGTTAATTTTCTTTATATAAATGGAAAAAAAGCGCTTTATTATTTTGCCTATTACTAAGAGCCAAACACTAACACTGGATGATGTTAATTCATACTCTTAAATTATGTGTTAATTTAATTTATGAATTATCTACAGAGGCAATACATCATATGATTTATATTATAAAGATAATGCAAATCCAAGAAAACAATACAATGGATTGTATTTTTAAGTTCATAAAGGTAATGCAAATCCAAGAATATAATAAAATTTGATTTTATTTTCAAATTCATTTTTTTAAACAATTTCAATTTTCTGTGATTTTGTGATACATTTGAGCTGGATGTGTGCATGTGTGCATTTGTACATATAAAGTATGGTTAAATTTAGAAACAAAGAGTTATATTTTATTCCAAAGCTGTGCTGACATAAAAAAAAAAATACTGAACCAATCTCTCCCCTACTTTCTGTCTTCCCATTTGCAAATATACAACAACATGTATCAACAGACGTATCAATTCAGACCTTTAAGAGGGCAAATTTATGAAGAATCATGGCCTTTATTAGAGATTCATATGAATTGATATGATTGTTAGATACATTATTATAATTGCTTCTATTTTTATTAATTGCAATAATGATTTACATAAGTCATGCTATTCTCAAGACAACTTTTATAATGCATTTTATGTCAGAAATACATATTTAATTCAGTTTTGAAATGCTAAATTATAATCATGAAAGAAAACAATTTTAAAATATATTAAAACACAATTTGGCACTACATGAATATTTTAAAACTTTATATATGAAGTCCTTTATGCATGAAAATTAATATTATGAATCTAAATAGCAGTAGAATGTGTTCATTTGTGAGTTTTACATATTGAATAAAAATTTGTTGCTGAAGTAGAACCATATAATTTCCCATAGCATTATGATATATGATATTTCTAAACAAATGATTCAATTATAACATATAAATTTATTCTAATATTACTATTTGAGGGAAATAAATTAATTTAAAAGTTATCATGCATACATTATATTTTATAAGCTATCTTCAAAATAATCTAGTTTGTTTGACAGTCAAGATTAGTAACTGGAAAGTAATAAATAAAATTCATAGTGCTTAATATGTAAAATGTGCTTATTAACACTTTTCCAATCACTATAAGTCCAATGATAATATACAATTTTATTTCTAGAGAACTGATATTTTAACTATGAAATTACTCAGTATATTATATAACTAACTGAAGAATGAAACAAGCTGTCTGAAAATATTTGTAGAAATACATACCTGTACATGTGAAGAATTTAGATTCACCCACACTAAGCTCTACTTTGCTAAGTGAAATTGTCACTTGAAGAAGAGCTGAAAGAAAATATTTGAGTAAAATTAATTTTGCTTTTAAACATAAATGCTAAAATATTAACACATCGTGTCTATATCACATGATCTAAACAGCAATTATTTATCCTCTTATGCTTTTATTACCTGTAAAGAGAAATGAAAGTTTACAAAACACAATCTAACAAATTATAACCATTATATCATTATACACTTTACAACCAGGGCAAATAAAAGATGTATTCAAGCTCTGTTGAAATTTTGAGAAAATTCATACTCAGACAACTGTTCCATATTCACAGGCTAGGCCTTATGTGTGCTACCAGATTGGGCAACAGCTACAGAAAAATTTTGCTCAATATTTGGAAACTTGCTTAAAAACAGTACACCCTACACTTCTATGACAATAATTAAAGCTTTAAGTTAGGTACGTTTTGACTAACTATTAAAATATTTCCATAAAAGAAGACAAAAATGCAGAAGAGAGGGGGTACTACATAAAGAGAGGGGAATAAACTTTTTCCTTTTTTTTCCCACAATATAAATAAGTTAATTGAAGTAACCAGAGCAATGGTAATAAAATAGAGAAGATATTCAAAAAGTTTATTGTTATATTTGGAATAAAACAGCTGAATATTCTAACATCAGAAGATAATTAAAATTATGTTTTAACATAAATTAAAAGATTTATGTTTCTAATAATATGTCAAGACAGTGTGACCATGCCCTAAAACACTATTCCACTATCCTTTGCTCCAATAAATGCATAGCTAACCTTTTCAGAAAAAGAACTGACTCCAAAAAGACCCTGATGCTGTGAAAGATTGAAACACTGAAGGCAGGAGAAGGGGGTGACAGAGAATGAGATGGTTGGATGGCATCACTGACTGGATAAACATGAGTTTGAACAAATTCCAGCAGTTGGTGATGGACAGGGAAGCCTGGTGTGCTGCAGTCCATGGGTTCCCAAAGAGTTAGACACGACTGAACTGAACTGAACCTTTTCAGAAAAGTAATGGTGCTTCAGGGAAAAAAAAATAATGAGAAATCTGAAAATTAGAGTACAAGCCTACATTGGGAATTTGTGGATCATAGTAACTGAAAGGCTCAAAGATTGCAGAGGATGGATCCAAGCTTGCTGAGAAGAGGGGATGCTACAGAACATCACCAAACACTGGACCAGAATAAGATTCACCCCTAGTGTTAAGAAAGGTATGGAATAAACTAGCCCACTGGCAAAAGGGAATGACAAGGATAGTTGGCTCTTCTGGCCTGTGTAAAGGAAAAATGTTTCTCTTTAAGGAGGTTAATCATGGTTCTACCATATCCTAGATTTGGAATTTTGAAATTGTAAATATATGTTCTTTGGGAAATCCCAAACTGAAAATTAACTTATAAAGCTGTTTCACACATAGGGCTCACAGCTACGTGGCAGAAATAAACACAAAATCCCTTCATAATCAGTCCCAACTCCACAAGATTTTCATAAACGAACCTCTCTTCAAACTTAATTCACATTATGGCATTATAAAATACATGGTGAAATAAGGTACTGTGAGCATGAATTAGTTGAAATAACCTAGAGGAGAAATATACCCATGAAATTCCAAAAAAATAAATTAGACTAAGGATGTAACTACCATACCTATGTTGACAATGTTTAAGTAAATAAAATGTGAAATCAAAAATATGAGAAAGGAAGAAAATATTTATCAACCAAAACTTGTCATACATGTTATTTAAATTCTTTAAAATAATTCCTTGTACGTCCCATACTTGATTGATGAATCCTTTTCCTGGAAACCTCCCTGAGAAACAGGATGGGCTACATAGCTCTCTTCTCTCCTGTCAGTCTTGGTCCTTTTTATTAATAATTTCATCAACACTCAGAGAGTACATATATGATAGGGGCTCAAAAAGTGTTCTGGTAAGTCTAATATTTCAGAGAGAAACATGTTAAGAAGAACAAAGAATTAGAATAGGAAGAAAATGAAAAGAACCAAAGAAGTGTGTTAGTCATTCAGTCAAGTCTGACTCTCTGTGATCCCATGAACTGTAGCTGGCCAGGTTCCTCTGTCCATGGGATTTCCCAGGCAAGAATACTGGAGTGCCATTTCCTTCTTCAAGGGATCTTTCGGACCCAGTGTTTGAATGCAGGTCTCCTGCATTGCAGGTGGATACTCTACTGTCTGAGCCACCAGGGAAGCCCCGAATGAAGGAACAAGAGAGTATCTATTATAAACATTGTCAATTCTAGTGAGAATTGACAGAAGAAGACTTTTTCTTTGGAGAAGTAACTAATCCCCAATGGGGACAATAGAATCAAACTGTAGACAAAGTCAAGAAATTTAAGATTTGCCTCTTAAGAAATTATATCTGTAGAAATGTGTAGAATTTGAGGGGATCCACAATTCTGGACATGGGACTTTACAAACTGGGAAAGGTTTACTCATACTTATGGATAGAAGGGACAGAGGTAGAAAAAAAGGTGATATAGTTGGAATAAAGAAGGGAATTGTGATTTTTCTCATTCTCTTTTTACTATGTATACTTGTTCCTTTAAGATATCATCTTATTTCATGACATCAGTTTCCTTTGCTCTTTGGTTCTCCAGTATATGCTTTCCCATTAGTTGAATCCTACAATTTCTAATTCTCAAGTCACATTCAATTGAATAGCATATTTTAATTTCAAATTCTCCATGTTCAAAATGAACACTTAACCCTTGCTTCAAAAATTGCTAACTGTTTCCTATTCAATTTTTGGTCATCACCAATCAATTGTAAAGTCTTGGATATATAACCTCTGAAATATTACTTGTATGCATTCTTATTTATTTCCAACACTGTTTCCCTAATGCATGCACTCACTTATTTGTAACCTGAGATATTTCTTCTAATCTGAGAGAGTGATGTATCAAATTCTGTATTTCTTTTTCTGACTTATTATCTCTCAATGTTTCTCCCCATGAGAATATTTCTCAGGTTGCTGCAAGCATACATTTCAAAAACTGTTTAATTTCACCTGCCTACTCAAAAGTCTCCAAATTGCATTTGTTTTATTCAGTTAATTAGTTATTGTGTACATTTTAATTGAAAGAAAACTAACTTTTCCAAGTTTATTTCCAATTGTTCCTTAATACTTTTGCAGCTGTAGACAACTACAATTAATCATCCTCCACTTCCCCACTGACTCACACTTCCTCACCAATGTGCTTTTGTGCAAACTATTGCCTTTGCCATCCCCCCTTCTCTAATCTCCACATGGCTGGCTACATTCTATCTTCAAAATAAAACTAAAGGATCAATAACTTTTCAAAATATTCTTGGATAGCTCCATTTATAACATCAACAAATAAATGTTTTTGATCCAGAGGCATGTTCACTAAACAAATGAAATGTATATTGTTGATAATGATATGTGTGTTGGAGAAGACTCTTGAGAGTCCCTTGGACTGCAAGGAGATCCAAACAGTCCATTCTGAAGGAGATCAGTCCTGGGTGTTCATTGGAAGGACTGATGTTGAAGCTGAAACTCCAGTACTTTGGCCACCTCATGCGAAGAGCTAACTCATTGGAAAAGACCCTGATGCTGGGAAAGATTGAGGGCAGGAGGAGAAGGGGACAACAGAGGATGAGATGGCTGGATGGCATCACCAACTCGATGGACATGGGTCTGGGTGGACTCTGGGAGTTGGTGATGGACAGAGAGGCCTGGCGTGCTGCGGTTCATGTGATCACAAAGAGTCGGACAGGACTGAGTGACTTAACTGAACTTAACTGAGTATGTATGTTAATTGCTCAGTTGTGTCTGACTCTTTGTGACCCCAAGGATTGTAGCCATCCAGGCTCCTCTGTCCATGGGATTTTCCAAGGAAGAATATTGGAGTGGGTTGCCATTTCCTCCTCCAGGGGATCTTCCCGACACAGGGATCGAATCCCCATCTCCTGTGTCTCTTGTATTGCAGGCAGATTCTTTACCCACTGAGCCATCAAGGAACCTTTCTCTATTATATTTAAATGTAAATTTCTAGAAAGGAAAGCTCATCACCCTCACTTATATTTCTCCTAAACTAATAATACATATAAATGCATGGCAGAATAATGAAAAACCACTTTACCGAGAGTTTATCGTACACTGGGTACAGAACACTGACAGTACTGACAATATAAAATTTTGGAATCACTTCACTGACTTAAATAAAATTTAAAGATACTAGAACTTTTGAGAAATGTCTGCCAATTCTTACTTAAGCAATTCCCAGTTTGACCTTTTGGAGTTTACAGAAAAGACAAAACTTGAAAGACGCAGCCATTTTAAAAGCCAAACACATGTAGGCATTTAAAAAGTTCTGAACAATTTTACACAGATTTGCTAATGGGTATAATAAATAACATATTCATTGCAATAAAATGAAATTAATCTTGAAATTGGTTAGTTAATTTTTATTAACTAATTGGTTAATTTTCATTCCATACAAACTATCAGTTCATCCATTAGTCAAGACCATATTTTTATGAACATTTTGGTGACCGGGCACATTGGCTATAAATCAGGGATTAAAAGTATATAGTAAAAAGACAACACATAATTCTCTAGTTTAATACATTTCCCAAAGGCTAGATTTACTCTAATTGACCCCCACAGATATATTAAAACATGTGCAGATTAGGAAAAAAAAAAAAAAGAACTAAAATTTAAGGTCATGGCTTAATCTTTGCTCTAGAGATTCAACATCATTTACCATTCTTGACTTATGGTTACCTCTCCCAGAGGAAGATACATATGGTACAAAATGACCTCCCCCAGAGTCTTTGCACCTAAATGCCAGAAGAAAGTGAAATAATCTTCTAATGACAATGTTGTGTTCAGAAAAAACTGGTCAGGATTGATATATTTATACCTATCCAGTTAACTTCACCTTCATTTCTGATATTTAAATTTAGGCACTAAAAATAAATAAATAATGAGAGTTGACAGTGAAATGGGGCCTTTATATCATTCAGAAAAAAAATTAAATATTTCAAATTAAAATATCTGTTTAGGGTTGGGTGGAATTTGAGTAATAAAATGGCATTCACTGATGCTAAAAAATCCAATCTTGTTATTTTACTCTTCTTATGTACTGGGAATAGATGTAATACCTTTGAAGAAATTGATAAGGGTTTAATGTTACATAGATTGATTCACTTGATATAAGCAACATTGATTAAATGATAGAATTACTTAAAAGCCAAACAATCAATCATAATTTTGTATCAAAATTGGTATTGGAAAAAATAAAATAAAATAAAATAAATTGGTATTGGATAGTCAAAATGCCAGTATATTCACATGAGAGTCTCATTTAAAGTAAGAAAACATTTTACACTCACAGCCTGGATAATGCATTCATGACAAATATATCTTTTTTGAACTACCCTCAAATAAAGAAATGCAGTACTATCTTAAATGTAGAATTAGGTAAACTAAAAATTATTTACCAAAATCAGTAAGTATTTATTGAATACATGCATTTTGAAAATCACTCTTTTAAGATGCGATGGTACATAAAATAATGTCATAGTTTCTAATGTCAACGTATTTCTACTTTATTTGGTAAGGCAAAAATACTACATAAAAAGAAGAATGATAAAACAAGATGATGTGTATCAATTATGGCCATTATGACATTTATGGTCAAGAAGGCTGCATAGAGGACAATAAAACTTGAGGGAAAAAGCTGGAGTAGATATTGTAATAGAAGGACAGAAAGAGGATAGCCACTGCAAGTAAGAAATACATGTTGGTGGACATTCCAGTTAAGGCAAAAATGTTCAAGTGATATTCAGGGAATAATTGTTGTTTTTGTTGTTCAGTTGCTAAGTTGTGTCCCACTCTTTGCTACCCCATGGGCTGCAACATACCAGCCTTCCCTGTCCTTCACTATTTCCTGGAGTTTGTTCAAATTCATTTCCATTGTGTTGGAGATGCTATCCAACCATCTCATCTTCTGTTGCCTCTTTCTCCTCTTTCCAAATAGTAGATCAATATAGATTAAGTTGATCTCATGTAGAATTATGATCAAGAATTATGGTTATATATTATAATTGGATAAATAGTTTTTAAAGTACATTGGAGGATCTCAAAAGTCATGGTAAAATTTCTAGACTTATATTCGTGTCATTATTTGTAAATAGAAACAAAATTGGCATTTAGTAAAGATTAGTCAGAAGATAGAATAAATGACAACTGAATTTCAGGGAAAAGCACTTTAGGGTATATTATGATGAGTATTGGGCTGGCTATTGGTAAAGAACATAGAAAGGTAGGAAAGGATGGAACAACAACAAAGAAGTCAAAATAAGAATTACTCTAGATCAAATAGAACATTACTGAAAATGGAAAAAAGTACAAAATGTTAAGGTTTTCTACTTCAGTGAAACAAGCATCAACAACATAAAAAAGAATTTCAGGAGAAGAACTAATGGAGGGGAAAATATAGAGAAATAATTTTTATCATAAATGAAAATTACTCCTCAAAATAGAACCTAGACAACATTTTAGCAAAAAATAATGCTAGCATAACAAAGTTTAAGTTAATATTTGCAATATAAGTAAGCATGTATATTAAATAGCAGATTTTCAAAGGAGATTTTCTTAATTTACAGAGGTAAAATATAATGAAGTCATTGGCATTTCTAAGATCCATCAAGGGACCAAGAGAGCCCATTGCAATTTAATACAATATTTAACAGTGACATTTAAAATGGCCAGTTTATCACCTGCAGAAATTTTAAAACTGACAATTTAATTACTCTCCCACATGCCTGACACAAAGCACAGTTGGATTCACTCAAAATTCTAACAGACAGGCGCAGATAACTTAAGGCACTGATTTATCTTAATAGGATGACTTGTATCATTTTTCAAGCAAGCAATTTTTTCCCCAGGCTTTCACATCAAGGGGCTTCCCTCATAGCTCAATTGGTAAAGAATCCTCCTGCAATGCAGGATACCCTAGTTTGATTACTGGATTGGGAAGTTCCGCTGGAGAAGGAATAGGCTATCCACTCTAGTATTCTTGGGCTTCCCTTGTGGCTTAGCTGGTAAGAATCCGCCTACAGTGTGGGAAACCTGGGTTCAATCTCTGGGTTGGGAAGATCCCCTGGGAAAGGGAAAGGCTACCCACTCCAGTATTCTGGCCTGGAGAATCCATGGACTTAGTCCATGGAGTAGCAAAGAATCAGACACAACTGAGCAACTTTCACTTTCACTTTCCACATCAAGGGAGTTAACAGAACTAAGATATCTAATAACCATAAAATCTTTCAAAGAGTCTTATTCATAGAAGGAACTTTTAAATTATTGATGAAATCAAATGAATATGATTTCCTCATTTTTTCATTAAAAACATTTTTAAATTGTACCCACTTGGAGCATTATGCCTATAACTTATTAATTATTCACTTTTATTATTGAATTTTCATGTCAATATATTAAAGCCATCTATGTATGATCTTGTTTACTCACTTAAATTGCTACATTGTTTGTGAAAACTCAGAACTTTTGGAACACTTAAAAGAGAAATATTCTATCATCAAACATTTTAGGAATTTTGATGGCTGTGAACATTTGATCAAAACTATTTTTTTTAATAAATGTTTCCACCTAAGTTTACCAAGACAAAGGTAAACATTTTAGTGTAATTCCTTTCCATCACTGTGCTTTTTTAATATTTGAGCTCAACTGTCTTCAATATTCCCATATTAATTTAGAAAAATAAATATCTCAGATCATGTCAGTCCTTTAAGAGCAACTTGTCAACCTGATTAATGATGCTTTTTCTATTGACTTCTTCCTGTTAAGCTTATAGACACTATAGTTTCCATTCTAAAAAAAAAAAATAATAAATGAAAAAAAAATAAAATAAGACAGTCAAACAATATAAAAAGAAAGCCCTTCTTGTCTCTCAGATTACTATGGTATATTCTACTTTGTTTCATTACATTAATTTTCCAAGAAAGGGAAAAAAGAAAATAAAATAAAGAAGAACAATCAAGGTCCCCATTTTTTATTCTAAGACAAGTTACTTTTTACTTTATATTCAACTAATAAGCTTGCTGTTCCTAAGGTCAACCACAAACTTTTAATTTGCAAATCCAATAACAATTTTCAGATTATATTTTTATTTGATTTAATACAGGATGAGATACTGCTGACTGTGTTTGTTTTTTTTTTTTTTTTCTTCTGTCCTATTCTTTGATCCCTTATTCTTGGCTCACTTTACTAATTATGGTACTTATATATCAGTCTTTTTTGTTATTACATCACTTTTTACCATATATGCCTTAAATATTTGGTTTCTTAAGTTATCTCTTTATTATTTTATTTTCTTAGAATTCTGTATACCTTCTTCAACTGTGAGTATATTGTTTACTATGTATGGAACACTGGTTTAAGCAGTGTACCTAAAATACCTCATTTAATCCTTAAACAACAATAAACAATATCCTTGATATTTCATTCCTATTATAAAGTTGAGGCAAAGGACTGTGACATGGCTTACTAAAGGTCACTCATCCAATACATATGGTGAAGTCGGATTTGAATCCAATGTCTGTGATCTTAACTATTCAATGGCACCCCACTCCAGTACTTTTGCCTAGAAAATCCCATGGATGGAGGAGCCTGGTAGGCTGCAGTCCATGGGGTTGAAAAGAGTTGGACACGACTGAGTAACTTCACTTTCACTTTTCACTTTCATGCATTGGAGAAGGAAATGGCAACCCACTCCAGTGTTCTTGCCTGGAGAATCCCAGGGACGGGGAGCCTGGTGGGCTGCCATCTATGGGGTCACACAGAGTCAGACACGACTGAAGCGACTTAGCAGCATACCTTTCATATATTAAAAAAAAAAAAATGCCCAGTATAATTGAGCCTATTATAAGCCCTCAAACAAAAATCAGCTTCTTATCTCCCACCATTATGTTTTCTATATATTGATTATAGATAGAATTTGTATGTATATGTATTATTTCCCTATTATCATTTTTAATATATAGAAACATATTTGCTAATAACTATTATACTTCTTTACTTAAAAAAAACATATTTATCAAGGGCAGCATTTTAATCTCAGGATATGCTGTCTTATCTCATACTTTATCTCTATTGTAAGTTTTACTATTTTTATTTACTGAATCTATCTACTGAAGACTCTTAAGAGTCTTCTCCAACACCACAGTTTAAAAGAATTGATGCTTTCGAACTGTGGTTTTGGAAAAGACTCTTGAGAGTCCCTTGGACTGCAAGGAGATCCAACCAGTCTACCTAAAGGAGATCAGTACTGAGTGTTCATTGGAAGGACTGATGTTGAAGCTGAAACTCCAATATTTTGGCCACCTGATGCGAAGAGCTGAATCATTGGAAAAGACCCTGATGCTGGGAAAGATTGAGGGCAGGAGGAGAAGGGGACGACATAGGATGAGATGGCTGGATGGCATCACTGACTCAATGGACATGGGTTTGGGTAGACTCTGAAAGTTGGTGATGGACAGACAGGGAGGCCTGGCATGCTGCGGTTCATGGGGTCGCAAAGAGTCAGACACAACTGAGAGACTGAACTGAACTGAACTGTAAGTTTTGCTATTTTTATCTACTGAATCTATTTTGCCAGAAAAAAGAAAGAAAAGAAAAAAAAAAACAAAAACAGAGATATCCAAGGTTCTCTTATCCTTGCCTCTCGTTAAGAGAAAACTGAACAAGTTCAACTCACTTCCCTTAATTATCTGCCAAATCTGCTTCTGTTTTGCATCCTCATTGCTTTAGTTTTAATGTCTCACCACTGCTACCTTAGTCTAGTGAGTGGTCTGCGGCTACATTCCACATTGCAATGGTTGTTTTTATTTGATTCTGGCCCCATCCCTGAAAATCCTGATTCAGTATATCTGGTGTAGGGCCTAAGATTTTCTATTTTAAGTAGCTTCCAGGTGCTTACCATTGTTATGTCAAATGTAGGTCCAAATCCAAAACCACTGACCTCAATTAGGAACTTGCTTATAGTATAGGATATTCAATTTTATCTCATACTGAATGAACCATAATCTATAAAATGAGAAGACTGTTCCATGTGTACATTAAGATGTGGTCAATACTGAATTGTGAAAATCCAACCTGTTTAATCTTTCTGTTGAGTAGGATAAAATCCAAACTCTTTCACACTTGTCATGTAAGATATTTAACAAGCTGGACATGATCTAATTTTATTCAATTTTATTTTCTGACAGTTTCCAAATATAGGATCAAAACCAAATCAAAACAAAACACACACAGCAGGCAACTATCAAGAAATTTTGTAAATAGGGTCTATTTTCCTATTTATATATTTATTTCTGAATTATTCTTTTTTTTAATTTTATTTTATTTTTAAACTTTACAATATTGTATTAGTTTTGCCAAATATCGAAATGAATCCACCACAGGTATACATGTGTTCCCCATCCTGAACCCTCCTCCCTCCTCCCTCCCCATACCTTCCCTCTGGGTCATCCCAGTGCACCAGCCCCAAGCATCCAGTATCGTGCATCGAACCTGGAGTGCCAACTCGTTTCATACATGATATTTTACATGTTTCAATGCCATTCTCCCAAATCTCCCCACCCTCTCCCTCTCCCACAGAGTCCATAAGACTGTTCTATACATCAGTGTCTCTTTTGTTGTCTCGTACACAGGGTTATTGTTACCATCTTTCTAAATTCCATATATATGCATTAGTATACTGTACTGGTGTTTTTCTTTCTGGCTTACTTCACTCTGTATAATAGGCTCTCGTTTCATCCACCTCATTAGAACTGATTCAAATGTATTCTTTTTAATGGCTGATAGAGCCCTTCTCCTTTGTAATAGTGCAATCTTATTACTTTCCATCAAAACCTTATTTGAGTCCTACTCCAGGAACAAATCAAACTCTTCATTGCCTGCTCAAATCCTATAGTATTACCTCTTAGAACACCTAAAATATTATACTGGAATGTATTAATAAGATTTCATAATTATTAGTAAGTATAAATTCATATGCAATTATATAAATATAACTTGAACAAGAGACTATAAAAACACTATATTCCCTTATAACAAAGACATTATATTCCCTTATTCAAGTTAACTTATTGCTATTTTATTTAAAATGAATATAAAACCAAGGAAGGCTGTTGTGAGTTTCTGTACCATTCCCCAGTAGCAATTAACATATACTCAATTTTTTTTCATACATCTATTTCTCCACTGGACTATATGTCACAAGAGAAATCCATTACAATTACTGGGAAATAAAAATAGAAACTGCAATTAAGTCTAACTTTTTTTTTTCTTTGTGTTTTAGTCTAGTTTCACCTGCTCATATGATGCCCTTTGTAGACGTCATGCACCTGGCACTTCAGATAGGAATTCCCAGTGTGAAGTTTCTGCACCCAACACTTTAGCTTCAATGATCCTGTGTAGTAATGTTGCCTCCAACACTTTGATCTGGAATGCCCTGAGCAACATAGGTGTGCCCAATAGACAAGAACACCACTCTTCCCCCCTGATGACAAGAATCCTATAAAGCATCCCTGATAATGAACTTTTGGGAAGAGTGTATACTTTAAAGCAGGAGTCCCCAACCCACAGCCTTTTAGGAACCAAGCCACACAGCAGGAACTGACTGGTGTGGAAATAAGTAAAGCTTCATCTCGCACTCTCCATCATTCCCCCATGGCTCACACTACTGCCTGAACCACACACCTACCATGAGTGAAAAAATTATCTTCCATAAAACCGGTCCCTGGAACCAAAAATATTAGGAAATGCTGCTCTAGAGCAGGAGTTCATATGTCTGTATTCTCTGATCAAAGAATAAAGCTTTCCTTTGCTTCTGAACAAAACTTGGTCTCTTCTATTGGCACAAGCAACATCAGGAAGAAGGAACTCTTGCTGGGGACAACTCATTGGAGGTTTGGGGGAGAGGACTGGTAACAAATTTTTGATGACCCATGTGGGACTGACTGTGGTTCTTCTCCCTGCACCCACCCTCTAGACTCCAGACATGCTCAGGCCTCAGAAGGAGGATGGCTAAGGCTTTGGCACTTTTGGCACCTCCTATTTTGGTCACGGAAGAATTCATTAATAGTTCAGTGCTGGTTCCAAATTTCCTAAACCAGCAATCTTACTTGTGTCAAATCCTATAGCATTTGCATGCCAACAAATCACTCTAACTCTTCCCTCAGTAGTTAGATTTCTAAATTATATCATTTTACAATCAGAACTGCAATGTCAAAGACAAAAGGAATGGGATAACATTCCTTGTCTAGTTTTTTTATGGGTTCTTATATCAGAACTCAGGCCTTTAAAAGGGACATGGTCTCTCTTCCATTGAGCTGATAGCAAAGGAGATTAAGCCTCTACCAGTCCTTGACCTGCCCCCTGATGACTTTCTGGTATGAAAGGAGTTCCTTTCATACCAGCCCCCCTCTCCCAGAATGCAGTCCAGAAAGTACATGAAGTGGGAATAATTACCAGCCAGTGTCCAACAACCTAAGGAAAATATTCCCTTTAAGGTAGGTCCCTGATAGAGAAGGGCTCATCCACATACCTATCCCATTTACCACTTCTGATTTGTATACCCAGACAAGTCATATTGAGGGGTTGAGGGAAGAAAAGCATATCTGCATCTGATTAGAGGAAACCTTCATACCCATGACCCCACCTGGGCTGAGATTCAGAGCCTCCTAAATACACTCCTAACAGGGGAAGAAAAGGTCATAACATTTTGAAAAGCCCAAGGGGAAACAGAAAAAGAGAACAGAAACAATGAAGGCCATGCCATTTACAGACCAGAGAATCAAGCAGTCCCAGATAACAAACCCAACGGGGACCACCTAGACAGTGGATAAAGGGGTAGAAGATAGAGGCTGGCCCATTACGAAGACAGTGTCTAAAGGGAATCTAGGCAGCAGGGGAAAAAAACAGTTAAACGGAAAAAGAAAAAGGAAATCAATCAGGAGCCAATGGAAAACCCTTCAGTATTCCTAGAAAGCTCAAGAAATGCCTCTGAATCTATACTACTGACCCTTAGTCATTGGAAGGGAATGCAATCCTGAAGTCCTATTTTATTTCCCAAATATTAAAGACAAACTTCAGAAACAAAATACAATCAGACACTCCTATCTTTTGCCTGGTGGAGGTCGCCTACCACGTGTTTAACAGCTGAGATATAGAGGAGAAAAAGTCAGAGGATAAAAATTAGAGGCAAGCCTGCCTACTGGCAGTTGATGGTTGTCACAGGAATATGAACTAACCACCCACAGAGACTCTCATCTACAGTGCTGCTGCTGCTGCTAAGTTGCTTCAGTCATGTCCAACTCTGTGTGACCCCATAGACGGCCTCCTACCAGGCTCCACCATCCCTGGGATTCTCCAGGCAAGAACACTGGAGTGGGTTGCCATTTCCTCCTCCAATGCATGAAAGTGAAAAGTGCAAGTGAAGTCGCTCAGTCATGTCTGACTCTTAGCGACCTCATGGACTGCAGCCTACCAGGCTCCTCTGTCCATGGGATTTTCCAGGCAAGAGCACTGGAGTGGGGTGCCATTGCCTTATCCACATCTACAGTGAGTGACCCTCAATTCCCATCAAGGAATAGCCAGTCAAGGACACTAGGACCCAATCAGAGTGTCACATGTAAACAAGAGGGACACTGGAAGGAAGAATTCCCTCATCACCCCCAAAGGCGGATGGAAGCAGCAGATTCTACCACTATCCTTAAAGTCATATGTGCCATGTGCTTAGTCCTTTCCAGCTCTTTGTGACCCCCATGGACTGTCACCTGCCAGGATCTTCTGTCCACTGAATTTTCCAGGCAAGAATACTGGAGTGGATTGTCATTTCCTACTCCAAGGAATCTTCCCTGCGAGTGATCAAACCAGAGTCTCCTGGATCTCCTGCATTGCAGGTGGATTCTTTACCTGCTGAACCATCAGAGAAACCCCAAAGTAAGATGGTCCTCAAAGTCAGATGGTCCAAATAGACGGAGAATAATTGGACCAGGAGGCTCCTGAGTTAGCACTCCAATGACCCCCAAAGAGCCCAGAATGACATTGGACATAGGGAGAAAACCTGTCAAATTCTTAGTCAACTTAGTCAACACTGGTGCCACGTACTTGGTTATGAACAACAGATCAGACAAACTGTCACAAGAGTTGTGAGTCATTAGGAAGCAAATTAGATGAACATTCTCACCCATTCCTTCCCATATGTTCCCTAATGCCCTATACCCCTGCTAGAAGGAATATATTATATAAATTGGAAGCTAATATTCACCTATTGGGAGATAAACTAAAGATTGATGTTCCCCTAGACATGTGACACAAGATGATAACGTTAATGGCCAAGGACAAACCTCCTAGGACAAAGCAAGTTGATCTCACAGGAGTAAACCCCAAAGTCTGGGTCTAGGGATAGGTAGGAAGAGCTATGGAAGCTCTTGTGATAGTCCATGGAGTATCTCTGTGATAGTCTATTTAAAACCTGGACATATGACCCAAGAGAAAACAGTAAACTGTCCATTGAGAGGCTTTACTAATCACTGCCCCTGTTATACAGGGCCTAACTGACCAGGGTCTTATTAGACCATGCCAATCATCCAATAAACTCCTCATTTGCCCCACAGAGAAACCCGATGGGGTATACTGGATGATACAGGACCACAGGGCAGTCAATTAAGCTACCAAAATATACATTCAATAGTTCCCAATCAGTATACCCTGCTGGCCACTCTACTGTCCGCCAGGACCTGGTGTTCTGTATTAAATTTAAAATATGCCTCCTTCTATATTTAATTAACAATACTGTTGGAAAGTTCTGCCACAAAGGTTCAAAAACTCACTCACTGTCTTTGAGGAAATTTTTAGCTAAAGATGACCTAAAACTGAGTTCCCTCATCCAGTATGTGGATGAAATTATGATTGTCAATCTCACAAAGGAGATCTCTGACAAAAATGCTGTAACTTCTCCGAACTACCTAGTTAATGAAGGATATAGGGTGGCCAAGAAAAAGGCCCAAACACTACAAACTAGGATGATCCACAAAGGTTTCATTCTCACAGAAGGTCAGAGAAGCCTAACCCAAGAAAGGAAGGAATAGATTTTCAGGCTCACCCATCCTAAAGCTAGCAGGCAGGATTTCCAGGGGATGGCTGAGTTTTGACACATCTGGAACCCTAACTATGATCTAATAGTTAGGTCTCTATAGGAAAAGTTGAAAGGAAAAGATGATGATCCTTTTTGAATGAAATTCCAAATGTGAAAGGACCTTTCAAGAATTTAAAAAAAAAAAAAAAAGCCATTACTTCAGTTATTCTGCACATCAAAACTAAAATGAGGTGTCATTTCACATTGTCAGGATGACCATCATCACAAAGATCTACAAACAATAAATGCTGAAGAGGGTGTGGAGAAAAGGGAACCGCCTTACACTGTTAGTAGGAATTTAAATTGATCCAACCACTATGGAGAACACTATGGAGGTTCCTTACAAACACTAAGAATTAAACTAACATATGATCCAGCAACCCCACTACCGGGCAAATATCTTGAGAAATTCACAATTAAAAAAGAAACATGTACCCCAATGTTCACTGCAGCACTATTTACAATGGCTAGGGCATAGAATCAACATAGACATCCATTGACAGATGAACAGATAAATAAGATGTGGTACATATACACCATTACTCAGCCATAAAAAGGAAGGAAACTGGGTCATTTGTAGTGATGTGGATAAACCCAGTATCTGTCATACAGAGTGAAGTAGGTCAGAAAGACAACAACAATATCATGCATATTAATACCTGTATTTGAAATTTAGAAAAATGGTACTGGTGAACCTATTTGCAGAACAGGAACAGACACAGATGGAGAGAATGGACCTGTGGACATGGCAGAAAGGAAAGGGAGCAGTGTAGACATATCTACACTACTATGTGTAAAATCGATAGCTAGTCAGAAGTTGCTGTATAGCACAGGGAGCTCAAATCAGTGCTCTAGGAGAATCTAAGGGGTGGGACGGGTGTGGGGTGGGAGGGAGGCTCAAGAGGGAAGCGATATATGTACACGTATAGCAGATTCACATTGTTATTTGGCAGAAACTAATATAACATTGTAAAGCAATTATAATACAATTAAGAAAAAACTAAACAAATTTAAAAGCCATTACTTCAGGTCCCTTCCCTGGCCCTCCCATATTTAGCTAAATCTTTTGACAAAAAAATCACCAAAAGGTGACCAGGAAAATCGAGCCCCAGCAGTGAACCTCCATGTTAGGGCACTCTTCTCTATAGACAAAGGTCACAAATATATTCATTTTTAGGGAAAAAAAAAATTGGCATCTGACCATTACTCTAGCTAATATTTGGGCCATGAATCCTAAATTGTCTGATGAACTTTGTCTCCAAAAAGTTAGACAAATGGTGATTACCCAGGAACACAAACATCTAGGGCTTAGGGCTGTTGACAATGAAACCATCAAATGGCACCTGGGGAGAAATTCCATTCCTATACCTGGTGTTATGACGACCCCTGAAATCAACAGGGAACAGTTACAGAAGAGGAACTTTCATCCCTTAAGAATGAAGAACAGGACAAAAGACAGAAGGGATTTGTCCGTGGAAAAGCCCATTAATTCCCAGAGAATAAAAACAGAATCTGGGTAATAAAATCAAGTCTAACCTTTCTCTCTCTCTCTCTCTTTTTTTTTTTTTTTCCTTTGTGCTTAGTCATAGTTTCTCTTGCTTAAAGTGTGTTGCATGCAGAGACCTCGCCCCTCGCCTTTCAGACCAGAGTTCCTTCTGCTGTAGGGACTGACATCTCAGCTCAGGAACCAGATTTAGAACCTGCGCAGGACGTTCAATCCAAGATGGCGGCAGCGGGTTTTGTATAAGGACTCTGTGCCTGGCACTGTGATCTGGGGTCTGAGCTGTCCACAGCTGAACTGGCCTCCGGAGAATTCCGTCCCCTCCCCTCACTGGCGAGATCTCTACAAAGCAGCCCCACCCACAGCCTGTCTGGAGAGCCAGTGCTCTAGTGTGCTAAGTGCTTGCTAAGTCGATTCAGTAGTGTCTGACTCTATGCGACCCTATGCACCATAGCCCACCAGGCTCCTCTGTCCATGGGACTGTCCAGGCAAGAATTCTGGAGTGGGTTGCCATGCCCTCCTCCAGGGGATCCAACCTGTGTCTCTTAAGTCTCCTGCATTGGCAGGAAGGTTCTTTACCACTGGTGCCACGTGGGAAGCCCCAGAGTCTCTAAATCAGGTGTCTAATGTCCGATGCTCTGAAGTGGAGGTGATGTAATAACAGAAATAGAGTGCACAGTAAATGTAACACACTTGAGTCGCCCTGAATACATACCCCTCGACCCTGTCTGTGGAAAAATTTTTCTTCCACAAAATCAGCCCCTGGTGCCAAAAAGATTGGGGACAGCTTCTCTAGAGCACAAGTTCACACCACTCCATTCTCTGATCAGAGAATAAAATGCTCTCCTTTACATTATCAGAAAATAAAATGCTCTCCTTTACATCTGAACCAAAATCAGTCTTCTAGTGGGGCAAGTTGGAGAAGGCAATGGCACCCCACTCCAGTACTCTTGCCTGGAAAATCCCATGGGCAGAGGAGCCTGGTAGGCTGCAGTCCATGAGGTCGCTAAGAGTCGGACACGACTGAGCGACTTCACATTCACTTTTCACTTTCATGCATTGGAGAAGGAAATGGCAACCCACTGCAGTGTTCTTGCTTGCAGAATCCCAGGGATGGCAGAGCCTGGTGGGCGGCTGTCTATGGGGTCGCACAGAGTCAGACACGACTGAAGCGACTTAGCAGCAGCAGCAGCAGCAGCAGCAGCAGTGGAGCAAGTAACGCGAGGCAGAAAGAGCCTTGTCAGGCACTGACTTGGGAGAGTGGGTAACATATATACTCTTGGAAAAAGAAAACATGTCTTATCCATCTTTGTCCATCCACCCAGCATAGGATCTGGAAGACAGTCCATGCTTAAAATACGGGTGCATAAATGAAGTGATACCATGGCAAACAAATGAAGAACGATGAGAAATTTCTTATTCATATCACTCCATGAATGTTTCTATTGCTTGAATCCAATAAAGAGCAGCTTTAAGTTCGTTTTATTCTCAGTAGTCTATTTTATTTTTGAGAATGTATATCTTGCTAAATTTATTTTTTAAATTTGCATATATTAGATTAGAGATATATTAAGTGACTTTAGAGTAAAAAGTTCTGCTACCATGCATTGTTCAATAATGCATTGTTCATGCATTGTTTGCTTCAAATTCAAACACACTTTTCACATATAAACATAAAAATGTATAAAATATCCAAATGACTGCTACTCAAAAACTAACAGATGTTCAAAAGAGGCTATGTGAATGAAAATAAAGGACAAATGTGGTAAAAAGAAAGAAGCAACTAAAATTGAAGATGAGGGGGGAGGAGCCAAGATGGCGGAGGAGTAGGACGGGGAGAACACTTTCTCCCCCACAAATTCATCAAAAGAGCATTTAAACATCGAGTAAATTCCACAAAACAACTTCCGAATGCCGGCAGAGGACATCAGGCACCCAGAAAAGCAGCCCAACTCTTCGAAAGGAGGTAGGAAAAAATATAAAAGACAAAAAAAGAGACAAAAGAGGGAGGGACGGAGTTCCGTCCCGGGAAGGGAGTCTTAAAAAGAGAGAAGTTTCCAAACACCAGGAAACCCTCTCACTGCCGAATCTGTGCCGAGCTTTGGAAGCACAGAGGGCAACATAAAAGGGAGGGGAAAAAAAAAAAAATAAACAATTAAAAATCGCGGATTGTGAGCCCTACGGGAACTCCCCCAGCGGAGAAGCAGCGCAGACGCCTGCACACGGCATTAGCAAGCGGGGGCTGGGCAGGGAAGTGCGGCGCGGGCTGTGTCCCTTAGAGTAAGAATCGGGCCGAATGTCCTGAGCGCTATCTGAGCGAAATAATTTGGGCTAGCAAACCAGACTGTGGGATATCTACCACGCGAAAAGCCAGCCCTAACCTAAGACACCGCCAGGCCCGCGCACAGAACAAAGGACTGAACAGAGATAGCCGGCTGCAGACCTCCCCCTCCGGTGACAGGCAACCAGAGCCGGAAGGGGGCAATCGCAGCCCCAGAGAGACACTATCTATAAAACTGTAAGCAGGCTTCTTTGCTAACTAAAACTTCTTGGGGGTCTGGACGGTCAACATCTGCCTGAGAAGGTGCGCCGGTTTTACACCCAGATAACCGAGTGGCGGGGAGGCGATAAGTCGCAGCATTGGCGCCCGCCAAGCACCTCATCGCCTGAGCTGCTCGACCTGGGAAGAACACAAAACGCAGGCCCAACCGAGTCTGCGCCTCTGAGGACTACCCGAGTGCCTGAACCTGAGCGGCTTGGACCTGGGAGCTCAGTCCAGGGCCGGCCTCTGATTGTTCCCGGCGGAACAACCTAGAGCCCAAGCAGTGTGGGCAGGGAGGTTACACGCGCCGTGAGCGGGGGCAGACCCAGTGTGGCCGAGGCACTTCGAGCGTACGCCAGTGTTATCTGTTTGCAGCATCCCTCCCTCCCTCCCCACAGCGCGGCTGAACAAGTGAGCCTAAATTAAAAAAAAAAAAAAAAAAATAGGGTCCTCCACCGTCCCCTTTGTGTCAAGGCGGGAACCAGACACTGAAGAGACCAGCAAACAGAAGAAGCTCTAACAGAGGGAAACGCCTTGGAAGCTACAGGCCATAGATTAAAACCCTGTGGTTACTACGGATTACATAGGAAGGGGCCTATAGATCTTGAGAAATATAAGTCGGACTAAGGAACTGCCAAAAATGAACTGAACCCACAATACTCACAACAAAACCAGAGAAAGACCTAGATATATTTTTACTATTTTTACGATCAATCTTTCTTTCTTTCTTTTTTTTTTAATTAAAAAAAAATGTTTTTTAAGTCCTCTATTGTCCTTTAATTTTCACTTTTATAACTATTACTTTGCAAAAAAAAAAAAAAAAGACCCTATTTTTTTTTTTTTTTTTTTTCTTCTTCAGCAAACTTCATATATATATTTTATAATTTTTTGACCGTGGTTTTTTTTTTTTTTTTTTTTTTTTTTTCTTTTTTTTCTTTTTCTTCTTTTCTTTAACATTGCATTTTTGAAATTCCAAACTCTACTCTAGATTTTTAATTTTAGCCTTTTGATATATGTTATCAATTTTGTACCTATAGTTTTTTGCATAATTGCTGTGACTTTTTTTTTTTTTTTTCTTTTCCTCTGTTTCTTTCTCTTCTTCTTTTATATAACATCGTATATCTGCAATTCCAAACTCTACTCAAGATTTTTAATTTATGCTTTTTGGTATTTGATATCAATTTTGTACCTGTATTTTCTTTATAATTTTTGCGACATTGTTTTTGTTGGTTTGTTTGGTTTCTCTCTTTATTTTTCTTCTTCTTCTTTTTTTTTTTTTTTTTTTTTTTTTTTTTTTTAACGTTGTATTTCTGAAATTCCAAACTCTACTCTGGATTTTTAATTTTTGCTGTTTGGTATTAGTTATCAATTTTGTACCTGTAGTTTCTTTATTACTTTCACGACCTTGTTTGTTTTTCTTTGTTCGTTTTTTCTCTCTTTCTTTTCCTTCTCCTTTTCATTAACATCGCATTTTTGAAATTCCAAACTCTACTCTAATTTCTAATTTTTGTTTTTATGTATTTGTTACCAATTTTGTACCTTTAAGAACCCAATCTTCAGGACCCATTTTTCACTAGTGTACGAGATTACTGGCTTGACTGCTCTCTCTCCCTTTGGACTCTCCATTTTCTCCACCAGGTCACCTGTATCTCCTCCCTAACCCCTCTCTACTCTACCCAACTCTGTGAATTTCTGTGTGTTCCAGACGGTGGAGAACACTTAAGGAACTGATTACTGGCTGGATCTGTCTCCCGCCTTTTCATTTCCCCCTTTTATGCTTCTGACCACCTCTGTCTCCTGCCTCCTTCTTCTCTTCCCTGTATAACTCCGTGAACATCTCTGAGTGGTCCAGTTGTGGAGTGCACATAAGGAAGTGACTACTGGCTAGCCCACTCTCTCCACTATTGATTCCACCTCATCTCATTTGGGTCACCTCTAACTCCCTCCTCCCTCTTCTCTTCTCCATGTAATGCTGTGAACCTCTCTGAGTGACCCTCACAGTAGAGAAACTTTTCATCTTTAACGTAGATGTTTTATCAGTGGTGCTGTATAGAAGGAGAAGTTTTGAAACTACTGTAAAATTAAGACCCATAACTGGAAGTAGGAGGCTTAAGTCCAATCCCTGACTCCAGGGAACTCCTGACTCCAAGGAACATTAATTGACAGGAGCTCATCAAACGCCTCCATACCGACACTGAAACCAAGCACCACACAAGGGCCAACAAGTTCCAGGGCAAGACATACCAAGCAAATTCTCCAGCAACAAAGGAACACAGCCCTGAGCTTCAAGATACAGGCTGCCCAAAGTCACCCCAAAACCATAGACATCTCATAACTCATTACTGGACATTTCATTACACTCCAGAGAGAAGAAATACAGCTCCATCCACCAGAACATCGACACAAGCTTCCCTAACCAGGAAACCTTGACAAGCCACCTGTACAAACCCACACACAGCGAGGAAACGCCACAATAAAGAGAACTCCACAAACTGCCAGAATACAGAAAGGACACCCCAAACTCAGCAATTTAAACAAGATGAAGAGACAGAGGAATAGCCAGCAGATAAAGGAACAGGATAAATGCCCACCAAACCAAACCAAAGAGGAAGAGATAGGGAATCTACCTGATAAAGAATTCCGAATAATGATAGTGAAATTGATCCAAAATCTTGAAATTAAAATGGAATCACAGATAAATAGCCTGGAGGCAAGGATTGAGAAGATGCAAGAAAGGTTTAACAAGGACTTAGAAGAAATAAAAAAGAGTCAATATATAATGAATAATGCAATAAGTGAAATTAAAAACACTCTGGAGGCAACAAATAGTAGAATAACAGAGGCAGAAGATAGGATTAGTGAATTAGAAGATAGAATGGTAGAAATAAATGAATCAGAGAGGATAAAAGAAAAACGAATTAAAAGAAATGAGGACAATCTCAGAGACCTCCAGGACAATATTAAACGCTACAACATTCGAATCATAGGGGTCCCAGAAGAAGAAGACAAAAAGAAAGACCATGAGAAAATACTTGAGGAGATAATAGTTGAAAACTTCCCTAAAATGGGGAAGGAAATAATCACCCAAGTCCAAGAAACCCAGAGAGTCCCAAATAGGATAAACCCAAGGCGAAACACCCCAAGACACATAGTAATCAAATTAACAAAGATCAAACACAAAGAACAAATATTAAAAGCAGCAAGGGAAAAACAACAAATAACACACAAGGGAATTCCCATAAGGATAACAGCTGATCTTTCAATAGAAACTCTTCAAGCCAGGAGGGAATGGCAAGACATACTTAAAATGATGAAAGAAAATAATCTACAGCCCAGATTATTGTACCCAGCAAGGATCTCATTCAAGTATGAAGGAGAAATCAAAAGCTTTTCAGACAAGCAAAAGCTGAGAGAATTCTGCACCACCAAACCAGCTCTCCAACAAATACTAAAGGATATTCTCTAGACAGGAAACACAAAAATTGTGTATAAATTCGAACCCAAAACAATAAAGTAAATGGCAACGGGGTCATACTTATCAGTAATTACCTTAAACGTAAATGGGTTGAATGCCCCAACCAAAAGACAAAGACTGGCTGAATGGATACAAAAACAAGACCCCTGCATATGTTGTCTACAAGAGACCCACCTCAAAACAGGGGACACATACAGACTGAAAGTGAAGGGCTGGAAAAAGATTTTCCATGCGAATAGGGACCAAAAGAAAGCAGGAGTAGCAATACTCATATCAGATAAAATAGACTTTAAAACAAAGACTGTGAAAAGAGACAAAGATGGTCACTACATAATGATCAAAGGATCAATCCAAGAAGAAGATATAACAATTATAAATATATATGCACCCAACACGGGAGCACCGCAGTATGTAAGACAAATGCTAACAAGTATGAAAGAAGAAATTAACAATAACACAATAATAGTGGGAGACTTTAATACCCCACTCACACCTATGGATAGATCAACTAAACAGAAAATTAACAAGGAAACACAAACTTTAAACGATACAATAGACCAGTTAGACCTAATTGATATCTATAGGACATTTCATCCCAAAACAATGAATTTCACCTTCTTCTCAAGTGCACATGGAACCTTCTCCAGGATAGATCACATCCTGGGCCATAAAGCTAGCCTTGGTAAATTCAAAAAAATAGAAATCATTCCAAGCATCTTTTCTGACCACAATGCAGTAAGATTAGATCTCAATTACAGGAGAAAAACTATTAAAAAATCCAACATATGGAGGCTGAACAACACGCTGCTGAATAACCAACAAATCACAGAAGAAATCAAAAAAGAAATCAAAATTTGCATAGAAACGAATGAAAATGAAAACACAACAACCCAAAACCTGTGGGACACGGTAAAAGCAGTCCTAAGGGGAAAGTTCATAGCAATACAGGCACACCTCAAGAAACAAGAAAAA
This sequence comes from Bubalus kerabau, assembly GCF_029407905.1. Taxonomy (NCBI): domain Eukaryota; kingdom Metazoa; phylum Chordata; class Mammalia; order Artiodactyla; family Bovidae; genus Bubalus; species Bubalus kerabau. The sequence continues at coordinate 61,895,674 of NC_073625.1, forward strand.
AGTCAAATAAACAACCTAACTCTACACCTAAAGCAACTAGAAAAGGAAGAAATGAAGAACCCCAGGGTTAGTAGAAGGAAAGAAATCTTAAAAATTAGAGCAGAAATAAATGCAAAAGAAACAAAAGAGACCATAGCAAAAATCAACAAAACCAAAAGCTGGTTCTTTGAAAGGATAAATAAAATTGACAAACCATTAGCCAGACTCATCAAGAAACAAAGGGAGAAAAATCAAATCAATAAAATTAGAAATGAAAATGGAGAGATCACAACAGACAACACAGAAATACAAAGGATCATAAGAGACTACTATCAACAATTATATGCCAATAAAATGGACAACGTGGAAGAAATGGACAAATTCTTAGAAAAGTACAACTTTCCAAAACTCGATCAGGAAGAAATAGAAAATCTTAACAGACCCATCACAAGCACGGAAATTGAAACTGTAATCAAAAATCTTCCAGCAAACAAAAGCCCAGGTCCAGACGGCTTCACAGCTGAATTCTACCAAAAATTTAGAGAAGAGCTAACACCTATCCTGCTCAAACTCTTCCAGAAAATTGCAGAGGATGGTAAACTTCCAAACTCATTCTATGAGGCCACCATCACCCTAATACCAAAACCTGACAAAGATCCCACAAAAAAAGAAAACTACAGGCCAATATCACTGATGAACATAGATGCAAAAATCCTTAACAAAATTCTAGCAATCAGAATCCAACAACACATTAAAAAGATCATACACCATGACCAAGTGGGCTTTATCCCAGGGATGCAAGGATTCTTCAATATCCGCAAATCAATCAATGTAATACACCACATTAACAAATTGAAAAATAAAAACCATATGATTATCTCAATAGATGCAGAGAAAGCCTTTGACAAAATTCAACATCCATTTATGATCAAAACTCTCCAGAAAGCAGGAATAGAAGGAACCTACCTCAACATAATCAAAGCTATATATGACAAACCCACAGCAAACATTATCCTCAATGGTGAAAAATTGAAAGCATTTCCTCTAAAGTCAGGAACAAGACAAGGGTGCCCACTTTCACCATTACTATTCAACATAGTTTTGGAAGTTTTGGCCACAGCAATCAGAGCAGAAAAAGAAATAAAAGGAATCCAAATTGGAAAAGAAGAAGTAAAGCTCTCACTGTTTGCAGATGACATGATCCTCTACATAGAAAACCCTAAAGACTCCACCAGAAAATTACTAGAACTAATCAATGACTATAGTAAAGTAGCAGGATATAAAATCAACACACAGAAATCCCTTGCATTCCTATACACTAATAATGAGAAAACAGAAAGAGAAATTAAGGAAACAATTCCATTCACCATTGCAATGGAAAGAATAAAATACTTAGGAATATATCTACCTAAAGAATCTAAAGACCTATATATAGAAAACTATAAAACACTGGTGAAAGAAATCAAAGAGGACACTAACAGATGGAGAAATATACCATGTTCATGGATTGGAAGAATCAATGTAGTGAAAATGAGTATACTACCCAAAGCAATCTATAGATTCAATGCAATCCCTATCAAGCTACCAACAGCATTCTTCACAGAGCTAGAACAAATAATTTCACAATTTGTATGGAAAAACAAAAAACCTCGAATAGCCAAAGCGATCTTGAGAAAGAAGAATGGAACTGGAGGAATCAACCTACCTGACTTCAGGCTCTACTACAAAGCCACAGTTATCAAGACAGTATGCTACTGGCACAAAGACAGAAATATAGATCAATGGAACAAAATAGAAAGCCCAGAGATAAATCCACGCACATATGGACACCTTATCTTCGACAAAGGAGGCAAGAATATACAATGGATTAAAGACAATCTCTTTAACAAGTGGTGCTGGGAACTCTGGTCAACCACTTGTAAAAGAATGAAACTAGAACACTTTCTAACACCATACACAAAAATAAACTCAAAATGGATTAAAGATCTAAACGTAAGACCAGAAACTATAAAACTCCTAGAGGAGAACATAGGCAAAACACTCTCTGACATACATCACAGCAGGATCCTCTATGACCCACCTCCCAGAATATTGGAAATAAAAGCAAAAATAAACAAATGGGACCTAATTAACCTTAAAAGCTTCTGCACATCAAAGGAAACTATTAGCAAGGTGAAAAGACAGCCTTCAGAATGGGAGAAGACAATAGCAAATGAAGCAACTGACAAACAACTAATCTCGAGAATATACAAGCAACTCCTACAGCTCAACTCCAGAAAAATAAATGACCCAATCAAAAAATGGGCCAAAGAACTAAATAGACATTTCTCCAAAGAAGACATAAAGATGGCTAACAAACACATGAAAAGATGCTCAACATCACTCATTATCAGAGAAATGCAAATCAAAACCACTATGAGGTACCATTTCACGCCAGTCAGAATGGCTGCAATCCAAAAGTCTACAAGTAATAAATGCTGGAGAGGGTGTGGAGAAAAGGGAACCCTCTTACACTGTTGGTGGGAATGCAAACTAGTGCAGCCACTATGGAGAACAGTGTGGAGATTCCTTAAAAAACTGGAAATAGACATGCCTTATGATCCAGCAATCCCACTGCTGGGCATACACACTGAGAAAACCAGAAGGGAAAGAGACACGAGTACCCCAATGTTCATCGCAGCACTGTTTATAATAGCCAGGACATGGAAGCAACCTAGATGTCCATCAGCAGATGAATGGATAAGAAAGCTGTGGTACATATACACAATGGAGTATTATTCAGCCATTAAAAAGAATACATTTGAATCAGTTCTAATGAGGTGGATGAAACTGGAGCCTATTATACAGAGTGAAGTAAGCCAGAAAGAAAAACACCAATACAGTATACTAACGCATATATATGGAATTTAGAAAGAAGGTAACAATAACCCTGTGTACGAGACAGCAAAAGAGACAGTGATGTATAGAACAGTCTTATGGACTCTGTGGGAGAGGGAGAGGGTGGGAAGATTTGGGAGAATGGCATTGAAACATGTAAATATCATGTATGAAATGAGTTGCCAGTCCAGGTTCGATGCACGATACTGGATGCTTGGGGCTGGTGCACTGGGACAACCCAGAGGGATGGAATGGGGAGGGAGGAGGGAGGAGGGTTCAGGATGGGGAACACATGTATACCTGTGGTGGATTCATTTTGATATTTGGCAAATCTAATACAGTTATGTAAAGTTTAAAAATAAAATAAAATTAAAAAAAAAAATAAAAAAATAAAAAAAAAAAAAATAAAATTGAAGATGAGGAGTCCTGTACAAATATGTCAAGGAATGATGAGCTTGGGAAGACCAAAATGCTGGGGCAAAATATTTATGATCAATACAGTCTCACCTGTCACTGACCATAGCACTGGATGAAAATCAATTACCTACATATTGAGAATCTCCCACATGTCAAGAACTTTAAAACCTGGGCTTACTAAGAAATTAAAGTGAGTACATAATAAAAGGAAAAGTGAAGTGAAGTTTATGCTGATTTGAATATAATTTTGTTTTGAAAACCAAAAAAAATCATTTTTTCTTAAAGTACATTGTTTGGAATTAAATAGCATGCAATAAGTTAGGAAGGAGATATAGAATTTAAAAGCCCAAACTTAATTTAAATAATTTTATTGCATAGAAATGCTCAGCAAAATAATGTATTAATAAAAATAGAATAACTGAACATGACGCTTTAACAGTTATAACACAGGAAGCAGTAAGACCACTTGTCCCATATTTTAAAATCAGTCCTTTTCATTAATCATTTAAAGTAAATGAACATAGAAAATATCCCTTTATGTCAATCAGCCTGGAGGATGTTCTCTGAATGATGAGTGAAGCAATTTGTGCTCACACGGTAGTGGGGCCTGCAGTCCATAATAAGACCAGGAAGAGCTCACTCATCACTTATTTTGAGTGTGACACTTAATTAAAACTAAAATATTGTGAAGTGGTAGCTAAGTCCAAGTTCTACATCCAATTCAAGTTTATTTCAACAGACATTACTTAGACATGTAAGTTATTAGCTGCCTGATGAAACCAGCAAAGAACATCCGGCAAATTTTGAATCACTGCTAACATTATGCATTAATAAATTAAATTATGGGAGAGTGTTTGCATTGGAATTAATTCCTATGTCTCTGGATGCCTAAATAAAGGCTTTGTCTACTCCAAGCGTGTGGAGTTTCTCTCCAGTTTAAGACTAGTTTAAATCTTATTTATAAGCCTGACAAATGAGAATTCAAACATCTGTTATACAGCAGCTCAGCCAGAACATTTTGCCTCCCTGAGTGATACTATAGCAAGAGCTATTCAAAACTTACCTTGCTTGCCAGCCTACCTTGATATACATTGTCAGAAAATATGAAACCCATAGCCTATTGCAAATGCTACTATGAAATAGTGCAGAAAAAAGAAAAACAAAAACACACCTTCCTCAGTTTTAGGAACAAAAAATGTTTTAAAGCAGAAGCATTAAAATGAGAAGCCAATGAAAGCTGTCACCCTTAATGTGAGAGGATACTAATTTCCTCTGTGTAGTACAAATCATAAAACTCCTAGAACATGTGCACATTATGTAATAAGAGTCCAAAATATTTATATACACTTCTTTGAAGTAACCAATTTTTGAAAAAAAAAAAAACAAAACAGTACAAGGCATGAGCCATATTTTTTGTTTTTTAAATTTTCAATAGCACCTGGTAACAATGAATTACAAGAATAAGATTGATGTTTATAATTCAAAGATATATGCAATGATTTATTCATTGAGTTGTTCACTCAGTAAACATGTATGGAAATACTGAGTCGATTTGCTTGAACACATACATAAAGTTTGCTGTTATATAACTACATTGATAATATTTCACAAGGCTGAAAAATTTCCACTTTCATGAAATAAGAGGTTGATATATTTAAAAAGCCAACAGCAGTCCTATTTCTTAGGCTTCCAAGTCCATTGTAGCATAACTATATGTTATGGCCAGGGGCATTTATACTTAGCTTAATACTAAATATTACAAAAAAAGCATATTTTACAAAAGATGTGTATATAGAGATATGAAGGTACTACTGGAGAAATTTTAAAAGGGAAAATTAGTTTTGATGGTTAAATATAGATAAGCTCTTTCTTCCCCCAGTAAAAGCATTTTAGGATCTCAGAATCTTATATTATTATATCCTGAAGGTGCCTATGGTATTTCTATTACAGCAATCCCAGGTTATAGGTGAGAAGAGGAGCCAGAAGGTTTATGTGTTTCTGACCTTCAGTATAATTCAGAGGTGGATCTATGCTTTGACGACTAATTTCAAGGCTGAACTAACCTGGGATCGAACCTGGGTCTCTCACACTGCAGGTAAACCTTTACCATCTGACCCACCAGGGAAGCCCATGCATTCTACGTTGCATCAGTCATATCTCAACTCTTTGCGACCCTATGGACTATAATCTGCCAGGCTCCTCTGTCTGTGGGATTCTCCACACGAGAGTATTGGAGTGGGTTGCCATGCCCTCCTCCATGGGATCTTCCTGACCCAAGAATGGAACCTGCACCTCTTATGTCTCCTGCATTGGCAGTTGGGTTCTTTACCACTAGTGCCATCTGATTTTAGATCTCCAAAATTCTTGTGCTATTCTGTTGAAGAATTTGAGGGTAGGAGCAGGTTGGTTACCTCTTCAGAATGGAGGAAAGGAATCAGGGAGAGGAAGGATAAGATAACTTACCCCTTCTCCCACATTTCTGAGTGAATCAGAAGAGAAAATTTTGGACTTGCCAGGATGCATAGTTTTTTTTTTGTTTGTTTTGTTTTTTTTTTTTTTTTTTTTAGTTTTATAGCATGATTTCCTAGCTTGGGATAAAATAATAGACAGAGATGTTCCACAAATTGAAAGGAAGGCTGAAATCAGAGACATTAGAGCTCACAATTGTGTATGCCCTGTGTGTGAGAGGAAAGGGACTCTACAGAAAGAAGTTATGCATCAACCTTAGACAGCAAAGAAAAAAAAAAAAAATGAGTGAGGCACAGTCAGTACAAAAGAGAACCAGAGTTAGTATTACCCTTTTGTCCCTGACTCCTGTGTGTTGTGGGAAGGTGTAATGCCCAGAAATCCACACATCTTATGAAACAGAAAGTAGCTTTGGCCATTAGGCTTGCTGTGGGGGCTCCCTGATGAGAGGTAAATCCAGGAGTAGGATAGAAAATGTAGATTAACTCTGAGAAGTCAATAGTACCAACAGCACCTGAGGTGGCGATGAGGCAGCATGAGACCCTTGTCCCCGACCAAGTCATGAGTACAAACCACATACTTGCCAGCCATTTATTTTAAGATACAAGTTCAAGAGGTCAGGAACCCAAAACAATAACAAAAATAAAAAACAACAAAAAATAAACCAGAAAACACCAAAACACCAAAACACTCAACTCCTCAAAAAATAAAATAATTAAAAAACCTGTAACTGAAGCCAAGACCAGAAGATAAGCATGTACCATAGCAGTCTCCACCCAACAGTGATATCTGTGCATGCTCACTTGCTCAGTCATGTCCAACTCTGCGACCTCATGGACTATAGCCTGCCTGGCTCCTCTGTCCATGGGATTTTCCAGGCAAGGATACTGGAGTGGGTGCCATTCCCTCCTTCAGGGGATTTTCCTGACCCAGGGATCAAACCCACATCTTCTGCATCTCCTGCATTGGCAGGCAGATTCTTTACCACTGAACCACGTGGGAAGCCCAACAATGATGACTGGCATGCTAAAATTTCCAGTCCTACCAGAAAGCTTTAAACTTTGTGGATGTATGCACAAAAATACAATAATTTCTGGTGCTCGTTTCCATAATAATCTATTTCTCTGGTGAATGGTAGGAATCTTGGTACCCCTCAAATTGGTATAAAATTTGAAGTTTTATTTTTTTTTCCTTTTTTTTTTTATTTTTAAACTTTACAATATTGTATTAGTTCTGCCAAATTTCGAAATGAAGTTTTATTTTTATGAAAAAAGAAGTCTACTGCTCCAGTCACTATATGCAGAAAACTGTGGACTAGACAAAGATTATTAAAATGTAATGAATATAAATTTCAAATAACCATATTTCTCAATCAACACTAAGAAAAATTATATTATCAAAGTGGTTCATTTCTGTCAAACTAGTATGGTGGTAAATACAGATTATTGTATCTCATGTGCTTCAAATTCTGTCACATGGAAGTATGACTCTTTCCCCAACGGGTCCGCCTGGAGAGTTGCTATATATATGCCAGAAATCTCAGACTTGTTTCACCCAACCCTTCTTCTCCAACATGGCAAGCTGACAAGCTTCTATTCCTTATCTTCTCTGTGATCTTCCAGAATTTAGTTGTTTTCCTTTCTTTCCCTTTCCTTGCACCCAAGGCTCCTTGGGCATCCTACTCTAAATTACCACATATGCAGGGTAATTATTTGTTTATATGGCCCTGTCTCTAACTATGATACAATTTGTTTTGAGAAAGAACAATTCCTTTTTTTAATTTACTACCCCCATGGAATACTGAAGGTATCTATTACAGTTCCTAAATAATTAATAATACATGAGTTGAATGATTTTTTTAAAATCATTATATATAAGTCTAAATTTTCCAAATAAAAAAGATGCAAATCCAATCATTACACCTGTTCCCAGACAGGTGAGGGCACTTATTTATATGTTGTTGAAGAATTCCTAGAATCAGATTTCATTTAAATGTCTAACAAATAATAAAAGAAAACTGAATATGTGCTATTTGACTGGTTGATTGATTGCAAAGAAAGATGACCAACATTGTATCAGTGAGTTCTATGCTAGATCTCAGAATCAAAATAAGACCCTCGCCTATTTATCAATCCTTTTCATTCAAACATTCTACATCTCAGGCAACTGACCAAATTGTGTGGGTGATAAAATTCTTTTACTTTGACATTTTATGACCTAACTTGGTACCTTAACAGAAGTGAAGAAAGATTATTCTTAGTATACACTGAATATACATGTACATACACATACATACTTTAAAATAGAATGTCAACAGTAAAAAATACACATATACAACTCATAACATTGTTACCTAAGTTGTTTTTCAATATAATTAAACTCTGTGAATATGTATTATAGCTGTGTTTTAATACTTCATCCATCAGTTCCTTCAGATACCAGTCCAAGGGGCAGGAAACTGACCAGAGCCCAAACCATGCAGCCAAATCAAGATCAAGAGAATGATTCTATGGTTTCCCATAATATCTGGAAGTTTACATCCACCACATATGTGCGAGGGTAGCTGGCTCATAAAAATCAACAGTTACATGCTCTCTCTGTTACATCTCTTGTTCCGGAATTCTTTTTTTAATTTTCTGTACCATACCATTTAGTCTAGTAAAATTTTATAAGACAGTGTTAGATTGCTCATGTCTTTACAGCCTCAGATGGCTAACAAACTGCTCTAATTACAGCTCAGAAATTCCCAAGGCCACATTGCCTGGCTGCAGAGATTCCTGAAGTTTCTGTCTCCCACACAGAATAGGGGATAAAATCATGTGAACAGTTTACCTCACTCTCCACTTCTCTGGCAGAAGGGAGTGTTTGGCTGTCAGTTCTGTGATTACTCCAGCGATGAGCTTTTGTTGCTAATCTCCAGAGAAATTTGGTTGCATTCCAACTCAATCCATCACTTAATTTTATAAGCCAAAGTATTTACAGTTTAATTGCAATCCCAGGCAAGTGCTTTCTTTTTTCATGATTTGTTTATCTAAAAGACTGAAACAGTGCAAAGTTCTCTTCTTACATACACAAAGCTTATAATAATGACCTGCAGGACTGGCCATCCTAAATCACCACAGAGCTCCACTGTACTTTAGCGGCTTGATTAAAAAGATGAATGGTTGCAGGTTCAATTCAGGAAAGTCAAGGAAAGGAACATATAATGACCTCTTCAAAGATGGCCTTGGCAAAGAACACAGGATTATTCCTTTTCTAGTTTTAATGAATACACACCACTCAAGGTCACTACCCTTTCTGTAATGTTTCCTGGAGCTTGACTTGCAAGGTATTACAGTCTCAACTGGATGATGATTATGGGTATATTCAATGCACAGGCATGACTTCTAAATGTTCTTTAAAAAGTTAGTACTTAAATCTCTAGGCCAGCAAATATTGAATATATACTTGAAAAATATTGTAAATTTGTCCTTAGATTAGACTTTGGCGAGCCTCTGGTCTCTGCATTTGGATGCATAGTCCTTGAGGAATGCATCTCATTGTATACAGGTGGAACTTTACAACATCAGCAAGTGAAGAAAGGATTCTGTCTCAGGATCCTAAAGTGGGAGACTCCAATAACCAAGGATATCCAACTGTTCCTTGTGTCTGCGAGGTCTCTGCAGTCCATCATCAACATTATGCCATCCAGATAAAATAATTTACCTCAATATGCAAGGAAAAGGACTAGTGCGGTCCCCAGTAACATCTATTGTATTCTAATAGTACATTATTTCTGCTGCCTCATACTAAGCTACCTTGTGGTGAACTGAATGTGTGTGTGCCCCCTCCAATATTTATATGTTGAAATCCTAATTCCCAATAAGATGGTAGCAGGAAGCAGGGCCTTTGGTGATCAATCAGATCATGAGAGTGGCACCTTTCTGATGGGATTAGTGACCTTATAAAAGGCAGCCCAAATAATTCTCTTACTTTCTTTCCATCACATGAAGACACATCAAGTAGGCAGCATGCAATCTGCAAGAGAGACCTCATTAGACCTGATCATGCTGGAATCCTGATCTTGGACTTTCAGCGTCTAAAACCATAAGGAATAAATATTTCTTGTTTAAGCCACCCAGTGTCCAGCACTTTGTTACAGTAGCTCAAACTAAGACATACCCTAACCCAGTGAACCTACGCTACTGAAAGTATGGCTTCAAACATGGGCTGAGGTAGGGCCATACAGTTATACTAAGGAAGCAGTTACCTCAGGGCTTCCTTAGCCTCAATGTCAATCATTACCAGGGACCATGTTTAAGGGCAATGTTTTCAATGGAACAATATTCTGGGGAAAAGGCAATTGTTGAAGGAATCTGGCATCCTGGAACATTTAGGCTTCATTGCCACAGCCTGGAGTAGGTAGGGTATAGCTCAGCCTATGCCAAATGCAATGGGCACCGCATACATGTATGGGAACCAGCTAAGTGGTAAGTACCATTCTAGTTAGTAGGATTACCTCTGAAGAAATGAAACAAGAGATCGTTGCCTTTGTGAAGTTTACATTCTAGAAAGAGGGACAGGCAGCTGAACTTGTAAAATAAGCAAATTATACACTAGAACGTTACTTGTGCTATGGAAAAATGGGAATGCACATTGTCAAAAATAACTTGACAGAGTGTTAGAGTCAAATGCTTCCAAAGGCTTCTTGTCATATAAGCTGAAACATCATAGGTTAAAGGATATGACATAATGATAGCAGTGGATTACTCCCTCCCAGCCACAGGGCTGAAATGAAGATACAGAAGTGGTGATATCTTAGGGCACTCACATCATAGTGAAGCCTTGCTTGATTAAAACAGCCATTTTTAGATCCTAGGAGGGAAAGTCGTTAGCAAAGCAGCAGCTGTCTTCAGTCTCTTTAATAATTAGAGCACACTTCACAAAGAGGTCTGAGAGCTATGGTAAGCTATGGTGGGTTGTAATATAGACATGCATCTGATATCAGTGCTAAGACTAAGACCAGTCCCAAAAGGCATAAGGGTATTTTACAACCTCAGCCTTAAAATGACTGTAGGATACAAACTTCTCCACTGTGTCCTAGCCATGTTGTCAATATCATTCTGATAGCTTGGAGTTTGTTTTATCCAATATTTCACACAAACTCTTATCACAGGATAGATTGAAGGCACACAGGTTGGGAATAACATCTGTCTCTTTCCGTATCAGATATACAAACCAACCTTGTCACAGATGCAGGATCTGTCACCCTGAGTCAGGAGAAATCACAGAAGTGGTCCTCTCCTTCTAACACCCTGCACACACTTCATGCGTGTTTATCCTGCTTTAGAGATAACTGGCTTTTAACTCCAGACAACTGAAGAGGTGAAGCATATCACATAGTAGAAAAGGGCAAACCTTAGCAATTGGCATGGTCAGAAAATTATAGTCCAGATGATTGGTTATGTTACAGTCTTTAAAACCAACCTCTTTCCAAAAGATCCTCTAGACAAAGGGACATGAGGGAAAGGATATCACAATTGGTCAACATGCCATTTTTTGACCATGGATACCCATGACCTAGCTGGCAAATAAAAATCCAAGCCACAAAAACAGCCTCAATTACAATAGGCAATTGGCCTAGATTCTTAAGGCACTGCTGCTAAGTCACTTCAGTTGTGTCCAACTCTGTGTGACCCCATAGACGGTAGCCCACCAGGCTCCCCTGTCCCTGGGATTCTCCAGGCAAGAACACTGGAGTGGGTTGCCATTTCCTTCTCCAATGCATGAAAAGTGAAAGTGAAGTTGCTCAGTCGTGTCTGACTCTTAGCGACCCCATGGACTGCAGCCTACCATGCTCCTCCACCCATGGGATTTTCCAGGCAAGAGTACTGGAGTGGGGTGCCATTGCCTTCTCCATCTTAAGGCACAGTTAAGAGTTATTGGGAGTCTAGGTTGTAGCATCAGTCTTAAGTAAGAAAACCTGGCTAATAAGAAAATAAAACACAATAAAAAAGGAAATAACATTTTGGACTGCTATGATTTTCAGACTCCTGCAGTTGAACCCTTGTCTTGACACAAGCTTTTGATCAGTGCTTTTGGTATGACTAAACTTTGTATTCTTCTTTTTGATTCTTGGCTGTGGGCATCCTGCCAAAGTTTTGGATTTTATAATCCCTATACGTTTTGAAATTTCTTATATCCTCACATGAGAACCAATATATTTCTCTGAGGTATGGTGTCAAAACTTGCTCTCATAATTACTAATAACTCTCAGAAATCTCAGCCAATGGCCTAGAATCCCAGTACCTAAGCTCATTGCCTGATATCTACAAGTTCAAGATGCAGTCATTTTAAATTTCAAATGATTTACTGGTATAAAAACATAGTAGCTTTCTAAAGATTGGTTGTTTTTAGGATGATTCTTTTAAATACTGTTTATTGAGGACTTACCATGTAAAGAATAAATTGTTCTAGGTACTGTTAAGATTACAAAAAAAAAAAAAAAAACCAACAACACACAGCTTGAGCTTGAACTAAGTAATTGCTATTAGTTAATCCACCTCACCATTATCAAGTGAAGGATACATCATAAAATCATATATTCACACTCTATTAGGAATCTTTGTAAAACAATACCATGAACAGATTCTGTGTTTCTGGTCATCCTCTTTGAAAACAAAACTAAGTTTTAAAAAGAGGGGAAAAATGATGAGATGATACTTAAACTAATTTATCTGAGAACATGAGACATAACCACCCATATTAATATTCAGGAAAAACATAAGGGAAAGGAGAAAAAAAAGGGGGGCACAATCAAAGTGTGATATCAATAAAAAGAGGTTCATATTAATACTAACAGTATTGTGGACTAATTTTAGAAGAAGCAGTACAATAATCTAGTTATTCAGCAATCAGAACTGGAGAAAAGGGGGGAAAATACCCCTAGAACATGGAAATCCCTTAGGAGAAATGGAGTAGCCATCATAGTCAACAAAAGAGTCCGAAATGCAGTAGTTGGATGCAATCTCAAAACGAAAGAATGATCTCTGTTCATTTCCAAAGCAAACCATTAAATATCATGGTAATCCAAGTTTATGCCTCGACCAGTAACATTGAAGAAGTTGAAGTTGAACAGTTCTATGAAGACATACAAGACCTTCTAGAACTAACACCCCCAAAAGATGTCCTTTTCATTATAGGGGACTACAATGTAAAAGTAGGAAGTCAAGAAACACCTGGAATAACAGGCAAATTTGGCCTTGGAGTACAGAATGAAGCAGGGCAAAGGCTAATAGAGTTCTGCCAAGAGAACTCACTGGTCATAGCAAACACCCTCTTCCAACAACACAAGAGAAGACTCAACACATGGAAAAACTAGAATCAAGAATACAAGGAATGGAGTAGAAAGGTCAGTTTTTTCCAGTGGTTTTGTACATTAGGAGATTTGACAATTTAGATCCAGACTGGGGTAATACTTCTTATGCCATAAATAGGTTGAACATCTATATACATATGTACGTGTATGTGAGAGAGACTAAGTGGAAGTCTTGGACCTGGCTTAGCAGCAGGAAAACAATATTCCTGCAGGGAGAGAAAAGGAAAAAAAAAGGGGGGGCGGAGGAAAGGAGTGGGAAGAAGAAAAAGAAAAGCTTTGGAAGTTTGACAGAAGATGACTTCATTTTCACTTTAATTTTGGCTACTTGTTACCCAGTATAATTTTATAAGTGTTTATGAACACAATTAAAGTGTGCAGGAATGGGAATTTGTATTTGTCTCACTGCTTGATATAAAACACATGATATTTAGGTTATTAAGCAAATTTATTTATGTCACTCTTTTTTGTGTTGTGTTGGATCTTATTTATTTATTTATTTTAAAATTTTCCTGTGTAACTCTCAGGCGTGGGGTAGAATCAAGATTGCCGGGAGAAATATCAATAACCTCAGATATGCAGATGACACCAGCCTTATGGCAGAAAATGAAGAACTAAAGAGCCTCTTGATGAAAGTGAAAAAGGAGAGTGAAAAAGTTGGCTTAAAGCTCAACATGCAGAAAACTAAGATCATGGCATCTGATCCCATCACTTCATGGCAAATAGATGTGGAAACAGTTGAAACAGTGGCTGACTTTATTTTTCTAGGCTCCAAAATCACTGCAGATTGTGACTGCAGCCATGAAATGAAATGATTCTTACTCCTTGGAAGGAAAGTTATGACCAACCTAGACAGCATATTGAAAAGCAGAGACATGACTTTGCCAACAAAGGTCTGTCTAGTGAAGGCTACAGTTTTTCCAGTGGTCATGTATGGATGTGAGAGTTGGACTATAGAGAAACCTGAGCACCAAGGAATTGATGCTTTTGAACTGTGGTGTTGGAGAAGACTTTTGAGAGTCCCTTGGACTTCAAGGATATCCAACCAGTCCATCCTAAAGGAAATCAGTTCAGGGTGTTCATTGGAAGGAATGATGTTGAAGCTGAAACTCCAATTCTTTGGCCACCTGATGCCAAAGGCTGACTCATTTGAAAAGACCCTGACATTGGGAAAGATTCAGGGCAGGAGGAGAAGGGGACGACAGAGGATGAGATGGTTGGATGGCATCACTGACTCAATGGACATGAGTTTGGGTGGACTCCAGGTGTTGGTGATGGACAGGAAGGCTGGTGTGTTGCACCTCATGGGGTCACAAAGAGTCGGACACGACTGAGCGACTGAACTGAAATGAACTGAACTGAACTGAACTATGTAACTCTCTTTAGTTTGTTTTGGTCTCTTCTATAATCCAAGGCTTCCTTTTTGTTTTTTTCTCTAAAGAACATATTTAGATAGCAGGTAAGGCAAAGACAGAGTCAAAGGATGATACATTTATCTTTTTAAGAATATTCCTAAGCTAATGTGTGTTAGAGAGAGAGATAGCACTTAGGTTTTTTAAATGACATATAAAAAAAATCACACTGCATTAATTATTTTTCCCATGAGATGGCATAGTTGAGACAGGTGTTGAAAAGAATCATGTACTTGGTTTAATCTAGTTCTATAACTGTGGAGAACATATTATTTCGTAAGCAATAAGCAATTACTATTATGTAATATTAGGATAACTCTAGAGAAAAATCTATGATTTTTTGTGTAAATGAAATACAACTGTATCAGAAAGGGAATTTATTATCCTATATCTAAAATAATCCTGATTATTATACTGGATGAAATTGAATATACTTAATAACATTTCACAGATTAAGTGAAAAATTGGAGTTGAAATTTTCTATCAGAGATTACAAATAGATACTCTATGGTAGAGAATGGCCATTAGAAATGTTTTGTTTGGTCCACAACACTGTTAAAAAAATGAATTTGAATGTCTTCTGAGAAATCATTCATACTCAGGTTTTCAAGGGTCTCTATCTTCACTCATGTTTCATAGCAGGGTCTGTATAAACATTAAACTTGCCGATCCATGTGTTTTTTGTGTTAATACAATGTTTGCTTATTTCTTTTTCTTTGTTAGAAAAAAAAATGTGAGAAAGAAAACGATGGATCATTACTTTTATATATTTTAAATAATTCTTTGCATCAAATGAAAACATAAAACATGTGGTATATGCCATCACATTATATACAAAAATAAGTAGATTTTTTTTTCCCAATTTGCTAATGAGCAATGGCAGTAAAACTCCAAGGTAAAATAAAAATCTCCCTGGGCAGTGTGCAGTGATCAGGACTAAAGTACTTTTATCAAAATTGCTGAAAATAAAATTTTTCCTAGCATCCATTTAGGTTTTTGGCAATTTCAAGTCTACTTCCTTCCTTTATAAGCTTTGTCTTGCCCAATTAGCTCTCAATGGTGCTTGAAATTCCCACTTGAAATGCCTTATGTTGACCTGTCCATTTTAATCAAGTTAAATACTACCTGGGAGGAAGATATATTAGCTATCACTTAGGCACAAATTAGTCTATCTGAACCTATTACTGCACATTATCAACCAACACAAAAGAGAGCCTTCAGACATTGGTTCTTAAAATCATTCAAATGCTGGGCTATGGAGAGGCATGGTACATTTAGTAGAAAACCATACAATATTAATCTTTACTCTTAAAACTATCAAATATATATGGTTGTGTCAAATTCTATGTTGTTTTATTCTGTAGTCCAATGCAAGTAAGAGAAATCATAGATTGAAATAATTTAATAGGAAAATTTTCAATTGTGAACTTTTGTCCAATTTGAATTTTAACAATTGCTATAATATTTTACCTATAGAAAAAAATTCTTGTTTTCTTCAAATACACTACATTATAGTCCTTAAGAATGGGGGATAAAATAAATCTGGAAATTGAGTGTTAAAGTACTCTATTATCTTGTCCCTACTAAACTATCTTTTGTAAGACAGATCACCAGATAGGTAAAAATTAATCCATAAACAAACAAAAAAAATTACAAATTTATCAAATATATGTGTTGGCTGTAGGATACATCTAAATTTGAGAAGTGTGAAAAATGTTCATAGTATAACTGAAGATGAAGCTATTAATGAACAGTTCTGATTATTTGCCATGGTTAGCCAAATAAAAGGGGGCTGGGGTGGGTAATTTTTTAGTATCTTGGAAATATAGAAGCTCTTCTGAACCACCATTCTTTGAGAGAATTAAGCACTGGTGCCCTAAGGCACTGTATGCAATATATTAACTTCTTTCTTAAGCATCAAGAATGGTATTAGCTACATACCACACTTGAGAGAATTACTCAAATAATATTGTACAAAACTTAATTCTCTTGTGGAATCCCAGTTGAAAAATACGAAGTACTGGGTTACTGAAGAAAGTATTGGTCTCAGGTATAGAATAAAATCCACATTAAAAAAAAATATTACCTCCTAAGTAAAATTATTTTATCAATTTGGTTTACTATTACTATTCTTTACCATATATTTGGGAAAGATAAAGGGAGATAGAATATCTTGAGGAAATACAGGCTTTCTCAGAAATGACCATTATCTGACCTTCTAGATACTTTTCTATTCACAGACTCAATCAACCCAGTAGATATCTAGAAATTTATTTTAGTTTCTGAAAAGGCTTCATTTCCCAAGTAGATTATATGTTACTATCTAAGATGAAATACAAGTTTGATCAAAATCTTAATTTCTTTTTTTCCTGCTTATTTTTTAGTATAAATTTATTTATTTTAATTGGAGGCTAATTACTTTACAATATTGTATTGGTTTTGCCATACATCACCATGAATCCACCACGGGTGTACATGTGTTCCCCATCCTGAACCCCCCTCCCACCTCCCTCCCCATCCCATCCCTCTGGGTCATCCCAGTGCACCAGCCCCGAGCATCCTGTATCCTGCATCAAACCTGGACTGGCGATTCATTTCACATATGATAATATACATGTTTCAATGCCATTCTCCCAAATCATCCCACCCTCGCCCTCTCCTACAGAGTCCAAAAGACTGTTTTATACATCTGTGTCTCTTTTGTTGTCTCGCATACAGGGTTATCGTTACCATCTTTCTAAATTCCATATATATGCATTAGTATACTGTATTGGTGTTTTTCTTTCTGGATTACTCCACTCTGTATAATAGAGAAAATAACATTCAGGTAGATGAAGTAAGCCATCACCTTAGGGGACTCTATATATTCGTAAGGGAGAAAACATGACAACTCCTCCTGTGAGTCAAGGAACATTTAGAAGAACACTGAAAGATTACCAAGGGAAAATGTAAAGTTACAAAAAGCAAAATAATATTCGTTAGATGGTGAAAGGATATTGACAACTAACACATTAAATGGAAAGACAGCAAAGTGACTTAGAGATCTAATTTCTGTTATAATTACACATTTCCTTAGTCTAAAGAAAGACTGCCGTTTTATGAGAGGTAATGTCAAATCTCAGGGAAGAACAAAGCATATGGACCAGAAAATCAGTTAAACTCTCACCTCCTGAGGATTTACACTCTAAAATGAAAATAATATTGCCTTTCTTCACCCCAGGGAACTCCATACACACAAGACAAATGATAATTTCTATTTAATTGCATTAACAAAAGATTTCTCTCATATACAGGTGCCTTTTCCTTTTCATTATTCCATTCTGTCATCCCTCTATTTGTTCCCTCCACAATTTGAGGACTGTAAAGTCAGTTTAAACACATATTATTAAAAAAAAAAAAAGAGAGAGAGATGGCAGGTGGGGATACTTTTGTGAAGTAATAAGCATTAGCAGAACAAATTTCTCCTCAAAGTTAATCAAATTGAACTGGACAATCACAGAAAAAAGGTGTGAATAAGAATGAATTTGCATTTATCCTACTTTATAGTTTAATATTGTAATTACATGGCAGTATGAATCTACATAGAGCAAGCATTGGTTATGATAAACAATATGATTACATAGTTACTCATTCCATTTAATGCAGAGTTGCTCAGGGGATAAAAAAATAATTTATCATAAATTACAGGGTAGTTATATTTCACTTTCACAGTAATTATTTTAGGAATACCTAGATAGATTTTCATTCATCAAAAGCACAGTTAGTGAAATGCAGATGTTCCAGAATGAAACAGATTTTAACTTTTAATTTAAATTGAAAAATTCATTTTTAATTTTCTTCTTGTCTGTAACAAGTTCCTCAAACTCTGATATAGTGGTAGAACAATGAAAAGTGGCCATTATACAAAGATTGGTCATATACTAGCTAAGTGGCCTTAAAATAAAACTCCCCAAACTCAAATAAAGTTTGTATCTATTGTACTCCAACAGATAAGAGTCAAGACATACATCTTTCAATTCAATAAAATTTTATTGCACATGTTTAATGTTTAATCAATGACATTAACAAATACTGCAGCAAGTTTGTAGTGTAGAAGATAAAATAAAAGATTGGAGAATTCAATCACAGAATTGCTAACTTTAGGCAGATAAGCTAAAGTGGTTCTCATGGATAATAACAATGATAGTGTCACTAAATGTACAAATATTAAACATACTGGAAATATCAGTCAACACAAGACACCCACCAAAAGTTTTTACAAAGTGTATTTCTGAAATTTCAAAAACATAGAACCAAATACTGAGTAAGAAAATTACATTGGGCAAATAACTTTTTATGGATTCATTCTGTTCCTTGTAATTCAATGTAATTACTGTGAGTATCTCAAAAAGGGTAGGAAATACGAAATAGGTGACAAGAAAAATCTTGCAGATTTATGTGAACTTGGTCCAAAAAATTATACTTATGCTGCTGCTGCTAAGTCGCTTCAGTCGTGTCCAACTCTGGGCGACCCCATAGACGGCAGCCCACCAGGCTCCCCTGTCCCTGGGATTCTCCAGGCAAGAACACTGGAGTGGGTTGCCATTTCCTTCTCCAATGCATGAAAGTGAAAAGTGAAAGTGAAGTAGCTCAGTCATGTCTGACTCTTAGCGACCCCATGGACTGCAGCATACCAGGCTCCTCCATCCATGAGATTTTCCAGGCAAGAGTACTGGAGTGGGGTGCCATTGCCTTCTCCAATGCATGAAAGTGAAAAGTGAAAGTGAAGTAGCTCAGTCATGTCTGACTCTTAGCGACCCCATGGACTGCAGCATACCAGGCTCCTCCATCCATGAGATTTTCCAGGCAAGAGTACTGGAGTGGGGTGCCATTGCCTTCTATGATATTTATGCTACAACTAATTTATATAAGGACTTTACTTGTGGCTCAGCTGGTAAAGAATTCACTTGCAATGTGGGAGACCTGGGTTCGATCCCTGGGTTGGGAAGATCCCCTAGAGAAGGGAAAGGCTACCCACTCCAGTATCCTGGCCTGGAGAATTCCTGGACAGTATAGTCCATGGGGTGTCAAAGAGTTAGATATGACTGAGTGACTTTTACTGAATTTATATAAAAGGACAGCTATTATTCATTCATTATATACATATATGAATTTATTATAGGTTATGCAGAGTACATCACGCGAAATGCCAGGCTGCATTAAAAACAAGATGGAATCAAGATTGCCAGGGGAAACATCAAAAACCTCAGATATGCAGATGACACCATCCTTATGGCAGAAAGTGAAGAGGAATTAAAGAGCCTCTTGATGAAAGTGAAAGAGGAGAGTGAAAAAGTTTGCTGAAAGCTCAACATTCACAAAACTAAGATCATGGCATTCGGTCCCATCACTTCATGGGAAATACATGGGGAAACATTGGAAACAGTGTCAGACTTTATTTTTCTGGGCTCCAAAATCACTGCAGATGGTGATTGCAGCCCTGAAATTAAAAGATTTAATTGCTCCTTGGAAGAAAAGTTATGACTAACCTAGACAGAATATTAAAAAGCAGAGACATTACTTTGCCAACAAAGATCCATCTTGTCAAAGCTATGATTTTTCCAGTAAAGTCATGTATGGATGTGAGAGCTGGACTATAAAGAAAGCTGAGCACCAAAGAATTGATGCTTTTGAACTGCGGTGTTAGAGAAGACTTGAGAATCCCTTAGACAGCAAGGAGATCCAACCAGTCCATCCTAAAGAAAATCAGTTCTGAATATTCATTCGAAGGACTCATGCTAAAGCTGAAACTCCAATACTTTGCCCACCTGATGTGAAGAACTGATTCATTTTAAAAGACCCTGATGCTGGGAAAGATTGAAGGCAGGAGGAGAAGGGAACAACAAAGGATGAGATAGTTGGATGGCATCACCGACTCAATGGAGATGAGTTTGAGTAAACTCTGGAAGTTGGCGATGGACAGGGAAGCCTGGCGTGCTGCAGTCCATGGGGTCAGAAAGAGTTAGAAACAACTGAGCAACTGAATGGAACTGAACTGAATTATATAATATATCTTTCTATTTACAAAGCTATCTGCATCTTTCCATATTTCTACTTCTCTTATCAATCATGTATCTACTTATCCCTCATTTTCTGTACTATTGTTTCGTATCAAATAATCCAAACAGAATATCTTAAGATGATAGATATTTAACCAAAATTTTCCAGGATTAAGAATTCATGAGGGATTTAGCTGGGTTATTTTGACCAAGGTATATCTTGATGTTGTTATCAGGATGTCACTTGGCTGATTCATCTCCAAAATCACTTACCCACATGGCTGGAGGCAGGAAATCCCAATCACTGGTAACATGAAGTCCTTCACAGGCTACTTGTGTGCCCCTACACTGTGGCAGCTAACTTCCCCAAAATGAGGGATCTCAGAGAAAGCAAGTGAAGAGGAAGCCTAAGAGCCCTTTTGTCATCTAGTTTCCAAAATACCACAGTATCTTTTCAGCTTTATTCTGTTTGCTAGAAGTGAGTCATTAAGTATAAGCCACTTTAAAAGGGAGAGTATTTTGCTCCATCACTTGAAAGAAAAATGCATGAGCATATTTAAAAGTCAGCACATCTACCATCTTTCTACTCAAATATCACCTCCTACCTTCTACCTATTTACCATCCTTCCTTTCTTATGTTTCTCAAACTATCCACTATTTACCTATCTTATCATCTTTTTGTCTTCATATCTTTCATCTACCATCCCCTCAACTTCCTTTAGAAAGAATGCAAATGAGGGTCTCATAGGAAAAATATCTGAGAAATGTGTTCAGTTGCTCAGTTCAGTTCAGTTGCTCAGTCATGTCCGACTCTTTGCAACCCCATGAATTGCAGCATGCCCAGCCTCCCTGCCCATCACCAACTCCCGGAGTTTACCCAAACTCATGTCCATCGAGTCAGTGGTGCCGTCCAGCCATCTCATCCTCTGTCGTCCCCTTTTCCTCCTGCCCCCAATCCCTCCCAGCATCAGAGTCTTTTCCAATGAGTCAACTCTTCGCATGAGGTGGCCAAAGTATTGGAGTTTCAGCTTCAACATCAGTCCTACCAATGAACACCCAGGACTGATCTCCTTTAGAATGGACTGGTTGGATCTCCTTGCAGTCCATGGGACTCTCAGGAGTCTTCTCCAACACCACAGTTCAAAAGCATCAATTATTCTGCGCTCAGATTTCTTCACAGTCCAACTCTCACATCCATACATGACCACAGGAAAAACCATAGCCTTGATTAGACAGACCTTTGTTGACAAGTAATGTCTCTGCTTTTGAATATGCTATCTAGGTTGGTCATAACTTTCCTTCCAAGGAGTAAGTGTCTTTTAATTTCATGGCTGCAGTAACCATCTGCAGTGATTTTGGAGCCCCCAAAATAAAATCTGACAATGTTGCCACTGTTTCCCCATGTATTTCCCATGAAGTGATGGGACCAGATGCCATGATCTTAGTTTTCTGAATGTTGAGCTTTAAGCCAACTTTTTTACTCTCCTCTTTCACTTTCATCAAGAGGCTTTTGAGTTCCTCTTCACTTTCTGCCATAAGGGTGGTGTCATCTGCATATCTGAGGTGATTGGTATTTTTCCTGGAAATCTTGATTCCAGCTTGTGCTTCTTCCAGCCCAGTTGCTCAGTTGTGTCCAATTTCTTGTGGCCTCATGGACTGTAGCCCACCAGGCTCCTCTGTCCATGAAATTTACCAGGAAAGAATACTGGGGTGGGTTGCCATTTTCTACTCCAGGAGATCTTTACCACCCAAGGATTAATCCTGTCTCTTGTGTCTCCTGCATTGACAGGTGGAATCTTTACCACTAGTGCCACAAAAAAAATTATAAAATAAATAATCTATGATCCCTGATATGTGCAACATAATTTTGAGAAAGTGGTAAAGTGAAACATCTAAGCACATATTTAAAGAGGCAATGTCTGGTAATCTGGAACAAAGCAAAGAGATAATGTAACCAATTAATCTTCATGTCTTTTCCTAACAATCTTAATAAAGAAATGGCATATCCAGGCACTATAACTATGTCATTCTTATATCTCTCTGGGTGATGAAGCAACATTTAATGTACACCCAACAACAGGGAATAATGTACAATTATGTTAAAGGACTGGGCATGGAATAATAGACTGGTTCCAAACAGGAAAAGGAGTACGTCAAGGCTGTATATTGTCATCCTGCTTATTTAACATATATGCAGAGTACATCATAAGAAATGGTGGGTTGGAGGAAGTACAAGCTGGAATCAAGATTGCTAGGAGAAATATCAATAACCTTAGATATGCAGATGACACCACCCTTATGGCAGAAAGTGAAGAACTAAAGAGCCTCTTGATGAAAGTGAAAGAGGAGAGAGAGAAAAAGTTGGATTAAAGCTCAACATTCAGAAAACCAAGATCATGGAATCTGGTCCCATCACTTCATGGCAAATAGATGGGAAAACAGTGGAAATGGTGGATGACTTTATTTTTCTGGGCTCCAAAATCACTGCAGATTGTGACTGCAGCCATGAAATGAAAAGATTCTTACTCCTTGGAAGTAAAGTTATGACCAACCTAGACAGCATATTGAAAAGCAGAGACATGACTTTGCCAACAAAGGTCTGTCTAGTGAAGGCTACAGTTTTCCCAGTGGTCATGTATAGATGTGAGAGTTGGACTATAGAGAAACCTGAGCACCAAGGAATTGATGCTTTTGAACTATGGTGTTGGAGAAGACTTTTGAGAGTCCCTTGGACTTCAAGGATATCCAACCAGTCCATCCCAAAGGAGATCAGTCCTGGGTGTTCATTGGTAGGACTGATGTTGAAGCTGAAACTCCAATACTTTGGCCACCTGATGCAAAGGGCTGACTCATTTGAAAAGACCCTGATACTGGGAAAGATTGAGGACAGGAGGAGAAGGGGACGACAGAGGATGAGATGGTTGGATGGCATCACCGACTCAACGGACATGGGTCTGCGTGGACTCCGGGTGTTGGTGATGGACAGGAAGGCCTGTCGTGCTGAGTTTCATGGGGTCGCAAAGTGTCGGACATGACTGAGCGACTGAACTGAACTGAATGTTAAAGGAAAAGGCACATTCATGTTTTCAAATAACTTACAAAAAATAGCAACATGATGGTTCAGACATTTATTATGCACTATTTCTACGAGCTGTACTTTCCTAAGAGACTGGGTATTCTCAAATTATTTTAAATGGAGACTGAAGAATTTTGATGACTTCTTGCTCTGCTTGTCACTAAAGACACAAATTACTTGTCATGGATTCAATTTAAAAAAAGAGAAGTTGGGGAAACAGTTAATAAATAAACTTCACAGATATCACACTGAAATACTGTGTAGAGTGTGTCCTTTGTGATATTTAAATATAACATTGGGATTTTATATGGAGGATATATGTAAATTTAATTTCAATCTTTTCCAGCATCAGGGTCTTTTCCAATGAATTTGCACTTCGCATCAGGTGGCCAAACTAGTAGAGCTTTAGTTTCAGCATCAATCCTTTCAATGAATATTCAAGGTTGATTTCCTTTAGGATTGACTGGTTTGATCTCCTTGTTGTCCTAGGGACTCTCAGGAGTCTTCTTCAGCATGACAGTTTGAAAGCATAAATTCTTCGGTGCTCAGCCTTTTTTATTGTCCAGCTCTCACAACCATACGTGACTACTAGAAAAACCATAGCTTTAACTACACGGACATTTGTAAGCACAGCAATATCTCTGCTTTTTAATATGCTGTCTAGGTTTGTCATTGCTTTTCTTCCAAGGAGCAAGTGTCTTTTAATTTCATGGCTGCAGTCAACGTCCAAGTGATTTTGAAGCCTAAGAAAATTAAGTCTGTCCTGTTTCCATTGATTCCCCATCTATTTGCATGTAATGATGGGACTGGGTGCCATGATCTTAATTTTGAATATTGATTTTTAAGACGACATTTTCATTCCTCTCTTTCACCTTCATCAATAGGCTCTTTAGTTCCTTTTTACTTTCTACCATAAGGGTGGTGTCATTTGCATATCTGAGGTTAATGATATTTCTCCGAGCAATCTTGATTCCAGCTTGTGGTTCATCCAGTCCAGCATTTCATGTGATGTAATCTGTATAGAAGCTAAATAGGCCAGATGACAATATACAGCCTTGACATTCTCTGTTCCAAACTTGGAATCAGTCTGTTGTTCCATGTCCAGTTCCAACTGTTGCTTCTTGACCTTAATACAGGTTTCACAGGAAGCAGGTAAGGTGGTCTGGTATTCCCATCTCTTTACGAATTTTCCACAGTTTGCTGTGATCCACATAGTCAAAGGCTTTAGCATACCCAATGAAGCAGAATTAAATGTTTTTTCCTGGGATTCTCTAGCTTTTTTGAATATCCAGTGGATGTTGGCAATTTGATGTCTGGTTCCTCTGCCTTTTCTAAATCCAGTTTGTACATGTGGAAGTTCTCAGTTCAGGTACTGTTTGTTGAAGCCTAGCTTTAAGGATTGTGAGCATTAATTTGCTAGCATGTGAAATGAATACAATTGTGTGGTAATTTGAACATCCTTTGGCATTGTCTTTCTTTGGGATTGGAA
The DNA here is from genome assembly GCF_029407905.1 of Bubalus kerabau. NCBI lineage: Eukaryota > Metazoa > Chordata > Mammalia > Artiodactyla > Bovidae > Bubalus > Bubalus kerabau. The sequence continues at coordinate 61,920,782 of NC_073625.1, forward strand.
TGAATACTGGCCTTCTTCAGTCCTCTGGCAACCAGTGAACTTTCTAAATTTACTGGCATTCTGAATGAAGTATTTTAATAGCATTATCTTTTAACATTTGAAATAGCTCAGCTGGAATTCCATCACCTCCACTAGCTTTGTTTATAGTGATGGCTTCTGAAGGCTCACTTGACTTCACGTTCCAAAATATATGGCTCTAGGTGAGTGATCACACCATCGTGGTTATTTGGGACATTAAGATTTTTTTGTATAGTTCTGTGTATTTTTGCCACCTCTTCTTAATATCATCTGCTTCTGTTAGGTCCATACCATTTATTGAGTCCATCTTTGCATGAAATGTTCCCTTGGTATCTCTAACTTTCTTGAAGAGATCTCTAGTCTTTCCCATTCTACTGTTATCCTCCATTTCTTTGAATTGTTCACCTTCTTATATCTCTTTGTTATTCTTTGGAACTCTGCATTCAGATGAGTCTATCTTTCCTTTTCTCCTTTGCCTCCCTTAGCTCCTCTTCATTTCTCAGCTATTTGTAAGGCCTCCTCAGACAATCATTTTCCTTTTTTCTATTTATTTTTATTGGGGATGGTTTTGATCAACACTTCCTATACAGTGTTATCAACCTCCACCTGCAGATCTTCTGGCACTCTGTCTATAAGATATAATCCCTTGGATCTATTTGTTACTTCCACTGTATAATTGTAACAGATTTGATTTAGGTCATACCAAAATGACCTAGTGGTGTTCCTTACATTCTTCAATTTAAGTCTGAATTTGGCAATCAGGAGTTCATGATCTGAGCCACAATCAACTCCTGGTCTTGTTTTTGCTGACTGTATAGAGTTTCTCCATCTTCAGTACAAAGAATATAATCAGTCTGATTTTGGTACTGACCATTTAGTGATGTCCATGTGTAGTCATCTCTTGTGCTGTTGGAAGAAGGTGTTTGCTATGGCCAGTGCATTCTCTTGGCAAAACTCTGTTAGCCTTTGCCCTGCCTCATTTTATACTCCAAGGTCAAACTTGCCTGTTACTCCATGTATCTGTTGATTTCCTACTTTTGCATTCCAGTTCCCTATGGTGAAAGGACATTTTGTGTGTGTGTGTGTGTGTGTGTGTGTGTGTGTGTGTGTGTTAGTTCTAGAAAGTCTTATAGATCTTCATAGAACCATTCAACTTCAGCTTCTTCAGCATTAGTGGTTGGGCATATACTTGGATTACTGTGATATTTAATGGTTTGTCTTGGATACGAACAGAGATCATTCTATCATTCTTGAGATTGCAACCAAGTACTGCATTTTGGACTCTTTTGTTGAGTATGAGGGAAACTCCATTTCTTCTAAGGGATTCTTGCCCACAGTAGTAGATATAACTGCCACCTGAATTAAATTCACACATTCTGGTCCATTTTAGTTCACTGATTCCTAAAATGTTGATGTTCACTCTTGCTATCTCCTGTTTGACCCCTTTCAATTTACCTTGATTCCTGGACCTAACATTCCAAGTTCCTATTCAATATCGTTCTTTACAGCATTGAAATTTACCTTCACCACCAGACACATCCACAACTGGGCATTAATTTCGTTCTGGTTCAGCCTTTTCATTCCTTCTGGAGCTATTTGTCTGCTCTTCTCCAGTAGCATGTTGGACACCTACCAACCTGGGGCATTCATCTTTCAGTCTCTCAGTATTGTATCTTTTTGCCTTTTCATACTGCTCATAGCAGAATAGAAGGACATGTGCTCAATGTGCTCATCTTCTCCTGTGAGAACACTAAAATTGCAACTAGCTGCTGAAGAACCATTGACAGGAGAATGTTGGAACCCACCAAAAAATAAAAAAGATACCCCATGACCAAGCGCAAAGGGGAAGCCACAACAAGAAAATAGGAGGAACACAATCATGTTTAAAATCAAACTCATACGTGCCAGAGATTCTTGGAGGGCACAAACAAAACCTTGTCTGTACAAAGACTGAGGGAAGGGAGCAGTGACCCCCACAAGAGACTGAGCCAGACCTGCCTTTGAATGAGGGTTTCCTATGGAGTTATGAGTTAGCAGTGGCCTGCTGCAGGGGCAAAAGTTCTGGCAACAGAAGTCCTGGGAGGCACAGCAGACGGCATAAGTCCTCCTGAAGGAGGTCGCCATTAGCCCCAGTATAGAGCCACCAGGAGGGCAACTCACAAAGTGGAAAACAATTATACCAATGAAGTTCTCACGCTGTTGCGAAAGTTCTAGGCTCCACAATCGATGTTGCAACCTGGGGATCCTGAAAAGGGACTAAGTATCCCCAGGGAATCTGACTTTGAAGGTCAGCAGGATTTGATTATAGAACTTCTACAAGGACTGGGAAACAAAGACTCTTGGAAGGCACAATCAAAACCCTGTGTGCAACAGAACCCAGGAGAAAGGAACAGTAATCTCACAAGAGACTGAGCCAGACTTGTCTGTGTGTTCTTGGGAGTCTCTGGTGGAGGCCTGGGTCTACAGTGTCCTGCCATGGGCTCAGGGGCACTGATACAGCGGTTCTGGAAGGCCTGGCATGCTGGGATAAGTCCTTTTGAAGGAGATCAGCATTACTACTATTACCCCTCCCATAGGGGAACACAGCCCCACCCATCAACAGAAAATTGGATTAAAGACTTACTGAGCATGGCCATGCCCACCAGAAAAAGACCCAGTTTTCCCCACAGCCAGTTCCTCCCACCAGGAAGCTTTCACAAGCCTTTTATCCTCATTCAACAGAGGGCAGACAGAATGAAAACCATAGTCACACAAAACTAACCGAACCGATCACATGGACCACAACCTTGCCTAACTCAGTGAAACAATGAGCCATGCCATGTAGGGCCACCCAAGATGGACAGGTCATGGTGGAGAGTTCTGACAAAACACAGTCCACTGGAGAAGTGAATGGAAACCAATTCAGCATTCTTGAGAACACCATGAACAGTATGAAAAGTCAAAGCTAGCCAACCATAATCCAGAGAACAGCTTTGAAAACTCAACAGTAAAATAAATCTTCATTAGTTGGTTAGCTCAAGCATGTCTGTACTTCTTAAAACCCCAAAAGGGTAAGATAGCACCAAACACATTTCCATTAGTAGTATTTGAACCTCTTCTAAACTTTATGAGCTATAATATTTCTCCTACAAAGAATTAATAGCATTTTATGATTTTTTAAAAAGGTGTAACTCTGTTTCTCAAATGGCCTGGAACATACGTATATGTTCTAAATGGTTTCTTCTTCTGGTTCTAAGCCTTTTGCTTTATTGAGAGAAATACTGAACTTCTAGCATTTCGAATTTCATACAATCATTGCCTGAACTGACATTAAATGTTTCCTTTGGTTTTTAAAACCTTGGAAACATCTGATTAATGGGTTTTCTGTTATCTCTTTTAAGATTCCCTGCTTTATCTCTAAAATACCTCTGTGTATGAAGCAGTAATTTAAGTATTTATGATATTTTAGCCGATAGTTCATTTTGTATTATTGCCTTATTTAAATAAGAGAGTCTGGAATACACAGGGAAAATTATCTTTCTACATATGTTGTCTTCAATCTTTTCTTCTGCTGTTCTCATTTCTTCCCTGATTGGCAAAGCATCATTCACTTCCTATACACTTCTAGATGGTGATTCCAAAAGCCTCAAACTCTTACTTAAATATCAGAAACAATAATCAATAAGATTTGTCCATATATTTCTGACATATTGTTCTTATATTCCTGTCACCCAATATAGTTCCAGTATTCAATGGGTACACAACAATTGTACTATAATGACTGAGTGAATGAATGAATTTCTACAGTCTTTTTCTGAGATCAATTATTTTAATAATTTTTACATCTTTATTTGATGATATTAGATTTTAAGCTCTCAACCTAGATTTTAAAACAGACCTTAGTTTTACAATTAGCAACATTTTTTTCTTCTTTCTTTGTACCATCAATTAATGTAGACACTAACCAAGTAATGAAGTCAGTGTTGGAAACCTCAGGGCCAAATTTTATTGATCACAAATTTATTGATCAAATTGTATTGCTCAACATGCCCTAAGCAGATACTGATCAACATGATGCTCTCAGGTATGTAAGTTTTTCTACCAAAACACAGATTATGTTTGAAAAATTAAAACAGAATCTTTACTTCAGTTCTTTAAATTACCTGGAATAAACCCTTTACAACCTGGCACATGCTTCACATGAATGAAGTTGGCAAGATTTTCCAGACAGCTTGTCATTAGAGACCTAGCCACCATCTGCCCTACTGCAGTGGGGTAAAGCACTTGTAACATGGACTGAATAAATCTAGGTTACAGCTTGAATTCCCTCACACATCCCTGATGAACTGAGCCAAATTAATTAGCATACATGCATTTTAATTCCCAAAGTTATACAATATGCAAAGTCACATCTATATGCTATATATGTCATCAGTTCAGTTCAGTCGCTCAGTCATGTCCGACTCTTTGTGACCCCATGAATTGGCCAGGCCTCCCTGTCCAATACCAACTCCCAGAGTTCACTCAAACTCACATCCATCAAGTCAGTGATGCCATCCAGCCATCTCATCCTCTGTTGTCCCCTTCTCCTCCTGCCCCCAATCCCTCCCAGCATCAGAGTCTTTTCCAATGAGTCAACACTTTACATGAGGTGGCCAAAGTACTGGAGTTTCAGCTTCAGCATCATTCCTTCCAAAAAACACCCAGGGCTAATCTCCTTCAGAATGGACTGGTTGGATCTCCTTGCAGTCCAAGGGACTCTCAAGAGTCTTCTCCAACACCACAGTTTAAAAGCATCAATAGGAGGACTTAGTAGTTTAAGTAGATAGGACCAATATACATAAACAGTGAAAATACTATACAATGTTTTATCATCATTTAGAATGGCATATTTAAGGTCTTTTCTCATGGAAAAATCATGAGAAACCTATGACTATTTTATAAACTGCTTTATAAATAATTTCTGAAAGCACGAGATATTTTTTAAATGCCACTTTTTGCTGCTGTCATTGTTTTTTCTGACATTTTAAATGTCAGGTGACATATTTTAACTAAAGTTATTTGGGACACACAATAGTCCAAAGTGTATTTTGTATTTATTGATAATACTATTAAGAGAATATTGTTCTTATCAAAATACTTTCATGTCCTTTATTACAGTTTGTTTTCATCAAATAACTATAATATTGTTATATAAGAGAGCTAGTCCCAGGAATGTTAACTGTATCATAATGATACTGTGATATTTATTTGGTACTTATTTGTGCCATTCTAAAATTTTTATAAACATTAACTCAACTAACCATCATGACTCTATGGAATAAATATAATTATCCCCATTTTAAAGATAAGAATCAATTCACAAAAGATAGATATCATGCCCCAATTCACTATAAACCCTTAGTAAGTCATGCTATTTTACTGGACTTAGGGTCATAGTTGATCTGAAGTGGTATGTAGATTCCCTGATACATCACAGGATTGATGGGAAAATATGACATAGTAGATATAAAGATATAAGTTGATAAACTATTATAAATAGCACAATTTTCCAGAAGAATAAATTGTCAGGCAAATAAATTGGGTGGTTTCTCCAGAGACAACTGGATAATTAGTGACAGAATTAAAATCAGAATTCAATTTAAGTACTCCCACCACACCAACCTGGCTCTCAGGTAAAGTAGAAAACGAAAACAGCCTTTCCAATGGCTGCATAAGCAACAGGGTAGGACAAAAATCTATTTTTTCAGGGTGAAGAGGAGGGATTCATGTGGAATGCAGAAAATACTTTAGCAAATTAATCTATTTTGTATGCTAATATTATTTTAGTTAAAACTTCTTAAGGTTTTGGGAATTGACATTTATGCTTTTGAACATTACTTTTTAAGTTTGCATGCCACCATCAATGAGAATAGTTTAAATTCCAGAATGGCTGTTAAGAAATCTATTGGGCACTTGATACATTCCCTTATAAAACAGTTTTAATTTTGATCTTGCCTTTAATCTTTCTTTAGTAAAGGCATTTTTGAAAGATTAAAAATATACATTTATTCAGAAAATGGTGTCTGTTTCCTTTTTTGTGGCCACACCTTGAGGACTGCAGAATGTTAGTTACGTGACCAGGGACTGAACCCATGAACCTTACAGTGGAAGCACGGAGTCAACCACTCGGCCCCCAGGGAAGTCCCAGAAGGTGGTGCTGTAACCTTAACAAATGCCTTGCACAAATATTGTTCTGTTGTGTTTCCTATTGCAAAAAGCCACTTCTTTTAGGAAAACCAAAAGATTTATGGTTATATCTCAAAATGTTAAACTGTTATTTTTCTCAAAAAATATATTTATTTCAAACGCATTATATTCTAGAAGAAATCGAATGTAGGTGATGGTATCACTGTTTAAATGATAGTGTCATTTTGTGTGTTTTGTATGTCTGTGTGTGTCTGCGTGACAAACAAATACAGCTAAAATTTTTCTTAAGGCAATTGCTGTTTGCAAGGGGGAAAATGTGAGCATACATAACATAATTGCTGTTGTTGCTGCTGTTTAGTTGCTAATTCATGCCTGACTCTTTGCAACCCCATGGACTGATCCCCTGGAGGAGGAAGTGGCAACCCACTCCAGTATTCTTGTCTGGGAAATCCCATGGACAGAGGAGCCTAGCAGACTACAGTACATGGGGTTGCAAAGAGTCTGACAAGACTGAGCAATTATCACTCACTCACTAACACACACATAAATATATAGGCTTCCCAGGTGGCGCCAGTGGTAAAGAACCTGCCTGCCGATGTAGGAGGCTTAGGAGATATTGACTCGATCCCTGGGATGGGAAGATCCCCTGGAGAAGGGCATGGCAACTCAGTAGTGTATTCTTCCCTGAAAAATTCCATGGACAGAGGGCTGAAGGGCTACAGTCCATCAGATCACAAAAAAGGGACACTACTGAAGTGATTTAGCGCACATGCATATATATATATATATATATATATATATATATATATATATATATACATGAAGGTGAAGGTGAAATCACTCAGTCGTGTCTGACTCTTTGCGACCCCATGGACTGTAGCCTACCAGGCTTCTCTGTTCATGGGATTCTCCAGGCAAGAGTACTGGAGTGGGTTACCATTTCCTTCTCCAGGGGATCTTCCCGACCCAGGGTTTGAGCCCGGGTCTCCTGCCCTGGAGGCAGACGCTTTAACCTCTGAGCCACCAGGGAAGCCCCCACATATATTTCTATGTATATATATATATATATATATATATATACACACACACACACACACACACACATACATACACACACACATGCACACTAAATTAAATTAGATGGTCTGTGTGATACTAGCAAATTCAATGCTTAAAATCAGAAAGTTTTACACTTTACTAATACCACCATAATGCTGAACAATCAAAACACTGAACCATTATAAAGAATATCTAATGATTTCTTCAAAGGAAGATAATTAATTTTTATGAACATCAGCTGCTTGCAAAGCGTATTATCCTACATGGATTATGAGCAACACTGTTGCATACCATTTTCTCCCTCAAACACATTTTCTGCCTCTTAAAATATTTCTGCTCCAGATGTCTCCCTGGATGAGCATCGCCTGAAGATGGCTGTGGCGGCATGCTCCTCTCCCTGTTCATACAGAAACATTTTCTTCCTTTTTTTTTTTTAAATATGGATTGCAAATTCCTCAGGGAAAAATTCATCACCAGCCCTTTGAGTAATGGGTTTGCCCAACATCTGAATTTTCAGTTTGCATAGATGTTTAATTTGAAGAATAAACATTCTAGAGGCAAAGCTAAAGGAGATGAGAAAGCTCTCTGTCCCTGTCTGTCTTGTACAATGCCAAACTCTGAGATGACTGGTCAATGAATGCTGTCAACATTAGGAAATAGTCTCATATGAAGGAAATTGGGAATCTAATTTCATTTATTTCCATTGTATCTAGAGATTACAAATGCTCCCATTATCTGTTGTAATGACCCACCAAGGGGAATTGCTCTTAGAAGATCACGCCATGAAATTGAAGCCTTTATCAATATTATAATATGAGAAGCTGCTACTTTGTAGCCCTAGGAAACTGAGGTAAACAACTCTCTGAACTTCCAGTTGATTATGTTAGGGGAAAATGGCCATCTTATTACAATTCTTTACAAGAAAGAATATTGCCCTCATGTTTGTATTAAAATGACTAAAGCTTCAAATTTTGCATATTTTACCCTCTTGAAAAGGGCTTAGATGTAGGCATGAGTTAAGAAACACTAATGTTAAGAGGGAAAAATACTGAAATGTCTCCATTGTATTCAATTGAAAACAAAAACTGCCTCCTAAAATTAAATTTGCACTTTGATAGGAAAGTATTTATGATTCTAAACATTTCTATGATTTCACCTCACTCTGCTTTCTTATTTTCATATATGATGATACAGTCTTCTCCTATAGTGTCTTTATATAAAAAATAAATTCTACTCCAAAATTAAATGCTATTTCAAAATTTCTAATAAACACTTTCAGAAGAACACTCAACTAAGAAAAAACTGAATTTAAATATTTTGACAGGAAAATAATGATGTAAACCAAGTAGTTTTCTTATGTTTTCTCCCAACGATGATTTTTTATTGCTGGCTTCTACACTGAATGAAGGTAATTGATATCCATTTTGTAAATTTATCATAGTGATGTGGCTTTTATTTTCAAGGAATAAAATGCATTTAAAAAAATATTTCAAAGGATTTTAATCAAATAGAAGTTTTCTCAAAAGCCCTGTTGTGTTCTTTCTGTATCTGCAATTCAGCATTTAAGAATGTCTAAAATTAAATATGAATACTGCTTTAAAAAAACCCACTTAAACCATAACTATATTGCATGCTTTGATGAATAAAGTTTATTTTTTCATTAATGCTCTTCATTAGTATAATATAAAAAAGTGTGTTAGTTGCTCAGTCTGTCTGACTCTTCGTGACCCCATGAACTGTAGCCTGTCAGGTTTCTCTGCCCATGGAATTCTGCAGGCAAGAATACAGGACTAGGTAGCCATTTCCTTCTCCAAGCAATCTTTCCAATCTTGGGATCGAACCCTAGTCTCCTACAAGTGAATTATTTATCATCTGAGACCCTAGGGGAAACAGTATAGCAAATTGAATTTACCTTTAATTAAAATTTCTTAAAAGGCAAGTCTCAAATTAATTTGGAGAACAGTAAACCTTGAACTGCCAGCTGCCCAAAAAGAACATGAGGAGGAAAAAAGGTATATAAGATAGATGCTGTTAATCTGGGAGACAAATTTTACTTAAACACAAGCTTAGGGCTGTGAATTTAGCTAAAAGATCATTTAAATAGAGATTTGTTCAGAGGTTGGGAAGTTGGGGTTCTGATTTTAACAAGAATTGAAAATTCTATTTTGAGTTGAAATGTTAGAAAGAGAGCAGTCACAGTGTTCAATTTATGCCATAATTTGCTATGGAATATTTAAATATGCTGAGTTTTAGTTTCTATCTTATTTATTGCCATAGAGAGTAGCCAGGTAGAACTTTTCTTCAGAAGATAAAATGATCAGTTCAGTTCAGTTAAGTCGCTCAGTCGTGTCTGACTCTTTGCGACCCCATGAATTGCAGCACGCCAGGCCTCCCTGTCCATCACCAACTCCCAGAGTTCACTCAAACTCACATCCATCGAGTCAGTGATGCCATCCAGCCATCTCATCCTCTGTTGTCACCCTTTCCTCCTGCCCCCAATCCCTCCCAGCATCAGAGTCTTTTCCAATGAGTCAACACTTCACATGAGGTGGCCAAAGTACTGGAGTTTCAACTCTAGCATCATTCCTTCCAAAGAACACCCAGGGCTGATCTCCTTTAGAATGGACTGGTTGGACCTCCTTGCAGTTCAAGGGACTCTCAAGAGTCTTCTCCAACACCACAGTTCAAAAGCATCAATTCTTCAGTGCTCAGCCTTCTTCACAGTCCAATTGTCACATCCATACATGACCACAGGAAAAACCATAGCCTTGACTAGACGGACCTTTGTTGGTAAAGTAATGTCTCTGCTTTTCAATATGCTATCTAGATAAAATGATATGAAACCTTAAAAAATGTGAAACCACAGTGACAGTATAAGCTGATCCCTCAGGGCTTCCTGCAGGATTAAACCTTCTCCTTAATGGGCTTCCTGACTAATGAAAGGATTATGGATTTAGGCAGTCATGCCCATTACAGCTGTATTATTTCTGTTCATTCTCCTGAAATTCCAACCATGTGCCTCCAGAAATAGGATTAAATATCATTCAGCAATTAATGACTCAGAAAGCAGAGAAATCAGGGTTTGAAACATAAATAATGAATAGGAGTCTCAGGTTAACAGGTTTGTTCTTAAGGAAAACAAAACCAAAAGGAGAGAATCACTGAAAATGGACAAATAGCATACAGAAATTGTGTTAAAACAAGACTGTTTAACTCTAATTTTCTATCCTAAAAACTTCTAACTCTGGCAAAGTGCCTAAGTTAAAGATTCTGTTGCTATTCTGATATTATGCATGATAGGGAAACATGAAGGCTCCAGATTTCTTAAATGCACACACACATACACACAATGAAATGATGCCTGTGGATATTATTGTATTATTATGTATGTGTTATTAGTTTATCAGATATACTGTGACCAAAACAATCCTGAATAAAGTATCTTATAAACACTACAGTGTCCTAGCTTAAATCCAAAATTCTGGAGTTTAATAGACTTTATTTTGAAAAGGCTTACAAAAGTAGAAAACAGTTGCCTTTCAATAGTTTATATCAGTAATAACATTATATGAGAACTGTACCCAGATAAAATTGCATCTTAGTTGCTGTAAAGAAATAAGCAAGTTTCATAAGTGAAGATAAAACTAAGTATAAATATAAAAATATAATAAATTATTTTGAAAATATCTCATTTATCAAAATTGACAGTTTTATGTATTAATGGTGCTAATATTTTAGATGTTAAAAATCTCTGAAAAATATATATTTATAAAGGATCATTGTGGAAACAAAGAGCCATCTTCACTTTATATTTTAGTTGACTTAGCAACTGCTTGTTTTTCACTTATTATCTAAATAAATCTTCATATTTTAGATCTTTTATGTCTACTGACTTTATTGAAATTCTCTCTCATGGGAAAGAGAACCCATGAAGTTGCTTAATATCTATCTTCACATGAATACTAAGAATCATAAAAGGGAACTGAGTTCAATCTCATTTTATTTTACTTACAAATGGATATGAGGAAATCATTATGTAATAAAAATATATTTGTTGTTTAAGAGAATTGTTGTTGTTGTTGTTGTTGCTCAGTCGCTAAGTCATGTCCAACTGTTTGTGACCCCATGGACTGTAGCACACCAGGCTCTTCTGTTCTCCATTGTTTCCCAAAGATGGCTCAAATTCATGTGCATTGTGTCAGTGATGCTATCATCTCATCCTCTGCTGCCCTCTTCTTTTCCCTTCAATCTTTCCAGCATCAGGGTCTTTTCCAGTGAGTCAGCTCTTTACATCAGGTGGCCATAGTACTGGAGCTTCAGACTCAGCATCAGTCTTTCCAGTGAATATTCAGGCTTGATTTCCTTTAGGCTTGACTGGTATGATCTCCCTGCTATCCAAGGGACCCTCAAGAGTTTTCTCCAGGACCACAATTTGAAAGCATCAATTCTTTGGTGCTTAGCCTTCTTTATGGTCCAGCTCTCTCATCCACATGGGACTACTGGAAAAATCATAGTTTTGACTACATGTATATTTTTTCGTTTTGTTTAGTTTTAGAGGATAATTCTTTTAAAAGCGAGCAGTCTTTCATAGTGTTTAATTTGCACAAATTTGATCATGATTTTGTGAAATCAATATACAAATCCCTTTCACATTTACAAGGAACCATTGATAGCTGTGAAAAAAATCAAACATTCAAGTCTTTAAGAGGAGCATATCTTTCATCTAATGCATTTATTGATTTAAATATATTTATCAACGGCTATGAATTTCCCACAATGGAATATTGAAAGATGATACAATTCATGCTCTCCAAATTCAATGATTCAGTAGAGAATATGTTCATAAATATCTAGACTATATATGACCATGATCAAGGCCAAGAGAAAGAGGTAATATCTCTCCAGGTTTCAAAGACAGAGAAAACTCTTCTTTCACTGGGGGGCGGGGGGTGGTGTGGGACAATAAAGGAAGCTTCATGAAGGAGACAGGATTTCATCACAGCAAGATACAATGAGGACAGTGAACAAAGTCCAAGAGAAAGCAACATTCAGAGTATTTCTGTTTATGGTGATTTGATATGTTAAGAATGGTGATAGATGTTTGATTTCTTTTTTTTTTTAATGTAGACAATTTTTAAAGTCTTCATTGAATTTGTTACAATATTGCTTCTGTTTCATATTCTGTTTTTTTGGCCATGAGGCATGTAGTATCTTGAAACTCCCCAACCAGGGACTGAACACACCCTCTGCATTGGAAAGCTAAGTCTTAAACACTGGACTGCCTGGGAATTCCCAGATGCTTAATTTATTTTAAGCATTCATTAACTTGTTAAGTGCAGATTACAAGCCTTTGAGATCCCAGAAAATAAAATAATTATAAAGCCTTACAATAAGTATATTCCTGTACACACACACACACACACACACAAATAGAAGCTGTTTGAGGACATATAACAAAGGGACTTGATTTAATCCAGTAAATACAGAGTTTGGTGATGGCTGGTCCTCAGAGGTATGACCCTCTGAACTGAGATCTGAATGTAAAGTAGAAATGAACTAAGCAAATAAACAGTTGTGAAGAGACAGAGGAGTGAATTTTCTGCTCAAATCTAGAGTCTGAGCTACTGGACAAAGCTGTATCTACATCAAGTATAATTTATAATTATGTGAGTCCATAAATTCCATTAATCATATGATCAGTTTTATTTGAATTTTCTGTTACATTCAGTATAAACGTCCTACTTAACTTAGAAGTGTACTGACCACTTGATTCACTCCTTTTTAATTTACAATTTTAGATCTCTCTGGAGAGTGTCACAATTAATTTGCTGTAGAAAGATGGTAACAATAACCCTGTGTACGAGACAGCAAAAGAGACACTGATGTATAGAACAGTCTTATGGACTCTGTGGGAGAGGGAGAGGGTGGGAAGATTTGGGAGAATGGCATTGAAACATGTAAAATATCATGTATGAAACGAGTTGCCAGTCCAGGTTCGATGCACGATACTGGATGCTTGGGGCTGGTGCACTGGGACGACCCAGAGGGATGGTATGGGGATGGAGGGGGGAGGAGGGTTCAGGATGGGGAACACATGTATACCTGTGGCGGATTCATTTGGATGTTTGGCAAAACTAATACAATTATGTAAAGTTTAAAAATAAAATAAAATTAAAAAAAAGAAATAATCAAATGGACTAGGTGCATCTAATGATGAAATTTTTCAATATCCAGCAATTTAATTATAAATAAAATAATAATTAATTCAAATTTTATTCAATAAGAGAAGAAATGAATAAACCTTGGACTTCATTCCCTTGAAAACTTCTTGAATATTTCAATCCTAGGTACTTACTTGTCAAAACTGAAACTATAAACTACAGAAATATTAATATTTCATTAGGGCTTCCCTGGTATATCAGATGGTAAAGAATCTGCCTGCAATGTAGGAGACCTGGGTTCGACCCGTGGGTTGGGAAAATCCCCTGGAGAAGGAAATGGCAATCCACTCCAGTATTCTTGCCTGGAGAATCCCATGAACGGAGAAGCCTGGTGGGCTACAGTCCATGGGGTGGCAAAGAGTCAGACACTACTGAGTGACTAAGCACAATATTTCCTTAAGTTCTTACAAAAATATAATTGGTAAAAATAATAATAATAATAAAGCTTTGTTTATCTCTGTTACCGAAGCATTTTAATACTTCATCTCTTTTCCTGTGTACCTGTCATAATATTACCTAAGACAAATGATGTTGGAATAATTGTCCCATTTTGATTTGATATCCTATTTTAACTTACCAGATGGATAAGTGGAAATACTTGGAAACTCTTTTGCTATAATGTTTTACCTTTAAAATTGAAATTCACTATAGAAGACAATATACATAGAAATTATAAAAGTAAAATATGGAACTAAAATACCATTAGCTGCCATTTACTATTTTGTGTATGCTTGTGTGTGTGTATGTGTTAGTCACTCAGTTGTGTCCGACTCTTTGCGATCCCATGGACAATAGCCTGCCAGGTTCCTCTGTGCATGGGATTCTCCAGGCAAGAATACTGGAGTGGGTTGCATTCCCTTCTCCAAATTTACTTATTGCTGAATTTCTATTTGAATTGGAAAACAATCCGCTGAGCAATTTATCATTCATTTAAATTCTCAGCACAGTAACAGCAATAATGAACTGCTGGTCAGACATTTCCTGTAAGGTAGTGACTGTATAGATCAAGGATTCTTAACTCTGCTTAAAATCTCCTACTACTTCAGATGCTCATTAAGATTTGGAGAAAACTTGGGCTAAGAGGTCAGGGGGAAAATGCACATGTATTTCACACCATAGATAATGTGCAAATGAGAAATGTCATCACTGCATAGAGTTGTTAAAAAGTTGAAAATCAGCATCTTCACAGAGTGTTTTAACCTGAAAAAGTTTTCCTTGAGGGGAAAAACACTTCAATGCTTTCTAGGAAAAAATAAATTATTCAAATTCAAATTTAAATTTCTTTCATACACATATGCTCATTTAAACAATATGTCATTTCATATTTTTTGTTCTTATATAGAGTCTCCCATGATCCTGCCTCGAAATTGTTTAATACTTCCATTAGTTGATGACAATGTCTTGTTCTTTCTCCTATCATCATACATTTTAGCCCATTTTCTTATTGCTTGTTTTCCTTGTTATACTGCAGATTTCACGAGAGCAGGACCCTTATCTTGTTCCTTCACTAATCATGGTAACTACTGGACAAGGTGTTAATAAATGCACATATTACTGCAGGAAAGCCCAATACACATTTTATTCAAAAGGTAATTTTTAATTTTTCCAATATTAATAAATTTGCTTTAGACTAATATTAGTAAAACATCTATGACTACTTTATAGAACTACTCAATATTCCTTCACTAAGGTTTGCATATCAATGTAATATTCATAATTAGCATGAAAATGTTATGAAGTAATATGAAAGAGTGAATACCTCGTTCTATAAAATAGTAAACCTACACATAAAATTAATCAGAATTTCTAATCTATTTTTCAATGTGTATGCGAAAATTATGAATCTATATGCTATTACAGTGTATACTTTCCATTACTCTACATAGAAATTATAACTTATTTTAGAAGGCTGGGTGTGAATATAGAAAATAATATTCAGTATGATCACCAGATTTAACTTCTATTACTGAACACCAAAAAAAAAGCATTTTTTATTTTTAGTTGCTATTTCTACATTGCAAAAAGAATATGTATCATGATTCTAGTTAATAATTTCATGAAAAATGTAGAACACATAACTTCTTGCAGTGTTACATTTTATTCTCGTCCATGGATGGTAATGTCAAAACTTTATTTGCAAGCACAAAGTACATTGAAACAATTGCACTTTAAATTTAAGTCCATTTGATATCAGTATCATGATAATTAATAACAAGAAAACCCTAATATACTGATTTGTATCCAAACAATAAAATTACTTTGGTATTGATCATTTCAGGAATTAATCTGATTAAAATATCTATGTAGAAATAAGTGAAGTGAAAGTTGCTCAGTTGTGTCTGACTGTTTGCAGTCCCAGGGACAATACAGTTCATGCAATTCTCCAGGCCAGAATACTGGATTGGGTAGCCTTTCCCTTCTCCAGGGTATTTTCCCAACCCAGGGATCGATGGCATGTTAAAGGAGGTAGACAAAAGTACTTTTTGACCAATAAAATAAAAATTTTGAAACCAAATCCTGGTAACTCAATTTTGAATGATAGAATACCTTTTGTTATTGAAGTTATCAGTAGGAAGTTTCTATAGTAAAGAAAGTCAGCTTTCTTCCTGACTGTGAGCAGTTTGTCATGGGATTACACAGATCATAAGGGAGAAGGGATTAAAACCAAAACTAAGTATAAAGACTTCCCTAGTGGCACAGTGGATAAGAATCCCAGTGTCAGGGGACACCATTTGATCCCTCCAGGAAGATCGCACAGGCTGTGAAGCCACTAAACCTGAGTGCCAACAGCTAAGGAAGCCCATCTAGAGCCCATGCTCCCAAATAAGAGAAACCACCCCACCGACCACCATGAGAAGTGCAAGCATCAAATAACGAGTAGAACCGACTCCCTGCAACTAGAGAAAGATCACATGCCACCAACAAAGACCCAATGAAGTCAAATAAATAATAAATTAAGAAATAAATAATAAAATGAATAAATAAATCTAAGCGGGCCTGTTTAAAAAAACAAGTCTAGAAGGAAGTCCTGGAAAAAACCAACTACTTCTCAGACTTAACTGAGACCAGAAAAAACTAATTCCCAGAAAAGAAAGTTAGTTAATATTTTAGCATTAGTAACTAAATAGATCTTTATACCTAATAGGAAAAGTAAGGATATAAGAACTTTCAGAAAAACCCCATAAATCCTCAGAGTATGGAAGTTTTCAGGTATCCAAGAATCAACATATGTGAAATAACTTTATCATCAAAGATACCAAAGGCTTTTGGAGTGCTTTAAGTCCAAGTTGAATACAAAACATGAGTTAGTTGACTGTAAGGTTAGTGATGAAAAGGATCTTATGGAAGATTGAAATAATCACCTAGGCATGATTTTAAAAGTTAAACTCTCTTTTAAAATCTTTGAAAAATAATGCTTAGTGGTGCACTGGGACGACCCAGAGGGATGGTATGGGGAGGGAAGAGGGAGGAGGGTTCAGGATGGGGAACACATGTATACCTGTGGCGGATTCATTTTGATGTTTGGCAAAACTAATACAATTATGTAAAGTTTAAAAATAAAATAAAATTTAAAAAAAAAGAAAAATAATGCTTACACTTTATTAAAAAAAACGCAACCTGCAACATGGGAGTAAATATTTGCAAACCACATATCTGATAAAGGGTTAATATCCAAAATATACAAGGAATTTATATAACTCAACAGCAAAAACATATACACACAACTAATAACACAACTGAAAAAAAAAATGACCAAAAGACTTAGGATATTTTTCCAAAGAAGATATACAAACGACCAACAAATACATGAAAAAGTGCTCAGCATCATTAATCACCAAGGAAATACAAGTCAAAACCACAATGAAATATTACTTCACATTTATAAAGATGTCTATTTTCATAAAGACAAGAGAGAACAAATGTTGGTGAGGATGGGGAGAAAAGGGAACACTTATACGGTGTTGGTGAGAATACAAACTGAGACAGCTACTATGGAAAATAGTCTGAAGGTTCCTCAAGAGATTAAAAATGAAACTACAATATGAAACAGAAATTCCACTTCTGAGCATATACCCACAGGAAATAAAATATTTATTTCAAAGATATTTGTGCACTTCCATGTTCATAGCTGTATTATTCACAATAGCCAAAGTATGGAAACATTCTAAGTGTCACTAGATGAATGAATGGAAAAATAAATATTTGAGATACATACATAGTTACAGATAGATACACACTTGTGAATATATCTATAGGTATACAATGGAATAGTATTCATCCTTTAAAAAGAAGGACAGCCTGACATTTATGACAACATGGATGACCTGGAGTGCATTACACTAAATGAAATAAGCCAGACAGAGAAAGACATATATATATTATTGATCTTATTTTTTGTGAAATCCAGAGTAAAATCATGGTTACCATGATGGAGGTAAGAGAAATGGGGTGGAGGTGGTAAGAACCTACAAGCTTTCACATATAAGAAAAATAAGATCTGAGGATCTAACATATAACATGGTGGCAATAGCTGATATTGCTCTAATTTAATTGAATTTTTTTAAGATAGTAAAACCTAAATATTCTCAAAAAAAGGTAAATGTGTGAGGTGATGAGGCAATTAACCCAATGGAGTTAATTGATATTCCTTTGATAGTATATATCAAATAATCACTTTGTATACTTTAAATACCTTACAATTTTGTCAATTATACTTCAGCAAATCTGGAGGGAAATATGCATGTAATATATGCCTAAATATATAATAATTATTAGTCCTGTTAATGGATATCATTCTCCCCATAACAAATTAAATTTGCCTAACATTATTGATTAGATTTTCAAAACATCTAAACTCCATTTACCAGAAAAGCAAACAACCCTTCAAACATATGACTGCCACCAAGTGGCAGTTAAGTGGCAAACATTGCTGTTAGAATCATACATAAGAATTACTGACTGAGTCTTCTAACAGGAGATACGAAAGTTCTTAGTTGAGACACTTTAGAGTGCTAATCTTAATTTTATAATTAATATATTTCTTGCTCTTAATTCATTAATCTCAGCTTGTTTTCCAGTGATAACTTAAATATGAGTGTGTATATATTTCCTTTGTTTTTCACATTTATGCCATGTAATTTGAGTGTAATAAAAATTTTAATTCTCATGAGTGGTTTATATTTAACTTATGCTAGTATTGCTTGGGCTTCCCTGGCGGCTCAGACTGTAAACAATTTGCCTGCAATGCCAGACACCTTGATTCAACCCCTGGGTTGGAAAGATCCTCTGGAGAAGGGAATGGCAACCCACTACAATATTCTTTCCTGGAGAATTCCATGGACCAAGGAGCCTGATGGGCTATAGTATCAGTTCAGTTCAGTAGCTCAGTCATGTCTGATTCTTTGTGACCCCATGGACTGCAGCACACCAGGGATCCCTGTCCATAACCAAATCCCAAAGCCTACTCAAACTCATTCCATCACTTCAGTGATGCCATCCAACCATCTCATCCTCTGTCGTCCCCTTCTCCTGCTGCCTTCAATCTTTCCCAGCATCAGGGTCTTTTCAAATGAGTCAGTTCTTCGCATCAGATGACCAAACTTTTGGAGTTTCAGCTTCAACATCAGTCCTTCCAATGAATATTATGGGCTGATCTCCTTTAGAATGGACTGGTTCGATCTCCTTGCAGTCCGAGGGACTCTCAAGAGTCTTCTCCAATACCACAGTTCAAAAGCATCAATTCTTCAATGCTTAGCTTTCTTTATAGTTAGGATTTTCCTGACTCAAGTATTAAACTGAAACTGCCTCTTGTGTCTCCTTCATTGGCAGGTGGATTCTTCACCACTACCACCATAGGGAAAGCCCATGAATCAAGTAGCATCATAGAATTTAGTGCAAGGGAAGTGGGGAGGAAAACTATACAATTATCTTTAAGTTTAAGCATATGGGAATACCAGACCACCTGACCTGCCTCTTGAGAAATTTGTATGCAGGTCAGGAAGCAACAGTTAGAACTGGACATGGAACAACAGACTGGTTCCAAATAGGAAAAGGAGTACATCAAGGCTGTATATCGTCACCCTGCTTATTTAACTTATATGCAGAGTACATCATGAGAAACGCTGGACTGGAAGAAACACAAGCTGGAATCAAGATTGCCGGGAGAAATATCAATAATCTCAGATATGCAGATAACACCACCCTTATGGCAGAAAGTGAAGAGGAACTCAAAAGCCTCTTGATGAAAGTGAAAGTGGAGAGTGAAAAAGTTGGCTTAAGGCTCAACATTCAGAAAACGAAGATCATGGCATCCGGTCCCATCACTTCATGGGAAATAGATGGGGAAACAGTGGAAACAGTGTCAGACTTTATTTTTTTGGGCTCCAAAATCACTGCAGATGGTGATTGCAGCCATGGAATTAAAAGATGCTCATTCCTTGAAAGGAAAGTTATGACCAACCTAGATAGCATATTCAAAAGCAGAGACATTACTTTGCCAACAAAGGCCCGTCTAGTCAAGGCTATGGTTTTTCCTGTGGTCACGTATGGATGTGAGAGTTGGACTGTGAAGAAGGGTGAGTGCTGAAGAATTGATGCTTTTAAACTGTGGTGTTGGAGAAAACTCTTGAGAGTCCCTTGGACTGCAAGGAGATCCAACCAGTCCATTCTAAAGGAGATCAGTCCTGGGATTTCTTTGGAGGGAATGATGCTAAAGCTGAAACTCCAGTACTTTGGCCACCTCATGTGAAGAGTTGACTCATTGGAAAAGACTCTGATGCTGGGAGGGATTGGGGGCAAGAGGAGAAGGGGACGACAAAGGATGAGATGGCTGGATGGCATCACTGACTCGATGGATGTGAGTCTGAGTGAACTCCGGGAGTTGGTGATGGACAGGGAGGCCTGGCGTGCTGCGATTCATGGGGGTCACAAAGAGTTGGACACGACTGAGTGACTGAACTGAACTGAACTGAGATATGCACAGTGGTATTTCTGAGTCCCTTGGGTATCAAGTAGATCAAACGAGTCAATTCCAAAGGAAATCAACCCTGAATATTCATTGGAAGGACTGATGCTAAAGCTGAAGCTCCAATCCTTTGGCCACCTGATGCAAAGAGCTGGCTCACTGGATGAAACCCTGATGTTGAGAGATTATGGGCAGGAGGAATAGGGGATTACAGAGGATAAGATGGTTGGATGGCACTACTGACTCAATGGACATGAGTTTGAGCAAACTCGGGGAGACAGTGAAGGACAGGGAAGCCTGCTGCAGCCCATGCAGTTGCAGAGTTGGACACGACTCAGCAACTTTACAACAAGAAAATTCCTGAAGAAGCTTAAAAACTGAAAACTCTGAAGGGAACAGTTAATTTCAAGTGAACAAAGTTGGTTTTCATAGCAATATAAGAACAGTCATCACTACTTTCAGCGTATATTGTTTAGGTAAGCATAAAAATACATTTTAAATGCTTATGAAGATGTTAGATGTTAATTATATCCCTCCCAATAAGGTTAGATACTTAAAGCAACAGGCAGGTTTTGTTTGTTTTTTTTTGGTTCTATTTTGTGTTTCTTTGTTTTTTGAAGTCTTCACCCACTAATAGATGGAAAATATTCATGCAAAGATATAGATATCATTTTGGTTGAAAACAATATGAATCTCATAATATCAATCAATGATAATATTTATTTGATAGTTCCTCAATCAAAACAATTCTATATGAGATTGACTTCAGTGGATAAAGGTTTTTAAGTTTTCAGAAGCAACATGTGTTAAGCAAATATTCTCCTAAATTTTGCTCTTTTAATAATAGCAATATTTAAACCATGAAAATATGCATAAGACATTTTAAAGAAGATAGTTATTAATTAGCAATAGTTCACAGTAATATGCATTCATGTTATAGTATAGCATCACAGTAAAAATAACCCAAATCTTTGGCACATGTACTTCATTTTATAGTCTGTTATTTTCTCCAAAAGCACATAGCTCATACTATTTTCCCAGGAAGTAGATGCTAATGATACATATATTCTTGTAAGTTTTTTGTCAGAACTTTGCCCATTAAATCATAAAGGAAAGAACTGTCAAATAAATTCTAAAGTAGATAAATTTATTAAACAATACTTTGGATGTTCCATGAACATCTCTTTTTTATGAAAAGTTCTGTTAAATTTATTGCCCCCTCATCTACTAAATCAGCTCTATAGCTGCAAAAGTTAGGGAACCAGGTACTTTTAGCATTGTAATTTTACATTTTTCTTAGTGCATACCAATATACCACTTCTAGGTTTTTAGCAATAATTAATTTCCAATCACTTCTCTTGCCATCATTCTTAACTGCTTGACAATTTTGTGACTGTGTCAAAATTCTAACATCCAGAACACATTGGAGTAATGTCTTCAAAAATATTCTATAATTGCACAAATTATTACCACATATCTCTCTCATTTCTTTTGCTGTAATGAAATATTTTCTGTTCACCTACAACTATGGACATAATGTTTGGAAGCATGCCCTGTCCATGGCTCTGATCTTCACAGGTCATAACAGGAATGTAATTGAACCAAAAGCTAAATACATTATATGCACTATGTATATTCACTCCTCCAAACAAAGCTGTGATTTTCTTATTTTCTGGTTCTGACATCACTTGGAAATGCTTTAGAGTATAATAAATTTCAACTGTGATAAAATTATTAAAGATAGATTATAGCATAGTATCATGAAAAGTGTTAGCTGCTTAGTCATGTCTGATTCTGCGACCCAATGGATTGTAGCCCACCAGACTTCTCTGTCCATGAAATTCTCTAGGCAAGAATACTGGAGCAGGTAACCATTTCCTTCTCCAGGGGATCTTCCTGACTCAGGGGTTGAAGCCTGGTCTCCTGCATTGTGGGCAGATTCTTTACTATCTGGCCATCAAGGAAGCACCCATAGCACCATAATAGCAACACATATTTTACAAGGATGAATAAGACAAATTTGGTATATTTTTCAAGAGTGAGATAAAGGGAGAATTGGAAAGAAAGGAATAGCTGGGAAAGAAGAAATATCACAGAATAATATTTTTATTTTTAGGATCAAAAGACATTGTGATTCAGTGGCTCTTAAATATCTTTAGGTCTCCGGCTTGATTTCATGATCTAGTAGATAGCTCAGCTGGTAAAGAATCCTCCTGCAATGCAGGAGACCCCAGTTCGATTCCCAGGTCAGGAAGATCTGCTGGAGAAGGGATAGGTTATCCACTCCCATATTATTGGCTTCCCTGATGGGTCATATTGTAAAGAATCTGCCTGCAATGCTGGAGACCTGGGTTTATTCCCTGGGTTGGAGAGATCCCCTAGAGAAGGACCAGTGACCGATGCCAGCATTGTGGCCTGCAGAATTCCATGGGATATAGTCTATGGTATCCCAAAGAGTTGGACACGACTAAGCAACTTTCACTTTTAGAGTCATAAATGAAACAAATAACAGAGACTGAGACAAAGGGAGTGAGAGAGACAGAAAGGAATAGAGAGAGAATTGTTTTAAAAATCTTTTAAAAAATATATATATGAAATAATCATAAAGGATATTCTAATTTATTGATTTTCACCATTATTATTATCACTGTTAATATTTTGCCAAATAATGGCATTTGATGACAACAAATAAAGACAAATTAATTGACTCATATCTCGCACTTCATGGCACTTAGACAAATTAACTAAAATCTATGCCTTAGTTTGTGTGTTAAATCACCTCAGTCATGTCTGACTCTTTGCAACCCTATGGACTGTGGCCCTCCAGGCTCCTCTGTCCATGGGATTCTCCAGGCAAGAAAACTGGAGTGGGTTCCCATTACAGATTATTCATTAGTAAACAGGGGCAATAATAATTACAAAATACTTATATATATGTATGTTTCAAATAAATCACTATATCTAAAGCTCATAGAACAGTTTCCTAGCACATAATACATACTCAACAATATTAGATAAATCAGTTTCTGCTGTTGTTATATAGACTTTGGTATCATTTCCAAAACCCCAACCACGTGGTTATTTGGATAATAAAAATACCTTGATTGGTAAACACATCTGGGATAGTTTATTTAATTTGGGGGCATTAAAAATCCTTATGACTTCCATATACTCAGTCCAATAACAATGACTAATATGAGAATGAATTCACTAAGTATTTACTGAGCTAGTTGGAATAGATTTGTATACATTATGAAGAAAAGATATTCAAATGCAGAGTAAATGAGATAATGAGATAAGAGCTTTGCTCTAAAGACAGACTATCAGAATGCTATTGCCAGATGTAGCACTTCACAGCTACATGCCCTTGGGCGAGTTACTTGACACTTTTGACTCTCATTTGTAGGAGCTGCAACATAGGGTTTTATGAGGATTAAATAAATGTGTACATGCAAATTATTTAGAAATGTCCATAGTACAGAAATCCTGGAGAAGGAAATGGCAACCCACTCCAGTATCCTTGCCTGGAAAATCCCATGGACAGAGGAGCCTGATAGGCTACAGTTCATGGGGTCGCAAAAAGTCAGACACAACTGAGCGACTTCACTTTCTTTCTTTTATAGTACAGAAAGGGCTTCCCTTGTGGCTCACCTGGTAAAGAATCCATCTGCAATGCAGAAGGCCTGGGTTCGATGCCTGGGTTGGGAAGATCCCCTGGAGAAGGGAAAGGCTACCCACTCCAGTATTCTGGCCTGGAGAATTCCATGGTCTGTATAGTCCATGGGGTCACAAAGAGTTGGACATGACTGGGCAACTCTCACATAGTACAGAAAATCTAATAAAAATGTATGTACTAGTATTATAAGGTTTAAAATGTCAGCTAATCAATTTTTAAAATAAAAATGATAGCTTCTTACAATTGTTTTATACTTCTTTATCTATTACCAATGGTATTTAAGGTATAATTTTGACATGAACAAAGGCACAACATATATGGAAATGTGTCTATATGTTTAAGTTGTTAGAATTTATAGTAACTGACCTAGCTAATGAAGCATAGGTCAATAAGACAGTAAAATAATTATGCATTTGAGAATGCATTAAGGTATACTTTACTATTTTTTTTAATTTATTTTATTTTAAAATTTTACACAATTGTATACTTTACTATTTTAAAATTAACTTGATAACTAACTTGGTCCTTCAGTTGTGTCCAAATCTTTGGGACACCAAGGACTATAGAGTACAGGGAATTCTCTAGGCCAGAATACTAGAGTGGGTAGCCTATCCCTTTTCTAGCAGATCTTCCTGATCCAGGAATGGAACTGGGGTCTCCTGCATTGTGAGCGGATTCTTTACCAGCTGAACTATCAGGGAAGCCCAGATAATATCTAATATTTAAAATACACAAAAAAAGTTGAAAACTTATTTTAACTTAGGATGAAAACTTACTTGTATTAAGCTTAAAGTGTACTAATGGAATGCTTCAAATATAAAGTAAGGAATAAAAATATGAAACATAGTTCTGACTCAGTACATATTATCCATATTATTCTTTTTCAAAAAAAAAAAAACAAAGTACTAGTATTCTAGTAGATACCATTTTTTAATCGCTATCTCTTCTCATTTTATCCTTCTCTGGATGAAAAATTATCCCAAAGATAAGGTTCCTGTGAATTTTAAATCATTATAACTGGGCTCAAACACATCTTTATTAATCAAAATAGGAACCGTTATTATCAACATGTTTTAAAACGAGAATAAATTTATTCCTGTAGTGAAAAAATCAATGGTTTGGGATTCAAAGAATTCTTGTAAATCATTTTATGCATCTTGCTAGTTGTGGAAGTGTTTTCCCTTCAAAAAGTTGTCAGCATGCCTGAGGAAGTGCTAGTCAGTTGACGAGAGGTCAGGTGAACATGGAGGATGAGGAAAACTTCTGTAGCCCAATTCATTAAACTTTTGAAGTGTTGGTTGTGTGACATGAGGTTGAGAATTGTTGTGGAGGAGAACTGGGTCTTTTCTAGACCAATGCCAGCTGCAGGAGTTGCAGTTTTTCGTTGCATCTCATCGATTTGCTGAGCATACTTCTCAGATGCAATGGTTTCACTGGGATTCAGAAAGTGGTTATGAATTAGACAGGCAGCAGACCACCAAACAGTGACCATGACCTTTTTTGGTGCAAGTTTGGCTTTAGGAAGTGCTTTGGAACTTCTTCTCAGTCCAACCACTGAGTTGGTGATCGCCAGTTGTCTATTAAATCCACTTTTTGTAGCACATCGCAATGTGATTGAGAATGTTTCATTGTTGTTGCATAGAATAAGAGAAGATGACAGTTCAAAATGACTTTTTTTTGATGTGCTGTCAGCTCATAAGGCACCCACTTATTGAGCACTTCACCTTTCCAATTTGCTTCAAATGCCAAATGACCTTAGAATGGTCAACACTGAGTTCTTTGGCAACTTCCCGTGTAGTTGAAAGAGGATCAGCTTCGATGATCTTCTCCACCGGTCTTTGTCAACTTTCGATGGCCTGCCACTACACTCCTCATCTTCAAGGCTCTCGTCTCCTTTGCAAAACATGATGAACCACTCAACTGCACTCTACAATTGTTAGCAGTTTCTGGGCCAAATTCATTGTTGATGTTTGGAGTTGCCTCCACTGCTTCGTGGCTCATTTTGAACTCAAGAAAACTGCTTGAATTCACTTTTTGTCTAACATCATTTCCCTGGTCTAAAATAAATATAAAATAAACAGTAAGTAATAAGTCATTAGTAAAATAATTAAGTGAGAAATGTGCATTAACATGATGTATACATAACTACATTTATTTAAGAGTATATTTCTACATCAAGGGACTTTCCTGGTGGCTATCGTGGTAAATAACTCACCTGTCAATTCAGGAGACATAAGAGACATGGATTCAGTCCCTAGGTTGGGAAGATTCCCTGCAGGAGGGCATGGCAATCCACTCCAGTATTCTTACCTTGATAATCCCCATGGACAGAAGAGCCTGGCAGGTTAGAGTCCATAGGATCACAAAAAGATGGACATCACTGAACCAACTAAGCACAAATTTCCATATCAAACAGCAAATTTCAACAATGCAAAACCGCAATTACTTTCAGGTAAGTTCAGTCACTCAGTTGTGTCTGACTCTGCGACCCCATGGACTGCAGCACGACAGGCCTCAATGTCCATCACCAACTCCCGAAGCCTACTCAAACTCATGTCCATTGAGTCTGTGATGCCATCCAGCCATCCCATCCTCCGTTGTCCCCTTCTCCTTCAACCTTGAATCTTTCCCAGCATCAGGCTCTTTTCAAATGAGTCAGTTCTTCACATCAGGTGGCCAAAGTAGTGCAATTTCTGCTTCAGCATCAGTCCTTCCAATGAATGTTCAGGACTGATTTCCTTTAGGATGGACTGGTTGGATCTCCTTACTTTCCAAGGGACTCTCAAGAGTATTCTCCAACACCACAGTTCAAAAGCATCAATTCTTCGGTGCTCAGCTTTCTTTACAATCCAACTCTCAAATCCACACATGACTACTGGAAAAACCATAGCCTTGACTAGATGGACCTTTGTTGGCAAAGCAATGTCTCTCCTTTTTAATATGCTGTTGAGTTTGGTCATAACTTTTCTTCCAAGGAGCAAGTGTCTTTAAATTTCATGCCTGGAGTCACCATCTGCAATGATTTTGGAGCCCCCCAAAATAAAGTCTGTCACTGTTTCCCCTCTATTTGCCATGAAGTGATGGGACCAGATGCCATGATCTTAGTTTTCTGAATGTTTAATTTTAAGCCAACTTTTTCACTCTTCTCTTTCATTTTCATCAAGAGGCTCTTTAGTTCTTCTTTGCTTTCTGCCATAAGGGTGGTGTCATCTGCATATCTGAGGTTACTGGTTTTCCACGCAGCAATCTTTTTTTTTTTTTTTAATTTTATTTTTAAATTTTACATAATTGTATTAGTTTTGCCAAATATCAAAATGAATCCACCCAGCAATCTTGATTCCAGCTTGTGCTTCATCTAGCCCAGTGTTTCTCATAATGTACTCTGCATATAAATTAAATAAGCAGGGTGACAATATATAGCCTTGACATATTTCCATTCCTATTTGGAAACATTCTGTTGTTCCATGTCCAGTTCTAATGTTTCCTGACCTGCATACAGATTTCTTAAGAGGCAGGTCTGGTGGTCTGGTATTCCCATCTCTTTAAGAATTTTCCACAGTTTCTTGTGGCCCACACAGTCAAAGGCTTTGGCATAGTCAATAAAGCAGAAGTAAATAACATTGAGGGAACACAGCCCTACCCATCAACAGGATATTGGATTAAAGATTACTGAACATGGCCCCGCCCATCAGAACAATTTCCCCCTGCCCCAATTTCCCCCTCAGTCAAGTCTCTCCCATCAGGAAGCTTCCATAAGCCTCTTATCCTTCTCCATCAGAGGGCAGACAGACTGAAAACCACAATGACAGGAAACTAACCAGTCTGATTACATGGAACACAGCCTTGTCTAACTCAGTGAAACTGTGAACCATAGTCTGTAGGGCCACCCAAGATGGACAGGTCATGGTGGAGAGTTCTGACAAAATGTGGTCCATTGGAGAAGGGGATGGCAAATCACTTCAGCATTCTTGCCTTGAGAACCCCATGTAATTACTTTTGCACCAGCCTAATACAAAGACTTGCCCAGTTTGATAGTTGGTGTGGTCCTGACCCGTGTGCTAAGTTTGGGGACCACAACATGATCTGTGTTTTACCTCCTGTTGACTTTCTCTGTCCAAGGTGACTTCTGAAGGGCAAGACCTGTATAACTGACAGCCAAGCAGAGAGCTCTTTCAGCCACTGGCTGGCTAGGGTGGAAGTTTTCTAAAGTATTGGGTATAATAGATAAAGATGTCATGGGATAGTTTATTCTAGATAGAAAGAGCAAAGTTATTTTTAAGAACTATCATTGCAATGGATCAAGGATGTTCTAGGGTTTGTGAATGCATATGAAAATGTCCAAATCTATCTGACAAAAAACTATACATCTGACAATGAATTATGAGACTGTCATTTCTAAAGTGATTGAACTATAGTTTTCAGAGTTCCAAATGTTCTATGGTTTATTTTTTTTTCAAATATACATTTTGCCTTTGAGCAGGCTTTTATTTCTGAATTACAATCACAAATAGAGATATGTCCAGATGGTCCTAGGCGAATTCACAGTATGTTCACTGGGGCATCTCTTTCTTGTTATTCTCAAGGTTAGATGGAGTTTTATATATCTTTATTTCTGGAATACATACAGTATACCGGGTAGCATTTAGTTAGCAAAACTTCCTGTCCTAAAATTCCAATGTTCTATTACTTCTTCAACTTTGCAGTTAGAATTATATTTGGAATTTCTAAGTGTGTTATTCTAAACTGTATTTACAAAGTATTAAGCCTTCAGTTCAGTTTAGTCACTCAGTCGTGTCCGACTCTTTGCGACCCCATTAATTGCAGCACACCAGTCCTCCCTGTCCATCACCAACTGCCGGAATTCACTCAAACTCATGTCCATTGAGTAAGTGATGCCATCCAGTCATCTCATCCTCTGTCATCCCCTTCTCCTCCTGCTCCTAATCCTTCCCAGCATCAGAGTCTTTTCCAATGAGTCAACTCTTCGCATGAGGTGGCCAAAGTATTGGAGTTTCAGCTTTAGCATCAGTCCTTCCAGTGAACACCCAGGGCTGATCTCCTTCAGAATGGACTGGTTGGATCTCCTTGCAGTCCAAGGGACTCTCAAGAGTCTTCTCCAACACCACAGTTCAAAAGCATCAATTCTTCTGTGCTCAGCTTTCTTCACAGTCCAACTCTCACATCCATACATGACCACTGGAAAAATCATAGCCTTAACTAGATGGACCTTTAATGGCAAAGTAATGTCTTTGCTTTTGAATATTCTATCTAGGTTGGTCATAACTTTCCTTCCAAGGAGTAAGCATCTTTTAATTCCATGGCTGCAATCACCATCTGCAGTGATTTTGGAGCCCTAGGCCATGTATATTAACATGTCTTATGGACACCTGTTTTTCAGTTTCTCTCTGTGTTGCCTATTATAAAAATCTTAAACTAAAGGGATTTTAAATGTCACTATGAATGTATCCCTATAAATTATTAAGTGCTTTGACCTTATCAGGAATCAACATTGGAATATTGTTTTAGTAGCTAACCATATTGGAGATTCACTTCAATTTTGATTTGCTATATATTTTATAATTTTAATTTTAAATGAATTTATGGCAAAAAATTTTTACAAATTAAACAGAATATTACAAAAAGGGATTTTAAAGAAAATAAGTAAGTTACTGTTAGTATCAGTGTTATAATATGCATAAGTATTCTGAGACTTGTAATAATAGATTGTTTAAAATCATTTTAGTTAACTAATACACTAAAGTAAAAAAGGCCAACTATGACTTTAACTGACAATGTGAGCATGAGTGACTTTATAAACATTCTTATACGTGAATTTCATCAACTTCAGAATAAGTAATGCATGTAAGATTACTCTAAGTAATTTCCAGAATTGTTTAAATACTTTTCCTTGTTGTGTAAAGGAGCTGGCCTTTCATAGATGCCACTATAATAATGAACCAGAGGTCTTCTTATATTTCTATCATAGTTAATAAGGATATTTTTTATATTCCTATAATTTTAATTTAAAGATAATATGCAAGGAACTTTCTATTTCATCATCAGCTTTAATCACTTTAAATGTCTTTAAGAGAAGTTACATTATTGACAATATTTTCATATATATTAAAATCTATTATTTTTCCAAGAGGCTTCTCAAGATAAGGGTGTCTTTCCAGGTTCAGTCTTTGCCTACTATTCATATATTAAATATAGAATATTTCTAAATTATACAAATATAGAATATTTCTAAATGTATCTGTATAAATGCTAACCTTATTTTTACTTTGGGGGTTTAATTAAAAATTAAAACATAAAATGAGAGCTGTTAAGTAAATTTTATGAGTAAAGCCACATGTACTGTGCTAAGTCTCTTCAGTCGTGTCCAACTCTTTGTGAGCCTATGGACTGTAGCCTGCTAGGCTCCTCTGCCGTGAGATTCTCCAGGTAAGAATACTGGAATGGATTTTCATTTCATTCTTCAGAGGATCTTCCTGATCCAAGGATCAAACTTCCTGCGTCCCCAGCATCTCTTAAGTCTCCTGCCCTGGCTTACAGGTACTTTACCACTAGCGACATACACAATACGTAAAGTTACATATGACCTCTAAAACATATTTAGCACATATTTATGCATGTTTCTTCAAATAATCCATGTATTGTACAATAAACTATTTACAGTAGTTGCTTGGTGAAGTACATTTTTAAAAAAAATATGAACAATAAAATAATATCTAAATATTTGCTTATAATCTGCCCAGATTATGTTTAAACATCATATATTGCAGGTACAACTAAGCTATCTTAAGCACAGTAAATTCTGAAGTTGAATAGGAAGGGGTCATTCTATGCCAGTCACAATGAGTAGGATTACTTTTCTATTTTGGAGAAATTCATTTCCTATCCACAGATGAATACAAATGTGAAAAGCCCACCCTCATGTCTTTAAAGGCTTTGCAGTATTTTATAACACCCATGGGTGGGGGAATTTTGTCTTTGACTTTCTGGGCTGACTCTCAAATTGCTGCACATTTGTGTGCCTGGATTGAAAACTCAGTGTCGGTGGCTTCATAAGAAAAGCACTTACAGAGCTACTCTGATAATAGATGTTTTAGGGAGCTCTGAACCTGTCACTCCTCCAACCCTATCATGCACTGTGTTCAGTGATTGCTTTCTCATTCTCATGGATTATATTTCAGATCCCTTCAATTGTGTCTGAAATGTGATGACTGCAAACGCTTTCTCTGCCTTATTTTCATTTGTAGATTATGCTTTATTCTCCTTAAGCTTGTCACTTTATCTCTATTTGCATTGTATTTAGTTTGGCAGTGTTTTGAGATAAAGCATTGGCTTCTGAATCTTATTAATAAAACTATTTTCCCTCTCAAACACAATGCTTCACTCAAACTATAGTCTGAAAGGAACTTTCAAAGCAATGCTGTTTCCAAGGTACTGGCACAATTTGCTATATATCATATAACATTGCATGGCACATTAATTCAAACTGTATGTTTTCCTGTTTCATAAATTCTTTAGAGGCACTACATGGCTCACAAAAATATAATACCTGTCCTCTTTAGGTTGGCCAGCTAAACGCATGTATCCTTGATTTGAGAAAGAGAAGAACAATATCATCCTCTCCAATTCTTCACCATTTCCTTTTTATGTCTAAAATTGTGATCTTGGCTGACAGAGGAAAAAATAAGTATATTGTTTCAGAGAATATAACTTGATGACTTAATTTAACAGTGCAATATTGATCATGTCTAATAGTTTTCATTGATCTAAAATGAAGAAAATGAGAACAGTAAAAGAATTTTTAAACTAGTAAATGTTACTGAATCTGTCTTTACAGCATACATAGCTTTATAATTCTAGAAATTTGCTAACTCATTTTCTATATTGTTTATAAAATAATCAAAAAAATCATGCATGAGGTTATATAATGGTGACTGAAAATAAAATGGTCTAAACAAGGAAGTTTGGTGAACAGTATGAGAGCTAAGAGTGCACATGGTTATGTATATATGTATATTATATTTCAGCCATGAAATTAAAATATAATGACAGTGAAAGGGCAATAAGTTAAATCAAGGAAAGGTATGATGGACAATAACATCTATCTAGAAAGATATCTTATAACTTTATTAATTTAATTAGGGTGAATAATTTAATCTGGTTTAAAGTTTGACTTCTGGTCAAATCTAAGCTGAATTTAATCTGGTCTTAAAGTTCGACTGAAAGATGAACTCGCCAGGTCGGTAGGTGCCCCATATTCTACTGGAGATCAGTGGAGAAATAACTCCAGAAAGAATGAAGAGACGGAGCCAAAGCAACAGCACCACCCAGTTGTGACTGGAGATGGAAGCAAGGTCTGAAGCACTAAGAGCAATACTGCATAGCAACCTGGAATGCTAGGTCCATGAAACAAGGCAAATTGGAAATGGTCAAACCAGAGATAGCAAGAGGGAACATAGACATTTAGGAATCACCAAACTAAAATGGACTGGAATGGGATAATTTAACTCAGATGACCATTATATCTACTACTATGGGCAGGAATCCCTTAGAAGAAATGGAGTAGCCATCATAGTCAACAAAAGAGGCCAAAATGCAATACTTGGATGCAATCTGAAAAATGACAGAATGATCTCTGTTCATTTCCAATGCAAACCATTCGATATCACGGTAATCCAAGTCTACTCCCCAACGAGTAATGCTGAAGAAGCTGAAGTTGAATGGTTCTATGAAGACCTATAAGACCTTCTAGAATTAACACACAAAAAAAGATGTTCTTTTCATTATAGGGGACTGGAATGGAAAAGGAGGAAGTCAAGAAACACCTGGAGTAACAGGAAAATTTGACCTTGGAATACAGAAAGAAGCAGGGCAAATACTAATAGAGTTTTGCCAAGAGAACACACTGGTCATAGAAAACACTCTCTTCGAACAACACAAGAGAAAACTCTACATATGGACATCACCAGATGGTCAACACTGAAATCAGATTGATTATATTCTTTGCAGCCAAAGATGGAGAAGCTATGTACAGTCAGCAAAAACAAGACTAGGAGCTGACTGTTGCTCAGATCATGAACTCCTTATTGCCAAATTCAGACTTAAATTGAAGAAAGTAGGGAAAAACACTAGACCATTCAGTTATGACCTAAATCAAACCCCTTATAATTATACAGTAGAAGTGGGAAATAGATTTAAGGTATTAGATTTGATAGAGTGCCTGAAGAACTATGCATGGAGGTTTGTGACACTGTATAGGGGACAGGGGTCAAGACCATCCCCAAGAAAAATAAATGCAAAAAAGCACAATGGCTGTCTGAGGAGGCCTTCATAATAGTTGTGAAAAGAAGAGAAGTGAAAAGCAAAGGAGAAAAGGAAAGATATACCCATTTTAATGCAGAGTTCCAAAGAATAGCAAGGAGAGATAAGAATGTCTTCCTCAGTGATCAGTTCCAAGAAAAAGAGGAAAAACAATAGAATGGGAAAGACTAGAGATCTCGTCAGGAAAATTAGAGATACCAAGGGAACATTTCATGCAAAGATGGGCTCAAAGGACAGAAATGGTATGGGCCTAACAGAAGCAGAAGATATTGGTGGTGGCAAGAATACAAAGAACTATACAAAAAAGATCTTCACAACCCAGATAATCACGATGGTGTGATCACTGACCTAGAGCCAGACATCCTGGAATGTGAAGTCAAGTGGGCCTTAGGAAGCATCACTACAAACAAAGCTAGTAGAGGTGATAGAATTCCATTTGAGCTATTTCAAATCCTAAAAGATGGTGCTGTGAAAGTGCTGCACTCAATGGGCCAACAATGGAAAACTCAGCAGTGGCCACAGGACTGGAAAAGGTCAGTTTTCATTCCAATCCCAAAGAAAGGCAATGCCAAAGAATGCTCAAACTACCGCACAATTGCACTCATCTCACACTCTAGTAAAGTAACGCTCAAAATTCTCCAAGACAGGCTTCAACAATACATAAACCGTGAACTTCCAGATGTTCAAGCTGGTTTTAGAAAAGGCAGAGGAACTAGAGATCAAATTGCCAACATCTGCTGGATCATTGAAAAAGCAAGAGAGTTCCAGAAAAACATCTATTTCTTCTTTATTGACTATGCTAAAGCCTTTGACTGTGTAGACCACAACAAACTGTGGGAAATTCTGGAAGAGATGGGAATACCAGACCACCTGACCTGCCTCTTGAGAAATCTTTATGCAGGTCAGGAAGCAAGAGTTAGAACTGGACATGGAAAAGCAGACTGGTTCCAAATAGGGAAAGGAGTAATTCAAGGCTTTATATTGTCACCGTGCTTATTTAACTTATAGGCGGAGTACATCATGAGAAACACTGGCTGGATGAAGCACAAGCTGGGTCAATATTGCCTGGATAAATACCAATAATTTCTGACATGCAGATGATACCACCCTTATGGCAGAAAGCAGAGAAGAACTAAGGAGACTCCTGATAAAAGCTAAAGACGAGAGTGACAAAGTTGGCTTAAAGCTCAACATTCAGAAAACTAAGATCATGGCGTCCAGACCCATCCTTTTATGTCAAATAGACGGGGAAACAGTGGCTGACTTTATTTCTTGGTTTCCAAAATCACTGCAGATGGTGACCCTAGCCATGAAATTAAAAGACGCTTATTCCTTGGAAGGAAAGTTATAACCAACCTAGACAGCATATTAAAAAGCAGAGACATTACTTTGCCAACAAAGCCCATCTAGTCAAAGCTCTGGTTTTTCCAGTAGTCATGTATGGCTGCGAGAGTTGGACCACAAAGAAAACTGAGCACTGAAGCATTGATGCTTTTGAACTGTGGTGTTGGAGAAGACTCTTGAGAGTCCCTTGGACTACAAGGAGGTCCAACCAGTCCATCCTAAAGGAGATCAGTCCTGGGTGTTCACTGGAAGGACTGATGTTGAAGCTGAAACTCCAATACTTTGGCCACCTGATGGAAAGAGCTGACTCATTAGAAAAGACCGTGATGCTGGGAAAGATTGAGGGCAGAAGGAGAAGGGGACAACAGAAGATGAGATGGTTGGATGGTAACACTGACTCAAAGGACATGAGCTTGGGTAAACTTCGGGAGTTGGTGATGGACAGGGAGGCCTGTTGTACTGCAGTCAATGTGCTTGCAAAGAGTCGGACATGACTGAGCAACTGAACTGACTGAAAGTTTGACTTCATGTAGAATAGACAAAATAGACAATGTCTACCAAGAAGATAAGTTTTGGAGGGATCCTCAAATAAATCTGTCATCTGCATAGATAAATTACAATTTTTTATATAACCAGTGGAAAAGGCAATGGTGATCCACTCCAGTACTCTTGCCTGGAAAATCCCATGGATGCAGGAGCCTGGTAGGCTGCAGTCCTTGGGGTCACTGAGTCGGATACGACTGATCAACTTCACTTTCACTTTTCACTTTCATGCACTGGAGACGGAAATGGCAACCCACTCCAGTGTTCTTGCCTGGAGAATCCCAGGGACGGGCAAGCCTGGTGGGCTGTCGTCTATGGGGTCACACAGAGTCGGACACAACTGAAGCATATATAATACAAACACGCCATTTATATATATATTAGTACTGACACTGTTGTGCTGTGCTAAATCTCTTCAGTTGTATCTGACTCTTTGTGACCCTATGAATCATAGCCCACAGTGTTCCTCTGTCTATGGCATTGCCTAGGCAGTATCTCTCTGATACTGGAGTGGGTTGCCATTTCTTCCTCCAGGGATCTTCCCCATGCAGGGATCCAACCTGTTTCTCTGATCTCTCCTGCACTGACAGGCAGGTTCTTTACCACTAGCACCACCTGAGAAATGTTGTAAGTATTGACACTAATGCTGCTCTAAGTATCCACACTAATGGCTCCTTGGTGACTTAGATGGAAGAATCTGCCTGCAATTTGGGAGACTTCCATTTGAACCTAGGTCAAGAAGATTCCCTGGGGAAGGAAATGGCAACCCGCTCCCATATTCTTGCCTGGAAAATTCCATGGACAGAGGAGCCTGGTGGGCTATAGTCCATAGGGTCTAAAGAGTCAGCAAGACTGAGCAACTAACACACACAATGATTATTTATTATATAAAAACAAGTACATAGTTTTTGTCTTTAATCCACCACCATGAGGAAATATACTATTTCCCCTATTTTAAAGATTAGCTTTCTTGAACTCTGAAGGGTTAAACAATTATACAATTTTTGTCTTTAATCCACCACCATGTGGAAATATGCTATTTTCCCTGTTTTATAGATTAGCTTTCTTGAAGTCTAAGAGGTTAAGTAGTAGTCAATGACTATCAGAAGGACTTAGATTTACATTTGCCAAGATCTTTTCTTTTTTTCTTGTTTACTCAGTATTGCCACAATGACACCACAAACTGACCAGTGAAAAATAACTTATTGCTAAATGTCAATAGCTTTCAGTCAAAAGGAACATTGAAGAGATATATATTGTCCATAAATTTAAAAACATAACACTCTTATTTTTTATAATATTGAACTACATAGGATTTTGGCTGAATGTGTATAATATGAAATTTTGCTTTAAATTTTTTGAAGCTTTTCCATTTAAAAATATTTTACCTTCATTTTGCTAATAAGTTGCATATTAATTATTAGTTCATTAGTCCCTTGGACTGCAAGGAGATCCAACCAGTCCATTCTGAAGGAGATCAGCCCTGGAATCTCTTTGGAAGGAATGATGCTAAAGCTGAAACTCCAGTACTTTGGCCCCCTCATGTGAAGAGTTGACTCATTGGAAAAGACTCTGATGATGGGAGGGATTGGGGGCAAGAGGAGAAGGGGACGACAGAGGATGAGATGGCTGGATGGCATCACTGACTCGATAGACATGAGTCTCAGTGAACTCCGGGAGTTGGTGATGGACAGGGAGGCCTGGCGTGCTGTGATTCATGGGGTCGCAAAGAGTCGGACACGACTGAGCGACTGATCTGATCTGATCTGATTGTCCTTCCACTGTATTCATTCAATTAGGTTTTGTGAAATTGTCATTAATAAAAATAATTTTATGATGTATTTTAATAGGCACTTCCAGGATACAAGGAAATTAAATGTGTTCGTGGTTAAAATTATATAACTACTCAAATCTATGTATTAACTCATTCACTATTACAAAATCAAACGTCAGTTAGCCAAAAGCTAAAAATATAAAAGTTACTTAAAAAATAAGCCAACATGAGTAGAAAAACTAAAATATAAAAATGGAATAGTACGAAGTTGAAAATAAAATCACTAAATATATTAATAGGAGATCAAATATATGAAAAGCCAGTTGACAATTCATTATAGTAAGACTATATCAAAATAAATATCATATAGGCATTCCATAGTCCAATTAACACTACATAAAATTATCACAATGTTTAAATGAGGAGACAATAATTTTTTTATATGCTTAGTGAGCTGAAATCATACTAAGTGGTTTTTCACCAAGCTGATAGGGTGTCCTTCATCCAGATTATATTGATACTTACTTTCTATACCTATAGAGTATTCCAAAGTGACCTTTTCTTTAGTATTTGTCTTTATTCTATACTTCTAATAATAAATTACAAAAAATATGTAATTTTTACCAACAATTCTGTAGTAATATTAAACATATTGACTAATTTCCATCAGTATACATTACTTTACCAAAATATGTTAATCAAACTTGAATTTAATTTTGTTCTCACACATGTTCAATGATATAAAGGATTCAATTTTGACTTGAAGCTCCCACAATCACATAAGCTAGTTCCTTAAAATAAACCTTTCATTATATGAAAAAATTATATAAAATGATATATATATAATGAATCATTTTATATAATTTTTCATTTATATATAATGAAAGATTTATTTAAGGAGCTAGCTTATGTGACTGTGGGAGCTGCAGGTCAAAATTGAATCCTTATATGAAAGTTAATAGATTATATATAAATGAAAGAGACTTATTTTAAGAAATTATCTCATGAGAAGAGCTGAATCATTGGAAAAGACCCAGAAGCTGGAAAGATTGAGGGCAGGAGGAGAAGGGGACAACAGAGGATGAGATGGTTGGATGGCATCACTGACATAAGTTTGAGCAAGCTCCAGGAGATGGTGAAGGACAGGGAACCCTGTCATGCTGCAGTCCATGGGGTAGCAAAGAGTTGGACACAACTGAGTGACGGAACAACAACAATATAATACATATACATATATATATGTATATGTATTATATATATATATTTATGTATATGTATTATATTATATATATATTATATATATAATTATATATATATATATAAATTACATATATCCTGTCAATTCTGTGTCTGTAAATATATTATATGTGTGTATGTACATATTTACTATGATGTTCACAATTTTGGTTCTTAGTAGAAACATATATATTAAAAATATATTTTATAATACATATTTTTAAACACCCAACATTTCATGTATTAGTTGAAAAAGAATTATATTTCTGAAAGAGAAGAGCAGAAGTAATGAAAAATACAGAGACTAACAGCCAGGCTTCACCTGGATCAATAAAGCATCATACCCACCCCCCAAAAAAAAGTGTAGAAAAAGAGTGAGAAGGCAAATTAAAGAGTACATAATGTTGTCTTTGAATTTTCTCATAAAATGAAAGGGTTCTGACTGATGGGGAAACTCCTTGCAGAGGAAGAATAACACAATTTTTCCGACTCACCTAATGAAATATACTCTTTAAAAGGTTAATATTCTTCCAATCTTCTACAAATTTTGAACAGAGTTAAGAACAAAGAAGAAATTGAAAGGCAGATGAGAATGCCTACAACAAATAGAGCTACTGTATAAATAATTCCAGAATCACCATATTCCCTTTGAAGACATGAATCTATAATCATTTTCCAACATAAAGGAGGTTATATTTCTCCAATTTTATTTCCTCCTGTTATTTTAGTAGCCATTGAGAAACGCGAGTCAGCTCTGAGAGACTTATCTTGTTCTATTTCCTCAAGTAATATGTGAGCTCCAAAAATGATGATATCATTGTTTATTTCATTGGTTGTGGTCATTAGAGTTTCACCATCTGAGTATGATATACAGGCAGTGTCTTACAGATATATTTTTTGCATTGAAGAATCACCTGGAGAACTTTTTATTTTAAAAAATAGCTTATTGTCAGAGATTCCACTTGAGTTGGTCTGGGAAGAGGCTTAAATACTGGTTTTTAAAAGACCACTTGATAATTAGAAACCTTGATGTGATTTACAGTAGAAACCTTGATGTGATTTACACTGGTCCATTTAGATCATCTCTTGAAATTACTGGGAAGTTACTGTTTCTTTCACCATCATCTAACTATAGCTCTCCTTTGAGATAAAGACTGTGTGTGAAGATGAATGCTGACTTTGAAAGGAAAGTGGTGATCTTTGCACTTAATCATAATAGCAAACACACCAGTTGGTTTTTGTAATCTGTACTGGATTCTGGAGAGCAAGTTAAGTAAAAAGGTACAATGTAAAAGAAATTTCATGTTCCAGTACATATCTGTAAAGTGTGTTTGTGTACTAGTCCTGTCTGACTCTTTGTGACCCCATGGACTGTAGCCTGTCAGACTCCTCTGTCCATGGGATTTCCCACACAAGAATACTGGAGTCAGTAGCCATTACCTATATTCACAGGATCTTCCCAACCCAAAGATCAGACCCATGTCTCTTGCATCTCCTGTATTGGCAGCTGGATTCTTTGCCACTATGCCACCTGGAAGCCATATCTCTAAAGTACAATCACAAATTACCAAAAGGATTTATTTTATAAACAATTCAAAAAAGGATTCAAACTTTTTTCCCCTTAGTATATACTATGGGTTGGCTTCATGGAAACCTACTCCAGTATTCTTACCTGGGAAATCCCATGGACAGAGAAGCCTGGCGGGCTACAGTCCATGGTGTCTCAAAAGATTTGGACACTACTTAGCGATTAAACAACAAAAATGCTTTCGAGATTCTCCTGAGCAACACAGACATGACAGTATTATTTAACCATTCAAAATACATTTCTTTTCTCAATATGAAAGTTAGAGCTTATAGCTGAAATAAAAATTTTATAAATATGAGCCTTTTCTTCATATATCTATTACCCAGTTCTTTATAAACTATAGAGATAATTCTGTTAAGACTCAACTGGCAGGTTGAAGGTAGTTCACCTGTGGCAAACACATTAACCCTGAGTATCAGAGAATGATGGACCAGCATTTTATTATAAATACAAAAGCAAAATCTAACACTTCACTCCAGACTATGTATATCAGTACTTACATTTAAAGAAGATAAGAAGGCAACTACTATGCATATTTTATTTTGAGATACACAGGGAGTTATTTCAAAGGAATGAGATGGTTGGATGGCATCACCAACTCAATGGACATGAGTTTGAGTGAACTCTGGGAGTTGGTAATGGACAGGGAGGCCTGGCATGCTGCAGTCCATGGAGTCTCAAAGAGTTGGACATGACTGAGCTACTTAACTGAACTGAACACTGAATGGAAGTGGATTTGGGAGCTAGAGTAGAATATAATCAAAACAAGGATAAAATCATATGAAATCATATGATAAGAGATAAAGTTGTTTTAAGGGACTAGAATAAATATTGTAAATTGAGTAGAACAAAATTTATAACATGAAGCTATTCATTTTTATATTAGATTTTTATTTGCCACCATAGGAAATTATCAGAAATGTGGTGGTTTTAAACAAGATGAATTTACTGTCTATAAGTAAGATTTCTGATTCAGGCCTTACTGTTGTTGTTTAGTAGCTAAGTCATGTCCCACTCTTATGCAACCCCACAGAGTGTAACACACCAGGCTCCTGAACCATGGGATTTCCCAAGCAGGAATATACAGGAGTGGGTTACCATTTACTTCTCCAGGGCATCTTCCTGACCCAGGGATGGAACTATGTCTCCTGCATTGGTAGGCAGATTCTTTACCACTGAGCCACCTTAGAAGGTCAACGCAGGTCTTACTGGGCTAAAGGACTGTGTTTCTGAAAGCTCTAGGGGAGAATCCATTTTCTTACCTTTCCCACTTCTTCCTTCATTTTCAAAGCCAGCAAAAATGTGTCTTCCTGCCTTTCTTCTGTGATCACATCTCCTTCTGACTAATTTAAGGATCCCAATGATCACATCAGACTTCCAAGGTAGTGCTAGTGGTAAAGAACCTGTTTGCCAATACAGGAGACATAAGAGACTCAGGTTTGATCACTGGGTCAGGAAGATCTCCTAGAGGAGAGCATGGCAACCCACTCCAGTATTCTTGCCTGGAGAATCCCATGGACAGAGGAGTCTGGCAGGCTACAGTCCATGGGGTCTCAAACAGTCAGATGTGACTGAAGTGACTTAGCATGCATGCACAGCGATTGTAACAGGCATTCCTGATTATCATTGAGGATAATCTTTCTATTTTAAGGTTAGCTGATTAGCAACTTCAATTCCATCTTCAACTTTATTTTCCCTTTGCCATGTAGCATAACATATTCATAGATTCCAAGGACAGAGATATCTCTTGAGGTGGGAATGGTCATTATTCTGCTTAATATGACCATTAACTTAACCACTTCCTGGTGCCTCAGACGGTAAAGAATCTGCCTGTAATGTGATAGGCCCAGGTTCGATCCCTGGGTTGGGAAGATCCCCTGGAGAAGGAAATGGCAACCCACTCCAGTAGTCTTCCCTGGAAAATTCCACGGATGGAGAAGCCTGGCAGGCTATAGTCCATGGGGTTGCAAAGAGTTGGACATGACTGAGTGACTACACTTCACTTGATTCCAGTGAATCAAACAGCTGCTATCTGCTACCTCTTAGGGTAGCAGGAAGTGTCCTCTTCTCTTGTATCCTCTAGAGAAGTCATTTTTCTTGGTTCTCAGCAGGACCAAGTTACAGAATCATTTTGATATATGACAAAACCAATACAATATTGTAAAGTTAAAAAATAAAATAAAATAAATATATTAAAATAAAAAAAAATCTATAGATATATGCTATCAGGTCTTCCATTTAGAGGCTACTATTTAAAAATTCTCATCTTATCACAGCTGCTATTTGCAAATAGGCATGATTTGCTTATGAACTATCCAAATAAATGATGTTATCTTTTTTAAGATACTATGTAGTCCAATATACTGGCCATTATAGTTCACTTTCACTTTTCACTTCCATGCATTGGAGAATGAAATGGCAGCCCACTCCAGTACTCTTGCCTGGAAAATCCCAGGGATAGGGGAGCCTGGTTGGCTTCCATCTGTGGGATCGCACAGAGTTGGACACGACTGAAGCAACTTAGCAGCAGCAGTAGCAGCATAGTGGCAAAAACATTAAAAAGGAAACTATCATGTGG
Source organism: Bubalus kerabau (assembly GCF_029407905.1). NCBI lineage: Eukaryota > Metazoa > Chordata > Mammalia > Artiodactyla > Bovidae > Bubalus > Bubalus kerabau. Next base: position 61,963,287 of record NC_073625.1, read on the forward strand.
CTGATTTGGGGCAAACCACTTATAATCTTTGTGTTTCTGTGGCTCAACTATAACAAGTAGTTTTTAACAGAAACTACAAAGGTCCTGTGCAACCCCCCTCTTTAAAAGTTTATGGTATATGCTATCAAACACAGATTTAAAATAAATATCTTGAATCATTTTCCTGACACATCAATGAATCTAATGCTCCCCAATTTTGAAATACTGACAGGCTGGAGTATGTCTGGGAAAGGCAAGCAAATTATAACTTAGATTATAACTTAGTTCATAAAAACAACACCCAACATGATTCTTATGGTAATTCACTGTTTTTTGAATTTTCCCTTGTTAAACTTCTGGAAATATCTTTACTTTTAAAACTACACTAGATACTTTAGGTAGAATTAAGATAACTTTGTGTCCTTCTTCTAAACACAAACTAAGTGATGCAGTGAGTGGGCAATGCAGCAGGGCAGTCAATCTACTGACTAGGGTTGGGCCACATATTCAGTTGATTTCCACACAACATCTAGCCCCTGAATATCCTTCCAAAGTGCAAATCCACAATTTGAAAATCTAAACAGCAATGAACTGGAACCCCAAGAGGGTTTTCTGAAAGTATAATTTGTTGGACACTTCTAAAGTAAGAAATAACTCTGTTACTACTACCCTTTCAATTTCTGCACATGGACTACTCTTGGTTCAGCATACTTATCATGCTTGTAAGCACACATAGATCTCACCTAAGAGAATATTCTAAATGTATCTGTACAATGTATTAGGTTTCTATTGATACTGTTAGTAACAAATGACTACTAACTTAGGGGCTTAACTAGCACTTGTATATAATTACACAGTGTCTGTGTTTCAGAAATATTAGCAAAAAAGAAAAGAATTGGGTTTTGACATGAGTCCAAGGTCAAGGTGCTCTCAAGCCTATGCTCCATTCTGGAGGTTCTATAATTGTTCACAGAATTCAGTTCTATGAGGTTGCGGGACTAACTTTCCATTTTCTTTCTGGCTTTCTGCCCAGGGTTGTTGTCTTCTTCTGGATGCTGCCTGCATTCCTTGGCTTTGGTTCCTTCCTTCCAACTTCCATGCCAGCAAGTAAGGTTGAATCTTTTCAAGTTTGAATCTCTGACCTCTCCTTGTGCCAAATCTCTTCCCTGTCTTCTTTTTCTGTTGCATCTCTCTGACATTTTTATCTTCCTCTGCTTCTCTTAAAGGTCAGTGTGATTATACTAGATCCAGGATAATCTACTTATTTAAGGTCAGTTGATATGTACTCTTAATTTCATCTGCAAAATCCTTTCCCAGCAGTACATAGACTCCTATTTGATTGAATAACCACAGGATGGGAATCTTTAGGTATCATTTTCAGAATTCTTCCTACCACACATAGGAATTAAATTTAAGATTTTATTTTCATTTTTACAGTGCCTCACAAACTCACTTTTGGAACATAAACATGATAAAATAAATCAGAGAAATAAAACTGTACACCTAAATACTGATTTGTTATTGGTAGTATATACTCAGTTGGGTGTTTTTATTTCTATGTTCTAAGGCAGGATGCAGATTCTTTACCAGCTGAGCTACAAAGGAAGCTTGCTTTCCATGTTCCTGTGGACAGACTTTGCACTCTAGGGTGTGTGCATAGCTTTAGAGAACTGTATATAATTTAACTCAACATTCAGTTCAGTTCAGTCGCCCAGTCATGTCTGACTCTTTGCAACCCCATGTACTGCAGCATGCCGGGCTTCCCTGTCCATCACCAACTCCAGGCTTCCCTGTCCATCACCAACTCCCAAAGCCTATTCAAACTAATGTCTATCATGTCGGTGACACCATCCAACCATCTCATCCTCTGTCATCCCCTTCTCCTTCTGCCTTCAATCTTTCCCAGCATCAGGGTCTTTTCCAGTGAGTCAGTTCTTCACATCATGTGGCCAAAGTATTGGAGTTTCAGCTTCAGCATCAGTCCTTCCGATGAATATTCAGGAGTTATTTCCTTTAGGATTGACTAGCTTGCATTCATTTTCCCCAAGGGTTGCTTATCAATGTCCTAGTGGCATGTTACTTTATTATTATTGTCACTGGTTGTCAGATATATTGTTCTCCACATCTTCAACTCTTGCCTGTCTGTATTTACACCTTCTGGTAGCAGATGCTGTATTTTTTCACCCAGAAGAAAATCACTGGGTATCCTCAGCATTTCCCCTTTGCTATTGATACTCTCTATATGCTCAATCATCACATTGATTTTCCTTCTTACTTTAAAACAACAGTTTTACTGGGGTGTGATTTCTGCTTATAAAGATTATCATGTGCCTTATGCTCACAGATTAAATTTCAGTCAATGTTTTGAGTGAATTACTTTTCCCACCACTTGGCCCTTGCTGAACACCTTTGGGTTTATTTATTTTCTAATTTGGATCTTCTGGCTCAGGTCTATGTTTTCCAGGCTTTTCCTATATGTACCCGAGGAAGGTTTGAAGTAAGCCTTGTTCACATTTCCAGTTCTCTAGTTCCACCACTTCTCAGCAAAGTCATGCATTAAAAGGACCAGTCCAACTTTCTCCTTGCCCCCTCACATGGAGTAACCCAGAAAGGACTAGTGTAATAAAATTGGTAAGTGAGTGATAAGGAATGGGCAGCTGTGACTCACCCCCTAGCTGAGAAGGATAGTGCATTCTTTTTGTTTTTGGTTGGGCTAGTTCTTTGTTGCTATACTCAGGCTTTCTCTCTAGTGTGGCAATCGGGGGCTCCTCTTTGTTGCGGTGCATGGGTTTTGTTGCAGAACACTGGCTCCAGGGCACAGGGGCTTCAGTGGTCGTGGCTCTCGGGCTCTAGAGCACAGGCTCAGCAGTTGTGGCACACGGGCTTAGTTGCTCCACAGCACGTGGGATACTCCTGGACGAGGGATTGAATCCATGTATCCCTGCATTGGTAGGTGGATTCTTATCCACCCGTGCCACCAGGAAAGTCATGGATAGTGCATTCTTCAGTCCCACAGAAATCCTACTGGGGTAAGCCTGTAATTTGGGATGGACAAGTTCATCTAGGAGAACAAATATTAGGAAGCCAGGTTGCAGTCACATATAGAGGTCATGTCCTCCAAATCAGTTTCAGGAGTAATAAAGCTAAAGTTTTGTTCTCCATCTGTTCAAATCCATGATTATTTTCAGTTGGTTTGTAACTCACAAGGGAAGAAAAGCAGTGATAAATTATGACCCTCTCAAAACCTAGCAGCATCTGACATATGCTCTGATTTTTATTCACCTCCGCTGCCACATACTCCATTTATTCAGTTTGTACTCCTGTTATTTTTTTTTTCCCCTCCCAGGTGTTACAAACTCCCACTGCCTGAGACCTAAATGTCTGATTTTTTGATTCCCTGATATTTTCCTGATGACTAGCACAATGCCTGGCAAACAGTCAAAATTCACTAAATATACTTTTATTACCTCCATTAAAACTGAAAGTCAATGTTGTCTTGGGTATAGCCTGCCTGAGAAATGGACATTGTCTGCTTATGTTATCAAATAAATTATTTTTTTAGCCTTCTACCTTAGCTTAGTTTGAACTTTAGTTCTTTTCCTTCTAAACCATTTTAATTTTTTTACATTTAATTGACCAAGTGAAAAGAAGAAGGATTTTTTATCAAACAACTTTAAATATATGTATGTATAAATATACATATATATATATGTATTAAAAAAAAGTAATCCTCTTACTTTTTTTATTCTGTGTTCTTCAAACACCTCCTTATAGTGCTGTGGCTCTAATGTGAGTTTATCTCTATGGCTCTGTTCCATATCACACTGACAAAGTCATTTTACCCTACAAGTTCCTACAGCATGCATTACTCTTTGTTAAAACAAACAAACAAACAAACAAAAACAACAACACATATAAATATAAAGAATATTGGGCAAATAACTTCCTTAGATTCATGAAGTTTCTTTTGAAACAGTATCTTAGTATATCCTTAACTTCTGAGATTGGTTCTATTCTATACTCTACACCAGCTCACCAAGCCACCATCATTCCTTCATCACAGCTTTTATTTTTTTTTTTTAAGGCTTTAATCATCACAAGTATAATGATCAGTAAAACTTCAGTACTAGCTTTTCACCTTCAATGTTTCTTATACTTAAATATACTCAGAAGACTTCTGAAATCAGTGTGTTTCCAGAATTATATCATTCCTCCTGCCAGGAGTTTGTTTTAATGCTACTTCAGGCTAAAATTAATTATATGAAAGTTTAAGTCCCTCCAATAAGCTGATCCTAATTTTGTTTATCCTTCTCTCTATGCATCTGTTAGCTTTATTTGAGGCAGTCATGGCTTTGTTGATCCTCCTTTCACGCACATATCCAAATATACATCAAGGTTTAAAGCCTGATTGTAGGTATTTCTCCTTGCCAAATGCATATCTTCTGTTTTCTCAAGAAATAACACTCTCTGGGAATTTCTCAGGAGTTAAAAATAATTATTTGGATTAAGGGAGAAGAAACTCAAATCTTAAGGCAATGTGGTTAAATAGCCAATCATCCCAGTATCCATATTATATATGTGACTTTACTCATATTAACTTTATTCAAATTAACTTTTCACTGCTGCTGCTGCTGCTAAGTCACTTCAGTTGTGTCCAACTCTGTGCAGCCCACCAGGCTCCCCCGTCCCTGGGATTCTCCAGGCAAGAACACTGGAGTGGGTTGCCATTTCCTTCTCCAATACATGAAAGTGAAAAGTGAAAGTGAAGTCGCTCAGTCGTGTCCGACTCTTAGCGACCCCATGGACTGCAGCGCACCAGGCTCCTCCATCCATGGGATTTTCCAGGCAACTTTTCACTAAGTGCTGCATAATTTAATAAGTACTTAACACAATTGAGATATCATGGAAAGAAAATTGGAGCTAGATATTTAAAAATACTGACATTACTAAAAATGTAAACTATGGGTAATTATCATACATATTTCAACAATCTGGACCCCACAAACATTTTTCATGAATGCTTTACTGGGAAAGACTGTAATTCGCAAAAATTCTAAAGTTACATAAAAATAAGAGTGAAACACACAAAAAATTCCACCCACATAGCAACATGATCTTCACTTCCTACACATCTTTAGTGCATGTAAAATTCATTCACAGAAGCAAGGAAAATAAATACTTCGAATTCAGATCTGGTGTATCTTAGCAAGTGGAGCTTAAAGTATAATTTTTCAAATAGTGTCTTTAAAATGAATCATAAAGATTTCAAGGCCATATGTGTATTTAGTGGTAGATGTCAAAATGTTGTTGTCAATTACTGGGTTCTGTTGATCTGAATTATCAAGAGGTTTATTTGTAGACTATCTGAAATGTCCTTCACACGATTAGCCCTAATGTGTATGCTTACATTATGTAGATTTTTTTTAAATAAAAGATATCAAAGAGCAGGATATGTGCTCTTTGATTGCACTTGGGATTCAGCTAGTTATTTTATATTGTCAGTTTATGTTCTATATGTACACTGGTTGACAATTTAACATCATAAGCAGCTACACTCATGTGAAACCTGAAGCTTTACAGGATGTTTTTTAAATGGGAATGAGTTTATGGAGAACTCTGGACTGAGAATAATAAAATTCTCCTTAGGTAAAAGGTATAAAAATGCCATAATTGAGCAACATCTCAGGATGTCCCTAATAGCATCACTTCAAATGCTTTTATCTTAAAAGTTCTTTATAAGGTAAGCGATACTCAAGAGTTTGAGGAATAGGGCTTCCTAGTATATTTTATAAGAGATTATGAACTATATATATTTTAATTGATAAGGCAACAATATTAAAATATTATTTATTAAGTAGTTGAAGACTGAGAATTGTTTGCCAAAAATTGTGACTTTAAAGTAACTACAACTCTAACTTAACCTTTTGTCAATAATTGGCAATTTAAACTTAGTACTAAAGTCACCCATTAGATATACTAAATCCATACCACTGATATTAGAATAATGCTTGCCTGACTATTTTGCTGTATCTGACATGAAAGTATTTAGGAAACCTAAAAGTCATGAATAAACAGGTTAACAAGGCAAGACATAAGTCATTATAAAGTCATGTGTGCTAGAAATTAACTCATTTATTCATTCATGAGTCTATTTAGTTATCTACAATTTTAAGTTGAGATTTTAATTGAGATTGTTAAAGACCCACATGAAGATTATAAGGAGTAATACAGAGACATCCCATATACACACTACCTAATTTTCTCCAATGATACCATTTAAAAAAAAACCATTACTCAGTATCACAACCAGGATATTGTCTTTGATAGGTACTACCTGTCTTATTGGAGAAGGAAATGGCAACCCACTCCAGTACTCTTACCTGGAGAATCCCATGGACGGAGGAGCCTGGTTGGCTACAGTTCACGGGGTCGCAGAGAGTCAGACACGACTGAGCGACTTCACTTACTCACTCACCTGTCTTATTCAGATCTCCTTTTTAGCTTGTTCTCATTTGTGTATGTGTGTTTATTAAACTCTCTACAATTCTGTCATCTCTATAGGTATAAATATTCACCACCACAAGAATCTGTCCTCTTGCCTTTTATAGGTTTTATGTGGATATAAGTTTTCATTTCTCTGGAACACATGACCAAGTGTGCAATTGTTGATCAGAATTGGGTCATACCAGTGACTGCACGTTTGGTTTTATAAGAAACTACAAGACTAATTTTGAGAGTGGCTGTTTCATTCTAAATCCTCGCCAACAATATACAATGTTTCCAGTTTCTCTGAATCTTCACCAGTATCTAGTGTAAAGAATGGAGACTAGAGTTTAAGAGGACTTGCTGCTGCTGCTAAGTCGCTTTAGTCATGTCCGACTCTGTGTGACCCCATAGACGGCAGCCCACCAGGCTCCCCCGTCCCTGGGATTCTCCAGGCAAGAACACTGGAGTGGGTTGCCATTTCCTTCTCCAATGCGTGAAAGTGAAAAGTGAAAGTGAAATCGCTCAGTCGTGTTCGACTCTTAGCGATCCCACAGACTGCAGCCCACCAGGCTCCTCCAGGCTCTATACTTAGTGGTTTATAATCTAGCCAGACCAGCAATCTTTCATGTTGCATTTATATTATGAGAACTATGGAGCAAAGGAAGCCCATTTTCAGAGACAGAAGACAATGAAAGGAACATAAGAGAAGCAGTGACTGCTGGAGAGAGGAAACTAACAACACGTCAGTCTTGGGCCTGACAACTCTTCCTGAAGATGTGTGCCCTGTCCTTTCTGTAACATGGATTCTATAAGATATTTCAGTATATTTTCCCCCTCTTTACCTAGTTAGTTGTCATAGCTAAAAATTAAAACAACAGAAACATTTCTTACTAATACACTAGGTGGTGAAGACTGTAACTGGATTATGGAACCTAAATTAAGGCTATTTCCTAAAATACATTGAAACTGCCAAAGTGCCAACAACTCTAGGTCAGATTTGAACTGTGCTCACATGTTGTTACATTCTTAACATATGTACATCACCTATGGTTTCAGTAATTATTAAAGAAGGTTTTTCTTAAAGGATTTAGCACAATTCCTGCTGACAATAAAACTATATAATTTCTAAGCGTAAAAATACTTTTCAAGAAATCAGATTTGCTATTGTTAAGCAAGAAATTTTCATGGATTTTGGATGAAACTGCCTATCAGCTAAGTCTAAATTTGGGGAAAAGATGGTGTTGGCCTTGAAGCTTAACCCCCAAAAGGTATCATCTTTAAAGTAGTTTTTAATATTTATCTAGTTCAGAGCTTAAGGTTATTAAGATTTATTTAGTGATTAATGAAGGAATGATGGGAAAGAACTGCCTGTAGCAATTCCTAATATTACTAGCCAATGTGTTGTGTTTGTGTGTGTGTCTGCAAAAGTGAAAGTGTTAGTCGCTCAGTCATGTCCAACTCTTTGTGACCCCATGAACTATAGCTGTCCAAGCCCCTCTGTCAATGGGAAACTCCAGTCCAGAATACTGGAGTGGGTTGCCATTCCTTTCTCCAGGAGATTTTACCAACCCAGGAATCCAACCCAGATCTCCCACCTTGCAGGCAGATTCTTGACCATCTGAGCACCAGGGAAGGCCCATGTCTGGGGAGAGAAATAAAAATGTCTTGTACCTCTTCTGTATAGAAGGCTCCTAGGTAATCATTTTGGTGGTTTCTCTTCACTCCTTACCATCCTCACTCTCCCTCTTCTCTCATTTACCCCAATACTAATAATGACTTATTAAAGGATCCCCTTCAACTAGAAAATATGTTCTCCCTCTATGGTAATCCTGGTAAATAAGATACTTTCTGCATCATTGCCTTCCAATGAAATTCTGACAATCCTTATAGATTACAGCCCTGGGCAACTGTCTAAATGACTTATCCTATAATCTCTCTCAGGTTGCCCTTTTTGAAGATAGAACACTTCCTTCTGTTTCCAGCCAACAAAGAGACCCTGCTTATTGATTAACAGAGACAAACTTGTCCCCACAAATCAAAGCTCCTCATTCATGGTACATTGGGCATAACTCTGGAAAGAGAAGACAGACTTCTTTCACCTATTCTCGTATTGAGTTTTTAAGAAGTCATATTTAATTCAGGATTTTCACATTAAATCAATCATGGCCTGGTACTCTTAGTTCAGTTCAGTTCAGTCGCTCAGTTGTGTCTGACTCTTTGCTACCCCATGAATCGCAGCACGCCAGGCCTCCCTGTCCGTCACCAACTCCCAGAGTTCACTCAGACTCACGTCCATCGAGTCAGTGATGCCATCCAGCCATCTCATCCTCAGTCATCCCCTTCTCCTTCTGCCCCCAATCCCTCCCAGCATCAGAGTATTTTCCAATGAGTCAACACTTCGCATGAGGTGGCCAAAGTGCTGGAGTTTCAGCTTTAGAATCATTCCTTCCAAAGAAATCCCAGGGATGACCTCCTTCAGAATGGACTGGTTGGATCTCCTTGCAGTCCAAGGGACTCTCAAGAGTCTTCTCCAACACCACAGTTCAAAAGCATCAATTCTTTGGCACTCAGCCTTCTTCACAATCCAACTCTCACATCCATACATGACCACAGGAAAAACCATAGCCTTGACTAGACAGACCTTTGTTGGCAAAGTAATGTCTCTGCTTTTGAATATGCTGTCTAGGTTGGACATAACTTTCCTTCCAAGGAGTAAGTGTATTTTAATTTCATGGCTGCAGTCACCATCTTTAGTGATTTTGGAGCCCCCCAAAATAAAGTCTGACACTATTTCCACTGTTTCCCCATCTCATGAAGTGATGGGACTGGATGCCATGATCTTCGTTTTCTGAATGTGGAGCTTTAAGCCAACTTTTTCACTCTCCACTTTCACTTTCATCAAGAGGCTTTTGAGTTCCTCTTCACTTTCTACCATAAGGGTGGTGCCATCTGCATATCTGAGGTTATTGAGATTTCTCCCAGCAATCTTGATTCCAGCTTGTGTTTCTTCCAGTCCAGTGTTTCTCATGATGTACTCTGCATATAAGTTAAATAAGCAGGGTGACAATATACAGTCTTGACGTACTCCTTTTCCTATTTGGAACCAGTCTGTTGTACTAAGTTTCTCACTATTTGAAAAAGTGTTAAAGAAATGGTCAGCTTTTAGGACTTATGTAATTAAAGCTTCAAGTTAAGAGCATCAAGTGATATGACATCTTAGAATTATCACAATTTGTAAATAATGCTTTTTTTCTCTTTCTTATTTTTTAAATTATGAAAGTATAAGAACATATTTATATGAGATTTGGAACATATAGAACAAAGTTACATATAGTTCCACCATATATTACAATTATTTTTAAGTAGAATAATTAAGACTTTAAGTTGGGATTTCAATATCAAACTCTCAAAAATTAATAAAATGAATATACATAAAAGTAGAAGAGTACAGTCTACCTGAAAAGCACCATGAACCAATTCAACATAATTAAGATTTATGCAATCCCACTGCTGGGCATACACACTGAGGAAACCAGAAGGGAAAGAGACACGTGTACCCCATTGTTTATCGCAGCACTGTTTTTAATAGCCAGGACATGGAAGCAACCTAGATGTCCATCAGCAGATGAATGGATAAGAAAGCTATGGTACATATACACAATGGAGTATTACTCATCCATTAAAAATAATACATTTGAATCAGTTTTAATGAGGTGGATGAAACTGGAGCCTATTATACAGAGTGAAGTAAGCCAGAAAGAAAAACACCAATACAGTATACTAATGCATATATATGGAATTTAGAAAGATAGTAACAATAACCCTGTGTACGAGACAGCAAAAGAGACACTGATGCATAGAACAGTCTTATGGACTCTGTGGGAGAGGGAGAGGGTGGGAAGATTTGGGAGAATGGCATTGAAACATGTAAAATATCATGTATGAAACGAGTTGCCAGTCCAGGTTCGATGCATGATACTGGATACTTGGGGCTAGTGCACTGGGACGACCCAGAGGGATGGTATGGGGAGGGAGGAGGGAGGAGGGTTCAGGGTGGGGAACACATGTATACCTGTGGTGGATTCATTTTGATATTTGGCAAAACTAATACAATTATGTAAAGTTTAAAAATAAAATAAAATTTAAAAAAATTAAAAAAAAAACATAATTGATTAAAAAAAAAAGATTCATGCAATTTTCACACAACAGCAGGATCCAAATTTTATTCAAGTTCCCACAGACTATAAACCACGAGACACTGGATCCTATCCAGGGACATAAAACAAGGTGCAAAATCCAGGACCTAAAGGTAATGAAATCATACAGAGTCTGTTCTCTTATCACTGTGGGATTATGTTAGAAATCAATATTTAAAGATATTTGAAAATAACCCACATATTTTCAAGTTCAATGTAATATTTACCAAGAGAGATCTTTGACTTAGCCATTGAAAACCTCAATAAAGTTAGAAGACTGAAAAAACATGGAGGGTGAGTGCAGAGAAGAAAATAAATACTATGTTGAAAAACAAACAAACAAACCAAAAATGGGGAAGTGGCATGTGATATAATATTATTAACTAAAATACTGATTTTGCTTACATTTCACAAAATTTTATGCTAAAAACCATGTCCATTATCTGCTTTCATTTCTTATTTAAGATTCCATATTGTATTTAGTTTCATTGAGCAGCTTCAGCTGCATGCAACAAATTCTGATAAATTCTCTTTTCATTTTTATTCTGTTACAAATATTTTCTAATTTTCCTTGTCATGACTTCTTAGATACACCCATCATTTAAAATTGGACATTTAATTTTCAAATACACATGTTTTTTAAAGTATATTTGACATGAATTTCTCATTTAATACTGCACTTTAAACTTTCATGTTTCTCATTTATTACCTAATTTAAGGACAGTAAGTACAAACAACCAATGCTCAGCAAATGATGACATTCTCACCAAGTTAGTCTGTTTCCCTAATGAAATTCAACCAGGTAAAATGTACTTCATTGGATACATGGGAAGAAATTAATTGTAGGGTCAAGTTTGACCTACCATAGCATTTTTACAATTTTTTGGCAGAAGGAGCAGTTGTTGATTTTCTATGTCCACATCTAAACAAATGACAGTGACATGAATTCTTGTATTTATAAGTGAAAATTAAAATGGATAAACAACAGGGACCCTCTGTATAGCACAGGGAACTCTGTTCAATGTTATGTGGCAGCGTGGATGGGAGGGAAGGTTGGGGGAGTATGGCTACATGTATATATGTGTGGCTGAGTCCCTCTGCTGTTCACTTGAATCTAACACAACATTGCACAGGCTGTAGCCCAATACAAAATAAAATGTTAAAAAAAAAAAAGCCAAAACACAGCACTTCCATTTTCTCAGATAATGTTGAGAAGTTTCAGAGGGCATGGTCTAAACAGGTTTCTCAGGACCTTCTCTCCCACCGTTTGGCCATAATATAACGCTGCTTTGGGGGGCACCAAGAAAGAAGTGTGGCCAGCACCAGTTCTGGAGCATTGCAGGCCTCCGCTGTCTGCCACTGCTCTTTTTCTTCCAGCTTCCACTGAAGGGACTCTATCAGCCCTCAGTATTTCATCTTGTGTGTGGGACACACATTCATTTAATTTTTCAACACAGAGCAGAGAGCCAGAGCTTTTATGATAACAGGCTATAGAAAATGGAATTAAAAGACAGACAACCTCTGCAATGACCTCATACATTTGCAGATGGATTCACTTCCATGGCTGGCTGCCTGCTTCATGTAACAAAGACCATTTCCCCCATCATCTGATGTATCATCATGCTTTAAAATGCAAGCTAAACCTATTATGGGAATCAATTCGTAATCCTTGCCCATTATCATTTCATGCTCTCAAATGTATCTCAATAGGATATTGAGAGTGGAAATGTCAAGGTGTCAGCAAAGCAATCACATGGAAGCACCACACCAACAGATGTCACAGAGTTGGGGTTATTTTTATACATCAACCCCAGGTCTCCTACATTGCAGGCAGAGTCTTTACCAGAGTCTTTACTAAGAGTCTAAGCCACCAGGGAAATTCACATTAAACCACAACAAGATGTAAGTGTGACATTCCAGATTAAAAAAAAAAAACAAAAAACTGTTCAACTCTTTCTTATTAAGAGTATAAATCATATAATTGAATTTCAACAAGATTTACATGAGTAAACACAAATACAGTGAAAGCAAGTGTATTTATAAATTTCAGTTCAGTTCAGTTGCTTAGTTGTGTCCAACTCTTTGCGACCCCATGGACTGCAGAACGCCAGGCCTCCTTGTCCATCACAAACTCCCGGAGTCTATTCAAGCTCATGTCCATTGAGTCGGTGATGCCATCCAACTATCTCATCTTCTGTTGTCCCCTTCTCCTCCTGCCTTCAGTCTTTCCCAACATCAGGGTCTTTTAAAATGAGTCAGTTCTTCGCATCAGGTGGCAAAGTTTTGGAGTTTCAGCTTCAGCATCAGTTCTTCCAATGAATATTCAAGACTGATTTCCTTTAGGATGGACTGGTTGGATCTTCTTGCAGCCCAAGGGACTCTCAAGAGTCTTCTCCAACACCACAGTTCAACAGCATCAATTCTTCAGTGTTCAGCTTTCTTTATAGTCCAACTCTCACATCCACACATGACTACTGGAAAAACCATAGCCTTGACTAGAGGGACCTTTGTTGACAAAGTAATGTCTCTGCTTTTTAATATGCTGTCTAGGTTGGTCATAATTTTCCTTCCATGGAGTAAGTGTCTTTTAATTTCATGACTGCAGTCATCATCTGCAGTGATTTTGGAGCCCCCCAAAATAAACTCTGCCACTGTTTCCCCATCTATTTCCCATGAAGTGATGGGACAGAATGCCGTGATCTTAGTTTTCTGAATATAGAGCTTTAAGCCAACTTTTTCACTTTCCTCTTTCACTTTCATCAAGAGGCTTTTTAGTTCCTCTTCACTTTCTGCCGTAAGGGTGGTGTCATCTGCATATCTGAGGTTATTGATATTTCTCCTGGCAACCTTTATTCCAGCTTGTGCTTTATCCAGCCCAGCATTTCTCATGATGTACTCTGCATATAAGTTAAATAAGCAGGTGACAATATACAGCCTTGACGTACTCCTTTCCCTATTTGGAAGCAGTCTGTTCCATGTCCAGTCTAACTCTTGCTTCCTGACCTGCATATAGGTTTCTCAAGAGACAGCTCAGGTGGTCTGGTATTCCTATCTCTTTCAGAATTTTCCACAGTTTGTTATTAACCACATAAAGGCTTTGGTATAGTCAATAAAGCATAAATAGATGTTTTTCTGAAACTCTCTTGCTTTTTTGATGATCCAACAGGTGTTGGCAATTTGATCTCTGGTTCCTCTGCCTTTTCTAAAACCAGATTGAACATTTGGAAGTTCATGGTTCACATATTGTTGAAGGCTGGCCTGGAGAATTTTGAGCATTACTTTACTAGTGTGTGAGATGAATGCAATGTGTAGTAGTTCAAGCATTCTTTGGCATTGCCTTTCCTTGGGATTGGAATGAAAACTGATCTTTTCCAGTCCTGTGGCCACTGCTGAGTTTTCCAAATTTGCTGGCACATTGAGTGCAGCACGTTCACAGCATCATCTTTTAGGATTTGAAATAGCACAATTGAAATTCCATCACTTCCAGGAGCTTTGTTCATAGTGATGCTGCCTAAGGACCACTCAGCTTCGCATACCAGGATGTCTTGCTCTAGGTGAGTGATCATACCATCGTGACTATATGGGTCGTGAAGATCTTTTCTCTATAGTTCTTCTGTGTATTCTTGCCACCTCTTCTTAATATCTGCTGCTTCTGTTAGATAATTTTAGTTGAATATAAAATCTTACTGGGCATGAGATGAAATGGTGGCATGAGAAAACTTATGTTGGGAATTTTAAGAGTCTGAATAGTTACTTATTATTGTACCGTTATCTTTGTCCATAAGCTAAGTACAAGACAAAATTATATAAGATTTTTTTCCCTTAAGGTCCCTTCTATAACAATCTCTAAATAGACACTACAGCTTGTCAAGCATGTGTACTATTTTATAATAAAAATGACATATTGTCAAATACATCTATTAAATAAAAGCTGAAATCTAAATGCATTTTATAAAAAAAGAGGTTAAAAAAATGCTAAGCATTTTACCATTGTGCATGCTCAGTTGCTAACTTCTGTCTGACTCTGAGACCCCAAAGACTGTAGCCATCGAGGGGATGCCCTCTGTCCATAGGATTTTTCAGGCAAGAATACTGGGGATACTACTCCAGGGGATCTCCCTACCCCAAGAAGATGTCTCTTGCGGCTCCTGCATTGACAGGAAGATGGATTCTTTACCACTAGCGCCACCTGGGAAGCCACATTTTACCCAAGGTCATCCTAATTAAAAGATGAACTAGAAATAAGAAATGAAATTTAGTAAATGTCTGCCTGACTGGGCTCTTAATATTGCAAAGTCTTCTAATTGGTATTAATATTACAACAGAGATGTCAATTCCAGCCTTCCATGCTGCCTAGTACAGATTGCATTTTATTAGTCTAAAGACACAAATGATTTGAAGTGATAATTAAAATGTTTCTTTAGTCAGTCCTATTTTATTCCTTGTCAACTGATTCAAGATCACATGCCATTGTCCAATGTTACATTTCACACCTTAAACATTTTTCTAATTCATTTTATACCTATAAAATATTTATGACTGTTTATATTTTCAATGTACCTTGGGAAGTTATAGCAACTAATTGTAATTAACTTCAAATTGGCTTATGATATAACACAACATTTCCATTAATTTAGTAACTCAAGCTCACAGGCACAACAATTTCTAATGTAAGCAGAGTTATTTCATAATTCAGAGGCATATTTTTGCTTATTTTTCTTGGAAAAATGACAGTCATACCTTTCTTAAGGATCACATTAAATAGCAAAGCTAACCTGATATATTATGGTTTCTGGTTTAATTCTTCTTGACAAAGGATATGAAAAAGAAGAGATCAGGGACTTCCCTGGCTAAGACTCTGTGCTCCCCATGGAAGGGGCCCAGGTTCAAGCCCTGTCCAGGGAATTAGATTCCACAAGTGTCAGTCACTCAGTTGTGTCTGACTCTTTGCATCCCCACGAACTGTAGCCCACCAGGTTCCCCTGCCCATGCAGTTCTCCAGGCAAGAATACTGGAGTGGGTTGCCATTCCCTTTTCCAGGGGATCTTCCTGACCCAGGGATCGAACCTGGGTTTCCCCTACTGCAGGCAGAGTCTTTACCATCTGAGCTACAGGGAAGCCCAAATGCCACAACTAAAAGATCTTGTATGCCTCAATGAAGACCCAGTGCACCGGTGCACTGGGACGACCCAGAGGGATGGAATGGGGAGGGAGGAGGGAGGAGGGTTCAGGATGGGGAACACATGTATACCTGTGGCGGATTCATTTTGATATTTGGCAAATCTAATACAGTTATGTAAAGTTTAAAAATAAAATAAAATTAAAAAAAAAAAAAAAAAAAAAAAAAGACCCAGTGCAGCCAAATAAAAAAATAATAAAATACTAAAAAGAAGAGACAAAGAGACTACGGGTTGGGTTTCTCCTTGGTGACATGCAGTTTTCTTTTAACTGTAATACTTTTGCAGTCAACCAATTTCAATGCACATAAGTTATTCAATTGTCTATTATTTACTACTTGTATTGATAGGTTTAGCTTTCTACCATGATGTGGTCGCAATTTCATACTGCCCGAAGCACTTTTATGCTATTCCTGACTTTGGAATAGGTATCTGGAATGGGTACCTGAATAAGCCTACTTAATCCATAGCTCAAGTGCACACTGCTGGTTATAGTTATTTGTGGATTCATAAGGACCTTGTATCCTGCTCCTACTTTTCAGATTCTTATTGAGTTCCCATACACAAGCCCTACTTGACAATCTAGTTCAAATAACTGGGCTCTGGTTTTGCTCCCTTGTGCTAGAATCCCAGCCTTGATACCCCACTTATAGCATGATGGATTCAGTAGTATGGCTTTAGTTTTCATCAGCCCTGCAGTTCCATTCCTGAGCCACTCTCCTAGTGCCCAGTCATAGCAAAATTGGGCAAACACACAGAGATCTGAAATAGATAACACTCTGCTTCTTCTTGACTGCCCAAACTCACACCTTCTCCAATAAATAGGGCAACTGTATTTTAACAAAATATTGTGTTTTAACATATTATCATTCACTTGTGAATATTATTCCCTTGGAACAATATGCTATGTGATGTATGCATGCAAACCAATATGACTGCATGATCCATATACGTGTTTGTTACTATTTCCCCAATTTTACTTTTAAAAAAAATTTTACAGGGGAATTTATTTTCATTACAAAGAAACATTTACATGTCCCTTCCGAGGTCCTTAACCAGTAGGGTTCTGATGTTCTATAAAAACATGATTTAATTTATAGAAAGTCAGTATGCACACAATTTGATTACGAAGTTCAGTTTGTACTGTGCTGACTTTTGCTTTCATTGGATTCATAATGACTGCATAATAAAATCCAAATCCTCTTAATTAGCACAAAGGGTTCTTCTCAGTTATTTATATTTCTAGAAGACTCACACAATAAATTGTTTTATTTTGTTTTGTTTTCCTTTTTAGAGGTCTTAATGTCCTTGTGCTCCCCCTTGCTCTGTGTTTGCCTAGCAGACATGTATTCCTTCTCTAAGGTAAAGCTCAAATGGCAGTATTTTAGTAAAGCTTTCCAGCACTCCTCTGAGAAAAATTAACTGCCTCACAACTGTAGAGTCTGTATGTGGATTTTAGTATAGCATACTATAGTATGATTATAAAGGAAAATAACTTCAAGGTCCTCTGTTAGTAAATTAAAATCTTTAAAAACATATAAGCATTAAATCTAGAGTTTACAAATTAAATACAAAGAAAATCAAAATATGAAATTCAAATAACAAGAGTAACTTAATATGCAGTTAAATCAATACTCACAGTGCTCTCAGGGTACTTACTACATTAGTCCAAGTTCCTTTGAATCATAAGAAAAGTCATTTGTCCTAGAACTTTTCTTTGTCAAATTGCAAAATCCAAGTTTACTGCATTAAATTAAGTTTGCCTCATTAAAATTAAATACTATTTGAACTTTATTTGAAAGAAAAGATCCTTATTTTAAAAATCAATAATAATTACAGTATCTATATATTTTTTCAATTTTCTAAAGACAGTTGTAAAACTCTGAGAGGTATCCATTAATATGATTTTGGATTGTTGGATAAATACCTTGCGTATTCTTTTCATTCATGTACAAATTATTCTATCATAATTTTAATAAGATATTACTAGATGTCTATAATAAATCTGAGTTAACTGTAAATGTTAGAGATACCAAGGCAAGCACTACTCTATATAAGCAGTACTCTACTATGTCAATGAATTCTAGTGCTTTTATCCTTTTCTTTAATAATCATTTCAAAAATAATTATGTCATCACCAGTTTTGGTTAGTTAATGTTAGTTGCTTAGTTTTGTCTGATTCTTTGTGACCCCGTGGACTGTATCCAACCAGGCTCCTCTGTCCATGTGATTTCCCAGACAAGGATACTGGAGTGGGTTGCCATTCCCTTCTCCAGGTTATGTGCTGAGAAACTAAGACATAAATTTTTAAATAGCCAGGATTCCAAATTGTGAAAAATCAAAAACTTTATGAAGCATGACATTTATGTTGCAGAAGTATATAGTAGCACCTATAACATGAAGTTATTTACAAGATCAGTATTTTAGAAATGGATTATTAAAAATTCTTTTTTTTTTCTCATTTCATACATGATATTTTACATGTTTCAATGCCATTCTCCCAAATCTTCCCACCCTCTCCCTCTCCCACAGAGTCCATAAGACTGTTCTATACATCAGTGTCTCTTTTGCTGTCTCGTACACAGGGTTATTGTTACCATCTTTCTAAATTCCATATATATGCGTTAGTATACTGTATTGGTGTTTTTCTAAATTCTTTTATATCATAAGAGTTTACTAAAGATATCATTTCTGATGTGATTAAATGGTCAAACTTAGTAAGTCTGTGTGAGATTTTTCCATGCTTAAGGGGTCTGTCTGTAAGATTATATCAGCACTATGGAGCATAATTAGTATAGCATAATTAGGTGAATCAGCTATAAAGAGGGCTCACTTTTATACTGTTTTGTGTGTGTATGTGTTAGTCACTCAGTCATGTCCGACTCTTTGCAATCCCACAGGCTGTAGTCTACCAGACTTTTGTCCATGGGATTCTCCAGGCAAGAATACTAGAGTGGGTTACCATTCCCTACTCCAGGGTATCTTCCTCACCCAGGGATCGAACCTGCTGCTGCTGCTGCTGCTGCTAAGTCACTTCAGTCCTGTCTGATTCTGTGTGACCCCATAGACAGCAGCCCACCAGGCTCCCTCGTCCCTGGGATTCTCCAGGCAAGAACACTGGAGTGGGTTGCCATTTCCTTCTCCAATGCATGAAAGTGTAAAGTGAAAGGGAAGTCGCTCAGTCGTGTCCGACTCTTTGCAACCCCATGGACTGCAGCCCACCAGGCTCCTCTGTCCATGGGATTTTCCAGGCAAGAGTACTGGAGTGGGGTGCCATCGCCTTCTCTGGGGATCGAACCTGGGTCTCCTGAATTGCAGGCAGATTCTTTACCGTCTGAGCCACCTGGGAATTCTGTAATTTAAATAGTTGTTGAATGAAGGGCTTTAGTAAAAAAAAAAAAAAACACACGAAGCTCCCAATGCCTGATATTCAGCTTTATACTATGAAAAATCTTTCCTATCAAAAAATAAAATTGAGCTTATTAATGTATAAGAATTTATAACTATGATAGGAAATTATATGCATTATTATTTTAAAACAATATAAATATGATAAACATCATTGTATATCATCTCTACTAAACACTCATAATTCATCAATCGACAGTTGTCATTCATCTACTATGTCTAAGAAAGCATGGTAAGTATTTTAGGTGACATTGTTTAAGCAGGAAGTCAGCTAGCTATGAGCAGAGGAAAACGAAGACATGGGCCAGGTGGCAGGAAACCATTCATCTTTTGAATGAGAGAGTCCCTTGGGCAAACAAAGAAAAGGAGGAACCTCTGGGATGACAGGAAGCCACACACCTTTTTGTGACAGAGGTCCCAGAGGCAGACAAAGCAAGGTGGGAAAAGGCGGGAATCTCTTATGTGCAAATGTAAACTTTTGCTCCTTCTGTCTTCAGTAGAGTAAAACTAACCTTGCAAATAAGAAGTACTCATCAAGCTCTGATGCCACGACACTCTGATATAGACTAAAACACAAAAATCTCTCCTCCTGTCAGAAAGTCAGGAAGGTGGATTTGGGATGAAAATCAGGAAAATCAACTCAAAACCCCTCCCTCCTCAATGAATAATCTGCCCAATCATTTTCACACTCCCATAACCAGCTGGCCAAAGAAACTCAGGGCAAGTGCTCACTGAGCCTGCCTGCTCTATTTGAGAAGGTGTGTATGTGTGTGTGTGTGTTTAGTTGCTCAGTCGTGTTCGACTCTATGCGACCCTATGGACTGTAGCCTGCCAGACTGTTCTGTCCACGGAATTCTCCCGGCAGGAATACTTGAGTGGGTTGGCATTTCCTTCTCCAGGGGACCTTTCCGATCCAGGGATCAGACGCAGGTCTCCTGCATTGCAGGCAGACACTTTACTGTTCGAGCCACCAGGGAAGCCCGAGAGCGAGTGTAAGGTTGCTTAATAAATTTTGCTCATTTTGCTTTCTTGAACTCCGTGTCTTCTCTCTAAATTCTTTCTGAGATGAGACAAGAATCTAGTCTTGGTAACGACATGAAATTGGATAAGGGGCTAAGAATACTCTTAACTTTATTTAAAGACTAAGGACCCTGGAAATTTCTTTTGGGTAGTCAAAAATATAAATATAGTTAATATATAGTGTTAATTGCATTTCATTTTTTTTATTTAAATGAAAACACGTAGACTTTATAACATCATTTATTCAAAATTCTCTAAATTTGAAACAAAAAGCAGTATCTCAAGGAATTTCATGAAGATCAGAACAACGTGAGAAATGTAAAAGCTTTTATGTCGAGACATAATCCAGCATATACTGATTCAGCTGGTCTGCCTTGTTGTCTAGGCACTACCATATATTAAAATATAATTTTAAAAGTCCAGAGTTAATTCTGACATGCTGAGTATTTTACAATGCTCAGTTGTAAACCCCTAAACACAATTTTATGTGTAAATTGTGATTTAAAAGTCTGAAAGTATATACAGAAAATAAACTAATATTCAGTTTTAATATCAAAATATATTTGTTTCATCAGCATGTGAAATATTATAAAATTCACAGTATTAGTGGTAGTTTATGTGAACAAGAAACATATTTTCCCATCAGAATTTTAGTGCATGTTTGTGCATATAGCATCATACGTGTGTATATATGTGTCTGTATATATATATACAGACACACATACATGAACATATACATATATACATAATTTTTGTTGAAATAATAATCAAATATCTTACATGCCTTACAAACAATGATACATGTGCCTATAAAGCAAAAATTCAGAATTAAACATAGAGGATAAAAGAAAGATGAAATGTAGAAGGAACTATCACCAGAGGATAAGTTCCATATTAATGTAGAAATTGTAGTCAGGAGAGCTATAGCGGTGCCTTGCTGTGCATGACACCCAAAAAAGCAATTAAGAAAAATATTTGCCAGATGGCTGCATGCAATGATATGAATAAATTGGCAACAAGCCAATTTTTCTAAAATCTTTTGCTATTAGAGAGCAGAAGTATCAGTTTTATAAAGGTTATTTCAAAAAAAAAATGTGGATCGTTCCATTTCAGTCTATGTAAATATTCATGGCAGAACCTATAGGGTCCATTTTAACCTCATTTCCAAGGTTAGATGACTTTTTATCAGAGTATTGGCTATATTCCAAATCTGTTTGTCAGTGTGGCCTTCATTCCGGCCTTAAAAATTATACTAGGTTTGAAAATGTATTTCAGAAAAAGAAAAAATTTGAGCAAAACAAGCTACCAAAGAAATCCCTTTGTCTTAATTGATTATATAAATTAGGTAGCACAAGGTTATAGAGAATATATTTACTATCATATATAGCAAAGCTACTGGAAGTCTCAAAGATAAAATAGGCCCACAAAAATACTTTCAGCAACAACTATTGAGGCACCAAAAATATCCACTGTATATTGTTGCCTTGGCTTGCTCGAAATATGTCATGCTTAGATGTTAGTTGTAGATGTCAAGGTCAGAGCTTAAAGCTGCAATCCTAAGAACCAAGGAATACCACAGTACAATCACTTTTAAATGACTGTTTTGTCCAATAAGTACACACATTTCAAAATGGAAGATGGAACATATGTAGTAACTAGAAGTCAAAGTAACCAGGTACATTAGGAGATAATTGTTGCCACTCAATTAACAGTACTGAATGAATGAATAAATGACATCCAGTGTTAAACAAAACACGGAAAATATTATGTTGATTATAAGAAGAAACATAAACTAAATTAACAAATATAAGTAAATTGATTTTAAATCAATATGGTCCAAAGTAAATGCTTAGTGAATCTAAATTCTAAGTGAGCCTCTGTTTATAATATGTAATAATAAATATATAATACATAAAATAGATTGTATCATAGTGATATAATAATCAATTTCTCAATATCAACATATTTTCTGAAATGAGGGAATTCTTAAATTTTATTTAAGTATTGAGAAATACGCCACGCAATAGTCAGCTGTGAAATTTTCACACTGTGCCTAGCTTAGGTTTTCTATAGCAAAACAATATCACTTCAAGTTTTTTATTCCTTCACTCATCAAGTATCAGTTGAGCATCTACCATATGTTAGGAAAGGCTCTAGACCTAAAGATTCAGGAATGAGTTATACAAAATTTGTACCCTATAGGAAATCACATTACTGGGGCATCTTACTCACAATTCAAAACTTTACTTATTCAGAAGCCAGTACATATGTATATGAGATTATAAATACCCTGAAAGAACTTAAGATAGGCAAAATGTTGTTGTTGATCAGTTGCTAAGTCATCCAACTCTTTGTGACCCCCATGGACTGCAGCATGCCAGTATCCTCTGCCCTTCACTACCTCCTGGAATATGCTCCGATTCATGTCCATTGAGTCAGTGATGCTATAGAACCATCTCATCCTGCCATTAAACCCATCTGTGAAAAGCCTGTGCAGTTGACTCTTATAAGCTTTCAGAAAATTATTCCAGAGTATAGAGGTTAATATTTCAGATTTCCTAGGTGAAATATGCAAGAACAAGAAACAAATAAGATCTAAAGCTAGATATTAATGAGTAAGAGAAAAAAAATCAGACAAAATAATGATCATATCCATAAATAGCCAACTAATTTAAAAAACAATTACCTTTATACAGAAGGTTTTAATTCTTTTCTATTTTGAAATTTTTTTTACTGACTCATTTGAGTCTTATAAGACATAATATGTCTTATAAATATATTATAAATAAGATTATAATTATAATCTTATAAATATAATTATATGTCTCAATATTATATTTGAAATAAAATATAAATACAAAATATATAATATGTATAGTACATTATACAGCTATGTATTTTTGTTAAGTATAAAATAGTTAAATAAATATAATATAAAATTATAAAATAAGACTCCCAATTATAAGAATTATATTTAAACAGAATTCAATTCATAAAATCATTGGTTCAGTATCTGCTGTAACTGGAGACAACTGTTATTCATAATGACCATCAAAGAAGTAAACAATTAAATCCCACATGCTCTGATAAAAAAGGTGGGAAAATATACATTGTAGAAAGTTAGCTCGGAGAAGGCAATGGCACCCCCACTCCAGTACTCTTGCCTGGAAAATCCCATGGATGGAGGAGCCCAGTAGGCTGCAGTCCATGGGGTCACGAAGAGTCGGACGCGACTGAGCGACTTCACTTTCACTTTTCACTTTCCTGCTTTGGAGAAGGAAATGGCAACCCACTCCAGTGTTCTTGCCTGGAGAATCCCAGGGATGGGGGAGCCTGGTGGCTGCCGTCCATGGGGTCACACAGAGTCGGACACGACTGAATCGACTTAGCAGCAACAGCAGAAAGTTAGCTCTCTCAAACTGATGGAGAGCTACTGCCCTCCACCTATGGAAACAGACAATTTGAGGCCAGGTGTATATTATCAAGGGATTAAAATCACACCTAGGGTGAAGAACAACTGCTTTACATTAACTACTTCCTTGCATCTGTTGAGAAGCTTTTATTTATTTTTTTTAATTTTATTTTATTTTTAAACTTTACATAATTGTATTAGTTTTGTCAAATATCAAAATGAATCCGCCACAGGTATACATGTGTTCCCCATCCTGAACCCTCCTCCCTCCTCCCTTCCCATACCATCCCTCTGGTTCGTCCCAGTGCACTAGCCCCAAGCATCCAGTATTGTGCATCGAACCTGGACTGGCAACTCATTTCATACATGATATTTTACATGTTTCAATGCCATTCTCCCAAATCTTCCCACCCTCTCCCTCTCCCACAGAGTCCATAAGACTGTAAAAACATACATTAGAAACAACTGGGGTGAAGTACACTTTGTATGAAGCTTAAGGATCACTGCTGCTGCTGCTAAGTTGCTTCAGTCGTGTCCGACTCTGTGCGACCCCATAGACAGCAGCTCTGTCGTCCCTGGGATTCTCCAGGCAAGAACACTGGAGTGGGTTGCCATTGCCTTCTCCATTGTGTGAAAGTGAAAAGTGAAAGTGAAGTCTCTCAGTCGCGTCCGACTCCTAGCGACCCCATGGACTGCAGCCTACCAGGCTCCTCCATCCATGGGATTTTTTTTTTTTAATTTTATTTTATTTTTAAACTTTATAAAATTGTATTAGTTTTGCCAAATATCAAAATGAATCCGCCACAACATCCATGGGATTTTCTAGGCAAGAGTACTGGAGTGGTTAAGGATCACAGAGAGCCATTTTGTGACATTTAAACTGTTTCAGTCTTCTAGCTTGTCTCTTTCTTCTGGATAATGCTTTTCTTTCCATTAATTGATATATGAAGCTCACTGTTGACCTTTTTATGTCAGAAAAAGGTCTGTGGTCATTTGTTGTTGCTGAGCCATATTTAGAGTAGCTGAGCTAGGATTCTTCATTTGTAAATTCTTAGAAGATTCTTAGTTCTATAATTCTAGTCTTCACCAACTAGTCACAGAAAATAGCGTTTGTCTCTTTAAGAGGCAGGCACGCTCAGTCGCATAGTCATGTCTTTGGGATGCTATGAACTGTGGTCTGCTAGGCTCCTCTGTCCATGGGATTTCCATGGGTTGCCATTTCCTTCTCAGGGGATCTTCCCAACCCCAGGGATTGAACCCGTGTCTCCTGCATTGGCAGACAGATTCTTTAACATTGAGCCCTCTGGGAAGTCCATTCCTTGCTAATTCAAGACCATGGTCTTGTGGGGGGTGTCTTGTCTTTAGCTGCTGATCAACAATTTCAGTCAGCCCCAAAAGCAAGTTCCTTGGAACCAAATGCAATAATCACATTCATAGCCTCACTTCTCACATCTCTTAATACCAACTCATAAAATAAACTGTAAATGTGTATGGCAAAGAAATGGAACAAAAATGGGGGAACTGTTTTACTATGCAGATGGAGTTAATTATCTGCACTTATACTATCAGCAAGTATCAGTAAGTTTTCTCTCTCATTATATTCCATATTCATTATTATTCCAAAAAAAACTGCTTAGAAGATAAAATACACATTAAAATCATAAATATGTATTTTTCAATCAACTACTCACTACTAGACACTGATACAGTTGGAAGATAAAAAGATAAAAGTCTACAGACATAATCACCACATCCAAAAATATACAGTCTACAGTTACCAGAGTATAAGATAAGAACACACACACACATTTAAAACACTGATTTTATTTTTCAAAGATGGAACCAAAATGTGGTTAAGGGGGTTGAGGTTCAAAGAAGTGAAGAACCACAATAATTAGAAAACTGTTTTAGAACAATTGCGTTTTGAGTCTTGTCACTAATTTATCCAAACAGCAAATAGCATTTTAAGTTAAACAACAAATACAATTTTAAAAGATGTAATCTGCCTTTGTAATATGCATTATTGTTTTCTATCTTTTTTATCTCTTAGGACTGGAAAACATAATTAGCTGGAAGAACTACTAATGAAAGGCAATGAAGATTTGAATGTTCTTACTGGTATGGTGTTGTTTTATACGGAATTCTCAGAATCTACCCTTGAGATTTGATTGACTCCATGAGTCATGCCACTTCTGAGCAGCATCATACAGTGTTTCCTGGTATGAAGTGTTGACTCAAATAAAAGTTCATTTCACTGTTATACAAATCAAAGCACCCTTTTCAAGTACATTTTCTATTTCTTTTTTCATGGCACTGTTATTAAGGGTTAAGCCAGGATTTCATAGGTACAGTGGATCTATCAGCTAAGCTAGTCCAGTCTCAATTTTGTCTTGGTTTGTAAATCTCTTTCCTCTTTTTAAGTCTGCTTCCTTTAAAAAAATTGAGACATTTTCTTATTACAAACTCTTCAAACTGTGGACATAGTCTTGATGTGATTGCAAAGAAATAATATTTTAATATGTATACCAATAAAATTATGATAAGTTGAACTATCATACTGTAATTTTCCCTTTCGATGGTCATTTATTAGAATGTGTAAGTCACTCATGCAGTATTCAAACTTAGAGCTTCCAGATTCTAACCTTTGAAGAGCTTGGTCTAACATGAGACATTCAAGACATGACATATATAGCTCACATACATAAGCATTTTATAGGTATTTTAGACAACTATATAAAATGGAAACAAAATTTGCATGATGATGATTTTACAAACAATCTGAAAGTATAAAGTAAATATACTTTACCATATTTTACAGAACACAGTCTTTATGTATATGTTCATTTCCTGTATAGATAATCTTATTTTATTATTATCTTGTTCTCTATTGAGGTCATGAAATAACCATCCACAGCTTGTTAAGTCCATCTTTTGAATGAAGTCCATCTTGATCACTAAGATCAAGGTTAGTGGAATGTTACTTTTCTACTGATGTTTGCATTCATTTGTTTTATCCCTGAAATGATGCAAAAACAATTTTTAATGCTTCATTCTGGTCTCTAATATTTATATTCATTAAGAAATTATGTATCAAGTATATGTTGTATACCAAGCACTGTGCTATAGATTTGGGATACATTGCATATTAATATATAAGAGAAGCACAGGCGAGTTTTACAACATCAGGCAGGAACCCTGAAGAACACTATGTCTTTTTCTGCTCCAATATCCTTAGACTAGTAACTATTATTAACAGACCTTGAGAAGAAAATCTTAAGGACAAGAGTCAGAGTGGTAAAAACAATTTTCTTTCCTTTGCTAGCCTTGGATACCCAACATTTGATTTTATTAAGTGAATCAGCAGGTTTCCTTACAACTTCCAAAGCATTTTAATCCATCCTCCTATAAGGTCATTCCCTCTTCATGGTATGAAAGTGCCAATTCAATACATGTTTGATATAATTTTCTTCCCAGTAAAATACATTCTGGCTAAATAGAAAGAAAATATCTTCTTTTGTTGTATTCTGCATGGTTATTCTAAATCAAAGTAAAAGGAAAAAAATAAACTTATACTAATTTTAATTGCATTAAAACACAAATAGAATAAACAGTATTAGACATTTTTGAAAATAGACTTATCGAGGGAAATATAGATTAAATAATTAAATGTATTCCCTTTGAGTAGATGGGAAGCAGCTAAAAAAAGTTCTAAGGAATAGAGATGCAGAAGTAGGATATATGTTAATTTTCTATTGATGTTTGCATTAATTTTGTTTATATGATATATGGACACAGGGGAGGAAGGAGAGGGTAAGACAAATTGGGAGATTGTGATCGACGCATATACACTACCACATGTAAAAGAGATAGCTGATGGGAACCTGCTATATAACACAGGGAACTCAGCTCAGGGCTCTGTCATGACCTAGGTGTGTGAGATGGGGTGGGGGGTGAGATGGAGATCTAAGAGGGAGAGAATATATGTATACATATAGCTGATTCACTTCATTGTACAGCAGAAACTAATACAACATTGTAAAGCACTTATACTTTAATTTGAAAAAAAGAATTCATATATATATATATATATATATATATATATATATATATATAATTAAGAAAGTGTTATATTACTTCCCATAGTCCTAACAAGAGTCATATAAACCAGGTGAAGAGGGTAGTATTGATATTAACAGAGGGAAAACCAAGGCATGGACAGTATCAGTTATATCTCTTGTCATAACAACCTTCAGATCCAATTTTTTGTCACAGATTGTGCAGTGCTGTCCATATCTCCACACCTACTGATATTTGGGCTTCCCTTGTGGTTCAACTGTATAAAAAAGAGCGTCACGACCCAGATAATCACAATGATGTGATCACTGACCTAGAGCCAGACATCCTGGAATGTGAAGTCAAGTGGGACTTAGAAAGCTAGTGGAGGTGATGGAATTCCAGTTGCCCTATTTCAAATCCTGAAAGATGATGCTGTGAAAGTGCTGCACTCAATATGCCAGCAAATTTGGAAAACTCAGCAGTGGCCACAGAACTGGAAAAGGTCAGTTTTCATTCCAACCCCAAAGAAAGGCAATGCCAAAGAGTGCTTAAACTACCACACAATTGCACTCCTCTCATATGCTAGTAAAGCAATGCTCAAAATTCTCCAAGCCAGGCTTCAGCAGTACGTGAACCATGAATTTCCAGATGTTCAAGCTGGTTTTAGAAAAGGCAGAGGAACCAGAGATCAAATTCCCAACATCCGTTGATTCATGGAAAAAGCAAGAGAGTTCCATAAAAACATCTATTTCTGCTTTATTGACTATGCCAAAGCCTTGGACTGTGTGGATCACAATAAACTGTGGGATGGGAATCTCTTTCAGAGACCACCTGACCTGCCTCTTAAGAAAACGTATAATATCATATATGAAACGAGTCGTCAGTCCAGGTTTGATGCACGATACTGGATGCTTGGGGCTGGTGCACTGGGACAACCCAGAGGGATGGTATGGGGAGGGAGGAAGAAAAAAAGTTCAAGATGGGGAACACATGTATGCCTGTGGTGGATTCATTTCAATATATGGCAGAACCAATACAATATTGTAAAGTTTAAAAATAAAATAAAATTTAAAAAAATAATAGGAAAAAAAAAAAAAAAGAAACCTATATGCAGGTGAGGAAGCAAGAGTTAGAACTGGACATGGAAAACAGACTGGTTCCAAATAGGGAAAGGAGTATGTCAAGGCTGTATATTGTCACCTGCTTATTTAACTTATATGCAGAGTACATCATGAGAAATGGTGGGCTGGATAAAGCACAGGCTGGAATCAAGATTGCCAGGAGAAATATCAATAACCTCAAATATGCAGATGACACCACCCTTATGGCAGAAAGTGAAGAGGAACTAAAAAGCCACTTGATGAAAGTGAAAGAGGAGAGTGAAAAAGTTGGCTTAAAATTCAACATTCAGAAAACTAAGATCATGGCATCTGGTCCCATCACTTCATGGGAAATAGATAAGGAAACAGTACAAACAGTGGCAGACTTTATTTTTGGGGGCTCCAAAATCACTGCAGATGGTGATTGCAGTCATGAAATTAAAAGACGCTTACTCCTTAGAATGAAAGTTATGACCAACCTAGATAGCATATTGAAAAGCAGAGATATTACTTTGTGAACAAAGGTCCATCTAGTCAAGGCTATGGTTTTTCCAGTGGTCATGTATGGATGTGAGAGTTGGACTGCGAAGAAAGCTGAGCACCTAAGAATTGATGCTTTTGAACTGTGGTGTTGGAGAAGACTTTTGAGAGTCCCTTGGACTTCAAGGAGATCCAACCAGTCCATTCTAAAGGAGATCAGCCCTGGGTGTTTTTTGGAAGGAATGATGCTAAAGCTGAAACTCCAATACTTTGGTCACCTCTTGTGAAGAGCTGACTCATTGGAAAAGACCCTGATGCTGGGAGGGATTGGGGGCAGGAGGAGAAGGGGATGGCAGAGGATGAGATGGCTGGACAGCATCACCAACTCGAAAGACAGGAGTGTTGGTGGACTTCAGGAGTTGGTGATGGACAGCAAGGCCTGGCGTGCTCTGATTCATGGGGTCGCAAAGAGTCGGACACAACTGAGCTACTGAACTGAACTGAACTGTGGCTCAACTGGTAAAGAATCTGCCTGTTTGGGAAGATCCTCTGGAGAAGGAAAAGGCTTCTGGCCTGGAGAATTCCATGGACTGTATAGTCCATGGGGTAACAAAGAGTTGGACATGACTGAGCGACTTTCATTGATATTTCAGGGCCATGTTAACTAAATTTAAGAGAGCTTTTAATTTTCTTCCAACATTTTCCTAGCAAGTTCCTCAGGTAAGTCTACTTTGAATTCCCTACTGATTTTAGTCATTTCTATACTGACAACTTTTTAGCCATGGAGTTGGAAGGAATTTGGCAAATTATATCCTTACTGTGAAAAAGTGAAGAAATCATTTCATTAGAACTGGTACAGTCATATTTTAGTTAGAAAATGTGACATTTTAATCAGAGTTTGAGCTTTGACATCCCTTAATATTGCTTTATTTCTAGTCTCCTTCCTCTCCCCCCCACAATGACTTTAATCTTTGAAGATTTAGCAATAACAAGCCTTCCCTTTGGTTTCTAAAACACATTTAGTTTGTCTCACCACATTTTATTTTGAATGAATTTTATTAGAGGGGGCCTGGGATGTCCAGTTTCTGGTCCCCATAGTACCACTGGCCTGCTCACTATTACTTGATACCTAAGTAATTATAACCATAAAAATTCATTTGATAAGATACCCACTTGGCTCCTACTACAGGCTGAATGTTTGTGTCTGCATAAAATGCACATATTTAAATTCTAGTGCCCAGTGTGATTGTGTTAGATAATGAGGCCTTTGGGAGGCGATTAGGTCATGAGGCTAGAGCTCTCATGGGTGAAATTACAGTCCACAAATGAGAACCCACAGAGCTCCCTGCCCTTCTGCCATGTGAGAATATAAGGAGAAGTTGACCTTCCCCACCATGCTGGCACCTTGTTCTTGAACCTCCAGTTCCAAAACTATGACCAATGAATTTTTGCTGTGTATAAGCCATCCAATCTATGATCTTTTGTTACAGCAGATCAAACAGACTAAAACAACTCCTATAGAATTTGATTTGTGACCCATGGGTCCAGATGGTAAATCTGTTAAGCTCCATACTTCTGATGGATTCTCTGTGAAGCTTGGATTCTCTGTGAAGATGACTCCAAGAGATATTTAGTGCTCAGGAGTCAACACCTTTGGAAAGGAACTGAGGATTGCTGGATTGGGTTGGGGGAGGAGGGAAGTCAGCTGCAAGACAGGATGAAGGCCAAATGGGTTCAGCAATCTTTAAAGGGAGCTGTGGAATTAAAATGTCCTGTCACAGTTATCTTGTAGTGGGCTGAAAAGCTCAGGTCTTTTATCCCCACCTCAATTAGTCATCAGATGTAGGCTGCCTTTTGCAGGAGATGAGCCTCTATAGCTAAAGCAAACCCTAAGTGCAGTGACAGCTGAAATCCATCTCCTGACAAAACCCCCAGAAGCAGAAGCAGTATGTCCTTTCTTGAGGGGGACCTGCGTTCATCAGAGGACATGACCTGACTCAAGCCACAGTGTTGGTTAGAATTTAGATCAACTAGGTTCACAAAAATTTCACATTCCGATCCAGCCTAAGATGTTGGAGATGTGAATTATATAATTTAGAAATCAGATTATTTTCATAACTTGAAGTCAGATATTAATCAATCCTATCAAAACTTTAAAGTCTCTCCATCCCCATCCCAGGTATAAAAGGTCAATTTATCTCACATATTTTTATTTCACATTCAGTCACTACCTTGGTAGGTTTGGCATATCTGAAGGTATACAACTGAGAAAATATTACTGGAGCCTGACTAATATTTCATATTCACACTTTCAATTGTTTACTACAGTTACAGCAATAATATCTGCAATACTGCACATACTGTCAAAATTCATGTTGAAGAGTGAGTTGATCGAACACAATTCAGAATGATTTTTATTCATTGTATTTTTTATCATTTTATATGTAACAGAAAATCTCTTCCAGATTCTTGATCTTGTTTTTTATGGTGTCTATAAAAATCTAGTTCTTATTAATGATGTTGTATTAGTGCTAAATTTTAGAATCGCATGATTTTGAGATGATTTACTACAGAGTCCCATGACATAATAGAAACAAAAAGAGTTATTTTGAAAAGAAAAGATGCACAGTCCCTTAATTTTACTACACTTTTTTTTAGACTGATTTTTAATAGAATATATTAGGTACTTATGCAGGTGCTTCTGTATAGATCTTTAAGAATAAAATAAATACCTGCAACATTTTCTGTAGAATAATTTTACTTGAAGGCATAAATGTGATATACTTTTACATTCAGATTTATTCTTTGGTCTTTTATTAAATACATTAAGAAACTATACTGATATAGTTACCTAGTTCTACCTAACACATATAGCTTCTAAATGTAGTTTCCTTGTGATTTTATTTGTTCTCCTACTGAAATGCAACAATAAAAATGCAGGATGCTTGCTAATAATCGCCATTTTTTTCACTGTCTCAGTGGTTGCAGTAAAACTTATTCCGTCACCTTAAACTTACAATAACCTCTCTGCCCCTTGAATTATCAAGTAGATCTTGAGTTTCAGTTTTCTTATCTTCTAGTTATTTACATTCTAAAATATTGAAATATATTGTATATAAACTTGTTTTTTTTTCTTTTTTTAATATTTTATTTTATTTTTAACTTTACAATATTGTATTGGTTTCTGCCATATGTCAACATGAATCTGCCACAGGTATACACGTGTTCCCCATCCTGAACCCTCCTCCCTCCTCCCTCCCTGTACCATCCCTCTGGATTGTCCCAGTGCACCAGCCCCAAGCCTCCAGTATTGTGCATCAAACCTGGACTGGTGACTCATTTCATATACGATATTATACATGTTTCAGTGCCATTCTCCCAAATCATCCCACCCTCTCCCTCTCCCACAGAGTCCAAAAGACACTTGTATTCCTTAGTTTAATCTTGTAGATTCTCAATGCCCTACCAGTAAGATTTACTACTACTACTGGGCTCTAGAGAAACACATGATTATATAATAGAGTGGTTAGGATGCTACTGGGTTTGCCACTCCCTATATAAATTACTATTCTTTGGCATTACCTTTCTTGGGATTAGAATGAAAACTGACTTGTTCCAGTCCTGTGGCCACTGCTGAGTTTTCCAAGTTTGTTGGCATATTGAGTGCAGCACTTTCACAGCATTATCTTTCAGGATATAAAATAGCTCAACTGGAATTCTATCACCTCCACTAGCTTTGTTCGTAGTGATGCTTTCTAAGGCCCACTTGACTTCACATTCCAGGATGGCTGGCTCTAGGTCAGTGATCACACCATCATGATTATCTGGATCATGAAGATCTTTTTTGTACAGTTCTTCTGTGTATTCTTGCCACTTCTTCTTAATATCTTCTGCTTCTGTTAGGTCCATACCATTTCTGTCCCTTATCGACCCCATCTTTGGATGAAATGTTCCTTTGGTATCTCTGATTTTCTTGAAGAGATCCCTAGTCTTTCCCATTCTGTTGCTTTCCTCTATTTCTTTGCATTGATCACTGAAGAAGGCTTTCTTAACTCTTCTTGCTATTCTTTGGAACTCTGCATTCAGATGTTTATATCTTTCCTTTTCTCCTTTGCTTTTCTCTTCTCTTCTTTTCACAGCTATTTGTAAGGCCTCCCCAGACAGCCATTTTGCTTTTTTGCATTTCTTTTCCATGGGGATGGTCTTGATCCCTGTCTCCTGTACAATGTCACAAACCTCATTCCATAGCTCATCAGACACTCTATCTATCAGATCTAGGCCCTTAAATCTATTTCACTTCCACTGTATAATCATAAGGGATTTGTTTTACATTATACCTGAATGGTCTAGTGTTTTTCCCTACTTTCTTCAATTTAAATCTGAATTTGGCAATAAGGAGTTCACGATCTGAGCTACAGTCAGCTCCCTGTCTTGTTTTTGCAGACTGCATAGAGCTTCTCCATCTTTGGCTGCAAAGAATATAATCAATCTGATTTCAGTGTTGACCAACTAAAAAGCCTCTTGATGAAAGTGAAAGAGGAAAGTGAAAAAGTTGGCTTAAAGCTCAACATTCAGAAAATTAAGATCATGGCATCTGGTCCCATCACTTCATGGGAAATAGTGGAAACAGTGCCAGACTTTATTTTTTGGGGCTCCAAAATCACTGCAGATGGTGATTGCAGCCATGAAATTAAAAGGTGCTTAGTCCTTGGAAGGAAAGTTATGACCAACCTAGATAGCATATTCAAAAGCAGAGACATTACTTTGCCAACAAAAGTCCATCTAGTCAAGGCTATGTTTTTTCCAGTGGTCATGTATGAATGTGAGAGTTGGACTGTGAAGAAAGCTGAGCGCTGAAGAATTGATGCTTTTGAACTGTGGTGTTGGAGAAGACTCTTTTTTTTTTTTTTTTTTTTTTTTGGAGAAGACTCTTGAAAGTTCCTTGGACTGCAAGGAGATCCAACCAGTCCATTCTGAAGGAGATCAGTCCTGGGTGTTCATTGGAAGGACTGATGCTGAAGCTGAAACTCCAATACTTTGGCCACCTCATGCGAAGAACTGACTCATTGGAAAGACCCTAATGCTGGGAGGGATTGGGGGCAGGAGGAGAAGGGGACGACAGAGGATGAGATGGCTGGATGGCATCACCAACTCAATGGACATGAGTTTGAGTGAACTCCGGGAGTTGGTGATGGACAGGGAGGCCTGGAGTGCCGTGATTCATGGGGTCACAAAGAGTCAGACATGACTGAGCAACTGAAGGGAACTGATCTAAATTACTTTCAGCAAGTTAACTAAAAATTTTGTTTCCCTGTATCAGTTTTCTCCTCACTAAAATGGGAGATAAACATAGTCATTATGAAAATTAATAAGTTAATAGATACAAAGACTTTAATTCTGGTCTTAGTACATTATGAGAACTCAGTAATTCTGATTTTAAACGGTGCCACATGTACACATCCCATACACACATGTATTAACACATACAAAAAGTCACTCTAGCCTGGAATGCTTTTCTAATAAAGAAATAACAAACAACATAGTATGTATAAGAAAACCATGCTTGTGCTTGTGTATTCTATTTAAATTTATATTCTAGTTAAAATCATGGTTTCAATAAAAATAAATAAATCAGTGTTTTTCTCTAAGGTGAGAATTAGTCCAAGTGAACTGACTGAAGCTATCTCAAGTGAGACAATTAAATGTGAGTTGTTTTTATTACAATGTATTGTTTTTTATCTCTTTCTTAAATTTATTTTTGTAAAATTACTATCTCATATGAAAGAGAAACCTGTATCATATGTAATATGTAATTTATTATTAATACAGAATTATCACTAGAAAAATTAGACATTTTAAGTTCAATAACAGTACTTAATTGTGACAACTATATTTCTCTTTAAATTTTAAATTATACCTCAAGAATTTCAGTCTATTGAAAACTTCTAAATAGAACTGTGATATTAACTGTCATGAAAATAAAAAGGAGTATATCCATCTGTTCCACTTATTGTAAGCTGTTCTTTGAAGTTTCTCATTATTTTTTTCAGTTTCATGGCCACAGTTATCCTAAGGACAGACTATATTTCACTTAACTTTTCTGCTAGTGATGGATTAAAAAAAAGCTTATCTCTCTCTTTTTCTTAGCATGACTCAAACAGGTCAGATTTTGCAGGGAATTTTATTGTAAACAAAAAGGAAGGAAAGCTAAATAATCAATCCATTAATTTGTCTAAATGAGACTTAAGTGTTCATTATGGATATAGACAAGCTTAGACATACATGATACAGAGATATTTCTGTTAGGATGGCCTAGGATGAAAGAGAGAGATGAGGATAGAATTGGTATTTTAGTTAGCTTACATAATCAAGAAAAGAAGCTTAAGTTTAAGACCAGTATCTATTTAATACAGAACTATTTTAAATAGGAAAACTCCTCTGAAGAATAAATGGAAATATCCCATTATTTATAAACACATAAAATGTTTCTTGTATTTGTCTTAAAGCTGTTACCTTGGTTGGACAGGGCTTGGTCAGACATGACAGCAACTGAACGACGACAACCTCGGTCTAGTCTACTACTCTCTAGAATCACAATATTAAGATATATAGATAAAACTTTAGGGCAGTTTGCAAAAAACTGGCCCTGTCCAAAATGTCTATAAGACATCAGGTCTTCTAAATGTCCTGGCTGTTTTCAGGACCATTTGATCTTGTCCATGAAGACACGGACAAGACATTTGAAAATATCCATGAAGACATCTGGTCCATGCCAAAAGGCACTTGATTAATGAGCCCTTTAGGAAACCATTTGGCATAGGCAAAATATGCTCATGGACATTTTTGACAGGACCAAATTTCAAGAATCTTTAGGTGTGGTTCAAAAATGTCTTGTGGACCAATGTCTCATCGATGTTTTAGAAAGGACTAAATGTCCTGCAGGGCATTGAAGCTGCTGTTCGGCTCTTGAACTCTTCCCTTTCAAGTCTCCTCATTAGATTTTTATTGTTGGTATCAATATGAAATTTCATTTTGTGTACCTCCCAGGATATAATTATCTTTGTTCATTCTGGGATTTCTTACCTGTACCATAATATCAGCCCTCCATTGATCATTCTGTCATATTCTAATACCTCCTGTCTTCAAAACTATCCTGTGAGCCCCTATTCTCCTTCAGCAAACATCCCAGTTCTCCGCATCTCATACAGATAAACTTTCATAAGAAATGTTTATATTTATCATCTCTACTTCTTCTTCCATCTCTCTCTTTATTTTTTTCCCTACTGAAGTATAGTTTACAATATTGTGTTAGTTGCAGCTATACAGCAGAGTGATTCCATACACACACACACACACACACACACACATATATATATATTCACATTATTTTCCATTCCAAGTTATTACTAGATATTTAATATACCTCCTTCCCTGGTGGCTCAGAGGGTAAAGCGTCCGCTTGCATTGTGGGAGACCTGGGTTTGATCCCTAGGTCAGGAAGATCCCCTGGAGAAGGAAATGGCACCCCACTCCAGGACCCTTGCCTGGAAAATCCAATGGACGGAGAAGCCTGGTAGGCTACAGTCCATGGGGTCACAAAGAGTCGGGCATGACTAAGCAACTTCACTTTGACTTTTGTTCTATATACTTAATACATTCTACTTATCTTTTTAATATATAGTTTTTATCTGCTTATCTTATATTCCTAATTTATCCCTCCCCTGCCTCCCTTTCCCTGAAAAGACAACCTATGGAATGAGAGAAAATATTTGCAAATGATGCAAATAGAAAGGAGTTCATATCCAACATATACAAAACAGATTATTCAACTCAATATAAAAAAAAAATAAAGTCCAATCAAACAATGGGCAGAAGACCTAAATAGACAGTTCACAGAGAAGCCATACAGATGACCAACAGGCACATAAAAAAATGCTCAACGTCACTAATTAGTAGAGAAATGCAGATCGAAACCACAATGAGGTACTGCCTCACACCAGTCAGAATGGTCATCATTAAAAAGTCTATAAATAATAAATTCTGGAGAGGCTGTAGAGAAAAACAAACTCTTACACTGTTGATGGGAATGTAAATTAGTGTAACCACCTTAGAAAACAGTAAGGAGATTCTCTAAAATACTAAAACTAGAGCTACCATATCATCTAGCAATCCCATACCTGGACATATATCCAGAAAAGATAAAACTTTTAATTTGAAAAGATACACGCACCCCAATATTCACAGCAACACTATTTACAATAGCCAAGAC
The DNA here is from genome assembly GCF_029407905.1 of Bubalus kerabau. NCBI lineage: Eukaryota > Metazoa > Chordata > Mammalia > Artiodactyla > Bovidae > Bubalus > Bubalus kerabau. The sequence goes on from NC_073625.1 coordinate 62,000,870, forward strand.
ATGGAAAAAACTCAAAAGCCCATCATCAGACAACTGATTTAAGACAATATATATATATATAGAATATTACACAGCCATAAAAATAATGAACTATTGGCCATTTGCAGCAACATGGATGGACTTAGAGAATATTATATTAAATGAAGTAAGAGAAAGACAAATATCACATGATATCACTTATAGGTAGTACATAAAATTAATACAAATGAATCTATACACAAAACAGAAATAAACTCACAGACCATTCTCGTTTCTGATTCACTACTAAATCCCATTCAGCTTCAATTAACCTACTCCACTGCAATGAACAGGCTCTGTCAAGTTTTTCGGTAACCCCCATGTTTTTACATCATACATGACATATCAGTGGCATTTTATGACCGTCAGCACCACTTCTTATTGGAAATGGTCTCTGTTGATCTGTTGAGAGCATGCTCATGACTTGCATCTAATTTCACTTGTTTCTCTTTCTCAATCTTATTGGGTTCTTCCCTTCTCCTTAGCTTTTAAAATCAGTCAATCTCTTCAACTTTCCCCAGAAGAACTCATCTGTGCCTTCCACATGCTCACAAGTCTCAAGTGTAATATTATGGATGGTCTATTTGCATACCAGGTTGTAAATGTCATGAGGACGACACAAACCTATCTGTTTACATTTGTATCTCCAATGCCTGCTTTTATGCCCTCTGCACGGCAGTAACACAGTAAATACTGAGAAGTATTAATAAAAACAATTTTAAAATAACAAAAATAAATGCCAATTTACACAGATACATATAAAGTATCTCTGACTCAGAGCTCCTAAATCCTACCAAAAACAAGAGAAATTGGTAATTTTTAAAAGAGATTCCATCATACACTTGTTTAAATAAAGAACATACTATGAGGATTAAGGAACACATAAAATGACTGATCCAAAATAAAACATAGAATCTTATCCTAAGAAATAAATATATATTTAAATACATAATTATAAAACTTTTAGCTGTTTCTGAGAATACTTCTACATGCTTGAATATGAAGAGGTCACAACAGAACTGAAGAACATTAAGAACAGAAGTTAAAGAAATCCATCATTGGTCTTCAAGCCTGTAATCAGAACATCATTACAAGCCAAATGAGCATAATTTGTCACTTTGAAAATTCTCGAGTTGAGAATTGGGTCATTTCAAATACCAATTTTCACAGGGCAAACAGGTCATACGTCCACCTGTCTGTATATTTCTCCCAAATAACTTTCAAAGCAGTTGACTCTCTGTAAAATATCACTCATTACTAAAGGGACCTCCTGACACTTCCCTTCACTCAGCCTCCATTTGTATGTTACTTATCAGACACTTGTCTTAATCCAGAGTTTTGCTTGATTTTTAATGGACTATCTCTAATCAGAATTATAGCTTGCTTTCTTTTTTAAATAAGAGCTTCTTTTGGAGAGAAACATAATTAAATGCTAGTACTGGGTTGCCTTTCTTATAAACTACAGGAAGTTATACAATTTTCTAATTTTACATAAACTATGAAATATCCCATTTTATATTTTAATATATATTTTAAAAGAACTTTAATAGGTAGTGAAAGTGAAGTTGCTTAGTCGTGTCCGACTCTTTGTGACCCCATGGACTGACTATGGCCTACCAGGCTGCTCAGTCCATGGGATTTTCCAGGCAAGAATACTGGAGTGGGTTGCCATTTCCTTCTCGAGGAGACCTTCCCAACCCAGGGATTGAACCCAGGTCTCCCGCATTGCAGGCAGACGCTTTACCATCTGAGCCACCAAGGAAGTCCTAGTAATTATACCTTTATACCATCATTAAAGATGAAAAACAATGCCCTCCAAACTTTGTTCTGATTTCTATAGATTACTAAAGTTTGATAAAACCCACAACTATATACTGTCAATTAACAACTATACTAGCCAGTATTTGAAGAGATATTTCCTGCATATTTTGTTTTTTAAAAAATTATTATAAGTTCACGACTCACTTCCCAGTCCCTTATTGTAACCAAGCTGTGTAAAGTTATAATCACTTCATGTTAACCCTGTAAAGCACTCAAAAATAGTTATGTAATTGAATATATAACATTTTTGCAAAAGTATTTATTATTAATAACAGTGATTTTTATATGGATCACATATATTTAAAGTTATGATGAAGTTGTCTAGAAATAAATTTTTATAAAGTTTAAAGTCTAAAAGGTCAGAAATATTATTTATCTGACCTTGCTGACATGGTCCCCTCTATGGATTTCAAGTCTCATGAGAATTTGATGCACTAGCTCACTAAGGTGTTCATTCACCAGAGAGTCGGATTTAATGAATACCCAAGACACAACAGTTACATGAACTCATATGGTGTGGTCTCAAGAAAGGGATAAAGCAGTAATAACTAGAACCACTTGTGTCATTATCTTGTATTTGCTTGATTCATGCCAGGTATTAGTAATATATATTACTAACCTATGTATTATTTAGTAATACTAAATAATTTAGTAATAAATAAAAATTATTTAACCCTTTATTTAACATTTACACCATTTTTAAAATGAGACCGTAAATGATGTATCCTTTTGTTGTTCAGTTGCTGTTGTGTCCGACTCTTTGCTGCTCCATAGACTGCAGCACACCAGGTTTCCCTGTCCTTAAACATTTTCCATATTTTAGTGATAGTAACATCTAATTTTTAAACTATTATTTAACTTAATAAGTCACACACATATGTATATACATTCTTGAGAATGTTATGCTGCTAAATTCTGAAAAATATATTGGGATGAACTATAATATAAGGACTACTGTACATTTGAGACAATAGAAATAGTTGAATTTCCAGGAAAGACTTTGCAACCAGAGGGGTCTAATCATAATATTATTTATGTGCATAATTATCACAGTTAAGAATCTCTTAAATTGTCATTTGTTCTTTAAAAATTACATTTAAATGTCACTATGTCTTTATAAGGCTGTCACACATCTCTTTAAAGAGACAATATGTTTTGCTAGGATTAGCTGTTTCTGGGCAATTCTGCAGACAAAATATATAAATAAGAAATAGGCAATTCTGTGATGCATGAAAAGCAAGTAATAACTCTACTACTTGAATTAATTAACTTGGTTTACTCTGTGAAAAGACAGTGATAATAAGACTGCATTTAATAATCAGGAGCACATTTATTTTCTAATATTAATTGTTTTAAAAAAATAAGAATCTTAATTTCCATTTACTACTTCTTATAATTTCTCAACTATGTAATGGAAATTTACCTGAGTTAGTTACTAAGACACTGAAATTGAGATTAAAAATAAGCACTGAAATTTCTCAAAGAAAACTTATTTTTCATAATTCATAATCAGTTCCAAAAATCAGTATTCTTATTTGCCCACTCACTGAATTCTCACTTCTGAGCCTTTAAAACACACTGTAAGTCAACTATATTTCAATACAATTTTTTTCAATTTATATACACACAAGATTTATATATTCCAAGTTTAAGAAATCTATTAGAAGAAAAAATCAGGGTAATTGCAGACATAGAATAAATTCTATACTTCCTGCTGGAACATGTAAATGGCTAAAACTCGTTATAGTATTAGTTCAAATATCACGAATATAAAAGCAAGGAAGTAGTTGATTTTCAACATACAAAAATATTGATGTTTTAAAGCATCCAGAAATATGTTTTACCTTTTGCAGTAATTAGAAATTCCATCATTTTGTCAAATGAGAGTTTAAAAAGTTAAAAAAAAAACTCATTTTTTAAAGAAAAAAAATTACGTTTCAGATTTTGAGAGTTTCAGCTTGGGTTCCTGCAGAATTTTGGATTTTCCTTTGTACGTTTTATTAAAGTAAAATAGACATGGAGAGAAAAATACATGCATTGTAAGGCTTGTTGTTGCTTACTTGCTAAGTCACATCTGGCTCTTTTGCAACCCCATGGATTGTAGCCTGCCGGGTTCCTTTGCCCATGGGATATTCCAGGCAAGAATACTAGAATGGGTTGTCATTTCCTTCTTCAGGGGATCTTCCTGAACCAAGGATCAAACCTGTGTCTTCTGCATTAGCAGGTGGATTCTTTACCACTGACTGAGCCACCAGGGAAGCTCAATGTAAAGCTATCTTTCTTTGAATTTTCACAAATGAAAATAGTAACTAGAGCCTAGATCAGACAGACAATGGCTTCTGTACCCCTGAAACATCCTTGTATTTACTTGAAGTCACTATCATTGCAAACCACCAAGACCACCATGAGCTTGCTTTCAAAAATACAATAATTTTGGTATATTTTCACTGCATATTGTTGTAATTGTATGCTATGCATTTTTATCTCATTCTTTTTCCTCCATGTGATATATGGGAAAATCACCTATATTATCCATGTGACTCTAAATCTTTTTATCTTATTGCTGTGATTATTTTGTGACTAGACTACAATGTGGGTTATTTTTTCCATTTTAATGCTAATTTGTGACAACGTAGTTTCTAATTTGGAGCTGATCTGAACAGTGCTGCTATGAACATGTCTTTTCGATTTATATTGTCAATATACAAAAAAATAGAAAAATTGGAGAAAAGTACACTTCAAGTAAAATTTCATAAGATAAGGCCAAACAACTTTCCAAAGTGACTGCATGGCAAACTTTTAGAGAGAGAAGAGAATGATAAATATTGAAAATTATATACTCGTAAGGAATTAGTGAATATAAAGGAAAAGGTAATTTTTCTATAAGCAGAAATATTCTAGAAGGAAGATAGCTATTTTAAAAGTCAAAAAGATATGCCTGAAATTGAGTATAAGGAGAAAATTAGTCAAGGATGAGGTTACTGAGTAAATATCTGTATAGAAAATGACTCATGAACAAATAGCTCAGATGTAAAGCTGCTTGCAGTGAAGAGACCTGAGTTCGATCCCTGAGTCAGGAAGATTCCCTGATAGAAGGGAATGGCTATTCACTCCAGTTTTCTTTCCTGGAGAATTCCATGGACAGAGAAGCCTGGCAGGCTATAGTACAAGGGGTTTCAGAGTCAAACATGACTGAGCGACTAACACTCACATGAGCAAGTGACACATAAGTTTAAAGACCCTCCAACATGAGTCTTTCTGACCTCCCAATTTTTCTTAAAATTAAAAGCATATATCAAAACCACATCTAGGGCACGTTAGATGAATTTGATTTTCAGACAGGCACTTTTACTGATTTATATGCATAAAGTGAAAGAAAGTTCAAGTGAAGTCGCTCAGTCGTGTCCAACTCTTTGCGACCCCATGGACTGTAGCCCACCAGGCTCCTCCTTCCATGGGATTCTCCGGGCAAGAATACTGGAGTGGGTTGCCATGTCCTTCTCCAGGGGATCTTCCCGACCCAGGGATTGAACCCAGGTCTCCCACATTGCAGGCAGACACTTTAACCTCTGAGCCACCAGGGAAGCCCTATATGCATAAATCTAAAACCAAAACCATAATGGTGAATATCGGCATGCATGAACATGTTAAGTGTTAAACTGCACCACTGTAGATAAAACCATCATTTTAACTCGCTCCATGTTACTATTGCATTTCTAGAAAATGCTTCATCCTTTTACACATGCATATTACTATCCTCCTACTGAGAATATGGTGTCACTTGTCCATATTGACTAAATTAGTGCTGACTCCTTTATCACCTCTGACAAATCCATCCGTAAGTGTAATCTATTTACAGTTATCCCTCTTGCTCCAAATCAGAAGCTCCTTTTATAGAAATAGTCTACAAAAGTGCTAAAATGATAGTATCTGCTGAAGTTTCCCAAATAATTCTTTTTTTTTTTTTTTGCTCTTCCTAGGAAAAGCCTAGGCTTCTCAATATTGATGCATTTTATTAGAAGTACTTGAAAAAAAAAAAAAAAAGAAGTACTTGAGAACAAGGAACAATTTCTTTAAATATCAAGACTCTTAAGTTATTTACTAGAATGAATTTAAAAAAAAAAAGGAGGGGGCAAGAAATTGGGACATGGCATAAGGACATGGTTATTTGAATGTTAACTCTTCCCAATACATAATCACCCAAAATTTATGTTGATGTAGAACTCTCGGTTATTTATTCTCAACAATGGCTGTATATTAGAATCACCTGGAAGCTCTAAAAAATACATTCATGCCCAGGTATGCATCCAGGACAGACTAAATCTTAATCTTAAGGAGGAGCCCTTGCATCATTTTTTTTTGTTTTTAAAAAATTTTATTATTATTATTATTATTTTTACCTGTATGCAAGACAGCAAAAGAGACACAGATGTACATCAGTTTTTTAACCATTCTTTCTGTGATTGTTAGAGGCAGCCTATTTTGAGAACCATGATGACATCACCCTTTCAAGTGCCAAGAGTTATCATAGGGTAAAACAGAGAATATTCATGACTCTTTCAACTTAGTAAACAGTGACTTTCTTTGTTTTCCTTCTCTTTTTTTTTTTCCCCACAAATCCCAACTTTAAAAATCCCTTTAACATATGAAGTCATTAGCATTTCCCATATATCACAGAAACTGATTTCCAGGTTTTATTGTTTTCTCCCTACTAAGTTAAATTACTTCTCTTAAAATTATTTTAAATACAACTGAAAAAACTGTCCAATAATATAGTAAAACCCCTCCAGAGCACCAAAAAAAAAAAAAACAACAACACTGAACCACCTTCTCCTTGTAAAATTTCATGGGTATATAAGTATTAGTGAATATCTTTCTCCTTCCTCATAATTTAATATCTTAGCTAATTAATACTCTGGTAAATTCCTATTATGATTATGAACTTTAAAATGTAGTGATCAACATTCAATTTTATCTCTCTATTAAACTGCTGTATCATTAACATGAAAATGTGAGATTATAGAGTTAGTGGGACTCTTTTGCTACTTTTCTAATTTAGTCTCCTTACCTTAAACTGAACTCTGACATCTAAGTCATCTTGGTCAGTAAAGCATTAGATACAATCAACTAAGAATATGACATGGCCTAGAATAAGGACATTCAGATCATCTACATTTGATTAATATGAAATTCTCAAAACGGAATCCTCCCGATTCCATGGTCTGAAGTTTTAAAATTTTGCTTATACCCTTCCCATAAAAGTTGCTGCACAATAAAGACAGATCTGTATACTTCTTTCTCTCACAGACAGTAACAGCAATGTCTCCATTATTCACAGTTTTGTGGTAGGCAGCATAACACTGGGATGAAGAGCCTGGCTTCTGAAGTCTAACCACAAGCATTTTCATCCTGGTTTCATAATTTACCAGTTGTATGATGCAGGCAAATTATTTAACCTTGGTATCCCTGCAACTGGAAATTATAAATTGATATCTGTCTCATAAGTTTGGAGTACAGGTGACATAAAATAATTTATATGAAATAACTGCACCATGCCTAAGATACAGTAACTTCTCAAGAATTGTTACCTATTATTCCTATTATTAACATCTAGTATACCATGGAAAAATGCACAGTTGATGCTGGCTGGATGAGCTGTCATCTATATTGCACTATTTAATATAAATATTATAAAAGTACATTTAAAATCTTGATTTTAAAGATTATAAAAATGTATCTGCTTCATCTAGATAATTTCACAGAAGAGCAAATGTTCTGTAAAATACTTTGAGTAAGTGACTAAAGTGATTTGGACAAGGGATACATACATCTTAATAGGAATAATACTGCCCAGCCTATCAAGTTGTCAAGTGCCAATCTCTATCAGAATCATAACTAAAGTATATTTCTACAAAGATATTGGCTTTCTAGTACATTAGGAGTATGATAGCAATTGTGTGTGAAGTAATATTCTAAATTGAACAGCTAAAGTAAAATTGGGTTGGTGAAGATTGCTAATATAAATTTTATCAAAGCCAATTCAACTAGAGCAAAGGACTAATGAATATTTTAAAACAGACACACGACAAAATTTATAGATATTATTTGGGATCATAAAACACATTAATGACTGGTATAATGGTGATGAATATTGAAGTTGAAGCTATTGTCTCTACAATCCAAGACCGGAGAAAAACTATAGGGATTACTGTTATCTGAAAATACGTATTCTGGCTTATGATGAAAGTAGTTGTCACACTAAATCTTAATCAAACGCTAAAAAAATTTTAAACCATCCAAAGACTTCACGTTAAAGATATTTGTTTCTTTTTGTTGTTGTTGAGATGTGTCAAAGAACAAACTAACAGGTATTTTCTATTGCAGTTGGGAACTTCAAGTTATGATAAAGTTACTAAATAATGCTCTAAAAGAATCAACATGGGAAGGTATACATCAACACTAGTTAAGGTATGCATGTTAAATAAAAATCCATTAGTATTAATGCTGAGTTATCATTTCCTTAATAAATGCTGCCTTCATTTATTCATTCATTCAAAAGGATTTCTAAGTATATACACTGTATCAGTAGCTACTCTAGGTGCTGGAATACAGTTACAAAGATTAATAAAATGAAAAAATATTCCCTGTAATCACAGTGATTACCTCTAATAGGATATGGAGAGAGCAGACTGATACCTTAAAACAATATACAGTCTTTCTGATGGTGATAAATATTATGCAAAAACATTTTGGAAGGAGATAAGAAATACCAAAAGACAGAGGATTTTCATAGAGAAGATAACATTTCAGTAAAAATCAGAGGGATGGATGTAGAAGTAAAGTTGTGACAATGTCTGGAGAAAAACATTCCAGTAGAAATCTTAGCAAGTGCAAAGGCCCTAATGTAGACATGAATTTAACTGATGAACAGTTGTCCTAAAAGGGTGTGTGGCTATTACATTCATTGGCAAACTCATAAGTGTGTAGTTTTTAAATTATTTTATTTTTACTCATTGCAATGCACAATGCAATAAGGTTTGAGAAGGTTTAGAGGAGTACGAAAACATTAGTTATCATCAATTAAATATTTCAGCATCAATTGCCTATTCCACTTGTCCTACTAAAAAATCTTATGAGAATAGAAAATTTTCTTTTTCCATAATGGGACTTTACTTGCACAAAATGCTCACACTATGTGCTACAAGTGGGTAAGTCTGTGAAGTGATATATTCATCTGCTGCCTATTTACAGAACAGCCTTTATACTGTGTCCTATATTAAAAAAAAATACAGTATGAAATTAGAAATCAGATCAGAAGAATTTTCCTTCTATCAGCACATTCCCTATTACATTTAAATTCAACACTAGGGAATATCTAAGAAAAGCATGCAAAACTGAGTTTGCATCTTTATAAAATGTAACTCAGTGTTTTTTTTTCCCCCTAATGTAAAAATGTACAATTTATCAGTGAGTTGGGTTTGAGGTTATAGCCTGTTTTTAACAAAAATGAAGCTGAAGTACCCATGAACAGAGGACATGTAAAAGAAAAATGTTGCTTTCACATACTTGATATGACTGCATAACACAACATTCTTTTAAAACAAATATATGCATATACTCACATTCTAAGTAAGATAGCATTAATAGCTTTATAATAAGAGAATGTTCCTAATTATCCACAGTGTTGCTACAGTTTGAGACCTGAGACACATATGAATTTCTTCATGTCACCTTTTTCTTCCTTCCTAGGACAGCAGCTTCCTATTTTCTGTTTTTGATACTGTTTTGAAGTGTTTTATCACAAGCTACAATAAATACATTTATCTTTTGTGAGGCAAGGGAAGAATTAACGAATAAAAAAATGAGCAACACCAAAAAGATTTTCAATACAGCAAGCAATTAATTGGTATTTGTTAAATAAGCTAATTGTATGTATATATAGTCAAAGGAAAGATACAGCATCTGAATGAAGAGTTCCAAAGAATAGCAAGAAAAGATAAGAAAGTCTTCCTCAGCAATCAATGCAAAGAAATAGAGAAAAACAACAGAATGGGAAAGACTAGAGATCTCTTCAAGAAAATTAGAGATGCCAAGGGAACATTTCATGCAAAGATGGGCTCAATAAAGGACAGATATGGTATGGACCTAACAGAAGCAGAAGAGATTAAGAGGTGGCAGGAATACACAGAAGAACTGTACAAAAAAAGATCTTCATGACCAAGATAATCACAATGGTGTGATCACTGACCTAGAGCCAGACATCCTGGAACGTGAAGTCAAGTGGGCCTTAGAAAGCATCACTACAAACAAAGCTAGTGGAAGTGATGGAATTCCACTTGAGCTATTTCAAATCCTGAAAGATAATGCTGTGAAAGTACTGCACTCAATATGCCAGCAAATTTGGAAAACTCAGCAGTGGCCACAGGACTGGAAAAGGTCAGTTTTCATTCCAATCCCAAAGAAAGGCAGTGCCAAGGAATGCTCAAACTACTGCACAATTGCACTCATCTCACACGCTAGTAAAGTAATGCTCAAAATTCTCCAAGCCAGGCTTCAGCAATACGTTAACCGTGAACTTCCAGATGTTCAAGTTGGTTTTAGAAAAGGCAGAGGAACCAGAGACCAAATTGCCAATATCTGCTGCATAATCGAAAAAGCAAGAGAGTTCCAGAGAAACATCTATTTCTGCTTTATTGACTATGCCGAAGCCTTTGACTGTGTGGATCACAACAAACTGTGGAAAATTCTGAAAGAGATAGGAATACCAGAGCACCTGACCTTCCTCTTGAGAAACCTATATACAGGTCAGGAAGCAACAGTTAGAACTGGACATGGAACAACAGACTGGTTCCAAATAGGAAAAGGAGTACGTCAAGGCTGTATATTGTCACCCTGCTTATTTAACTTATATGCAGAGTACATCATGAGAAATGCTGGACTGGAAGAAGCACAAGCTGGAATCAAGATTGCAGGCAGAAATATCAATAATCTCAAATATGTAGACCACACCACCCTTATGGCAGAAAATAAAGAGGAACTAAAAAGCCTCTTGATGAAAGTGAAAGTGGAGAGTGAAAAAGCTGGCTTAAAGCTCAACATTCAAAAAACGAATATCATGGCATCTGGTCCCATCACTTCATGGGAAATAGATGGGGAAACAGTGGAAACAGTGGCTGACTTTCCTTTTGGAGCTTCAAAATCACTGCAGATGGTGACTGCAGCCATGAATTTAAAAGACGCTTACTCCTTGGAAGAAAAGTTATGACAAACCTAGATAGCATGTTGAAAAGCAGAGACATTACTTTGCCAACAAAGGTCCGTCTAGTCAAGGCTATGGTTTTTCCTGTGGTCATGTATGGATGTGAGAGTTGGACTGCGAAGAAAGCTGAGTGCTGAAGAATTGATGCATTTGAACTGTGGTGCTGAAGAAGACTCTTGAGAGTCCCTTGGACTGCAAGGAGATCCAACCAGTCCATTCTGAAGGAGATCCGCCCTGGGAGTTCTTTGGAGGGAATGATGCTGAAGCTGAAACTCCAGTAGTTTGGCCATCTCATGCAAAGAGTTGACTCATTGAAAAGACTCTGATGCTGGGAGGGATTGGGGGCAGGAGGAGAAGGGGATGACAGAGGATGAGAAGCCTAGATGGCATCACTGACTCGATGGACATGAGTCTGAGTGAACTCTGGGAGTTGGTGATGGATCGGGAGGCCTGGCGTGCTGCAATTCATGGGGTCACAAAGAGTTGGACACGACTGAGTGACTGAACTGAACAGTCAAAGGGAGGCAAATCTACTTTACTTCCCTTTTTACGATTTCAGCCCACAAACTCCTTTGAAACATTAACTATGGCAAGAGTGACTCTGTATCTTCAAGGTCTCAGTCTTAAGAGATGCACAGTTTTTGTCATCACCCATAAAAGAGTCCTTATTAGTACCTAACAAAGAAACCCAAGTAGTGATTAAAGTGTTAGTCACTCAGTAGTATCTGATTCTTTGCAACCCCATAGACTGGAGCTGGCCAGGTTCCTCTGCCCATGGGATTTTCCAGACAAGAATACTGAAGTGGGTTGCCATTCCCTTCTCCAGGGGATCTTTCTGACCCAGGTATTAAACCCACGTCTCCTGCACTGCAGGTGAATTCTTTACTGTCTGAGCCACCAGGAAAACCCTTTATCTAATGATTAAGTAATTTTGAGGGGAAGCCAATGTGGAGAGTAAATCAAGTACCCATCCAAAGATCCAGCTGACATCTCATCAGTGGCTGAGTCTTCAACAGTCAAGAATTTAAATATGGCCATTTTGGACCTTGGAGGAATCCCAATGCTGCACTTGACAATGAAAAGAATTCCCAATCAACCAACAGAATTATAAGGAATACTAACTTGCTTTTCTTGTTAGCTTTAAAGTTTGGTCTTATTTTTACATGAATAGATCACTGAAACAACAGAGGAATGGTCCCTCTTTAGGAGATTTTGTGCGGTTTCCAAGGCATAGGTCTGACACTGAAGTTTACACCAGAGTTGCTTCCCTGGTAGCTCATGTGGTAAAGAATCCACCCCCAATGCAGGAGACCCTGGTTCAATTCCTGGGTCAGGAAGATACCCTGGAGAAGGGATAAGCTACCCACTTCAGTATTTTTCGGTTTCCCTGGTGGCTGAGCTGGTAAAGAATCCTCCTGCAATGCAGGAGACCTGGTTTCGATCCCTGGGTTGGGAAGATCCCCTGGAGAAGGGAAAGGCTACCCCCTCCGGTATTCTGGCCTGGATAATTTCATGGACTATATAGTCCATGCGTTGCAAAGAGTCAGACACAACTGAGAGACATTTACTAGTATGTAATATTCAACATTTGCATAAGCAAAACTGAGTACAAAACATTACATACACCTCATGAAAATGATATGTATAATAAGAGTTATTTATTTCTCTGAAGTAAGTTCAATTTCTGGTTTTAATAAAATAGTCCATATATATCACATAAGCTGAAAGCATAAGGATGATTTTTTGACAAATGTTACACATAAAAGAAGACCACAACTGTTGGGATTCATTAAAGTTAACATCCATAGCATGTTGGGAGAATGCCATTTTTGAACTGACTGAAATTTCTCATTAGTATTTCAATATAATATTTTTTTTGTAAGGCAAAGGAGCTCATGAGGGGAAGAAAACAGAAATTTACATGACAAATTAAGTCTATTTTAGATATATGTAATTTTCTACTGCTTTCAAATTAGTCTTAGAATTCTATCAAGCAAACTATCAGAAAACATTAACTTAATAGTGCAATCAGCAACTGTGGTTAGCACAATTTCCAAGTAACCATGTAAAAATATCAACTCAAGATGTTAATGATTGTTTCAAGCTAAGACACAAAAACTCTAAGTTTACTGAAGAAAAAGACATAACAAGCCTTTCTTTCATGGAAATACTCATAAGAATTTAGAGGAAGCTCAGAAAAGCATTTACCGTGGTGCAAGTTAGCCCTTCAAGACTGAACAACGCTCAAATACTGTGGTCTCTTACCTATGAATCTGTACTCACCAATTCTAAGACTACTAGCAAATATTTATCAGGTACACACTGTTGCTGCTAAGTCGCTTCAGTCGTGTCTGACTCTGTGTGACCCCATACCTCGGAGAAGGCAATGGCAACCCACTCTCACTCTTGCCTGGAGAATCCCATGGGCAGAGGAGCCTGGTAGGCTGCAGTCCATGGGGTGACTAAGAGTCAGACATGACTGAGCGACCTCACTTTCACTTTTCACTTTCATGCATTGGAGAAGGAAATGGCAACCCACTCCAGTGTTCTTGCCTGGAGAATCCCAGGGACGGAGGAGCCTGGCACTCTCTCCCTCCATATCCTTCTCTCTCACTTTCTCAAAATATTCAGGGTTCATAAACAAATTCAGAGTTATAATTGTTTCATCAGAGATGAAAATAAAGGTGGAATAATTCATCTAGACTAGTTGCTTTGGCAAAGAAAAGTTCATGAGACTCATTTATCATCATAAAAAGAAAGTAGCAATAATATGCCTTTTATTATGTCATTTACTTGCTAATATCCTTATGTTCAAATCAATAAGATCCAAAAGGCTGATTTTCAACTTAAATTATTAACTTCAATACAATGACATTAAAGTTGTTGCTCAATTCCTTATCTATTAAAATAAGATATCAACATATATAAAATGTTTTCCCAAAATATATGCCAGGTATTATCAAGTAAAATTCCTGTTTTTAAATTATAAACTTAATTATAAGTAATATTATCCATGGCAAATGCAATTGTGACAAACAAGATGGAGTACAATTCATTCCATTGAGGGGGAAATGTCCCATTCATTGTTGGAAGGGAAAAGGGAGGAAGGAAGGGAGAAAGACAAGATAGGAAGGCATAAGAGAGAGGAAGAAACAGAGAGATGGAGAAAGAGAGATAGAGAAATAAAAAGAAAAGAGTATATGTTAATATATTATATTACTATATGTTATGCTAATGTATGTTATGAGTTTCTCTCCTGGCTCAGATAGAAAAGAATCTGCCTGCAATGAAAGAAATCCAGGTATGATCCCTGGGTCAGGAAGATCTAGAGAAGGGAATGGCTACCCACTCCAGTCTTCTTGCCTGAATAATTCCATGGAGTCTGAAGAGCTACAGCCCATGGGGTCACAAAGAGTCAGATGCAACTGAGTAACTTCCACACAATGTTTGTTAGAGAAAATAAGTTCTTCATAAAAAAGTAATATATGGTTTTCTGTCATGTTATTGGCTTTAAATATGTTCTCTTTCTCCTCCTCTAAACATGACTGCTTATATTTTGATCATTTAAAATTTTTTCTGTTCTTAAACAAGGACAATAGGTCCCAAACTGAGCGACTAATGCTATGCCTTAAGTCATCAATGACACAATTTAACTGCAGATTTGGCTCTTCCAGAAATGGAATCTTAGACCAGGAGTCACCTGATCAACAAAAGGTAGGTAACTGGCCTGATAGATCCCATCTACCTGCTAAAGTATCCTTGCAAAAAACAACCCACTTTTTTACTTAGTATAACCTTCTTGTTTCTGCTGTTTTCTGTCTATAAAAATCTTTTACTTTGTACAGCTCCTAAGAGCTCATCTCTACCTGATAGATTGGATGCTTCTCAGCTCAAATGGATTTTTGTTCAAACACTTAAAATTGTTAATATGTTTCAGTTTATCTTTTAGCACTATATCATATTATCAAAATGTATCAAGTATCCATTTACATTTTCATAGAAAAAATCTAGAGTCAGTGTTTCTAAAGACCAGACTGATATTACTCATGAATTTATTAGAAAACCAAATTAGCAAATGGATGTGAAAGACAGATGGTTAATAATGAAATTCAATTATGATTATCCATCACCATTAGAAGAATATTTCAACTATATATAGATGCTTGAAATGACAGTACCATTTCCTAATATTTATGGTTACAGAACTTTCTCTGAATTATTCTGATGATAACTTTTAGTCATATAAACTGGGAATGGCAGTGGAGTAATCAATAGAGAACTATAAAGTATGATTAATTTTATCTAAGAGTTCTAGTCAAATTATTCAGAAAAAAATTAACAGAGTAATACAAATAGACCAGTTCTTCAAAATCAAATAATTCATAGGTATTTTCTCTTAACTGCAAAAACTGAGCTTTTCTGAATGATTTCACACTCCCTCAATGATTTTTTTTTAAAGAATATCATCTACTGCCTAAACATGCTATATGTTCTTGAAATTTAAGGCAAAGCAACTCACTTATTTCTGGTTTAAACCAGACTTTCTATAACACAAGTAATTAGTTTTCTAGAAGATAAGTAGAAAAAGAAAAAACAAAATGTAAACAAATAAAATGGGATATTTTGACTATCCGGTGGAAATGTTGGGCTATCCATCATAGCAATCAGTCAAAAAATCATTAGGATGTCTACCATGGTACCATGGTGCTGTTGTTTAGCCAGTACATCGTGAAGGACTCTTCTGAGACCGCATGGACTCCAGCCCTCCAGATGCGTCTGTCCATGGGATTTTTCCCAGCAAGAATGCCAGAGTTAGTTACCCTTTCCTTTTCGAGGGGGTGTTCCCGACTCAGGGATCAAATCCACATTTCCTGCATTGGCAGGCAAATTCTTTACCACTGAGCAGCCAGGGAAGCCCATAGCACTTCACAAACCCCCTCTTCGGTGACCTTCTCTGAGAAAGTGTACTTTTACTATTTCTACTGCTACTGCTAAGTCACTTTAGTCGTGTATGACTCTGTGCGACCCCAGAGACGGCAGCCCACCAGGCTCCCCCGTCCCTGGGATTCTCCAGGCAAGAACACTGGAGTGGGTTGCCATTTCCTTCTCCAATGCATGAAAGTGAAAAGTGAAAGTCAAGTCGCTCAGTCATGTCTGACTCTTAGCGACCCCATGGACTGCAGCCTACCAGGCCCCTCCATCCATGGGATTTTCCAGGCAAGAGTACTTAGAGTGGGGTGCCATTGCCTTACTATTTCTAGGCAGAGTGCAAATGTAAGCAGTTCCTTTGCCCTTTTCTGTTTACATATTTATGCATTTTCTTGGGGTCCCAAGTCACTGTGGACAGTGACTGCAGACATGAAATTAAAAGATGCTAGCTACTTGGAAGAAAAGCTATGACAAACCTAGACAGTGTATTAAAAAGCAGAGACAACACTTTGCTGACAAAGGCCTATATAGTCAAAGCTATGGTTTTTCCAGTAGCCATGTATGGATGTGAGAGTTGAACCATAAAGAAGGCTGAGCACCAAAGAACTTATGCTTTTGAACTGTGGTGTTGGGGAAGACTTCTGAGAGTCCCTTGGACTAAAAGAAGATCAAACCAGTTAATCCTAAAGGAAATCAGTCCTGAATATTCATCTACTGAATATTCATATAGCATGTTTAGGCAGTAGATGCTGAAGCTGAAGCTCCAATACTTTGACCACCTGATGCAAAGAGCCAACTCATTGGAAGATACCCTGATGCTGGGAAAGATTGAAGGCAGGAGGAGAAGCAGATGACAGAGGATGAGATGGATGGCATCACCAATTAAATGGACATAAGTTTGAGCAAACTCTGGGAAATGGTGAATGACAAGGAAGTCTGCTGTGCTGCAGTCCATGGGGTCACAACTAATTGGACACAACTGAGTGACTGAACAACAAGTTCTCCTTAAAACTTCATTATAAAAATGAGATCACTAGCTGACATTTACCTAACTCCTGACTTTACTAAATGCACACTATACCTTGCCTAACTAGTTGATTATTTTCCTAGATTAAAAGAAGCAGAAATGAAGAATTAAGCAATTAAAGAATGACTAGCACTCTACCCTGACAGCCCCCTTAGCAATCCTGTAGGCAGACCACATGGGTGAGATAAACATCTGAAGAAAGCTGATGAGTCAGCCAGCCGGCATACAGCAGAAAATGATGCAGAACCTAACCTGCTTTAGGGATTCATTGAAGTTATTTTCCCATTTTCCCTTTAAAAACTGTTATGGCTGAGCAGAATCTTCATAGTTGGTTTTAAGACACAAGTCCACCTTCTCCCCAGATTGCTGGTCTTCTGATCAAAAGCAACTTTCCTTTCTACCAACTCTTGGCTCTCAAATATTGATGTTTGAGCAGTGAGTAGCCAAAACTGAGTTTGGAAACACTGACTCATCTTTCATTTCCATTTTCTGTTAGTCCCAACAATGAATCCTTCAGCAGGTTTTTCATTCCTTCATCATTACTGCCAGAGCAAACTGCAAATTTCTTTATTTCTTGCCATCTTTATTGCTATCACTCTGATTTTCAAGCCTGCCATCAGCCCCCCAATCCTCACACCTGTATTACTATATTTGCACCTTAACTAGTCTCCTAATTTCTATTCATGCTTCTCCCATTTATTCTCCCTATGCTAATCAAAGTTCCATATAGTCAAAGCTATGATTTTCCCAGTAGTCACATAGTAAGACTTGGACCATAAAAAAGATTGAGCACCAAATAATTGATGCTTTCAAACTATGGTGCTGCAGAAGACTCTTGAGAGTCCTTTTGGGCAGCAAGGATGTTAAACCAGTCAATCCTAAAGGAAATCAACCCTGAATATTCATTGGAAGGACTGATGCTGAAGCTGAGGCTCCAATATTTTGGCCACCTGATGCAAAGAATTGACTCACTGGAAAAAGACCCTGATGCTGGGAAAGACTGAAGGCAGGAGGATAAGGGGGAGACAGAGGGTGAGATGATTTGATGGCATCATTTCCTCAACAGACATGAGTTTGAGCAAACTCCAGGAGACTGGGAAGGACAAGAAAGCCTGGCATGCTACAGTCCATGGAGTCATAAAGTCAGACATGGGAGTCATAAACAGTCAGACATGACTTAGCAGCTGAACAACAAAACAACAATGCTAATCAAACACATCTATAAATGTAAACCACATGTTGTTTTTCTGCTTTAAGCAATTCAACAGCTTCCAAAATGGGGGCGAAAGGAGTGAAAAGAAAGAAAAGAAAAATCCCAACCTTTTATTACCTACGTTTTGAAAGAGCCTTTTAAATTTTCTATTAAACTTTTCACTATGTTTAAGAAATAAATTTCTTTTACACTCCACATTGTCTTTTATTGAATTAGGGCATTATGATTAGAGTCCCACTCTATATATCTTATATCAACTTTTGGTATGACTGCTTCAGGTCATTCTTAACCTTTAGGCTTCAGTTCAGTGTCTGCCTCCTCAGCTAGACTTTACCTGGTCACTCTATTTAAAGATGACCTTCCTTTTTCTTGCACTACTGTTTAATCTGTTTCACAACATCTTTCTCCGTAATGAGAATTATGTTCTGAAAGAAATTATAAGTACTTTATTGATATATTTTGTTTATCATATCTCTCCTACCATAACTGTTTCGTCCCTAAATACAGTGATCTATTTATTATTTTACTGCCAATCATCTTATGGAATTCCTTACATCTAGGAGACACTCAATAAATATTGGAATACATTGAATTAAAAAATTAAGTTATGCTTGTTACCTTTCTTATAGGAAGTTCATTATCAGTCAGATAGCTTTAGTCATGTATAAGAAATGATGACCATCCTTCTCTGACCCTAGATGTCAATATAGGGTTGCCAGACTAAATATAGAACACCTAGTTAAATAAAAACTGATTAGTTAAAAGTATAAATTTCTCCCAAACATTATATGTGTGTGTGTGTGTGTGCTAAGTTGCTCCAGTCCTGTCCAACTCTTTACGACCCTATGGACTGTAGCCCACCAGGCTCCTCTGTCCATGAGATTATCCAGGCAAGAATACTGGAACACATTGCCATGCCCTCCTCCAAGGGATCTTCCTGACCCAGGGATCAAACCCATGTCTCATATGTCTCCTGCATTGTCAGGCAGGTTCTTTACTGATGGTGCCCCCTGGGAAGCCATAAACATTACATAGGATATACCTACACTAAGAAATTATTCATCGTTTACCTGAAATTTAATTACTTATCCAGTATTTTTATTTTCTCAGTATGGCAATCCAATGACAGAACCTATTGTATACTGTATACAAAGGTTGGATGACTGACTTTTTAAGGAAAAGCTTTGTTGGAACCTCTAATTTTCAAAATTGCATGTCAATTCTAGGCCTGGTAACTCTTAAAGCCTACAGATAGGCTACTTATCAGCCACGTGTATCCTTATGAAATAGAACATGACTGTGAACAGACCTCTGCTTAATTTTCATCAGAAGTTCGACTGATAAAAAATAAACTGTATGACAAACAGTTTGAAACGTATCTGGGATATTTATTTGTCTAAGCATACTAATTATTATTCCAAGGATGCAGAAAAATGCAGGACTAAATATACCAGGATATAAGCGTATCTGTGTCAAACTGCTTTGGCCTCTTACAAAAAAATTTTTATAGTGTTGTCTTTGGTGTTTTGTTCTTAATTTATCTGAGGAAACCTAAAGAAATAGTTAAAGTCAACTTATTCTTCAGGTCACCCTCTACTGAATCTCTTAATATTCACGAAATGAAGGTCCATACAATTCATTACTTGTGAACTCACTGTCATGGTACACATCTAACTGAACACTAGGCTCACTGCCATTGACAACCTTGGAAACTGAAAAAAAAAAAAATTAATATGTCTCTAAGCAATTTTGTATTACTCTGAAACATTGCTACTCTGAAACATAATACTGTATAACTTTTCATTACACTGTCATATTTAATTCATTGATTTTTGTCCACATTCATTCCATTGAATAGCAAAGAAATGAGCACCTAAGTACAAACAATTCCCCTCTGGAATATATTTCTATACCAACAGAGAAACTTTGCTGTATGTTAATAAATGCAAAATACAAAATGCCATCATTTTTATAATTCATTTGTGTAACTTTTAAATCCCCTCTCTGCTCCAGGCATTGTGTTACATTAATTATTTATATTACTCTGCACTCTCAAATCCCCACACAAGAAAGCAAGCTGAAGATACATTTTACAGTGTAGCAGTTATGCACTATTACTGAGTCTCATCAATATTATTACTGCGTAAAATCGAAGGTAGCAAGGATTAAATAGAAGTGAATTAAACAAATATATTTCATCTTATTGTTTATTTCTTCTTTATAAAATATGCATTTGGAAAATAATCTGAGATATATATGAAGAAACTTCAAATGACTATAAATGTTAAGAAAAATCTCAGCCAATAGCATATTTGATAACAGTGTCAGTCTACAGTTTTCAGTTAGATAAATATTTTAAATGTCATATATTCCTCTACTAAAGTATTAATGAATTGCCTGCAGCTCTAGATGAAATTGATGGGGTCGTTTAGTTAGTGAGAGGAAACACTTCACCCACTTAAATGTTGAAACACTTTTAAACCAGTACACTTGCTTCTCCTGTATGATTATACCAAACTTTATTAATGGCAGCCAACTGATTATATATTTATACATAACTACAATTGTGCAGTATGCAAGGGACACATGAAGTATATACTAAGAAGGAATGGATTTATTTTTATCTTTTTACAGGAGATTTTTCCATGCTTACAGATAAATATTACTAGGAATAAAAAGTTTAAAAAACATTCTTAATTTTAAAATTCTCCAAATATTAAAACTTAGACCAAAATGACACAAATGTATCTAAGAACAAGATGATTTTATTATTGGGTAAATTTGTAAAACATCACAAATTATTATGATAGTCTTAAAGAGTTGCTGTCTAAAGAATTTATTTTTAAATTTTAGCCTGAGGCTCCAGTATGTAGATTCCTGTTATTTTTTCCTCCCAATTTACCAAACTGATGACTCTGTCACTATTCTTTCAGAAAACAACTGGAGACAAATGCAAGCTTGCAAAAAAAAAAAGAAAAAGTTTAAACAGGGCACTATGCTAGAATAGAAAAAAAAAAAAAGATTATATTTGGTGAACAAAATATAAATAAAAATATCAAAAACCCACAGTTTACTGTGTTTACTAGCTTACTTGGGAATGAAAGACATAAATCTGATCATTTGCTTACAATAATTAGACTTTTTAAAACTATGAGTAGAAGTTCTTGAAATATAGTGTAAAGACCTATTAGTACACTAATTAGGATAATTTCGTTTATCCCACAGCTACCAAAACAATATTCTTCTGATTAATACTGAACTTTCTGTTGATCCACATTAGCATTCTCAGGTAAAATAGTTTATCTCATGTTTGAATTCAATCAACTCTACACAAAATTTAAGCTATAAAAATATTTCTGAGATAGTCTTTGTTTTGTTTCTCTTTACCTGTCAATCTTCTTGGATGTCCACTGATCTATGATATGGTAGAATTAAGTATATTCTTAAAACTCAAGAATTGTGTCAAGTGAAATTCAAGTGTGAACATGATAGGCAATAGGAGAGGGTGGGAAGCAATATGGTACCACTCTAGAGGGAAGACCACTGATACCTAAACCCAGCATTTTCTTTCTGTGTGGGTTTGAGCAATTTACCTCTCAGAGCCTCATAACTTCCTCAATACCAAAAACGGACAAAATGTACCCTACCAAAGAGGATTATTAGAGGATAAAATTATTCATGTTATGTCTCTTACTAGCACTGTTCATAGATTGTTCACTACAGTTTTTTATTACTGTTTTACTATTACTAATGCCTCACCATTTAGTAAGCATTGCAGTAGAGGCATTTTTAATTTGAAATACTTCCCTGAGAGAACATTACTAATAGTCTTTGTCTCCCTCCAGTTTAAAACCCTTTTCAAACAGTAACAATTCCATGATCATTACTTAGTGTAGTTTCTCAGCCAATGTTTAATGCATGGTAATTAATCATACCAGAGGCTGAAAGTGTCCCATTATAAATGTATTACCACACCCTTATCTAATTGACCATGTAATCTATTATAATATCAAAGATTAAAGCTGAAATATGTGTTCAAGAACACTTAAATTAAAAGGCAGATGGATGAAACTGATCTCATAAGATTTTTTAAATGCATAAACTGTATTTTAGAACAATTTTAGGTTCACAGCAAAAATGAGTGTAAAGTATGGGAAGTTCCCATATACCCTTTATTCTGACACACACACAACCTTGCCCAATGTCAATGTCCCCCAACATTATATTGGGGGACAACAGTATATTTGTATTTTATCAATGAACCTATATTGACACATCACCACCCAAAGTTCACAGTTTTCATTATAGTTCACTCTTGGTGTCTGAAAAATATATAACATGTATCACCATTTTAGTACTATATGAAGGAATTTCACTGCCTTAAAAATTCTCAGTGGTCTGCCTATTTGTCCTTTTCTCCCCTTAGCCACTGGAAACTACTGATAATCTTGCAGTGTTCATACATTTTTTCCCCCAGATTATCATATAACTGGAATGACTACAGTATTTAGCTTTTTCTGATTGTTTTCTTTCACTTAATATTCATTTAAAGATCCTCCACATCTTAAATAGTTCACTTATTTTTAGCACTGAATAATATTCCATTGTGTGGATATACCAAAATTTATCTTTTCGCCTACTGAAAGAAATTAATTGCTTTTACTGGGCAATTATGAATAAAGCTGCAAGAAAAAAATCTATCTGCAAAGTTTTTGTGTAGACATAAATTTTCAATTCCTTGGGTAAGCATCAAGGTGTATGATTGCTAGATCAAGGTGCAAGGCTATGCTTAGTTTAGCTTGGCAAAAAGCTGCCAAAGTGATTCCAAGGTGCCTGTAGCATTTTGCATTCCCACTAGCAATGAATGAGAATTCCAGTTGCTCCATATCCTCACCAGCATTTGGTATTGTCTATATTTTGGATTTTGACCAATCTAAAAGATGTACAGTAGTATCTCATTTTAATTCTCAATTTTCTAGTGACATATGAAGTTGGATGTATTTTCATACACTTATTTTGTATACATATACCTTCTGTGTTAATGTTTCTATTCATGCCTTCTGTCCATTATTTTTTAATCAGGTTGCTAATTTTCTTATCATTGAATTTTAAGAGTTCTTTGTGTATTTGGAAAACATTCCTTTGCCAACTGTGTCTTTTCCATATAGATTCTCCCAGTTTATGGCTTGTATTCTCATTTTCATGACAGTGTCTTTCATGGAGCAAAAGTTCTTAAAATTTTAGTGGTTTAGTTCATAAATTCTTTCCTTCAAAGGATTGTGCCCTTGCTTCTTGAGTCTAAATTTTCATGGTCATACCCAAAGTCACATAGACTTTCTTCTATTTTGTCTTCTAGGAGTTTTATGGTTTTGAATTTTCCATTATACATTTAAGTCTATGGATCTATTTTGAGTTAATGCATTGAAGGATATAAGGTCTATATCTAGATTCATTTTGTGTACATGCTTGCATGTGTGTGTGTGTGTGTGTGTGTGTGTGTGCACATGTTGATATCTGGTTGTTGTTTCAACACTTGCAGAAAAGGCTCCATTTGCTCAATTGCACGATCTTTGCTTCTATGTTAAAGAATAGCAGACTCTATTTATGTGGATCTATTTTTGGTCTCTGTATGCTGTTCTACAGGTCTATTAATATTTTTATATCCTTCCACTAATACCACACTATCTTGATTACTGTAGCTTTATGGTAAGCCTTGGAAGTTGGGTTGCATCAGTCCTCCAACTTACTTCATTCCCTTCAACTGAGTTGATTATTCCAGATCATTTTGGGATGAAATATTGAAAAAATTTAAGCTTACTATTATTATAAAAATAGAATATCCCCACTTAAATAGTTTTTCTTTGATATCTTCTACTTGATAAACATGTACAGAAAATCTACATTTAACACCATACTAAATGGTGAGAAACCTGAAACTTACCCAGTAAGTTTTCTGTAGATTTTTTTTTTTTTTTATCAAGTTGAAGAAGTTTCTTCTATTACTAGTTTTCTGAGTTTCTAATTATGAGTGAGTGTTGATTTTTGTCAAATACTTTCTGTATTTATTAATATGATCGTGTGAATTGTTTCTATAGCCAATGATGTGATAAATTGCATTGATTTTTAATATAATGTTAAAATGTTGAATCAGTTTTAAATATCAAGGATAAAGTCTACTTAGTCACAGAATATAATTCTGTTTATACACTGTTGAATTCAATTTGTTACTATCTTACTGATAATTTTTTACATCTGTATTAATGGAAGATATTGGTTTATGGTTGTATTTTCCTGTAACGACTTTGTTTGGTTTTAGTAATGGAGGCCTAAGAGTATGAGTTTAGAGGCACTGCCTCTGATTGTACATCCTGGAAGAGATTGCTTAGAAATGGTGTATTTGCTTTCTTAAGTGTTTGGTAGAATTCAGCAGTGAACCTATCTAGGCTTGTTGCTTTCTGTTCTGGAACTTTATTAAATACTGACTCAATTATTTAATATATGTATGCCTATTCAGTTTGTCTATTTCTTCTAGTAGGAGTTTGGGCAGACTGTGTCTTTCAAGGAATTTGCCCACTTCATGGTTCAAAATTGTGACTACAGAATTATTCATAAGTATTCTTTTATTGTCCTTTTCATGCCTATGGGATCTGTAGTAAGGATTCCTCTTTCATGTCTGATATTAGTAATTTTGTTTTCTCTCTTTTCTCCTCAGTTTTACTAGAGGCTTATCAAGTTTTGATCTTTAAAAAAAAACAAAAAAAAACAGCTTTCAGTTTTGCTCATTTTAACTGATTTCCAATTTTCAATCTCTTTAGTTTATGCTCTTTTATTATTTCTCTTCTTCTGATAACATTAATCTATTATTCTTTTTCTAGTTTTCAAAAATAAATGCTCATAAAAATTTTAAGGATAATATATTAAAAGTGTGGTATCTTTCTTTTAAATTACTCAACAAACAAATTCACTTGTCATGTGAAATTAAATCCTAGGTCCTTTAAGATATAAGTTTTCTCTGTTACAAAATCTATACCTAAACATGGTTTGTTCTTTGCCGATAATGTAAATTATTTTTTGATAATATAAATAAGGCATTACAAATTTCAAAAGGAGAGTGAGAGAGAGAGTACCATTTCTGTCTTAGGTAAAACTGTCAGGCCTCTCTGGAAACTAGACAAGAATATGCATTTTAATTCCCACTCACCTGTTCATAAGCCTCCTTTCCCATCTTTTCCCACTACTCCCCCAAATTGAAAAACAGTTCTTAAGATATTAGTTGTATATGAAAAAAAAAAGAAAATATAAGAGTAAAACTAAGAACATCAGTGAAATATAAGACAACAATTAGAGCCGAGTAATTCACAGGTTGGGCTTCCCTGGTGGTTCAGTAGTAAAGAACCAGCCTGCCAACCAGGAGATGTGGGAAGATCTTCCTTGGGTTGGGAAGATCCCCTGACAAAGAAAATGACAACCCACTCCACATTCTTGTCTGGAAAATCCCATGGACAGAGGAAGCTGGCGGGCTACAGTCCACAGGGTTGGACACAACTTACCACTGAATGCGCACATGCACGCACGCACACACACACATACACGCACACTTCATAGGTTATCACAAATATTTTTTACACAGATATCAATACAATTTGATGAGATAGAACTCAAGACTGAATATTTCAAATAACTAGAAAGATTCTATTCTAACCAACAAAATTTTAGAAAGAGAGGCAATATGGTGAAGGATGAACAACTGCTTCAAAATAATGAAGGGAATTTAAGGGAAAAAATTTAAGGGAAAGCAATAAAATATAATTTTCTACATGGATTATGAAATGAAGAAACCTGACTAGGTGCAAACTATCAAAGAACATCACAAAAAGAAGCAAACTAATGTTAATAGAAGATCAAGTTGTCTAACTCCAATGCTACTATCCAGAAGATGGAGAAGGAAAGGGAAGCCTGGCATGCTGTATTCCACAGGGTCCCAAAAATTCAGACACAACTTAGCAACTGAACAACAACAATGTCACCACACTGACTTCATGGGTTAATGTAGTACATCTTTCTTATCCTCAACTCCTAGTCTCTCTTACTCTTCTATATTTTCTACAATACTTGCATCTATAATATATAATTTGCTAGTTTGTTATATTTATTTTTAGCCTCTCTCAAACAGAATACAAGATCTGTGAGGACAGATCTTTCACTCATATATCTCAAGGATATCCATGTGATCTGAATTTTACCTCCAAAATTTAATTCAGTCATGTCTTATTGTCTTGCTAACCATCATCCTATGTAGAATACTGCAACCAGCTTCCATTTATTGTCTCTTCTTTCCTACCATGACCAATTCCTTACTCATAAAAATTTTTAAAGCTGTGCGAAGTCTGACCCTGTCCATTTCTTAAATTGCATCTCCTGCCTCACTCAACCTGGACTGTTTTGCGTCCTCATTTAACTTTCTGTAATACTCTGAATATTCAGGACTTTCCCATTTCACACTGATTACTCCCTCATCTGGAGTACCAGCCATTCTATTCTTTTTATGGTTATCACCCTTTCATTCTTTAGGCTTTATTTAAATGGCACTCACTCAGAGCCTTCTTTGACCAATCTCTCTAAAGCTGAATCATTGCACTTTGATTAGGTTATTAACCTTATGTCCAAATTCCTTCAACTGTCAATTAGAGGTACAAATAGTAGTTACCTGGTCAGTGAAAGGTTAACTCTGCAGTTCTGGGTGGTTCAAACTCAGCATATTCCAAAGAAAGCCCTCTCAGCACAATTATACCAGATCCCCCGAAACGTGAAACCTTATGTTTACCAATATAACCTCTGATTTTAGAATCTGATGAGAACCTATAACCATGGGTTACATTATTCTGGGAAATATTTTGGTCACACAATATGATGATAAACTGGATCAATGTGCTGATAACTAAGTGAATTCCAGTAATATATCAGTATTTTTCACTCTTGTTTTTCCAATTACATCTATTACAAAAGACATCACTTGAGAAGAAACTTCTATAAACAGAAGTCCACTATGCCACCGGACTGAAGTGACTTATGATTCTTGACAGAAAAGTTACCATGTAACCATAAATCTTGCTGACCAAATTTTTAGAGAGGTTCCCATTTACATGGACAAATAAGTACCTACATACCCACAGTATGCTTCCTGTGCACACATACATAACATCTTTGTTTCTGTGGATTAATGCTATTAAACAGTCTTGAAAAAGACAATGGGTAAAGAGAACTGAAAAAGGTAATGGGTTTTTCATGGCAGTAGGCAATACAGTGGCTTCCCTGATGACTTCCCTGGTGGCTCATGCCTGCAGAACAGGAGACCGGGGTTCAGTCCCCAGGTCGGGGAGATCCTCTGGAGAAGGAAATGGCAACCCACTCCAGTATTCTTGTCTGGACAATCCCATGGACAGAGGAGCCTGGCAGGCTACAGTCCATTGGGGTCGCAAACAGTTGGACATGAATGGGCAACCAACACTGGAGGCAGTACGGAGTGGATCCTAAATGCCCTAGGGAATGGCCCCATCTTAAGGCAAGGAAAGTTACAGGTGGTCTTTTGGCACACACAAGCTAAATTATGTCCAGGTGTGATCACCCCCAGCCAGTCTTGGTATAAACCTGTGACCAAGACAGAGTGACTGGTTTTGTTGTCCAACTGACCTGGAACCTGGAAATGACAAAATCATGGCCAAGATGCTGTGTCTTATATATATGGCATAAGCACAAAGGTTTATTCTAGCAAATATGTCCTATAATTAGTACTGATTTCTTGTGTAAAGGAAAATATAAATACTATACTAAATGCTGATGCTCAGAAAGATGATTGTTTTACTGTAAGAGAGCCTAAGCCAGAGCCAGGCTGGTGGACTGAGGTGTAAAAGTTTAACTCAGCAGACCAAGATTCTTCTAACCCTTCAAATCCCAGAGAAAGAGCTTGGCTGATCCTTGAAAAAGAATCTTCTATCCTTTGGAATAATCTGTCCCAGAAGAGGATTTTTAATAATCTGTCCCAAAGAGGCCTTTTCTCACAGGGTACCAGTTTGGACAAGCCACATGATTTATAATGAATGGTTTATTTGATCTGGGAAGGGACTGGGTTTTGAGTAGCTGAGGTCAGTAATGAGGGTGCTACATACCTATGGGAATGACTCCAATGAGATTCCAGGACACCAATGCTTGGATGATCTTCCCACATTAATCCTTTTCATGTGTTGCCACACATCATTGCAAACAATTGTTTGTTCACATGTGACATCAATGGAAGGAGACACTTTGAAGCTTATACAGGCTTCTCCTGGACTTTGTCCAGTGCATCATTCCTCTTTGCCGACTTTGATCCATATCCTTTCACTATAATGAACTGTAATAAGAGCTTTTCTGAGTTCCCTGAGTCCCTCTAGTGAATTATCAGGCCTGAGGGTGGTTGAAAGGAAGCACAAAACACTCACTAACAAAGTTACAAGAATTAAAACAGTGCATAAAGAGTACTTAAAATAGCACCTGGCCCATGATAAAGACTGAGTGATTTTACTCAGTTGTTGCCATTTCAAATCTTTCTCTATTGTATTCAGATAATTTAATATAATCTACAATCACAGTGTTTATCTGGGAAACCTCTGGTCCTCCCATTGCAGTGGAGGGACACGATGGCAGGGTTTTGTCTGTTTGACTCACATTTTATTCCTCGATTTGATTCCTCACATTTCACACAGTGCCAGGCATAGAGTCATCAATTAATATTTCTTCAAAAATGAATTAGTAAATATAAGCATGGATAAGAAGCAAAGGGACTGTGATTAAATTAGCTTGAGAAATAGTTCTAGAAGAGTTTAAGTTTTATTTAAATCTCTGGATGAAAGTTAGATTGGAAGGTTCTCATTTGATTTTATAGTACCCTCCAAGTTAGTACTAGAAACAGTAAAAACAGTACTAGAACAGTTAAAAAAATTATAAAATACAGATTTAGGCTTAAATCTTAAAAAGCACTTTCTGCCTTCTGACCACAGATGAATAGTCTCTGGGGATTGTGCTTCTCATTCAACATGTTCAGGCAGTATTTCTACTTTTTTTAATACAGTTATTGTAAGGGGACTTGAGTCATTAAATGTGTTTTATAGCTTTTAGACTTCTTTGACACTCCCAGATACTGTTTCAAAAAGCCAAGTATAGTTTTCCTTAGAACTTTGTAGTCTTCTATAAAATATTAATATTTTATTTTCAGGACTTTTTTTTCAACTTCAAATCAAAATATAGAATACTCCACCATAACATATGTGGAGTTAAAAAAAAAAAAAATCTCAATACTATAAACTAGAGAACTGCAAGACTGATAAGACTCAACTTGCCTAGGGGACTCCGGGACACTAGCTTATCCATTTCTGATTGTATTTGGTGCCACCTGGTGGCCACTGTCCACTCTAACTTAAATATAAGTAGAGCCTTTTCTGGGTACTGGGGTATTGGCTGACATTTCCAGTATGCTTGCAGTGAATTCAGGAATCATGCCTTATTCATTACATTAGTCGAATCCAAGGAGATTGTCCAGGAGGAAATTGGGATCATCAGGACCCCAGGCAATAATTAAGAGCTAGATTACAAAATGCTGGGAGCAGAATGTCAGCTTGATAGCTCAGTTGTACCATCTACTAGATGTGAAATCTTTTGTTTCCCTAAATTTGTCTGGAATGTAGAAGCAACAGCATTAATTTTTGTATAGGGTTTTTGTAGTTATAAAATATACAATCCATAGAAAGTCCTTATAAGCATTCTTGACACTTAGCAAACCAAAAGATGGTTATTGTCCTCATGTCAGTAACTATATATACGCTAAAAATATACTAATACTTAATACACATATATAAAGCAACATACATATTAATGAAGAAAATAAAGTATAACAGTGAAATGTTTTGAATAAGTAATATTGTAAGCAAAGAAAAAATACAGCAAACTAACATTATGTGAAGATGTTGGGCTTTTGTGTGTGTGTTTTGTTTTTGAGAATTATGTATGTGTGGAAGAAAGTAATATCTTAAAGTATCACTTTTCAAGACAAAATGTCTTTAAGAGAGCACAGTGCTGATTAACCCAAAGCATTCAGCACAGTAAAAAAAGTCAGAGAGCCAGGCTGTGTTCTTAGCAATGAAGAAGCTTTATTCTCTTTTCTACCTTCTTAAGTCTTCTGCATTCTCCACTCTTTAGCAAACTACCTTTGAAGTACTTCAATCATGCTCTCTCCTGCAGGTAATCACTGACCTCGATTTTAGCATTCCCTACTGAAAATAATGCATTGATCTATTTATCTTTATTTTTACCAAAGTGTAAGATTCTACAGAGAAACTGTCAAGTTTCTTAGTCTGTATTCCTGACATCATTAATTCAATGCCATACATCAAGGACAGAAATATATGATTACATAAATGTCTCTTTTTACTTCAACACTACTATTGAGGAAAGGGGATGAAAGACTATGCTAATTGGCCACTTCATTATTTTAAGCACAAGGACTGAGTAAGCAACTGGGACATCCCTTTTTTACCTATTCATAAAAGCAGTCTAATCTCCTCACAGGAACTGCCAAATTTCTTCCAAGTGACAAACTTAAACTATTTATTCATGATACTTTTTGACAGATTAAACGCAAGCCTGGTTTCTTTATAAATAAAGGACATATTTCAGATCAGTGTTGATGTTAGAAACATGTAGGAATAATGATTACTTGCTTCCCAGGGCTTTGGGTAATCTGACAGGATTTTTACAGGCTTTCGTCTGTATCTTGGTACATGCCAATCATTACCAAGAAATTTTTTGCTTCTTTTTATGCCTGTAATCATTTAAGTCCATTTGTCAAATGTAAGACTAGGAGAGAGTAATGCCAAATTGGGCCGTTTTTACTGAAGGTGAAGAGTGAAAATTGTATGAACTTGAGAGGACCTTTCTTTTTCATACAGAGTTTCAGCTGATCTAAATGTACCTCAATCCCCATAACTACCTATAGTCATATGTAAATTGCAACATTTCATGCTAGTAATTTACTGGTATTTAAACAGTTTTAAGCACAACCGCTCATGAAAATTTACAACCTGGTGAACAGGCAAACATTTATCTCTATGTTTTATGTATATTTTTAAGACATGACCAATTTTATTTTTCTATTTCACAAGAAGAATATTTTCCTTAATTTACATGTAGAGTTGTCATTCACTATATGTTCTGAAATCATGTCCTAGAATTGTATTTTTTGGAACATATTACATTTCAAATGTATTACTGATGAATACCTGGGTGAAATAAATCATTTTCTGAATTTACTTCTGAATTGGATGCAGGGTAATAGAGTTTTCTTAAACTGGTATAAAATACAAGTGGAGATGCAAACATAAATATTGTAATAAGTATCTCTAAATATATTATCATAAGTTCAGTGAGATACACAATGAGATTCTAGTCACAGAATTCTTCCTGCCAAAATCCCCATTATTTTTAAGAGATATAATGCAGAGTTTGACTGAAAAACAAAGTAAAGATGAAATATTTCAAAATCATCATAATCCATCATGACATTTAATGAACCAAATTATTCCAAAATTACCTAAGCTGTACCCAAGTACTGCATAATTCTAATCGTCATACATATGGCTTCAAATTCAAATATAATACAAATGGTGGCTGTTGCATAATAAAAATTTCACTAGCCTTTATCCGTGGTTACTGGGAGGGAGATTCTAACTCCTTGCAGTTTTACAAGTAATAGGAATGTCTTTATTATTCATGAGTTCCTAAGATCATATCTGATAGTTAATGCTCATAAACTCACTCATAAGCCCCTAAAACTGCAGGATGGACGATGTTCATGCCAAAAACACCAACCATGTGAATACAGGTCCAGGACTTTGAGCCAGCCCAACCTCCAAGGAATGCATGGCTGAATATTGTGTTCAGTGACATTGCCAATGATTTAATCAATCATGCCTATATACTGATATAATGAAGTCGCTCAGTCGTGTCCGACTCTATGCGACCCCATGGACTGTAGCCTAACAGGCTCCTCTGTCTATGGGATTTTTCAGGCAATAGTCCTGGAGTGGATTGCCAATTCCTTCTCTAAGGGGTCTTCCCAACCCAGGGATCGAACCTAGGTCTCCCACATTGTAGACAGACGCTTTACCATCTGAGCCACCAGGGAAGTCTGCCTAAATAAGATACTCCAATAAAAATGCTGGACCTCCCTTAGGTGGAGCTTCCCAGTCAGAGAACATCCCAATGTGGTAGGAGGGTGGCAAGCCCTGTTTCCACTGGAAGAGAGCACCAAATCTCCCAGAACTCCTCCAGTTGTCTCTATGAAGCCCTTCTGGAGTGGCATCCTTTATAATAATGATGTAACCATTTAGTAGAGTTCTCTTCTTAGTTCTGTAGGTAATTTAGCAGATTATTCAAACCTCAGGGAGTCATGAGAACACTTGAATTTGAATCCATTTGGTTAGAAGTGTGGGTGGCTCATGTACCCTACCAGCAGCTGGAGTATGAAGTGGAGGCAGAATTGTGGGGCATCCTACTACCTCCAGTTGACTCATGTCAAAATTAAATTCCAGTGCACCAAATAGGATGGAAACAGAAGAGTAGACAATAATTGAAGACTATATGTCATATATATATTTTTTTTACAGTGCAGGTAAATTTTTCTCCACTCATGGTCCAGACAGTAAAGAATCTGACAGTAATGCAAGAGATGCTGGTTAAATCCCTTGGTCAGGAAGAAAACCTAGAGAAAGGAATGGCTACCCACTCCAGTATTCTTTCCTGAGAATCCCATGGACAGAGGAGCCTGGCAGGCTACACTCTATGGGGTCACAAAGTGTCAGACACGACTGATCAACTAACACTTTCACACTTTCATACATACATATACATATACTATACATATACACATTGATCCTAAAGAAAAAAAAAATTCCACTGCATCCAAAGTTACTAACTTGATCAAGACTCCTCATATATGTGTACAAAGTCGCTTCAGTCGTGTCAGACTCTTTGCGACCCTATGGACTGTAGCCCTCCAGGCTCTTCTATCCATGGGATTCTCCAGGAAAAAACACTGGAATGGATTGCCATGCTCCCCTCCAGGGGATTGAACCCATGTCTCTTAGGTCTCCTACATTGACTGGCAGGTTCTTTATCACTAGCTCCACCTAAGAAGCCCAGAGACTCTTCAAACAGTTACTAATTACAAAATCCAAATAATTTTAAAATAATAGTTAAGGCACAAAACTAATCAAATTAAACACCGTATTGGGGCAAATGTGTTTTGTATTTGTGATACAGACCTAGAATGTTGCTTGGTTTGTACTACCACAAAATCTCTGTTCATTGGCCTTCCCTTGGCCTGAGGTATCAATTATCAATCATTCACGGCTGTACCTCTAGTTCTCTTGCTCTTTTAATTAGTCTAGGGTCTGCATGTTTATATTTGGTCCTTATAGTAAAAGACAGATAGATATAATAGAGATAGATACGTAGATATGCACTCCAACCACTCAGATCACTCACCATTCCCCATTTATAAGACTGTCATAAATCCACATAGTGGGTTAACATTTGAAATAAACTTTCTATCGATCATTCAGTTGTGAATGTAATAAAAACAGCTTGCAATAAACTACTCTAAAATTTAGACATTGTTAATTAAGCATTTTATTCATATTTATTGAACAAACAAATGAAATGGATATAAGGAAAAAAATGCAGTAAACACCTTTAAGCACTTTATTACTAACTTAGGCCTTTTTCCTCTGTTAAGATTATTGATCTTTTATTTCATATCTACACAGTTGCATTGTCACATGTTACAATTTTGTTTCCAATGATCTAGCCCAATTTTGTTTTAAATGATCCATTTTAAATGATTCCATGTATGTATACGGTGATGGTCCAAAGGTATCAACCAGTATTTCAAGGACTTCTTTGTTAGAGTATGAAGTGATGCTATGCACTTGTAACTGAAATCTTTTTATTCAATAACTCAAACTGAATCAATTTTTCCAATATTCTTCAGTGTTTCAGTGTTTGTTCACATATTATATATCAAGACTATAATTATTTAAATGAATAACTGAAGCAAAATGTCACTCCAAATATAATACTAAACATAATGATGCTGGAGCCTTGTTCTCATATTTCACAGTGTATGTGGAATGCAGATATTTTATATAACAAAATACTGTCATTTATTCTTCCAATTGTCTAGGAAGTCCGAGAAATTTTACTTAAATATATAATACTCCAATATGGAGCTAAAGTTTAAAAAATAAATATTAAGAAATTAATAAATGTTTGCATAGATGAGGTTTATTCAACTTACTGATAATGAGAATGGAGTACAGCCCCTAAATCTGTTCACCTTTAAATTTTGTCCAACTAATTGTAACACTCTTTTGAATGTCAACATAAAAATTTTTGAAAATGCTGTAATATTTTAGAATCCTGCATCGGAAAAAATGAAATAGACATTATTAAATTTGTTTCAGCTATTCTGAAACACAAATACTCATTAGAAAGCAAATTCTGTAAAATTCTTGCCTATGATAACCACGGATTTGAAAACAAATTTGCTATCAGGAAAAGATATTTATATCAAATTCTGTATCATGCAAGTAGATGGACTGGTGATGTGCTCTGCTGTGCTTAGTCTTTCAGTTGTGTCCAACTCTTTGCAACTCCATGGACTGTAGCCCCCCAGGCTCCTCTGTCCATGGGGATTCTCCAGGCAAGAAGACTGGAGCGGGTTGCCATGCCCTCCTCCAGGGGATCCTCCCCACCCAGGGATTGAACCCAGGTCTCCTACATTACAGGCAGATTCTTTACTGTCTGAGACCCCAGGGGAGCCCAGATTGGTGATATTACTAAGTAAAGCTACTGTTTCTCTAGGTGTATATTAAGTTTCCATATACTGTCCATTTTTTTTCCTTTCTTTCAAATGTAGACACTAAATATTCACGTTGTAAAAATTAAAGTACAAATATAATTTACTCTCATAAAAATTTTCACTATGCATATAGTTAATGGCTTAACAAGAAATGTTAAGTTGTTTATTTAAGGAACACAAAGGCATAATATATTTGAGTACAGGATAACCATAAACTGACTTTTCCCAGTTGTTCCTTACTTCAGTAATAATAAATGTTTGCCTTTTAGAAGGTCTTTCTTCTTTTATATATATCACTCAGCCAATTATCCAGTCTGACTCCAATGTCAGAATTCAGTATTATTATATAATTTTACTGTATGATTTATATTGTAAAAGTTAAGTAGAATATCATAACACATGTATATACAATATATACACTATTCATCTCTATGTATGTATATAAAATGATGCAAATGAGTTTTAAAATATAATTTTAGATTAACATAGAAGAAAATCTAAATTACACTCAGCACACTCAGCACACTTTGCACTTCATACATTTTATCCATTGTTCTAAACATTCTCAGGCCAATAAGGGAGGCTTGTCTGTATATTACAGTTATGCCTAGCATAGTTCAATAGACTTTTTTAAAGCATCAAATTATACGAAAAATTACTGAGATTACATTTCCAAAGTTTAAATGGCTAGTAAGTTTAGAGGTGAGATTCTAATCTAGATCAAGCTGAGTTCAGAGTCTAGGACTTTGTTATAAGCGGTGCCCCTCTATTAGATGCAAGTGTCTTATGTATGACAGAATAAGGTACACATCAAGATTCTATATTTCTACAACTGGAGAAAGAAATTGCTATAAGGGATATTTAATTTAGCTGAAAACCAAACAATGACAATGGAATTAAATCTTGAAGTCCAAAGGCTTCACAGTTTTGCCTGGAGTGGGTCCTTATAACCTTCACCTAGCCTGGTACAAATAGAAACTGTGTACTAAAATATTTCTGTCTTGCAGCTGCAAGTACAGGCAGCTGTTCTTTGCGTGTTTTATGAAGATCTTTTTAAAAAGATGCCTCCATATAAAGGAAGTTCTTACTGTAGAGATTTTATAACAGGGCACACGTTATAAAGTGTAATGCATTTAATTCTCTTCCTTGATTTACTTAATAATGTCCAAATATGATGATAATACAAATATGGTGATACATGATTACTTTCTAAAATGCTAAACATAGAATTGCTTTACAATCATAAACCTGGTATCCTAAAGACTACCAATTCTGCTGTACCTAAAATAATTTGTGAAGGTTACAAAAGCAGCACTTTCACCAATTCATAAAGTTACTGCAATCCATATCAGTGTGTGTAAAATGTGAAGACTAAAACCCACCTTTTGACAGCCAGGAGAAAAAATATCCAAAGCCACTGCATAGACATAACAAGGTGTTCATACGTCCTACCAATGTGGAAGCTAATTTTAGTTCAGATTCAGGCAGTGAATTATTACTCTTCCTGCCAAAAT
Source organism: Bubalus kerabau (assembly GCF_029407905.1). NCBI lineage: Eukaryota > Metazoa > Chordata > Mammalia > Artiodactyla > Bovidae > Bubalus > Bubalus kerabau. The sequence continues at coordinate 62,037,602 of NC_073625.1, forward strand.
TCAGGGCAAGATGTAATTCCTATCTATTAATATGTAGTAGACAGCAACACATCAGTTGAGTGAAAGATAACAGTTAGGAATCCACAGATGAATAGAGAAGCCATTCCAAGAGAATAGTAACGCAAGGCAGGCACGTTACGAAGTCTACTAGAGAAAAGTTTTTGCTGTTGTTGTTAATTAAATCTAGGAATACAGCTGCTCCTCTATAGTGAATTCAACAACTGTGGGAACAGAAATTTGGAATATCAGTGATAATTTGAATTTTGATACACAGAAGAGATATCAGGCCACCATGAGTGATGAGGAAGAGATACTAAGTCCTTATGAGAAAAGATGCAATTTTCTTAGCCAATCTTGCCTCAGATTTTCTCCAGTATCTTTGTTGCAACCACATCCTATTTGATACAGTTATAACAGGTTTCTGGAAGAAATTTTTCATTCCTTTGTAAACGTTCAGTTATTCTCAATTTACTTTTCCTAGTTTCCTAAAAATGTCAGTAAAAGAATACCATCTACATAGCATGAAATATATCTAGAACTATAGCTTTATTCCATCATAGCTTAGTCAGTAAATCATCTGCCTGAAATGCAGGAGATCCGGGTTCAATTTCTGGGTTGGGAAGATCCCCTGGAGAAGGAAATGACAATCCACACCAGTATTCTTGCCTAGAGAATCCCATCGACAGAGGAGCCTGCAAGGGCTACAGACCATGGGGTTGCAAGGGTCGGACATGACTTAGCAACTAAACCACCACCATAGCTTTATAGAAACTTGTACTTAAATTTATGTATCTAAGTCAATATTTAGCTATAGCTGACTTCCATAGTTATGACTTAGTGCTTATACTAAGCAAAGACTTCCACTGCTAAATGACTTGGAATCACTTTCGAAGGGTTATTAAGTAATTACTGACCATATTTATCATACTTGTATTATCATATATACTCTACATATTCAGACCAAATATAGAGGGAAAACATTTGTTATAAAATAATTTAATGTGAAAATAGTGTTGTTTTCATTTTTTTCATTTTTTATTTTATTTTATTATTATTACTTTTTTTACTTTACAATATTGTACTGGTTTTGCCATACATCAACATGCATCCACCACGGGTATTCCTTTCTAATTAAAGGTGTGTGTGTGTGTGTGTGTGTGTGTGTGTGTGTGTGTCCAAAATAATGAGAGAAATAATACAGGACCAACATATCACAGTATAAAAGTCCATTTTTTACATTCTTATGTATGGGTGCCTGAGAAGACTGAAGGAGACCAAATACAGGTTGGAGAGACCTCTGAAAATTTTCCAAATACTGAGACAAGGGCAGGAAGTGGAGTATACTGATAACTACCAGTTCAAGCACAAACGACCTACTTTACAGATATAAATAAAGTTTAATTTGGTGGCTACACAACCAAGGGCTTCCCAAGTGGCACAGTGGTAAAGAATCCACCTGCCAAGACACAGGTTCAATCTCTTGGCCAGGAAGATACTCTGGAGGAGGAAATGGCAACCCACTCTAGTATTCTTGCCCGGGAAATTCCATGGACAGAGGAGCCTGGCAGGCTGCAGTCCATGGGATCACAAAGAGTCAGACATGACTGGGCACACATGAGCACATAATAAATTAAACTAATTACTTAATATTTTAAACTATTTTTAAAGGGTGTGTATCAAGTTTTTATTGGTAATTCACACAGCTTCACTTGGGATTAAAATATTGTGAAAAAAAGCCTCCATGGTTATATATGAAAGAATCAACTCCTGACTTAATTTGGGAAGACTATAATCAAATTAAACTGTGTTGCAATTATAAGACTTGTGTTTAAGTCATCTGAAATTGCTCAGTATATTTTGTATATTATAATAATTTCTGCTAAAATTCTACTGATTTAAAGACTTTATTTCAAAAAAGAGCTCATATCATATATTAAAGCCAAAGCAAACTTCCAGATTTTATCATATCATTAATAAAACATGTATTTAATCAGTAGTTTAACATAGAGTAAAATTCAATATGAAAGTAATAGTGATGTGATGAATAATGTAGGCTAACTAACATAAGACCAGACTGTCCTGTACTAAGCTTCTTTAAAGAGAAAAGAAGGCCTGAAAGACCCACAAGTCATAGACAAACATAAATAATTTTAATATTTTAATGAGTTGCTATTAAATTGTCAAAATTTAAATGAATACAATTTTAAATATATTGAAGTAAAAAAAGTAACATTTCGATACTGACATTAAGCAAACTTAAAAATAAAATTTAAAAAAAATAAAACAATATAAAAAAAAAATCAGAGTGTGTGGAGTAGGAAATGGGGCGTCATTCATTCACTGCTGTGAAGGCTCAAATGGTAAAAAAATTCTGAAGTACCTTTTCCTTAGAGCAATATTTTACAGTTAGATCACATCCATTGTATCTCCTCCTAAGGCTGCCTTCATTCTCGGTTTGCTATTTTGGTTGATGGCATCACTATAGTAAAGAACCAAACCTTAGTTTCAAAATTGAATATGTTCCCCTCTCTTGACTCCTTGAAGTAGTTGCCAAGGCTATCGATTTTACCAAGACAATGGTGCATCTTGAATCTTTCCATATAATTTTTATTTTCATTATCATAGTGAAGTCCCCCACCCACACCATATATTTCCACATAATTGTATAACTTTTATATCTAATCTTTTTTCAGCTACCTAAATCACTGTTAGCTGTAAGGTACCTGTTTTGGGTCTTCTAACTCTATATATCATTCGACAGCAACTCTATACAAGTAGTAGTGCTTCCCAGGTGGCACAATGATAAAGAATCTGCCTGCCAACACAGGAGATGCAGGAGACGTGGGTTCGACCCCTGGGTCAGGAAGATCCTCTGGAGCAGGGAATGGCAATCCACTCCAGTATTCTTGCCTGAAAAATGCCATGGACAGAGGAACCTGGTGGGCTACAGTCCCTGTGGTAGCAAAGAGTCAGACACAACTGAGCAACTAACACTTCTTTTAAGTGGCACATTTCAATTTTTAATATCATAGAAGTTATTAAACACATATAACATTTAGAAAATGTGGCTTCAAGAATAGTCAATATTCTTCCAATTTTGTTGTATCATCTTCCTCTATTTTAAAGAAAATCCAGATATTATCTCACTTGATCTATAAATTGACTAAGCATCACTTCAGAGAAAGCAATGGCACCCCACTCCAGTACTCTTGCCTGGAAAATCCTATGGACGGAGGAGCCTGGTAGGCTGCAGTCCATGGGGTTGCTAAGAGTCGGACACGACTGAGTGACTTCACTTTCACTTTTCACTTCCATGCATTGGAGAAGGAAATGGCAGCCCACTCCAGTGTTCTTGCCTGGAGAATCCCAGGGACGGGGGAGCCTGGTGGGCTGCCGTCTATGGGGTCACACAGAGTCGGACACGACTGAAGCGACTTAGCAGCAGCAGCAGCATACATCACTTACTAACACAGATCTCTTTTCGAATGGAATCACTATGCCATCCTTATACTTAAGTTAAAATAATCTTTAATAATATATACAATTCCAGTCATATTTGATTTCCCTGAAAAATATCTTTTAGAGTTGGTTTGTGCAAATCATGATAAAAACAACATTCATATATTGCACTGTTGTCAAAATGCATAAAAATATTACTAACAGTTTATACATAAACATAGATAAATGACATCACCCTTATGGCAGAAAGTGAAGAGGAACTAAAAAGCCTCTTGATGAAAGTGAAAGTGGAGAGTGAAAAAGTTGGCTTAAAGCTTAACATTCAGAAAATGAAGATCATAGCATCTGGTCCCATCACTTCATGGCAAATAGATGGGGAAACAGTGGAAACAGTGTCAGACTTTATTTTGGGGGGCTCCAAAATCACTGCAGATGGTGACTGCAGTCATGAAATTAAAAGATGCTTACTCCTTGGAAGAAAAGTTATGCCAACCTAGATAGCATATTCAAAAGCAGAGACATTACTTTGCCAACAAAGGTCCGTATAGTCAAGGCTATGGTTTTTCCAGTGGTCATGTATGGATGTGAGAGTTGGACTGTGAAGAATGCTGAGCACCAAAGCATTGATGCTTTTGAACTGTGGTGTTAGAGAAAACTCTTGAGAGTCCCTTGGACTGCAAGGAGATCCAACCAGTCCATTCTGAAGGAGATCAGCCCTGGGTGTTCTTTGGAAGGAATGATGCTAAAGCTGAAACTCCAGTACTTTTGCCACCTCATGCGAAGAGTTGACTCACTGGAAAAGACTCTGATGCTGGGAGGGATTGGGGGCAGGAGGAGAAGGGGACGACAGAGGATGAGATGGCTGGATGGCATCACCAACTCGATGGACGTGAGTTTGAATGAACTCCGGGAGTTGGTGATGGACAGGAAGGCCTGGTGTGCTGTGATTCATGGGGTCACAAAGAGTTGGACACGACTGAGTGACTGAAATGTACTGAACTGATAGGTAAAATAGGTATGATAGGTAAAATGAGTCATTTTATTTATAAAATTCCCCACATTAAATTGACTAATTTCTTCTTTACTGCATCATCTCCCTTGTTATTGGATGTCCTAAATGTCTGTTACCTGGTATTCCAAAGCTAATTGCATATTAGACATATCTTCCTGAACTTGATGCAGGCATCTCCAACCTTACATGCTAAAAGTTATATAACCTCTTCCTCCGACTTGTGATGCATTGTGTAATCTACATCTCTGTTAAAAGCATAACTAGATATTCAGGTAAGAACAATAAAAACTGATAACACACTTTAAACATTCCACATCACACACTCCCACACATCTGTTTGAATATTATATCTTGATCTCACTATGGTAATAGCTTCCCATTAACTTTGTCTCCTCTCTCTTTACACCACTATCAGAAATATCTGCTCCTACAAGTTTACTGCTGATGACTTTTGATGAGCTGAATATACTTTTTTCAATCATCACAGGATTATCCAATAGCCTCCAGATTGTTCCCCAATTACATTTATACTCACTTCTATGTTTTCAAATTTCCAAATTTCTGTGGCTTTGTTCCTTGGTCTCTTTATGCCTTCAATGTGGCTCTACACTGTTCATGTGTGGTCATGTCTTATGAAGGTCAGTATGTTTTCTTCTCAACTTGAAATTGATTTCTTACTTCTCCAAACTTGAATTTAATTATTTATATTTATGAGACTAAACAGTTCATATTTATTCTAATACTTTGGATAAACTCTCAAATTATACCTGTAAAGAAGTCAATGGCAAATAAATATGACAGTGTAGTAAATGCACACATGGAGGAAGCATGGAATAATGTGGCAGCAAATAAAATGTACATGTGGGCAAGCAGACACCAGGGACCTTACTGAGGGAAAAAAAAAAAAAAAAAACTAAAATGACATCTAAACTAAGATCGGAAGGAGTTACACAAAATGACAAGGGGATTGTGTTCTGGAATGAAAGAATAAGATTCTATAAAGGATTCCAATAAGAAATAAGTTATTAAAAAGAGAAAAGATAGTACAGTTTCCATTGCTGGCCATGACAGTGTAGTTGGTTTCAGAAAGGTCCTCTCACATCTAATAAATTAAAATCAGAAAAACATATTTTTAAAATATATTTTTAAAATTGGCAACAGCCGTAGAGCACATTGATCCTTGAGAGATGTGAAATAATTCAGTTCAGTTCAGTCACTCAGTCGCGTTTGACTCTGTGACCCAATGGACTGCAGCACACCAGGCTTCCCTGTCCATCACCAACTCCCAGAGCTTACACAAACTCATGTCCATTGAGTTGGTGATGCCATCCAACCATCTCGTCCTCTGTCGTCCCCTTCTCTCGTCTTCAGTCTTTCCTTGCATCAGTGTCTTTTCCAATGAGTCATTTCTTCACATCAGGTGGATAAAGTATTGGAGTTTCAGCTTTAGCATCAGTCCTACCAATAAAATTCAGGACTGATTTCCTTTAGGATTGACTGGTTTGATCTCCGTGTAGTCGAAGGGACTCTCAAGAGTCTTCTCAAACACCATAGTTCAAATCATCAGTTCTTCAGCACTCAGCTTTCTTTATAGCCCAACACTCACACCCATACATGGCTACTGAAAAAACCATAGCTTTGATTGCTGCTGCTGCTAAGACACTTCAGGCATGCCCAACTCTTCAGCCTATCAGGCTTCTCCGTCCATGGGATTTACCAGGCAAGAGTACTGGAGTGGGTTGCCATTTGGACCTTAGTTGGCAAAGTAATGTCTCTGCTTTTTAATATTCTGTCTTCGTTGGTTACTGCTTTGCTTCCAAGGAGCAAGTGTCTTTGAATTTCATGGCTATAGTCACCATCTGCAGTGATTTTGGAGCCCCCAAAATACATCTTCTACATTGCAGGCAGATTCTTTACCAGCTGAGCCACAAAGGAAGCCCAAGAATAATGGAGTAGGTAACCTATCTCTTCTCCAGTGGATCTTCCCAACCCAGGAATTGAACCAGGGTCTCCCGCATTGCAGGCAGATTCTTTACTTATTGAGCTATAAGGAAAGCCCTGTGAAATAATTAGATTAGGCTTAAGATCACCCTAACTTTCTGCCTTAGGGCATGTAATAGGAACCAGTAATGGGTGCAGGCAGAGTACAATGGATTCTATGATCTATGGAGATAAAATTCAAGCCCAGAAGGCTTAAGATGGATAAAATTCATGTCAGAGTATTAGGGAAGAGGCTATATGGATGAGGAGCACTAGCAGTCTACATCAGTCCTGTTGTGTCTTATGTGGAATATTAAGCTAGTTTTTCAGAGGAAAAGAACCACCACTGGAGAATGATAACCCTAAAAACCATGACTCACAAAGCTGACAGATTTCCAAATTCAAATGAGGGTAGAATAGAAATATTTGTTCAATAAGTGAGTTATTTGGTAGGGATTTTAGAAAGGCAATGGCACCCCACTCCAGCACTCTTGCCTGGAAAATCCCATGGACAGAGGGCCTGGTTGGCTGTAGTCCATGGGGTCGCTAAGAGTCGGACACAACTGAGCGACTTCACTTTCACTTTAGAAAGGCCAAAATTTTGAAGTTGAGCTATGCTAGTTTTAAAGTCCTGCTTCCTCAAAGATTCCCTCCTACAATGCATTAAAATGAGGCTTAAACAGATCAACTCAATCCTCAGATAAATCACTTGTCATCACAGCAAAACACACTTCTTTAGAGAAACACCAACATTCAGAAATTCAATAATACTCATAATTACCAGTGAAAATGCCAACAAAATATTAGAAAATATTAATGAAATGTTATCAATAAAATATATAAATAAAATAGATACAAATAACAAATAAAATATATTTAACACACATGTTCAAGGATTTAAAGGAAAATATGGATTATAATAAAGAGATAAGTGGAATCACAAACAAAAATCAAGAAAACAAATGGAACTTTAGAGCTGTAAGTACCATATCTGAAATTAAATATTCATTGCTGCTGCTGCTGCTGTTGCTAAGTCGCTTCAGCTGTGTCCGACTCTGTGCGACCCCATAGATGGCAGCCCACCAGGCTCCCCCATCCCTGGGATTCTCCAGGCAAGAATACTGGAGTGGGTTGTCATTTCCTTCTCCAATGCATGAAAGTGGGAAATGAAAGTGAAGTCGTTCAATAGTATCGGATTCCTAGTGACCCCATGGACTGCAGCCTACCAGGCTCCTCCATCCATGGGATTTTCCAGGCAAGAGTACTGGAGTGGGGTGCCATTGCCTTCTCCAAATATTCACTAAGTGAGCTTAATTAACAGCTCACTTAGCAGATTAGAAACTGCAGGGGAAAAAAGATTACTGAACTTGAAGACATGGCAATAAAAATTTTCCACACTGAATGACCCAGAGAAAATAAACAAATGAGTAAGATATCAGTGGTATGTGAGTTAACATCAAATAGTCCAATACACATAAAGTTTGAATTCCAGACAAGAGGCCGCAGCATATTGTAATAGTAGTACATTTTCTTTTTTCAAATTTTATGAGAAAATATAAATCCACTAATTCAAAAAGGTTACCAAATTCTAATCAAGATAAACATTCAAATTTTACTGAGTTACATCATAGCAATATTACTGAAAATCAATGATAAAGATAAGACCATAAGAGTAGCTGGTAAAGAATCCGCCTGCAATGTGGGAGACCTGGGGTTCAATCCCTGGGTTGTGAAGATCCCCTGGAGAAGGGAAAGGCTACCCACTCCAGTATTCTGGCTTGGAGAATTCGATGGATTCTATAGTCCTTAGGGTTGCAAAGAGTCAGACACGACTGAGTGACTTTCACTTTCACATAAGGGTAGCTAAAGAAAAAGAGTCCCTTTATGCAAAAAGAACAGATATAAAAGAACAAATGATATTGCATCAGAAAAAATGCAAACAAGAAAACAGTGGAAACACAACTTTAAGGGGGGGAAATACCACCCCCACACCCTGCTTGAGTTCTTTTGGCTAGTCTATTAATTAAATCGACCCAAGACATATTGAGAAGGAGAAAAAAAGAATAATATAATAGATGAAAGTTTCATAGAAATGGGACCAACATCGGAGCAACTAAAGCAGCTGTTTATATATCACTACAAACAAATAAGTATTTGTGAAAACTGGTCCAAAAATATGGGGTTAGTGTTTAGGGTAGCAGACTAGTGAAGAGGTAACAACTTGCTTAGTTTTAAACTCCCTAACTCTAGTGATAAAGTTGCTTTCTATCCTCCTGGTATGGGAAGGATATCCTTATGCAGAAGAGTTCTCTCTCACTTTCAGGGGAGAATAATCAGGGGTGGAAAGGGTACAGAACACTTTTTTATATATATATATATATATAAATTTTTTTTTTTCTGTCATCAGTTCTTTCTCAAACCCCAAATGCAGAAGAGTATACTACTAGAAAACAACAGTACAGGACTTTCCTAGCTGGAGACACAGGTTCCATCCCTGGTCTCAGAGCATCCCACATGCTGTGGAACAACTAAGCCTGCGCACTGCAACTACTGAAGCCTGCGCGTCTAGAGCCCTTGCTCCACCACCAGAAAAGCCACCACAATGAGGAACCTAGGCACTGTGGTGACAGAGTAGCCCCCTTGTCACAACTAGAGAAAGTCTGCGTGCAGCAACAAAGATGCAGAGCATACGAAAATAAACAAATAAGATAAACAAAGGAAACAGTCTAGTCATGAACAGGGACATGACAACTGGGAAGAAAACATTAGCAAATCAAATCTAATAATATATTAAAACAGATAAAATATCATGACCAAGTAGAATTTATCCTAGGAATAGAAGTCAAGCAACATAAGTTGTCACATTCATAAAAATTAAAAGAGAAAAATCATATAATCATTTGGATACATACAGAAAACACATTTGACAAAAATTCAACATCTATTATGATAAAATATCTCATCAAACTTAGAATAGAAGCACATCTCCACTATCTAATACAGAATATCTATATACTACCTACATTGAACACTATATTTCATGGTGAAAGTCTAAATGCTTTCTTGCTTTCTTGGGGACAAGACAAAGATGTCTGTTCTCATCACTTCTATTTAACATTGCCCTGGATTTCACAGTCAGTAGAATAGGTAAGCGCATAATTAAACAAAAAGAAAACTACAGTTTGGAACTCTAATTCATAGATGATGTAACAAACTTACAGAAACTACAATAAAAACCATGAAAATTAATAAGCAAATATGTTTGCAGAGAATAGGTTAATATATGCAAAATAATTATATTTCCACATATCAATAAAGAATTAGAATTTTTTTATAAGAGCAATACCTTTTTCCATTCTAAAGGAAAACACTCCTGAATATTCATCAGAAGGACTGATGCTGAAGCTGAAACTCCAATACTTTGGCCACCTGATGAGAAAAACTGACTTATTAGAAAAGTCCCTGATGCTGGGAGAGATTGAAGGTGGGAGAAGAAGGGGACAACAGAGGGTGTGATGGTTGGATGGTATCACCAACTCGATGGACATGAGTTTGTGTAAGCTCCGGGAGATGGTGATAGACAGGGAAGCCTGGAGTGCTGCAGTCCATGGGGTCGCAAAGAGTTGACATGACTGAGTGACTGAACTGAAGAACATGAGATATTTATGGAGAAGTTAACAAAATATATGTGTAAAAATTAATAAAAAAAAAAAAAACCTCAATTAAATAGCATTGAATTACCAAAAGGAGGAGCTCGCAAGACTCCACTGGATTCCTGGCAGAGACTCAGCTAATAAAAAGCTATGTACTCTTTGTTGTTTCTATAGCACCCCCATCTTCTTTTTCTTCTTTGTAAAAGGGTTCTCTTTCATTTGCCATGCTGGAAGTTACATTAGGCTTGCTATGGTTGCATACCTCAAATTGAAATTCTCTGAAAATAAAACCAATTTTTTTTTTTTTTTCTGGAGGAATACCTAGCAGTGCATTTGTTTCATGTCAACGTATATAAGACCTGAACACTGAAAATTAGAAACATTTTCTGAACTGAATTATAAAGAAGATCTAAATTGAGAAAACTTATCTACAGACTCAATGCAATCCTCCCCAAATTCCTTGCAAACATTTTTTGAGGAAACTGTCAAGAAATTTATAAACATATATCAAAAAGGAAGACATAGAACAGATGAAACAATTTTGAAAATAGAACAAAGAAAATGTGTAATTCATAATTTCAAGTATTTATATTAACCTATAGAAATCAAAATAATTTGCTGTTGGAATAATAATAGAAATGTAGACTAATGAAAAATATATAGAGTCCAGAAATAGACCCATGTATACATGATCAGGTGATTTCCGCAAAAGCTCTATGATGTTAAATCTTGGAAAGACAGATTTTCAATAAATGTTGCTAGAAGAACTAGATACCTATTTGAGAAAAACAAAGGTAGCTAGCTATACATCAATTACTAGTAAAATAAATATAGTAAATATTGTAATAGATATATAACTTTAGAATCACAATAATCTTATTTATGTTCTAATAATTACAGATTAGTAGAAAGTTCAAGCCAACTTTATGCAAAGATTCAAGCATCAACTGAATATACTGGGAAGTCTAAGGAAAATTTTCAGAACTATTAATAACTATGACAACTTAAGCACATGTGAATACTTCTTACTGAAGTTACTGAAAAATCTGCCCACAAAGAAAACTACAGGCCAGAATTCTTCTTCACTTTTAAAGATTCTAAAGGAAAAATGAAGGTCTTTTCATATCAAATGTAGTACATTTGCCTTCGTTTAGGTTTGTTGAAAAATCTCCATTTTTAACGGTATCTTTTCCTTTATAGAATAATTGAATTTTTCCAGATAATCTAATTAGAACAAAAAGAAAAAGACGCATCTCCCCAGTGAAGCTATTTGATAATCTGCTTCTTGCCAAACTATGATGTATATCATCTCTGTATAACAATATTTAAAATAGAGAGTGTTTATTTTTGTTGTCCTAATATTTAAGCTCAACTCTTAAACTTCAGTCCATATGGGGTATTTAAGATTACCACAGTATTTCAGATCCCACAGAAGACTTTAATATCTGCACAAAAAAAGCAGATCATATTTCCATCAGAAAGACAATTTAGTTTTTTAGAATGTTGAATAGTCAGTACAAAGAAAGAGAAAAAATCACTCCCCCCAAAAACAAAACAACAATATCACTCTAAATACAAACTAAAATAATGCTGTGATATTACCTGCAGAAATAGCTTATCTTTCTAAAATATATTTATGTGAAAAAGAATGTTTAAAACCATTTTATTCAGTAAAAGTATTATGATTATTTTTAATAACTGCTTATTCTTACATTTAAAAAATATTCTAATAACATATAAGGATGGAAATTATTGAATTCCTACTTTCACTTTATCCATTATTATTTTTGAAAGCTGTGGAAAAAAGTGCCTTTTGCATACATTTCCAGACTCAACTGCTATTTAAAGATATAGCCATCTTTATTGTCTATAAGCCAGCTCCTCTGTGACGCCTTACTGGCCCTCCTGCTTCCCTGAGGCAAATTTAATCACAGTCTTCACTACTTTAGTAAACTCCTTAAGTACACTGTTATTGTTAAATGCATAATATTCTACCTGAGTCATCGCCTATCTTTTCTACTGAACTGTGAAATCCTTCCCCTAAAAGAGTCTTATTTATTCATCCTTTTATCTTGAGTGTCTTGAATGGCTCCATGCATACTGGAGATCATAAACCTCTTATGGATAAATCTTTAATTTATAGATTCTCATGTGTTAGTCATAATTTACTATCCATATTTTCCCTTTGCAATAACCCTCTTACCCTTTTCTATTTTGGTGTGTTTATAGGACTAAGCACACAGACACACAGCATACAGATTTATAATCTACCCTAAATCCCTGGGGGCTTCCCAGGTGGCTCAGTGGTAAAGAATCCGCCTGCCAGTGTGGGAGACACTAGACATGGGTTTGATCCCTGAGTCAGGTAGATCCCTTGGAAGAGGGCATGGCAACTCACTACAGTATTCTTGCCTGGAGAATCCCATGGACAGAAGAGCCTGGTAGGCTATAGTCCATAGGGTCACAAAGAGTAACACATGACTTAGCAACTAAATGACAACAAAATGGTGGAAAATAGAAAAAGACTAAAATTACATTACATAAAAAAAATCATTATGTATGGTCATCTGTCATAAGCACCTAACACTTCACCAATATATAATTCTGTATAAAATGGACTGCATGGTTATATGGAAAGAAAACTTATGACAACTGTTTTCATCACTGTGATTATACATATAAATTTCAGTAAGTTGATAGTTTATACTTCACTCTATATTAAATATTCAATTAAAAATAAGTAATTTTCAAGATGCTGAAAAAACTGCAAACAAAAACAAATAAATACTACTTAAAATTTTTGTGTTGTTTCCTGTGTTATATTGAATGAAGCCATTATAAAAATAATTTGCAATTCATATTTGCATGAGCTTCAAAGACTTCCACTTCCATTCTGCTTTTCTTCTTCATTATCAAAGGATTTCTTATTTTTCAATGATAAAGAAAGTTTGAAAGTTTTGTAGAGTAATAAAAAAATAAAATGACTTTGATACATCACTGCATTTGTTATCAACTTGAATTCTCTATTAGGCTTACATTCTTGTGGAGAGTAATATCTCTTGATGGATATTCATATCAGTAACAATAAAGTTATTCAACCCTCAGTGATCATTCTTTCTTTCAACTTAACATACATTGGCTATTATAAACAGTGCTGCGATGAACATTGGTTTGCTTTTCATATGCATGATGATCCTTGACTTTTCAAAGATAAGTTTCTCTGCTGGTGACTTGTTCTCTGACTATCTTTTACTGTATATCCCTATATTCCATGTATTAAATGTTTCATCAATCAAGAGTTCTTAGATTTCCTCCTATTCCTACCTCCTTTGTCTACAGTTAAATCTATGAACCTAAAAAGACAGAAGTGGGAATGATGGAAGCACGTCTTGGGTATTTGGGAGCAGGGGGTGTCTGATCAAACCATCGAGGATTTTTCTCATGTTGTACGATGATAGGACAGAAGTAATTCAAAGATGTGCCACAAACTGTAATCCTAAAGTAAAGAAAAATATGTGTATGAGAACTGAGGTTGAATGAAATGTTCAATTAGGTTCAATTCAACTAGGGAAGCAATGCTATCTGTAGACTACTGAGTCTTCCAAATCATGATCATGGTGTATGTTTCCATGTGTTTGTGTCATACTTGATTTCTCTCAGCAATGTTCTTTGGTTAGACTAGTACAGGTCTTAAAATCATTTATCAAAAATTTTTGATTTTGATTTGTTCTGCTTTTCAAATGTATAGTGCTATTATATCATAACATATTTTTACTTTGAAATATTGAGGGAAAAAAAAAAAAGATCACAGGAAAGCACTAAAGGAGACATGGAAAACTGGAAAATGAACACCATATCCTTGGGTGGAAGCCTCCGTGTCATAAAGATGTCACTTCTCTGTGAGCTCATTAAGCATTTACGAGAATGCCAATAAAATCAAAATTTGTTTTTTCTTATTGTGAAACATGAGAATATGATCAAAATGTTTATTTGAGAAAACAAGTACAAAAAATTATTAGCCAAAATGTCCTGAGGAAAATCAAAGCAAGCAAAAAGATGAAAAGGACTTTAAGATAGCAAACATTTTAAACATAATTCTAAAATGTGCTTTGTGTGAAAGGATAGATGGAAAAACCAAGGGGTCAAAATAGAAAAATGACAAATTAGAAAAGTAAGGAAAAATGTATTTTTAAATAAGTGCTAAGGATAATTGGGATCATATGGAAAAGATACAAAATTATTATCTGTTCATCACATCATACATGAGGATGAATTCCAAAATGGCTAGAGATTTAACTCTAAAAAGATTTTAAAAATTACATTAACAGAAGAAAGCCTGGTTGCCTTTTCTATAAGTGGGGAAGAAAAAATCTGAGAAGCTATTAATTCAAAATCCAAAAGCAATAAGAAAAACATTAGATCAACATGATTACATTAAAAAACTTTTATGACAAAAGTAAATACCAATAAACAGCAAATGTCAAACTGAAAGAATATTTGCAACTTAAAATATCAAAGGGTTAATGGTGCTAAATAAAGACCAGTCACTGAAAATTAGAGAACATTTTAAACAATCCTAGAACATGTAAAACTCTCACTGTTTGCAGATGACATGATCCTCTACATGCTGCTGCTGCTGCTGCTGCTAAGTCGCTTCAGTTGTGTCCGACTCTGTGCAACCCCATAGACAGCAGCCCACCAGGCTCCTCTGTCCATGGGATTCTCCAGGCAAGAACACTGGAGTGGGTTGCCATTTCCTCCACCAATGCATGAAAGTGAAAAGTCAAAGTAAAGTCGCTCAGTCGTGTCCAACTCCTAGTGACCCCATGGACTGCAGCCTACCAGGCTCCTCCATCCATGGGATTTTCCAGGCAAGAGTACTAGAGTGGGGTGCCATTGTCTTCTCCAGATCCTCTACATAGAAAACCCTAAAGTTGCCAGCAGAAAAGTACTAGAGTTAATCAATGAATATAGTAAAGTTGAAGGATATAAAATTAATACACAGAAATCCCTTGCATTCCTATATACCAACAATGAAAAATCAGAAAGAGCAATTAAAGAAACAATTCCTCTCACCATTGCAAAGAAAAGAATAAACTACTTAGGAATGAATTTACCTAAAGAAAGAAAAGACCTGTATATAGAAAACTATAAAACACTGATGAAAGAATTCAAAGACGCCACAAATAAATGAAGAAACATACCATGTTCCTGGATTGGAAGAATAAATATAGTGAAAATGAGTATACTACCTAAAACAGTATATAGATTCCATGCAAGCCCCATCAAACTACCAACAGTATTTTTCACAGAACTAGAACAAATAGTTTCACAATTTGTATGAAACCACAAAAGACCCCGAATAGCCAAAGCAATATTGAGAAAGAAGAGTGGGACTGGAGGAATCAACCTTCCTGACTTCAGACTACACTACAAAGCTACAGTCATAAAGATAGTATGGAACTGTATGGATCTATATGGAAATATAGATCAATGAAACACAATAGAAAGCCCAGAGACAAATCCATGCACCTATGGGCACCTTATCTTTGACAAAGGTGACAAAAATATACAATGGAGAAAAGACAGTCTCTTCAACAAGTGGTCCTGGGGAAAATTGCCAACCACATGTAAAAGGATGAAACTAGAACACTTTCTAACACCATACACAAAAATAAACTCAAAGTGGATTAAAGATCTAAATGTAAGACCAGAAACTATAAAACTCTTTGAGGAAATCATAGGCAGAACACTGACATAAATCACAGCAAGACTGTCTATGACCCCTCCCCCCATTGTAATGGAAATAAAAACAAAAATAAATGGGACCTAATTAAAAGTGTTTACACATTGAAAGAAACTATAAGCAATGTGAAAAGACAGCCTTCAGAACTGGAGAAAATAATAGAAAACAAAACAATTGACAAAGAATTAATCTCCAAATATACAAGCAGCTCATGCAGTTCAATGCCAGAAAAACAAACAAGCCAAGCAAAAAGTGGGCAAAAGAGCTAAGCAGACATTTCTCCAAAGAAGACATACAGATGCCTAATAAACAAATGAAAAGATGCTCAACATCACTGATTATTAGAGAAATGCAAGTCAAAACCAAAATGAGGTATCATCTCATGCCAGTCAGAATGGCCGTTATCAAAAAGTTGATAAATAATAAATGCTTGAGAGGGTGTGGAGAAAAGGGAATCCTCTTATACTATTGGTGGGAATGTAAACTGGTGCAGCCACTATGGAGAACAGTGTGGAGATTCCTTTAAAAAACTGGGAGTAGAACAGCCACGTGACCCAGCAATCCCACTGCTGGGCATCACCCCAAGGAAACCAGAATTGAAAGAGAAACATATACCCCAAAATTCACTGTAGCACTATTTACAATATCTAGGACATGGAAGCAACCTAGATGTTGCTTCAGTTGGCAGATGAATGGATAAGGAAGTGTGGTACATATACACAATGGACTATTACTCAGGTATAAAAAAGGAACACATTTGAGTCATTTCTAAAGAGGTGCATGAAGCTGGAGCCTATATACAGAGTGAAAGTGAAAGAAGTTGCTCCTTCATGTCCGACTCTTTGTGATATGGAATTTAGAAAGACTGCAATGATGATCGTACATGCAGGGCAAGAGAAGAGACACAGATGCAAAGAACAAACTTTTGGACTCTGGGGGTGAAGGCAACGGTGGGATGATTTGAGAGAATAGCACTGAAACATATATATTACCATTTGTAAAACATATGACAAGTTTGATGCATGAAGCAGGGCACCCAGGCCAGAGCCCTGGGACAACCTGGAAGGATAGGCTGGGGAGGGAAGTGGATGGGGAGTTCAGCATGGGGGGACACATGTATACCTATGACTGATTCATGTTGATGTCTGGCAAAAACCATCACAACATTGTAAAGTAATTATCTTCCAAATAAAACAAAATAATTAAAAAAAATTAAATATAGGGCTGTGCTTAAAAAAAAAGAAAAAAAAACTAAAGTACAATAATGAACACACACTTCACAGGAAAAAAAAATGGAAAAATTCAAAAAGTGAAATACCATTTTCTCACCTCTTACATCAGCAAAAGGCCAAATTTATCAACACAGCTAACTTGGGGAAGCTAAATATTAATGTTCACACTTTGCTGATAAGATGAAAAATGATAAAACCATCATGAATTTGGCGATATATGGCAAACTTTGTTAATCATTTATTCTTTGACCCAACAATACAGTACCCAGAAATATATCTAAAGTATACACTGGCAAAAATATTTTTAAAAGAATATTTTTGAAAACTAAGAAATGATTGCAGAACTCTATGTCATGAAGTAGAACCTCAAACAACAAGCAAAGAAAAAAAAAAAGCAAAAGCCAAGTTTCTGCCAATGAAGATCCAGTTAAATAAAATGTGCTACATCTATGAAATCACAGTTCTACTAAAGAGCATACAACTATGATTTGATATCCATGCATCATGCATGAAAAAAGTGGAGAGAAGAGTGAATGTTATAGATGAGTTAATACTTGTGTATACACATACTTATGCTACATGTATATTTATATTATACACATTCTCTCTACTTAGTTTTTTGATCTGGAAACAAACACAAAATATTTTATATTGATATCTGAGACTGTTTCATGTGTATTATGCAGTAAAGCAAATGTTAACCTAATTCAGTGATTTCCAGTGCTTTTGAAAAGCAGGGGAAAAGAAGTAAAGAGGTAAAATGAACACAATATACAAATAACTTTAACATGTGAATTTTAAACAAAAAACTCAGTATAGCTCTTGACTTATTTCATGTCTATATCTATGTATCCAGCTATCTAGCTATCATCTATCTATTTTTCTAATTCTGTCCTCTGAAATGCATAGAAACAAGGTGCAATGCATAATAATGAGCATAACTAGCACCCAGATTTTGCAATGCAGATACAATTTCCCACTAAAAGTAATGCTTTTATTTTTTAAATTTAATTTTAATTAGAGGATAATTTATTTACAGTGTTGTGTTGGTTTCTGCTGTATAACAATATGAATCAGCTATAAGTATACATATATCCCTTCCCTCTTGAATCTCACCCCCCAACCCACCCCTCTAGGGTCATCACAGAGCACCAAACTGAGTTCCCTGTGTGACACAACAGCTTCCCATTAGCAACTATTTTACATATGGTTTGCTACTTTCTCAATTTGTATCACCCTTTCCTTCCTCCACTGTGTCCACAACTCCGGCTAAAAGATACTAGTTAACTTTGGAGAGATGACAGAGAGAGACAATTTAAACCTGGAGTACTAATATGCCAGAGAGCATGGAAGCTAATATGCCAGAAGCATGGAGGCTGTGCCAGAAGGATTTATCTAACCTAAAGAGGCTCCTATGAGTAAAATTTGAAAAAAGAATTTGAGGAAGAACAACTTGAGTGTGTTGAAATCCATCAACTTCATTTATATCTGAGCTAATAATAGTGTCTATATAAAAAATAACTGTGCATTGATGAAGACTCTAGGGAAGCAAAATCTTTATTTAGAAAACTCTAAATAAATTGAGGTTTTTTTTTTTAACTCTAAATAAATCTAATTGATGAGAAAGAATCAAGTCTTTATACTGCCTTTGTCTTACCACTGGTAACCACAGAATTCATGAGGAATGTTTTTACTTACAAAAATATCAGCTAGTGAGCAAAGAATGATAGAATTAATATAGCACCTTTTTTTTTTTTATAGCACCATTTTTAACTGCTGATCCTTTTCACTATAGGAGACTGGAATGCAAAAGTAGGAAGTCAAGAAACACCTGGAGTAACAGGCAAATTTGGTCTTGGAATACGGAATGAAGCAGGACAAAGACTAATAGAGTTTTGCCAAGAAAATGCACTGATCATAACAAACACCCTCTTCCAACAACATAAGAGAAGACTCTATACATGGACATTACCAGATGGTCAACACCGAAATCAGATTGATTATATTCTTTGCAGCCAAAGATGGAGAAGCTCTATACAGTCAGCAAAAACAAGACCAGGAGCTGACTGTGGCTCAGACCATGAACTCCTTATTGCCAAATTCAGACTTAAATAGAAGAAAGTAGGGAAAACAACTAGACCATTCAATATGACCTAAATCAAATTCCTTATGATTATACAGTGGAAGTGAGAAATAGATTTAAGGGCCTAGATCTGATAGAGTGCCTGATGAACTATGGAATGAGGTTCGTAACATTGTACAGAAGACAGGGATCAAGACCATTCCCATAGAAAAGAAATGCAAAAAAGCAAAATGACTGTCTGGGGAGGCCTTACCAATAGCTGTGAAAAGAAGAGAAGTGAAAAGCAAAGGAGAAAAGGAAAGATATAAACATCTGAATGCAGAGTTCCAAAGAATAGCAAGAAGGATAAGAAAGCCTTCCTCAGCGATCAATGCAAAGAAATAGAGGAAAACAACAGAATGGGAAAGACTAGGGATCTCTTCAAGAAAATCAGAGATACCAAAGGAACATTTCATGCAAAGATGGGCTCGAAAAAGGACAGAAAAGGTATGGACCTAACAGAAGCAGAAGCTTTTAAGAAGAGATGGCAAGAATACACAGAAGAACTGTACAAAAAAGATCTTCATGACCCAGATAATCACGATGTGTGATCACTGACCTAGAGCCAGACATCCTGGAATGTGAAGTCAAGTGGGCCTTAGAAAGCATCACTATGAACAAAGCTAGTGGAGGTGATGGAATTCCAGTTGAGCTATTCCAAATCCTGAAAGATGATGCTGTGAAAGTGCTGCACTCAATATGCCAGCAAATTTGAAAAACTCAGCAGTGGCCATAGGACTGGAAAAGGTCAGTTTTCATTCCAATCCCAAGGAAAGGCAATGCCAAAGAATGCTCAAACTACTGCACAATTGCACTCATCTCGCACGCTAGTAAAGTAATGCTCAAAATTCTCCAAGCCAGGCTTCAGCAATATGTGAACCATGAACTTCCTGATGTTCAAGCTGGTTTTAGAAAAGGCAGAGGAGCTAGAGATCAAATTGCCAACATCCACTGGATCATAGAAAAAGCAAGAGAGTTCCAGAAAAACATCTATTTCTGCTTTATTGACTATGCCAAAGCCTTTGACTGTGTGGATCACAATCAACTGTGGAAAATTCTTCAAGAGATGGTAATACCAGACCACCTGATCTGCCTCTTGAGAAATTTGTATGTAGGTCAGGAATCAACAGTTAGAACTGGACATGGAACAACAGACTGGTTCCAAATAGGAAAAGGAGTTCGTCAAGGCTGTATATTGTCACCCTGTTTATTTAACTTATATGCAGAGTACATCATGAGAAACGCTGGACTGGAAGAAACACAAGCTGGAATCAAGACTGCCAGGAGAAATATCAATCACCTCAGATATGCAGATGACACCACCCTTATGGCAGAAAATGAAGAGGAACTCAAAAGCCTCTTGATGAAAGTGAAAGTGGAGAGTGAAAAAGTTGGCCGAAAGCTCAACATTCAGATAACTAAGATAATGGTATCTGGGCCACCACTTCATGGGAAATAGATGGGGAAACAGTGTCAGACTTCATTTTTCTGGGCTCCAAAATCACTACAGATGGTGACTGCAGCCATGAAATTAAAAGACGCTTACTCCTTGGAAGGAAAGTTATGACCAACCTAGATAGCATATTCAAAAGCAGAGACATTACTTTGCCAACAAAGGTTCGTCTAGTCAAGGCCTATGGTTTTTCCTGTGGTCATGTATGGATGTGAGAGTTGGACTGTGAAGAAGGCTGAGTGCTGAAGAATTGATGCTTTTGAACTGTGGTGCTGGAGAAGACTCTTGAGAGTCCCTTGGACTGCAAGGAGATCCAACCAGTCCATTCTGAAGGAGATCAGCCCTGAGAGTTCTTTGGAAGGAATGATGCTAAAGCTGAAATTCCAGTACTTTGGCCACCTCATGAGAAGAGTTGACTCATTGGAAAAGACTCTGATGCTGGGAGGGATTGGGGGCAGGAGGAGAAGGGGACGACAGAGGACGAGATGGCTGGATGGCATCACTGACTTGATGGACGTGAGTCTGAGTGAACTCCGGGAGTTGGTGATGGACAGGGAGGCCTGGCGTGCTGCGATTCATGGAGTGGTAAAGAGTCGGATACGACCGAGTGACTGATCTGATCTGATCTGAACTAATAGATCTAGACAAAGATCACCAATAGCTGCTAACATCATGAAAAGAGACACCAGAAAACTTGTATCCTAGAGACTTCCCTGGTGGTTCAACAGTTAAGAATCTGTCTTTCAATGCAGGTAACACGGGTTTGATCCCAGTTCAGGGAACTAAGATCCCACATGCTGCCCGGCAATTAGCCTGTGCACTGCAACAAGAGAAGGCCACGTGCTGCAATGAAGAGTCAGTGCAGCCAAAATAAATAAATATATAACCTGTGCCCCCAGGTGAAGAACAATTTACAGGAAGCAAAGGAGTGTGTAAATTGTATTGTATTATGTTTACATGTACACACTTGTAGCCACTCTACAAATCTTCTAGCAGCAAAATCTGAAAAATATTTTTATATAAGTTTTGAAATTATGAAATTTGGAGGGTTCCAATTTTATCAACATCAAAAAAAAAACAAAAACAAAAATAAGAATTTGAAAATGTAGGAAAATAGTTCCTGTTTAAGATACTGTTTCTCTCTCCCTCAATGGAAAGAATCAGCTGGCTCTGGAATCACAGATAGATAAATGGATCATTTTAATATTTACAGAGGACTTCAGGGCAGAGGACTTATCAAAGCAGGGTAAAATTAAAATGTTACATTCTTGCTGTTCAGTGTGAATCTTCCCAGAGCACCCTCTGCACCTTAGCCACCTAGCAGTATGCAGAGACCATTAATAATAAATTAATTTGACTTCTTAAAATTGCATTAGGGATATACACTTTGTTTGTGAACATCAGCAGGATAATGTACTGAAGCCCCAAAGGAAAATAACACTAATGGTAGAATGAATATTATCATGTTTTTGTTAACAGTTTTTTTTTTTCTTTTTTTCCACTAAGCATCATTACTGGAGATACAGCTTACTGAATGTATTTGCTGTGCCCAGAGGTCCCAATGGAAGTTTTCAAATGCTTTAGCCAACATTATTGAAATACAAACTTTTGGCTTCAATATCCAGGTATGCACAATAATTTGTCTTTATAACCCACAAAGCTGTGTTTAAATTTTCAGTACCATTTATTTTTCAAAATGTGGTTCCTTATACTTATTGTTTGATGACTTCAGAAATTAGTACTAAACAATAACATTATACCAATTTTAATGGCCTAAAAGTGTATTTCAATATTTTCTCACTTTCTAAATAGTAAGCTGATGATTTAGTCTAGTCGCAGGGAAATATCCTGGCTAAAACTTGAGATAAATCTTAGAAACCATCAATATTGTTTAATCAATCCAGGTAATGAATTGTTATCCGAAATTCTTACAGAGAGAAAATTGTTCATGGTAAATACTTCCTTACAGTGGAAGTTACCAGTATATTTCCAACATTTAAATGCTAATACATATGTAACTATTTGTTTCTATGCATGAAAACTACAGGAAAATATACATATATATAAATACTAGAAAAAAATAGGTATATATGTACTATTGGCAACTCTTTGTAAATTTACATTGTAGACTTCATTTCTATACACATATTTTGAAACCTTATTTCCCCTAGCATATTCAAATTGTTAAAACAAGAATTAAAAGAAAACTACTTGATTATTCTACATCAAATATAAACAGAAAATGAAATAAAAATACTATAGATTGTTGCAATTATACATATTATGCATGCATATATATGTATATGTATGTATATGTATATATACATATATGTGTGTGTGTGTGTGTGTGTGTGTGTATACACAAACATATGGGCTTCCCTGTTGGCTCAGATGGTAAAGAATCTTCCAGCAATGTGGGAGACACAGGTTCAATCCCTAGATTGGGAAGACCCCCTAGAGAAGGGAATGGCAACTCACTCCGGTATTCTTGCCTGGAGAATCCCACGGACAGAGGAGCCTAGCAGGGATTGCAAAGAGTAGGACACGACTGAGCAACTAAGTAAGTATATATATTCATATATATATATACACATGGGCTTCTCTGGTGGCTCAGTGGTGAAGAATCCACCTACTAATGCAGAAATGTGGGTTTGATCCCTGGATTGGGGAGATCCTCTGGAGAAGGAAATGGCAACCTACTCCAGTATTCCTACCTGGAGAATTCCATGGACAGATACTTATTTAACTGTGTATCTAGTATATTAATTTCCTACTTGTATTCTATAGACAAAAACTAAATGGGTCAAAAGGGTTATGAAAAATCATTCTAAACCTTCAGGAACAGGGGCCAAGAACTAGAGACATTAACAAATCTATATTCGTTTTCTGAGGCTGCCATAAATAGTATCACAAACTTGGAGGCTTAAAACAACAGAAATGTGTTCTCTCACAGTTCCTTAAGCTTGCATTCTGAAAATCTGCAGGGTCATACTCCCTCTAAGTCTCTAGGGAAGCATTTATTCTTTGTTTCTTCCAACTTCTGTTGGCTGTTTATATTCCTTGATTTGTGGATATAACACTCCATTCTCTGCCTCTGTGAATCTAAACCCTTCCTCTAGCTCTTTCTTAGAAGGACATTTGTCATTGAGTGGTGATAACATGAAAAAGTTGCAACCCTTACTCTTTATATCAAGATCCTTAATTCAATTATATCTATTGTTATGGCCAGGGCTGTGTCCCTGTAAAGTTCATACGTGTGTGTGTGCTAAGTTGCTTCAGTGCTATCTGACTTGTTATGACGCTATGGACTGTAACCCGCCAGGCTCCTCTGTCCATGAAATTCCACACAAAAATACTGGAATGGGTTGCCATGCCCTCTTCCAGGGGATCTTCTCAATTCAGGTAATGAATTTGTGTCTCCTGTGTCACTTTCATTGGCACATGGGTTCTTTACCACTAGCACCATGTGTAAAAGGCCTAATCCCTGGTTGAGGTACCTTCGTATGTGACTGTATTTGGAAATAGGATCTTTACAAAGGTAATTAAGATAAAATGAGGCCATATGATTGGGCCCTAATATACCCCAATTGATGTCCTTTTAAGAAGAGGAAATCTGTATGCAAAGAGACACCAGGGATGCATATATACAGAGGAAGGACTTTATCAGAGAAGGTAGTCCCTGCAAACCAAGAAGAATGGCCTCAAAAGAGACTAAACCTGCTGACATCTTGATCTTGGACTTCTAGGCTACAGAACTGTGAGAAGATAAACTTCAGTGTTTGAAGTCATCTAATCTGCAGTATTTTGTTTTGGCAGCCTTAGCAAAATAACAAATCTGCAAAGAATGTTTTTTGCAGAGAAGGTAATTTTATAGTTTTTGTGGGAGGCCACAATTCATACTCATTATGCTATATAACTATTCTTTACTGTGAAAATATCTAATGAACAAGTAGGACAAAAAATTACTACAATGATCTCATCAGAAATGCCAAAATATTTAATGGTACTTACAAGGAGATCCAACCAGTCCATTCTAAAGGAGATCAGCCCTGGGTATTCTTTGGAAGGAATGATGCTAAAGCTGAAACTCCAGTACTTTGGCCACCTCATGTGATGAGTTGACTCATTGGAAAAGACTGATGCTGCGAGGGATTGGGGGCAGGAGGAAAAGGGGACAACAGAGGATGAAATGGCTGGATGGTATCACCGACTCAATGGATGTGAGTTTGAGTGAACTCCAGGAGTTGGTGATGGACAGGGAGGCCCGGCGCGCTGTGATTCATGGGGTCGCAGAGTCAGACACGACTGAGTAACTGAACTGAACTGAAGTCAACAACTACAGTGTCAAATCAATGGCCAAATATAGAAACAAGAAACATCTTTTTGGCATTAAAACAATCAGTTATAAAATTATGCTTTAAATATTGGAAATATTTTTTCAGCATTATCAAAATGTGGAAACAAAGACATTATCTAAAATATATCACTTTTCAAGAAAAATATGTCTATGCCACTGCTAAAGAAATTACCTGTTGGAGTCTAATGGTAGTATATACAGGTCACCTTCTCCTTACAACATTGCTGAAGATTTGGGTATTGATAATATGAAAAAGATGCAACCCTTATTTTCATATAATTCATAAAATGGTAGAGAGTACAACTAGTAAATTGATATAAATGGGTCTTCTTAATTGATTACTACTATTTTGTAGGTAAATAAACACATTAAACAGCAGATATAGCTTAAGATTTGAGAACTATTGATCATCATTATATTCTTCACTTTATAGGAAATAAAACAAGATGTGGAAAAGAGAAGTCAAACATATCTGGCTTATATTAATATGCCTGCATTGTGGGGGTCTTGATTGTTTTGTTTTCTTCTATTACATCAAGATTTGAAAAGTGCTATAATGGCAGTTTGCAGAGTGGGCTGGAGAAAATTGGAATGCCTGGGTCAAGGCATACCAGTGAGGGAAATTTTTCTCTGTGTTTCATGCCAACAAATAATGGAGTCTGCTTGCTCACACTTACGGAATACAAAATACAGCTGTTCCCAAGATAAAGCTTTAACATGTGGCACAACTTGATTTTTAAAAGCTCTGATCAGAGCTTAGAAGTGAGACAAAATATGTGTTTCTCTGTTCTAGAGAAATGGATCCTAGAGGAGATGACAATAAGCTGGCATCTGCAGAGAGCTGAGTTTAAGGAAACATTGTTATATTCGGTAAAACTATATCACAGTGTCTTTGTTCTCAGATTCCGTGATTGTCTATGTAGAAAATCCAAAATGAAAAAGAATCTACTGGAACTAACAAGCAATAACAGCAAGGTTGTGGAACACAAGGGTAGCATAAAAACATCAACTCTTTTCCTAAATGCCAACAATGAGCAAGTGGAATTTGAAATTAAAAATAAAATACAATTTTATCAACATGCCCCCAAACTACTTAGGTAAAATTTTTAAAAATGTATAAGATCTATATAAGGAAAGATATAAAACTATGATGAATCAAATCAAAGAATAACTAAATAATTGGAGAAATATTCCATGTTCATGGATAGGAAGATTCAATATTGTTAAAATGTCAGTTCTTCCCAACTTGATTTATAGTATCAGTGCAATCCTAATCAGTATACCAGCAAGTTATTATACGGACATCCACAAACTGATTCTGCAGTTCATATGGAGTTAAGACACACAGAAGAGCCAACATGAATTTGAAGGAGAAAAACAAAATTGAAGGATTGATGCTATCATACTTCAATAGTTACTATAAAGTAAAAATAATCAGCTCAGTATGGAACTGGCAAAAGAAGAAACAAATAAATCACTGACTCAGTATAGACAGCCTAGAAATACATCCACATAAACTGAGACAATTCTTTGACTATCTTTTGACAGTCTTTTCCACAAATGGTGCTGAAATAACTGGATATCCAATTGCAAAAAAAAAAAAAAAAAAAAAAAAAACAAAAAACCAAAGAACCCAGATATACACCTCATGCTACTGCTAAATCACTTCAGTTGTGTCCGACTCTCTGTGACCCCACAGATGGCAGCCCACCAGGCTCCCCTGTCCCTGGGATTCTCCAGGCAAGAACACTGGAGTGGGTTGCCATTTCCTTCTCCAATGCATGAAAGTGAAAAGTGAAAGTGAAGATGCTCAGTCATATCCGAACCTCAGTAACCCCATGGACTGCAGCCTTCCAGGCTCCTCCATCCATGGGATTTTCCAGCCAAGAGTACTGGAGTGGGGTGCCATTGCCTTCTCTGATATACCGCATAGTCTTTTCAAAATTAAAATTTACTTGAAATGGATCATGGACCTAAACGTAAAATGCAGAATTAGGAGGGTTCAGGATGGGGAACACAGGTATACCTGTGGCGGATTCATTTCGATATTTGGCAAAACTAATACAATATTGTAAAGTTTAAAAATAAAATAAAAAAAATGTAAAAAATAAAAACTCAAAGAAGATAACATAGGAGAACACCAAGGTAATCTTAGGTCTGGTGGTGTCTTTTTAGATACAACATCAATGGCATGATCTATGAAAGGAAGAATGAATAAGCTGGAATTACTTAAAATATTAAAATTAAAAAGAGCTTCATTGTCAAAACGTTGTCAGAAGAATGAGAAGAGAATCTGGAAAGCATACTGGAAAATAATATTTAGAAAGCAACAGTTAACATAGGCCTGTGATCCAAAACATAGAAAGAACTCTTGAAACTCAACAACAAATGAACAACCCAATTATAAAATGGACCAAAGACCACAAGAGACACTTCACCAAAGAAGATACACAGATGGAAAATAAGCATAAGAAAAGATGCTCCTCAACATATGTCATCACGGAAATTGAAATTAAAACAATAATAAGACAACACTACAAAACTATTAGAATGGCCAAAATCAAGAACATTGACAACATCAAATACGGGCAAGGATATGAGTCAATGGGAATTCTCACTGCTAGGAAATGGGAAATACATCGCTGGTAAGAATGAATAATATTATGACCACTCTGGAAGAAAATATGGCAGTTTCATATAAAACTAAATATACTATTACCAAATGCTCTCTGAGATATTTTCCCAAAAGAGTTGACACCTTACATCCACACACACAAAAAAACTATATATTGATATTTACAGCAGTTTTATTCATAATTGCCATAATTTTGAGTCAATTCAGATAGTGATGGACAGGGAAGCCTGGTGTGCTGCAGTCCATGGGGTCGCAGAGAGTCAGACATGACCGAGCGACTGAACTGACAAGATGATATTCAACAGGTGAATGAATAAATTGTTACATTTAGACATTATAATATTTCATTAAAAAGAAGTGAGCTATCAAGCTATAAAAAAGACATTGTTGTTTGCTGTTTAGTTGTTTGGTCATCACCGACTCTTTTGCGACCCTGTGGACCACAGCCCACAAGGCTTCTCTGTCCATGAGATTTGCCAGACAAGAATAATGGAGAGAGTTGCCATTTCCTTCTAAAGGGTATCTTCCTGATTCAGGGATGAAAGCCATGTCTCCAGCATTGTAGGCAGATTCTTTACAACTGAGCCACTGGTGAAGCCCTGAAAAAGACATGCAGGAACCTAAAAGGCATATTACTAAGTGAAAGAAGGCAATCTGAAAAGGCTGCATACTGTATGATTCTAACTATAAGACATTTTGCTAAAGACAGAAAAAAAAAAAAAAAACACGTGGGGAAAACAGATCAGCTGCCTTTAGGAGTGGAGGTAGAAAGCAGAAGGAAGACAGCACAGAAAAAAGTAAAATTACTCTGTACAGTGTTAATCCATGACATTATATATTTGTCCAAACTCACAGAGTATATATTAAGAGAGAACCTTAAAAGAACTATAGGCTTCTGGTGAAAGTGATGTGTCAGCGCAGATTCATCTATTGTAACAGATATACCACTTTGATAAGCGATGCTGAGAATGGGGATGGCTATGGGTGTATGAGGGCAGATTGGATGTGAGAAATTTTCCCTTTCCATTTAACATTTTCCTCTCGATTTTGCTATGAATCTAAAACTTTTCTAGAAAATAAAGTCTTTTAAAAACACATTTTCAACAGGTTTTGATTAATAAGTTAATATTTTTTAAAATACCATAATGACTTGGTAATTCAAATACAAGCAAAGTTATAGCACTTTGTATAGCTCAGCAGGTAAAGAATCTGCCTGCGGTGCAGGAGACACAGGAGATGGAAGTTCGATCCCTGAGTCAAGAAGATTCTTTGGCGAAGGAAATGACAACCCACTCTGGTATTTTTGTCTGGAAAACTCCATGGACAGAGGAGCCTAGCATGCCACAGTCCACAGGATCACAAAGAATGGAGAGGACCGAAAACTAAACACGTATACAAGCAAATAAAATTAAATTATTTCCTCAGATATTATATTCAATTGAAAAGATGTCTAAAAATCTCAAATTAATATCATATTAATTCCTTTCTAGTTCCTACTGATTATCAACAGACAAATTGGGATTAGTAATAATTATACATATAATTACATATACATTTCCTTCTTATATGTTAAGTTGATGCTTTCATATTAATAAAAATATATGAGAGATGAATAAAAGTTTGGAGTATTTAGGCACATAAACATACTGTAATCAGTATTTTAGAGGGATGCTAATATTAACCAAAAATATTTTAAATGAGGCATTCCACTAAACATATTATTAGTCATCTTTAATAAAATCCTGTTTAAAATATTTATTTCCCCAGATGAACAGGATAACTTTTGCATGATTTCCAACAGTACAAAGCCTTGAATTACAAAGTGCTAAATAATGGCAAATGATAATATCAACATTATTCTAAGGAGCACAATATTATAGGAC
Organism: Bubalus kerabau; assembly: GCF_029407905.1. Lineage (NCBI taxonomy): Eukaryota > Metazoa > Chordata > Mammalia > Artiodactyla > Bovidae > Bubalus > Bubalus kerabau. The sequence continues at coordinate 62,067,134 of NC_073625.1, forward strand.
AAAATCCCAAATTTATTTCATGCAAAATTTTGTTTAAAATTTTATTTTATGGGTATTGGTGTATGTACTACATTTAGTCCTACTGAGTAAACAAATCTACTTAAATTAATTTTACATTTTACAGAATCTGAGAAGGGTATATACCAATGTAAATATACTTTCACTAGATTATATTAATTCAGAGAAAATTTTTCTCTATAAATAGTTTTAATTTTCCATAATATCACCCAAAATGGAACTCAAATCTTGCCTCCTTTCTCCATAGAACTCATTCCACTCAAAATTCCCTCACTAAACTCTGTGAAGAGCAATTATTTCATTATGTTTTGCTAGCCAAACATTCATTGTAAATGAAACTAATATAATATTTGTATTAGGAAACAAAATTGGATATAGCCAATTTCAAAAAGCATGTTAAATAAATATTACAACATTAGAAGAAGCTTAGGGATTCTCTGGCACAAACAGAATAAATAATAAAGTGAAAGCTTTGTACAGAATATTTTTTGGTTGTATTTGATATGTTATTGTTTTAGTCGCTAAATCATGTCTGATTCTTTTGTGACTTCATGGACTCCTCTTCAGGCTGACTCTTTTGTGTCTGACTCTTTTGCGACTTCCATCAGGCTCCTCTGTCCACGGGATTTTCAAGGAAGAATAATGGAGTGGATTGCCATTTCCTTCACCATGGTTTCTTCCCGACCTAGGGAATGAACTCCAGTCTCCTTCACTGGCAGGCAGATTCTTTACCAGTGAGCTACCAGGAAAGCCCATGTAGCTGATCCACTGGTGAAAACAGGAGTGAGGTATTTACTTAAGTCCCCTTCCTCTATTTCTTTTCACCAAATCTGAAAATGAATCAACTATGAAGTCCATTCAAGACTTGTGACATCCTAGGACAGCACTCCAGGTTAAATTACTAACCACATCACGGAGTACAGGATTTAGAATGAAGAAAAGTAGAACATAAAATCAAACATGTGTTAAAGCAGAAAAATGTAGACACTATTGTTTAGTTTTCAAATAGATATGTTTTAGAGCAGTTTTAGATTCACAGCCATAGTGGGCAGAAGATAGATATTCCATATATTCTCGACTCCAGTGCATGCAAAAACTCTTCCATTATGGATGCCTGTCACCAGAGTGTTAACATTTGTTATAAATGATGAACCTACATGGACACGTCACTACCATTCAGAGTCCATAGTTGACTTCAGGGTTCACTCTTCCTGTTACACATTCTATGGATTTGAAGAAACATATAATAACATATAATATAATATGTTATTATATGTTATAACATATATAACATATGTCCACCATTACAGTATCACAGATTAGTTTCACTGCCCTAAAATTTCTCTATGATCCACCTACTTACCCCTCCTTCCTTTCTAACCACTGTCAACCACTGATTTTTACTACATTAAATTTTATACCTTTTTCCTTAAAGTCATTTACTTGGAATCATACAGTATGCAGCCTTTTCAGATTGCCTTCTTTCAGTTATGCATGTTAGGATCCTCTATGACTTTCCATGGCCTAACAGTGCCTTTCTTTTAAAAGGTAAATAACAATCCATTGTCTGGATGTGCCGCATTTATCCATGTATTCACTGAAGGATATTTTAGTTGCTTTCAAGTAATAGTAAATGTGAATAAAGCTATTACAGACATGTGTGTGCAGGTTTTTGTGTGGACAAAAATTGTCAACTCTTTTGCTTCCAGTCAACCTAACTGACTACAGATTGTGCAAGTCCAGCCTAGATTAGTGACTGGGGACTTAGACTGGAACATCTACTTAGTCCATCCACAGAACTGTGAGGAATGATAGTTTATGTTCTACCCAAGTAATTATTGGGACAGCTTTTTGTATAACATTATTGTGGAAATTCAGGACTAATGCAAGGAGAAATGATGAATTGTGAAAAAAAGTATTCAGCATTATTTTTATTCTGACTATTATTAAAATTAGGGCTCCAGATTGCACATTCCAGGAAAACTCAGGCTCTATATAGTATGTAGAGTACTTGGGTCTTTTACACAATATGGAACTATGCATCATTCCATGTTATCATTTTACCTGATTATGTTAAATGAATTAACAATAAGTGTATCATGATGCATTAAATTATTCCATTATGCAGGGACAATCACATGACGAAGTTCTTCTGGATAAAATGTTGACTGCGGTTTCTTTTCCTGGACTAAAAGTGTTTGCCAATTCTGGTGTATAATTTCATAGCTTCTAAGCAGTACCAGAATTCCAATAATAATATTAATGGATTTTAGTTCCTTCTAAAACCTAACCTGGCCAAATCCTCACCAGAATGTATTGCTTATTCTTTCTTGATAGCCCATATTCTTACATTTCATAGCTGTTCTTGGAAAAAGGTAGAAATAAGTTTTTCAGATCCAGCTTAATGAATGTCCTTTTCCCTTCCATCTGCTTCTGAAGCCATGTAGATCAGCAGCCCACAGCTGTGGTTTTAGCTTCCTGATTTATCATGTACTCTCATCATGACAAAAGCAGCAGACCCATTGGTGGGTCACTTAAATAGCATGATCTGGCAGGAATTCCTGAAGGCTCAGGCTATATAGAGCCTTTTCCATCATCCATCCAAACACTTCAGTGAGCAAGCTATAATCCATGATAAATCTTTTTTTTTTTTCTCTCTTTACACTGGTTAGAATGGATTCTCTTTTCTTTAACTAAGAGATCTGAACTTAAAAGAAGGATCATAATTGCTTGATATCCTGATCATATCTATATACATATTAATTTCTTAAATATAGAAGACTAAACTATCATAGTTTTACTATTCATAACAAGAGTCCAACTCAGTTATTCAAGATTTAAAATTAATGTGAAATTATGACACACATTTTTTCCCCCTATTATTTGGCATTTATTTGTTGTTCAGTCACCAAGTCATGTTCTACTTGTTACAACTCAATGGACTGCACCATGCCAGGTTTCCTTGTCCTTCACTATCTCCCAGTTTATTCAAACTCACGTCCACTGAGTCCATGATGCCATCCAGCCAACTCATCCTTTGTCAACCCTTCTCCTCCTGCCCTTAATCTTTCCCAGCATCAGGGTCTTTTCTAGTGAGCTGGCTCTCTGCATCAAAGTACTGGCCAAAATATTGGAGCTTCAGCTTTAGCATCAGTCCTTTCAATGAATATTCAGTGTTGATTTCCTTTATGATTGACTGGTTTGATCTCCTTGCAGTCTAAGGTACTCTCATAGAGCAATACCAATTTTATCCAATCTCTCCTCAATATTAATTAATATATTCAGAATATTATAGCACTTCCTTATAGATAAAATTTAAAGAATAATCCTTAATAAATAGCTGAAAGACAAAAAAAGAGGAAAAGAGGAAAAAAAGAAGAATCTGTGATGCTCTTTTCATTCCTCGGTTAGCTATTGAAATTAACATTGTCAGAGTGTAATCATTCTTTTCTGAAAAGAAACTTCCATATTTGAAATAAATTTCTGAAATATTAAACATAATATTACAATGATCATATGAAATATTAATGAGCTATAGAAAAATTCAACAGATATATAAAGATATAAGCTCAGTAAATTCTTGAACAATACACAAATAAAGATCAATTTTTACACTTTCATGGCTTTTAAAAATGCCATTATGTTTTCTTTCCATGTTGGATCAAGCTGGACTTGTTCCCCATCCTGTAGAATTTAGTTTCTTTTTATTACAGGGGGTCTCAATAAGGAGCCTCCATTGCTTGCAAATACATGCACTTACCTGCCATGTGGTCTCATCTCATGCTTCCAACACCATCTTTACATCAAGTCCTAGGAAGATACACACACACACACACACACACACACACACACACACACACTGCATATTCTATCCCAAATTAATATTATTTTTTGCTTCACTGAAAATCTTTGAAGTTTAATCAGTATATAATGACTGCCAACATTCAAGTGACATCATTTTCCTTCACAACTTCTCATTTTAAATAAAATTCTGGGAATTCCTGAATATATGTGTCATTATTCTTGCAAATCATTGATAAAGTTGTTAATACAACAAAATATCTGTGCTGTGCTAAGTTGCTTCAGTTGAACTGACACTTCTCAACCCCATGGACTGTAGCCCACCAGGCTCCTCTGTTCATGGGGATTCTCCAGGAAAGAATACTGGAGTGGGTCCCATGCCCTTCTTCAGGGGATTTTCCCAGGCTAGGGATCAAACCTGTGTCTCTCACATCTCCTGCCTTGGCAGACAGGTTCTTTACCACTAGCACCACCTGGGAAGCCCAACAAAATATCTATATTTAGAATATGCATTATTATCCCACCTCATAGAATAATGAAGAAGGAAATGGAAATGGCAACCCACTCCAGTGTTCTTGCCTGGAGAATCCCAGGGACGGAGGAGCCTGGTGGGCTGCCGTCTATGGGATCACACACAGTCATACATGACTGAAGTGACTTAGCAGCAGTAGCAGCAAGAATGTATCTTCCATTCTCTATAACCCACAAGGAACAAATATAGGAGGGAAAATGTAACTAAACAAGGCAGCATATTAAAACAATTATCAAAACAATGATGGAGCTTCACTATAATCATCACTACCAACTGGGCAACAAATCAAACACTGAGGTACCATAATAGAGAAAAATCAGTGCTTAGGGACCAGGGCAGGTTACAGTCACAATGGGATTTTGAAAAATTATAAGTAAAAAGACTGTTTTTGAACACAAACAATACAGTTTCTTTTAATAACCAGCTAAATATTAATGTTTTAAGATTCAAAACTTTCAATAAAATAAATACAAACATTATAATTTATATACCCATAAACCACACTTGGAACTATTTTTCCTAAAAGTTTAGATGTAGTGTTAATAATATGTCTCTAGGGAATGTTTTTTTCTTTTGTTCACAGATAGTATTACCAAAGAAAAACCTGAGTTCACAAACAAATCTTTAGGCTTTCAAGAAACTTGCATTATTTTTTATATTAGCTTATTAAATAGGACAATAAAATAAAACAGTTACTTTAAAACACATCTGATTAGTTTTTGTGCATTTTTATAATCTATGAATGATATTAGCAATAACAAAAATATATTAGCTGCAGAGCAATTATTACTTAATATGCAACTTAAGGCCACGGAACAATACCACAGTTCTTTTCAAATCAAATACCTAACAGAATAGCAGAACCCTTCATTAAAACACTAATTTCTTCTTATTGATGGGGACACAAAATAGCTGTATAACTATCATAACTGCCAGAAATCTGAGCTTATAGCCAGCTAATTTAAGAAACAAGATATGAAATTAGTACCCTGGGGCTGAAAACAAGCACTTAGAATTGAGATGTGACATTAATTAAAGTAAGGAAAGAACTATAATATTACTGTGAAGTAATCATTATGCTAAGGAGGACATATAAAAAGAATTAAAACTGAAGGATAATGCCCAATTATCTTGCTCTGAATGAAGTTCAAATGCAGTATCATAATCTTCCAAATGAAAAATTACAGCAGAACTTTTGAAAAGTAATCCACAGTATGCTCAAAATGAAACAAAATGAAAAACAAGAAAACAAACACAGAAATCATAAAATGAAACAATAATAAAATGAAATAAAGTTAGATGAGAATGACTAGAGGTAACCTAACATTAGTAGTCACTAGTCCAAAAACTTAGTACTTCATAATAAATACTATTATTTCTTGCCAATATGGACTTAGAGAAGCATTGAGGAGGGGTACTTATCTTTTTATTTTAGAAATTAGGGAGCGTGATAAGAGTGAACATGAACTTCTCAAACAGCCTAAATCCACTGGTGCAAAAGGGATTGTTTGTTGGAGGTACAGAGGGAGAAGGGGATATGAACTAGTGAAAATGCTGGGAAAGAAAAAAGAAGGATGAGATGGGGGAAGAAAAATATGGAAGAAGACAGAAGGAGGAAATGAATAAAATAAAGAATGGATGGGGGAAGAAAAGAAAGGAAAAAACAAACAAACAAACCAAAAGCCTTTGTTTCAGCCTTTGCACTAATTAGCATGGCTGCTGAGCAGTGCAGATGCACACAGTATGGAATAGGGCATGTCTTCCCTTGCTGAATTTGTTCCACCTACAATGTCTCTCAACTCTTGCTCTTAGCTTGTCTGAATTGGCTAAGTCTTCAAGATTCAGTTCAAATCACTCAACTTGCAGGAAGATAGGATAACCTCTCCCATTCCTGGACTATTCAGGCATTTGTTCTTCAACTTATTGTGAGACTGAATCATATGGTGCCTCCTTTATGTCTGGGTGGTTGTTTGTAACAAATAATGAGGACTTGAACTCAATTTCTGTTGATGAAGCAATTCATTTACCCAGTCAAAGACACTGAGCAAGTAAAAGGAAAGTGATGGTACTTCATTTTGAAGAGCATCCAAAAATATCAAAGAGCATCATCACAAGAACTTTATTATTTGTTGCTGAAAGTTTTGGTAGGCACTTTAACAGGTAAGCACTTTAACAAAGGAAAACTGACAATTTTTTTTCCCAATTTTAGCATTTCTGAGAGATTTTTTTTCCATTTAGATTTGAAAAGTTATTCCTAAAAACTCTGCAGTTATTTCTAGTTCTATCAGTAAAATAAAAGTCATGAATACCATACAACTTAATTTCATTCATCTATTTATTAGATCAGTCATTAAACAGAATTGGGATACATTTTTGTATGTGCCTTACATTGAATCGTGTCCTTATTTTAACTGTCAATTAAATAGAACACAGGCTTTCTCTTCTTAGAACTTAAAATCAAGTGAAGAAAACTGCCATTAATCAAGGAAACACACACACTTAAATGTGAATTCACAAACTGAGTACTTGCAAAATGTACTCATAAAGTATGATATCTTTTGAAGTTTAAGCACCAGTTCCACTGATCCTCAATGAGTCTTCACAGATTAAAGCAAATGATGATAGAACACAGTTTATACAACTAATAGTGTGGGTGGCTGTTTAAAGACTATGGCCTTGCAATTGTAATTTATTTATCTGATTCATTTATTTCTCAAGTATGTGTTCAGTTCAGTTCAGTCCCTCAGTCGTGTCCAACTCTTTGCGACTCCATGGACTGCAGCAGGCCAGGCCATCCTGTCCATCATCAACTCCCAGAGTTTACACAAACTTATGTGCCTGGCGTGCTGCGATTCATGGGGTCGCAAAGAGTCGGACATGACTGAGCGACTGATCTGATCTGATCTGATGTGTTGTCAGTCAATGAACAATTATTTCTTGAGCACTCAATAGGCTAAATGGGCCAAACAGTTACTAAAGATAGTTAAAACAAACAAACAAAAACTGACAGAGATTTAAACAAAATGTATGAAGTGAAGTGAAATGAAGTTGCTCAGTTGTGTCTGACTCTTTGCGATCCCATGGACTGTAGCCTACCAGGCTCCTCTGTCCATGGAATTCTCCAGGCAAGAATACTGGAGTGGGTTGCCATTTCCTACTCCAAAAATAAAAGGCATCAAAACAACAATTACCTAATTGATGCTTAAGTGATAGGAGGAGGGCATGGCAACCCACTCCAGTATTCTTGCCTGGAGAATCCCCCTAGACAGAGAAGCCTGGTGGGCTATGGTCTCCTGCTGCTAAGTCACTTCAGTCGTGTCCAACTCTGTGTGACCCCATGGACGGCAGCCCACCAGGCTCCTCTGTCCCTGGGATTCTCCAGGAAAGAACACTGAACTTGGTTGCCATTTCCTTCTCCAATGCATCCACATATGCTAAGTCGCTTCAGTTGTGTCCAACTGTGTGACCCCACAGACGACAGCCACCAGGCTCCTCCATCCACAGGATTCTTCAGGCAAGAATACTGCAGTGGGTTGCCATTTCCTTATCCAGGGCTATGGTCCATGGAGTTGCAAAGAACTGGATATGAAAGAGCGACCAAGCACAGCACACATTCAGGAAAATAATGTGTAATTGTTGAGAAGGAGGTTTTTAGAACCATGATTATCAAAATAATGAGAAATTAAAGCCTAATATGGGAGTATATTATAGTGATCTGGGAAAGGTCATGTCAGGGAAGATTTTCTTAAAAGACTCTGTAACCAGGAAAAGAATCATTTATTCAAGAACATTACATGAACCTACCCAAGGAGCTGGTAACAGATCTTAGTCCATAGGGCTGCAAAGTTGGACACAACTTAGCAATTGAAAAACAATATGTGAGAATAGCAGTTGTAACCACTAACCTGGCCATTAGAACAAGAACGGATCTAATATTCTCACTTCTAAGACAAATGTAGTTAAGAATTAAATACAGAGAGGAATTGGAAATAGAGTTAAAGTTTTTAATATTTTAATTTAACTTAACCAAGCCCTATGGAATCTGTATCCTGAGTATTTTATGGTGAGCAAACAATAAAGATGCTAAACAGTGACTGGGCATGCAGGGGCAGACACTGAAGAGCAGTGCCGTAAGGATAGCATAGAATTTGCCACACGATGTCTTTTTTACCTGCCATTAACTAGCAGGTATTCCCAAGCAATATCTGCTTACTGCATAGGTCGCTTACAGCAGCAGTTTAAGGGGCTCTGAAGGGCTGGAGAAACCATGCATTCAGAAGGCCTGTGTGCAGTTGATTACCAGACCAGTGACATGTCTTATGAAGGTAGTCAGGAGACAGATCTGTAGGTTTGCTTCTCCACATTCTGATAACCATGAGTTAATGGGAACAAGGTTTAGGGGGCCTTAGTATGCTAATGGGCTTCCGAGGTGGCTCAGTAGGTAAAGAAACTGCCTACAATGAGGGAGACCAGAGATATGCGTTAGATTCCTGGGTTGGGAAGAACCCCTGGAGGAGGGCTGGCAACCCACTCCAGTATTCTTGCCTGGAGAATCCCATGGACAGAGAAGCCTGGCGGGCTACGGTCCATCGGGTGCAAAGAATTGGACATGACTGAGCGACTGAGCACAGCACTAAGCACATTCCCAAGCAAATGTAAAATTGACCGGGAGGAGTCATTATTCCAGACTTCTATCTTTTTTTTCATATTTTTCCTGCAGGAAAATTTTGTCTTCAAATAAAATCAATAGAATGAGTAAAGAAGGTTATTAGGGAAAAAGAAAAAAGACAGAGGTGCTCTGTTTGAAGGTGAGGAAATCCTGAGAAACCCTCTGTGCTTTTTGTCCTGCTCTTCACTGTCCCACTCTCCCTATCCCCCCAAAAGTCATTGCTCAGAGGTTCACTGGGACAGCTCCTGATTAAACACGCTTCAATTCTCTTAGCGTCACTGAGATGCTAAGCCACATCTTGTGCCACCCTCGTTAGATTTAAGAGTCAGCCTTCGGCACAGCTGACACCTCCACTGCTGTTACTAACCTGTTCCTACAACAGAGCATTAACACCGACCCGTGTAAACTAAAGGTTATATCCCAAGAGATCCATTAGCACATGACTACATTTGTACTCCCAAACAACTTTAGAAACAATCATGTAAAACCAACTACATTTACAAATGATATTTTTAAACATGCAATATAGAACAAATGATATATTGCTTATCAAAGCCAACATTCTGTTTAAAGAATTGAGGTTTTACACAGGATAAAGGTCTTTTAAAGATAATATCAGAAGAAGAATAAGGGATCAGATGTTAGATGTTGCTTGCAAGTTTGTATATGCCTGGAGATTCTCAAGGGAAACTTGCACGCACTTCTCTCAAAATTTGAGCAGAGAATCAGGATCTTAGGGAATTAGGTGTAAGCTGAAAGGTATATATAAAGGATAAATATTATGGGATTATACTGTGGACCTATTTATTATAGTTTATAAATTATCATAAACTGGAGGTGTTTGGTTCATAGGTACTCACAGACTATCCAGTTAGAATATATTATGGAAACATAGACTTTAAAAGGGAGAAAAGTGAGGGATGAAAAAAAAACAGCAAAATTAGCTAACTTACATAAGTGATTATAACTCAATAGTAAAGTCAGAGAATGAGGTGGTACCTTTATACTGTTTCAAGTCTAAAATAAAGCAAGTAGTATAAAGTTGATGTCATATAATTTGAAGTGAAGTCTAATAATATTATTATTCACAGAAAAAAAAAAACAAAACTAGTATTTGAATTGACTTTCCAGAAGGTCAATCAAAGCAAAAGAAGCATTAATTTAAGACTCAAAATCAGAGATAAATAATTGGACGAAAATTCCACATCATATTCATAATGCAGTCTAATTCTCACTGTTTGGGATAAATTGATTAAAAGCACACATTATATAAATTACAACAAATACTGTCAATAGTAACTGTCAGTAGTTCCCCTGAAGTGACAAAACACTTTATTTTTGGGGTGGGGGAACAGGAAGTCTGCTAAATACTCAAATATGAATAGCAAAAATTTATCAGTTATTTTCCAAGTAAGAATAATATTCCTATTACAAACAAAAATAGAAAAGCTAGTTTAGTTCACAAGCTACCTTTGTAGCTCACAAGCAAGCTACCCTTGATTCTTCCTCAAGATAATTATTCTATCTTTGTCTGCAGCAGAAATCATTTGTACACATTATAGTTTCAAGTTTGTCACACCGAATATCAAAAATGTATAGTCAAGTGTTGAAATGCAAAACTATACTGTATTTTACTGCTTCTTAAAAAACATTTCTAAATTAAAATTGCCTTTCTTCTCCTTGAGATTGTACAATAGTGAAGAATCAAGTGACCACAAGAACAATTTCACATCATTGTTTGATTCCTGCTTAGGGGGCCAGTTTTGCCCACCTCTAATTTGCACCACTAGTGAAAAGATCAATACACTGAAAAAGTCCAATTACCGTCTTAGTGTTATTATGAATACAGCTTCTCTAACTCACACATACCCTGAAAGTTTTAGGCCATGGATCTAGAGTATTTCCTCAATATGACAACCACTGGATAGGTTTTCAATTTTAAAAGCTCCAATGCTGCTAAGATGCTTCAATCGTGTCTGACTCTGTGCGACCCCATAGACGGCAGCCCACCAGGCTCTCTTGTCCCTGGGATTCTCCAGGCAAGAACACTGGAGTGGGTTGCCATTTCCTTCTCCAATGCATGAAAGTGAAAAGTGAAAGTGAAGTCGCTCAGTCGTGTCCGACTCTAGCGACCCCATGTACTGCACCCACCAGGCTCCTCCGTCCATGGGATTTTCCAGGCAAGAGTACTGGAGCAGGGTGCCATTACCTTCTCCGAAAAGCTCCAATATCTTATACTAACTCAGATCAAAGAAGTTTTGTGGAAGAATAGTCATGTGCAGGAAAATAATGTGTTCTAGGTTCAGGATCATGTATAGGAAAGCAACAGAATGCACTGTATTCTTTATAATCCTATGAAGTCAGTTCTAAGCGTAAGTAGCTTAAGGAGGTCTCAAAATATATATTTTATTAATACCTGTTATTGACTCTAGAGTATAAAGATGAATCCGGGGCGACGTGTTCCATCTTTATGTCCAACCTCCTATCATAATCTGCTTTGGGCATTCTTTATGGTCAGCGCTATTCTTTAAGCTTGACCACTTGCTTGCAGGTGATAAGGCCTGATAGTGACAGACCGATACAGCTATCTCTTCACACATCTCTTAATGCAGTTTCTCAGGACCCATATCATCTGGCAATCAGTGTCACAAAATAACTGCCAGAGAGACGTGCCTGCAGCCTTTGAAGTATGAGAAGGAACTGAGACATTTCCATTCACTTTGAGGTGTACTTAAGGTACATCCCAGCTGCCTGTTATGGTTCAATTTTATTTCATATAGGAAATCAACACTATCGACAGAAGTTGTAATAGAAACAGGTAAGAGAAAAAACGAGAAGGACGGGTCAGGCCTTCAGAAAAATAGTCACTTTTTTCAAGCTGCCTCTTTATTCTCCATAGGCAAATATATATATGTGTGTATATATATATATATATTTTGTTTTGTTTTGTTTTCTGTTTTTCTAAATACAAAATCCAGAATTTAGGACAGAATATAAGGGGAGAAAAAGCAAAATATATTTTAGGTAAGAAAGAGGAAAACAGATATAGTACGGCAAAAATAATGGCAATGTAAAAATATAACACAATGACTCATTATATAATGTGTCTTTAAAAAGGGCAAAAAACTTCAAATGTTAAAAATAGTGAATTTTGTTTTAACACAGAATGTAAAAAGAAAATTAAATTGTTGTGTGACATGGAATTACATTAAATAAAGTGATAATGGAATGTCTATACTATATTAAAGTTGTTCAGCTATTTAAGATATTAATAAAACAGGTTTTAAACAACTATTGTGTGATTCATTAAATTAATGGTTCAGTAATTCACACAATAAACATTAATCTACTAAGCCAGAAGACATCTATCACACTTTATGTCCAATGATTACAGACCTCAGTTTTTGCTTTAGAAAAAGCACAAGCCAATGAGAGAACAGAGAATCCCCTTAGTCCACTTGAGCTCTGAGTATTGAATTCTCCATGCCTTCCTCACTTTCCTCAAACCTCAAACAGTCCTTCTCACCTCCTTACAATCGTCTGATGAATGGGCCTCTAAAGTTGCAAAAAGAAATAGTAAAGTCAGAAGACAACTTTTGCCTTCACCATCCATCCAATCTATCAGGTATCTGGTTTCTGCAGCCACCTACTTTGGCTCTCTCCTTGCTCCACCTCTGTATCTGATCCACCATGACCTGTACTATAATCCACAATTGCTCCCCCCTTGAATCACTTTACTTCTGGAGCAATCCTCTCTTGCTTCTTCATTTCAGTCTTCACTGCTCTTGTGAAAAGATTCTCATCTTCCAGACCTCCACATGCTGGAATGTCCTGAGACTTAGCCTGGGATCTCTTCTGCCGTTCATTTTCCCTCTCACATCCAAACCCACAGCATTAAATAAGGTCTCTGTGTTTTTAATTTTTAATGTACAATTCTAGTCCAAATCTCACTATTGAAATAAGGATTTATATTTTAAAAGAGCAGTACTGTATGAACCATAAAATAAAATATAATAATCGACACTTGCAGAAACATAAAATTTGTTATTCCCAGGTGGCTCAGTGATAATGAATCTACCTGCCAATGCAGGAGCCTTGTGTTCAATCTTTAGGTCAGGAAGATCCTGGAGAAGGAAATAGCAACCTGCTCCAGTATTCTTGCCTGGAAAACTCCACGGACAGGGGAGTCTGGTAGGCTGTAGTTCATGGAATCACAAGAGTCAGCCACGACTGAGCCATTAAACAACACCAATTTTCTTTCTCAGATCAAAGCAAGCATATTCTGTTTTGTTTTGTTTTGTTTTTTTTTGTGGAGACTAATCCTTTCCTTGAAACTGTAGTTTATGAAGAATTAACTTTGTTGCCTTTTAAACAAAGCACACAATTTTTTCCTGAAATAATATTTGCATTGGATTTCCTCTTTGTATAGTACTTAGATATATCCCTTTATTCAACTGTTGTTATTAAACACACACTATACCTGAGCACTTTTTTCCTAAATTTCTGATACTCTAATCAGTTCTGTGATTACTGCAGTATGTACTCAAAGAACTGAGGCTACTAGTTTAAGGTATTACATTTGCTCCACCCATAAATATTGAGTCAGTATTCAGTCACATATTCTTTTCCCCCATCTCAAGAACAGGGTTTGATAATACTTTGTTGTAGAAAAGATGCCATCTCCACATAAATGTTTCAATAAAATCTTAGAATATAATATTTTCCAAAAATAATTCACAGAAGATATTCCCCAGTACTTTTATAAAAAGTCTAGATTTATAATAATTTGGTGTTTTAATACCATAATTTATAAAACATGTTGGGAAATATTTTTTTCATTACATTCTTGAATCTGAAGAATGACTGTATGTGTGTGATACTTCATGCTTAATATGAATTTTAGACAAGAAATACACACTCTATTTCTCTTTTGCCTATCCTGACTGGTACTCTGTGTTTAAGGCAACTCTCTTTGAATTTTAAGTGAGATTCTATATGCCAAATATTGTGTTAAGTGCTGGGGAATAAGGAGATGAATTTCTGTCCTCAGAAAGTTAATAAAAATGGAAAACAAAATAATACTAGGATTGAATCAATGGGATTGACTATGCATTAATCTGAAAGTTCAAGCTTAATGAGTAAGCTTTCAGATGTTCAACAAGTTGTTAAAATCTTACAGTCATGTAAAAAATGAGATGAAAGAAATAATTCAGTGGAAGGAGTATTTTCACTAAATTTTAACAATCACTTTATTTCAACAAACACTAAAATAAAATAATAAGAAAGAGAATGTTAGTGATTAAAAATAGACTTACTGTAATTTGTCTCTATTCAGGAAAAAAAGTTCACTTTCACCTTGTGAAACGTAACTCATTAATTTGGAAAATATTTATATTAAAATATTATATATATATATATATATAGGCTTCCCAGGTGGTGCTAGTGGTAAAGAACCTGCCTGCCAATGGTAAAGAACTTAAGAGAAGCTGGTTCGATTCCTGGGCCAGGAAGGTCCCATGGAAGAGGGCATGGCAACCCACTCCAGTATCCTTGCCTGGAGAGTCCCACGGACAGAGGAGCCTGCTGGGCTACAGTCCATGGGGTCTCAAAGAGTCAGACACAACTGAAGCAATTTAACACACACACACACACACACAATGACACATTTCAAATATTTGAATCGCCTTTTTCAAGAGTTTCCAATAAGAGCAGAACCATATTTAATTGGCCATTCAAATGATTAATCTTAAACAGTAGAATGGTATCTTACTCATACCATGCCTATCATTAGAAAGTAATTTAAAAGCTAGATGTTTTCTTTCCAATTAAATCTAATTATATATTTCAGAAATTGCAAAAAGCATTCTTATCTTTTTATAGTAGCAGTGAGCCTAGCAACTAAAGAGTCTTTACATATATGGCATGTTACTTTCATACTTATTTAGTCGCCAGAAACAGATACTAAAAATAAAACTAGAAACTATAACCATAGTCAAAGACATTATTTTATTTATTATTTCTTAAATTTAATATTTTATGTGCTAGATAGTCCTCCATATCCAACTGAAAATAAGGAGAAGTTTCAAGAGCTATGTAGAGAATTTTAGATCCAGGCAGAAATGTCCTTATTCCAAATTCTATGCTATCTTCACAACAAATTAGAAATTAGAAAATCCATCTACTGTGTGACTTTCAAATGTTGGCCCACTTATATAACTTAATAATTCAATTCACCTTAAAATCCACCTTTTTTATAGAGTTCTTATCTCCACTTGATAAAAAAAAAAAGCTACCGCACTTAATTTCATAGCTAGAGATTTTCAATTAGCATACTCATTTTTGACAACCATTTGGATAGTAGTTTGACGGCTTCAGTATAGCTTCAAAATTAAAAGTGCCATTGATGGCCAAATGTATTCTAGATTGCTGTTTTTCAAGTTTTACAAGAGAAATTAAACTGTGAAAGTAATTCAGTTGTCTAAAAACATGCCCTGACCTTGCAGAATTCCTGAGTAAGACTTAAAGCCTGCACACAGTACATTTTAATAAATGTTCTTTGAAAAAAAAAATTTATGAGCCAGATTACATTTTAAAAATATGTGATTCTGAATCAATTAAACAATTTGACTTTTCAAACATAAGGGCATTATTTTGTGAGATAATATTAAAAAATGAACAAAATAAGTAAACAGGATTGAAATAAACTACATAATTATTCATAGACTGCAGATGCTTTACTTAGTGAACATGTATTTCCAATCACCATGTGCAATGTAGGTGTTCTAAGGCCCTATGTGTTGGGAACACTGAAATGTTTGTTAAAATACAAACAAGCAATAGAACAATACTAGGTAATACCTAAGTCGTATGTTATGAATAAGATTCTTAAGAAACCAGATTAAGTAAAATAAACAGAATTTTTACTACAACATATATATTTAAATCCTAGGAATTTACCAAGGTTGATGCAAAGTCAGTTCATACCATATCCACTAGGTAGTGCTAAAGAGAGAAGACTCAAAATATCAATTATGAACGCACTTAATTAAGTTTGCATTTCTGCTGAGCATTTTCTCTAAACTGCCATATATCCACAATCACCTCTGTAAACTCCTTAAGACTATAGTCCTGCCTTAAATGCTTATGTGAAGCAAATACAATGTATTTGGACTCTGATAAAGTTATTTTTACACTGAATAAACAAATCCAAGTTCTACTCAAAATGGAAACTAAATAGAAAACACAGCAACTGAGGGGTTATTATGTTGGGGAACATAGGACTCTCAGGGCTGAGAACCTGGGCTGGAAAGCCCCTTTTCAAACATAATGTGGTTATGGTGCATTAGTTGCTAAGTTGGATTCTTGCGAACCCATGGACTGTAGCCCACCAGGCTCCTCTGACCAAAAATACTGGAGTGGGTTATCATTTCCTTTTCTAGAGGATCTTCCCAACCCAGGGATCAAACCCATGTCTCCTGTATTGCAGGTGGAATCTTTACTGCTGAGCCACCAGGCAGGCCCTAAGACACCATGTTTTGTCCCTAGTCAACAGTGAAATCAAAAGGGACATGATGTTACCTCATTGTGGGTTCTGTATTTTTCTGCTCCACTACAGACTAGATTTTAATGCTGGATAAATCATTCAACCTTTCTGAGCCTCAGCTGTCTTATTTTTCAAGTGGAAAGGATTGATCAAAGCTACCCCACATTATGGTAAGTGTAACATGAGACACTGCATGTGAATGAAGCCAAATAAGACAAATAAATACAAAAGTAAGACACTTTATATGGCTGTTATTGCTAGATATTTTAAGACCTCCAGCAACCTCTAAATGAGATAGATTACTATAAAATAAATATGAAAAGTAGAAGTGCCTTACTGATTTTAGATTTTACCCTTAGCCACTTTTTAAAGCGAAAATGATAAAGCAATATTCCAATGAACATGATTTTATTATTACTACTTCAGAACTTGAATAAACTAAGATTTACTGTGAGAATAATTTTTGTAAAATAGTTTTTAATCCAACCAAATTGTTTTGCAAAGATTGACTCAGAACAAAAACATCATTTTAGCAATTGCTATGGAACATTTGTGAATAGCCCATGATTTATTTGAAAACTAGAGAATTTGATATTTAAATCTGTAGTGGGTATTTATCTTTTTCTCTTTTTTTCCTTTTTTATTACATGTCCTGGTATCTTATTTTCTCCTCAGTGATAAATCCTGTTTTAATTGTTTCTTGTTATTCTTACAATATTTTTTTTCTACTCTAATTAAAAACAATAAAAGGAAAATTTTCTAACAGAATCAAAATTAAACACAAATAGAGTACTAAGTTTCCAAAAGTATCACTATAAATAAAATACTTGGAGGAAATGACTAGTGTGATAGAGCTACTTCATAGTTATTTGTTATAATAGAAAATTATAACATAGGCAGTATTTTTTTTTTTTTTTTGGCCATGCCAAGGTATGTGGGATGGCAGTTCCCCAACTAGGGATTGAACCTGCAACCCCTACTATAGAAGTGCAAAGTCTTAACCACCGGGATGCCAAGGAAGTCTAAATAAAGGTAATATTTTAAAACACTATTCTCCTCAGTTAGCTTTTTTTTTTCACTTTTTACATTTCTGTGAATTATTATGGATTATTTTTAATTGCAAAAATAACATATCAGATCAAAGGCACAATCCATAAAGGAAAAAAGTGATAAACTGGACTTTATTAAGATTAAAATTTCTGTTCTGCCAAAGGCATTGTGAAAAGAGTAAGAAGAAAAGCCACAGACTTGGAGAAAAATTTGCAAAAGACTCATCTGATAAAAGACTGTCATCCAAACTCTACAAAGAAATCCTATAAGCGAACAATAAGTAAATGAATAACCCAACTAAAATATAGGGCAAACACCTTAAGGAATACTTCACCAAAGAAGATACACAGATAGAAAATAAACATATGAGAATTTCTATACTTCCTAGGACACCAGGAAAATGTAAATGTTCAGTGCTGTCTCTTTGCAAACCCAGTACTGTAGCCTGCCCAGGTTCCTCTGTCCATGGGATTTTCCAGACAAGAATACTGGAGTGGGTTCCCATTTCTTCTTCCAGGGCATCTTCCTGATCCAGGAATCGAACCCATGTCTCCTGTGTCTCCTGCACTGGCAGGCAGATTCTTTACTACTGAGCCACCTGGGAAGCCCATACACCTGTTAGAATGGTCAAAATCCAGAACACTGACAATATCAATGCTGGAGAGAATGAATAAGAAGTGACAGGGACATACATCACTGTCTGTGGCAATACAAAAGGGAATAGCCACCTTGGAAGACATTTGGGGCTCTTTTAAAGAACTAAACTCATTGGAAAAGATGCTGATGCTGGGAGGGATTGGGGGCAGGAGGAGAAGGGGACGACAGAGGATGAGATGGCTGGATGGCATCACCGACTTGATGGACGTGAGTTTAAGTGAACTCCAGGAGATGGCGATGGACAGGGAGGCCTGGCGTGCTGCAGGGGTCGCAAAGAGTTGTACACGACTGAGTGACTGAACTGAACTGAAAACTAAACCTACTCTTACAATTTGGTCCAGCAATTAAATGTCTTGGTATTCATACAAAAGAGTTAACAACTTATGTCCACACAAAAAGCTAAACAGGAATATTTATAGCAGCTTTACTTACAACTGCCAAAACTTGTCCTTCAGCTGATGAATGGATGAACTGTGGTAAATCCAGCAAATAGAGTATTTTTCAGTGATAAAAAGAAGTGAGCTACGAAGTCATGAAAAATCAGAGAGGAAACTTCAATGCATATTATTAAGTGAGAGAAGGCAAGCTGAAAAGGCTACATACTGTATGATCCCAAGTATATGACAATTCTGGAGAAGGCAACACTACGGAGACAGTAAAAATGTCAGTGGTTGCCAATGGTTAGTGACGGGGGAGGAATAAGGAGGCAGAGCACAGATGATCTTCAGAGCAGTGGAAATACTCTGCATGATAATATAATGATGGGTATGACAAGGATTAATAGGGTAGTTACACACGTTATACAGGTAGTTGCACAAGTCCCAGTAAGCGCTTATAGATAGAAAGGGGAAGCTAGGGAACTATGGGAGACCACTGTAAGTTAATGATCACTCAAGAAATATTGCGGAACGAAGCAAGCTTGCTTAATTGTAAAGCACAAGATATGTCCTAGGTCATTAAGTGAAAGAAAAATGCTACCACTCTTCTGTTGATTTGCATAAAATAAGCTTTATGACAGTCCTAGTTTGACCGCACAGGGTCAGATACTCTCTTGTCTGATAAGAAGGAGGAGCTAGTGATGTAAGTCCGACATCTACTCAAAGAATGAAGATGAAGGTGGTCTTTTCACCCTACCCCACTTGCCTTTGATTATAAAATTGTAGCCCCCACTTAATCCTCAGGGCAGAATCCCCTTGCCTACTCACCTGTATCTCTCCCAGCATCCAATATTAATAAATCTACTTCTTGACACTCACTTTGCTTTTTACTGAATTCTTTCTGTGCTAAGACACAAAGAACCCAAGCCTCAGTAAGTCCAGACACCAGGTGAGTGATTCTAAAGAAAAGACAGTGGGTTCAAGTCCTCACCTGAGTTTCGACTGGATTTGAGTCCTGGCACGTGGATCAAGTCCCAGTTGGAGGTGCATGGTTTCAGATCAAATCAGATCAGATGAGTCGCTCAGTCGTGTCTGACTCTTTGCGACCCCATGAATCGCAGCACGCCAGGCCTCCCTGTCCATCACCAACTCCCGGAGTTCACTGAGACTCACGTCCATCAAGTCAGTGATGCCATCCAGCCATCTCATCCTCTGTCGTCCCCCAGATAGATGCCATTAAATACTTTTCCAAACCCATAGAAGGTACAACACCAAAAGGGAATCCCTTAAGTAATCTACCAATTTTGGGTGATAATGACCTGTCTGTACAATAGGTTCATGAACTGTAACAAGGGTACTGTTCTGATGAGGGGTGTTGATAAAGAAGGAGGGCATGTGTTTATGGGGACCAGGGATACTGTATGTGGGAAATCTCAGCACCTTCTGCCAATTTTGCTGTGAACCTAAAACTTCTCTTAAAAAAAAAAAACGTCTGTTTGAGAAACATCTCAAATAATATACTGGCAAAAGCACCTTTTAACAGAGAAAAATCTAAAGACGGTAAAAAATCATCTCCAAATCTACTATTCAAACTATTCATAATTGCTAAACATTCTTCCAAACAGTTCTATCTCCTCCTCCTCTCTCTCTCTTTTTTTCTCTCTTCACTATCTCTCGAAAACACACACACACACTCATGTGAATATGGTATGGGTGTACAGTTTTACATACATGGATTCATGATAACATACCATGTTGATATGCTTATTTTATCATAAGCATGATTCACTAGATATAACATGAAGATCCTATCAATTTCCCACTAATATAAATAGCCTCAAAATGAACAATGACTATTTATTAATATTTCAAATATCTATTTAAGGTAAATTCCTAGAAGTTGAGTCCCTGGAACAAAATATATGTACGTCACAGACTAGTATCAGAGAGTTGATGTCAATTTACACTCACATCTATAATATATGAGCGTGAATAGTTTTCGAGTCTTGTGAGTGAAGAATTGTCTTGGTGTGCTTAAATCTGCAAGGTAACAAATGTCGTTATTGCTGAATTTTGCCAATAATAATAAGATGGAGCATCTTTTTGATGAACTTTTGTCATTTGTTTAATTCATTAATTACTTGCCTTTTATATGTCTCATTGATTTTATGCATTTATGTAAATTGAACATCACCATCTTTAGCATTCCTTGCCAGTTCTATCTCTATTTATAGCCCAGACAGTTCTACTTGTATCTGTCTTTTCTGTTCTACCCTAATCAATGTCTCAGGAACATCAGGATTACTACTATTAACTCAATAGCCTGAGTAATTCTTCTAACCCTCCAACTACTATGTCCTATGGAGTGAATAAATTTTTATTTATATCCAAGTCAAATCATGTATCAGTTCAATTCAGTTCAGTCGCTCAGATGTTCAAGCTGGTTTTAGAAAAGGCAGAGGAACCAGAGATCAAATTGCCAACATCCCCTGGATCATCAAAAAAGCAAGAGAGTTCCAGAAAAACATCTATTTCTGCTTTATTGACTATGCCAAAGCCTTTGACTGTGTGGATCACAATCAACTGTGGAAAATTCTGAAAGAGATGGGAATACCAGACCACCTGACCTGCCTCTTGAGAAACCTATATGCAGGAGAGGAAGCAACAGTTAGAACTGGACATGGAACAACAGACTGGTTCCAAATAGGAAAAGGAGTATGTCAAGGCTGTATATAGTTACCCTGCTTATTTAACTTATATGCAGAATATATCATGAGAAACACTGGGCTGGAAGAAGCACAAGCTGGAATCCAGATTGCCGGGAGAAATATCAATAACCTCAGATATGCAGATGACACCACACTTAAGGCAGAAAGTGAAGAGGAACTCAAAAGCCTCTTGATGAAAGTGAAAGAGGAGAGTGAAAAAGTTAGCCTAAAGCTCAACATTCAGAAACCAAAGATCATGGCATCTGGTTCTGTCACTTCATGGGAAATAGATGGGGGAGCAGGGGAAACAGTGTCAGACTTTATTTTTTGGGAGCTCCAAAATCACTGCAGATGGTGATTGCAGCCATGAAATTAAAAGACGCTTACTCCTTGGAAGGAAAGTTATGACCAAACTAGATAGCTTATTAAAAAGCAGAGACATCACTTTGCAAACAAAGGTCCATCGAGTCAAGGCTATGGTTTTTCCAGTGGTCATGTATGGATGTGAGAGTTGGACTGTGAAGAAAGCTGAGCACTGAAGAATTGATACCTGAATGATCTACTGGTTTTCCCTACTTTCTTCAATATAAGTCTGAATTTGGCAATAAGGAGTGCATGATCTGAGCCACAGTCAGCTCCTGGTCTTGTTTTTGCTGACTTTATAGAGCTTCTCCATCTTTGGCTGCAAAAATATACAATCTGATTTCCGTCCTGACCATCTGGTGATGTCCATGTATACAGTATCATAATTTCAAATTATTTTATAACTTTAAGTTTAATAACTTAATTCAAACTCTACCAAGGTTTGTGAAGCCCTATATCGCATCCTTTCTGACCATTCTTCTTTTGTATATTCATTATTCACTGTTGCACAAAAAGTATCACCAAATATGACCTCTTAATAAGAAGCTATTATTTCACCCCATTTCTGAGGGTCAGTAATCTGGGAGGATCTTAGCTGAGCAGTTCTGGCTCAAGGTCTTTAAAAAGTTTCAGTCAAGCTGTTGGCTAGCGTTATAATCTCAGACTAGTCTGGGAGTAGAGGACCCACTCAAGGCTCCGTCACATGGTTGTTGGCAGGAGTCTTTACTTCTTCTTTACTTCCTCTCCATGAAAGCATCTCCATGGCTGCTCAAAATATGGTTTTACCCAAAGCAAATGATCCAAGAGAAAGAAAAAATAGTAACCGAGAAGGAAGTCACAGTGCCTTTTAAAACTTTATCTCAGAAGTAATGTACATTAATTTTGTTGTATCTTACTGGTCATATAAACCAATCCCTGCCCAATGACAGCTGACACAACAGGGATCATCAAGATCATCAGGGATGATGATCATCAGGGATCATCATCAATGGCGGCTTATTAATACCCCTTTCTAACTATATTCTGATCACAGGACCCTCTTTCTATTCCTTACGTATCCCAAGCTATTTCTGTCCTTAGGAACTTTGCATAAGCTGTTTGATTGCCTGGAACAATTTTTCTCAGGTCATAACATGGTTTCTTCTAATGTATCATTCAGCTCTTAGTTCAAATGTTGTTGGTGGTGTTGTTCAGTCACTAAGTGCTGTCTGACTCCATGGACTGTAGCCTGCCAGGCCTCTCTGTTCATGGGGTTTCCAGGTAAGTATACTGGAGTGGGTTCCCATTTCCTACTCCAGGGTATCTTCCTGACCCAGGAATTGAACCCGCATCTCCTACATGCATCTCCTGCATTGCAGGCAGATTCTTCACCAATGAACCACCAGGGAAGTTCAAATGTAACCCCTCTGAAAAATATTTTTACCACTCTAATTTTGTTTACTTATTAGATTTTTAATTATCTCTTTATTAGAACATATGTATCAAAAGAGCACTAATGCCTAAAAGAAATAGTTGGCAAAAAGTAAGGACTTCTGTAAAAGCATATACATACATACATAAATGTGCTTACGTGTTAAGTCACTTCAGTCGTGTCTGACTCTGTGGGATCCTATGGACTGTAGCCCATCAGGTTCCTCTGTCCGTGGAATTCTCCAGGGAAGAATACTGGAGTGGGTTGCCATGCCCTTCTCCAGTGGATCTTCCCGATCCAGGGATTGAACTCATAGCTCTATATCTCCTCCACTGACAGGCAGATTCTTTACCTCTAGTGCTACCTGGGAAGCCCCACATACATATAAATATATATACACACATACACACACACACACACACACACACACACACTCATACTGTGAGAAAAAATAAGTGTTAGGAAATCTTTTAATGTAACATGAAAGGCAAATAGTTTTCTTGCTTTAATTTTTATATTTTAAATAATTTGCATTTGAGACACATATGTACACAATATACTACCTAATACTATATATGTGGGTATACATATCAAATTATAATTACTGCTTATAAAAGACTTAGTTAAGTCTCTATGTTTACGAGGAGAATGGATGATACTATTTACTGAAAACTTACTGTAGCATCTCCTTAAAAAAAAAAAAAAAACTTTTCTAAATCCTTCTGTGGTTTATAGTAATAGTATTTTCACATAAAGAAACAGTCTCAGACCAGTTCATTAACTTTCCCAAACTCCCAGAAATAACATTACAATCAGTTTTTGACCTAGGTTTGGTGAATGTCATAGACATTCACCTTTGCTGTTTCACTGCATCGTGGAAAGCATGGGTCGGCGTGCTGAAAATTCCACAAGCATATTTATTTTCTCAGTTGTTATTTCTCCTGTCAAGGAAATGTTTCTAACATTTAATTTTTCATTCTTAAATCTAGCTTGTTTCTCATCAAGATCCATTAGTAATGAAGGAGTCATTAATGCAAAAAACTAAAATGACTAACACTTAGCAGTGTTCATCTAATTACAAAAGCTTAATTTTCCCAGGAAAGCAAAATGCATGACCATCTTCCATAGCAGCACGGCATGTAAGACACAGGTACACATTTCTAGAAGCAATATTCCATTCACATCTAAAAGAGAACATAACCCACAAACGGAGTATGCTAGATACTTACAAAACTGTAAAAGTATCATAGAGTGTTTTTCTCTTGATAACAATTTTGAAGCTTATTTAGCACAAGCTCTTAATTTCATGTAGAGAAATTGACTATTTCATGTATTATTAATTTTAATATTTAATATTTTGAAATACATATTTCTCTGGGATGTATATGTATTTATCCTAATTAACTGCTATTGTACAGACTCATTAATTATTCTGTTTGTGTTTACTGGATTTTTCTAGTATTTGATGACCATTTCCTTCAAATAATCAGCCTTTTGTTAAGTTTTCTGAGTTTATTTGCAGTTCCACACAGATCAAGTAAAAGGAAAGTGTCCAATTGCAGTTTTGTTCATTTTTTAAAAATTTGTGTAACAAATGGCAAACCATAAACACTATGTGAGTATTTCTTAGACTAAAATTAAAAATAAGGTGAGACTGCAGGGAAAGCTTCCTTGGAAGATTTTACCCCCAATAATAGCTGTTTTGTAAAACTTGGACTTTCTACAGCTGCTGAATTTTTGAGTTTCCTAGGAGACTGTAAGCTAGCGTCACTTTCTTAAAAACGATGAAAGCTCTCTTTAGTCTGGGTCTATGCCTTGTTGGTTCACAAGAATGAATCCTTTGATAAAAAGACTAGACTAGAATGCATGCATTAGATGATAGGACTTAAAATTATCTATGACAGAAATTATATAGAGTGGTGAAAATCACAAAAGACATCCAGATAAATACATAATTATATGTGAGATTCAAGAAAAGTTTTCCTTAATCAATACCTTTCAGAAAAATAACATCATAAATAGAATGGTGTCCTTTCCCTTTCTCTTCTCCTTTTTCTCTTTCTCTCTTACTTTCTTTTTCTCATTTTAAATAAATCCCCAAACTAAAGATAGGTTGATTCACAGAAACACTTTATACATTCTTTCACAATACATGAGTGATGGTTTCTGTCGGAGTTCTTATAACTCAGGAACATTTAGTTATAAGGTCATGATATACGGGTATCTCGTTTCAAGTATTTTCATTTAGTTTTTCCTTCAAAAAAGTTATCACAGCTTTACCAACACATGACACTTGACAAATGTTCCTGAATTTCATCAAATTTCATTGTAACTGTTTTCATTCATATCTATATGTTATTAGCTAAGTACCAGAGAATCTTATAAATGCCAGTTCATCTACCTTGAAAACACCATTAAATTTAAAGCTTACTGCACTATACTGGAAGCGCATCATACACAAACTACCACCTGACAAATTATATACTTTGAGGATTTAAGAAATTAAATAACATTAAATTATTAAGTGCTCACAACCTGTTAAATTGAGAACTACAGGTGAATAGTGTTTCTAATGAAAATTTTTCTATTCTATTAAATATGTTTATAATTTTAAATGTAAAGAATGACTCAAAATCTAAATAAATACTGTGATCGGCAGGATAGTTTAGGCAAGTTGTAGTTACCTACAATCCCAAAGTGTCGTAACACAAGATTCTGTTTTGCTTCTGCTTCATTTCCAGTGACGGTCAGCAGGGGGCGCTCTCATCATTGTCACCCAGAGACAGGATGCTAGACCCTTCCCCTCAACCCACAACCAGAGAAGTGAAAGGAAAAAGAAAAGGAAAAAAAAAAAAAGGTTCAATTGCCTCTTCTCACACTTCATTGGCCAAAACTTGTCACATGCCAGACTAAATTTCAGAGGCAGGCAAATACAACCCTAGTACACATTTAAAAAAGGGGAGAGCTGGAAATGTTCAGTTAATACCTTGGATAACTCTCAAAGATATGGCAACAGACAATAATCTTGCATAAACTAAAAAATAAATATATGATTACATAATTAAAGATCATACATTAATTTTCCTTCTTTGCTTCTTTGAATTGTTTGTACAAGAATCTACTCTCCATTCCAGGCCACTTTTGTTCTGGTTACATCAAAAGTCAGAAAACACTATTCTGACTTTGAAAATGTTTACATGAATTACATTACATGGCAGTATTAATTAGTGAAGCATGGATAATTTTTACCTGTCAAAAATAGTAAAAATATTGTTTTACTGTAAATCAAAATTATAAATTGGGAAATAAAACTTTATATTGTTAAGTATCTGTAACAAGAATAATCCCTAAGAAAAGCAATTATTTAGTACTTACTAGGGGCTTTCCCAGACAAGGCAATGGCACCCCACTCCAGTACTCTTACCTGGAAAATCCCATGGGCGGAGGAGCCTGGTAGGCTGCAGTCCATGGGGTCACTAAGAGTCGGACACGACTGAATGACTTCACTTTCACTTTTCACTTTCATGCATTGGAGAAGGAAATGGCAACCCACTCCAGTGTTCTTGCCTGGAGAATCCCAGGGACGGGGAAGCCTGGTGGGCTGCCATCTACGGGGTCGCACAGAGTCGGACACGACTGAAGCGACTTAGCAGCAGCAGCAGCAGGGGCTTTCCATTTCCCTGTTCAATTTTCACAACACTATAAATAATATACTTCTCTCACCATTTTTCAGATTACAAAACCAAGGCATGGGCAAATTCAAAAGATTTCCCAAACAACTGGTAAACAGTGAAGATGGCATTCCTACGTGGGCAATTTGATTCCAGAGTTAGAAAACAGGAATTATATTGAATCCACATAGTTTTGTTTGAGAACATGCATGTTTCAATAGAAGTGGGCTACCATGCACTGCTTATGCCTTTGAAAATAAAAAGTGGTATCTAAGTAATCATTATCATAGAATGAAACACACAAGGGAAATAAAACATAGTGTCTATTTTATAATTAGCTATGATTATGTGTTTGTTATATTTTTATACACATTTTCCCATGTTTAATCAAAATATACTCATTGTCTATTATCTGTACATCTTATGGGTATGTTTTCCTTTGTATATTATATTTTAGGGAAAACTGCATCATGTTATTTATTTGCATAATTCTAAGGTTAAAATTAGATGTGTGTGAATGTATTTTTTAAAAATTAAAAGCTGTATACTCAGCTTATTATTATTCTCTTTGTAATTTCTAGAAAAATGATTGTATGACATCAATCTGAACTGCAAAGGAAAAAGAAAAATAAAAGAGCATTTGACAACCAAAAAAAAAAAAAAAGATTGTATGGTACATTACAATCACAGTGTGCCCCATATACCACCACGATAATATTTAGATTTCACTGAGGGCTAAGGTTAGGAATATTAGAGCATAGCCAGTAAATCAAGGTCACAGATCAAAAGAAGTCTTGATGTGAGAAAGACTAAAGGGTAAAACGAAAAAGAATGAAGAAAAAATGAACAGAGAAAAAGAAGGAAAAATATAGCAATAAATACAACAATGCTTAATTCTTTATATGTGATGGTCAGTAGACACAGCATGCTAGAAATCATGGCAAGTTACAGCTACAGCAAAAGAATTAAGCTGGAATACAAGTGACTAGAGACTAGAGATATTTTTTTTTTAAAGAAATAAAAAGAAAGGAATGTGGAGGGGGTGGGAAGAGAAGGGGAGGGGGAAGGGAGGAAGAGGGACAAGGGGAAGAAAGAAGGGAAAAATATGGCAAGATAAGTAAAGTGTCATGACTAAAGTACAGTCAATCTTATACAAGTAATGATGCTATAGCAAGGTGGTTGGGTGAATTGGAATAACTATTACAAATTTTAGCCTGAGGAAAAAGAGGAAAGGAATAATACTATCAACATTGCTTTGGCACTTGAAAATAATCGAAAGCTAGCAACTTTCACGTTTCTCTAGGCCTATCTCATTACTCCTCCTCAAACCTAGACAGTGTATTAAAAAGCAGAGACATCACTATGCCAATAAAGGTCCATAGAATCAAAGCTATGGCTTTTCCAGTAGCCATGTATGGACGTGAGACCTGGACAATAGAAAAGGCTGAGCACCAAAGAACTGATGCTTTCAAACTGTGGTGTTGGAGAAGACTCTTGAGAGTCCTTTGGACTGCAAGGAGATCAAACCAGTCAATCCTAAAGGAAATCAACCCTGAATATTCATTGGAAGGACTGATGCTGAAGCTCCAATCCTTTGGCCACCTGATGGGAAGAGTCGACTCACTGAAAAAGACCCCGATGCTGTTAAAGACTGAGGGCAGGAAAAGAGAGTGGATAGAGGATGAGTTGGTTGGATGGCATCACAGATTCAATAGACATGAATTGAGCAAACTCCAGGAGACAGTTAAAGACAAGGAAGCCTGGCATGCTGCAGTCCATGGGGACGGGTCACAAAGAGTTGGACAAAACTGAGCAACTGAACAACAACAAATTATTCCTACTTTATACTTTTAATGTATTAACTTAGCTAAGCCAGGTTACCTCCAAACTGATAATCAATAAAGGCTAATACTTCACCACCATTCAAGGCAGCGTCCAGAATCTGCCTTCTATGCTCTAGGATTCTGATTACTGATCCTCAAGTTTGACTTTCTTTCTCACTCTCTTCTATTCATTCCCCACCCTAACCCCAACCCTGATCCTTACAATGAAGTCTGAAAGACTGTTGTTGTTTGTTGTTTAGTTCCTACGTCCTGTCCAACTCTCTGTGACCCCAGGACTGCAGCCCGCCAGGCTCCTCTGTTCATGGGATTTCCCAGGCAAGCATACTGGAGTTGCCATTTACTTCTCCAGGGGATCTTCCTGACTCAGGGATCGAACCTGGGTCTCACACATTGCAGGTGGATTCTTTAACAATTGAGCCACCACAGAACCCCTAGCAGGTCATTAATACATACATACTGCCACAAGAGTTAACCAAGGACTCTATGGATGGTCTCACGACCTGGGCATGGGTTCCCCATTAGAGTCTTAGTATTCCTTTCACCAAGTACTTCAACCAAACCTCATCCCCTAGCTTTTCCCATAGCTAAACATTTCAGGCAGCAAATTATCCTTTAATCAGCCTGTTGTAATTGTTTGCTTAAAATTAGTGCCATAGATGAGTCCACTTTAGGCCTCTAAGCAACAGTGAATTAAAAATTTCAATATTGATGGTAATGTCAAAGGTGCTTCTTTTTGTTAATCTTTACATGCTAGAATATGAAGTCAAAGGGCCATAGGAAGCATCAGTACAAAGAAAGCTAGTGGAGGCGATGGAAATCCAGTTCAACTATTTCAAATCCTGAAAGATGATGCTGTGAAAGTGCTGCACTCAATATGCCAGCAAATTTGGAAAACTCAGCAGTGGCCACAGGGCTGGTAAAGGTCAGTTTTCATTCCAATCCCAAAGAAAGACAATGCCAAAGAATGTTCAAACTACCTCACAATTGCACTCATCTCAAATGCAAGCAAAGTAATGCTCAAAATTCTCCAAGCCGGGCTTCAATAGTACAGTAACCATGAATTTCCAGATGTTCAAGCTGGATTTAGAAAAGGCAGAGGAACCAGAGATCAACATCCTTTGGTCATCCAAAAAGCAAGAAAGTTCCAGAAAAGCATCTTCTTCTGCTTTATTGACTATGCCAAAGCCTTTGACTGTGTGGATCACAACAAACTGTGGAAAATTCTTCAAGAGATGGGAATACCAGACCACCTGATCTGCCTCCTGAGAAATCTGTATGCCGGTCAAGAAGCAATAGTTAGAACTGGGCATGGAACAACAGACTGGCTCCAAATCAGGAAAATAGTAGGTCAAGACTGTATATTTTCACCCTGCTTATTTAACTTATATGCAGAGTACATCATGAGAAAACCTGCACTGGATGAAGAACAAGCTGGAATCAAGATTGCCAGGAGAAATATCAATAACCTCAGATATGCAAATGACACCACGCTTATGGCAGAAAGCGAAGAACTAAAGAGCCTCAAGATGAAAGTGAAAGAGGAGAGTGAAAAAGTTGGCTTAAAGCTCAACATTCAGAAAATGAAGATCATGGCATCTGGTCCCATCACTTCATGGGAAATAGATGGGGAAACAGCGGAAACACTGTCAGACTTTATTTTTCTGGGCTCCAAAATCACTGCAGATGGTGACTTGCAGCCATGAAATTGAAAGACGCTTACTCCTTGGAAGGAAAGTTATGACCAACCTAGATAGCATATTCAAAAGCAGAGACATTTCTTTGCAAACAAAGGTCTGTCTAGTCAAGACTATGGTTTTTCCAGTGGTCATGTATGGATGTGCGAGTTGGACTGTGAAGAAGGCTGAGCACCAAAGAATTGATGCTTTTGAACTGTGGTGTTGGAGAAGACTCTTGAGAGTCCCTTGGACTGCAAGGAGATCCAATCAGTTCTTTCTAAAGGAGATCAGCCCTGGGTGTTCATTGGAAGGACTGATGCTAAAGCTGAAACTCCAGTACTTTGGCCACCTCATGCCAAGAGTTGACTCATTGGAAAAGACTCTGATGCTGGGAGGGATTGGGGGCAGGAGGAGAAGGGGACGACAGAGGATGAGATGGCTGGATGGCATCACCAACTCGAAGGACATGAGTTTGATTGAACTCCGGGAGTTGGTGATGGACAGGGAGGCCTGGCATGCTGCGATTCATGGGGTTGCAAAGAGTCAGACAAGACTGAGCGACTGAACTGAACTGAACTGAAAAGGACGTAGAAATATTCACTTCAGTTGCTCAGTCGTGTCCGACTCTTTGTGACCCCATGAATCGCAGCTCATTTTTTAGTTGTCTTATATAAAAAGGGAATATATAGTGGAACAAAAACAAAGTTAGGTGTTGATATTGGGAAAAAGTTTCATTTCTTGCCCAACACAATATTCTTAATTGGTGAGTTCAGGAATGTAGCCTATGTGTAGGCTTGACACATCCTGGCTGTAGCACAGTGTAAAGTCATTTCCATGACCAAGCCTGCCTTCTCTTGATCTCCAGATATTCTGGGATTTGTTAAAATGTGTATAAAAGTTTACTGAGTGGGCCAATAAAATGTGTGATTGTAATTAAACAAGATGGTGCTTTAGAATTCTCAACTTTTCAGAGTCTGATGGTGATTCAGACAAAGCATCAGGAAATGTGGCGATTTTGACAAAATTTCATATGATGTAAACTTCAGTTCAGTTCAGTTCAGTCGCTCATTCATGTCCAACTCTTTGTGACCCCATGAATCACAGCACGCCAGGCCTCCCTGTCCATCACCAAGACCCGGAGTTTACTCAGACTCACGTCCATCAAGTTGGTGATGCCATCCAGCCATCTCATCCTCTGTCGTCCCCTTCTCCTCCTGCCCCCAATCCCTCCCAGCATCAGAGTCTTTTCCAATGAGTCAACTCTTGGCATGAGGTGGCCAAAGTACTGGAGTTTCAGCTTTAGCATCATTCCTTCCAAAGAAATCCCAGGGCTGAAGTCATGTAATTGGAAGCCTGTATTTTGAAGAACAATAATTTTGGACTATGATTATTCAAGCTGCAGGAGTACTGATCATTAAATAAAGCACAGACTAGAAAACCGATATATGGCCCATGACTCATGATGAAAAAAACTACATCAGATATATCTAAAATAATTGTTTTCTCTAGATATGTGAACAATAGTGAAGTACTAACATAAAACAGAAGTACATGTAAATTTATCCTTTTTTCTAACCATAGAAGTTTAGTTAATCCAACTATATTTCGAAATCATTTCCATACAAAAATAGTTTGCAAAAATATATATCTAAAAAGGTTAAATGTATCAGTCAATAAACTTATGACATTATAACCTGTAAACTTCTCTGGTTTATAGAAGACTTATAGTTAATTTTGGAGAAGGCAATGGCACCCCACTCCAGTACTGTTGCCTGGAAAATCCCATGGATGGAGGAGCCTGGTAGGCTGCAGTTCATGGCGTCACTAAGAGTCAGACAAGACTGAGCGACTTCACTTTCACTTTCCACTTTCATGCATTGGATAAGGAAATGGCAACCCACTCCAGTGTTCTTGCCTGGAAAATCCCATGGACGGAGAAGCCTGGTAGGCTGCAGTCCATGGGTCGCACAGAGTCGGACACGACTGAATTGACTTAGCAGCAGCAGCATAGTTAATTTGGCACTGTGATAGGAAACACAGAACAACATACATGCTTCTCTGCTGGCTTAGATGATAAAGAATCTGCCTGCAATGCAGGAGACCTGAGTTCAATCCCTGGGTTGGGATGATCCCCTGGAGGAAGACATGGGCACCCACTCCAGTACTCTTGCCTGCAGAATCCCCATAGACAGAGGAGCCTGTCAGGCTACAGTCCATAGATCGCAAAGAGTCGGACATGGCTGAGTGACTAAGCAAAGCACACACAGCACTTATACATAAAATTCCATGTAATATTTATGTAATATACTTTTATATTAAGTATAAATTACAAATTTTTTGGTAATAAATAATAAAGTGTTTTAATCATTTATTGGTTAACGAAACAGCTCCCTTTATTTGGCAACAATCTGAGAAAAAGATACTCTAGCTAAAGCAAGTAATAATTAAATCATTATATAATAATTATTATTATATAATAAAAATTTTAATTATATATAAAATAATACTAATTAAAACACTCATACAATGGATAAAATTAGCCATTAAAAGAAGTAAACTAAAAAGATATAGTGTGCAAACATGTTCATGATGAAACAAAAATATGTTGGTGATGAAACTGTCTTTGTTTCAACTCCCTGTCAACAATCCTGT
Organism: Bubalus kerabau; assembly: GCF_029407905.1. Taxonomy (NCBI): domain Eukaryota; kingdom Metazoa; phylum Chordata; class Mammalia; order Artiodactyla; family Bovidae; genus Bubalus; species Bubalus kerabau. Next base: position 62,100,106 of record NC_073625.1, read on the forward strand.
ATGTGTTCCTAGGAAAACATGCCTTGATTTGGCTGATGTAAAGAAAGTGTAATCTAACCCAGTTATACAGCAATCTGTCTAGAAACAGTAAATGATGCTGACTGTAAGAAAGCAAAAATGGAAGAGAGTTCAAGTATAGAATATGTTTAATAAATTATCTATATCCATTAACCCTATAATAACTAAGGTACTTAACTAAATGCTAGGTAAATATTTAAATGCTTAATATTTTCTACCTATTTACATGTAGCTTTATACTTCTAAAAGTTGTTATTTTTCTCCATTTGGAAGATAATGAAGCTGAGGAGTAAAGGTTTGAAGCTCCACGTCCAATATCACCCAAGCGTATCATGAAGCTGGTATTTGAGCCTATGCGTTCTGGCTCTTGGGCAGTGCTACCTAATAACATCAAGAAAGTCATAAGACACAATCTTAAACTCTCTGTAAAACACACTGAGAAAACTGTTTAGAAAGAAAGAGGTGACTTTTTTTGATAATACATTTAATTTATGTAAAGTTTAAAAATAAAATAAAATTAAAAAAAATAAAAATAAAAATAAACCAATATATCTTAATAATATCAGTTTATTATGAGCAATTATAAACCATATGAGCAATACCAAAATGACTAATGAGATTTTTACATTATATTTCATAGTTTTCTTCAAACTTCAGAATATATTTTACACTTACAACACACCCAAATGTGTACTAACCACACCTAACATGCTCAATAGCCATATGTGGGTAATGGCTACCATACTGGGATGCACGGCTACAGAATACGTGCTTTCAGGTATCAGGCACACGGTTGGATGGCATCACCAACTCAATGGACAGGAATCTGAGTAAACTCCGGGAGACAGTGAAGGACAGGGAAACCTGGCATGATGCCATCCAAAGGGTCACAAAGAGGTGGACACAACTGAGGGACTGCACAACAGTGCCTCTCAAGGGCCTCAGTCAACGGGAACATGGACTCCCTTTCCCTGTAATTCTAGTTCTTGCTCCAAGCCCACCACGTTATCAGCTGATAGTAGAGATGAGATTCCTATCTGCAAAAGAATGTATTATAAATCCACTGTGACAACTTTCATTCGATTCATGGTTATGCTCACGATTATCAATTCACACATTTTATTTGGCGTATTAAGTGCTTTTTTGTTCTTTTGGTTAGAATGAATCAATCCCACAGGTCTGGTAAATAATGACGGTTCTGGTATAAAAGGGTCTGGATCTACAGAGCTTCAGAATCTTCCTTGCAGACGCTGGTCCTGGTTGGCTTGAAATAGCCGATAAGACTTATTTTTGTTTACTCAACTGATATCTATTTTGTGCTCAACTTAGTGCAAAATATACAGAACCATATAATGAAATCTACATGTAATTTAAAATACAGAAGGTCTATATTTAAAATATTAACCCTATGAGAAGTTATAGTGACGTCTCACTGTTTTAAAAATTGGGTAATTTTACATGTGTCCACACAAATAATAAAATAATCAATATTTATACTAAATAATAAAAATGCAAGTAGCCGCCCCTTTGCACAGTTGAAGGTACATGACTTTTGATTGTCAGAGTTTAGTTAAATAATATCAATTCCCACACCATGGTTGAGTATATTGTTACTGTGATACATTGACTGTTGCATAAATTACATAATTTGGTTTAGTTTGAAGTTACCCAAATTACTTTATAAATAATAGATGCCTATAACCACCACTGGCCAGTATTATCACTTCTTTCATAGTCTGTTAGTGATAGATCATTGTCAATTGCATGTTCAGTTTACACACCAAGAGCAAAGCCAATGACTGTATTGCTTCTTTGTCTCCAGTGATGTAATCACATGACATTTAACAGAAATGGATAACAAACAGGAAAGATTAAGGAAGAACTCACAAGTGATAATATTGGAAGTGAAATTAAAGTTAAACACAAACAGAGTTACATAAGAAATGACTGACTTGGAGGTGTTGACATGGCCATGCTTTAAGAGGTTCTAGATTCAATACAAGCTGGAATCAAGATTGCCGGGAGAAATATCAATAATCTCAGATATGCAGATGACACCATCCTTAGGGCAGAAACTGAAGAGGAACTAAAAAGCCTCTTGATAAAAGTGAAAGAGGAGAGTGAAAAAGTTGGCTTAAAGCTCAACATTCAGAAAACGAAGATCATGGCATCACTTCATGGGAAATAGATGGGGAAACAGTGGAAAGTGTCAGACTTTATATTTTGGGCTCCAAAATCACTGCAGATGGTGACTGCAGCCATAAAATTAAAAGACACTTACTCCTTGAAAGGAAAGTTATGACCAATCTAGATAGATAGCATATTGAAAAGCAGAGACATTACTTTGGCAACAAAGGTCCATCTACTCAAGGCTATTGTTTTTCCAGTGGTCATGTATGGATGTGAGAGTTGGACTGTGAAGAAAGCTGAGTGCCAAAGAATTGATGCTTTTGAACTGTGGTGCTGGAGAAGACTCTTGAGAGTCCTTTGGACTGCAGGGAGATCCAACCAGTCCATCCTAAAGGGGATCAATCCTGGGTGTTCATCATAAGGACTGATGTTGAAGCTGAAACTCCCAATACTTTGGCCACCTCATGCAAAGAGTTGACTCACTGGAAAAGACTCTGATGCTGGGAGGGATTGGGGGCAGGAGGAGGAGGGGACAACAGAGGATGACGTGGCTGGATGGCATCACCAACTCGATGGACATGAGTTTAAGTAAACTCCGGGAGTTGGTGATGGACAGGGAGGTCTGGCGTGCTATGATTCATGGAGTCGCAAAGAGTCGGAAACAACTGAGCGACTGAACTGAACTGAGATTCAATACAAAACTACAAGAACTTAGCTAAAGCAAAATCAGCACAAAAGAAGAAACAGATTGTGACAAAAGGAATGAAAATATTTCAGAGGAATTGATGCCAATGAAAACACCACATTAAAAAAAGAAGAAGGACAACAACAACAACAAAAAACTCCTGGAGATACTTAACAATATTGAAAGAGCAAAGAATATAATGTTGAAATCTGATCTAATCTTTAAAAGAAATATGACAATCTGCCAAGGCAAAGAAAAGATGCTTGCCTTTGATATTAATAATAAATTATACAACGATAAGGCAAGCACTGCTCAGACAATTCTGGCTAAGTTTTTTTCCAAAGAAGGAAATCAATTTAATTCTCAATATGCCTAAAGTTTTAAACTACTGTATACTAAATAAACATTAGTTTTACTGTTTTTCATGTCTTCGTGCATTTATGACCAAGAGTGACATGCTAGATGTTTTGACCAAAATTTCTAGATGTCACAGAACAATTCTAACTTTCCATCAACTTGTTTACACAGTTTCCGCCTGTGCTGCCACTTTCACGATTTTGCCCCACTTTGAAACATGAGGACTGCCTATAGGCACTTTAAGGTATCATTAACACTGGATTCAGTGAAACTATAAAAACAAATCCATATTAAAAACTTGAAAACTTAAAAAGAAGCAAATTAAAACATTTAAAGTCAACATCTTATCTATTTTGAGATAAAGAAAATGCAAGCAACTTGGCAAGCATGCTTGTTGATAAGGATCTGTGGTATTGTTATCTCATGTATTAAATAAAATTAATAGAAATAGGTAATGAGTTTCTGGTAAGACAAAGACAAAGTGCAAGGGGATATAAAAAATCTCCATGGATATACCCAATGGATAATTAAGATCTGTTTCTGTTGCACACAGATGTTCTCTTGTTGTCTTTGATATGTACCAGCCTCATTAGTTTCTTGTCTCTAACTTCTACTTATTTTAAAAAGTATATCTGTGAATTTCTGATGGGAAAATGTAATATTCAACAGTCAGCTCTTAATGAGTTATACTACAATATGTCAGATACTGTGCTAGATTAAAGATAAATAAATTACACTTCTCTGAAAGATACTATGGGAAAGATGATCTTGTATAAAATCTAAAGAATAAAAACTAACATGATGACTTTCTTTAGGGAGAGGGTGGGATGATTTGGGAGAATGGCATTGAAATATGTATAATATCATATATGAAATGAGTTGCCAGTCCAGTTTCGATGCACGATACTGGATGCTTGGGGCTGGTGCACTGGGACGACCCAGAGGGATGGTATGGGGAGAGAAGACGGAGGAGGGTTCAGGATGGGGAACACATGCATACCTGTGGCAGATTCATTTTGATATATGGCAAAACCAATACAATATTGTAAAGTTAAATAAAATAAAATTAAAAAAAGAAAAAAAGATAAAAAATACTCAAATATTTAATATTTTCTTATTTACTGATATTTTTCTTTGTAACACTTTGCTAGTATTTATATTTTCACAGCCACACAAAATGTTCACTCCTTGTAGAAAGAGGCATATTTTAAAAGTTTCTTAACAGCCTTTCTTCCTTAAAAACTTAAAAAAAAAAAAATCTCTGTTTTTAATCCCATGTTTAGTTTTGGGACACAAAATTCTTCATACTGCACAAATTTTTCATTTTCTTATCTTTTTCTAAAATGATAGAATTAACTGTATACATGGATATGTGGCTAAAAAAATATTTAGAATATTTTATATACTTAACACGACTAATCACGAGTTATACTAGTGCCTCAGTTTATCAAGAGTTTTATATATACATTCATTTATTTCCCTGTGACTAATGGTTCGCTAATGTGATTTACACCAAAACTAAATCCCCTCCAAATGAAAATATTAAACCAGAACACACAAGCTTTTCAAAGGAATCTATCTATTGATTTATAATTATTAAGAATAAAGTTGCACTTTGATTTTAGAACTGGTATACATTTTATTTTTTAAAACACAGACATAACCAGAATTGACTTTATATTTCTCAAGACATGCAAAAGAACAGTAGTACTTCAGAAAAGCGAACACATTTAACTAATAAACTGTTAGTTAATAAATCTATATAGAGAAAGCTAATGAACTAATTCCATTTTAATAGTGAATATTAATGTTCAGAGAAACTGAAAACTCCTTTAGAAATCAACAATTACGCCTCTAACATGCACCAATATTCTTCATTATTCACTGATTAAGATGAATGTCCCTGTGGAAATTTTGCCAATTAGAAGTGTTTAATTTGAATTTTCTTAAGTCTTTATAGTTAATATACCCTTTGAGAACTGTCTGTACACATGTTCACTTACATCTATACATAAGCCTTTAATACCATGCCTAATATCCTTGCAGAGAGCTACCTTGTAAAATACACGATTTTTAAAATTCAAACAAAGCACTATATTCATTCATTCTGAGAACAAATTTAGAAATGCTGAAATAAATGAAACTCATAAAACAACTTTAAATGTTGGTTCATCCAAATCTCAGCTTTTGAAATACATTTGAAATTTTAAATATTAGGTTATTTAGAAGAATTATACTTAATGATAGAGTATATTCCTTATCTTTCAAATACCAAAAAATGCCCAAAGTTTAGAATCATCATTCTATTACCTTTCTTGAAGACCTTTTTATGGTTTGTTTACATCTTCTTCCTAAGTACATTTATTTTTTCACCAATCTGGTTAATGATTTCTTTGTTATTTGTATGCTTTTAAACTAATTCAATTTCTCTATAAATCACCTTCAAATGTGTACATATATATTTGACAATGAACATTTGAATTTCATTGTTATCTGTTACCAAATTTCAATTTTCAAGTTGTGGCTTTTTTTTCAATATGCAACTTTTACAGTCAGTCACAAATCCAGGGATCATCTATTATAGTCTGTGGCAAAATGAGGCACAGGATCTCTTCTCACAGAGTTAATAAACATAGGGGAAGGGATGTAAACAAATCTCCAAAAATAAAAATACAAAGAAAAACTCAGAATGGAATAAGAGCTTAGAGAAAAGGCATTTGACCCATTTAGAGATATGTTCTTGAGAGAAACCCCTCCTTGAGGAAATTATATTATAAATGAAACAAAAAAGTAAAGAAGGTGGTAAGAACATTCTAGGCAATGAAAGTGGAAATGGTGGAATTACAAAGAAATGAAGTAAGGATAGCAATAGGGAACCTAGAGGCAACATCAGTCACAGAGACAGATACTACTGGGTGGAGAGATGGTAAAGATGAGTCCATGCAGAAACAAATCAAAATAAGAGAATTATCACAGTGTTTATACTTAATTCCCAAATTAATGAAAAGTCATTAAATTGATTATAAGCAGAAAAAAAGGTGGTATAATCATACTTAAAATTTAAAAAAGAAGAGAGACTCTTTCTAGAAGAGGGAGTAGAATGGATGGGAACAATCATGAAATGATTATAACATGAGTCTGGTATACAATGGAGGCTGTTAAGACAGAACCTAGTGGATGATATCCAAGATAATTTTATTTAAGTGATCAAATCTGCATGATTCGCCGATGGATTGTGTTTAGGTAGGGGAATGAATAGCAGATGATTTCAGGATCTCTGTTTGGGTAATGGACAGATATCAATGCTATTATTCACAGACATAAAATATCAGAAGGTTTGAGGATGGGATTCAAACCCATAACTGGAGTGGAAGAATAGGAACAAGCAAGTGAAGCATATCTCCCTCAGACTTCTCAGATTGGTGAAGAGGAATCCCTAATTAACTCCTGCACACCAGAGGGCTGTACGATTTCTGATGCCTCCTTGGAAACTCTAAGTTCTTTTATCTTTGTTTATTTATCTACTTGCCTGAGTCTAGGCAGATCCAGGAGTGCTTGTATGAGATCCCCTAAGCTAAGACCTAGACCTATATAGGTCTCATTCCTACATTTCTCTGTATCATGATGCTGTCTTCCAACCTGTTTAAGGGATCAATCTTATGTCCTCACCCTGAAGGAGGGCATGGAAACCCACTCCAGTATTCTTGCTTGGAGAATGCCATGGACAGAGGAGCCTGGCGGGCTACAGTCCATGAAGTAACAAAGAGTTGGACATGACTGAAGCAACTGAACAGCTACTGATATCCTTAAGATCTTTGAACGTTGTGTCTCTGGGATCTTCTAGGGACCCAGAAAATTTCAGGAGGAGGATGGCTTGATGAGCAGCTTATTCTCACCTGACCAGTGTAGAAATTCTTTTGTGAAACCATGCCAGATGGATTCACCAGAATTGTCCTGATATTCTGATTTTTGGATGACTCAGATTAGTCCTACAGACAAGAGCACTGCAAAGTATTTGCCTGAGTCTCTCTTCTCCCTGACATCCACACATTCCTAGGGGTAGACCTAGAGCCAAGACCATGGGACAGTTTCTGATTCAGAGAAAGATCCATAAGTGCATCCCAAACCAAAGCCAAAAGGGAAAGAAAACTGAGAAGAGAGTTTGACTGTTAGGTTGGAAAGAAAGACACAGGTATTGAACCGAAATATTAAACAACCACTCCCTGAATCATGGTTAGAAACCAAGCTAGATTCCTTAAAGAAATAAGCATAGCAGACCTTGATGGTTTAAGACCTAAGCAGAAGACAAAGCTTGATCATGTTTGTCTCCTTTTTACTTGGTTTCAGACTCCTGCTGGACTAAGAGAAAGAGTTCTGAAAGGAGCAGCTTTCTATGAAAAGTTGTGGGATTCCAGATCTGAGACTGAATATGATGATTCATTAGTTGAATGAGCTGGGCCATTATTTATTGAAAATAAAATACTGTGGGTATTTTTGTTTCATTATCCATAATAACGGATACTAAACTTGATGCTTTCTAGCATCCTTTAATCTTTACATTTCAATTTCCTATATTACATTTGTTTCCCATTTCCTCAGTATCTTAAACTGTGGGTTCAGTAGAGCCCATCCTAATATATAATGTGACCTCAAACAGTATTTCCAAGAGGTGCTCTTACCACAGAAGATGCATTAGTCAGAACTCTGGCTGAGAATTAGAGAATAAATGTGGTTTCAGTCTAAGCAAGAATTATCGGCTCATGTAACCTCATAATGGGAAAGGTAGGGTGAAACGGAGAATTAATGGAGTGGGGACCTGTGCAAAATCAGGAATTTTATTATTCTTTTTGTTTATTTTCCTTAAAGGGTCATCTACAGAATTTTTCATGTATATCTATTAGCCCATGATCCAAAGAGTAACAGGTTCTTCTCTGCCATTTTCCCTTTGAAATATCTTTTTAACAATTATTGGTGGTGCGTTGTGGTGAGGTGTGTGCATGTTCAGCTGTGTCTAACTCTTTGCAACCCCATGGACTGTGGCCCACCAGGCTCTTATGTCCATGGGATTTCACAGGCAAGAATACTGGAGTGGGTTGCTATTTCTTACTCCAAAGGATCTTCCCAACCCAGGGTTTGAAACTGCATCTACTGTGCCTCTTTCATTGGCAGGGAGATTCTTAATCACTGAGCTTATTACTTATTATCTTGGAAAGCTTAACACTGATTAGATGAGTTTTATAGGACATGTCCATTTCTAGATTGGTGACAATGTCCACAAATATCTATCTGTCACTTGGATCCCTAACTAGGGAAGCTAGAGAGGCAGTTCACAAAAGACAGGTATGCTATTCCAGAGAAGGAAAGAGTAAAGAGGCAAAATGATGTCAGCAGGCAGTTGGCAGGATCTTAGTCTATTTAGTTTTTGTACCTTAACGGGAGGTGGTGGTGGTTTAGTAGCTAAATTGTGTCTGACTCTTTGCCATCCTATGGACTGTAGCCTGCCAGGCTCCTCGGTCCATAGAATTTTCCAGGCAAGAATACTGGAGTGGGTTGCCATTTCATTCTCCAGGGAATCTTCCACACCCAGGGACTGAATCTGGGTCTCCTGAATTCCAGATAGATTCTTTGCCAACTGAGCCACCAAGGAAGCCCATACAGTTTTTGTTTTTGTTTTTGTTTTTGTTTTTTTTAGCAGAAATAATCTTTATAATGGAAGATTTGCACCTTATGCCTGCACTTAAACACTTTATTTAAGCCTTCACCCAATTCATTATTTCTATCAATTTATTTTCTTGAACATGACCAATTGTTTTCCTCATCTTTTTCTAATCCTTGTATTTCCTGTATCTCTGGACTTCATAAAGTTACAGAAAGTTATTTAAAAGTTATGAAAGCTACTAGTGATATCAATTCATTTATATCCTACTTATTGCTACAAAAATCCTGTCGGTTAGAAGAGTTCTAACAGACACTGTTGTTGTTTTTTTTTTGTATTTTATATAAATATTGAATAAAACCACATATTTATAAACAAGCATAAATAAAGTATTATTCTCTATTGTACATTAGCTGAGTTATATATCAGTTCAATAACTGAATCATGTCAATAATATGTAATTATTCACTTCACTTCAGTTCAGTTCAGTCGCTCAGTCGTGTCCGACTCTTTGCAAACCCATGAATCGCAGCACGCCAGGCCTCCCTGTCCATCACCAACTCCCGGAGTTCACTCAGACTCACGTCCATCAAGTCAGTGATGCCATCCAGCCATCTCATCCTCTGTTGTCCACCTTCTCCTCCTGCCCCCAATCCCTTCCAGTATCAGAGTCTTTTCCTATGAGTCAACTCTTCACATGAGGTGGCCAAAGTACTGAAGTTTCAGCTTTAGCATCATTCCTTCCAAAGAAATCCCAGGGCTGATCTCCTTCAGAATGGACTGGTTGGATCTCCTTGCAGTCCAAGGGACTCTCAAGAGGCTTCTCCAACACCACAGTTCAAAAGCATCAATTCTTCGGTGCTCAGCCTTCTTCACAGTCCAACTATCACATCCATACCTGACTACTGGAAAAACCATAGCCTTGACTAGATGGACCTTTGTTGACAAAGTAATGTCTCTGCTTCTGAATATGCTATCTAGGTTGGTCATAACTTTCCTTCCAAGGAGTAAGCATCTTTTAATTTCATGGCTGCAATCACCATCTGCAGTGATTTTGAAGCCCCCCAAAATAAAATCTGACACTCTTTCCACTGTTTCCCCATCTATTTCCCATGAAGTGATGGGACCGGATGCCATGATCTTCATTTTCTGAATGTTGAGCTTTAAGCCAACTTTTTCACTCTCCACTTTCACTTTCGTCAAGAGGCTTTTTAGTTCCTCTTCACTTTCTGCCATAAGGGTGGTGTCATTGTTACACAAAATAGATAGCTTAGGTGAGAATCAAGAAAGTCAAGGTCCAGATTTTCCGATATATATCCATATTTTCCAATATATATCCATATTTTCCAATATATATCATTCCTATATACTTCCATATCTTTCCACTTTAAAGTAAAATATTATATCAACTAATTGATGTTCACTTAACCTAATACCTCTATTAGAATTCGCAGAAATGATACTGATATTTGTATCTTCTACTAGCAACAACGTGGGTGGGTTATCATGAGATGTCATTATTTGTAAAATGAAACAAACTATACACACTGAGTATTTCTACTAAAACTAAAAGGTAAAATTAACTAAATTACTAGTGCAATAAATTCTTCTAGCCTAGTCATATATTTTGTAGTATAAAAAGGTTAAATAAATATTCAAAATTATGTTTAATAATTAAATTAAAATTCAAAAGAAGTTATTAAAAATCCATGAAATATCCTGTCATTAACTTAGATTCAATGGTAATTTAAAACTTTCCTCCCTTTAATTTTGTTTGTATACTAAATGGAAATATTTACCAGTGCTATGAAGAGCACCTTTTAATTAACTCTTAGTCAAGAGACCTCCTATCAAACACTTATTCCATTTTATATAGAGCATCAGCAACCATTTCCATCATAGGCAAGTTCCTCGCATATCACTGAAAATTTAGTGCAAGAACTCACACATCCTATATATGCAAATATGCCTAGGAAAAAATCAGTTTTCAATTGATTCATTTGTTATTATCAAGTATTTATTGAGCACCTAGTTTTTTAGGCCCTCTTTTATGTATTAAAAATAGTATCCGAAAACTAATTAATGGAGAATACATAAATGAATACTAACTTTCTCCATGTTCCTGTGTACATTATTCAAAATGTCTTATAAAAAGGAAAATATTTAAAGGATCTTTTAAAAAGACATCATTTCTTGAACTTTAAGACTTAATTATAGTAATGAATCACACAGTCTATTTTAAGATATTCTACTGAGAGTAGTCTTTTCAAGTCAGATAATTGTGAGGCTAACTAGTGTACTTGAGGAAAGAAACACACAGGTTCAAATCTCTTTCTCAGAATGATGACTGAGTAGTAGTTAGAATCATATTTATTATTTTCAGCAAAAAGATTCAGGAAGCAGTTATATAAAGTCATTTGCATTGACACACTGGTTTAGGAAAGAAAATTGTTTCCTAAGGATAACTGATTTTTTTTTTCATTTTACTATGTAGCATTTTCTATTTTATTTTAAATTGCATTTGTTCAAACCAAATAATACAGTTTACTGGTTTAATTTAGAAGAGTTGATAATTAATGATTAGCATTCACAATTTAAAATAACTTTATTAAAGAAAATGTTATGTGCCCCCTGATTATAGATATTATGCTATAGACACTTTTGGAAATAAGTTAATATAGTTGTAAAATTTCCAGGATGACAGATGAATAAATAACCTGCAGATATATGGTGTATCTGAAAACCCAGAGAATAAAAAAAAGACTTTAATCGTTACAGCTTTTATTACATATACTTACATAATAAAATCACCCTCAACTGTACACTATTATCAACAAACCAAAAATTTATAGATAAGTAAGTAGTGTCACATAATTTTTAAGCAAGAATGTAATCCATTCACACCATCTCTACTATTAAGAAACCACTGGGGATATAGCATGAATAAAAGACCAAAAGCCCCTTCTTCCACAGAACCAACATTCCAGTAGTGTGAGACTGGGAATAAACAAATAAATAAAACAACTCACAGAAGTCAGATGATGGCAAATGATCTGGAGGAAAAGCATAAAAGAGGGGAGTATTGGAGTGAGGACTAGGGGTTATTGTTTCCGGTGTTCATCAGAGAAGCTCTCATGGTAAAAGAAAAAACATAAAACAAAACTGAACAGTGCTGGGGAAGGGCTAGGGCAAGCCACACACATACCAGGGTAGAGAGTATTAAGACTTTTTCTAGGCAGAAAGTGAAGAGGAACTAAAAAGCCTCTTGATGAAAGTGAAAGTGGAGAGTGAAAAAGTTGGCTTAAAACTCAACATTCAGAAAATGAAGATCATGGCATCCGGTCCCATCACTTCATGGGAAATAGATGGGGAAACAGTGGAAAGAGTGTCAGACTTTATTTTGGGGGGCTCCAAAATCACTGCAGATGGTGACTGCAGCCACGAAATTAAAAGACACTTACTCCTTGGAAGGAAAGTTATGACCAACCTAGATAGCATATTCAGAAGCAGAGACATTACTTTGCCAACAAAGGTCCGTCTAGTCAAGGCTATGGTTTTTCCTGTGGTCATGTATGGATGTGAGAGTTGGACTGTGAAGAAGGCTGAGCACCGAAGAATTGATGCTTTTGAACTGTGGTATTGGAGAAGCCTCTTGAGAGTCCCTTGGACTGCAAGGAGATCCAACCAGTCCATTCTGAAGGAGATCCGCCCTGGGATTTCTTTGGAAGGAATGATGCTAAAGCTGAAATTCCAGTACTTTGGCCACCTCATGCGAAGAGGTGATTCATTGGAAAAGACTCTGATACTGGGAGGGATTGGGGGCAGGAGGAGAAGGGGACGACAGAGGATGAGATGGCTGGATGGTATCACTGACTCTATGGACGTGAGTCTGAGTGAACTCCGGGAGTTGGTGATGGACAGGGAGGCCTGGCGTGCTGCGATTCATGGGGTCGCAAAGAGTCGGACAGGACTGAGCAACTGAACTGAACTGAACTGAATAGTCAACATGCCAGATAACAGGACATAGATTTTAAAGAGAGAAACCAAAGTGAGAGCCTTTCAACAAGTTTGCAAGGCACTGGTTTTTATCCCTGAGGACGATAGAAACCTGTGGAGGAACTGATGGCTTCATCTTTGGTTCTGAAAGGGTCATTGTATTCATAGCGGCTCTATGAATATAATGGGCTTCCCTGGTGGCTCAGGCAGTAAAAAAAAAAATCTGCCTGCTATTCAGGAAACCAGGGTTCGATCCCTGAGTCAGGAAGAACCCCTGTAGAAGGGAATGGCAACCCGTTCCAGTGTTCTTGCCTGGAGAATTTCATGGACAGAGACTTCTGGCAGGCTATAGTCCATGGGATTGCAAACAGTCAGAAATGACTGTTCAAAACAACTATGAAAATAAAACTCTGGCGGGGGGTGGGGGGGGATGATGACAGCAGGTGGCATTATAGGTAAAGTGAACTCATAGTACTAGTTACTAGTTTGACTCAGTCGTGTCCGACTCTTTGCGACCCCATGGACTATAGCCTACCAGGCTCCTCCCTCCATGGCATTCTCCAGGCAAGAATACTGGAGTGGGTTGCCATTTCCTTCTCCAAAAGTGAACTCATGGCATTTATTAAAAACTAAATCAGGCTTGGCATATCTACTGATGACAATACTTGATTTTTTACCATGAGCAGTTTTACTTAGATTTGTAGATATTACTCTTTCCTGACAATATAAGATTAAGGCTGCCACAGTTACTGGCTGCATGTTTCAGAACAGTTGGCAAACTGGTAGCCTCCCAGACTTAATGATACTTTCAGCTTACATTCTTGGTACAGAAAATGTTAGAAAAAGGAAAATAATAACAAAAACTGCACTGGATAATTTTTTTTAATTACAACTATTGCAATTAAAAATTCACATATCTACAAAAAATTCAGGTGATCTGAGAATAGAAAGGAAGACAAAAATAAACAAGAGAGAAACAAGCAGTGTTTCCTTACCTCTAACGAGTATACACATGTGTCTGTGCTATGTGGCTTCAGTCATATCCGACTCTGTGACCCTATGGACTATAGCCCGCCAGGCTCCTCTGTCCATGGGATTTTCCAGGAAAGAATACTGAAGTGGGTTTCCATGCCCGCCTCCAGGAGATCTTCCCAACTCAGGGATTGAACCCATGTCTCTTCTGTCTCCTGGATTGACAGGTGGGTTCTTTACCACTGGCACCACCTGGGAAGCTCAATATGTACACACATCGGGCATGAAATCATGGCAAACTCTGACTGAGTACATCTGGAGTATGACCTGGGACTTTATTTCAGACAAGCTTCCAACAGCTGGTGAAGCTTCTGGTGCTCAGATCAGATCTGGGGTACAAAGGTGCTGAGGGTCAGGAGCAGTTTACACCCCTCCTTCAGTCCTCCCATCCCTGCCCATTCACTGTGGTTGACGTTGCTGGTATTACCACACTGAACTTTATCGACTTTTGAGTGTTCATTTTCTGTTTAAGAAGATGGTTAAAATATATAATAGGATGGCCATTTTAAAACTAAGAGTTGCAATTTAATGCACACAGGAGATATACTAACAAATTCAGGAGAAGAGATATTATCATGTTTTACCATTCAAATGTAATCAGTGGACATTCAGAAACACATAGACAGACAGCTTAAATACACTGTGCAAAAAAGCAGTGATAGATCTCAGTGGAGGATGGGTGGGCCAGGGACACATAACTAAAAGAAATAAACATAGAGAAAAAAGACGGAAAAGCAGAGAACAGTTGTTTTAGATGCCGGGGTATCCATGCTTAAATCCCAGTTTCAAATAGATTCTTTCTGGCACAGCTTCAGTTAGAAATCGATGTTCACAGAAATATTCAGCCTTGCTGCATTCATATCTGTAGTGAGAGCATCTCAGGGAACTAACATGAAAAAAAAGTGGTGGTTTTTAATGTGACTCTTTATGGGCTTTGATTGCCACTAATAGCCAGCAGATGGGATAGATACTTTAGGGAGAGAAAAAGCTCATCGAAGTTTTCTGGCCAAAATAAGCAGTTATACTCGCAAATGCATCAGAACATTGAGAATTGCAAAATTCTACTAGAGAAAGTTTTCTATAAAACAAATAGGATTTGTTTTCTATAAAACAAATAGGATCAGACTGATCCTGGACTGCAGCATGCCAGGCCTCCCTGTCCTTCACCATCTCCCGAAGTTTGCTCAAACTCATGTATATTGAATAGATGATACCATCCAACCATCTCATCCTCCGTTGCCCCCATCTCCTGATGCCCTCAATCTTTTGTAGCATCAGGGTCTCTTCCAATGGATCCAGGGGTAGTTATATTTGATTCAGAGTTTTCCTCTCATATGAAAGCTTGAGGTAACAACACTG
This sequence comes from Bubalus kerabau, assembly GCF_029407905.1. Taxonomy (NCBI): domain Eukaryota; kingdom Metazoa; phylum Chordata; class Mammalia; order Artiodactyla; family Bovidae; genus Bubalus; species Bubalus kerabau. The sequence continues at coordinate 62,115,339 of NC_073625.1, forward strand.
CCATTCTGCTTTTAACAGTCTCAAAATGAGAAGAATTCTAACACAATTATTTTCTTTGTTTATAGAAAGAAAATCTGTATTCAAAGAATAATCTTTGAAGATTATTTCATTTAATATCATGGATATTAATAGTCAAGAAATTCAATATGAATAACAATTTGGGGATAATCCAATATCTGTTATTCTGGCTTTGCATTATTTAAAATTTTATTGACACGTGTTAGGCTTGAAAAGGATGCAATGCTTTTCTAAAATGATCTGGGTGATACACTTCCTTAATATCTGTATTGACTGCTAATCTGGGTCACATTTAACTATTTGAAAGCTATTAATTCCACACACAATTTAAAAGCACTGTATTATTATTTAACATAGTGTCACATTTTTGCTACAAGACAGTTACAGTTCCACATTGCTTTATGGTATCTCAACACAAAACAAAGGAGAGATTTATTTCAGTATAAATTTAGAGAGCTTAATAAATTTGAAGAGTGACAATAAGAATAAATTCAATGACATGACTAATTTTGATATACTAATCTTACTTAGATCGAGTCCAATGTGATTCCACAATTACTGAATGCATACAAGATCAGGTTTATGGGAAATGATACCAAACAGAGCTTCATCGTTTTGGCTCTCCAAAGGTCAAGACTGAAGCTAAATAACAGACTCTCCCTCTGAATTCTAAGGCCAGAATCCAAATAGGATACATTCTTGGTACTTATGCAATAAGTGTGCTAGTTGCTTAGTCATGTCCAACTCTTTGCAACCCCATAGACTGTAGCCCACGAGGCTCCTTGGTCCATGGGATTCTCTAGGCAAGAATACTGGGGTGGGTTGCCATTCCTTCCTCCAGGAGATCTTCCCAACTTGGAGATTGAACTCAGGTCTGTCTCCGGAACTGCAGGTGGATTCTTTACTGTCTGAGCCACCAGGGAAGTCACTTGTGCAATAATCTCACCATTTTCTGTCTCACTGGATTCCCAGGGCAGTCTGCACTAAGCGGAATCAGTTTCTCCCCATGGTTCCCACAGGATACAGATGGTACACACAAATGAAGATAACACCTTATTTACAAAGAGACTAATTACAAAGTTGTGAGTGAGGTACAGGGAGACCACAAAGAAGAGTTCAGGGACCAGGGCAAGTAGCAGAGGAGTTGGTGTCATCAGTTGGAACAAGAGACCGATGGAAGGAGAGCTTACGGGGTGCAGTTAGGAAAACAAGAGGCATTAGGGCAGGACACAGACCCAATGAGGAAGACAGGGAAATAAATGGTCAGCCCCCTTCTCTTCCAAGTTAGGCTCTCAATGGCCCATCCCAATTGACTAAAATATACGTCAGTTTCTGGGACAAGAGCAGAGTGCGAGGAGGGTAGAGGGAATCTAACAGGACAAAGGAAAGCTACCCAACATAAATCCTCAACGGAGTATGGAAAGCATGCTTCAGATCTTTTCAGACCTGCAATTTCCTTTCTAATGTGAGCAGTAACAACAATGGATTTAAGGAGAAAAACAGCCGCAATGCATAACCTAAGTCTTAGAGACCATCTAAATGCTCATGCAATTCCTGTCATCTTTCAGGGAAAACAGTTACGATGTTAGGTTTATCCCCAAAATGGTAAATATCATTATTAAAAGAATGGATTGATTTTTGTATTTGAAAAATTTAATTAAATATGAAAAAATCAATACAACACAAGGATACGGCATTCAGTTGTAAAAATTAAATAGAGGGAGGAAATCAAAACCCACTCAGGTACAAATTTAAACTGGAAAATTGTGGAAGCATAAACTGTCAAATTTTAACACAGATAAAGCTGCTCTGTCACAGTTTTTGCTAAATTCACTGTTCATTTTATTTAGGACTCACATTTTGGCAGCACCACAGTCACTGTTACGCATCCTGTTATTGAAAATCCTTCAAAACGTCTAATTATGCAATTTCTGAGCTGGTGACATTTTGCTGCACTGAAGCACCCTAACTGCTCCTAGATGATCCTGCTCCTTAGAGCCCCTCAAAATCCACATTATGTGTGCAAGCCCTGCCTTACACCCAAATGAAATTGGTGTAGGAAGATGAGATAAACCTGTTCTGACCTTATAAGCTATAGCATATATTCTGAACAGATGTCTACTGTGTGCATGCAATTGTGCCCACTATACATTTCTTTACAAGTACAATGTAAAGCGGGCAATTGTATTTATCTCTTGGTTTATAAACAGAACTTCACATCTGCAAAGTGAGTTTTTGAATCAAAAGAGAAAATAATGCTTTGGGAAATTTTTCTTTCTTTTGTTTCCCTCTTCATCACTAAAGTCCTCTTCTGTTCTGTTGTGAAATTCTCTTTCACGTGTCATGGCCATGGAAAAGCATCCTCAGATATTTCAGCATCAGTGATACTAAGTGTCACTTCAATGTCCATACTTCATCCACTTATCTGATTTATGAAAAATGTATTGATAGATTACTAACAACATTCTATCTCATTTAAAGAATATGTCCTCAAGTTTTTAACTTTAGGTCATATAAGAAATGCTTCAATGTATTCCTTTCAGAAGATCATTCTCCAAACGAATATTCAAACATCCTTTATATTTTCCTTTAAATAAGTCTAGGCAGTAAGCCAGAAAGAAAAACACCAATACAGTATACTAACGCATATATATGGAATTTAGAAAGATGGTAACAATAACCCTGTGTACGAGACAGCAAAAGAGACACTGATGTATAGAACAGTCTTATGGACTCTGTTGGAGAGGGAGAGGGTGGGAAGATTTGGGAGAATGGCATTGAAACATGTGTAATATCATGTATGAAACGAGTTGCCAGTCCAGGTTCGATGCACGATACTGGATGCTTGGCGCTGGCGCACTGGGAGGACCCAGAGGGATGGTGTGGGGAGGGAGGAGGGAGAAGGGTTCAGGATGGGGAGCACATGTATACCTGTGGCGGATTCGTTTTGATGTTTGGCAAAACTAATACAGTGTTTCAGGTTTAAAAATAAAATTAAAATAAATAAATAGATAAATAAAAAATAAAGAGAAAAGGAAATAGCTAAATAAAAAAAAATAAAAAATAAATAAGTCTAGGCACAACTAAATTAAATCTGAAGGTTTTTATTTTTTATAGTCTTATGATAAATTAATTTCCTCCTATGAATTTCTATCATAAACCGTATATACTGAGTAACAGATCTGCTCCCAGACTTAAAGCAATGAGCTGATACTAACCTACAAGAAAATAGCAACAAAACTAGAAGATCATCTTTATTCATCATACTAGAGGCCTTCAGAACTGCCTTCAGGTACTGAACAATCATATCTTCAGAAATGTACCAGCACCCAAGCCCTAGCAGAAAAGGCATACCAGTGCTCTGCATCACAGACCCCCAGCTCTCCAGCCATGACAGCACAACCAGTGATGAAAACCGGATGAGAAAAGAGCCCGTCTGACGTCTGGCCAGTAGCCTGAGGATTATAAGCCCAGATGCAAGTGGGAGACATCAAACAAAATGGACATGAAATCGTCTGGGCTCGAACTGGCACACCAGAGGCCAATGTAAGCTGAAGAATCTAGCCAGTGGAGAAACAACTGGAGCAGATGTGCAAAGGGAGAAAATTCCATGACAGAGAGGGTGGAAACAAGAGACTGCCCAGTCCTGAAAGTGCCCAGATCGTAAGTTCTTCCATCCAAGTTCCTGAACAAATGCATTCGTTCAAGAAACCCCTTTTTGCATGAAGTTAAATTAAGAGACTCTCTATTCCTTGCAAATAAAAGACTTCCAGCTAGAAAAGGCATAATGGTTAATAACAAAAAATAGAATAAAACAAAAATAATAGTAATATTTTGATAATAATAACAATGCATTCATTTTATAGGCTTTAACATAACTGAATATATTTTTAATAAAGAAATTCAATTTTAGGCTTTCACAATCTATTATAGGAGTCGGTGATGGAGAGGGAAGCCTGGCATGCTGCAGTCCATGGGGTCGCAAAGAGTTGGACATGACTGAACAACTGAACTGAACCTATTATAATGAAATAATTTTAACCATTGATAGAAGATAATAACTGAGGAGAGGAAGTGGAAATAGGATGGGTGCATTGATTTCTCTAGTACCTATAAAAATTCCACAAGCACAATCTTCAACTGCTATGTCATAAAATATTATGTATTTTAGATTGTACTACAATATGGGTACATGAGTGCTAAGTTCTTTCAGTCACGTCCAGTTCTTTGTGACCCTATGGACTGTAGCCCACCAGGTTTGTCTATCCATGAGATTCTCCAGGCAAGAATACTGGAGTGGGTTGCCATGTCCTCCTCCAGGGATCCCTGGATCCCTCCTCCTTCCCTACACAGGGATCAAACCCACGCTTGTTATGTCTCCTGCACTGGCCGGTGAGTTTTTTGTTGTTTTTTTTTTGGCTGGTGAGTTCTTTACCATTAATGCCATCTGCAATATTGCAGAAGCCCATATTGCAATATAAAAAATATTTAATTTACATGAGGGATGATTATCAAACATGCAAAGATACTATTTTCACTATAAGCCCAAAGCACAGAGCTTTGTAATTTCAAATACAAAAAACAATTTATTTATCACTTGGACAAATATTATTGAGTATCGACTATATGAAAGTAAAAGTGTTAATTGGTCAATTGTGCCCGACCCTTTGTGACACCATGGATTGTAGCCCTCCAGGCTCCTCTGTCCATGAAATTCTCTAGGCAAGAATGCTGGAGTGGGTATCCATTCCCTTCTGCAAGGGATTTTTCCAACCCAGGGATCAAACCCCAGTCTCCTACATTGCAGGCAAATTTTTTACCATCTGAGCCACCAGGGAAGCCCATGCACTATATAACCTGTGCTAAAAAGAAAGATGTGAAATGGTAGAGCTGGAGAGAAAGGCTTAATAATCCCTGCCTTCAGAGCATGGAAAGGAAATATTAAAATATGACAATCTTCTAATCTATGATATATATGTATGACATGCATATATGAAATTATTTTTTTCAAATTTTCTTGTTTATTTCCTTGTTTTTAATTTTTTGGCCATGGTTCAGGGCGTGTGGGATCTTAGTTCCCTGACCAGGGACCGAACCAGCGCCCCCTGCATTGGAAGTGTGGAGCCTTAACCACTGAACTGCCAAGGAAGTCTGAAAGTAAATTATTATTAATAATATAAGGATATTATTACTACTGCTTTATTGAATCATCACAATATTTTAGGTTGGAAGAAGTTTAAAAGATTATATGCTATACAATTCCATTTATATGACAATTTTGAAAATATAACATTTTAGAAATGGAGGGCAGGTTAGTGATTGCCAGAAAGTTGGGACTGAGGGAAGGTGGGAGAGGAGTAGGCGAGGTTATAAAAGGTCAATATGAGGGATCCTTGTGGTGTTGGAACTGTTTATTCAATGTCTTAACTGTGGTGATGGATACAGCAACCCAAACAGGAGATAAAACTGTATAGAACTGACCAAAACCCCGATACACACAATCAAACGAGTAAAAGTAAAACCAGGAGAAATTTGAATAAGATAGGTGTGCAAATATCCTAGTAATGATATATTTTACCACAGTTTTGTCAAATCTTAACAATGGGGAGAAATGGGCAAAGTGTGCAAGAAATTTCCCAGAATAACTTCTTAGAACTACATGGAAGATTGTTAATTTTATGTATCAACTTGACAGGGTCAAGGGATATCTGGACAGTTGGTTACACACTATTTCCAAGTGTGTGTGTGTGTGCGCGTGTGAGTTTCTGGAAGAGTCTAGCATTTTAATTGGTGGACTGAGTAAAGCAATGGCCTTCCTTCATGTGAGTGGGAGCCACCCAATCCTTCAAGGGCCTGACAAAAGAGGACTGAGAAGGGCAAGAATTCACTCTCAGTCCTAGTGTTTGAGCTGGGACATCACTCTCCTTCTGCCTTCAGGGTTTCTGGTCTTAGGCCTTCTACTTGGACTAGAGTCTACACCATCAACTCTCTTAACTCTTAGGGACTCTAATAAAACTGGCTCTTCTGCGTCTCTGGCTGGCAGGACCCAGATCACTAGATTTAAGCCTCATAACTGTGTGAGCCAATGTCTTAAATCTCTTCCCTGATTATCTATCTATCCATCCATCCATCCATCCATACATTTGCTATTGGTTCTGTTTCTCTGGAAGGCCTAATTAACACATGAATCTACAATTGTCTCAAGAAAAATTTCAACTAAATAAAAACAAAATGGATTTTAGTGTTCACTGGGGTCTAGATTCCAAGCTTAGCTTAAACTATCTGAGCCTCAGTTTTCTGTCCCACAAAATGGAGATAATAATTACCACTGAGGTATTACTCTATTTATTGATGCATTCATTCATTCATTTATCCACTCAAATGCATGCAAATAGAACTCAGTTCCAGTTGCTATACTAACAAGTTGAGAATAAAAATTCTATTATTCTTAGTACTACTACTGTTGCTACTTTTAATCTCACTACTACTAATTATAATGGAGATTCTTGAACTCAAAGAATGAATAAACCATAATAGTGACAAACTAAGAGATATTTTGTTTTGATAAATGCCCTGGTAGAAGGAAAGGACATCTAAAGGAGCAAACAATAGCCCTCCCACTCAGAAGAGGATTGGGAGATTTCTACACTATATTTAGATATTTGTCGTCAACCCTGAAACTAGGTTTTCAGAAGGAGGCAGGAGAAGTGCCAAGGATCAGAGACCCAAGAAACATGATGAACTGGTGAAAATCTAAGGCACCCAGTACAACTGAAACACAGAGTAGGGAATGGGAAAACTGCAGTTCTATTACCATGACACATACAATATAAACATGATCGTAGGAATCAGTCTAACAAAACCTTCGCTTGACATCAAAGACTCAGATAAGATGTTCTGCATTCTCTACAGATAAGATGCTCAGATTCTCTACAGTTCACAGCAAACATAAAGCACTTTACCTATTATCAGTGGTAGTATCCGTAGGTATAATAGCAATGGTAATAGTAGCAAGAGTAGTAATAATATTTAGTATCACTTTTAATAAGGCCTTTAATAAAGCCTAATTTTTAGTGAGCTAGCTACTTTCAAACTAAATTTAATTACCATCAAGGTAATGAGATGAACTATTCTGTGAAACAAGACACTTAGCACCACATGTCAATGGTCCAATGATGACCCATATTTTATTTTGGAAAGTCAAAAATTGTGATCTATTTATCAGTACAAAGGAGGTTGAATTCATATGGCACTATACTCCTTATTACCATCAACAAGCCTTTTTGATCTTCAACAGGTGTAAACCATGGGGAATTCTTAAAAAATAATACACTGCACATTCCAGGAGCTGACAGATACTGTAAGGATAGAAAAGTACCTAAGGGACTCCCAAATAATTCAAAAAGTAATACATGTGATGGGTATGAATCAATGTTTTATAGTGATATTATCAATTCTGACTTAGGAAGTGTTTGGTGAAACTTTAATGCTATCTTTAAAGATAATCATTATTGTTCCAGGCAGGGGCACCAGGGAAGGGTATTCTAAGCACAAGAAAAATAAAGTGTATGAAGTTAGAAACTGGATGTCTTGTTTGGCCAACAGTGAAAAGCATTAAATGTTTGAAAAATGTGACCCAGTGTGCCCAGATGGTGAAGTAACATCTGAGGAAATGAAGGATCATGTTCCTAATGTCAAAAACATGAGGGGCCATCAGTATTTTTAAGGAGATAAGTCTTATTCTACTGAGAGTGCATGGATAGACTACATCAATAGGGAATAGAAATAAAGGTGATATAAAGGGAACTATGGATTCCCAGTTGGCACAGTGGTAAAGAATCCCCCTGTCAAAGGAGGAGATGCAAGAGACGTGAGTTTGATCCCTGGGTCAGAAAGACTGTCTGGAGTTGGAAATAGCAACCCACTCCAGTAGGTATTCTTGCCTAGAAAATTAAAAGTTCAGAGGAGCCTGGCATGCCATATGCCATGTGGTAGCAATGAATCAGACAGGACTGAGCCACTGAGTATGCATGCAAAAGGGAACTAAAATACCAAGACAAAGATGAAAACAGCCTCATTGGGGAAAGAGGGCAGTGCATAGAAAACTCATAGAGCAAAAGAACAAAGCAAACCAAAGCAAAATAGACAAGTTATAGTGGTCATTTTCTCAACAATTATTGCAGTATTTTGTTTACACTCTTCAAAATGCACATCATAAGCAATTCTTAAAGCATTTGACAGTCTTATTTCCCCTCTGAATATAAACTTCTTGAGGTCAAAGAAATATTTCCATCTGGAGAACATCCATAAGTACTATCACAGTTTCTCACTTATGTTAGTGACTTGCTAAGTCTATTAAATGAATGAAATTCTCTATGAATTAAGAGGAAAGTGAATTTTATATCTAAAATGAAACAAGAAGTCAGAATAATGAGTTATTTACAATTACATCTTATAAGAACTAAACATTTTATTCTGTACTTCTCTTCAGTTTTTACATATAAAAATCTTCATTTTCAATGCAAAAGTAAAGGTCCTAGGTTACTTTTTAGGGTATTGATTACGTGGAGCATTATCATTGGGAGAAGGCAATGGCACCCCACTCCAGTACTCTTGCCTGGAAAATCCCATGGACAGAGGAGCCTGGTAGGCTGCAGTCCATGGGGTCGCTAAGAGTCAGACACGACTGAGCGACTTCACTTTCACTTTTCACTTTCATGCATTGGAGAAGGAAATGGCAACCCACTCCAGTGTTCTTGCCTAGAGAATCCCAGGGACTGCGGGGCCTGGTGGGCTGCCGTCTATGGGGTCGCACAGAGTAGGACATGACTGAAGCGACTTAGCAGCAATAGCAGCAGCAGCATTATCATTTATATCTTGAGCCTTATTAATATGAAACTGAGAAAGAAGATTGAGAAACATGAATTTGTTGTTTTTATTACTGTACAGTGTCCCATAGATGCTTCTTTCTCAGTAATCCTTCATTTATCCTTCAATGTAATTGAGAAGTTATCTAAGAAAAAAACATAACAATCCAAACCAAAAATCTTCAACAGAAAGAAAAAGTATTCTTTCTTTCCTTGCTTTTTTTAGGTTTAAGTCTTCTAATGTGGAGACATGAGGTAGAAGTAAAACATTAGGTCAATTCTGATGCTACATTTAATCTACCTTAAATGACTGCCACCTGGGTTGCAAATAATGGAATCACTAATTAATGACTAGCACTTCATCCAAAATATCTGGTCATAAAGGGTTCTTGAAAAATAAGTGATATGGCTCATTTTCTAAATAAAAATCTGAAACTAAAAGAATTTGGGTAATTTGCTCCGAATCACAGATCTTATATACAGTGGAGAATTATTCAACATCTTACTTGTCTGAACTCTCTACTCAACACACTGCCTCCTTTTACATGATAAACTATCTCTGATAATAGAAAGAAATCAGCCTCAGCAATTTGACCAAGGTTGCAGTCACCTCACACTCCATGTCAAAGTACTCTGCAAAAAAAAAAAAAAAAGTCCTCTTTCAGTTCTCTGACCCATCCTGGCCAGATGAAGGAGGAAAGCTGAGAAACGGTTTGTGCCTTATGGAATTCTCCTCATTTTGCTCCAGGAAAAAGAATTAGTTGGAGCAGAATTATGCTGTTTTTCACTGGGCAAGGAAAAAATAACCAAGCAGAAACCTACAAAATTTTTCATACACATATACTTTTTTGTGAGGTCTTTACAAAGTGTATTTTGTGAATCATATGTCGTATCAAATGTCAGGGAGCTTCTTTATTTTAGAACCAGTAATCTTTTGAAAGGAAGGAAATGAAATCAAAGTAGACTGACCCAGTTTTAAAACAAATGATGGTTACGGATGAAACAAAAGAAGGAAGAGGGAATGGCAAATCTCAAACTTAACTGACAGAGCTATAAAGATCTTTAAAAGAGAAAGCTAGACAAAGCAAATTGTGCACAAAGGAAAACAGTTTTAAAAAAATTAAATGACTCTAATTTTCTAACAATTTTTTGCAAGTATAAGCCTGAAATAATTACTTAGCAAAGCATTCAAAGAGATCAGAACTGCAACTAAAGACATCCTTTCTGTATATTTTTTTTTAGTAAATTATAAGTTTCATTATATGCTGTATTAAATGCATAGTCAGCTTTTTAAAAACTCCCATAAAAGCACTAGAGAAGAATGTTTTCAGTTCATCTCCCCCTGTAATACAAAGTATACTTCTGTCAGACTTCTTTTGAAAATGCTCATCTTCATGATCATATTCTTAAAGTACACCATCATAAACAATAAAGTTTCTCATTTTTAAGCAAAAGTTTCTCAGTTTTTCTTTAGAGAAGATTTTCATTTTTTTAACCAAGTATCTCTCATTTTATATTTCTGTAATGAATCATCTTCAAATGGATTTTAAACACTAACTATTCCAATAAGAGACATGAACAGTTACATCAGGTGTTGTGACTTTGGCCAAAGTAGAGATTTATTGAAACTGCATGCTGAAGATTCAAGGAACTGCATGAATATCTCCTAAAACCTCTCTACCCTGCAGCAAAGATAGGCTTATTGTAAAGTCCCTGATTTCATCTAGGCATTAAGAAACACAGGTAGATACAAAGGCACCGCACTCTGAACTGATTATGAATTAACAGTAGCTAGTAGCTGTCTTTGAATAAGTTCTTGCTTTTATCACTTTCTTGTCATCATGACTAATACTGACTGATTATGTTCAGAGGCTTTAAAACTATTCATGTAATCCTGTGGAATATCCACTTGCATGGACTGAATACTACCTATCAGCTACTGTGTCCAGTACATACTGGTTTTATCCATCTCCACAAACATTTCTGAAATTGGCCTCCTAGTTATCCATGTGCATATGATGAATCTTTCTACAGTGAGGCACTAAACCTAGTTCAGGTAACAGAATGTGGCTCTGTCACCAATTGCTAAAAAAAGAACTGAGTTTCACCTGTGTAATAGCCACACAAAAAACAGGCATGACCATCAACCCAGACATGACTCTTTAATAGTTTCCCTGAATCAATTCTGTTCCAGAAATCTCTTTAATCTGATTTTATTAAAATCAATATGGACAAGGAGACCAGAGTGGGGAAGCAAAAAGTGTTAACTGAGCTCCATCTGGTCGCAGATGTGGTTCAGCTTGCCTACAATCAAACCTAGGATTTTCACGTTCTCCACCTACCAGATCCTGGCCTGCTGGTGAATTACAGCTCCTGACCCATCAGTTAATTGACCGGGATTCTAAGATTAAATCCCATTAATCTTCCTTTTTTAAGTGATCAAAAATTTGATTTTTTAAATTTTAGTTTTTTTTTTTTTTGGCTGCACCATGTGACATGGGGGAATCTCAGTTCCCCAACCAGATCAAGGATCAAACACATGCCCCCTGCAGGTGGAAACACAGTCTTAACCACTGGACCACCACATAAATCCACATTAATCTTAATGTAGATTAAATTAGCATTCTGATACTGAACATCAAGGCATATATGCAATTTGTGTATTATCATTTATCATATAAATCATTTTAAGTAAATTTTTAAAATATATTAAATAACTTAAATTATACATTGCATCTTTTTGTAATATCATCAAATTCATGACAATTAATTACATTTCTTTATATATCATATCTTAGACAGGAATATGCCATACTTGGACATTTTTCTAAGCAGATAAATTATTAAATGGAGTTTTAATATGATAATTTCAGCACACAGTTAGGGAACTATAATTAGATCAGACCAAGGCTAAGGAAACAATATTGTAATAAAAATAATACATTAGCAACAACAAAGAATGCTCTAGGGCTAGATAACCAGGATATAGTTCTATTCCTTGCTCTAACAGAAGTATCTGACCCTCAGCAAATCACTTACATGCTCATTCAGTTTCAAGGCCCTCTTCTACAAAATAAGAAAGATGTACCTGCTTAACGTACACTGTAGTCACAGAGACCAGGAACATAGGCACACATTTGACTCACTGATCATATTAAGTGGCCTGTAAGTGTCTGCAAGTGACAAGCTAGGCGAAGGCTACCTGGAGTGGTTCCAACAAAATGTTGCACTAATCCATCATGTGGGAGTAGTATGGAAGTGCTAAAGAATAATTTCCAGAACTTGACTGGACAAGATGGTTATATAGAATAGGTTTTAAGCTCCCAAATATAAACTCCTAATTACTTAAACTTGGGAATACTAAAGGTGCAGTGAAAAATCAGAGACACAACTCATCTGTGGCTCATAAAATAACATGCGCAGAGACTTATGGAAATGCTGGGCTATTGTATGACATTTACCACAATTTTGCATGATATATTGAAATATACATTATAAGTGAGGGATAACACATTGAACATACTGTTCCACAATGTCATTAAACTTTAATATTTTACAGTTACCCTATGACTTTATTCATATAAATAAAATGACCTCAATGAAACTTGAGGACATGATGCTAAGTGAAATGACACTAAGAAATAACAAATATTGTACAATTTCACTTCTATGATGTATATACAATAGTGAGGGATTCCCTGGTGGCCCAGACAGTAAAGAATCTGCTTGCAATGCGGGAAATCTGGGTTTGATCCCTGGGATGGGAAGATCCCCTGGAGGAGGGCCTGGCAACCCACTCCAGCGTTCTTGCTTAGAGAATCCCCATGGACTATTGCCAACTAATATACAAAAAAAATACTTCATTAAATATTGCCATCTCAATCTTACAGTATTTTCTATTCTCTTTTAGCTCTGAATTTGTAATAGTATATCATCAATCATTAAATTTCATGACTTGAAAATATTCACAGAGTATTCACCGTGGTACAAATAAAAAACTTATAGAATTTAAAAGGGAAATCTTGATGAATAAAAATATAAAATATGCCATCAACAGATGACTGTATATACAAAATATGCATATAAAAACATACATATAATGAACTATGTTACTCAACCTTTTAAAAGTGAAGGGAGGGACTTCCCCAGCAGTCCAGTGGTTAAGACTTTGCTTTCCAAAGCAGGGGGTGCAGGTTCAATCCCTGGTTCACGAGCTAAGAACCCACAAGCCTTGTGCCCTCCCCCACCAAAAAAAAATAAAAATAAAACAGAATCAGTACTATAACAAATTCAATAAAGATTTTTAAAAGATGGGGAAAATGCTGCTCTTAAAAAATTCTAATATATGCTACAGCACGAATGAAACTTGAGGACATGATGTTAAGTGAAATAAGCCTCTAAGAAAGGGCGATCTCACTTCTATGATGTATATACAATAGTGAGGGCTTCCCTGCTGGCTCAGACAGTCAAGAATTTGCCTGCATTGTGGGAAGCCTGGGTTTGATCCCTGGGTTGGGAAGATCCCTTGGAGAAGGGCCTGGCAATCCACTCCAGTGTTCTTGCTTGGTGAATGCCCATGGACAGAGGAGCCTGGCAGGCTACAGTCCATGGGGTTGAAAAGAGTTGGACACAACCGAGCAACTAAGAACATACAATAGTCAAACATACAAAAACAGAAAATACAATGGCGGTTGCTAGTGGCTGAGAGCAAAAGGGAGTTGGGAGTTATTGTTTGATGTGTACAGAATTTCATTTGGGGAAGACAAAGAAAGTTCTGGAGATAAATAATGGTAATGATTGCACATCAATATGAATAAGGCCAGTAAAGTATACACATAAAAATGGTTAACATGGTAAATTTTATCTTAGATATATTTAGCACAATAAAATGCCATAAATAAACCTAAAAAAATGTTCAATATATATTTTTACAGAGCCTTCCCTGGTGGATTAGTGATGAAGAACCCACCTATCAATGCAGGAGATATGGGTTCAATTCCAGGTCCAGAAGATCCCATGTGCCATGGAGCCCATATGCCAAAACTAGTAGCCTGTGCTCTAGAGTCCAGGAGCCACAAATACTGAAGTCTGCACACCCTAGAGACCTTGCTTAGCAACAAGAGAAGCCACCACAGTGAGAAGCCTATACACTGCAACTAGAGAGCAGCCCATTCGTGGCAACTAGAGAAAGCCTGAGCACAGCAATGAAGATCCAGCAAAATAGTAAATAAATTAAACTTTACAAATATAATTTGACATTTACATTAAAATGAAATAAATTCAGTATATTAAAGCAAACATGATACCAATAAATTTTCTGCACCTTAAATTAGTAATAATTAATATTCAACTATTTAAAATTATTATTTTGCTTCAAAATCACTGTGGGTGGTGACTGTAGCCTTGAAATTAAAAGATACTTACTCCTTGGAGGAAAAATAATGACAAACCCAGGCAGTGTATTAAAAAGCAGAGATATTACTTGGCTGAAAAAGTTTATCTAGTCAGAGCTATGGTTTTTCCAAGAGTCATGTACAGATGTGAGAGTTGAACAATTAAAAAAGGCTGAGTGCCAAAGAGTTGATGCTTTCAAACTGTGGTGTTGGAGAAGACTCTTGAGTGTCCCTTGGACTGCAAGGAGACCAAACCAGTCAATCCTTAAGGAAATCAACCCTGAATATTTATTGGAAGCACTGATGCTGAAGCTGAAGCTCCAGTACTTTGGTCACCTGATGCGAAGAGCCGACTCATTAGAAAAGACCCTGATGCTGGGAAAGATGGAAGGTGGGAGAAGGGGAGGACAGGAAGAGATGGTTGGATGGCATCACTGACTCAGTGGACATGTGTTTGAGTACACTCTAGGAGCTGGTGAAGGACAGGGAAGCCTGCAGCTCATGGGGTTGCAAAGAGTCATATATAACTGAGCAACTGAACCACAGCAACAGTGGCTTCTTAACGTACAGCCTGAAGACCGTATTTATCACCACTACATTTTAGACCAAAATATGTTGTTCTACTTCTCCATTCAGTCTGTAGTTGCTCACTACATAATTACTCACATTTTCTCACTCTTTTGCCCCCACTTCCTCTACCCACTCCATTGCACAGGATGCTGACAGTTCCTGAAAGAGATTTTGCATCACTATTTCACATTATATGTTTATATCTCCTATCTTCACCAGGATTACTCATAATTTTATCATATATAATATATCATCTCTATACTCTCATAGCTCTTAGTACAGGACATGTTATTGATCAATATTATTATGATATGAATTACCCATAGGGTGCCTACTTTACAGATAATTGAAACTCAGGATTTCAGGGAATGGTTACTGAAATGGACAAATACTAAAACATTGATTAGATGGGTAAATAGAATGTAACACACATAAAGTGGTAAAATGATTCTATTTTAGCTTTGATAAAAATCTCATAAAACTAAAAATGCTTTCCCTAGCATACTGGTTTTACTTTCACTTAGAGGAACACATATAGAGTAACTTTTGGTATTCTTCTTCCATTAATTTTTACAGCCATGTTTTTCTTTTTCTCTTACTGATACTTGATACTTGAAGCTGTTTGCAATTTGATTTTTGTAAGTTCTCCTGCTGCTGCTGCTGCTGCTGCTAAGTCGCTTCAGTCCTGTCCAACTCTGTGCAACCCCATAGAAGGCAGCCCACCAGGCTCCCCCGTCTCTGGGATTCTCCAGGCAAGAATACTGGAGTGGGTTGCCATTTCCTTCTCCAATGCATAAAGTGAAAAGTCAAAGTGAAGTCACTCAGTTGTGTTCAACTCTTAGCAACCCCATGGACTGCAGCCTTCCAGGCTCCTCCATCCATGGGATTTTCCAGGCAAGAGTATTGGAGTGGGGCGCCATTGCATGAAATGTAACGGCATCATATTTTCTGGTACCAGGAAAATAACTCTACTGGTTCACTTTGCCAGTTGTGATTTTGTGACATTTTTAGCATCCAAAAGAACTTATTTATGGACCTGAAACTATTACAACATTGTTAATCAATTGTATTCTAATATAAAATCAAAAGTTAAAATGTAAAATAAAATCACATTAGTAGAATGAGATAAATATATATTATACATATAATATATATGCACATATATGTATATAATATATATATCATATATATATAAACAGAATCTGTTTATGTCCCTTAATACACCCACATATAGAAACACACTCATACACTCTCCACACACATACAACTGCCAGTGTCTACAGAACATGTGAAGAAGGTAATTGCAAGACAATGTGTTAAGAGCAATATTAGAAAGCTAAGAAAGGAAGAAAGGGACACCATAAAAAAGAGAATGGTGAACTCTGCCTTAGGTTATCAGAGAATGTCCCTATGGAAGGTATCACTGGGCCATTTAGAAACCAGAAAACTTCTTCAGGTAGACACAGGAGGACTGGAAATTATTAAAGACTCCAATCTGAATTTTCTTATTTTATATCTCTTATCTCTACTCCTGGAAGTTTTATTTTATCACCTATCATTTTTCCAGGCCTTGAACAGTAGCAGCAACATGGACTTTACTCAGATCCATATTTTATATCTTATATTCCATTTTGAAAATTCCTTAAAACACTGTTTAAAAGAAGTGTATGTAGAAGTGTTTGGGTACATAGGTACAGAATTACCACCAGATATTATTATAGATCTCACCTGTAGCAAGGAAGTACCATTATAGTACAGCTAGGCTAAGAAAGGAAACATCCTCTTTGCAATGGGGAAGAGAATAAAACCTTTTGGGGATTTGCAATTATTACTATTGGTAAATGTTTAAATTAAGAATGGAGATAATGTTGATAGCTAACCTTAAAGGATAACTTTAACCTTAAGTGTCTCTATAATTGGAGAAGGCAATGGCACCCCACTCCAGTACTCTCGCCTGGAAAATCCCATGGACAGAGGAGCCTGGTAGGCTGCGGTCCATGGGGTCGCTAAGAGTCGGACACGACTGAGCTACGTCACCTTCACTTTTCACTTTCATGCATTGAAGAAGGAAATGGCAACCCACTCCAGTATTCTTGCCTGGAGAATCCCAGGGACTGGAGAGCCTGGTGGGCTGCCGTCTATGGGGTCACATAGAGTCAGACACGACTGAAGCAACTTAGCAGTCTCTATAATTGTCAAGGTTGAATAAATATTATATTCATATGTGATTCATATTCTATATCCTCTTTGCTCCCAGAAAGTGATCTGACACAGCAAACAATAAAAGACACATCAGAATTGATTAAGCAGCAATAAATCACCCAAAATTTAGTTTTGGATATGAACTAGTGAATTCAATTGTTTTCAGGTAACATCAGTGCATGGGGCTTCCCAGGTAGAACAGTGGTAAAGAATCTGCCTGCAAGGCAGGAAACATGGGTTCCATCCCTGAGTGAGGAAGATCACCTGGAGCAGGAAATGGCAACCCGCTCCAATACTCTTGCCTGGAAAATTCCATGGACAGAGGAGCCTGGCAGTTTACAGTACATGGGGTCACAAAGAGTTGAACACAACTGAGCGACTGAGCATGCACAACATCAGTACATAAAGCATATCACTCAAAGCATGAAAAACTCACCTGAGTTTCAAGGAGTTTCTGAACATTTTCCATAATGAATATATGATTACAACTGTATTTTTCATATGTAATATTTAGAGTATGTCTTCTGATGAAATCAGTTTTTAAAAAGTCAGGTAAAAGTGTATTTCTTTTGAAATTACCAAGTATATATTTCATGGAGTAATTTGGGGATGACATTTGTCCATGGAAATATGATAGTACTCTACCTTTTATTATGACCTGTTTATGCTAATAGTGAAAATAATGATGAGTGCTATGAATTTATGTTTTAGAAATACATAAATCAAAGTTACTTTACAAAATAAAATATTAACCATTTAAAGAATTTTTGGAGCACCCATTAGCCAGATAATTATACAGAAAAGGATATGAAAAAAAATTGTCAGTGGCTCACTGCATAAAAATATGCAATATCACAAATATCATAGGGCAAACTTCAGTTATCACTTTGGAAGGAGATAATGATTTGACCTTTATTTGGTCATGCATTTCTATTTTCTGGTTAATGCACCTTTATGATGCAAACCAAGTCTTATTCACCCTTGCATCCTAACCTTGAAGCGTGGTGCACTGCGCCTTGACTGCCAAGCAAAAATATAATAAATCAATGTCCATTATATCAAAATGAAATCTCGCAAATATTCAAAATATTTTCTATGATTGAGCTTTAAGTTATAATTAAACCATTCAATCCCTTTTTTCCTTTCCCAACATCTTTGTTTTAGGACAAGTTCAACCTCTATGTATATTTATGTTAGCACTTAAAAAATGGGTGCCAAATACCTATTACAATACCTCTTAATCTTGTAACTTTATAGGATAAGTTCTAGTTGAAAAAGTTGAAATAAAATGAGCAATCACGGAGAAAGTAATTTAAACAAATACAATGAAATAAACAAACAAGTAAGTAAATCTCATGTATTTGCATCGATGTCTCTCAGACATCCACTGTAGGTTGGAACCACCAATTCTTTAATTCAATAAAACTGAATGCTACTTTAAACATGTAAATTATGTTATACAAGTATTTTAAAGAGTGTGGAGTGGGATGTGTTTATATGCTTTTGTGAAACACTGTTTTAACTTCTTTCACTGAACACCAAAAAGCATTCATCTTGATTACTTTCATAAAGTATCAATTTTAAACACACTTTTGAAAATTAAAGTAAAAATAAATCACATTTATTATAACCAATCATTTCCCATTATCTTTGAGAAGGAAGTAATTTGGAATAAGCAGTCACAAATTCAAATTCTTAACTGCCAAGAGAGAAAATTTTATCTTATAAATTCTTAACTTCTCCTTTCATGCTTTCTTTACCTGCTTTTCTCCAAAATATTAAGGTTCTTGGTCCAAATCAAGTCTGTGATAATCTATAATTGTTAGTGTTTTCTAATAATGATACCCTTATAAATAACAACATAAAAGTTTCTAATATTTACAACATATCACAACAAGATTTAACTAAAGGCCAAAAAAAATCCTATAATTTCTCAAAATATGTCAACAAATCTGTTACAAATTATCTTCATCATTACTTAAAGTGAATGACTTAAAATGACAAAGTGAATCAGTATACTTATCTAGATGTTTACATAGGTATCATTTTAACTAACAGATATCTCATTCTTCAATTAACAATCCATATTATAGAAAGTAGTTTTGCCAATACAACAGGCCAAGTTATTAAGATAGGTTGTAGAATTTATTCATATTGTCCTTAAAAGTTGATAGTTGTTGATCTCTGAGGAAGGTTAATATAGATAAACTTACACTTGAACAGAAGGAAACAAAATAATGACTTTTGGAGGAGTCTTTAACTACTGATACTATGTAAACTCCTGATTAAAAATGTTTACCCCACTTTAATCTTCTTGAAACTGAAGCATAACTAGTGGATAATAGAAATACACATTCTCATCTTGCCATAATTTAGTCAAGGCACTTATGTTAAGAATATTCTTTCTACAATGATGATGGGGGAGGTCTGAATATATGTAAACATATTTTGTATTAATTTATTGTATTCTAGAAAGTTAGAGAAACATGATAAATACACCAAAACCAAGTTCCTCAGTTAGAAGATTGATTTTTTTTGAGAAAGTGAGCTTTACAAATATAGCATGATTTTGAAGACAAAGGAATTAATTTGTTTCCTTACATATCCCAAACACGGCTCCACAGTCTCTACCCAATATACATTATACTAGTACCCCATTAAACCAATATTAACAAGTTGTGCTATATAAGCCTAATCCCCATTATCATATAAACATAAATACAACAAACACAAATATGTATACAGATTGTGTTTATTAAAATATAATTATTTTACAGATACAGTAATTTCATTCAACTATGTTTCTTCTATATCATGAATATGTTCTCAAGTAATCTGTGGAAGTCAGCTTTTTACTTGTTTTCAAGTAATTTAAGACATTTTTATAGAATTAATGTAAACAGAATTAGATTTTATACAGATAAAGATTTATGCCAGTGTTTTACAAATTGCCTGCATAAAGGTATTATGATGCAAAAGTGTATACAGAATGTTTTGGATTTAATTTATGAGTAAGATCAGGGTTTAGATGTTTCTAAAGGTTTGTGTACATATTGAGAAGAACTGAGTGAAATATTACTGGAAAATGCTCATCCTTAAGATCCCTAGATAGGGAAAATCCCCTAGAGTAGGAAATGGCACTGCACTCCAGTATCCTTGCCTATAAAATTCCATGAATAGAGGACTCTGGCAGGCTACAGTCCATGGATCCACACGGAGCTGGACATGACTGAGCAACTGAAGAGCAGGAGCAATATCAGGGTTTGGATTTTCCTAAAGTTTTATGCACCTATTGAGAAGAACTGAGTGAAATATCAGAAAATGCTCATCCTTAAAATAATCCCCATCATTCCAATGTATACACATCACACACATAATGTAAAATTTACACTCACAATATTCATTAACTTAGTTATCATATTTTATATGGAAATATGGTATATAGTTCCCTTTTGATATATGTTTATAAAGAGTTTACCTTTTCCTATAAAAAGTATTTTAATTAATCATTTAAATTGAATACTATTCTCCCTATCACACTAGCTTGAAAGGTAATTATATCTGATTATTAAATTTTACATTTATACATATCATCTAGTAAAATACATACTGCCTAGTAAGTTTACATGTTTAATTAATTTTTGATTTCCCAAATATAAAATTTACTGCCAACTTGTATATGCAGATAACTCCTTTCTTGATAGTTTATATTTGAGATAAACTTAACATGATGCACATATTTTTAATGATTTCTGATAGCAAGAAGGGATTCCCTGATGGCTCAGACAGTAAAGCATTTGCCCACATACATTTAGACAATAATAAAAGGAAAGCCTCAATAGAGAAGATCTATAACATATGCTACACTTAGGCTGTGGTCCTCTCAAAGTGCTAAGATCAAATGAGTACTTTCAATCAATAATAGAGTAATTTTGGATTTCAACAGAAGCATTAAATCCATCCAACAGTGTGTAAGTACATTAAACACATCATCAAATTTCATACATTTGTTACAGCTTTCATTTGAATATATATATAATATATATATATAAACATAACATCTTTAAAATATAACTGATTCTAAAATCATGCTAAATTCCTAATTATTTTTAAGTAAAAGACTCAGAACATGAGGAAAGCCAACCTAAAATATATCATTAGAAAATTAATTTTACAATGTTACTTTATATCTATATTGAATTTTCCTGTACACTTAGACACTGCCAGTAGTATGACAAAAAGTCAAGCAATGTTTTAACAGCTACATTATTTCTTAGCTGACAGAAAACTGTGCCACCCATAATAAGAGCAGAGCAGTGGCAATAGTAACAAAAAACAACTGTTTGAATGAGACACCTTAGAAACATACATATGTTATGGAAAAACAATGCATTCCAAGTCATGAGTACGAATATGGTGCAATTCAAATCAGAATTCATTTTAAAGTGTGCTAATATTTACAAATATGAACTTACAAAGTAGTCTCTATTGCCAATAAAGTACATCCTAATAAAAAATATTTCAGAGATTGAAATTTGAATATAAAATCGAACATTTATTGACTTGTAAAGAAAAGGATAAATTAATCGGCAAAAGATGAATCTTTAGTATCATTCTGAGTTTTTCCATCTGCATAGAAAACTTCTCATGAGAAAATATTGTCCTTGTGTCCCTAATCTGAAATTCATCTACTCTTCACAGGGACACTAAAACAAGGACACTCCCTGCTCAGTAAATCTGGAGGCAGGTCATAGAGGCATCTGTTCTCCATATACCTATTTAACGAGGTCATTTGGTACACATGACATGCATTGGGGAGCTCTTAATTTTTATTAGTAACATCAATCTCGCTAAGAGTTAGTGAATTAAAATTATCTTTGAAATGAAATAGAACACTCCTTTGTCTAATTTGCTGAAATTCACTGATATATAACTTACCAGTAAACGCATTCCCATCAAAATAATCAAGCATTTTTGTGATCTTGAACAATAATTAGAACTCAACAGACTTTAAAGTATTAATAGTGAATATCGCCTAGTGATAGCCATCCTCGACGACTTGGGAATCTGCAAACTGCAGTGTATACTGATTATAGAAATAACCTTTCAAGCCATCATTTTTAATAACAAGTGAGATTTCACAAGTAGAAACACTGTAAAGAAGAGGCACCTATTTAAAAATGAAGAGAATTAGAAGTATTCATGCAATGTAATCATAGTTCATGGTGTTTGTGGACATTGTTTAAAAGTATTTGTTGTTTTGGTGGTTGCCATTTTAGGGGCTTTTGTGGTTCACAGATCAGATTCAGATGGAAGCAATAAAGCATTAGTTCTTTAAGCCTGGGGTTCATTTAATTAAAATGAAAGAAACACGGCCCATATGACTTGGGATTTTCAAGCTAATATTTGCATTAAAGGGAACTCAAGGAACAAAGTCCTCTTGCACGCTAATTTAATTTTCTATTATTTGGAAGTGACACGACCCTAGAAAATAGGTGATGGTAGTAATCAAGCAATCTAATGACGAAGTTCTTATCTGACATGATGTCTAGGTTAACATAGAGGAAAATACAATAAAAATCCCACCACTACTCAAAGTTCCATCAAGTTAAAAACCATGTGTGGAGACCTGAGATTAACGTTTCTAAATTTTGTGGAACATGATTCCTGATTTTAGTACCAGAAACTGTAACTGTGAATTTCTAGTGAACAAGCAATCAAAGTGACACAAAACTACACTTCTCAGAGAAACTGTAGCCCACCAGGCTCCTCTGTCCATGGAATTTTCCAGGCAAGACTACAGGAATGGACCACCATTTCCTCCTCTAGGGGATGTTTCCAACCCAGGGATCAAACCCATGTCTCTTGTGTCTCCTGCATTGGCAGGTGGATTCTTTACCACAGTACTGCCTAGGAAGTCCCAGAGGGTTCAGAACCTATAATAATTCCTAGAATGGCCTAGCATGACTGGTGTCCACTTGCACGTGGGTGGCAGGGTGCTCTTGGTGGACAAAAAGGAAATAAATGATAATAAACCATAACAGGGCAGGAGGCAGAATCAATACATCAATAAACAAGTGAAATTTTTAATGAGTGCTGTAATTGAGAAACTTTGGAGAAAAGATATCTAAGTGGCTTTTAGCACAGCACATTCCATAAAGATCCTTGACCTGTTTTCTCAGAATGCCCAGAAGAAAGATCAACACTGTTCTTCAAAATACCTGGACTGGATCTCCTTTACTACACTGATGCTTAGACTGAGAATTCAAGGCTGATTAAAGTTATGTACTTGGAGTAATGTCACAATTTTTAACTTGTCCTTGAGGGGCTGGTATAGCCTTAGCCCTTGTATGTATGTCCATCCTCAGAGTCTCCACATTCACTATGCTGTAACCCCAGGCTTTATTTTATTTCTCTTTTTTATTCTAACAGGTACTAACATTTAAAAACTCAGGGCCTTCATGAGTACTATTCCTTCTGCTGAGATTTGTTTTCTCCCAAGTTCTTTGCCAGGCACCTCCTAGAACCCTTCAGTTCTCAGGGAACATATTACTTCCGGATGTCCATCTACCTTATTATCTCCCTTCAAATCCTTTATTTTTGCCTTCTTCTTGGCTGATACCAAAACATAATTATTTGGGAAAATACCCCATGCCTGTATCCAGACCAAGTCATCCCTTGGCTTCTGCTGATACCGCAGATCCCTACCTTCATCTTCACATGGCTTTCTTTTTGTGCACCAGTCTGTCTCTAAATTTCCCCTTTTTATAAGGACCCCATTCATACTGGATTAGGGCCCACCATAATGACTTCATTTTAACTTGATCATCTCTGTGCTGTGTGCTCAGTCCCTCAGCCATGTCCGACTCTTTGTGACCCCATGGACTGTAGCCTGCTGGGCTCCTCTGTCCATGGGATTCTCTAGGCAAGAATCCTGGAGTGGGTTGCCATGCCCTCCTCCAGGGGATCTTCCAAACCCAGGGATTGAACCCACATCTTTTATGTCTCCTGCACTGGCAGGTGGGTTCTTTATCACTAGTGCCATCTGGGAAGCCCTGATTATCTCTGTTAATACTTTATCTCCAAGTTAAGTCACATCCCAGGGCACTCCGTTAGGATTTCAACACATGAAATTTGTAGAAATACAAATCAATCTATAGCAGGTGTGTTGGGATATCAATAGATTATGTTTCATTTCAAGATATCACATTACTTTATAGGCCATAAATTGGAATGTGCAGAATAATCAAGAAAGATGTTCCAAATAAATTAATAAACCTAAAAGCTATTGCAAATTAATATTATGCAAAGGTAAACAAGGTCATTGTCAAATAATTATTGGGGGAAAATCTGCTGACAGACCTATTTAATACTTATAAAAAATGAATGTCACTATATTGGGTAAAATAAGTTAAAACATAATTAAATATATTTAATTACTATGAAAACTCAGAAAAGATACTGGCTGTGGAACCAGAAAAGGAGGAGTTTTGAATTCCAACTTTACTTTTTACTAGTCGAATATCCTGCTACTGCTGCTAAGTCGCTTCAGTCGTGTTGACTCTGTGCGACCCACCAGGCTCTGCCATCCCTGGGATTCTCCAGGGAACAGTATTGGAGTGGGTTGCCATTGCCCTCTCCAGCCTAATACCCTAGGTAGAGTCAATTTTTCTGAGTCTCAGTATCCACATAAATAAGAATTATATCATCTCTTCCCCTATTCATCACAATATTCTAATCATTCAGGTATTAATCTCCCTTAGCTTCCTCCCTAGTTACTGAATCTTGAAAGAACACGAATGCTGCTGCTCCCATCTTCCTAACACACGACACTTAGTTGATGTTAGATGTATACTGTAGTGGGATAATGAAACTGTGTTTAAGTTGGAACTCACCATCCAAGTGTTCTTTTTTTATGATTTTATTACTGTGGTTAAAATATATGTTCTATGACTCTGATGTTATGGATGAAGCTCCCACTTCTGTATACTTAGGGAAAAATAACAGCAACAAAAACTAAATCAAGACTTGAGATGCTGACATTAATCAACTTCCTGCAGATGGAAATAATTTTGTGTTGTTCTCTAGTCGCTAAGTTGTGTCCGACTCTTTTGTGACCTGAAGGATTACAGCCTCCAGGCTCTTCTTTCCATGGAATTTCCAGGCAAGGATATTGGAATGGGTTGCCATTTCCTTTTTGAGGGGATCTTTCTGAGCCAGGGATCAAACCTGTGTCTCCTGCATTGGCAGGTGAGTTATTTACCACTTAGCCACCTGAGAAGCTCACACTTAGAGAAAAATAACAACAACAACAAAACCAATAAAAGACTTGAGACACTGACATTAATTTTATGTCTCCCCAACTACTATCCTTCATCTTTGCTGACACTTCTCTGTAAACTGATGGCCAAAAATAAAACACATATTCTCTCTCCTTCAAGACATTTCCTCATTTAAATCTCTTCTTCCTTCAAATTAAATGCTGTGATTTTTCATGTGACCACTTCTGATAACCAAGTAAACATATGAATGATACTTCACTCTATCATTACCTGAGAACTGGATTCTTATCTGGAATAAAGGTGCCTAGACAAGCTCTACCTTTTAAAGTTGGTTCTAAGTACCCTCTCTATTGTGTCTGCTCTCTAATGTAAAATACATAATGAATACCAGTATTGAACTAAAGTACTAGTCCTATTTCTGTGATATTACAGAATTTGAACATCAGAACACTTTAAATAATTATTTTTAAAGTTCTTCATAAAAATTTAACATATGGATTAACATTATTCAATACTAGCAGTCCAGACTCTGTACAAAGGAAAACTTTAACAGATAACCACTTGTCCAGCCAAATTTATAATTTAAACATCCAACCAATCCCAATACTGTTTAATTTCTATTATTTTGCTCAAGTACAGGTTTCAAAATAAACAGAAGCTACAAAACAGATTCTGTGATTTAAGATAAGCAGTAACAACTGTCTAAACTCCAGCTCATCACTGAACGAATTAATTAAATGTTTCCATTCAGATTGTCTACTGAGACTTTCATTTTCTTAGTGTAGTAAGCTCTCTCCCCTTCAATTCAAGTAAGAAAGGCATCATGAATGCTTACTCAGTTTAGTCATATAAAATGCATATAAATCAAAATGGTCTTGTTCTTTACCTTTAAAATAGGAAAAAATAAAAGCACACCTTACAATAGAAAAAAATAATGTGTTCAGTATCTATAACTGTGGTTGTTAACAGAAGCCGACTAATAATCAACTCAAGCTTCAGCAATAACTTGAAATGACACCTAGACTGCATTTTCAAGAACACTTTGAAAGAGACTGTTTAATATTTAATATGCCCTTTAACTCTTTTTTAGAATAGAAATATCAAAGAGCCTGCAGATTATGTAGATCGGTACTATTCAGGTGAACTCTTCAGCCTTCTAGTCAATGTCTACAGCTGGCTTCTTTGTTCTGAATAGCTACTCTGAACTTTCACACCCTTTCAAACCTGAGAGTAAACTTACTCCCTTTGCAGTCAGCATCTTTATACCTTAGAGAGAGGAGAAAGAAGCCAGCAGATAATATCCTATACATACAGACTTAATTTGGGGTCCATCTTAAGTTGGATTCTTACATTCTCCCCAGCACTTCTAGCTGCATTTATACTGCATATATAAGAAAGTCTCTTGACTTGGGTGCTGGATAACTCACCTTCCATTTATAGGCATTCTCCACTGGGGCTTCCCTCGTACCTCGGTTGATAAAGACTGCCTGCAGTACAGGAGACCCAGGTTCAATTCGTGGGTCAGGAAGATCCCCTGGAGAAGGAAATGACAACCCACTCTGGTTTTCTTGCCTGGAGAATCCCATGGATAGAGGAACCCCGTGGGCTACAGTCCACAGGGTCCCAAGAGTTGGACATGACTTGCGACTAACCTTGCCCCCCTTCCATTCAGATTGTCCTCACTTAACGACTCCCACTTCTTGCCCTCTGCATGTTCTAGTGTTCCAGTTTGTCACATTAGTGAAGTGAGTGATGTCACTCACCCGTCTCTGATTCTTTACAACCCCATGGACTGTAGCCTACCAGGCTTCTCCGTCCATGGGCTTCTCCAGGCAAGAATACTTGAGTGGGTTACCATTTCCTTCTCTAGGGGATCTTCCCGACCCAGGGATCGAACCCAGGTCTCCCATATTGGAGGCAAATGCTTTAACCTCTGAGCCATATGGTATGCCAAAAAGCAGGGAAAACACCCTCTTCTCCCTCCCAATAAGAATGTATATATATACAAGTGTGCATGCGCACTAAGTCTCTTCTGTCATATCTGACTCCGTGCAACCCCATGGACTGAAGACTGCCAGGCTCCTCTGTCCATGGAATTCTCCAGGCAAGAATACTGAAGTAAGTTGCCACATACTCCTCTAGGGGATCTTTCCAACCTAGGAGTCAAACCTGTATCTCTTACATCTCTTGCATTGGCAGGCAGGTTCTTACCACTAGCACCACCTGGGAAGCCCCATATATATGCCACTTTCGCCCCTTTAAGCTTTGAGACATATCTCAGTATCCAAATATTTTTCACTTTCTATCTTTGCTTTATATTTTGTGACAGATTCATGCTTTTTCATGAGAACACACCTTAAATTCTTGTTTCTCATAATTTTTCAATGCCTGAAATTGTCTGCTTAAGAATGTATTTTAAATATCTGTACACAAAATTAAAAGAGACAATTGAACGTATATCAACTGACTTTTTTTTCAAATACAGTAATTTTTTTAAAGAATATGTTCCCAAATCTATAGGATTTAGACTAAGAAAATACATATATTAATGAACAGATATCATTATGCCTTTATCCTTAAATTCTAGTATTAATATTAAAATGTCTTGAGTATTGCTGATTATTTTCACTGATGATATGATCATTTTTTCATTTTCCGTAATGTGGTAAATTGAAATGTATCAAAATATTATGCATAAGAAATTCACTAAATTTATTACAATGGAATAAATATACCGTTATTAGCATTTAAACAGTAGCCGTTCATTTAGAAATATGTGCCAAGCATATACAAACACCACCTACACCCTATAATCAGATTAATTCAGATAGGTGAATGGCATATTTCACATAATGAACTACAATTATGCAGAATCTGCAAAGTTGGCATTTTCATGTTTGAAAAAACATATTGATAAAAATAATTATTCACACATTACAATGTTTTAAATTCTAGTGCAGAATTTCTCAATGTTGGCCCCACTGACAAGTTGCACTGGATAATTCTCTGTTGACCACTGTGAAACTGTACATGCAGGGAAATTAGCAGCATCCTTGGTCTTTATCCACTAGATATAGCATCACCCCCACATTCATGCACAGCTGAAAACCAGAAATATTTCTAGACACTGCCAAACATCTTCTGGGGAAAAAACATCCCCATTGAGAACCGCTATTTTAGAGATTGAGAATGTGTATTATTTTAAAATCAAAGAGGATACTGTGCAAAACCATTTTTAACTTGTCAATAAAATGTGGCTTGTAAGAGAAATACTATGTAAAAGATAAAGACTACAGTAATACACACAACAGGCTTTTATAGTCTAAATATAAAAAAGGTTCTTAGGTTAACATGATCCCAAAATAGTGTGATCATTTAGCTCACTGTTTCTATTTATAAAACACTGGTCATATACAACTTATCAGACAAAGTCTAGAATGAAATATTAATTTCATTGAAATTATGCTTTTATTTTTGTTGTTGTTGTTGTTTTCTTGTTTTCAGAACACTTATAGCAACCCACTCCAGCACTCTTGCCTGGAAAATCCCATGGATGGAGGAGCCTGGTAGGCTGCAGTCCATGTGGTTGTGAAGAGTCGGACTCGACTGAGCGACTTCACTTTCACTTTTCACTTTCATGCATTGGAGAAGGAAATAGCAGCCCACTCCAGTGTTCTTGCCTGGAGAATCCCAGGGATGGCGGAGCCTGGTGGGCTGCCATCTATGGGGTCGCACAGAGTCGGACACGACTGAACCAACTTAGCAGCGGCAGCAGCAGCAGCAACATGAGACTTACCGTTGTAACAAATGTTTATAAGTCTATGATACATAGAGTGCTGGTCACTATAGATGCAATGTTGTACAATCTTTAGAACTGAACTCCTCAGGCTTTACTGAAACATTATGCCCCTTGATGAATAACTTCCCATTTCTTTCCACCCCTAGATCCTGGAACCACCATTCCTTTTTTTGATTCTAGCGAGTGAGTGAAAGTCGCTCAGTTATCATGGAGTCTTTGCAACCCCATGGACAGTAGCCCACCAGATTT
Organism: Bubalus kerabau; assembly: GCF_029407905.1. NCBI lineage: Eukaryota > Metazoa > Chordata > Mammalia > Artiodactyla > Bovidae > Bubalus > Bubalus kerabau. Next base: position 62,144,719 of record NC_073625.1, read on the forward strand.
CTCTGTCCATGGGGATTCTCCAGGCAAGAATACTGGAGTGGGTTGTCATGCCCTCCTCCAGGGGATCTTCCCAACCCAAGGATCAAATCCAGGTCTCTCACACTGCAGGCAGATTCTTTTTGGTCTGAACCACCAGGGAAGCCCTTTTTGATTCTATGTATTTGACCATTTTAGATACCTCGCATAAGTAGAAACACACAATATTTGTCTTTCTGTGACTAGCTCACTTAGAATAAATTCCTCAAAGTTCCTCCAAGTTGTCACATATTGCCGAACCTGCTTCTTTTATTAAGGGTAAAAACCATCCCACTGTACGTTGCTGTTAAGTTGCTGAGACTTGTACAACTCTTTGTGACCCCATGGACTGGAGTCTGTCAGGCTCCTCTGTCCATGGGGTTCTTCAGGCAAGAATACTGGAGTGGGTTGCCATTTCCTACTACAGGGGATCTGCCCAACCCAGGGATCGAACCCATGTCTCCTGTAAGTTTTCTGCATTGCAGGCAGATTCTTTACTGCTGATCCACTGGGGAAGCCCCATGTATAGATGACATTTTCTTTATCCATTCATCTGTTGATGGGTATTTTGAACACTTCAACTTCTTGGGAATAGCACTACAAAGAATATGTCAATGTTAATCCAAAAGCAAGTCTTTTGGATAAATACCCACAAGTGAAATTGCTGGATCATATGATAGTTTCATGATTAATTTTTGAGTAACCTCCATATTGTTTCCCATAACAATTGTACAATTTTCAACATCACCAACAGTAATCCAAGCTTCTGATTTCTGGATATCCTTGCCCACAACTACTTTTTTTTTTTTTTTTTAACAAATAATTGTCATCCTGCCTGGTGTGAAGTGATATCTGATTATGGTTTTAAATTAAACTAACAAAAATTACTGTCTCTGGAATTTTAAAACACTCTGTGTCCACACTTTTTTTTTTTTTTTTCATTCAGTATAATGTCTCATCAATATCCCCAGGTCTCGTAGCATCAACTTTGGCTTTAAACAACCTCTTCTAGATCAAATGACAGAGTATAAAGATTTTTCTCTGGCTTAAGGCTAACGCTTTCCCTGCCTATATCTATATTTTTTCTATTTAAAATAATGTACATTAGATTAAAAATATAAAAATTCAAAGATGTTGATATACATAAGATAAAGGGAACATCATTATGATTCAATAAAAAAAAAATCCAACATGTGCATAGTGGATGAAATAGCAATGAAAACCAATGTTTCATTAAAAGAATTAATGTCCATGCCACAGAAAGAGAGAGATACTCTCACCCATAAATATTAAGCTCAGTTTTAAGTGTCATATTTTTTTTTATTTATTTATTTTTTATTTTATTTTATTTTTTAAACTTTACATAATTGTATTAGTTTTGCCAAATATCAAAATGAATCCACCACAGGTATACATGTTTCCCATCCTGAACCCTCCTCCCTCTTCCCTCCCCACACCATCCCTCTGGGTCGTCCCAGTGCACCAGCCCCAAGCATCCAGTATCGTGCATTGAACCTGGACTGGCAACTTGTTTCATACATGATATTTTACATGTTTCAATGCCATTCTCCCAAATCTTCCCACCCTCTCCCTCTCTCTCAGAGTCCATAAGACTGTTCTATACATCAGACTGGAAACTGATGACCACGGATAGTCTTTCAAACAGGGCACTAGAAAGTCTGAAAACAGTGTAATGTAAATGAATGTGGAAACAACTGGTTGTTTGAAGTAAAAAACACAATGAACAATAAAAAACTATTTTTAAATACTGAAAAAATGGACTGTGAGAGAAAAAACAAATTTCTTTTGTTTAGACGCATGGAAAAACATGGGTCAATGTACAAGCAAAATGAACAAGAGAAAAAAAATATTCTCTGTGAATTTAGATGTAAAGCTGTTTCCATAGATAACTGAATCTATATCTTACAGAACAAAAGTATTTCAAAGTCCATGTAAATCTTGTCCTTGACATAAGACTTTTCTGACTTTGAGGCAATTCACTGTGTGTTCTTTTTATTTTTTCTTTGAAATTGTCAGCAAATGTTTGGTGATGCCTTAAATTGGCAATAAAACTAATTTATTTATTACAGAGTAGATGTGTAGTTAAGGTGATCTTAATATAATACATGTGAAAACTGCTCTTAAGTGTCCATGACTACAATGAAATAACATCATTCAAAACAACATACAAACACTCAGCAACTGGGCCCTGGCAATTAAAAAAAAACTTCTTTAATTGGGGGGGAAAAAACTACTATTTAATATTGTGGATTTTTTTTCCATTTTATTTTGGTTCCTAGTCTAAAAGCTATTTTTTTTTTTTTTGAGGAAGATACTTGGGAGCCACTTTTGTACAGATTTTTTTGTTAAGCATAATGTAATCAATCCACGAGAGTTGCTGGCCTTACTAGTCACTGGTGTAGATGGTTCTTGATGTTTTAGGCAATAGGTCCAATTATACAGATGTTTTAGCTGGGAGCAGGACATTCTTCTGAGGAATATCATGTTATTTCTTTCTTGGTGGCTGAATTCTAGAGGAGATAGGAGCTGCAGTTCCTGGTCTTGGTAAGCCTTACATCTGAGGGGTATTCAATAAAGAAGGCAAGGGTCTGAGGATAGAAACTGCTGTTATAGGACTCTCGGGGAAGGTGAGGGGCCTGAAACCTATAGGGGCAAAGGCAGATGATATCCAGTTTCAGCTAATCAATGTTGTTGTTGTTGTTCAGTCGCTCAGTGTTGTCTGACTCTTTGCAATCCCATGAATGGCAGCATGCCAGGCTTCCCTGTCCTTCACAATCTCGCTGGAGTTTGTTCAAATTCATGTCCATTGAGTCAGTGATGCCATTCAACTATCTCATCCTCTGTTGCCCCCTTCTCTTCCTGCCCTAATCTCTCTCAGCATCAGGGTCTTTTCCAATGAATTGGCTCTTCACATGAAGTAGCCAATGTATCAGAGCTTCGGCTTTAGCATCCGTCCTTCCAATGAACACCCAGGACTGATCTCCTCTAGGATGGACTGGTTGGATCTCCTTGCAGTCCAAGGGACTCTCAAGAGGCTTCTCCAACACCACAGTTCAATAGCATAATTCTTCGGAGCTCAGTTTTCCTTCTGGTCCAACTCTCACATCCATTCAAGACTACTGGAAAAACCACAGCTTTGATCATGAGACCTTTGTTGGCAAAATGATGTCTCTGCTTTTTAATATGCTGTCTAGGTTTGTCACAGCTTTTCTTCCAAGGAGCAAGCATTTTTTAATTTCATGGCTGTAGTCACTATCCTCAGTGATTATTTCCTTTTCAACCCTTAGGAAGAGTTTTTTTTTTTTTTTTTAATGACAATTTTAAAAATACTTTGGTTAAATGTTAGAGTGTCAATCACATGGAGATGTTCCAAGGAAGGCCAGCTATGACTAGGGATAAATATGAGAAAGACTAGGTGACAATGGGCAATAAAAGTGGAGGTTACTCCTCTCAAGTCTGGAAACTTTGAGAATAATGGGTTTATATACATGATATCTCAGGCATCCCAGGTGGTGCTAGTGGTAAACGACCTACTGGCCAATGCAGAAGACATAAAAGAGATGACGCAGGTTCAATCCCAGGGTCAGGAAGATCCCCTGGAGGAGGGCATAGCAACTCCCTCCAGTATTCTTGCCTGGAGAATGCCATGGACAGAGGAGCCTGGTAGGCAACAGTCCATAGGGTAGCAAAGAATTGGACACGACTGAAGTGACTTAGCTCAGCATGGAATACATGATATCTTTAAAAAGGAATAGCCTTCTATAGTTAAATCATTTCAAGCTGTTTCACAGAATATATAAATGTTTAGCTCATTGACAAATAAATGTACCTCTTTATGACATCTCAATAGTTTCTCTGTTGCTGTACAATAATCTTTCAACTTTCCTGTAACTGCTACTGTGAATAATTTGTAATATTTTCATCAATGTTTAAAGGTAGAAATCTACAGTGTTTACAAAGAAAGCATTTTAACTCCTTCTAGAAGTCTGCTTTTAAACCTGAATTTAGACACTTGGACATTTCTTTCAATATTATGTTTACTATAAGTTTGGGCTTCCTTGGTGACTCAGATGGCAAAGAATCTATCTGCAATGCAGGAGACCTGGATTCAGTCCCTGGGTCAGGAAGATTCCCCTGGAGAAGGGAATATCTACCCACTCCAACATTCTTGTCTAGATAATTCCATGGACAGAGGAGCCTGGAGGGCTACAGTTCATGGGGGTCATGTAAGTTTAATACTGTAAGTTTTGCTCTTTGAGGTTGTTTTCCTTAAAAGGGTATTTTACAAAGGAATAGGACAAAGGTCCGTCTAGTCAAGGCTATGGTTTTTCCAGTAATCATGTATGGATGTGAGAGTTGGACTGTGAAGAAAGCTGAGTGCTGAAGAATTGATGCTTTTGAACTGTGGTGTTGGAGAAGACTCTTGAGAGTCCCTTGGACTGTAAGGAGATCCAACCAGTCCATTCTGAAGGAGATCAGCCCTGGGTGTTCTTTGGAAGGAATGATACTAAAGCTGAAACTCCAATACTTTGGCCACCTCATGCGGAGAGTTGACTCATTGGAAAAGACTCTGATGCTGGGAGGGATTGGGCACAGGAGGAAAAGGGGACAATAGAGGATGAGATGGCTGGATGGCATCACCAACTTGATGGGTGTGCGTTTGAGTGAACTCTGGAAGTGGGTGATAGACAGGGAGGCCTGGCATGCTGTGATTCATGGGGTCGCAAACAGTCGGACACGACTGAGCGACTGAACTGAACTGAACTGAATTGAGGACTATGTATAATAAAACACAAGTATTCATTTTCTAATCTGTTGTTAAAGAGGTAACATAAAGCCCAAAAACAGATGGGGATGAAAGAAGTACAACGAGTCAAGAGTTGGGTTTCTTTCCTATTACATGATTCATCTGTAACTATTGAAAGGTATCCTTCCAAATCTGCAGGTTTCCCCTGACTTTTTCATCATGTTGTCCTTATCTATCTCTGCTTATTCTCAATCTTAAATGATTTAAATCAAAGCTACATTCCAACTTTCTGTAGCAACAATAGTTCAATAAGTTAAGTAACCCTGAACAGTACTGACCTTTCCTTGTCTTTAGGGTCAGTCTTTCCTTCAGGAAAAGAAACAATAAGTCTTTTGTGATTAAGACAACACATCTCTTTGTCACTTGGCCCTCCATTGACACTTATCCACCTACTTTAGTATGTCTCTTGAGAGATTTTTTCAACTTGATGAACAAGCTAGAAGAATGAGAAACAATCCTACATGTGTAAAATAAAATGATGCCATAGATAAAAAAAAAAAGAAAAAGTCAAGTAAAATAGATTCCCTCATTACTTTCAATTGGAAATACACAATGTGCCAATTTTTCTCAAAGTCATATTCAATACAGGTTGTTAATCAAGGTGTATACTACTGGAAATTTTCATGAATAAATAGGACAGTCTGACCCCATGTTTAGATCTGATATGAATCCTGTCAGTACTCTGTACCATTCCTAATACATAAATACACACTGACTTTTGTTCTCTGATTATTTTTCTACCATGTTTCCAGACAGTGGTTGATTCAGTGCAAATAAAAATGCTTAAGCCAGAATTTCTATCCCCAGAGAGAAAAGTTTATTGGATATCAAGCTATTGCTAAAATGAGGTACTTTAAGAACAGGTGAACTATTCTATCTTTTACTCATTTTAATGGACTTTTAGTCCCATAGAAGTGTGTATTATACACTTAGAAGTGTGTAAATGTTATAATTATGGTGAAATAGTGATATCAGCTAATAATTACTGAGCCTGGGATGTACCAGGCATTGTATTCTCATGGATTTTTGTCTTTCAATTTTTATATCAAGTCTGTAAATTAGTTCCCATTATTGTTATAGTTTTACAAATGAAATTAAAGTTGAGGAAGTGTAAATAACAGATCTAGAGTGATGAGGTTATTACTCTAACCCCACCTGTGGTGCTCCTGAGCTGTTTCCTAACCATTAACTTCTACCAGCACTTCCCCTAGTGCTTTCTGTTTTGTTTTGAGATGTGATATGCTTTTGCACTTATAAATTACTAAGGAACTGTTCATGCTTCTGAGAGTTCATTATACCTTAAATTAATGAGCACAGACCAAGAGGACAGTGGTCAAACAGAATTGCTTTCAAAGTATTTTAGACTTCCCATCATTATACTCTACCTAAAAAGTATTTTAAATACATTAAACCTATCATTATGTTTAGTAAAGGAAACGGTGAATGTGGTTTCCTGTTTATGACTTACTGGATAATATCTTGCTAGATCCAGAGAGATGATAAAGGTATTTTTAAACTATCTTTCCAAGGAGTTCAGTGGGTATATCTATCTCTTTCTTTCTCTCTCTCTGTCTCTCTCTCATACACACACATGTACACAAATAAACACGTAAACAAACACAAATTATTTGAAAGGTTTCACAGGATGATCACACCATCAATGTCTGTGCTATGGAGATAATTTAACAGACTTTAGAAGCTCCTATGTTCTAACCTCCTTTCTCAGTTTATTCAAGCAATATCAATATATAACAATACTCAACAGGTAACAAAGCTGGTTGTCCAAAAATAAGACTTGTTAAAGAAATACATGTATTACATTCTCAGAGATGATGTCATTATGTTCCATTTTTGTTAATGTATTTGTGACATACATTTTTCCTGTCAATGTTGAAATAAAAGAAAATGGTCCCAAGGGCTTAAGTAATAACTCCTTTATTTCTGCATTTAAAAAATTTCATTCCAGAAAGTTGAAATGTAAAGATTTATGTGGCAGAAACAATATCATGGATTATTTCCACAAGGTGAGTAGACAAGTATCTAAAAAAAGATAAAGATTAGTTTCTAATCAGTAGTACACATTTTGAAGCTTCCAGCTTTCCAGGTGACACAGTGGTGAAGAATCTGCCTGCTGATGCAGTAAATGCAGGAGACTTGGCTTTGATCCCTGGGTTGGCAAGATCTCCTGGAATAGGAAGTAGAAACTCATTCCAGTATTCCTGCCAGGGGAATCCAATGGACAGAGGAACCTGATGGGCTACAGTCCATGGGTTCACAAAAAGGTTGGATAAGACTAAGCACACATGCCCAGTACACATTTTAGGTTTTTTCATGGTTTTCCACATGAGAAGAGAACTCATAGTTCTCTTCAGGACAATGCTCAGAATCTAAATTTAGCAGCTGATTTGTATTAATTTTTACAAAAATACATTAAGCCAATTTTTTCAATTCATTTTCTCTCCTAAAATTTAGAATGGAGCTTAATGTGACTTCCTTTGGAACCATTTATTTGCACTTAAAATTGCTTCCATTAAAAAAAAAAAAAAATTGCTGCCATAGAGTCACTAGCTCTAAACTAACCTGGAGAGAGTAACTTCTCTCATATTTTGAAACTCAGAATCAATATTTATTAAGTTTACTTATTTTTTAATTTAATTCAGATGAATATTATATCTACTGTTGTGGGCAACAATCCCTTAGAAGAAATGGAGTAGCCCTCATAGTCAACAAGAGAGTCTGAAATGCAGTGCTTTCATGCAATGGCAAAAACTACAGAATTATCTCTGTTCATTTCCAAGGCAAACCATTCAATATCACAGTAATCAGAGTCTTGCCCAAACCATTAATGCTGAATAAGCTGAAGTTGAATGATTCTCTGAAGACCAACAAGATCTTCTAGAACTAACACGAAAAAGGTGTCCTCCTCATCACAGGGAAGTCAAATGCAAACGTCAAGAGATACCTGGAGTAACAGGCAAGTTTGGCCTTGGAGTACAACATAAAGCTGGGCAAAGGCTAACAGGGTTTTTCCAAGAGAATGCGCTGGTCACAGCAAACACTCTCTTCCAACAACACAAGAGAAGACTCTACACGTGGATATCACCAGATGGCCAATACTGATACCAGACTGATTATATTCTTTGCAGCCAAAAAGGAGAAGCTCTACACAGTCAGCAAGAACAAGTCCGGGAGCTGACTGTGGCTCAAATCATGAGCTCCTTATTGTAAAATTCAGATGACTTAAAATTGAAGAAATTAGGGAAAGCTACTAGACCATTCAGGTATGACCTAAATCAAATCCCTTACAATTATACAGTGGAAGGGACAAATAGATTCAAGAGATTAGAGCTGATAGAGTGCTTGAAGAACTATGGATGGAGGTTTATGACACTGTTCAGGAGGCAGGGATCAAGACAATCCCCAAAAAATATAAATGCAAAAAGGCAAAAGGGTCCTCTGAGGAGGGCTTAAAAATAGCTGAGAAAAGAAGAGAAGCAAAAGGCAAGGGAGAAAAGGAGAGATATTTCCATCTGAATGCAGAGCTCCAAACTGTAGCAAGGAGAAAGATGAAACCCTTCTTACGTGAACAATGCAGAGAAATAGAGGAAAATAATACAATGGGCAAGACTAGAGATCTCTTCAAGAAAATTAGAGCTATCAAGGGAACATTTCATGCAAAGATGGGCACAATAAAGACAGAAACAGTACAGACCAAATAGAAGCAGAAGATATTAAGTAGAGGTGGCAAGAATATACAGAAGAACTAATCAAAAAGACCTCCATGACCCAGATAACCATGATGGTATGATCACTCACCTAGAGCCAGACATCTTGGAGTGTGAAGTCAAGTGGGCCATAGAAAGCACCACTACGAACAAAGCTACTGGAGTTGATGGAATTTCAGATGAACTATTTCAAATCCTAAAAGATAATGATGTTAAAGTGCTGCACTCAATATGCCAGCAAATTTGGAAAACTCAGCAGTGGCCGCAGGACTGGAAATGGTCAGTTTTCATTCCAATCCCAAAGAAAGGCAATGCCAATGTATGTTCAAACTATAACATAATTGCACTCATTGCTAGCAAAGTAATGCACAAAATTCTCTATGCAAACTTCAATAATATGTGAACTGAGAAATTCCAGATTGAAGCTGGATTTAGAAATGGTGGAGGAACCAGAGATCAAATTGTCAACATCTGCTGAATTATAAAAAGCAAGAGAGTTTTAGAAAGAAATATCTACTTCTGCATCATGACTACACTAAAGCCTTTGAGTGCGTAGATCACAACCAACTGTGGAAAATTCTTAAAGGATGGGATATTAGACCACCCTACCTGCCTCCTGAGAAACCTATATGCAGGTACAGAAGCAACCGTTAGAACCAGACATGGAAGAAAGGACTAGTTCCAAAACGGGAAAGGAGTATGTCAAGGCTGTATATTGTCACCTTGCTTACTTAACTTATATGCAAAATACATCATGCAAAATTCCAGGCTGGATGAAGCACAAGCTGGAATCAAGAATGCCGGGAAAAGTATCAATAACCTCAGATATGCAGATGATACCATCCTTTTGGTAGAAAGCACTAAAGAGCCTTTTGATGAATATGAAAGATGAGAGGGAAAAAGTTGGCTTAAAACTCAACATTCACAATTTGTATGGAAATACAAAAAACCTCGAATAGCCAAAGCGATCTTGAGAAAGAAGAATGGAACTGGAGGAATCAACCTACCTGACTTCAGGCTCTACTACGAAGCCACAGTTATCAAGACAGTATGGTACTGGCACAAAGACAGAAATATAGATCAATGGAACAAAATAGAAAGCCCAGAGATTAATCCACGCACATATGGACACCTTATCTTTGACAAAGGAGGCAAGAATATACAATGGATTAAAGACAATCTCTTTAACAAGAGGTGCTGGGAAAACTGGTCAACCACTTGTAAAAGAATGAAACTAGAACACTTTCTAACACCATACACAAAAATAAACTCAAAATGGATTAAAGATCTCAACGTAAGACCAGAAACTATAAAACTCCTAGAGGAGAACATAGGCAAAACACTCTCTGACATACATCACAGCAGGATCCTCTATGACCCACCTCCCAGAATATTGGAAATAAAAGCAAAAATAAACCAATGGGACCTAATTAACCTTAAAAGCTTCTGCACATCAAAGGAAACTATTAGCAAGGTGAAAAGACAGCCTTCAGAATGGGAGAAGATAATAGCAAATGAAGCAACTGACAAACAACTAATCTCGAGAATATACAAGCAACTCCTACAGCTCAACTCCAGAAAAATAAATGACCCAATCAAAAAATGGGCCAAAGAACTAAATAGACATTTCTCCAAAGAAGACATACAGATGGCTAACAAACACATGAAAAGATGCTCAACATCACTCATTATCAGAGAAATGCAAATCAAAACCACTATGAGGTACCATTTCACACCAGTCAGAATGGCTGTGATCCAAAAGTCTACAAGTAATAAATGCTGGAGAGGGTGTGGAGAAAAGGGAACCCTCTTACACTGTTGGTGGGAATGCAAACTAGTACAGCCACTATGGAGAACAGTGTGGAGATTCCTTAAAAAACTGGAAATAGAACTGCCTTATGATCCAGCAATCCCACTGCTGGGCATACACACTGAGGAAACCAGAGGGAAAGAGACACGTGTACCCCAATGTTCATCGCAGCACTGTTTATAATAGCCAGGACATGGAAGCAACCTAGATGTCCATCAGCAGATGAATGGATAAGAAAGCTGTGGTACATATACACAATGGACTATTACTCAGCCATTAAAAAGAATACATTTGAATCAGTTCTAATGAGGTGGATGAAACTGGAGCCTATTATACAGAGTGAAGTAAGCCAGAAAGAAAAACACCAATACAGTATACTAACGCATATATATGGAATTTAGAAAGATGGTAACAATAACCCTGTGTACGAGACAGCAAAAGAGACACTGATGTACAGAACAGTCTTATGGACTCTGAGAGAGAGGGAGAGGGTGGGAAGATTTGGGAGAATGGCATTGAAACATGTAAAATATCATGTATGAAACGAGTCGCCAGTCCAGGTTCGATGCACGATACTGGATGCTTGGGGCTGGTGCACTGGGACGACCCAGAGGGATGGAATAGGGAGGGAGGAGGGAGGAGGGTTCAGGATGGGGAACACATGTATACCTGTGGTGGATTCATTTTGATATTTGGCAAAACTAATACAATTATTTAAAGTTTAAAAATAAAATAAAATTTAAAAAAATAAAATAAAAAAAAAAAAAAAACAAACAAAAAAAACAAACTCAACATTCAGAAAATGAAGATCATGGCATCCAGTCCCATCACTTCATGGCAAGTAGATGGGGAAACAATGGAAACAGTGAGAGACTTGATTTTCTTGGGCACCAAAATCACTGTAGATGATGACTGCAGCAATAAATTGAAAGATGCTTGCTCCCTGGAAGAAAAGCTATGAAAACCTAGACAGCATGTTAAAAAAGCAGAGACATTACTTTGCCAACTAAGGTCTGTGAAGTCAAAGCTATAGTTTTTCCAGTAGTCATGTATGGATGTAAGAGTTGGATCATAAAGAAAGCAGAACACTGAAAAACTGCTGCTTTTGAACTGTGGTGTTGGAGAAGACTCTTTCAAGTCCCTTGGACTGCAAGAAGAGCAAACCTGTACATCCTAAAGGAAATCAGTCCTCATTATTCATTGGAAGGACTGATGTTGAAGCTTAAACTCTAGTACTTTGGCTACCTGATGTGAAGAACTGACTTATTGGAAAGACCCTGATGCTAGGAAAGACTGAAGGCAGGAGGAAAAGGGGATGACAGAGGATGAGATGGTTGGATGGCATCACTGACTTGATGGACAAGAGTTTGAGCAAGCTCCAGGAGTTGGTGATGGATAGGGAAGCCTGGCTTGCTGCAGTCCATGGGGTTGCAGAGAGTCTGACACGACTGAATGACTGAACAGTAACAACAACTTCTTCTTGTGCACAAACTTGCAGGTGGAACTATCATATGCATCTAATAATTATTTGACTAAAATCATTCTTCATGATTATTTGAAGTTCTAACATATATTTTTCCTATATGCATGCTGTAAATACTATTTAGGTGATTGGTGGTGGTTTAGTCACTAATGGTGTCTGATTCTTGCAACCTCATTGACTGTAGCCTTCCAGGTTCCTCTTTCCATTGGATTTTACAGGAAAGAATACTGGAGTGGGTTGCCATTTCCTTCTCCAGGGGGTCTTCCCCACTCAGGAATTAGGTGATTACTCTGGCAATATATCTTATCAGATATGTTTACAAATCATGCCTCTAATTTTATTATAATCATTATACATAAGAGTAGTGTATCTTTATATATTGAATCAAAGTTATAATGTTAACATTTTAATCTACAAAGTTAGATCAAGGGAATACATTAGTGGCACAGATTTTCAAATTAAAATGAAAATGTTAAAATGCATTTTTTAAAAGCAAACCATAACTCTGAGTACTGTATACCTTGTACAGTTGGAAATGTTGAGGAAAGTATACTCAATGGTGAATTTATATGTTGCCTAGACTTCTAGTATGTAATATTGTCACAAAAATTTGTTTCAAATTATATAACAGTGCAAATTTATAAAAAAGCTCTTCAATGACATTTGACCGGGTGGGAATAATGTGTGGTTTATAGTGCTTATTTGATCAAAATTAGAGTTTCTAATTCTTCAGTTAAACCAGTAAAAATATCAAGTTTCATTTTAGATGCTGGGTTGGGCTGAGTAATTAGCTTTACCAGGAATCATCTTTTAAATCTACATGAGAATCAAGACTAAGATTTCAAATTATATGAAATTGCAGAGGTAAAAAAAGGAACAGTTCAAACCCATGGGATAAGTTACCATTGTACTCGGAGGAATTTTCAAAAGAGTAAAAGTTTCATAATTAAAAAGGAACATAAATGTGCATGTGTGTGTGTGTGTGTGTGTGTGTGTATGTCTACATGTATATAGGCTTCCTAGGTGGCGTTAGTGGTAAAGAATCTGCTTGCCACTGCTAGAGACATAGAGACTTGAATTTGATCCCTGGGTTGGGAAGATCCTCTAGAGGAGAGCAAGGAAACCATTTTAGTATTCTTGCCTGGAGAATCCCATGGAAAGAAGAGCCTGGTGGGCTATGGTGCAGAGGGTCACAAAAAAGAGTCAGACACGACTGAAGTGACTTAGCACACACATACACACACACACACACATATATACAAAAATGCATAAGAAAAAAGTGAGCAACAAAATACATGAAAATATATTCAGGAGAGAAATATAAAAATATTAATTTAATGAAACAGAAAACAAAAACACAAAAAGAGCATAAATATAGCCATTACTTTATATAATTTTAAATGATATATAATCTATAAAAATATTGAATCATTATACAGATATACATTAGTATATCTGAAACTGGTATATTATAATATATTGAATTATAATATTATAATTCAACTTCTTCAATTTAAAAATTAAATAATAAAAGCAATGTTTTTTAAAATAATGCATTTGTGACATAAGAAAGAGAAAAATGTACAGCATAGAAATGATATGAGAATATCGACATATATATGGTAATTACTGTTTTATAATATAGTATCACTGCAAGGAGATCAGCCCTGGGATTTCTTTGGAAGGAATGATGCTAAAGCTGAAACTCCAATACTTTGGCCACCTCATGTGAAGAGTTGACTCATTGGAAAAGACTCTGATGCTGGGAGGGATTGGGGGCAGGAGGAGAAGGGGACGACAGAGGATGAGATGGCTGGATGGCATCACTGACTCGATGGATGTGAGTCTCAGTGAACTCCGGGAGTTGGTGATGAACAGGGAGGCCTGGCATGCTGTGCTTCATGGGGTCGCAAAGAGTCGGACACAACTGAGTGACTGATCTGATCTGACCATGCAAATAAACAGCAAAAAGTTAAACATAGAGAAAATATTTTTTTATATATAAAATGCATTCTGTAAGGTTAACCTCCAGAACTCAGAAAACTGAAGTGGGCAAAAATGTCTTAAAAATTAATAAAAGTTAACTATTTAACATGGTATCAGGTCTGTATATATTTGTATATACAGATGAGCTTCACAGATGAACTTCATTAAAATGTATAATTTAAAAAACAATTCAGCTCAGTTCAGTCACTCGTCATGTCCGACTCTTTGCAACCCCATAGACTGCAGCACCAGGCTCTCCTGTCCATCACCAACTCCCAGAGCTTGCTCAAACTCATGTCCATCAAGTCGGTGATGCCATCCAACCATCTCATCCTCTGCCATCCCCTTCTCCTGCCTTCAATCTTCTCCATATCAGGGTCTTTTCCAAGGAGTACAGTTCTTCGAATCAAGTGGCCAAAGTACTGGAGTTTCAGCTTCAGCATCAGTCCTTCCAATGAATATTCAGGACTGATTTCCTTTAGGATTGACTGGTTGAAGCTCCTTGCAGTCCAAGGACTCTCAAGAATCTCCTCCAGCACCACAGTTCAAAAGCATCATCTTAATATCAAATAATTACAGAATAATATACCCTATTCACATAAGAATATATATGAAAATTTCCAAAATAAGATATTAATGGAAATAAATAAAATAAGAAAATATAAGTAAAAGTTATCAACCATACTCTCAGGTTCACTCCCAAATTTTAAACTGAAAGCTCATCTTTCCTTTAAATATTTACGTGTACAGCCATCATACAGATATTCAGAAGCAAATTTTTAAACTCTAAATAAAGCCTATTCATAGAATTTGTTAATTCTATAAAATTAAAATAACTAGCTCTCAATGTCTTCACAACAGAACAAACAAAATCATATTTTTCTCTCTTATTCAGGAAATAGTAGTCTGCTCTTAGTAAAAGAAAATACATACACAAATCCTTAAAGGATGAGAAATGGTAATGAGAACAGTATAGCATGGCAAACTACAAAAAATATACATGCAAACAAACAAAAAATATCCATCCAAACAAACAAAACCTTTGAACTGCCTATGTCCAGGCTTAAGAATTTTTTTTTTATTGTCCCTTAAAAGGCCGAGACTTCTATGCTATATTGTCTAATATTATCTACTTTTATTTTCACTCTTGAGGAAAAGAGTAAGCAGGATACTACACAATCATTTACTTTCTAATTATAATGGAAAATCCAGTCAGAGCCTAAACTGTGCTCATTATAAGGTTTCCAACCTGTCTAAACTTGTCTGGTTGGCAGGATTACAGTGTAGGCACCAGAGATTTATTTGCCTAAGGGACTGAGAGCCTTCTGGAGAACAATTCATTCTAAGGAAGATGCAGTTTCTGGATTTAATGGAAGGTCTGATTTTCAATGTTCACTGTTTGGACAATGCCTTAGATTCTTACTACCACAGGCCTCATGGAATCTTTAACATGCTAGAGAGACACATGCTACAAGTCACAGCTGAAACAGAACTTACACTAAAAATTTTTGGAATGCACTGAAAAAAAAAAAAAAGCATCATGCCTTTCAGTCTCCAGTTTCAAAGTTTATTGCAATCATGATTAAAAGAGTCTGTCCTTCCCCTGGAGAACCAGCTTGATAGCAACAATAACAACTACTTTGAAGCTGCTTAGCTGAGCTGCTATATCTGTTACATCAGAGATCTCAGTCATGGAAATCAACACAATAGGAGTTTAGTTAGTAAATGTCTTGTAGAAACAGAGATGAGGATATTCTCATACTTTTGTGAGAATCCATAAAGTTGACTTGGAAGAAGGAAAGGGAGCAACTGTAAGTTGTGAAATAGCAAATGTTACAAAATTACACAAACATTCTGCCTGTTCTTTCACACAACAGTATTTGCCCCTATGCCAAAGCTGCAGCACTGAGCCAAAACACCTATTATGACTAATTTTATCCCCAGCTTAACACAGCCTACAAAACCTGAGTTGCAAACAATTTGGATTCTGAAATAGAATTCTTAATATTTCATCATTTAGATCAACTTAATAAGCATTTATCAAAATTCAGCCTTCCCTGGTGGCTCAGATGGTAAAGAATCCACCTGAAACACAGGAGACTATTTGATCCTAGGTCAGGAAGATCCTGAGGAGAAGGGAATAGCAACCTACTCCAATAGTCTTGCCTGGAGAATTCCATGGACCGAGGAGCCTGGTGGACTGGGGTTATAGTCCATGGGGTGCTACAGTACTGGGTTTCCTGGAAACAGCTTTGTAGGTGGCTATTTATTAAGTAGTGCCTTTGGGATCCCAACACCTATGAAAAGGAAGGGAAAGATGCCAGATTGGAAGGGCAGAATCAAAAGGCAAGAAATCCAATGAAAGCCTCAGTCAACACATGAAAAGTTCAGGACCCGGAAGGTGGCTTTAAAATTCTTCTGAATTCAAAATTCACTGAAGGCCATGCCTTTATAACCCGCTTCTACTGACCATTGGCTACAGACAGATCCAGGGAAAAACTGGGACCTTTGGCATGTGACCATCTAGAGCTGAAGCAATTCCTGAAGAAGTTGAAATGTACTGTTGAGGGCCCTCAGGGCAGTTCTGACAGACAGTTCTTTCATCCGCACCATTCATCACAAGGGCACCAAGTAGCCTTGGGCCCAGACCACTTGGGCCGAGAGAGACACATATAATGTATCTTCCTAAAAAGAAAGTAAGATTGTCAAACTGTTACCAATCAAATATTTGACAATTTCCATAGGAAAATTAATTTTTTGTATGGCTATCAAGTTTCCTACAATCTCAAGAAAAGAATGCTGAAGGTAACTAACAATAGCTAATGCTATTAGTGCCTATGAGTGCCAAGCACTGACTTCCGGCCAACACAGGCCTACATTCACTTAATTCTCACAATCACACAGTGATTTAGGCACTGGACTTATCTTCATTTCTTGGATCAAGAGAGTTCGGCACCAAGAAGCCAATACCCCCAACACAAAAACTATAGTCTCTTTGCTAGACTACTGATGGGCCTGTGAGGAATTTAAAAATGAATATGACACCCTCTCTGACTTTGATGTTTTTCTTCTAGTAGGACAAACAGAAATATTACACATTCAAAATCAAAAAATAATACTAAGTGGAGCTGGTATAACATAGAGCTGGGAAAAAAACAAGGAACCAAAAGGTATCAATGTAGAAAAGAGTAAGCAATATGAACTAATATATCTTCTATGTTTTGGCCAAACTGGTGATATCAAGACACTAAGGTTCTGTTAACACTTACAATGTCCCCACCCCTCAATCAAAAAACAAACAATGTCATATGAGTGCCACATAATCTCAGAGTTTACTCCTCCTAAAAGCAGGTTTTAGTATAAAGTACATGAGTTCTAAAAAGGCCATTTCTCCAGTGTATCCTGCAGGAAATTTACACCTTTCACTTGTTTTATCCTTGTTATAAATTGGGATAATTTGTGAAATATAAATTAAGGAGTAGAACACATTAAAATGGACTCATGAGGAATAAAACCATTTTTGCATATTAGAGTACTTAATGTGAATTGGATAAACATGCACATTTTGCAAGTTCTAGCTGGTCAACTTGAGTGAAGTTATTTGATTGGTCAATTTACCTAGGACAGACTGTAGGATTATTATACTAGTAATCTGGGATAATGAATCAAGTTGTCTTTAAATGTTCCTACTCCAATGGTAATATCTCTACTTGCATATTATGTTTATTTTTAAAAGTCAATGTATATGCTAACATGTAACCCTAAGTGTTTTCCCTGGTAGTTCAGCTGATAAACAATCCTCCTGCAATGCAGGTTTGACTCCTGGGTCAGGAAGTTCCCCTGGAAAAAGGGTATGCTACCCACTCCAGTATTCTTGGGCTTCCCTGATGGCTCAGACAGTAAAGAATCTGCCTGCAATGTGGGAGACCTGGGTTTGATCCCTGGGTTGGGAAGATCCCCTGGAGGAGGACATGGCAACCCACCTCAATATTCTTGCCTAGAGAATCCCCATGGACAGAGGAGCCTGGTGGGCTACAGTCCATGGGGTCGCAAAGAGTTGGACACTACTGAGCAACTAAGCACAGCACAGCACATGTAACATTAACAATATTATTAATGAAAATCTTAACATATAAATCTCTTAGGTAAGCTGAACAGAAAGAAGTGGCGTGATAGTGGCTGATCCAAGTCTCATGCTCTTTTTATTAGGCAATTCAGAAGGGTCTTTGACATCAATTAGGAATCCATTAAAAAAGAATCAAACATGTAATTAGACATCTAATGTAGTGGTATTTTATGGACATGAAAAATTACATTCAAATTTGATCATTATAGAGTATTTAATCTGTACTGTTTAGTTGTAATAGCATATAAATAGAAATAAAGAAAACAAAATATAAAATTTTTGTTTTAGTAAAATTTCCCAAATGACTACAGAGATAAATTAAGGAATAAATTATGATTAATTCAACTCCATTACTCACAAAATGTGTTCCTTATTTAGACGTTGATTGGGGAGGGGGGGTGCAGTTTAAAGTAAAAGAATTTGACTTTACTAGCAGACATGAGAAAACTCAGAGAAAAGCTGTGATTTTTTTTAGTTGGTGATAGCTGCAAAGAAATCAAGTAAAATTAAAACACATAATTAATAAAATATAGTACTTAAGGGCCCATAAAAGGAAAATATTTGCACAAATGGTCCACTAAAGAATTTTATTAAGATGGATGCTAAATAACTTGCTTCTTTGAAAAATTTCCCTTAGGAGACAAAAAATTGAGAATTCTGTATATGAAAATTAGTTCTAAATGATAGGCCAAAAAAAAGAATAAAATGAAGAAAGAGCACTTTCAAATGGAAGAGGTATTTGAAAATTGCCGTTTCCTCTCTTCAGATAATGTAAACTCATTTAAAATAGTTTTCCAAATGTTTCTAAAGATGTCTTTAAACTAACACACTTTTAGTGCTTTGTGACTATCTTGTAAGAAATGCATAAAATATGAGAAAACTCAGGTCAGTAAAACTGAACCTAAGATGGAAGAATCCATGTTTATATAGAGTTTATAAAACAAACAGAGTCATAGAATTTCCTAATCTAGTAAATAAGCAGTAAAACAGGCATTAGCAAGGTAATGAGACACAAAAGAAGATTTAAAATTGCATAATATATTAAATACGAGTTGGTGGTTTTTGTTTCAATAACTAACAATTGCTGCTATTTGTGTATCACTCTGATTTTAAAATTGTATCAATATATATTTCTAAAATTTTAATGGAAGTTTCCTCATAATCATGTTATTATTTTAACATATTTCCATTAAGCTCTATCAAGTTAGACACTATTTTTTTTTATCAACCACATCTATACCTTTACTTAGTATGAAATAAACAAGCATAAAAACTTGTCTATTCATTTTTGTTCCTCATTAAACATCTGCTCATTAGCCACCCCCTGGTTAATGAATACTTAGAATCACAAGGCAACCCATTAGCAAAACTAGTTGTTTTCAAGCATATTTTTCTACTTCTCAAACAATTGTTACTTCAAAAAGTATGTATTTAACCAAAATTCACTTAATAATATCAGAGAAATCATTGAAGAATTACAAGCATTGTCTTAAATACCCCAGTAAAAACTGAAATTTCCTTAGTGCATTTTTAAGAATATGGTCATTATCGTTTAAAGCAAAACCAACTGAACTATTTTATTATTAATTGGATAGCTTCTCTAACTTATACAAACCAAGTGATATCACAAACCCATTTTTGAGAAAGTCTTCTGTTTCATAAAGCATCTGTATAAATTTAGGTAGATTCTCTTTCTTTAAATGGTAACTAGGAAATTGTAATAGGTGCTACTGCTGCTGCTGCTGCTAAGTCGCTTCAGTCGTGTCCGACTCTGTGCGACCCCATGGACTGCAGCCCACCAGGCTTCTCCATCCATGGGATTCTCCAGGCAAGAACACTGGAGTGGGTTGCCACTTCCTTCTCCAATGCATGAAAGTGGAAAGTGAAAGTGAAGTCACTCAGCTCAGTCGTGTCTGACTCTTAGCGACCCCATGGATTGCAGCCTACCAGGCTCCTCCATCCATGGGATTTTCCGGGCAACAGTACTGGAGTGGGGTGCCATTGCCTTCTCCCAGGTGCTACTAGTATATGCTTAACAATTCTATTACAGATTACGTTAATAAAATAAAGCAGATGCATAGATGAGGAAGAATAAAATCACTAAACAAATACATTTAGAGAAACAAATTCTCATTCTGACAAAGAAATTATTAATTTTTCTTAAATGTTATTATTGTTTGGTTTTTGCTTATAGTTTTCCCTCATAGTTTCTACTTTGCAAAACAGCACACCTAGAGTTTGGTAACTTTGCTTATGACTCTGTAGACATTACTGCTAATCAAACTTTGAAAAATCAGTAAAAATACATTTTCCCTCAACTGCAGTGTCATGTAGACATGCAACTGACAAATGAGCTGCAAGCACCTCCAAGTACTGGAAAGAAATCTAAACCAACAGATGAAGCAGTAATAGTTGCTAATAAAAATCTATACAGTATCAGATGGGAGTATGCTAATGAGTTTTCAAGGGAAGAAGAAGTAAAACTATTATAAGAGCTGTTTGGGGGGGATATTTTATATTTCCCCATATAATCACACATGTGTAATTTGCCGGCTCCTGGCAAATATACATTATTATATTTACATATTCATATATTTAGTCACATGTATGATCTCTCACATGTATGATCTCTCATTCAATCCCATGGATGGAGGAGCCTGGAAGGCTGCAGTCCATGGGGTTGCTGAGGGTTGGACTTGACTTGAGTGACTTCACTTTCCCTTTTCACTTTCATGCATTGGAGAAGGAAATGGCAATCCACTCCAGTGTTCTTGCCTGGAGAATCCCAGGGACTGGGGAGCCTGGTCAGCTGCCATCTATGGAGTCGCACAGAGTCGGACATGACTGAAGTGACTTAGCAACTTAGCAGCATGATCTCTCACATGTCGTGTCCAACTCTTTGTGACCCCATAGACGACAGGCGGGTAGGCTCCTCTGTCCCTGAGTCTCCAGGCAAGAACACTGGAGTGCATATCCATTCCCTTCTCCAGGGGACCTTCCACACCTAGGGACCGAACTTGAGTCTCCTGCATTGCAGGCAGATATTTTACCATCTGAGTCAACAAGGAAACCCCTTCATTATATTTATATATGCAATCATATATATGATTTCTCACATATAACCTACACCTGTATGTAATACAAAATTAATTATATGTAATTCCCTTGAGAAAATTTGAGATTTAATGTTTGGATTTGTGAAAAGATAATCCAATAGCATTATGAACACCTATGAACAGGGTACACAATTGCACTCATCTTCACACTCTAGCAAAATTATGCTCAAAATTATCCAAGCCAGGTTTCAACAGTACATGAATTGTGAACTTGCAGATGTTCAAGCTGTATTTAGAAAAGGCAGAGGAACCAGAGACCAAATTGCCAACATCCGCTGGATCATCAAAAAAGCAAGAGAGTTCCAGAAAAACATCTATTTCTGCTTTATTGACTATGCCAAAGCCTTTGACTGTGTGGATCACAATAAACTGTGGAAAATTCTTCAAGAGATGGGAATACCAGACCACCTGACCTGCCTCCTGAGAAATCTGTATGCAGGTCAGGAAGCAACAGTTAGAACTGGACATGGAACAACAGACTGGTTCCAAACAGGAAAAGGAGTACGTCAAGGCGGTATATTGTCACCCCGCTTATTTAACTTATATGCAGAGTACATCATGTAAAATGCTGGGCTACATGAAGCACAAGCTGGAATCCAGATTGCCGGGAGAAATATCAATAACCTCAGATATGCAGATGACACCACCCTTATGGCAGAAAATGAAGAGGAATTAAAAAGCCTCTTGATGAAAGTGAAAGAAGAAAGTGAAAAAGTTGGCTTAAAGCTCAACATTCAGAAAACTAAGATCATGGCATCTGGTCCCATCACTTCATGGCAAATAGATGGGGAAGCAGTGGACACAGTAACAGACTTTATTTTGGGGGCTCCAAAATCACTGCAATGGTGACTGCAGCCGTGAAATTAAAAGACGTTTGCTCCTTGGAAGAAAAGCTATGACCAGCCTAGACAGCATATTATAAAGCATATTTGCTGACAAATGTCTGTCTAGTCAAACCTATAGTTTTTCCAGTAGTCATGTATGGGTGTGAGAGTTGGACCATAAAGAAAGCTGAGCGCCAATGAAATGATGCTTTTGAACTGTGGTTTTGGATAAGACCCTTGAGAGTCCCTTGAACTTCAAGGAGATCCAACCAGTCCATCCTAAAATGAAATCAGTCTGAATATCCATTGGAAGGACTGATGTTGAAACTGAAACTCCCATGCTTTGGCCACCTGATGTGAAGAACCGACTCTTTGGAAAAGATTGAAGGCAGGAGGAAAAGGGGATGACAGAGGATGAGATAGTTGGATGGCATTACCGACTTGATGGACATGAGCTTGAGCAAGCTCTGGGAGTTGGTGATGGACAGGGAGGCCAGGCGTGCTGCAGTCCATGGGGTCACAGAGTGGGACACGACTGTGCACCTGTATTGAACTGAACTGATAAACAGAGCACCTAAATTCACGAGTTCTCCTTTAAAATTAAGTATGCATGCCTACTCAGTTGTGTCTGCCTCTTTGTAACTCTGTGCACTGCATGCTGCCAGGCCTCTTCATGGGGATTTCCCAGGCAAGAAAACTGGAGTGGGGTCCCATTTCCTTCTCCAAAAACCAAAATATTATTTCTCTGCCATTTGCTTGACACTAGAGTAGTGCTAAAATATAGAAAGCTATGTAGTATTTTTCTTACCATCAGGGAACTCACTGTCAAATAAAATAAATTCATGAGACATTGTTACATATGATGCAGAAAGCAAAAGGTAACATCTACTGAGATTTAAGTTTTTTTGAGAAGTTTATGTGTTATACTGAATCTTTGTGCCCATCCTAAGTGTAAAGAACCATTAGAATTATCTTCCTTTCTTTTTTAAATTTTATTTTTAAACTTTACAAAACTGTATTAGTTTTGCCAAATATCAAAATGAATCCGCCACAGGTATACATGTGTTCCCCATCCTGAACCCTCCTCCCTCCTCCCTCCCCATTCCATCCCTCTGGGTCGTCCCAGTGCACTAGCCCCAAGCATCCTTTTCCAGATAAAGAACTGAGTCATGAGAACTCAAGTAACTTGCTGAAACTCAGACAACTAGTAAGTGGTGCCACCACAATTTAAATCTCTATAATGCGGATTCAGCAGGTTTCAAAACTATATATCTGATATAAATCTTGTATCTTGTATAAAATATAGGTCAGAGACAATTTTTTTGGAAGAAGGCAACACTTCTGCAAGGCTTCCCTTGTGGCTCAGATGATAACAAGTCCTCTTGCAATGCAGGAGACCCAGGTTCAGTCCCTGGGCCGGGAAGATCCTCTGGAGGAGGGCATGGTAATCCACTCCAGTATTCTTGCCTGGAGAATCCCCACGGACAGAGAAGTCTGATGGGCTACAGCCCATGGGGTCACATAGAGTCAGACACGACTGAGCAGCTAACACACACGCGCGCACACATGTGCACACAAACACTTCTGCAGACAGAAAAGAAGGCAACGTGGCTGACATCATGTGATATATATTATCATGTTAAACTGAAAGAAGTTGAGGGCTTCAATTAATTTTTCCCTTCACACAGACCTACTTCAGTTTTCAGAGAAAGTATATCTGATGACAGAAACACTGATTCATTCATTTCCAGTAATATTTCATTTCTACCCACTAAGAGGCAGGTCTTACATACTGACTTTGATTTATAATAAGTCACTTAATATCCACAACATTCCTGTAAGGCAAGGATCACTATATTCATCTTACAAAAAGGAAACACTCATCCTAAGGTATTTCTACTGTCTCACCCTTGACTGTGTTTTAGAGGACTACAACTTTTAACACAAGATTCAAGAGGTACACACCTACAGTGGTGGAGGGGGCTGGCACTTCCTCATGATGATCATAACTGGAAGTTTATATATACTAAATTTAATACCAAAATATCAATATACCAGCAGAGGAATATAGACCATCTATTACAAATACTGTTCTCTTTTTTATTCAGGATATCCACAACTTTGACAAAGAAGATCAACTCCTTCTGGCATAAGTCTGCAACAAGATTATATTTTTAAAGACTGTAGTAGCTATGAAATGTACCTTAAGGATACTGAATAAAATTCATATTTTGGGAAGGTAAAATATAGGTTTTGTAGTGAATTTCACATTAATAAAAATATCCTATTTTTTTCACCATCTACCAGTCTCTCTTACACACAGAAACACACATACACACATATATAGTCTTAAAATATTTGAAAAAATATTCTTTTTATGGCTAAAATGTTTAAGATATCAACTATCTGAAATACTGTGTGCTCCCCCAAAGTATACTGTTAAGTTCTAGAAACTTTATTTTTTGGATTGCTTTCATCTTTTCAAAGATTCATATGCATATTTTATCTTTTAAATTAAAACAATCTAATAGTATCATCTAATAAAATGGCAAATTACTAACACTGTATACAATATTGTTTCTTCACGAATATTTATTTTCTCTAAAACAAAAGCTACTTACTAGGTACCAGATATGGTACCATCCAACTGATCTACATTATCTTATATCTCAAAATAATCCCATGGGATAAATATTATAATTGTTCTTATTTTATAGAGAATTAAATAACTCATCCTAGATCCTACCCTATGTTTCTAGAATTCTATATTAGCTACACTGTCCCAGTGACCTGGGTCTTAACTACTGAACTATTCTTTCCTATACAGATGCAATTACAGTTTGTGATATTGGCATGGACTTTGACAAAGCCTTCTGCAGAGGGCATGAAGCATGGAAAGGAATAATTTAAATTCCCTTATATCTGACTGTGTCTTCACAGACCAATGTTTAATTGGATGTAATTTATATTCATAAATTAGCTAAAATTTCACATTTTTAAATGTTAAAGTAATTAAATAAGGAGGCCAGTAGACTGAGCTGACTCCAATGCCATGAAGTAGGGGCAGTTTATTTGCTAAGTTGTGTCCGACTCTTGTGACACCAAGGATTATGGCCCACTAGGCTCCTCTATTGATGGGATTTCCCAGGCAAGCATACTGGAATGTGTTGTCATTTCCTTCTCCAGGGGATCTTCCTGACCCAGGGATCAAACCTGGTCTCCTGCATTGAAGGCTGTGTCTTTACTGACTGAGCCACCAGGGAAGAGGCCAATGCCCTGGTAGCCTTCAGCAAAGCAAACAAACAAAAAACAAAGCCAGAATCAAGGAACCCAAATCCAAGAAAATAAAATGTAACAAAAACCAGTCATAGACAGCAAAAGAGGCTTTCCTAAAGAAGGCAACTGCTCTAACTATGGTCAATCAAATGATTGCTTTGCTTTGCTTCTTCATCTTCTCTACAAAATTCCTGCCCCAAGTTCCTGTTAATGGAATAATCAACCACTTTTGGTTTGGCCACTGTCCTGTTTAAATTAATGTATACTCAAATTCTTAGAAATTTTCACCTGCCTCAATATACCTTTTAACCAAAGAACACCTCCCACTTTTTAAATCTACTGATTTAATAAGCATCAGTGATGGGTAAATTATGTTGACAGTACAGGTTACAATAAAATTAAACATAAATAATGATCTTTGGATTTCAGGGATTGCATATTGTTTCTCTGGCCTTCTTATAATGCTTTCAAAGAGGTAAAATGTAATGGGTTCTCTAAGAAAGAAATGTCGTGATTGAAATCTACTGATCAAGGACAGTTCTTGCAGAAAATAAGATTTACATAAAGCTTTGCATTTCATTTACCTAACCAACTCTATTCTTCATTATTGTAGAACCTCTAATCCATTTACGGTGCCTAACATCTACCTTGTGTAACAGTTGCTATGGGAAATGACGGGTCTGAAAAAAGTAATTCACACTTCATTTTTCAGTTGGCATGTTCCTCATTTACAGAGAGAAAATTCAAGCTAAAAGAATCTAAGATACATGAAAAGAAGAATCCCTGAGATTTTTGAATATTAATATTTATTTCTAAATTTAGAAAGATGAATCTTACTTCCTTGTTAAGTTTAATTCCTATAAATAAAAAATGCTTGCCCCAGAAAGAGAAATGTAAGTCTATTAATTCCACACCACATTCTATTTATGTAGAATCAAGCTGAACAGTCATTAGACAACTTCCAAATTTTAGATTCTTAACTCTGTATAAATAGCATAAACTTTGTCTTATATGTGTGCTATTATTTAAGAAAAATGTAGAGATATGCTAAAACGTGTTCCACTGTACTTAAAATTAATGAAAGTTGACACAGTCCTTTAACCTGTTACAAAAGAATTCTTTCCATTTCCCTCCATGTCACCCACAAGGTAAAGTGAAATTGAAAGTGTTAGTCGCTCAGTCATGTGTGATTCTTTGTGACCCCACTGACTGTAGCCCACTAGGCTCCTCTGTCCATGGGATTCTCCAGGCAAGAATACTGGATGGGGTTGCCATTTCCTTCTCCAGGAGATGTTCCCAACCCAGGGATCAAACCCAGGTGTCCTACATTGTAGGCAGATTCTTTTCTTTCTGAGCCACCAGGGAAGCCCTACCCACAAGGTGAGTTTGTATTAAATGCAGAGCTCAAATTCAGATGTACTGGGTTTAAAGAAGTCCCCTAAATGATTACCTGTAAAGTTTAACAAGGTCTAAACAATCACTGGATGAAGCACAAGCTAGAATCCAGATTGCCGGGAGAAACATAAATAACCTCAGATATGTAGATGACACCACCCTTTTGGCAGAAAGTGAAGAAGAACTAAAGAGCCTCTTGATGAAAGTGAAAGAGGAGAGTGAAAAACTTGGCTTAAAGCTCAACATTCAGAAAACTAAGATCATGGCATCTGGTCCCATCACTTCATGGCAAATAGACAGGGAAACAGTGGAAACAGTGGCTGATTTTATTTTGGGGTGCTCCAAAATCACTGCAGATGGTGATTGCAGCCATGAAATTAAAAGACACTTACTCCTTGGAAGGAAAGTTATGACCAACCTAGACAGCATATTAAAAAGCAGAGACATTACTTTCCCAACAAAGGTCCGTCTAGTCAAGGCTATTGTTTTTCCAGTAGTCAAGTATGGATGTGAGAGATAGACTGTAAAGAAAGCTGAGCGCCAAAGAATTGATGCTGTTGAATTGTTGTGTTGGAGAAGACTCTTGAGAGTCCCTTGGACTGCAAGGAGATTCAACCAGTCCATCCTAAAAAATATCAGTCCTGAGTGTTCACTGGAGGACTGATATTGAAGCTGAAATTCCAATACTTTGGCCACCTAATGCAAAGAGCTGACTCATTTAAAAAGACCCTGATGCTGGGAAAGATTGAAGGCAGGAGGGGAAGGGGATGACAGAGGATGAGATGGTTGGATAGCATCACCAATTTGACGGACATGAGTTTGGGTAAACTCCGGAAGCTGGTGATGGACAGGGAGGCCTGGCATGCTTCAGTCCATGGGGTCACAAAGAGTTAGACATGACTGAGTGACTGAACTGAAACAATCATTTCTTTCCCCTCCTGCAGCTGAAATATTGGAGTGCACGTGCGTGTGCGCTCGCGCGCGCACACACACACACACACACACACACACTAATATACTCTGAAGTCTTTCATAGAATCAGTCAAGTTCACAAATCTATAGTTTGTTGGATCTACTTTATGAGAAATGCAAATGTTCACATCTTTACAGAAACACCATTCTGCTTTGACTGCTTCAAATATTTCAGAATAAAATGTCCTTACCTAGGTTCAGGTATCACTCTGTGGTGTAATCTACAGGGATAAAGAAGATGAAAATTATTTAGAAGATGGAACTGTTTTTCCTAACCTAACTCTCCTTTCAACGCTCCTGAACTATCTCGTCTGAAAATCATTCTCAAAGAACTGAAAAACATTTGTGTATCCATATTCTTTTTGACATCAGCTAACCATGCAGTTGTTTTAATAAATATTTTTCTAAGATGTAATGAGTAATAGCATCTATTTACACCACACAGAAGCTTCCTGAAGTTACTTTTTCTTGCTGTCAACATTTTCCAAAAGCCTCCTCTCACTCTCAGCTCTAATAGTCTTACAGTATTCTGATAGAAAAAGAATGCTTTTTTGTGGACTTGGTTGGTACTCTTTTACTCTTATGCCCTTTTAAAAGTAATCCTATCAAAACCCCTTTTCAACGGATACCTCTTTCTTAAATATGTCCTTTCTGAGAAAATTACATTGATTCTGTGATATAGTTACTGTAGAATACTGTACTACTTCTACAGTAGATGTTTCCATTGGTTTAATGTAAAACCAAACATTGAGGCGGGAAAAGCACTCGTTTTTCTGTAGATAGGAATTCTTGGAGATAGAAACAGAGAGACAGGGAGAATGAAAGAATAGGATACTAGGACAAGACAAACCAGTTGTATAATTTTAAATAAACAAGTTAAACATTTTCTCTGGGCCACAGCATAAGAAGTCCCCAATAATGAAAATGCATCAGTATCTTCAACAGGAAAATGAAGATTCAGATATGATATCCTGCATAGCCCCCTATCCCCCTCTCTAAAATTCTATAACTTTATAAAAATGCACTTGGCTGGCAGCTGTTAGCTTGGTAAAGGGAGTAAATAACTTTGTGGTGTGACAAGAATTAAAATGGAGGACTGCAGAGAGAATTATGACGTGCTCACGAAGGTTGCCCTTAACAGTGATAACTGGCGATGTGTAGTCTCCTTACCGGGTGTGAAATATCTGCAGCTACTCATCACAGAGTCCCCTCTCTGGGAAGCTGTCAGAATAAAAAACAGTCCTGTTTTGAAATATAATAACTCTAGTTAATATGCTTCCCTGATCTGACAAGCCCTGATTTATGATGTTAACTGAGGATTAGATATCAACAAGCAATCCTAACGTTTAGTGCTACACTTGAGAGAGAATCATGCAAGTGACCCTCTGGCAGCTTCAGTGATTTGCATACGTCCAAGGCACCAAGTTACAGAATGGCTAGAAAATGGTCTCATTTTAATTTTTAATGTTTTCACACATTGAAAATCAAAATGATTATTAAGATATTAAAATATGCATACATTTGAATATAGTCCTCCTTTTTTTCCCCTGAAGTTTCATGATTTTGACAAGATTTACTGTTCCCCCTGAAAAAGATACCACTTATTAATCCACTATTGTCACAGAACAAATTTATATTAATGTACCTGCTACATCTACTTTCTTAATTAACTGAGGTGTCAGACGCTGTAAAGGATAAGGGAAGGAAACATATTTCTCTATGGAGATTATTAGTGGAATAAATAAACTTCATAGTTAGAGGTCTTAGTTTCTCCAACCAAGAAATGCCTCCCTGGGTGTTGTGGTTGGAAAGGTGAACAGTCTAGTTAATATTCCAAGATGATATATATTGAGAGAATATCTTATGATAGAAGAAAGAGGTTCTGCCTTGTTAGGAGTTTTCCCGATGCTGAGCCGTCCTAATTGAAACCTGCAGAGCATGGAGACTGCTTGTGCATTCAGTCTACAGTCAAAATGCGATTAAATAAATCAGTACATTTTAAGAGTGACAGCAGAAAATCAGGATTTGGGTTTTCTTAGAAAAGAGCATTTATAGTTTTTACTTCTTTGGAGAATAAAATTATTTAAAATATCTAATTAACCTATGGGTTTTCTCTTGTATATAAAATTTCAGCTAAAATAATATTTCTATTGATCTACATATATTCTTTTGGGGGCGAGAATGACTAAACCAGTCTTAGCAGGTCTATCAATTTGTTTCTTAATCTCTGTATTCTCAACAAAAATTAATAAATGTAAGCCATTAAAACATTCAGATTTGGGGTTATACCGATTGGTAATTTGAAAGTAACAGCAGGAAAATGCTTAAGATAATTATAAACAAAAGATAATTATAAACAACTCAAACTATAAACAAAGTTTTTAAAAAAAGGAGAGAAAATCTTCAATATTTTTCTGCCATTTTTTCATAATCTTATGAGCAGATAAAGCAGAAGATTTAATTTAATAA
This sequence comes from Bubalus kerabau, assembly GCF_029407905.1. NCBI lineage: Eukaryota > Metazoa > Chordata > Mammalia > Artiodactyla > Bovidae > Bubalus > Bubalus kerabau. Next base: position 62,174,744 of record NC_073625.1, read on the forward strand.
GCTATTCCAAATAAATGACATTATTGCATTAATACATCATTAAAATGGGCATTCAGCCTACTAAATAGAGAAGTTTCTGCTATTGCACTGTCAAAATTATCAGAAAATTGAATCATTCTACCCCATAGTTTCCAATTTTAAGTAAACATTAAATATCAACTTTAAATAGACAATCTATAAAGGAATGATATGTTGAAATGAACCAGTCCATTCAAACCATACCTATTATTCTCTACCCACCCACTTTTAGGTTTGAATAGTTGATAGAGAAAATCTGAATTCAAGGAATATCTCCATAATGTTCTATTATGATTTCATTTATGGTAATCACAGAAACTTAACAATTAGGCTGGGAAGTAGCAAATTAGTGCTTATCTGTTGTCTCTTACTGAACATGTAGTCTAACATAGAGCCTATAAGTACAATAAATGCCTTGCATTCATTATTAAGAATTATATCAAACAAAAACAACTTTAAATGAATAATCAGTTACAAATTATTCAGCCTCACTCTTTTATTTTGAAGACTTTAAATGTCATCCATAAAATATATTGTCTTTCTGGAAATCCTTAGCTGGATTAGTAACTTTTAGAAGAATAACAACCTGCAAAAGGATAGGAAAAAATGGACTACCAGTGAAAAGTATGTTTTATAATCAATATTATTCCCTACAAAAGACATAAATATATTTTTGACACCACGATCTCAGTAATAGTCACTTAATGCTTTATCACTTCACATACCTGAATACAATGTGGTTTCATTATGATTTTTTTTTTTGTAAAAACAAGAAGCCATGTGATCTTACAAATTAGAATTACTACCAGAAACAAAACCAGACAGCATTTTGCCAAGGTGTGTACATATATTTCTAAACACATTTTTAGGAAAAACAGACTCAGGTCTCACAAAAGTACTGATGAACTTTTTCCTAGTTACCAAAAACCATTAACCTACCTTACAACAAAAGGTAGCAATTGTGTCTCTGACTAGTCTGTTGTTTGAATAAATTAGTACTTGAACACTTCAGTGAAATAAGAGTTTGTTATAGATACATAATTCACTGTAATTATTTTCCTTTTAAAAAACACTAAGAGCTAATCCATATTTTAGAACTAAGGCAAAATGAAGAATGCAGATGGGAAACACTGAGAAATTTATTTTGATTTGCAGTAGTCAACACATATTATTCTTTTCCAACTGACATAAAGTAGACAAAATTATTTGTTGACGGTATTGCAGACAATTACAATAACATTTTCTGGTGTTAATGTACAGCCACCTTGTAATTTATAGACTAATGCCAGTGGTTGTCTTGGAAAGGATAAGCCTACATGAGAAGGAAAATCTCATGGAAAACTTTAAAATTTTGAAATAGCTCTTTACATATTATGCTTAAGTAAACATAATTTTAATTCAATTTCTTTAATAAGAAATACATAAAAATATTTTAACTGCCATAGCTTTTTTTCATTTTCTATAATCACTGGCTATAGTGTTCTGCAACTATGCAGAAATCACTTCCTCAGGAACATTATCTATGGAGTTATTCAGAATGGAACGGATTTTTTGAGAAATTAAGAGGATCAAAGTAGATATTTTTATAACTTAGTAGATTCACTATCACATTGTTATTACATCAAAGATGGTGAGGAACAATCTTTGCTAAGTTTAAAAATATCTAATCAATATTTAAACCTATCAAACCACACTCACTTTGGTGTTCCTCTGCTATAATATGTTCACTATATTCATATCTTTGAAAAAAAAATCCACCTGAATCATTGAAAGAATGTATCACCACATTGAACTTGTACTTTTATAAGTAAAGATAATGAAATTGTGTGTGCATATGAGTGCATGTGTAAAAGAAAGACATAAAGGGAGGGAGACAGAATATTTGAGAAATGTTCATAAATATTAAGGCAAAATATTCTGTAAACTTATCAAAGGCATGTTACAGAACACATGGTTCTAGTTTGCTTGTCAGTTCCAACAAACATCCTTGCCTGCTTGCATATTGAAGACCAACTTGAAGAGTGTTAGATGTGGCACATTTCCTCAGCCAAAATCAAGACAATCGAGATCACACCAACAGAAGACTATTTATTGGCAATGACATATGACAGGAATGAACCTGCATAGGTAGTAGGGTCAAAAAGAAGGGCTCATTAAGCTGTGTCTTAGATTTGGGAGGTGGTGACATAGAGGCAGTCACTCTACACTGAGTGTCCAGTGAAAAACGAAGCAGGCCTAACTCTGTTAGCAATTAGTTGTGTTGACTCTGGGGAATTTACTAAACCTCTCCATGTTTCATGGATAGTATTTTGCTTATTAGGATTAATATACTATCCGATCTTTAAATATTACAGGAGGCTTATAAGACAACTCAATATAAAATGGCAAATTCAAAATTAGAAATGGCAGAAAACATAAACAGTAAAACCAATACATATGGTAGTTACCAGGTCTTAAAGTAGGTAATCTATTGATAAAGCACTTTTTAAAACATCAGTTCTATTACCTCCAAGATTAATGGGGAATCAAATGGGCGAAATTTTTTTGTAAAGAACAAAGTTCTATGCAGTTAAAATGTAGGGGCTTTGAATTTCACAGAAAATGAAACACTGAAAATGAAAAGACTTTATTCACCTTAATCCTTGTCAATATCTTTTTTAGACTTAAATTCATAAATGTATGACTATCAATTAAACATATTATGATGAATTCCTTGTCATACAATTTATACAGCTTGTCATGTCTGACTCTTTGCGACCCCTTGGACTGCAGCCCGCCAGGCTCCTCTGTCCATGAGGATTCTCCAGGCAAGAAGATTAGAGTGAGTTACCATGGCCCCCTCCAGGGGATCTTCCCAATCCAGGGGTCAGACCCAGGTCTCCCATATTGCAGGTGAATTCTTTACCATCTGAGACACCAGGAAAGCACAATAATATTGGAGTGGGTAGCCTACCCCTTCTCCAGGGGATCCTCCCAACCCAGGAATGAAACTGGGGACTCCTGCACTGCAGGCAGATTCTTTATCAGCTGAGCTACCAGGGAAGCCCTTAAAGCCCACTACCTCAATTTATTTCTACATTATTTAACTTTTAAACAATATTAATTGCTAAATTTAAACATGCTACTATTTGTCTGAAACAAAGTGAAAGTGTTAGTCTCTCAGTCCTTTCTGAGTCTATGCAACCCCAAAGACTGGATCCCACCAGGCTTCTCTCTCCATGGGATTCTCCAGGCAAGAACACTGGAGTGGGTGTCCATTCGCTTCTCCAGGGGACCTTCCCAACCCAGGGATTGAACCCAGGTCTCCTGCATTCCAGGCAGATTCTTTACCATATGATCCACCAGGGAATCCCACCATTTGTCTGACTAATCAATTAATAATGAATCAAACCTTCTGAGGTCTTCACAGAGGACAGCAATGCATTCACTAACTTATCTTCCTCACCACCACACATACTAAAAGAAAATGCATTCTCAGCAGTCAGCTGGTAAAGTATATTTGGGGTAGAAAGAATGACCACCCTGAAAATGTCCACATCCTAATCCCATAACCTGTGACTGTTTCCTTACATGGCAAGAGAGACTGCAGAAATGATTAGGAATCTTGTGATGGGGAGAGTAGTAATGGAGTGAGCTCACTGTAATAGCAGGGGTCCTTATAAAGGTAAAAGGGAAGTAGGTAATTCAGATGGAAATGTAACAGAGCAGACAGGAACTGAGAGAGAGGAATGTAAAGATTCTATGCACCTGACTTTGAGAATACAGGAAGGGACCATGAGCCAAGGAATTACAGATGAACTTTAGGGGCTAGAAAAAGAAAGCACAATGATTCTCCAATCCTCAAGACAGAACACAGCCCTGCTGACACCCCACTTTTAGCCCAGTGAGACTTCTGAACTCTAAAACCATAAGTTAATACATTTGCACAATCTGTCACTAATTCTGTGGTAATTTGTTACAACAGCAGTAGGATATTAATGTAGCAATGGTCAAAGATATGGGCTTCCCTGGTGACTCAGACAGTAAAGAATCTGCCTGCAACACAGGAGACCCAGGTCCAATCCCTGAGTCAGGAAGATGCCACTCAAGAAGGCAATGGCAACCCACTCCAGTATGCCCTTTGTAGTCAGGCCACCCTGTCTTGAAATTTTGAAAAGTCACACAAAGATTTCTGGCATTGCTTTCATCATCTGTAACATGGTTTGATAACAGTATTTACCTTATAAGGTTATGCTTAGGCTCAAGTGAGATAATATATGTCTAATGCTTTGCACAGTGTCTGGGATAGTATATGCACAAGAAACATGATTTATGTCTCCATGGACTTTTCCTCAAATATTCAATAGTACTCGTTTCCTCCCCTCCATCATGATGAGGGTGGTAGGAAAGAGGAGTTGTAGTTGTATCCATAGGTACATAGAGTCAAGGCTCTGTGCATTCAAATGAATATGGATTTTGAAAGTAGACAATCGTGGTTTCCAAATTCCAGATTTTTTGCTCATCAGTTGGATAATCCTGATCAAAGAGATTCACCTTCTCTGAAGCTTAGCTGTTTAATCAGTGATTTTTAGAAAATGAACATCCATCCCTCATATATTTGCTCCTAAGTTTCATTCAAAGTGTCTAACAAAACTTGTGTCTGGAGAACAGAACTGATTGTACTTATTAAAAGTGAATTTTCTCACCTTAAATTCCTACTCAGCCTTATTCATTTAAATACCCTGAAGCATATATCCAAGGTACAGTACATTCACATAAAGATATGGAAGCTCAGAGAAATGATTTCTATATTTAATTCTGTTTTCAAGCCAAGGGTTTGTTTTTTTTTTTTTTTCACTAAATCATATTTGGCTAGAATATTAACCAATCATCCAAGAATAAAGGCAAATCAGTTAACAAGTGCTCTTGAATGTTGCTGATTTTTAACTCCTGCTAAAAACTGGGATATTTTAGATATTGTAGTGCCATGAATAATTATGTAACACAATTTCTGACAGATGTTTTTAAAATACCATCAGTTTTACATGAAATTTATTGAAGATTGCAATTAAAAACACAATAGTTTAAAATAGCAAATGCAATGCCATCAAGGTTTTATTATCAAGGAAGATAATTATTTGTTTTCTAATTCTGAAAGCTAGTGCTATTGTTAAATATGTATTAAATACAAACCCACTGTCCTAAGTTCTCCTGACCCTACATTTGTTTTGAGCTGACAACCTCAAAAGTTAATCGTAGACATAGATTTGGCAGACATCCCAGCACAGAAAAAAGGATGTATGGATTAAAACTGCTCTGCATTCTGGTCACAAACAGCACACTAGCAACATGACAACTAAGAATTTTACATCAGAAAGAATCTATTGTTCTCTGAATTGCATTAAATGCTTGTTATTAAGTCAAAGTGTACCTCGACCACTGTCATAGTTTCATCTGAAAACTATAACTATTAAAGTCTGGGTAGTGTAGAAGTCAAATAGAATAAAAATGAAAACTCTAAATATTTGTGTAAAAGCACATCTTTGTTAATGAAATGTATGTTTTTTGAAATGAAAGAGTATGAGTTTGTATTTATGGGTTATGACATAACCTATATATGGAAGTAACATTTTTACTTGTTTCACTATGGTTATAAGTCCATACTTCAAGATAACCAAAAAAAGCTATATTTTAATTCAAGTGAGTACTCTCAGTAATTTGTTTTGTGCTTATTAAATTTTAATACTAAAACTAATTCTAAGCACTCACTTGGGTGAAAAATATGGATTATATACCTCTGATAATAGATTCCATAATTTTAAAAAATTTATTACAACAGTAGACATCACACACACAAATATACACATATTGTTTTGTTTCTCTAAACTCGAAGAGAATATTAAGTACAATCAGTAGACTCATACAAAAAAAAACAAACACTGACTTATGTATAACAGAATTAGTATAGATATGTCATATATATATATTATGTGTTGGTACTGCAAAATATAGAAGACTATTTGGGCATTTTGTGTAAAGTGGAGGATGCTCATCTAGCATCGTCTGCATAATGCATTGCACCGTCTCATTTTAATTCAGTTAAGGTAGTCTATGCTGCAGTTGTCTGTCCCTGATTACATGCAGGCTGCACACCAAAGTTTTCTGGCAATAACGATGAGATGCTGGAAGATTAAGTACAACTGCAACAACAAAGTGACCTCAAATATGACTCAAAATCATTCTGAGTAAAGGTCTGTTTGGGAAATGTGAATCACTGTGTTTGGTTTTCACTCAAAAGACCTGGTCAGACCTCATAAAAGAATCTGATAAGTAAACACATTTCATACAAAATAAATTTTTGAATTGGATTACAATTTTAACATTATTTGTTCAATAACAGGATGAATTGAGTTGGGAGACTTGCGTCATTTCTAATGAGAACAAGAACAACAAATTTAGTACATGTGAAAAGTGGCAAAACTGTAATGCAATCAACAAGCCAATGAGCATAAGAAATATTTTAGCAAAGACCTCATTCACTCTAAAAACTTAAGATATAAATACGATTCAAAGAAAAGACCATCATAAGGAAATTATGTAGTAATATTTAGTATCTTCACTTTGGTATATTAAAATTGTTGAAATAACTAGGTAAGTAATATATGTAATACAGGATTTCCTCTCTGATTGATTATAAGGAAGTATGGAGGGCTCAAACAATGTGTCCATTTGTAATATGATACCTTTGACACATCTGTAATGTGAACTCACTGTAGTGTGTTAAACTGGAGAAAGTATTTTTATTCATAGTTTTTCCTTTGCAATAAGGCAAACTTGAGATAAATCTATGCTCTCATTTCCACAACTGGATAAATAAAAAACGGACAGCAGAAAAATCAAATACTTTGATGAAACTATGTTTCAGTATTATTTCTTGTTTACAAATTATTTCCATGTAAGACAGTATGGTGTTAATTATATGATGGAGAAGGAAATGGAAACCCACTGCAGTATTCTTGCCTGGAGAATCCCAAGGGCAAAAGAGCCTGGCGGGCTGCAGTCCATGCGGTCACAATGAATAGAACACAACTGAGGGAATGAACACGCACACACACACATACTATTTGATCAGAACAGTCTATGTAAGGGCTTTCTCCAGAGAAGATTTAAAGTTCCTTGAGGGAAAAGACAAAGTTTTATTTATCTTTATAAGCCTGACTTATATCATAGTGCTTATCAAAACAACTAGTTGTTTTTCCAAAGATGTCTTAAATAAATACAGACTTGAACTCACCTTATCTATCAATGGGAAATGTAAAGTAATGCTTGTCCCAGATTGTCTTGTGGTCAATTAAAAAATTATAACTTATTAAGAAAACAAGAAAGTTGTCAAAGTTAAACATTGCTGTAGAATGAATGTCTGTGTCCTCCACCCATTAAATTCTTATGTTGAAATCCTAACCCCTGATAAGATAATATATTAGGAGGTGAGACCTTTGGGGAGTGGGACACCCATTAGTCCCCTCAAAAAAGAGAGGCCAGTGAGCATCCCAGCCCTTTCTTACAGCGAGGACACAGCAAGAAGATAACTGTTTTTGATCCAGAAAGCAAGCTGGATCTGAGGGCACCTTGATCTTGGATTTCCCAAGATTTCAAGAGAATTTTTCATTCTGAGCATTTATTTGCATACTTGAAAAATCATTTGCGCATTCTTCTCTCACCTCTTCCTTGTCTCAGACAAACCCTAGCTATGCCCAGACAACTATTCTATTTGCCTTTAACACAATGTTAGAAAACAATCAGTCTGAACCTTGCTGACTCCCAGATAGTAGGCAACCCACTCCAGTATTCTTGCCTGGAGAATCCCCATGGACAGAGGAGCCTAGAAGGCTACAGTCCACATGGTCACAAAGAGTCAGACATGACTGAGAAACTAAGCACAGCACAGCATACGTTAAGTCTCCATCTTCCGTCTTCACCACTCTCACCATGCTTCTGGGATAGGTCCAAAGTTACACGAACACTTTATGAGTTCTCAGTACTCTCAGCTGGCTTCACTGCTAGCCCAGAAGGAAACGAATATGACTGCAATGCAGGAGACCCGAGTTCGATCCCTGGCTTGGGAAGATCCCCTGGAGAAGAGAATGGCTACCCACTCCTCTTCAAACTGATTTCTGAGCTTTAACTTGTCTACCTATCTTCTGTTAACATCCACAGTTTAATAAAAAATATATATATATATATATATATATATATATATATATATATATAGGCTGCCCTTGAACTTACCTTTATCTTCACATCATTTGCCCTAAAGCTTTATCAATTTGCTCAACACTCTTCGGCCAAGACTTTGCCTGGACCTGTGGATAAACACTACATTCTGCAACTCACCCACTCTGGACCAATTTCACTCTGATTCACAACAGCTCATACTTCCAGTATACCCAGTTCACTGGTTCCTTCCTATCAACACTGCATTCATGGCTCTGGATGTATAGTAGCAATTGTTTATTTTGCCTTTAAAATGTATCCCCTTTGTGGGAAAATAAATATTCACACTGTAGAACAAATTTCTGGAGAATTAAATATACTAGTTTGATTCCAAGTAAAATTCACATGTTTATTTAGGATGCAGTAAAGACTTTCATCCTTAGTAACAATGCTTTCAGTATTTTAAAAGACAGAAATTGAATTCGTTCAATCAATCACAAACTACTAAAGAAAAAGTGGCACACTCAGTATCTTGGATATGTCCTTTCTGATATAAAGGTATTGTCACATACGGAGACATAAATCATACGAAACCCATTTACTTTTAAATTTTTAAATCTTTTCCCTTTGGAATAAAAGACTACAATGGATATTTGGATAAAATATTAGAGAGAATACTATGGCACATTTAAAATACCTTTATAAACCACACGGAATACTGACCTAACACTATTTAAGGTTTTTCTGTTTAAGTCAAAACATTAATTTAGACCAAGTCAAACTATTTGTAGTTGAATTGACAAGTCACTTATTCTTTTAGGATATATATATATATTTTTTTTTTGTTGTTGTTGTTAAATTTTCATTTGTAAAATCAGGATTTTGATTAAAATAATTTTCAAGTCCTTCCCTTAAAAAGAAATATTTCAGGTCCCTCTGGTTTTTGCTTTTGCTTTTTTTTTTTTTACAGAAATTCTCGGAAAACACAAAATCTAACTATTTTGCTTGCTTCAGGGGAGAAATCTGTGAGTAAAAGCAAGGTGTCTCACCCCAACAGTCCTTGGTATAATAAAGAAACTGATATATTGCAGGTGGCAGAATAAAACTGTTTGATTTTCCAGCTCTTCTTAGTCTGAGACTTATTTTCACTGTGTTGTTTCAATCGAATTCTCAGCACTTTGTGCACACCCATATAATCAAAATGCATTCACAGGCTGATATCACATTTTGTCACTTATAAAGAAATATCACATATCCTTGTATTATTGCTTTGGGAATAACTGCATTATTGTTGATGCTAGATAGTAAACTCCTTGAGAAAATGATCCAGGGATTATACATCTTTCTCTTACCCACAGGGTTCAATGACCGCACAAAGAAACGATTTGACAAAAAGGAATGACTGAAACAGAAGCCCAGATTCTCAAGGATACACTTGTTAATTTTTCTTATTTATTCACCACTTTAAAGTATGTTTTACTGCTTTGTTTTAATGCAAAATACTGAACTATCTAAAACACCACTGGAGAAGGGAAAGGTTACCCACTCCAGTATTCTGACCTGGAGAATTCCATGGACTGTAAAATCCATGGAGTAGCAAAGAGTCAGACATGACTAAGTGACTTTCACTTTCACTTACAAATCAGAAACACTAAATAATACTTACATCTTTGACTTATATCTATATATGTATATATGTGGAAATGATATTGTAGATTAACACAGCATGCTATGCACTAGGCACTTTCCAAGGATGGTTATAAGAAATAGTACTATTAAAAAGTTTTCTGGGGAATTCTTTCGTGGTCCAGAGGCTAAGACTTCAGGCTCCCAATACAGGGGGCACGGTTTTGATCCCTGGTCAGGGAACTAAAGAAATAGTTCTGCATGCCACAATTAGGGCTTCCCAGATGGCGCTAGTAGTAAAGAACCCGCCCATCAATGCAGGAGATGTAAAGACGTGGGCTTGAGCCTTGGGTTGGGAAGATCCCCCCCGGTGAAGGGAATTACAATTCACTCCAGTATTCTTGCCTGGAGAATCCAATGGACAGAGGAACCCCACAGGTGGGCTACATCCATAGGGTCGCAGAGTCAGACACACTACAACTAACACCTGATGCAGCCAAATAAATAAATAAATAAAAATAAATACATTTTTTAAAATTCTGGATCTTTCCTAAAACTAGTATGAAAGCTATCATCTATTAACCTGTTTAAAATTATCTGACTTAAAAAGACCACATAATAAATTAATTTTAATCTTCCTTTTGAGTCATAGTATGGTTTCTACAATTGATAATAAAAATTAAATAACCCATCTTCCCTTTATTCCATTTACCCAGTAAACTCTGAACTAAAGGGAACAACATAGTTAGTTTAGATTTTTATTTCATTATCTACCCTGTTCCATAGACTCATTTAGATTTTTAAGAGTACTGGGGCACATACATACTTTCACAGTATGACCACAAATAAATGTGAACATTAGAAGACAAAAAAATCTTTTGGCAAAACTAATACAATTATGTAAAGTTTAAAAATAAAATAAAATTTAAAAAAATCTTAATCTATTCTAAAGTAAATTGAATATTTAGGAATATTTTATTTTAAATGATAAATATTTTTATGATGGTTGACTTCTATTTTAATTCATATGCTTTTGGTATTATTATGTTGGTTATTCAATTTTTGTAAGATATATGCTGCTGCTGCTGCTAAGTTGCTTCAGTCGTGTCTGACTCTGTGTGACCCCATAGACGGCAGCCCACCAGGCTCCCCTGTCCCTGGGATTCTCCAGGCAAGAACACTGGAGTGGGTTGCCATTTCCTTTTCCAGTGCATGAAAGTGAAAAGCGAAAGTGAAGTCGCTCAGTCGTCTCTGACTCTTTGCAACCCCATGGACTGCAGCCTACCAGGCTCCTCCGTCCATGGGATTTTCCAGGCAAGAGTACTGGAGTGGGGTGCCATTGCCTTCTCCATGTAAGATATATATTCATGTGCAATTCACTTCTGACTTTCTGATCTTTTCCCTGTTAAAATTAAACTGAAAAATGAGGAGTTGTAACATTTGTTTCATCAGGTAAAACATTAAAATTAATCAATAATAGATTACTCAGAAACTATTAATACTCTATAATATTACAAGAACATCCATGAACTATTTAAAATAAATGATGATGAATTTTGCAAGTATATCAAAATACATTATATACAACTATTCTTTGGACAAAAATTTGTCAGAATAAATTAAGTGGTATAAATATTAACTAATATAATGGTTTAGCATAAAATTCAAATAACATTTATCTGGATAGTGCCATTTGAAAAGTCATTCCACATATTTTATAACTGAAATTGATTTTGCTATAGAGCATTTAGAACCAGGAAAAAAAAAACCTGAATTTATTTAGGTAGGCTGGACATGCAAATAAGTACCTAAAGGTCAGCTTCTGAGATTTTGACTATTACATTTAATTGCCATCTTCTCTGAAAACTTGTAACAAATACTATTAACAAGGTTAAATGTAAATGTCCTTTATTAAGTTACAAATAAACTATTGAGCTAATATACAGAAGGAAAAGTGAAGTCGCTTAGTAGTGTCTGACTCTTTGCAACCCCGTGGACTTTAGCCCACCAGGCTCCTCCATCCATGGGATTCTCCAGGCCACAATACTGGAGTGGGTTGCCATTTCCTTCTCCAAGGGATCTTCCCTATCCAGGGATCGAACCCAGGTCTCCCGCATTGTAGGCAGACACTTTAACCTCTGAGCCACCAGGGAAGCTCACAGAAGGAAAAACACACGTTTAAATATATTTATTAAGAATACATTGTCAAAGTACTTAGAGGCAAATTTGATCATGTATGTTTCCACTAAAACTGTTCTAATCAGGTAAAAGTGTATGTTCATCTTTAAAAATTTTTAAAGAGTATTTATTTCATAACTTTCACAGTAAGTATAATTTGTTTATTTATAACACCTCCCACAGATGTTTATTTTTTAACTCAAGTTTTTTGTTACAGTTTTTCTTTCTGTTTCTACTCTGAATATAATAACAACATGAAAGCATCATTTATTTTGTTCAGTAACTATTTCTGAGCATCCACTATGTGCAACACAAAACATAAAACTTTTGCCTCCAACTATAGTCTGATTTAAAAGACAAGATTAATGAAGTTATATTACTTAAAATAACCCAGAAATAATGCAGGACTGTATGAGATTACATGTCAAAATAAACAGTACTTATCCAAATTCTAGTGCTTTATACCAGACAAAGAAAGGTGGTTTGGGGCAATTAAGAAAGGCTTCAAAGAATAGTATGTGTCAAATATATCTCACTAAAGCTGGGAAAGAGAGAGAAAGATTTCAAAACTGAAATAGGGTTTGAGCTTCATTTTCTATGATAAACTGAGGTAAGTGTTAGAGGAACCACTGACTGCAACTGCCCGCCTTGGCCAGGCGCCGTAGGGCTCAGGCACTACAGCCACGCTGCATGACTTGTCTTAAACGGGAGGTACTGGTAAGGAACAGGAACTAACAAGCTACCATCAACCAGAAGAATTTGGGAAAGGTCAAAAGCAAAGAGGACATGCCAGTCTGTACATCCTACCGACCTCCCAGAATCATCCTCCTTGGAATCCATTTTGGCTCATCAAAGTGTGCGCCACCAGGAAGGACCCTGAGTCAAAGTGACTGTTCAGAGACAACCCAGAAACTAACCCCATCACCATAAAATCCAAGACTGGGAACCATGCAGCAGAGCAGTTCTCCTGGGTTTCCCTACCCTGCTGTTCTCCACCCTAGTGCCCCTTCCCAATATAGTCTTCTGCTCTGTCCAAGTGTTAGACAAGAGCCCACTCAGGCCTAAAAAGGGTCTCCCTTCCTGCAACAAGCAGAGAGAATTTAAAAAGCTATCTCTAAACATTTTTCTGAGATTTCAAATGGGGGGGATCAAATCAATCCTACTTTTTGTAAACACAGTAATCACTATTTACTCAATTTTCTCTCCTCTCATGTATTTCCATTTTTTTCTTACATGTCTACATATTTAGACTTTATCACCTTGCAGATCTCTAAACCATTCTGCCTGTCATTTTCCATCCAGTGAGCCAAGACAGGCATCCATTGCTTGCCTGGATGGCAAGAGTTGAGAGTCAAAAAGTCATTATTGGCTTTGATTCTCAAACAGCACTTTTAACTAGAGCATGGAAGAATGAGTTGAATGTTAAAATCTGAGAGTCAAAATTCAGTCTTTTTGAAAGAAAGCAAAATTTTCATGACAAGTATTACTTTAAATAGCAATAGCTAAAGATTTTATAAGAAATGATCCTTAAGATGAAAAGGATGAATGCTGTAAGAACAGTTTCTTATTTCTTGAAAAGGGAAAAATGCAACTAGTTGTTGGGAAGGATGAAAGCAGGAGATTCTTAAGTATCTCTTACAGCAGGGGTCCCAAACTCCAGGGCCACAAACTGGTATTAGTCCATGGCCTGTCAGGAACTGGGCCTCATAGCAGGAGGTGAGTGGTGAGCAGCAAAGCTTCATCTGTATTTACAGCTACTCCCCATCACTCACATTACTGCCTGAGCTCTGCCTCCTGTCAGATCTGTGACAGCATAATAAATATAATGCACTTGAATCATCCAGAAAGCATCCCCTCACCCCCTCCCTGTCCATCGAAAAACTGTCTTCCATGATCAAGTCCCTGCCAAAAAGGTTGGGTGGGGACTGCTGTCTAAGAGGGTTCCCTCTTCCTTCCCTGCGTTGTAACTTTCGGCAAGACCCAGAAGGCAACTGGGCATCTAATCCTGTCATCTGTTCCATCATAATCTCTACTCCCACCACCACTGACAGATTGAGAACACCATCTACAGGCCTGGAGCACCAGTGACTGACTGACTCCAGCAGGGAACAAAGATGACAGAGAAGTCAAGTTGACCACAGAGGGGCCAAACTGTACCCCTCCTCCAAGTCTGACTACTGCAATGTGGACATGCTTTAACAGATGTTCTCTAATATGCAGATATTAGAGAAGAATACATTATCACTGAACCACCTTGGCTGAGGCAAGAGGGTATTGAAGGTCACTAAAGCTTAAACCAAGAAACACAAATGCATAGGCTATAGGTCAGGAACATAACTAGCCAGCTCATGCGAAAGGAACTGCTAATCCTCTGAGTTTAACCAGAACCAGTGGGAGAGGAGATGAATACTGTGGGAAACACAAGCACTGACCACACAGACATGTGGAATGCCCATAGTATAGACACTGCGCAAAGTCCAGGTGGAAACAAGAGTTTTGCTTGAGTTAAGGATGGAGATGAGTAGAAGGTGACTTCCCTGGTGGCTCAGATGGTAAAGCGTCTGCCTACAATGCGGGAGATCTGGGTTCAATCCCTGGGTCCGGTAGATCTCCTAGAGAAGGAAATGACAACCCATTTCAATATTCTTCCCTGGAAAATCCCATGGACAGAGGAACCTGGTGGGCTACAGTCCATGGGGTCATAAAGAGTCAGACACGACTGAGCAACTTCATTTTTCTATGAGTAGAGGAAAAAGAAAACAAAAACATAAGCTTATAGCTAAACCCATGCAAGAAGCTGAGACAAGTTGAGAGATGAGGGGGTGAAGTCCACGAGAGTAGAAAACAGTCCTGAGAGGGAAACCCAATTTTGCACTGGATTCAAGAAAGATTGAGGGAAGGAGGAGAAGGGGAAGGCAGAGAATGAGATGGTCTGACAGCATCACTGACTCAAAGGACATGAATTTTAGCAAACTCTGGGATAGAGTGAAGGACGGAGAAACCTGGAGTGCTGCAGCTCATGGGGTCCCAAAGAATCGGATAGGACTTAGCAACTGAACAACAACAAGTAATAAACTAAGAAATTATCTTTAATTTCTCATTCTGCATCAGCTGTGGAGCTCTGCACCATGATGGAAAACAGCTAAGAAAGACAAACATGCATCCTGGATACCATCAAAACCTCAAATGCCAAACTTTTCAATTGCCATCTGCCTTAGTGAACTGTGGGAAAACTAAACAGAATGTGGTCAATGGCAACATAATAATGGAGCTTTCCAAAAGTAATAACTGCCTCAAAAATAAACATTCTGACATCTTCTCAGGGAACTGTTTCTCACAGAGCTAAATTCTCTTCGGAAAACTTTTGAAGAAGCTTGGTTAATAAATTATCAATATATGGAATTATACTTTTGCTCTACAGCAATAGTAATAATGCCATTAATAGGACTGTTACTATAGGAGCAGCACTATTATTCCCATTTGATAGATGATAATATTAAAGGAGAGAAGTAAGTCTCTTGCTCAAGATCTAAATGAGCTCATCAGGAAGAGGGTGATCAGGATTTGAATTCAAGCCTGCCAGGTTTCAAACTCTGTGCTTTTAACCATCACACAGCCTCTGTGCATGCCCACAAACCAAAACAGGAATTTGTGCAAATAAATTTAGCAAAGATTCTGCTCTGAAGCTAAAGGGGGTGTCAAGATATTTTGACATTTAATTATAAGTAGTGATCGGGGCTTCACTGAGTGTACAACAGAGTTGAAATAAAACACAGATGTTGAGGTATTCCTTGAACACACCATCTGGGGCACACGATCTAAATTCATGAGCAGGAAACCCCTACTAACTTGTGTAGGGAAAGAGTTTCACCGCAGCACTAAATAGCCACTGGCCTCAGTGCCTGGAACTGCCATGTGCTGGCAAAAGTCCATTTAGTACCCAACCATTCAGCCAGAATGCTTCAACAACCAGTAACGTGATGTGAATTCTGAACACTCTGGAAACAATTTTGACTGGTGTCAAACCAAACCATATGGAGCAAAAGAAAATCAAAGAGATCTTTTAAAATGAGACCATTCAATGTGATTTATAGAACAATGAAAGGGCCTCTCAAAATACTTCTTATTTCCATAAAACTGCAAACCAGTCAATGATAAAGATAATAGAAACTATCTAATTTGAACACTATTACTTCACTGCAAATAAGGGAGCTCAGTTGTTTTGAATACCTGCAAATATGGGTATGCTTTATAGGAAAAGCATTATCAACATATCTCACAAAAAAACTTTTTACACAAATGAATTTGTTCTCTACCACTGGGAACAGAAGGAGATAATCTGCTTAGTAATCCTCAAAAGGAACATGGCAATCAACCACTGAGATATAAGAGAATCTGTATCTACAGTTTTATGATCCAATCCTTACTGTGATATTACAAGATGGTTAGATAATTTTTCAGCAGCTTTGTAACGTGAAATGTTTTAACTCAGTTGTGCAGTGCTATGTAAAGGAGGGGATAACACTGTTAGAAACTTAGCAGCCTTCCTCTCTTCAGTTACAAATTGGGGAAAATGGAAATGAAGGATTCAAGCCTGTGCATGCATTTCAATCACAACACAATCCCTGAGCTGGAACCAAAGCATCCATGCTCCAAATGCTAATCTTATCTATATTCAGGGAATATGTTTTCATGAAAAACATCATAAATTATGAATACTTGTGAGCTAGGAGTTTGTTTTGAAAAAAATAAGGTGAGGGAGCTGTTTAGCTGTTCATTTTGTGAAACAAAAAGACAACAGATATTGTTTTGTAGTCTTGAGAAATTAAACACTGGCTAATTAGTCTTCAGTTATACAAACTGTGAATAATAACTCCAATGTTTTATCATGGAGTACATTTTCTTCTTTGAAGCAAAAATAAGCAAAGGAAAAAATTATTTAAAAATAGTTATGGATTTTAGCAATAATGAAAGTAATGAAAGAAATACAGTAAATATTTTGAAAGAGTATAAAATAATCAGATAGTTTCCCCCATATTTTATACACATACCTATATGTATGTGTACACACACACATACACTTTCCTACACACATAAATACATATATAAGTTTACCATTTGATCATTTAGAACAAACACAATGTTGATAAGTGTACCTAGCATAGGAAAAAAACACCTAAGAAACAGTAATTATAGAGCAGGCACATAGTTTTATACCCTAAGCACCTCAATCTCTATCCTGCCTTTTAATTCACTGCATAGTCTTGGGGAGACTTCCCTGGTGGCTCAGATGGTAAAGAATCCATCTGCAATGCAGGAGACCTAGGGTTCGATCCCTGGGTTGGAAAGATCCCCCGGAAGAGGTCATGGCAACCCATTCCAGTACTGTTGCCTGAAGAATCGCCATAGAAAGAGAAGCCTGGAGGGCTACAGTCCATGGGGCCGCAATGATTTGGACATGACTGAGTGACTAAGGACACAGTCTCAGGAAGACACCATCTAGAGCTCAGGAACTGATGTAGTTCACATCTTAGTCTAGGTATGTGCTAGATTAGAACCCTGATTAGTGAGTCTACATAATCACACAAATTTCAATATTTAGCCTGTCTCAGCAGTCAATTTCCAATCAATACTCCTTTTTCACAGTTTCATCTTCTCCCTATAAAGAAGACCCTGGTCCCCATTTCTATTTGTCATCCAGCTCTTCCAGAAATCAAATGAATATCTTCCCTTGGCTTTCTTAAAGTTAAGCATGCTATTCTCTTGTCTAGTTTGGAAAAAAATAAGAGCAAATATATATATAAATATATATGCTTATAAATTATGTTCATTTAAAATTATGTTTATGTTTAAAATTATGTTCATTTATACTATAAGCTTCTGGAGGGCTAGCCAGGTTTATGCAATTTATTTTATCCCAAATGCCTTATCCTACCTCACCATACTTTGTCTACAGTCCTTAAGCATTGTATAGACGCAGGCACTCAGGCCTTTAAATTCAAAATAAGCCTTCCTTCAAATACCACTCTGGCCACTTAATAGCCATGAGAAAGTGAAAGTCACTCAGTCATGTCTGACTGTTTGCCTCCCCATGGACTCTATAGTCCTTGGAATTCTCTAGGCCAGAATACTGGAGTGGGTAGCCTATCCTTTCTCCAGAAGAGGGATAATATTCCTAGGTCGGGAATATTCCCAGGAATTGAACCAGTACTCCTGCATTGCAGGCGGATTCTTTACCAACTGAGCTATGAAGGAAGCCCTGTAGGTAAACTGCTTTGTCACTCTATCTCTTAGCTTTCTTATTTGTAAAATTTTAAAATGACAGTAAGATATGTCTAAATGATATTAAATAAGAGCAAGTTTAGGAGATTGTCCAGGACATAGCCTATTCACAAAGGAAGTTAATAGTCTTACTACTGTTCTTAAACAATAGTAACATGATGAACAATGTTATGTTTCCTTTGGTCATGACCTGGTAAGGAAAGATGACTTGCCAGCAGGGCTAGGTTCCAATCTCAGCTTTGCCATTGAGCAGCTCTGTGAGTTTGACAAGACATCTAAACACTTCAAAATCTATTCACATCCCTTTCTATAAAGCAGAATTATCCTCACACACATATATATATAATTATATATATATATATAAATATATATAAATATAATTTAACAAATTAAATTAGATCACAGGTACAAACCACATAGGTACACTGTAAGTGCTTAAAAGACACTGACTTTTAACATTGTTTACATTCTTTGTCAAAAGGGCCCTTTCAAAATCCTTGTGGCAGACCCTTTTTCTACATACTGCACACCGCATCCCCTCCCTCATTCTCCAGATCTTCCACTCAGCAACAGAAAGGAGTTGATTAGTCAAGGGAACGATGATAATGTCATTCTCCCCACCAACTGGTTTAGAGAGTTCATCTGAAACAATTCTAGCCAATGAGAATTGAGGGAAGTCTGCTGAGTGACATGGGGATTTTCCTTTAATATTAAAATAAGGCCACTCAAATAAGTATGTTGTCTTTTTTCCTAGCTTCAGATTTCATTGTCTAAGAATATTAAACCGTTGCAGCCATATTTCTTCTAGAAAGTCAGGGAAAACCAGCCAAAACTGAAGAGAAACTTGAAATCCAAACCTTCTCTAAACCTTCCTCCAGATAGCTCCTCACATTCTTTAGATGTTTATTTTTAAACCGTTTTGAATGTGTTTTCTTCTTTGCCTCTGAAAGCATCCTAAACTCATATAATTTCATTATGAAATTATTTAATAAATCAACCACAAATTGATGACTTACTCAATTATGAATAATTATAGTGTTTCACAATAAGAGAAGCTACTGAAAAAATATAGCTGATATTTAAATATTAATGTCATATAGTTGCTAATGAATTATACTAACCCGAACAACAGAGCTGCTCTACCTTGCAGCCACTCAGACCTCCAATATCTCTAAATCTTGTTGGTTCTCTACCTGCACTAATCTTTTCAGTCAATAAAAGATTTACTTCTTCACTAATTGGTCTTTCCTCAGCCACTCAGAAGAAATGGTCAGAAAGAATGGCAAAAACTTGAAACTAGAGCAACTGCTAAAGCTTTCTCTCTCCCTTCAGCAATTCCATATTACTTCAAAAGAATCACGTTTCAGTCAGTGGAATGAGTAAAGTTTTAGGATCAAATATTAACTAAATTTGAATTTGAAATTCTGTACTTATTAGATGCTACTTCACTTTTATGAAATTCAGCTCCCTCTTTCAGAACTCCTCGATATGCTGTGAATATAAAAATGAGATAACTCATCTGAAAGTACCCTGCAGAGTTACTGACAGATCTTCTTTGGAGAAAGATCCTCTCCTTGACCAAACTCTCGCCAGACTCCCTGAACCCTCAGCTCAATTAGGCCTCACCCTCAAAGTGTAAAGATCTGAACAAAACACTAATGTAATTTTAAACCACTCAAGGCCACATTCCAAGAATGTCTCTCATCCCCCTTGAAGTGCCTGCCTGAGAAAACTCAAGGCTGCCAAAAGGATTTACTGTTCCTCCCAGCCAACACCTGAAGATGGGGCCCTTGTCTCTTAGGCCCTATAGAAGTGGAACAGGCTTACTTTGATTAGAACCAGCTATTTGCAAACCCAGATGGGATTCACAGGGACCAATTTCCATCTTTTTGTGAGTTTTGGCAATTTTTTTACTTCTCTGTCTCTATGGAGCACCCACTCAACACTTCCCTACTCTCTCATTCTCCCTTTAAAACTTCCAGTTACCTCTGTACAAATTAAAGCTGAGTTCAGTTCATACTGGGCTCTTTATCCTATTGAATATAGTAATAAACTCTTCCCAATACAGTATATTACTGATTAAAATCTATCCTTACCATATTAATTAGGTCCAGATTTGGTTTTCTCTGACACTTTTTTATTCAATTAATTCACCAAATACTTAGAAATTGTGAGGAAACAATGTTGCCTGTAATCCTTCTGTGTTTTCTTGGGTATCTCCTTCTTCCATCCTATACATGTAACTATGTCAGCCTTTACCCCAGCTCTTCAAAGTCTGACCCTATTACCCACTTCCCCATTTCCTTTTAGCTGATGAGTTATCCTCCCTGAAACAAAAGGGTGATTGATCTGTATTATTAGTACTATATTTGGTTCCCTTTCTCAGTCAAAGCTCCCTGCATGCATTTCTGCTCAGTGGTTAGAATATATTCTGGAATCACAACCAGTAAAAGACACTTCTTAGGACCACTTCATCTCTCCAATCACATTCACAACAAGCAAGTGTTCAGAAAAGCATAGTGGATGGCATAATATGATTTAATAACCTATGTTGAGTTTTCTCCCTAAATTGCAGACCGCATATAATCCCTCCAAAAGTGAAATGTATTAGCATGTAGCTTATATTGGGGCTTTGAAATAAAATGACTCATGTAGATAACCAATTAAAATGATTATAAATCTTGTGAAATTTGAGAAAGGAAAGTAAAAAAAATAGATGAATTTAAGCAAAAGTAACATCTTTGATTGAAAACTGTTTCAAGCTAGAGACATACACAATAATGGTAACATTACTGAGTAAATGGCAGACAGACGAATAAAATGATAAAGTGATAGATATTCTGGAGTATCTGAATATGTATTTTGTTCTATTAATTTAAATCTTTTTATCACTGAAGTCAGACCTAGAAAACACTATAAAACCATGACAAAACACGACTACCAGGCAAGAGAATAATGTTGGAGGTTAAATTAGATCTCATTTAAAAAAGAGAAAAAAAAATCTAAGTACTTATGAAACAATAAGGTAAAATAGCCCTTATTTTACTTGCCTTTCTATTCATACAGTTCAGAATCGGCTTCCAATAATCATTGATTGAATAATCAACTTTTAATTAACCCCGAGGGATTATCTTGATTTTTTCAGGACTTTAAATACTTTGCTCTGTTGACATATCAGACACTTACTATTGACAATATCTAATTTGTTTAATTATATTATTATCAACGTATTATATCTCTCTAATTTATTTCTATATACTGAAGACTTTGAAACTCCAAATAGATAACCATGTCCTATCTGTCAGATAAGGCTTCAGAAGAATATATCTCATAGCAAGATTTTAAAGTCTGCTTTATTCCCAGTCTAATTAACTTTCAGTTATAGGAGATAAGATCAGGGATAAGGAGGCTCATTCCTGCTATTTAATTCTTCCTGAATTAAATAATCACTGTGTGATGATTATTTTATTGAAATTAATGTATTTATTGAAAGCCTATCACATGCATGGCAATGATATAAACAAACGTTTGAAATAAACACAGGAACAATAGCAATACTTCTCAACAAACCAAAGCATCATCCAAAGTCAAGGATAAATATATATATGTACATATATATACACATATTTAAAGTATGGCATTTTGTTTTACTTCTGCTGGGTAAAAATATTCATTCAGCACACATTCACTACGCATCTACTGTGTTCCAGGAATACACATGAATTTACAATAAACTCTCTAATCTAGTACACTGCATTTAATGGGAAACCAGCATGGAAAGACATTCTCGTCCGTATGGAGTTCATTTGCAAGGTCATAGTGAAGTTTGGCATGCAGAAATCAGATACAGTACCAGAGCGTCTTGTGCTTCGACTAGTATGTAGGAGGCAACTGACATGTATCTGACAAAAGAAAGATGTCTCTGGGGATGATATGCTTGAGTTGAGTCTTGAATAAAAATAATAGTAATTGTCCACAGGAAGACAGACAAATATGTAAAATACATGGCCTGTGTACACACAGGGACCAAACTGGGAATTCCAGGAATGGTGTTAGAGCCATGTGCCCACTAACAAGCAATGGAGCTGAGAGAATAGGGTTGTGTAAACAAACAAAAGGCAAAACTCTCAACAATTCTAAGTCAGAAACTTCCAATTAATTCAACTGAAAGGTAGATCTCTAATTAAAATTAACAGCATGGATCCCATAAACACAGTCCAAAAGCAACAAAGCAGCACAGCAGCATAAAACATGTACTAAGTTATTTTCGAGAATTGCTTCGTATATATCAGTAAAACATACTCAGATAAAAACAGAGACATCATAACAGAAAAATGTGCTATTCTAGAGTAAAATATTTATATCAAGTCCTGGTCTTACCATGTCTTAAATATTTCTTCAAGGATGAGCAGTTTTACTTCTCTGAGGCTCATTCGCTTTCTTTCTAATCAGAAATAGTATCTCCTTTCAGGATAATTGAGGTACTTTAAATAGATAAGTTAAAGTTGACAGAAAAAGTTTTTGTCAACTACTCTGCCTCAATACTTACATACATTTTGAAATATTAAATTTTATAATATAACTAATTGTTTGATAATTAAAACATTGGTATGAAGCATTATATATAATGTAAAGAACCACGTAGGGTGAAGTCAGTTATTCTATGATAATGAAGTGAACAAGCTTTAAAATGTGTTCAGCTTCAGCTGGTTTCAGAAATCTATAAGTGATTTATCTAAGTAAATAAAGTTAAAAAATCAGAAACATGTCAATATCATGGATCAGTACTTTGATAAAGAATAGGTACATATCTCATGTTATATATTAATTGAAATCTGTGTATAGACTTTCTCTCCTGAATGACCCAAAGTTGCTGCTATAATATAAAAGTACAACTTCTCAGCTGAGGCAATGCTGAACATTTTTGATGGGCCAAAAATAATAAACAGAGAGATAAATTAAATGGGACAATAAATATAATCAGAAAGCCTCATATTATAATGAGTAGAAAACTGGTTGGGAGTGGACAAGTTATGCCAACAGAAACCCTGTCCAGAAGCCCTCTCATTAGTACTTAGAACAAAGCACAATGCTTTTCTTAAATTGGGACCTATTCTATTCTATGATAATATAGGTCTTAGCCATACTCACTGGTTTCTTTCACAAGTTTTGACATCTGTTTCTATTACACCATATCTGCATCCTTGAAAAATGCTGTTGTCTGCAAAATTGTGCAGTAAAAATATCAGGGCTTATGGAAAAAGACAGGATTGGAGGTCAGAGAATGTGAAACCTTCGGAAATTTAAAACCAAGCACTAACAAAAAGTATAACAATCTTTACCAAAAAAAAAAAAAAAAAAAACCCAGCACAGTTAAATCTCTACTAGTATTTGTATCCAATTTCTGCATCTTCTTTCAAGATATAAGCCTAAAGGGCACTAACTTTAAAATGAACACTATGATCCAGTGTATATCCTCTAAAAAATAAGGCAACAAACAAGTCATTTTATCATAGAGGAAAGTGATTTACCAGTTTCTCCAAATGCACTCTCAGTGATGCCAGATATATAATGTTGTAGAAATCAAGATGGTTCTTAAAGTCACTAAGAAACTAATACTTGCGCTAAAGAAAGACACCTGAGTTGACTTTTCATATTTATCTTAATACTCCAGAGATTGCTAAGGCTCTCTATTCAATTGTGAGAAAGCTTGCTTTTGGTTACTTAAAAACTGGAGCCTATTATACAGAGTGAAGTAAGCCAGAAAGAAAAACACCAATACAGTATACTAACGCATATATATGGATAGAAAGATGGTAACAATAACCCTGTGTACGAGACAGAAAAAGAGACACTGATGTATAGAACAGTCTTATGGACTCTGTGGGAGAGGGAGAGGGTGGGAAGATTTGGGAGAATGGCATTGAAACATGTAAAATATCATGTATGAAACAAGTTGCCAGTCCAGGTTCGATGCACGATACTGGATGCTTGGGGCTAGTGCACTGGGATGACCCAGAGGGATGGTATGGGGAGGGAGGAGGGAGAAGGGTTCAGGATGAGGAACACATGTATACCTGTGGTGGATTCATTTTGATATTTGGCAAAACTAATACAATTTTGTAAAGTACAAAAATAAAATTTAAAAAAAGAAAAAAAAAGAAAAGGACTAAGAACAGCAAGAAAGAATTTTCATATTCAGACTTCTGATTGAGTGTGACAAAAGGCAAGATAAATAAAAAAGACACTTGACAGAATCCTTTATATATATATATATATATATATATATATATATATATATATATATATAAAATTAATGACCTGAAGAAATCATACATGGATCAACACAATTCCTATCATCCTCATATTTACTAGTTGTGAACAAACTAATACGCATCAAAGAAACACACACTAATGCAGAAAGGAATTACATTTTACCTTAAATGCATTTGATGCTCTTGGCTATAAAGTTGTGTGTCATCAGAACATATGTAAGAGCTCTAGGCAAATCAGACACTTTCAATCTCAAACATCATCTATCAAGTGTGGTTTTATCAGGATTAAATCAGATAATGAGTGAAAATGCCCAGTACAGCTCCCTGGCATAGAGCAGATGTTAAAAAATATTAGTTCCCTTGGATACTAACAGAAAAATAGTCAACGCTCATAGAGAGTTGAACATAGCTCGATACCAAATTTCTTTTCTTGTTTTAGTTTAGGTTTCAGGTTTCTTTCTTTCTTTCTACTTATTTTGTCAAGTTTTGTTTTGTTTGCCTGGAACAATACTTTAAAAAAACATGGATAAAACACAGAAAATTAAGAGTATATAAGAAAAGCAAATCTGACCTATATGCTTTTGAAATTTCATCTAAAATTTCAGGCAAACTTAATAATCCTCGAGTATAAATAGTGATGAAGAAAGACATAAAGACAGGAGTTAAATTAATGCAGAGAAAGTGCTGAAGAAATAATAAAGATTAGCAGTATATCTTTCACAATTTAATACTGACATTTCTATCTAGATGTTTCATGGAATACTCAAATTAACATATAATTTAAAAAAAAGTGGGTTACCCAGAAAGGAAAATCCCAAATGAACGTTTTGGGATACAAAGAAGTAAGAAAAACCATTGCCCGATATCAGCAGTTTTCTTTACTTACTTACCTATTTCTGTTAAGATATAACCATTCTTTCTGTCAAACAGGCTTAAAACTTCAGGGGTCACATTCCTTCCAGTTCCCCAAATCTAATGTGTTATTAAGATCCATTAATTCTTCCACAGAAACATCATGTCCTGTCCATTCACTTCTTTTTCATTTCCCTCTAGTCCACACCACACGTGGCAAGTGGACTTAAAACAAAATTTAACTCCGTGTTATTTTCCTGCCCAAACAATGCTTGAAATTCAGTTCAGTTCAGTCGCTTAGTTGTGTCTGACTCTTTGCAATCTCATGAACCGCAGCAACCAGGCCTTCCTGTCCATCACCAACTCCCAGAGTCCACCCAAATTCATGTCCATTGAGTCTGTGATGCCATCCAACCATCTCATCCTCTGTCGTCTCCTTCACCTCTTCCCCTCAATCTTTCCCAGCATCAGGGTCTTTTCCAATGAGTCAGCTCTTTTTTTTTCTCTTTTTTTAAAATTTTATTTTATTTTTAAACTTTACATAATTGTATTAGTTTTGCCAAATATCAAAATGAATCCGCCACAGGTATACATGTGTGCATCAGGTGGCCAAAGTATTGGAGTTTCAGCTTCAGCATCAGTCCTTCCAATGAACACCCAGGACTCATCTCCTTTAGGATGGACTGGTTGGATCTCCTTGCAGTCCAAGGGACTCTCAAGAGTCTTCTCCAACACCACAGTTCAAAAGCATCAATTCTTCAGCACTCAGCTTTCTTTATAGTCCAATTCTCACATCCATATATGACTACTGGAAAAACCATAGCCTTGACTAGACAGACCTTTGTTGACAAAATAATGTCTCTGCTTTTTAACATGCTGTCTAGGTTGGTCATAACTTCCCTTCTAAGGAGTAAGCGTCTTTTAATTTCATGGCTGCAGTCACCATCTGCAGTGATTCTGGAGCCCCCCAAAATAAAGTCAGCCACTATTTCCCCATCTATTTCCCATGAAGTGATGGGACCAGAGGCCATGATCTTAGTTTTCTGCATGTTGAGCTTTAGTGAAACTCAGCTTTGCCGCAAGGCTTGACTGCCTCCCAGTCTCTCCAATATTTCCATAATTGAGGCCAACAACTCACCTTTCTAAATTCTTAATTTGGGTTATTTCTTAATTAACTGAATTGGATTATTTCTGCCCTCTGAACATTTACCTCCTTCCCTACAACTTATTCTCCTTGTATTATTTTCTCTATTTAGTCTCACTGTGTTGAGGTCCTCTTTGCTTTAGTGAGCAACAACGTGTTGTCCCAGGAAAGAGGCCAATCTTACACATGTACTGAGTTTAAACCTTTGTCTCCTAGCAGTGCAGTCTTAGCTCCTTCAACTTCCACACCTCACAGACTTCAACTGACAAAGGGGAGTATGATATGATAATAATTACAAGACTGCTGTATATATTAAGCCAAGTAGTACATATAGAGTGCATACAACTGAGCCAGGCAGTTAACAAACAATGAACAAGTTTTAGGTCTTTTGAGATGCTGAATTCCTAAGGACTTATTTAAATCATTTAATTTTTAACTAATTATATGATGAAAGTGGAAGTTGCTTGGCTGTGTCTGACTATTTGTGGCCCCATGGACTACACAGAACATGGAATTCTCTAGGCCAGAATACTGGAGTGGGTAGCCTTTCCCTCCTCCAGGAGATCTTCTCAACCCAGGGATCAAACCCAGGTCTTCTGCATTGCAGGTGGATTCTTTACCAGCTGAGCTACAAGAGAAGCCCAATTATACCGGAGTGGGTAGCCTATCCCTTCTCCAGAGGATCTTCCCGACTTAGGAACTGAACCCAAGTCTCCTGCATTGCAGTCAGATTCTTTACCAAATGAGCTATCAGGGAAGCCAATTATATGATATCTTTGTTCATTAGTTGAACACTTTATTAATCTCTCATATGTGGATTTGGGTTCTTAAATTCATATGTCTATTATCTTCTCAACTATGAATCTTAAATTCTAAGCACCTTCCTCCCTCCAACACACCAAATTTTCATTTTCAAACAAATGCATCAAATACATTAAAAAAATAGGCATTGAACTAGAAGTGAGAAAATTTTAATCCTAATTTCATACTAACTAAAATTTATATAGGAAAACCAGGTAGTTGCTCTTAATTTCTTCATCCATTAGGTAAATACTTCCTTGGATTCTTGACGGTCTTGAGTTACAAGGTAATTGAAAGCACTTTGAATAAGTGGTTTTCAATGTTATAAAATGCTGAGGTTATCCACATTGTATGGCCTCAACAAGTATTTGATATTTAATTTACTGACAAAATGGCACATAATTTAAGTATTTACTTTGAGGTGAAGAACCATTAGATAATGTTTTTTAATATATGCAAAGTTTGGTGTTTGGAGAACTGAAGTGAGAATTTACAGACCAGAACTCTAGTCATTAATTCCTATTTGACTTTTAGCAAGTCACATCGTAATTACATGCCTCTGAAGACTCTTTGTGACTAATTCCAGCCTGGTGTTGGTCCATATAAGGGGTTCATGATTCAAAAAAGAAACACATTCTTCAAAACAATTCCCTGCCCTCTGCTGGAAATATATATTCCATCACTATGACTACGAGTAGTGTCCCCTAGAGTTGTTCATCACACAATCTATATAATCACTCCCAGGAATTCTGCCCAATGTCTAAGACATGTAATCACTGACTGATGAATGAGTCACTCTCATTAATGACTTAGATTATCTCAGCCCCCTCAATATTTTTCTCCAATCACAGAGCAGCTTATGATGCTATTTTAAATTAATAAACAAACTGTTTTTAAGTCATAGGCAGGTTTATATGTATGCATATTATTTAAAAAATATACATAATGTCTAGCATAGTAGGACTGACATTTTAAAACATGTCTACACATATGTGTTATCACAACTGCTCCTCTTAACAGTACAGCAAGGTCAACTAGGCAGATATTTTTATATCAGATTTTCAAACAGACAAATAATGGCTCTGAGAGAGTAAGCTGCTTCTTCAGTCAAGAGGCCCTCAGTGTTCTAGGTCTTCTGCTTCCAAGTCAAGTGTTTGTTCTCCTTCTCCACTCTTTTTAAAAAACAAATTGGGACCAAGACAATTTTCATCAATTGACCTAAGATTCTCCCAAGGTTAATCTGTTGATTGTTATGATTATAGCGAAGTGAAGTCAGTCGCATCCGACTCTTTGCAATCCCATGGACTGTAGCCCACCAGGCTCCTTGGTCCATGGGATTTTCCAGGCATGAATACTGGAGTGGGTTGGCATTCCCTTCTCCAGGGGATCTTCCTGACCCAGGGATTGAACCCAGGTCTCCCACATTGTAAGCAGACGCTTTACCATCTGAGCTACCAGGGAAGCCCGTTATGATTATAAATACTCTCAAAACTCCCCCATCTGCCTCTTAACTATTTAAATTCAGGCAAGTTTATTTCATTAGATCACTGTTCTTGTTGTTCAGTCCCTAAGTCACATCCAACTCTTTGTGACCCCATGGGCTGCAGCACGCCAGGCTCCTCTGTCCTCTACTATCTAATGGAGTTTGTTCAAATTCATGTCCATTGAGTCAGTGATGCTATCTAGCTTCCTCTGCTGCCACTTTCTCCTATTAGATCACAGCTTTCTAAAATATTTCCCAATGTTTGATGAATTGTTAGTGGCACAAGTGAGTATGTGAAACTAGGGAGTGTGTTGAAAACCATTTGAGATGAGCACTATTGTTATAATTGTAAATAGTTCAAAGTTATTAAAATATTTAAGAGAGTGCCATACATAAGCACTTTTATTTGCTGAACAATTAAAGATACCTCAGTTCTGTGAAACTCAGGAATATTACATTTAATAACAGCACGGGTTGCACCTTAAAGTGTTCTCATATCATGTAATTTGGAACATTAAAACTATAATCCGTTAAATAGGCCTATCTTCAGTATAACTGGGATAGTATAAAGGGCACAGGAAATTTAGACTCTTAAGTCAATAAAACTTGAAAAAACAACTATATTCGCTTATAAGAATATTAAAATTATTAAATTTGCATCCGCCAACTCCTAGAGGATTATTTTTATTTTGGACTTAAAAAAAAAAAAAAGAAAAGGCAATTCAAAGTACTTTTCCATGTACACTGTTGTGAGAGATGACCCCCAAAACAGAAGAATTAAAGTCATTTCCCAAATGTCAAAAGCCAGAGGAAGCAGCAAGACTAGTTCCAGGGTCTTCAGAGTGACAACCGTTTGCATTCTCACATCTCCCTCTCAAGGAAACAGTCAAAAACAAATCATGCTGTTAGCCTGGTACTGAACACTTTCTGTATCTCATTTCTCAGTCTCAGTACAAACAAGTCCCATGTTTGAAAACAGGCCATTTTATGTACGAAATTATCTGAAGTTTGAGTTTCTTCTTGGGCTGTATGAGGTTCTTTCGTCCCCTTAATTGCTTCTCTGAGAGGGCATTACTTCTGAGAAACCATTAGCCCTGAGTGTCATTGAACAGATTCATGAACACTCAGGACCCACCAACTTCCCTTCCAGGTCTCTGGGCACCACAATTCATCACTGGACACTAAAGTGACCAAATGTTCCACTGAACTCCTTTGATATAAAGCAGAGAAAGTAATCCTGTGGTTTATTCATTGAGGATAAGGATATTAATTTACATAGCCTATCTTCTCTACAAGCAAATGAATGTGGAGTTGATTCAACTGAAATCGTACAGAGAAAAGCTGACATCTAAGCATTAGAGCCAGGTAAGTAAGACAGGCTGTCTGCTTAACAGCCCCCACAGAAGACAGGTTTGTGGAGACCTTCCTGTAGACCTGAAACCAGTAGTCACCCACACACCTACACCTCTCTAATGAACAATGACTTACCAGCACTTCATCAGAAAGCATAATTGTAAGCAGATGCCTATAAGTTCAACTAACTAACTGGACAATTCACCCTCCTCTCCCCAATGATTTTGGCTTAGGTGAGTGTTCTAGGTATATATCTTGTACTGGATGACAAGAGAGATCCAGTTGAACAGACACCTCTGTTCTTGCTTAATAATTTCGAACAACAATGCTTCTAATGTATGTATGCGAACAGTCAGTCATAGATGATTATTAATTGCACTTGGGTAATTTTTAAAAGAAGAAAATTGTTTTAGAAATTTAAAGTTTCAGGAAAGCAGCCCTTACATGTAAATACAAATTTACATAGATCCAAACAGCACACGCACTGTGAATCACAGGCTCAAGTTATCATTTGAGACTTAATGATGACAGAAGCTGTGACCAAGTTCTAAATACAAAGGAAAAATAACTGCAGAAGTTAGAGCTATGGTATAGTTGTTTCATTGACAATGAAATCCAGACTCAACAATTAAATCCCAACCGCACTTCATTGGATATGAATCTTGCGCCGAGAAGGAGAGGCTTTTAAAGGAGCACTTCTGCTACAATAAAAAAGCCTCTCACTACAGTAGAACAATAACCTTGTGTTGAAAGTTAGAAGCAGAACTATTAGGCCTTGTTAGCTAATTATGGTATTGGCATCCACTTAAGTTAGTCAGTTTTTCACTTCTGTCATTTTCTCCTATTCCACGGCCGCAGTTCAAAACGTTTTGACTACTTAAAAGGGAATACATCATCATTGCCTTTCTCCACTCTAACTGCACACCACTTTCCAAAGCGATAGCTTCAATCATGCTTCATAAAACCTCCTGCAAGTATATTGTTGGAAACATAAATCAGCAAGCTGTGATTTTAGTATTTCCAAGGCAAGTCCAAGGATCACTGACTGGTGGCTTTTCCATGGCCCCATTTACAAAAGAATAAACAAAAGTATGAGTTATGCTAGATGCATTTTTTTTTCCAAACTGCTCCCTGTGGTGCTTCTGATACTTGCGACTGCATCCTTAATTGGAGAACAAAACACTAGCAGAGAGGAACTGGACTCCAGGATCAGGACTGCCGTTTCCAAGCATCTCTGACTTCATTAGGACACATGGTACAGAAGTACCACATGTTCTGTTTCACAAAAGCTCGGGCTCTCTGCTATGCATGCATCTATGCCTCCGTGAGTGCCATACATTTTTAAATTGTACTAGATAGAGAGATCTTGAGAACGACGCTCTCTCCCTTCCCTGTTACATTACAGTGAATATGGGCTCCCTGTGAGGCATGCTTCAGTCTCCAAGCCCCTCTTTATAATCACCCTGCCTTCTGAATTCTAAATTGGTGAATCACAATTTCAAATATGTGTTACATACACAGACCCAAATTATATGTGTCTGTGTGTACTATTTAAACATTCCCAGATTTCTTTTTTATCCCCCAAATTCCAACACACTTAATGTCTATGACAGTAAATTCAAAGACTCCACAACTGACATATTTTTTTTTTTCTTCTCCAAATCAGTCACAATATAATCTTAAGTCTGCACAAACTTGCCTTCCATGATTCCTCATTTTGCCCACAGTGTCTACATTTGGTTAATTGCAGTGGTATTTTAACTGCAATTTTGGGGACTGCTTCTCAGTATTCAGAAATACCTGTCTATATTACAAATGAACAGTTAAACATAACCAGCAGCTCTCCAACAATTAAAGCAGCATATCTGTAGGGCAGAGTGTGTATATTGATCATTGCTATTAAAATGATTCAATTAACTGGCTGGTCTAATATTAGCTTCAGATTGACAAAACTGCAATTTTGCTACGACTGAAATTTTGCATACTCTATTAAGAGAAAATGAGCAGCCTCTTAGCAAGTCACTTTACAAACTAAAACAGTGTTTGCATTCTAATTTCTGAACATAAAAATCTGTATCCAATCGCGTTTCATCAGCGACTAACACTATAGATTTAGGGAGGAGAAGGGCAGAGAAAGGAAGGCTTCATATCCAAAATGCCAAGCCCGGCTGAAGAATGATAGAAGGACCTAGGGAGTGTGGAAGAACAGACCCACCTTAAAATGGAGTTCTACCACCCCCTGCTGGACCAAATGAAAAACACAGAAGAGGCTAAAAAGCTTAGAACTGAATACAGTGGAGATATTTTAACTTGTGCTGTAATTTATTTTTTTCTCAAAAAAAAAAAAAAATCATGCTACACTAATAACATTCTCTGCTATTATTACACATCAGAAAATTACTGCTATATATATATATACATATATACACACACACACACATATATATATATATATATATACATATTTTTTTTTTTTTTGGAAGACTTCCACATATGCATGTTTTAGCATTTTGGGTCCCCAATTTAAATGCCCAAACTTGTCTGGACTGTTGAAAATGCCTCCATTAATTATAAATATATTTTACGTGACCGTAAACTAAACAAAACAATGCAAATGCACATCTATCTCTATAAACAGAGGTAGCTTCCCCAAATTCTCTCAGGTTATTCTAGTAAGCTATTTCTGTTTTTTTTCTAAACAGATAAAAATCCCACCAGTTCCCCACAAGCTAAACATCCCTCACAGGTGTAATTACAATCTGATGGCATACAAAATGTCAACCTTGCTGTATTAACAAGGGGTGGGGGGGTGCTGAAAACGAATGACTGCAACACATTCCTAGTTTTATCCATCTGCTTTCTTACACACATCCATGGCCCCTCTCTTAGTTCTCAACAGAAATAAACCATCATCGTTCACTTCTGTCAGAAATTAGGGGTCTTGGGCAAGGGAATTAAAAAAAAAAAAGTCTCTAAGAACTGAATTTCCTGCACACAACAGAAATATTTCCCAACGAGTTTAATGCTGATAGTTTTTGCTTCTTCTTTAAAACATCATCGTTCCCTTGCCTTTCGCAACCTCAGACATTTAACTGGTAACACATGCCAACCTACTCATCCAATTTTTTTGATAATGAAAATCAAAGAAAGCCAAGATCCCAGAGAAAGATACAGTTTTCCTCAACCTCCGGCTCACTGATGCCCATCTCCCAGCCTGTATTTTCTTCTTCAAGGGTCTCCACAGACCAGACATCACTGGGGGAAACAATAATAACAACAATAACTATAACTTTAGTCCCGTCATTTAATTCTTCCTGGAGCTCCTTCTGGCTCTCCAGGTTGGGTAGAAGGGGGAGGGAAAGTAAACGCAAGAAAAGCACCGCACTCCTACCTTGCCCGCTACTGACAAGCAACCCGAGCAGGTAGAAGGAGAGGAGGAGGCTCATGTTCAGGACGTGACACCGGTGGACAGTTCCAAAGTTATTAAGTCCAGCCCCGGAGAGAGAACCTTCCGCTGTCACGGCCGCCTCTGCTAGAGCCGCCGCCGCTCCGGGGGTGCCCCAGCCGCCCGCAGCCCGCGCGCTCCTCCTTGCAAAGTGACTGCAAGCTCCGCTCCCTGCCGCACTATATCCAGGCGGCGGCGGCGGCACCAGCACCAGCAGCACCAGCAGCAGCGGCCGCCGCGGCGGCAGCAGAGCCGGGCGGGGAGGGAGGCGGGGGCGGGGGCGCGGGGAGGGGCGGGGAGGGGAGGCGCGGCCGAGGCGTATCCCTCCGCGCCGCACGGCGACCGACCGTCGGCCGGGAGGCGCGCGGCCCCCTGGATTCGTCCGCAGTCGAGCTCGTAGCCGCGAGTTCGGTTCCCGGGGCCTCCG
This sequence comes from Bubalus kerabau, assembly GCF_029407905.1. Taxonomy (NCBI): domain Eukaryota; kingdom Metazoa; phylum Chordata; class Mammalia; order Artiodactyla; family Bovidae; genus Bubalus; species Bubalus kerabau. The sequence goes on from NC_073625.1 coordinate 62,208,821, forward strand.
GCTACCCTGGGTCGCCGCGATCCGGCTGGCACGAGTGCGTCCGCACGCCCAGCCTGAAGGCGATCCTCAGGGGGACTGCCGGCCCTGGGCCGAAGGAGGGAGGGCCTCCTGGCGCTCTCGCCCCAACGTAGGCAGGTGGGCGGAAGCCAACCGCTGGAAGCCGTGCTGATGCTGCCGACGGTTGCCCGGCCCCGCGCGCGCTTCTAGCGCGTCAGGGCTCCGTGGGAGCCGCACAGCTAGGGGTGGACAGTGGATTCTGCAGCTCGCATTCCTTCAAGGGCGTGTTGGCGGGGGTGGGGGGGGGCGGTGGTGATATCCCTCTCCCACGCCCTCTCTCTCGCAAACCTTCTGCAGGCTGCCCGCTTCCCACGCTTTCCACACTCTGCCGGAGCAGAGGGAAAGGAGCCGTCCTCTGGGGGTCTACACCGCCTGTCTCATAGGGCTCGAGAGGGTAGGCTAGGCGGAAAGATGTGCACAGTGTCTGTTACCCACGTCGGCCCACTGCTGTCGACAGCAGATACCTTAAGGGAGAGAGATCGGGGAGGGGATGAGATATGAGAGGGGCTGCGTTCAACTGGGCTGTCAGTGTTTCCTGAGTCCTTGGAGAAGTCCAAAGTCTCCCCTGGACACACTCGGCGGGCTCTGCCCTCGGTCGCCGGCGGCACAGCGCTGGCGAGGTCCCCGCGAGGCTGGAGATGCGGGAAGTGCTGGAAACGCACACAGATGAGTTGCGCGGGGATCTTGTGCCCGGTCACCCCCTACCATACGCACACCTGCGTGTGCCCGACTTTAAATTGAAGTGATGGAGTCGTGGCCAGCGACCACAGCTAGCGCTCCTCTCCCAAATGTTGGGATATATCCTTCTTTCTTTTGGAAAAGTAGGGATCCTTGTCTCTGCTGGAAAAATAGGAAAAGGTATGCAAGTTTGATAGCAGACCTGAAGCAAGAGATGCAGAAGGCAGCATACCTGGCCTCGGGGCCCTTGTCCGGTCAGAGCAACCAGCTGGAACTGACAATGGATTCTGCAGTCTGTACATTACGGTGCTCAGCCTCACCCCTGACCCAGAGAGGCCCTTGGCTGTTTCTTTATCAGCGAGGACATGGAAATAGAAGGGGTTAGAAATACTGTCGAGTTCAGAATCCAGCCACCCCCACCCCCGGCAGGATGCTAAAATGGAGATGTCATTGCTTGGAGAAAGGCAAGGGGTAAGAGTGGAAACGAGCTATTAATAACATTGGTAGGAGAGAACTCGTCCACAGCTGGTGTTCCCCAAGCAGATCACTGTAACACAGTTTTCACATGGAGGGTTCACTTACTTGGTATCCTAGGACTGGGGTTACTGCAAAGGATGGAGGAGGGTCAGAGACTCCTGTCCACACAGACGACGGTGGACTTTCTAACCCAAGGCCCTCTCAGCACCTCACAGCCTGAGAACCTCTTCTTCCATCGTGGTAATATTTAGGACAATATATTTAGAAAGTTATTTTACCAAGGTTCCCTTCGCTCAATTTTTTCCTCATTCCGGGAAGCGCCAACTGTACTTGAGTAAGCTCACAGTCAGTTCTTTGCAGGAAAGGATGGAAACAGCACATTTATAGGTGTGAAAGACAGACGATGCCTTTATTTCACCAGTTCTTGATTTCTCTAGGGAATAAAAAATGCTACACACACACACAGTCACACCCACACACAAAGTCACAGAAACTGTTGAAAGGATAGTACCAGGGCTAAATAGCCTCTTCACAACAAATCCTGCAGATTTCCAGTGTGACAATCCTGCTGCTGTTGCTGAGTCGCTTCAGTCTTGTCCGACTCTGTACGACCCCATAGACAGCAGCCCATCAGGCTCCCCCATCCCTGGGATTCTCCAGGCAAGAACACTGGAGTGGGTTGCCATTTCCTTCTCCAATGCATGAAAGTGAAAAATGAAAGTGAAGTCGCTCAGTCATGTCGGACTCTTCAGGACCACATGGACTGCAGCTTACCAGGCTCCTCCGTCCATAGGATTTTCCAGGCAAGAGTACTGGCGTGGGGGGCCATCACCTTCTCCACAGTGTGACATCAGGAGTGGCCAAGGGCCTATGACACACATATACAGACTCACACACAGTGTGGCACTTGTGGCAATTGGATTTTTCTCATTATTAGGTTATTTTTAATCACAAGCAAAGGTTGAACTCTGCCAGAGGAGAATTTGATCAATACCCTCTGAGGTAATTTTGACATCAAATCTTCTTAGGTTGGGGTGAAGGGAGAAGAGAAGGTAGCAAAGGTCCATCAGAGAAGAGTAGAAGCTTCTGTCATAAGACTGTGTACCAACTCTGTGTGAGTGTGTGTGTGTGTGGAGAGAGAGGGAGAGAGAGCTTGTGTGTATGAAAACAATGAAGGAAATAGTGTTGGCCCTCAAGAATATACTACAGATCCTGCCCTCAAATTGCTAATATTAATAGTATTCTGGAAGAGATCAGGCATAAATACAACATTTGATGATATAAATCAGGTTGTAAGAATGTCATAAAAACTGAAAATCAGCTGCTATTGTGACACGAGGAAGGGATCATTTCTGAATAGGGGTTTAAGAAAGGCTTCATGAAGTTAAGAAATAATGGAGAAATTAGATAGGTCCAGACATGGGCAAAGGAGAGAATAGCTTAAGCGGAGACTGGGGGCGAAAAAGCACACAGCTTGTGTGAACAGACAAAAGTCTAATTTGGAGAAAGTATAGAGTATAAGACACAAAACTTGGCCAGAGCTGGGAAAGGGTTCTAGGACCGTATTGTGCCAGGAGAAGAAAAGTGACTATTATTTATCACCCCTTAGAATGTAAGTCCAGATGTAAATGATCAAGAAGAGCCAGACTGGCTGACCCTGTTCCCCGGGGTTAAGGCCTAATGGTGAGTTGTAACTCATGGGAAAGTTATTAACAGAGACTCTTCTGGGATTTTTCCATGGTTAGCCTGAGTTTATGTTGCTATGAGGTCTCAATAGCGTGCCTGCATACTAAGTCACTTCAGTCCTCCTGTCCAACTCTTCCTGAACCCATGGACAGTAGCCCACCAGCCTCCTCTGTCCATTGGATTCTCTAGGCAAGAATATTGGAGTGGGTTGGCATGTCCTTCTTCAGGGGGTCTTTCTGACCCAGGGATTGCAGGAGTCTCTTAAGTCTCTAGTATTGGCAGCCAAGATTTTTGCCATTAGCACCACCTGGGAAGCCCGTCTCAATAGCAGGTGGTACATATTCAGAGAAGGCCTTCCTCCACTTGTCTAAACTATGACTTAGCAGGTGCCTCTCCAGGGCTCCATCAGAAGCTCTTCCATTCCATATTGCAGTGATTAAGTGATCTAGAGCCTTACATTTGCCTTGGTCAATTCCACTTCATAGCACTTATGGTTGAGGACAACATGTAGACAGATTGCCTTTGCCCAAAGTTCCCATCCCCACTCCAAAGTCATGGTTCCCTCCCATGTGCAGACTTGGAGCACTGTTAATGAAGATGCCAAATCACTGAGCACGATTAAGCCACGTCTACTGGGTAGAATGTAAAAGGTATACAAAAGCATCCTCTCCATGTATGCGACTCATAATTTACATTGAATTTACAAATTATCATAGTTTCTATGTACCTAGGGAAGTGTTTCAGAGGCTTAGTTGGAGCTTTAGTTTTTCTTTTTTCTTTTTCTCATTTATAAAAATGAAAGAAAGTTGAATAGAACTCAGGGATCTACGGAAAGCTGAGTGGTAGGAAATACCAACAGGACTGGATACATGGTTAAATGAAAGCAGATGAATTTGATTTAAAAGAATCAATAAAATGAACATGAAGGAGTAGCAGAGAGATGGAAAATGATAAGAAGCATGAAGTATGGAAATTATCTTCTTAGAGAAATTTTACCTCTTCCATCTGACATCCATCCTTGCAAAAAGCATGCAGGCACACGGTCCATACATAGAGCCTAGGCATCAGTGAATGCTGGGTTGTGGGCAGGATTTAAACATTATTTTTATCTTTTGTATTTCTCATGTTATTTTTGTTTAGTCTCTCTGTCGACAGAATTCATGTGTGTTAAGATCATACTATTAGGAAATGGGACTTTCTGGGTGTTCGTTTATATTTATAAAATGTCACAAATCATTATACCTATTCATTTCCTTGTCTAGAAAATTGCCTGTTTTGACTTTTTTATTACCACAAAGGAAGAAAAATATCCACTGTATATATAGCCAGATAGCCTGAAACCTTTATAAAAAGATGATCACACTACTGCCTTTTCTTCGCCATTAATGCCACTTTTTCTAACGATCATGTCTTTGAAAAAGAATTTCAACTTTCTTGATACAACAACACTTTAAATGTTTTAACAGGCTATTTGTGAGCTTTTGACACTAGCTGCTTTAGTGGTAGAATTTAGATTTTAACACCTTCCTTTGTAAATGTTTTACTTGCTTAGCCATTTTCTTTGAAATTAAGAAAGAGAAGGGAGAGATTTATGGTCCAGAGGCACCCTAATTGTCACAGATTCTTCCTTTTTTAATTTCTTTCAAGATACATGGGGTCATTTTCCTTCATGGCTACTTCATGTTCCCTCTGGGCAAATAACTGCTCACTTCGCTCTGAAACTATGCAATAACTGCCTATAATTTGCCACTTGCCTGAATAATGTTTTCTTAACTGTAAGGGATATTATATATTTCTTCACCAAGACATCTGTGGCAAATACTATCATGCCTGGAGCAAAAAAATATAATGAACCTGTAACACATTGACTAAATAGTGATTGATGCAACCTCAAGAACATATTCCAGATAATATGAGATCAGAAGAAGTAGTCAAGCAGTGGCTAGCAGTGGACCTCTCTGATACAATAAGAACCATGATGCGAGATGCAGGTTGCCCAAATACTGATCAATAGTTATACTTACGTCCATGGACAATATTGACCTACATGGTACAAACCTTGTCATCCAGGGCAGTTATTACATACTAGATAACAACAAATTCTTCATATCTGATAAGAGATCCCATACAAGTATAGGTTTGGGAGGAATGATTAACAGAATGCATTTCTTGCAAGGCAATATAATCAGTAATTAAATTTGAAAATCTCTTATTGCATAGGATCATTTGGTTCTTTCCTTAATGGAGTTATGTAGCTATTAATTTTCAAGTTAGATAAGTAATTTTATTAGAAATAGGCAAGCTGCTGGTAGCAATGGGGTTCCCTCATATACCCACAAGCCATTAATATTCTGCCTAATAGTCAAGCAGTGTACATTGTTTGATGCATGCATTCATTTACTGTAAAGTACATTATGTGCATGCATGTTAAGTCATCCCTTCAGTCATGTCTGACTCTGTGTGACCCTATGGACTGTAGCCTGCCTAGCTCTTCTGCCCATGGGAGTCTCCAGGCAAGAATGCTGGAGTAGATTGCCATGCCCTCCTCCAAGGGATCTTCCCTGACCCGGGGACCAAGCCCAAGTCTCTTACATCTCCTGCAGTAGCAGTCAGGTCCTTTACCACTAGAGCCACCTGGGAAACCCTGTAGTACATTACTTGGGTGAAAAAAACAAAAACAAGACCAAAAACTTATATTTCACACATACATGAGCTAATTCTCACTCAAAGAAAAATAACAGATTTTCCTTGCCACATTTAAAAACTATTAGTCCTCATATTTACCATCATATTTAAATAATTACTTATTTAAGATCTGTTACTGGATGACCCTCCTAAAACCAAGGAACTTAACATCTGTGGAAAACATTGACCTGAAAAGAGACAAATAGCTGGGATATGTCAAAAGTATTGGAATAGAGGAATGAAACCAAATTCTGCTTATATTTTATTATAAATAACTACTAGTCTCAAACTCTTGCATTCTAGTAATAAAAATTTTAAAAAATAGAAATACCTATACCCTATCAACCAAATGGACACCATCTCTTGAACATTTTGACATATTTTCTCCAATATTTCACATATATACTTTTCTTGATATGGATTGAGATAATATTATTTAGTATATTTTATTTTGTTTTATATTGGAAATTCATTTTTACAAATATAAATCAAATAATTTTGTTTGATTACATGAATTGCACCCTAATACAACTAACAATTTTCCTACACTAAGACATTAAATATTTTTCTGTAATTTTTATTATTATGAATAATACTACAGTATGAATTATTTTGCCCATTGAGCTTTGAACATATTGTAGATTGCATCCATAGGCCACTAAAAGTTAAATACCTGGTTTAAAAATACAACCATTTGTAGGCACTGAATTCATAAATTGTTCATAAATGCCAAAATTTTCTTCCAAAACGTATAATTTACCCTTTAATCAGGAAGTTATAAAAACACTTCACTCACATTACCATTAACTGTTTTTTATTTTTAATTTTGTGTGAATTCCCTGAGAGTTTCTACTGTGTGGTTTCTTCCTTTAATCACCTTCAACTAAAGTATGTGCTCAGTCACTCAGCCATGTCCGACTCTTTGTAACCCCATGGACTGTAGCCTGACAGGCTCCTCAGTCTCTGGAATTTTTTAGGCAAGGATATTGGCATGGGTTGCCATTTCCTTCTCCAGGATCTTCCCCAGCCAGGGATCAAACACAAGCCTTTTGTATCTCCTGCATTAGTAAGTGGATTCTTTACCACTGAGCCACCTGGGAAGCTCCTTCTATTGAAGTATCAGACTCTAAAAAAAATGCATGTACTCATACTTAAGAAATGTAAGATATACTGAAAGACTTCTGTTTCTTAACATCTTATGTCTTTTTAACAGTTTTCTTCTGCTCTGGAATCCAGAAATTGTCATTATCCTTATTAAGATGTTGAAGAATTACAGTTGTAAGTGACCAAATGTTCTCAATTTCTCTAGTTCACCAGCATCAAACTTTTTCTTTTATTTCCACTATATATCCACACAAATGAACAGTGGCCTAATTATCTCAATACATTTGCTACTAGGGATATCTGAGAATGTCTGAGGAATGCTGCCATGTTACACACCAGATCATAAGCTCTAGTACACGTATGTCATTGCAACCTCATCTCTACTCTACTCCCTGGAGGTTAACTTTTTGCCATCTTATAAATGACTACCCAAGAATATACTTTTTTTGCTGGATCACTTCATTTAAAGCCTAAATCATAGCTGCTGGTCTTAATGTTTCAGTGCTCAGTGAAGATGTTTAAGAAATAAAGGAAACTGACAACTTGAGAATTACAGGAACACAACAGAACACAAAAGAGAAATCCAGAAGTTCAAGAAATCCTTGAATAATAAATACTGCAATGCAGTGGAAGAGAGTTTAGTGAGTTTTCACAAAACTAAATATATTCTTATTATATGGTCCAGCAATTATGCTCTTGATATTTACTCAGAGGAATTGAAAATTTATGTCCAAAAACCTATACACATATGATTATAGTACTTTTATTCATAATTGCCCAAACTGGAAGGAACCAAGATTTCCTTCAGTAGGTGAATGAATAAACTGTGATACATTCACACAATGGAATATTATTCAGCACTAAAAGAAAATGATCTCTAAAGCCATGAAAAGACATGGTAGGGAGCTTTAACTGTGTATTACTGAGTGAAAAAAAAAGAAAAAAAAAAAAAAAAAGAGCACCAATCCGATAAGGCTACAAGGCTGTCCATAGGGATTCTCCAGGCAAGAATACTGGAGTGGGTTGCCAGGCCCCCCTCCAGGGGATCTTCCCAACCCAGGGATCGAACCCAGGTCTCCAGCCCTGCAGTCAGATTCTTGACCAGCTGAGTTACCAGGAAAACTCAATCCTTCACTACTCAGAGTTAATTTGTCCCCCTAGGAAACATTTGACCCTGTCTGAAAACAGTTTCTGTCATCATGCCTAGAAGGATGGTGCTCCTGGTGCCCAGTGGGCAAGGGCCAGAGATGCTAGCAAGCTTCCTTCTTTGCACAGCCACACAATAATAATATAGAATGTCAGATGAAGAACCTGCTCTAAATTATTTTTCTCACTATGACTCTGGGAGCAACTCCCTAGAAAAGGAACAATTGTTTGCTTCTCGAAAGGCTGCCCCATTTTTCTCAGAAGTATTTTTACTTGTACCCATCTTCCAGTACAAAATGTGACACTAAAGAGTGTATGATATTAACTCTTTATAATGGAAAAGTAATTTCCCATGTTTGTTTTATCAACTTGAAGGATAGCCTGCAAAATGAAAACTGCAAGCCCAATATCCTTTACATAAAGTATCCTTATTTAAGTATAAACCTGTAAGTGGAACAACCTATGAGAAGACCAAGCTGCCCAGTCCTATTAACAAACTATCAATTATCTCTTTGTAAATAAACGTTTGGGAATGGCATAGTTTGGGGGCAGTTTGGAAGGCAAACCTTAAGAACCAGCTGTTGTTTTAAGCCAGTTATGTATATCTTCATTAAAATAAATTAAAAAAGATAAATATTATGTTTCTAGAAAGGCCTAGTTTTGCTAGTCATACACTCAATTTGTGATTCAGAATGATGTCTTTCACATTTAATGTGGAAACAGCTACATGTAGATGACTTCATTAGGTCAGAGATAACTTAGCAAAATGGATGAATATATGCTTCATAGCTCCATACTGAAATAGACTTATCAGTGGAATCCCTCCAAGAACAAAAGGATGTCTGACTCAAGCTCAAACATGCAAAAAATTGCTAACAGCCTCCTGAAATGGCTGTTTATAAAACATTAAGATCCATTTAGCAATCTGCTAGAGTGCTAAATTAATTTCCTCAGTGGATTTTACCCCAACTAGTGAATTATTGAGCAAAAGGTTCATAGATAAGAAAAAGAATCAAGAAAAAGTAAAAACCAGGGTTGGCTTCCAGTAGAACTAATAAGAGACTGTGGGTAAAAAGCATGAAGAATTTGTTTTCTTCATTAATATATCTCCAGTGCCTACTACAGCCCTGGAGGGTGATAAGGATTCAATAAATATCTGTTGAATAAATGTCTAAAAGTTAAAACAATGGACAAGTCCTGATGACTTAAGGGAATGAGAATGAAAATCAGCATTGCTTATATTTGTTGCCTTTTGATTAAAATCCATATCCAAGGTCAAGGCAGAATTAAATGTTTATTTAAATCATTTTTTGGAGAAATTTTACAAGAAATGTTACTTAAATAGTATTTTACATTTAAGTTATATGACTCTTGTTTCAATATACTTAATACTCTGTTGCATATTAAATAAAACAGAAGACAATGTCACATACTGACTTCAGCTCAGTTCAGTCCCTCAGTCGTGTCAGATTCTTTGCAACCATATGAATCGCAGCACGCCAGGCTTCCCTGTCGATCACCAACTCCCGGAGTTCACTCAGACTCACGTCCATTGAGTCAGTGATGCCATCCAGCCATCTCATCCTCTGTCCTCCCCTTCTCCTCTTGCCCTCAATCCTTCCCAATGAGTCAACTCTTCGCATGAGGTGGCCAAAGCACTGGAGTTTCAGCTTTAGCATCATTCCTTCCAAAGAAATCCCAGGGCTGATCTCCTTCAGAATGGACTGGTTGGATCTCCTTGCAGTCCAAGGGACTCCCAAGAGTCTTCTCCAACACCACAGTTCAAAAGCATCAATTCTTCAGCGCTCAGCCTTCTTTACAGTCCAACTCACATCCATACATGACCACAGGAAAAACCATAGCCTTGACTAGACAAACCTTTGCTGGCAAAGTAATGTCTCTGCTTTCGAATATGCTATCTAGGTTGGTCATAATTTCCCTTCCAAGGAGTAAGCGTCTTTTAATTTCATGGCTGCAGTCACCATCTGCAGTGATTTTGGAGCCCAGAAAAATAAAGTCTGACACTGTTTCACTGTTTCCCCATCTATTTCCCATGAAGTGATGGGACCAGATGCCATGATCTTCGTTTTCTGAATGTTGAGCTTTAAGCCAACTTTTTCACTCTCCACTTTCACTTTCATCAAGAGGCTCTTTAGTTCCTCTTCACTTTCTGCCATAAGGGTGGTGTCATCTGCATATCTGAGGTTATTGATATTTCTCCCGGCAATCTTGATTCCAGCTTGTGCTTCTTCCAGCCCAGCGTTTCTCATGATGTACTCTGCATATAAGTTAAATAAGCAGGGTGACAATATACAGCCTTAACGTACTCCTTTTCCTATTTGGAACCAGTCTGTTGTTCCATGTCCATTTCTAACTGTTGCTTCCTGACCTGCATACAGGCTTCTCAAAAGGCAGGTCAGGTGGTCTGATATTCCCATCTCTTTCAGAATTTTCCACAGTTTATTGTTATCCACACACAGGTTTTAGTATAGTCAATAAGCAGAACTAGATGTTTCTCTGGAACGCTCTTGCTTTTTCGATGATCCAGCAGATGTTGGCAATTTGATCTCTGGTTCCTCTGCCTTTTCTAAAACCAGTTTGAAGCCAAACAAATAATATCAGCAATTTAGGTATCTTGTGCCTATTGAAAATATACTCAGGTAAGCCAGCATGAGGGCTTCTCAAGTGGAGCAGTATAAAGAACCCACATACCACTGCAGGAGACACAGGAGATGCAGGTTTGATCCCTGGGTCAGGAAGATCCCTTGGAGTCAGAAATGGCAGTACACTCCAATATTCTTTCCTGGAAAATTCCGTGGACCTAGGAGCCTGGAGGACTAGAGTCCATGAGGTCACAAAGAGTCAGATACCACTGGGCAGCTGAGCACACAACAAGAATGAGGGCATGCATGGGGACCTCTGATCCATCTGTGAAATCTCCCCAGACTCACCTAAAACTGCAGTATCTTCCCTGTTATTGTTGCCTCCCTCTGTGTCTCTACTCCATTTTTGGTTTTATATCCTGATTACCCATCTCCTTTCAGCATGTCAGATTTGCAGGCCATTTGTGTTCTGTCTTTACCAGCTTTAATATTGACCCCATCCATTTCTTACTACAGAGTGTATCTTCTGATATTTCACAATAACCTCACACCTACTACCATGATAACTGCCCCCTCCCTGGATTCTATACCAGTTTTACCTCCCTTGCTCTCATAACTGTTTCCATAGTAACACTAATAAATGAATACTGAGACCAGCCCCCAGAATTTTGAACTTAGTAATGCTCCAAACTATAGCACTTATACTGAAGGGGTCGGGTAATTCTGAAAAGACTTGTAGAACTATTTAATTTATCAGAGCTAAAGCAGCATTGTTTTAAAACTCTTGAAGATGTTTTTAAATCAAAGTATAGTTGGTTTAAAATGTCATATTAGTTTCAGGGATACAACAAAGTAAAGTATCTATCTATGTATTATATAAATTCATATATATGAAAAACAATACACATACATATATACACATGTATATTATTTTTTCAGGTTCTTTTCTATAGTGTATTACAAAATAATAGCACACAGTACCCTGTGCTATACAGTAGGTCCTTATTGCTCATATATTTTGTAAATAGCAGTGTATATATGTTAATCCAACTTAAGAGGATCATTTATAACTGATCCCTGAAGCAGAGCATCTGTATTTAAGAATCTAGTGGTATTGAGAAGTCAGTGCTAATACAGGTTGTGGAGGGGGATGTAAAGTGCTATAGGGAGGACCAGGACTATGACAACATCCATGAAACCTGCCACTTAAATATACTTTTGACTGCTTCCCTTATTAAAAGAATAATTATACCCAATACATCTTGGAAATTAGCAGGTGGCAATATTAAATAGTAGTTATAAAATATAACTTCAGAATTCATTGTTCATACAGGAAATAAAATCAGTGTTCAGAAAATGCAAACTTTAAGTATATCTTCTTCAAATTACAGGTGGTATCTCAAGAAAGCATCACAGTAACACCTAAGTCTAGTAAAATTAGGTTCACTTAAAATTAGAAAGACCAAAGTGTGGTCTAATTCACTGTTTCTGTCTTAATTCTGTTTATTTGAATATATTATTTGGTAGATTTGTAGGATGATGTTTTTCTTCTTTGAAATCAAAAGTCCTAATAATCATAATTATTTATAAGGCTTTTATGTCTGGATCTCCTCTTACTTACAACCAAATATTCAGTAGTAAACTAAACTTTTTGTTCTCTATACCATCATCATGTATGTTCCACTAGTCAATAACCAAATGGATGAGAGATTTTAGATATAACATATGAGTCTTACTCTCTAAATTTACAAATGAAAAAAACCTGATGCTGAGAAAGATTAAACAACCTGCCCAAATTCATTGAGCTTAAAGAGCTAAATTATAACTTGAATCCAGAGTAATATTTTTTGTGATACAGAATGCTTAAAAATGGAAAAATGCAAGATCAATTTCCTAATCACTACATAATATAATTCTATAATTTATTTCCTAAATGAAGTGTGAGAGTATTGCCTGTTAAGACATTTTTTAAAAAGTTAAATTCTATTCTAATGATTTCAGAGGAGCAGTTTTATTTATTGGTGACTCTGATGCCATTATTATATATTAATAGATTCCTCTTCTCTTAATTCAGCTTTCATCTCTAATTGCTAAAGTGACTATTGGCTACCAATGCCAAAAACTGATTTAAAACTGCAAAACCAAGCCAAATAACCACAGGCTGACAATTTATTGGCTAACATTACCAAATAACCAGTATTTCTAAATATTTCTAAATGTGTCTTATCAACAAATAGATGCTCATTAAATAACAATTGGCTCTAATCAATCCTTTAAGCATAAAGCAAAGAGAGAAAATAGGAGTTAGAGTCAGATTTAATATAGTTAGGTAGTTCATAAAGCATTATACTCAGTCCTTCATAATAAACATTTTATTTTTCTGTGTTGTTTGTAACATATAGAATTACTTTCTTGATTATAGGTGCTTACTAGATGGCTATTGAAAAAAAAATTAATTTGAATAGCCTATAATTAGAATGAATAAACTCTTATCATGATAGCTATAATATAATGAATAAGAACAGCAACACAGGGTAAAACGTAATTATAATATGATGTAAAATATGTACCATATCTAAAGCTAGAGAACTTACTAATATTTAGATTTGTTGATTTGATAACTTGAGTGCTTCCTGGGTGAAATCTGAAACTGGCCCTCATACAAAGAGAGCGAGGAGAGCAGGTGGTCTGAAGAAAGTGGCAGCCCACTCTAGTTGGTAAATGTCAAGCTTAATAAGCGAGGAAACTTACATATGAGGCTTATCTTGGGCAACCTGCATGACGATTAGATCTTTACACCAGCTCGCCAGAATCTTGAGAGTATATAGAGGCCATATCTGGGTTCAGTCATGTATGCAATGCAGATGGTCTCACTGATGCCTTGTTTTCTCAAGGCTGCGTCCATGAATATGGCTCCTCTGTATGAAAGGTGGACGAATGTACATTCCAAGGTTGGGAGAGGTGAGTGACCTCTGATTGTCTGACTTCAGCTCCAGGGTCAGCCAGCGGCATTATCTTCTTGAGGACCTCCTCCAACAACATGCATTAGCAAAGTGGTCAGTTTTCAATAGCTAATACATGCTATGATTCAAGTCCTTTATACACATCACCCAGTTTCTCAAAGAAGTTTTATGAGGCCTGTTGTTATTCCCATGTCATAGACAAGAAGCCTGAGGACAAAGAGCTCTAGCCGCTGAACAAGGTCACAGAGTCATGAGCTGAAGTTTGGATCCAGGCATTCTTGACCATGAAGACTGGTATGTCAATCAGTTTACAACATCTCCTTTACAAATAATGCACGTAGAAGCCAATTACTGAAGACTATTAAGACAACAAAAACAGTTTTAGAAAAGAAAAGGGAGAAAAAAAATGAAAAACATCCCCACAGATTACAATTTTGATATACTTAGTTAACTTTAATGATAAAACCATCAAATAAACTAGCAAAAATTCTAGATGTATAACTTAGCATTAAAAAGGTTCACAATGTTAATCTGTGATCTCTGTTATCGAATTTTGAAGCATTGATTATGATATATATACACTATATTTATGTAAAATGTATAATTTTGTTATTTTACTGGTTGTTAACAATTAGAAGTAATGTACAAATAAATAATACTCAATGTGCTGTTAAATAATAATGACAGAACAACATTATATATGTAGAGATGACATTTAATACTTTTATTTTGTGCATGTTGGATTCATTTAGACTTATAAGTATCTTAGCATGAATTTAAATGCCCGTAAGTCCCCTGGTGGCTCAGATGGTAAAGCATCTGCCTGCAATGCAGGAGACCTGGGTTTGAGCCCTGGGTCGGGAAGATCTCCTGGAGAAGGAAATGGCAACCCACTGCAGTATTCTTTCCTGGATAATTCCATGGACAGAAAAGCCTGGTGAGCTACAGTCCATGGGGTCGCAAAGAGTCGAACAAGACTGAGTGACTAACACATACACACGTCATAACATTTATAATTTTTATTATATGGCATAATAAATTGTACACATAAAAAAAGAAAAATAACTTGCTCCTTCATTACCAAAAAAAGGCATTCTTATGAACAACTTAAAAGCACAAAAATGCTTAGAAGAATTTCTTAAAATATTCTGGTGGAAGGAGGAGGGAAGAAGCACTTATTTATACTCTGTAGGTCTGAGTGTTTGTAGGAAATTCTCTTCTTGCAACATTTTGGGTAATTTTCTGAAGTGTTCGTGAGCCAAATTACTGATCTTCACGAAGATGAGTAATTATCCAAACAGAATGCTTCCTTGTGAATACTGCAAACACAATTAAAGCAGCACTAACATAAATTATGCTCGAGCATACCACCATGTTCCTGTTCTTCTTCAGTTGGTAAAGAAATTTTGAACATGGTCACAGAATGTATTATGGGTACTATATTAGTTCTTACATCTTTAGAAAGCAGTTTCACTCAAGATACATCTGGCTTGATAAATAAAGGAGCAGAAGACTAGCTGCTACGTAGTATCACCTTAAGGCTTCGATCATGCTCAGAGGTGACCACTGTGTTAAGGAAAGCTGTCAGGGTTTGTGATGTTTGATTTACCTCTCTAGTTTGGATCATAATTATGCCCACTGGGTGGGAAATGTGACAAAACATTGTTTTCTGACAGCACCTGGTGCACGGTTGGATGTTTGCTAAATGTTGAATGATAATCTACAGAAATCAATTTCATAATAGCCAAATAAGGCTTTATGCCATGGAATTATTATTTTTATCTCCAGGAATTATTTTTTTAAAAATGCCAACTTAGCAAAGGGTGGACTACGGCTTGAGACCATTCTGTTCGACATGAGAATGCCATGTGTCTCCAGAGTGCATTTTCTGTCTGTAATAGACAAGAAATAAGCAGTGAACTCTGAAATGAATGAAGAGCAAATAGATGAGGGAAAAGGCATGGTCCACATGCCATACTTTTTCGGTGTGTTCTCTGAAATGTCTGGCATGGATGTTCGAGAAGCAGATGCAACCCTTTAGGCAATCTGTGTGCCATGAGCTAGCCTCTGATAGCATGTTGACGATGAGAGTACATCAGGAGCATGCCTCAGGATCATTAAGACTTTATAGCTACAAGGCTTTTCAGCAGAACTCATCCTAGCCCTTAGGCTTAAAACAGAAGCCCAGAGTATTAAGTGACATGCTGAGAGTCATGCCTATGACTTAGGCCTTTTTCACTATGCTGTGCTCTGCTGTGCTGTGCTCAGTCACTCAGGTGTGTCCCACCCTTTGGGATCCTATGGTCTGTAGACAGCCCTCCAGTCTCCTCTGTCTATAGGGATTCTCCGGGCAAGAATACTGGAGTGGGTTGCCATGCCCTCCGTCAAGGGATCTTCCCAACCCAGTGACTGAACCCAGGTCTCCCACATTGCAGGCTGATTCTTTACCGTCTGATCCACCAGGGAAGCCCATGAATACTGGAGTGGGTAGACTATCCCTTCTCCAGGGGATTTTCTGACACAGGAAATGAAATGGGTCTCCTGCATTGCAGGTGGATTCTTTACCAGCTAAGCTAACAGGGATGCCCTTTTACCATGCTACCCTCTCTCAAACCAGAATGAACAAACATATATCTCTGTCACTGGCATAAAAAGAAAGCTCTGTGCTTAAAATGATATTTTTTATACACAACTCTTATCTCTGTCCATATTTACATGTAGCTAGATAGGTGGAGCCTCAAACAAATACTGCTATACCACTGTTAAGGATGGCATTTAATATAGTGATATTATTGGTCACTAGATTCTGTTCCATTATTTGTTAGAAAAGCTGGTATTTTGTTGTGACATCCATGCACCTGTCTTTTCAAATCCTTTGCTAGTTTGAACACTTTTTCAAAGCAATTTCTACCCTGCATTCTTCCCAGTGGGGTTTTGATTGCCCATCCAAGACTCGTAATTGATTTGGTTCTTCAAACCCATTACTCTGATATATGAAATATCAGAATGATAGTAGCATTGGGTCCATCAACAGCTGCATTTCAACATGTCTATCTTTCGGCAATGGGTTCAGAGCAGAGTAGTTTGATCTATACTATAAAAGCATGATGGTAAGTGAGTCTTTTTTTTTTCTTTTCCAGTAAAACCATGATGTAAATGAAATAATATAATTTTAAAACATTGGCCATCATACACACTGAAAATCTTTCCTTGTGTATTATTTGCTATGTATAATACAACTTGAGCTGATTGCTAGATTATAGGTAACACTTTGGAACAAAAAATGAATATGATTTTATAGTTTGGAATCATATATAAGTATGAGTTTTTAGAATTCCATGGGTAAGCAGGTTTATGTACTTAGAAATAAAAAATACCTTTCAGTTTACCACTCATTTGACTTATACAACTTTCTGGACCTTGCCATATGCCATGAAATAAAAATAGTTAGAATAATTAGCAATGCATATATTATTGCCTCTATCCTATATACATATTGTGTTATGCATATGCCATCACTTATTAATACCTGAAGGTTTATGAAACTTAACAAACATTATTTTACCATTATTTTGCACTTTTTTCCATTAAACTTAGAGAAAATGCATTGACAGAGTTTATATAAATATCCCTACTTCTACCCTGAAATATGTTTGTGTATGATAAAAAAGCAGTTAGTTTTTGGGTAAATAGAATTACAAAACATAAAAAATTAAACTAAAAATGCAAGGCAATATTATAATGACAGACAAATTACTAAATGTACTACAACTAAATATAATGCATTTTAAATTCATAGATTGTTTTTTCAGAAAAGCAAAAAATAAGTGTCACATTTATGTCTAGATGGACTAGAACATGATTAAGGACCTTTGCCTTCTACCGAAATGGTGGTTTTTTGCTAATAGTCATGGAAATCTATTTATGTATGCATGTTCCTGTCTCTCCCACCTCATGTGGGAAGTATTGTTAAGGTGGTATCTTTCATATATCTTTGGTGATTCAGCATAGTCATCTAGAAGAACAGCAGAACTTATTAATTAGTGATCTGTGAAAGATGAATAAATTACTTTTCCTTCCCTGAGAACCCAATGCCCTATATAACTTCCTTAGGCTATAAAAATGCAAAAATTGAGTCCAGGTACATCATGTTGCTTACTGCAGTGTCAGACTTCAAATGAACATGTGCAAGTTAGAGATTAGAGTTTGCAGCTCTAACAGAGAAGTATTGTTTTGTTTTTTGTTTTTACCAGAAAAGGATAAAACTTTCGACCAGCTAGGCTTTCCAAAGCTCTCTTTTTTCAAATCTCTCAGTATAGTCTCCCTGTCAACTGGAGCATCTCAGACTCCCTCCTGATGCTAAAAAGAACTCCTCTTTGTTCATTACGTGCTGCTATTCCTAGAGAGATATGGTGACTGGAGTCTTAGGAAGAGGAAGCACCAAAGTAGATATTCAACTCAAGTTTATTCTTCCCACTTGGAGATCTGGGGGCTTCCCTGGTGGCTCAGATGGTAAAGAATCTGCCTGCAATGCAGGAGACCTAGGTTAGATCCTTGGGTCAGGAAGATCCCTTGGCGGAGGGAATAGCTACCAACTCCAGCATTCTTGCCTGTAGAATTCCATGGACAGAAGAGCCTGGCAGATTACAGTTCATGTGGTTGCAAAGAGTTGGACATAACTGAGCAAGTAATACATAAGAGATCTGAAGATGAGTTTCTCACTAGTTGACCTAAGAAGCAAACATATTTTATTGAGAGAACTTGTATTTTTTTTTCATAGATAACTATATATTCTCAAAGGAAGAAAACGTATTCTACTTGTTTGTTTTGTTTTATTTTAGCAGAGTTTTTAAAATGTACCTAAGAACTACAATACTGGCATTGTTTTACTAAGGAACTTTAGATTTCTGTCTTGGCTAAGCATATTTTAATATTTTGCAGAAGTTGACACAAGTTCAGATTCTGGGTTTTTTTTTGGCCTTCTTTAAAAAAATTTTGAACTTCACCCACCTTTATTAGAAGACTTGTGAATTATTTCTATTATGCGAAATAGCTTTGCATACATTTAACTCTTTTAAAATGGCAATCAATAAGTTATCCAGCATCATGTGATATAGTTACAGGTGGCTCAAGGGCGAAGAATCCACCTGCCAATGCAGGAGACATGGGTTCAATCCCCGGGTCTGGAAGATCCCATGGAGAAGGAAGTGGCAACCCACTCCAGTATTCTTGCCTGGGAAATCCCATAGACAGAGGTGCCTGGTGGGCTACAGTCCACGGGATTACGAAGGAGTCAGACACAATTTAGCGACTGAACAAAAATGTGCTTATCTATAGAGCACATTGGAGGAGGAAATGGCAACCCCTTCCAGTATTCTTGCCTGGAGAGTTCCATGGACAGAGGAACCTGGTGGGCTATGGTCCATGGGGTCACAAAGAGTTGGACACAACTGAGCGATAAACACACACACATAGAGCATATGTCTTTATTAGAGTCTATAGTGCTTTGGGATCACTAGCCTGAGACCAGATTGGTCAATTCAGAACAAAAGAGCAGGGTTTTGGTAAGTTACTTGGAGGTCTTATCTAAGGGGCACATTTGAAGAAGGCACTGGGAAGCAGGGGAGACTGTTGATCATGAAGACTGTTAAGGAATCATGCCTGTGTGCATGCTTAGTCACTCAGTTGTGTCTGACTTTTTATGACCTCATTAACTGTATCCTGCCAAGCTCCTCTGTTCATGGAATTCTCCAGGCAAGAATACAGGAGTGGGTTGCCATGCTCTCTTCCAGGGGATCTTCACAACCCAGGGACTGAACCCAGGTCTCCTGCATTGCAGGCAGATTCTTTACTGTCTGAGCCACCAGGGAAGCCCAAGAATATTGGAGTGGGTAGCCTATCCCTTCTGCAGGGGATCTTCCTGACCCAGGAATCAAACCGAGGTCTCCCTTGTTGCAGGCGGATTCTTTACCAGCAAAGCTATCAGGGAATTCCATTAAAAAATTATAGTTTAGTTCTGGCAACATGTTATTGTCTAGCACAGGTGCCAAGATGAGGGGTTAGTGTCAGTTTATGGTCACTGAAGGCTACTTGACTAAGCAAAATGTATGACAAGGTAGAAGTACCAAGAAGTAGTTTGGCTAATCTCTAGACAGTTATCATCCGTTGTTCTCTTTTTATTTTTTTAATCTTTTCTTCTATTTACTTTCTACTCTGAAGTTGGATTATTATGAAAGCTAAGCATAGCCAGATTCTTACAAAAGAATACTATTTAATTGTAGAGAATTATATTTGTATTCAAAATATATATTTTGCTTTCTGAATATTTTATCCATCTTTGATTATTTACTTTTAAAATAGCTCTGCATGCGTAATAATCACATATGAGAATTATCAGTGGTGAGTCTTATATTGTAATATGTATTTTAAATGTATAATTTATATAAATATTAGTAGTCTATATAAGGGTACACTTCCCAGGTGGCACAGTGGTAAAGAATCCACCTGTCAATGCAAGAGACTCAGGAGATGGGGGTTTAGTCCCTGGGTCAGGAAGATCCCCTGGAATAGGAAATAGCAACCCCTTCCAGTATTCTGGCCTGGAGAATACAATGAACAGAGGAGCCTGGCAGGTTAGAGTCCATGGGTTTGAAAAGAATCAGACACAACTGAGTGACTGATCATACACACACATATAAAGGTACATCATGTATATAAATATACAATCATGTAAATACATAATTTATATTAAATATATATTTATAATTACATGCTACATACATATGGAGCAGAAAGTCATAACACTGTATAACTGGTAAGTTAAGATAATATGCATTTCTTGAATATTAAATGTATGGGCATATGTCTTTATGGAAACAGGGAAAGGAATGAAACAACATAGTCTATTAACAGGCAATTTACTAGGTAGTTTTTTTTTTTAACTTTTTATTTTCTACTGAACTGAACTGATAGTCTCTGGGAGTTGGTGATGGACAGGGAGGCCTGGCATGCTGCAGTTCATAGGGTCGCAAAGAGTAGGACACAACTGAGCGACTGAACTGAACTGAAAGAAAAAGTGAAGTTACTCAGTCGTGCCCGACTCTTTGCGACCCCATGGATAGGAGCCTGCACCAAGCTCCTCTCTCCATGGGATTTTCAAGGCAAGAGTACTGGAGTGGGTTGCCATTTCCTTCTCCAAGGAACCTTCCCAACCCAGGGATCAAGCCCAGGTTTCTCACATTGTAGACAGACGCTTTGCCGTGTGAGCCACCCAATTCACAATGTCATGACAGTTTCTGGTGAACAGCAAAGACTCAACCATGCATATATCCACTCTTCTCTAAATTTCCCTCCCATCCAGGCTGCCACACAACACTGAGTAGAGTTCCATGTGCTATACAGTAGGTCCTTGTTGGTTATTTGGGCATTTTTTTAATTTATAATTTTTAAAAAAAATAAAGATTGAGAAAATGTATTTCCATGTCTAAGACTTGGGATATCAAATCCTGTTGAAATGTTCATGACCGATCCTACAACATTAGTATAGCAAAGTCAAGTAGGTTTAAAAGTACTCATTCACATCAGAGAGCTTAAAGAAATAATTGAAATAAAACATTAGGATATAGAGTGTCTTCCATGTAATTATAAGCTGTCACTCTTTGTTACCTTTCTTAAATCACATAATAGGCTTTTACAAAGTTTATAAAACTTGTAATTTTTTTAGTCTCCTGAAATTTTCTCTCCACTTAAATGAAGGCTTTTGAGGGGAAACAAACATGGTTAAACAGAATGTGTTCTTTTTGGATACATAGCTTTGATTTAGTATTATTGATAGTGATACTAATGAGCTCACCTATTAAATACAAATTTTAGCATCAACTCTTAATGATAAGCAACCCATTTTTACAGAGTTTAGAGATTTGAATGGCAAAAATTCAAAGGACTATTCCAAAATTACATTTGTCTTATCTTATTTCTAGCAAACAGTCTCTGGATATGAAATGTCTATCATAAGAATGCCTGTTTCCTTGTTCCAAATTAACTTAAAAGTCATGCTCACTTCTTATGGAAGGCTATGTAAAAATGTAGGCTATTGTTGCTATTTTATAGAAGTTTTTATTATAAAAGTTGATATTTTAAAATTGAAATTTTTTTTTCTCTTTTAGCTACTGCAAAAGGGACTAGACAGACACCAGAGGGAGCTCAAGTTACCGAACCCTATTCTCAGGAGCTAAGGTGACATCAGTTAGGGAATATGGAATCTAGATGTACAGCTTGCTATATTTAAAATAGATAACCAACACAGACCTACTGTATAGCTAGGGAATTCTGCTCAATATTATGTGGCATACTGGATGCGTGGGGAGTTTGGGGTATAGCTAGGGAATTCTGCTCAATATTATGTGGCATACTGGATGCGTGGGGAGTTTGGGGCAGAATGGATACTTGTATATGTACGGCTCAGGTGCTTTGCTATAAAACTATGAAACCTGAGACGATGACAACATTGTTAATTCCCTCTACTCCAATATAAATTGAAAAGTTAAAAATATAAAGTGATATCATTTGTCATCCTATTTAGAAGCAGTAGAGCTAATACTCAGAATCAACCCAACAGGCCTAAGAATAGAAGAAAAAGCAAATAGTTTAACTTACTGAGGTTTACATAGCAAATATAAACTGCAACATAGACATTCACCATTTAATACTAAGAACTGTTTTAAATTACTTTATTTCTAATAGAATGCCAAACAACATGAGCAATTCTTAAACAACTTGGAATCTAGAGAGAGTGAAGGGTGAGGTGAGAGAGAATGTAGAATCCTGTAGGATTTGAAGTTCAGTGTGGTTGGGATGCAAGGTCTATCATGGCCTGGTTGTAAGAACATACATATAGGTTGTATTCACAGTCTGGCATTCTGCTTTATTATTTTATAGGTGATGAAATTGCTCTCTAAGCTCTTTTTCACTTCTGCCTCCTAACTTCTCAGATTTTATTTTTTCCCTACAAAGAGTGCATGTAAAAGAAACAATACCTAGCACTAAGGCAATTCACATTTTATCGGGGCCTTCAGCAATAACAAAATAGAGATTGCAATATTTCACCATACTCATAATTTAGTGGTACAGAGGCACTTTGAAACAAGCACACGAGGCAAAAGACAAGGAGCACCTGTGTTTGGGTTGATGTTGTGTGATTATGGTTCAGATATCGGGAGCTGCAGCCTTTGAACAACAAAAAATAATTTCTAAATTCCCTCTTACTGCTTCTTAAAATTGCTTATTGATTTCATGTTTTCAAAATAATTCTAATGTCACATCATATGAAGATAATATTCTATTTGTCATGAATGTTTAATCCTCTCTGGCTTTGTTGTTTTTTTTATGTTTTGTTTTGCTTTTTTTTTTTTTTGGTATATTCTGTCAAAACAAATGGACAGTGTATTTGCTAATGGTGGAGAAAAAAGAAAAAAAAAAAAAAAAAAGACCTCTGGCTTATTTACAGTTAATCCAGACATGAGACTCTGAGAATCTCTTTTGTAAATCAATATTCCAAGTTCCTAAGTTTTAATTACTACTGTTAAATCCTCATTTAAAAATTAGTTTACAAGTGATTTTTAAACTTCATACATTACTTGAATAGACCTTTCAAAAATCAATTTTGTAATATTTATAATGCATATTTCGATTCTTCATTTTCCATTCTGGTCTTTCAGTCCCTGATAAAATGTATCTTAATTATTGAAAGCCCCCTTTTACCTCCACCATTTCCCCCTTGTAATGTGGTTTATTTCAATATTTTCTTCCTTAGCATCACTATTCTTTTCTTCCTTCTAAAATAACCTTCGATAGCAAAAGGAATGTATATACCAGCTACCACAATGAATATCACATTAAACCCAAGTGCTCACAATCTCGGGAATATTTTCACTGGTCTAATGTGTTGTGCTAAGTCACGTCCGTCGTGTCCGACTCTTGGTGACCTTATGTACTGTAGCCCACCAGGCTTCTCTGTCCATAAGGTTCTCCAGGGAAGAATACAGGAGTGGGTTGCCATGCCCTCTGCCAGGGGATCTTCCTGACCCAGGGATTGAACTCACTTCTTTTAACATCGCCTGCATTAGTATGCAGGGTCTTTACCACTATCACCACCTGGGAAGCCCTCATTTCTCTAATCAGTTCACTTCAGTCGCTCAGTCATGTCCAATTCTTTGTGACCCCATGGACTGAAGTACACCAGGGTTCCCTGTCCATCACCAACTCCCAGAGTTTACTCAAACTCATGTCCATCAAGTTGGTGATGCCATCCAACCATCTCATCCTCTGTCATCCCCTTCTCCTCTCACCTTCAACCTGTCCCAGCATCAGGGTCTTTTCCAGTGAGCCAATTCTTCACAATAGGTGGCCAAAGTATTGGAGTTTCAGATTCAACATCAGTCCTTCCAATGAATATTCCAGACTGATTTCCTTTAAGATGGACTGGTTTGATAGTTTTGCTGTCCAAGGGACTCTCAAGAGTCTTCTCCAACACCACAGTTCAAAAGCAGCATTTCTTTGGTGTGCAGCTTTCTTTTTAGGCCAACTCTCACATCCATATATGACCACTGGAAAAACCATAGCCTTGGCTAGACGGACCTTTGTTGCAAAGTAATGTCTCTGCTTTTTAATATGCTGTCTAGGTTTGTCATAACTTCTCTTCCAAGGAGTAAGCATATTTTAATTTCATGGCTGCAGTCACCATCTGCAGTGATTTTGGAGCCCAAAAGAAAAATGGGAAGAGAAGATCTTTATATGTGAAGATGTTACTCCTTGACTCTATATGACATTTTATTGTGGACAAATATTTGTCCTTCTGGAAGAAGCAATACTTTATTAACAAAATTTGTACACTCACTATCAATATGTCTAGGATATATAAAAAATGTATATGCTCTTCTCAGAATTAGTCATTTGGGAAATATTTACTTCTGTATTTTCAAAAAAAAGAGAAAAATCAGCCTTGCCCTTTTTTTTTGCTAACAAATATTACACTATACAAACATTTTGCAGCTTTGTTAGGCTGATGGCAAGTGGCATGGCATTTATAAACAAAGGAGATCATCATGTATGCTGGCAACACTCATTCTTACTCATGTGATCTGGATCCCATTTCTTAGACCCTCTTATTCTCAGTTTCCCTGTTTTGTAAAATTCTAAAAATGTTATGTATCTCATTAAAATGTGGTCAGAATACAATGAGTCATCCATATGAATCACCTAGTATACTATATTTATTAGCAGCCCCCCAAATAAATTTGAGATATCTTTAAACTATTTTCCAAATTAATAACCTAAGCATATGGGAAGTAAGTTTACACTTTTTTTAAGTTTTTCCTCTGGCATATGATATTGAACTTTTACCAAGGAAGATGTTAGATAGATAGATGATAGATAGACAGACAATAGATACATAGATAATACATAGGTAAATAGGTAGGTAGATGATTGATAGTAACTAGGCAGATAGAGGCATTATATTAAAATCAATGATATATCATAGAAGATATTATAATCAGTCAGAAACGTGTTTTACATATCTCTCTCCCACGCAAAAAATTCTCTTGCATATTTTTGTTTTTCCTTGGTAGTAAGGGAGTGCTTCCCAGGTGGCTCAGTAGTAAAGAATCCACCTGGAATGCAGGAGAATCGGGTTCAATCCCTGTGTTGGGAAGATCCCCTGGAAGAGGGCATGGCAACCCACTCCAGTATTCTTGCCCGGAGAATCCCATGGAAAGAGGAGCCTGGTGGGGCTGCAATCCATAGGGTCACAAAGAGTCAAACATGACTGAAGTGACTGAGTGTGCAGGCACACACTCAAGGGAACAGAGATGTCTTTGTAGCTAAATCCATCAGTGACTTGAACCCTGAGTTTCTATTTAGTATCTGTAACTAGAGTCCACTTATCATACCCCAGCCTCCACTGTCCTGGCTCCTCATCTCACTCTGTGTCTCATGGACAACAGTGTTGCCAGAATTCTGGAGTTTCTCTCTGTTATACTGAAGCTTTTGTTGTTAGGGGTATTGTTCAGCAAACACAAAAACCCACAAGTACCTCAAAAGAGCTTCCCTTGTACTACACACTCTTTGAGTAGGAAACAAAAGCCCTCACGTGGGACTTCAGACTCAGAAGCCACAATGACATAGAAGGTCCTAGCCCTGCTTTGAGCTTATTAGCACAGGTACCACATGACCAGTTTGACATCTGAATGTTCCTTTTCAGCTCAAAGCACTTTTCCCTCAAAATTTATCAGCATTTTCTGATAACTTGTTTGGGATTTAAAAGTGCATCCATAAAATTCAGTGGAAGTCTCAAAATCATATGTCACAGAATTGATAAAAAGGATTACTCAATCAAGTTGGCATCTTAGTTTAATTTAAATACACAATGAATAAATACATCCTTTAAGCATTCAGAGTGTTGAAAATATAATCTAAATAAAAAAAAACTTTCATCTTTTAAAATGGGAGATGGAAAGAATCCTAGGCACATAGAGGGTATGCAATAAATACAAAAAAATCACTGATACTAGTAGTAATGCTATGAAAAATCATACTTATTCACCATCACTCAGATACAAGAAAGCAGGAACAAAAAAATGTATCTTTAATTTTTTAAATTTATCCAGCTTCCACTTTTATTAACTATTGTACATACTTAGGAAAAGTTTCAAAGACTGAGCTGTTTACATCAAGCTAGCAGTTAGCCAGTTAGCATCTCCATAATTTGAATGTGATTTTGATAATATACTATATTTTTTAAATCCTGTGGAAAAATTATTTGTACATTCCAACCATCTTTCAGAAGGTCTGACAAACTCGGAGTGAAGAGGCATTTCTCAATCTTCATGACATTTGGAAGGTGCATTTGCTACATACTGATGTAGAGACAGAACATTCAATTACGCGGAGGGAGCTGGGTACCCAACTCCCTCTGCATGGTCTGTGCTTGGGAGTCTCCTCAGCTCCTCTTCTTTCCATCATTCAGACAGAGCAGGTGGTTTCCATGGGCAGCAAAACCCTAGGGGAAGCAAGATCGTTCAGTGACTGCTGATTCTATGAGCCACTGCAGTCCTCCATGACCTGAGCTTCTGTGTTTCCTCTCAGAATAAAAATCCCGTAACTATTTACTCCTGAACTGGAGATGGCCTGTTTTCCAAAAGATTCTCTTTTTTTTAAATTTATTGTTTCCACGTTGGAAAAGTTCAGCCAGCTTCTTGTGTGTTGGTGAAAAAAGGCAAATCATTTGGATGCTGTCATTAACCCTGAATTAACTGATATTTTAAGACTGTGAGTCATAATAGAATAAATCAATGGATTTTTTTTCTCCTTAATTTTTTTTGTGGGTTTTACATATGCTTTCTAATATACCTGCATGGAATGGTTTGTCAAAAAAATAGCTAATTTGTTGAAACTAAGACCCAGTGTAGGCAAATAGATAAATAAATATTTATTTTTTAAAAAATCAGCTAATTTATTTCTCCATGTAAGAGACAAAATTTATTTTCAATTGTTTTAACTGATAAACACTTACTCCAAAAGAGAATGTTCAGTAAAATCTTGTTTATCAGAAGGCGTGGAGGGCAACCAGAACATAGATAATCCAAGTGATGAATAATATTAATATCTTTATTTCAAATTACATTTAGCTTTGAATTTACAATTTGAAGACATAGCCTAGTTTAATTTAGCTTTTATTTATTTATGCCTTGTAAAATGAAGCTATTTTAATAGTTGTTATAAGATTTCTAAACATTATGAAATTTTATGCCAAATTTAATGTGTTAGAAACATATCAGTTCAGTTCAGTCACTGAGTCATGTCCAACTCTTTGTAAGCTGTGAATAGCGGCATGCCAGGCTTCCCAGTCCAAAACCAACTCCTGATGCTTGTTCAGACTCATGTCCATCGAGTTGGTGATGCCGTCCAACCATCTCATCCTCTGTTGTCCCCTTCTCCTCCTGCCTCAATCTTACTCAGCATCAGGGTCTTTCCCAATAATTCAGTTCTTTGCATCAAGTGGCCAAAATTTTGGAGCTTCAACTTCAGCATCAGTCCTTCCAAAGAATATTCACTGTTGATTTTCTTTAGGATCGACTGATTTGATCTCCTTCAGTCCAAGGAACTCTCAAGAGTCTTCTCCAACACCACAGTTCAAAAGCATCAATTCTTCAGCACTTAGCTTTATTTATGGTCCAAGTCTCACATCCATACATAACTACTGGAAAAACTATAGCTTTGGCTATGGATACTTTTGTTGGCAAAGTAATGTCATATATATATATATATATATATATACGCATTTATTTGCATTTTCCTGAAACATTTTCCAATAACATTACAGCCTTTCTCAATCACTTTCTGTCCCTTCTGCCCCAATAAAGAAAGCTTCACTCAATAATATTTAAAAAATACTTTCTATGCCTCCGTATGCAACAACTCTAGTAGGAAAAAAATACATATATATACGCTCAAACCTAAGAAATGAATGATGAAGGGGTTTCCCTGGCAGCTTAGTGGTGAAGAATCTACCTGCCAATGCAGGAGACTCAGGTTCAGTCCTTGACCTGGGAAGATCCCACATGCCTTGGAGAAACTAAGCCTGTGCACCACAGCTCTCAAGCCTGTGCTCTAGAGCATGGGAGCTACAACTACAGAGCCCACCTACTGCAACTACTGAAGCCTGGGCGCCCTAGAGCCCATGCTCTGCAGCAAGAAAAGCCACTGCAATGAGAAGGCCAAGCACTTCCACAATCTAGAGAGCAGTGGGTTATATACTACATATGTATTATTTCTATAACTATATATTCTACATAATACTATATATAGGGTATGTGTATTAGTGCCTTTGTTATATAGTCATCTAGTGGCTTTGACTCCAATACTTTGGCCACCTCATGCGAAGAGTTGACTCATTGGAAAAGACCCTGATGCTGGGAGGGATTGGGGGCAGGAGGAGAAGGGGACAACAGAGGATGAGATGGCTGGATGGCATCACCGACTCGATGCACATGAGTTTGGGTGAACCACGGGAGTTGGTGATGGACAGGGAGGCCTGGCGTGCTGCGGTTCATGGGATTGCAAAAGTCGGGCACGACTGAGCAACTGAACTGAACTAAACTGAATGGCTTTGAAGGAAATTTGAAACCATATCAAATATTCACCCCCAGATTATCTCAGCCATAGACATATTTAGAATTATTAGCTAATATTTAAAACTAAGTCCAAAATCTTCCAATACTAGTGACTGACCTAATATGTTTCCCATCAAAGTGATTTCCACCTCAAAATGATGGGCCTAAACATAAATATGCTACATCTCTGGGGCTTCCTCTGTGGTTTTTTCATCCTACAATCCAGTGTTTGAAGCTGATGATGAGTGGTCACTTGATATATCTGAGAAATGCATGTCTGAAAAAAATACATATGTCACTAGGTTAGAGAACATCAAAAATTGTGAAAAAATTGTAAAAGATTGAGTTTAACAAAAAACTGAGTTTGCCATCATTATCTTTATAAAAAAATTCTGTGCCAATGAAGGAGTCCAAGCTTTAAATCTAAAATGGAGTTTATATATTTCTTAGTATAATTTCTCTGTCATTTCATGATTACAGTGTGTGTACTGAGAACTTTAATTTCTTCAGTTTACAAACAAACATGCAAATAATTATATGTGTTTCTTAAATGTCTCCTTTTCATGGAAATAAGGAAAATTCAGTTTATATTTAAGCTGCACAGACTTTAGAAGAAAAAGTAATGTGGAACAGATTTAAGTATATAGGGACATAATCCTTGATGATAAGCTTGAATTATGGGCTAAATTAATAGCAAAACTAAGACTATTTTAAAAATTAAACTTTATCAAAAACATAGCCAATTATAGGACAAAAGTGAAGAGGATTTGCTGAAAAGAGAAAAGAGTACATGGATTTCAAAAATAATGTAATAATGAAAACATTTTATTTATTATTATTTTTTAAATTTTATTTTATTTAAGTTTACAATATTGTATTGGTTTTGACATATATCAACATGAATCTGCCACAGGTATACACGTGTTCCCCATCCTGAACCCTCCTCCCTCCTGCCTCCCCGTACCATCCCTCTGGGTCGTCCCAGTGCACCAGCCTCAAGCATCCAGTATTGTGCATCGAACCTGGACTGGCGACTCGTTCCATATATGATATTATACATATTTCAATGCCATTCTCCCAAATCATCCCACCCTCTCCCTCTCCCACAGAGTCCAAAAGACTGTTCTATACATCAGTGTCTCTTTTGCTGTCTCGTATACAGGGTTATTGTTACTATCTTTCTAAATTCCATATATATGTGTTAGTATACTGTATTGGTGTTTTTCTTTCTGGCTTACTTCACTCTGTATTATAGGCTCCAGTTTCATCCACCTCATTAAGAATTAAGTATGTGGTGTGAGCTATGGCTGCCATCTATAGACTAAGTCTGAAGAGCAACAGCATAGAAGTAAACACTGGGAAAAATCTTAAAGACTCAGATTGTATTAAGAAGTGTTGAGATTCATTAAAATGTGAAAGTTGAAAACACAACAGAAAGTGCATAGGATAATGAAAATTTTAATGGTAGAAATGAAATCATTTGCCAAGAAAGTCATCCACGATGAAAGAATTTTGCAAAAGTATATTTCTCGCTCCATGTGAGATAGCCTCTGTGTGAGGTTCAGATGGTAAACAGGATTATAAATTGAAAGACTGTTAGGTTTTGTGATGCTTAAGTCTGCTTTCTAAAATGTGCACCCAGATCTTATGGGAACCCTGACATACCCTGAATTATACCTGTCAAAGATGCAATATCACCCTGGGTACCAAATTTTATTCACTGTGACGGGTGTCTGTTTAGACCCTGGAGTCATCCTCTGGTCATTAACTTTGTGTAGATATCAGAGCTCCCATGCCTGTGGGATCTCAAGGACATATTACACTTTCATTCAGATAATCAGAGAGCTCAAAAATGCCATTGAAAATTAATCAGTGGTGACACCCAAACACTTAATAATTTATTTTGAAAATGATTTCACTCTGGGTAACACAGTGTAACCTTCTCTATTCTACCCTTTGGCCAAGAGCTTGGGGGTTCTTCAATGCATTAACAGGAGAGGCTGAGGCAAGTGCCCTTCTGAAAATATTCTCTGCCTGATAGTCAAGCAGGTCCCTGTTCACATTGTGAAAACATGGAGGATGAGAACTGACCTGGGTGATTTAGGTTCAGGAAAGATTTCATGGCATGGAAAGGTTCACTTTTCCATCATTGGTTTGTCATGAAGAATTTATGTATTCAAACTCCATTTTATTTTTTTTAATTTTATTTTATTTTTAAACTTTACATAATTGTATTAGTTTTGCCAAATATCAAAATGAATCCACCACAGATATACATGTGTTCCCCATCCTGAACCCTCCTCCCTCCAAACTCCATTTTAAAAGGATTAGAGGTGAAAGGTTTCAGAAATTTGTTAATTCCATGTTCATAAAGGCTTAGTAGCAATAAGAATTGATTACACTCTCTGTGTTATGTTTAAATTTATAAGAAACATTGTGGCAGTTTTCTCTGAGAATGTCTTTTTTTTTTTTTCAATTTTAACAATGTCTTTTTTTTTTTTTAACGTGTCTTTTTCTTTTCTTTTCTTTTTTTTTTAACTGCAGTAAATGTACTGCATATCTACGATGGCCAAATAACTGCCCAAGATTTTTGAATTTTTTTAAATATTTTATTTTATTATTTTTTAAATTTTATTTTATTTAACTTTACAATATTGTATTGGTTTTGACATATATCAACATGAATCTGCCACAGGTATACATGTGTTCCCCATCCTGAACCCTCCTCCCTCCTCCCTCTCCATACCATCCCTCTGGGACGTCCCAGTGCACCAGCCCCAAGCATCCAGTATTGTGCATCGAACCTGGACTGGCGACTCGTTTCATATATGATATTATACATATTTCAATACCATTCTCCCAAATCATCCCACCCTCTCCCTCTCCCACAGAGTGAATCTTAACTTTGTCAAACTGCATATCAATATTCATATAACAGGGTGTTATCAAAAGAGAGATTAAGCACAATGCCCTTTTATAAGAGTGTTTAAAATGCCAGCTTCCCCTTAAAGTGCCTGAAGCTGGCTAGATTTAGGAAACAAGTAATTGAAGTAATAATTTATGGAGATACAGGTTTTTTTTTTAAACTTAACTTTATGGTAGTTTCTGTGTTTTTATGTGGATTACTTATTCAATTGTCATAACAAATATTTAAAAGCAAGTGCTGTTTTAATTTTACATATGAGGAATCTATGTCTTATAAGTATCGAATGCTTTGCACAGAGTCACACAGATATAAAATTGTGGAAGCAAGATTCTGTGGACTGTATTCTTCACTACAATTCCATAGTGTGTAATAATAAAATTAACAGATGATTTTCCGGACAAGTGAATGTCCATATTGGGCTCTCAGTCCAAGAATAAGATCCAGTAGTTTCATGTTTACTGAAAATCAATTAGTGAAGTGATTATCCTCATTAGTACAAAACTTTATTAGCACAATCTAAAGAAATTGAAGTTATACATACATAATCTTTAGCTTTTCTTTTTCTCTTATAAACCAAGGACGTTAAACTTCTTATGATCATGTGAAATGCTTTTAAGTCAAACCAAGCTTTTACAAGTCAGGAAATTAAAATTCATGAGGAACAACATTCATAGGTATAAAAGAAATTGTATTGTTGTTCAGTCACTCAGTCATGTCCAACTCTTTGCTGCCCCCTGGACTGCAGCACACCAGGCTTCCCTATCCTTCACCAACTCCCAGAGCTTGCTCAAATTCATGTCCACTGAGTTGGTGATGCCATCCAACCATCTCTTCCTCTGTCATCCCCTTTTCCACCTGCCTTTAATCTTGTCCAGCATTGGGGTCTTTTCTAATGAGTCAGTTCTTGGCATGAGGTGGCCAAAGTATTGGAGCTTCAACTTCAGCATCAGTCTTTCTAATGAACATTCAGGATTGATTAGGATTGATTGGTTTAATCTCCTTGCAATTCAAGGGATTCTCAAGAGTCTTTTTTAACACCACAGTTCAAAAGCATCAATTCTTAGGCTCTCAGCTTTCTTTTGGAGAAGACTCATGAGAGTCCCTTGGACTGCAAGGAGATCCAACCAGTCCATTTTAAAGGAGATCAGTCCCGGGTGTTCATTGGAAGGACTGATGCTAAAGCTGAAACTCTGATACTTTGGCCACCTCATGCGAAGAGTTGACTCATTGGAAAAGACCCTGATGCTGGAAGGAATTGGGGGCACGAGGAGAAGGGGACGACAGAGGATGAGGTGGCTGGATGGCATCACTGACTCGATGGACATGAGTTTGGGTGAACTCCAGAAGTTGGTGATGGACAGGGAGGCCTTGCATGCTGCAATTCATGGGGTCGCAAAGAGTCTGATATGACTGAGTGACTGAACTGAACTGAACAGCTTTCTTTATTGTCCAACGCTCACATCCATACATGACTACTGGAAAAACCATCACTTTAACTACATGGACTTTTGTCAGGAAAGTAATGTCTTTACTTTTTAATACACTGTTTAGATTTGTTGCAGATAAGTATTACATATATGAAGGCACAGATCTGAGGTCACCATTGACTTTCTCCCTACTGTCTTCTCACTCATTACAAACTCAAACTCTACACAGTTGCAGGCTGTGAACTTGGGGGCCTGGACCCTAGAATCTCCCCAGATCTTCAAAGTTCTCTTGTTTGTAAAAGATAAAGTTCAGTGTTGCAGCTGGATGCTTAAAGAGATGCCAGGTTTATAAATTGGGTGTTGGAATTGACATATACCCCCTACTATTTGTAATCAATAAGAACTTACTGTATAGCACAGGGAATGCTACATAATACTCTGTAATGACCTATATAAAAAAAATCTTAATAGAAGGAGTGGCTATAGGTGAGTGTATGTGTTTATATATATATATATATATATATATATATATATATAAACTCCTTGTTTGAGATTTTCTGGAGTTGCATTGTTAGTCTCTTAATGAGACTCTCTTAATGAGAAAATAAAATACAGTTAAAATGCTAGCTAATTAGTATCTGACTTGGACATAAACCAGGGTAAAATTTGATTTGTAATATATTAGCACCTGTTTGGACTAATACATATGTATGTTAAGTTGGGAGATACTATTATTACCAAGCATCACAATTTAATTCATAGAATAAAATTTTATACTCCAGTTGACAATTATGCTGGGTTATACTTCTGAGTTATTTGATTTTAGTCTTCTATTCTCTTTGAGCTATTTTACAACAGTAACTTGTAATTAATTGATTAATATGAAAATTCCAGACTGATAGTTCAGTTTCCCCCACCATGTAGAAAAATACAACTTTGCCCCCATGTACATATTTACTTGAATATTCCTGATGTATAAATGTGTCTACCATTTGTATTCTCTTTTGAATCAACATAACATTTCCTGGGCCCTTCATTAAATAAGTTAAATAAAATTCTTAAAAACTATTCATTCTTATATATTTTTCCTGAAATTATTCTGCCTTTTTCTGAAATTATCAGTTTTTTTTGCCACTTTTTAATTTTTTTTTAACTGAAGGATAATTGCTTTACAGAATTTTGTGGTTTTCTGTCGTACATCATCTTTTAACACAACTGACTGAAGGCCTCCTTTGCTATTTAATAACCCATATTAAAGGGCTTCTCAGGTGATGCTAGTGGTAAAGAGCCCACCTGCCAATTCAGAAGACACAAGAGACATGGGTTTGATCCTTGGGTCAGGAAGATCCTCTGGAGGAGGGCAAGGTAATATACTCCAGGATTCTTGCCTGGAAAATCCCATGGACAGAGGAGCCTGGTGGGCTACAGTACATAGGGTCAAAGAGTCAGACATGACTGAAGTGACTTAGTATGCATGCTCTCAAGATATATAAAAAGAGTAAATTTAAATGAAATAATATGCATGAAAATACTTTCCCAATTATGAAACCCTTTAAAAACGTAACATAGGGGTGGATTCATTTCGATATTTGGCAAAACTAATACAATATTGTAAGGTTTAAAAATAAAATAAAATTTTAAAAAAAGAATATATAATTGGAGAAACATCTAGTATTTTCACTAGGAAGAAAATAAAAGTGTTTTTGTTTTTTTTTTGGTCAGGATAAATTCAGATACACTGAAAATAATAGGAAATGCTGACCAGAGTTGAGAAAACAGGGCATTCAGAGAGTGATGAATTGTTTAAAGAAAATCAGCCTGGATCAAAGGAAGACAACCATACCTGACAAACCTGATAGTATTTGGCTTCATAAAATGATACAGATGTCAGAGAAAATTGGGGACATAATTTTCCTACAGCACAAATTGTTCCCTAAATGACCAGATAGAAAACTAAATCTACAAGGTCAACCGTTACGGAGAGACGTGGAAGACAGCTACTTGGATAAAGAACTGTCTTGAGGAATGAAGACAAATTATAGCAAGAGAAGAAAAGCCTCCATATGGAGAGAAGTGACAAGTGTGCTGTATCAAAGGCCCACGTTACTTCCAGTTGTAGAAAGTCAGACGGCAGTGATGTGAAAGACAGACTACTCAACAAGGTAAATGGTATTCATTTGAAAAAAAAAAAAAAAAAAAAAAAACCTTGAGTCCAAAGTCAGGAATTTATTCCAGGATTAAAGTCACAAACTTTTAAAGCTCAGGCACGACTGTGTTGGACAACATCAATGTTATTGATTGATTGATTGATAATTAACATCCACAAATGTTATTCATTGTGACAAGACTAGGGCATTTAAGCCACTGACAAGAAAAGAATTTCAAATTCTTCAAAGTTATAACATATTAAAAGGAAACATTGCTTGTGTATGTAGTGTGTGTGTGTGGTGTGATGTGCCTGTTTGAGCACACATGCTCATGCACACAGGCAAGGAAATAATCTCTTTGCCTTTTCTAGTGTCCTTTACTTTTTCACCTAAACCAGAACTTGAAGCATGTCATCATCTCAAGTTGCAAGAAAAGTTGCCTATTTGTTTTAGTTTATCAGACATATGAATAAAAAATAGTGCTGAAATCCTCATGAATGAAGCAGTGAGCAGCCAAATAAAAATTTCTTGCAATGTCAGTGTCTGGGATTTTGAAGAAGGAATTTCTGAGTATAGAAATGTCTTTTGTTAGCTGCTTATCATGCTACTTCACACAGTTTGATAACTGAATGGTGTACAGATATGCTAAAATGAATAAAGAAAAAATCTCTATTCTTCCCTTTCATAAGAAGGAGGAGGTGGAAGGTAAAAAAAAAACCTGTTAGAATATTCCACAATTCTTTCAAATGAACTTATTTCATTTTTCCAAGTTTAAGTTTAATAAATAAATATTATGGAAGTATAACGAAGCATGGAAGAAAAGACTTAAAGAATTGATATTTGATATTTAGCTGGCTATACATGTAATGTCAATTTCATGAGCTTTTGTACTTGTTTGTTTTCTTTAAAATGAAAGAAAAGGAAATGTTTATTGAGTGACCGCCTTGTATTAGTCACTCCTCTAGCCGAAGTATTGATGCTTTTGAACTGTGGTGTTGGAGGTTCTAGAGAGTCCCTTGGACTGCAAGGAGATCCAATTAGTCCATCCTAAAGGAGATCAGCCCTGAATATTCATTGGAAGGACTGATGCTAAAGCTGAAACTCCAATACTTTGGCCACCTCATGCAAAGAGTTGACTCATTGGAAAAGACTCTGATGCTGGGAGTGATTGGGGACAGGAGGAGAAGGGGACGACAGAGGATGAGATGGCTGATGGCATCACTGACTAGATGGACATGAGTTTGAGTGAACTCCGGGAGCTGGTGATGGACAGGGAGGCCTGGCGTGCTGCAATTCATGGGGTCGCAAAGAGTCGGACACGACTGAGTGACTGAACTGAACTAACCATTTTTTAAAAAGCATAAGCCATCTCAGTTTTTAGAAAATACTATTGGTAGCCCAGATTAAAATACATAGTGTATTTCCTGCACATATAGAAAAATGGAGCCTATTATTTTTATATGTAATAATTTAAATGTGTCTCATTTTTATTTTATATAGCACACTGCATAATATACAATATCAATTAATGAGTAGAAATTTACATCTTAAGATTTTAAAAACTAAGATTCTGTATGAGAATATTAAAGTTTTGTCACCTGATAACTTAATGGAAATGACGTATGTTGTGTGTTTTTTTACCTTTTTTTTTTTTTTTAAGCAGACCAGCAGTGAGTATGAGAACTTCCTGCAGTGATAGATATGTTCTATAATTGGTGCTATCCAATACTAGCCACTAGCCACACTTAGTTATTAAATACTTGAAAAGTAGCCAGTGCAGCTGAGGAACTGATTTTTACATTTTAGTTAATTTTCAAAATTTTAAATTTAAAATAACCATATGTAACTAGTGGCTATTATATTGCACAATACACTTCTACACAATTGTATTTTTTCCCCAAGTTAAGGATATATACAAATATATATGTATATACATATCTGTTGGAGAAGGAAATGGCAACGCACTCCAGTATTCTTGCCTGGAAAACCCTACAAACAGAGGAGCTTGGTGGGCTACAGTCCACAGGGGCATAATGAGTCAGACACGACTGAGCTTGCACACTCATACATATCTGTGCATGCTTGCATGCTAAGCTGCTTCAGCCATGTCCGATTCTTTGAGACCCTATGGATGGTAGCCTGCCAGGCTCCTTTGTCCATGGGATTCTCCAGGCAAGAATACTGGAGTGGGTTGCCATTTCCTCCCCAGGGGATCTTTCCATCCCAGGGATGGAAACCGCATCTCGTACATCTCCTGAATTGCAAGTGGATTCTCTATTGCTGAGCTACTGGTTTTATATATATATATATATATATATATATATATATATATATAATTTGTGCTTTGATAAAGCCATCCACATAGAGATGAGATAAGCACCCACGGATACTTTCATGACA
This sequence comes from Bubalus kerabau, assembly GCF_029407905.1. Taxonomy (NCBI): domain Eukaryota; kingdom Metazoa; phylum Chordata; class Mammalia; order Artiodactyla; family Bovidae; genus Bubalus; species Bubalus kerabau. The sequence continues at coordinate 62,246,290 of NC_073625.1, forward strand.
TTCAGGAATTGATTAGATTCTTAATATCTAAGTTCTCAAAAAGTTCTCCCTATATACAAATTCTCACATTTTTTCTCATGCTAATTTCTTTAAAATGACAAAGCATCTAAAAATGTTTATTAGTTCCTTTGATAAAATCTGTACACATGGAAACAAAAGGAGATGACTTAAGCTTAAGTGAATGTAGAAAATATAAGAAAGGAAAGATCAAATCACTAAAGTCGTTAATATCACACTGTTTGCAAAGCTTGTTGTCTCTTTTCCTTCCATAGTTTACCCCAACTTAAATTCATTGAATATATTCTAATGGATACCATCCTGCTTGTTTCTAGGTAGAGATACAAATATTAATGAGAAATACTTCCTTTCTAGTGTATTTATACTGTAAAATGTACTTTAATCTTTCCTCTTGTTTTATTTATAACTCAGTTTTATTGATATTTTCAATAACCCTTTGGATTCTGGTGATAAAATATAGGATATGTGTAAAAAAAATAGAACTTCTCTTAAGATATAGGGCACAGATGGTTCATGTAAACACTGGACAATAAGTTAAGTTTGTAGGATATTTTTGGATTTATTAAAAACTTTTATGTATCAGGCTTGTCTTGAAATTCATAACTTAGTGAGTCAGGTAAAGCTTTAGCCAGTTAAAAAACTTAGACTGAAAGGAATTAACTGATGATTGGCTAAGCAAGGACTTGAACTCCCTTGTCCTGATTTTTAAATCTAGGATTCATTTCACTGCACAGAAAATAGCTAACCCAGAAGTTATAGCACTATCACTACATTAGAAGGCCTATGTTAGAATGATGTTGAATTATTGCACACTGACCTCAAAGACATTTGAAAATATTGAGATAAACTGTGCCATGTGAAAATAAATATTAATGATTCAAATGGAAAACACTTTTTTAAAATCAATGAAGATTAGCTTTATGGGATGACCTGGAGGTTCTAGACATTTACAAGTCCCCAAAGACTTGTTTTAAAACATTGTCTCTAAATATTATGTATAAATCACCACACATGTACTTTCAGGTTGACTTGTTGAATGATTTTAAGATGGTGTAACTTATTCACAATAAATATGAGTATTTTAAATAAAAGTTTTTGAGTAAACAAAATTAAGTCTAGGGAGCTAATCCTCTGATTTATGGGTTCAAGGAAAGCTCCAATGTGTTAAGGAAAACATTATCAGGACCAGAAGTCAGAGAGATGGTAATTTTCTCTGAATCCAAGCTCTTGCTTCACTAGCACAAACATAAGGAATTTGCATAGAGAAGCATTTCTCAAAGCATGTTTTGTAATACAATAACATTTAGGCCAAAGAATTGATGTCTTTGAACTGTGGTGCTGGGGAAGACTCTAGAAATTCCCCTGGACAACAGGAGATCAAACCAGTCAATCATAAGGGAAATCAACCTTGAATTCTTAGTGTTGGGAGGACTGATGCTGAAGTTGAAGCTCCAGCATTTTGGTCATCTGATGCTATCAGTAAACTCATTGGAAAAGTCCTTGATGCTGGGAAATATAGAGGACAGAAGGAAAAGAGGGCATCAGATGATGAGATAGCTGGATGGCATCACTAATGGAATGGACATGAACTTGAACAGACTTTGGGAGATGGTGAGGTACAGGGATGCCTGACGTGCTGCAGTCTATGGGGTTGATAAGAGTCAGACAAGACTGGGCGACTGAACAACAACAACATTTAGATTGTTGATTATGATCTTTTTTTATTAAAAGAAAAAACTGCTATAATAACCATGGGGTCATATCAATTTGAATGGTATCATTTACTTCAGGATATCTTTGATCTCTTAAAATGCTGATGCAAATGACAGAGGATGTCAAAGAAAACCATAGGATATATGTTACTGTGGTCAAAGCAGATATTGTTCAGAAAAACTATTGCAGTAGGGGAAAGAGACCTCAACATTGAACTGAGCTCCAATACCAATTCATCATGACCAAATAGAAATTTATAATCAAGAAGCAGGGTATGGGTCAGTGGACTGGAAAACTTATTAAGAGGAAACTTCAAGGGTAAGGAGAGATTGGGACTTCTCTCATAGCTTTGTTGGTAAAGAATCTGCCTGGAGTATAGGAGGAAAAGAATAGAATAGGAAAGACTTGAGATTTCTTCAAGAAAATTAGGTATACCGAGGAAATATTTCATGCAAAGATGGGCTCAAATAAAGGACCTAACAGAAGCAGAAGATATTAAGAAGAGGTGGCAAGAATACACAGAAGAACTATACAAAAAAGATCTTCATGACCCAGATGATCATGACGGTGTGATCACTCACCTAGAGCCAGATATCCTGGAATGTGAAGTCAAGTGAGCCATTGGAAGCATCACTACAAACAAAGCTAGTGGAGGTGATGGAATTCCAGTTGAGCTGTTTCAAATCCTAAAAGATGCTGCTGCTAGAGTATTGTACACAATATGCCAGCAAATTTGGAAAACTCAACAGTGGCCACAGGACTGAAAGAGGTCAGCTTTCATTCCAATACCAAAGAAAGGCAATACCGAAGAATGTTCAAACTACTGCACAATTGCACTCATCTCATACGATAGCAAAATAATGCTCAAAATTCTCCAAGCCAGGCTTCAACAGTGCATGAACAGTGAACTTCCAGGTGTTCAAGCTGGATTTAGAAAAGGCAGAGGAACCAGAGAGCACATTGCCAACATCCACTGGATTATCAAAAAAGCAAAAGAGTTACAGAAAAATATCTATTTCTGCTTTATTGACTACACCAAAGCCTTTGACTGTGTGGATCACGACAGACTGTGGAAAATTCTTCAAGAGATGGGAATGCCAGACCACCTGTCTTGCCTCTTGAGAAATCCATATGGAGGTGAGGAAGCAACAGTTAGAACTGGACATGGAGCAACATACAGGTTCCAAATCGGGAAAGGAGTATGTCAAGGCTGTATACTGTCACCCTGCTGATTTAACTTATATACAATGTATATCATGAGAAACGCTGAGCTGGATGAAGCACAATCTGGAATCAAGATTGCTGGGAGAAATATCAATAACCTCAGAAATGCAGATGACATTCACCCTTACGGCAAAAAGTGGAAAAAAAAATAAAACTAAACTAAAGAGCTTCTTGATGAAAGTGAAAGAGGAGAGTGAAAGAGAACTCAACATTCAGAAAACTAAGATCATGGCATCGGGTCCCATCACTTCATGGCAAATAGCTGGGCAAACAGTGGAAACTGTGGCTGACTTTATTTTGGGGGGGTCCAAAATCACTGCAGATGGTGACTACAGCTATGAAATTAAAAGATGCTTGCTCCTTGGAAGAAAAACTATGAGCAACCTAGACAGCATTTTAAAATACAGAGACATTACTTTGCCAACAAAGGTTGGTCTAGTCAAGGCTATGGTTTTTCCAGTAGTCATGTATGGATGTGAGAGTTGGACTATAAAGAAAGCTGAGCGCCGAAGAGTTGATGCTTTTGAACTATGGTGTTGGAGAAGACTCTTGAGAGTCCCTTGGACTGCAAGGAGATCCAACCAGTCAATCCTAAAGGAAATCAGTCCTGAATATTCACTGGAAGGACTGATGATGAAGCTGAAGCTGAAACTCCAGGACTTTGGCCACCTGATGAGAAGAACTGACTCATTTGAAAAGACCCTGATGCTGGGAAATATTGAAGACAGGAAGAGAAGGGGTCGACAGAGGATGAGATGATTGGGTGACATCATCGACTTGATGAACATGAGTGTGAGTAAGCTCCAGGAGTCACTGATGGTCAGGGAAGCCTGGCAAGCTGCGGTCCATGGGGTCACAGAGAGTCGGACAAACTGAACGACTGAACTGAAACTGAACCCACACATTTACAGGGATAACATCTTACTCTTCATCTATTATTAAATACACATTTCCTTGTGACAAATTTAAATGTATCTAAAAGCTTCACTAAAGGAAAATCCTTTGTGCCAAGAAATGCTAACTCACATATTTTATTATATATAAAAGTTTAAGCAATTTCATTTTTTGTTTATTTCTCTAAGATAACAAAATACAAGTAGGCTTACAGATTATGAAAAAGGCAAACTTGTAGAACTGGATGCAAATCTTACCTTTAAATTCCAGGGATTTCTAGAAACTGAGAAAATAAGACCTGTATTGTGAGAGGTAATTCTATTTTTTTTCAACACTTTATTTTTCTAGAGAGAATAAAAATTTCTTGTCCCAAGTTGACTACTATTTAGAACAAAGAAAGCAAATTCATATAGGTCAAAAATTAGAACAGTTAGTGAAACAGGTGCTGCAGGTACAAGTTAGTATGCTGCTGCTGCTGCTAAGTCGCTTCAGTTGTGTCTGACTCTGTGCGACCCCATAGACGGCAGCCCACCAGGCTCCCCTGTCCCTGGGATTCTCTAGGCAAGAACACTGGAGTGGGTTGCCATTTCCTTCCCCAATGCATGAAAGTGAAAAGCAAAAGTGAAGTCGCTCAGTTGTATTCGACTCTTAGCGACCCCATGGACTACAGCCCACCAGGCTCCTCTGTCCATGGGATTTTCCAGGCAGGAGTGCTGGAGTGGGGTGCCATTGCCTTCTCTGGATTCTTGCTAGTTATTTTTATTTTTAAAAAAATCAGTGTAAGTTTTGTTCTCACAAAATAAACTTAGCCATGTCACTGATATATTATAGATCTTAATTGCCATTTTGACTATAATGCTTTTGTCTTAGAAGAGTTATAAGAAAACGAGACAATTCCTGTAAAAAGGAAATAAATTTACTTTTTGAAGCATGATCATTTATTCAAGTTGAGAGAGACTGAAGCTTTCCATGTAAATGTGTTAGTAAAATTTTAATCATATTTATAGTCTTTGTGGTCTTTTCAAATTTAACATAATAAGTGAATAAATATCAAGTGAAAATAAATTGAATTCTCTTTCATAGTCAATATAAGCTTCAATATTTTCACTATAAGATACTGTTTATTACTTTGCCGTGGGAAGCCATTTATAATTTGTAAAGGAATAAGAAAATGACTTTAACTAAATGACTTTAACTAATTCACTTATTATTCCAGTAGCAGATACACTATCATACTTTTAGCATAATAAAGTTTCAAAGTACAAACTTAATTTTTAAGGAAAAGTCTTAAGGAATATTATATTACCTGAATGTTTAAGGCAACTTTTCTATATACTCACAACAAGAGCAAGAGGGATAATTCTCACACTCAGGGACCGAAAATGAGAAATAAAATTAGAACCTGACACAAAGCTAAATAGAATCAAGTTTTAAGGTAAAAATAATTTGAATATTGAATCATTTTCTATCTCAGCTGGTTGGAAAAGTCAGCTTTAAACCTCACTCTGGCAGATATTGTGAGATCCTAAAATTATTAGTCATGATTGCATGGTCTGTAGCTACCTTTTTATTAAAAAAAAAAAAAAAAAACTCTTTAAATTAAAAACAAACAAACAAGATACATAGAATTTCATAATACAAAGAGTCAATTTTCCAATAAAAAATTGTGTAAAATAAACATCTACCACCACCACAACTATTAGAGAGAGTATCTCTCTGCTATACTTTCATTGCAAAATTTTGGAATCTCCACTGCAGAGATGCTATGGATGAACACTCATGTAATTTAAACAAAATAAGCTAACTCTGACCAATAAGACATATGCAATCAGATATTTACAATATTTGATTGAAGTACATACTGTATGTGAATTAATTATTTTAAAGGAATAGGGAAATTGTTCCTATTGCAAACATTACTGGCTAAATCAGTAGGAATGGCAAATACTTCACTAAATAAGCAGTATTCAATACTGATGGGTGTTAAGAACAATAACTTGAACAAAGCAAAATAAGAAACTATTTTGAGGGGCTCAGAATTTATAAGACTCCAAATAATGAAGGTAAGAATTTAAAAATATTTATTATTTACTTATCCTAGATCTTCTTAGCTACTTTTAAACTTCAGAACTGTGGTGTTGGAGAAGACTCTTGAGAGTCCCTTGGACTGCAAGGAGATCCAACCAGTCCATTCTGAAGGAGATCAGCCTTGGGATTTCTTTGGAAGGAATGATGCTAAAGCTGAAACTCCAGTACTTTGGCCACCTCATGCAAAGAGTTGACTCATTGGAAAAGACTTTGATGCTGGGAGGGATTGAGGGCAGGAGGAGAAGGGGACGACAGAGGATGAGATGGCTGGATGGCATCACTGACTCGATGGAGGTGAGTCTCAGTGAACTCCGGGAGTTGATGATGGACAGGGAGTCCTGGCGTGGGCGATTAATGGGGTCGCAAAGAGTCGGACAGGACTGAGCAACTGATCTGATCTGATCTGATACTTGGGTTTCAAAAGAAATACATTTATTGGGCCTTATTCTTTGTCTGTCTTTGCATCTTTTCTTGACTTTTGTCTGACAATGATTTTTCTAGTAAAATAACTGTTTCTCTTCCAAGCTTCTGGAAGAGGAAAGTTTTATCTGTGTCTGGTGATCATTGATTTTGGACAGTAATCATTAAATGTAAAAGCACTTGTGAACTGAAAAAAAATGTTCTGGAAACAAAATTATATTAAAAATAGAAATGATCAATTAATGGACTAAAATTATTGGCTAATTTTCAGAGAGAACTATATTTTACAAATAATCATAAATCAGGAATGCATGTTGTAATCATTAGTTTCATTATTAGAATTTTTAAATATATCTATAAACTAGTTTGTAAAGAAAAAAATGGAAAAAAATACTTTTTTAGTACAAAAGAATGAAGGAAGAAGATTAAGATTAGAGATGAGTTAAAAAATAGAAAAGAAGGCATAAATGCCAAATATGTAATTAATTAATCATCTAAATGAGAATCACTCAGAATAAAGGTCCAAGATTAAAAATTAATATACCCACAAGTTTACAAGCGCTTCATATCAAAGGAAGTACATAGAACTATTTAAGTAAAAGGTTGGAAAATGATTTGTTATGGAAAATGATATATTATACTCTAATCAAATTTGTATCTGTATGTAACAAGGTACTATATAGACCAACAGGTACTTATTTCAGCTACAAAAAGTATTTAACATTTAAAGATCAATGGTCTTTCATTGATAATATCACCCCAACAGGTACAGAAAATCTATAAGAAAATTCAACACACATTCATGATATAAATTCTTAGTAAATTAAGGATAGAAAGAACTTCCCCTAACTTGTTAAGGGTATACACACACACACACACACACACACATACATACGATTTCCTTTTTCCTAAAATTACTTGGTGGATTTTAGATCCAAATGTAAACAAAAATTTTTGAGAATATGGAAAAAAGCCTATGAGAAAACTTTTTCTGATATTCAATAAGCAGTGCGTGCTAAGTTGCTTCAGTCATGTCTGACCCTCTGCGACCCTATGGACTGTATAGCCCACTAGGCTCCTCTGTCCACGGGATTCTTCAGGCAAGAATACTGAAGTGAGTTACCATTTCCTTCTCTAGGGGATCTTTTCTACCCAAGGACTGAACCCGCATCACTTAGGTTTCCTGCGTTGGCAGGCAGATCCTTTACCACTAGTGCCACCTGGAAATCTTCAATAGGCAGAGGACATTTGAATAAAAAGCACAAAGAGATGAATTTGAAATAAACAGGGAAAGTGCTTGCATTCAAATTTAGTCAACTTAAGGTTACTCAAAAGTCAACTTTCAAAGAGTGAAAATGAAGGCCTCTTAGTGAGAGAAGATATTCGCAATACATATATACAATATATGTATGCACATATACAATATAAGTGCATATCCCATACAATAGTGTACATATCCAAAATGTATAAAGAACTCCAACAATTCAATGAGAAAAGATGCTTTAAGAATTTGTATTCCTTTTTGGAAAATTGTTTGCCATCACCTACTAAAGCAACATTAAAATGTGCAAATTTTATGTTCCAACAGTTTCACTCCTAAATAAACACCAGAAATGCACTTATGTTCACAAAAGACATGCAAAATAGAATTATTGCCTAACAACCCAATATTGGAAGGAACCCAAAATTCTCAGTTGTCAATTGGATCAATTGTTGGGTAGTCATAAAATGAAATACAAAAAAAAAAAAAATGAAATACAAAAAAAAAATGAAATACAATAAAGCAGTGAGGATGCATGCTTGATTGCCATGTGGAAATGAATGAATTTTCTCAATATAATGTCGAATGAACTAAGCTTAACCTAAAAAGTATACAATGAATGACTTTAATTATATAAAGTTAAAAATATGCAAAATTCCTGTCTGGTATTAATCAGGATCATTATCTCGTGTGTCAGAGTGTAGCAGTGGGATAGGGACATGGAGAATGTTCCTGTAATTCTGGAAATGTTCTGTTTGATGTGACTGGTTGTTACATGGGTGTGGGATTAGACTTCTGTTTCTGTGTAATAAATTCCCACAAGCCTAGTGGCTTAAAACAAGATAGATTTGTTACCACAATGTTGTGGTTCAGGAGTCCAGGCATGGCTCAGCTGGGTCCACATTCAAGGCCTTGCAAGGCTGCAGTCTAGGTGGGAGGGGGCTGTGCTCCTTTGTGGAGTTCATGGTCCTCTTCTCTGGTAATGTGGATGCTGGTAGCACTCAGTTCCTTGGAGAAAGAGTACTGAGTCTTTGCTTTCTTGTTGGCTGTTTGCTGGGGGCTTCTTTTAGCTCCTAGAGGCTGCCTGCCGGTCTCCCATAAACCCTGTCACTATTTGATTGACTTTTGAAGCAGTAGGAAAATGGCAACCCACTCCAGTATTCTTGACTGGAGAATCCCAGGGATGGAGGAGCCGGGTGGGCTGCTGTCTATGGGGTCGCACAGAGTTGGACACGACTGAAGTGACTTGCCAGCAGCAGCAGCAGGAATATCTCTCTGACTTCAAGTCTCTCCCTGCAGGTCTGGACCCTTTATGAAGAGTCATTTGTTTAGATAACTTTACCTAGATAATCTTTTGGATGAACTCAAAATAAACTTATTTGGGATTTAGTGACATCAGTTTTGACACATTACAGTGACTTAATTAAAGGAGTGGATCCCAACAAATTGACAAGTCTTGCTCACACTCAAGGGGTGGAAATTATCAATACAAGCTACATTCACTAGAAGTGGGGAATCTTTGAATCCATTTTATATTATTTCCATATGTGTGTTCACTGTGAAAATTTGTCAAGCTGTATGTTTATGATATATGTTGTTCAGTCACTAAGTCATGTCCAACTCTGTAATCCCATGAACTGTAGTCCGGCAGGTTCCACAGTTCACGGGATTTCCCAGGCAAGAATATTGGAGTGGGTTGCCATTTCTTCTTCTGAGGATCTTCCCGACCCAGGGATCAAACCTGCATCTACAGCACTTGCAGGTGGATTCTTTATCACTGAGCCACTAGGGAAACCCCAATATATTCACATTTCTGTCTATATTTTTACCTTAAAGATACAAAAATAAAATAAAAAGGAAATGAACTAGTTAAGCAAGGCAGAAGATGAAGATAAAGAATAAAATAGGTATCATAGGATAACTGTAGTTATATATTCATAAAATATATTACTTATATATTCATCAAGATATATTAAAAGATGATGCTGTGAATGTGCTGCACTGAATATGCCAGCAAATTTGGAAAACTCAACAGTGGCCACAGGACTGGAAAAGGTCAGATTTCATTCCACTACCAAAGACAGGCAATGCCAAAGATTGCTCAAACTAGTGCACAATTAAACTCATCTCACACGATAGTAAAGTAATGCTCAAAATTCTCCAGGCAAGGGTTCAACAGTACATGAACCATGAACTTCCAGATATTCAAGCTGGATTTAGAAAAGACAGTGGAACCAGAGAGCACATTGCCAACATCCAAACATCTGGATCCAACATCTGGATCATCAAAAAAGCAAGAGAGTTCCAGAAAATCATGTACTGCTTTATTGACTACACCAAAGCCTTTGACTGTGTGGATCATGACAAACTGTGGAAAATTCTTCAAGAGATGGGGATACCAGACCACCTGACCTGCCTTCTGAGAAACCTGTATGCAGGTCAGGAAGCAACAGTTACAACTGGACATGGAGAAACAGACTGGTTCCAAATAGGAAAAGGAGTACGTCAAGGCTGTATATTGTCACCCTGCTGATTTAACATATAAGCAGTGTATATCATGAGAAGCACTGGGCTGGATGAAGTACAATCTGGAATCAAGATTGCTGGGAGAAATATCAATAAACTCAGATATGCAGATAACATTCACCCTTATGGCAAAAAGCGAAAAAAAAAAAAAAACTAGAGAGCCTATTGATGAAAGTGAAAGAGGAGAGTGAAAAAGTAGGCTTAAAACTCAACATTCAGAAACTAAGACCATGGCATGGGGTCCCATTCAGTTCAGTTCAGTTCAGTCACTCAGTCATGTCTGACTCTTTGTGACCCCATGAATAGCAGCACACCAGGCCTCCCTGTCTGTCACCAACTCCCGGAGTTCACTCAGACTCACGTCCATCGAGTCAGTGATGCCATCCAGCCATTTCATCCTCTGTCGTCCCCTTCTCCTCCTGCCCTCAATCCCTCCCAGCATCAGAGTCTTTTCCAATGAGTCAACTCTTTCCATGAGTTGGCCAAAGCACTGGAGTTTCAGCTTTAGCATCATTCCTTCCAAAGAAATCCCAGGGCTGATCTCCTTCAGAATGGACTGGTTGGATCTCCTTGCAGTCCAAGGGACTCTCAAGAGTTTTCTCCAACACCACAGTTCAAAAGCATCAATTCTTTGGTGCTCAGCCTTCTTCACAGTCCAACTCTCACATCCATACATGACCACAGGAAAAACCATAGCCTTGACTAGGTGGACCTTTGTTGGCAAAGTAATGTCTCTGCTTTTCAATATGCTATCTAGGTTAGTCATAACCTTCCTTCCAAGGAGTAAGCGTGTTTTAATTTCATGGCTGCAATCAGCATCTGCAGTGATTTTGGAGCCCAAAAAAACAAAGTCTGACACTGTTTCCACTGTTTCCCCATCTATTTCCCATGAAGTGATGGGACTGGATGCCATGATCTTCGTTTTCTGAATGTTGAGCTTTAAGCCAACTTTTTCACTCTCCACTTTCACTTTCATCAAGAGGCTTTTGAGTTCCTCTTCACTTTCTGCCATAATGGTGGTGTCATCTGCATATCTGAGGTTATTGATATTTCTCCTGGCAAGCTTGATTCCAGCTTGTGTTTCTTCCAGTCCAGCATTTCTCATGATGTACTCTGCACATAAGTTAAATAAGCAAGGTGACAATATACAGCCTTGACTTACTCCTTTCCTATTTGGAACCAGTCTGTTGTTCCATGTCCAGTTCTAACTGTTGCTTCCTGACCTGCGTACAAATTTCTCAAGAGGCAGATCAGGTGGTCTGATACTCCCATCTCTTTCAGAATTTTCCACAGTTTATTGTGATCCACACAGTCAAAGGCTTTGGCATAGTCAAGAAAGCAGAAATAGTTTTTCTGGAACTCTCTTGCTTGGGTCCCATTACTTCATGGCAAATAGCTGGGGAAACAGTAGAAACAGTGACAGACTTTATTTTGGGGGGCTCCAAAATCACCACTGATGGTGACTGCAGCTATGAAATTAAAAGATGCTTGGTCCTTGGAAGAAAAGCTATGAGCATCCTAGACAGCATATTAAAAGCAGAAACATTACTTTGCAAACAAAGTTTCATCTAATCTAAGCAATGGTTTTTCCAGTAGTGATGTATGGATGTGAGAGTTAGACCATAAAGAAAGCTGAGCTCTGAAGAATTGATGCTTTTGAACTGTGGCTTGGAGAATACTCTTGCCAGTCCCTTGGACAGCAAGGAGATCCAACCAGTCCATCCTAAAGGAGATCAGTCCTGAATATTCATTGGAAGGATGGATGCTGAAGCTGAAACACCAATACTTTGGCTACTTGATGCGAATAACTGATTCATTTGAAAAGACCCTGATGCTGGGAAAGATTGAAGGCCAGAGAAGACAGGGACGACAGAGGATGAGATGACTGGATGGCATCACCGACTCAATGATCGTGAGTTTGGGTAAACTCCGGGAGTTGGTGATGGACAGGGAGGCCTGCTGTGGCAGTCCATGTGGTTGAAAATAGTTGGACGTGACTGAGTGACTGAACTGAAATGAACTGAAGAAACATTACATAGTAGAGATACTAAAACGTGGTGACCAAATTTTGAGGGAATTTTTTAACAGAATTATACTGATTGCTTTCTTTTAAAATAGAAAGCAATCTCAGTTTAAGAGGGGGGAAAAAAGTACAAGAATGCATATACATATATTTGAATGAGCAGATATTAACCATGAGTATTCTCAAAGGAAACAAGAGTAGAAAGATTCAAAACAGCAAATTGGAAACAACTGGAAAGAGTTCCCCAGAGAACCTAGTTAAACTGGGGTTTCAAGAAAAGACATTTAATTTGTCTGAAATGATTCACTGATAGTCTTCACAGTGACAGATTCAGTGAAATGTTGAAAGAATAAACTGATTTGAAAGAACTTTCATAGGTAATGTTTGGAAAAGCAGATGGAAATTTAGAGAGTAGTTTATAATTCTATTTTAAAATGCCAAAGTTCTTCTGTACCATTTTTTTTAGATTCCACATATAAGGGATATTATACAATATCTGACTTTCTCTTTCTGATTCCCTTCACTATGTACGACAGTCTCTAGGTCCATCCACATATTTGTAGATGCCACTATCTCATTCCTTTGTAAGGCTTAGTAATATTCCATTCTAAATACGTACCATATTTTCTTATTCATATTTGCAAAACAGAAATATAATCACAGATGTAGAAAACTAACTAACAATTACCAAGGGGGAAGGGAGAGTGGGTGGAATTGGGAGACTGGGATTGACACATATTCATTACTATATATAAAATAGATAACTAATGGGAATTTACTGTATATAACAGGGAGATAAATCCTCTATGGTGCAATAAATGAGAAGGCAATTTAAAAAGGAGAGGATATATGTATACATATAATTGATTCATTGTGCTGTATTGCAGAAACTAACAGAGCATTGTAAAGCAACAATGCTGCAATAACATTTTTAATTGCAAAAACACAAAAATTCGAAGAAATTACATTTAGTTTTCTTGAAAAATAGTAAATAAACTCTTTACTCTTTAAGCTAGTGATCTTGGTTGTTGCCAATTCAATTCATGATTAAAAGTATATAGTTTCACTCAATGTATAATAAATAATCTATATATACTGCCTATAAAAAATGCAAAAGTTAAAAAAAATGGAAAAAAAAAAAACCTCTAACAACTGAAAAGTGACACCTTAAAACTATGGCATACCTGTAGAATGAAATACTATATAATAAATTTTGGAAATAATATTTTTGCAGTCATATATTATCATAGAAAGAGAGATAGTGGACATCTATAGATTTAAGAATTTTAATCAAGAAAGAAGATAAATCCACACAACAAAAGGAAAATATTTCTATTTTCTATTTTTTATTTCTTTTTAATATTTTAAAATCATCAGGATCATTTAAGGGAGAAAGAAATAACTGTATAAAACAGAAAACTTCAGGCATGCAAGGATAAATTGTACAATCCTTAGAAATTGAGAGAAGAGTTAGAACAAAAAGTGAATCAGAGAACAGGCTGAATACCCATTGTCAATAACCAACAAGGACATTATTCTGGTCTTCAGCAAAGAAACAGGTAAGAATAGGTCTCCAGTCCATCATTTAGTTGTTGAGACTATGTCTACTAACATTTAAAATTATTTACATGTCCAATAGGAAAAATTATTTCACTTTCAAGCTATTTTTAAAGTTTAAAATGCTTCCTTCACAAATATCTGGACTCTGTCTCTCAACAACCCTAACAAGTGCGAAAAGTGAACCAATCTTTTGGACACTTCCTGTTTTTAAATGACATTTTCAAAATTATACAAATTAATTAAAAATACTTCAACATACTTTATGCCATTTTATACCTTACATGTTTGCTGCATTGTAACAATTTAGATCATATTGCTATTTCTTGAAAATGATTCTGTCTTTAATATTTTAATAGAAGAATAGACCATTGTCATTTTAATTTTCTACTTTCATCTTACTTGCTAATATTAGGGTAACATTCCCACAAATTCTGTTATTTCAGTGCCCTACACATATGATGAATCCACTGTTCACAAAGGGATTTCTCACAGTGTCTCAAAGGAGGGCTTAACCATTCCTTTGAAAGATAATGCAGTCAAAGATTATTTTTCACTTTTCCTGAGCTTTAGTTTATTCCCCTTCCTCTTGCTATGAAGTATTGTGGATGAAATGAATCTGCATATGTAAAATGTCAGATGCAGAATTCTGCTTAAATTAGTAGTGATATTGTGAACTGAAGGAGAAGTGTGGTTCTCAGTATGGATAAAAGTGATTAATTATCTAGCTAATCAAGGGATGTATTAAAGACTGCATAAGCTTAAATCTGTCTAGGGAATTGCTGTAACTTTTGATATTTTTGCATACATAAGTATTAAAAATAAGGAACTTTCATCAAATGCCTATCATTTAATAGGCATCAGGAAATAGAAAACTGAATAAAGACCCATCAGGAAATTTAACTCAAACTAAAACAGCTTAAGTCAGCATAATCATTGATATTTTCCTAATTTGCTAAAAATAATGATTTTCATTGAGCCAATTCTTTTTGCAGGAAGAAACAGTTCAAACGGTAAAGTAGGTTTCTTCATTTTTTAGCTCAAGAATTAAATAGGAACTGACCAAAATAAAAATGAAGCTTCTTTCCTCAAATCAGAACCGTTTGATTGATTAGGGACAGGCAATATGTTAAGGAGATCAGCCCTGGGATTTCTTTGGAGGGAATGATGCTGAAGCTGAAACTCCAGTACTTTGGCCACCTCATGCGAAGAGTTGACTCATTGAAAAAGACTCTGATGCTGGGAGGGATTGGGGGCAGGAGGAGAAGGGGACCACAGAGGATGAGATGGCTGGATGGCATCACTGACTCGATGGACGTGAGTCTCAGTGAACTCCGGGATTTGGTGACGGATAGGGAGGCCTATCCGGAGAAGGCAATGGCACCCCACTCCAGTACTCTTGCCTGGAAAATCCCATGGATGGAGGAGCCTGGTAGGCTGGTAGTCCATGGGGTCGCAAAGACTTGGACACGACTGAGTGACTTCCCTTTCACTTTTCACTTTCATACATTGGAGAAGGAAATGGCAACCCACTCCAGTGTTCTTGCCTAGAGAATCCCAGGGACAGGGGAGCCTGGTGGGCTTCCGTCAGTGGGGTCGCACAGAGTCGGACACGACTGAAGGGACTTAGCAGCAGCAGCAGGGAGGCCTGGCGTGCTGTGATTCATGGGATCGCGAAGAGTCGGACACGACTGAGCAATTGAACTGAACATGTTATAAAATCTTTCATCCTTATGTCACTACGCCATCAAGATTAGTCATGACTAAATGTAGTTTTCCTCTTTTTCTTTGCATTGATCACTGAGGAAGTCTTAGTTATCTCTCCTTGCTATTCTTTGGAACTCTGCATTCAAATGGGTAATATCTTTCCTTTTCTCCTTTGCCTTTAACTTCTTTTCTTTTCTCAGCTATCAGGCAACCATTTTCCATTTTTGCATTTCTTGGGGATGATCTTGATTACTGTCTCCTGTACAATGTCACAAACCTCCGTCCACAGTTCTTCAGGCACTCTGTCTATCAGATCTAATCCCTGGAATCTATTTGTCACTTCCACTGGATAATGATAAAGATTTGATGTAGGTCATACCTGAATAGTCTAGTGGTTTTCCCTACTTTCTTCAATTTAAGTAATAAGGAGTTCATGATCTGAGCTACAACCAGCTTGTTTTTGTTCCATCTCCTCATTCTTTCTGGAGTTATTTCTCCACACTTCTCCAATAGCATATTGGGCACCTACCAGTCCAGGGAGTTCATCTTTCAGTGTCATATCTTGAATATTCAGTCATGAATATTCATTGGAAGGACTGATGCTGAAGCTGAAACTGCAATACTTTGTCCACCTGATGCAAAGAACTGACTCATTGGAAAAGACCCTGATGCTAGGAAACATTGAAGACATGAGGAGAAGGGGATGATTGAGGATGAAATGACTGGATGGCATCGCCAATTCAATGAACATGAATCTGAGCACGCTCCTGGAGTTTGTGATGAATAGGGAAGCCTGGCATTCTGCTGCCCATTGGATCGCAAAGATTTGGACATGACTGAGTGAACTGAACTAAAATGTTGTTATAATTTGATGGATATTAAGTGACTCATGAAAATTTTCTAGTGGTCTGCTTGAAGTCCTGTAAGGCAAACTCCCATATCTCAAACCTACGCTCAGGACAGTTATTAATTTAATGCATCAGGCTTTACTAAATAGGTCTTCAGAGTGAACATTCTGTCCTCAATAAAGTAACTCCTAAAAAAGTTAAATTACCAATGTATGCCCCTGAACATCTTCTTTTATGAATAAACACATCACTCTATGATTTGCCTTCATTTGAATAGTATTTAAAAAGTAATTTTTGTTTAAAAATTTCAAATAAAATGGAGTTAGTGCATTATTAAAAGAAATAGATGAATGTTTCCATTAACTTCTTTTTCAGGCCAGGATTATAAAATAGCCTGGTGGGAAATTTGCCACCATTTATTCTTCAGCTAAAAGTATCAGGGCAAGCTAAGTATCCTGACATATCCATTTAACCTCGGCTTTGTATCTAAAAGCCGAACATTTATCAACCTCCACAGCCTTGGCTCTTTGAATTGCTCAGAGTGAGCATCTGTATTCTAACATATGCTGTGGGTAACTACTAAGATATTTTAGCCAGTTTGGCTTAGCAGCTGTTCTGTAAAAGTGAGATGAGTAATTTAATAAGCAACTCTCCTTGACTCTGATACTCTTCCCTCGGTGTATGCCAACCTCAGCCCAAAATGCAGACTAAAAAGGGTTCACTGCTTATGAGACATGAAAACAGAATAATGATTTATGCAGAGGACCATCTTCCAGGCGCTGACAAGTGCTCACTGTCCCACACAAGTCATCACTGCCACTCTAAAGAGAACAGATGGCTTTGCACACACCACTAACAAAGAAGGAATTCTGCATGGATAGCATGAAATTTTGCTACTTTTCTAAACACTTCTTGCTATAACCGAGTAATAAAAAGAACTTGCCAAAATGCAACAAATATGAACCTCAGTCTGGCTCTTAGGAAAATGAAATTGAGGTTAAAAAAATGTTTTAAGAAACAGGCAAGGGCAAACTTCAGCATTTGTAATTTTCTGTATCAAACCAAGGAGATACTCTCACAATATGAAACTAAAGCAAATGCTTTGATGTATTTGAAAATTCAGACAGTAAAGCTATCAATACAAGACAAAATTCTCGGTTAAATAATATTATGCCCAATATTTGTTCAGATGCTGCTGCTGCTAAGTCGCTTCAGTCGTGTCCGACTCTGTGTGACCCCATAGACGGCGGCCCACCAGGCTCCCCCGTCCCTGGGATTCTCCAGGCAAGAACACTGGAGTAGGTTGCCATTTCCTTCTCCAATATTTGTTCATAGAACTGTTTAAAATGCTTCAGAATTTTAAATTCAGTTAAAAATGAGTGCTAATTGTATATTTTGGAAAGTATTTTTCAAAAGAGAACAATAGACAAAATTCTGGTTAGTAATATTTATTTTTTGATGTTCAACGTAAAGATTATATGTAACGATTATTCAGGGAATGTATTCCTTAACAGTTTCCCAGCAGACAGTCCTTTCATATGGATGTATCAATTTCTACTATGTTATTACCATACAGCATAAGCAGTTTGGGATTTATAATACTTTCCAAAATTTATAGATAAGTATTTTTATTCTCAAAGCATATTTATTTGCCATTGGATCCTAGAAAAATGAGTTCAGGTGACATAAACAATGTGTATTGATTTGGCAAAGCATCTTAAACCTCCGTTAGGAAAACAATCACCCAAAATTTTGCGATAGGAATTAGTCCACTGTAATGTTTATTTTTTATATGGTTCAAAAGAAGGTTGGGCATTATAGTTATGGCTAAAACTTTGGCATTTAGCTGAGTCTGCAGTCTTAGCTGTCATATCTTCTGGCCCCTGACTACACAAAATGCAGCATAGGTAATGGTAGCTCTGGAATCCTCTAGGAATTTTGTAGAAATAGGCACTTTCAGAACTTACCAATATCTAAAAGATCAGCACCTACATTTTTCAAAAATATCCAGCTGATTTACATGTGAATTATGCTTTCAGAAGCACTTCTCTAGCCCCATAGTTCTCAAGCTTGAGTCCACAGTAGAAGAATCTGATGGGCTTGGAAATATTAGCCATAACTGGGAAGCAAGCCAGGCCAACTACATCAATCTGTGAAATAAGTGTGAACAATATAGTTCAGAACCCTGATCCTTTCAAGAATACATTCTAATATTTTCTCTGGTAAGTGCACATAATTCCACATGCATAGCATAGCCAAAAATATTGGTATTGAACAATACCAATAAATGTACTTAATGCTCACATTTCAAAAGCCAAACGGCTTTGTTGAAAATATGAAGCATTGTTTGATTTGGGTCATGATGTCTTTTTATTGAACAAAGAACTCGGAGTGCAGGAGCTCTCTATTTTCTGACTGCTTAACAATAAAAAGAAACCCAGTTTCAGAGGCACAGATTTATCTGTATGCCATTGTTTCTCCAGTCCATATTTTTGTCAATATATGAAAACATGGTTTTTCCTCTCTTTTTGCCATTGCTCAGCTGTAGGTCATTATAGAGTAAACAGAAAGAAGACTTCATGAACCTGGGTAAGAAAGCCAACCAGAAACCTATAACAAAACAAAGATAAAACCTTATCAACAGCCAGGGAACTGAAGATGAGTCCTGAAATATATTTGACAAAATCCGAAGTAACTTGATTTTTAACTCCAGATACATGGTACAGATTCATAGCAGTCTAAACTTGGATGCCTAATAAAATGAATATGCCATCTGCTATGAAAACATGTCTTCTATTTGAAATCCAACTGCAATTGTTCATGTAAAATTAGGTAAGCTATAGATCAATTTGGTGCATTCTGGGATACTGGTGAAGGAAACATTTAAAATCTGGGACTTGTTGCATATGAAGCTATATATATGTGTGTATTAATGTATATGTATGTGTAAATATATATATATATATATGTTCATATATGTGTATATATATATATGTATATTAATATATATAGAAAGAACATTTTACCTGCAACTTGGAACAGAAATTATATAACAGAAACAACTGTCTATACATTAGCCCTTAATGTGTGTGTACAGAACTACCATTCATTCTTTTCTCACTTCAATCATTGGCATACATAACCTAAAGCCATTTTACCATTTTAGACAGATTCATTTTGGTGCTTGGAATTTTTCCTATTTAAAACAAACAAACAAAAAACAAATTTTTAAGCATCTCCTGTGCTGCTGAAACCTTCCAGACCAGGTCTTATTTTCAGTCCTGACAACTTCCAGAGTCATGCCATCACCTCTTCAAGGTAATAATAGAGTGCCTTGTCACCCGGAGCCTTCACTGACCTGCTCTTCATTTCAGACAACACCAATGGTCCACTCGAGTGCCATTTCTCCTTTCCTGGGTCCTAGGCAATATGTAGTGATTTAATTTCTGGTTGTAAATATAACCTTCCCTGGTGTGAATATCCCCTTCTTGTAGATAAACTGAGGAAGTGTAGTCACATTAGAGTGGGCAGGGTCAGACAAATTGCTGACAGGGTTCTCTTCGACCCTGCTACGGCACATTGGGTAAGAGCTGACAAAGCTTTCCCACCCCAGAATTTATATATTCCCTTGTCAGGAAGTGTTGATTTAGCACAGGGCCAAATTCCTCATGTATTGTTAAATAGGCTTGAGGCATAAGATGGAAAGATGATGGATACTTGAACTACCAATGGCAGATTCGCATCATGTATTTGTGACAGAAAAGGCCCTTGGTGTTTAGCACCAGGTAACTTTTAAGTAGTTAGACAAAAGTATAGTGGTGAAGTTCAAAGACCCAGAAAGGACATGAGATTTACTGTATCTCCCACATTATAAAAGAGAAGATGATTTGACTTCAGATTATTATAGAATCTGATATTGTAAATGATTAGTATTGGTCAAAGCAATGAATATCTGGATGACTAATACTAAATTGCTAACACAAGAATGGGATGATGGCTGTGGTCTTTGTCAATACAGTTAAATGTATTGCATTAGAGAACAGTTGTGGCAAGATGCCAAACTCCCCAAAGCCATCTCTTTCTGGGACACACTACATCTATATCCTAGCTTTGTTTCTGGAGCAAGATAGGTATCTACTGAATATTTATTGAACAGTGTGTTCCTAGGTATTACTCTTATGGGCTCTACATCAGTTTTAGACAGCTTCTTCAAATAAAATTATTATGCTTATTATCTCCTGGACTTTAAGAGGGCATAGGGAATTAAAATCTTTGGACTTCTGTGAGGAACTGCAGAGTTCAGTTGTGTAATGTGTCAATATCGTACTGGGTATCATAAATGATGCTAGTTCTCAATTTACCCACCAAAAGGAAAACAAAGTGCCTGAGTTCACAAACAGCATTTAATCAGCTGCCAGCCTGGCAGGCTGTCCTTGACAACTTGAATTTTAATATTCAATATTCTTTCAGGCAAATGCAAGGCTTTAATATGGGTAACCATAGATAAATCCCAATGCTTTCACAAAGGACTGGACCACAAAGAAAAGGGAAAAACTGGTGGTAAATTATAGAAGCTAAAACCAAACAAAAGAAACTAGTAAAATAAGAGGACAAAACAAGAGACTATAGAGTACTTAAACTCATTTTTTGGTCTTTAAAAGTATAGCTCCAAAGAATACATATTATTTTAGCTCATAATACTTGTTGTTCTGCATACACATTCTTACAAAATATAATTCTGGCCAAAATGTTTACAATCTGTCAGAATCAATTCTTTTCAAATCCCACTTAAATGTCTGTGGTGAATAAAATAGGGTAACAGTATCCCCAAGGAAAAGAACTGCATTTTTTATTTGAAAACCCATTTCACATTCTTTGACGAAATGTTACTATTAGAATCTTGGGTGAAACCTAAACTCTTACACAAATCTGTAAAGAGCAGTAAATAATATGTTACACTTGGCTTTCTACTCATCAATTCAAGTTTCTTGGCTTAATATTGTGATGAACAGAATACAAAATGTTCTAGCTTTCAGCGCAGTCAGTTTGGAAAATCTGGATGCCTCACTTCCTAAATGTCATGTGGGCTGTGTGCATGTGCGCGTGCGCACGTGTGTGTGAGTGTGTGTGTGTGTGAGAGCAAAACAAACACTTTGTAACTATACTCTGTATGTGTAGCTACTTAGCATACCCCTAGTGATTCAGTTAATGAAGTATGTACTGTGGTAAACTTTAAGATGTCTCTGCTCTGTTGACTGTTACTTCGATTCTCCTTGAAGAATATCTGTTATGTGTTACTAGTCTACAGAGTCACTCTATCACACACATTTTTTTTTTTGCTAAGATGTTTTATTGCCTCTTAATTGAGATCCTTTCTGAATAATTTGATGAGTAAAAGAAATGTCAAAAGAAGACGAGTTAAGGTCTGTTACAATGCCCACATCTTTGTCATATCTCAGATGCTTAAGACATCAGTGTGATAATGCATTTTCTCTAAAGTTCACTTTTACTAGAAAATAAAGAAGGGCTTGGACAACAGTTTACTCAGAGTGTGTGCTTTTGGAAAACAATTAACACTATTAGTCATGCTTCTGAAAACTTTACTTTCACAGAGTTTCCTTGAAGTCGATTCTATATTCTTTCATATAACAACATGACACAGTTTTACAGGTTTTGTGCTTGTTTATGTATTTATTTGAGATTTTGTATATTTCTGAGATGATTTATACATTTTTCACCACTTCTACTGCATCTAAGAATATTTTCTACTTTATCTTTGGTAAGTTCTAGCAATGAAAATCATGTGTATGAATTCAGGAAATTGAATGTTCACTCCAAGATAATAATCAATTCTGTGAACTTGACGTAGTAAAACATCTTTCTCCCTTTGAGACTAGAGCTTGAATGATGGCGGGAGACTGCTGAGTGATGTAGGCAGACTTGACAGTCAGCATTTTGCATGCAGCTTTTTTGCACTGATCTGTTTAGAAATGTCTACTGCTAGGCAGGCACCTTTCCATCCTCTTCTACACTCTTTCTTGTGACCCCAGGGTAACCCCTTTAGGAACATTCTAGGTTAGATTTTCCTGATGAAAACTACTGAAAAATCCATTGTTTCTCAGTGGGTTCTGCAAACTGGCACAGGGAAATGTGAACACGTTAAGATGTGACATTTTGCTATCTGTCTTCAGATAAGCGGGTTATTCATTTCATTTCTACAGGAAGTTGAGATAATAAGCCACAGTGCCTTTAAGATATTGGGACCTCTAGCTTTTCTAAAATATTGTATAAGTTAAATGTTTCCCACATTATAATCCCTCCTGTTAAATATAGCCAAAATATGCTTTCTTTGATTACCTACACAGTTTTAATATTACATGTAATATTGAAATCTACTACTCTTCTTTTGGAGAAGGCAATGGCAACCCACTCTAGTACTCTTGCCTGGAAAATCCCATGGACAGAAGACCATGGTGGGCTGCAGTCCATGGGGTCGCGAAGAGCAGGACACGACTGAGCGACTTCACTTTCACTTTTCACTTGCATGCATTGGAGAAGGAAATGGCAACCCACTCCAGTGCTCTTGCCTGGAGAACCCCAGGGATGGGGGAGCCTCGTGGGCTGCCATCTATGTGGTCACACAGAGTCGGACACGACTGAAGCGACTTAGCAGCAGCAGCAGCTCTTCTTTAGCATTAATATTAATATGTTTGCTACCTGATTCTCCAACTTTGTACCCACATCTCTATGACTGGCTGTGGTATCTCTACAAATGGAAAATCATCACATGCTAGTAATATAATGCTTAAATTCAGTCCTTCCAGCCGGAATTTTAGCAGTGGAGCCAATATCCGTTATGAGAGTCCAAAATGAGTAAATCAATATGCATAGTTTTAAAGGAAATGGCTAAAAACTTCTTTCATGATGTTTGAGCATACTTTTCTTATTTAAACAGCATTTTATTTATATAATTTTGGCTGGAAGGATGGAATTTAAGTTGATGTATGGCAGAAACCAGCACAAAGTTGTAAAGCAATTATTCTCTAATTTAAAATAAATAAATTTAAAAAAACAGAGGGTTAACTGCATTGAGGAGGATATTTTCCAGTTAGTGTGTTCTTAGTTTGCTGTTAGTTTTTCTGTTAGTTCTGTTCCATCTTTCCTGAAAGAGGGAGTGATGCTCTTAATGCCAAGGTTAAAGGGCAGAGGATTTCCCCAGACCTCCATCAGTTCTACCAGCATCGAGGTCACTGTCATTGGCCCATGGGCTTCTGTAGGGCAGAGTGATGAGAGTACTAAAACCCTAGGACTGACCTGATACTTCAGAGTATTCAAGCAAAGGGTACGTGTTTTCCATGATTCAGATGTTTGTTTGCCATGCTGGGGAGAACAAAGAGAACAATCTGGTGAGCAATTGCTCTGTGTCATGTCCAAGAAGAGTGCCCAGATGGGTGGGGCAATCTCAGCCAAAAGAAGCTGCAGGTAATGACCAAATGTCTGCTGCTGCTGCTGCTGCTGCTAAGTCGCTTCGGTCGTGTCCGACTCTGCGACCCCAGAGACGGCAGCCAACCAGACTCCCCCATCCCTGGGATTCTCCAGGCAAGAACACTGGAGTGGGTTGCCATTTCCTTCTCCAAATGCCTAGAGCAAAAGAAACCATTGCAAGCAAGTGGTCACCTTTATTAAGGATGTGAAGATGCCTCCATCCAAAATGAGATATTTGTATAAAGATCTGGCATGACTCAGTGAGCTTCAATAAAACAAAGTTTGTTTGTTGTTGTTTTTAATTAGGGAATTGTGCCACATTAGCGTTTCTCAACTCTAGGTACATATTAGAATCACATGCAAAACTTATAACAAGGTGGAACAACAAACACCAAAACAACAAAAACAATGAAGTCAGACCCCAGCTCCATGAAAAACAAACAAAAATAAGATACTTACAGGAGACAGGATCCAAAGCAGTCCATTAAAAAAAAAAAAAATTGCAAGATCCATAAAAAGTGAATTCAGTGACAGGCAAACTATCCAGTTAGTTTTCGTGAAGGAGAAAGTAGGGAGGAAAATCAATGCAAAGAAGCTGAACATAAAATGCTGACTGTCCAGTCTACCTACATCACTCAGCAGTCTCCCACCATCAATCTAGCTGTAACCTCAGAGGGAGAATTTTTTTTTTTACTAAATCAAGTTCATAGTATTGACTATTATCTTGGAGTGAATATTCCATTTCCTGAATTAAGATATGCTGCAATGGCACCCCACTCCAGTACTCTTGCCTGGAAAATCCCATGGAGGGAGAAGCCTGGTGGGCTGCAGTTCATGGGGTCACTAGAGTTGGACACGACTGAGCGACTTCACTTTCACTTTTCACTTTCATGCATTGGAGAAGGAAATGGCAACCCACTCCAGTGTTCTTGCCTGGAGAATCCCAGGGACGGGAAGCCTGGTGGGCTGCCGTCTATGGGGTCGCACAGAGTCGGACACTGCCGGGAGCCGGCATATTGCATATTGAGTGCATATTGCATATTGAGTGCAGCACTTTCCACAGCATCATCTTTCAGGATCTGGAATAGCTCAACTGGAAGT
Organism: Bubalus kerabau; assembly: GCF_029407905.1. Classification (NCBI taxonomy): domain Eukaryota; kingdom Metazoa; phylum Chordata; class Mammalia; order Artiodactyla; family Bovidae; genus Bubalus; species Bubalus kerabau. The sequence continues at coordinate 62,271,155 of NC_073625.1, forward strand.
CTATCACTGCCAGGAATCCAGCGTAAGGAACTCCGCCCATGACAAAGGTCATGAGGAAGGAGGCTCGGCATACGCAAAGGCGGGATTGAGCCTCAGGAGTTCCCCTGGAAATTCTCGAGCATCTACCCCCAAAACCAGAGTTTGCCTACTTTCTGCTTTGTGCTTTCACCTACACCTCTGACATTACGGGGGGGCTGTCCCCCACTACCTCTCTCTGAAAAAAGAGTTAACTTACAGCTCCAGTTAATAAAGTTCCTGGGTGTGATAGTGTTTCAACCTACAAACTCCTTTGGAAGTCCTCTAGCCTGCCTGAATAGGTTTTTCAGGCCACATGTGATTGCTCAGAGCCTCCCAACTGTGAGAGGCAGGAGATGTTCTAAAATGTCTAAACACAGATTCCTTTGAGCAGTTAAAAGATTGATTAGAAATTGTATTGGTGAAGGGATTTTCACTTGTTGGGCCAAAGTTTGCTGCTAAGTCTCCATATCCCTTACCTGCTGTGTCCCTGGCAGTGTATTGATTAATATAATTGGTGTAAGTAGTAGCTTTAATGTTTGTAAACTGGGACCCTTGAGTTAACTCTTTTTCTTGTTATAGCCCACCACACCTTTGCTCTGTAGGAATGCAACTTTATCTAATGCTTTTGGAGGGTGGCTCCTGACCAATCACCTTTAGAGAAAAGTAAGTTTTTTGAAGAAAGGGTCTTAAAATGTTAACAGGCCTCTGGGCCAGAAGATGATGCAAATCACCTAAGCTTTTGCATATGATAAGTTTGCAGGAAGAAAGCCTGGCTTGCTGCTTGACTCTACCCCTTCCCCCATTATCCTCTATGCATAACTTAAGGTATAAAAACTACTTTGGAAAATAAAGTGCGGGCCTTGTTCACCGAAACTTAGTCTCCCCATGTCGTTCTTTCTCTCACCTTCTGGCTGAATTATTTCAGCCTCTTTTCTCCACTGAATTTCCTCACTGAGCTATCCTTATTCTATTACTCTTTATATCCTTAATTAACGTTTAATTAAGCAGTTGTTTCCTATCCTCGCCGACGCCGTCCTGGCTTCGAATTCCCTGGATCCACCGGGGCTGGACCCCGGCAGGACACGACTAAAGCGACGCAGCAGCAAGACAATGAGAAGCCATATGTGTGTCTGTTATGAGAGAACAGAAAAGCCATGGAATATATAGGAATTTCCATGCAGGAGCAAGTTAGATTGCATCCATAAATACTGCTTGAAATAATGATGGGAGACACGATTGAGTTGGTTTGGGTCACCATTCATGTGTCACGAAGGTACAACTTAATTACATATTTTGTATCCATGATGACAAACCAGTACACTGACAAAAGATTGGGCAAGTAAAAATACAGACAATTATCAGAATTATCTGTTACATCTTAATTAATCCATTTGCTTTTTCTTCATAAGAGAATTTAATCAGTTATATTTAAGAGGAGCTACTCTCTCAAAGCATATTGGACAATTTCTCTCAATGTCACCTTGTAAGGAGCAGGTCCTGGGACAGTGGGCTAATAAAATGAAACCTAATTTTTTAAACAGAGAAAAATAAACCAGTAGCAATGGAATCAGACAACTCTGAGTAATGATTGGTTCAGTAATTAACTTTTTAGAGTTTCATTTTCCTGAACTTAAACTAATATGGGGAGATGAGAGAGAGACAGTGAGACATAGAAAGAAAGCTAGAGAGAATACCAATATCTATCTCATAAGGCATTATTACAAGAGTTACCATTAGATGAAATTCTCAAGATTAAGATAAAGTTTAAATTATTTCTTCATCTTCATATGGAAGCCAACTGACAATGAAGTTTCATCCTATTTAAATTGCACAGTTCATTTTCTGCTGCAATTTAGCATTTAGATAGGAATAGACCCCCATCCACTCCTAAATGCAGGGAAAATAAGATATTTTAAATATTATATCTGGATGTTGAATTCATGGATGAGATTTGGACTACAGATCATTTTGTATTTTGTAAAAAGAATGGCAATATTAAAAATGAAGTTATCCTCAAATTTAAATTGAACATAAATTAATAATTTTAATGTGTCAAAGAATTTTCCTCCTGATCTTAAAGCTGTGATTCCCTGTAGGCATGTCACATTAATATATCAATGTCTACTAGGTTTGATATCAAGAGCAACTCTTTCCACTATCTCCTAGTTACTGAGGATGCATCCCTCTTATTTTCTTTTCCCAGAAAACAAACAGATCTGGGAACCTTTAAAAATTCTTCTTTATTGAGTAAAAATTAATATGCAACATTATGTCAGCTTCAGATAGACAACATACTGATTTGATAGCTTCATATATTATTAAATAAACACTGCAATAAGACCAGGTGCCACTCATCACCATAAAAAGTTGTTGAAATATTATTGACTATATTCTCTGTGTGTACATTATATTCCCATGACTTATTTATTTCATACCTGGAAGGATGAAATAGGTGAAGGACATTAAGTGTGAACGACCTACTTTTTTTCCCCCAATTATCAGCAAGAGAAGTCACTAAATGCCAAAAACCTTAAAAAGGCTGCATTTAAAACAGAATTTATACTTACAAGCCCAGAACCCCTTTCTTGAAACTTTGATGAAAAAAAAAACAAAAACAAAAAACCTGCTTAGAACTCAGCTGAATGACTTAATGCCTCCTTAGAAAGCTATTGATTAACTCACACAATGTAGTATTCTTTTAATCTTGAAGGTTCCACTGAAATCACCATTTCTCTTTGCCTGGCTGAAGCAGCATTTTGAGAGTGGGTGGGTGTGAACATTGATTTTTAGGAACTGACAGCTGAGGTCAGCTTTTAATTTTTCTTACTTTGATCTTCTACTATTAGAATATAATCCATAGCCTCAGGGGTTGAGATTGGGTAAAGGGCTTTGCAGAGATAAGATATATCTTCTAAAGTGCACAACACTGGTTTGTTTTATCAGTGAGTTGGGGGGTGCTCCAGTATGAACTTACAGCAGGTTCCTAACAGTGCATTTGGCTTTCAGTTTCCTCAATTTAAAATAAATAGGCTCTTCATTTAGTCATTATAGGGTATATATTTGGTTACAATTGATTGGGGATGCAAAAGTAAAGCAAGAGAACTCCAGGAGAGGTACACAACTAAAATACCATGGAAGTTCCTCAGTTGAAGATCTCAGTGCTACTGGCACAAAGGATGAGTTGTTTTTTTTTTTTCTTTATTATTATTATTATTTTTTTTACTTTACAATATTGTATTGGTTTTGCCATACATCAACATGCATCCACCACGGGTGTACACATGTTCTCCATCCTGAACTATCCCATACTATCCCTCTGGGTCATCCCAGTGCACCAGCCCCAAGCTTCCTGTATCCTGCATAGAACCTGGACTGGCGGTTTGTTTCTTATATGATAGATGAGTTTAGAATCACAGAGCAGGGATGAACTTCTTGCTTATTTAGCTCTTCATTCTTCTGTGTTTACTGCTTAACAGACACGGAGGGAAGAAAGGAGGCCACCTTGAGGAATAAGGGAAAAATCCTTCCAGGGCAGTCTCAAAATAGTGGCCTCCTGGTTCTCTTTCTTAATCTGAAAACTAGGGGATAATCATCAGCCTTCTCATTCCTTAGGTTGATAATGAGGATTCAATCAGGTGATTCCTGTACAACGCTCCCTGCACTGTCAAGCATTCTGCATATTAGGTGTCTATTCTGTTAGTGGTGAAGGAGACCTTAAATTATTCTCTGAATGATCAATGTTTGAGGGGCTTGTCAACTTTCACCTTCCACATATCAAGCTCTATATACTTTATGTGGGCATTAATATCTGAAAATAATATTTGGTCCATTAGACTTAACATTTTCATAATTTGGCACTAATATAAAATCTTGGCCCAGGGTTAAGCAGTTTGCATCTACTCAGAACCATCTGAACATCAGTGAGCATTTATTACATGGGGATGGTAATATATGATATCTGTTTTTCTCTTTCTGAATTACTTTACTCTGTATGATGCTCTTTACATCCATCCACATCTCTGAAAATGTCACATATGTACAATGAATATTACTCAACCGTAAAAGGAATGAAACCTTATCCCTTTATTTTCAATGGCAGGATGGCAAGTGGCCATAAAACCAAGCAAGTGGAAGGAGTTTCCATCTCTAACTTACCCCTTGAAGGATAGTGGCCCAGGAGAATTTTAGGACCAAGGTCGAACATCCATATTGGACTGAAAAATAAACTTAAATGATGTTAATCCACTGATACTTGGGACTGTTTGTTATACTAGCTCATCTATCTGACAAATGTAATTTTCTGTTTGAATCATAATGTAATCTGGAAACAAGTGTTATGTGAGTATGAGTGTGTGTGCTTGTGTATATAAAAAATGGGTCAAGTTATATAAATGTCCCATTGATTGTGAAACACAGAGAAAATGGGCTTTTGTTCCCATTTTTTGTAGTTCATTTTATAACAACAACATACATTATAAGCAAAAAAATCCTCTATTTGATTTATTTTTAAAAGAAAGTTAAGTAAACACGGGTTTTGTTCAGCTTTTTCACCATCTGTATCTATGAAAGTGAAAGTCACTCATTCATGTCCAACTCTTTATAACCCCATGGATTATACAGTCCATGGAATTTTCCAGGTCAGAATACTGGAGTGGGTAGCCTTTCCCATCTCTAGGGGATCTTTCCAACCCAGGGATTGAACCCAGGTCTCCTGCATTGCAGGAAGATTCTTTTCCAGCTTATCTACATCTATATCTATGGGCTTCCCTGGTGGCTCAGAGGTTAAAGATTCTGCCTACAATGCAGGAGACCTGGGTTTGATCCCTGGGCTGGGAAAAGAAATAATTAATAAGAACCTACTGTGTAGCACAGGGAGCTCTACTCAATGCTCTGTGGTGACCTAAATGGGAAGGAAATCCGGAAAAGAGGGGATATATGAATATGTACAAGTATGGTTAATTGATTTTGTTGTACAGCAGAAAATAATGCAACATTATAAAGAAAATGTACTCCAATAAATTTTTTAAAAAAATAAAAGAATAAAGTGGAAGCACGTATGATGTTTTAGGCCCGGGAGTGGAAGTGCAATACAGCACTTCTGCCATATTCCACTGCCCATAACTGGCCACTGGGCCCCATCTGGTTAACTGAGGATTGGTGAAAAGGAGCTCCCTCAGTGTTCCCAGGAGAACATTGAAATAGTTCAATCAGATTATAGCATTGTCTTTATGGAGGCCCACTACTGTGACTGTATAAGGAATTTTAGAAAAGCACATACTCTTTGTCATTACAAGTAACTGAGATGTTCTTAAATGAACACCTCACATTTGCTTACCATGTACTTATAAAAGTGAGGGAAGAGAAAACTAGAATATGTGATTATGAGATTCCTTTGCCAGAAGTTAATCCTAGACTTTAACAAGAAGTGGGCAGTTTGGATTACTAAAGATAAATTGCTACATTTCCCTTTATTCACTATTTTTGATAGAGTCCACAAGATAATAATATTCTCTAAATAGCTTTCCATCTACTCTTAATCTTGAAAAGAAGAATTGTATACCAGAACTCAGGTGTTTTCATATAACTAATCTAATCTCATTTTGTTTTACTGAAATTGAAAAAATACAACTGCATAGAAAATATTTTTCCTTTTCTTTTCAGCCATAACAAATTCAAATGAACATAACATCAAAGCTGTTCAGCGGTGATTCTTCTTCTGCCATGGTGAATAAAATACATTTCATTGTGATCTGAGTAAAATTTCATGGTGTGAAGCATATTATACAATAAACACACACACTTAAATTTTGTTGAGTCTTTTTAAAGTTGTTATAGATTTCTGCACCTGAGATATTCTATAAAAAGCCAGCATAGCACATCACTTATAATTTCACATTTATCTTAAAGTTCATTACTGATGAACTGCTGGGCATGTAAGGAAGGTTTATATATATATATTTCCCATAAAAGATGATTTTAAGTTTGTGTTAGGATGAAATATATTTATTAAAATACCTCTCTCATCTCTACATCAAAATTAATGACATTGCATAACATCAGGTTATCTATATCTGACTCTACTTTACATATAATGTAGTATTATCTATGCTTTTGAAAAGGCTGTTGCCATGATAGATAACTATTTGGGCAATGATGTTTGAATATTTAATCAAGGATGTGCCATGTATAACAGACATGCATCTGATATCATTGTGATAGCCCTGTGATGGCAGATTCATTATTACCAAGGACTTTCATTAAAAACTTGGCAGAAACGAGTTTAACATATTTTCTTTTAGTTTGTCGGCTTTATGTTTATCACAGATAAGTTCTAATTTTCCCCAACTAGTATGTTTGTTAATCTAGTCAAGAAATTAGAACTTACTCCATGTTAAAACAGAAGTGTGTATAATAAAGGGTTGACATATAAATAACAATTTCTAAATATTACCGTGTGTGTTAGTGGCTCAGTTGTTTCCAACTCTTTTGGGACCCCATAGTCACAAAAACCTGCCAGGATGCTCTATTCATGGAGTTCTCAAGGCAAGAATACTTGAGTGGGTTGCCTTTTCCTTCTCCAGGGAATCATCCTGACCCAGGGATAGAACCTGGGTCTCCTGTGTTGCAGGCAAATTCTTTGCCATTTGAGGAAAGCCCTAAATTACCATAATTTTATTTAAAAAATACATTCTCCAATAAGCTAGATGTCAATTTATATGTTAGAACTGTATCAGTACAATATATTTCCTCTTTGTTTTTATGTAATTTCTAACTCACTAAAACAGTGCAAAGCTTTAGCCCCCACAATCCTCCACTGAGACATCCCATTGAAGTTCAACGACTGTCCCAATAATCTAATTCTCAATCATTCCTTGCATTGATCACCATGTTTCTTTAGTCTATCTCTTTCTGAAATAATTCCTCAGGGCTTCTTTGATCTTTCTAGCCTTAAATTTTTGAAGAATATAGGCCAGTCATTTTGTAAAATGTTACTCAATTGGAGTTTGTCTGATGTTCCCTTATGATCAGATTACAGTATGTATTTTGGCAAGAATATCATAGAAGGGATGCCCTGTCCTCACTGTGTGTCAGTCTATCATTTTCCTGGGGATACTGACTTTGATCACTTAGTTGAGGATATGTGCTAGCTTTGTATAGTGTAACATTACTCTTTCCCATTTTATAATCAGTACGCATTCTGCTGGGAAGTACTTTCAGACTATGCAAATATCCCATCACTCACCCAACTTCTACATACTAGTTTTAGCATCCATTGATGGTTGAGTTGATTATTACTGCAATCATTGATGAATGGAGATTTGCTACTTTAAGCATTTCTTTGACACATTAATTACCATTCAGTTTTCAGGAAGAAATTTCCCTCTTTCTACATTTATAGTTAATTTGTCTATTTATATTGGTATAGACTAATTGATTCCTATTTTATGTAAAAGGAAGCAATTTATTATTATGACTATGTTGATTATTATTACTATGTACATACATAAACTTGGAGAGTAGGATGGGGAGTTGCTCACAAATTATGAATTCAGGGCAATTTGTGAATTTTAGGAAATAATATCTCCCTGGAAGAATAAAATCTGAAAAAAATAATTTTGAAAAGTCTTTAATGGTATTGTACTTCCTATTTTAACCACTAAATTATTTATTTTTATAATCCCAAGTTTATCTTATTCTAACCATTCAAAAAGACTCAAGAATGAGAACACAAGGAGCAAACGTTCTGAATTTCCTAGGGCAAAACTAGCATATATTTCTACCACGTGGACTATGTCAGTAACACGAGTTAACATACACCTGATAATCTGTGAGGGCTCGTTAAAATAGTAAAATTCATAAACCTGTCTCCATGACTAGATAATTAGTGCCCCTATAGTCTTCTCCCACCACTCTGTATTGCATAGAATTTCACATCTAAGTATAATCATTTGTAAAACCTTAGCCATGAAATAGTTTTCTATAAACATGTGACACCAAATGTCTTGTAATCACCATAGTGTAAGAATGCTACTTCTTGACTTAGCCAAATTCTACATAAATGAAGGAGTCTGTAGAACCAGTCTGAATTTCCACTTTGATGAATTGAGATAATTACCAATATTCTATGCCCAAATGAAATGCTGAGTATCCACAAAAAGTTGTATAAAATATAGCTATGCATAAGAACTAAAATTAATCATTCAGTGTGCATTTAAGCTCTTTATTTTGCAGTCTTATTTATTTTGGCCATTGACTTTACTAAATCTCTTTAAAGCGATTTTCATACATACTCTTAAATACTTTCTAACTAAAGTTTAATACTTGACATATTTGAATCACAGAGATTTCAGAGGATATTTTAGGTAAAAATTGAACTGCTCATTAAGTAAATTGAAAAAATGAAGTTTATTTCTATATTTTATAGTGCTATATTTCAAAGTGAACACTAAATTGTATTGTTAATATATTTTATAATCAAAACTAAAGGTTAATTAGAAATTTTTATTTCCCTATGGTTTATTTTATTTTACTGATTAAACAGATAAATTCTTGTTTTAAAGAATTATTTTTGGCAGATTCTTAGAGGAGAAAGGAAAATTTATTTTGCAAATGTGAGAATGGACATTCCATCAGTTGTTTACCATAAAGAGAATCTCACAAAAAAGCAACAGCCATTCAGAGGGAAGAAAAGACAATTTGGAAAGTTGTAGAATTCGAATGAGAAAGTGGCACATAGTGATAATCCTAGCCTTGTACCAGAATAAGGTTAGTATGAGAAAAATTTCATTTTGTCTCTATCCTCAATAGTTTTAAAACTAACTCTGAGTATTAAAGTGTGAAATTTAAGGTAATGACTTACATAAATATTCAGAAATATGAATTGGATTGTTTTTGAATTCCTCATGAACAGATATGTGTTATATACTCTTTGATCAGAGAATATTCTTCATTGATCACAGAAGGAAAGTTTCCAAGAATTTAATCTGAAGGAACATCTACTCAAATGTATGTCAAGATAATTTTATACATGTATTTTTGGCAATGGGATCTTTATAAAGTTAATGTGGTATATTGCTGTGTCACAACATGTGAATTAGGGAACATATTTTTTAATAATCATGGTTGACAGATACAGAGGAAAGTTTGTTATACCCACACAATTGACTGCATGCACAGTATGGTGATGGTCATGGTTTGGTTGCTAAGTCATGTTCAACTCTTGGATCTCTGCCAGGCTTCTCTGTCCACGGGATTTCCCAGTCAAGAAGACTGGAGTAAGTTCCCATTTTCTTCTCCAGTAGACACAGTATACTAGAGTGTTTCTTTTTTCTTTTAGTTTCTTCATTTGTTAAAAAATACTTAATACGTAAACTTTTTGGCATATTCACTCAAAACATATAAACAAGAAGGCTTATGGACTATCTAGTGTTTTGGAGCTCTCAGCTGGGTAGTTTCTGCTATAATACTGCTGATTGATCATTTATTTTCTTTCTATACTTGTCCAGCTAAAGAAAAATACTATGTGTGCTTATGGTGTGGATATGTGTATGACATATTTACTTCTACATGACATACTTATACGCTGAATGATATATGGAATGTAAGTGTTGATATCCCATGACATTCAGTTTGGTTCAGTTCAGTTCAATTCAGTCGCTTAGTCTTAGAATTGCAGCACGTCAGGCCTCCCTGTCCACCACCAACTCCTGGAGTTCACCCAAACTCTTGTCCATCCAGTCAGTGATGCCATCCAGCAATCTCTTCCTCTGTCATCCTCTTCTCCTCCTGCCCCCAATCCCTCCCAGCATCTGAGTCTTTTCCAATGAGTCAACTCTTCTCATGAGGTGACCAAAGTATTGGAGTTTCAGCTTTAGCATCAGTCCTTTCAATGAACACCCAGGGCTGATCTCCTTTAGATTGGACTGGTTGGATCTCCTTGCAGTCCAAGGGACTCTCAAGAGTCTTCTCCAACACCACAGTTCAAAAGCATCAATTCTTCGGCACTCAGCTTTCTTCACAGTCCAACTTTCACATCCATACATGACCACTAGAAAAACCATAGCCTGCATAAATTATGACTTAGAACAGAGGCCAATTAATTACAATTGACAGTATACTAGTGTTTTAATTTTCTATAAATTTGCATTATATACAGTGTTTTGTAAATATTCAGCATGTTGTTGTTGTTGCTGTTCAGTCACCAAGTCGTGTCTGATTCCGTGTGACCCCATGGACTGTGGTACACCTGGTTTCCTTGTCCCTCACCATAACCCAGAGTTTGCCCAAGTTCATGTGCATTGAATCAGTGATGCAATCCAACCATCTCCTTCTCTATCTTCCTCTTCTCCTTCTGTACATTTTAGTTATTTTTATGCACTATTCCTTTTTTTTCTAATATTAAAATTACTTAAAGTGTATAAATTTAAATTTATTAATTATATATTTATTATTAAGTTTAACTTATATTGTAGTGAAGAACATGTTTGATATACTTTATATCATAACCTTCTTTTAGGCATACTTGGTTCAATCATTGGGGAATCCCATCCTTCCATGCCAAAAATTGGTGTATGTTGTGGATACTAATAGCTTACTAAGCTTATTACTGTTAAATATGCACATATATTAAAACTGCCTTTGTATGGAACTCCTTCAAGAATACAGAAATTTACCCACTGTTCTTCTCTAGTCTGAGCCATTTTAAAACAATATATAAAATAAATGCATTTCCTTCTACAATGCTTCCAAGAATTAGAGCTTAATATTTCAGTCTACCCTGCATCTGTTGCCCATACTTCCAATTTGCCCCCTTTTTCCAATGTATCTTTTCTGATCTTTTCTGGAATGATTATAATTCAACTAATCCACAAACCTCTAGTACCTTACCTTGAATTTTAATAGCTTAACTGTTTTATTTGCTGAAAAATAATTGATGTTTGTAGGAATTCTCAAAAAGCACACCCTCCAGCTGTCCAAGGGAAATTCTCACAGATAATACTTAGAAATAGTGTCTTGTCTATTGTGTATATTAATTTACAAAAAAAATAAGAATGATCATTGTAATAATGTGTCTGGCATATAATGGTATTCAATAAGTATTTGTCAAGTAGACAAATATAAACTAGACTCCACTTTAAAAAAAAAAGCTTTCACTTTGATTGAGGTATGTGTGTGTGTGCTCAGTTGTGTCCGACTCTTTGTGACCCCATGGACTGTAGCCCACCAGCCTCCTTTGCCCATGGAATTCTCCAGGAAAGAATACTTGAGTGGGTTGACATTTCCTTCTCCAAGGGATCTTCTCCACCCAAGGATCTAACTCAAGTCTCTTAGTAGCCTGCCTTGGCAGGCAGATTCTTGACCACTAGTACCACCTGGGAAGCCCATATTGATGTATATCAATATAGTATTTTTAATACCACTCTTCGATGGAGAAATTCAATTTGGAAGGCTAGATAAAGACTTAGTCATATAGCTGGCAAAATTATATGGACTCATAACCTATGGACTTCCATCATATTAGTTCCTTTCATGAGTGTGTGTGCTCAGTCACTCAGTTGTGTCTGACTCTTTGCAACCCATGGACTGTAGCCCACCAGACTTCTCTGTCCATGGGATTTCCCAGGCATGAATCCTGGAGTGGCTTTCCATTTTCTCCTCCAGAGGATCTTTCAGACTCAGAAATAGAACTTGAGTCTCCTGTGGCTCCTGCATTGGCAGGCAAATTCTTGACCACTGAGTCAACAAGGAAGCCCAGTTCCTTTCATTATATTTATCTTTTCATACAAAAGCTGCATGTTTAAAAAAGAAAGCCTGAATACAGTAGGAATGACCAATGATCAAACTCATGCCCCCTGCAGTAGAAGAGCAGAGTCTTAACCACTAGACCATAAGGGAAGCCCCTACCTTGGATGTTTAATGATACAAAAGAATGCTCATGAAATAAGTTACTGACAAAGGACTTTATACATTCAAGCTTAAGTACAAAAAAAAGTTCATATGTTAAAAACAAATCCATGTTTTCTGAGAAAAGGATGCAATATATATATGCTAAGAAGCTTAGAACTCAATTTACAAAATGAATCACAGAAAGAAATCCTAGGGAAGTTACCTCTGTTACTTTCAAGTGTGCCCTTGAAACAATGTAATTATGAAGCATGTTTTGTTTTCAGCTTTCACCACATCCAGTTGATTCCCATCTGATACGGATTTTGAGTTCCTTTTTATCTTTACTCTACAAATAAATCAGTGATGTGAAGAGAACGTTATCATAGGAGAAAATATTTTCACAGCTGCCTGCCTTTCAGTAATTAACACTTGCTTCTCAGGATACAAAATACTGGGTTCACACATGCACATGTTTATAAAATATTTCTTAGGTGAATAATAAATATAATTTTCCTAACACGTTTCATCCAAGATTGGTATACTTTACATTAAATTCACATGGTGTGGAAAGCAAAGAACACATCTCCCAAAACAACCACAGATCTTCCTTGACTTACAATGAGGTTATGTCCCTATAAAACCCATTATAAGTTGAAAGGATCCTAAGTCGAAAATGCATTTAATATGTCTAATCTACTAAACATCATATCTTAGCTTAGCCCACCTTAAGTTTTCTTAGTACACTTATATTAGCCAGCAGGTAAGCAAAATCATCTCATCATTTAACACAAAGCCTATTTTATAATAAAATATTGAATATATCAGATAATTTATTGAATGCTGTACTGAAAGTTAAAAAATATAATAGTTATATGGATTTTAAATGGTTGTAAGTAGTATTCTGGGCTTCCCCAATGGCTCAGTGGTAAAGAATCTGCCTGCAACACAGGAGATGCAGGGGATAGGGTTCCATCCTTGGTTCAGGAAGATCCTGTGGAGTAAGAAATGGCAACCCAGTCAAGTACTCTTCTGTGAAAAAATCCCAGGGACAAAGGAGTCTAGTGGGCTACAGTCCAAAGGGTCAGAAAGAGTAGGACACAACTGAACCCACAAGGTCTAATTGTATATATAGGTTATTTACCCTTGAGATGCTGTGACTGACTAGGAGTTATAGTTCCCTGACTCGTTCCAGCATCAAGAGGGAGTATCTTACTGCAAGTTGCTGTCTTGGGTAAAGATCAAAACTCAAAATATACTGTATACTATACTTTTATAACATTTATATGCATTTCTTGACTTCCCATTGTTTTATTTAATTTTTAATTTTTTAAAAATTTAAACTTAATTATTTTAATTGGAGGCTAATTACTTTAAAATATTGTATTGGTTTTGCCAAACATCAACATGAATCCGCCACAGGTGTACACGTGTTCCCAATCCTGAACCCCCCTCCCACCTCCCTCCCCGTACCATCCCTCTGGGTCATCCCAGTGCACCAGCCCCCAAGCATCTTGTATCCTGCATCAAACCTGGGCTGGTGATTCGTTTCTTATATGATATTATACATGTTTCAATGCCATTCTCCCAAATCATCCCGCCTCCCTCTCCCACAGAGTCCAAAAGACTGTTCTATACATCTGTGTCTCTTTTGCTATCTCACATACAGGGTTGTTGTTACCATCTTTCTAAATTCAATATATATGCATTAGTATACTGTATTTGGTGTTTTTCTTTCTGGCTTACTTCACTCTGTATAATAGGCTCCAGTTTCATCCACCTCATTAGAACTGATTCAAATGCATTCTTTTTAATTGCTGAGTAATAGTCCATTGTGTATATGTACCACAGCTTTCTTATCCATTCATCTGCTGATGGACATCTAGGTTGCTTCCATGTCCTGGCTATTATAAACAGTGCTGCGATGAACATTGGGGTACACGTGTCTCTTTCAATTCTGGTTTTCTCGGTGTGTATGCCCAGCAGTGGGATTTCTGGGTCATAAGGCAGTTCTATTTCCAGTTTTTTAAGGAATCTCCACACTGTTCTCCATAGTGGCTGTACTAGTTTGCATTCTCACCAACAGTGTAAGAGGGTTCCCTTTTCTCTACACCCTCTCCAGCATTTATTGCTTGTAGACTTTTGGATCGTAGCCATTGTAACTGGCATGAAATGGTACCTCATTGTTTTGATTTGCATTTCTCTGATAATGAGTGATGTTGAGCATCTTTTCATGTGTTTGTTAGCCATCTGTATGTCTTCTTTGGAGAAATGTCTATTTAGTTCTTTGGCCCATTTTTTTCATTGGGTTGTTTATTTTTCTGGAATTGAGCTGTAGGAGTTGCTTGTATGTTTTTGAGATTAGTTGTTTGTCAGTTGCTTCATTTGCTATTATTTTCTCCCATTCTGAAGGCTGTCTTTTCACCTTGCTTATAGTTTCCTTTGTTGTGCATAAGCTTTTAATTTTAATTAAGTCCCATTTGTTTATTTTTGCTTTTATTTCCAATATTCTGGGAGGTGAGTAATAGAGGATCCTGCTGTGATTTGTGTCAGAGAGTGTTTTGCCTATGTTCTCCTCTACGAGTTTTATAGTTCCAGGTCTTATGTTTAGATCTTTAATCCATTTTGAGTTTATTTTTGTGTATGGTGTTAGAAAGTGTTCTAGTTTCATGCTTTTACAAGTGGTTGACCAGATTTCCCAGCACCACTTGTTAAAGAGATTGTCTTTAATCCATTGTATATTCTTGCCTCCTTTGTCAAAGATAAGGTGTCCATAGGTGCATGGATTTATCTCTGGGCTTTCTATTTTGTTCCATCGATCTATATTTCTGTCTTTGTGTCAGTACCATACTGTCTTGATGACTGTGTCTTTGTAGTAGAGCCTGAAGTCAGGCAGGTTGATTCCTCCAGTTCCATTCTTCTTTCTCAAGATAGCTTTGGCTATTCGAGCTTTTTTGTATTTCCATACAAATTGTGAAATTATTTGTTCTAGCTCTGTGAAAAATACCATTGGTAACTTAATAGGGATTGCATTGAATATGTAGATTGCTTTGTGTAGTATGCTCATTTTCTCTATATTGATTCTTCTGATCTATGAACATGGTATATTTCTCCATCTATAAGTGTCCTCCTTGATTTCTTTCACCAGTGTTTTATAGTTTTCTATATAGAGGTCTTTAGATTCTTTCAGCTCAGTTCAGTCGCTCAGTCGTGATCGACTCTTTGCGACCCCATGAATTGCAGCATGCCAGGCCTCCCTGTCCATCACCAACTCCCAGAGTTCACTCAGACTCACGTCCATTGAGTCAGTGATGCCATCCAGCCATCTCATCCTCTGTCGTCCCCTTCTCCTCCTACCCCCAATCCCTCCCAGCATCAGAGTCTTTTTCAATGAGTCAACTCTTCACATGAAGTGGCCAAAGTACTGGAATTTCAGCTTTAACATCATTCCTTCCAAAGAAATCCCTGGGCTGATCTCCTTCAGAATGGACTGGTTGGATCTCCTTGCAGTCCAAGGAGGTAGATAAATTCCTAAGTATTTTATTCTTTTTGTTGAAATGGTGAATGGGATTGTTTCCTTAATTTCTCTTTCTATTTTCTCATTATTAGTGTATAGGAATGCAAGGGATTTCTGTATGTTGATTTTATATCTTGCAACTTTACTATATTCATTGATTAGCTCTAGTAATTTTCTGGTGGAGTCTTAAGGGTTTTCTATGTAGAGGATCATGTCATCTGCAAACAGGGAGAGTTTTACTCTTGTTTTCCAATTTGGATTCCTTTTATTTCTTTTTCTGCTCTGATTGTTGTGGCCAAAACTTCCAAAACTATGTTGAATAGTAGTGGTGAATCTGCTCTCTCACTATCACATTTTCCTAGTAATTTTTATTATGGAAATATTTATTCATATTTTGTTTAGTATTTCATTTCATTATAAGTTGATGTTATCTATTAAATACTATGATATATGTTGTATGTAATGTTTAAGTGGCATATATTACTCTATCAAATATATTCTTTACCAAATATAAAAGGATTTTGCATTCTTGAGGATGAAAAAATAATTCCTTGTAATTTTTTTATTACTCTAAGGTTTCTGGTTTATGTTTGCTAATAGGTGGTATTCTTTCTTGTAAATTAATCAGATTAACTTATTGTTTTTCTTTTACTGCATCATCTTTGAAGATGCTTATGCTATGCAAGCTTTAAAAAATATTTCTTTTCATTTTCTGGAACAGGTTTAATATGTATGGAAACTTCTGTTTCTTAAAATTAAATTCCCCATTATACTATCTGGGCTTTGGAATTTCTGAGCATTTTTGGACAAATTTCTCTCTCTTTTTCAATGAGGTGTTTGCTTGTTTAATGATTTTATATGCACCAGGATTATTTACTGTAATGTATGTTCATACAAAATTGTCTACTTCATTCAAGACTTCAAATTTATATTCGTAGACCTAAGCAAAGTTGACCTCAAATTCATTTTTATAGTTTTGGGCAAAGTTATTCCTAGGTTTCTTTAAAAACCTAATGAGTATTTTTCTTGAATCTTTATGTTGTATATTATTCCTTATTTCAGATTACAAAACCTGCTTTTGCAATAAAGTCTTCAAGATCTGAGCCACAGCTCCCACCCAGTCTTGTTTTTGCTGACTGTATAGAGCTTCTTCCTGAATAGTTAGAACCAGACATGGAACAAGAGACCATTTCCAAATTGGGAAAGGAGTACATCAAGGCTGTATATTGTCACCCAGCTTATTTAACTTATATGCAGAGTACACCATGAGAAATGCCGGGCTGGATGAAGCACAAGCTGGAATCAAGGTTGTCATGAGAAATATCAATAACCTCAGATATGCAGATGACAGTACTCTTGCTGCAGAAAACAAAGAAGAACTAAAGACTCTCTTGAAAAGAGGGGAGTGAAAAAGCTGGCTTAAAACTTGACATTCAAAAGACAAAGATCATGGCATCTGGTCCCATCTCTTCATGGAAAATAGGGGAAACAATGCATACAGTGACAGACTTTATTTTCTTGGGCTCAAAAATCACTGAGGAGGTGACTGCAGCCATGAAATTAAAAGATGCTTACTCCTTGGAGGAAACGCTATGACCAAACTAAACAGCATATTAAAAAGCAGAGACATTATTTTGCCAACAATGGTCAGTCCAGTCAAAGCGATGTTTTTTCCAGTAGTCATGTATGTGTGTTGGATCATAAATAAAATTGAGTGCCAAAGAATTGATGTTTTTGAAGTGTGATACTAGAGAAGACTCTTGAAAGTCCCTTGGAAAGCAAGGAGATCCAACTGATTTCTAAAGGAAATCACTCCTGAATATTAACTGGAAGGACTGATGATGAGCTGAAGCCTTGATACTTTGGCCACCTGATACGAAGAACTGACTCATTGGAAAAGACACTGCTGCTGGGAAAGATTGAAGGCAGGAGGAGAAGGGGACAAAAGAGGATAAGATGGTTGGATAGCATCACCGACACGATGGTCATGAGTTTGAGGAAACTCCAGGAGTTGGTGATGGACAGGGAAGCCTGACATGCTGCAGTCCATGAGGTCTCAAAGAGTTGAACATGTCTGACCAACTGAACTGAACTGAACTGAAAGCTGCTTATTTTACTTTTCCCATTTTATTGAGGTAGAGTTGACATACAGCATAATTATATGATTTACATCATGAATTATTACCACAGTAAGTTTAGTGAATATCTATTATCTCATATAAGTAAAAAAAAATTGAATATTAATAAAGAATGTTTTGTCCTTGGAATGAGAATGTTTGGGATTTATTTTAATATTTATTCAGAGAATTGGCTTGAAGATTCTATCACCAAGTCTTATTTTGCTGCTAATAAGCAGGAAATACCAAGAAGTATTTTGCTGTTAATCTAGTAATTATTGTTATCTAATTTTTGTTCCATATTCTTTCATTATTTTGTGCTCTTTCCCTAAGCTTTTGAGCTATAAAAATTCAGAATTATCATTGGGGTCATGATAATTGCTTAATTGTAGTCCAGGTTAAATTTCATTTTGGATTTCCTTTCAACCCAAGAGTTGTTTGAAGAGGAGTTTCGTTGATCTTGTTGTTATGATTTGGTTTTGTTTTTGCTTTAATTTTCATTTGTAGCATCCTTTTCATTTCTGGTTTGCTATCTATGTCTAGTTTCATTCTATAGAGATTGAAAAATATTTTTGTACTATTTCTTCTCTTTGGAATTCATTAGATTTTCTTTGTGGGGAAGGAGATAATCATTGCTTGAATGTTGCATCTATAAGTTAATCACTGATTAAATGCTCCATGCACAAAAATTATTGAATCCAAAAAAGATTACAATATCACTTCATGGCAAATAGATGGGAAAACAAAGGAAACAGTGAGAGACTTTATTTTCTTGGGCTCCAAAATCTCTGCAGATAGTGACTGCAGCCACAAAACTAAAATATGCTTGCTCCTTGGAAGAAAAGCTATGACAGACCTAGATGGGATATTCAAAAGCAGAGACATTACTTTGCCAACATAGGTCTGTCTAGTCAAAGCTATGGTTTCTCCAGTGGTCATGTATGGGTGTGAGAGTTGGCTCATAAGGAAGGCTGAGCACTGAAGAATGGATGTTTTTGAACTGTATTATTGAAGAAGACTGTTGAGAGTCTCCTGGACTGCAAGACCAAACCAGCCAATCCTGAAGGAAATCAGTCTTGAATATTCATTGGGAGGACTGATGCTGAAGCTCTAATACTTTGGACACCTGATGTGAAGAACTGAGTCATTAGAAAAGACCCTGATGCTGGGAAAGATTGAGGGAAGGAGGAGAAGGGGATGGCAGAGGATTAGATGGTTGGATGGCATCACTGACTCAATGGTCATGAGTTTGAGCAAGCTCCAGGCATTGGTGATGGACAAGGAGGCCTGGCATGCTGGAGTCCATGGTGTTGCAAAGAGTCCCACAAGACTGAGTGACTGAACTGATATTGGAATTAGATTTATGTGCTGTTAAGTGCCTGTATATTCTTCCCTATCTCTCTTGGTTTGACTTTAAATGATGAAAGTGAATTCGCTCTGTCGTGTCTGACTCTTTGAGACCCCATGGACTATAACCCACCAGGCTTCTCCACCCATGGGGTTTTCCAGGCAAGAATACTGGAGTGGGATGTCATTTCCTTTTCCAGGGGATCTTCTCCACCCAGGGATAGAATTCAGGTCTCCTGCATTGCAGGCAGATGCTTTACCCTCTGAGCCACCAGAGAAGATGGGACTATATTAAAGTGTTTCTTCCTATGCTCTATCTCCAGCTTTTTTTTCCCATGTGGTGGTTGTCATGGATAAAGATGCTATGATATTTTGATGCTTAATGTAGGCTTTTGTATAATATACTTTGACATAAATTTTAAGTGTTTGAGTAAAACTTTATTTTTCAAAACTGTGCTTTTCCCCCACTTCAGTTATTCAGAATAGTTCCCAGATCCACCCCCATCATCTCCACCAAATATGGAAGGTATTGTTCTCTTTAATTTTTGGTAATAAGCTGGATGTATAGTGATATATCATTGTGAATTCAATTTTCATTTCCTTGACCAGTAAGAAGTTTAACATACCATTTGACATCATGGTTATTGGTTTCACCATTTGTGATTTTTTTCCATACATCTATTCTTTTTATATGCTGACCTGGATTTAATTTTGTAATCAAGTTGCACTTTTTTTAAATAGTAGAAATAGTAATCTTTTATTTGATAACAAAGTTTCAAACATTCTTTCTATTTATTTCTGTATCATAACTTTTCTCTTAACTTTTTTTTCTTTTGTTTTACAAAAGTCTTAAATGTTATACAGCAACTCTGATTTCTTTTTCTTTTATAGCTTAGTGGTTTTCTGTATTGATTAGAAAAGAGAAACCTTACGTGACATGTATGATTACACTCTTTGCTTTTTTTTTTTTTTAGTTATCCATAATTGTGATTTTTGTACCATGTTACAGGAAGGTGATATTACAGCAAATTTGGAAAACTCAGCAGTGGACACAGGACTGGGAAAAGTCAGTTTTCATTCCAAACCCAAAGAAAGGCAATGCCAAAGAATGCTCAAACTACTGCCCAATTGCACTCATCTCACACGCTAGCAAAGTAATGCTCAAAATTCTCCAACCAAGATTCAACAGTACATGAACCGTGAACTTGCAGATTTTCAAGCTGAATTTAGAAAAGGCAGAGGAACCAGAGATCAAATTGCCAACATCCATTGGATCATAGAAAAATCATAGAGTTCCAGAAAAATATCTATTACTGCTTTATTGACTATGCCAAAGCCTTTGACTGTGTGGATCACCACAAACTGGATAATTCTTCAAGAGATGGGAATACTAGACCACCTGGTCTGCCTCCTGAGAAATGTGTCTGCAGGTCAAGAAGCAACAGTCATTTCCAGACATATAAAACAGGCTGGTTCCAAATCAGGAAAGGAGTTACGTCAAGGCTGTATATTGTCATCCTGATTATTTAATTTATATGCAGAGTACATCATGTGAAAAGCCAGGCTAGATGAAGCACAAGCTGGAATTAAGATGGCTGGGAGAAATATCAATAATCTCAGATATACAGATGACATTCACTCTTATGTCAGAAAGAGAAGAAGAACTAAAGAGCCTCTTGATGAAATTGAAAGAGGAGAGTGAAAAAGCTGGCTTAAAACTCAACATTCAAAAAATGAAGATCGGTGACTGCAGCCATGAAATCAAAACATGCTTGCTCCTTGAAAGAAAAGCTATGACAAACCTACACAGCATATTAAAAAGTAGAGACTACTTTGTCAACAAAGGTCCATCTAGTCAAAGCTATGGTTTTTCCAGTAGTCATGTATGCACGTGAGAGTTGGGCCATAAAGAAAGCTGAGTGCTGAAGAATTGATGATTTTGAACTGTGGTGTTGGAGAAGACTTTTTTTTTTTTTTTTTTTTTTTGAGAGTCCCTTGGACTGCAACGAGATCAAACCAGTCAATCCTGAAAGAAATCAGTCCTAAATATTTATTGGTAGGTCTGATACTGAGGCTGAAACTCCACTACTTTGGCCTCCTGATGCAAAGAACTGACTCATTGGAAAAAAACCTGATGCTGGGAAAAATTGAAGGCAGGAGGAGAAGGGACAACAGATGATGAGACGGTTGGATGGCATCACCGATTTAATGGACATGAGTTTGAGCTAGCTCTGGGAGTTAAAGATAGACAGGGAAGACTGGCATGCTGTAGTCCATGGGATCACAAAGAGTCAGACATGACTGAGTGACTGAGATGAACAGAAAGGTGATAAAGCATTATAATTAATTAATTTTACCAATTCTACTTTAAAGTTGAAATCACAAATATAGTTTAGAATTCAGTTCTCAGATTCATAGCAGCTTTATTTATCATAATATAGGTTGGAACATCAATTAAATCTCCAATCATTTTGGATTTGTTTGAAAAGATCATTTAACTTATCAATTAAAATTATAACTATTGTTCATTAATTTGAACTGGAAAAATATTAAAATAATAAATAATTATTCATTAATTTGAAATTATATTGTAATACATATTCAAGCCTTTATCAGTGTTGTAATAGTTTTCATATTCTTACATAAAATAAAATATTTGTATATTATAGTGCATTATATGCATGAGTGTGTATGTATGAGCTTATAATATTACAAAGGAGTCAATTGAAACCTGGGATAGAGAATGCAGATCTAGCCATTTTATTTCTCACAAGCATTCTAAAGTTGACCATGGGCACCTCTGAAGGATTATTGGACTATGTGGAAGTAGAAAAATAACTATTTTACTACTGGCAAAAAATGATAAATATTCATGATAGATTGTCCCATTTTAAAACATTATGTATAAATAAAGGAAATATATATATTTATATATATAAAAGATACAGCAATAATTATTTTAGGAGATTTTACATTATTATATTAAAGTTTTTAGAAATATTTGTAAGTGAATATGTCCAACTGATATAGTCCTCCCTTCAATCCAAACAGAGGGAACATTGATTTGTACTCCGAGTTCTGTTTTATGTTTTGATTTTCTAGTGGCAAGGCCACCAGAAAATGTGGGGTCTTAGCCCCCTGGACAGGATCGAACCTACACTCCCTGCATTGGAAGGCAGCCATAACCACTGGACTGCCAGATAAGTGCCCTGAATTCAGAATTCTGTAGACCTTTTGTGAACAACCATAGGCTCTAATAAAGCCCTGGCAATGCCCCTTCATATACACACTGAAGGTATGTTGTTAAAATTTGGCTCAAGATACAGATAATCCTACAATATAATATATATCTTTTTGAAGCTAATATAGTGTGGGAAGTATTCCTACATTAAGAAGAGCACTTTTAGTTAACTGCTGCTAAGTCGCTTCAGTCGTGTCCAACTCTGTGCCACCCCGTAGACGGCAGCCCAACAGGCCCTGCCGTCCCTGGGATTCTCCAGGCAAGAACACTGGAGTGGGTTGCCATTTCCTTCTCCAATGCATGAAAGTGAAAAGTGAAAGTGAAGTCGCTCAGTCGTGTCCGACTCTTAGCGACTCCATGGACTGCAGCCTACCAGGCTCCTCCATACATGGGATTTTCCAGGCAAGAGTACTGGAGTGGGGTGCCATTGCCTTCTCCCCTTTTAGTTAACCTTACTCTTTAAATCATAACATATGCAATAAATAACATACATAACATATAAGCATAATGTATAATATCATAATGGAATTATTGTATGAGTAAAATTGACATGAATATCTGCAACTAAGGGACATTTATTTAGAGCTTACTTTCAGAAAAATAAACTGATGCTTTTTTAAAATGTAGACACCTAACTTGTTAATTGTCAAATGAATTCCATAAGAAAAACTTTGGTCCTTTTTCTGAAAAGAGAATAGATTATTAGGAATTGCAATATTAATGGACATAGACTGCTTGAACTTATGTATTAATGAGAAAATTGGAAAGTATAAAAATGACAAATAACTGTTTTGTATTGAATATCCCTTCTGCCAAAAGTTGAACTTAATTTGACTCTTTCTGAGTATACTAATCAAATGTTATTTGCTGCTACAGAGAAAATTGATTTAAAAAAAGGCATGTTGTATATTCTAAAAAATGACAGTTAATTTTTCCAATCATTTATTGTGTGCTTAGGACCATACCTGACATAAAATTAAGCAACTACATGATAAGTGAATACATGTGTTAATAAATGAATAAATAAAATAAAACCATTTAATATAGCCATAATATATATTATGATCATTTGATATAGCATTTTTCTCAAATCCCATGGAAGGTATACAAAAATTTATTAATATATCCTCTCTCTCCTTCTTTTCCTCACATCCATGTATATTCATGAAAACCTATTCACCTGCATACACAATCTTATACAGTCCTCAATAAAACAAATAATACCTTGACTGTAAATTTTGAGAACAATTGACACATCCAAATATATTCCTTCCTCCAAATGCAGAATTTCTTAAGGATCCTGGGGGAGCTAGGATTGAGAAGACTGGAAGAACTACTGTCACTTTAACTTCTAAATCTCTAAACTCTCCTAGAATTCATTGCCCTCATCACATGTTTGGTTCTTCAAATATATACAGCTTCATGCTGGTATGAATTATTTTATTTATATTAGACATATATCCTTTTCTAAAAGGGAAAATAAACCTATTGAGTGGGATGTAACACCATCTTTCACTTAATGGTTACATAATTTGCTTGTTTTAAGTCTTGGAAATGCAAGAAAAGCTACTTCCTAAGCCAAAGTCAGGAGCAAACCAGCCCATCGCTCATGTACAGAATTATGAAATTCTCATCATGCCTCTTACAGCTAGGTTTCTTTCCCTGACATGTGGATGGTACTTAAAATTCTTCCAAAACTCTCTAGCTTTTTGTGTAAAGGTGTCTTGAACTACTTAGCACACTGCAGAGACATCTTCGGGCTCCAGTCTAAACTTTTATCTTCCATTCTAAAATCCAAGATCTTTGCAATTGGATTTTTTAAGTAACCCCTCTCAACAACAAAATACTGTTGCAATGATCATGAATATTTAGGTTTCCTTGTGCTGATGTTACTGTTTTCAATTGTAATGAATATGTAGGTATTTCATCTGTTAAATTTCAGCAATAACTGTGTACTATTAAGACCATACTGAAGCATTAAGTGATACCCCATCTCTGTGTCCATCTATCTTTCTAAAATATTAAAAATGTGAATTATGAAACATATCTGGCCCTAAATATTTTGAGTAAAGGATTGAAAATCTGTAGTATTTATTGAGTGCATACCTCATGTCATGCTTTCTTAAAACAGTACATGGGCAAGAAATTGATATAAAATTAATGCAGGGACTTAACTGGTGGTTGAGTTGTTAAGAATCTGCCTGCGAGTGCAAGGGATACAGGTTCAGTCCTTGGTCCCGGGAGATTTCACACACTGTGGGGCAACATGCTTATGGGGTCACAACTACTGAAGCCTGTGCACACAATTACAGAGTAGCCCTCGCTCACTGCAAGTAGAGAAAGAAGCAATGAAAACCCAGAATGGCTAAAAATCTTTTTTAGAAAGAATACAGAGTTCTTAAAAAAGATAAAACAAACAAAATGCATAATAAATGGTGCTGCAATAATTCCTGCATGGCAAGTTTGCACCTCCCCTGTAGAAAACAGAAAGTAGTTTTTCAGATTCTATAGTTTAATGAGAATTCTAGTAATAAAAGCATTCTTCTAAATAACTCAAATTATCTAGAGTATGTTTCTGTGGAGCAGAGAGAATATGCAGTGTGAAAAAATAATCCATATACTGTTTCCTGCATCTTGTATCTATTTTAATATTGGTAATTCATTTTGAGGATTGGCACAGTTTATTAATATTTAGTGCACCTAATTCAGTGTTTGCACATTGACTTGAAACTACATATTTCAGAAGTAAATTTAAATGACAGTTTAAATTAAAACCAAAATAAAATTTTTAAAAAGATACAGTAAAGATAATTTTATAATGCCTATTAAGTAGAGACTACTGAAAAATATTCTTTCCATAGCTAACATGTAAATGTTTTGATTCATATAACTTGATCCAACATTTGAATCTATTGCAGTTCTAGCTTTCAAGTTTTTTTGTCAGTATATCCAAATCTTCAATATCTATTGCATCATTTATACCCTTTTCATTATTCTTTGCAAGGCACACGACATCCTTGAGAAGAGGGTAGGTAAGGTGGAGGTAAAGAGAGAGATTATATTCATTGTTTAATAAATATTGTCTTTTTATTTGGTATAAAATTGAATGTATATGATGGACTTTAAAAAGTCAGTGAAGAGATGGTGTTAATACAAAGATAATTTCTTTTTTGATTTTTCCTGTTTTTTTCCCTCTTTTAAACCATATAGAGTAACTTGAAGAAACAGAAAACCAAAACCTTATAAACTGAGGTGCAATTTCAGCAAAACTAGAAGGCAGAGAATATCCTCAGGGTAAACACTGAATGTAAGTCATGACACACCAGCTCAAAGTAGCAGAGCGTGTGGGAAGGAAGAAGCTGTGACCAAAGCATAAAGAAAGAAGGGGAAGGGTCTGGGCCCTTTGGAGTGGCATATCTCAGAAAATAGAAATCAGCAAAAACATATTCCCTGAAGCCAAGTGCTTTACCCAAAGGCGGAATTGCTGAGAATAGGGCCAAGTTAAACTAGAGTAGGAACACTGGGCAAGGTAGAGAGAAAAGGCTCATAAAGTGCCTCAGTTCAGTTCAGTTTAGTCGCTCAGTCATGTCCGACTCTTTGAGACCCCATGAATCGCAGCATGCCAGGCCTCCCTGTCCATCACCAACTCCTGGAGTTCACTCAGCCTCACGTCCATCGAGTCAGTGATGCCATCCAGCCATCTCATCCTCTGTTGTCCCCTTCTCCTCCTGCCCCAAATCCCTCCCAGCATCAGAGTCTTTTCCAATGAGTCAACACTTCGCATGAGGTCGCCAAAGTACTGGAGTTGCAGCTTCAGCATCATTCCTTCCAAAGAAATCCCAGGGCTGATCTCCATCAGAAAGGACTGGTTGGATCTCCTTGCAGTCCAAGGGACTCTCAAGAGTCTTCTCCACCACCACAGTTCAAAAGCATCAATTCTTCAGGACTCAGCCTTCTTCACAGTCCAACTCTCACATCCATACATGACCACAGGAAAAACCATAACCTTGACTAGACGGACCTTTGTTGGCAAAGTAATGTCTCTGCTTTTGAATATGCTATCTAGGTTGGTCATAACTTTCCTTCCAAGGAGTAAGCGTCTTTTAATTTCATGGCTGCAGTCACCATCTGCAGTGATTTTAGAGCCCAAAAAAATAAAGTCTGACACTGTTTCTGCTGTTTCCCCATCTATTTCCCATGAAGTGATGGGACCAGATGCTATGATCTTCATTTTCTGAATGTTGAGCTTTAAGCCAACTTTTTCACTCTCCTCTTTCACTTTCATCAAGAGGCTTTTGAATTCATCTTCACTTTCTGCCATAAGGGTGGTGTCATCTGCATATCTGAGGTTATTGACATTTCTCCCAGCAATCTTGATTCCAGCTTGTGTTTCTTCCAGTCCAGCATTTCTCATGATGTACTCTGCATATAAGTTAAATAAGCAGGGTGACAATATACAGCCTTGATGTACCCCTTTTCCTATTTGGAACCAGTCTGTTGTTCCATGTCCATTTCTAACTGTTGCTTCCTGACCTGCATACAGATTTCTCAAGAGGCAGGTCAGGTGGTGTGGTATTCCCATCTCTTTCAGAATTTTCCACATTTTATTGTGATCCACACAGTCAAAGGCTTTGGCATAGTCAATAAAGCAGAAATAGATGTTTTTATGGAACTCTCTTGCTTTTTCCATGATCCAGTGGATGTTGGCAATTTGATCTCTGGTTCCTCTGCCTTTTCTAAAACCAGCTTGAACATCAGGAAGTTCATGGTTCACGTATTGCTGAAGCCTGGCTTGGAGAATTTTGAGCATTACTAGCATGTAAGATGAGTGCAATTGTGTGGTAGTTTGAGCATTCTTTGGCATTGCCTTTATTTGTGATTGGAATGAAAACTGACCTTTTCCAGTCCTGTGGCCACTGCCAAGTTTTCCAAATTTGCTGGCATATTGAGTGCAGCACTTTCACAGCATCATCTTTCAGGATTTGAAATAGCTCCACTGGAATTCCATCACCTCCACTAGCTTTGTTTGTAGTGATGCTTTCTAAGGCCCACTTGACTTCACATTCCAGGATGTCTGGCTCTAGATGAGCGATCACACCATCGTGATTATCTGGGTCATGAAGATCTTTTTTGTATAGTAAAGTGCCTACTGCTAAGTCTCTTCAGTCGTGTCCAACTCTGTTTGACCCCATAGATGGCAGCCCACCAGGATCCCCCATCCCTGGGATTCTCCAGGCAAGAACACTGGAGTGGGTTGCCATTTCTTTCTCCAGTGCATGAAAGTGAAAAGTGAATGTGAAGTCACTCAGGCATGTCAGACCCTCAGCGATCCCATGGACTGCAGCCTTCCAGGCTCCTCCGTCCATGGGATTTTCCAAGCAAGAAGAGTACTGGAGTGGGGTGCCATTGCCTTCTCCGAGTAAAGTGCCTAGATAACCTGAATAAGGAAAATTCCAGATTATACCATGTGATTTATCCATCCTGAAAGATAAGCATGGTCTGTGCTTTGGAGTCAGTAGCCAGTGAAGTCATGGGCAACTCAGGGTTAGACTTAGAGGCCATCCTTAACCAATTGAGGTGTGGAAAGATAGAATAAGTAAGACTATAGAACTATAATAATTTATTGACACAGTCAAACAGAGGAGCAACAGTGAGGGAGCCATTAATTTGCACATTCTGAAGTCTACCTGGTCTCTTCTAACTCCAAACATCCAAGCTTTTCCAAACATCCAACAAATAAAAGCACAACTAAAATCCAGCCAATTGAAACATGAATTTTTGAAAGAGAATTGTTACAGCATCCACATAAAAGAATTACAAGAAGTTTGAGGGTGGGAAACAGCCAAATATTCCCACAAGTGAAATGACAATAACAACAAAATCACAAACTGGAGGGAAGTTAGAGGATTTGGCCTAGGTAAAGATGAACTGGGCTTCCAGATGGTGCTAGTGGTCAACAACTCGAATGTTTGATCACTGGGTCGGGCAGATACCCTAGAGGAAGACATGGCAACCCAAACCAGTATTCCTGCCTGGAGAATTCCATGGACCAGAGGAGTCTGGCAGGCTATGGTTCATAGAGATGAATTAGAGAATACTGAAGTAGAAATTGAGAGAGATATGGACCTTTCCCTTGAAGAATATGAATGAACAAGAGCAACTAAAATAGGATTACTGGGTGACAGGAAAGGCCCACTTGAGTTTTATGATTATTAACTGGAAATGAGATAAGTTAGTCTTATTTGTGATAAAAGTACATTTTTCTCAAATCCAAGGATTAAGTCAAAAAATTGCATAATATTTCCTGTAAAAGAAGTCGTGTTTGGACTATGAAATGAAACAAAGTCTAAATTCTTAGAGCATTTGATCGTTATCATTTATAGTTAAAGGACAATACAATAAAAACTATTCTTTTCAAGACTTAATTGTATTATTAAGCCTTCAAAACATGAAAACCTCATCATCTTGAAAACAAATTGTAATTAGAAAAAGCTATATTTTTGGTATAAACTACAGTAAAAGGCAGCATAAAACAGAAAAAATAATTAAAATTTTATTAGACTAAAAGTAATTTTATTACTGTGATAAAAACACAAAGAGAATTCTTTTGTTAATAAAATAATAACACTCCTTTAAGAAATATTTTCATTGCTATAAATATAACATATTAAGAATATTAGCAAAAAAGAACATTGTCTAATGGTTTTTTCTAACTAGTGAAAAATCTGAAGTTGTTTTTTACTGGAAAATAATTTTATTTTATGCTTTAAATTACTGAGGAAAGAAGGATATGTAATAAAGGTAAATTCATGTCTAGTATAATTTTGATAACATTTTCATTGTCTTATCATTACTGTCTATGAAAATTTCTTCTTTATCAAATACTAAATACATTTTTTGCACTTTGGCTATTTTTCAAATAAATCACATTTTCTTTCAAAATATATCTCACCTTCTACTGACAGTGCTATCGAGCCCTTGAAGATATAGGATGAAGGAAAAGTGATGATTAAGCCCTAGAAATTAGGGCCTTTGGGAAAAGCAATAACAGATATATCTGTCAATGGATAGGGTAAAGAGAATGACAAGAAAACACTATGTCCAGAGTTGCAACCAGCTTTTCAGATGATCCAAGATAATTCAAGGCACATGTATTTCTGGAGAAAAAATGATGCCCTTGGTTGTGAACCAGGGAATTGAGTGAATTCTAAGCATGTTTTGTGAGAATCTCAGATCCCCTCTAGGAGAATGAATTCTACAAGCTAATGCCAAGAATTTGAAGATTACTTCCTGTCATTCTCTAACTCTCCAAGGCTTTATGATAAGGTAACCTTTCTAACACTTTGAAATTGAAACCAGACCTACATAGTGAATGTTTAGGCATATAGAACATGTTATAAATTTCTCCTTCACTCAGTCTCCACTTTGCCACTCAGTCCCAGGTTAAGAGGCTATTTAGCTGTGTACGGCTTATAGATAATGTGACCAGTATTACTTTTTTGTCAGTACAGTATTGTTTCAATCTGTGTCCCAGTATAATTATTAACAGCATCCATTTTAACTTTAAGAGTATTTTGGTTTCGATAATAAATTGCAGAACTAACCTCCAAGCAGAGGGTGTAGGGGTCTGCTGTTTACTTTGGTTTTTTCCTGTCTAGAGATGAGAAGAACAGAGGTCTCATTGTATCATTTTGAGACAATTGTGTTGTTCAGCAGGTTAGTCCTGCCTGACTCTTTGTAACCTCATGGACTGCAGCACACCAGGCTTCCCTGTCTATCAGCAACTCTCGGAGCTTGCACAAACTCGTGTCCATCCAACCATCTCATCATCTATGATCCTCTATCCCCTTCTCCTCCCACCTTCAATCTTTCCCAGCACCAGCATCAGGATCTTTTCTAATGAGTCTGTTCTTTGCATCAGGTGGCCAAAGTATTGAAGCTACAGCTTCAGCATCAGTCCTTTCAATGAATATTCAGGATTGATTTCCTTTAGGATTGACTGGTTTGACCTTGCTCTCCAGGGGACTCTCAAAAGTCTGCTTCAATACCACAGTTCAAAAACAACAATTCTTTGGAGCTCAGCCTTCTTTTTCTAAGACAATACTTCTTATCATATTATGACAATACTTCAGGCTTCCCTGGTTGCTCAGGGATAAAGAATTCGCCTACCAATGCAGAAGATGTGGGTTCAATCCCTGGGTTGAAAAGTTCCCCTGGAAGAGGAAATGGTAACCAACTTCAAAATTCTTGCCTGGGAAATCCCTTGGACAGTAGGAGCCTGGTGGGCTAGAGTCCATAGGGCTACAAAGAGTCAGACATGGCTTAGTGACTGAACAACAGCAACAAAGACAATACTTCACAAATGACAGTAAATTTGCTACCCAAAGGACATTTGGCAATTTCTGGAGGTTTTTTTTTTTTTTTTTTTTTTTCATTGTCAAAAGTTGGGAGTGAGGCTGTTGTTATTTTCACCAAGTGAGAAAACAGCAGGAATGTGGCTAAAGGTTCTATGGTGCTCAGGTCAACTCCTTCATGTGCTGAGGTTAAGAAGGCTGCTTTAAAGGACTGGATGTTACACTAACTACAGCAGCCCATCTCTGCCGTCAGGATGAAGACACTTCCTTGTGCCTGCTTGTCTGCTAGTGTCCGTCCCTTAGCGCAAAGTCAGTTTTTGCTGGTTCCTTTCTCCCAACCCTGCCCACCAGGACTGATTACAAAAATGGGCAGGGCCTAAGGGAAAGTGAAAATGCAGGACCAATTGTTCAAAAATCATCACATCAAAACCCATCATCAAGAAACTGGAGCCTAATATACAGAGTGAAGTAAGCCAGAAAGAAAAACACCAATACAGTATACTAACACATATATATGGAATTTAGAAAGATGGTAACAATAACCCTGTGTACGAGAAAGCAAAAGAGACACTGATGTATAGAACAGTCTTTTGGACTCTGTGGGAGAGGGAGAGGGTGGGAAGATTTGGGAGAATGGCATTGAAACATGTAAAATATCATATATGAAACGAGTCGCCAGTCCAGGTTGGATGCACGATACTGGATACTTGGGACTGGTGCACTGGGATGACCCAGAGGGATGGTATGAAGAGGGAGGAGGAAGGAGGGTTCAGGATGGGGAACACAGGTATACCTGTGGTGGATTCATTTCGATATTTGGTAAAACCAATACAATATTGTAAAGTTTAAAAATAAAATAAAATTAAAAAAAAATTTTTAAATGCAAAAAAAAAAAAAATAAAGTAATAGCAAAGTATGAAACCAAGCTCAGAATCCTATATAACTTCTTAGGTTGTACACCCATACATCGGGCCCTGATGCCCCATCAGCAGATTAATTTATAACAATTTAATTTTATAAAGATCCACTCACATCGTTAATGCCTAGTTTTCTTTGATGTCATTGCAGTGTTTTTTAGAGAGACAAACTTGTATATTTAATACATGCTGCTGATTGGGTCAACTTGACCAGTTTTATATTATTTTTTGATTTAAAAAAGGGCTGAAACATTTTGAAAACTAAAACCATTCATGTGAGTGTTCCTTTTGTGAGAGGAAAACTCACAAATATTTAGCCCCCCAAATACCTAATAAACCAACAGATGCTTGCTTCATTATCTTATCTGGTCCATCAATATTAGAGCATCTCAAACAGATCCATTAAGTAGCTCCACTGAGGTGTTGTTAGAATACTGAGACTTGGGAATAACTGATGCATTCAAGCTCCTTCACATCCTAAAGCATATCTATATTAGATAGTAGATTCAACTGTGTTTTACTATCTATAATATTAAGGCTTAAGAAGTTGGGTGATGGTACCATTACATTTTTTTTTTTTTAATCTTCAAGGTATTTCCAACCAGGTGATAGTGATGCTTTCCATCACTATCTATTTCAAAATGTTAAGGATGTATTTCTCAAATGTATTGTTTTATCTACATTTATTCCTTCTCCCACTTACATTATACCCACACAACCTCATCTAATCATAAGCAGTGACCTCTTTATAACAACTTTCTTTACGTTTGGCTTATAGCAGTATTTCAGAGATTTTTCAACCTTACCACTAAATCATAATTTGGTCACAGAGCAAAAGACATGTAATCAGCTATTTCCATAGCAGAAATCCATAGATTTGAGATATAGTTTTGATTTAAAAATTATATAAGCATCTGAGCACAGTGACTAGGTTTCTGAGGGGAGGCAAGTTTTCACATTCTATACAACAACTTTTCTCTCTGAAAAGGTAAGAAGCATCTTCATTTTTTATTCTTTTAAATGGGGTTTCTCCACCTCTTGGGTTGAATAATTAGGAGAAGCTTCTTCCATACGCTGAAGGATGTTGATCAGCATCTTTAGCTACTATCTATTAAATGACAGTAACACTTTTCCAGCTGTTAAAACTGAAAATATCAGGGGAAAATGTCCCCTGGAGGAAAAAAAAAATCGGCCCTGGTGGAGAACCACTGCTTTAAAACAAATATATCAGATTTTCAGGTTGAATTTTCCTCAATAGTTCCCAAAAGAGCTCTATGAATTTTCATGCAATGATCTAGAAAGCTACACAAAGAATATTAGACAAAGGAAATCAAGATTCTATTTTATTGCTAGAATAACAAATCTTCCCCAATACAATGGATTCAATGGTTTTTTATATTAAATTTAAATAGAAAATGATGGGGCCTGGACTTGTGCCTTGGCATGTTAAACTCGAATATTACTTCTATTGTCATTGTACTAATCTCACAAATTGTACTAAGGTCAAAATGTGCTCTTATTCACCAAAACAGGGGAACAAAGCATTGTCGTTGGAGCTGAACATTTGTTGGTTTCTCACACATATTCACATAATCATGTCATTTTAGGCTGTCGCTACTTAATATGACCATCTGAACAAAGAAAAAAAAGAGCTGTGTAAAAAATGAACACAACTAGTTTCACTCTTTTTTTACTGTCTACTCACGAAGATTCCCTGGGTCTTTTATGATTATGATTGTCCTTACTTTCAGAGGGTGAAGCAATCACATCTAAATGAATAGTAGATAAAAGATGAAGTAACTGCTTATTTGAATGGATTTCATGTAATCAATTAACTCAAAAATGGGCTTAGACATACTTTGGTGATGGTTGAATTACATACATCTATAAAGAGAGCTATGTTTCCTATATTTTAAAGTCCTTAAAATTAGACTTTATCTAACATCTCCCTGTTTTTGGTCATTTCAGATAAATTAAATTAACCTAAGCCTGAATTCCAGAAAATTCAAAAGTACGTATGTCCACACTGGAAAATGTGAACTGGAGCAAGACAGATGATTATGGTTTTAACACTATTTCTATATGTTGTCCACTAGTGGAAACTATAAAAGTGATTAAGAAAGAATAGCTGCTTCAACAGGAGACTAATAAGCTTACTGAACTAGTAAAATTAGATTATAGAAGATTAAAAGCTTTCTGTTTAGAGACTCAATTGCATTAAAAAATATTTTATTATTATTTTTGGTTGATTGCTTTGTTGCCCCCACCACCACCTAGGCTAAATGAGAAGTGACATGCTTAAGCTATCAATGAAACAGTGCTCTATCTTGCTTTATTGCATGATTATTTATTTTCATCATACTTTAATTAAAATTTGAGGGCAGGTAGCATTAATTTACTAAACATTATTAATATTTTTCTAAGCACAAACTTTTCTTTTAAAAGAGGTCTATATTACAGGGAGGGTCTGGAGTAAGATTAAGATTTAGTAAAACGTTGATTTTCCAGAATTATTGAAAGAAGATCATGAAGTTCTGCTGAAAAAGGGACTTCTTTAAAGTCTCATAGTCAAATAGCAACTAGAAATGCCTCCACTTTCTAATCTGAAATGAAAAACGATTAGAGTATGCAAATATGAAAAACCCCGAGCATAAAGAATTCTGAGTCACTCTTAGTATTATAGTCCTACCACTTAAAAGTGAATTATTTCAGAAAAATATTGCAATCAAGACATAAAATATAATAGACAATCAATATGCAGAATGCCAGCAAAACATCATATAAACTATGCATTTTTCCTTGTTAAAGTCTTATGTGAGCCATGAATTATGCAAAATAACCAAGAGATCCTATTAAAAAGGTGATATATCTTCAGGATCCTAAGACATGAAAGACCATTTGAGCTTTCCTCTCAAGGTTATTACAGAGTTATCAGAAATCCTCAGAGTCTGAAAGTTTTAAATGGAAGTAGGATAGTGAGCATACATCACAAGTTACAGATTGGTTAAAAAAAAAAAAAAATGCTACAGAAAATAACAATTTTTGATGAAGCAATCAAAATCATTTATTTAGTTGTTGTTCAGTTGCTCAGTCATGTCCGAATCTTTGCAACCCCATGGACTGCAGCACACCGGGCTTCTCTGTCCTTCAATATCTCCTGGAGTTTGCTCAAACTCATGTCCACTGAGTCAGTGATACTATTCAACCATCTCATCCTCTTGAGCATCAGAGTATTTTCCAATGAATTGACTTTGCATCAGGTGGCCAAAGTATTGGAGCTTCAGCTTCATCATCATTCCTTCCAATGAATATTCAGGACTGATTTCCTTTAGGGTTGACTGATTTCATATCCTTGCTCTCCATGGGACTCTCAAGAGTCTTCTCCAGCACTGCAGTTCAAAAGCATCAATTCTTCAGCACTCAGCCTTATGGTCCAACTCTCACATCCATACATGAATACTGGGAAAGCCATAGCTTTGACAAGACGGACATTTGTCGGCAAGGTGATGTCTCTGTCTTTTTTTTTTTTTTTTTTACCTTAAAAAATTTTTTTTTTTTTACTTTACAATATTGTATTGGTTTTGCCATACATCAACATGCATCCACCACGGGTGTACATGTGTTCCCCATCCTGAACCCCCCTCCCACCTCCCTCCCAATACCATCCCTCTGGGTCATCCCAGTGCACCAGTCCCAAGCTTCCTGTATCCTGCATCAAACCTGGACTGGCGATTCATTTCTTATATGATATTATACATGTTTTAATGCCATTCTCCCAAATCACCCCCCCCTCCAAAGAACTAAATAGACATTTCTCCAAAGAAGACATACAGATGGCTAACAAACACATGAAAAGATGCTCAACATCACACATTATCAGAGAAATGCAAATCAAAACCACTATGAGGTACCATTTCACGCCAGTCAGAATGGCGGCGATCCAAAAGTCTACAAGCAATAAATGCTGGAGAGGGTGTGGAGAAAAGGGAACCCTCTTACACTGTTGGTGGGAATGCAAACTAGTACAGCCACTATGGAGAACAGTGTGGAGATTCCTTAAAAAGCTGGAAATAGAACTGCCTTATGATCCAGCAATCCCACTGCTGGGCATACACACCGAGGAAACCAGAATTGAAAGAGACACGTGTACCCCAATGTTCATCGCAGCATTGTTTATAATAGCCAGGACATGGAAGCAACCTAGATGCCCATCAGCAGATGAATGGATAAGAAAGCTGTGGTACATATACACAATGGAGTACTACTCAGCCATTAAAAAGAATACATTTGAATCAGTTCTAATGAGGTGGATGAAACTGGAGCCTATCATACAGAGTGAAGTAAGCCAGAAAGAAAAACACCAATACAGTATACTAATGCATATATATGGAATTTAGAAAGATGGTAATGACAACCCCTTATGCGAGACAGCAAAAGAGATACAGATTTATAGATGTCTCTGCTTTTTATACACTGCCTAGGTTTTTCATAGCTTTCCTTCTGAGGAGCAACTGTCTTTTAATTTCATGGCTGCAGTCACTATCTGCAGTGATTTTGGAGTCCAAGAAAATCAAGTCTGTCACTATTTCCATTGTTTCCCCATCTATTTGCCATGAAGTGATGGGACCAGGTGCCATGATCTTCATTTTTTGAATGTTGAATTTTAAGCCAGTTTTTCAGTCTCCTCTTTTACCTTCATCAAGAGGCTCTTTAGTTCCTTTTGGCTTTTTTGTCCTTAGCATGGTATTATCTGCATATCGGAGGTTGTTGACATTTCTCTCAGCAGTCTTAATTCCACTTTGATTCATCCAGCCTGGCATTCCACATGATGTACTCTGCACATAAACTACATAAGCAGGGTGCCAAAATGCAGCCTTGATTGTACTCCCTTCCCAATTTTGATCCAGTCCATTGTTCCATGTCTGGTTCTAATTCTTGCTTCTTGTCCTGCATATAGGTTTCTCAGGAGGCAGGTAAGGTGGTCTGGTATTCTTTTCAAGATTTTTCCAGTTTATTGTGAGCCACACAAAGGCTTTAGCGTCTTCAGTGAAACAGAAGTAGATGTTTTTCCTAGAATTATCTTGTCTTTTCTATGATCCATTGGATATTGACAATTTGTTTTCTGATTCCTCTGTCTTTTCTAAATTCAGCTTGTACCTCTGAAATTTATTTAGTAGACTATTAATTTACTCAAAATCACAATTTATGAAGTAGCCTGAGTAGAACAGTGATATTACTGGTTAGAGCATGTCCTTTGAAGGCATTCCCAGTAATATGCATAACAATTTGTATTTACTCTTATGACAGAATTCATCGTATTTCTTAGATGTGTCACTTAATGCTTTAAAGTATGATTGTCAAATTATCAAAATTATAAATTATAAAACTGTCACTGAAGCATGACTAGGAGACCCTGATTAATTATAAGAAATCTTGAAAATGTAAGTTCAGATTGTCTGTTATGGGCAAGATTGTGGTTTTAACACTTAAAACTGGTGCCTTGTTGGTAAGTGACCCAAACTATTGGATCAGATGTGGAAAATCTGTGTAGTCAGCTAATTT
The DNA here is from genome assembly GCF_029407905.1 of Bubalus kerabau. Classification (NCBI taxonomy): domain Eukaryota; kingdom Metazoa; phylum Chordata; class Mammalia; order Artiodactyla; family Bovidae; genus Bubalus; species Bubalus kerabau. The sequence continues at coordinate 62,308,111 of NC_073625.1, forward strand.
CTTTCTTCACATCATCCTCATCAGTTTATTAGTTTCACCCTTAATAATCAATTATATTGGCAACACTAAGGTGATGAATTTCAGTCAGAAGTGTCTCTGGAAGCAAGAGAGGAGATAATCTGGTTAGTCAGTGAAAGAAATGACCAAACACATTTAGCACATTTAAGCAATAAAATTTTTACCCCCAAAGATGTCTAATTTCAATAATCTATTATGTGTTGTATGGGCTTTCCAGGTGGCACAGTGGAAAAAAATCCACCTGCCAATGCAGGAGATGCAAGAGATAAAGGTTCGATCCCTGGGTCAGGAAGATCCCCTGCAGAAGGAAATAGCAGCCCATTCCACTATTTCTTGTGGAGCCTTGGAGGCTATAGTTTGGGATTGCAAGAAGTCAGAGATGACTGACCATGCACATTATATCTTGTATTTATACAAGCACAAAACAATTTCCATTTGTATAAATGCAGAGTAGTAACTATAGCACTTACAATGAAATACAGGATTAGAAGGAAATAAAACATAGTGTTATATGTGAAAATGTTGTTTCAAACCCTTGGAAACACTTTACTTAATTGAATCAGCTTGGAAATAAAGTCCCTTGGTATCCACAAAGTATTGGTACCAGGACCCCAGAGAGTACAAAAGCTTATGCTCAAGTCTCTTACATAAAATTCTATAGTAGTTGCATATAACCTATGAACATTCTCCCACATACTTTAAATCATCTCTAGATTACTTATAATACCAAACTTGATGTAAAAGGAACATAAATAATTGCAGGTGTGCAGCAAGTTCAGTTCTAATTTTTGGAATTTTATGGAATTTCTTTTCTGAGATATTTTGTGTCTGTGGTTGGTTGAATCTATGAATATGTAACCCGTGATACAGAGGACCAACTGCACATACAGTCTAGAGGATCCACATCACCTCCCCTTACAGTCTCCAGAAACCTCCATGCTGTGTGTTTCCCATGAATGATCTTCAACTGCCTTATCCCTCATCATAGCCCAAGTTTTCACTGAAAATAGTGAAAGGGGTAGCAAAGGAAGGCTGTTACGTCACCAATGTTCAGTCATCCTGGAGTCAGCAAAGCTGTTGTTTAAGGCAAGTATGTTGGATCCAATAATTTTGGAAGTTATCTAGCTATAACTTCACTCCACTTGAGCAGCTCAACTTATCTAAGCCTAGTTGTCTTCTCTTTGTGGTGCTAGTGGTAGAAAATCTGCCTGTCAATGCAGCAGAAGTAAGAGACACAGGTCCAATCCCTGGGTCAGGAAGATCCCCTGGAGAAGGAAATGGCTACCCACTCTAGTATTCTTGCCTGGAAAATCCCATGGACAGAGGAGCCTGGTAGGTTAGAGTTCATAGGGTCACAAAGAGTCAGACATGACTGAAGCAATTTAGTATGCACACTTTACAACAGAGCATAGGTTGGGTTTAATAGCATGATAGGTAGGGTTTGTTATGTCTGCTGTCCCCATGCTTTCAGCTGTTCTGCTTTCTATCACATGGCATCTACTCCTGCAGGCTGCACTTACAATCTCCAAGTTAATGATAGGATTCACCAAGGGGAGGCAGAGATAGGGGGACTTTGCAGCTGGAGGAAAGGAGAAGCCAGAGTATCTCTAGCCTTTCTGTATTAGTTTGCTTGAGCTCCTATAACAAAATACCACTGACGGGTCAACTTAAATAGCAGAAAGTTTCAGTTACTCAGGCATGTCTGACTCCTTGAGACCCCTTTGGACTATAGCCTGCCAGGCTCTCCTGTGCATGGAATTCTCCAGGCAAGAATACTGGAGTGGGTTGCTATGCCCTTCTCCAAGGGATCTTGCTGACCCCGGGATCAAACTTGAGTCTCCTGCATTGCAGGCAGTTTCTTTACCATCTGAGCTTCCAGAAAGCCCACAGAAGACCTTTGTTTACTCACAGGTCTGAAGGATACAAGTTCAAGATCAAGATATCAGCATGTTTATTTTCTCTGAAGTCTTTCTCCCTGGCTTGCACTTGGCTGTCTTCCTAGTGTTTTCTCATATGACCTTTCCTCTGTGTGCATGCATCTGTACTGTCTCTTTTGTGTCTCCAAATTTATTCTGCTTATAAGGATGAGACAGGTTGTGACCTGGGGCCCTTTGCTGCCGCGCTGCAGTGTTTGCACCTAGATATACCTCTCCTTGAGCAAAAAAACCACAAAGAAACTATATGTGATTAAAAAAAAAAACAAAAACAAAACCAAAATTGTGGGTGTGAGCAGTTGGGGTAAATTCTGGACAAAGACACAAAGAGACTTGGAAACCTGGCTGCCACTTTTGCAGAGCCTGGAGGAAAATCAGGGGTTTCAGGAGCAAAACTAGGTTCTGCACATACCTCTTGCACACAATACCATGTAAGGGGTTAGCAAAACACCTAAGCCACACCTTCAGCCCGACCTCTGAATGCACCCCTACCCTGACCCCATATAAAGAACAAGCTAGTCCCACCTCAGCGAGAAACAATAATAATAAATAAAAGTCACTCAGTCATGTCTGACTCTTTGTGACCCCATGGACTGTATAGTCCATGGAATTCTCCAGGCCAGAATACTGGAGTGGGTAGCCTTTCCCTTCTCCAGGGCATCTTCCCAACCCAGGGATCAAACCCAGGTCTCCAGCACTGCGGGTGGATTCTTTACCAGCTGAGCCACAAGGGAAGCCCAAGAATACTGGAGTGGGTAGTCAGTCCATCCCTTCCCCAGTAGATCTTCCTGACCCAGGGTCTCCTGCTTTGCAGGTGGATTCTTTACCAACCAGGCTGTGAGAAAGCCTAGTGAGAAACAAGGGACCCTGTTATTTGTTCTCATTCCCACTTGCTGCTGCAGGGGCCCTAATTAAGCCTTGCTGGATTTTTTTGTATTTCCTCTGACCTGTTTCTATTGATTAGGGAGGCTAAGAACTCTGGTAGGTAACAAGGACACTGGTCATATTGGATTAGGGCCCATGTACATGACCTCATAATCATTTCTTTCAAGGCCTTATATCCAAGCGCAGTCATGCTGGGGCATACTGGGAATCAGGACTCTGACATATGAATTCTAGCTGGGGACACAATTCAGCTGGCAACACTCTGTCTCTGGTGGTTTCCCTAACAACACCTGGGTATCCTCCATGATTTTGTCTTTCCACAGATGTGTCTGGAGCTCCCCAGCCTGTGTCTCTAGCTACTACTGGATAGATTCTAGGTTGCTCCAGCTTTTCTGGAGTGTTCAAGGCCACTTGGGCAAGTCCCTTTGCTCTCATTTTTTGTCTCCACTGGAAATAGGAACAGGTTTCTCCTGTTGCAAACTAGGATGCCTCACCTTCTTTTGTTTAGTTACTGAGCTCTACATCTGTAACCAGTTTCCCAGATTGAATTCTCTTGGTTTTAAATCTAAGATGGACTCTCTTTTCTTGTAAAATAAAGAGTAAATTAAACTGATACAGAAAGAGTAAATGAATCAACGCTTGAAAAGTCAGGGTAACAGAGATCATTGTGTAGTAAGTACCTTGCTTGTGTTTCAATAAGTGAACAATGCATCTTAATTCTGGGAATGTTATTCTCTGAACAACTTCTTTGCCTCACAGGAAATTACTTTATAAAGTTTCAAAGTTGCTCTACTCAGGCTCTTTGCTTTTTTTCTTCTCTTTCATTGTTGTCCCTGAAAAGTGAAGATTTGGAGTAGAACTTGGGAGTTTGGGTAGATATGTAAAGTTTCATTTTTTAAAAAAGGCAAAGAATGAACAGAACAGGTTTTCTGGACTAAGTTATAGTCTTAGTCCTCAAACCATGATCTTCCCAAACATGACTTCAGAAACAAAACAGCATCAAACCAGGTAAACATAATGTGACGAATATTATGTTGTTGTTCTTTAGTTGCTAAGTCATATCCAACTCTTTGTGACCTCCCTGGGACTGTAGCCTGCAGGCTCCTCTGACCATGGGAATTCCAAGGCAAGAATACTGGAGTTGATTGCCATTTCCTTATACCTTATTAATTATGTCCCTATTGAATAGGTGGCAACCCACTCCAGTGTTCTTGCCTGGAGAATCCCAGGGACGGGGGAGCCTCGTGGGCTGCCTTCTATGGGGTCGCACAGAGTCAGACATGACTGAAGCAACTTAGCAGCAACATTGAATAGGTAGACTCATTCTCTTCCAGCATGAAAAACAAATCAACAAAGCAAACAAAGCCCTTATATTATTGCTTGTATGATTCTGAACTTTCGCTTGAAAGGGAAATTTCACTCAGTCATTTTGGACTCTATGCAACCTCATGGACTATACAGTCCATGGAATTCTCCAAGTCAGAATACTGGAGTGGGTAGCCTTTCCCTTCTCCAGGGTATCTTCCCAACCCAGAGATTAAACCCAGATCTCCCACATGCAGGCAGATTCTTTACCAGCTGAGCCACAAGGGAAGCCCAAGAATACTGGAGTGGGTAGCCTCTCTTCTCCAGTGGATCTTCCTGACCCAGGAATCGAACTGGGGTCTCTCTCATTGCAGAAGGATTCTCTACCAACTGAGCTATCTGGAAATATAGCCTACCTTCAACAAATAACTCTTTTGCTTTATTGTCAAGCTTTTGGAAAAAGTGATCTATTTTTACTCTTCCTCTTCTCTTATTAATTATTCCAAACTCAACTCCATGAATTTGGGTTTCTTCCCTTGTCATCTTATTCTAACTGTTCTTTCAATTATTTGGGAATTATCCCCATGAATATTTTGCCAACATCACATGCATTGATTTCTCAATAACCTCTCATGTTCCCAACCACTGAATTAGTACTTTTTCTTATATTTTTCTCCCATATATTTGTATTCATCTTCTCAGTCCATTTGGAGGCTTCTTTTTGACTGCCCCTAAAAGCTGGTCTTCTGGAAAATGTTATCCCCTGGTTTACTCGTTACAGCTCGATGTGTAAGACTTTACTTACAGCCATGGCATTATTTAATTTCTCTATGTAAAAACTCACAAATACGTATGTCTAAAGCTGGCCTTTCCCTCAGGCATTGCTTGTTGTCCATATAATTAACTGTATGTGAAATATTTCCCCATGAAATACCTTCAGGCAGGTCATATATTTAGATATCTAGGTGAACTCATCACTTTCTTCCCAAGTATGTCCCCAGAGCTATGAATAGTTCTACAATCCAATTTTTTCCCTAAACCTAAAATCATCAAAACTCTCTCTAAGTATAGACACATAATTATAGCCCTTAGATAGATAAACTCTTCCCTCCCCCATTAACATTGCTCAAAACTTTCCTCGTATTCTCATCCCTTTTTATTTTGCAATTTATAAATTCCCCTCTCATCTCTGTGCCCCATGAATTGTCCACTTTCTGCCTGGAGCAGCTACTGCCACCCCAAACCATATTTCATGCAGCTGTGGAATGTTCTTTCACAAATGTAAATATTATTAGTTCTTCTCTACTTAAAATAATTCCCGTAGCTCCCAAATGACTCCAGGATGAAATGCATGTTCTTACCATGGCTATAAACCTCATTATGACTTGGTTTCTTACAATTCCAAGCTTAGTTCATCATTTCATGATTCATATTTTGCTCTCTAGCCATACAAACAGCACTAGCCTGGAAATAAATAAGTGTAATCACAAGCTCTCCATTCAAAACCTTAACTCCTGCTTTTCTGTCTGTCTGGTGTCCCCTAAGATCTCTTCTTTGCCCTGCTCACTCCAGTCAGTGTTTTTGTTTATTTGTTCATGTAGTTTATAAATTCGGTTTGAATGCATCCACGGTTAAACAGATTGATTACCCAGTCAGGATAAATTTCAAAGATGGAAAGCAGAGAGTAGGGCATCATCTACTACAGTTGACTGCTGTACTCAGGTTTTAGAGTGAGCTGTGTCTTGCCTCCTGTCTTAGAGTCTGGAAAGCTAAATTTCTTCCCAGTTTCCCTTGTGACTGGGGCTATGGCCATTTTGAGATGTTGTCAATCAGACACAATCTCAAAAATTCTGAATTTGTAGCCCATTTATGAAAAGAGAGAATGCTACCACATTATACTACATGAGCCATCTATTTGCAATGAATGATCCAGCAGAGGAGGTGTGGTTCTTAGAAAGAGTTATGGAAGCATTGGTTTCCTAATCCTTAGGTGGAAGTAGTTAAGGTATTTCTGGAAACAACAGCTGCAACAATGGCTTATTGATTCCTCAACTTTCTGATTCTGGTACAGAAACACAAATTTCCAGAAGTCTTAACTAGACCTCAGAACATTCTGCCCTGGAGTTACCAGTGCTGTGTCAGCTCCATTCCATATCTTAAAGCCCATTCTGCTTAAAATACCTGGACACCTTCCCAACAATTCTATCAGGTAATTTATTTCCATTATGTAGATGAAGAAACTGAGGAACAGAAAGTAAATTTTCTGTGGTTCCACAGAGAATAAGTAGCTAATCCAAGAAGTGAACATAAGCATTCCCTCCCGAATTCTGCCTAAATCTCTATCACCAAGAATCTCTTCTATGTTGGCAAATTTGTCATAGTCTTTAGTCTGGCAAACACTGGGACATTATTTCTTAGAGCATTTTGGACCCATTCATCTTTATTGGTAAATTTTTATTAAATGAGTTCACATCAGAAGGCCATTTCTTAACAAAAAAGAGGTACATTTTTCACAGAGATGGAGATGTTTATCTAGATAACTAGCACCATTAAAAAAAAAAAAAATCCTTTAAGAACCCTATAAGGCAAGTCAATCATAGCTAAAATGTGTTTGGTCAGCCTGAAATAATAATTAAAAAATTAAAGAAATGAAAATGTTGGTAGCTTCCTTATTCATAAAGGGTGTGGTCTTGAATACAGGAGTGCATTCTTGGCAGTTAACTACCTTTACCTGCTTGCATAATTCTTAATGATATAATTAAATTTAGCTGCAGAACTAGAATAATTCCAAAAGTTTGGCTAAGATCCCCATTCCCATGGACTGCTTTTTGATTAAAACTGTATATATTTGATTTTACAATTCCCTTGTATTTTATTGCTTTTTCCATTGTCTAATCTCTCTTCTGAGTAGCCCATTTCTTCTTTAGACCTGATACTTAAATTCAGTAAATTGTCACATATGTCTTCAGGCTCTGGAACCATTGTTGCTTTGTGAACTCATCTATCACTCAAAAGGTAACGTTGTTTACCTTACTTTAAATTTCTTAGGAAAACCTCAGTGTCACCTCTCTTATCCCAGTACAAACATTATCCTGCCCTTAATTCTAATCATCCCTTACACATCTTTCCAATTACAGTGAAAGCCCCAGGGGAGTAGAGATTGTGCCATATTCATCTTAGTAAACTTAGTTTGAAGCACAGCACAGGGTAAGATTGAAAAACATCCAACATATTATTCTGAGTGAAATGATAATTTATTTGAAGGGACTCTGCTAATTGCAAAATGCCTACTGGCTTAAGATATTATGAGATTTGCTGTTCAAAATATACCTTTAGAATTTAAAGATAATTAAAACTTTGTATGCCAAAGAGTGAATCATTAGAAAAACTTTTATGTTCTTTATTTTGTATCCATTTTCATAGCACTAACTCCTAAGAACTCAATATGGTGAATTATCATTTTGAGCTCTGAGATAAGAGGAAAAAGATAAATGCATATTATTCCAGCACTTCACACTTCAAAATTGCTCTTAAAATGCATTCTGAAAATATGAATACTCAATTGCCTTATTTGGCATATCTAAGGATGAACAAACTGAGGAAAATATAAGATTGATTTAAACTATCTCTACTGGGGTAATAACTTATTTTCACTATTGTATCATAAATATGCCATGGCAATCTTATTAACTGATTCAATCTAATTAGTGTCAAAGGCAAGGTGCTTGTCCTGAATGAAAGATTGCATTCAACAATAACTATTAGGGCCAAGATAAATGTAATGAGATACATTTTTCAAAGAAATGCTTTCATTGTAAGAACTTCTGAAAAAAATTTTATGGGACTCCATCTTAGTTTAATCCAACCAATATTCCCTGAGAATTTATCATGTATTCAATGCACTAAGTTCTAGTCAAGTACAAGTGAATTAAAAGCAAGTGCATCAAAAAGTTTAGAGTAGAAAAATTACATATTCAAATAGCAAATACTAAGTACATAAGACAAATGCAATGATAAACGTTTCAAAGATTTTATGGAAGAGAATGATAGTTAACCCTACTTTGAGGACTGGAGTTGGGATAGTGACAAGAAGTATAAAGACTCCCTTGTTATGATGATATTAGAGCTAAATGCTAAAGAATGTATTCAAGAGAATGGGAAGGGGAAAAGGCTTTTTTCAGATCAAGAGGCTTGAGAAGCTGCAGACACATGAAACAACTTGGTGGATCTGGGAATTAAAAGCTGATCATCCAATTTGGAAAATAAACTGTGAAACAGCGACTCGTGGAAAATTATATCCTTTTTTGGTGGCAGAAAGCATCCCTGTCATGAAATTCCTTGTCTGCAAGGATTAAGAGTGGTTGATGAAAGCTTCCAAAATTATCACTACAGATACAGGGTTCCATACATAAGAACTATTCTATGTATGTGCTGTGCCTATCCGACTCTTTGTGACCCTACGGACCATAGCCGACCAGGTTCCTCTATCCATGGAATTTTCCAAGCAAGAAGACCAGAGCAAGTTGTCATTTCCTACTCTAGGGTATCTTCTTGACCCAGAGATGGAAACTGTGTCTTTTGTGTTGCCTGCATTGGTGGGTGAATTCTTTACCACTGTGCCACGGGGGAAGTTATTCTATGCATTTGATTGCCTTATTATGTCATGGAAGCATTTAGTTATACAGACAGAAGAGTACACGTAGAACTTACTTTTAATTAGCTATCTAATGTGAATTCACTTCACTATTTAAATTATATTGAATTTCATAAGGTATGAGAGACAATACTTGAAACTGAATAGTGCAGATTTAGCTGAAATTTCTGCATCCGTCATTAGGCAGGCTTTCACTGGTGGGCTACATTTGCATCCTATTATTTTATAAAATGTGTCCTTTGGAACCTGGTCAAAACTTTAATTGGTCTAGCATCCAGGCTATCAGGCAAAAACAATTACAGGTTTTATGGTAAAGTGGAAAGGTCTATCTAGTTCACTCTGGTTGAAACAAAACTCACATGAAATATTGCAGTTGCCCCCAGAAATTACCAACTCTTTTGTACACTTCTCCCCAGAGTTTTTTTTCAGACGTCAGCGACATACTCTCTTCAAAATAGTAGTTTTATTGTTTACTTGGAGCTTCCCTGGTAGCTTAGTGGTAAAGAATCCATCTACCAATGAAGAAGATGCAGTTTCAATCCCTGGGTCTGGAAGATCCCCTGGAAAAGGAAATAGCAACCTACTCTAGTATTCTTGCCTTGAAAATTCCACGGACAGAGGAGCCTGATGGTCTACACAGTCCATGGGGTCCCACAGAGTTGGACACGACTTAGCCATTTAGCACACACATGAATCCTCTACTTATATTCTCATTTTGGAAACTTTCAATGAATTGGGACTGCATTTTGTTTTATGGTCACAGGATGTGTTGGATCTTAGTTTCCCAACCAGGGATCAAACCCATGTGCCCTGCATTGGAATCTCTGAGTCTTAACCCCTGACCTCCTGGGGCATCCCAAGACTGCATTTAAGGTGAAAAATTATATCTTAAAGATGGCTTATCAGGCCCTACATATTCCATTTCCTTTAAGAATCTGTAGCCTCACATTTTGCTCCCAGGAACGCTTTGCTCCTTAAAAGTCAGTCCCATTGTCCTGTTTCCACTTGTTGCATCACTAAACCACTGTATGAAAAGTTATTTCTACTCAATATTTTGTTACAACTCTCCCCAAGCTCCATTCCTCTTTTACGAAATTCACTTGTAATCGACTTTCAGATTTCAATTAACTGGTTACTTACCCAGAGAAACCTCCACCAACCTCTTTACTGGTCTGACCATGTTTAGAATATGCCTCAAAGCAACATTTAACTGCCTTTCCAAGCATTTACCACAGTTTCGGTGTTATAGTTTATTATTATTATTGCTATTATTATCATTTGAAACATGTCCATAATTCTATTCATTATCATAGAATAATAATATCTAATACAGACATTTTAATAATGTCTATATTATCATTTGAAAAATTATACTTCTAGATATTATGTTCTTTGAGGAAAGGGACCAGAAATATTTTTCACAATTGCATCTCCATGGCAAAGCCTAATATGTAATAGCTATAATCAATAGTTAAACTCAAGATTTAATCTAAGTGATGAAAGTATTAGGATTTTAAACTGATGACTGGTAAGTGGTTCCCTTATTCATGTCTGTGATGTAAAATGCTTGTAGAATGGTAGATATTGAAAGAATAAATTTGAGCCTTATTTTTAGGAAATTTTGTGTCTTAACCTTTCACCACCAAAATAAATGGTGATACGAAGATGGTGTTCTTTCTCTAACCTCATGTTTAATTAGCTTTCTAGGCCATTCCTAGAACTTTTTCTGTACTTTATATAGTTGGAAGAGCAAAGAAAATGAGATTCTAACTCACGTTTGAGAAATGTCATGGTGGATGGCATCAGAAAAAAGGGTTAAAACTTGGAAGAAACTATTGACTAACAGAGGACCAAAGATGCATGCTCCCTGAAATCAGATGAAGCACTCCCTAGAGGGAAGTTAGCCCAAGAGACAGTCAGCCAGTGTCACAAGACCATCCAGTTGGAGGCTGTGGCCTCTCTACAAGGAGGATGTGTTAAAAATCTGGAGTGTGTGAAAAAAAGAAAATCCAAGTCCGAATCAGGACACTCAAGAACTCAGTAAAGAACTCACAAAACTATCCATGAAAGAATAAGCTTTAAACATATACTACTCAGGAGACTGCAAAACTATCTTACATAGAACAATTCAGTTAACTCTTTCTGATTTCTTCACCTCTTATCCCTCAGCTTCTTTGTTCCTAAGGGAGGCATTGAATAAAACAGCAGAAAAAGAAACAGAAATTGGTGACTGACAATTGAAAGTCCATACCATTTCTGTCCTTTATTGAGCCCATCTTTGCATGAAATGTTCCCTTGGTATCTCTAATTTTCTTGAAGAGATCTCTAGTCTTTCCTATTCTATTGTTTTCCTCTATTTCTTTGCATTGATCACTGAGGAAGGCTATCTTATCTCTCCTTGCTATTATTTGGAACTCTGCATTCAAATGGGTATATCTTTCTTTTTCTCCTTTGCTTTTCACTTCTCTTCTTTTCACAGCTATTTGTAAGGCCTCCCCAGACAGCCATTTTGCTTTTTTGCATTTCTTTTTCTTGGGAATGGTCTTGATTGCTGTCTCCTGTACAATGTTATGACCCTCCATCCATAGTTCATCAGGCAATCTGTCTGTCAGATCTAGTCCCATAAATCTATTTCTCACTTCCACTGTATAATCATAAGGGATTTGATTTAGATCATACCTGAAAGGTCTAGTGGTTTTCCCTACTTTCGTCAATTTAAGTCTGAATTTGGCAATAAAGGGTTCATGGTCTGAGCCACAGTCAGCTCCTGGTCTTGTTTTTGCTGACTGTACAGAGCTTCTCCATCTTTGGCTGCAAAGAATATAATCAATCTGTTTTCAGTGTTGACCCTCTGGTGATGTCCATGTGTAGAGTCTTCTCTTGTGTTGTTGGAAGAGGGTGTTTGCTATGACCAGTGCATTCTCTTGGCAAAACTCTATTAGCCATTGCCCTGCTTCATTCCATATTCCAAGGCCAAATTTTCCCTTTACTCTGGGTATTTCTGGACTTCCTACTTTTGCATTCCAGTCCCCTATATGGAAAGGACATCTCTTTGGGGTGTATTTTTAAAAGGTCTTGTAGATCTTTATAGAACTGGTCAACTTCAGCTTCTTCAGTGTTACTGGTTGGGGCATAGGCTTGGATTACTGTGATATTGAATGGTTTGCCTTGGAAATGAACAGAGATCATTCTTTCATTTTTGAGATTGCATCCAAGTACTGCATTTTGGACTCTTTTGTTGACTATGATGGCTATTCCATTACTTTTAAGGGATTCCTGGCAACAGTAGTAGATATAATGGTCATCTGAGTTAAATTCACCCATTCCAATTCATTTTAGTTTGCTGATTCCTGGAATGTCAGTGTTCACTCTTGCCATCTCCTGTTTGACCACTTCCAATTTGCCTTGATTCATGGGCCTGACATTCCAGGTTCCAATGCAATATTGCTCTTTACAGCATCGGACCTTGCTTCTATCACCAGTCACATCCACAACTGGGTGTTGTTTTTGCTTTAGCTCCATCCCTTCATTCTTTCTGGAGTTATTTCTCCAGTAGCATATTGGGCACCTACCAACCTGGCGAGTTCATCTTTCAGTGTCCTATCTTTTTACATTTTCATAAAATGGTATGGGCCTATCAGAAATAGAAGATATTAAAAAGGTGGCAAGAATACACAGAAGAACTATACAAAAAAGATATCATGACCCAGATAATCACAATGGTGTGATCACTCACCTAGAGGCAGACATCCTGGAATGTGAAATCAAGTGGGCTTTAGGAAGTATCACCACTAACAAAGCTACTGGAGGTGATGGAATTTCAGATGAGCTATTTCAAATCCTGAAAGATGATGCTGTGAAAGTGCTACACTCAATATGTCAGCAAATTTGGAAAAATCAGCAGAGGCCATAGGACTGGAAAAGGTCAGTTTTCATTCCAATCCCAAAGAAAGGCAATGCCAAAGAATGCTCAAACTACTGCACAATTGCACTCATCTCACACGCTAGTAAAGTAATGCCCAAAATTCTCGAAGCCAGGTTTCAGCAATATCTGAACCATGAACTTCCAGATGTTCAAGCTAGTTTTAGAAAAGGCAGAGGAATCAGAGATCAAATTGCCAACATCCTCTGGATCATCTAAAAAGCAAGAGAGTTCCAGAAAAAACATCTATTTCAGCTTTATTGACTATGCCAAAGCCTTTGACTGTGTGGATCACAATCAACTGTGGAAAATTCTGAAAGAGATGAGAATACCAGACCACCTACCTGCTTCTTGAGAAATCTGTACGCAGGTCAGGAAGCAACAGTTGGATCTGGACATGGAACAGCAGACTGGTTCCAAATAGGAAAAGGAGTACATCAAGGCTGTATATTGTCACCATGCTTATTTAACTTATATGCAGAGTACATCATGAGAAATGCTGGACTGGAAGAACCACAAGCTGGAATCAAGATTGCTGGGAGAAATATCAATAACCTCAGATATGCAGATGACACCACCCTTATGGCAGAAAGTGAAGAACTAAAGAACTTCTGATGAAAGTGAAAGAGAAGAGTGAAGAAGTTGGCTTAAAGCTCAACATTCAGAAAACTAAGATCATAGCATCTGGTCCCATCACTTCATGGGAAACAGATGGGGAAACAGTGGAAACAGTGTCAGACTGTATTTTTTTTTTTGCTCCAAAATCACTGCAGATGGTGATTGCAGCCATGAAATGAAAAGAAGCTTACTCCTTGGAAGGAAAGTTATGACCAACCTAGATAACATATTCAGAAGCAGAGACATTACTTTGCCAACAAAGTTCTGTCTAGTCAAGGCTATGGTTTTTCCAGTGGTCATGTATGGATGTGAGAGTTGGACTGTGAAGAAGGCTAGCACTGAAGAATTGATGCTTTTGAACTGTGGTGTGGGAGAAGACTTTTGATAATCTTTCAGAGTGCAAGGAAATCCAACCAGTCCATCCTATAGGAGATTAGTCCTGGGTGTTCATTGGAAGGACTGATGTTGAAGCTGAAACTCCAATACTTTGGCTACCTGATGCGAAGAGCTGACTCATTTGAAAAGACCCTGATGCTGGGAACGATTGAGAGCAGGAGGAAAAGGGGACAACAGAGGATGAGTTGGTTGGATGACGTTACTGACTCAATGGATATGAGTTTGAGTAAGCTCCGGGAGTTGGTCATGGACAGGGAGGCCTGGTGTGATGTTGTTCATGGGGTGGAAAAAAGTCCAACAATACTCAGCGACTGAACTTAAGTGAACTGAATTGGAAGTCAAAGACCATAGTTCTACCCTGTAATAACAAGCCCTTACAGCTTGGCTGTAAGTGGGGGAAAAGAAAAGAAATATAATTGAAAGACGCTTGAGAGTTACTATATTGGATATTTTTCATCACTGAATTGACACTATAATTTCATTATAAAGTGAGTATTGGATTTTCTGTTATTTAATACTGATACAAAATGTCATGGAATCATTGTAGCTTTTCAAGTGGGATTAAGGGGGAGGACTATCTCCAATATTTTTGGCCACCTGATGTGAAGAGCTAATTCATTGGAAAAGACTCTGATGCTGGGAAAGATTGAAGGCAGAAGGAGAAGAAGGTAACAGAGGATGAGATGGTTGGATGGCATCACCAATTCAATGGACATGAGCTTGGGCAAACTCCAGGGGATAATGAGAGACAGGGAGGCTTGGTGTGCTGTAATCCACCAGATCACAAAGAGTGGACATGACTTGGCAACTGAACAACAATCCACATTGAGATAGTTTTAAAAAACAGGATAAAAATGTAGTTAATTTTATGATTATACCTAATGAGTACTACCAACGTGATATACCTGTTGTGTAACACTTACTGAACATTCATGGAATAAGTAAGTTGCATTTTCATCTTACCTTTTTACTAATAAGCTGTATGACCCCATGAAATGTCTGATAAAATGGGCCTCAAGTGTAAAGATAAGAAATTCTGCTGAAGCTCATACTCCATATCCAGTCCTGAGTGTCTAATGGGGATAAAACCCAGTCTCTTGCATTTCAGGCAGATTCTTTACTGTCTGAGCCACCAGAGAAGCCCACGTATCTACTATCCTTCAGTCATCATAATTGCTTAAGAAGTCACTTTTTAGAAAGTTCAAAATACTTAAATGTTCCCAAATAATAGTTATTTTGCATTTTTAATAAAGAGATTCTAAATGACTATATATGTATATATAACTGGCAATCATGGTGTTGAACATTTAGCTGAAAAAACAAAATATAGACAATTCCAATATATTTTATAAATGTAATGATAGAGCATGGAATCTAAGAATATCATATGAAACATATTTAGTTTCATTAAAATATAGGTGATGGCTCTGTCTATGTGCTGAGTGCTCAGTAGCTAAGTCGTGTCCAACTCTTTGCCACCCTATAGACTGTAGCCTGCCAGGCCTCTTTGTCCATAAAATACTTCAGGCAAGAAAACTGGAGTGGGTTGCCATGCCCTCCTCTAGGGACTCTTCCTGACTCAAGGATCAAACTCACATCTCCTGTGACTCCTGCATTGCAGGTGGATTCTTTACGGCTGAGCCACTGGGGAAGCTGATTCTGTGTATGCACAAGCTTGCTGCTAAGTCACTTCAGTCATGTCCGACTCTGTGCAACTCCATAGATGGCAGTCCACTAGGCTCCCTCGTCCCTGGGATTCTCCAGGCAAGAACACTGGAGTAGGTTGCCATTTCCTTCTCCAATGCACAACCTTAAAACCAGAATTAAACTCAGGATATCAAAAACTTCAAAGTCACCCTATATTTGCAACAAATAAATTACTTAATCTATTTAAAATTAAGAAGGTCCTGTTTCAGCAACCAGTCTTATAAAAGACTTTTTTCTTTGGTTTCATGAAATGCTTTGTTTGTGTGGGCAATTGTATTAATAGCTTAATAAAGTTTTTCCTACTATCATTGAATGCTTGACCAATTTAATCTTCGAGAATGTGGATTCAATCCACAAAGGAAGGGCATGGTGGGAAACGCCTAATGAGTTGTACAGGGCAGTATTTTTCCAGTACATAGGGAATAAAACACACTTTGTATCTTGCATTTACTTCTGAGAAAGTAGAATCATTTGGAATCTTTCTTGTTGCTTCAAATCACATAATTTGAATAGTTTTATTTGGGGGCTTTCTTATCACATTTTAATTAATCTTATTTAAATGTATAAGATTGACATTACAAAATGTCAGCTATGAGAATAGAGATAAACTGTTAAGTAGTTTGTATCATGAGTGAATTTTATTAAAACTATTTGTGACAAAATAATCCAACAAGGTTAAACTTTGAACAATGTAATATAGTTGCTATCTTAGGAAAATAATATGAGAACAGATTTTCAGTGGGAGGAAACAACCTGGAATATTACAGTGCTAGAAAATACCTAATAGTCACAGACAGTGAATTAGACAAATTGTGAATGTTAAAATTATAAAGCCTAGGCATTCATGTTTTGAATTTTCTATTCACATTTATTTTGAAATATTTAAACTTTTGAGTTCAACTCCATGAATCTTTTTAGAGCTAAGAAATGTAAGTCACAAATCTCTTATTAAAAACCTAGTAATTCACACTCAATGGACATGAGTTTGAGCAAGCTTCGGGAGGTGGTGATGGACAGAGAAGCCTGGAGTGTTGCTATCCATGGGGTCGCAAAGAGTCGGATGTGACTGAGCGACTGAACTGAGCTGAATTCACATAGGTCTTTCTTTGACTCAAAAGAAGTTAACCATTCAAACTGAGAAAAAAGGAACATGCAAAGTTCATACTGTCAGTTTTACTTTAACAGGGCTTAAAACATTTTTTGTTTGAAACAGAACTTCATTTTTAACAACAGTAAGATTAAGGATAGTAGTTAAAAAAAGTGGTAAAATTAAGGATAGTCAATTAACATCAGAAATATTTACAATATTTTAGAATATTTACCCTTAAGCACTTTAGATACATGAGCAGCATTGTGAATGATATATATCATATTCAACATACTTTTGGATACAAATTTAAATTTTCATTAACTATATAGAGCACTATTCTCATTGAAATTTTAGAATGAGAGTAATAAGTAAAATTTTTAAGAAGTTTGGCAACTGAAGAATCAAAAGGAAATACATAAGATTTTGGTTTTGTAATAGACTCAATTGGTACTGGGTAGTCTAGGAAAAATTAAGCCTAAGTAAAACAGTATATAAAAGAGATTAATATGGCAGATAATACTGGTAAGATAAAGGTTTGGTCCAAATGAATGCTTCTCTACCCAACATATTCTTTCTTCACAGAGTCCATATATATATTAAATTTTTTTTTATTATAATATACCATACATGGCACAGTGTACTTTAAGATCGCTCTTCAACATGTTTTATGAGGGTCTGTGTAACTCCCTGAACATTGATCAAAGTGTAAATACAAGATGGATGCCATCTAATAAATGGTCATATATGTAGGCTCCACTAGAGCTTACAATTCCTTTAATGAAAACATCTGGTAGGGTTTTAAATTAGTATATAATAACACGAGCTCTCATTGGATGTGGGAAAGCCTCAGGTTTCTGTCAGTTTGCTGTCTAACCTGCCAGCATCCATAAAGTGCAGCAAGAATATATTACCAATTCAATTTCTGTATTAGTTCAATCACCTTTATTGGACATTCTCTGGGTGAGACATTCCTGATGGGAAAACTTACTAATACGACAACACTAATACACACTAATATTAAGACTGGAATTGTCGAATCTTTCAACATGTCTAATTTGACCACTACAACTGCCCTTTCAAGTAGATATGGAAGAAAAATGATGCTCAGAGAAATTAAGTGAAGTGAAAGTCGCCAGTTGTGTCCCACTCTTTGTGACCCCATGGATTATACAGTCCATGGAATTCTCCAGGCCAGAATATGGGAGTGGGTAGCCGGTCCCTTCTCCAGGGGATCTTCCCAACCCCAGGATCAAACCCAGGTTTTCTGATTGGCAGGCAGATTCTTTGCCACTGAGCCACTTGGGAAGCCCAAGGTCTCATATAATATCACAAAGCTTTACACTTTCTTTTACTTAGCTTACCCTTTCATTTCCCTGGCCAACACATAAAACTGTTTGCAGATATTAAACATGCTTAAAGTGCTATACTTTCCTTGCAAGGAGATAAGATTTGTGAGGCTTTATTATTGCTTTAGGGCTTCCCTTGTGGCTCAGATAGTAAGGAATCCACCTGAAATGAAGGAGACCTGGGTTCAATCCCTTGGTTGGGAAGATCCCCTGGAAGAAGAAATGGCAATCCACTCCAGTATTCTTGCCTGGAGAATCCCCATGGACAGAGGAGTCTGGCCGGCTACAGTCCATAGGGTTGCAAAGAGTAGGACATGACTGAGCAACTAAACACAGCACCCATTATTGCTTTGGTAGCTCATCTGCATTACTGCACCCTGGGATTCTCACATCATGGTATTCAGACACTGATAAGGGCCTTCTCAAAATGGCATCAAGCCTACTGATGTAACAAATAGGATATGGTTGAAATTAAGGATGCAACTTCAAAGCAATATCATCAAAGATATGTGACATCTATCGAACCAGTCTCTTGAAAGAATGTAACTGCTGTGTTATAAATCACTTCCAATACTCCTAAGCATGAGTCCATGTATGTGCTAAGTCACTTCAGTCATGTTGGACTCTGCGATCCCATTGACTGTAGCCAGCCAGGCTCCTCTGTCCATGGGATTCTCCAGGCAAGAACACTGGAGTGGGTTGCCATGCCCTCCTCCAGGGGATCTTCCTGACGTGGAAGAACCCACCTCTCTTATGTCTCCTGAATTGATAAGTGGGTATTTTACTATTAGCGTCACCTGGGAAGCCCAAGGACAGGCCCATATGGTGAAAATCTGAGGACTCCTGTCAATAGCCAGATCAATTACTTACTCCCAGTTCTGGGAGTAAGTTCAGTGGGAAAACTGATTCTCCAACCATAGTAAAGCCTTCAGATGACCACAGGCACAGGTATAAACCTAAAAACAACTGTATGAGAGATTCAGACAGAGAGCCACTTCAGTATTTTTGCCAGAAGAACGCCATGAACAGTATGAAAAGGCAAAATGGTAGGGTACTGAAAGAAGAACTCTCCAGGTCTGTAGGTGCCCAATATGCTACTGGAGATCAGTGGAGAAATAACTCCAGAAAGAGTGAGATGGAGCCAAAGCAAAAACAATACCCAGTTGTGGGTGTGACTGGTGATAGAAGCAAGGTCCGATGCTGTAAAGAGCAATATTGCACTGGAATCTGGAATGTCAGGTCCATGAATCAAGGCAAATTGGAAGTGGTCAAACAAGTGATGGCAAGAGTCAATGTCGACATTCTAGGAATCAGCGAACTAAAATGGACTGGAATGGGTGAATTTAACTCAGTTGACCATTATTATCTACTACTGAAGGCAGGAATCCCTTAGAAGAAATGGAGTAGCCATTATGGTCAACAGCAGAGTCCGAAATGCAGTACTTGGATGCAATCTCAAAAACGACAGAATGATCTCTGTTCGTTTCCAAGGCACACCATTCACTATTACAGTAATCCAAGTCTATGTCCCAACCAGTAATGCTGAAGAAGCTGAAGTTGAACGGTTCTATGAAGAAGTACAAGTCCTTTTAGAACTAACACCCAAAAAAGATGTCCTTTTCATTACAGGCGACTGGAATGCAAAAGTAGGAAGTCAAGAAACACCTGGAGTAACAGGAAAATTTGGCCTTGGAATACAGAATGAAGCAGGGCAATGGCTAATAGAGTTTTGCCAAGAGAACGCACTGGTCATAGCAAACACCCTCTTCCAACAATACAAGAGAAGACTCTACACATGGACATCACCAGATGGTCAACACTGAAACCAGATTGATAATATTCTTTGCAGCCAAAGATAGACAAGCTCTATAGAGTCAACAAAAACAAGACCAGGAGCTGACTGTGGCTCATATCATGAGCTCCTTATTGCCAAATTTAGACTTAAATTGAAAAAAGTAGGGAAAACCACTAGACCATTTAGGTATGACCTAAATCAAATCCCTTATGATTATACAGTGGACATGAGAAATAGATTTAAGGGCCTAGATCTGATAGATAGAGTGCCTGATGAACTATGGACGGAGGTTCGTGACATTGTACAGGAGATAGGGATCAAGACCATCCCCATAGAAAAGAAATGCAAAAAAGCAAAATGGCTGTCTGGGGAGGCCTTACAAATAGCTGTGAAAAGAAGAGAAGTGAAAAACAAAGGAGAAAAGGAAAGATATAAGCATCTGAATGCAGAATCCCAAAGAAGAGATAAGAAAGCCTTCCTCAGTGATCAATGCAAAGAAGTAGAGGAAAACAACAGAATAGGAAAGACTAGAGATCTCTTCAAGAAAACTAGAGATACCAAGGGAACATTTCATGCAAAGATGGGCTCATTAAACATCAGAAATGGTATGGATGAAACAGAAGCAGAAGATATTAAGAAGAGTTGCCAATAATACACAGAAGAATTGTACAAAAAAGATCTTCACGACCAAGATAATCATGATGTTGTGACCACTCACCTAGAGCCAGACATGCTGGAATGTGAAGTCAAGTGGGCCTTAGAAAGCATCACTACGAACAAGCTAGTGGAGGTGATGAAATTCCAGTTGAGCTATTTCAAATCTTGAAAGATGATGGTGTGAAAGTGCTACACTTAATATGTCAGCAAATTTGGAAAACTCAACAGTGGCCACAGGACTGGAAAAGGTCAGTTATCATTCCAATCCCAAAGAAATGCAATGCCAAAGAATGCTCAAACTACCACACAATTGCACTCATCTCACATGCTAGTAAAGTAATGCTTAGAATTCTCTAAGCCATGCTGCAGCAAAATGTGAACCATGAAATTCCTGATGTTCAAGCTTGTTTTAGAAAAGGCAGAGGAACCAGAGATCAAATTGCCAACATCTACTGGGTCATTGAAAAAGCAAGAGAGTTCCAGAGAAACATCCATTCCTGCTTTATTGAGTATGCTAAAGCCTTTGACTGTGTGGATCACAATAAACTGTGGAAAATTCTGAAAGAGATAGGAATACCAGACCACCTGACTGGCCTCTTGAGAAACCTATATGCAGGTTAGGAAGCAACAGTTAGAACTGGACATGGAACAATAGACTGGTTCCAAATAGGAAAAGGAGTATGTCAAGGCTGTATATTGTCACCCTGCTTATTTAACTTATATGCAGAGTACATCATGAGAAACGCTGGGCTGGAAGAAGCACAAGCTGGAATCAAGATTGCTGGGAGAAATATCAATAACCTCAGATATGCAGATGACATAACCCTTATGGCAGAAAGTGAAGAGGAACTAAAAAGCCTCTTGATGAAAGTGAAAGAGGGGAGTTGGCTTAAAGCTCAACATTCAGAAAACTAAGATCATGGCGTCTGGTCTCATCACTTTATGGGAAATAGATGGGGAAGCAGTGTCAGACTTTAGTTTTTTGGGCTCCAAAATCACTGCAGATGGTGATTGCACCCATGAAATTAAAAGAGTCTTTCTCCTTGGAAGGAAAGTTATGACCAACCTAGATAGCATATTCAAAGGCAGAGACATTACTTTGCCAACAAAGGTCCGTCTAGTCAAGGGTATTGTTTTTCCAGTAGTCATGTATGGATGTGAGAGTTGGACTGTGAAGAAAGCCGTTTGCTGAAGAATTGATGCTTTTGAACTGTGATGTTGGAGAAGACTCTTGAAAGTCCCTTGGACTGCAAGGAGATCCAACCTGTCCGTTCTAAAGGAGATCTGTCCTGAGTGTTCTTTGGAAGGAATGATGCTAAAGCTGAAACTCCAGTACTTTGGCCACCTCATGCAAAGAGTTGACTCATTGGAATAGACTCTGACGCTGGGAGGGATTGGGGGCAGGAGAAGGGGACGACAGAGGATGAGATGGCTGGCTGGCATCACCGACTGGATGGACGTGAGTTTGAGTGAACTCCGGGAATTGGTGATGGACAGGGAGGCCTGGCGTGCTGAAATTCATGGGGTCACAAAGAGTCGGACACGAATGAGAGACTGAACTGAACTGATATATATTTTTTACTTCGTGGGTCACATTTCCACTCCATATATTTAAGGGAAAAAGGCAACTTAATTTATAGATGTTTACTAAAACAAACAAACAAAAAAACAAACCAAAAAAACACTACTCACCTCAAACAACACATAAATTCTTCAAGAGAAAAAATAGTGAAAGTCAATAATGTTTTTTCTAAATCCATGATATTTATTCTCTCAAAAATAGTTTTGGAAGTCTATCATGTACAGACAGAGGAAGTAATATATGCATCCCTTCCCTTGTGTAGATTACATTCCAGAGCAAAGAAAAATAGAAAATAAACAATGAAGTAAGTCAGACTATGGTAAGTGTTGGAGAATAATAAAGCTTCTGACAGACTAAAAAGCTTGGGAGTGACATGACTGATTTGTTTTAGTAGAATCCTAAAGCCTGATGTGAAGATCTAGCTCATTGGAAAAGATCCTGATGCTGGGAACATTAGAAGGCAAAAGGAGAAGAGGGCAGCAGAGGATAAGATGTTTAGATATTATCACCGACTCAATCGACATAAATTTGAGCAAACTCCAGGACTTCCCACATGGCTCTAAGTGGGGGAAAAAAACCTACCTGCCAGTGCAGAAGACTTTAGAGATGCAAGTTTGGTCCCTGGGTCAGGAAGATCTCCTGGAGGAGTGTGTGACAACCCACTCCAGTATTTTTGCTTGGAGAATCCAATGGACAGAGGAATCTGGCAGGCTATAGTCCACGGGATTGCAAAGAGTCAGACATGATTTAGCAACTGAACAATAACAAAACAAAATCAAGGCTGACAGAGCCAGTAGGCACATTACAGGCAACTTGCACCGCTAATACAGCTGCAATGGAGGCTGAAGATACAACCCTGTTGTCTAGAAATTCAGCACAGCACCTGATTTTTTCATTTTAACATTTCTAGTTGAAAATGTGAAGCAAGTATCACCAATTGTTGGATTCAGTCATGTGTCTATACTCTAGCCATAAGATGTTAGATCAAAAATTGTGAATATTCTGTTCTTTTACCCTACCTGAAAACTAGCAAGTTAGTCTGCCATAGAAAGTCAAGACCAAGTTGCCATGATAAGGCCATTCTGTTGAATGTTGAGATAGTAGCTCCTATGTTGAATGCTCACATTTCAAGGCTAATAAAAGACATATGCCTCCTTGGTCAGAGACAAAGACCAGGTGGCTCAGTGGTAAAGAATTTGCCTGCCAAGCAGGAGACATGGGTTTGATTCCTGGGTCGGGAAGATCCTCTGAATAAAGAAATGGCAAACCACTCCAATATTCTTGCCTGGGAAATCCCATGTACAGAGGAACCTGGAGGGCTTCAGTCCATGGGGTCTCAAAGAGTCAGACACTACTTTGTGACTAAACCACCAAAACCACACATCAATCCCCACAAGGCAATACAATGAGAACTAGAGATTATCTGTACATGCAGTGGGGTACTTTACAGGAGATAAAGCTCAAAATTAGGAAAACCTGAATCTTATGTAGGGTTGCTCATAACTGTCTATCCTCTCCTCCAGAGAGAGAGAAAGCAACAAGAATGATACCTTAAATGTGGAATGTAAGCAAATATCTCTGAGGGTGAAGGGGAAGCCATCTCTACATTTATTATCCTGGGATATAAAGACATCCCCACCCAAACATAGGGAAAAAAGCCACTTAAATATTCTTAAATTCTCCATACACAAAAATTGGCTGTAAATGCTTTTTTTTTTTAAGAGACTTCAGCTTTGTGGGAATGCAAAAAAAAAAAAAAAAAAAAATCCATAGAAAAATGTCTCTCAACAGAAGGAAGCCTAGTAAAAATAATATGTTTTTTCAGATTTGATAGTGGGTTTCAGTCTCTTCTTCAAAAGGCAAAATATTTTGCAAATATATAAGAAAAGGGATAGTTGGATGAATGTGTGTGCATTCCTGTATGCTAAGTCACTTCAGTTGTGTCAGATTCTTTGCGACCCTGTATACTGCAGGTGGCCAGGTTCTTCTGTCCACAGGATTTTTCAAGCAAGAACACTGGAGTGGATAGCCATTCCTTCATCCAGGGGATCTTTACAATCCAGAGATCAAACTCATGTGTCTGGCATTACAGATGGATTCTTTATCACTGAGCCACTGGGGAAGTGCTGCGGTTCATGGGGTCGCAAAGAGTAGGACACAAGTGAGCGACTGAACTGAACTGAACTGACCACCATTTGGCAGGACCACAGTAAATAAGAAACATGCAATAGCCAAACCTCCTATGATCAGATAAAGTATTAATAACAACTTCCTTTCAAGAAGCACTAAGTCATAATACATAAGCTAGTTGGATGGACAAGAGAAATGCTAAATGTCTGCTAAAATTGACCTCAAAGGTGGCAAATTCATTGGGCCCATAATGTGGACAGAAACTTGATTTCTTCTCATGTCTTCATTCTTCCATCTTGGTTAACTTCAACTTTCAGCTGTTGAAAATATAGTTAACAGTAGTCCCTGGAGTCATATAAAAAATCATTGTCAACAAAGATCACAGCAGCAACCACAATAATACAAATGCATTTTAAAACAGGAGAGACAGTATGTTTTCCTGTGTCTCTATTTTGTGATTGAGGAAACCTGAATTAGAAGTTTTCCGTCAGAATTTACTTTGAGTTCTGCTGTCTAGAATCGGATCACATGCCTGTCTCTGACTCTCTCGCTAGTGTAAAGAGTATGAACTGACCAGAAGTGGCTTAATCAATTCAAGTAGATATGGAAATGACCACCAGAGGGTGCAGCGGGAATGGCAACTGACCTGGATTAGACAATGATCCTGAAATACCAGGTCGCATAAGAATTAGATGCTAATAGTTGGTGGGAGTAAAAAAAGTTTTCCAGGAGAAAATCCAACATAGTGAAAAAATGAGGCAGGTAGAGTTTTTCCAAGAACAGAAAGTAGTTCAGCTTAACTGGAACTTTGATTTCAAGAATGTAGTTTCCAGAAATAAGACCAAAGAAGTAAATAAGGTTTAATCATGAACAGTCATGTATCAAGAATGTTTAAATTTTCCTTAGGGATATGTTTATATAAATTTTATACAACATCTCCAGCAGAATTGATTCTATAATTCCATACAACACATATCCTACATTAACATTAATTTGAAGATTTGGAACTACTTTCATAAAATTGATCTATACTTATTATTTGAAATTTCTGTCTTCTGTCTCCCAAACTGAGAATAAGTTTTCATTATTGCATACTATCTTACACGAGACTAAAATTCAAGGTAGACCAATGTTTACAGGTCATTGGGGAATATAATTCATTAATCAGAGTAAAACAAAAATGTTGGAAGGGATAAAAACTCAATAGTTCTTCAGTACATCTGCACCCTTAAGGATAAAACGTTGTAATCTTGGTGATATTTTCAAGATTTTTCTTGTAGACTACTCTGATAATGAGCTACTTTGATGTTTATTTTCATAAGTAATAAACATATGACGTGCTTGGTCCAGATTATGAGAAAGTTTGTTCTTCCTACAGTTTAATCCCATTGCAATGCTATATGACAGTATGCTCTGTGATAGATCTGATGTCACTGAAAATTTCAAAATGGGAAATGTTTTTCAGAACAACCCCTGAATCAAAATGAGTAAGTGAATAATCTTAAAACACACAGAGTTAAATTAAAAGTTATTTTAATTAGAATTTGAAACAAAACAGGAAGAGGAAAAATAAATTTTACAGCACCACAGAAATACATGCATACGCATTCTTTACCTTCTAATGTAAGACACACTTGTAATTGAACACACTAGACAATGAGAATGTATTATGACTTAGTGCTTCTTGAAAGGAAGTTGTTATTAATACTTTATCTGATTATAGGAGGTTTGGCTATTGCATGTTTCTCATCCACTGTGGTCCTGCCAAATGGTGGTCACTTCAGTTCAGTTCAGTTGCTCACTTGTGTCCTACTCTTTGCAACCCCATGAACCGCAGCACGCCAGCCCTCCCTGTCCATCACCAACTCCCAGAGTCCACCAAAACCCATGTCCATTGAGTCAGTGATGTCATCTAACCGTCTCATCCTCTGTCGTTCCCTTCTTCTCCTGACCTCAATCTTTTCAAGCATCAGGGTCTTTTCAAATGAGCCAGTTCTTCGCATCAGGTGGACAAAGTATCGGAGTTTCAGCTTCAACATAAGGCCTACCAATGAACACCCAGGACTGATCTCCTTTAGGATGGACTGGTTGGATTTCCTTGTAGTACAAGGGACTCTCAAGAGTCTTCTCCAACACCACAGTTCAAAAGCATTAATCCTTCAGTGCTCAGCATTCTTTACAGTCGAACTCTAACATCCATACATGACCACAGGAAAAACCATAGCCTTGACTAGACAGACCTTTGTTGGCAAAGTAATGTCTGCTTTTCAATATGCTGTCTAGGTTGGTCATAACTTTCCTTCCAAGGAGAAAGTCTCTTTTAATTTCATGGATGCAGTCACCATCTGCAGTGATTTTGGAGCCCCCCAAAATAAAGTCTGACACTGGTTCCACTGTTTTCCTATCTATTTGCCATGAAGTGATGGGACCACATGCCATGATCTTAGTTTTCTGAATGTTGAGCTTTAAGCCAACTTTTTCACTCTCCTCTTTCACTTTCATCAGAAGTTCTTTAGTTCTTCTTCACTTTCTGCCATAAGGGTGGTGTCATCTGCATATCTGAGGTTATTGATATTTCTCCCGGCAATCTTGATTCCAGCTTGTGGTTCTTCCAGCTCAGCGTTTCTCATGCATATAAGTTAAATAAGCAAGGTGACAATATACAGCCTTGACGTACTCCTTTTCCTATTTGGAACCAGTCTGTTGTTCCATGTCCAGTTCTAACTGTTGCTTCCTGACCTGCATACAAATTTCTCAAGAGGCAGGTCAGGTGGTCTGATATTCCTATGTCTTTCAGAATTTTCCAGTTTATTGTGATCCACACAGTCAAAGGCTTTGGCACAGTCAATACAGACATAGATGTTTTTTTCTGGAACTCTCTTGCTTTTTCAATGATCCATCAGATGTTGGCAGTTTGATTTCTGGTTCCTCTGCCTTTTCTCAAACCAGCTTGAACATCTGGAAGCTCACGGTTCATGTATTGCTGCAGCCTGGCTTGGAGAATTCTAAGCATTACTTTAGTAGTGTGTAAATACGACTTATCTAATGGTTCAGTGGAAAAGAATCCGCCTGACAGTGCAGGAGATCCAGGCTTGTTTCCTTGTCTGCAAAGATCCCCTGGAGAAGGAAATGGCAACCCACTTTAATATCCTTGCCTAGAAAACCACATAGAATAAAGAGTCTGGTGGACTACAGTTCATGAGGTTTCAAACAGTCTGACATGAATTAGCGATTGAACAACAACAAAAACGGCATAAAGATATGAAGGAGGAATATATGAAGAAACATAAGCAACTGGTTATAGAATAGTCAAAAAGTCTAACATAATAGGTATACATAATAGGCCTGACATAATAGGAATACATCTTATAAAAAGGTAGTTACTTTTGGGAACCAAAACATCTTACTGTGGGTTAGAAAGAAAAGCAGATTTCCTTTGGGAAGTTCCTCATCCTTCTGTGTTTGAGAAAGTTGTCATAGAACTTCAGATTATGGGCTAAAAAGACAATAAGCTTTTGTTTTGTTTCCTAATTGAAAGTCAGTTCTGTGGATTTTGGAGAATTTTTTATCTTAAAAAGATCTGCTTAGTGAGCACTTTAGTACTAATTGATTTGATTATTCCCTAAGGAGCAGAAAGATCCTTTAATTTCTTGGGTTTAAGGAATTAACATGAACACACTAAATCCTGATTTTTTACCGTTGGTTGGCCTGTCCTGCTCACTTTAATATTAAGGAAATTAAATATTCACAACAGATACTCCAAATAAGAACAAGAAAATATCATTCTGAACTGCACTATTCAGAACCAAGTGTAGGAAAATTAGAAGGTAAAGTATACCTCCAGAGGAGTCACAGGAGCTGAAAATATGCTGTTATTACAGTGTTATCCCCTCCTCCTGTTTCATTTGGCATCAGTAGTGAATGTTAGAGTCTATTGGAGGGAGAAAGAGAGCAGAGGCAGGGCCCAGGAAATTGTTCTAAGGCATTAAAATGAAATGAAGTTAAACTAGAAAGTACTGAGAACATTTTACTAACATATTTCATCAAAATTGAAGGGGCTTTTCTTCCCTTTCAAAATGAACATCAGACATGAAAAATGACAACTAGATAATTATGCATATTTCTGGAAATGAAACTAAGCAGTTCTGTTATTTTATTTTGTGGCTTTTATTTATTTGATGACTTCATAATACAATCACCACTTTCATAATTTTTTCTGCTATTGCACCTTTACTTCTGAAACTAAAGTTGTAGGGTTAAACTTTGCATTTTCTTTCTTATAGAAACTTCTATAAAGGTATTTTTATATACTCTTTTGTAACAAATATTTTGTACAACATTTAAAACATAAATGTTTGGTTCAAAACAAGACCTAGCTTATTTTCTACTTGCTGTATATTAAGCAAACATGGTACAATAAAAACAAAAAATTAAAGAAAAAAATGAAACTAATCTTTTGAAGTAGAGTATGGCAGATAGGTGGTAAGGCAAAACTGGATTAGGAGGTAAAGAAAATACTCATGGCTGATAAGGAAAATAATTCATTTTTCTTTCCTATCCATATCTAACTCTCATTCTCAATTTCTCACAGAAAGATGCTGAAAATAGCATTTATACTTAAGTGTTTAAAGCACATCTACTACTTGTGTCCCTGAGGAAAGTACATAGAGGTTGTTCAGCAATGTTCAGCTTGTTCCAATATATGGAAAGTGGAATAATCCATAGATGCATAGAACCAATGAAAAATGATGTCATGAGAATTTTAAAAGTCTTGTGTGTTTTATCTCTAATTTCCCTCCCTTGAAAAGTTCCATTCAATTACCCATTCCTTTATTCTTAGCACATATGTTCTCCATTTACACTGTATCAATTTGCATTTATTTGTAGATTGCTGTTGGTAAAACATTTCTTAATGTTGTGTGAATGTACATTTATTTTTCTGTCTCCACAACTGGATTGAAATTTCATGCAGGACAAGCACTTAATTGACTCTCTCTGCCCCTAAGCTAGGACAAGTGCTCAATAAAAGTTTATTGAAAAAGAAAACTCTTGTTTCAAATCACTCTTTACCACCAAACACAGAAACCATAAAAGAAAAGATTGACTGATTGGACCTCACAAAAATTTTAAATTCTGGGCATTAAATACTGATGAATAGGCAGAATTGAAAAGTAAGCAAAAACTAGGAAAACATAGGCAGTATTTATAACATATAAAGCTTTAATCTTAAAAAAAAAAAAAGTAGTTAAATTCAATTAACAGTGAAAAGGCAATTGCTACCTCAAATTCAGTGATATCCAACTCTTTGCGACCCCATGGACTGTAGCCCACTAGGCTCCTCTGCCCATGGGATTCTCCAGGCAGATACTGCAGTGGGTTGTCATTTCCTCCTTCAGGGGATCTTTCTGACCTAGGGATTGAATCTGTGTCTCTTTTAAGTGGAAAGGGGTGGTGATCATAAGACTTGCAGTGGAGATGACTCATGGATATATAGATAGATAAATACATACATGTGTACACGGACAGATATGTAGAATATGATAAATACATGGACACAATTACTAGCCTCAGAGAATATGATTTAAACTAATGTAAAACTTGTGTTTACTTTTTAAACTGGCCTAGAGACTAGGGATAATAACATTCAGTATTTTTGTGGTGGAATCAAGACCTCTTTTAGATCTATAGGAAGGATGCCAATTCTATACACTTCTGGAGGGAGTTTTCACCATCTGAATTTTATATTTAGATATATATTCAAACATTGGCCCATAATTCCATATAATTCCACATAAATTCAACAAAGACTTTATCATAAGGAAGCACTTAGTCTATGTAATAATATAAACTTGAAGATAATTATATTTATTATCTTAAAAGGGTAGTGTGTATGTGCTAGTCACTTAGTCGTGCCCAACTCTGTGACCCCAGGGACTGTAGCCCTCCAGGCTTCTCTGCCCATGGAATTCTCCAGGCAAGAATACTGGAGTGGATTGCCATTTCCTTCTCTAGGGTAAAAGGGTAGAGTTTTCAGAAAATGAGTGATAAGCCTAAAAAGAGATAGGATTTATCAACAGATTGCTGACTGGCACATTGTGTAAACATTGCATGTGATAGCCTTGCATTTCATTTAAAATGTGAAATATATATTCTATCAAAATAACTAATTTTCATACTTGAAATGTTTATTCAAATAACTACTTCACAATATTTCTTTTACCTGTAATTTAGACCTTGCTAACTTTAGACCTCAGACCTTGTATGCTAACAAAAATTATTATTCAAAGGCAATCCAGATCAATTAGAAAATAATTAATCCTCTAAGAAGATTAGAGTGTGTACACTGCTATGACTGCCCTTGTGGCTCACTTGGTAAAGAATCCGCTTGCAATGCAGGAATCTGCCTTCAATGAAGGAGACCCAGGTTTGATTCGTGGGTCGGGAAGATCCCCTGAAGAAGGAAATGGCAACCCACTCGAGTATTCTTGCCTGGAATATCACAAGGACAGAGGAGCCTGGTGGACTACAACCCACTGGGTCGCAAGAGTCAGGCACGATTTAGCGACTAAACCACTACCGCTGCTATATTTAAAATGGATAACCAGCAAGGACCTACTGTATGTGATACGGAACTCTGCTCAATGTTATGTGGCCGCCTGGATGGGAGCGGGGTTTGGGGAGAATGTTTGTGCTCAGTGGTGTCCAACTTGAGACCCTTTGGACTGTAGCCCTCTGTCCATGAAATTTTTCAGACAAGAATACTGGTGTGGTTTGCCATTTCCTCCTCCATGAGATCTTCCTGACCCACTGATCGAACAGTGTCTCTGGTGTATCCTACACTGCAGGCTTATTCTTTACCACTGAACCATCAGGGAAGCCCTTTGGGGAGAATGGACATACGTATATATATATATATGTATGACTGAGTCCCTTCCCTGTTCACCTGAAACTATCACAACATTGTTTGTTAATCAGCTATAACCCAGTACAAAATAAAAAGCTTAGAAAATAAAGATTAGCTTGTGTAATATTGCTCATATTTCTGGCTATTTCTACTTTTTTTTTAAAGAAAACTGTTTGAAATTGTTTTAATCTCAACCAATTTCAGAAATTAGGTGATATCAAATGCAGTATATATATATATATATATATATATATATGTGTGTGTGTGTGTGTGTGTGTGTATGTATTTGAGACAATAACTAATAACTGATGATAATTCTTAGGGTAACTAAATTACATATTATTCCAAATTAGCTAGTAATAATATTGCAGTAAATTAAACATTGATATAAAACTGGTGCTTTAGCAGTCTTCAGCACGACAGACAGAAACAACTTTTATAGATGGTACGTAATCAGTCAGCAACTGCTCTAGGAACATAGGAGTAGTATAAATAGGTCTCTTCTGCTTCCCTTGTGGCTCAGACGGTAAAGTGTCTGCCTACAGTGCGGGACACACAGGTTCGATCCCTGGGTCGGGAAGTTCCCCTGGAGAAGGAAATGGCAACCTACTCCGGTATTCTTGCCTGGAAAATCCCATGGGCAGAGGAGCCCGGTAGGCTACAGTCCATGGGGTTGCAAAGAGTCGGACACGGCTGAGCGACTTCACTTCACTTTTTGGGATAATTACCCTTAGTGGATTAGAGAAAATGATGCCAACTGCATGTTGTGTTTATTATTGCTTTTCCTGGTCTATCATATTTTCAAAATATTTTTATGCCATAAAATCTGTTTGCTTTGCTTGTAGTTGTAGTACCAACAAAAAGAAACTGGACAGAGGTATGCAATTTGTCAGCTATATTTTTCCAAATGCAAAGATAGTATAATGACAAAAATAGCAATCATTTTGACGTAGAATAAATACAACACTTTAACAAATTAAAGTGCCTCACACACAGCAGAATGACTGAAGCCAATTCAAGTGAGTCGTTCCAGGGTGATTGCAGAACATCTCTTGAAAAGACGAATGGTGCATCCATTTTAAGAAAAATATTATGGCTGGTCATAATACTTAACTTGTATATTTATGGACAAAATGGACTTGAAAGGAAATCTAAAAGTCTGATTTTTTTATATGCAGTGGCTCTTCTCCTTACTCGCTCACCCTGACTCCCAGTAGTGATTTTCCCCCTATAGTTCTGAGTAGATTTATCGCTATATATATATATTTTTTTTTGTTTCAATTTTTGTTCTCCTTGGGGCAGGATGCTCACGTTTTCAACTGCAGTTGAAGTGTCTCTTGAAGGTAAATAGGAACAATTGAATAGCTGTGAATAACTTATCTGCTAGAGGTAAAAGAAAGGGTTCTCTTACCAATTGTAGTTTTCAACAATGGCTCATCCCAAAACTCCGAAAACTTTGCCTGACGGGTTAACTTTAAAGCCCAGGATAAACTGCAGCCTTCCTGAAGTCTCTAACCTTCTGTGATAACAACTTTGGCAGCTAAAAAAAAAACAAAAAAACAAAAAAACAAAAAAGTGGGGTTGGGGGAGAGGAGATTCAGCACTGTAACATTCTGGAAAAGGCAAAACTATAATAGAGGCAGTATGAAGACTGTGCATGAGTGCTCAGTTGCTACAGTTGTGCCTGACTCTGTGAGACCCCATGGACTGTAGCCCTCCAGGCTCCTCTGTCTATGGGATTCTCCAGGCAAGAATATTGGAGTGCTTTGCCATGCCCTCCTCCAGGAGATCTTCCGACCCCAAGCATCAAACCAGCCAGTATCACTTTCATCTCCTGCATTGGCAGGTGGGTTCTTTACCACTAGTGCCACCGGATGTGGACAAGTATTCTGCGGATGGGGTCAGGGAGAGAAGAAAGGGATAAATAAGTAGAGCAGAGAGGACTTTTAGGGCAGTGAAACTCTGGTTTGATACAGTAATGGTGGATACATGTCATGATACATTTGTCAAAATTCATCGAATGTATAATACAAAATACAATGTTAACTACGGTTGTTGTTGTTATTTAGTCATTAAGTTGTGTCTGACTCTTTTATGACCCCATGGACTATAGCCCACCAGGCTCCTCTGCCCATGGGATTCTCCAGGCAAGAAGACCAGAGTGGGTTGCCATTTCCTTCTCCAGGGGAATTTTGAAACCTTACAATATATAATGTGAACTGTGGACTTTATTTAAAAATGTGTCAATATTGGTTCCTCAATTGTAATGAATATTCTATACTCATGGAATAGTGTGCCAGGGCATCTGTTACATGACTCACATCCGCTTTGTCTCACAATAAATTTTCTGAGCGCTAACAATGCTTCCTCATGATGATGGCAAGGCATAATTTCTGAAGAAATAAAAAAAGGAATGATAATAGAATAATCTATATTAGCCACAGCTGCAATTGGTACTGAGGCTAAAAATAATATTCATCATATTCTTCCTCTACATTTTAGTCAGGTCTATGTTGCTCCTCTCATGAAATAACCTAGACCTTCATTATAAAGGGGTGAGACCCTGTTTACCACACTCTTTTCAAACTATGCTTACTTATAAATTTTACCCAGCATAGATGTGTCAAGAAGTGACCCAAACTATCAAGTAGGGTCCAGCCATACTCCTTCCAGTTGCTATTGTATAGCAATTACCCACACTACATGGAAATTAGAGTCAATTACTCCTGTAAGGATGGTGCTTGTTGGTTTATTGTCTGCTGAAGGCCAAAAGTCCAAATAGCAACATTAAAGCTGGATTTCATGTAACCCTAAAAATGTTTCAGTTAACGTAAGAAGGGCTTGTCTAGGAGATTCTGCTTGGCCAGGCCCTGAATTTGGAGCTTAGGTTCAAGTGTTCTCTCAATGTGTTAATTCTGCAACCCAAGATAAAGAAACAATGCCTAATATATAATAAGAGCATGACAGGTGAGACAAAACATGCAAGCACATTAAAGAGCTCCACCATCATCAAATATTCTTATATTTTTGCAAGCCAAAATGCTTATCTATTGGCCAAAGTCAGTCTCAAGTCCCATCCCAATTGGGCAGAGTGCTAAACTCATCCACAATGGGTGTACAAGGAAATTAATACTTGCTGAGCAAAATGTATCCAAATTATTTCAGACTCCTAGGATTGTTAGATGATTAAATTAGTTAATGTTTTAATCACTTAGAGCAGCTTCTGGCCCAAATACACACCATGTAAAAATTTGCTAAATAAAAATTCATAAATAACCTAGTAATCACTTGAGAAATCAAATAATTTATCTAGTAATATATAATCCTAGTATTAAAATAAAGAGTGAATATACTGCTGTAACTCTTCAAGCCATCAGAAATAACTAACCAAATGATAACTCATATAACTTGATAGAAAAGGAAAACCATATCTGAATGTGAAATGATTATTCTATCATGGTAGAAAGGAACTCTTTCAAGAATACTGAATGCTTACATTCATTTTTCTTAAATCAAAATGCTTAAGACTGCAATATTCTTCAAATTCTGCTCAGCTTCCCTATAAGAAGTAAGTTCATTATAGAAAAATATTGAGCCAAAATGTTCTAATGCAGTAAGGTGAATATCCCAATTAAAAAAGCAATTGTCTGTATGAGAGAGTATTTGCACAGAATCCAAAATACAGGTCTGTACTGCTGTTACTAACGCTGAGAGTAGTGTATTAAAAGCATCATTTATGTCTTAAGGTAATATTTAGTGTTTATCTTTGGAATTCAAAGTTAATATGTTGAAATAATAAGAAATGGAATTTAGGTAATTTTCAAATCTTGAACTCTTCCTGTGATGACAGCATATAATTGTAAAGTGGATCCTTTAAATACTAGTGTATATGATAGAGTTTTATTCTTTTTAATCAGTTTTATAGAGCCTTTTACTCCATCCATGTACAGCTGTTTCATACTTATAACCAAAATCTCTAGCTGTCTGAGACAAGGGTCACAAGTGACTTTCTAATGTGCAATCACTTATAATTACTATGTGTGACAAAAACAATGAGACTTCAGAAACCCAGAAAATTTTCATTTTTCTGTAGGTTTGAAATTAAACTAGAACTATTAAAGCAATCTGCACCTAAGCCTTTTGACTGTCTATTATTTCTCACCACATAATCCAACTCTCTAACTGAAAGTCACACTCTCAAATGACTTTTAGAACACAAAAAAGCAGCAGAAATACAACCGGCAGGGAGTCAGTGGTGAGCTCTGTACCCAGTTAAGTGCTGCTCTTAAACAATGCAAAGAGGAAGCATCTTCCAAAAGCAAAGTAACAAACTGGCACTGCTCTCCAGAGATGACAAGATCAGAAAATAGGTTTAGAATTTAGCCTAAGATTTTAGCAACTGAGACTTCCATGATATATTATGACATTATATTCTATTTTGACAAATCTCATGGACTCCCCTTGTGGTTCATTTGGTAAAGAATTCAGCTGCAATGTAGGAGACCCAGGTTCAGTCCCTGGGTGGGGAAGAGCCCCTGGAGAAGGAAATGTCAAGCCACTCCAGTATTTTTGCCTGGACCATGGGAAGGACAAAGGAACATGGTGGGCTACAGTCCATGGGGTTTCAAAGAGTTGGATATGACTGAGCATCTAAGCACAACAAATCTCATGATAGCCCATATGCTATTTAAAATACTTTGCACAAATTTATTAGACAGATGCATTATTCATTTTTTAAAAATGAAGACACAGGTGTAGAGAACTCCCCAGTGATTACCAGCTGGGAGAGGGGAGGTGGAAGGGACAATGTAGAATTAGGT
This sequence comes from Bubalus kerabau, assembly GCF_029407905.1. Lineage (NCBI taxonomy): Eukaryota > Metazoa > Chordata > Mammalia > Artiodactyla > Bovidae > Bubalus > Bubalus kerabau. Next base: position 62,343,874 of record NC_073625.1, read on the forward strand.
GAGTAAAAAGAGGTAAAAACTATTACGTATAAAATAAGATACGAGGTCTTCATAGAACCGTTCAACTTCAGCTTCTACAGCATTACTGGTTGGGGCACAGACTTGGATTACTGTGATATTGATTGGTTTGCCTTGGAAACAAATAGAGATCATTCTGTCGTTTTTGAGATTGCATCCAAGTACTGCATTTCGGACTCTTTTGTTGACCATGATCACTACTCCATTTCTTCTAAGGGATTCCTGCCCACAGTAGTAGATATAATGGTCATCTGAGTTAAATTCACCCATTCCAGTCCATTTTAGTTTGCTGATTCCTAGAATGTTGATGTTCACTCTTGCCGTCTCCTGTTTGACCACTTCCAATCTGCCTTGATTCATGGACCTGACATTCCAGGTTCCTATGCAACATTGCTCTTTACAGCATTAGACCTTGCTTCTATCACTAGTCCCATCCACAACTGGGTATTGTTTTTGCTTTGGCTCCATCCCTTCATTCTTTCTGGATTTATTTCTCCACTGATCTCCAGTAGCATATTGGGCCCCTACTGACCTGGAGAGTTCCTCTTTCAGTATCCTATCATTTTGCCTTTTCATACTGTTTATGGGGTTTTCAAGGCAAGAATACTGAAGTGGTTTGCCATTCCCTTCTCCAGTGGACCACATTCTGTCAGACCTCTCCACCATGACCCGCCCGTCTTGGGTGGCCCCACGGGCATGGCTTAGTTTCACTGAGTTAGACAAGGCTGTGGTCCTAGTGTGATTAGATTGACTAGTTTCCTGTGAGTATGGTTTCAGTATGTCTACCCTCTGATGTCTTCTTGCAACACCTACTGTCTTACTTGGGTTTCTCTTACCTTGGATGAGGGGTATCTCCTCACCGCTGCCCCTCCTGACCTTGAACATAGAAGAGCTCCTTTAGGCCCTCCTGTGCCCATGCAGCCACTGTTCCTTGGACTTGGGGTTGCTCATCTTGGTCACCACCCCTGGCCTCGGGCGTCGGGTAGCTCCTCCTAGCTGCCACCCCTGACCTGGGACGTGAGGTAGCTCCTCTCGGGTGCTCCTGCGCTGTCGCAGCCTGGCACTCTTGGCCACTGCCCCTGACCTTCGACGTGAGGTAGCTCCTCTCGGGTGCTCCTGCACTGTCGCAGCCTGGCACTCTTGGCCACTGCCCCGACCTTCGACGTGAGGTAGCTCCTCTCGGGTGCTCCTGCGCTGTCGCAGCCTGGCACTCTTGGCCACTGCCCCTGACCTTCGACGTGAGGTAGCTCCTCTTGGGTGCTCCTGCGCTGTCGCAGCCTGGCACTCTTGGCCACTGCCCCTGACCTTCGACGTGGGGTAGCTTCTCCCAGTTGCGCTCTGTATGCTGTTGCAGCCGCCCACGGTCTTTTAGAACTAACACCCAAAAAAGATATCCTTTTCATTATAGGGGACTGGAATCAAAAGTATGAAATCAAGAAACACCTAGAATAACAGGAAAATTTGGCCTTGGAATATGGAATGAAGCAGGGCAAAGACGAATAGAGTTTTGCCAAGAAAATGCACTGGTCATAGCAAACACCCTCTTCCAACAACACAAGAGAAGACTCTACACATGGACATCACCAGATGGTCAACACCGAAATCAGATTGATTATATTCTTTGCAGCCAAAGATGGAGAAGTGCTATACAGTCAAAAAAAACAAGACCGGGAGCTGACTGAGGCTCAGACCATGAACTCCTTATTGCCAAATTCAGACTTAAATTGAAGAAAGTAGGGGAAACCACTAGACCATTCAGGTATGACCTAAATCTAATCCCTTATGATTATACAGTGGACATGAGAAATAGATTTAAGGGACTAGATCTGATAGAGTACCTAATGAACTATGGATGGAGGTTCATGACATTGTACAGGAGACAGGGATCAAGACCATCCCCATGGAAAAGAAATGCAAAAAAGCAAAATGGCTGTCTGAGGAGCCCTTAAAAATAGCTGTGAAAAGAAGAGAAGTGAAAAGCAAAGGAGAAAAGGAAAGATATAAGCATCTGAATGCAGAGTTCCAAAGAATAGCAAGAAGAGATAAAAAAATCCTTCTTCATCGATCAATGCAAAGAAATAGAGGAAAACAACAGAATGGGGAAGACTAAAGATCTCTTCAAGAAAATTACACATACCAAGGGAACGTTTCATGCAAAGATGAGCTCGATAAAGGACAGAAATGGTATGATCCTAACAGATGCAGAAGATATTAAGAAGAGGTGGCAAGAATACACAGAAGAACTGTACAAAAAAGATCTTCACCACCCAGATAATCACGATGGTGTGATCACTCACCTAGAGCCAGATATCCTGGAATGTGAAGTCAAGTGGGCCTTAGAAAGCATCACTATGAACAAAGCTAGTGGAGGTGATGGAATTCCAGTTGATCTATTTCAAATCCTGAAAGATGATGTTGTGAAAGTGCTGCACTCAATATGCCAGCAAATTTGGAAAACTCAGCAGTGGCCACAGGACTGGAAAAGGTCAGTTTTCATTCCAATCCCAAAGAAAGGCAATGCCAAAAAATGTTCAAACTACTGCATAATTGTACTCATCTCACACACTGGTAAAGTAATACTCAAAATTCTTCAAGCCAGGCTTCAGCAATATGTGAACCGTGAACTTCCTGATGTTCAAGCTGGTTTTAGAAAAGGCAGAAGAAACAGAGATCAAATTGTCAACATCTGCTGGATCATGGAAAAAGCAAGAGAGTTCCAGAAAAACATCTATTTCTGCTTTATTGACTATGCCAAAGCCTTTGACTGTGTGGATCACAATAAACTGTGGAAAATTCTGAAAGAGATGGGAATTCCAGATCACCTGACCTGCCTCTTGAGAAACCTGTATGCAGGTCAGGAAGCAACAGTTAGAACTGGACATGGAACAACAGATTGGTTCCAAATAGGAAAAGGAGTACGTCAAAGCTGTATATTGTCACCCTGCTTATTTAACTTATATGCAGAGCACATGATGAGAAAAGCTGAGTTGGAAGAAGCACAAGCTGGAATCAAGATTGCCGGGAGAAATATCAATAACCTCAGATATGCAGATGACACCACTCTTATGGCAGAAAGTGAAAAGGAACTAAAAAGCTTCTTTATGAGAGTGAACGAGGAGACTTAAAAAGTTGGCTTAAAGCCGAACATTCAGAAAACGAAGATCATGGCATCTGGTCCCATCACTTCATGAGAAATAGATGGGGAAACAGCAGAAACAGTGTCAGACTTTTTTTTTTTTTTTTTGCTCCAAAATCACTGCAGATGGTGACTGCAGCCATGAAATTAAAAGATGCTTACTCCTTGGAAGGAAAGTTATGACCAACCTATATAGCATATTGAAAAGCAGAGACATTACTTTGCCAACAAAGGTCCATATATTCAAGGCTATGGTTTTTCCAGTGGTCATATGGATGTGAGAGTTGGACTGTGAAGAAGGCTGAGCACCAAAGTATTGATGCTTTTGAACTGTGGTGTTGGAGAAGACTCTTGAGAGTCCCTTGGACTGCAAGGAGATCCAACCAGTCCATTCTGAAGGAGATCAGCCCTGGGATTTCTTTGGAAGGAATGATGCTAAAGCTGAAATCCAGTACTTTGGCCACCTCCCATGAAGAGTTCACTCATTGGAAAAGACTGTGATGCTTGGAGGGATTGGGGGCAGGAGGAGAAGGGGAAGACAGAGGATGAGATGGCTGGATGGCATCACTGACTCGATGGATGTGAGTCTGAGTGAACTCCAGAAGTTAATGATGGACAGGGAGGCCTGGCATGCTGCAATTCATGGGGTCACAAAGCGTTGGACATGACTGAGAGCCTGAACTGAACTGAACTGAAGCTATGAGGATATATTTTACAACATGGGGAATATACCCAATATTTTATAATTAGTATAAAAGAAGAATAACTTTTAAATATTTTGAATTACTATAATGTATACGTGTAACTCCTATAATGTTGTACAGTAACTATACTTCAATTAAAAAAATATTTAGATTTTCATGCTCCATTTCTCTCTATCTTCTCTTATGTACCATGGTAAGAATAGAAAGCTCTTAATCAAATGCTGATTATTCTTCTATATTTTTAACTATGACAAATATAAAAGGTAATGATTTCTGTTTTTTTTTTTTTTTTTTTTTTTTTTTGCTTAATATTAATCTCTAAATAAAGAAAACAAGACAATTACTTTGCCTAGAAAATATCTGGACCCAGTCACATTCATATCTGGCTATTCTTTCTCAACCTCAGAGTCATGGAAAAATATTTTTGTTTTTCTTGGATATTATTATATCTATAAACTTATCACTAGACATTATGTCAATTCAGTACTCCAGCATTGTGATGATATCGGATTCCTTTTTTTGCTCCATTTTAAAATCTCTTACAAGCTTGAAAAGATGCATGAGGTGTTGTGATATTATTGGGTATGAAATGAAGGCACATAAACTAATTTTGAAAATGAGTTGTTCAGGTAAAATACTATCTGCTGAATAACTGATTTAAATCAGTAACCAATGGCTTTTGGCAAAGCAGAAAAAACGTGAATAGAGACTAGAAAGATTACTATCAGACACACCAACACATGCACACACATAAACATGTTCATATAAAAAACACATATGTCATATGTCCTATATATGGAAGTATATGCATTTAGAATTGATATATACATATCAAATGTATGACATACTGTATAATGTTATAAATAGTACTGTATGTATCTACACTACCCTTATGGCAGAAAGTGAAGAAGAATTAAAAAGCCTCTTGATGAAAGTAAAGAGGAGAGTGAAAAAGTTGGCTTAAAGCTCAACATTCAGAAAACTAAGATCATGGCATCCGGTCCCATCACTTCATGGCAAATAGATGGGGAAACAGTGGGTGACTTTATTTTGGGGGGATCCAAAATTGCTGCAGATGGTAATTGCAGATATGAAATTAAAAGATGCTTACTCCTTGGAAGGAAAGTTATGACCAACCTAGACAGCATATTAAAAAGCAGAGACATTACTTTGCCAACAAAGATCTGTCTACTCAAGGCTATGTTTTTTCCAGTGGTCATGTATGGATGTGAAAGTTGGACTATAAAGAAAGCTGAGTGCCGAAGAATTGATGCTTTTGAACTGTGGTGTTGGAGAAGACTCTTGAGAGTCCCTTGGACTGCAAAGAGATCCAACCAGTCCATCCTAAAGATCAGTCCTGGGTGTTCATTGGAAGGACTGATGTTGAAGCTGAAATTCCAATACTCTGGCCACCAGATGCAAAGAGTTGACTCATTTGAAAAGACCCTGATGCTGGGAAAGATTAAGGGCAGGAGGAGAAGGGGATGACAGAGGATGGGATGGCTGGATGACATCACTGACTCGATGGACATGGGTTTTGCTGGACTCCGGGAGTTGATGATGGACAGGGAGGCCTGGTGTGCTACAGTTCATGGGGTCACAAAGAGTTAGACACAACTGAGCGACTGAACTGAGCTGAAAAACCATGAGCAGGAAACAAACATCAAATGCTCTGTGTTATGAGCCGAATGGTGTCTCATTCTTAAAAGTATGTTAAAGCTCTCACCCCTAGCACCTTAGAATGTGACTTTATTTGAAAACAGATCTTACAGAGGTAATTAAGTTAAAATGATGTCTTTAGTGTAGGCCCTATTCCAATATGTCTGCTATACTTATGAAAAAGAGAAATTTGTTCACGGGGACAGCTACACACAGATGGGAGACAAAATGAAGCAACACAAGGAGGAGTTGACCGTGTGACTGTATGTATCTAGAAGAAAAAAAGAACAAGAGTTACCTCTAGAACTGTAAGGCAATGTCTGTTGTTTTAGGCTTTGATAATGTAGTCCTAGAAAATTAATATACCTTTCTGGGCATTAAAAAAAAAGAACTCTACTAATGAAAATGCTTTTCATTTGCACCCTTGAGACTTTGTTTTGCCTCCTTAAGCAAGATGCATTTTAATCAAATTTGTGGTAAACACAAATGAAATTGGTACTTAATATTATAGATGTGAGCTTTAAGATTAGAATTATCTCAATACCCTGGAAACATGGGTTGAAACAAACAGCTATCATCTTAATGAGGATAAATGACGTATAAAAATGCACAAACTCCAACTGATGTTAAAAACTGTGGAGTGTTTCCTAGTCACGAGCATGAGGCAACAAGGGCATACATAGCTAAAAAAAAAAAAAAAAAAAAAAAAAAATTAACACAACTTTAGAAGACCACATTAAAGAATTTCAATCATAAGAACTATTATTATTCCAGGCTACATGGAAGAATATATGGAAATCACATCTAATTAAAAATGTCACATTTTAACGGGGATTATACAGACTATTTATCAGGGGAAAAGCTATTGGTATAATAGCAACAAGCACTGAAATGAGTTACTAACTTACATTTTAGTATAAACCTGGCTGCTTCCTATATATATATATACACACATACATATATGTATACACATACATATATGTATACATATATGTATATATATATATGTAATATATGTATATGTAATTTAACAGAGAAGGCAATGGCACCCCAATCCAGTACTCTTGCCTGGAAAATCCCATGGATGGAGGAGCCTGGTAGGCTGAAGTCCATGGGGTTGCTAAGAGTCGGCCACGCCTGAGTGACTTCACTTTCACTTTTCACTTACATGCATTGGAGAAACAAATGGCAACCCACTTCAATGTTCTTGCCTGGAGAATCCCAGGGACAGAGAAGCCTGGTAAGAGGCAATCTATGGGGTTGCACAGAGTTGGACAGGACTGAAGCGACTTAACAGCAGCAGCATATGTAATTTAAAATAATTCATGTGTCCTCTTGAACTCAGTATAATATAATATATCAAATAAGAGGTTTATATGATGTGCTTGTTCCCTAGAGTCATTGGAGCTATAAGATGCATCCATTTATTCATTCATATAACAGATGTTGACTGGAAACCTACTTACTATGCATGCAGCATGCTAAGTTGCTTCAGTGGTGTCTGACTCTTTGCCACCCTGTGGACTATAGCCCACCAGGCTCCTCTGTCCGTGGGCTTCTCCAGACAAGAATACTGGAGGGGATTGCCATGTCCTCCTCCAGGGGTGGAGGAGGCAGGTGGATTCTTTACTAGGACTACCTGGCAAGCCCCATACCTATTGTGGGTCAAGATCAATATAAGATCTTTCTGAAAGTGAAAAATAAAAATTGAATGCTGCTGCTGCTGCATCACTTCAGTTGTGTCCTACTCTGTGCAACCCCATAGATGGAAGCCCACCAGGCTCCCCCATCCCTGGGATTCTCCAGGCAAGAACACTGGAGTGGGTTGCCATTTCCTTCTCCAATGCATGAAAGTAAAAAGGAAAAGTGAAGTTGCTCAGTTGTGGCTGACTCTTAGCGACCCCATGGACTGCAGCCTGCCAGGCTTCTCCATCCATGGGATTTTCCAGGCATGAGTACTGGATTGGGTTGCCATTGCATGAGTTCCCTGATGGTAGGATATTATCAAAATTCCAACATTAAAGCTGGTGCCTTCTATCTCTAACATTTAGTATTTTTCCAGTGATATAAATAATATTGGTCCTTAAATCTGAATGAATTGTTAATCACTCTGGAAAAGCTGTGAGAAAGGATACAAAACCAATAGAGGTTTTCATTTAATTTTTACAACCTGACAGAGTAGCATAATTACTCTAAATGCTGTTTATTTTGCCTAAAGGTGTTGGGCTGTATGTATGTGCAGTGCATGCTTCTTTTAAAGCTATATTCAGTGTTCGACCACATTTTTGTGGGCAAGTAATTAAGAAAAGAGTGGGAAGTGAATTGTAAAAGTAGTGTATCAAGAGTTTATTTGGGCATGGAATGTACCAGAAGGGCAGACAAGCAGAGAGGCTGATCTATTAGTACTGTGGTGAAAATAGGCTTTTTTTCTGTCTCCTTGCTGCTTTGGGATTTTAATGTGTTTTCCCTCCAGGAATGTCAGATTCAGAAGTTTAAGGGTAAGATAGAGACTGTGGAGAAAAAAAAAATGCAGGTAATAACTTATCTATAACATCTTAATTTTAAACTTACCCAAAATATGGATTCAACTTAACTTCCAAGACCAATTCTGAATATCTGATTCAAAATCTTCAAAATAATTGCTTCCAGTAAATCTTGACATTTTTTGCAGTCAAAATATTGTATTTTTATGATATTTCTAAGTATAAAGCCCAGTATTTCTGAGCTTTATTCTTGGTTCTATGTCTGAATGCCTTGGGAGGCCATTTCTTACAATCTCATAAGCTCAGTAATCCATTTATAAATGGATACAATATTCAAGGTGGATTCAAAGGGCCATGTTAAATTTAATTCATTTTTACATGGTACACTAAGATTTTTGCTTACTGCCTCATTTAAGAAAAAAAGAATCTCAGCCCAGGAATATCTTAATGATATAATAGAATTACCCAAGAAAATTTAAGTGCCAGCTCTGTCCCAGTAATTTTTCAGAACTAAATAGATATCTGAGTTTTGGCCAGACATTTTACACCAAGAATGTCCAATATTCTTTGGTGAGTTGTAATTCAAAGAAGATGAGCAATTGTTTATAATGTAGTGTAGCTGATTTGAACTGCAGAATGTTCTTCCTTGGTTTCTTTAGAAAAGTCAGAATATGCACAATATTTTTAAAAAGTGGTTAGTATACTTCATAGTTTGGTGGGAAAGTAGTGAAATGGGCAAGACAGGGGCTGACCCATGGCTGCAGCAAATGAGGTGGATATATAATAGAAATGAACCTATTTCAGTGATGCAATGGAGAGTTATGGGCAGTAATTAGGTTACAGACTGTAAGACTATAGTTACAAGAATTCATAATAGCACTGGGCTTCGAAATAGTCATAAAATTCTCTTCCCTTCTTTTGCATATTTCATTGGAAAATCTGCTTAAACAAAGAAGGGATATTCCACATTTTTCAAACTGCATTTAAAGAAAGAGGAAAGAAGGGTGATCATGTGACAAGATGGTGACATGGGAGTCTCCTGAGCTTCTCTCCTCCAGTGAACACACAGAATATAGAGCTAAATCTAGAGCAATTCCCTCTGAGAGAAATTCAGCAACTATATCTGACTGACTCCCACACACTGAACAACTGAGAAAACACTCACATGGAAACACGTAGGAATGGCTGAGACACACTCTCTCCATAATGCCCATTCCAGGCAGTGTCTTACAATGGGGAAGGAAACCTATCAGAGATGGGTGGTTTGGAATTTTCCCTGTCACTCAAAAGGTCAAGAATCTGCCTGTGATGCAGGAGACCAGGGTTCGATCCCTGGATTGGGAAGTTCCTTTGGAGAAAAGAATGGCAAGTCACCCCAGTATTCTTGCCTGGAGAATTCCATGGACAGAGAAGCCTGGCAGGCTACAGTCTGTGGGGGTTGCAAAGAGTCGGACATGACTGAGCAACACACACACACACACACACACACACACACACACACACACACGAAGCCCCAAAGAGCCAACAGGCACTTTCTCACATCCTCCCTCTTGCTTGCTTTCATAGTAAAACCAAACCTCCAGTGTCACCCTAGAAGGACTTGTCCATCTAATCCCACAACATTTGCAGCCCATCCCTCTACAGGATGGGCACCCAGACTACCCGTCTCTGATAGGCAATGGGGCTTGCATTCACCAATCATGCACAGCAAGAGTAAGCAAAGAAATAGTTTTAAATGGGTGCACGAACAATTCCTGCAGCTACACACCCAAGTTCAGTGTAGAGGGCACAGGCGAAAATGCCCATTGCCCAGTTTCTCTCTAGAATGGAGATGACTGCTTTCTTTCTTGCTGCTGCTGCTGCTGCTAAGTCAAGTCAGTCATGTCCAACTCTGTGTGACCCCATAGACAGCAGCCCACCAGGCTCCCCCATCCCTGGGATTCTCCAGGCAAGAACACTGGAGTGGGTTGCCATTTCCTTCTCCAATGCATGAAAGTGAAAAGTGAAAGTGAAGTCACTCAGGCATGTCCGACCCATTGCAACCCCATGGACTGCAACCTACCAGGCTTCTCCATCTATGGGATTTTCCAGGCAAGAGTACTGGAGTGGGTGTTTCCTAGCTGCTGCCAAATGTTCAAGTTTCTAATCAGCTGTATGGGGAATTTGAAAGGGACCTTCCTAAGAGCCTGAAGAAGCTGATGGGTCTCTACTTTGCTGTCTCCCTCCAGGCTTCTCCAACAGCAAAACCAAGTCTCCAGCCTCTTTCGGGAAGGAGCTTGTCCACATATATAGTATCCCTTTGTGGCTGCCACCAGAGGGACTGGCTCTCAAATCACCTAGCTCTGGGTGCTGAAGGGGCTCAGTAACCACTAGTTTCTAAAGATCACACAAAATAAAGAGGCTATTATATTAGATCACATGCATTTCCAGAAACTATTCCCCTGGCATAGCACACGATGAGTAAGCAAACACTCAATTCCAGTTTCTTCCTGATAGGGCCTACATTGGCTATCTCACGTTCTGGTTTTCCCCGGTGCTGCCTGAAGGTTGGGCTTCCAATTAACCCACATTAGGAAGCTGAAGAAGAAAGCAGTTAGTAATCCGCTGAGATCCTGAGCATCAGGTGTATAAGCGTTGTCTGAACTTTTGGGACACTGATGCATCTTGGCATACACTGAGCTAAGAGCACAGATGGTGATGTGGACAATCACAAAGGTAAAGGTTTGAGAGGCAACCAGGAGCTCCAGCCAGATGGATTGATGAGATTTGTCTCCTACACAAGTCTACTCTGTCAATACTACAAGAGGTGACTGTAATGCACAGAAACCATCACAGAATGTCAAGGAGAATAAACAAGGGGACATGCATCAAAAAAAGAACAATATAACTATTTAGAAACCTACCCTAATGAAATGGAGATAAATGATTCACTCACTAAAGAATGAAAAATAAAATTTATGAGGATGTCCACAGAGGTCAAGAGAACAATGCATGAAAAACTGGGAATTTCAATAAAGAGACAGAAAATACAAACAAGGAAGCCTCAAACAAAAATCATAAAGTTGAGAATACAAGAACTTACTTAACTGAAAAACATCAGTGAGGAGACCAGATTAAGCAGAATAAAGGCTCAGTATACTCAGACACAAGGCTGTGGAAACCTTTTTATCCTATTGTTAACATGTTAAGATGTTCCATTTTTTGTTTTGTTCTGCTATCGAAAATCAAAATATGTTGATCAAATAAAATAAATCAGTTTTAAGTAGCTTCATAACTGTTACCTATATCTTGCCCCTTTATCATCTACTCATTAGTATATTTAGACTTCTCTATTAACTACTGCACAATTGCACTCATCTCACACTCTAGTAAAGTAATGCTCAAAATTCTCCAAGCCAGGCTTCAGCAATATGTGAACTGTGAACTTCCTGATATTCAAGCTGGTTTTAGAAAAAGCAGAGGAACCAGAGATCAAATTACCAACATCCGCTGGATCATAGAAAAAGCAAGAGAGTTCCAGAAAAACATCTATTTCAGCTTTATTGACTATGCCAAAGCCTTTGACTGTGTGGATCACAATCAACTGTGGAAAATTCTGAAAGTGATGGGAATACCAGACCACCTGATCTGCCTCTTGAGAAATTTGTATGCAGGTCAGGAAGCAACAGTTAGAACTGGACATGGAACAACAGACTGGTTCCAAATACGAAAAGGAGTGTGTCAAGGCTGTATATTGTCACCCTGTTTATTTAACTTATATGCAGAGTACATCATGAGAAACGCTGGACTGGAAGAAACACAAACTGGAATCAAGATTGCCTGGAGAAATATCAATAACCTCAGATATGCAGATGACACCACCCTTATGGCAGAAAGTGAAGAGGAACTCAAAAGCCTCTTGATGAAAGTGAAAGAGGAGAGTGAAAAAGTTGGCTTAAAGCTCAACATTCAGAAAAGGGAGATCATGGCATCCGGTCCCACCACTTCATGGGAAATAGATGGGGAAACAGTGGAAACAGTGTCAGACTTTATTTTTTGGGCTCCAAAATCACTAAAGATGGTGACTGCAGCCATGAAATTAAAAGACGCTTACTCCTTGGAAACAGTGGAAACAGTGTCAGACTTTATTTTTTGGGCTCCAAAATCACTAAAGATGGTGACTGCAGCCATGAAATTAAAAGACCCTTACTCCTTGGAAGGAAAGTTATGACCAACCTAGATAGCATATTCAAAAGCAGAGACATTACTTTGCCAACAAAAGTTCGTCTAGTCAAGGCTATGGTTTTTCCTGTGGTCATGTATGGATGTTAGAGTTGGACTATGAAGAAACCTGAGTGCCGAAGAATTGATGCTTTTGAACTGTGGTGTTGGAGAAAACTCTTGAGAGTCCCTTGGATTGCAAGGAGATCCAACTAGCCCATTCTGAAGGAGATCAGCCCTGGGATTTCTTTGGAAGGAATGATGCTAAAGCCAAAACTCCAGTACTTTGGCCACCTCATGTGAAGAGTTGACTCACTGGAAAAGACTCTGATGCTGGCAAAGACTAAAGGCAGGAGGAGAAGGGGATGACAGAGGATGAGATGGTTGGCTGGCATCACTGATTCAACAGATGAATTTGAGAAAACTCCAAGAGATTGTGAAGGACAGGGAAACTTGATGTGCTGCAGTACATAGGGTCACAAAGAGTCAGACATGACTGAACAACTGAACAGCAAAAAGCTGTTTATTTTCTTGTTTCACACATCAACCAGAAGATATCCTCTTACCACTCTCTATGTATGTTTCATCATCTAATCATTCCATAAATTATTAGGTCTTGCTAGAATTCTCTTTATTTCCCAGTTTCATGCTTCCATATATAATGTTCCAACTGTCTGGAATGCCCTATATGTCATCTAATCCCCTTCCCCAACATGTTAACATGTGCACATGTATATGAATATGTGTATGCACACATGCACACACACACAATAATTTAAACTAGATTTTCCTAGAAGCAGTCCCTGAAAAAAAGATTTTAGTATGAGTAGTTTGTTTGTGTTCCCAAGAGGTAATAAAATGCCTGAGGTGTAGTAGATGCTGTATTCCATGTGTTTAAGAATCAAAGAATGATAGCCTATGATAAAATAATAAATTCATAATATTTGCATAGTCTGCTTATACCACTGAAGTGTTTTTATATTCAACAGCTGGACTCAATTTCCACCTTTTTACTAAAAAAGACTAATAAATGACAAACAAAAATGTAGACTTGACATTTTTAAATTCCTAGCTCTGCAGTTCTGTTCAAGAAACCTGGAGCAAACTTGTAAAAGAGGAAAGTATTTAACATTAGTTTTCATACTCTACTGAATTGATTTTACAAAACCAGCTGGCTCCTATCTCTACGTAGTCCCAAGTTGTCTAGTACAGAAACTCATCTCTTTAAGACTGTAGCGTCTGCTCTCAATTTCCATTTAAATTGCAGAAGATACTGTATCTTCTAACCCAGTGGTTGAGTTGTGATTTTCTGGGAATCTCATTCTCTGGCATTTTCACTCTTCATCTTGACTTCTACTTAGCATGTATATGTGCTGCACTGTGCTGTGCTTACTTGCTCAGTCGTGTCTGACTCTTTGCAACCCCATGGACTATAGCCTGCCAGATTCCTCTGTCCATGGGAATTCTCCAGGCAAGAATACTGGAGTAGGTTGCCATGCCCTCCTCCAGGGGATCTTCCCAACCCAGGGATCAAACCCAGGTCTCCTGCATTGCAGGCAGATTCTTTACTAACTGAGCTATCAGGGAAGCCCTATCATGTGTATTGCTCACCCCAAATGATCGACTGTAAAGGCCGAAAGGAACTTGGGAGACTATACTGCTTAAATTTTTTGTTTCTCTATGAAACTGAGAAACGATTAGTTTGCCCACAAGTCACTCAGCAGAGGAGGGATGATATTAAAAATATTTAGCTATTTGTATGGGTGGGCATCAACCCGTCATTGTGGGACATCAATTAATTAGAATAGTCATTGGTCACCAGGCACAGCCAGGCTAATACATGGAAAATAAACACCCTTCCTTCTGCAGAAACTGTGCCACATCTCAGTAACTTGCTATGCTGCAAGTTATGTACCAGCACAGCTGGTCCTCTGCCTACTTCTCTTGTGGATACTTGTATAATAGCTATCTTTAACACGTATCTTTAACACGAGGCATTCATTATTTTATAATTTTCTTCTTTTTTCAAAATGTATGTTATGGGGTATAGTTGATTTGCAATGTTACACATTCTTTTTCATTATTATCAGAGGATATTTGAATAGTTTCCTGTGCTGTACAGAAGTACCTTACCTACAGTAGGACCTTATCTGTTTTATATATGATAAAATAATTATATATAGTAGTTTGCATCTGCTAGTCCCAAACTCTCAATTCATTCTTCCCCAACATACCTCCCCTTTGGCAATGAGAAACCTGTTCTCTATGAGTCCATCTCTTTTTCATAGATAAGGTCATTTGCACCATATTTTAGATTCCACGTATAAGTGATAGTGATCATTATACTGCATTTGTCTTTTTCTTTCTAACTTCTTTGACTTAGTATGATGATCTCCAGGTCTATCCATGTTGCTGTAGATAATATTATTCCATTCGTTTTATGGCCAAGTAGTATTCCACTGTGGAGAAGGCAATGGCAACCCACTCCAGTGTTCTTGCCTGGAGAATCCCAAGGACGGGGGAGCCTCGTGGGCTGCCGTCTATGGGGTTGCACAGGGTCGGACACGACTGAAGCGACTTAGCAGCAGCAGCAGCAGTATTCCACTGTGTAATGTACTACCTCTTTTTTATCCATCCACCTGTTTACGGACATTTGTGTTGTTTCCATGTCTTGTGTTGGCTATTGTGAATAGTGCTTCTATAAATGTAGGGGTACATTTTACTTTTCTTCTTAAAGAACAACCTAAAGGGTAAGAATCACCAGTATAGAAGTTTACATATATAAGTTGAAAGTGGAGTAGTGAGTAGTGTGAAAAGATATTTTCTCAGAACTTGTATCTCTCTGGCTCATTTCCAAACTGCAAAGAACATTCCAAACAAAATCTAATAGGTCTTTAAAGTAGAAAAAAAGCAAAAGGAAAAAAAAAAAGAATGAAACAAGTGTCTAGAGAAATAAAAGTAAGCTTCTAACATTGTGTGTTCTTAACAAAATTAAGAAGCCAGTGCATCCGTATTTTTATCTTGCCTGTTTTCCACTGATATAGTCCTATTGATTTGTTGTGCCCACTGATAGAGACTGCCATTTTCTAAGAGCTTTTTTTCAATAAAAGGAAAGAAGATGTAGAAAAAATGCACAATCAAACCGAGTATATAATGACATGCATGCTCAAATCAAGAGTATGCATGAAATAATGAATAGCAGTGAAAATGGTTGCCTTATATCAACAATGGGAGTTAAGCACTATTTCTGAAATTCTTTAAAATGATAACAAAATAAAACTATGTTTCAGCTGCTTGAAATACCTCTGAGAATTTCTGAGAAATGAGATTCACTATGATCTTAACCTTGGTATAGATTAATTTCTCCAAACATCTTCCAACAGTTTAAAAATTGTTTTAAAAAATAAGGAAGATACATCACAGCCTATTTTTGCATTAATGCTATGAGTTTTAGCTTGAAACTTAATGTGTAATTCTTTATTTTAATGCACCAATATTATTTTTTGAGAAGATCATTTTGGAGCTCTCAGCGGAACATTAATTTTCATAGAGTTCTATATTATCACATTTGTTAGCAGGAAATTCAGCCCAATGTAGCTTGGAAATAGTTATTATTTTCTGACTGGAAATAAGGGTGATTGTATTTAGAAATGATTCCTTCCCAATAGTGATTCTTTATCTTAGGGACCCTAATTTCAGACTCAGAATGCTGGCACCTTGTTTTCTCTAAGAAGTTTACATGGAAATTTTAAACTTTGATGTTGTTTAATTGCATCTTCATTTAGGTTAACATAGTTCCACATATTGATTCTATTAAAATTAATAAAAGTAATTATTTTTAAGTTTATGTAAAAATTTCTACACATATACACAAGCATTATGTAAGCTGCATTTTTCTGACTAATAAAAGTGAAATGATTAGCTATACATGCATACTCATTTGCTCAATTGTGTCCAACCCTTGTGACCCCAGGACTGTAGCCGACCAGGCTCCTCTTTCCTTGAGATTTACCAGGTATGAATACTGGAGTGAGTTGCCATTCCCTTCTCCAGGGCATCTTCCTGACCCAGGGAGAAATGATTAGCTAGGAGGCTACTAAAATGTTTAAGACATCATAATAAGACAAGTCTTGAATTGATAGACATTCTTTTTGTTTGCAATTAATATCCTTAGTTACAGGACAGGCTCTTTGAGGTCAGAGAGATCTTAAATGGTTTTACTATCACTTAGATTCTCCTGCACCAGGCACCCAGGCTTGCATATGACAGATTTTCAACAATAGTATCATGATTGAAATTATTGAGGTAGTTTAGCAAGCAGGACTCTTCTGTGAATTAGAGACAGCACATCCTAAATGTTCACACTGTGATGTGATTTGTAGTAGAGGCTATTATTATTAATACTAGTGAGATGCATTCTGTATTATAGAATTGTTGTTACTACTCCAATACACGTAAAAAGCCTGCGACTACTCCACAGAGAAGTCCTAAATATATAGTACAATAGAGAATTATATTTAATAGTGGATATTAGGGTATGAAGTTTGTGCAAAATATATCTTAGCATTTTCAGAAGAATGGTGTGTATCATTGAAGGATTCTTAGAATATTTATTTTTCATTACTATGCATATTAAAGTGTAACCATGTAGAACAATAATCAATAGCATGGTGGCATCCATATTTTTAATTCTTGCCAGGATGACTGGAAATGTCTTTTACTTAATATTATACAGAAGTTAATAATGGATGATATGCATAAATATGCTCATCTGGGAATTATATTTAGCTTGTACTTGAATTTCAACATAATCAAGAAGCTTAGCTTTGCAAAACACATGATTTCTCTAAGAATGTTGCATAGAAAAATGTCTCACTCGTCTCAAACACCATCTTGGAGGGACTGGGACATAAGACAAGCATGAAAGTACTCAGGAAAAAAATACTTAGCATGGTGATCGTCCTTTTTCTTATTTGCCCATATCAATTTTTACCACAAAGTTTATATTTTTTATGTCCCAGATATTTCTTGTGTTTTCAATCTGCAAAATGAAAAATAATGAAAAGTAGAAACAGGAAAATGAATTTGGGATTAAGATAAGAGCCTTTAATGGGTTACATATAAACAGGACTCATAGAATGTGCCCATTCAAGATCTGTCAAAGGTCTGTCAGCTTTTGGGAAGGATTAGCACATTGTCTACACATTTACAATATGAAACAACACTGACAATTTGATGTTTAAGCTCAAAAACACCCTTCAGAGTTGGTGAGAAAGTGAGAGACAATAGAATTGCCTTATGATCCAGCAATCCTACCGCTGGGCTTTCACACTGAGGAAACCAGAATTGAAAGAAACACATGTACCCCAATGTTCATCACAGCACTGTTTATAATAGCCAGGGCATGGAAGCAACCTAGATGTCCATCAGCAGATGAATGGATAAGAAAGCTGTGGTGCATATACACAATGGAGTACTACTCAGCCATTAAAAAGAATGTATTTGAATCAGTTCTAATGAGGTGGAGGAAACTGGAGCCTATTATACAGAGTGAAGTAAACCAGAAAGAAAAACACCAATACAGTATACTAACGCATATTTATGGAATTTAGAAAGATGGTAACAATAACCTTGTATACGAGACAGCAAAAGAGACACTGATGTATAGAACAGTCTTTTGGACTCTGTGGGAGAGGGAGAGGGTGGGATGATTTGGGAGAATGGCATTGAAACATGTAAAATATCATATATGAAACGAGTCACCAGTCCAGGTTGGATGCATGATACTGGATGCTTGGGGCTGGTGCACTGGGACAACCCAGAGGGATGGAATGGGGAGGGAGGAGGGAGGAGAGTTCAGGATGGGGAACACATGTATACCTGTGGCGGATTCATTTTGATATATGGCAAAACCAATACAATATTGTAAAGTTAAAAAATAAAATAAAATTTAAAAAAAAGATAAATGGAAGACTAGATAAAGCATGACTATAAACTGCAAGATGGACTTATATAAATATAAATGAACTTAATTTTTAAGACAAATGATGTCATACATACATGCACACACACAAACTCACATCAAAGGCTTCTGGTAAAAGGCAAAAACCTGGAATCAATAGCTCATAGACAAATGCATGACTACTAACTGAGCACACTTCCTGAAGTTCTCACACCAAGTTAACTTTTGAAAACTGTAGGGTAAAACTAACTATTTTTCTTTATCTTTTAGAATATTTATACACACTTACATGGAGAGGGAAATACACATATATTTAGGTATGTAGACACATTTATACATAGTGAATGTATACCTTTTTATCCAAGATATCCCGCTTAGATACTAAGATTTCTTAGTCTTCAATCGCACCCTAAATTTCATCCTTGAGCTAAGTTATATGACTGAGCATGAAAGACGGGGTTTATAATAGGGAACCTGACAGAACTTTAATTATCCTGGTATTATTTGAGTGCTACTGTAGTTAATTCTCTCATATACCAATAACAAAAGCAACAACGACTTGTAACCTGCAGCTAACACGTTTTTAGTAACTCCTTCTACAATTTTGATATTTCATTATAAATTTTGACACCTTATTTTGCCTGACTCTTTTTCTGTACTCAGTCTTGTTTTATTTCAATACTCTGGAAGGAATATTTTCTATTTGATTTATATTACTCCCTGTCTCTTTCTTCCCCCATGGGAACACCATGTTTTTAGCTGGCTCAATGCATTGTCTTTTTGCTCAGCAAGTGACATCTTCAGGTGGGATCCTCCTGTCAATCCAATTTGTTGTGTTTATGTCACATGATTGCAATTTGGAAACTTTTGAGATAACCAACTATCTCTGACACTTTCCAATAATAGTATCATTTCTAACATTTTTAATAGTGAATACTTGAACTAATCAAAACACTAATAAATACAACATATTGACTAGAACTCTTAAAAATCTATTTCAAAGTAGTTTCAAACTTATAAATTTCAAGTGCATGTTATGTCTATATCACAGTCTGACCCACTGATAAAGCAGTCATGTAGCATTTTAATAAACATGGACCTAGTGCAAATTTGATTTGTTAAAAATAGAAGCAAGAGTTCATGTAAATTTATGCAATGATTTAGAAGGTAGCATTCGATGTGGGCCACAAATAACTATTTTGGTTTAGCTATGGAAGTTATGGGGGCTTCACAGGTGGCTAACTGGTAAAGAATCCACCTACTAATGCAGGAGCCACAGGAGACGCAGATTCAATCCCTGGATCTGGAAGATCCACTGGAAGAGGAAACAGCAAGCCAATTCAATATTCTTGCCTGGGAAATCGCATGGACAGAGGAGTCTGCTGGGCTACCATCATGGTGTCACAAAGAGTTGGACAGGACTGAGTGAGCACACACATTCTTGAAAGTTACACATATAAAGATGTTCTCATATATACATATTTAAAGATCCCTATCATATTAGCAATTTAAATACTAACTCATTAACCTTCACAACTCTGACATACCATTCATCATTCAATCTAGTTTCTTGTTATTTCCAGGAGAGTGCCTCATTTCCAAGCCTTAATGTAATGCTTAGAGCCCACAATCTGGTCCTTCCTCTCTTTCTGGTACATTTCTGAATGTCTGCCTAGCCAAACTCATCCAAAGGTCGTATTTGAATCTCTTTCCCTTGCTGTGTTTAATTTACTTGGTGAGGAAAGGCATAGAATAAGTAACAGATTTGTTAAAATCAACTGTGAAAAACTCACAGGCCTCCTATTCTAAGACGCATTTCTTACCTCAATAAAAAAAGTTATTCACTGTTTATAATAGCCAGGACATGGAAGCAACCTAGATGTCCATCAGCATATGAATGGATAAGAAAGCTGTGGTACATATACACAATGGAGTATTACTCAGCCATTAAAAAGAATACATTTGAATCAGTTCTAATGAGGTGGAGGAAACTGGAGCCTATTATACAGTGTGAAGTAAACCAGAAAGAAAAACACCAATACAGTATACTAACGCATATATATGGAATTTAGAAAAATGGTAACAATAACCCTGTATACGAGACAGCAAAAGAGACATTGATGTATAGAACAGTCTTTTGGACTCTGTGGGAGAGGGAGAGGGTGGGATGATTTAGGAGAATGGCATTGAAATATGTATAATATCACATATGAAACGAGTCTCCAGTCCAGGTTGGATGCATGATACTGGATACTTGGGGTTGGTGCACTGGGACAACCCAGAGGGATGGTACGGGGAGGGAGGAGGAAGGACGGTTCAGGATGGGGAACACATGTATACCTGTGGCGGATTCATTTTGATATATGGCAAAACCAAAACAATATTGTAAAGTTAAATAAAATAAAATTAAAAAAAAATAAAGAAAGTGGAATTTTCCTGCTTTGTTATTCATTCTACTGAGACGACCCGCTAAATCTGTGCTTCTGGAATTTTTATCATGGCTTCATCAGGGAGCAGCTGTGGAACCCTGAACGGATTGCTTTACTCATCTTGTCTCAGTTTCTTCCTCATACATTTGGATTTTGACCATATTGCAGGTTTATAACCCCTTATCTAATTCTGAAATCCAAAGTGAAAGTGTTAGTTGCTCAGCAGTGTCCGACTCTTTGAGACCCCATGGACTGTAGCCTGCTAGGCTACTCTGTGCATAGGATTCTCCAGTCAAGAATACTGGAGTGGGTTGCCATTCCCATCTCCAGGGAATCTTTCCAACCCAGAGATTGAACCTATGTCTGCACTGGCAGGCAGATTCTTCAGTGCCACCTGGGAAGCCCCTGGAATGCAAAGCTCTTTGAAAAATGATACCTTAAAGGAAAAAAGAAATTAACAAAAAGGTTAACCCAGATGGGTGCAAATTCAAGGTGACCTAAGCTCTTTCGAAGCAAAAGCTGACCTAAATTAACCTTATAAACTTTATCATTTTTAGATTATGGTTTTACTGCAGAAGTATTTTAGTGAAGGTAGCTCTTCCAGATATCCTGGACATGTTAAAAAATTATTTTTGCATCATCAGTAGTGCTGTGTAAATAAAAGCTTTAGAAATCAATAAATGGCAGCCCTTAACAATTAGGTGGGGACAGTACCAGCCCAGCCTAATTGTGTATACACAACAGATGCCTTCCATCTACTCCTGCCCTGCATTTTCCAGAATGTATACACTACATTTAAAATGAATGCCCAAATTAGGTAGTCATCTTGGTAAATAGGCCTTAATAACAAAGGACAGAAAGATCTAAGAGAATTTAACCAGAGGCTCTCTATTTAAGGAAGAATATCACACACAGGAAGTGATAGTCTCCATCAAAAGGCTTTTTGAGTAGGAGGGGAAAAAAACTGAGTAGAAATAAGTAAATTAGAACAAATATTAGGAAGTTCCAAGTTGAGGTTAGTCTTTGAAATTCATCCTTTTCTCAAATGTGGAATGTGAATTTCACCACAATTCTGATTAAAGCCTTCTATTTTAAGTCCTTAATAGTTGTTTGTCTCATGTTAAAACCTTCTGTTTTTTCCTGTAAGAAAAAAAAGAAAAAAAAGAAAATGCCAGCTGGCATTTATATTGAGCCCATCCATGTTACCACACATCAGTAAACCCCTAAGTGGGGTGTAGGAGAAGTCTAAAGTGGATTACACCAGAATTGAAAGAGACCCGTGTACCTCAATGTTCATCGCAGCACTGTTTACAATAGCCAGGACGTGGAAACAACCTAGATGTCCATCGGCAGACGAATGGATAAGAAAGCTGTGGTACATATACACAATGGAATATTACTCAGCTATTAGAAAGAATGTATTTGAGTCAGTTCTAATGAGGTGGATGAAACTGGAGCCTATTATACAGAGTGAAGTAAGCCAGAAAGAAAAACAATACAGTGTACTAATGCATATATATGGAATTTAGAAAGATGTTAACAATGACCTTATATGGGAGACAGCAAGAGAGACAGAGATGAAAAGAATAGTGTTTTGGACTCTGTGGGAGAAGGCGAGGGTGGGATGATTTGAGAGAATAGCACTGAAACATGTATATTATCATATGTGAAATAGATCACCAGTCCAGGTTCGATAGTCATGGTTCATAGACTGAGACCAGGTGCTCTGCGCTGGTGCACTGGGATGACCCAGAGGGTTGGGATAGGGAGGGAGGTGGGAAGGGGGTTCAGGATGGGAAACACATGTATACCCATGGCTGATTCATATCTATGTATGGCAAAACACGACAGTATTGTAAAGTAATTAGGATCCAATTAAAATAAATTAATTTTTAAAAAAGTGGGAACACGTGTATACCTGTGGCAGATTCATGTTGATATATGGCAAAACCAATACAATATTGTAAAGTTAAAAAATAAAATTAAATAAAAAAAAGAAAAAAAAGTGGGTTACAATTTTACAAGAATAAACATATAACATGCATGTCTGCTAAGTTGCTTCTGTTTTGTCCAACTCTTTGCAAGCCTATGAACCATAGCTCACCATGCTTCTCTGTCCATGGGATTCTCCAGTCAAGAATACTAGAGTGGGTTGCCATGCCCTCCTCTAGTTGCTCTTAGCATATGGCATTTTAAAAGCTTGGGGACTGTGGGGCAGTTGTACATTCAAACTCTTTATCCAAAGATTTGAGGGCTTAGTTCCGTAACTAGAGAAGTCCTAAATGCAGAAGCAGATGGGATGGAAAAAATTGAACCTAAGAACCCATGCACTTCTTAAGCATCCACAATTGAAGGCACCCAGCATCATGGGTAAGCTCCAATATACTTATAAGAGAAAAATATATAGCAGGTAGATTCATCTTCTTGTTGTTTAGTCACTGGGTTATGTCTGACTCCTTTGGGATCCCATAGACTATAGTTCACCAGGATCCTCTGTCTGTGGGATTTCCTAGGCAAGAATACTGTGAGTTGCTATTTCCTTCTCCAGGGGATCTGCCCCACCCAGGGATTGAACCCACTCTGCCTTCATTAGCAAGTGGAATCTTTGCACTGAGCCACCTGGAAAGCCCATTCATCAGCTTGTTGTTGTTGTTTGGTCCCTAAGTCATGTCTGACTATTTGCTTCCCTGTGGACTCTAGCATGCCAGGCTTCCGTGTCCTTCCCTGTTTCCCAGAGTTTGCTAAAATTCATGTACATTGAGTAGGTGATGCTATCTAACTATCTCATTCTCTGCTGCTCTCTCTTCCTTTTCCCTTCAATCTTTCCCAGCATCAGGGTCTTTTCCAATATGCTGGCTCTTCATTTTAGGTGGGCAAAGTATTGAAGCTTCAGCATCAGTCTTTCCAATGAATATTCAGGGTTGATTTCCTGTAAGATTGACTGGTTTGATCTCCTTGAGGTCTAAGGGAGTCTCAAGAGTCTTCTCCAGCACCACAATTAGAAAGCATCAATTGTTTCGTGCTCAGCCTTCTTGTTTTTTTTTTTTTTTTAACATTAATTTGTAATAACTGTATTTATTTTTTACTTTACAATATTGCATTTGTTTTGCCATACATCAACATGAATTCACCATGGGTGTACACATGTTCCCAATCCTGAACCCACCTCCCACCTCCCCCCACATACCATCCCTCTGGGTCATCCCAGTGCACCAGCCCCAAGCATCCTGTATCCTGCATCGAACCTGGACTGGCGATTCATTTCTTATATGATATTATACATGTTTCAATGCCATTCTTCCAAATCATCCCCCCTCCCTCTCCCACAGAATCCAAAAGACTGTTCTATACATCTGTGTCTCTTTTGCTGTCTCGCATACAGGTTATCATTACCATCTTTCTAAATTCCATATATATGTGTTAGTATACTGTATGGGTGTTTTTCTTTCCGGCTTACTTCACTCTGTATAATCGGCTCCAGCTTCATCCACCTCATTAGAACTGATTCAAATGCATTCTTTTTAATGGCTGAGTAATACTTCATTGTGTATATGTACCACAGCTTTCTTATCCATTCATCTCAGCCTTCTTTAAGGTCCAACTCTCATATTTGTACATAACTATTGAAAAAACATAGCTTTGACTATCAGGACCTTTGTTGGCAAAGTGGTGTCTCTGCTTTTTACACACTGTCTAGGTTTGTCAAAGTTTTCCTTCCAAGAACAAGTGTCTTGATCTTTTAATTTCATCTACTTAAACTTCCATTAAAAAATACTACAGACTTTGTGGCCTTAAGAACAAAAATTTACTTTCTGGCAGTTCTAGAGGGTGGAAGTTCAAGATCAAGATGCCTTCAGGGTTACTTTGGTGTGGAGGGGGCTCTGTTCCTGGTTTGTAGATGGCCACCTTCTCATTGCGCCCTCACTTGGCTTCTCTGAGTACACAGAAAGAGAAGGATTTCTGTTGTCTCTTCATCATCTTTTAAGGACCAAATCCTACTGGATTAAATTTCCATACTCATGACTGTGTCGAACTCTTACTACCTCCAAATACATTCACACTGAGGGTTAGAACTTCAACATAGCAATTTGGAGGGGAACAAATTCAGCCTGCAGCATTAGGAAAAGATCCCTTGAAGGACATTTTTGATTTCTTAAAGACTTTTTTTTCCTCCCATAAATAATCTTATTTTATTCAGAAAATTTCCCCCTCATTCATGATGTACATATGGCCTGACAAAAAAGGATCCCATTTTAAATTTCAGGGTTTGACCAGATTAACTTTAGATAGACTAGCAATGCAAATATTATCCAAACTGTGACAGTATTAAGGTTGAAAGATAGTGTAAGTATGACAGATAACACTTTAGGGAAAACTGGGCCATAAGGTCACCTTTTGTCATGTCTGGTTCAGGAAGTTGCTGCTGCTGCCCTTAAGTCGCTTCAGTTGTGTCCGACCGTGTGTGACCCCAAGGACAGCAGCCCACCAGGCTCCCCTGTCCATGGAGTTCTCCAGGCAAGAATATTGGAGTGGGTTGCCATTTCCTTCTCAGGAAGTTGACTATGCTCTAATTTGTGATGGGGTGTTTGTAGAGGTACTTGCTGGGTTTTAAGAAAATCCTTTCTCTTTATCCAACTTTGGGCACTGTCTTATGTGATGTAAAACTTTTAGCAGCTGCTATTATTTTGTTACTAAGAAACGGAATGTCCTTGGTTCACTCACCAAAAATAGTTCAGTTCAGTTCAGTCGCTCAGTCGTGTCCAACTCTTTGCGACCCCATGAATCACAGCACACCAGGCCTCCCTGTCCATCACCAACTCCCGGAGTTCACTGAGACTCACATCCATTGAGTCAGTGATGCCATCCAGCCATCTCATCCTCTGTCGTCCCCTTCTCCTCCTGCCCCCAATCCCTCCCAGCATCACAGTCTTTTCCAGTGAGCCAACTCTTCGCATGAGATAGCCAAGAACTGCAGTTTCAGCTTTAGCATCATTCCTTCCAAAGAAATCCCAGGGCTGATCTCCTTCAGAATGGACTGGTTGGATCTCCTTGCAGTCCAAGGGACTCTCAAGAGTCTTCTCCAACACCACAGTTCAAAAGCATCAGTTCATCGGCACTCAGCCTTCTTCACAGTCCAGCTCTCACATCCATACATGACCACTGGAAAAACCATAGCCTTGACCGGATGGACCTTTGTTGGCAAAGTAATGTCTCTGCTTTTGAATATGCTATCTAGGTTGGTCATAACTTTCCTTTCAAGAAGTAAGCATCTTTTAATTTCATGGCTGCAGTCACCATCTGCAGTGATTTTGGAACCCAGAAAAATAAAGTCTGACACTGTTTCCACTGTTTCCCCATCTATTTCTCATTAAGTGATGGGACCAGATGCCATGATCTTCATTTTCTGAATGTTGAGCTTTAAGCCAACTTTTTCACTCTCCACTTTCACTTTCATCAAGAGGCTTTTGAGTTACTGTTCACTTTCTGCCATAAGGGTGGTGTCATCTGCATATCTGAGGTTATTGATATTTCTCCTGGCAATCTTGATTCCAGCTTGTGCTTCTTGCAGCCCAGCATTTCTCATGATGTACTCTGCATAGAAGTTAAATAAGCAGGGTGACAGTATACAGCCTTGACGTACTCCTTTTCCTATTTGGAACCAGTGTGTTGTTCCATGCCCAGTTCTAACTGTTGCTTCCTGATGTGCATATACGTTTCTCAAGAGGCATATCAGATGGTCTGGTATTCCCACCTCTTTCAGAATTTTCCACAGTTTATTTTGATCCACACAGTCAACACCAAAAATTAGAGGACCATTATCAACCCATAAGGAATATATAGCCAGTAACTGGACACTCTGGCATGGGGATATCTCCCCTTAATTTAGAGTCATTACAGTCACTGATGTTTTGGTTAACACCACTTAGAAAATCATCATAGGGTCCCCTATAACCATTTTTGCACCTCATTCAGTGGAAGCTCTCCTAAACTTTCCTAACACTAAACATTTCTCAGGCAGTAGCCTAATTGCCTATGAATTCCTTCTGTTAACTAATCCTCACATAATTCTTTTACATTCTCCAAGCCAGGCTTCAGCAATATGTGAACCGTAAACTTCCAGTTGTTCAAGCTAGTTTTAGAAAAGTGAGAGGAACCAGAGATCAAATTGCCAACATCCGCTGGATCATGGAAAAAGCAAAAAAAGTTCCAGAAAAACATCTATTTCAGCTTTATTGACTATGTCAAAGCCTTTGACTGTGTGGATCACAAAATACTGTGGAAAATTCTGAAAGAGATGGAAATCCCAGACCATCTGACCTGCCTCTTAGAAACCTGTATGCAGGTCAGGAAGCAACAGTTAGAACTGGACATGGAACAACAGACTGGTTCCAAATAGGAAAAGGAGTATGTCAATGCTGTATATTGTCACCCTGCTTATTTAACTTATATGCAGAGTACATCATGAGAAATGCTGGACTCTAAGAAACACTAGCTGGAATCAAGATTGCCTGGAGAAATATCAATAACCTCAGATATGCAGATGACACCACCCTTATGGCAGAAAGTGAAGAAGAACTAAAGAGCCTCTTGATGAAAGTGAAAGTGGAGAGTGAAAAAGTTGGCTTAAAGCTCAACATTCAGAAAATGAAGATCATGGCATCTGGTCCCATCACTTAATGAGAAATAGATGGGGAAACAGTGGAATCAGTGAGAGACTTTATTTTTTGGGGCTCCAAAAATCACTGCAGATGGTGATTGCAGCCATGAAATTAAAAGACGCTGACTCCTTGGAATTAAAGTTTTGATCAACCTAGACAGCATATTAAAAAGCAGAGACATTACTTTGCCAACATAGGTCCATCTAGTCAAGGCTATGATTTTTCGAGTAGTCATGTATAGATGTGAGAGTTGGACTATAAAGAAAGCTGAGCACAGAATAATTGATGCTTTTGTACTGCAGTGTTGGAGAAGACTCTTGAGAGTCCTTTGGCCTGCAAGGAGATCCAACCAGTCCATCCTAAAGGAAATCAGTCCTGGGAGTTCATTGGAAAGACTGATGTTAAAGCTGAAACTCCAATACTTTGGCCACGTAATGGCCAAAGAGCTGACTTTTTGGAAAAGACCCTGATGCTAGGAAGGATTGAAGGCAGTAGGAGAAAGGGATGCCGGAGGATGAGATGGTTAGGTGGCATCACCGACTCAATGGACACGAGTTTGAGTGGGCTCCAGGAGTTGGTGTTGGACAGGGAGACCTGGTGTGCTGCAACTTATGGGGTCGCAAAGAGTCGGACATGACTGAGTGACTGAACTGAACTGAACTTTCTCCCCTCCAACATCTTCCATCACCTACAAATCCCTTGTGACTGCTTAACCCTGAAACACTTAGTCCTTGTGATTATATACCAAAAATTCCATTGAGTAAGGTGACATCTTATGGTTCACTGATGGTTCAAGTTTAGAGGGTGACAATGGCAAATATTGTGCAAGGTATGCTATTACGATTCCTTCTGATGTTGTTGAGGCCATACCTTTATCTTTGGCGACCTCAGCCCAAGGGCTGAATTATACACTTTATGGGGGTTTGTGCTTTAGTCCAGTACCAAGCTGCCAATATAGCTACTGATATTAGGTAGACTTTCAGAGCAGTTCATGATTTTGGAACGTTGGGGAAAAAATGTGGCTTCATTAATTTCAGATAAAATGAAATTTAAAATGACCCCTCTATTCAGGAATTGTTTGAGGCCATACTTTAACCTGTTGCTTTAACTACATTAAGATTCTGAGTCATTCTAAACTTGATTCTCTGGAAACTATGTAAAATCATCTGGATGATATTTTCACAAAGAGTGCTGCCATTAAAGGAATAGGAGCCAGACCCTTGTCATAGTCCAAAGGGATATTTCCCCAAATATTCACTTAGAAAAATTGGCTAGCAAGCTCCAACAATAGGCCTCAGAAAAGGAAAAATGAGATTGGGAATTCATCAGTTATTCATTTGATGAAAAAAAAAAAAAAGAAGAAGAAGAAGAGCACTGGTTTGGACAAAATAGCATTTAGAATCTTACTGGAGACTCTAAAATTCCCACTGGTTATTGTTGTGCATGCATTAAACAATTGGTCTACTGACAAAATGATCACCTTCATTAATCAGTATTGGTGGGGAAACATTAACAAAGCCACAAAATGCACCAACCTTACTTGTCCCACTTGTCCAAATACAACCCATGTAGCCTTCTGTAGTGCTCCCAGACATTTTAAACTGCCTAATGGACCATTCGAGTTCTGGCAAATGGATTTCACATAGCTTCTTCTGTCTAGTAGATACAAACATGTTTTACTTACGGTCTGTATGTTTTCACACTGGACTAAAGCCTTCCCTGGAAGACAAGCAATGGCTTCTTCTGTGACTAAAGCCTTTGTGGAAAAGGCTATCCCTTACCTGGGGAAGTTCTCAATGAACATCAAAGTGATCTAGGAACCCACTTTATAAGTGCTTTGACAAGTCTGTGATGTTTGGCTGGTTTTATAACACTTTCACTGTACATACCACCCTCAATTCTCTGATTTAGTCAAATGCCCTAGAAGAATTATTAAGACTCAATTGGCAAAAATTGAAGAAGCCTCCAAACATCATGGACAACAGCATTGCCATTGATCCTTCTAAATCTTAGAACCATCCCTTTTGGAACTCATAATTCTCACCCTTCATAGTTGTGGGATGTCCAGTGCACTTGGCTCCGCCTTCTTTTGACACACAATAGACAAAAGGAGAAGTGTTCCAATATTGCAAAGGCCTAGTTGTGTGCATTAAAAACATCTGTGCTTTTGTAGATCAATCTTTTCATCATGATTCTTGGGAGACAAAGATTTTAAGCGTCACACCCTATAATCTCAACATTTCATCTATTGGAAAAGACATTCCCTGACGACTTTCATCAACCTCAGTAAAAAGGCCCCATTCAGGTACTTTTAACCAACCCTTGTTCTGCCAACTTCCAAAGAATAAACTCTTGGATTCATGTGACACACCTGAGGAAAGTGTGGAGCCATGACTGGACCGATATAACATATGATGATCTGAAAACAAATATTTTCAAGAAATGAGGCAGATGATATCTGATGAGACAGCTTTCTCAAGATATCCAGACTAGGCCTATTGAAAGTCTGTCACAAAACCTTTGATGATGACATAATTCCTCAGATGATCTCCAGTGTCTATGATCTTGATAATATATGGACTTTAGACAAAAATGTACCTAAGAGTTCTTCCTTCCAACCTTTCTTCTTACCAGAATTTGACCTTCAAAGGTTTCCAATTGGTGCTTTCCCTTTAGCATGGCACATTGTACCTAAGAAATTTCCTTCCTTGTATCAAGGGACAAAAGGATTCAAACTAGAAAACATGACTCTTGATCAGAGATGCTTTCAGAGAAAGATCTTAATCAAAAGGGGGAAACATAAAATTAATAAACAAAAACCTCAACCAAATTGAGGTGGGAGACCAGAAAGGGCAGCTCCTAGGTCCTGTCACAATAGCAGAAACCAACAGGAAGAAGAAAGACTCTTCTTCTTCCCTGTCATGGACTCAGTCGATGAAAAGTCATGTACACCCCAATTTTTTTGTTTGCATTCTGTAAAAGTGTTTTCAGTTCTTTGCTCTATAGGAACTTGCACAAGGCATAACATAGCTGTTAACCCTGAACTTCAGTTTTCTGTTGATCCTAAGTAAACCCATCTTCACTGAGGAAATATCTGGCAGCCCATTTATTTCAGGTTGATGATAGGAAGTGTGAAAGATCATTTTAGAAAATATGCCTAGCACTGAAATTGGTAACTCTTATAAAGATAGTTGACTGTCACTGCTTTCTAAGATTTAATTCATTAAATATCACATAGACATAGTTAGAAGCATAGTGTTTTAGATTACTGACTATAGAACATTTGAATGATAACATTCTGAATTCAACTTATAGTGATATTCCCTATTCTCTCTAAGTAATTCTTAGTGGGAACAGACTACAAGTTTAAAAAAAAAATCAGATAATTTTAAAACCTTTGCCAGACACCATAGAGACAGATACACCTACTTATCTCACAGCATATATTCTCTATGTCTTTATTTTTAATTGATGAGTCTCCCATCTAGAGTTTAAACTCAGCACAGATCCAGTGCCTCCATTTCACAACTTTCCTTACAGTTATGAGCAGTCTCATAAATGAATTCAGGCCAGCTGCTGCTGGACAGAAATGACATGTTCACTTTCAGGCCTTGACTTTAAAATATCATGTATAAGTAAAATACTGTGATTTATAATAAAAAATATGTGTGTGATCTTTGTCTTCATTCCTGGCACAGAGCTCCTAAAACACTTAGAATTTCCTAAGTGAGGAGAGCAATCAAAGTGTCTTTTGTTATATTAATGAGATGACTTTGGACCCCACACTCAAGGAAGGGGGCTGGTTGCCAGGAAAACTGACCAAGTGTTTGGCTGTGTGCTCAGTTGCTTAATCGTGTCTGACTCTTTGTGACCCCATGGACTATAATCCACCAGCCTCCTCTGTCCATGGCATTTTTCAGGCAAGAATACTGTGCTAGATCACCATTTCCTACTCAATGGGATCTTCCCAACCCAGGGATCAAACCTGCATTTCCTGAGTCTCCTGCATTGGCAGGCAGATTCTTTAGTACTCTGCCACCTGGTAAGCCATGGTGATCAGAGGGTTGGACTTTCAGTCCTATCCTCCTGATCTCTAGTGAAAAAAGAGAGGCTGGAGGCTGAATCAATTCCAGTGACTGATGATTCAATCAAACATGACTGTGTAATGAAGCCTGCATAAAACCCCAAAAGGATGGGGTTTAGAGAGCTTCTGGGTTGATGAACACATGGATGTTCTGGGAGAGTGGCCTGTTTGGAGACAGTATGGAGACTCCTCATCCTTTCTTTCACTTGTGCATCTCTTTGTGTGGCTGTTATGAGTTATATCCTTTTATAATAAACCAGTAACACAGTAAGTGAAATGTGTCTCTCAGTTCTATGAGCTGCTCTAGCAAGTTAATCAGACCCATGAAAGAGGCTATAGAAATCTGCAGTCAATATCCAGTAGATCAAAAGCACAGGTGACATCCTGGATTTATGATTGTTTCTGAGATGGGTATGGGCAGTCCCATGGGACTGAGTCTTTAATTTGTGGGATCTGATGCTCTTATCAGGTAGACAGAAGGAGGATTAAGTTGAATCATGAAATGCTCAGCTGGTGTCTGAGAATTGCTTGGTTGGATAGGGGGAAAAAAGAAAAAAAAAAAAAAAAACACAAATAAACCCAGGCATTGAAAATGGGCACAGAATATTAAAGAGGTAAACCATTATCTCTTTTCCTTGCTGTGGGCTAGCATGAGAACCTAACTGGATTCATTCTAAGTGATACAGAAGAGGATCATGGTCTATGTGATAAAGGAACAACAAGCCGAACCTCTGGTAGTTCAACAACAAGCTGAACTCCTCTTTGTGGAGCAGTGCTGAAATATGAACCATTTTTTTTTAATTTTATTTTATTTTTAAACTTTACATAATTGTATTAGTTTTGCCAAATATCAAAATGAATCATAAGAACCATTTTTTTTAGTCAACAACTAGAATTTTCTTTTTTTTGACCAGATTAACCTTCAGTCTATCTTATATACTCAGTAATATTCATTGGCATTTTAGCACAAATATCCAAATGTTTGCATACATAAACAAATCATGCCTGTGCTTTAATTTTGTAAGTCCAACATAAGATGAAACATGGTCTTAATTCCCAAAATGAGGCCCAAGGAGACACACACAAATATATGGAAAGAATACAAGTGAACTATTTTTATTTGCATAGAGGAATCTTACTTCACTGGATACATCAAATAATAATTTTCTCTTCTCAGTCTACCTGTAAGACAACTTTACTCTCCATAGTCATGAGGCACAGGGCACTAGGAGAGATCTCCTTTACAATGGGTTTTTTGAAGATCTGATTTGTACATTAATTTACAGGATAGGATTTCTGAAATTCAAATTGTAATATAGGTTTTGAAAAGCATTTTCACCTTCTTGAGGCATCAGAAAATAAGTGCTTATGAGAACCAAAAGCTTGGCCCCTGCAGAGGTACTGTAGCAACCATCCTATTCATATTCATTCTCATCATTTTCCTGTTCACATGAAGTTTGAAGGGAACAAAATCTTCAATTACTGATGCACAACAGTGATATATGCATGCACGCACTGAGCCACACTTAAAAACTAGAATCTCAATATCTACGATGAGTTAAAAAAAGCATTGGATTGCAAAGGGAAATTTTTCTGTTTCATTAATTTTACAGTGAATGGAAATTCCTCACATATTTCATCCAACTGAATAAATTTGTTCATTAGTCCCCAAATAATAATTCTTATAATGCTTATCCAGGTAAGTAGTTAATTTTTATGTGCAGTCATAGTGCATTTTAAAAATTTATTTAACATTTTAAAAATGAGTTTCAACCATATCACTGATATCTTCTGTCTCTTGGAGGCAGTACAAAAACTAAGAACATACTAGGTAACCTGATTTAATAAGAACAAGTGAATATTCAGTTTAGAATAAATATATGCATATGTGGTTTTATACACAAATACATATGCATGTATACATTAATATATGTATATGAACATAACTATAGATGGATATGTATTTTTGTATAATTTATATATGTTAGTAAAATTAACATTTTTAACATTTTCCTATGAATTTTGTCATCTGTTCTTCTTCATTTCCTAGTATATAAAATGTAGAGACATGACTTTGTAAATATTTATGCTGAGAGTATTTAACATTCACTGAAGTTCACTACAAACTATGAATACAATTTCCACTTTAAATTGTAAAGTATTTTTCTTAAGTATGATTTTCCACAAGTCTGTTTTCCCATTCATAATTTTTTCTTTCAATTGCATTCCAGGGAATTGCCCCTTCACCCTAAAAATTTGATTGCTCTTAAACAGAATTTAAGTTTTATATTTATGGATAGAATGTCATATGGTAAAGTACTATAACTAAAATGAGCAGTTTTCAATTTAATTGCTTATATTTGTAAATAGTATTTGTCTTTCGATTTAACCTACATGTAGCAAATTGCCTTTTAATGGTCTACCTTACTACAAACAGGTGTAGTGTGCAGAGTTACAGAGATTTTAATAGCTTCGCCTGTGGCATCTTTTTGCAAAGAATGAATTGCACTGCTGTCAAATGTTTTTAAGTTACATACCGCAGGTATCTAGATTTTCTATGAACCTAAACATTTGAAAATGTGTCATATGCATAACATTATTACCGCCATTAAAACAGCAACCGATGCTATGCTTAAAAATAAAATGATTTTGAGTTTAATGTCAAAATAAGATCATATGCAAGGCATATTCTTTGGAGAAGTTAACTGTCCAGGCTGTTTGGCCACTCTAGGCATATTCTTTGTTGTTATTTAATCCCTAAGTCATGTCCAACTCTATGCAACCCTATGGACTATAGTCCACCAGGCTCCTCTGTCCATGGGATTTCCCAGTCAAGCATAATGAAGCGGCTTGCCGTTTCCTTCTCTAGGGGATATTCTGAACCCAGGGATCAAACCTATGTCTCTCGCATTGGCGGGCAGATTCTTTACCACTGAGCCACCAGGGAAGCCCCAGGCACATTCTACCACTTTTACAGTTTTTGAATTTTATTTCTGTAAACAGCAATGCTTGACTATCAGTTGATTATTCTGAACCATAAGGAGAGGCACTAACATAGTAATATAGTCATCCCAAAAGTCTCGGTGCAGATTTAAGCTTTGATGCCTTCAAGGAATAAACAATATAATCCTAAAAATGTCAAGATTGGTATTTAAATGTTCTTGAATATTCATTTTCTTTTGTTAATTTAAATAACAATATTCTATATTATTATTGTTTTGTTTGGGGCCCTCAGATTCGAGGATAGTGACACTGACCAAAATATACAAAATTTTATAAAGCACTTCTATTTCAAAATCCAAAACTTTCTGTTTTTGTCTTTCACAATCTATAAACCTAGTGAAAGTCATTCAGTCATGTCCTACTCTTTGCGGCTCCATGGACTATACAGTCCATGAAATTTTCCAGGACAGAATACTGGAGTGAGTAGCCTTTCTCTTCTCCAGGGCATCTTCCCAACCCAGGGATCGAACCCAGGTCTTCTGCATTGCAGGTGGATTCTTTACCAGCTGAGCCACAAGAGAAGCCCAATTATTAGTAGACTTGGACCTTAATTTTGCAACTACATGTGGAAATTTGGAGAAAATAACAGTTATCTCTGATGAAAAAAAAAGCTAATAATACTGCCTTGCAGGGTTTCTATGAAAATTTGTAAAAATATATATGCAGTTTTTACAATGAGATCTGAAACTTGGTGGATGCTACTTAATTCTAGGCATTATAATTACTTTTGCAAATTATTCACTTGGTTTTCTTTTACTGAAACACAATAGATGAATAAGACCATGTAAAGACATACTAACATGTAAGTGAAACCCACAATGAAAAGTATCATTCAATTAATATGACATTTCTAATTATAGACCACACTAAATTTTCTGAAGAATAGCCCACCTTTTGGTAAGCAAAATACTGCTGAGGGAATCAGTTTAATTTCCAATGTTCTCCTCATTGCAACTAAATATAGTACAGAAAGGTGATTAGAATCCTGGTTTGTGAGAGCAGGCAAATTGAATTGCATTTTTTCATGTAACACTGAAAAATTATGTGTTTATGGACAAATTCTTAGTCCACAATCACCAAATCTCAGTTTCCTCATTTGTAGTATATGGGCACTTTAAACCTAACCTCAAACCTGCATGCGATCCAGACCTTTGTAATTTGGAAGAAATCCTCTCAGTCAGTCTAAGCCGCATTCAGTGTGAAGTCCACAGTCTTCCCAGGGTTTCCAAATATTCCCAGAATCTGATTTGACTTGTATCTTTCTGTTCCAAAAAGAATCTTCTTCTTCTTCTTTTTTTTTTTTTTTTTTTTTGCCACCAGAACATTAACACTAAGAAAGCATGGATTTTTTCTGTTCTATTGGCTGTTGTATTCCAGTGTCCCAAACTCTGTAAATCAATGATAAAATTTTTGTTGCATGATTTAATTAACAGACTAATTCTTTTTATTTAAACTGCCTGCTGTTCAAAATAAAAATAATCATTACAGAGGTTCTCAACTTTTAACCGTATAACTGGCAAAGGATATAAAATCACATCATCTTCTTCCTATCACCAGACAGTCAGTAGCTCAGAGATTTATTTTCTCCCTGTTATGGTTTGTCCTCCCACCTCTTAGAAGGCTGGAGAAGGAAATAACTACCCACTCCAGTATTCTTGCCTGGAAAATTCCATGGACATAGGAGCCTGATGGGCTACAAAGTCCATGCAGTTGCAGAGAGTCAGACATGATGGAGTGCGCACACACACACACACACACACACACACAGAAACACACATATGCTCTTAGAATGCAAGAACATGTGCAGTTTTTTTTATAACAACAACAAAAAAAACCCCTTTTTGCTTCCTTTAGATTGTTGTATGAAAAATGTGTGTGAGTTGGGGGAATATTTCATATAAAATGGTAAACACATTGCTTGGATATATAGAAAGTTCTCAGTAAAAATTATTTCCCATAAAACAGATGGAATTATGTAAATAAGAAACTTTATTGTGTAGAGATATAAGAATTTAAGTCAGGCTTCAACAGTATGAGAAATGTGAACTTCCAGATGTTCAAGCTGGATTTAGAAAAGACAGAGGAACCAGAGATTAAATTGCCAACATCTGTTGGATCATCAAAAAGGCAAGAGAGCGTCAGAAAAACATCTATTTCTGCTTTATTGACTATGCCAAAGCCTTTGACTGTGTGGATCACAACAACTATGGAAAATTCTTCAAGAGTTGGATATATCACACCACCTTCCCTGACTCCTGAGAAATCTGAATGCAGGTCAAATAGCAACAGTTAGAACTGGATATGAAACAACAGACTGGTTCCAAATAGGAAAAGGAGTATGTCAAGACTGTATATTGTCACACTGCTTATTTAACGTATATGCAGATTACATCATGAGGAATGGTGGACCGGATGAAACACAAGCTGGAATTAAGATTGCAGGGAGAAATATCAATCAGTTCAGTTCAGTTCAGTGGCTCAGTCATGTCTGACTCTTTGCCACCCCATGAACCGCAGCATGCCAGGACTCCCTGTCCATCACCAACTCCCGGAGTTTACCCAAACTCATGTCAATCGAGTCGGTGATGCCATCTAACCATCTCATCCGCTGATGTCCCCTTTTCCTCCTGCCTTCAAACTTTCCCAACATGAGGGTCTTTTCCAATGAGTCAGCTCTTCGCATCACGTGGCCAAAATAATGGAGTTTCAGCTTCAACATCAGTCCTTCCAATGAACACCCAGAATTGATTTCTTTTAGGCTGGACTGGATGGATCTCCTTGCAGTCTAAGGGACTCTCAAGAGTCTTCTCCAACACCACAGTTCAAAAGCGTCAATTATTCTGCACTCAGCTTTCTTTATAGCCCAACTCTCACATCCATACATGACTACTGGAAAAGCCATAACCTTGACTAGACAGATCTTTGTTGGCAAAGTAATATCTCTGCTTTTTAATATACTGTTTAGGTTGGTCATAACTTTCCTTCCAAGAGTAAGCATCTTTTAATTTTATGGCTGCAGTCACTATCTGCAGTGATTTTGGAGCCCAAAAAGTAAAGTCAGCCACTGTTTCCACTGTTTCCCCATCTATTTGCCATGAAGTGATGGGACCAGATGCCATAATCTTCATTTCTGAATGTTGAGATTAAAGCCAACTTTTTCACTCTCCTCTTTCACTTTCATCAACAGGCTTTTTAGTTCCTGTTCACTTTCTGCCATAAGGGTGGTGTCATCTCCATATCTGAGGTTATTGATATTTCTCCAGGAAATCTTGATTCCAGCTTGTGCTTTATCCAGTCCAGCATTTCTCATGATGTAATCTGCATATAAGTTAAATAAGTAGGGTGATAATATACAGCCTTGATGTACTCCTTTTCCTATTTGGAACCAGTCTGTTGTTCCATGTCTAGTTCTAACTGTCGCTTCCTGACCTGAATACAGGTTTCTTAAGGGGCAGGTCAGGTGGTCTGGTATTCCCATCTCTTTCAGAATTTTCCACAGTTTATTGTGATCCACACAGTCAAAGGCTTTGGCATTGTCAATAAAGCAGAAATAGATGTTTTTCTGGAACTCTCTTGCAACCTCAGATATACAGATGACACCACCCTTATGGTAGCAAGTGAAGAAGAACTAAAGAGTCTCCTGATGAAAGTGAAAGAGGGAAGTGAAAAAGTTGGCTTAAATCTTAACACTCAGAAAACTAAGATCATGGCATCTGGTCCTATCACTTCATGGTAAATAGATGGGAAAACAGTGGAAACAGTGACAGAATTTAATTTTTGAGGCTCCCAAATCACTGCAGATTGTGACTGCAGCCAAGAAATTAAAAGATGCTTGCTCCTTGGAAGGAAAGTTATGACCAAACTAGACAGCATATTAAAAAGCAGAGACATTACTTTGCCAACAAAGGTCCAGCTAGTCAAGGCTGTGGTTTTTCCAGTAGTCACATATGGATGTGAGAATTGGACTATAAATAAAGCTTAGTGCCGAAGAATTGATGCTTTTGAACTGTGATGTTAGAGAAGATTCTAGAAGAAGTCTATCCTAAAGGAAATCAGTCCTAAATATTCACAGCAAGAACTGATGCTAAAGCTGAAATCTGGAGTGCGGAACCCGCCATGCTTGCTAATTATGCCTGGGCTTCTAAGATCCGACCGGGGAGGCCTCAGTGTCTCCTCTCCTTCGGGAGAACGGAAGGACGCCTACGGCCTACGTAAGTGGTGCAAACTTCTTGTCTTGAAGTTTTATTGGTCTCCCGCGTAAACCAAACGACTCATCCTCTTTTCTCCACTGAATTTTCCTACTGAGCTATCCTCATTCTATTACTCTTTGTATCCTTAATTAAAGTGTAATTAAGCAGTTGTTTCCTGACCCTCGCCTAAGCTGTCTCTCCTTCGAATACCCTGGATCAGCTGTGGCTGGACCCCGGCACTGAAACTCCAGTAATTTGGCCAGCTGATGCAAAGAGCTGATTCATTTGAAAAGACCCTGATGCTAGAAAGAATGAAGGTGGGAGGAGAAGGGGATGACAGAGGATGAGATGGTTGAATGGCATCACTGGCTCAATGGACATGATTTTGAGTAAACTCTGGGAGTTCGTGCTGGACAGGAAGCTTGGTGTGTTGCAGTCCATGAAGTAGCAAAGAGTTGGACATGACTGAGGGACTGATTTTGGTGCTGACCATCTGGTGATGTCCATGTGTAGAATCTTCTTTTGTGTTGTTGGAAGAGGGTGTTTGCTATGAGGAGAAGGCAATGGCACCCCACTCCAGTACTCTTGCCTGGAAAATCCCATGGACCAAGGAGCCTGGTGGGCTGCAGTCCATGGGGTCACTAAGAGTCAGACATGACTGAGCGACTTCACTTTCATTTTTCACTTGCATGCATTGGAGAAGGAAATGGCAACCCATTCCAGTGTTCTTGCCTAGAGAATCCCAGGGACGGGGGAGCCTGGTGGGCTGCCGTCTACAGGGTTGCACAGAGTCGGACATGACTGAAGCAACTTAGCAGCAGCAGCAGCAACAGCAGCAGTGCATTCTCTTGGCAAAACTCTATTAGCATTTGCCCTGCTTCATTCTGTAGTCCAAGGCCAAATTTCCCTGTTACTCCAGGTGTTTCTTGACTTCCTACTTTTGCATTCCAGTCCCTTATAATGTAAAGGACATCTTTTTGGGGTGTTAGTTCTAAAAGGTCTTGTAAGTCTTTATAGAACCGTTCAACTTCAGCTTCTGCAGCATTACTGGTTGGGGCATAGGCTTGGATTACTGTGATACTGAATGGTTTGCCTTGGAAAACGAACAGAGATCATTCTGTCATTTTTAAGATTGCATCCAAGTACTGCATTTAAGACTCTATTGTTGACCATGATGGCTACTCCATTTCTTCTAAGGGATTCCTGCCCACAGTAGTGGATATAATGGTCATCTGAGTTAAATTCACCCATTCCAGTCCATTTTAGTTTGCTGATTCCTAGAACGTTGACGTTCACCCTTGCCATCTCCTGTTTGACCACTTCCAATTTGCCTTGATTCATGGACCTGACATTCCAGGTTCCTATGCATTATTGCTCTTTAAAGCGTTGGTCCTTGCTTCTGTCACTAGTCACACCCACAACTGGCTATTGTTTTTGCTTTGGCTTCATCTCATTCTTTCTGGAGTTATTTCTCCACTGATCTCCAGTAGCATATTGAGCACCTACCGACCCGGGGAGTCCCCCTTTCAGTATCCTATAATTTTGCCTTTTCATTCTTTTCATGGGGTTCTCAAGGCAAGAATACTGAAGTGGTTTGCCATTCCCTTCTCCAGTGGACCACATTCTGTCAGACCTCTCCACCATGACCCGCCCATCTTGGGTTGCCCCACGGGCATGGCTTAGTTTGATTGAGTTAGACAAGGCTGTGGTCCCTGTGATCAGATTGGCTAGTTTTCTGTGATTATGGTTTCAGTGTGTCTGCCATTTGATGCCCTCTCGCAAAACCTATTGTCTTACTTGGATTTCTCTTACCTTGGACATGGGGTATCTCTTCATGGCTGCTCCAGCAAAGCACAGCCTCTGCTCCTTACCTTGGACAAGGGGTATCCCCTCACTGCTGCCCCTCCTGACCTTGAACGTGGAGTAGCTCCTCTTGGCCCTCCTGAGCCCACGCAGCCACCTCTCCTTGGATGTGGGTTGCTCTGCTCGGCCGCCACACCTGACCTCAGGCATGGGGTAGCTCCTCTCAGCTGCTCCTGTGCCAACGCAGCCTGACACTCTCAGTTGCCATCCCCGACCTTGGGTGAGGTGTAGTGCCTCTCTGCCACGTTTCTGCACGGTCTGTCACAGCCAGTGAGCTTCTGCGTGGTCCGTCGCAGCCAAAGATGGAGAAGCTCTATACAGTCAGCAAAAACAAGACAGGGAGCTGACTGTGGCTCAGACATGAAATCCTTATTGCTAAATTCAGACTTAAAGTGAAGAAAGTGGGGAAAGCCACTAGACCATTCAGGTATGACATAAATCAACTCCCTTATGATTATACAGTGGAAGTGAGAAATAGATTTAAGGGACTAGATCTGATAGACAGAGTGCCTGATGAACTATGGACGGAGGTTCCTGATATTATACAGGAGACAGGGATCAAGACCATCCCCATGGAAAAGAAATGCAAAAAAACAAAATGGTTGTCTGAGGTGGCCTTACAAATAGCTGTGAAAAGAAGAGAAGTGAAAAGCAAAGGAGAAAACAAAAGATATTCCCATTGAATGCAGAGTTCCAAAGAATAGCAAGGAGAGAAAAGAAAGCTTTCTTCAGGGATCACTGCAAGGAAATAGAGGAAAACAAAAGAATGGGAAAGACTAGAGATCTCTTCAAGAAAATTAAAGATACCAAGGGAACATTTCAGGCAAAGATGGACTTGATAAAGGACAAAAATGGTATGGACCTAACAGAAGCAGAAGATATTAAGAAGAGGTGGCAAGAAGACACAGAACTATACAAAAAAGATCTTCATGACCCAGATAATCATGATGGTTTGATAACTCACCTAGAGCCAGATATCTTGGATGTGAAGTCAAGTGGGCCTTAGAAAGCATCAATACAAACAAAGCTAGTGGAGGTGATGGAATTGAGTTGAGCTATTTCAAATCCTAAAAGATGATGCTATGAAAGTGCTGCAGTCAATATGTCAGAAAATTTGGAAAACTCAGCAGTGGCCACAGGACTGGAAAAGGTCAGTTTTCATCCCAATCCCAAAGAAAGGCAATGCCAAAGAATGCTCAAACTACGTCACAATTGCACTCATCTCACCCGCTAGTAAAGTAATGCTCAAAATTCTCTAATCCAGGCTTCAATAGTACGTGAACCATGAACTTCCAGATGTTCAAGCTGGTTTTAGAAAAGGCAGAGGAAACAGAGATCAAATTGCCAACATCCTCTGGATCATCAAAAAAGCAAGAGAGTTCCAGAAAAATCTCTATTTCTGCTTTATTGACTATGCAAAAGCCTTTGACTGTGTGGATCACAATAAACGGTGGAAAATTCTGAAAGAGATGGGAATACCAGACCACCTGATCTGCCTCTTGAGAAATCTCTATGCAGGTCAGGAAGCAACAGTTAGAACTGGACATGGAACAATAGACTGGTTCCAAATAGAAAGGAGTAAGTCAAGGCTATATATTGTCACCCTGCTTATTTAACTTATATGCAGAGTACATCCTGAGAAACGCTGGGCTGGAATAAGCACAAGCTGGAATCAAGATTGCCGGGAGAAATATCAATCACCTCAGATATGCAGATGACACCACCCTTATGGCAGAAAGTGAAGAGGAACTCCAAAGCCTCTTGATGAAAGTGAAAGTGGAGAGTGAAAAAGTTGGCTTAAAGTTCAACATTCAGAAAATGAAGATTATGGCATCCAGTCCCCTCACTTCTTGTGAAATAGATGGGGGAACAGCAGAAACAGTGTCAGAACTTATTTTGGGGGGCTCCAAAATCACTGCAGATGGTGATTGCAGCCATGAAATTAAAGACGCTTACTCCTTGGAAAGAAAGTTATGACCAACCTAGGTAGCATATTGAAAAGCAGAGACATTACTTTGTCAATGAAGGTCTGTCTAGTCAAGGCTATGGTTTTTCCAGTGACCATGTATGGATGTGAGAGTTGCACTGTAAATAAAGCTGAGTACCGAAGAATTAATGCTTTTGAACTGTGGTGTTGGAGAAGACACTTGAAAGTCCCTTGGACTGCAAGGAGATCCAACCAGTCCATCCTAAAGGAGATCAGTCCTGGGTGTTCATTGGAAGGACTGATACTGAAGCTGAAACTCCAATACTTTGGCCACCTCATGTGAAGAGTTGACTCACTGGAAAAGACCCTGATGCTGGGAGGGATTGGGGGCAGGAGGAGAAGGGGACAACAGAGGATGAGATGGCTGGATAGCATCACTGACTCTATGGACATGAGTTTGAGTAGACTCCGGGAGTTGGTAATGGACAGGGAGGCCTGGAGTGCTGTGATTCATGGGTAGTGTAGCCGGACAGGACTGAGCGACTGAACTGAACTGAACTGAGTGACTGAACTGAACTGAACTGACTGAGTTTAGGAGATTGGCCGACATTTTATAAATGAGGGAACTAATAATTGAGGAGATTTATTAACTTGCCAATAAACATACAGTTTGTCAGAGATGGAATCAAGGCTGAAAATCAAGCTGAACAATTCTTTAAATGACTAATGGCTATAAAAGTTGGTAAATGCTCACTCAATCTGGTGCTGATCATAACAAAGATGGAAAACCATGGACAGGATGCCAGTGAACTGGAACTAGAGAAGCATGGTTTGTTCAACTATTTTCTAGAACTTTTTTTGCTTTTGAGGAGGCAGAAGTATATTGGGTTACTCTTTATAACATATATTTAAAGTATTAACGTAGAAATTAGACTATCTCCCAACCCTGTACAATAAGTATGGAGAGTTTCTCAACCTTTATTCTGTTTTCTCCCTTTTTTTAACTTCAAAGTCAAAGCTGAATGTAATTTTTGATATGAAGGAAACATATTGGAATATAGAAAGATTGGACTGAGGTTAAAAAAAAACGATTCCTTCATCTCACATCCTTTTAGGACGGATTTCTTTGGGACTGGGTAATTATTTGTTGTGGGGTCTGTTCAGTGCATTGTAGGTTGTTTTGTGACACCCCTGGCCTCCATCCAGTAGATAACAGTAGCACCACCTCAACTGTGACAACAGAAAATGTCTCCAAAAATGTTGGCCAATGTCCTTTGGAAAACAAAATGGTGAATAAATGCTTTTTGATGATGAATCAAGACATAATTCTAGGGTGACGTTCATAGTTAGTTGTACGTCAGAATAATCAGAAAAGCTTGTTCAAACCTCCCTAGCTGGGCTCCACTTTGGGAGATGCTGATTGCACAGCTCTGCTGTGGGTCCAGTAGTCACGTTTGTACTAAATCCCCAGGTGATTGGGCACACACAAAGATGGATAAATACCACTATGGAGAACAGAGAAGGTGTATATTTGCTATTACAGGGACACAAAAATAGACTCTCTGTAGTAAATGCATCACAAGAAGTCTGGCATGGTTGCTCCATATTATTAAGGACTCGTAAGTTTGGGAGAAATTTGAGTCACCAAAGGAGTCTGGGGACTATTGATGTACACATTAATGAGGACAAAGAGAAAATATAATCTAATGTGTCCAGTCTCAGAGAGCCCATTTCAAGCTGGACCCAATACTGTGACATGGAGTCCCTGTCTAGGTATGAGGTCATAATAGGTCAGCCAAGGGTCACATTTAGGGCTTTATTCCCTTTCAGTTAGCACATAGGCAGAATGGCAAAGTGATTAAGAGCTTGAGACTTCACTGTATTTGATTTCAGGCTGTACCATCTCCCTAGCTGAATAGTCTTCTATAAATTG
The DNA here is from genome assembly GCF_029407905.1 of Bubalus kerabau. Lineage (NCBI taxonomy): Eukaryota > Metazoa > Chordata > Mammalia > Artiodactyla > Bovidae > Bubalus > Bubalus kerabau. Next base: position 62,388,124 of record NC_073625.1, read on the forward strand.
CTTAATTTCTTTCTAAACATAAGTTTTCTCATTTATTCATATAGTTATCTATAGTTAACAGAAAAATGTTCCCCCAAATAGATTGACATCTGAATCCCTAGTACTTGAGAGCATGTAACTTTAATGGTAACATAAACTTTGGGGATGTGATTAAGAATCTCGAGATGAGAGATTATACTGTACTGGATTGTTTGGGTGGGTTCAATGCAATTACCTTTGAGCTTCCATGGTGGCTCAGTGATAAAGAACATGACTGCTAATGCAGGAGACATAAGAGACTTGGTTCAATTCCTGGGTTGGGACAATCCTCCACAGAAAGAGATGGAAGCCCACTCCAATGTTCTTGCCTGGGAAATCCCATGGACAGAGGATCCTGGAGGGCTATATAGTCCAGTGGGTTCCAGAGTCAGACATGACTGAAGTGGCAGAGCTCGCATGCACAATAGAATTGTAAGCATTCTTAGAAGAGGGAGATTTGACTAGAAAAGAGGAAAGGGTGATGTGACACTAGAGACGGATATCACAGTGATGCAGCCAGAAGCCAAGGAATGCCAGTGCCCTATAGAAGTTGGGAGAAACAAGGAAGGAATTCTCTTTTAAAGCCTCCAGAAGGAGCTGGCCTTGCTAACATCTTGATTTTAACCTCATATAACTCACAAAATTTCTCTCTCTAGAACCACAGAGAATAAATTTGTGTGGTTTTAGGCAATTAAGAACATGGTCATTTGTTAAAGCTGAAACAAGAAAACTAATACATTATTTCCAGAGTAGCAACAAAGATTGAGTTAATACATGCAAAGCATTCAGAAGATTCTATCACACAAAAAGTGTGTTTAGTCTTATTATCTACCCTACACTGCATGCCTCTAGATCACAACTTTGTTCTAAATAAGTTATTTTTATTAACATATTTAATAACAGTTTCTCAATTAACATATGAATGATTTGTAGGACAGTAACTGTCCTACATGTTCCAGTAGCTCTAGAGCTTCTAAGATTGGGAAGACCTTGACCCAAATTGTATATTAGGTTGGCCAAAAAAATTTTTGGTTGGGTTTTTAATCTTACAGAAAAATCTGAACAAACTTTTTAGCCAACCTGATATTATGCCCACCTTTCACCTGAATGGAAATTATTTCCCTGTGAGGTAATAGGATGCTATTATTTAAAAGCTGCAGGGCACACATGACCAAAAATCTAAATTTATTGATGAAACTTATAGTTTATGCTCTTGGGTTCCTAATTCCAAACCATAAGATTAATTTCTATGTGTAGATTCTTATCTTTTGCTTTAAATTGTAGCTGTTTAGAAAGTTATATTAATGTTTTCTGTCTTAAAATTTATAGTAAGTCTTATCTTTCAAAAACAAAGATACCCATGTAAACAAATTGCAGAGATTATAAATAAAAAACAAAATAACTCCCTGCCCTCCTCTCTTTACACAAAGAAGATCTCTTGATTTGAGATCTTTGAAATACTAAGCCTTTTAGGTACATAAAAGAGTTTAGCTAACAACTTTGTCATATATTCAATAAAAATCTTTTGCATACAGTATTATTTTTGCATCATATTTATGAGGTAGGTAAAGGATGCACTACATCATGTGAAATGCCAGGCTGGATGAAGCACAAGCTGGAATCAAGATTGCCTGGAGAAATATCAATAACCTCAGATATGCAGATGACACCACCCCTATGGCAGAAAGAGAAGAAATAAAGAGCCTCTTGATGAACGTGAAAGAGGAAAGTGAAAAAGTTGGCTTAAAGCTCAACATTCAGAAAACTAAGATCATGGCATCTGGTCCTTTCACTTCATGGCAAATAGATGGGGAAACAGTGAGAGACATTATTTTTTTGGGAGGGCTCCAAAATCACTGTAGATGGTGACTGCAGCTGTGAAATTAAAAGATGCTTGCTCCTTGGAAGAAAAGATATGACCAACCTAGACAGAATAGTGAAAAGTAGAGACATTATTTTGCTAACAAAGGTCCATCTAGTCAAAGCTATGGTTTTTCCAGTAGTTATGTATGGATGTGAGAGTTGGACTTATAAAGAAAGTTCAGTGCTGAAGAACTGATGCCTTTGAGCTATGTTGTTGGAGAAGACTCTTGAGAGTCCCTTGGACTGCAAGGAGATCCAGCCAGTCAATCGTAAAGGAAATCAGTCCTGAATATTCATTGGATGCTGAAGCTGAAACTCCAATACTTTGGCAACCTGCTGTGAAGAACTGACTCATTGGAAAAGACCCTGATGCTGGGAAAGATTGAAGGTTGGAGGAGAAGGGGGTGATAGAGGATGAGATGTTTGGATGGCATCACCGACTCGATGGACATGAGTTTGAGTAAGCTCAGGGGTTTGGTGCTGAAGCCTAGCATGCTACAGTCCATGGGGTTGCAAAGAGACAGACACATCTGAGCAACTGAACTGAACTGAAGGGATGCAGTTACTATTGCTCCTATTTTATACATAAGAAAATTGAGGCAAAGATGTTTGCTTTAATAATTTGCCTCATGTTACCTTCTTATTCAATTGTAGAGAAAAAGGTTATATATTCAATCTTCTGGCTGCTAATTTAGCATTTTAAAGATTTCTTCAGTATAATTTATTAGATTTTTTAAGGCCTCGAGGAAGAGGCACATTGGGATAACATGGATTTAGTGCAAGGAAACACAGATGGAATGTAGAAGAAGATGCATGGTTTTAGAAGTACCTTCAACAGTTCGCAACCTCAATATACAGGGTAAGAAAGGATTTTACAAACCCCCAGGGAAGCTTTGTAACATTTTGTTTACCCACCAATCACACCATTTGCCTTACATATGTGCTTTACACAAAGAATCCCCAACAATTTTTTCTTGTGGTACTTATTATAATCTCTATATTCTCCTAGCAACAACCCTAGAGAACTCTGATATGATGATGCTCAGGCCATAGCTGATCACCTCTGGCTTGTGTCTGTCCCCCGGACAATTGATTGTGGCTTTGGCAGAAGACAGCATTGTTTCCAGAGTTCTAGTTCTGTTAGACCTCTAAGAAAGGCCAGTATCCAAAGGTGACATTGTATCGGTCCACTGTGCCATGCAGTGCAGGCACCAAGGATGAAAGTGTACTTACTTCAGTCTGCTCAGACCTTAACTGCTTTACAGCATGCTGCTGATTTATGGTACATAAATACTCTCACACTTAGATCAAGGAAAAATGAACAAGATTGCATTCTGTTATAGGACATGAATTATTTGTCATTTAAAATATGATTAAGCTGTGTATTTTTAAACCCCTTTATACCAGAAAAGTGAACTTTAAAAATAAGGTGAAAATACTCTTAATATTCCATAAGGATGTCATAAAATGTAATGCATAACCTTTCTGACTTTTTAATAACTATGTCATGTCTACTGCCGGTAATTATCAAATAAAATGAAGACCTTACTTAACCTTCTTAGTATAATCACGGAAACAAAGTGATGCCTAAGTCAGCAGATCTATTATTTGATAGTTCACACCCTCACATTTCTTAGAGCAATCCTCAAGGGGAAATTTGATGTTCCTTTTTTTGTTGGTTTTCACTTTTTGATTTAATCATAACAATGTACATCAGAAGGATTTTGCACTTTTTAAGAGAAATATTAAATATTCATAGAGTTTTTTTCATTTATAAAGGATGAGTCAATATGCTGTCATGACAGTTTCACAGAATGAAAGATATTTCTTTAACTAATCAAACATGATCACCCACATCAAGTGCCCACAATTCCGATTTGCCCCCATTTATCTCATCAGTTCTCACACATTATTCTCTCTTTTCCTGGTGGTAGTCCTCTAAAAATATAATCCAGAAGCCTGGATTCTGGTTGTTAATGCGTGCTCTGGGAAATTCTACCATCAATTACTGTTTTCCTCTCCTTTCTTCTCCCCTCCCTTTTATGATGAATCCCTCACTCCATTGCCTTCCTGTTCTAAATTGAAGAACAAAATTACCCGTTGGCTTTCTCTGTTTCTCAAGGGACACACCTCCTATGTCATTTGTAGGAGTGAGTGTTAAGTCTCAGCCATGGGGTAAACACTTGACCATATGAGTACCTTTTATCCTGCTTTATTCTTCCATTTTACTTGAAATTTGGTTCATTTTAAACTTTACCTGAAAAAAAAAAAAAAGGGCAAATCTTCTTGATTTTTTTTTCTGGTTTAGATGATCCTTGGGAGAGGGCAATGGCACCCCACTCCAGTACTGTTGCCCAGAAAATCCCATGGATGGAGGAGCCTGGTAGGCTGCAGTCCATGGGGTCGCTAAGAGTCAGACACAACTGAGCGACTTCACTTTCACTTCTCACTTTCGTGCATTGGAGAAGGAAATGGCAACCCACTCCAATGTTCTTGCCTGGAGAATCCCATGGACAGAGAAGCCTGGTAGGCTGCAGTCCATGGGGTCGCACAGAGTCGGACATGACTGAAGCGACTTAGCAGCAGCAGCAGCAGATGATCCTTAGCATGCCTGCCATATTATCTGAGCTTTTGAGTTCCCATCATGAAATGAAGTATCACCTGATGCATATTTAGTTTGTATAAAACTCTTTCTGACCCTTTGAGCAGTAGTCTACCAGGCTCCTCTGTCCGTGGGATTTCCCAGGAAAGAATACTGGAGTGGGTTCCCATTTCCTCCAGGGCATCTTTCCAACTCAGGGATCAAACCCATGCCTCCTACAGCTCTTGCTTTGCAAGTGGATTCTTTGCCAACTGTACCATATGGGGTTCCCTGCTTAATAAAATTATCCATGATCAGACTATACTTTGATATTGAGTTATATATGCAAAAAAAAATGAAGCTTCATTTCTTCCATGTATGCATATGAGGCAGGGCAGCCCAAAGGTAAAGAGTTTGGACACTTTGGGGAAGAAAGATGCTTCTGTTCATATTCTTCCTTTGATGATCTTCTAGTTGCATGGCATCAAGCAAGTTCCTTAAGATTTCAGAGGTCACATTTGTATCTCAAAGATAATGTCTACAGTTTAACTCAGGAAACATGACACTTTAAAACAGAGGCACAATATAATCCTAATTGAGTGAGTATCAGTTTAAGTAAGATTGGCTTAAGGACAGTGTGCTTAAATGAGAACTGTAGGTCTAAGGAGTTTGGGTATAAAATAAAACTTCTGAATTTCCTGTGAGACTTCTCACTGTTTTAGAGTTCAAATTCACATGAAATATTTTGAATTATAAATGGCATAAGTGATATAAAGAAACTAGAAGTTGTTCAACATTTCAATACCAATCTAGAAAATTAACATTTGGCATCAGTTTCATATTAAATATGTTTTTGCATTTGGGCATTTCCTAGTTCCAAGGACTTAGAAGTATTTACCTGCTTGAATTATCCCACCATCATCTTTTTTTCAACTAAAAGCAGTTTCCAAACATTTAATGATTTTTTGACAATAAACACCTAAATATAAACAAAACAAACATTCTTTAGACTCTTTTGTATTCAGTATTGTTGCAAAAGATAATAGTATATTGAAGTATAATTTGTCTTTTCTCTTTATTTTGTCTTTTCTCTTTTAATGAATTCTTGAGGAACTTATAAGGAGTACATCAAGGCTGTATATTGTCACCATGCTTATTTAACTTCTATGCAGAGTACATCATGAGAAACGCTGGGCTGGAAGAAGCACAAGCTGGAATCAAGATTTTCAGGAGAAATATCAATAACCTCAGATATGCAGATGACACCACCCTTATGGCAGAAAGTGAAGAGGAACTGGATGCTTGGGGCTGGTGCACTGGGATGACCCAGAGGGATGGAATGGGGAGGGAGGAGGGAGGAGGGTTCAGGATGGGGAACACATGCATACCTGTGGCGGATTCATTTTGATATTTGGCAAATCTAATACAGTTATGTAAAGTTTAAAAATAAAATAAAATTAAAAAAAAATAAATATATAGATTTATTTACAAAAAAAAAAAAAAAAAGAAAGTGAAAGAGGAGAGTGAAAAAGTTGGCTTAAAGCTCAATATTCAGAAAACTAAGATCATGGCATCTGATCCCATCAATTCATCAGAAATGAATGGGAAAACAGTGGAAACAGTGTCGGACTTTATTTTTTTGGGCTCCAAAATCAATGCAGATGGTGACTGCAGCCATGATATTAAAAGACACTTACTCCTTGGAAGGAAAGTTATGATCAACCTAGATAGCATATTCAAAAGCAGAGACATTACTTTGCCAATGAGGGTCCATCTAGTCAAGGCTATAGTTTTTCCAGTGGTCATGTATGGATGTGAGAGTTGGACTGTGAAGAAAGCCGAGCACTGAAGAATTGATGCTTTTGAACTGTGGTGTTGGAGAAGACTCTTGAGAGTCCCTGGGACTGCAAGGAGATCCAACCAGTCCATTCTAAAGGAGATCAGTCCTTGGTGTTCTTTGGAAGGAGAGATGTTAAAGCTGAAACTCCAGTACTTTGGCCACCTCCCATGAAGAGTTGACTCATTGGAAAAGACTCTGATGCTGGGAGGGATTGGGGGCAGGAGGAGAAGGGGACGACAGAGGATGAGATGGCTGGATGGCATCATGGACTCGATGGACGTGAATTTGAGTGAACTCCAGGAGTTGGTGATGGACAGGGAGGCCTGGCGTGCTGCAATTCATAGGGTCTCAAAGAGTCGGACATGACTGAGCGACTGAACTGAACTGAACAGAAGGACTTCTAAGGATGCCTGAATATGTGTATGTGTTAACTGAGAACCTGTTGTATTAAACATGAATTTAACATTTTATTTCATTTTTAACACTAACATAATTCATTTCTGTAAGAAAATAGAGTTAACCATTTTCATCATTCCAAATAATGAATCTACACAAGTTTTCCTAGAAGTAGTTTCTAAATTATAGACTTCTTGAATTGAAGGAAAATTTGCTAATTAACAAAGGTAACTCCTTAGTTCTATAGACTGAAAGATTATAACCTAAAAAATTAGAATTTCCCAGAATCAAACACTATTCTAGTTGCAGTTTGAGTTCTGAACATATGACCATTTTCTGTCTCTTTCTCTCTTTCCCTCATCTCATGCTTTCCCCCACCATTTTTTTTTTTAACCAGGTTTGCTCCAATATTTTTACATTTTCTTCCACTGTAAATAATTTATTTCCTCTAGAGAACAATACTTACTTTCTGCTGTTTGAGTACATTTCAAGTGATCCATTGTGAAAACGGATATAAGAAAACTCCATTCTCATCAAAACTATTTAATGAATGCAATCTTCAAAGCTGCTTAATGCTAGCAGTCTAAAACTGACAGTAATCAGATTTAAGGTTACTCAGAAAGAAGGGGGGGAGCTCTAAAATTTAAAGTGCTGCTCGTGTAGATTTTAAAATTGCTGTCTGTGCTGCCAAGAAGTTTTAGATTTCAGATGATTTACCTTTGAGAACAACTGAGGATCAATAAGTGGGCTGAAGGAGAAGAGAATGAGTAAAATATGGAGAAAAAAACTTGAATGAATCCACCACCGGTATACATGTGCTCCCCATCCTGAATGTTTGGCAAAACTAATACAGTGTTTGAGGTTTAAAAATAAAATAAAAGTAAAAAAAAAAAAGAAAGAGACCATCCAAATATTAAAAAAAAAACCTGAATGAAACATTATAGAAAAATGAAAAGATATGTGTCATGAGAAAAATAAATCATGAACTGAATAAAGAGAGAGGATTTAAATACCAAAAGTGAGAGATCTTCCCTTTTGAATTAAAAAAAAAATAAAGAAAGGCAAACATGACTCAAGTGAACAGCTCACATATTTTCTTCACCATTAAGAAAAACACCAACACAGTATACTAACGCATATATATGGAATTTAGAAAGATGGTAACAATAACCCTGTGTAAGAGACAGCAAAAGAGACACTGATGTATAGATCAGTCTTATGGACTCTGTGGGAGAGGGAGAGGGTGGGGAGATTTGGGAGAATGGCATTGAAACATGTATAATATCATGTATGAAACAAGTCGCCAGTCCAGGTTTGATGCACGATACTGGATGCTTGGGGCTGGTGCACTGGGACGACCCAGAGGGAGGGTATGGGGAGGGAGGAGGGAGGAGGGTTCAGGATGGGGAGCACAGGTATACCTGGGGCAGATTCATTTTGATGTTTGGCAAAACTAATACAATATTGCAAAGTTTAAAAATAAAATACAATTAAAAACAAAAAACAAAAAAACAAAAAAAACAAAAGCCATGACATTTTCAGGCAGGTTAGGAAGTGAACACATCTTTCAATATAATGTAAGTATATTTACAGTCCTGATAGCAGAACCAGTAAAGAAATAAACAACTGTATCCAGAGAGCAGTAGGTAGTTCCCTATGCTTCAGCATTGTGTCTTTTCAAGCCACACTCCCAACAACTTTCTCAGAAAGACCATTTCAAAGGTAGCTATTTTTTTTTTTTTTTAAGAAAATCTCAAAGGTGGGCATATCTCCACCTTTCATAATGTGTGGCTTCTACTAATAGCATCTTCCTCAGAAATCTTTCCAGACCAGCAATGTTTTGGTACTTAATGTTCTGCTTCCAGAATTTAGCTTCTGCATGGACACCATGTACAAGCCCCTGTGTCTTTGTTTTTGAAGTAAAAGGCTGACTCAAGAATTAATGATTGGGTAATGTGAAGATGTAGCGACAAAGAATAGCTGTTGGGGCAAGGAATGGGTAACGATTTTGACTATAATTTTGCCACATAGTAAAATTCCCAAACTCCCAGTTCCTTGAAAGATATATATATATATAAAGCCTGACACACATTGCTAAGTTGTTTTTACAGGAAGTAGACCACCACCAGGTGAAAACTGCTGACCACAAGAACATCGACCCTAAGAGTGGTTGAAACCAGAAGATTGTTGATGCTTGAAATTTCATCTTGGTGCCACCCAATCCAAGAATCCTCTACCAGGTGATCACACCCCACTCCCTAAACACTATAAAACTCCCCACTACCTCCATGGGTCATAGGGTCTTCAGAGCACTAGCTCACTATGGCCCCCTCTGCCTGGTAAAGTAACAAAAGCTACTCTTTTTCACTTCACCCAAAATTCGGTCTGAGTTTCTATTTGGCAATGGTGAAAAGAGGCCAAGCTTTGGTAACAGTACCCCTCCTTTACAATATATTAGCCTTTATTTGAATCAAAGATAATAATATAATGGTTCATTATATAATTTTATAAAAGTTGGAACCATGCTGAGATTCAATCGCCTACTCAATCATGTTGGAAATATCTGTAAATATGGTAACTGTTGGTGTATTGTGAGTGAAGGAAATGTATACTCATAAACAGCTCATGGATGAGTCAGCACACTTTTCTGAAGGATTTTTGCAATATATTAAAACATTTACATAAAATTTATGTGTAGCTAGCTAGGTAAGCTCATGCTTTGAATCTGTATGTGTGTTTATCCACTCAGTCATGTACGAATCTTTGCAACCCCATGGACAATAGCCTGCCTGGCTCCTCTGTCCATGGGTATACCCCAGGCAAGAATACTGGAGTGGGTTGCCATGCCCTCCTCCAGGAGATCTTCCATACTCAGGGACTGAACCCAGGTCTCCCACACTCCTGGCAGATTCTTTACCATCTGAGCCATTGGATCTGCATAATGCTGCCATATATGCACAGATTGATAGAGAAAATTAACATGAGACTATTAAAAAATATCATAATTAGACTTCAAAACACAATAGACATTCCCAGAGTTTAGGGACAGAGCCAAAATGTAGAACTATGTGTAGAGTTTAGAGATGAACATAAGCTTGACTTTCTTTTTTTTTTTTTTATTTTATTTTATTTTTATTTTTAAACTTTACATAACTGTATTAGATTTGCCAAATATCAAAATGAATCCGCCAGACTTTCAAAGTTGGCATTGGCAGTCAGGAATGGACACAGGGAGCTCAGCTTGCTGGATGAGATGGGTAGGGGTGGATTCAGAAGGGAGGGGATATATGTATACATTTGGTTAATTCAATCCCTTGTACAGCAAAAACTAAAACAACATTGCAAAGCAACTAGAGATGGTAAAAAATATGCCTGCAATGCAGGATAGGTTTGATCCCTGGGTCAGGAAGGTCTCCTGGAGAAGGGAATGGATATCCACTCTAGTATTCTTGCCTGGAGAATTCCATGGACCGAGGAGCCTGTCCATGGGGTCGCAAAGAGTAGGACATGACTAAGCACCTAACACAAAGCAATTATACCCAATTTGAAAAAGAGAGAGAGAGCGAGACTGTCCCGGGAGGAGACAAAAAGAAGTTTAATTTCAGGAAGTTCTGTAAAGAGAACAACCTGGCAACAGTTGCATCTCTTGTTTTCTTGTTTTTCTACAGACATTTTAATTGGGTTTATTTCATGGATCAAGTGTAACATGTTAAAGTGAAAGCAGTAAAACTACCTCTCTTTTTCCTTTTTCTGGGAAATGACGGTTGGGATGCTATTTACATTAGCTAAAAACTGCCAGACTTTTAGTTTACAATAAAATTTCAACTTGGTGGGACACATTTGGCAAGGTTTTGCTGTTATTTTTTTTTAAGAAAAATAAAATAGATGAAGCAAAACATCAAACTCCACACTTATGTCTGAATGTTTAAATTAACACCTCTGATCAATGTCTCCCTCGAAAAATTAAAAAATAAAAATGCATAATTTTAGCTAGAGTCTAGTAGTTCATAATAGATTACATAAACACTCTAAAATATGAAAAGCAATAGGTTTATAGACAATGTCTATATAGAACCCTGCTGCTGCTGCTAAGTCACTTCAGTCGTGTCCGACTCTGCACGACCCCATAGACGGCAGCCCACCAGGCTCCCCCATCCCTGGGATTCTCCAGGCAAGAACACTGGAGTGGGTTGCCATTTCCTTCTCCAATGCATGCAAGTGAAAAATGAAAGTGAAGTCGCTCAGTCATGTCCGACTCTTAGCGACCCCGTGGACTGCAGCCCACCAGGCTCCTCCATCCATGGGATTTTCCAGGCAAGAGTACTGGAGTGGGGATATAGAACCCTAGATCAGTGATTTCAGAGATTCACAAATTATGTGCTGATATACCCACTGTGGGGCTTCCCAGGTAGCACAGTGGTTAAGAATCTGTCTGCCAATGCAGGAGACACAGGTTTGATTACTGGGTTGGGAAGATCCCCTGGAGAAGCAAATGGCAACCCACTCGAGTATTCTTTCCTGGGAAATCCCATGGACAGAGGAGTCTGGCAGGTTATAGTCCATGGGTGGCAAAAGAGTTGGAAAGGACTGAGCAGCTAAACAACAACAATATCAACTATTCCCTTTCATCTCCCACTGAATTATTATTTACTGACTGGTCTAATGAGCATGAAAGCACACTAAACTTAACTGTTAAGGAATTTTTATGGTTCCAGTTTATGAAATACCATCCACATTTGATTCAAACTAAAGCACTTAAGAAATGCAGTCCTTCTCGAAAGGAATACCTCTTGAAGGCAACATGTGCTTTATTGAGATGTTAGATTTCACTAATAATAAATTGAAGGAGATGTTTGTTACAAAAAGTGAAAATCTTTTAAAAGTGAGTATGTCCTAGGGAGCAACAAGTAAAGAAGTCTTTTTCTGTCATTTTAGGTAATATTTAAGGAATCTAATATTCTGGCAGAATGATGGACAGGCTATATTTAAATTATAGAGAAAGTATGTTTAGAGGAAATCGCAAAAGTGTTCCTAGCCACACATTGTAATTTTTCTCTCATTATTTTTTATGATAATTCACATTAGTTCAGCATCATAGTCAATGTTTCATTTCTCTAAATTGCTGTTACATAATTTATGAAAAAAAGTGAAACAAACTGGAAGGTGGTTTAGATAACCTTTATCAAGCTTAACCCATTGAAATAGTGACATTAATTTTTTTAAACTGTATTTAATGGCAGTAAGGTACACATACAATCTAAAGAGAAAAACAATTGCACAGGATTTCTAATGGAAAACGGTGTTATTTTGCCACCCACCCTCTGTTTTCCTCTCTTCTAAATTTTTCCTTCAATTAACCAGTAATTTTTTAATGTACTCCTTCAAGGCTGAATTATGTGATTATATTTTGACTTTTTAGGTTTAAACATTATTGTAATTTCCCAACACAGGAGATGAAGATTTAACTCTCTTTGCTTCCTTCCTCACCTACTTAAAAGCCCTCATCCTCCCAATTCAGTTACATAGCAGTTTTGGTTTAATGTTTAAGTGTTAGAAGCTCAGTTGTGTCCGACTCTTTACGACCGCATGGGCTGTAGCCCACCAGGCATCTCTGTCTATGGAATTCTCCAGGCAAAAATACAGGAATGGGTTGCCATTTCCTTCTCCATGGGATCTTCTTGACCCAGGGATCAAACCCAAGTCTCCTGCATGGCAGGAAGATGCTTTACCATCTAAGACCCAGGGAAGTTTTGGTTAGATGAATGCTTATTCCATAAAAATAATGCAAATGCAATACATGCCTAGCAATGAGGTACACTGTGATTATTTTTATTTTTCACTAATTTTTTTTCTTATTAGTCTTATAATTCTAAGTTGCTTATTTTTTTGTTTTTGGTTTGGTTTATCTGCTGAGTTATCAATGGACACTTTCTACCATACTAATTCATGTATAAAACTCTTCTAAAAACATGGAGGTCTATTAAATAGTCCATTAACTTATTGCAAGAATGTTGTTTTATCTTTTATATAGTAAGTTTGTTATTTTTTTTTGTGTGTGTGGTTGTAGTATAATCTTTTAACTCCCTGTTATTATTAATGGCAGTTTTTTTTTTTAACTTTTCTACTCTTTATATAATTTCTACTTCATTCAAATAGTTTCTTCCTGATTTATTCTCTTCCTATTAAAGACTTCCCTCAGATATCTGCTAATCCTTTATTATCTGCTCCTATTTAAAGTGGAGACTGGAAAGCTGACTTTAAACTTTGGGCTCTTGGCTGCAACTTGTCTCCTGTGATGTGGTTGGCCTATTTATCTAAGGGAGCTTAGCTATTCGGCTTTTTGTGTCTTTCGGCCTCATTAGCTATCCCCACAGAGAATCTGGCAATTTCCTATCTGCAGAGAAAAAATATATTTCCTAGCAGTTGGAGAATCATGTAGAACTCTGTCTGGATAGCTCAGAAAATAAAATACTTTAAATTAGATACTTCATCCTGCTGTGTCAATAGAGCTAATTAGAAGACAGAGATCACATAGTAATTTGAACAGAGAATGTGATATACAAAGAATTATTAACTATAAAGGGTAAAGAAAATTTGAAAGAATATCCTTTGGCAGAGGGAGAATCCCAAAGAAAGGGACATGATTGGAAAGGAGGTCCCATTGTCAAGTCTGAAGTTCAGACCTCACTGGACAGGGTGTGCTTGCATCCCTACTGGGTAATGGTGAAATTGGTGTGGTCTTCATCAAAGCTAGTTCACAGTTGCTGGGCCAACAGAAAACATACCTCTGGGATATAGGTGCTGAGGCTGGTGGACAGAGGAAGCACAGGCAGTACTGGCAGGTTAGTTTACATTACTTCTGGGTACAGGTGAGCAAGAAACTGAAGCCCAGAGAGTCAAAGAGGAAATATTCCTCTAAGGTACAGAAGGGTAATGCAATGAAAATGACCCCTTGGCACTGCTACAATGTATTCAGTTGCCATCTACCTGAGGGGCTGTTGCTGAAACTTACTGGAAAGCTATTCACTGTGGTGCTGCCAAAACTTGATTGGCCATGATCATCACTGGGTGTCTGCCTTATGAGAGACACTGATAAGTGTAATAGAAAAAAAAAAAAAAGGAAGAACCTCAGGATCAGAAAGAAGTTCTTTCTCTTCCAGTGTCCCCACGATGCACTCTACTAATAAGTCTGAAATTGTGCCCGCTGCAAAGGATGAATATTAACAGAGTTCAGCTACATTGTAATAAGCCTTGAAGTATAGATTCAGCACTGAAAGCAATGAATTAAAAACTGGCACGCTCAGTCCTGATGCTCTTTATTTAAAAAAATAAAATTATTTATTTTAATTGGAGGCTAATTACTTTACAATATTGTATTGGTTTTGCCATACATCAGCATGAATCCACCATGGGTGTACATGTGTTCCCCATCCTGAACCCCCTCCCACTTCCCTCCCCATACTGCTATCTACTATGTTGCTAATTTTCTGAGTCCAGAGACCTTCTGTTTCCTTATTCTAAAGAAAACTACAAGCATCTGCTAGGTGAGGAAGCAGTGTCCCCTGGAGTGGGGCACTCTACTGCACTGAGTAGAGATAGTTCTGGCTGCTTCTTTAACAAACTTTCTACATATTTCATTATTTTAGAACTCCCCAAGCCACCAACATTTTAGCTCTGTTGATCTAGTACCTCAGCCACTTGAGGATTTGCAACATGCATTTATTTGGTTCCTATTTTCCCATACTTTGGTCTTACAATTCAGTTTTCCTAGGTTTGTCAAATCATATGCTCAAGTCCAGTTTCACAATGTTCAGGTCAAAACACAAAATGAAGTGAGAATCCTTGCCCCTAAATCATTAAAAATGTCAATATAGTGACAGCAGCCCGTTAAACCAACTGCAGGACATGACTATGTGTGGGGACCTGCGTGACTGCACTCACGGGCCGTTCACTGAGCTCACCCTGCATTGACTAACCCTCCCTCTGTTTTCAAAATTCAAGGTTTTCTTGTTTTTTTTTTCCTCTTTCAAATGTTTCATGTCATTATAACATTATGACTTTAAATAAGTAAATTACTAAATATTCTTTTTTTCTTGAGATCCCAAATGAGGTGAGAATAAGTATATTTGTCTATTCTGCTGTCTTTACCTGAAACTTTGGTTTTTACATGCCTAATGTAATGAAGGGTTAGCTGTTTCTCACTTCAACGGAAACTTTCGAGTTCTGATTTCATATATAGAGGCATGAAAATATAAATTTTAAATTTATATTAAAAATTTAAGGAAAATATCAACCATTCATACCATGAATTTGACAACAGATACTTCTCTTAATTTATCTTCCTATATAAGTGTCTGATAAATCCTGATAAAAAGAATGAAAGAGAAGTATGAAGTACTATTTTGCTTCAATTTCACTATTAATTTTCTCTCTCCTTTCCCCTCTCTCTGCCTTCTTCCTTCATCACCTCTTTTACTTCCTTCCTTCTTTCTTTCCTTCCTTTCCTCCTGCGTCCCTTCCTACTTTCTTTTTTATTTCTTCTCTTTGTTTCATTCTTAGATATTGACCACGGTGGAAAACACTTAATAGTAAGGAAGTGCATACTCTAGAAAATGGAATTTGAGAAATCTGTGTACTTAAACTCATATGTGCAATACGTAACACTCCATTTTATTTCTACATTCAATTTCCAGTTTGAGAGTTACCTATTTTTCCAAGCTATTGGAAATATGTAATCTCAGTAATTCTGAAGTTTTTCTCCATTCTTAAATCTTTTCCAACTTTGCTTTCTAAGTATTTTACCTTAGATTAAACTCACTGTCTTAACATATAAATTGCAAAACCTCAGTAGTTTACAATGTAAACACTTGTTCATGGAAAGTTCAATTGAATGTTCTTCATTGGTAGACAGTTCAACTCTGAGTGATGATTAAAGGCTTGAGTTCCTTCAGTATTTTTGGATAAAGCCTATCTTCCAAGGCCATGATGGAAGGGATGGGGGACATGGATGAGAGTCCGTAGGAAGTTTATAGTTGTGCATTATATTACATCTCATTCTACTAGCTAGAATTTAACCTCCTCACTGTAAGAGCAGGTGGGAAACAAGCTTTGTGCCCAGAATGAAGAAAAAATATATTTGACGGTTAGTAAGCAATTTACCTTTATACATGGACATCACCAAATGGCCAAAACTGAAATCAAATTGATAATATTCTTTGTAGCCAAAGATAGAGGAGCTGTATACAGTCAGGAAAAAAAAACAAAAACAAAAAAACACACACACACCTGGAGTTGACTGTGGCTCAGATCATCAGCTTCTCATAGCAAAATTCAGTCTGAAACTAAAGAAAGTGGGGAAAACCACTAGGCCAGCCAGGTATGCCTTAAATTAAATCTCTTATGAATATGCAGTAGAGGTAACAAATAGATTCAAGGGATTAGATCTTGTAAAAAGTGTGTCTGAAGAACTATGGATGGAGGTCTGTAACTATTGTATAGGAGGAAGTGAACAGAACTAGCCCAAAGAAAAAGAAAAACAAGAAGGCAAAATGGTTATCTGAGGAGGCCTTACAAACAGCTAAAGAAAGAAGAAAAGCAAAAAGGGAGAAAGGGAAAAATGCATCCAGCTAAATGCAGATTTCTGAAGAACAACATGGAGAGAGAAGGCTTTCTTCCATGAACAGTGTATAAAACTAGAAGAAAACAACAGAAGGGGAAAGACTAGAGATCTCTTTAGGACAATTGAAGATATCAAAGGAATATTTTGCCCAAAGATGGGTACAATAAAGAACATAAATGGCAGACACCTAGGGACACAGAAGAGATCAAGAAGAGATGGGAGTAATACATGGAAGATCTGTACAAAAAAGATCCAAATGAACCAGATTACTACAATGGTCAGTCATCAGAGCCAGACATTCTGGATAACAAAGTCAAGTGAGCCTTAGGAAGCACTGCTGTTAGTAAAGCTAGGGGTCTGTGATGAAATTCCAATAGAACTATTCAAAATCCTAAAGGATAATGCCATCAAGATGTTGCATTCAATATGTCAGCAAATCTGGAAGATCCAGCAGTGGCCACAAGACTGGAAAAGCTCAATCCTCATCCCAATTCCCAAGAAGAGTAATGCCAAAGAATGTCCTAACCATTGGACAACTGCACTCATCTCCCATGCTAGAAAGGTCATGCTTAAAATCAGGCTCTATGCAAACCAAGAACTTCCAGATGTCCAAGCTGGGCTTAGAAAGGGAAAAGGAATCAGAGATCAAATTGTCAACATTTACTGGATCATAGAATAATCAAGGGAGGGCATTCCAGAAAAACATCTACCTCTGTTTCATCTACAACACCAAGCCTTTTACTGTGTGGATCATAACAAACTGTGTAAAGCTCTTAAAGAAATGAGAATACCAGACCATCTTACATGTCTCCTGAGAAACCCGTATATAGGTCAAGAAGCAACAGTTAGAACACTGTATGGAACAACTGATTGTTTCTAGATTGAGAAAGGAGTATGACAGGGCTGTCTGCTGTCACCCTGTTTATATAATCTATATCTTAAGCACATCATGAGAAATGCTGCGCTGTATAAGAATCTAAACTCGAATCAAGATAGGAAAGAGAAACATCAACAACCTCAGATACGTGGATGATACCACTCTAAAGGCAGAAAGTGAAGAGGAACTAAAGAGTCTCTTCATAAGAGTGAGGGAGGAGAGCGAAAGAGCTGACTTAAAACTAAATATATATATATATATATATATATATATATATATATATATATATAAATATAAACTAAGATTATGGCATCTGGCCCCATTCAGTTCAGTTCAGTTCAGTTGCTCAGTCGTGTCCAAATCTTTGCAACCCCATGAATCGCAGCATGCCAGGCCTCCCTGTCCATCACCAACTCCGGAGTTCACTCAAACTCATGTCCATTGAGTCGGTGATGCCATCCAGCCATCTCATCCTCTGTCGTCCCCTTTTCCTCCTGCCCCCAATACCTCCCAGCATCTGAGTCTTTTCCAATGAGTCAACTCTTCGCATGAGGTGGCCAAAGACTTGAGTTTCAGCTTTAGCATCATTTCTTCCAAAGAACACTCAGGGCTGATCTCCTTTAGAATGGCTGGCCCCATTACTTCATGGCAAATAGAGGGGAGAAAGGCAGAAGTAGTGACAGATTTCCTCTTCTTGGACTCTGAAATCACTGTGGATGGTGACTGCAGCCATGAAATCAGAAGATGATTGCTTCTTGGCAGGAAAGCTATGATAAACCTAGACAGTGTGTTGAAAAGCAGAGACTACTCTGCTGATAAAGGTCCATACAGTCAAGGCTATGGTCTTCTCAGTGATCACATACAGTTGTAAGAACTGGACTGTTTAGGAAGGCAGAGCACTGAAGAATGGATGCCTTTGACCTGAAATGCAGGAGAAGACTTCTGAGAATCCCTTGAATAGCAAGGAGATCAAACCAGTCAATCTTAAGGGAAATCAACCTGGAATATTGTTGAAAGGACTGATGCTGAAGCTGAAGCTCCAGTATTTTCTTCATCTGATGCAAACTGCTGACTCATTGGAAAAGTCCCTGATGCTGGGAAAGATTTAGGGCAGAAGGAGAAGAGGGAAGCAGAGGATGAGATGTCTGGATGGCATAACTGATGCAATGGGCATGAACTTGGGCAAACTTCAGGAGACAGTGAGGGACAGGGAGGCCTGGTGTGGTACAAAGAGTTGGACACAACTGGGCAACTGAATAACAACAACTAGCAATCTACTACATCAGAATTTTAGAAAAAGTTCTTTGATCTTATTTGATAAGAAACTAATTGCCTACAACTGCTCAATTTTAAATAATTACTGGTGAATTTGTAGTATTTATTGATTCAAGTTTAAGGCAATCTTATTACTATTTTTCTTAGATACATAGTTCACATCAAAATAAATTATTACCTTATCAATGGAACTTTAAGTATGCACACAATGTTATGATAAAGTTAATTTTATATTAAACACTTTCTTTCAATACTGTGACACGTACTTTATTGGAAATCACTGGATTGAATGAGAAAAATAAACTGCAAATATTCCACTGCTTCTCATCCACTTCTTTACCAAACCCATTCATTTTCTCACAAAGAGAAAATTGATCTTGAGTATCTAGTTGCTATAGATCTGATGAATTGATTTATTTCCATGAACATCCATCAATGCTGATGTGGTATAAAGCTTCAAATGGCTAACATCATTGGCAAATCAAAGAGAAAATGGTATTGTTGGAAGGAACGGAAGCACTAGTGCCTAGGAACCTATCAAATAAAAATGAGAATTAATGAGACAGCAAATTGAGAATTCCTAGAAACCACATCTCCATGATTTTGTATTAAGGCAAGTGAAGTTAGTGTCAGTCACAGCTTCTTCAGCAAAGAAAAGGGAACCTGCTCCTTTAGCTATTTCTGACCAGTGTGGTTGAATTTCTGCTTCTTATTAGGAAAGAGCACTGAGGTTTTCCCTTAATGTTCTAGGTGACTGAATAGTTCATCTTTTAAAGAAAAAAAGGTTACTAACATTGTGCAAAAATCTCATTGAAGATTGGACATCGTAGAGGCAAAATTACATTGGAAAACCATACTTTTCAAAATCTGAATTCTAAAGTTTTGCAAAAAAAAAAAAAGGATTCTTCATTTGCAAAAATAAACCAGCATAAAGGTACTCAATCTAAGTTGAAGTATCAAATTTTTAACAAGTTTTTTTTCACCCAAAATTAAATACTGGAGTAATCAAAAGCTGAAAAAATATATTTTATATTTTCTCTTCTATGAGTACACTATTAGAGTAATCCTTGAATTTTATTGGAACATATACGGTGATAATCTAAAGATGTGATCTCTTCTGATTGCTCTAGACTTGGCCTTAATAGGAATCGATTTTATTATTTTGGATATGTATTATGAAACCACTTGAACTTTAATGATTCTTTTAAGTAGAGGAATCATTAAATTGTCATACTGTATTGATCGTTGTCTGGGGTCTCTGTTTCTTCTCACTCTCTTTTAATGAAAATTGCATACATAATTTTGGAAATATCTCTTCAATCCCCTGATTCAAAAATTGCTGATCTAAGAATCCCCAATGATCTCCTCTTGCCTAAAACATTAATATATTAGAGGTCTTCATAATTAAGTGTCATTCATCAATATATTTAACAGATGTCAGACTGGTCTCTTTATTGATCCACAAGCACAATGCATTTAACCCTGTAGTCATGGTTTTGCTTATCCATTTGCAGAACCAGAAATGCCCTAATTACTTTTTCCTGAGGGTTTAAATGTATTCCTTCCAAGTCACGGTTACATTTTTACAGGTTTTAAAACCATTCCAAGGCTTCTACAAGTCACAACCTTCTATTCATCATTTTTGCCTCTGCTGCACTCAATTGTTCTCCAATGATTTTTATGCTTTATTCCCATTCTTAGGTATCTTATTATAACAGAACACTATTATGTTGCTGAATATTAAAAATTAGGGCATGGAAAATAACATGATATATTTAAGAATGCATGCAAGTTGTTGGAGATCATTTAAATTGATAAGACTTTCTGCAGGGCAAATTTGACAATTTCTATCTTGAGCTGAATAATAACCATGAAACCATCAATTCCTGAAAAATCATCTTATTTTTCTACATACTGTTCAGAACATGTACGTGAATCTCATTAAGCATAATTCCTCTTATATAGCAAATACTTACTTTTCAAAATATGTGATAGCTTATAAAAATTAGTAAAGAACAGAACAGCAATGTGGCTTTTTACATTTGGCAAGTATGTAACCAGATAGTTCATAGAAAAGCAAGTAAAAATGACTCAGACTTCTTTTTTTAAAAAATAGCTTAATCTCAAACTTTTGGCAAAAGCCTATTTCCATAAAATTCAGTGAATTCTTGCTTTTCCTCACTAGAGGAAATATGCTAATATTTCATATATATATATAAAGTTTCTTATGACTAACCTAGATAGCATATTAAAAAGCAGAGACATTACTTGGCCAACAAAGGTCCATCTAGTCAAGGCTATGGTTTTTCCAGTGGTCATGTATGAATGTGAGAGTTGGACTGTGAAGAAAGCTGAGCGCCGAAGAATTGGTGCTTTTGAACTGTGGTATTGGAGAAGACTCTTGAGAGTCCCTTGGGCTGCAAGGAGATCCAACCAGTCCATTCTAAAGGAGATCAGTCCTGGGTGTTTTTTGGAAGGACTGATGCTGAAGCTGAAACTCCAGTACTTTGGCCACCTCATGCAAAGAGTTGACTAATTGGAAAAGACTCTGATGCTGGGTGGGATTGGAGGCAGGAGGAGAAGGGGACAACAGAGGATGAGATGGCTGGATGGCATCACCGACTCGATGGACATAAGTTTGAGTGAAGTCCAGGAGTTGGTGATAGACAGGGAGGCCTGGCATGCTGCAGTTCATGGGGTCGCAAAGAGTTGGACACGACTGAGCAACTGAACTGAACTGTATATCAAAAGATGAATTCTTGGGTAAAAATGTAATAACAGTAGATATCTACCCACTCCAACTAAGATCAATATTCTGTCAAAACAAACAAACAAAAAAAGACAGCAAAATCTAACAAATGCCATTGCCATTTTCTATGAATGTGACTTTGGGCAAATGGCATATCTTTTATCCATTTTATCATCTGTATACTTCACATAGTTCTATTATAAATCCAACAAAAAAATAAGGCAAAAGTTGTAGGTAAAGTGTTTAGAAAAAGTCCCAAGAGATGATAAGCATTCAACAAATGTTAGCAATCACTATTCCCACAACTATTAGCCTGGATGTTACTATTGTTGCTACTTATTAAAATGTAAATAAACCTGAACAAAATGGTTAACAGCAAGGGCTCTGGAGTCAGATTGCCCAGTTTGATATTTTCATTATAATATATTTTTTTAATTGAAATGTTGTATTATGTTCTTTCCTTAAGATTTTGTCATTAATATTTTTGCAAATTATTTGCTGGGCTTTGTAGGAGATATTTTATATCAATTTATGCATGTATGCATGCTGAGTCATGTCCGACTCTTTGAACCCCTTGGACTGTAGCCCACCAGTTTCTTTGTCTATGGGATTTCCCAGGCAAGAAAACTGGAATGGGTGGACATTTCCTCCTCCAGGGGATCTTCTTAATTCAGGGACTGAACCCACATCATCTGTGTCTCCTGCATTGCAGGCAGATTCTTTACCACTGAATCACTTGATAAGCCCATTTTACCTTTAAAAAATCACATGAGCATTTCTAAAGGAAATATGCATTGAATTGCCATCAGCTTAAAATCATGTGGCAGTTCAGTATAATAGTAAAAGGAATAATGTTATTCTGGAAATGTAGATGTATATATCCAAGGACATAATATAGTTAGAAGAAACATATTTTTGTAGCACTTTCTTTTCACTTACTTGGAATAAATTGTCCTTTGATATTCTAATCATGCTAAGAGACAGAGATTCCACTGAAAGTAAAACAAACAAATAAATGTCATCAACCTTACACATATGCATTGAAGATTCTTCTCCCCAGCATCTCTATGACATTTACAGAATAAATGGAACCAGATTCTTATTAGTATTAACATCAGAATACAGTCTATCCTATAGTTAGAAAGGGAAAAAGAGCTGAGATATAACCCTATAATACAAATATTGTAGGGTAGGGCAGGGACAGCAGACACTTACAGGACAGGCTACTATGTTGTCAGGAAGTGATGAACAAGTCTCTAATTTTAAAAACGAAGAGTATGAGTGCCCCATGTTACCAGTATTGCTGAGGACTGTGCTGATGCGCTGTAGTAATTTACACTACCTGAAGAGATTAGTTAATCAGTTACAGCCAGGCCATTCTATTTTATATACATGCCCATTGCTACAGCTCACATTTCATCAGTTTTCAAATGTCCTATGAGAATTTAATGCAGATAATTTATATTAATTGACATACATATTACTTTCTGGCCATTTCCTAATATATTTTATTGTATTTATCAGCCTTAGTCTTTTAATATCAACAATGAATAAAACTTGCGACTACCTGTTAGATTGAATTAGCATTCTCTCAAAAAAATCTACATTATTCAAATTGTCACAGTGACCACAGACAAGATGTCACTCAAAGTCTGTCACTCCGTAAATTGTACACCCTGGCTAAGCACTGAAAACAGCGAGTACAGTAACATCAATGCCTTTGTTCAGATTTGTCAAAGAAAATTACGCTGAATGGACAAGGATGAGTTTATTCAAGACTATTGCAATAAGGGAGACAGGCCATTACTGAGTCTGAATTCAATTCTGCTAACACAAAGAAAGACAGAGTTGTTATTTTATTTATTTTTTTTTTTGGAGTGGGGTGCCGTTGCCTTCTCCAGAAAAGATTCTGAGACCCTAACTAAGACCCACGTTTGGTCCAAGGCCCTCCCCTGCCCCCCAAAAGGATTTGTCTGTCCTCTCCCATACCTCAGGGGCCATTGGTGGGGAGGGCAGGCAAATCCTCCTGTCATTTTCTGAGACCAAGATACAATAAATATTGAAATGTCAAGTTTCTGCTGAAGTTAGGAAAAAGTTAAGATTGGATCCATGTGAGAAAATATAGAAACATTTTCTTTACACATCAAAAACAGAGTTGAGTATGTTTCCACTTGCAGTTAAGTTAAATCTAAACTCCCTCCTGTGGCCTACAAGGCTCAGTCAGCATCATCTGGGCCAAGTCTAACTCCCCCATAACACATGTCTGACATTGCATCATTCCTGAGAGCATATGCACTTCTCTCCAGTCAATCCTGAGAGTTTGTGCACCGCTCACTTATCAATCCAGAGCGCATGTGCACCTCTCTCCCGTCAACCCTGAGTGCATGCGCACCTCTCTCCAGTCAGTCTTGAGCGCATGTGCACCTTTCTGCCACGGGCTGGGCAGAAAAGTCCTGAAGGGTTTCGGAGGGTTGATCAGTTGGCTGTGTCAAGTGCATTGAGTTGTTTATGGAGATAATGATTAGGGTCAACTGGCATGAAACATTTTTCTTTGTGATTAGGCTATCTAGTTTGTGTGAAGTTCAGGGTAAGAGGAAGGGAATCTCACAGTAAAAAGGAATTGGTTTAAACTTTAGTCAAGCTGAGGGGAACGTTAAGGCCATCTTTGTCAATGCCATTCATCCTAAGGTACCCTTAGAGACAGTAGCAAAGCTTTTCTTGAAGAAAATTAAAGGTATATCTATGGTATACTTGTAAAGTACTCTTCCAGAAGCTCTATGGCACTGACTCCAAAAACACTGTTTTTTTCCATACGGAGCAAGATATTTTGAAAGCATATAGTAATTAGAGTCTTTGAAACAGTGCCAGCTCCATGTCTTTCTTGGATTAGTCATCAGAGGTATTATTGGGTTCCCTAAGGCAGATGGTATACCTGGTGAAGTGATGGGTTTGAAAGATGTTATCACTTACACCAAGATAATGTTTTCACAAACTGGCACTCAAGAGAATGCCATTATATCTAGTTAAAACCAAAACCACTTTCAGGTGAAAAACAACAGAACAAAACAAAACAAATGAACAAACAACAGCTGAAACTGAAGAAACAACAGCTAGAAGCTTATTAACTCAAAGGCTTGTACAGAACAATACAGTTGAGAGAACCACAACGGTCAGTGTTTGGTTGGGTACTTTGGAGCTGTGCTGTTTAAGGCATAGTTATACCTATTTGGCTTCACTGAAAAAGGATGGAAGTAAAGAAGAGAAATGACGGTATCACTTGCCAATGGGGTATTTACTGGGCTAAAACTTCCCTCTCTAAGCTACTGATGAAATTAAAAAAAAAAAAAAAAAAAAGAGAGGTAACAAATTAGAAAATAGAGAAGTAAGGAATAAAAAGGAATCTATATTATTTGTGAAGTCAGAGGGTTTCATGCTTTGAAATATGATACCTACTGGCATCAATTATGGATGAAGTAGGCACCTTAAAATTTTGCAATGAAGCTTTAAGAACTCACCAATATTATGGCTTAGAATTCTAATCCATTCAATCTGAATTGTAAGACACTAATATTTTCAAACTGACTTAATCACTGTGAATACAAACAGGCAGTAGAGAATGCAGTTTTTCTTATAATTTGAGAACCATGTAGATGATGAAGAAGGCCACTGGCACTTTTCAAATAAACTGGCAACCATCTTTTAGTTTCACAAGTTCTAGAAAATATTTTCTTACATTTGTCTTAATGAAACACAAAGTAGATATTTTGGAAATTCCAAATATTTATGACATGCATATGTGCTGTGCTTAGTCTCTCAGTCATGTCCAACTCTTTGCCACCCATGGACTGTGGCCTTCCAGGCTCCACTGTCCATGGGGATTCCCAGGGCAAGAATACTGGAATGGGTTGCCATGCCCTGTCCAGGGGATCTTCCTAACCCAAGTGTTGAACCCAGGTCTCTTGCATTGCAGGCAGATTCTTTGCTATCTGAGCCACCAGGGAAGCCCCCCCCCCCTTTTTTTTACATTTGGTAGTGGTAAAACTATCAACAATAAAATCAGAAGTGTTATCAGTACCACACTTGTTTTGTTTTGCATTTACTTTGCTGCCACAGTATTGCATGGTCTCATGGCTAGGGTTCCCCTGTGCTAATCACTCCTAAAGAAAGCTAAATATGTGGACACTGACAGAAATGTACTTTAACACAGTATTCATTTACATAAGGACTCCACTATGTCAGTGTGATTGTGCAAAAGAGAATTAAGACATTAATTTCATGTAAATCATTACATGTGTTTTTTACTAAAAGTAATGTTTTGAAGGTGGAAACAATTTGGATTCACCTGTGTTTCTGAAACAAGTTTCAATCTGAAAAGTTCTGAAATTAACTTTGAATACTTCCTTAAATACACAATTCAATTACTTAAAAGATTGCTCTTCTAGAGCTTGTAATATAAAAAGACTTATCAGAAAATGATCACCTTGCTGATGCATGGCAAGGGGACTTCGAGCTTGGAGAGAAGCAGATGGACTGTAAGAGTGTCGTACGTAATACTAGTACAAATAGAAAATCAGTGGTGGGCTCTGCCGTTGGGTTTATACATTTTGCATGTGTGCTCAGTCACTTCAGCCATGTCTGACTCTGCAATATAATGGAATGTAGCCCGCAAGGCTCCTCTGTTCACGGGATTATTTTGTCAAGTAAACTTGAGTGGGTTGCCATTTTCTCCTCCAGGGGTACTTCCAGACACAGGTATCAAACCCGGGTCTCCTGTGGCTCCTACACTGCAGTCAGATGCTTTACTACTGAGCCACCAGGGAAGCCCCATTTATACATTTTAGATACATTTATATTTATGGAAAACAAGAAAGTTTTGCTTAGAAATTCTTGAAAGATCACAGCTTCTACATATCCATGTGCTTTTTTTTTTTTTTAATTAACAGTTAAAATAAAAATGCATGAATAAGCTTAACAGTTCTCTCCCTGTATGGCATCTAGTTAGTAAGCATGTGCTAATTCATGTAACCTATTATCCTTAGCATCCTTTCTCTGTGGTCCCAACTTTCAGAAGAATTGGTGTTGATTATACCTGTAGGTAATTGGATGGCATCACTGACTCAATGGACAAGAGTTTGAGCAAACTCTGGGAGATGATAAAGGACAGGGAATCCTGGCATGTTGCAGTCCACAGGGTCTCAAACAGTCGGGCATGACTTAGCGACAGAACAACAAGAGGTATTTGAAATGTCCGTTCAGAATTTTATGGCTTGAAACAGTTCATCTTTTAATAATTAAGTCAATAAAACCAACTTAATTTAAACAGTGATGCTGTTTTTTAGGCCTGTGGAGTCATTACAATGAGTAACTCATAATTAGTATTTTATTGATATCCATGCATCATGTTGCTCAGCATCATCAAGAACCTATGATGATTGGTGGTAATTTGATAAACATTCAGAACTATTGCATTAATTATGTGCCTTCCAATTATATCTGAAGTTAATGAATATATATGAAAATTGTGGAGATGAATTTAAAGGATAGCTCAAATCTAATTATAAGACAGTCTTTTTTTTCTAATATTCTAATTATAACTTTCCTATTTATCAACTTTTAGATGAAATGAGGCTTATCTAAAATATGAAATTTGAATATTGTTCATACGTAAGAATCTGTTTTCTAAAATGGTTTTTATGTTGTTAAGTAGGTCGGTCATGTCTGACTCTTTGCAACCCCATGGACTACAGCATGCCAGGCTTCCCTGTCCATTTCAACTCCCAGGGTTTGCTCAAACTCATGTGCATCGAGTCAGTGGTGCCATGCAACCATCTCATTCTCTGTAATCCCCTTCTTCTCCTGGCTTCAATCTTTCCCAGCATCAGGGTCTTTTCTAATGAGTCAGTTCTTTGCATTAGGTGGCCAAAGTACTGAAATTTCAGCTTCAGTGTCAGTCCTTCTAACGAATATTCAGGGTTGATTTCTTTTAGAAATGACTGGTGAAATCTCCTTGTAGTCCAAGGGACTCACAAGAGTCTTCTCCAGCACGACAGTTCAAAAACATCAGTTCTTCAGTGCTCAGCTTCCTTTATGGTCCAACTCTCACAGCCATACATGACTACTGGAAAAACCATTGCTTTGACTAGAAGGACATTTGTTGGCAAAGTAATGTCCCTGCTTCTGAACATGCTGTCTAGGTTGGTCATAGCTTCTCTTCCAAGGAGCAAGTGTCTTTTAATTTCATGGCTTCAGTCATTGTCAACAGTGATTTTGGAGCCCAAGAAAATAAAGTCTGTCACTGTTTCCAATGTTTCCCCATCTATTTGCCATGAAGTGATGAGACTGGATGCCATGGTCTTAGTTTTTTGAATGCTGAGTTTGAAGCCAGCTCTTTTCATTTTCTCCTCTTTCACCTTTAAGAGGCTCTTTAGTTCATTTTTGCTTTCTACCCTAAGGGTGCTGTCATGTACATATCTGAGGTTGTTGGTATTATTCCCAGCAATCTTGATTTCAGCCTTTGGTTCATCCAGCCCAACATTTCTCATGATGTACTCTAAATATAAGTTAAATCAGCGGGGTGACAATAACGTCCTTGACATATTCCTTTCCCAATTTTGAACCAGTCCGTTTTTCCATGTCCAGTTCTAACTGTTGCTTCTTGACCTGCATGCAGGCTTCACAGGAGGCTGGTGAGATGGTCTGGTATTCCCATCTCTTGAAGAGATCTCCACAGTTTGTGATGCACAGTCAAAGGCTTTAGCATAGTCAGTGAAGCAGAAGTAGATGTTTTCTGGAATTCTCTTGCTTTTACTATGATTCAACGGATGTTGGCAATTTAATCTCTGGTTCCTCTGCCCTTTCTAAATCCAGCTTGAACATCTGGAAGTTCTTAGTTCACATACTGTTAACGCCTAGCTTGGAGAATTTTGAGCATTACTTTACACCTAGCATGTAAAATGGTAGTGATTCATTCAAAATAGCAGTCAATGTAATTTTTGCACAATGTGATGAAAAAAAAAAAAACAACTTTAAAGAATATTTTAGATGAAGCTAAGAAGAGAAAAATGTCCATAAATGTGATGACTAGAAAAATCTGTAAATGATTTCACTAACTTTGCCTATGAGTTTCCCAGATGGCTTTGCTGGTAAAGAACTGGCCTGCCAATGCAGGAGACAGAAGAGATGTGGGTTCGATCCCTGGGTCAGGAAGATCTCCTGAGAAGAGCACCACAACCTATACCATTATTCTTGCCTGGAGAATCCCATGCACAAAGTAGCCTGGTGAGCTACAGTCCATGGAGTTGCAAAGAGTCGGACATGACCGAAGAGACTTAGCAGGGAAATTTTCCTGTGTTTATTTTAAAACCCTTATAGAAGTTATGTTAAAACTTCATATGCTCAGTTTATAAATTAAAAGAATTACAATAGTAAAAATGAATATTTTCATAGATTAAAAATCCCTTATCAGTCAAGTCTGTAAATACCTTCCTTCTTATATATGAGGCTGGAGAAGGAGGAAAGGGTCATCCTTAGTTGGCACCATTTAAACTTAATTAGCAGAGTGTATTTTTGAATAGTCATTTTAATAGAGAATTAACTGAAAAGAAATATGCAAATATTTTCCATTTGAATGAATCTGGAAATATTGAAACGTCATTTCAATTTGAAATGACAATGTCTACAGAATTCAGGTGATGTATGTTTTCAGAATACTGTCTATAGGGCTTTAAAATCATGAATGTTAGTTAAAGCTATCAGCTCATTGGTCACCCAAACATGTAGAAGATATCCTTGCCCTTGAATGCCTCCTGCTGTCTCCTTCTCCTGGCTAAATCTCTGAGATTGAAGGGTCACTGATCAGTCTTCATAGTCTTGAAAATACAGGGACTACTGTGCCCAGAGGAGGGAGAAAAGCTAAAATGAGAAAGAGGATAAGAGAGAAAGTGAGTAAGAAGGAGAAGCAATAGAACACAGAAAATAAAATTCTCAGGGAACTAATCTTTATAAAAGTTAAAAAAAAGAGTTGCTTTATAGTGTACAAATAGGACCAAGAGTCATAAGTTACTAACTAGCCTTTACTAATTTCCCAAATTAATTTTAATTTACAGTCAGATTGTGGGCCTGGAAATTGGGGAATATGGATTCTTAACCATATTATTTAGATATTATAAACAACTACTATAAATAGGCCATTGAACTTTCTCCAAAATTAGGAGTTTCAGTAGATAAGCTTAAAGCTCCTCACTAACTCCAAAAGTCAGTGCTTATGAAAATGCCTATGCAGCTATCACTCACTAATACCATGGCTTATGTTTAGAATAGGCTTCCCTGGTGACACAGTGGTAAAGAATTTGCCTGCCAAACAGAAGATGCCTGTTCCATCCGTGGGTCAGGAAGATCCCCTGCAGAAAGAAATGGCACCCTACTCTGCATTCTTGTCTGGAAAATCCCACGGACAGAGGAGCCTAGTGGACTACAGCCCAATTCAGTTCAGTCCAGTCGCTCAGTCAAGTCCGACTCTTCGCCACCCCATGGATGGCAGTATGCCAGGCCTCCCTGTCCATCACTGACTCCCGGAGTTCACTCAAACTCATCTCCATTGAGTCGGTGATGCCATCCAACCATCTCATCCTCTGTCATCCCCTTCTCCTCCTGCCTTCAATCTTTCCCAGCTTCAGGGTCTTTTCAAATGAGCCAGCTCTTCGCATCTGGTGGCCAAAGTATTCGAATTTCAGTCCAAGGGGTTACAAAAGAATTGGATATGACAGCAACTAAACCATGTTTAGAATAGTTTGTTACTCTTGCACTTATAAATCTTAATTAAGGAATATACTCCAAATAGTGTCAAAAAGAGAAAACAAACAAAACTTTATGACCTTTGAGTCATGGATTTTGGTGTGCACTATGAGTGGTTGCATATTTGAAATTAATTAACTATTTTTAATACTTAAAAATACAGTTACATATTGTATTAGTGTCCTAGGTCTACCTGTAACAAATTACCACAAACGGGGTGACCTAAAACAAAAGAAATCTCTTCTCTCACAATTTATGAGACCAGAGGTCTGAAAGCAAGGTGTTGGCAAGGTTGGTTCATGTCAGAACCATACCTCATACCATTTCACAACCTTCACCCCATAAGATTGTTATAAGAATTAAATAGGAATAGATGGAGAAGGAAATGGCAACCCACTCCAGTACACTTGCCTGGAAAATCCCATGGCCAGAGAAGCCTGGATATGGCATAATTATATAATGGAATACTCTGAAATTACTTAAAAAAATCTATAATTACTAATTACTAAATCTATAAAGACTATCTCTTAAAAAAAAAAAGGAATAGAGCAATAAGTGTGTAGAACAATGCCTGGAAATACAACACACGTTTTTGTTAAAATAAAAATAATAGGAAAGCATTTTATAATTCATTAAACAGCTATAGACTAAATGACTATTACACGTCAGTTGATGTTCTAGGTGGTGGGCATACAGCAGTTGATAAAAGAATACAGACTGTAAAACGAGCTTTGTATCTATTGATTATAAGGGCAGTTTAACTAGGCTGCCACAGGACACTAACCAAGTACTTCTAGATGTTCAAGCTGGATTTGGAAACGGCAGAGGAACCAGAGATCAAATTGCCAATATTCGTTGGATCACAGAAAAAGCAAGAGAATTGCATAAAAACATCTACTTCTGCGTCATTGGCTATGCTAAAACCTTTGACTGTGTGGATCATGACAAACTGCAAAATTTAAGAGACTGGAATACCAGACCACCTTACCTACCTCCTGAGAAACCTGGATGCAGATCAAGAAGCATCAGTTAGAACTAGATATGGAAAAATGGACTG
This sequence comes from Bubalus kerabau, assembly GCF_029407905.1. Taxonomy (NCBI): domain Eukaryota; kingdom Metazoa; phylum Chordata; class Mammalia; order Artiodactyla; family Bovidae; genus Bubalus; species Bubalus kerabau. The sequence goes on from NC_073625.1 coordinate 62,419,192, forward strand.
GGTAAATATTGGGAAAGGCGTACATCCAGGCTGTATATTGTCACCCTTCTTATTTAACTTAGATGCAGAGTACATCATGTAAAATTCCAGGCTGAAATCAAGATTGCCAGGAATAATACCAACAACCTCAGATACCCAGATGACACAACCCTTATGGCTGAGAGCGAAGCTCTTGATGATGGTGAAAGAGGAGAGTGATAAAGTTGGCTTAAAACTAAACATTCAAAAAGCTAAAATCGTGTCATCCAGTCCCATCACTTCATGACAAATAGATAGGGAAGCAATGGAAATAGAGACAGACTTTATTTTCTTGGGGTCCAAAATCACTGTGGATGGTGACTATAACCATGAAATTAAAAGATGCTTGCTCCTTGGAAGAGAAGCTATGACCAACCTAGATAGCATATTAAAAAAACAGAGACATTACTCTGCCAAAAAAGGTCTGTGTAGTCAAAGGTATAGTTTTTCTAGTAGTCATGTATGGATGTGAAAGTTGGACTATAAAGAAATCTGAGCACTGAAGAATTGATGCTTTTGAACTATGGTGTTGGAGAAGACTCTTGAGAGTCCCTTGGCCTTCAAGGGAATCCAACCAGTCAATACTAAAGAAAATCAAGCTTGAATATTCGTTGGAAGGACTGATGCTGAAGCTCCACTACTTTGACCACCTGATGTGAAGAGCCCACTCATTAGAAAAGACCCTGATGCTGGGAAAGATTGAAGGCATGAAGAGAAGGGCATGATAGAGGATAAGATGGCTGGATGGCATCACCAATTCAATGGTCATGAATTTGAGCAAGGCTCTGGGAGATGGTGAAGGACAGGGAAGCCTGACGTGCTTCAATCCAAAGGGTCTCAAAGAGTCAGACACGACTGAGTGTTTGAACAACAGATTAGATGTAACATGAAGGAACTATCTTAGCAAACCTTTAATTGCATCACATTTGGCAATTTGTATCTTCATACAGTTTGATTTCAGTGAGATTTAGAGAAATGGAAAAGAACCTTCAAAGTTATGCCTATGCTTTAAAACTTTTAAAGTTTATTAAATAAAATAAAACTTTTCATTACAAGTCTCACAAATGTTTGCCAGATCTAAGAGCCTCCAGATCAGGTGTGCTAGAAGCCAGAAAATTTAAACAAAGTAAGCACAAGCAGGAAGACCTATATATCAGACCTAAGTTTTAAGTTAAAATTCCAGGCAACATTTTAAAGTCTTCATGGTTCCTCTCTTTACTGTAATTTCATGCTGTTAGGTAGGTGACTCCAATCACTACCAGTCACTGAGCACTTAAAAATTGAGTCTGATGTTCATTCTAAGTGAACTTCATCAGTTCAGTTCAGTTCAGTTGCTCAGTCATGTCTGACTCTTTGCGACCCCATGAATCGCACGCAGCATGCCAGGCCTCCCTGTCCATCACCAACTCCCGGAGTTCACTCAGACTCATGTCCATCGAGTCAGTGATGCCATCCAGCCATCTCATCCTTTGTCGTCCCCTTCTCCTCCTGCCCCCAATCCCTCCCAGCATCAGAGTGAACTTCATATAAGACATTAACTATATCTGAATATTAAGATTTTCTTATATTTATTGAGTAAATAGCTTCATAAAATTGGTTGTGGTAATGATACTGATGATTTTGGTAATGATAACACTGATGGAAAAAGGAACTTCTAAAAATTGTTATTTTTATTATTGCTATGATGTATTGTTACTATTATCATTATTATTATCACTTCAATGTATGGCACTGACAAATTTGATCTACACATTAACTCAGCGCCAATTATGCCACATTTAAATCAGTTTCAATACTCCCTAATTCATAAATTATTATTATTTTAACCCTTTTTATAAACTTTATGTTCCCATCAAAATGTCCATCCATTCATCCTAGATAGTAAGTGGTTTCTTCACTTCCATGTATAAATTTCCTATAATTGCTATTTCTTTAAGGTTCTCCAATTTAACAGGGGTTTGAAATGGTGCTCTGGTTTTTCAAATGGAAATTTCTTAATATACCAAATGTTTCTATGATATGTGAGTAATAGGCTGGCTGCTCATCTCTTGATAGAGAATTCTTGCATTTGTTGCAGAGAAAATGCCAAATGCTTCCATAACCACTAGGGACCTTCTATCATGCTGGAAAATCCAACCAATGAATCCATAAGAGAGCCCTTTAGAAAGATCTGTGTAAAGAAAATTATGCTTCTACCATGTCACCATGAGGAGACTGACTGTATGTCATAATTCTAGGTTACATATTCAGTCCTGTATTAAAGATTCAGTGAATTTGTAGACAGCAGGCTTGTGACAAGAAAGTAATAGAAACAATTCTCTTTATGATTTAGGCTCATGCAAAATATTTAAATGCTATAGAGAAACTAAAAAATGTTTAAGTGCAAGCACTTCCCATAACTTCCATTAAAGGCTACATTATCGAGAAGTTTTGCTAATAATATATTTGGAAGTAGCTGTTTAAAAGCAATACCTGTATTTATGTAATCCAAAATTATGACTACAATGCAATATCTAGAAAATCCTCTTATTACTCTAATTGCTAGTTGTGAAGTAAATGTGTTTAAGAGCACTATTCTTTCATCTTTTTCTATTTTATTATACTAAAAAAAAAATAAACTTTTATCTCAAAAGCCTGGGAAATAGTTCTGTTTTTTTTTTTCTATGCCTGTTATATTCTCTGTAGGAAAATTTATAATAAAAGTAATAAGTTAACACTAAAACAATTATATGATTTTGTAGGACTCAGAGCATTTTTAATGTGTCGAGAAAATAAATTTAAATGATATTAAAAAAAAAAAACTCAAAATGTACTCTAATAGTATCATTTGGATGAAAGCCGGAGAAAAACATGAATGCCTTATGTGCAAGTGGGCCACGATCTCTCACGTTGCTAAACTACAGTCTGATATAACGGGTGCAAGGAGCTTCCTCGCAAGAGCTGGCCCCTGGAGGATGTCTGATTATTTAATCCAGTGATGAAAGCGATTGTGTCATCCTTAATGCTAGGGAACGATGTTTCCCACATGGAGTGGGAGCTTTGAAGTCGTAGGATTTCAGTCCTCAAGTTTCCATGTGTCAGTTCTGAAAACTAAATGTAGATAAAAACGACAGCTGCACTAGAATCTCCAGGAATAGCCTGAGTCGGTAGCAAATGAACAGACATTCTGTTGGACATATTGATTTAGCTTGTAATTTTCCTGTTGCTTGTTAAAAACCAGAATGCACTCAGATCCTTCGTGTCTGTACCTCATAATATGCCATTGATCTTTTCACGAAAAAGCAGTTGTTCAGAATATCTGTCCACTCGAGCTTTTGCGTGAGGCATTGTTGGTTCCAAAAGCAAAGCTTAATAGAGATTTATGGATAGTTTTATTGGATGGACATATGAATGAAGGGAAGGCAGTGAATAGGAAATTATTCCTACCAGGTTTCCAGGGTCATGTAATACAAATGTGAATCCAACCAAGATGAGTTGGGAATTGCTACTTGTAAATCCAGCCTTGTTACATGTGAGTAATGTACTCCTTTCATTCCACTGGTTTGAAACTTATATGCTCATGGATACTACTCTTGCTATAAAGAGTCCCTAGTTCCTTTGCATTGCTCAAAAATAGCCTTTATTAGAAAAAATGAATAACTATAGTAAGGTAACAAGAGGAAGTAAAAGAAAACTTCAGAAAATAAATAATATAAAGGAAGTGCCATTACAATTCATAAATGAGAAAAAGTTAGTATTTCCTGAGTGAATACTATGTGCACTGGGCTTCCCAGGAGGCTCAGTTTTAAAGGATTTGCCTGCCAATGCAGGAGTTGCAGGAAATGCAGGTTTGATTCCTGGGTCGGGAATATCCCCTGGAGGAGGAAATGGCAACCTATTCCAAGATTGTTGCTTGGAAAATCTCAGGGACAGAGGAAGCTGGAGAACTACAGTCCATGGGGTTGCAAAGAGTTGGACATGATTGAGAGACCGAGCAGACACGCAAGCACTGTGTGTACTATATGTGTGGGAATGAGGATGGGGAGAACAAATATGGTAACATATTTCCACTGTTGTCAAAATTTAAACAATGAATTTGAGCAAATATTAAAAATTCAAATGGAGATTTAAATTTGGGGAAGAAAAAAGCATAAAGAATGCAACAAGGATGTAAGGTTACAATTATCCTGATAGTTAAGAGAGTTAGACACATGAGCATAAAAGTGTCCATAAAAGGCCTACAAGAGAAGATATGGACACTAGAAGAAAAATGATAGGGTTGAGATGAGAGGGAGGCAGGTGTTTGGTGAGACAGAGCATTTCAGACAGATGAAACATTATATACAAGAATACAGGGCAGAGAGTCCAGATCAAGGCTCTGCAGTGACAAGATGAGCAGGATGGGGAGGTGGGAGGGAGGTTCAAGAGGGAGGAGATATATGTGTGTTTTCCCCTTCTATTTGCTATGAATCAGCTGATAAGGACCATAAAGAAGGCTGAGTACCAAAGACTTGGTGCTTTCAAATTGTGCTGGAAAAGATTCTTGAGAGTGCCTTGGACTGCAAGGAGATCAAACGAGTCAATCCTAAAGGAAATCAACCTTCAATATTCATTGGAAGAACTATCGCTAAAGCTGAAGCTCCAATACTTTGGCTACCAGATGGGAAGAGCTGACTTATTGGAAAAGACCCTGGTGCTGGGAAAGACTGAAGGCAGTAGACAGAAGAAGGAAGTGGCAGAGGATAAGATGGTCAGATAGCATCACTGGCTCAGTAGACATGAATTTGAGCAAACTCTGGGAGATAGTAGAGGACAGAGGAGTGCTGCATTCCATGGGGTTGGAAAGAGCTGGACATGACTTAGAGACTGAACAACAGCAGCAGCATATCTGATTCACTTTGTGGTTCAGCAGAAACTAAAACAGCAGTGTAAAGCAATTATACTCCAAGAAAAAAAATAACCGATTTGGAGATAATAGACATATTAAACACTAACAAAATTTGTATATTAAGTATACCTCCAACAAAAGACTACATCATGTATGATACCATTTATAGGAAATGTTCAGAAAAGGGATATATATGTGCATGCTAAGTTGTTTCAGTAATGTCTAAGTCTGTACCACCCTATGGATTGCAGCCTGCCAGGTTCCTCTGTCCATGGGATTTCCCAGAAACAATATTGGAGTGTGTTACCATGCCTTACTACAGGGGTTCTTCTTGACCCAGAGATCAAACCCATGTCTCTTACAACTCCTACCTCCAATAAAGCTGAAAAAATACAATAGAAAAGAAATGTATCATTAAGAAATAATAATAAAACAAGATTTACTCTAAAAAGAGAAATAAGATGAATAGAAATGCTTAGGAAGCCTTCAATATACTACCTTGGCTTCAAAGAAATGTTTAAAAAACATTTGGGAAAATCAATAGCTAGGCAATATTACTGTGATAATAAGAGATCTCTTTGACTGAGAGAGAGGATCAAATTTCAGGGCCATACTTTTTGAAATATGCAGGGCCTTTGTCCAAAATAATGCCCTGTGATTACTAGGATTATTTTAAGAAAACTTTTTGTAAGTCTTCTTTATTTTGGCAAAACATTCATTGTACAGTTCAGTAAAAATTACTACTTGTGATGAACTGAAAACTATATCTCTATTTGTGCTTCTTCAATTGTTAATTTTGAACATGAGGAAAAGAAGCAGACTTTTGCCAGGGTCAGTGTGTTCACTCACACTGAATATTATCCAATCAAATCCTCATCCTCTTAGATTTCCACCACTCTGGGAGAGATAGAGGAGAGAGAACCTGGCTTCTGTCTTTTTCTGTAACCTTTTAAAATTAGTTCTCAAATGAGGCATAATTTTAACATTTTAAATATTTTAACATTAAATTAGGTGCTGTTCTTATGTTTGATAAGTTAATTTTCAATAAATTTGCATATTTAAGTCGTTAGATTTAGAATTCCTATTACAGCCTAGAACTGGTATAAGTTTGAACTGAGATATTACAAATTTCTCACAGCTACACTAGGAGTATTTTTAAAGATTAAGCAAATCCATACAATTTCATTTTGTCCTATAATTCATGTTAGCTATTAGCTGTTTATTCAATGACTAAAACTTCTAGATATTTTAAGAAATGATCCTATTATAAAAGGAATGAGAATTGTTAAAGCTGTATTTAAAGAAAATAAATTTTTTTCTACGTTCCATGTGTCAGTTAAAAATCTGAAAAATATGAGACTTGTGAGTTTTCATTGAACTAATATACTTACAGAATGGTTTTGAGATCTTTCTGATGGGGTATACTGACTATACATTTTTTTCAATAGCCACAATATCTGTCTCTTTGGATTGAAAATAAAAATAAAACAAAAACCTTAAATATTCTGACAAAAGGATACACTCTATGTTAAGAGGTATTAAATACAAAATTAAGGGGAAAAAATCTGAGTTAGAGATCTTAGGTTTCAGTGTTTTTTGCCATTGTTGTTTTGGTTTTTCTGATGTGCAAACTGAATCCACACAAAATGTGCAGATATGGTCTAAGTTTTCCAGGGCCAGTGTCCATAGCTCTTTGGGCAGCAAGAAATGTAAACGGTCTAAAACTGCTGCTAAAGCACTATTAGACATTGTAAATGGACTGGACTTTATATGTAATTCATCTCATAATGAGGACAGATGTAAACCAACATGCGACATTACCCACGTGACATTTCCTCCATTCCCCACATAGACTGGGGAAGAACTCGGTGCGCCAGAGATGTTGGTACACCTGAAGATGGCTATGATGTTAGGTATGAGGTTGTCCATGTGTATATCAGAGAATTGAGACACTCAGAGTATCAGGAGAGAGGCAGGCTGTAGGAGAGAACCTTCCTCCTGAGACAGGTCTGTCTGTCCTGGGTGGTCGGTCTATATTGTAAGCCTGCCTAGGCTATCAGTGTATCCAGAATGGGTAATATCTCTAAGCTGTTAGTCTCTCCAGAGAGGCTTCTCTTTCCAGATTTTGAGTAGTGAGAATAGAGTTCTCAAAAAACAGGCATTGTTCAGAAGGTGAGAAATAGAATAACCCTTATGTTTTTCCCGCCCCTTATACTAGACCTGGAAACAAACTGTTTGTTTTGGCTTGAATTAGACTATGAGTTGAAAGTATGTGAAAAGAGTACTTGATAGGAAACTTAAAAAGCCCTAGTCTCAAAGAGGGGGGGAATCTGCTCTTTATTCCAGCTCTGCCAAAGACCAATAACTATCTTCTCCCCAACATGCAAGGAATGGGGAGGCTAATGAGAAACACAGCCTAGATGCATGGATTCTCTCTGTCTTATCCCCGCCCCAACCAGCCCTTCACTCACAGTCCTTTATATTTTACTGCCCCCTAAATCCCTGTCTTTTCTCCCAGAATCTTTGCATAATAAGGGCTGATGTGATGCAGAGAGCTAATTGATTGTGCTAATTGGTTGTATGGCTTGAGCTGCCTGTCATACCTTAGTGTCTATGTGAATTCGGGTAATTTAATTATCCAAACTAACTGCATTTCCTCTTGAGTAAAAAGGAATTAATAAGAGAATGAATCTATATCACAGTTTCTCATACAAATTAAATAAGAAAGATCCATGTAACAAAGTGCCTGTCACACAATTAGAGCTGTCAATAAAATTAGCTCTGGAGTTCTTAACCAGAAAATGCTTAGGCTTGTTTCCTAACCAGAGACTTCCTTGGTGGCTTGGCGGCAAACAATCCACCTGCCAATACAGAAAATGCAAGTTTGATCCCTGGTCTGGGAAGATACTGTTTTCTTGGAGAGATTAACTGAGCATGCAGTATGTGTTAACTACTAGGCTAAGATGTCAGGAATTACCAATGAGCCTAAGTGCCCAGGAGGAGAGACAGACAATGAACCAACGGCCAACCACATATAAGTAAAATTTTTACTGACCCTAATGCAATAATGAAAAGTGCCTAGCACTGTGTAGGCATGTAACTTGGGAATCTGAGTCGAACTAAGTCATCAGGAGACTTCCATAAGGAAATATCCTTTGGGCAGTATAGCATACACATTGCAAGTGTATAATCTGGGGCCAGACTGCCTGGATTGAAATCATCATTTTGCTACATATTAGCAGAGTGGCTTGGGTAGTTGCTTAGTCTCATTGACCCTCAGGTTCCTCATTCATCAATGCAGAGAATGATGGTGATGGCCAATGGGGATATAATGAGGATCTTAGGAGTCAATATTTGTAAATTTCTTAGGACTGGCACATAGTAGACACTATAAACACTACTATTATTAATAATCTCAGTGCTATAATTATTAGATGCTGTGATTTGTAGATTATTATGGGTTAAGTAGTAAAAAGAAGACGAGGTGGGAAAGAAGAAACAATCTCCTAGGGAATGGAGAGCAAGGGAAGTGTTGCAGGAAGAGAGATGAAAAGGGAGAGAATGACAGGTGTCATAGGCCAGCACTAAGGACTCCCTGTCTGATTGCTGCAGAGAGTAAAAGTAGAGGAGGATGGAGAGGAAGCCACTGAAATGGTTCAGATGATTAAAAAAAAAATCTGACTCTATAAAAGCAGTGGTTGAAAGAGGTGCTGAATTAATTTACTTGTTTTATCCTCACATGCATTAGGTGTGGGGAAAAGAATATGAGATGGGATACTTTCAGTCTATATCACAAAACCTCTCTTACTCAATTCTTAATCTCACTTCTAATTAAACAGTTTAAGAAATTCTAGGACTCTAAGGAGGGGGAAAAACAAACAAACAAACATGAGATGAAAGAATCCTGAGTCCCTCAGTGACTACGTGGAACAAACTCTTGTTTCATCTCCCTGTTGACGAGGAATGATAACTGAGGTCAAAAACGGGTGCCAGAGGGCAGTATCCTCACCTACCCTGGATCACCAAGCGGTGGAATCCTACTCTCCTCATCCCACTTGTCTCATTCCCAAAGCACCTGTCTACCTGTTATAGCATCTTTACTTTGGAAACGATTCATGTAACTGAGTTCCTACTTGTCCCTTCAACATTAGACTTTCTGTCTTATGAAAGTAAAAGTGTTAGTCACTCAGTCAGGTCCAACTCGTTGTGACCCCATGGACTGCAGCCCGCCAGACTCCTCTGTCCCTGGCATTTCCCAGTCAAGAATACTGGAGTGGGTTGCCATTCCCTTCTCCAGGAGATCTTTCTGACCCAGGGATCAAACCCAGGTCTCCGGCTCTGCAGGTGGATTCTTTACCATCTGAGCCACAAGGGAATCCCTAGAAAATTAAACTCTCTGACATCTATATATATATTCTATTTATGTATTTATTTGGTTAGCTATTTTTAACTGTTGCTGTGGCCTTGTAGTAAGATTTCAAATTTAAATTACGTTTTTGAAAATTAAGCATGTTAATGCAACAGGTTGAGAAATACCAGCTTACATCTTACCTTGACTCATCAACTATTAACATTTTGTTATTCACTCACACTGATAGAGAGGATATGAGTGATCATCAGGTTACTACCTCCCTAAATATTCGGTATGATTTTCCCAAATATAAAAATAGCTTATTTTCATGATAGAATAGCAGTATCACACTTAAAAATTAACAGAGTCCATGAGTAATTTTTACTCAGTTTTCTTCAAAATGCTCCTTATGTTTTTCCTACCCTCTTCTCCTAAGTGGAATTCAAGCCAGTTTCATGCACTGGATGTGTCTGTTGCCCCTTTCATGTCTCCCACCCACCTCTATCCATTGTGACGGAATTTGTAAATAAGTTTCAGCTGAATCCTTTGATAGATCATGTTATATGACAAAGTGTTAAGTAGAGCTTTGGGGTAGTAGAAACCTGGATTCTGAATTATACCACTTTCTGGCTGTATGTCAATTCATTTAATCTCTCTGATTCACTACTTTCTTCACTATAAAATGAGGATAATCGTCGTAGTGATAAAAACAATGCCTAATCCATAGGCTAGTTATGAAGATTAAACTATATAAGAAATGAAACAAATTACTCCAACATTGAATTTAAGTAACACAAGATATAACACTAATGAGAAAGATGAAGATGTGATGATAATATTGCATACATGCATGTTTCAGTCGTGTTCAACTGTTTGCAACCCTATGGACTATAGCCAGCCAGGCTCCTCTATCCATGGGATTTTCCAGGCAAGAATATTGGAATACAAGATTACTAGTTGCCATTTCCTCCTCCAGGGGATCTTCCTGACTCAGGGATCAAACCCCCATCTCCTGATTTGCAGGCAAAGTTTTTACTGCTGAGCCATCGGGGAAGCCCGAGGATGATATTATGGTTAGTATAACTGTCATTCTGGGCATGGCTGCTGAGGCCCTGATGTTTTCCTCCTCTGATAAGGTACTAGTTTACACAGGTAGTTGTTTTATTCTTCTTATCTCAGCATATCACATAGCTTTACTTTCAAAAGTGTCCCAATTTGAACAATGATTTATATTATGCTCCCTACAGCCTGTGGGGAGACAGTTCCCTCAATAAAAGCCTTATTTTCTCCCTGCTAAAAAGGAACTCCTGCTTAATTTGCCCAACGCCTTTCTCTCTCACTCTGACTCCCAACATGTCACATGACTGATGGAGCAGGCTTGACAACGTCCCCACACTTCCCCACCCACACAAACTTTCTTTCTTTTTTTTTCCTCCCCAGTAAGATGATTCTTTGGCAAGACAGTCCAGGTTTATCTTCCTTTTTTAATCTTTACTGATTTGTTTATTCATTTCATTATTATTTGCCATCTTTATTGTTGTATCACAGATCACTTAATATAATCATTTCAAACACTTTTTTTTTATTTAACAAGGTTCTTATAAATTCCTGTGGACATGTTCCTAACCAGCTCTCCAGTAACTATTCTCACTCCTCCGCAAACATTTACATTTTCCTTCTGCTTCCCCCTTCTCCAGGCATTCTCAGTCAAGTGAAGAAAGAACATTATGTAGACAAAAGAATAAAATTCTAAAAACAGCAACAATATAAAGCAGACCTGTCCACCACCACAGTGACTAAGGAAGCACCCTGAACTTGGTCCAACTCAGGCTTAAAACATCCCCATGTCCATGTGACTAGCATAGCCTCTGGTGGCTTGATTCAGAGCTTCCAGTCAAATCTTGTTTTAAACTACATATCTTCCCTGTCTCTCATAGCTAACTCTCAAAAGCTTTCTAGAGCAAAAATAGCAACTCCTGTTTGTGTAATTATCTTGTTCCAGGAAACTGAGAGCACCCATATGATGCTCCAGTTTCCCATAAACTTTAAGGATTACTGTTGTGTTTTCATTTCTCTGTCTTTTCCTTATGTGCTTAGATGGTGGTGCTAAAATTAGGAGTAGGGGCAAAATGAGAAGTCACAATAGTAACATAAATGCTTATTCTTAGATCTTACTTGCTATACTGCTACTGCTGCTAAGTCACTTCAGTCGTGTCCGACTCTGTGTGACCCCAGAGACGGCAGCCCACCAGGCTCCCCCGTCCCTGGGATTCTCCAGGCAAGACCACTGGAGTGAGTTGCCATTTCCTTCTCCAATGCATGAAAGTGAAAAGTGAAAGGGAAGTCGCTCAGTCATGTCTGACTCTTAGCGACCCCATGGACTGCAGCCTACCAGGCTCCTCCATCCATGGGATTTTCCAGGCAAGAGTACTGGAGTGGGTTGCCATTGCCTTCTCCGTACTTGCTATAAGGAAAGATCTTTTTTCCTTCATGTCAAGAAAAGCTATAATTAATATGTGACATTCTTAATAATTATTCTTAGGATAAGGTACAAGTTAGGATAACCGACAAGTCCAAGTTTAGGAGCTGTACTTGTTTCTGGTCTTCCCCAGTGTACACTTGATGTTGTCTGGCTGGGCAATGCATTGGGGAGCATTTATGGCAGGATTGCAGCCATGACTCCTACTGTCATGATCCATTCGCCTCACTTGTAGCCCTCCCTGTGGTCTATCCTTTCTTTGTCACTGAAGAGACCTAAATTTCCTATCCCTGACCCAAATATACCTATCTATTACCTATTATTTTAGGAATGAGACAATAGTGATATAGTTATTATAGTTGGAGAAGACTCTTGAGAGTCCCTTAGACTGCGTGGAGACCAAACCAGTCAATCCTAAAGGAAATCAACCCTGAATATTCTTTGGAAGAACTGATGCTGAAGTTGAAGCTCTAATACTTTGGCCTGATGTGAAGAATCATCTCATTGGAAAAAAACTCTGATGCTGGGAAAGATTGAAAGCAAAAAGAGAAGGGGATGACAGAGGATGAGATGATTTGGTGACATCACATATTCAATGGACATGAACTTGAGCACACTTCAGGATATAGTGAAGGACAGAGCTGCCTGGCCTGCCATAGTCCATTATGTCACAAAGCGTTGGACATGACTTAGCAACTGAACAACAATATTATAGTTAGATAGGTAAATAGTATTGGGGAACCAGGAAAGTCATTCTTTTCCCATTAATTATAAGAATGCTGATTTTTGTCAATACATCAGAAAATAACAAATTGATCCATATTTTAGTCAACATATATATTTATTCACCATTAATGAACAAATACAGCCAAATAATTGGATTTATCGTGTCAGCACAGAAACATTAGACAGTTAGTTTATTGCCTTATTTGAATTGCATCCAAATTTAAGTGGGCAAATCACATAACATATCAGGATTTTAATTTGTTTTTTTCCTGTATAATGAGATCATTGGACTTAGAAACTTCCTTTGACTTGGCTTTACTAGAAGGTAAACCTAAGCAGTCACATGTATTCACTTAACTTTTTTGTTTGCAACAGATTGTGTCAATTTTAATCAAGGAAAAAATTAGGAAATATTATTTGAGAGCATGAACATAATGTTGGAGACAAAATTTTTGCCTGCACAATAACTTAATTACATATTTAAACTTACCTTAAGAATATACAGCCTTATAATTTGTTATTGCCTAATAATTATCTGATCTAAAATTGCAATACAACCTTAATTTAAAAATTACTGCAGCTATTTAATTTGATATTGATTTTCAACATGAAGGATGATTAATGGAAGACAGAATCTTTCCTACTATCCTATTATATATGGTGAACATTTCTGTTCAGTTTTATCCAGTTAGAATCATTAGATAAAATTTCAAGGAAATTAAAGTTGATAATTTCTTCTATTCAACTATGTTCAATATGAGTGTAGTTCAACAAAAGAGTTAAAAAGAAGGCTGAGACAAATGTCAATAGCTATTTTTTAAAGAGCAAATAAGAGGCTTGACAAAATGAGAGATAGGAAAATGAATTTCTTGACAGGAGAGGTTGTTAAATATCTTACAAAGCTCCTAACAGTTTGTAGAACAGGAGGACTTTAGAAACAGGAGACATCTTTCTATCTACACTATAGGTGATGGTTTGGGTGAGATTATGACTAAAGAAAAAAATAATAAATCTGATGAATACAAATGGAATTTGCTAGCCCTGTGGGTTTGAGATTTATTTTGAAGGCTATGATAAAAATCAGATTTAAAAGTCACACCTCATTGTAAAAGCCAAGCAGAGAAAAATCTGATTTTGAGATATTTTTGAACAAAGAAAATGAAAGGAAATTATTGTCTACTTCACATTAATACAGTCAGTCTGTACTGTACACAAAACAAAGGAGGTTTACATTCCTATAATCCCTTTAAAATACTGTGGGGAAAAGTTAAAGTCTATGTCGCTGGGAGATAAAAGTAGGAATCGGTGAGAGCATTTCTCTCATAAAGACAGTCTTTGTTTAGTAAAATGTTTTGTTGGTCCATTTTGGTTGTAGAACGTTAACACACAGAATGTCCCCCTGGTGGGCCAGGGGGCAGGAAAGTATATAGATTGTGAGGAAGAAATTTGTGAAGTGGACTGTAAACAAACAAAAATAAATAAGAAATAAATAAAGGGAGGGGTGGAGGGGAAAAGTAACTGAGAACAATTTATATCCCCAGCACCAGGACACACAGGTGCCCTGTCCCAGCCCTGGCCTCAGCCTCCTGGGCCTTCCTTGAAATGTTGTAAGGCCCCTGCCAGTGGTCAAGACATGCCAGGTCTGCAGTTGTCTCTGTGCAACACTGTGAATCCTGAGAAGGTTCTCTATGGGTCTAAAGTCTTTTCGTTCCCCTAATAGACTCTCTGACCCTTTTACAACCCCCTAACTGATGTCAACCAGATGTCCAGAGGAGCTCCAGGGCTAAGATCTACGGGGTCATGTGGATTCTTGTGCATGGTTGGGTTTCAGGAGGGGGGCACAGTTTAGCAATGACTCACTGATCACAATTATTTTCCCCCAGGATCACTAGAGATGAAGTCACCCATTCTAGGTGACACTGATCATGCAGGTGACTCTCCTAATGCAGGGTTCTGGACCAATGACTTTCAAGTCCTGAAATTTGGCTTGAGCTGTGAGTGAGAGGGGGGCTTCTCAGGTGGCACTAATAGTAAATAACTCACCTGCCAATGAAGGGGACATAAGAGACTTGGGTTTGAACCCTGGGTGGGGTAGATCCCTCGGGGAGGGCATGGCACCCCACTCCAGTATTCTTGACTGGAGAATCCCATGGACAGTGGAGCCTGGTGGGGGTATAGTCCATAGGGTAGCAAAGAGTTGGACATGACTGAAGCGACTTAGCATGCATGCATGCACATGAGATTGAGGGCTGGTGTTCACCTCAGTCCTGCCTCCTGTCTACAGCACTGGAGAACTTCAGGGATGGTAGGAGACATTCCTTACCCTGCGTGCCACCCTCTGTGGGCACCCAGGCAGTCACCTCACTGCAGTTGCAAGCTCTTGGCCACAGATTCTCCAGTCTTCCAAAGGTGGATACATCCATGTCCTCTGAATTTTTGAGACCACTGATACAATGCAAAGAGGACCTTACATATGATAGACAAGCTCTCCTATCCTATCCTCCCTATTGGTGGTGACAGGTAAAAAAACAGATATGCGGTGAATGTTGAAAGAGATCAAATTCAAGAAATATATTGACTACAGGCTATAGCAGCAGTCGTCAACCTCTGAGCCACGGAGCCATACTTCCTGTCAGATCAGCAGTGGCATTAGATTAGAAATAAAGTGCACAAAAAAGTAATGGACTTGAACCATCATGAAACCATCTCCCCAAACCCTGGTCCATGGAAAAACTGTCTTCCATGAAATTGGTTCCTGGTGCCAAAAAGGTTAGAGATCAGTTTTCAAGGGTTCAAGAGGAGATACATATGAAAAATGTGCTGTTGTGCTATTTAGATTTACTGCTATAGAATCCAGTATAGTACATCTAAAAGTGGGTGCCTGTGTGTGTGCTCAGTCACGTCTGGCTCTTTTGCCACCCATGGACTGTAGTGCACCAGACTTCTCTGTCCATGGGATTTCCCAGGCAGCAATACTAGAGTGGGTTGCCATTACCTCCTCCAAGGGATCTTCCTGACCCAGGGATTGAACCAGCATCTCCTGCATAGCCTGCATTGGCAGGCAGATTCCTTACCACTATGCCACCT
The DNA here is from genome assembly GCF_029407905.1 of Bubalus kerabau. Classification (NCBI taxonomy): domain Eukaryota; kingdom Metazoa; phylum Chordata; class Mammalia; order Artiodactyla; family Bovidae; genus Bubalus; species Bubalus kerabau. The sequence continues at coordinate 62,434,720 of NC_073625.1, forward strand.
GTGAAGCCCACAGTATATTTAACATGACCCCAACTAAACTATCCTTTACATTTTCCTGCATAATTTCTTTGAGACTTCTCTTGGTGGTCATCCCCAGAGCCTATAACAGCTTTTGAAGGAATCATTCAGGCCAGTGTTCATAGATGGCACAAGGACTGACACAGTGGCATGTGTGATGATGAAGCCAATATTAAGTAAATGGATTCAGGGAACTGCAGTTGTAAGAGGAGCTGTATTGTTCCAATACAGATTACACCTAAAGACTCACAGGAATGTGGGAAATGCTGTTGCATTTTCTTAGTACCATTTTCTAATTGTGGATATAAAGTCAGGCAGTGTGGTAGATAGGGTTATCTTGCTCTTGTGTCATCCCCTCCCTTTTGAGTATAGGTGGAATCTTCAAAACTAAGGAGATATCAATTCTGCGATGGGGTTAAATTATTTGGTGGAAGGGAAATTGTCCTGGGTAGGCTTGACACAACAGGTGAGTCCTTTAAAAACTATGTTTCGTCAGGCTGGATGAAGAAGACCTCAGAGAGCAGTGCTTTGGCTATCCAGAAAGAAAGAAAACATCTATTTTGTAAATTGTTTATGGGAGCCAAGTGGCAATGAATCCATCTAGGTAGTCTCTGAGAGCTAAGAGCAGTTTGTAGCCAACAGTTGTGGCAGGGAAAAAGAGATCTCAGTCCTACAACCACAAAGAAATGATTCCACCACCATCATTTATCAGTGAACCTGGAAAAGAACCCTGGGCCCAGATGAAAACCACAGTTCCCACCCAAACCTTTATTTCAGCCCATCTAGACCTTCAGCAGGGATTCCTTGGCGTCCCAGTAGTAAAAAACACGCCTGCTAATGAAGGAGATGTAGGTTCCATACTGGAGTCAGGAAGATCCCCTGGAGAAGGAAATGGCAACCCATTCTAGTATTCTTATCTGGAGAATCTCGTGGACAAAGGAGCCTGACAGGCTACTGTCCACGGGGTCGCAGAGACTTGGACACAACTGAGCAACTGAGCACACACATACAGATCTTCAGAACAAATCCAGTCATACTGTGCCTTGACCTCTGACCTTTGGAAATAGATAAAAAATTTGAGTTGTTTGAAGTTGCTAAGTTTGTGTGGCAATTCTGTAGCAATAGAAAACTAACACACTCAGAAATAGCACAATGACAGTAAAGTCCATGAAGCAATGATTCCTGGCCTTGAATAGGAAGAGATGGTGCCTGGACACTAAAACAAACCTTCAAGTGTTCTCTTTAGTCATTGAACAAATATCCATGTCCCTCATTTCTATGGTTATTATAAACATTCATCAATAAATCACTATACTTCACCTTAACCAGTGGCTCAGCTGGTAAAGCATCTGCCCAGAATGCGGGAAACCTGGGTTCAATCCCTGGGTTGGGAAGATACCCTGGAGAAGGAAACAGTTACCCACTCCCATATTCTGGACTGGAGAATTCCATGGACTAGTCCATGGGGTTGCAAAAGAGGCAGACATGACTGAGTGACTTTTACTTCACTTTAACATATGTTTAAAAAAATCACATTGCTCATATCGACAAGGTCTCTGTCAAAAATATTTGCCCACGTCCATGCATACCCAGGTGGCTTAGACAGCAAAAAATCTGCCTGTAATGCAGGAGACCTGAGTTTGATCTCTGGGTTGGGAAGATTCCCCTGGAGGATCCAGTATTCTTAGCTGGAGAATCCCATGGACAGAGGAGCCTAGTTAGCTATAGTCCATGGGATCATGAAGAGTCGAACAGGACTGAACGATTGGGCACACAATGCATACCCTATGAGTGTCACTGCACCTGAACATGTTTCTTGCTCTGATGATACATCTTTGCATTAAGACACAATTTAAGTTAAGTTTTATGTTACTTGCAGGTAAAGGTATATTAAAAGATAAACCAATATTATTTAAATTAAGGTATTACAGATGATTTAACTCTCAATTTTCCTGCGATGAATATTCAATCAGTGATCAACTATATTTTTGTTTTGATTTCTTTTTTCACCATAGTTGAGGATATAATGATTTTACCATGGTGACTGAATTATTTGTGATGCCAACTAGGCACTTGTAGGGATTGTGGTTCTATTTATATATCATGTGAAACATTAAAAAAAAAATCCCCTTGTTTTGCCAAGGCACTGCATTTTATTTCTTAAAATCACTCCCTAGTATCTTGGAATCAATACCACACAATTCAGAGAGTATGGGTGTGCTGTGCTAAGTCACTTTGGTCATGTCTGATTGTTTGTGACCCTATGGACTGTAGCCCGCCAGGCTCCTCTGTCCATGGGATTCTCCAGGCAAGAGAGGGTTGCCTTGCCCTAAATCCTAAAGACAATGAGATCCGATAGAGTTAGGCCATCATTATCAAAGATGAATGAGTGAAAGAAAGATCAAACTCTTAAAAATTCTTGCCATTCAGTTGTATCTCTAAATGTTAGATTTTTCCTTAAGGCATACAAGTTAGAAATAATGAAAATGTTTCTTTCAAGATCACACTTATCATGGTTTAGCTCTTTTTATTGTTGTCAGGAATAATAAGGTTTTTTAAAATATATATATAATTGGAAAAACAGTATTAACGGGGTCCCTGAACTTTTTATGGATATCTTCAATATCCGGAGATAAGCAAGCATACTGAGCCAAAATCCATGTAAAATGATGTGCAAGAAGTTTTCTTCAGATTTTTTTAATCAAGTTATATAGAACAGTAGAGTGTAGATATTGAATTATCTTCTATATACATCAAAATAAATATGTTAAACATATTTTAAGAATATGGAGGATTAATAAAAAACTTTGTAGTTCATTGTGTGTTTATACATGTGTACTCATATACTTATATAAATATTAATAGTCCAGTTATTCTTAATAGCTAATTGTATGAATTATTTTAAAATTTCACATTCATCACATCTATAGTTCTGTATATTTATAAATACATGTAAAACACTGACACTCAGACTATAAAATATTCCTAAATGCTTACTTTTCATAAATGAAAATTTTAATCAGTGATATTTTTTCCACACACATTTGCAATAATAAAAAATTTTCAAATTCTACTTTCAAAATAACATGCTGCTGCTAAGTCGTGTCCGACTCTGTGCAACCCCATAGACGGCAGCCCACCAGGCTCCCCTGTCTCTGGGATTCTCCAGGCAAGAACATTGGAGTGGGTTGCCCCTTCCTTCTCCAATGCATGAAAGTGAAAAGTGAAAGTGAAGTCGCTCAGTCGTGTCCGACTCTTCGAAGCCTCATAGATTGCAGCCCTCCAGGCCCCTCTGCCCATGGGATTTTCCAGGCAAGAGTACTGGAGTGGGTTGCCATTGCCTTCTCCATGTATATATATATACATATATATATATATATATATATGTATATATATATATATATATACTCTCTATAGCACAAGTCTCTGAGATATTTCCTCATATTTATTGTTAAAATATTTACATATTGAAGAAAACATTCTAAAATAAAATCGCTACTTATATTTGTGAGAGTCCTTTGTCTTCATAGTAAGAGTTGCAAAGTATGGAAAATGTCTTTTTTTTTCTTAAGTGTTACTTACCTTTATATCTGACATGTAAGTTCTTTCTTATCAACAGCCCCAGATACCAGGCTCGAAACTGCATCCTTTCACAGTCCAGTGACTACCAGTATTTTTCCTATCTTTATTCCATTGATTGATATTTGTTTATTAGCATTTATTAGCTTGTTTATTTATCAACTGACTTGACCAGGCATTTACCTGGCTAAGTGAGACATCTGTGAAATATCTGGAGAATGTTTATACAGTTTTTAAATATGAAGGAGCTTCCAGTGAGCCTAAAACATACTTTGTGCTATGTCATGTATTTAATTCATTTTTCAGTTTTTAAAAATTAGATATAAATTATATATCACTAAAATTTCTTCAGTGATCCTGCTAGAGCTTATCCCATCCCAAATACGCATGATATAACTAATGTATTTTGAAAACTTCAGATCAGGCCTCCATGATTGCTATGATATGCTGAGTACCATCCTAAGCAAAGGAGTATACAACACAAGGATCTCAGAAGGCTGAGTTCAGAATCTAGGAAGAAGCACAAGAAATTTAGGTACAGAGAAAAACAACTGATGCAAGTCAACAGGATAGGATTTCCTTAGGAAATGTATGATTAGGAGCTCTAGTCACATTTTAGAAAATAAGTGCTGTGAATGAACACATGGAAATCATCACAAATGTTCTCTGATAAAGACTGGAAGTTGCCTTTAATCATGGAAGGAATATGGAGACATGCAGAAGAGAAGACATTCTCAATGGACAGATTGTCATGCTAAAGGACCAGTCATGGAAATGCAGATGAGAGATTGTGAGACAGTCAACAGACCACTGAAACGGATGGGAGGCTAGTGTCAGAGAGCAGGCTGAAGCCAGGCCCGGGGTTTTGACTTGTAGGATCTAGCATGGCTATCTTCTTTAGACATGAATTCTTTCAAAAGCTTGAAATGCTCAAGTTTTCTGGCCACAGAGGTGCCTCCTGAAATACAGCAACAACCAAATATATCCAGGGAGACTTTATAGGGGAACCAAAATAATGAAATGAAGATGTGGTCAATATCAGACTTATTTATTCAAAAGCTCAACCATACTCATGACTCAGCTTTCAATATTATCAGAATGCTTTTCCATTGAGTAGCACATATGTGCTTCATTTGTTTTTAAGAGGAGGCTTGAGTTAAACAGATTTGTTCACTCTTCCAATATCAGGAATAACTTGATGTGCAAGCAACTTGCTGTATGTTCCCAAGTTCAAATTGCTTCTGTGACCTTTTCCTTTACTGCTGCTGCTGCTGCTAAGTCACTTCAGTCGTGTCCGACTCTGTGCGACCCCATAGACGGCAGCCCACCAGGCTCCCCCATCCCTGGGATTCTCTAAGCAAGAACACGGGAGTGGGTTGCCATTTCCTTCTCCAATGCATGAAAGTGAAAAGTGAAAGTGAAGTCGTGTCTGACTCTTAGTGACCCCATGGATTGCAGCCCACCAGGCTCCTCCGTCCATGGGATTTTCCAGGCAAGAGTACTGGAGTGGGATGCCATTGCCTTCTCCGAAAATTGGCTTAAATCAATTATCAGTATACGGTGGATATGGGGAAAAATACTGTATTTCCAGTGTCCCTAGAGATTCCCAAAGATTTGAAAGAAAATGCCTATACATTTTTCCTAAGTGCTTCAATCTCTACATTTATACTTTTGTTTCTCTCTCTCCCTCCTGGATTTTTTTCTTCTTGTACCTATAGTCTGTTTCCTATATAACGCCACTCTCCAGAAGTCACTTTTTCTTTATTGTGTCATTTTCCGTAAGCCATTTGCTTTCACGGACCATGGACTCAAGGCTGTGTAATATGCCAGACTTCAGTGAACATTCAGGGCAGTCAAAGAATTTCACAGAAGTTTGGCAAAGCAACAATCTAATGCTAAATATTTAAGAATGTGTTCTTAAAAGTACCTCAAACATTTCTACCTCCAAAAAGTTCTCCCTGATCATCACTTTAACTTAAGTCACAACTTTCCACCACTACCACTAACTACCTGTTGTTGTTCAGTTGCTCAGTTGTGTCCAACTCTTTGCGACCCGGTGGACTGCAGCATGCCAGGCTTCTCTGTCCTTCACCATCTCCTGGAGTTTGCTCAAACTCATGTCTCTTGAGTTAGTGATGCCAGCCAACCATCTTGTCCTCTGTCATTCACTTCTCCTTCTGCCTTCAATTTTTCCCAGCATCATGCTACTCATAGTCAATATATATGGAGCACTAGACTAGTAGCAATAACATTACAATAAAAAGCAATTACTAGGCATTCTATTTGAGTAATTAGTATCCACATCATACTAGTGATGTAAGTGCTTGGATATCTCTGTTTGAAGAGAGGAAAAAGAAGTACAAAGAGATGACTTTTTCCAAAATCTCATTACAATGGACCACAAGTGGAAATTTAAAAAGCAGATTTCAGATCATGCCATTGTATTGACCACACTGCACATTTATACCATATTTCTGGGCAGGGCTTACTCAAGAGTATATGGCTGTAAGCAAATATCTTTGGTGTATGTACATATAAGCAATTAGATATTTTTAATGTTTTAAAAATGCATGGGGGGGTTCCCAGGTGGTGCTAGTTGTAAAGAACCCTCCTGCCAATGCAGGAGATATAAGAGATGCAGGTTTAATTCCTGGTTTGGGAAGATCCCCTGAAAGAGGACATGGCAACCCACTCCAGTATTCTTGCCTGCAGGATCTCATAGACAGAGGAGCATAGTGGGCTACAGTCGACAGGGTCACAAAGAGTCAGACACAACTAAAGCGACTTAGCATCAGTTCAGTTCAGTTCAGTCGCTCAGTCGTGTCCAACTCTTTGTGACCTCATGAATTTCAGCATGCCAGGCCTCCCTGTCCATCACCAACTCCCGGAGTTCACCCATACCCACGTCCATCCAGCCATCTCATCCTCTGTCATCCCCTTCTCCTCCTGCCCCCAATCCCTCCCAGCATCAGAGTCTTTTCCAATGAGTCAACTTTTCACATGAGGTGGCCAAAGTACTGGAGTTTCAGCTTTAGCATCAGTCCTTCCAAAGAACACCCAGGACTGATCTCCTTCAGAATGGACTAGTTGGATCTCCTTGCAGTCCAAGGAACTCTCAAGAGTCTTCTCCAACACCACAGTTCAAAAGCATCAATTCATCAACGCTCAGCTTTCTTCACAGCATGGCACAAAAATGCATGGACCCGTATGGGGTAGAGTGATTTATTAATGAGGATTTAAAATAACGGGTAGAAAGATTCTTTGTATTGTACTAAACTATCTTTTCCTATTCAGGCCCAGGGACCTTCTATTCTTTTTTTTTTTACTATCAAATGTGACATTTTTTGCTAATTCTATTACCCCACCATTTGAAAAAGGTAGCTATATTGCCATTACACATAATGACATGAATTTTCTCAGGTTGTCTGAATTGAAACAACGTGAACTTTTTGGCTTTATAGTAACTTAATATCACTTAATGCTGTGTCATGCACTGTGCCATAATGGATACTGACTTCAAATGACTCCCTCAAATGTTGTGATGTGCTTCATTCATAATGACCACAAATGCAGTCTTATTCAGAGTATGCAGGAAAATTTGAATGATAAATAGTTCTCTGGTGCTGTTGTATTTACCATTGGGAGTACATAGTGTAAATGTACAAGCTATTCTCTTGGACAAATTAGACAATAGCAGCATTTGTAAACTATAACCTCTTTTGACATGGACACACACTGCTGCTGCTGCTAAGTCACTTCAGTTGTGTCTGACTCTGTGTGACCCCATAGACGGCAGCCTACCAGGCTCCGCCGACCCTGGGATTCTCCAGGCAAGAACACTGAAGTGGATTGCTATACTTTTCTGCTAATCATGGAGGAAATGGATGAAGACTAGATGAGGGGACTAGAACACTAGAAAAATAGTCCCATTTATCCAAGTAATGTCCATTCCTTCTCTAGCTCAGCTTGTAACATACCTGGAAAAGCATGACATCATATTAATCAGAGGCAAGATAGATGACATTGTTTGGAAGAGCTTGTTGATGTTGCAGAGTGACAAGAACTGCCTGACAGGGGTCAAAGGGCCTGTGGTGGGAATGACTGAATGGTCCTCAGTGACAGTGTTGGGTGTGCATAGGCTAAAGGGTGTCTGCTGCTTCTTCAGCCACACTTGGCTGTCCCGTGTGTGTGTTAGTCACTTAGTCATGTCTGACCCTTTGTGACCCCATGGACTGTAGCCCTCCAGGCTCCTCTGTCCATGGAATTCTCCAGGCAGGAATACTGGAGTGAGTTGCCATTTCCTTCTCAGGGGATCTTCCTGACCCAGGGATCGAACCCAGGTTTCCTGCATTTCAGGCAGAATCTTTACCATCTGAGCTATAGGAAAGTTCCCTGGGTGCTCTAGTCAAAGGCAACATTTCAGTCGGGATGAGTAAAAACACTTTCAGCATTTCAGTTTTTATGAATGAGTAAAAATGGCCACCTAAACCTGCACATGCAATGCAAGCCCCAGGGTCAGTGGGGAATAACCAGTAACCCAGAGCCTTGCATTCTCTCTGATAGTGACAGTCACACAAAACCAGCAATATCCAGCATCAAGGAAGAGGCACTGAGGTTAGGGAACAAAGCTCCCAACAAGGTTCCCTAAGGAGACTTAAAGACTATTTTTTATAGCCTCAGACTTTCACTATCATCTGGTGTATGATTGTTAACGACAAATAAAATAACTAATAAAGAAAAATCCAACCTGAAAAAATAATACCTCAAAATTACATTGAACATATTCCATCGTAAAAATGTGTTAAAATCATTGCCTAATTACAATAATAAATAGATACATTGATAACAGTTGAGTAAGAAATGAATGAATGAATGCAGGCACCAGGATGCAAAACAGTTTTCTAATTTCTACTGCAAATCTATTTGAAGTAATCCATGTTGCACACATCAATAATTCTTCTAATGCTCATTGACAAAGAGCAATATATAATTTATTCTTTCTACTAATTCTAACGGACCCTGTCTTCCCTCAACTGTTTACCACATTTCCCCATATTTCAGTTATACCGTAAGCAATTATTCTATGCTATGTCAATATCTTTGCTATTTTTATTTACCGCAATAAAATGTCACTTCTTTCTTCAGATGTAGATTTGCAATTAATGAATGCTTTTGTCCTTACACCTACCATCATTATACTCCATTGTCATGAAGTGGGGCTTCCCAGGAGGCTCTAGTAGATTCTTTACTAGTAGCAGGAGATTTAAGAGACATAGCTTTGATCCCCGGATGGGGAAGATCCCCTGGAGGAGGGCATGGCAATCCACTCCAGTGTTCTTGCCTGGAAAAATCCCATAATCAGAGGAGCCTGGTGGGCTACAGTCCATAGGGTGGCACAGAGTGGGCCATGACTTAGCAGGCAGAACATGGGTGGGGTAATGGAGGAGGAAACAAGGATCCCTCAGGCTGTTTTTGATGTTAACAAAGATAAACACTTGGCTAGTATCAGGGGTTTATTTTTAACTGTTCCACTTAAGAGTTACTTCTGCTGGCAATGAGACAATATCTTGAATTCTATTTAAACAGAATACAGGTCTTCTAAATTCATATCATTTATTTCAAGATAGTGTATAGCTGGTGGATATTAGATCAGTTTTCTGCTCAAAACAAGATTTGTATCTTCTTTTTATCAATCATTTCCCCCCTAAATATTGAGTGCGATGGACAAAAGAGAAAATACTTCAAGAAGATCCCACTCATTAATAAATAAGAGTCATCTTCAATAAATAAAGTATATCATCTACTGAAATAATATTAAAATATATAAAGGATTTTGGGAGACAGTATGTCTTAATCATCTTTTAGCTAATACACTATCTTGGCACCTTGATAAGCACATAATGAGCACTGGATCATGGCTGCTGAAGGACCAGGTTTGTCTGGAAAATCCCATGGATGGAGGAGCCTGGTAGGCTGCAGTCCATGTGGTTGCTAGGAGTCAGACAGGACTGAGCGACTTCACTTTCACTTTCATGTATTGGAGAAGGAAATGGCAACCCACTCCAGTATTCTTGCCTGGAGAATCCCAGGGACAGAGAAGCCTGATGGGTTGCCCTCTATGGGGTCACACAGAGTCAGACGTGACTGAAGCGACTTAGCGGCAGCAGCATGTCTTAATCATCGTTTAGCTAATACACTATCTTGGCATGTGGTAAGCACATAATGAGTACTTGATCATGGCTGCTGAATGACCAGGTAAAAAAAAGGTTCGCATGGCTTCTGTAATACTTTGCATCTTTTTGTTTTAAATATCACTTTTCTAAGCAAACAATAAAATCCCTGCAATTATGTTTTTATTTTATTCTCTTCTTCTTTTTCTTCCTCTTTATTTTTCTCCTTTCTCCCTCCCTCCCTTCCTTCCTTTTTTTCTCTCTTTCTTTTATTAAAGCTTTTGTGCTGATTTCCTTTAAGCCCATATATCATTATGAAAAGTTGAGAATAAAATATCATTAATGTGTTTAATTAAGGAAAACTAGGAGTTGGTTTCCATAATCTATAAACCTGAAGCTCTGTAAAAAAATCAGTGTTTTTTTTCTAATATTTTGGAAACTCTCAAATATAAATTTTAGATATATGTGAGTGCTCTGTCATTCAGTTGTGTCTAACTCTTTGCAGCCCCATGGACTGTAGCTTGCCAGGTTCCTCTGTCCATAGGCTCCTCCAGGCAAGAATACTGGAGTGGGTTACCATTCCCTACTCCAGGGGATCGTCCCAACCCAAGCGTCAAAATAACCTCTCTTGTGTTGCCTACCCCAAGGCAAATCTCATAGAGAAGGAGCACTAGAGCTGCAGATACATTTCAAAAGGCATATTGTTCTGCTTACAATAAGCATAATCAGTAGTTCTTATGCCTATCATTCTGTGAAAATTAAAATAACTTCCTAACTCAATACAATGTAGGTATGCTGCAGACTCTTTTATTAATCTTCTCAGCAAAAAGGTTTTCATCTTACTATTCTTTGGTTTTGACAATAGCAAGTCTCAGGCCCAGGAGTGGTAGATGTCCCCTTTCTCTTTGCCAGTGTTTGGGCATGCCATGGCATTCTATCTATTAGAATATGTTACCGGCAGGTGTGCAGCCCTCCTGTATCCATGAGGTATTCCAGAACTACATGAGGAATAACGGAGCAGAAAGAGGAAATGGACTCAGGTGTTTGATGATATCACTGTTCTAGTAAATTGACTAATAAAAAAACCACCCTTTCCTGGATCATATTAGTTACTTGAAACAATAAATTGTATTGTTTTATCCAGTGTTTTTTTTTTAATTTTTATAACTTATATCTAGAACTATCTTCATTGATGAAAAGCATACCTACTAAGAAAACGTATTATTCCTATTGCTGAATGGAATATGAATGGTTTACTAATAACTGATGGATGAGTCCAATTATGGAGTAAAACAAACTGATTTCAGACTGATTTGTCATCTATATATTCATATAAAATCCATTAAACATGTATTATGTGTTATACATTATTTGAAATACTGTAAATCACAAAGGGTTATGAAGAAAATGATCTTCACCCAAAATCATGATTAAGTGAGTTTGTAAAATTATATCTAACCTGTGTTTGAGCTATGGGTAAACTTGCAAAGAACTTGTACATTTATTCTCTGCAAATGAATTCTTTGCAAGCTTTGTCTACATCCAGTTATTTGATGAAATTGAATATTCAGTCAATTTATTTTTCAGATCACATCTTATTTCCTCACCTGTAGCCTGGGGAATCTACAAGCATTTTTTGAAGAATAACAAAGAATGAACATTCCGAAGTGAAAAATCTATCAAAGTCTATGCTGAAGGATATATATTTAAAGAAAAATAAGCGATAAACCAGATTGAATCCACTCAGTTATCCAGGAATATACCAATTGTCTATAAAATTTAATACTGGAGATATTATTACTTATGACTCCAGAGATCTGAGTTAGTTTTGAAATAGCTGTGTAGTTTTTATTGAATAATCACTTCTCCAGGTAGTCTTAATTTTACTCAAATCGAATCAGACAATTAGAGTCATAATAAGTGATTTGGTGCCTTAGAAATCTGTCTTTCATTGAGGAAAGTTATAAAAAGAGATAATTTGAAGTCACCAGGGTATTTTGAGGACATGTGTCTGTGCATCATAAGAAACTTCTTAGAGGCATTTCACTCAGATATTAGTACCAGGAAAGCAAGAAAGCAAGCAAGTAAACAAATTTGACTCCCCCTAGACAAATGGTTTCTTTTTAGCTTGAAGAATTAAGAATCTTAATATCAAACATATGTACTCTTTTGATTTAGCCACCAGGAACTTAATGAGATAAATCTGAAATCTCTGTCTCCTTAGCTTGCCCCCACCACCCTGTCAGCTTAATTAAGATATAATGGACATATAACATTGCGTAAGCTGTAAAGCTGATGATTTGATACACTTACATATTGCAAAATGTTTACCAGAATAAAGTTGTTAATTAACAGTTCCTTCACTGCACATAGCTATCATTTCCTTGTTGTTGTTGTTCCAGTGAAACATTAAAGGTCTACTGTCAGGGCAATATTTAAGTACAGAGCACCGTATCATTAATTATAGTCACCATGCTACAGCTTATTCACCTAAAAGTTAACATTATTTTAATAGTGAGATAATGGTTTTATTTTGAAGATAATTTTTTCTTATAAATATTCACCATCTTTCAACTTTGAGTGTTCAAAGTGCCTTCTAAAGATATCTTTTATTGCTTATTTAGACAATTTTGTAAGAAATAGTGATGATGAAGTTTATGGTAATAACTCAATAAAATTAAAGAAATAAATTGATCACCCTTTCCTTTATAGTCTTTCCCAGGCTTCAATAATGTATGTACAGTTAGGAACCTTATTTTCCATCCAATAAATTTTTTTTCAAATTTATGTAAAAATTTAAACATCACCTAAATAAAATATAGGCTACTAGGAATTTCTTGAACCATTGTTCAACATTTAAAGAATCTAGTGCAAAGTTATGCAACTTATCAGGATCTCAATAAACATCTAAGAAAAACCAATGAAAGCAGAAGATTTGAACTGTAGCCATAGAGCAGATCTGGCGATGCACGATACTGGATGCTTGGGGCGGGTGCACTGGGACGACCCAGAGGGATGGAATGGGGAGGGAGGAGGGAGGAGGGTTCAGGATGGGGAACACATGTATACCAGTGGCGGATTCATTTTGATATTTGGCAAAACTAATACAATTATGTAAAGTTTAAAAATAAAAAAAATAAAAAAAAAAGACTTGTTTTGTTTGACCCACACCAGTGTGACAAACAGTTTTTATAATTAACTGCACATATGTCTGTGTGTGTCTGTATGACATTTCACTGAAAAAAACATGAAAATTTCAGACTTCTAAAAATCAAAACAAGAAAAAAAAAAAAGAAAAACTGAGAGTTCTGGCAAAACTAGGTCTGCATCCCTATATGTCAGTAATCCCTTTGAGCCGAGTGAAAAACTACGCTCTTTAATCTGGTGTTTGGGTCAGTTTGTCACAGTCCCCGCCACTCTTAATAGTTTCAGTTCAGTTCAGTTGCTCAGTCGTGTCCGACTCTTTGCGACCCCATGAATCGCAGCACTCCAGGCCTCCCTGTCCATCACCAGCTCCCGGAGTTCACTCAGACTCACGTCCATCGAGTCAGCGATGCCATCCAGCCATCTCATCCTCTGTCATCCCCTTCTCCTCCTGCCCCCAATCCCTCCCAGCATCAGAGTCTTTTCCAATGAGTCAACTCTTCGCATGAGGTGGCCAAAGTACTGGAGTTTCAGCTTCAGCATCATTCCTTCTGAAGAAATCTCAGGGCTGATCTCCTTCACAATGGACTGGTTGGATCTCCTTACAGTCCAAGAGACTCTCAAGAGTCTTCTCCAACACCACATCAATTCTTCAGCGCTCAGCTTTCTTCACAGTCCAACTCTTATATCCATACATGACCACAGGAAAAACCATAGCCTTGACTAGACGGACCTTTGTTGGCAAAGTAATGTCTCTGCTTTTGAATATGCTATTTAGTTTACCATTGGTTAAAAGAGTCTGTGGTTGACTCCACATAGAGACACTGGAATAGGAAAAAAAAAAAAGACATATTATCTCCTCTGTACTGTAGGTACTTTCTAGATCACTTGCAGGAGCCCTTCCATTCCTTAGGGAGCCGCCCTTCCATTCCTTAGGGAGCCTCCCATCCATGCATCTGCTTAAAGTTGTTAATAGACTTACCCTTGAATTTACATGTTCAGACCCCAAATCCAATTCTTTTCTGGTCTTGGCACAGCTAACATGGTTAGCAATGAGTAACATTCATTTGTCTCAAGCAGGATTTATGAAGATATTCTTGTCTATTTGAATATAGCCATTTTTACATCATATATTAAACTTACTACACACAACGGGTGAAATAAGAAAGACATCCATATAGTTTAATAAATGTTTGCATTCTTTGACCATCATCTCCCTGTTTCCTCCACCTCTCAGCCCTGGAAACTCTCATTCTAACTTCCTTTTGACCATTGTCAGTTGATAAGTACTCCTGGCTTTATATTACCCCTGACATTCATTATCTTCCTTTATACCTCAGCTCTTTCATCTGTATATTCTAAAATCATGAACTGTATCTATTTTTGTTAGTATTTGTGAGTTGAGAGCAGATAAATGTCTGAATTTTCTCAACTATAAGTCAAGAAAACGTGCATAGATGAGCTGTGTAGCATCTTTGAATTGTTAATGCTGCATTATCTGTTTCTTCCTTCATTTAATTTGATGCTAATAAGTGGTGACATTAATTATTGATATTGATATTTCAAAGGAACTTACTTTTATCTCTAGTCTTAAAACAATAGCATAAATAAAAAAATCATTTGAAATAAAAAGATTAGTTGTTCTAATCCAAACTTGTCATTAATAAAGTTAATTAAGAAAATATCTAGTTAAAAAATTTATAAGCATATATTGTATTAGCATTAGCTTTACTTTCTTGTCTCTAAAACTAATGGCTATTACACCCCAGTATATTTATTTTTCTAAATATAGTGATATTTTATAAAAGGTAATAATTACAACTTGTCATCATCTGGTATTTCTAATGGCACACTTTTAAAGAATTATTTAGGCATGGGCAATTTCATTTCCTTAATCATGTTCATCTATCAATGAGGCATGCAATACTATGTATCTCTTACTGTTTTAAAGGAGAATATTGTTTTTAAATGTGTTCCACATGGATAAAATGTAATATCATTTTGCAACTAAAATACAGACAAATAAAACTAGATTCTGGAAATTGTCCCGTACAAAATTAAACTGCAAAAGTCTATCTGGAGATTTTCTTCCACATCTTTATTCCTCTTCACTGTCCCTTGGAACACATTTCATATGTGGATATCAAGTTCCATAAAATAGGGAAATGCATTGGTCCAATTGTGTAAAGTAACATTTAAATGGAAAAATTCAAACAGCATATTTCTAATCTCTTCTGACTTTTAGTGAGAGGACTAAGAATAGGAATTAGAAAGAACTGGTATTTTATGTAACACAAATCCTATTGCTTTTGAAGGAACTTTTTTTTCCCATAGACCGAAACCAGAGTGGGTGATTAGTTTAGGTTCTTGGAAATTGGAACATCTGGCACAACATTCCTCTTACCCAGCTATTCCCCCTTGTCTGTGGCTGAAACGCTTAGGCAAACTTTGGCATGAGAGTCTATCATTTGCTGTACCATCCCTTTCCTTCCTGATTTGCCAATTAGTCTGTCATTTCAATTTCCACTTAATCCTCATGAAAATAACATTTTGCCATGTGCTCAGTCACAGTCATGCCCAACTCTTTGCGACCCCATGGACTGTAGCCCACCAGTCCCCTCTGTCCACAGAATTTTCCAGGCAAAAATACTATAGAGGGTTGTCATTTCCTTCTCCAGGGGATCTTCCCAACCCAGGGATTGAACCAGCATCTCCTGCATTGCAGGTGGATTCTCTACTCACTAAGCCATCAGGAAAGCCCCAACATTCTGCAAATTGTAGAATATTTTTATAGGCTCCCCATAGGGTCTTCAGATTGAAGTATTTGAATATTTTAATGATTCTGATTTAAAATATTTTTGTGTAATTTAAAAAAAGTTTCTTAATATCCATATTATGGTTATCTTGATTTTTGCTTAATACTAATACATTCACTTAATAGAAATGACTCAAATGTACTTTAATCTCTCTTTTAAATTATATCCTGAATCATGACAGTATCATTCAGAGTTTGTGGGGTAGTTGACCCCTTTAGTAAGGCAGTGGGTTTGAAATGCATGTTTAGACAAAAAAAAAATAAATAAAAGAGAGAGAGATTTCAAAGCAATATTCTCCAATTAAAAAAAAATAGAAGATTCTAGGATAAACTATAATATAAAATAGTACTAAAAAAGAATGTAAATGTATATATAACTGAATCACCATGTTGTATAACATGAATAAACAACACTGTAAGTCCAGCTTCTCAGGTCACCCAGTGGTAAAGAATCTGCCTGCCAGTGCAGGAGATACCAGAGATATGGGTTGAATCCCTTGGTCAGGAAGATCCCCTGGAGAGGGAAATGGCAACCCACTCCAGTGTTCTTACTTGGAGAATCCCATGGACAGAGGTTCCTGGTGGGCTACAGCCCATGGGATCACAAAAAGTCATACATGACTGAGTGAGCACACAGCACACAAATCAAGTACACATCAATACAAAATAAACACATACTAATAATGTCAAATTCCTAAAGAGTCTGAAAGAAAATGAATTTCAATGTGGAGTGAAGCCTATGCCAGTCAGGCGGGCTAGGTGATATTTATTCTTCAGTAAAGGATTACGTGACATGACCAAAATAATGCCTTTGCCTTCTAGAGAGGATTAAAAGGAGAGAAGAAAAAAAAAAAAAAGTGAAGGAAATAGACGGAAGGTAAGTGACCAAAATTCCTGTTTCTTCTTCCACATCCTGGTCTGCTGTTAGTAAGCTGAGCTGAGGATGAAGGCGTGGGGACTGTGACTATATGGCACAACTATGTACACGGATGTGATAACTGTTCACTGCATTCTGGCAGGCAGGCTCAGCATCATAGCTTCAGGCACAGACCTGGGTGCAGGGTGCTGCAGACTGTCAGGACTTCATGGGCAGGGACAAAAACATAAGTTCTGCAGCACTGCTGCCTGTTTTCATAAGAGAGAAGTTTATTGGAACACAGATACGTTTGTCGTGTTACCTATTGTCTATGTCTGTTTTTGAGCTTCAGTGGCTGAGTTGAGTTTGTTGCAACTCAGTTGCAACTGAGTTGAGTTTTTTTTTTTAGAACTCATTTAATGAAAATAGTATCTGTCGTTAAAAAAAAAAAAAAAAAAATCCAAAGGAAGTATTACAAATGGCAAAGTTAGGACCCGAGCAGGAATGTGAAGATGCTGAGCCGTCTATGCTGGAAGGCGGCGGCCGAGTCCTCCGCGAGCGCACTTTCGGTGCCCGGCTGGCTTCTCAGCACAATGTACCTTTCAGGTGCTTATTCTCCCTCCGCAGGGCCTCCTGGCTCATGTTGCCCTCCTCGTAGCTGTGTCTGAGCTCCAGGAGCTGGATGCTGAGGGCGCAGGCCTCCTTTTTTGAGGCATCTAACATCGCCTGGGACTCCTCGTGTTTCCGCCTCCAGTCGTCCAGGCTCTTGTCAAAATGCTGCTGCTTCTGGTTGAGTGTGGCAGCCACAGACTGCGCCTGCCCGAGATCAGACAGGGTGTCTCCGAGCTCAAGCTGTAGTCGGAGCTTGGCTCTCTC
Source organism: Bubalus kerabau (assembly GCF_029407905.1). Taxonomy (NCBI): domain Eukaryota; kingdom Metazoa; phylum Chordata; class Mammalia; order Artiodactyla; family Bovidae; genus Bubalus; species Bubalus kerabau. The sequence goes on from NC_073625.1 coordinate 62,452,178, forward strand.
CAGGGAGGCATTTCTGGCATTGGCCACCCCCATGGCTTCGGCAGCCTCCTGCAACCGAAGTGCCAGCTTCTTCTTGGCATCCTCCAAGTCCTCAGCACGCTGGATGGTGTCATCCTCGTACTTGGTCCTCCACTTTACCATTTCAGCATTGCCTTTGAGCAGGGCCTGCAGCAGCTCAGCCTTGGCCGCTTGCTCTTCCTCGTACTGCTCTCGTAGAAGGTCACAAACTCAACTGCAACTGAAATCAAACACTTGCAAGGCTAAAATATTTACACTTTGTCCTTTTAAGGAAAAGTTTGCCAACCTCAGGTCTAGAGTTTCAACAGGGCACAGGTGAGGCCTAATATATGGGTCCTGATCAAGCATACAGAGAACAGAGTATGTTACAAACAGCCTCCAAGGAATACAAGCTGGAGGAGCCATGTCCATGGGACCTCCATTGTCTCAGAAACAGGAATATGAAACAGGCTCCTACTGGCTTCCTAGGGCCAATTATTCACAGCTCTTCCTATACATTGGTAATTCAAGATGCAGTCATTGGAGTGTTTACATGGTGGAAATTGACAAGTGCCACCAATCAGAGCAGGAACATGTGCATTCATTCATTCATTTAAATACCAGGTAGCTTATTTTAAACCATTTACCAGTACAGCACTGCTCAAAATATTGAAGAGTCAGAATTCACTGACAGTATTTTGAGGTTATATAGGCTCTCCCACCTACCCCAAAATCCATCTTAGAGCTGTGCTAAAAAGAATGACAAATATTCAAGTGGCTAATTGTTTTTATGCTTATAATAAGGATTACCTATGGTTTTAATTATTAAACTGGCCTAGTTTTAAAAGCAGATTAGCTTAAAATCTCTTGACCTATTTGATTATTCATTCACCTATTCATTCATTTATTCATTCCTATATTTGTGTATCGGAGAAGGCAATGGAAACCCACTCCAGTACTCTTGCCTGGAAAATCCCATGGGTGGAGGAGCCTGGTAGGCTGCAGTCCATAGCGTCATTAGGAGTTGGACACGACTGAGCAACTTCACTTTCTCTTTTCACTTTCATGCATTGGAGAAGGAAATGGCGACCCACTCCAGTGTTCTTGTCTGGAGAATCCCAGGGACGGGGGAGCCTTCTATGGGGTCACACAGGGTCAGACACGACTGAAGTGACTTAGCAGCAGCAGCAGCATATTTGTGTATTTCTGTTACCTGGTAGGCCAGCTCTTTAGCAAAATGAAATGAGTTAACAGATTTGTTTCTATAGATTAGTTTTTAGTGTAAGAAAATTTCCAAATACACATTGTGTATATATGCATATATATATTGAATTGTATTGAATAGAAATATTATATATAGGTAGATTTTGTATCATTTTAAAGCTTAAATGCCATAAATATTTCTCATAAGACTAAATACTCTTGAAAACATTAAAAAAAAACAAGCCCATAAAGTCTTTCACTTTCTCTTTTTATATTAGTAAATATTATATTTCTTTCATATTTAAAATATTCACACAGAAAAAAAAAATAGGGGTCTTCATCACCATCTAGATACTGAGAGGCTGTCTTCTGAACTACAGTTCTCAGTAAGGTCTCAGTAAGGTCTCAGAGCATGACTTTCACCTTTTAGGCTGTTTGCATGTATAACATCAATTTATAAGTTTCTTTCATCTTTAATTCCATATTGCTGGAAAAAGCTTAACCAAGTTTTCTTGCTAATTTTTCTTAGCTGCAAGTATTACAGGTGATTTCATACTTTAGGTAATGAAAAGTTAACTCTTTTCCATACAGTCAGAGCATGACAGTGATTCAGAAGTTAGCCTATACCCTTAACACTGCCAGTTTCAAGTCATCAACATGAAAATCCTTGATAATGTTGGAAGACGTTGTTAGGAATCAATTGATTGATGTGCCTCCCTCCTTGTTAGATGCTCTATCGTGTCCGACTCTTTATGACACCATGGACTGTAGCCCACCAGGCTTCTCTGTCCAAGTGATTATCAAGGCAAGAATACTGGAGTAGGTTGCCATTCCATCCTCCAGGGGATATTTCCCAACCCGGGCTTGAATTTGGGTCTACTGCATTTCAGGCAGAAGAGTTTTGAAATACTATTTCACTTCAGTTCCTTTGCATCGCTGATTGATTTTTAAAAATCCATGTTTATTTTTCCTGTCTGAAATATTTTATGTAATGATATTAATTCTTCAAGGCTGTCTTCCTGTTTTACCTTGAAGGATACTCACATCTCCCCTTCCGACTTTTTTGTCCTAAATTCATTAAAAGCATTGCTCTGTAATAGATTCATATGCAGGTGCTCTGGTTGTTTGAAGATCATGGGAAAAACTTGGTTTTGTAATGTGTGGCAGTTTGGAGGTCATTTTGGAAGTTGTGGTTCCTCACTCATGGTCACATTCATCTGCTCTATTCTACTTATTTCCATTGACTATTCCATAGGTGGCTGAGGATTTGCCATGCTAGACGTAGCACCTTTTCCCCCCAAATCCCCAGAAATTTGATGGGGCCAATGGGTGTCGGTGGGTTGCCAATACTTCAAGGTGTCTGGATTTTTAATTCAGAGGAAAACTTTTCTTCCATGTTTTCAAGGACAGATGGAGCCACATATGCAAAACATGCCTCATTTCTAGGTGGTTGGCAATCTCACTGAACTCGGAGTCATCAGGGCTGTCAACAGGGAGGTATTCGGTATGGAAACTTTGATTCACATCCTCTTCAGATTGCAACAGGAATTTAAAGGCAGGGGGTGGGGATGGGGTGGGGTGGGGTGGGGGATGAAGCTCCTCCTTACAGTCAGCAATTCTTGCCCAGCTAATGCATATGAAGAATGGATGAGCTTGAACTTCTCTATCATCTCCAAGACCATCTTCAAGACAAGAAGCAGCATTTCTTTTCAGTGGCTTTTTAATCAGATCTCTGGCTTCTTGTGTGAGGTAAGAAGGCAAATTGAGTTTACACTTGAGGACATTTCTTTCTCTTCTCCCAAGTTAAGGAGGTGCTCCAGTCAACATGTCCTATATTAATGCTCCCCAACTCCACCAATCCCCAGCTCTACTATGGCCACTTCTCGTCAATATTTCAGGGGTTATCTACACTACTGTTCCACAAAATGTGTGTGTGACTGTTCCACCATGAATACATTTTTTGAATAGTCCAAATTCTTAGTTTCCATGACCTTGTGAATAAGTATGACTTTCTCTGGCTTCAGGTGTCTGTAGATAGTCACTTTTTGATGTAAATGTCCAAAAGCCATGGGGATTTCTGCCAATAAAGCAGGTTGTGTGTTACATAAATATTTCCTCTTTCTTCTAACTGCATAAATAATTCTCCTCTGCTGAGATACTCAAGGATGAAGTAGAATTCTCCACCAGTCAGAAAAGCATAAATTAAATCCACAATGAAGAGATGCTTTACTTTCTCCAGAATATTCCATCCTGATTTTTGTATGAGCTATATCTTTAGTACTTTTTTTTGTTGTTGTTACTCTCATTGTTTTCTTAAGCACCGTCACGGCAAATATTTTCTGGGTTTTTGTTTCTGTTATTTTTCATACCTGAAAACCTTTCATAGGTCCCTATACCAAGGACTAATGTAACTCAAAACATCCCGGCTAGAATTTTTCTGTCCCTCTGTCCACAGTAGTTTCTGAGATTTCAAGTTTCTCACAACACTCCATCCAAGGGCATATGGTCCAACCACCCCATAGTTCATGTTTTCATTTAACTGATCTCTCTCCTTTAGCTCATCCTCAGAGCCTATATCCTCTGGCTGGTCCAGGCTATTTCAGACACTCCTGACATGTCCTCAGTTTCCCTGTTTCAGAAGTCTGGTGCTGGGTAGGAAGCCATCTCAGGTCCTTTATGACCTCAAGGGCTGAACCCTCCAACTCTGTAGCCATTACGAGCTATATGGCCTATCATCTATCTATCTATCTATACTTATACCATCTATCCCTTGCCTAAGAGAAGGTAAAGTTAACACAGAGACTAATGAACAGACTAGGCAAAAAAACAGGTTCAGTCCATGATCTCTACTTGAAATGACTACACAACAACATACTTTCTGAATAGAAAAAAGCACAAATATAGCACTTTGCAAGGGACTATTTTGGCTGTCAATGGGAAACAGGTTGCTCAGATGGTAAAGAATACAGCTGCAATGCAGGAGACCTGGGTTTGACCCCTGAATTGGGAAGATCCCCTGGAGAAGAGAATGACAACCCACTCCAGTATTCTTGCCTGGAGAATTCCATGGATAGAGGAGCCTTGTGGGATTCAGTCCATGAGGTTGCAAAGAGTTGGACACGACTGAGCAACCAACACTTTCACTTTCTTTATGGGAGATAGGAAGAAGGTGGAAAGTAAGAAAGTCCCCAAGCAGTCCTACAATCTGAACACTCCATCCTACCTACATCCTCTGTCCCAGAAATCCATGCTTCTCCAGATACTGTCAAGAATTCGCTAAACTGTTACTTAAATTAAAATAAAATAGCTACAGATGAGACATTTTCAGAACACGAATTTTGTCATTTACTTAAGAATCTCTAAAGTAAAGAATATGAGTGTGTCTAATTGCCCACCAGAAGCAAAAAATCATCACTGCCAATTTTGAGAAATGCAAACATTTTTAGCAAAATTCGTGTTTGGATGTTTATTTCATCTGAAAGTTGTAACTAGTTAAAAAGTATTTATGCAAATGTATTGACATACACCTTTATAATTTCTCTATTTCTTTATGTTCAGTTCAGTTCAGTCACTCAGTTTTGTCCGACTCTTTGTGATCCCATGGACTGCAGCATTCCAGGCTTCTTTGTCCATCACCAACTCCCAGAGCTTACTCAAACTCTTGTCCATCAAGTCGGTGATAGCATCCAACCATCTCATCGTCTGTCGTCCCCTTCTCCCGCCTTCAACCTTTCCCAGAATCAGGGTCTTTTCCACTAGGTCAGTTCTTTGCATCAGGTGGCCAAAGTATTGGAATTTTAGCTTTGGCATCAGTCCTTCAAATGAATATTCAGGACTAATCTCCTTTAGGATGGACTGGTTGAATCCCCTTGCAGTTCTAAGGGACACTCACAGTTTAAAGCATCAATTCTTTGACCCTCAGCTTTCTTTATGGTCCAACTCTCACATCCATATGTGACTACTGGGAAAACCATAGCTTTGACTAGACAGACTTTTGTTGGCAAAGTAATGTTTCTGCTTTTTAATATGCTGTCTGGTTTGGTCATAGCTTTTCTTCCAAGGAGCAAGCATCTTTTGATTTCATGGCTGAAGTCATCATTTGCAGTGATTTTGGAGCCCACAAAAATAAAGTATCTCACTGCTTCCATTATTTCCCCATATATTTGCCATGAAGTGATTGGACCAGATGCCATGATCTTTGTTTTCTGAATGTTGAGCTTTAAGCCAACTTTGTCACTCTCCTATTTCACTTTCATCAAGAGGCTCTTTAGTTCCTCTTCTGTTTCTTTACATAAGATTATTTAAAGGAGAGAAACAATGTATGTGATATTTATGTATGTGACCTGTTGAGACAGACACCACAGTTTTGAAATCTGGCCCAAAGCCTTATCAGCTGTGTCCCTGAGCTTATTTCTTCCCACAGGGCTGTAGTTTTCTCATCTGTAGAAAAGATTAATAATGATTCCTACTCCATCAGTTCAGTTCAAATTCATTCATTCAGCCATGTCTGAATCTTTGCAACCCCATGAATTGCAGCACGCCAGGCCTCCCTGTCCATCACCAACTCCCAGAGTTCACTCAGACTCACATCTATCAAGTCAGTGATGCAATCCAGCCAGCTCGTCCTCTGTTGTCCCCTTCTCCTCTTGCCCCCAATCCCTCCCAGCATCAGAGTCTTTTCCAATGAGTCAACTCTTCACATGAGGTGGCCAAAGTACTGGAGTTTCAGCTTTAGCATCATTCCTTCCAAAGAACACTCAGGACTGATCTCCTTCAGAATGGACTGGTTGGATCTCCTTGAAGTCCAAGGGACTCTCAAGAGTCTTCTCCAACACCACAGTTCAAAAGCATCAATTCTTCGGCGCTCAGCTTTCTTCACAATCCAACTCTCACATCCATACATGACCACTGGAAAAACCATAGCCTTGACTAGACGGATCTAGGTTGGTCATAACTTTCCTCCCAAGGAGTAAGTGTCTTTTAATTTCATGGCTGCAGTCACCATCTGCAGTGATTTTGGAGCCCCCCTAAATAAAGTCTGACAGTTTCCACATCTATTTCCCATGAAGTGATGGGACCAGATGCCATGATCTTCGTCTTCTGAGTGTTGAGCTTTAAGCCAACTTTTTCACTCTCCACTTTCACTTTCATCAAGAGGCTTTTAGTTCCTCTTCACTTTCTGCCCAAAGAGTGGTATTATCTGTATATCTGAGATTATTGATATTTCTCCAGGCAATCTTGATTCCAGCTTGTGCTTCTTCCAGCCCAGCGTTTCTCATGCCATACTCTGCATATAAGTTAAATAAGCGGGGTAACAGTATACAGCCTTGAGGTACTCCTTTTCCTATTTGGAACCAGTCTGTTGTTCCATGTCTAGTTTGAACTGTTGCTTCCTGACCTGCATACAAATTTCTCAAGAGGCAGGTCAGGTGGTCTGGTATTCCCATCTCTTTCAGAATGTTTCAGTTTATTGTGATCCACACAGTCAAAGGCTTTGGCATAATCAATAAAGCAGAAATAGATGTTTTTCTGGAACTCTCTTGCTTTTTTGATGATCCAGCAGATGTTGGTGATTTGATCTCTGGTTCCTCTGCCTTTTTTACAACCAGCTTGAACATCAGGAAGTTCACGGTTCATGTATTGCTGAAGCCTGGCTTGGAGAATTTTGAGCCTTACTTTACTAGAGTGTGAGATGAGTGCAATTGTGCAGTAGTTTGAGCATTCCTTGGCATTGTCTTTCTTTCCTACTCCATAGGCTTGTCCAAATGACACAGGCTATTATATATCATGTATACAAAACAGTACTTTCATAACAGGATTACTCAGTATCTATAGTCTATAATACTAAGTCAAAAACAGATTTTTATATCTTGATATATATATTACCAAATCATCTTTTACAAATGAGGCATGTTTTCATCACTTGCTTCATCTGATGAAATATGAAAGACTAATTTTCCAACATTCTTAATATCTCTTATATACTCATTTTTATTGTTTTCTGACATATGGTAGGAAGTACTACTGTGCTCAAATTTGCAATTCTTGATTATTAGTAACTTTCTTCTCACAACTTTTTCTTTATATTTTTTTTCTCTTTCTGCTCTTTACCCATTTAGGGGTCATTTATATGTGTTTTAAAAATAATCAGGTAAAAACTTTCTAAATTAGTAATCATACATAAGCATTCATAAAAAACAAATATTTTGAAAACATTTTCTTCTACAATTTTTTCTGATGCTTTATTTTTGTCATGAAGTTTGTACTATATACTTTTTATTTATGATCTCTTTTCCTTTGCATTATTGCTTTTATGCTTTGATATAATCTTATCTCAAAGGGAAAAAAAACATTCTCATGTCTAGTTTATAGTTTCATTTTTTCACAATTAATTACTTTGATGTTCTGGAATGTATGCCACAATACAACATGAGACTGGGTTATACCTTGATTGTTTTCTAAATAGTTAACCTCGTACCACGAGTCTCCTGACATTTTATGTATTCATTATCATTTGTTTCTGTTGTATCTTAACTGTACCATTAAATTGCCTATCACTTGTGTCAGTTCTAGAGGCAAAATTGATCTTTTTTCATTTTTGAAGCTTTATACAATGTAAATTGAAAACTGTACAGGAGTAATTTTCCCCTCTTCTTTCTTTCCACCTACTTTCATATTCCTTCCTTGCAACAGGATTCTGAGTATGTTTCTTAATCTTGTCCATTCTGATCTTATCTGAAGTCTTCTGGAGGATTTCCTGAAAGGTATATCTTCTTGATTAAAAAGAAAGAAAAAAAAATGACTAAGAGAAAGTCACCTTTTTATTTTCCGGATTGGACCTGGTCGTGTGAGTATGTGATGCCTGATCTATAGGATTGTTGTGAATAAGAGAATACTATGAAGATGACCTAGAATGGTTGAGAAGCTGAGTTACATTCAATATAACCCTTGAACCAACTGCTCCAGACATTTTTTTAATGTTTTTATTTTTTAATGAATGCTCTTTTTAAAATATTTTTTTTAAATTCAGATCATTTTATTGAATTTGTTAAAAGATTGCTTCTGTTTTATGTTTATTTTTTGGTCAGGAGGCATGAACCAGGGATGAAACCTGCATGCCCTGAAATGGAAAGCAAAGTCTTAACTGCTGGACTGCCAGGGAAGTCCCAGACATCTTTTGATACTGGATAATTAAAGTCAATAATAATAATATATCTTGTTTCTAAAACATTCTAGCTGTTATATTTTCTCTAGAGATATCACTGAATTGATATGTCTTTATTAAATCAGCGATGAATTTTATTTTCTTTCCCTGATTCCTACCAAGTAGAAACCTAACGTCAACAATCAGTTCCTCCGAATCTCTCCCCTATTTTTCTCTCAGCCTCATCTCTGGCTACTTATCAGTGGAGCTACATATTCAGGTTCCCTTGCTTTCCCCAAGATGATAGTTCTGTATCCTATTCAATCAGTCCTAGCTAGAACATCTTTGCTATTCATGCCCTTTTATTGAAATTCCTTCTTGTCTTCAAGCAGTCATGAATTACAAGAATCATGAACATGCCTTCTCTTGTCACAACTAAAATATGATGCCTCTTTATTCTGGACACCAACAACAGTTGGCTTATATCATTGAAATGGCAAGTTTCCACATGAGAATTAAAACCATTTACAGCCCCACAGCTTGTTTTTTACACTAACATGAATTTAATATTCTATTGCCTGCAATTAACATGAATTGAATACTCCAGAAAAAATTTATCCATGGAAATGAAGTTATAGTAATTTTTTTCATTGCTTTAGGAACTTACTAAAAATCTGTTTATCTGAACAATGGACTATTCTACTTACTCATAGCTCCTTCTCAGAAAAATATTTCTCTATTTAGCTGAACAAATAAATCTTTACTTTTCAGGATTCACTTAAAACCTTTCTCTCCCTGTGCCCACCAATCCTAAATTATTGCAGAACAAATTTTGCCCAGTCCCAAACAGTGTTGGGAAACAGATTTAAAAACAAAGTCTCCCAACCCAGAAATTCTTTCCACAGAGGTAGTAGAGAAAAAGAACAGGTTTGTTATTGAGTAAACATTAATTAAACCAGAGTGTGATGTTCATTACAAGCAATCTGCTAAGAGATTTCAAAGACAAAAATAAGTCTCACACTTTTACACAAGCATGCAGATACGACCTATTACTTACAGGTTTTCAAGATAAGTGATAAGTAGTCCTCAAGTCAGAGAATTGACAGCACCATTTATCACACATAGTTCATTTTAGCTTTGACTTATTACGCTGATCTCCATCTGCGTGAATTAATTAGATTTATTCAAAAGACAAACAAACTTATCATATATTTATGATAGGAAGTAGTTTAGCATCTCAGAGTGAAATGCCCACAGAAATAGGGCATCCTACCTTCCCAAAGAGACTGGGAGTTAGGGGTGCTATCTCTCTTGACGATTACATTTCAAAGAAACAATCTTCAAGTCTTTGAGAAAGACATTCCTAGGCTATAAACCAACAAAATGCCAATCTAGTCTTCAAAAGGATTTATATACATTTCAAAGAGAGAAGAAGGTACTTAAAATTATAAATTTCTAAAGTGAATCCTCAAAGAAAAAGGAGAAAAATGAAATCTCCAAAACCTTCTGAATATATTGCCATTGATGTCTCCTTTCTGAGACCCTCGGAAGACTCTGTCAAAACAAGGGCTCCCCATTACTGAAGTAATACACTTGGCTTTGGTATATCCCTAGGTTATCATGGAGGTGACATTTTCAGAGACCTAGAAAAAAGACACCTATTATCTTATAATGATTTTTGAAACTACTACATATCTTCTACTACACTATAAGCTACCAGAGTGTAAAAAAACTATGTAAATTTATGTTTTCTTTTTCTTTTCTCTATGGCTAGTAGAAGATCCTATATTCATTTGAGTCTTCACTGAAACATCACATTTTCTTTCATGGTTTCAACAGTATCTCAATCCATTTTATGATGTAAGTAGGACAAAATTAACTGGTTTTCCTCTGCAGATAATTTATATAATTCTCTCTTACTCTGAACATAATTTAATGTAAGAATAATATTTGTCCTTTAATATAAACAGAAAAAATGACTGAAACAACCAATTACAAAATGTCTGCCATAAAAATTAGTATTATTTTATAATACCAGTGGTAGAATATAGGCAAATGGCACTATTTAAACAGACAGAAACTACTAGGTTTCCTAATGGATTGTTACAGTTACTTCTTATTCATTAATGTATCTCTTCTTATTCTGATCCTCCTGATTTTTGGCTGACTCTCCATTTGTTAAAAGAATATGCTTTTTAAAAAGCACTTCAGAGATGCATAAATGAGATGCTTTCTGAAAATGACCTCCCCAAAGAGATCTGCTTTGAGAGAAATTTTAAGCCCTTTCATTTCTAATTAACCCCCTACTGGGGTATTGTACAGTTGCTCAATCATCATATAAGCCACAAATTTCTTTTCTTTAAACATTCCATAGACCAATGGCTCCTGCTGTGATTAGACAAAGGCAAGATGCCAATACAGTGTTAGCCATGACCTTTTTTCCCTCTACCAGAGGCATCAGGCAGTAGCTACTTCAAGATTACCGACTAAATAGCAACACTAGAAATGGTAATAAAAAAGTTCTGTTATAATTAGGGAGAAAAAACTGATACTGCAATTTCTTATTTGATACTTTCATTTAACTTGCAGGAAACCTGCTGAAAGTGCTGAAAAACAAGTTAGGGAGTTTATTTGACCTTTATGTTGCAGCTACCAAATATCTGTCTAGATGTACAATTAAAGTGGGCAAATAAAGAGCTTGCATTCAATGAAAATATCATTCTCAAGTGGAGTAAGACATTTACATAATTCTAAAAATACTTGGGAGAGTTAATCACATTTCTTTTCTATGTGCTAGACCTTCTTCTGAGTCATGCATGTTTTTGTATTTCTAGAGTTTAGCATTCTTTTCCTTTCAGCCATGGACACCTTTTCTCCAATTCAGATAACTACTGTCAGATGAATTAATTACACATGCTCATCGGCCCAGGTTTAAATAAATAAGAAGGAATTGACAAACATAGCATTCTATCTCATAATATAGTTTTTAAGATTGTTGCTCAGTCATGTCCAGCTCTTTGCAGCTCCATGGACTGCAGCACGCCAGGCTTCCCTGTCCTTCACCAACTCCTGGAGCTTGCTCAAACTCATGTCCATTGAATTGGAAATGTCATCCAGCCATCTCTTCCTCTGTCATCCTCTTCTCCTTCTGCCTTCCATCCTTCCCAGCTTCAGGGTCTTTTCTAATGAGTCAGCTCTTTGCATCAGGTGGCCAAAATATTGGAGCTTCAGCAACAGTCCTTCCAGTGAATATTCAGGATTGAATTCCTTTAGGATTGACTGGTTTGATCTCGCGCTCCAAGGGACCCTCAAGAGTCTTCTCCAACACCACAGTTCAAAAGCATCAATTCTTTGGTGTTCAGCCTTCTTTATGGTCCAATGCTCACATTCATACATGACTACTGGAAAAACAATAGCTTTGACTATACAGATCTTTGTTGGCAAAGTAATGTCTCTGCTTTTTAATATGCTGTCTAAATTGGTCATAGCTTTTCTTCAAAGGAGCAAGTGTCTTTTAATTTCAAGACTGCAGTCACTGTCCACAGTGATTTTGGAGCCCATGAAAAGAAAGTTTGTCACTATTTTCATTGTTTCCCCATTTATTTGTTTTAAAGATAAATGCACAAAGTATACAAGCAGCTCATGCAACTCAATAGCAGAAAAACGAACAACCCAAGCAAAAAGTGGGCTAAAGGACCAAAGGGACATTTCTCCAAAGAAGACATATGGATGTCTAATAAAAACATGAAAAAATACTCAAAATTACTTATTATTAGATAAATGCAAATCAAAAAGCACAATGAGGTGTCATCTCATGTCGGTCAGAATCAGTTCAGTTCAGTTGACTGGAGCAACTGTGAGTAGATACCCCATGTCCAAGGGCAGAGAAGCCCCAGCAAGATGGAAGGGCGAAATTGCATTTAGAATCAAACTCCAAACCCACCAGAGATGCTCAGAGGGCTCAAACATACATGGTGCACTCCAGGACCCAGAGACCCCACCAAGACTGAGACAGAACTGTGTTTGAGTGTCTCCTGCAGAGGTACATGTCAGCAGTGGACTGCTGCAGGGCCAGGGCCTCTGGGTGCAGTAGACCTGGGTATGGCATAAGACCTTTGAGAGGAGGTCACCATTAACCCCACCATAGAGCCACCAGAACTTACACAGGACTGGGAAATAGACTCTGGGAGGACACAAACAGAACCTTGTGTGCACTAGGATGCAGGAGACAGGAACAGTGACCCCACAAGACACTGACCCAGACTTACCTGTGAATGTCCAGGAGTCTCCGGTGGAGGCATGGATCAGCAGTGGCCTGCTGAAGGTTGGGGGCACTGAGTGTAGCAGTGCATGTATGGGACCTTTTGAAAGAGGTCAACGTTATCTAAAATTACCTCCACAAGAGTTTGGCCTCAAAGTCAAATAACTGGGATGGAACACAGCCCTGCCCATCAACAGAAAACTGGATTAAAGTTTTACTGAGCATGACCCTGCACATCAGAACAAGACCGTTTCCCTCCTCAATCAGGCTCTCCCATCAGGAAGTTTCCATAACTCTCTTCTCCTTCTCCATCAGAAGGCAGACAGAATGAAAACCACAATCACAGAAAACTAACCAGTCTGATCACATGGACCACAGCCTTGTCTAACTCAGTGAAACTATGAGCCATGCCATGTAGGGCACCCAAGATGGACGGGTCATGGTGGAGAGTTCTGACAAAATGTGGTCCACTGGAGAAGGGAAAGGCAAACCACTTCAGTATTCTTACCTTGAAAACCCCATAAACAGTATGAAAAGGCAAAAAGATAGGACACTGAAAAATGATCACCCAAGGTTGTAATATGCTACCAGTCAGAATAACTGCCATCAAAAAATCTGCAAACAATAGACGCTTGAAAGAGTGTGGAGAAAAGAGAGCCCTGTTACATTGGTGGTGGGAATGCAAACTAGTAGAGCCACTATGGAAACAGTGTAGCTGCTGCTGCTGCTGCTGCTAAGTTGCTCAGTCGTGTCCAACTCTGTGCAACCTCAGAGATGGCAGCCCACCAGGCTCCCCCATCCCTGGGATTCTCCAGGCAAGAACACTGGAGTGGGTTGCCATTTCCTTCTTCAGTGCAGGAAAGTGAAAAGGAAAAGTGAAGTTGCTCAGTCGTGTCCGACTCTTCGTGACCCCATGGACTGCAGCCCACCAGGCTCCTCCGTCCATGGGATTTTCCAGGCAAGAGTACTGGAGCGGGTTGCCATTGCCTTCTCCAAAACAGTGTAGAGATTCCTTTAAAAACTGGAAATAGAACTACCATCAGTTCAGTTCAGTTGTTCAGTCGTGTCCATCTCTTTGCGACCCCATGGGCTGCAGCACACCAGGGCTCCCTGTCCATCACCAACTCCCGGAGCTTACTCAAACTCATGCCATCCAGTTGGTGATGCCATCCAACCATCTCATCCTCTGTTATTCCCTTCTCCTCCCTCCACAGTCATTCCCAGCATCAGGGTCTTTTCAAATGAGTCAGTTCTTCACATCAGGTGGCCAAAGTATTGGAGTTTCAGCTTTAGCATCAGTACTTCCAATGAATATTCAGGACTGTTTTCCTTTAGGATGGACTGGTTGGATCTCCTTGCAGTCCAAGGGACTCTCAAGAGTCTTCTCCAACATCACAGATCAAAAGTATCTATTCTTTGGTGCTCAGTTTTCTTGATGGTCTGAATCTCATATCCAAACATGACTACTGGAAAAACTATAGCTTTAACTAGATGGACATTTGCCAGCAAAGTAATGTCTCTGCTTTTTAATATGCTGTCTAGGTTGGTCATAACTTTTCTTCCAAGGAGCAAGCATCTTTTAATTTCATGGCTACAGTCACCATCTGCAGTGATTTTGGAGTCCCCCAAAATAAAATCTGTCACTGTTTCCATTGTTTCCCCATTTACCTATCTATCTCCCCCATCCTCCCACTTCCCTCCCAACCCCATCCCTCTGGGTTGTCCCAGAGATCTGACTTTGAGTGCCCTGCTTCATGCATCCATTTTCCACTAGTTATCTATTTTACATATGGTAATATAGATGTTTCAATGCTATTCTCTCAAATCACCTGTCCCTTGCCTTTTCTCACATGGTCCAAAAGTCTATCATTGTTTCACCTAGTCATCTATTTTACGTAATGTTAGATATATCGCCTATCGTTGTTTCCCGATCTATCCCCATCCCCATCCCCATCTAGAACTGCCATACAACCCAGCAATCCCACTGCTGGGCATACACACGGAGGAAACCAGAATTGAAAGAGACACGTGTACCTAATGTTCATTGCAGCTCTGTTTACAATAGCTAGGACATGAAAGTAACCTAGATGTTCATTGGCAGACGAATGGATAAGGAAGCTGTGAAATATATACACAAAGGAACATTACTCAGCTATAAAGAGGAACACATTTGAGTCAGTTCTAATGAGATGGATGAAACTGGAGCCTATTATACACAGTGAAGTGAGTCTGAAAGAGAAACATCAATACAGTGTATTAATGCATATATATGGAATTTGGAACGACAGTAATGATGATCCTACATGCAAGGCAGCAAATGAGACACAGATGTAAAGAACAGATTTTTGGACTATGTGAGATAAGGCGAGGGTCAGATGACTTGAGGGAATAGCATTGAAACATATATATTACCTTATGTAAAATAGATGACTAGTGAAAGTTCTATGCATGAAACAGGGCACTCAAAGCCGGTTCTCTGGAACAACCTAGAGGGATGGGGTGGGTAGGGAGGTAGGAGGAGGGTTCAGAATGAGGGGGATCATGTGTATCCATGGCTGATTCATGTTGATGTATGGCAAAAAAGTCACAATATTGTAAAGTAATTATCTTCCAATTAAAATAAATTAATTAATCTAAAAAAATGCCTTCCTTAAAAAAGGATAAATGCAGAAATTAAGATTACAATATAAATATTAGAAAGGAACATATACTCTTTTTTTGAGTGAGTTTGTAATGGGGCAGCTAAGCTAGTCTGAGACTTCAGAAGAAGTTTCATAAGAAAAATGGCTTAAGTCTTGAGACATGAAGATTCGATTGACATTGGATAGACAAAAAGAGGTGAAAGAATGGTGTTCCAGCACTTAGGAGGTCTATGATGCCTGAAAAGTTTAAGGAACCAAAATAACATCAAAGGGACTGGGTACCTGGTGTGGATTTCTTCTGGAGAGTGATCCAAGAACAAATTTAAAGGCACTCTGAGGTA
This sequence comes from Bubalus kerabau, assembly GCF_029407905.1. Taxonomy (NCBI): domain Eukaryota; kingdom Metazoa; phylum Chordata; class Mammalia; order Artiodactyla; family Bovidae; genus Bubalus; species Bubalus kerabau. The sequence continues at coordinate 62,467,766 of NC_073625.1, forward strand.
ATATGGAGCCTATAATATATCCTACAACCAAGGACAAACTTTAAAGGGTCTCAAAATAGTACTTGAAAAGTCCTGAACTATTTGACATATGTTTTAATAAGGCTATAATTTTAAAATTTATAAGCATCCAGACACTAAATAGAAATAATAACACTTGGAGTTCCATATATTTCCTTCTAGGAAAAAAAAAAAAGGACAGGAGTGAACAGATATTAGGGAGACACAGAGCAGAATTCTGTTAGTCATACATCTAGTTTCCTGGAAACATATCTGTTTTGAGCCAAGGGCAGGCATTTGTAGGAGGTCTCCCAAAAACTTTAATGTCACTTTGTTAGGCTACTATGAAATGTAAATCTTATAGTACAAAGTCAATTAAACCAATTAGGTTATATTTTCAACTTTCAAAGTTTAGATAAATGTTCCAAAAATTATTTTAAATTCATAACTACATAAATATGAGATTTAATATCCAGATAGTATGATTGGCTTTCAAATGTGGCTTGCTAAGCCAATCTCAAGTTTACAGTGTACAAGAAAGAAAATATAAAAGGCTTGTTTTTCTGTAAAGTAACATCTTAATCCAAGAAACTTATGGCACTCAGTTAGGATTAAATACAAAATAAAACTCAATTGATTCAATAAATCACTGGATTATTGAATTGAACCACATTGTCAAATACTTTAATATCTGCTAAGGTTGACACTCTACTTTATGCCAATAAATAAAATTCCATTATTTGGAAGATGAGTCCATCACTTAATGACATATGGACTTCATAGGTTAAATAAAAACAAACACATTTCACTATTGTAGACCACTTGTCATCCATGAAATATTTTTTTAATGAATTAAACCGAAAATCATCATTTTTTTCATAAAGGAATCAAGAAAAATTGCTTGAATATTCATCTGTTATTCTGAAATAAACTCATGTTCCCCAAACGTTGACTCTGATGACATTGGGATTAAAAGAAATGTCACTGAAGGCTGTAGCCGGGCAACCACAGGGCATTAGGTCACATAGTTCAAAGACAACTTTCTCAGTAGCTGACAGTGGTATTCTCTTACAGAAAAAGATACTATTACTTCAATTGTTATACAATTAAAATCCAGTTAAACAAGAGAGAGAAATGAAAGGATGCTTTTTGCCATTTTATTACTTTTTTTCTACATTTAGATTATTATTGTGACTAATTTCTAAGGGTGCAAATTCAGAGCCAATAAAAGCTTAAATAATTTTACATTAACAAATTAAGATTTAAATATGTTTCAACAAACCATAATAGGAAAGTGAGAACCCTGAAAATAGACTTGCTTTTCTAGGTCTTATCTTGTGACAATTAGGAGCATTCTGAGAGGAAAGCATTTTCAACATATACACAAACCACAGAGACAACAGAAGGTAGAAACATATGACCATAGCACAGGCTGTCTGTATTAATCCACTATGCCATTCATAAAGTCTCAGAGATGGTACATCTGAAAAATGTGCTCAGAATTTTAGTCCATTTCTTATTATTTCTCATCATTTAACTTTTTTTCTATAATGAGAATAATTTCCTTATTCTTTCTCCAACAAGTCCATTTTATTCCTGCTTCTATACCTTTGCAATTGCTCTGACCTTTGCTTCAGAAATATTTTGTTTCATCCTCTTGTTATCCAGATGCCAAGTCTCCAAAATATGGCTAAATCCTACCTGTAAATATGAAGTTTTTCCTTATTTCTTTATTGCCATAGGAAACATTAATTTTTTACTATAGTAAAATCAACTCTAGGGTTGGCAGAAGGTAGGCTACAGGTCAGCTTTGGGTTAATTGAGATCTGCTGAGTTTGGCTGGATTTGACTGAACTCAGATTAGCCCTGTGCATCAGTTCCAGAAAACACTGTGAAGGATTAACCAACATCTGGGCTATGTTGTTCTTAAGGAAGAGTTTGAAATAAATTACATAAATGTACCCAAAGATTTGGTTTGAACTGTTGTCTTGTATGACATGTCTACTTTTATCTTATTGGCTAAAACAAACCACTTCCACATGTCTTACATTGAAGTAGGAATGTATTCTCCACTTTCTGGAAGATAGGACTGTATAATACTCTTAGAGGGGAGAGAGCAGATAATTTAAACAACAACACCAGTTGCTCCACTCTGCACTCTTGATGGGATAAAACTGGCTTTCCTCCTGCATGAAAAAGGCACTCAATACTTCTCCTAGGAATAAAGCAAGTGCCTTTAATTAAGGCATAAAATGCAAAGTCCCACAGCTCATGATCTCAATCAGATCCAGATGTAGTTCCTTTTGATTTAGAAACATATGAGCAAATAATACAAGAATACTCTTCATACACACCAAATATTTTGTGGTGAAACAGGAGTACTCTAAGCAAGTAAACATACCCAGTCGTACAGAGAAAAAGAAGAGACTCTTGGAGTTCCTTACTGAATGGCAGTTAATCTCTATATCTCAGTAAAGGTCCACCATCATGGAATTTAGGGAATACTCCCTGATTAACCCCCAGTTTAATTCACTCCTCTGTTAGTCACTGATCACCAATCCTTGTTTCTCATAATTTAGACTTTGCCTTCCTGGAGTGTCTCCTTTGTTCTGTTACCCTTCTTGGTCATCTCAGAAAGGCACCTGGGAGAATCAGCATGGTGGAAGCTGAGTAACTTTCTGTATCTGTCATTGAACAATTAAGAAGCTAAGGATTGTTTTGCATTTTAGTCTTGTTATAAACCAAGCTGGTGGCACTTTTGGAGGCACAATTTTCAGACACTTGACTTTTTGCTATGTGCTTTCAGTCAGCTCTTGTTCCAGTAGTCACACCCACAATTCTTTTTGAGACATGTCTCTTGTCTAGACTTCTTGGTAGCTATTTTGACCTCAACAGTCCTTTAGGGGAACCACAATTTTTGTCTCTTTTCTCTGCTCATAAGTCAGTGAGAAGTCTTAGCAACTCCTCTTAGCAAACAGCTTGATGATCACCTGCCCCCAAACTCGTCCCTTGATTTGATGTTTCTCTTAAGACTTTGTCTTCATTGCCCTTTGTGACACAGACCTTTCTCAAGTTTATGTTTGACAACTGCAATTGAATCCATCTTTCAAACCTGTAAGTCCTGAATTCTGAGAATTCTTTGTCTGTTTCATCTCTTACTGCCAATAGCCTAATTTTTTCTTAGACTCATCTCTTTTCTGTGGTACCATGCAAAACACAGCTAATAACCAGTTTGCTTGTGTGCTTGGTTGCTCACTTGTGTCCAGCTGTTTGCAACCCTATGGACTGTAGCCCACCAGGTTCCTCTCTCCATGGGATTTTCCAGGCAAGAATACTGAGATAGGTTGCCATTTCATCCTCCAAGGGATCTTCCTGACCCAGGATTCGAACCCACATCTCCTGAATCTCCTGAACTGGCAGGCTGATTCTTTACCACTGAGCCACCTGAGAAGCCCAATAACCAGTGTGAGTGAGTGAGTGAGTGACAGTCACTCAGTTATGTCCAACTCTTTGCGACCCCATGGACTATAGCCTGCCAGACTCCTCTGTCCATGGAATTCCCCAGGCAAGAATACTGGAGTGGGTTGCCATTTCCTTCTCCAAATAACCAGTGTAGGGGGCACAAATTCATTTTATATACTACCTAACTTTAAAATAGTTTATAGATTTAGCAAAATTTCAGCAGAAATAACTTTGGATTGTTATTTATCTAAGCTTTGTTAATGATGCCCACACTGCCTGACACTGGGCCCAGAGTCAGTAGCACCCTATTTTAGTTTTATATATGCTATAGTAGCACTCCAACTCTAGTAATAATTACTCTATAAGTCCTGGAAAAACAACAGGGTCAAAATATCAGAACTTTACAATATTCATATCTTGCTCATATTACAGTAAGGGCAGGAAGTTGGCAGATGTTCTGCTCTGCTCCCCATGTTTTCTAGCCTGGGACTGAATGAAGCAGTCTCTATCTGGGACTTGGTATTCTTGGAGGAGGAAATATCAACCCACTACAGTACTCTTGCCTAGGAAACCCCATGGATAGAGGAGTCTGGTAGGTTACAGGCCATGGGGTCGCAAAGAGTCAGACACGACTGAGAGACTTCACTTCTTCATTTCCTGGAATAGAAGGTGAAAGTGAAGTTGCTCAATCATGTCCAACTCTTTGCAACCCCATGGACTGCAGCTCACCAGGCTCCTCCATCCATGGGATTTTCCAAGCAAGAATACTGGAGTGGGTTGCAATTTCCTTCTCCAGGAGATCTTCCCGACCCAGGGATTGAACCTGGGTCTCCTGCATTGTAGGCAGATGTTTTACCATCTGAGCCATCAGGGAAGTTCCTGGAATAGATAGTAGTACCCAATAAGAGAGAGACTGAGCCAGACCATGGAGTAATACTTAAGCTTTGGTTTTTGACATAATAAATATCACATTTACTCACATTCCACTGGTCAAAGCATATTTCATGGTTAAGTTAAAAAAAATGTGAGGCATAATTTCTCTCAATAGAAATACTAACTCCTGATAATGAATAGGGATCTATGAAGCAGTTATGAAGAGCAATGAATAGTTGGACAACAATCTATTTCATTACTGATCCCTTTAATAATATTTCTTTTACTCCTTGGAATTTTAGATTTTATTTAATATAAATCTTGTTTCAGGCTAGCAAATGTTAGTTTCCTAATACATTATACACAATTTGATGCAAATTCTTTATCTTCCTTAACTTTTAGTACATTTTTGAGGATACAATATTTATTGATTGACCAGGAAGCCATATCAGCCCACTCATGCTTGTCAGTTCAGTTCAGTTCAGTCGCTCAGTCGTGTTCGACTCTTTATGACCCCATGAATCACAGCACGCCAGGCCTCCCTGTCCATCAACAACTCCCGGAGTTCACTTAAACTCATGACCATCGAGTAGGGGATTCCATCCAACAATCTCATCCTCTGTTGTCCCCTTCTCCTCCTGCCCCCAATCCCTCCCAGCATCAGGGTCTTTTCAGTGAGTCAACTCTTTGCATGAGGTGGCCAAAGTATTGGAGTTTCAGCTTCAGCATCAGTCTTTAATGAACACCCAGGACTGACCTCCTTTAGGATGGACTGGTTGGATCTCCTTGCAGTTCAAGGGACTCTCAAGAGTCTTCTCCAACACCACAGTTCAAAAGCATCAATTCTTCAGTGCTCAGCTTTCTTCACAGTTCGACTCTCACATTCATACATGACCACTGGAAAAGCCATAGCCTTGACTAGACGGTCCTTTGTTGGCAAAGTAATATCTCTGCTTTTTAATATGCTATCTAGGTTGGTCATATCTTTCCTTCCAAGGAGTAAGTGTCTTTTAGTTTTATGGCTGCAATCACCATCTGCAGTAATTTTGGGGCACAAAAAAATAAAGCCTGACACTGTTTCCACAGTTTCCCCATCTATTTCCCATGAAGTGATGGGACCAGAGGCCATGATCTTCGTTTTCTGAATGTTGAGCTTTAAGCCAACTTTTTCACTCTCCACTTTCACTTTCATCAACAGGCTTTTTAGTTTCTGTTCACTTTCTGCCATAAGGATGGTGTCATCTGCATATCTGAGGTTATTGATATATCTCCCAGCAATCTTGATTCCAGCTTGTGTTTCATCCAGCCCAGCGTTTCTCATGATGTAGTCTGCATTTAAGTTAAATAAGCAGGGTGACAATATACAGCCTTGACGTACTCCTTTTCTTATTTGGATCCAGTCTGTTTTTCCATGTCCAGTTCTAACTGTTGCTTCCTGACATGCATATAGATTTCTTAAGAGGCAGGTCAGGTGGTCTGGTATTCCCATCTCTTTCAGAATTTTCCACGGTTTATTGTGATCCATGCAGTCAAAGTCTTTGGCATAGTCAATAAAGCAGAAATATATGTTTTTCTAGAACTCTCATGGTTGTAGATAAGTTTAATGCCCTGTAAGATTTCTACTTATATGTGGGGTAGGCAACTGATTCTCATAGAGATAGAGGTGAAATAAAAGCTAACATCCTTTTTATAAGCCCTATATGTATATTTTACTTTTTAAATTGGAGGATAATTGCTTTACAAAGCTGTGTTAGTTTCTGCTATACAACAAAGTGAATCGGCTATATGTGTGTGTGTGTGTGTGTATCCTCTCCTTCCTAAGCCTCCCTCTCACCTCCCCTACCCCATCCATCTAGGTCATCACAGAGCACCAATCAGCTCCTTGTGCAATACAGCAGCTTCCTACTAGCTATCTATTTTATACATGGTAATGTATATGTCAATGTTACTCTCTCAATAAATTACAACTAAAAATTGTCTATTTTTATTTTATGGAATATAAACTATATTAAATAAACTACTTGAAAATGTAAATAGCAAGGAAAGTATCTGTGAGAATTCATGGGAAGAAAACATAAAATATTTCTTGTATCCACACTCCCCCAATTTTACCCTCAATGTCAACTGTGTGCATTTCTATTACAAGAGAGTATTAGTTTGGGATTAAAGAAATGTTTTGAGCTGCAGGAAAGTCAATTAGAGAGATTATGAGTCAACGTTCTCTGAACAGATCTACTGCTCTTGGTAATCTTCTAGAACTCCTGAAGTTTTCAGGGTTTGGGTATTTTGCAGATTTTTTCAAAGATAGATTGCATTCCAATTCATACGTATGTGAATTTGCCACATGCAATATAATATTATTAGTAAACATTTCCATATTGATTCAAATAAATTATTATTATTTACATAATTTTGTGCAGTAAATATTTTGATCATATATAGATAAAGTGAATACCCTTCATACATTAATTATCTAGAAAAAGAGTTTTATAACACAAAATATAAATGATGAAAATTTGTTTAATATAGAACTGAAGTATTACAAAATGTAGGACCCAGGATATCTGGCCTAAAGTTACCTCTATACACAACAAGATAAAATTTACTTGAGGAATTTATTTCTCAGGTGTATTTTGAAAGATGAGTAAAAGTTCAGTAGCAAGAACAGAGTAGGTATTCTAAGGATTAGGAAATTTCATAATATAAAGAAAAAGTCTAAAATGTCATAATGGATTCTGTGAACTATAGCCAATTTGAATTACTAGAAAACAAAGAATAAATTGAGATATAAAACAAATAAGTTTGGAAAGCAAGGGAAAACAAAGATCATGATGGGCTTGGCATACCATGGTTTGGAACTTAAGATCAACCATATGAAAAGCAGTGTTAAATACATACACTTTCTATTTTTCAAAATGTAAATGTTTAGAGCAATGATGTATGACGATATAGTTTTAGGCATAATCTAATTATTGATAGATTTTTTGTTGTTAAGCCAATGTGAATAAAAATATTAGTGTAATCGTCATTAAAGAATCTGAGTATGCAAGAACTTACGGAATTTTAAGTCAGTAATCAGTCATATGATTAAGGATATCATCAGTTTTGAAGTAAAACCTTTCTCTTAGTTTTATCAGCTGTATTTGAATCTGAAGCAGACATAAAGGAGAGAAACTTTATAAATCACATATGCCCCAAGGAGTTTTTCTCATCTAAATCAGCCAATCACTTTGAAATTGTGACATTATTATCAGCAAATTGCTCAGCAATGCTTGAAACCATTATTTCACTGAGTTGAAGGCATTTTAGCCACGGAGAATTAGTACCTAATCTGAACCTGCCTATAGTACAATCAAGTCTAATGTGGAGGCTAGCCAATCTCTCAAATAAGCTCAGCACAGTAGTTTTCCTCTGCAGTTCCAAGTTCATTGGGTTCAGAGCTCTTGTCTCAGAAGAAACAAATTGTAATCATGTCAACCGTAGTTTGAGTGTAATTTATTAACTAACAAATTCATCTGACATGCCACCTTAATAAAATCTTCCACACCTATATTAAAATAAATTTTCATAATCATCTTTAAATCTTCCCTAAGATGATTTTTAAGAGCATCGATGTCACAGTATCTCTCCCTTTTAAAATTTCTTCACATCTAGCAGAGAATATCATTAACAAACAGAACCCAGACTTACATAATGCAGAATACAGTAGAAGTTGGTACACAGACCAACCCCCCCCCTTTTTTTTTGCTATCTGAGCTGTTTATGAATGGAGCCCCCACACTGTATATTATTTATCTAAAGGTGGTCAAGACCTACCTCACTAGAAAAACTAGTCCATCAGGCAAAACACATCTCTTAAAAATAGGAAATAAGACCATAGGGATAATACAGATTAAATTTCTCTAAGGAATGCTGTTAGGTAATCTCACCTTGGCCTTGGAAGCACAGAAAGGTTGCCCAGTGATCTCTTATTGCTAACCAAAACCTCACTGCGGCTTGATTTTTAGAAAATCAAAATAGAAAATAAGCAGAAAGTGACTTGAAAGTAAGTTCTTATAAAGCCAAGATGATTGTTATTCAGTGTTTTGTTCTTTTACTATTAGTTTTAGAAATACTTCTTTGAGGTTCATTTCTGTACATGAATAAAACATATCCCTTTTATATTATTTATAGGGGAAGCTTTAAACCTTTAATTTTAAGATAACATACTACTTCTTTTTCAAGTCTATCACAAAATGTTGAGTTTTTTTATAAGTTCCTTAATTCAAAACATTTTATCTTTAAAGACATTTATAATTGGTCATATGAAACTTACAATAGATATGTTTATTTTATAAACATCTACGAATTGGAATTTAGAGAAAGCATTCTGGTGATCTAATTGATAGGAAGTTCATTAGGAATAAAGATGGGAACAATGATGCTTTTAAATTACAGAAATCTAAAAACACTTTTGTGATAAATTAAGTGATTTAAAAACTTTATTTCCTCAAGTTACCATGTACTGGGTCAGAAACCAATTGTATCACTATCTTCTTTAATAGATTTTCATCCTAATACCTTAGTTGAATAGATCTATTTTTAAAATAATTACCTACCTAACAATTCAGCTACGTAAAATATAGAAACCTCATCACTATAACAAACCTTTAGGAATGGAATCATATGCAAAATTCCAGAAATTTCTCTAGTCCAACATCTAATTATGTACATACCTATCATTTATTTCCCAGAAGAGAATGTCAAACTAATTGAGACTTTTACTATGTTCTTCATCCATATATTAGTAGGAAAGAAAATAAACTGGGATTTCTGATGGGGCTTCCCTGGTGGCTATGTAGTAAAGAACCTGCCTGCCAGTACAGGAGGTGTGGGCTCAATCCTTGGGTGAGGAGGATACCCTGGATAAAGAAATGGCAATCCACTCCAGTATTATTGCCTGGGAAATTCTGTGGGCAGAGGAGCCCGGGGGCTACAGTGCATGGGGTCTCAAAAGAGTCAGACACAAATTATCGACTAAATAACAACAGATTTCTGAGTAAATTTAAAGGTTACTCTACACGGGGCACTAATTGTATTCCAAGATTTTATTATGCAAATGTGTTTCTGCTGTATTGCAAATAATTTAAACAATGGTCAGTATTATCCTACTACTCTCAAGATTGCCTGGAGAAATATCAATAATCTCAGATATGCAGATGACAGCACCCTTTATGGCAGAAAGTGAAGAGGAACTAAAACACCTCTTGATGAGAGTGAAAGAGGAGAGTGAGAAAGTAGGCTTAAAGCTCAACATTCAGAAAACGAAGATCATGGCATCCGGTCCCATCACTTCATGGGAAATAAATGGGGAAACAGTGGAAACAGTGTCAGACTTTATTTTTTTTATTTATTTTTTTTCAGACTTTATTTTTTGGGGCTCCAAAATCACTGCAGATGATGATTGCAGCCATGAAATTAAAAGACACTTACTCCTTGGAAGGAAAGTTATGACCAACCTAGATAGCGTATTGAAAAGCAGAGATATTACTTTGCCAATAAATGTCTGTATAGTCAAGGCTATGGTTTTTCTAGTGGTCATGTACGGATGTGAGAGTTGGACTGTGAAGAAAGCTGAGCGTCGAAGAATTGATGCTTTTGAACTGTGGTGTTGGAGAAGACTCTTGAAAGTCCCTTGGACTGCAAGGAGATCCAACCAGTCCATTCTGAAGGAGATCAGCCCTGAGATTTCTTCGGAAGGAATGATGCTGAAGCTGAAACTCCACTACTTTGGCCACCTCATGTGAAGAGTTGACTCATTGGAAAAGACCCTGATGCTGGGAGGGATTGGGGGCAGGAGGAGAAGAGGACAACAGAGGATGAGATGGCTGGATGTCATCACTGACTCGATGGACGTGAGTCTCAGTGAACTCTGGGAGTTGGTGATGGACAGGGAGGCCTGGTGTGCTGCGATTCATGGGGTCGCAAAGAGTTGGACACGACTGAGCGACTGAACTGAACTGAACACACTTGTGGCTTCCTCCACTTTCACGATGTTGAAAATTATATAGATTAGATGGAGCCAATATGTTCTTTGTGCTCTGGGCAAGTCCCTTCTCTCTCTCCACAGTCACCACTGCAATAAGCTTTGGAGAGCATGGACACAAATTTCATTTTGCACTTTGACCATCAGGAATCATCAGATCCCAGAAAGCCTAGGTTATACTTCATTCTGTGGAAACACATCACATATGGATCTGTACATTGCTTGAAGTGAAGTGTTAGTCTCTCAGCTGTGTCCAACTCTTTTAGTTCAGTTCAGTCCCTCAGTCGTTTCCAACTCTGAGACCCCATGAACTGCAGCTCACTAGGCTTCCCTGTCCATCACCAACTACTGGAGCTTGTTCAAACTCATGTCCATCGAGTCAGTGATGCCATCCAACCATCTCATCCTCTGCTGTTTCCTTCTCCTTCTGCCTTCAATCTTTGTGACCCCATAGACTACAGTTTAAATTAAACAATTAAAAAAACCTCTCATTTCCTTACTTCTTTCCTGCAAATGATACCTGGCTTTCACCTGAAATGACTTTTTATGTGCCGCTCTCAGTAAGCCAAACCTGAGAAGTGAAAGTGTTAGTTGCTCAGTAGTGATCTACTCTTTGCGACCCCATGGACTGTAGCCAGCCAGGATCCTCTGTCCATGGAATTCTCCAGGCAAGAATACTGGAATAGGTATCAAACCTGAAGTTGGATAACACCTGTCTTACTACTCATTTCCTCAGGCTGAACCTACCCCCTCTACCTCATTTCTTCTTTGAAACACATTTTATCTGATTTCACTACCTGTTCTTCATTCTTTTCCTAGCTATTTACTGATTCTGTGATCATCTACCCTTTATTTTTTACCTCTTTCCTCACTTAAACTCACTCCTACACTGATGCTATCTATCACACATTGCCCTTGATATCAGTATGCACAAAGATGCTTCTTCCACTCGTGTGTGGCAAACACTAGTGTTGTTACTAAATATTCTGACTGTCTCCTGGTCAGGTAGTACCACACTTCCTAGTTCTCTTATTGTTGGGTGGGGCCATTTGCCCAATTCTCCTCAATGAGCTCTGAGTAGAAGTGATTTAAGCATCCTTTGAAGTTGAAACATTTAATCAAATGGAGACAGGCCAGAGGCTGAATCTACCCAGCAACCCTCCACTGCCCCTGATGGTGATGAAACTGCAACATGAACAAGACATAACTTGAGTTACTGTGTATTATTTATTTTCTGAAGCATAACCTAGGTTTTCCTAACTGATACACCTGGCCTCTCCATTCTGTACACCCTAATAGCAAAAGGCCTATCTTGGTTAAATTGTATTATTAATAGCCATTATAACTAAAACCATGTGACTTAAAAAGAATAATCAGCCTTTCTAGCTGGCCTAACTTTAAACTCAGGACTAAAAAAAATTAATAAATAAAAAAAATAAACTCAGGACTACTAATCACATGTGACCCAATAAGGCTGCCCTGAATTCCTGCCACATTTTCTTAGTCCATTTAACCTCCCACAATAAAGCAACTATTATGAAGCTTTCCCTCTGTCCTCAAACATCAACTATATTTTATAAATTATAACAGTACAAAACAAAATAATGTTAATTCCTTGAAAGTGGATATTAACCATACTCTGTAAACAGTTTCCACAAAGACTTAATAAATATGTTTGAGATACAGAAATGTGAAATTTAAAACACATACTCCTCAGATTCTTCTTTTATTTTCTGACTTGATTTCTGCATTGTATTTTTTTTTCAAATTTAAAATGACTATTATTCATTAAATGCTTGCTGAATATCAGGCAATGTGTTACATTCTTTACAGGTTATATATCATTTAATTTTCAACATGATTCTATTACATACTACTATCATTCTCCTTTTGAGATAAGAAAATGAAAGCAAAAATATGAAATACTTCCTCTCAAATTACAAGTGAGTCAGTAGTTGATGTGGAATATGTAGAGGAGTTGATTGTGGATTCCAGGGACCATGGGTCTAACCACTACATACCTTGCCTCCCACAAAATATTGGAGAGAGTCTAAACAGTTTGATTCAGAAGCAGGAGGAATAAGTAGTTATTTTGTTTCCTGAGGTTCTAAAATTAATAGCTTCTATGTTGATTTTTATCCAGGAAAGAGCACTTGCAGACATAAGTTCATTTGATAGTGTTTGTTCAGCTACTGGGGCTACAAAGGAAAAGGGTCTGCTGCACTGGATTTGTTTCTAGTAGTCAACCAATTTCTATTATAACTAATGATATTTTGAATAATGATATATCTATTTGGGGGTTTAAGTATGTCTTGTTTTTCTCCAACATTGCCACTTTCTATTTGACTTCAATTTATCTTGATTTCTTTTATTACAAAATACAAAATAGTAATTCTAAACAGCATTGCTGAGTTATAGTGAGAATTAGGGAGATGATATCTGCGTAAGGGGCTGCTCCACATGTTGCCTTTTTGGAGCCTTAGTTGAGTTTGGGACTTGCTGGCTAGGCCAGCCAATGTGATTAGATTGCCTCCTGAGGACTACCAAATGGATTTCTGGGCAAACATAACTCATTAATCATTATTAAATGCTTAATATTTTTCTAAGCTTGTATCCAACTACTTCTCTATATTTACAGTCACAAATCCCAATGGAATATAGAAGAAAGAGATGCAAATCCATCTGACAGAATGGGGGTGAGTATAGAATGCCAAAAAATGCACATTACAAAAAAAAAGATAATGAGATAATTTAGAGGAAAAAAAAATATGTCTACTAAGGAGAAAAGACCCTGTATGGGGTTCAGACTGAACAGGATCTTCATGGTCGAGTAGACCAGCCATTTGGGGTAGAATGTAAAGTTGTTTATTAACCTCTCAATATTATCATTTGGTGATCCTGGAAAGATGACTACAATAACAGAACTGAATCACTGGGGGCACAAATAGTTCTGCTTTGTAACCTCTTTTTACACAGTTCTGACATGCCCAAGGGAATAAGTTTTCCTATTTTCCTAAGAGAGAAGTAAAGACCACAGAAGCAGTCAGAGATGATGATGAACTCAGAGGAGTGACTGCAAAGGGAATGACTTCCCTAAGGTGGTCAGAGGTCAATAAGACTGGTCAAGGAAAACAGCAGTTCACACAGCAGACCACAGCAGGTGGATTGGTGCAGAATAGGAGGAACGCAGACAAAAGGCACAGACGTGTTAAGGGAAAACTAGGTCAGTGATGTATAGGCCACTAGACAGTAATTTAGACTTCTGTGCGACACTTTACTTTGGGGATTCCTAGGGTCACAGCAGAATAAGAGCTAAAGGCTTTTATTTTTGATGGGCGATGTCTCATGATCCAAAAAATTGGAGACAAACTGCTAAAATTCATTTTCTATGATTCTTCAACTAATACATTTTAGGATACTTTTGCTTATACCAAGTAAAATATCTGATCAATATTGTTAGTATCAAACATTGGTCTCTTCCCTGACAATTGTATAACTCATTCAATAAAAGTGTGAAAATGGTTTCAGAGTACTAATTTTTAATAAGATAGAATATTTTATACTGTATAGAGCTATATTTTTACATGGGAAGCAGAAATATATTTTGGCTGTTTAATGTAACCTCTACTTTTTTTTTCTCCCACTAAAAGCCAGAGTTCTGTTCAACTAAGCAAACTAATTAAATTTCCACAATGTTTTTGTAAAGCCCTGTTTGCTTACAGTTAGCCCAAATGTGCTAAAAACCCACCAATGTTCTACCTTCTTTTGTTGCAAGTAAACTTGCCCTAGAAAGTGAATTTAGGGATTATTATACTTTTTCCATTACAAGCTGTTTGTGTAAACCTTTCCACATTGTCAAAATAAATACGTTATTGAAGGCAAGTGAAATAGAAAGAGACTAAAAAAAAAAATAAAGTTGATGGATTAGGTCAGCATTTCCCAGAAGAAATTTTTTTATTCTCTTATGTTTGGTAGTTTCTTATCTCAGTGGACTATACCTCTACTTTTTATCAATTACCTGAGGGGCACTTCTCTGCAAATACTTTCAATTCTATAGAGTCCTCTGGCAGACCTCCCTATTACCTTTGGCTCTTTATCTCTGGATTCTATCAGACATTTTCAAGAGAACTATTCTGCAACCAACTCTCCAAAGCCGAGCACTAGACTGTTTCAGATCTTTTTCCTGTGAAATAGCTAAGGATCCCAAGATACCTATTTGAAAAGCAAGCACCATTTTGTAAAGGCAGGAAACTCTCAATTCACTCATGATAAGAAGTCTTTCTATAAAATTGTATTTTTATTAATTTGTATTTTTTTTTGCAAAATTCTTAAGGGGTTATCTATCTACATCTACATATATATCTGTATATATAGACAGAGACAAGACAGAGACATGGAGACACAGAGACAGGTTATCTATTCATTGTTGAAAACTAAATTTTTATTTTTTAATATAAATTTATTTATTTTAATTGGAGGTTAATTACTTTACAGTATTGTATTGGTTTTGCCATACATCAACATGAATCTGTCACAGGTATACACGTGTTCCCCATCCCGAACCCCCCTCCAACCTCCCTCCCCGTACCATCCCTCTGGGTCATCTCAGTGTACCAGCCCCAAGCATCCAGTATTATGCATCAAAACTGGACTGGCGATACGTTTCATATATGATATTATACATGTTTCAATGACATTCTCCCAAATCATCCCACCGTCTTCCTCTCCCAGAGTCCAAAAGATGGTTCTATACATCTGTGTCTCTTTTGCTGTCTCGCATACAGGGTTATCGTTATCATCTTTATAAATTCCATATATATGCGTTAATTTTTAAATACCATTTTGTCTATTATTAAAAATGAATAGCATTAAAATGGTGTATAGTTTTGTTAAGCAGAGGTTTTAAATCAATGTCTTCAGTCAATCCAGAGCTTCATGGATATAAGAAATCCATGAACTGAGATTAAAAAAAGTACATATTTGTTTTAATCAGTCTCATACTGACATTTAACCTTTTGTTTTCTTTTAATGAGATATGTGGATAATAAATCACATCAGCACTTTGTTACCCATAGAAATCATACATGTTTTCCTTATGCTATTCCATTAGAGATATTGTGCTGTAGATGTGTTTTACATTGATCACTACTTTGTAGTCATAATTATTAGATCCTCCCTGTTAAAATATATTATTAGTGTATTTAATTATGATGTACTGCTTTCTAGAAGAGCTTTTTTGTGGAATTTATATTATTTCTTCTTAAAACTTGGTGGAATGCGCCAATGAGTCTGGAGTTATCTTTGCTAGAAATACTTTTAATAATTACCTCAATTTTTTTAATAGATTTAGTCCTATTCAGCCACAGCTATTTCTTCCTGAATGAGCTTCTTGAATACTTTGTCTTTCAATTAATTTGCCATTCCACCTGAGTTCTCAAATTTAGGACCATACAAATATTCTAATAGCCTACTTTTATCTTTTGGATATCTTGATGAACAATAGTAAGGGCTACTCTTTCATACCTGATATTGGTGATTTATGAATTGTGTATTCTCCTTTTTCTTCATCATTTGGGCTAGAGGATTAATCAATTTTTTGATTTTCTTTGAAATAACCAGCTTTTTGTTTCATTTTCTCTATTATTTTTGTTTCCAATAATTGATTTCTTCTTTTTTCTTTATTATTTTAGTATTTCAACTACATCTGTATTCAAAACCTCCTGTTTTTGAAGCTTCTTAGTGAAAGTTGAAGCCACTCAGTCATGTCTGACTTTTTGTAACCCCATGGACTGTAGCCTGCCAGGCTCCTATGTCCATGAGGATTCTACAGGCAAGAATACGGGATTGGGTTGCCATACCCTCCTCCAGGCGATCTCCCCAACTCGGGGATAGAACCAGTGTCTCCTGCATATTAGGCAGATTCTTTACCAGCTGAGCCACCAGGGAAGCCCTCAAGTTTTGTAAGGTGGGCATAAAATACTTTATTTGAAGCCTTACTGTATAGCCTTTTAGACTATTAATTTCTCTGTAAGCACTAATTTATTAGTTTCCCACAAATTTGATACAGGTATGTTGTTATTTTCATTGAAACAATATAATGTTTTATTCCTTTTGTGACTTCCTTTTAGAATCATGTCATTTGATAATGAATGGCTCAATTTCTAAAATTTTCAAGATTTTCCAGATCTTTGTTTTTGATGCCAATTTTAATTCTATTAAAGAGTACTCTTTGATGTGATATTAATTATTTTCAAAATATTGAGACTTTTAAAAAATGTTTGGTCAAGTATACATCTGTCTTGTTGAATGTGATCTGTGAACCTAGAAATCATATATATTCTAACATTGTTGGTGAGTATTTTATGAATGTTAATTAGGCCAAATTGGTTGAGAGTTTTGTTCAGACCTTCTACATTTTTACTGATGTTCTGAAAAAGAGTCTTTAAGTCTTCAACTATAACTGTAAATTTTTTTCATTTCTAATTTAAGTTCCATCAGTTCCTATATTTTAAAGCTCTCTTGTCAGGTACAGCACACACTGAAGTCTGTTATATCTTATTGGTCTGTTGACCTCTTTACATAACATCTCTATTCCCTGCTAGTAACATTCCTTATTCAGATACTTAAGTTGTCAGCTATCACTTTTACCTCTCCAGTTTTCTTCTGTTTGATGTTTGCATGGTATACACTTGATTTTTGGCTTTGTAGGTTTTTTCTCTATATGTGTCTTTGTATCTAATGTGGCTTTCTTACCCTGATCTGACCATAAATGTCTTTAATTGCTAGTTTTAGATAATATATATTTAGTACAATTTTTGTTACATTTAGATAAAATCTATCCTTACTAATTTCTTATTAAATCTACCCTTACTAATTTATTTTTACATAGTTAGATAAATTTACCTTAATAACTTTTTTCTATTTGTTTTATTCTTTACTTTCCTTGACCTCTTTTTATTTATTTATTTAGCTTGACTCTGGATGAATTGTGCATTCATTTTTAAAGTACATTTTATCTTCACTATTGACTCATTATTTGTACCTGATTTTTTCACACTAGGTAAAGTGACTCAGGGAGAAGACAATGGCACCCCACTCTAGTACTCTTGCCTGGAAAATCCCATGGATGGAGGAGCCTGGTGGGCTGCAGTCCATGGGGTCGCTAAGAGTCGGACATGACTGAGCGACTTCACTTTCACTTTTCACTTTCATGCCCTGAAGAAGGAAATGGCAACCCACTCCAGTGTTTTTGCCTGGAGAATCCCAGGGATGGGGGAGCCTGGTGGGCTGCCGTCTCTGGGGTCGCACAGAGTCGGACACGACTGAAGTGACTTAGCAAAGTGACTCAAATGGTTAAGAATCTGCCTGCAATGCAGGAGACCAGGATTTGATCCCCGAGTTGGGAAGATAACCCTGGAAAAGGAAACAGCAACCCACTCCAATATTCTTGCCTGGAACATCCCATGGACAGAGGACCCTGGTGGGTTACATTCCACAGGGTTGCAAAGAGTTGGATATGACTAAGAAAATTTCACTTCATTTCTTCTTCATTACTTTTATTACTTGTAAGAAGAAAATTAGTGATTTTCTTAGGATTTAAATAGCATTTTTAAAATAACAGAGTTTTTCTACAAATAACACTATATCCATTTACCTTTAGTAAACATATAGTTCTACACTTCTAATTTCAATCACCAAAACTTTTGTGCTATTATAGTAAAGCATTTTACTTTGATCTGTGCTACAACGCACAGCACATTACTACCATTCACTTTTGAAACGTAAAATATCTTTGTAACATGTTGGATCAGGTAATTTTTTGATGTCCAGGCTGTCCTGTTTATTGCCATTTCATACTGCAATAAACAAACAAACAAACAAAAACCAAAGAAGATGCTGTTAGAGTGCTGCAGTCAATATGTCAGCAAATTTGGAAAACTCAGCAGTGGCCAAGGCATGGGAAAAGGTCAGTTTTCATTCCAATCTTAAAGAAGGGCAAAGAATGTTCAAAGAATGTTCAAACTACCGCACAATTGCACTCATCTCACATGCTAGCAAAGTAATGCTCAAATTTCTCCAAGTCAGGCTTCAACAGCCTGTGAAACATGAACTTCCAGATGTTCAAGCTGGATTTAGAAAACGCAGAGGAACCAGAGATCAAATTGTCAACATCCACTGGAT
This sequence comes from Bubalus kerabau, assembly GCF_029407905.1. NCBI lineage: Eukaryota > Metazoa > Chordata > Mammalia > Artiodactyla > Bovidae > Bubalus > Bubalus kerabau. The sequence continues at coordinate 62,486,304 of NC_073625.1, forward strand.
CATAGAAAAAGCAAGGGATTCCACAAAAATATTTACTTCTGCTATATTGATTATGCCAAAGCCTTTGACTGTGTAGATCACAACAAACTGTGGAAAGTTCTTCAAGAGATGGGAATACTGGACCACCTAACCTTTCTCCTGAGAAATCTGTATGCAGATCAAGAAGCAACAGTCAGAACTGGACATGAAACAACAGACTGGTTCCAAATCAGGAAAGGAGGAAGTCAAGGCGGTGTGTTGTTACCCTGCTCACTTAACTTATATTCAGAGTACATCGTGTGAAGTGCCTGGGTGGATGAAGCACAAGCTGGAACCAGTACTGCTGAGAGAAATATCAATAATCACAGATATGCAGATGATACCACCCTTATGGCAGAAAGAAGAGGAAGTAAAGAGCCTCTTAATGAAAGTGAAAGAGGAGAGTTAAAAAGTTAGCTTAAAACTCAACATTCAAAAAGCTAAGATCATGGCATCCGGTCCCATCACTTCTTGGCAAATAGATGGGGAAACAATGGAAACAGTGAGAGACTCTATTTTCTTGGGCTCCAAAAATCGCAGCCATGAAGTTAAAAGGCACTTGCTCCTTGAAAGAAAAGCTATGACCAACCTAGACAGCATATTAAAAAGCAGAGACATTACTTTGCCAACAAAGGTCCGTCTAATCAAAGCTGTGGTTTTTCCAGTAGTCATGTTTGGATATGAGATTTGGACCATCAAGAAAGCTGAGCACCAAAGAATTGATGGTTTTGAACTGTGATGTTGGATAAGACTCTTGAGAGTCCCTTGGACTGCAAGGAGATCCAATCAGTCCATCCTATAGGAAATCAGTCCTAAATATTCATTGAAAGGACTGATGTTTAAGCTGAAACTCCAATACTCTGGCCACCTGATGTGAAGACTCATTTATGACTCAGATGTGACTCATTTGAAAAGATTCTGATGCTGGGAAGGAATGAAGGCCTGAGAAGGGGATGACAGAGGATGAGACGGTGAGATGGCTTCATGGCATCGTGGACTTGACGGACATGAGTTTGAGGAAGCTCTGGGAGTTGATGGACAGGGAAGCCTGGTGTGCTGTGGTCCATGGGGTCACAAAGAGTCAGACATGACTGAGCGACTGAACTGAACTGAACAGTCCTGTTTTATAGCATGTTTAGCAGGATCTCTGGTCTCTACCGAATATATTGCAGTATCACTGTCTTAGTTATAAACATTATAAAAAGTCTCCAGAAATTGCCAAATGTGCCCTGGGGAGTAAAATTGCCCTTGGTTGAGGACCTCTGCTTTAACATAAGGAGAAAAATTATTTGTATATATACTTTAATTATAACAGTTTTCAGAGCCCTTCATATTTTGTGTGTAGATGTACTTTTTAATCCAGCCATATATTCTTGTTCATGTCTTCTCTCTCATCTGTCTGGAATTTGAATTACATGTATGTTAAAATGTGTATTCTTGTCCCACAGCACTGTATGTAGAAGAGTTTCCATTTCACACTAGCAATTCCATTTCACCTTTTCTGTCTCTATTGAAATTCTTCATCTGTTTTTCACATTCCAGTAGGCAGTTTACCATATTAATCACAGTTGTTGTAAATTATCTTTCTGTGTATTTCTACATAGGGTTCATCTCTGAGTCTGGTCCTGTTGATTGCCTTGTCTTAGGTATTATGTTTTGTTTTTTTTTTTCCCCCTTATTTCTTTCATGAGTTTTACATTTTGTGATTGAATCTCTAAATGTTTCATGTTGGACAGTGGAAATTGAATTACAGGTTCAAGGAAACCTTTACATTTGTAATTTATCTGGATTTTTATTGTTGTCTAAGTGGGGGTGATGCTCTTTCCAACTTTCCATATCCAAAGCAGATGTTGAACCAGAAAATCATTTTGATGGTACTAGTGACAGGTTCTGATTTATAACTGTTAAAAGATAACTCTTGCTGCTTTATGGATGGAGACTGTCAAGTAAAAACTGAAGAAATAAGTCAGCAGGATAGTGCAATAGTTCAGACAATGGTTCAGTATGTGAAAAGTCATCAAATTCAGGGTGTTATTTAAGGAACTGAGAGGATTTTCTCATAGATTAATGTTGCTTGCATGAAAGTGGAGTAAAGAAAATTTCCAGGCAAATATCTTAGCTAATTAGATGGATTGTGGTAACATTGACCAAGAGAGAAGATAATGGATAAAGAGCAAATACTTCCCAAAGGCAGGGAGAGAGGAAAAGTGAGTCATCCATTCATTAATTCATCAAATAATTGTTACAACTTTATTTTATTTAACGGGTTAGGGGTCACCTAGGTGAATGAGAAATATGGTCCTTATCTTGAAAGCATGGATGTTATAGGACTATAAGCATTAAACCTCAATTCAGTGTGACAAAGGCAGATCTGAGTCAGTATATCACAACATGCAGGGGGAACGCTGATCTTAAGTAGAATCTGAATATTGTTCCTACAACATATAAGGAATCAAACTACAAAATCAAAAATGCTCATTCAAGTACTAAAAAATTTAACTACAAAATTAAAAAGGTTGATATTTCTCTGCTTCATGTTTTCCATACCGCCTGATTGTCAAAGATTTAAATATCTTACTGCTAACACATGTTTTTTCCTTATCTGACCTCTTTTTGCTTATATACTTCAACACTACAAGATTTTATTCCTCTCCCTTTTCTACACTTTGTCATATGATATAATGTCTAGTTGAAGTGGCTCCTCTTCCTACATCTCAAATTTCAGTGACCATCTGGTAAAATATGACTCAAAATAATCAACTCAGTTTTGATCTCCTCAAGAGGCTTTCTTACAACACTGCAGCAAGGATTGGCATACTTTCCTCTCTGTCTTCTTTTAGTTTCTTATACTGATTTCATAACCCCTTTTCTTTGTATATTAGCATTTCCTTATTATGTTAAATGAATTCCCTAGATTACTTGGAATTTAAAGAAAATATTGAGTTTGATGCACTTGGTACAATCAACATTAATTACTCTATAGGCTTCCTATAGTGTCATCTGTATGAATATATGTGTGCCTTCATGAAAGGGAATGAAAGTGTTGGCAAGTAGGGGAGATATGTTTGTAAGGAAAGGAAAAGAAAACAAGGAACATGCAGATAAGCCTTAATTTCTTGAGGTAAAAAAAAATGTGTTGATTTTTCTATTTCTAGAGTTGGACACAGGGCATGATTGTCTAAGAAGGCTATTGTTGACTTTCACAGCTCTTAGTACTGCCAAGACAAAATATTATCTCTCCACCATTTATCAATTTATAATTATCAGTTTTTATTTTATAATATTTATATATCACTAGAATAAGGGTCCAGAGAAGGCGATGGCACCCCACTCCAGTAAGCTTGCCTGGAAAATCCCATGGACGGAGGAGCCTGGTAGGCTGCAGTCCATGGGGTCGCTGAGGGTTGGACATGACTGAGCGACTTCATTTTCACTTTTCACTTTCATGCATTGGAGAAGGAAATGGCAACCCACTCCAGTGTTCTTGCCTGGAGAATCCCAGGGACGGGGGAGCCTGGTAGGCTGCCGTCTATGGGGTCACACAGAGTCGAACATGTCTGAAGTGACTTAGCAGTAGCAACAGCAGCAGATTAAGGGTCTATGTAGAAAAGTGCAAGGTACTTTTACAGCAATAATGCATTTTCCTATTGGTATGTCATCAATATTCAATTCTGCACAGTCAATAAGATTTTTCCATGAGTTTATTATTGGATTTAATGTGGGAAATATGTTACCATCTTCCCATACCACCTAGACAACAGTATTAAAATAGAAAATTTTTAAAAGAAAAGTCTAATGCTATTTTAATATGTGAAAATTATACTACAAATTCCATAAGCAAGATTCTTCAGGAAATTTAAACTCTTGAATAAAGATATGTATATATAAACAGATAAACACACATACATATATATTTGTACATATATATATTTAGTCAAAGATACATGTTTGAACAATTTTCAACTACAATTTCCTAAAATATTTCCAAAGACACTTTTTGAAACTTAAATAATTATTTAATCAAATTGAATCTGACAGTTGCAGAAAGCCTGCCCAGACTTTTCTTTAGTCATCATTCTGGTAGTTCCCAAGTTCAAGAGAAAAATGTTTCTATCAATTACTAGAAAACTGTAATGTTATATCTTCTTAATGAATATTGAGTTTTCTTTTGAAAACTTGATGATTTGATGATTTGAGCTGATTTAAAACTTGCATCTTCAAAATTAATTTTAGAAATACAAATTGAAGAATATTAAATTAATGACTTTTTTTATTGTAATTATGTATATGTGCAGAGAAGGCAATGTCACCCCACTCCAGTACTCTTGCCTGGAAAATCCCATGGATGGAGGAGCCTGGTAGGCTACACTCCTCGGGGTCGCTAAGAGTAGGACACAACTGAGCGACTTCACTTTCACTTTTCGCTCTCATGCATTGGAGAAGGAAATGGCAACCCACTCCAGTGTTCTTGCCTGGAGAATCCCAGGGACGGGGGAGCTTGGTGGGCTGCCGTCTATAGGGTTGCACAGACTCGGACACGACTGAACCAAGTTAGCAGCAGCAGCAGCATGCCCAGAGTGGGATTGCTGGATCATATGGTAGCTCTACTTTTAGTTTTTTAAGGAATATACATACTGTCCATAGTGACTGTACCAATGTACATTCCTACCAACAGTGTAGAAGGACTCCTTTCTCTCCCCACTCTCTCCAGCATTTATTGCTTGTAGATTTTTTGATGATAGCCATTCTAAACAGCGTTAGGTGATGCACCATTGTAGTTTTGATAGTAATGAAAATAAAAACCAAAATAAATGAATGGGCCCTAATTCAATTTAACAGTCTTTGCATAGCAAAGAAAACGATCATCATCATCAAAATGAAAAGAAAACCCACAGAATGGGAGAAAATATTTGCCAACAAAGCAACCAACATGGGATTAATCTCCAAATATACAAACGGCTCATCCAGCTCAATGTATTAAACAAACAACCCAATCAAAAAATGGGCAGAAGAGCTAAATAGACATTTCTTCAAAGAAGACATACAGGTAGCCAAGAGGCACATGAAAATATGTTCAACATCACTAATTATTAGAGAAATGTAAATTAAATCTACAGATCTTTATTGAACAAGTTATTCTGTATTTATTTGTTGTCCTAGGGTTTCTCTAAATGATTTTCAGTCAATATTTGTTATTTTCTTGGCTATGAAACAATGAGGTTTTAAAGGATTTTCAGTAATTAGTTTTGATTACTTGTGGGAAAAGTTCTGTGTGCTTGTGTGTGTATGTGAGTGTGTCTGGGTGTATGTATAGGGAGAGAGAGACAGAGATAGGAGACAAAGAGACAGAGACTAAGAGAATATGTATGCTAGCCTGGGCTGAGTTCAAGGATTCATTTATAATAGACATACTTTTTTGATATATTATACATTTTCAAGTTCAATAGGCACTGGAATTTTAGAAGCCTCTGACTCTGACAAATTCCTCATAACCATAATGATTCATCACTTGATAGCAGGGGATTGTTAATTGTATTTTTTCTTCCTTTTTGTGTGTGGGTCAGGGCTAACATGAGCGTGTTCATTGTTTAAAATGAAAGGAAACAAAATGATAATTTGCTGTCAATTCAGGTAAGTATATTACTATATTCTGTTTTGTGAGAGTTGTCATTAACTTTGAATATGCGGATGGATAAGGGAAATTTAAAAATTAACAAGCATTTATTGTCAATGAGATAAAATTACATCAGATGCTCATTATTGAAAAAAACTTATTGATCCACTCCCTCAGCTGTGTTAGTGTGTTTTTGTTCATGGGAATCTTGTGCATTATGTTTTCTGTAGGTATAGGTTTTTCTTTACATGACATAGACATCTTTTAGCAGTACTTTGATATCCATGTGACAGAAAAGTATGTGTAATAGGAGGATTATGTATGTATTTATTTAAAATCATCATCAACGACAACAAATCTTCAGGGAAATGTAGTTTCCACAGGGCATTAACCTTGTTCATGGTGTCATACTGCATGGAAAATTTTGTGCTTTTGCTGAAATAAACTGCTATTGAAATACCATTTTCACGATTCTCAATTTTTCAAATTTATGCAGGTGTTGTACTGCATGAGAAAACCTGCATTTCATATGCGAACTGGAATTGCCAAAGGAGGATGGCTGCTCTCCTGCTAACTTTAAATAAGTCATGTCACAAGTCCCATGTAAACCTTATAAAATATTAACACTGGGAGACGTTGAAACAAATCAGGACTACTATGATCCTGGGAAAATATATTCTAAATGTATATCTAAACTAAATAAAACAAAAACAAGAAAAAAGTTTTACTTTTCAAGCCAGGTTTATGAGATATTTTCCTAAAGTTTGTATGATTTCCAGGAAGGTAACTCAAACAGCAGAGAAAAGCAGGAAACCAGTGTGTTTTCCAGAAACTTATCCTATACTTTGCTTCCCTTTAAACAGATACACATAAATTTTCAGACATGAAAATGTTCCTAAATTAACAATTAGGTAAAGTTTAAAAATAAAATAAAATTTAAAAAAAAGTGGAATGGCATAGATAACAAACTTTTATTGTAGGCTTTTTCTTTTCTTTTTCTTTATTTGAACATTGAAGCTTATTTTCAAACACATTAATTAACAGGACCTATACAAAAATTCTTATGTTTATGATAGTATAGTTGTCTTTTTGAAGAAGGTACTTATTATAATTTAATAAAAATAGTTCATGGAATAAGCCATACAGGGGCAATTAGTTGTTTTTATTTTTGTTTATTTTCTAGAATGAAAGGGACACATTGTCCAAAAATAAATAAATAAGATAAAACCATAACTCAGTATCAAGTTCTAGACTGTTCTCTTTGTTAGTTAGTAGAAGAAAGTGGGTAATAAGTGAAGTTATGGGGAATTCTGTTTTATTGACTAAATCTGATATTCAGGAGAAAGATGAAAGAGAAAGATTCTTAGTGTTAGCCTTATAGTTTAAAGGTGGTGAATATAGGTGTATGCCTGCTAAGTCGCTTCAGTCATGTCTGACTCTGTGGGACCCTATGGACTGTAGTCTGCCAGGATCCTCTGTCCCTGGGATTCTCCAGGCAAGAATATTGGAGTGGATTGCCATACCCTCCTCTAGGGGATCAACCCCACACAGGGAACAGATCCCCGTCTCTTATGTCTCCTGCATTGACTGTTGAGTTCTTTACCACTAGTGCCATCTGGAAAGCCCAAAGGTGTTGAACTCTCTGTGATAAATTTCTTTTTTTGCTCATGTGGATGGCTTTCTTAGACACAAATATTTTTTCTATCTCCATCTTTCTAGTTCCACACTAGATTATTCTCCCAGTTCATATTTTTGCTACAGTTTAGTGACACCTTACCTAGAAAAACCTCCAACACCTGGGGGTGGTTTAATAGCTAAGTTGTGTCCAACTCTTGCAACCAGCCTGCCATTGGAGCGGGTTGCCATTTCCTTTGGCAGGGAATCTTCCTGACCAAGGAATCGAACCCAGGTCTCTTGCAGTGCAGGTAGATTCTTTACCTACTGAGATACAAGGGAAGCCCTTACCTAGAAACACAACAGTTAAGGAACAGTTCCGTCACTCAGTCCTGTCTGACTCTTTGCAACCCCATGGACTGCAGCATGCAAAGCTTCCCTGTCTATCACCAACAGCTGGATCTTACTCAAACTCATGCCTTCAAGTCGGTGATGCCATCCAACTATCTCATCCTCTGTTGTCCCCTTCTCTTCCCATCTTCAATCTTTCCCAAAATCAGGGTCTTTTCCAATGAGTCAGTTCTTCACATTAGGTGGCCAAAGTATTGGAGTTTCAACTTCAACATCAGTCCTTCCAGTGAATTTTCAGAACTGAATTCCTTTTGGATAGACTGGTTGGATCTCCTTGCAGTCCAAGGGACTCTCAAGAGTCTTCTCCACCACCACAGTTCAAAAACATCAATTCTTCAGCACTCAGCTTTCTTGATGGTCCAAGTCTCACAGGAAAAAACACAGCTTTGACTAGACGGACCTTTGTTGGCAAAGTAATGTCTCTGCTTTTTAATATGCTATTTAGGTAGGTCATAGCTTTTCTTCCAAGGACCGAGGGTCTTAATTTCATGGCTGCAGTCACCATCTGCAGTGATTTTGGAGCTCCCCAAAATAAAGTCTCTCACTGTTTCCATTGTTTTCCCATCTACTTGCCATGAAGTGATTGGACTGGATGCCATGATCTTAGTTTTCTGAGCGTTGAGTTTTAAGAGAACTTTTTCACTCTCCTTTTTCACTTTCATTAAGAGGTTTTTCTTTGCTTTCTGCTGTAAGAGTGGTGTTTTTTGCATATCTGAGATTATTGATATTTCTCCCAGCAATCTTGATTCCAGCTTGTGTTTCATACAGCCTGGCATTTTGCATGATGTACTCTACATATAAGTAAATAAGAAGGGTGACAACATACAACCTTGACATACTCCTTTCCCAATTTGGAACCAGTCCATCTTTCCATGTCCAGTTCTAACTGTTGCTTCTTGACCTGCATACAGATTTTTCAGGAGGCAGGTAAGGTGGTTTGATATTCCCATCTCTTTAAGAATTTTCCACAGTTTGTTGGGATGCACACAGTCAAAGGCTTTGACGTAGTCAATAAAGCAGAAGTAGATGTTTTTATGGAACTCTCTTGCTTTTTCAATGATCCAGTGGATGTTGGCAATTTGATCTCTGGTTCCTCTGTGTTTTCTAAATCCAGCTTGAACATTTGGAAGTTCATGGTTCATGTACTGTTGAAGCCTGACTTGGAGAATAATGAGCATTACTTTGCTAGCGTGTGAAATGTGCGCAGTTGTGTGGTAGTTTGAATATTTTTTGTCATTGCCTTTCTTTGAGATTTGAATTAAAACCAATTCCAATTTACTTAGAAAACTGCTTCTTTTTTTTTCCAAGTTTGAATAAAACCTTCATTGTGAACCAACAATTCTATGTGAATATCTCTGTGATTGTACTTTCCACATCTTATTAAAGTGATCTAAGTGTCTGTCTTCCCCAGAAGACAGGAGAGTAACGTCTAGTTTTTATTTGCATTTTGGAATCTTCTTGTTTTCTATATGTTTCTCTTATATAAGAGTCTCAAAAGATGATAAATTGTAAACAAAGTCTACATCAACTCTAGATTCAATATAGATAGTTATACTGAATCATAACTAAAATAAAATAAAGTAAGCATCCCTGGAGAATACATACTTGAAAATGTCCCTACCCCATGTTAAGTTTAGAGAACATATTGAATTAACAATTTATGAATTCAGAAATCCACTAAAAAATAGAAATGAAGAATTAGAGCAATTGCAGGCATTTTTTCCATAACTATACACTTTTTCCACTACAACAGATGCAATTTATACAACTTATTAATGAAATAGTTTTTCATGAATTATCATAAGTGTTTCATGCTAGTGAAGACATAATATTAGCAGAGGTTCACAGAGCAAAATGAAGTAACTGCAATTTTTGATGATTAGAAATTGCTGACATTCAATGTATAAAGTTATTTTCAGAATTCACCTTTTAGGAATGATTCATATCAACACTACACAGATACAAAGCAGAGACAGAGGAATTTGTGATATTAAAATTATCATCAGTAGGGATTGTGAGATATGTAGAATATGACTTCTGAGTGACACGATGACTATGGTACCTGGCTTTGCCTTTTTTTAAATTTAAGACATCTACGTTTCCCTGACTATCCACTCTTGCTATTTTCCACCAAGGTACAATATTCTTAGTCTCAACTGAAGTACAAAGTACTCAGAAATCATACTCTATTGGCAGTACTTCTATAAGGGCTAGCTTTCTGTCAATTTTTTGAGAATTGACTTTTGTTATGTATTCTTTGCCTAGACATGTCTTCATCCCAAGTTTAAAAAAAAAAAAAAAGACTTTTATACTAAAATCTGAAAATCAAACGTGCTCAGAGTAGGAGATTTTAATCAATATGCATATTTAGATTAACTCATCTTTCTGGAAAGGCGTGTGCATGCAGAGTTGCTTCAGTCATGTCCGACTCTTTGCAAACCCATGAACTGTAGCTTGCCAGACTCTTCTGTCCATGGGATTCTCCAGGCAAGATTATTGGAGTGGGTTGCTATGCCCTCCTTCAGGGGATCTTCCCAACCAAGGAATCAAATCTGTGTCTCCTGGGTCTTCTGCTGGGCAGGATTAGTCTTTACTAACTGAGCCACCTGGGAAGGCCTTATCTGCAAATTAAAATTTGTTATCTTTTACTTAACCCCTTATTTTACATTACACAATAAGAAATGATTGTACACCTATGGCTATTCATGTTGATGTTTGACAGAAAACAATAAAATTCTGTAAAGCAAAACAAACAAACAAACAAACAAAAGAGCTCTGATTGCTATGAATTGTTTTTAGCATCCTTTCTGGAAGCAGCATTGCAGCCCACAAATTTTTTTTAACTTAATATTCAAAATATTTATAGTTATATAATATTTATTTAAGAATAAAAGCAGCTTTTTAAAAAGTCTACAAATGACATTTTTTTCCATTTGAGAATATGTATCATTAAAAAAGAATCACCTTTATGCTTAGTCAAATTTGAGTCATTAAGGATATTCAGTTTCATGTTTAGACATACTCATCCAATTCTATGGAATATATATTCTTAGTCTTGAAAATGTAATATATTTATTTACAAAATAAAGCCAAACTTTACAGCCTCTACTTATTGTCATCACTTGAAACTGGTTATTTTTACTGGAGTTTGCAGCATAGAAATGGACAACACTTTTATTCTTAAATTTTCCCATTTTACCTTTGAAATTGATAATATTATTCAACCATGCATACGGATTTTTATACTATTTGGCATATTCATTCTGGAGCTATAAAAATCTGCTCTTTGCATAATGAGACTTCCTTTAATATCCATTTAAAAGCCCACAGATTTTTTAGATAGGTGAGTAACTGAGGGTAATTTATAGCTTCAAGAATGCCCAGTGCACTTACATTGGCCTGTGTATATGTGTATGTGTGTATAACTGATTTTCAGTCTAAGAGTCTGCTATTGTTAAGCTGTCTCAAATATCTTCCTGAATAGATATTTATTGCAGAGGTCTAGTTATCAAGAATTTCCCACAGAGCTGTAAGCTAAACTGTACTCAGTACCTTTATTCAAATATTTAAATTGTGTTAATATTTAAAATATATAAAAATCATGTTGAGAATTTTTTATGTGTAAAGTAACATTTTATAAAAAGTAAGAAAAACATTTTTTACATAAATTTTACCCTTTATGCATATAAAGCTCATCAGATCCTCTGGATAAAAACAAAGGACTCAATTTTGGTAGAATTTATATTTTAATATATTTATAGTGAAAATGTTTCTGTTATCAGAATATGTTTAATAAAGCAAATTTAAAATATAGATATTCTTTAAAACTTTATCCTTATAAGACACTTCCTTATCTGTTCCCCAGTAACCTTTCACTCTTAACCTTCTTCCTTCTTTTTTTTTTTAATCCTCATTCCAAAATTCTGAGTATTTAGTGCTGTTCAACATGCAATGTTCCTTTATGTCTCTGTGTACTATAATATACTGATTCCTGTGACTTGAATGCTCTGTTTTCAGTTGACCTTTCCTCTCTGATATTGCAACTTTTAATACCTATGAGATATAATCTTAGTGGTACCTTTTCCAGTTGCCTTGGATACAACAATTAGGATTCAAGGATAGAGAGGAAACATTAAACACTCAATTTTCCAAGGAAAGGGCCATCAAATCATACAACAATTAGTGAAAAATATTTCTAAAAATGATCACTCTAGATTTGTTACTCCAAAACCATCACCCCTATTCCCACTTATTTTTCTTAGACTGCAGAAAAGAGTAAATGGGAAATCAGGTTACTTAAGGATTTCTGCCTAATTCCTTTCTTACTCTCAAGTGGAAACTTGAGGTGCATGCTAAATTGCTCCAGTCCTGTCCAACCCTTTATAACAAACACCATGGACTGTAGCCCTCCAGGCTCCTCTGTCCATGGAGCCTGGGCAGAATATGGAGTGAGTTGCCATTTCTTCATCCAAGGGATCTTCCTGAGCCAAGTATCGAACCTGCCACTCTTAGGTCTTCTGCATTGGCATGTGGGTTCTTTACCACTAAAGAAGCCTGAGATAATCACCCTTTGGTATTGAGGTGTCTACAAATAGGGAAATAAAATCCTGGTCCCTGGCAACATGCTTGATAAACTGGGGTTTATCAAGGACTTGGTTAAATTCCTTTAACCAAGGTGGAGAGAGCATGGAAAGTGTGTCTGTAGGAGAATGTCATGTGCATCACCTGTTTTGTGGCCATTCTTATGACTGGAGTCCAGTGCCTGCTTCTTTGCTGGAGGTATTTAAGCACGAAATGTTGTTTGAAGCAGCCTAAGCCATCGGAATGAGACGGGATCATCATTAAACTTAGAGTTGTTAACAATCTGTAAAAGGAGGAAGCAGAGGATCTTAGGAAGTCTCTGTGAATTTTCTTATTTAAGATAATACTCAAGCATATTTCCTGGTGGATGTATAGATGTTAATAAATATATTCTTATAGAAATATGAATATTTTAAAATATTTTGATGAATGTATTCCCATAAATTTTCCTGAACTTATTAAAAATGCATTCTGTTAATATATTAGAATTGTATCATCAACAGCTATAATCATATATTCCAATGATGGCTTCCCAGGTGGGGCTAATGTTTAAGAAACCATCTGCCAATTCAGGAAGCATAAGAAACATCAGTTCAATCCCTGGGTTGGGAAGATCCCCTGGAGAGGGAAATGGAAACACACTCCGGTATTCTTGCCTGGAGAATATCACGGACAGTAGAACCTTATGGGCTATGCTGTGTAGGGTTGGGAAGAATTGGACATAACTGAAGCAATTAGCACACACCAATGATGTATTTTAAATACATTTATTGAATTTATATAGATTAATACATATTTCAACTTTACAATTTTTTTTTTATGTATTCTTTGTCTCTGGATGTAGAAACAGAGTGCTAGAATAGAGACTAATTAACAATACTTAAAATGCTATGTTTTAAAAAAAGAGAGAAAAAACTGGATATTAGAAATTAAGAGTAGAAGTTTTCCTAGAATCAAATCTTGCCCCCATCTCACATTCAAAGAGTTTGGAGTTATAAGCCTGGTTAAAAGCTCCATTTTCTTATCTACTCCACACCCCAAGTACAAGCCTGCATAGTTTTGAGGGAGGGCAAGAGAGAGAATTTGAGTCAAGGCTGAGACTGGTATTTTCTTTTCAGGCTTTAATCACTACGTTAAGAAGAAGGACAAGGGGGCAACTTCATCTCATTTAGTGACGAAGAGTTTCAGAAAGTGAAAAAACTCAGTGCTTATCTATTTCCTTGTTTTGTGATTTAGTCATATTGCTTTCTTTCTCGCAGTTTTAGTTATATAAGATAATTGGACCATTAATTCCATCCTAGCTAGACACATTTGACACATGTTTGGTGCTCAGATTCCTTTTTAAAAATCTCTTTTATTGGTACATTTTTTTTCTAGACAAACTTCCTTTCTGGCAATTAGTTTTTTCTTTATGAACCTCCAATTCTCTTTGTTTACTGTCACAACTAGCATCATTATCATATTGCGTTCTAATAATTAATAATGGAAAGTTTTTGCTCTTACAATGTCATCTATTAGACTGCAGTTACAGCGCCTTTGTTATCCTAGCCTCCTCATTCCCCAGCACAGTCGCTGGCGTTTATTAACTCACTTCAAATCGCCAGTGTTGTCTGCTTGCTGTGTTCTAGGCACTTGGTAATACAGAAGTCAAAAGGGAAAGTGTCTCTTACAAAGTAGAATGAAGAAGACAGGCAAATCTATGGAAAACTTTAATACACATATGCTTAATGTATATGGTTGCCTAGAAGAAAGGTTTGCTCAGACAAGTGTCAATAACCCAATTTCGGCATGCACATTTCTCATATGTCTTGTAAAACTAAAACACACTTGAATTTTGACTATACATAATGGTTAGAAATCAAAAAGTAAAAGGATATATTCACTTTTCAGGTTAGGGATTGGATGACATTTTCTGTAAAAGAAGGAATGGATAGTAAGTATCTTAGGATTTGGAGGTCACTCAGCCTCTGTTGACTCTACGACTCTATTGACTCTATGGGGTCGCAGTCAGACATGACTGAGTGACTAAGCACACAGCCTCTATTAAAGCTTCTCAACTCTGCCACTGTAGTGTAAAAGAAGATACAGATCATACATAGGAAATGGATTAGGCTATGTTCCAATAAAACTATAAAAACAGGTAAAACACTCATCCCTGTTTGAGGCAAAGATGTTAGTATGTTGCTGTTCAGTTGCTAAGTCATGTCCAACTCTGGAATCCCATGGACTGCAGCATGTCAGGCTCCTCTGTCCTCCACTATCTCCTGGAATTTGCTCAAATTCATGTCCATTCAGTCTGTGATGCTATCTAACGGTCTCATTCTCTGTCACCCCCTTCTCCTCCTGCCCTCTATCTTTCCCACAATCAGGGTCTTTTCCAACCAGTTGGCTCTTCACATCAGGTGGCCAAAGTATTGGAGCTTCAGCATCTTTCCTTTCAATGAGTATTCAGGGTTGATTTCCTTTAAGATGGACTGTTTTGTATGTATGAGTGGATAAATATGATTTGCAGAATGATCTAAAAACAGCTGGCTATCCCAAAGAAAGGCAATTCCAAAGAATGCTCAAACTACTGCACAAAAGCACTCATCTCACATGCTAGTAAAGTAATGCTCAAAATTCTCCAAGCCAGGCTTCAGCAACATGTGAACCGTGAACTTCCTGATGTTCAAGCTGGTTTTAGAAAAGGCAGAGGAACCAGAGATCAAATTGCCAACATCCGCTGGATCATATAAAAAGCAAGAGAGTTCCAGAAAAACATCTATTTCTGCTTTATTGACTATGCCAAAGCCTTTGACTGTGTGGATCACAATAAACTGTGGAAAATTCTGAAAGAGATGGGAATACCAGACCACCTGACCTGCCTCTTGAGAAATCTGTATGCAGGTCAGGAAGCAACAGTTAGAACTGGACATGGAACAACAGACTAGTTCCAAATAGGAAAAAGATTTCGTCAAGGCTGTATATTGTCACCCTGTTTATTTAACTTATATGCAGAGTACATCATGAGAAACGCTGGATTGGAAGAAACACAAACTGGAATCAAGATTGCCGGGAGAAATATCAATAAACTCAGATATGCAGATGACACCACCCTTATGGCAGAAAGTGAAGAGGAACTCAAAAGCCTCTTGATGAAAGTGAAAGTGGAGAGTGAAAAAGTTGGCTTAAAACTCAACATTCAGAAAACGAAGATCATGGCATCTGGTCCCACCACTTCATGGGAAATAGATGGGGAAACAGTGGAAACTGTGTCAGACTTTATTTTTCTGGGCTCCAAAATCACTGCAGATGGTGACTGCAGCCATGAAATTAAAAGACGCTTACTCCTTGGAAGGAAAGTTATGACCAACCTAGATAGCATATTCAAAAGCAGAGACGTTACTTTGCCAACAAAGGTTCGCCTAGTCAAGGCTATGGCTTTTCCTGTGGTCATGTATGGATGGGAGAGTTGGACTGTGTAGTAGGCTGAGTTCCGAAGAATTAATGCTTTTGAACTGTGGTGTTGGAGAAGACTCTTGAGAGTCCCTTGGACTGCAAGGAGATCCAGCCAGTCCATTCTGAAGGAGATCAGCCCTGGGATTTCTTTGGAAGGAATGATGCTAAAGCTGAAACTCCAGTACTTTGGCCACCTCATGCGAAGAGTTGACTCATTGGAAAAGACTCTGATGAACAGGGATTAGGGGCAGGAGGAGAAGGGGATGACAGAGGATGAGATGGCTGGATGACATCACTGACTCGATGGAAGTGAGTCTGAGTGAACTCTGGGAGATGGTGATGGACAGGGAGACCTGGTGTGCTGCGATTCATGGGGTCGCAAAGAGTCGGAGACGACTAAGCGACTGATCTGATCTGATCTGTGGAAGTTTAAGGAAATGATGAGATGGTTGGATGGCATCACCAACTCAATGGCCATGAGTTTGAACAAACTCCAAGAGATGGTAAAGGACAGGGAAGCCTAGTGTGCTGCAGTACATTGGGTCGCAGAGTCGAACATGACTGAGCTATGGAACAGCAACAAAAAAAGAAGTAATGAGACAAGTTTCACGGAAATGGAAGAATAGGACAAGCTTTATTGTTATTATTATTGTTACTTCAAGCAGTTTGGACTTTTGCCACTCAAAGTAAGGAAGGGCAGGTAAAAAGGTAAGTAATTATGATGTCTGAAGCAGAATCACCTAAGAGAATTTTAAGATAAGTAACTTAATACTATGGATAGTCCACCAGGCTCAGACAGTAAAGCGTCTGCCCACAATGCTGGAGACCTGGGTTCTATCCCTGGGTCGGGAAGATCCCCTGGAGAAGGAAATGGCAACCCATTCCAGTACTCTGCCCGGAAGATTCCATGGACTGAGGAGCCTGATAGGCTACAGTCCATGGGGTCGCAAAGAGTCAGACATGACTGAATGATTTCACATTTACTTTTCATATAATAATGGGAAAAGGAATGGGATAGATAGATTTGGGAGGGCAAGTTTTACAATTTTTGTCTAGTTAAGCTCTTCCGTTTGAAGACCACCATAATGTGTCCCAGGCTGACAGTGAGGAGTTTTAGTTAGGATTATGGAACAGTCATATTTTCTTTCAGGTGTATCATTATTCAGAACTTAGGAAAATTTGTTTAAGGGGGTCGAATGGAGAAAGAAAAATTATGAGATGGTTCAAACGAAAGATACAATTTTTATAGAGTCCTGATAGCGATGATTTTGAGAACAAGCAAAAATTATTGCTTTGAAAACAAATTTTGCTGAGTGGGTAATTAATAATAATCAGGGAAGACCAAAACAATACTGCATAGCATCTGTATTTTAATTGGACCTAATTATTAGATATTCAAGAGGTAAAAATTCAGGAATAGAGCAAATTGGGTATATATGTGTACAGGAAACTCGATTACTTCATCATTGAAAATGCTGATTATTTTCATATCAATTAGACAAGGTAAAAATAAATGAATAACAAGAGCAAAAATGCCCCTAAACCCCAAAACACATGGTTTTCTTCATCATTTTCTGACAGAATTGCATGCTTGATTTTTCTGTGAACTCTTGGTCCTTCAAGTAAAAGTAAGGTTGATGACACTTGTAATCTTTTTTGTTTTTGGTTTGTTGGCTTATTTTGGCTGTGCTGGGTCTCTGTTACTGTGTGGGCTTTTCTCTGGTTGCAGAGTGGGTGCTACTCTGTAGTTGTGTCCATTCTCAATTCTCATTCTCATTGTGGTGGCTTTTCTTGTTGCAGATCACAGGCTCTAGGACTTCTGTAGTTGAGACACTTGGACCCAGTAGTTGCAGCTCCTGGGTTCTAGACCACAAGCTCAATAGTTGCAAGGTACAGACTTGGTTACTTTGAGGCAGGAGGGATCTTCCCATATCAGGGATCAAACCCAGGTCTTGTGCATTGGCAGGTAGGTACTTTACCACTCAGCCACTAGAGAAGCTTGACATTTGTCATTTTTTAAAGAAATTATAGACTTCACTTGGGGCAATGTCTGTGTTGAATGAATGAGTCAGTCATTTTCCATGCAAAGATAAATGTTGCATCACCTCTAAATTATGGCATGGTTTTCTCTCTTAGGAGAGAAAGAGACAGAAAGAGGGAGGGAGGGAAGGTGGTAAAGAGGGAGGGAGGGAAGGTGGTAGAGAGAGAGAAGAGGGAGCACTATACGGTAATGAGTCAAAGGGGTTTGAAGAATGACTTTAACCATATTCCCATGTGGCTAATTGTAAATTTTCAAGGCCAGAAATTTGACAATAACTTTAATAAATCTTGTGATTTTGTACAAAACTATTTTGACATATGCCTCTAGGTTGATGCCACTAAAACACTTGGTTTCTTCCTTCCTGTGGCAGCTCACAGCTATTCAGTGCTATGTATGACAAGAGTGATTGGTAGAGGGTCTTTCAAAGGAATTAGAGCCATCACAGAGGGAAAAGTGAGAAGGAAGTGCCATTTGTAACATCCAAAGAAGAACATTATCCCCATCAAGAATTGAGAGTTGAACATCACTTATCGGTGTTTCCTATCTAGTCTCATATATCACTTGAAATTTATTGAGACTTCAAGCACAAAGTGGGATAGGGTGAGATGAAAAGTCTGACCACCTTATGTATCCGTTCTAGAATGAGTTTCCAGTGAGGATAACTAAGGTCACAATTCATCTTGATTTTTCTTTATAGTTACTATTTTGGGGGCACGCAAATCATTCAAGAGCTTATGTTGTACTTATCAGTTGCAGGCCTAATACTTACCTTTTACAATATTGCTTGAAAGCATGGTATGTACTGGGAATGACTCAGAAGTCACAGGATAATGTCAGAGATCAACCAGTACGGGTAAACTTTTTTCAGTCTCTACATCACCAGTCACTGAAAGCAGAAGAAAAGTTGGATACTTTCACATACTATATATTACCGTTGCTTTTCATGGGATTTATATAATTGGGCATTTATCACATCCTTTTTTCCTTTATTGTATTTATTTTGAATATTTTTAAAAAAATTATCCATATACACAATAGTGAAGTCACTTGAATTGTGTTTATTTCTATCCATTTTATGGGGCTTCCTTGGTAGCTTAGCAGGTAAAGAATCTGCTTGCAATGCAGGAGACATAGGAGACAAGGGTTTGATCCCTGATTTGGGAAGATCTCGGGAAAAGGAAATGACAACCCACTCCAGTATTCTTGCCTGGGAAATTCCATGGACAAAGGAGCCTGATGGGCTCCTTTTACGTATTCATTAACATTAATTTACAAGTAACAGAAAATTACAATTTTGAAAACTCTTTTTGTAATTTCATATTATGTTAACTGAAAATTCAGGGAGTTAGTTTAATATAGGCTCAAATCTATAAATCTAGGGATACATGATAAGTTATAAGGAAAGTAAAGAAAGTATACAGCACAAGGTAAAGGATATGATGAATTTAGCTGGGATGTCAGGGCTCAAATTCCTGACATCTCAAGCACAGAATATGAGTAAGTAATAAGCTCAGTAAGTTATTTTACCTCTCTCTGCCCTAGGTTACTCATTTATATAATTGGCTACTTTCTGCTAATGTAGATTTAATGAGTTATTATATATAAATCACTTAGAAAGCTATACAGTACATATTAAGTAATGAATAAATGCTAGCTATTTTCACCCATTAATATCCTTTGCTCATTAGAAGTAATTTTGAAAAAAAAAAAAACAACATTTTTTTTTTATATTTCTTCCATTGTTTTCCATGGTATACAAATGTAACATAGCTTATAAAAGTTACTAGGGTATGAACAGATATTAAATTTCAAATTTAGTGCTCTAATATTGAAAACATTCTGTTTCAGAAAGAAATTAACTGAGGCTGTGTTCATGCAAACTTTCATATAATGATTGGTGTTGCTATTCAAAATAAATAATTGACATATGTGCTTGGCTAATGCAGTCTTAAGTCTTTACATTGGAAATGAGATATTTATATTGTCTCATTATAGATTTATAGTAATCACGGTATTTTAAAAGCTAGGAGTATCTATTACATATCCAGCTAGATAAGTATTTAGGCACATGGATACTTATAATTAAATACATGTTTGGAAGCTTCTGCCTTCAGTTCAACCTAAAGAACATATACATTCTCTAACTCTTTCTCTCTCTGTCTCTATCTCTGTCATATCTATCTATCATCTATATATATAAAGTTGTTGTTCAGTTACTATGTCCAACTTTTTGTGACCCCCGTGGACTGTAGCCTGCCAGGCTCCTCTTTCCATGGGATTTTTCAGGCAAGAATACTGAAGTGGGTTACCATTTCCTTTTCCAGGGTATCTTCCCCGATCAGAGATCAAACGCACATCTTCTGCATTGATAGGTAGATTCTTTACCACTGAGCCACCAGGGTAGCATATATGTATGATAGGGTTGGCCAAAAAGTTCATCTGGATTTTTTTGTAACATCTTATGAAAAAAAAAAAATGTGTGTTATACATATGCATACATACATACATATATATGAAGCTAAGTACTTATATATCTGTATTTGTGTGCTTATAGTATGTACATAGATGTGTCAAACTAAGTGTATATCTCTGTATATAATATATATGTCAATATATATATACACACACACACACACATATATATATATATGCTTTATATATATTTGATAGATCACTATCCTAACTATGCCTCAATATTCAAGGATAATACAATAGAAAATTACTGAACACATCTTTTTTAAGACCATGAAATAATCTATAATTTCCCAAATTAAAATGAAAGCATCTGTTGTTTTCCTGTTTATATCCTGTTAATTTCCTGCTTATTCCCTGTTCCTGTGGGGACTGAGGTCCCCACAGCAGCTGTGTTATTCTTGCTATGCTTAAAATTCTACAGATAAGGTGACATGCAGTTTACTGCCTTCTTTATTCTCAGTGTTGGCTTTATTTCCTTGATTCTTTGCAGTGTGACTGGACATATCTCCTGGAATATGTCAGACTAAATAAACAGAACTCTCAGCAGGTTTTGCTTGATAATGACAGAGTTGTAGCCATCATTCTGTAGAGACTGGGGAATCGTCTTTATCTGTGGATGTGAATGAAGGGTGTTACTTTGATATTAGATTATTTTAAGATCTCTTTCTGACTTACCAGCCTTCCCAGAAGAAGCCCTCCTCTTTCTGGCTCATCCCGAAGATGGACATATAACTCTTCTCTCACTGACTTTGCATTGATATTTCTACTCAGGTAACAAGACAGGGAAGGGATCCAGAGACTGAAATGTACAGTGTGACCTTTCTTGTAGTTCATTTAAACAGGCCCTTCTCTAAAGTATTTCTCATATTATTAAAAGTACGTGAAGAGAAAGGTTTCCATGGATTTTTAATTTTTTTTTTTTTTTTTTTTTTTTTTTTTTAGCAATGAAAGGAACCTGGTCCAACAAGAACCTACACCAAGTGAAGTCTTTTGTTCCAGTGTACAATTTAGGAATGCTCCTGAGGATGGGTTTAGACTAGGCATCCAGAAAGTTAGTCTGACAGATTTATAATAGAATAACAAACCATATTTTTGGCTTCTCTTCAGTAAAGGTCATGAAAAATATTGCTAGATCATTAAAACACCTTTGCAATAATTTTAGTACTTACAGCTTTATACTAGTGTAGCTCAGTTACTATTCTGATGTAAAAGCATTTCTCTCATGTAGAAAATTGGATGACTGTGGTTTTATTGGAGATTTGTAATTATTAATATCTATGCCAATAATAGATCAACAGTGTATCTATTAATATATATGGAAAGAAAATGCATATAGACAGATGTGTAAAACTGGAAAATAAATATATAACAAAATATATTTATATTGAAAAAACGGTGTATATATATGCACATCGAACAAGACAGTACATACATGCACATTAAACATGGTACAGTTTTAGTGACCATAGTATTTATTTATTTTAAAATTGACATTAGTGGCAACTGAAAATGGCAATGAATAATGCAGCTAACAGGCAAGCAGTTTCAATAAAAGTCTAAAAATAAACACCATGTACAAAGTATGTTTCTTTCTGCTTTTAATCTTAAATGGCAGAAATTAGCACACTTAAGTAACCATCTGTTTTCTTCAAGTAGAAATCATTCTAATTTCTCACTTTCTCATCCAAAGAACAGCTGTCAGCCAGGAGGGCAGAGCTGAAATGTATTGCTCACATCACATGATGCATAAAACAAACTCCACTACTCCTTAAGACTCAGAACTTTGTCTCTTAAAAAGTGGCCTTTGTTTCATCTGGTGGATCATCGCCCTTTTCCTTTCTCCTCTGCTGCGCTTTTTCTTTTTTCATTTATTTTATCTCTTTGCTGATAATAATCAAAACTGTGAATGACTATGTTCTCTCTCATAATTATCTCAAGAAACATTTTAATAATGAATCATTGACTTATAAAAAACTCCTTGCAGGGTTTTTTATAAATTTTTTAAATAAAATTTTATTATTAAAATAATATTATTTTAAATATCTCTGATGTATTTATATATCAATATGATATGTACAGCCAATTTTTTTTCATAAATTGAACATATCCTCAGAACCATAATCCATAACAAGAATATGAATATTCCCAGCATTCCAGAAGCTTCCATCACATTCCATTTAAGTCACTATCTGCCTGTTTGAAATATAACTACTACGTGTTTTAAAGCTATAGGTTCATTTTCAGGCTAGCATTTTGCTGCATTTTTAGTTTTGGTTTGTGGGTTTCATTGTTATCTGTGATTTAGCTTTTTTCTTAGCTCTGTATAATATATCATTAGATTGAGTTAAAACCTACACACAGTTGAATATACAAATATGCAAATATTAAGTGTAGAATTGGATAAGTGTGACCAATAGAGATAGAATCTTCTAAGGTAATTTTTGTGCCCTCTTCTAGTCTGCATTTACCACAAAGGCTATTCTGAGTTCTGTAACTTTAAATTTATTTGGCCTGGCTTTAGCCTTTCATATAAACAGGATGATGCAGTATGCATGCAATTTTTTGTTTGGCTTCTTTTTCAATCAACATATCATATTAAAATTCATACACACTGCTTCCTAAGTCACAGGTGCCATTTAGCCGATGGAGTAAGGTGGTTCGTGGAGCAATAGCCTTAGCAAAATAAGCCTGAATATAGAAAACAAAGTGTGAAGCAGAGACAGAGTCGCTTAATAAAATAGCACAAAAAAGAGCTGACTATGAAGGCTGTTGTAATAATTGATAGTGTACGATCAAGAATGGAGACAATGGAAGAGAAAATCAAGTACAGAGTAAACAAATGCAAAGTAATTTATGACTTCAAAATAGTTAAACTTAGACCAGAAGCTATCTGAAAATAAACAAGGAAATTGGTGAATGAATGAATGGATGAAATGAGATGAAATAAAATCACCAGAGTGAAACACTGAGATAATTGATATGAAGGTCTGGAAGTATTTTCACCAACTACAGGGATAATTGAAGCTGATCGAGAAAGGTAATTATAGACTGACTTATACTTTACTGAAGAAACTGAGCTTACTTATCAACAGAAACATAGAAACTTCATTATAGTCTGACCCAGAGACCCATGGCTCTACTAACTGGAAAACTGGATAGCTAGTATTATGCTGGACAGCTGATACATTTTGAAGAGGCTTTTGTACTGTTGCCCATAGTTTTATAGCCATTTGGGGATTGCAGTTCTAAGAAATCAATGCAGCAGGGAGTCAGAAAGACGGAAAGTGGTATAGAAGTATAGAGCATTGCAACCTAGAAGCATTTTCATCCTAAATAAAGCATTTTCAGCAGGGTGATTATGAGAATATTCCTGGAAATAGCACATTCTCATCATCTTGTTGTTCTTTATTTTAGATTATCAGAAAACCGAACAATGATCTTAGTTGGAGTTCGGTATAGGAAACCTGTGTTCTATGAATGCAGTCAGCTTATGGGAATAGGACAGAACACTGTATTCCATAAACCAACTTTCAAGTCCACATATGAAGAGGAGATATAGCCAGTTATGATGCAAAATGTGTGCCCAGGTAAAGGATATTTCCACACCTTGATTAATGAAAATAATAAGTATAAATATTTTTTCTTGCTCAATCTGTAATAAAGAAATTAAAGGGAAAAAAAAAGAAAGCTTTTCTTGAAATTCTATAGAAAATTAAGGAAATATTACCATAAAGATGCAAGAGGAAAGCAAATGTCTGAAAATTATCTACTACAAAACCCATAGACAAAAGTAGCCTTTATGAAAAAAGGACATAACTTAGTAAGCAGATAGAGCTTACTGTTTGATTATTTTTCAGTCACTAATTATTTAACTTTTTGTGACTCTATGGACTGTAGCACACCAGGTTTCCCTGTCCTTTACTCTCTCCCTGAGTTTGCTCAAACTCATGTTTCTTGAGTCAGTGATACTATCTAACCATCTCATCCTCTGTCACCCTCTTCTCCTCCTGCCTTCAATCTTTCCCAGCATCAGGGTCTTTTCCAGTAAGTTGGCTTTTTGCATCAGGTAGTCAAAGTATTGGAGCTTCAGCTTCAGCATCAGTCTTTCCAATGAATATTCAGAGTTCATTTTTTTGGATTGACAGTTTGATCTCCTTGTTGTATAATAGAGCCATAGTGTATGTTAGAGTCATGTATTCTTTATATTTGGTATGGAATCACATAAAGGTCTTTGATTTGATAGGTATACTGCCTTCTGGGGAATCACATCCCATTTTCAAAGAATGTTAGTTACGTCCAGATTAATGACTCAAGTATACATTATCCATTGCTTCAATCAGGTCACCAGATCCTGAGTGATGCAGTACGAGCTCTGACCAGTTGATCCCATGATTGTGTGACCATGTATATGCTAGACAGGGACATTAGCCGAGATCCAGGTCATGGGATTAAAAAACCTGCAAATGTCCAAGTAGTGGTGCTTGTTGAGGGTCTGAGGGCATGAAAGACAAACTCATAGTCAGAATATGTGTCTGTTTCTGTGAGATCAAGCTGCTGGCCATTTTGATACGGAAAGAGACTAAGTCAAAAACTTGCCAGTGAGTGGCTGGATTGTCTCCTTGAAGAATAGTGCTACACTGGGGCCTCAGCATTGCTCTTTATTTCTAGCAGACCGGACATTTGACAATAACAGTAGCTGGGCCAGCTGTGGTAAACAAAGGTCCATTCTGTCAGGCCCATGCCTATTCTCTTGCCATTGCTATAGTGAACACTATATGTCAGGCGTTTACTATATTGACACTGGGGTGGCCAGTGGTAGATATCATCCTACTGGTAGGATCAGTATATTAGCTCACTCAGCCCAATAAGCATGATCTTACCAATACAATGGATAAATGTGATCCTCTGTAAGAACTGGAAATGGTCTAGCTTTTTCTTCAGGCAGTGTTATGACAGAGGCGTGAAAGTTAATATAACTCTGTGGCCAAACTCCAAATAGATGCAGTTTGTGTAGCAGGAGGTTTCTTCTGGATTATGCACACTGAGATGCAGTTTAAAGTATAGAACAGTCTTATGGACTCTGTGGGAGAGGGAGAGGGTGGGAAGATTTGGGAGAATGGCATTGAAACATGTAAAATATCATGTATGAAACGAGTCGCCAGTCCAGGTTTGATGCACGATACTGGATGCTTGGGGCTGGTGCACTGGGACGACCCAGAGGGATGGTATGGGGAGGGAGGAGGGAGGAGGATTCAGGATGGGGAACACATGTATACCTGTGGCGGGTTCATTTTGATATTTGGCAAAACTAATACAATTATGTAAAGTTTAAAAATAAAATTAAATTAAAAAAAAAATAAAGTGCAGGATGTTCACTGTTGTTTAGTCACAAAGTTGTATCTGACTCTGTGACCCTATGGATTATAGCCCGCCAGGCTCCTCTGTCCATGGGATTTCTTAGGCAAGAATACTGGGGTGGGTTGCCAGTTCCTTCTCTAGGGGATCATCCCAACCCAGGGATCAAACCTGCATCACCTGCATTAGCAAGCAAATTCTTTACCACTGAGCCACCAGGAAGCCCAAGATACTCATTAAGTATCAGTGTTTTTGAAAGGAAAGGAGAGGAAGTAGATTTGTAAAGAGGGACAAATTGAACAGAAATTCAGGCTAAGCTTTGGCAAATGTTCAAGCAAATCTGCTTATGAAGTTTGCCTGCCTTTAGGCTGATATGGCCAGGCATTTACACTCAGCTCTACTCCATCAGCAGAGGTGGCTTGTTCCAGAAAAATGATGACCTGGAACAAGACAGTTGAGGCTGACTATGAATGAGTTGACAGCTGGAGGCTGAATGGCAATTTTCTTCTCTGAAGGTGAACAGTATGTTCTACTTACAGTATGATCTAATTGTTATCCACCACAGAAGCCTATAATTTTAGGAAAGAAGGTATTTGAAAATTGGGCAGGTACCCAAAAATGTCTTTGAAATAGGAGTAAAACAAAAATCAGATAAGACGAGATAAAAAGAAAGATGGTAAAGTAAGACAGGATGGCAAAACTTCATAAGTAAATGAATTCAAAAAGAGAATTGGCTGAGAGCATCAAATTATAGGGCACACTCATGCACACTACCCGAATTTAAAGTCAAAAGAGATGAATGAAAAATAGATGTTCATAAATATTGTCAAAAAAGAGAGCCAACATAAGAGAGTTATTTTAGTTAGAAAAAAAGAAAGATTAGAACAAAGTAATAATTCAAGAAATATTGTATTTAACCAGTTCTATTATCCTACTTTTCCATATGCTAATATTTTTGAAATAAGAAAGAAGCTTACAATATATGTCACATATTTTAATTGGCAGGACTTTTACTTTCATAGTAAAATATAAAATAATGGTATATTGCACCCTTGATGGGGATATTGTACTGATAAAGCTGAGTAAATAAAGAAAAAACAGTATTTTAAAAAAGAACTAAAGAGCTAAAATGAAAAAGACTGAATTTTTGATTGGAGACAGATTAAAAGGGATCTTCACAGTGAGAAAAGACCAGTGTCTAGAATTGAAGCTGCACGAAGTCAGGAACTTTGTTTACTGCAATATTCACAGCTTCAAGCACATTGCCAGGCACATAGTAGAAACAAGTGGAAATTTTCAATTAATTGAATAAATCCTGATACAGGTCATATTATAAAAATAAAGAAAAATTATACATGATGCCAAGTAGTTTAACTCATGGTTTAGAGCTAGACTGTCCAGGCTTGCAATGCTGTTCTGCCATTGTGGAAGACGCTTGTGAAGACTACTTACAAATAAGTATAATAAATCATCGTTCCCTCCAGTACACATGGCAGGATGACCTCCTATTGCCATATTTGCAGTTAAACAGGGCCTTATGACTAGTTCTGGTGCATATGTCTGGCTAGTGTATGTCACTCTGAGTCTTTTAATAGCCAGTGTAATTTCTGTGCTTTCTTCTCTGACAGTTTTGGGTATAAAAGCACAGAGTAGGTCATCAGATCAAGCAGCTGAGCCAAGGCAAGGAGTATAGTTGCCTTGAGACAGTGTCTAACTATATATCTGAGTTTTATTAAAAACAACCTTTTGTGGATTCCAGGAGTTGTTGACTGCAACATAATGTAGCCATCCTGAATAACAGGGTGTTTAAATGCAGAGCAACATTATGTAAGAAAATAATTCTGCTATGAGTCAGTTTTGTTAGTCTTTAAAATAGCTAATGATTTCACCTATTTCTGGTTTTTTGCAAGGGTTAAATAGGATCATGTAAAGTAGTTCTGAAAGTTGCTAGCTGATAGTCAGAATTCATTAACATAAAAGAAAATAAAAAAGGAAAGGAAAGTTTCCACATGGGAGAAAACTTGTGTTGACCATAGTTTTAGGATATGAGAACTAGACATGGAACTACAGACTGGTTCCAAATAGGAAAAGGAGTACGTCAAGGCTGTATGTTGTTACCCTGCTTATTTAACTTACATCAAGAGTACATCATGAGAAATGCTGGGCTGCAAGAAGCACAAACTGGAATCATGATTGCCGGGAGAAATATCAATAACCTCAGATATGCAGACGACACCACCCTTATGGCAGAAAGTAAAGAAGAAATAAAGAGCCTCTTGATGAAAGTGAAAGAGGAGAGTGAAAAAGTTGGCTTAAAGCTCAACCTTCAGAAAACTAAGATTATGGCATCTGGTCCCATCATTTCATGGAAAATAGATGGAGAAACAGTGGAAATAGTGGCAGACTTTACTTTTGGGGGCTTCAAAATCACTGCAGATGGTGACTGCAGCCATGAAATTAAAAGATGCTTACTCCTTGGAAGAAAAGTTATGACCAACCTAGACTGAATATTAAAAAGCTCCTTTAGGCAAGGTTATGGTTTTTCCAGTAGTCATGTATGATGTGAGAATTGGACTATAAGGAAAGCTGAGTGTCGAAGAATTGATGCTTTTGAACTGTGGTGTTGTAGAAGACTCTTGAGAGTTCGTTGGACTGCAAGGAGATCCAACCAGTCCATTCTAAAGGAGATCAGTCCTTAATATTCACTAGAAGGACTGATGTTGAAGCTGAAACTCCAATAGTTCTGCCACATGATGTGAAGAGCTGACTCATTTGAAAAGCCCCTGATGCTGGGAAAGATTGAGGGCAGGAGGAGAAGGGGACAACAGAGAATGAGACGGTTGGATGACATCACCAACTCAATGGACATGAGTTTGAGTAAACTCCGGGAGTTGGTGATGGACAGGGAGGCCTGGTGTGCTGCAGTCCATTGGTCGCAAAGAGTCAGACATGACTGAGTGACTTAACTGACTGACTGAAGTAATGTATTCACATTTAAAAAGGAAATGATTTTTCTCCCTTGGGATTTTATAACTAGTAACATTTTCATACAAAGGCAATAAAATCTTCTTATATACTAGATTATAGACATTATGCTGCTGCTGCTAAGTCACTTCAGTCATGTCCGACTGTGCGACCCCACAGACGGCAGCCCTGCAGGCTCCCCCGTCCCTGGGATTCTCCAGGCAAGAATTCTGGAGTGGGTTGCCATTTCCTCCTCCAATGCATGAAAGTGAAAAGTGAAAGGGAAGTTTGTCAGTCGTGTCTGACTTGTAGCGACCCCATGGACTGCAGCCCACCAGGTTCCTCCATCCATGGGATTTTCCAGGCAAGAGTACTGGAGTGGGGTGCCATTGCCTTCTCCTATAGACATTATAGACACTTTGAAAAATTACATGAAGATGCATGTTAGACAAAAGCAAAATGATGACCAAAATTAATAATTAAAGATTGAGAGAACTATGATAAAAATCTATTGCCTAGACTTCTCTTACCTGGTTTGAATCTGCTGCCTATAAATCTAGTTAGCTGGAATCTTATAACTATGCCTGACTCCATGTCTGCCGGGTAAACCTAAGCCCTTCCTGGCCTTGCACACAATTCCTTGTTCTTCTTCTCTTACTCTCCCTCATCCTTCTTTAAGGAATTAATAGTATGAAGAGACTAAAGACATATTTCTGAGTGGCTATCAGTACTATGTGAAACTATTTTTGACTAGGAGGAGCTCAGGGAGCTAAAAATGTTTTATATGTATGGTAAGTTGAATAATGGCTTCCTGAGATGTTCCTCTCCTTATCCTCAGAATAGATGATGAACTGTAGCCTGCCAGGCTCCTCTATCCCTAGAAATTCTTAGGCAAGAATAACCAACTGCAGTGAGTTGCCATTTCCTTCTCCAGGGGATCTTCCCAACTGGAATCAAACCCATGTCTCCTGCAGTGGCAGGTGGATTGTTTACCACTCAGCCACCAGAGACGCCCACCCAGAATCTGTGACTGTTACCTTAAATTACAAAAGAAACTTCACAGATGCTAACAGGTTGAAAATTCTGAGATGGGAAAATTATCCTGGATTACATAAGTGGGCCCACTGTAATCACAATGGTCTATATTTAAGGGACACAGGAGGAGTTCAAGTCAAATAGAAGGTGATGTAACTACTGAAGCAGAGGGGCAGAAAATGAGATTTGCAGATGCTACAGTTTCTTCAGCTTTGAAATCAGAGGAAGAGGGCCATGAGCCAAAGACTGTTGGTGGCCTCTTGAAGCTGGAAAGGGTGAGAAAATGAAATCTCTCCTAGAGCCTCAGATCACATAGTCCTGCTATTATAGACTTCCAGAACAAATATGTGTTGGTTTAAGCCACTGAATTTGTTGTAATTTGTTGCAGTAGCAATAAGAAACAAAGACATATTATGAAACATAATTTTGCAAAGTCATGTTTAAATAATTGACTTTTGAGCTTGTTGGCTGTTATCAATATTTTGAGTCATTGAAATATTTTTGAACATCCAATTGTCAGAATATAAGTTATATGATACTTTTTGCCCTTTATACTCTAAGCATGGAACAAAAAATAACATAATGATTTGTCTAAAAGAATATATTATTCCTTTTGTTCTTAAATTCATTGTTTTCTCATCTTTATAAGCAAAAATAATTACACATAATTAGCATGTTTATATTTCTTTAAATTATATGCATGTGTGACTATACAACTTATATTTGCATAATGCTAATAAACAAACATATTTAAAAGATTGAAGATGAAAATAAAATATAAGAGACAGAACAAAGGTGTATATCAAATAACATCCTTGAGCATCTCACCAGACAGCATTGAAGACCCCCCAGCAATCTTGCTCCCCACATTAAAAACTGCTATATTAGATAACCGATACAGATCACTTCCCACTATTAAATGATTTTCTTCTTTTTCTACTGTGAACTGTTAATGCCAAATATAGTACAGATTTAGTTAGATGCTATGGGGTATGATATTGAATAAGCAATGTGACTAATCCTCATTGTGTATTCCCAAGCTGAAGCTTAGTACTCTATTTTAATGTCTCTTGAACACTATTGCTTATTAAAACTGTATATTTCTGCAATGTTTCAGTGAAAGGTATTATGATGCAATGTATTTTCTTTCTCAACTTGCAGAGGTGAGGAACTAAAATTATATGATCATTTGACTAATGATGATCATTTGGCTAATGACATTAATTTATCTGTGTGAATATATATATACATATATACACACACATTAAAATCACATGCTTTTATGGCAGAAAGTAAGATTCAGTTTCTCAGATTTTGCAAAATCAGATAATATACATGTCACAACTAAAAAGACATTTTGTTGAATGAGTCTATTTTAATCTCAGTATGATGGTGCCAATCTCCTATTTTTTTTTTCATATTAGAGTGAAATGGAGAACAGGGCTTTTCTAATTCTAAAATGTCCTGGGCTTCTTTCAAAGTTTCTGGCCTCCAGGCGTCTAAAGTGACCTAAACTATCATTACAATTGCCATGATTTACATAAAAGAGAAAAAACAACCCATAGATACCATCATTAATGAGATGGCTCCAACTATCTGCCCACATTGAATAATTTAAGTGTGAAATTACTTGAAAAGAACTGTGGTGTTTTGAAATTTAAAACATCTGCTAAAATTTGTTTTGCACAAATGACCCTAGTAACCTCTCACAGAATGACCAAATTCCTGTCAGTAACATTTAAGGTCAGTGAGATCAAAGAGAGAAATAACAGGCAATCTCCATTAATGCATCTTTGTCTTCAACCTTAACTTTTTGTTTTTTTCTTAAAATGAGTTATTTTTCTGCTCCAGAATCACATTATATCTACAGAATACACAAGTTCCATCTTGTAATCAAACCAATACCCAGAAATCATTCCTCTTGCATCAGCATCAGACAGATGTTGATTATCACAAAGTACTATGTATGTAGTGGCTTCCCTCATATCTGAATGGTAAAGAAATCACCTGCCAATGCAGGAGACATGAGTTTGATCCCTGGGTTGGGAAGATCCCCTGGAGAAGGAAATAGCAACCTACTCCAGTATTCTTGCCTGGGAAATCCCATGGACAGAGGAGCCTGGTAGGCTACAGTCCACGGGATCAGAAGGCGATGGCACCCCACTCCAGTATTGCTGCCTGGAAAATCCCATGGACGGAGGAGCCTGGTGGGCTGCAATCCATGGGGTCGCTAAGAGTCGGGCACGACTGAGCGACTTCACTTTCAATTTTCACTTTCCTGCATTGGAGAAGGAAATGGCAACCCACTCTGGTGTTCTTGCCTGGAGAATCCCAGGGACGGGGGAGCCTGGTGGGCTGCCGTCTATGGGGTCACACAGAGTCAGACACGACTGAAGCGACTCAGCAGCAGCAGCAGCGATTAAACAATAAAACTACATCTAGCTGTTACAAAAAGTAGGGTTTTTCTGAATATGATCATGAATCTTGACCATGGGTTGTGAGAAAAATGATACAAGGGAATTGGATGGAGATTGGAATCACCACATTGTCCTGACAACCGCATGTGTATTCTCCATAGATCCCAGGGGAAGACTTGAAGAACTGCTGTCTGAGTCTTAGAGGATTATTCTGTGATCCCCTCTGAACAAGAGATGGTGGGACGCTTATGAGGCACTACCTCAGGTCATCTCACACTCTCCTGTGAAAATGAGAGACTCATTCAATGCCCAAGATGCCCCTTCTTCCAGACAACTCTTGAAAGTCTTAGAAGCCAAACCAAACAGCCTGACACTCAAATCTGGAGATTGCATGTGTTTCTCTGTGGATCAGATGCTTATTCTAAAAAGGTCCCTTCACTACATAGTATATTCATCTTGTGGGTCCCAAACCATCCCTCACATGCCTTCTGCAGGATGATAGAATGGGCAAAACACATCTTTTCTTCCTTTGCTGAATCTTGCCTGCTAAAATTCTCCTTTTTCCGAGTCTATTCCATGAAAGTTAGTGAAATTTTTCTGACATCTAATGTATGAAAGGTAGTAACCCTGATGAGACGGACAATTTGGAACACGAATATATAAAGAAACATGCTGTTATGGATTGAATTGTATCTTTCCAAAATTCATATGTTAAAGCTCTGTGCAATGAAAATATCTCCTGCCATGTCAATAAACAATAAATATCACAGCCATCAGAGATATCTGGTTTCTACAGACTAGTAAAGTAATGCTCAAAATTCTCCAAGCCAGGCTTCAGCAATACCTGAACTGTGAACTTCCAAATGTTCAAGCCAGTTTTAGAAAAGGCAGAGGAACCAGAGATTAAATTGCCAACATTTGCTACATGAAGGAAAAAGCAAGAGAGTTCCAGAAAAACATCTATTTGTGCTTTATTGACTATGCCAAAGCCTTTGACTGTGTGGATCACAATAAACTGTGGAAAATTCTGAAAGAGATGGGAATACCAGACCACCTGACCAGCCTCTTGAGAAACCTATATGCAGGTCAGGAAGCAACAGTCAGAACTAGATATGGAACAACAGACTGGTTCCAAATAGGAAAAGGAGTATGTCAAGGCTGTATATTGTCACCCTGCTTATTTAACTTATATGCAGAGTATATCATGAGAAACGCTGGGCTGGAAGAAGCACAGGTTAGAATCAAGATCACTGGGAGAAATATCAGTAAACTCAGATATGCAGATGACACCACCCTTATGGTAGAAAGTGAAGAAGAACTAAAGAGCCTCTTGATGAAAGTGAAAGAGGAGAGTGTAAAAGTTGGCTTAAAGCTCAACATTCAGAAAACGAAGATCATGGCATCTGGTCCCATCACTTCATGGCAAATAGATGGGGAAACAGTGGAAACAATGAGAAACTTTATTGTTTTGGGGGCTCCAAAATCACTGCAGATGGTGATTGCAACAATGGAATTAAAAGACCCATTTTCCTTGGAAGGAAAGTTATGACCAACCTAGACAGCATATTAAAAAGCAGAGACATTACTTTTTCCATAAAGGTTCGTCTAGTCAAGGCTATGGTTTTTCCAGTGGTCATGTATGGATGTGAGAGTTGGACTGTGAAGAAAGCTGAGCACCGAAGAATTGATGCTTTTGAACTGTGGTGTTGGAGAAGACTCTTGAGAGTCCCTTGGACTGCAAGGAGATCCAACCAGTCCATCCTAAAGGAGAACAGTCCTAGGTGTTCAATGTAAGGACAGATGTTAAAGCTGAAACTCCAATACTTTGGGTACTTGATCCAAACAGCTGACTCTTTGAAAAGACCCTGATGCTGGGAAAGATTGAGGGCAGGAGGAGAAGGGGACAACAGAGGATGAGATGGTTGAATGGAATCACTGACTCAGTGGTTATGAGTTTGGGTAGGCTCCGGGAGTTGGTGGTGGACAGGGAGGCCTGGCATGCTGCAGCTCATGTGGTTGCAAAAAGTCAGACACAACTGAGTGACAGAACTGAACTGAAAAGTGAGTGAGGGCTCCCAGAACTTTGATCCAGCAGATGCTGCCACCTCCTATGGTGATGGCTGAAGACCTGGGAGAATGCAAGAAGCAGTATGTACCACTCCTTAGAATGAACAAGGAAACAGGATTTGCCCCCAGATAATTGAGATAGTCACTTAGTCGTGCCTGACTCTTGTGACCCCATGGATTTTCAACTGCTAGGCTCCTCTGTTTATGGAATTCTCCAGGCAAGAATACTGGAGTGGGTTGCCATTTCCTTATCCAGAGGATCTTCCCAACCCAGGGATCAAACCCAGGTCTCCTGCATTGCAGGCAGATTCTTTACCATCTGAGCCACCAGGCAAGCCCCAGATAGCTGAGGTGCATATGAAAGGAATAAATTCAGTGAATCCAGAGACTTGTATCTTCCCATACATAGAATGCAAAATTCCTTAACTTGATACTTGATTTTTGATGTTCAGACTGTCTACTTGCTTTGTTGCAAATTTGTACATAGCCTGACTTCTGCTCCTGCCTCCTTGGAGCAGTTTTCTCAGAGCTACTGTGATGCTGTCTTCCAGGCTCAGAGTCTTATACATTGCCACTGAAAAAATGACTCTCCACTTTCAGGTTGTGACTATATGTTTTAATCAACAGCTCTATAACTAAGTAGCTCAGGATATGACAGTATTTGTAGATAGGGACTTCAGAGAGGTAATTAAGGTGAAGTGAAGCCATGGAAGTGGGCCCTAATCCAACCTGACTGGCGTTCATCTCAGAAGAGGAAATTTGGACACACAAGGACATACCAAAGGTGCATGTACACAGAGGATCATCATGTGACAAGACAAGAAGGAAGTCGTCTGCAAATCAAAGAGAGAGACCTCAGAAGAAATACCTTGACCTTAATTTTCTGGCCTTTAGAGTGGTGAGAAAATGAATTTCTGTTGTTTAAGCCACCCAATCTGTGGTACTGTGTTATAGTGGCCCTAGAAAAATAAAAGTGTGAGTTGCTCAGTTGTGCCCAACTCTTAGTGATACTATGCACTTTAGCCCACCAGTCTCCTCTGTCCATGGGATTCTCCAGGCAAGAATACTGGAATGGCTTGTCATTCCCTTCTTCAGGGGATCTTCCTGGCCCAGGGGTCGAACCCAGGTCTCTGGCACTGCAGGCAGATTCTTGACCAACCAAGCCATCTGGGAAGCCCATCAAAATAATACTCATGCTAAATAGGAAAGAGCATGGTGGAGGCTGAAATTATTCATGTATGGAATGAGAGGCATCATTTTTATGGGAGTTATTTATGTGATAATTGCCAACCTCCATTAATTTTTATACTTAGATGACCCAGCTTACATGGTGTAGGAGACCCCAGGAGCTAGAAAGATTATGGATAACTGTTGTTGATGCTTTTTTAGTTTAGAGATTTGCTGCTCTAGCTCAATTGCTGACTCTGCTATACTACTTCAGCCCTTGAAAATAATACATGTCATTTTCAATTTCTGGATCATCTGAAATCTGATACTGGTAGGCTTTTGTCACAAAAACCACTTAACAATAAATGATTTTCAAGATATTCAGTGGATCTTCCATGCTTTTTACCATTTAAAGATATCTGGTATGTTTGCATATTAGAAACGTCTCTTCCAAAATTGATGGATTGGCCAAAAAGCTTGTTTGGGATTTTCCATAAGATATTACAGAAAAGCCGAAATGAACTTTTTGGCCAACTCAATAAAACATTTTCTGACTGCCACCTTAGTTCTTTTTTGTTCACATATCTTAGGAAGGATGTTTGTCTCTGAATATGACTGTAACCATAATGGGATAATACACTCTCAATTACTTCCTGGATAATGATCAGGATGAACAACTTAGAGATTATATACACCCATTTCAGGCTCCTACCTCCACCATTCTTAGGTATTATGCTTCATTCTTTCCTGTAAAGGCAACTTCAGGTCAGTCTGACTAGTATACACCCTGAGTGGCATCCTGAAAGGAGTCTCGGAAATAAGCCTTGTTGTTGTTCAGTGTCTAAGTCATGTCTGACTCTTTGTAACCCCATGGATTTCAGTATGCCAAGCTCCTCTGTCCTTCATTGTCTCTCAGATTCTGCTCAAATTCACGTCCATTGAGTTGGTGATGCTATCTAACCATCTCATCTTTTGCCACCCACTTCTCCTTTGTCCTTCAATCTTTCCCAGCATAAGGCTCTTTTCCAGTGAGTCAGTTCTTAGCATCAGGAGGCCAGAGTTTTGGCGGTTCAGCTTCAGAATCAGTCCTTTAGAATATTTAGGGTTGATTCCTTTAGGAGGGAATAAGGCTATGCTCATTTTAAGTTAAGTTAGCTAGATTACCTTGTTAAATAAGCAGTCTTAGACCATAAAGATAATGACCATTTGGCTGAATTCATTACCATTCCATGCAGATGAAAGTGAGGAACATAGTAGATCTTTATAAGTTCAATAAAAATGTGCTTGTGTACTAAGCCAATTATTCAAACTACACTGGGGACTTCTGACTACAGTTTTTGGGTGAAAACCAGGTATTAACCTGTCTCCTTTTCAGAAACATGGTGCCTTGCTCATTAGATATGGTTATAAGTGATCTTCAAGTGTTTAAAAAAATACTCCTCTGGCCTTAGAGTACTTTCAGATTATCCTCAGTTCAGTGGTATCCTTTGAATTTTGATGTTCCATAGAATTATTTTCTCAATTTTATTTATTTAAAATCTTTTTTATTTTATACTGGAGCACAGTTGATTAACAATTTTGTGTTAATTCCAGGAGTATAGCAAAGTGCTTTGGTTATATATATTCATGTATCTATTCTTTTTAAAGTTCTTTTCCCATTTAGGTTACTACAGAATATTGAACAGAGTCCCCTATGCTGCACAGTAGGTCCTTGTTGGTTATCTATTCTAAATATGATAGCATTTTCAGTCCTAAACTCTCAAACTATCCTTCTCCTCACACATTCTCCACTGTTTACCATAAATTCTTGCTCTAAGTCAGGGAATTCCTCCTAAAATTCACTTTTTGCACAGAAGTGGAGTCTGGTAATTAGTACTAAGTCCTGGGGCACTGGATCCATGTCTCATGGAATGGAAAATATAGAAACTGAAAAACAGAACATGGCTTTCTAAGGTAGACCCTGATAGTTTATGGGATTTGTTCAGCCAGTAGAGACCAGCATGCCAGGACATGTTTGAAATCTGCAGGAAGGGCTCGTCCTGCTGCTTGGACTCATGTAACAGCCTAGGTTAAATGCAGAAGGAGAATAATGGGACAGATTTGGTCCTGGACACTGTCTGTCAAGTTAACCAAAATAGTCAGTGGAGATGTGCTCTTATGAGGACATTTCCCAGAAATCAGAATTGTGAAAAATGAGGGACAGGTATTACTGGGAGACAGTCTTCTATAAATCTCTTATTTTCCTGCATATCTTGATCAAGATTACTTTCACTGATGTTTACTCAGCAAAGAGCCTTGAAAGCTAGAAATATCCCCTTTCAACACAAAGGGCAGATCTGTTCATAGCCCAATACAGTAAAATAGTGTCTCTGTCTGGAACGAAAGGGAAATCAAGCTTACTATCTGTGATCAAAGATTAGGTTTCCTAAACTCAGAATTTCTCTCCTGTTAGAAATTTCACTCACGTGCAGGCTTCATCTGGCCATCTTTGCCATGCCCCAGGGGAATTGCAGATTGAGGAATTTTGCTCAAGAAAATGCTGATATTCTGGCTCCTGGAATCGCTGTGATTAATAAAATTATTTGACTCCGGAGTGTCATGCCTTCTGCTAGCATCCATAAAACAGTGGCAGGCTCACCTGTTAGCTTGCAAGAAGGATAAAATCTAAGACTCTTCACACTACTTGACACTCGGAGACATGCTGTGAGTATAGATATCCCACTTTGCATTTTAGACATGGAAGAAAAGAAAGAAATGATTAATAAGCTAAAATAGATAATATCTAGTCTAACGATTAACCCAAGTAGAAAATTAAAAGTAACTTTCCTGGCAGATATATGTTGTCATACTGGTTTAAGAGAAAAAAAAATTACCCATATTTTTCAAAAAAAGAGACCTTCTTCTGTGTTTCAGCTTTCTGTCTAGTTATCCAAATGTTACACTCTTTTCAATTGTTTCTTTCTCTGTCTTATAATTTAAAAAAGACTTAGTTTCATCTATTTTTCTTAGTGTAAGATAATGCTCTTGGTATTTAAAATCTTGCTATTTTGTTTTGATCAGTCAGAGCACATCCCAGAATGTACATGGACTCTGAGAAATTAGGCAATTAATTTTCTTTCAGTTTGGAAGTACATCCAAATCCAGTTGCCCTGGCTGTGTCTATGGATCTGAAGAAGCAAATAGCTTCCACAGTGAATTATTTCCCGCTTTAGAAATGAATGTCAGTAACTATTTAATCTGCCACAAATGCTGGAAAATTTAACTTCTTCCTCTCTGAAAATTGCATCCTTATCTTAAACAATTGGATTAACAACATTTCTAGGCAAAATGATGTAATAACCTCTGACTTCATATGGTTTAGAAACTTAGGATCAGGTGAATTTTCCTTCAGGTTCCCTCTAAATGAATATCCTGATTCCAGAAAATGACACTTTTTTTTAATGATTGTCATTTTTCCAGAAACTACCATTAAGCTATGTTAACATTAAATGATGTTATGTGGCATAGACCCTGGAGTTTGAGCACTGAACTTCCTGACCATTGCAGGTAACTCGCATAATATATACATATGTTGCTCATTGTGGGGAATTTTTCCTTGTTTTTCTGCTTCAAAGATCTGGAACTTGGGAAACAGAAGAAGGCTCCTTAAAGGTAATAATTAGGTCTCAGTCTTTCTGTCCAGTTTGTTTTCCATCGTTCCTACTATTTCCCATGTCCTGTTACACCATTAGGGTTGTGTTCTTTTTCTGTATTTAATCTTTTTTCTTAATTAAAAAACTCGCAGATATAACTTCCGCCTAATTAAAATTTCACTAATAAACTCCAAGCATGTGATTGTTAGAATAACGTTCAAACTTATGGTTTTACAAATGAAATGCACACTCCTTCACATATTATTTGCCAGTTGCTCCTCACAACCTCTGTTATAGTTTGATCTGCAATATTCTCCACTCAATCAGCAGCCCAAACACACTCCATTTGACAAGATGTGGACTGAATGATGATTATTAGGATGCTTAAAGATCACACAACTTTATTTAAGGCAGGACTCACAAATATCTCTCTACATTTGCTAGACAGGGAACTTAAGTGGGTGAAGCTATTAAGATGAAGATACCTGTCCCAAAACTGGAGGCTCTAGGTTGCAGAGAAAGTGCCATTGCAGGTTACAGCATTGGTTTTGTCAAATTTCTAATAGTTCAAAAGCATTAACATTACCATTTTATATAACATCTCTCAGTTTAAAAAAGCTGACTTGATATTTGTTAACCCCAAATATAATCTAAGAATATTTGGTAAGGGAAAAAGTTCACAATAAGAATCATCTTCTGTGATTTATAGGATAACTAGCCAGATAGCATATTTGAAGTTGTCTTTTTTTTTTTAATATTAAAAGCTAAGCACAGATTTTATCAAAATATCATGCTCCTTTAATACTTAACTATATACATTCACAAAAATGTTATAGTGTTAGATTTAAAAATAATATTTAGATATGAAATAAATGTTTTTCCTCTTGATTGCATTAACTAGAAACACTTATTTAAAAAAAAAAATTGTTAATGGACTACTCTGGAAAGCTGCCCAAGATGTGTGTTTAGTATAAACTTATGCCATAAATGGATTGCTGTCATCCATTTAAAGATTATTTCAATGACCGAGACATAGATCTCTCACCTGAATCTTCCGCAGAATGGATACAATTTAGAATAATGTGAGGCAATATTAAAAATTCATTGAAATGAAATCCATTTGGAATTATTTTGACTTCACTTATTAGCATATCTCTTCACAGATGATAGAAAATCACTCAAAAATAGGGGGAAAAAAGTTCTGAAGATCATAACACAAACTGACATATGTAGAATACTCACTCAACAACAACAGAGTGCATTTTGTTTGTAAGTACATATATAAAGGTCATCAAAAACAACCATGTGGTGAATTATAACAAAGCTTCAACAAAATTTAAAATATTTAAATAAGTTGAAATATTAAAATATTTGAAGTAATTCAAATTATTTTCTCTAATTATGGGATTAAAATGGAAATCAGTAATAAAATTATACTAGGAAAAGGTGTACTACCTGAAAACTAAATAATACATTCCTAAACAACTCATAGATCAAGAAATGAATCAGCATAGATAACAGAAAATTACTGAACTGAATTATAATAAAATATAACAGATCAAAACTTGTGGGATATAGTTTAAGCAATGTTTAAAGAAAAAAAATATGACATAGGTGTATATGAAAAAGAAGAATGGGTGAATTAAAAAAAAATCAACTTTCTATTTCAAGGATGAGTATGAAAAAATAAAGAATACAAAAATGAAAACAAATGAAGGACATTTGAAAAATACTGTAGAATAGAGAAAAAGAAAAAGTCAAAAACTAGAATTTTGAAGACTGAAATTTGTTAATTTGCCAGTCCTTAACAAGATTGATCAAGGCAAAAAAGATAAAACACAAAATAACAAAAATAAAAATGAAAAAGATGGCATAAATATAGATCTATAATACAAATAACTAAAGATCATTATGAATAACTTTGAAGAAGGGAAACATAATTTAGTCAGAATGAACAAATGTCCACAGATTACAATTTACTGAAGTTAAGGGGTGATATATAAAATCTTACTAGTGAAGCATCTGTTAAAGAAATTAAATTTGTTATTTTAAAAATGTTCCCACAGGAAACTCCAGTACCAGATGCTTTTAATAGTAAATTTTTATAACTATTTAAAAAAAGAAATAACTCTAATCTTGCACAAAATTTCTGAAAAAAGAATTGAAGGTGACCTTTACTTTTATGAGGCTGACAGAACAATGAATCCTAAATCTTGTCAAGAAGAATCAAGATAGAAAAACAAACAAACAAACAAACATATCAACACAAGCCATACAGAAGCACTTAACTAAAATTCAACAGGCTTTAATGAAAAATCTTTCAGTAAGCTAGGACAAAAAGTGATTTTTTTTAAATGACAAGAAATATCTACAGAAAACATAGAAGGTAAACATATTTGGTGATTTAAAAACAGAAGTTGAAAACTTGTAGAGGGTGAAGAGGAAAAAGATACTCATTATTTCCACTTTTATATTTTAATAAAGAGTCTGAACATTGCAGTAAGGCAAGGGTAAAAGAGAGGTAAAAAATGGGTAAAAAAATTTCTTATGATGATAAGAAATGAAGGTAAAGAACTATCAGTAAAATTGTCATTTTCTTAAAGATAACATGGCAACTAAAAATTCAAATATTCTATGAACCATCTTATTAAATTAATGAATGTGCTATCATCAAATCCAAGGTCAATATGAAAAAAAGTTCTATAGAGATAGAACAACACAATTGGAAATTTAAGAAGTGGTATCACTTACACAGCAATGAAAATATCACATATGACAAAAGTTGGTAAGAAATTAACACTAAAATCTAAAAAATATTATTCAAAATATTATTGATGACCAAACTAAATAGCATGTTTGTTTATAGAGACTCCATATTGTAAATAGGTCAAATTTATTTATATGTTGGCAATATCAATCAATATATTCATAGCTTTTTTGCCCTCAGAAGATAATAAATAGATTACAAAGTCATGTGGACATACAAACAGATGAGTTAAAAAAAAAAAAAAAAGCCCAAAAGAAAGGCAAAATAACCTTCTAGTAGAAAAACAATCTTAGCAATATTCAGTTCAGTTGCTCAGCGTGTCCGACACTTTGTGACCCCATGAATTGCAGCATGCCAGGCCTCCCTGTCCATCACCAACTCCTGGAGTTCACTCAAACTCAAGTCCATTAAGTCAGTGATGCCATCCAGCCATCTCATCCTCTGTCATCCCCTTCTCCTCCTGCCCCCAATCCCTCCCAGCATCAGAGTCTTTTCCAATGAGTCAACTCTTCACATGAGGTTGCCAAAGTACTGGAGTTTCAGCTTTAGCATCATTCCTTCCAAAGAATACTCAGGACTGATCTCCTTTAGAATGGACTGGTTGGATCTCCTTGCAGTCCAAGGGACTCTCAAGAGTTTTCTCCAACACACAGTTCAGAAGCATCAATTCTTTGGTGCTCAGCTTTCTTGATGGTCCAAATCTCACATCCATACATGACCACCGGAAAAAACATAGCCTTGACTAAACGGACCTTTGTTGGCAAAGTAATGTCTCTGCTTTTGAATACGCTATCTAGGTTGGTCATAACTTTTCTTCCAAGGAGTAAGTGTCTTTTAATTTCATGGCTGCAGTCACCATCTGCAGTGATTTTGGAGCCCCAAAAGATAAAGTCTGACACTGTTTCCCCATCTATTTCCCATGAAGTGATGGGACCAGATGCCATGATCATCATTTTCTAAATGTTGAGCTTTTAGCCAACATTTTCACTCTCCTCTTTCACTTTCATCAAGAGGCTTTTGAGTTCCTCTTCACTTTCTGCCATAAGGGTGGTGTCATCTGCATATCTGAGGTTATTGATATTTCTCCTTACATAGTACTAAATATAATACTACAATAAACTACAAAGCTATACTTACACATTGTGCTCAGATAAAAGAATAAAAGAAGAAAATAATATGAACAAGATATAGATTCTGTATGGTGTACATGTTTGGTCAGTCATATCCGACTCTGCCACACCATGGACTGTAGCCCACCAAGCTCCTCTGTACCTCTGTACATCTGTCTATGGAATTTTTCCGGCAAAAATGCTAGAGTGTGTTGCCATTTCCTTCTCCAGAGGATCTTCCCCACTCAGGGATCAAACCTGCATTTCCCACATTGGCAGATGGATTCTTTACCACTGGGCCACCTGGGAAGCTACATCAAGATGTACGATCTTTAATTAACAGTGCTGATAATGTCAGTGAAACGTGGAAATGATTGTGATCTCAATACATGTTAACTCAACATCTACTGAGTTGGCCAAAAGGGTTCATTTGGATTTTCCATTCCATCCTATGGAAAAATCCTCAACGAATATTTTGGCCAATCCAGTATTTATGAAAAGCAAATTTCCTCATTGGTATCTTACAATTATATATAAAAATAAAATCCAAATGGGTTACAGATGTAAATGTGAAAGATAAATATTATAAAGGTATGAGAAGGCAATATCAAGAAATAATTTTTCAATACTAGAGCAGATAATAATTTTTTAAGACAGGATGCAAAACTTGCAAAAAAGACAAAGTAAGCTATATTAAAATTAAAAACCTTGGTGCATCAAAAGACACCAGTAAGAGGGTGAAAATTTAAAATATAAAGTGGAAAATGTACTCATCATTCATATATGCATAAAGATCTCCTAGCCAAAATAATTAACTATTTTCTGCAAATCACAGAAAACCAGATAATCAGATTATTTTAATGGGTAAAAGACTTAACATTTTGTAAAAGAAAAGGTTCAAAAGGCCATTAAATATTAGAAATATGGTTCATATTAGTCATCAGAGAAATACACATTAAAGCCACAAGTTGAAACTACTTTTCAACTAAATGGCTAAATCGAAAAATACAGACAGAATCAAGTATCAGTGAGGACTTGGAGTAACAAGAACTGAGATACAATACTAATAAGGGTGTATATTTGATCCATTTAAGAGAACTTTATGGCAGTGTGACTATTATCTCTATCTTATATATGTTTTACATGTTCCACATGGTTATGTTATATGTATGGAGCCCAGATACCACAAATGAAGGGCTCAGTCTTTCTTTTTTTTTTCTTTTTTTTAATTTAAATTTATTTATTTTAATTGGAGGCCAATTACTTTACAATATAGTATTGGTTTTACCACACATCAACATGAATCCCCCACGGGTGTACACGTGTTCCCCATCCTGAACCCCCCTCCCACTTCCCTCCCCGTACCATCCCTCTGGGTCATCCCAGTGCACCAGCCCCAAGCATCCTGTATCCTGCATCGAACTTTAGGAGGGGGCCGTCCTAAGATGGCAGAGGAATAGGACGGGGAGACCACTTTATCCACCACAAATTCATCAAAAGAACATTTAAACACTGAGTAAATTCCACAAAACAACTTCTGAATGCCGGCAGAGGACATCAGGCACCTAGAAAAGGGCTCAGTCTTTCAAGACTGTGCCTACTTCAGACACTAGATATAAATGGGTTTCCCAGGTGACTCACACTACTATCTGGCCA
This sequence comes from Bubalus kerabau, assembly GCF_029407905.1. Taxonomy (NCBI): domain Eukaryota; kingdom Metazoa; phylum Chordata; class Mammalia; order Artiodactyla; family Bovidae; genus Bubalus; species Bubalus kerabau. The sequence continues at coordinate 62,530,665 of NC_073625.1, forward strand.
ATCAAAGTTTTGAGGATTTCCATGACCTATTCCTCAGGTTTGACAATTCTCTACAGCAACTTACAGGACTCAGGAAAGTGCTCTACTTAAAATTATTCAGTTCAGTTCAGTCGCTCAGTCATGTCTGACTCTTTGTAACCCCAGGGACGGCAGCACTCCAGGCTTCCCTACCCATCACCAACTCCCAGAGCTTACTCAAACTTATGTCCATTGAGTCAGTGATGCCATCCAACCATTTCATCCTCTGCCGTTCCCTTTTCCTCCTGCCTTCAATCATTCCCAGCATCAGGGTCTTTTCAAATGAGTCAGTTCTTCACATCAGGTGGCCAAAGAATTGGTGTTTCAGCTTCAGCATCAGTCTTTCCAATGAATATTCAGGACTGATTTCCTCTAGGATGAATTGGTTGTATCTTCTTGCAGTCCAAGGTACTCTCAAGAGTCTTCTCCAACATCACAGTTTAAAAGCATCAATTCTCCGGCACTCAGCTTCCTTTATAGTCCAACTCTCACATTCATACATGACTATTGGAAAAACCAAAGCTTTGATGAGATAGACCTTTGTTGGCAAGGTAATGTCTCTGCTTTTTGTTAGGCTGTCTAGGTGGGTCATAACTTTTCTTCTGAGGAGCAAAAATCTTTTAATTTCATGGCTGCAGTCACCATCTGCAGTGATTTTGGAGCCCCCCCAAACTAGAATCTTACAATTACTGGTTTATTATAAAAAATACAAGTCAGGAACAGCCAAATGCAAGCGTTCTATAGGACAAAGTTTGGAGTTCGAGGGTACAGAGCTTTCATCTAGCACTACACCTCAGCATATTAATATTCACCAACCCAGAATCTCTCCAAATCTCATTTATAACTCAATGTCTAGTCCCCCTACTCTTTCCAGAGGTCAGAGGGACAGCTGGAAATTTCCAAGTCTCCAATCATCTGATTGCCTGGTGACCAGCCCAAATCCAGAAGTGATTGAGGGGTTCAGCCATGAGTTAATACCTACGGCATAAACTCAAGTGTTGTAAAGGGCTTTTTATTAATAATATTAGATGTTTCTACCTCTCAGAGAATTCTGAGAGTTTTAGAGGCTGTGTGTGTGGAAAATCCCATGGACAGAGGAGCCTGGCAAGTTACAGTTCATGGGGTCTCAAAGAGTCCAATACAACTGAGTGACTTCACTTCTCTTCTTCTGTAGAAGCTGTGTTAGGGATCAAGGAGAAAATACATAATTTTTAATACCATGGAGCCCTAGAAAGAACATTCTGTAGGTATGAAAGGCTGCAAAACTTTCCTGAGATTTACACTTTTCTCAGTGTCCTCAGATTATCCCTGATTCATATTTCAGTATTAAATCATTTGTTAGAACACATTATAATAGAGAATCCAATGTAAGAGAACATCTTTTTTCTCCACTGCCCAGTCTTCATTCACAGTCTTCCTCATGAAACATCCTTGAGGCTATGGTTCCCTGTCTTTGGGCATTGTACTACCTTAATGTATCTATTTACTAGTGAAAATTATGCCATTCCAAGAACAAGGTAATAGGAATATAAAAGTTTATAAATTGTCATCAGAAAGGCATTTTTCTGATGACAATTTGTAAACTTTTAAATTCTGTGTCACAACTTTCAATCTCATCACTGTGTTCTGGACCAGTTTTCTACATGCATCTGTGATGGTTGTAGAAGGTGAAGGTAGCAGTGTTTCAATTTCTGCTTGTTTTACTGTGGCCACCAACGCCAACAGTCTGTTTTGCTCTGTGGCTGTCTGCTTTAACCATTTAATGTGATATCCTTGTGCAGGAGAGGCAGTTTCAATCCCTGGGTCAGGAAGATCCCCTGTAGAAGGAAATGGCAACCCACTCCAGTGTTCTTGCATGGAAAATTCCATGGACAGAGGAGCCCCCCAGGCTACAGTTTATGGGGTTGCAAAGAGTTGGACATGACGGAGCACACACAGATACACATAAATTTTAAATCATGCTGCAAACAGGTGTGTGTGTGTGTGTGTGTGTGTATGTAGTTTAGGTAGGTAGGGTGGGTCTTTGTATTTTATGACTTTTACCTTTTTCACCTGGATTATTCTAACAATGATGGAGAACCTTCATGGGAAGGAAGCTCTCAGGCTCCTTGAAAGTCCTGGGTTGAGGCTAAAATAACCCAGATTTATTTACCAAGTAAAGTGAGTCCCAATTACATGTCCTTGGTTATTGTCTAGCTTTCTCAGTCTCATCCTTTGGTCTACCTCTGCACTGACTTTTGAAAATAATATTTTTGTGTTATTACAAAGCTAAAATTCTTTTCAACTTCTTATGCCAGATGGTCTCACACTCCACATATGTCTCACTGGCAATTTCTCTCCTGTCAGACTCTTCATCAAATGCCAGTAACCAATCGAGTTCTAGTAATATTGCAGTCTTTACTTTCACCCCAGGCACCTCCTTAAGGGTACCTCCCCAAAGCCGACATTAACTTTCAGTGCTTTTCAAACTCTCAGAAATTTGATGTTGGAATGCTCCTTTCTTACATTCAGTGCATTCAAAGTTTCATCTTTCAACAGTTGCATTTCTTCTTCTGCAGAATTCTAGTTTTCTCTATCTGATACAACTCAGATTGGGCTACAGGCAGAAAAGAGTTAACACAGCAGGCCTGTGATTGCTATTCTTCAAAAAGCCCATTTGCAAGATTGGCCTTTGGCCGGCATCTGAGATTTAGAATGGATTCTTTCATTCCGCAAACTATTTAGAATGGCTTAATATGCCTAGACTGTCTGTACAAATGATAAGGTTTATGCTGAACATTTGCTTTTCTTCTGGGACTCTGGAATTTTGGAATATGTTAGCAGAGGGTGCTTACAGACCAACTTCCAGTTGAATCCTGGGCACTGAGACCCTAATGAATTTCTCTGGGAGGCAGCCTTTTACACATGTGGCCACAGCACATTGCAGGAGGAATTAAGCATATACTGTGAGACTCAACTGGAAGAGGACTCTCTGAAGCTTGTACCTAGTTTCCTCTGAAAAGACATTGCATTGGTTAGCTTGCACTGCCATGACAAAGGACCACAGACTGAGTAACTTAAATAATGGAAAATTATTACAGTTCTGAAGGTTGGAAATCACAGAGGAGGGGGGCAGCAATGTTGGGTCTTGGTGAGAACTCTCTTTACAGCTTGTAGTTGGACACCATCTCATTATAGCTTCACACGGGGGAGAAATTCAAAATATACAGATTGAGATATATACATTTAGACATAAAGAGCTATCTGGTATTTCTTCTTAAAAGGGCACAAATTCCATCAGACCAGGATTCCACTCTCATGAACTCATTTAGTCTTAATCCCCTCCCAAACCCCTAATTCCAGACACCATAGTATTGGGAGTTAGGGCATCAACATATGAATTTGGGGAGAATACAAATATTCAGTCCATAGCAGTTCCCATACACTATTTTCCTTTGCTAATTTTGCTTTATCCTTTCACTTTAATGAATTATAACTTTGAGTATGACTATATATTGAGTCCTTCTAGTAAATAACAACCAAAGACTATATATCAGTGATGCCAAAACATTATATAACTATATACTTGCCCCTTGAACAACATGGGTTTAACCACACAGGTCAAGTTACACATTTTTTTTTTTCCAGTAAATCCACAGTTGACTTTCCATATCAGTTGAGTTTCACATCCACAGATTCAACCAACTGTAAATCATGTACTATTTTTAGGATCTGTGGTTGGTTGAATCTATGGATGCTGAATCTGCATATGAAAGGCTGATGATGGGACCTGAATACCTGATTTTGGTATTGGTCCTGGAAAACCAATCCTTCCCAGATATGAATGGACTAATGACTGTGTGTGTATATACACACATATATAACATATTATCAAAATATATAATTATACATCATATAATATACAACTATGTTATGTTATGTCGCTTCAGTTGTGTCCGACTCTGTGTGACCCCTTAGACGTCAGCCCACCAGGCTCCACCGTCCCTGGGATTCTCCAGGCAAGAACACTGGAGTGGGTTGCCATTTCCTTCTCCAATGCATGAAAGAGAAAAGAGAAAAGTGAAAGTGAAAGTGAAGTTGTGTCCAACTCTTAGCGACCCCATGGACTGCAGCCCACCAGGCTCCTCTGTCCATGGATTTTCCAGGCAAGAGTACTGGAGTGGGGTGCCATTGCCTTCTCCAAATATATAATTATAGATTATATAATAAAATTTAATTATACTATAAAATTATGCACATATTTTATATTATGTAATATATATAAATACAAGATTGCTGGGAGAAATATCAATAACCTCAGATATGCAGATGACACCACCCTTATGGCAGAAAGTGAAGAGGAACTAAAAAGCCTCTTGATGAAAGTGAAAGTGGAGAGTGAAAAAGTTGGCTTAAAGCTCAATATTCAGAAAACGAAGATCATGGCTGCCGGTCCCATCACTTCATGGGAAATAGATGGAGAAACAGTGGAAACAGTGTCAGACTTTATTTTTCTGGGCTCCAAAATCACTGCAGATGGTGACTGCAGCCATGAAATTAAAAGACACTTACTCCTTGGAAGGAAAGTTATGACCAACCTAGATAGCATATTCAAAAGCAGAGACATTACTTTGCCAACAAAGGTTTGTCTAGTCAAGGCTATGGTTTTTCCTGTGATCATGTATGGATGGGAGAGTTGGACTGTGAAGAAGGCTGAGCACTGAAGAATTGATGCTTTTTAACTGTGGTGTTGGAGAAGACTCTTGAGAGTCCCTTGGACTGCAAGGAGATCCAACCAGTCCATTCTGAAGGAGATCAGCCCTGGGATTTCTTTGGAAGGAATGATGTTGAAGTTGAAACTCCAGTACTTTGGCCACCTCATGCGAAGAGTTGACTCATTGGAAAAGACTTTGATGCTGGGAGGGATTGGGGGCAGGAGGAGAAGGGGACGACAGAGGATGAGATGGCTGGATGGCATCACTGACTTGATGGACGTGAGTCTCAGTGAACTCTGGGAGTTTGTGATGGACAGGGAGGCCTGGCGTGCTGTGATTCATGGGGTCGCAAAGAGTCGGACACGATTGAGCGACTGATCTGATCTGATATATATAATGGGATTCCTGGTGGCTCCGAGGTTAAAGCGTCTGCCTGCGTCTGCCTGCAATGTGGGAGACCTGGGTTCGATTCCTGGGTCAGGAAGATCCCCTGGAGAAGGAAATGGCAACTCACTCCAGTATTCTTGCCTGGAGAGTCTAATGGACAGAGGAGCCTGGTGGGCTTCAGTCCACGGGTTCTCGAAGAGTCGGACACAACTGAGCGTCTTCACTTTCAATTTCATACTATATATATATATACACACACAATATATATACACACTATATATTGTATATAGCAAACTAGGAAACTAGGTACTACAGTTCATGGGGTCGCAGAGAGTCACACACAACTGAGCATGCAGGCATGCACACACACACACACACATATATAATGTGCCTATCATATATATATGTGTGTATATATCATATGTATATACATATGTATGTGTATAATATATATGTATATTTATAATATAAAATATCACATATGTGTGAAAGATATAAGGCAAATGAGCTAAGTTCTATCAATAGACTCTCTGCTCACTTCAGTCATGATCCTTACCTTAGAGATTCAATCAGAATTTTATACACAAGTCAATGAAAAGATTGGTTAGTTTCTTTTGACTTACAGTGCCTGCCTTCCTCTTTTGCTTTCAATTCTAGTGTTTCTGATGGAAGAGAATGTGCCTAACCTCTCCATTTCTCCTGAGTTGTGAGGTATAGAGCTTTCTGGGTTGATTCATTTGCAAATCTCCTAGTAGATTTTCTGGAACAAATTCCTTTCTAAATGGGTTTAGTGAAAGTGAAGTCACTCAGTCGTGTTCTACTCTTCGTGACCCCTGGACTGCAGCCTACCAGGCTCCTCTGTCCATGGGATTTTCAAGGCAAGAGTACTGGAGTGGGTTGCCATTGCCTTCTCCATCATTACTCCTAGACATAACCAATTAGATCATAGCTTCTTATTTTCGATAAGCAGTCAGCACTTCTCAAAAAATGCAGAACATTGATTTCCAGGTATTTATCTTTGTATGCTATTTATCCAAATAGATTTTCATTGGAATTGAGCACTTTAGAAATGTATTAATAACAAAAATATATTAATCACTCATAATTGGGCCACATATGGCTTTCCTTGTCTTCTATATAGATATACTTACTCATTCATTAATTCACTTATAGTAATACCCTCAAGACCTATGAATATTAATAGCCTGAGAACAAAATCCTGAGCATTAACTCCTGTTGTACAGGCATTAACTAGGTCTCTGACCTCAGAGTTACAGGGTTTACCCAAATTATTTATTCACACACACCTCAGATATGCATTGGTTCAAACTTTGCACCTTTCCATTCATGCATACCTTTGTTTACTGATCCCCTAATTAAGTCACGGATAATAATAAAGTCAATGTGTAAAATTCAAAAACCCCTAAAAACAATATCCTAGAATATTACTAAGGTCTATTTATAGGCTTATTTTTCATAAAACTAAGATGCTACATCTTTTTTGCCACAGATTACAACATTATACACAAAGATTATGAGCTTGCTTGCTTCATGTCAATCCCATATTTATACTTTATCTACTATGCCTGTCCTTCATTCACTTAATTTTTCCATGTTTTAAAGATGGTACATATGGTAGCCAGCCTCCAAGACGGCACCCAAGGATTCCTGGATCCTAGTACTCGTAGCCTTCAGTCTCCTCCCATATTAAATCATGCCTGGCCTCTACACCCAATAAAATACTTGACAGGCTGACAGCGTATGACCTCTGAATCTTAATTATACATACATTGAGCTTTTTGCCTCCTTTTCTCTTGTATTGATTGCTCTTGGGGAACTCAGCTGTCATGTTGTAAGGACACTCAAGCAGTCCTGAGGAGAGGTCCATGTATAAAGAAACTGTGGTCTCCCTGCCAATGACCAGCATGAACTTTCTAGCCTTCTGAGTTTAGTCCTTCTCGAAAGCAAAACAAAATGTCAAACTTTTTAATAACAGTGCAAAATATTGACTGAATCCCCAAAGTGAGGGATAGTCTGTGAAATTCTAAAGGAAGGTTCTGAAAACATCATGTTATCAGGACTTGCTCAGCAACAACTGACCACATGTTCTCTGCTTCTTATCCAGCAACCACTTTTGTCCAATACACAAGTGAAAAAAGAGATTTGTGAGAGGGGGACTTTGTCTTTAAAGTCAGTACTAGTCATTGTTATGCATTTAACCTTTCTGTAACTTCAAGATACTTGTTTATAGTGGGACTGAATTATGAGAATTTTGATGTATTTGTGGAAGTCAGATACTCATTGATAAATGTAGGTCTAGAGTTTCTATGGAACAAGCTCAGAGCAAAATGAGAGTTTGGAAGCATGGGACAATTTGAACTCTTGGGTCTGTGCCTGACTCCCAGGTAAATCTAAAGGTGAGAGGCAGCTTGGAGCTATCTCTTGATGATAGTAAAACCTCATTTCTAGGCTCCAAGGAGAGCCCCCTTTGTTTCCAAAGTTTGATTTGGCCAAAATGAGCCCTTTTCTGAATGAAATGGCCAACTCATACAAGGAAACTAAACTAGATATATTTTGACCTTTTCCAAGTAGACTAGCTGTCAAAGTGAGGGAAACTCAACATAAATAAATAAATAAATAAATAAATATTTGTATATAGTTAACTTCTGTTAAGAGAAATCCCAAGATGAGCTGGTGTATGTATTATGCTGAAGTCTAGGATCATCTTTGGGCAGGAGGGAAAGCATCAGAAGGCCACACGTGAGAGAAACAGACTTCTGACTCAGAGGGACACCAATTTAGTTGTCAATGGTTTCCATCAAGCAAGAGTTTTTGTTTGATACCAATACCTTTCCCCATCCAAATCTGTCTAGTATATTTGAAATTGCTAGATGTTAAGTGTTTTGAAATTGAATCTAATACCTTTTGCTTTTCCCATGGAATCTATCTTCCTTATAATCACATATATTTTTGTACCAGATAATATAGTCATTCCTGATTATAGACAAGCCAAAATGGAACAGTAAATATGGATAAATTCTGTTCTTGAATTCATTAGTTGTGAGAAAAAAAAAATTTTCTTTTTTCATACAATGCTTGAATCTCCTTTAACTGATATGGCTGTTTGTATTATTTCTACGGGGCTTCCCTGGTGGCTCAGCAGTAAAGCATCTGCCTGCCGATGCAGGAGACACAAGAGATACAGGCCTTATCCTGGGGTCATGAAGACACCCTGGAGTAAGAAATGGCAATCTTTCCCAGAATTCTTGTCTAGAAAATTCCATAGACAGAGGAGCTAGGGGGGCTATAGTCCTTGAGGTCACAAAGAGCTAGAAATGGCTGGACAAGACTGAACACATACATTCAGTTCAGTCACTCAGTCATGTCCAACTCTTTGAGACCCCATGAATAACAGCACGCCAGGCTTCCCTGTCCCTCACCAACTCCCAGAGTTCACCCAAACATGTGCATCGAGTCGGTGATGCCATCTAGCCATCTCATCCTCTGTTGTTCCCTGCTCCTTCTGCCCCCAATCCCTCCCAACATCAGGGTCTTTTCCAATGAGTCAACTCTTCGCATGAGGTGGCCAAAGTACTGGAGTTCCAGCTTCAGCATCTGTCCTTTCATGAACACCCAGGACTGGTCTCCTTTAGGATGGACTGGTTGGATCTCCATGCAATCCAAGGGACTCTCAAGAGTCTTCTCCAGCACCAAGTTCAAAGGCATCAATTCTTCAGCACTCAGCTTTCTTAAAAGTCCAACTCTCACATCTATACATGAACACTGGAAAAACCATAGCCGTGACTAGACGGACCTTTGTTAGCAAAGTAATATCTCTGCTTTTCAATACGCTATCTTGGTTGGTCATAACTTTCCTTCTGATGAGTAAGTGTCTTAATTTCATGGCTGCAATCATCAACTGCAGTGATTTTGGGGCCCCAAAAAATAAAGTCTGACACTGTTTCCACTGTTTCCCCATCTATTTACCATGAAGTGATGAATAGTATGAAAAGGCAAAATGATAGGATACTGAAAGAGGAACTCCACAGGTCGGTAGGTGCCCAATATGCTACTGGAGAATAGTGGATAAATAACTCCAGGAAGAATGAAGGGATGGGGCCAAAGCAAAAACAATACCCAGTTGTGGATGTGACTGGTGACAGAAGCAAGGCCCGATGCTGTAAAGAGCACTATTGCATAGGAACCTGGAATGTTAGGTCCATGAATCAAGGCAAATTGGAAGTAGTCAAACAGGAGATGGCAAGAGTGAACGTCAACATTCTAGGAATCAGCGAACTAAAATGGACTGGAATGGGTGAATTTAACTCAGATGACCATTATATCTACTACTGTGGGCAGGAATCCCTTAGAAGAAATGGAGTAGCCGTCATGGTCAACAAAAGAGTCTGAAATGCAGTACTTGGATGCAATCTCAAAAAAGTCAGAATGATCTCTGTTTGTTTCCAAGCAAACCATTCAGTATCACAGTAATCCAAGTCTATGCCCCAACCAGTAATGCTGAAGAAGCTGAAGTTGAATGGTTCTATGAAGACCTACAAAACATTTTAGAATTAACACCCAAAAAAGATGTCCTTTTCATTATAGGGGACTGGAATGCAAAAGTAGGAAGTCAAGAAATACCTGGGGTAACAGGTAAATTTGGCCTTGGAATATGGAATGAAGCAGGACAAAGGCTAATACAGTTTTGCCAGGAGAACACACTGGTCAGAGCAGACACCCTCTTCCAAGAACACCCGAGAAGGCTCTATACATGGACAATACCAGATGGTCAATACCGAAATCAGATTGGTTATATTCTTTGCAGCCAAAATGGTGAAGATCTATACAGTCAGCAAAAACAAGACCAGGAACTGACTGTGCCTCAGATCATGAACTCCTTATTGTCAAATTCAGACTTAAATTAAATAAAGTGGGGAAAACCACTAGACTATTCAGGTATGACCTAAATCAAATCCCTTAAGATTATTCAGTGGAAGTGAGAAATAGATTTAAGGGGCTAGATCTGATAGATAGAGTGCCTGATGAACTATGGACTGAGGTTTATGACATTGTACAGGAGACAGGGATCAAGACCATCCCCATGGAAAAGAAATGCAAAAAAGCAAAATGGCTGTCTGGGGAGGCCTTACAAATAGCTGTGAAAAGAAGAGAAGCAAAAAGAAAAGGAGAAAAGGAAAGATATAAACATCTGAATGCAGAGTTCCAAAGAATAGCAAAGAGAGATAAGAAAGCTTTCCACAGCAATCAATGCAAAGAAATAGAGAAAAACAGAATGGGAAAGACTAGAGATCTCTTCAAGAAAAATTAGAGATACGAAGGGAACATTTCATGCAAAGATGTGCTCAATAAAGGACAGAAATGGTATGGACCTAACAGAAGCAGAATATATTAAGAAGAGGTGGCAAGAATGCACAGAAGATATGTACAAAAAAGATCTTCATGACCCAGATAATCACGATGGTGTGATCACTCACCTAGAGCCAGATATCCTGGAATGTGAAGTGAAATGGGCCTTAGAAAGCATCACTACGAACAAAGCTAGTGGAGGTGATGGAATTCCAGTTATTTCAAATCCTGGAAGATGATGCAGTGAAAGTGTTGCACTTAATATGCCAGAAAATTTTGAAAACTCAGCAGTGTCCACAGGACTCAAAAAGGTCAGTTTTCATTCCAATCCCAAAGAAAGGCAATGGCAAAGAATATCAAACTACTGCACAATTGCACTCATCTCACACACTAGTAAAGTAATGCTCAAAATTTTCCAAGCCAGGTTTCAGTAATATGTGAACCGTGAACTTCCAGATGTTCAAGCTGGTTTTAGGAAAGACAGAGGAACCAGAGATCAAAGTGCCAACATCTGCTGGATCATGGAAAAAGGAAAAGAGTTCCAGAAAAACATCTATTTCTGCTTTATTGACTATGCCAAAGCCTTTGACTGTGTTGATCACAGTCAACTGTGGAAAATTCTGAAAGAGACAGGAATACTAGGCCACCTGACCTGCCTCTTGAGAAACCTATATGCAGGTCAGGAAGCAACAGTTAGAACTGGACATGGAATAGCAGACTGGTTCCAAATAGAAAAAGGAGTATGTCAAGGCTGTATATTGTCACCCTGCTATATGCAGAGTACATCATGAGAAACGCTGGGCTGGAAGAAGCACAAGCTGGAATCAAGATTGCTGGGAGAAATATCAATAACCTCAGATATGCAGATGACACCACCCTTATGGCAGAAAGTGAAGAGGAACTAAAAAGCCTCTTGATGAAAGTGAAAGTGGAGAGTGAAAAAGTTGGCTTAAAGCTCAACATTCAGAAAGTGAAGATCATGGCATCTGGTCCCATCACTTCATGGGAAAAAGATGGAGAAACAGTGGAAACAGTGTCACTTTATTTTTGGGGTCTCCAAAATCACCATAGATGATGATTGCAGCCATGAAATTAAAAGACGCTTACTCCTTGGAAGAAAAGTTATGACCAACCTAGATAGCACATTCAAAAGCAGAGACATTACTTTGCCAACAAAGGTCCGTCTAGTCAAGGCTATGGTTTTTCCAGTGGTCATGTATGGATGTGAGAGTTGGACTGTGAAGAAAGCTGAACGCCGAAGAATTGATGCTTTTGAACTGTGGTGTTGGAGAAGACTCTTGAGAGTTCCTTGGACTGCAAGGAGATCCATCCAGTCCATCCTAAAGGAGATCAGTCCTGGGTGTTCTTTGGAAGGAATGATGCTAAAGCTGAAACTCCAATACTTTGGCCACCTCATGCGAAGAGTTGACTCATTGGAAAAGACTCTGATGCTGGGAGGGATTTGGAGCAGGATGAGAAGGGGACGACAGAGGATGAGATGGCTGGATGGCATCACCAACTCGATGGTCATGAGTTTGGGTGAACTCCGGGAGTTGGTGATGGACAGGGAGGCCTGGTGTGCTGCAATTCATGGGGTCGCAAAGAGTTGGAAATGACTGAGCGACTGAACCAAACTGACTGATGGGACCAGATGCCATGATCTTAGTTTTCTAAGTATTGAATTTACACACACATTATTTCCACAACACACACATTATTTCTAATACACACACATTATTTCTACAATGCCCTACATGAAAATAAAATTTTTTGAAAGGAATCAGTTTCCTTTAATCATGGATTAAAATCCCTCAGAATTAATAAATGTTATTAAATTCTTAGTCCAATATCTTTACAGTATGTTTAACACACCAGGGGAAAAAAAGACAGCAATATTTAGAATATCTTCTTTAGAGGTAAAGTTCTCAGACTGAAACACATTAGTTCAGGAAAGAGTAAGTGTAGTATTAAGCTGCTGTATATGCTTTTTCTCCCTGTTTTCATAGCATGTAATTTCCTGAAACAATTGTTTTTTTTTTTCTGTAAATTACTTAAGCATAAGGCACTTATTGTTTTTACCTGAGGCTTTATTTGAATGCAAATGAGGCCATTTACTTTTCTACCCTCACTCTCACCAACACCATATCTCTTCTCATCCTCTGAAGGAGCAACTAGTCTCTCATTTAGGCCAATAAAAGAATCACCTGAGGAGATTAAACAAGGACAGCTTGTCTCCAGAACAAGCGAGGTCACTCAGCTGTTACAGAGTGTTGAGAAATCCCAGTTTATCAAAGGGAAAGCAAATTTCCCTTGGGTCAGGGTGTACAGCCCCACCATCATGGCGAATTACCAGCGATGGTCTGAAGTCAAGCAGTTTAGCCTCTCATATAACACAGTCAGCAAAGGTGAGGCAAGTTTAATATCCACCAGTGACTGGCAAAATATGAATGCTAGAACTTCCATTGATTGAGGCTCTTCTCAAAGAAAATTGTATAGCAATGAATCCACAGAGAGGTCAACTTTCTCATTTTTATGTTATTTTTCTGACTTAGAAAGCATAATGACAGTGCAGTCTTACATCAATAGATTCCTCTCTCATACCAATGATAAAGCAGTTGTGTGTTCATTCATGAATTCTCAGGGGGAGTACATAAGTGTGATCACTTATATACTTAGCTGTATGCTCCAAGGCAAAACCATTTGCCACATTTGGCTGTTGGTGATTGGGAGGCTGCTGCTGCTGCTGCTAAGTTGCTTCAGTCGTGTCCAACTCTGTGCGACCCCATAGACGGAAGCCCCCAGGCTCCCCATCCCTGGGATTCTCCAGGCAAGAACACTGGAGTGGGTTGCCATTTCCTTCTCCAATGCGTGAAAGTGAAAAGTGAAAGTGAAGTTGCTCAGGTGTGTCCAACTGTTAGCAACCCCATGGACTACAGCCTACCAGGCTCCTCCATCCATGGGATTTTCCAGGCAAGAGTACTGGAGTGGGGTGCCATTCCTGGTATAAATGGAATAAACAGCAGCTCCACAGCCAGAGCAGAGGGTGAGGGTATATGATGGAAGACTGCCAATGTGCTCCTTGGACAAAGAGTGGGATCTAAATTTTGACTCTGTTGCTTATTTGTAGCTGACCTTGGGCAGGTTCTTGAAATGGCACTTGTCTTTATTTGTCTTACCCTAAAACTGGGCATTGTTTTGAATATCTGTTGAAAAATAATCTCAAAGAAAATTCTGAGGAGGGAGGTTCAAAAGGGAAGAGACAAGTGTTCCTATGGCTGATTCAAGTTGATGTAGGGCAGAAACTAACAGTATTGTAAAGTGATTATCCTTCAATTAAAAATAAAGTAAAAAAAAACAAAACTGGGTAATTAAACTTAGCTTTCATTGTACTTGTGACAAATACAAGTATCATTCCTGTCACATAGAAAACAATGAGTTGCAGTCATATATATGCTTATTTGCTGCTGCTACTGCTGCTAAGTCACTTCAGTCATGTCCAACTCTATGCAACCCCATAGACGGCAGCACACCAGGCTCCACCGTCCCTGGGATTCTCCAGGCAAGAACACTGGAGTGGGTTGCCATTTCCTTCTCCAGTGCAGGAAAGTGAAAAGTGAAAGGGAAGTCACGCAGTCGTGTCCGACTCTTCGCGACCCCATGGACTGCAGCCCACGAGGCTCCTCCATCCATGGGATTTTCCAGGCAAGAGTGCTGGAGTGGGGTGCCATTGCCTTCTCTGATATGCTCGTTTACAAAAACCTAATTACTATGGTGGATATCAAAAGGGTAGTCTTACCAATTGAAAAAGCCAAAGTAGTAATAGAATTATCATATCAAAAAGTGATCAAGTAGTGAATGCCCTTGTGTGAATACCTAAATTAGAAAATTGAGAACCCTAGAAGATGACTAATTCCTCTCCATTGAGATTTTTTAAAAAAGTATATGTAATCTGATATGTCTTTCTCCTTAAACCTTCTATATACTTCTCCCAGAAATGCTGAGTTGGACAATAATTTTCCTGTAAATAGTTAATAGTGCCTATTCACAAAGATTTTTAAAAAATCATTTAGATGCCACCTTTGAATCTCTAAGGCATTTTAAATATTCTTAAATAAAAAATAGTTGTATAAATTAATTAGAAACTGTAGGCCATTGAAAAAAATTCACCTGGAAAGTTACCTGTAATCCCTCTACTCAGATTACCAGCTGTATTTTCCTTTTTTTTGCAATTAGACATTACAAAATGAATATATGTCAATTACATATTAAAATTATAATAGCAATGAAAATTTTATGGTGAACTTAAGAATACAAAAATACAATATCATTAATATACTTATATATATATTTATATAAATAAAAAGTTTTATCTTTGAGTTCAATTCTAGTTGTTTGTTCTTGTTACTTTGAGTTATATTCTTTGTTTCAGAAATGAGGATATAATATAGAAACATGATGTCTATTATTAAAAAAAACACAGCAGTAAAATGTATAAGTTTACATAATCAAGTTATAGTAGTAATGGTAATAATGATACTACTTTGAAATATGTATTTTTTTTAAAAAAGCATCTTTTGGGTAGAAATGCTAGCCAAAGTTTTTATGAAGGGAATTAGTGTAAAAGACATTTATCAATAAGTGTTTAAATAGCCCAATGGAAAATAACAAAAGCTATAAGTTTTGAAGTAGAAAGTTTTCAAAAACAGCTGGAAGTTCTGCTTAAGTTAAAGTAATTATTTCAAGTTAATTAAGCCTGCATTAAGGAGCTAGGAAAAAAAAAAAAAAAGAATTTCTAGCTTAAAGAGAATTAGGAGTTACACTAGTTTTTATACTTGTACTGAGTGTGTGTTAATCAGTCGTGTCTGACTCTTTGTAAACCAATGGACTGTGGCCCTTTAGGCGCCTATGTTCATGGAATTCTCCAGGCAAGCATACTGGAGTGGGTAGCCATTCTCTTCTCCAGGGGATCTTCCTGACCTGGGGATGGAACCTGAGTCTCCCACATGGCAGGCAGATTCTTTACCATCTGAGCTTCCAGTGAGTGAAAGTCCCTCAGTTGTGTCCAACTCTTTGCAACCCCATGGACTACACAGTCCATGGTATTCTCCAGGCCAGAATACTGGAGTGGGTAGCCTTTCCCTGCTCTAGTGGATCTTCCCAACCCAGGGATCGAACCCAGGTCTCCCACATTGCAGGCAGATTCTTTACCAGCTGAGCCACAAGGGAAGCCCAAGAATACTGGAGTGGGTAGCCTACCCCTTCTCCAGGGAATCTTCCCAACCCAGGAATCGAACCAGGGCCTCCTTCATTGCAGGCAGATTCTTTATCAACTGAGCTACCAGGGAAGCCCTATACTTATACTAGTAACAATATACTGGTTAGAAGGTGAGAGCCATAATTTTTTGTGCAAATTGCTTCTAAGTCACTCCGTGCCTGTATGCTTATCTGATTGGTTAGGTAGGGCTCAGGAGTAAGAGGTTGCAAAGCATTATGCTGTGCAAAGTGGGCTTCTTCTGGGTCTCTAACCTTTTCTCTATGGAGATTCTAGCTGAATTCAATAAAGTATTATTTGCAAGGCTAGATCAGCTAGCAAAGAGAAAGTTGAGGTTTCCCTAGTTCTCCCAGTAGAGAAAATTACTATGGCCTGAGTGCTTGGGCATACAGGGTGGTTTATATTCTAGTGGAGGGACATTGACTCCCCTTATTCTTCATTATTTGGAGCAAGGGTGAGAAAGTAGCTTGTGAACAGGGAAAATAAAGGGAGCTTGGTCTCAGGCAGTCTAGAAATTTTATGCCAGCTATTAACAGAGTGGTCTAGGAGTACCAACTGCACAGCACCTGGAGAGCTTGGTGCTTATGGGATGTCACACCCTCTCCTGTCAAGGAATAGCAACAACTTGTCCCATGGGAAGCTGAAATTGGGCACAGCCCCATCTGATGAGAGAAGGTGGGACTGGGATAACAAACTCTCAACTCTCTCAACTGGTTCACTAACTAGGACATTCAGAATGAACTTCCAAGGACATTTCTGGGCAAATCTATTCATATCATCACAAAATGAATACAAGCAGGCATTTAAATCAAGCCAATTCTTCAGTGGAAAAAATTCATAATAGGACAGCCTTCTTCCTTTGAAGTTTATTCAGAACAATTAGACTAAGACAGTCCTTTGAAAACATGATTGTTTCTGTGGGAAGTTATAAACCAAGATGAAATTTTAAGCTTTTGTTTCATCTATGTTTTGAAAACTCAGAAGCAATAAATATCCAATAAATAAACAGAAGGCTTGGAGGGTATTTTGAATATTCAGAATATTTTAATAGAAGTAAATGTGAAACAATGTCAGAAATAGTCAAAAGGCTACTGAAGTAGACAAAGTAGCCAGGGCTTAGCTTTTTTTTTTTTTTTTTTTTGTAGATGGAGGTGGTGGCTTTATTATTTTTTTTTAATTTTATTTTATTTTTAAACTTTACATAATTGTATTAGTTTTGCCAAATATCCAAATGAATCCGCCACAGGTATACATGTGTTCCCCATCCTGAACCCTCCTCCCTCCTCCCTCCCCATTCCATCCCTCTGGGTCGTCCCAGTGCACCAGCCCCAAGCATCCAGTATCGTGCATCGAACCTGGACTGGCAACTCGTTTCATACATGATATTTTACATGTTTCAATGCCAGGGCTTAGCTTTTGAACTGTGGGGTTGGAGAAGACTCTTGAGAGTCCCTTGGGCTGCAAGGAGATCCAACCAGTCCATCCTAAAGGAAATCAGTCCTGAATATTCATTGGAAGGACTGATGTTGAAGCTGAAACTCCAATACTTTGGCCACCTGATGCGAACTGACTCATTTGAAAAGACCCTGATGCTGGGCAAGATTGAAGGCTGGAGGAGAATGGGACAATGGAAGATGAGTCAGTTAGATGCCATCACGGACTTGATGGACATGAGTTTAAGGAACCTCCGGGAGTAGGTGATGGATAGGGAGGCCTGGTGAGCTGCAGTCCATGGGGTCACAAAGAACTGGACACAACTGTGTGACTGAACTGAACTGAAATAAGTTTTGGTTGAGTGTGGCGAGGCATGGCTGCACACCACAGGTTGCTTCAAATGAACTATAATGAGAGAGGGTACCTATAACAGTTAGGGGAATAAAATATATGAAACAGCTTCAGCCTTTATTGGTTTAAGGTATCAATACCTGCAGCTTTCTTACATCACAATTGGCTATCAGAAGGAGGTAAATGACCTCACTCTTGATTTGCTCTTCTTAAAGGTGATGATGGAAGTGATGTAAAGGAAGACAATGAAGTTGAATTCTTGAACTTGTCAGTTATGATTTAACTTGAGTCCTGGTTTCTTTATTTGTAAATCCATGATAATTTTCATCCTAACTTAAAGATTCAAGTGAAAATCTAGGGTAGAACAACATATGTGAATATACACTGAAAAGCATACATTTCTTTTGTTTTAATTATTGCTAGATAGAATTTTGTCTATTGTCAGACCTTAAAAATAATTATATACAGTCTTACAATACCTCTAGAAAAACTTTTAGAAGTATTAGTTGATTTGAGTAAGACTAATATATTGAGAATCATCGTTTTTCACTAGTTCACTTACATGATCTCTTATATGATCATGATATCCTTGAATGACATACTATTTTATGTCTTTAGAAATCTTTTTTATTGTGTTTCTCATTTCTACTAGGCAGTCATTCACACCGCACATCATTTTCATCCTCAAAAATCTACTAAAAATGAGATAGCTCTTTCTGTCCTATGAGAAAATATTATTTAGTAAAAATAAAAGTGAAAATTGATTTCCAATTTTACTCTGGTTTAACTGGATCAGCAGGAATTATTCATTGAAAGGCAGATGCTTTCAATATGCTTTATCAGTATGACTTCTCAGGAGGGGTTGTTCCATCAAGGATAAAAATTTCATATTTTATTCAAGATAATTGAACATCAAATCCATTCACTTATCCATGCATTCCCTAAGTATTGTGCACCTGCCATGTATAGTTCTTTGTTCTTGCTTACAGAATGAAATAATCTTGGAAACAGTGGCTTGAAGATTTCTTTCAACAACTTGTGACCTCTGAAGACTTACCTAACTCTCAGCTAAAATGTGTATATATAACCCTTTTTGAGATGATTTTATTTGGGGGACTTATTTGTCACATTAGCCATCACTATCCTAATGCATTTGTGTACCAAGCAAGAAAGAATTTGTGCACTGAAGGATGGATGAGTAACTTCACGCAGCTGGAATAGTTCAGCGCAGTGTAGCTAAAGGTAACAGGATAGCAGTTTTGTTTAATTGGAGGATAATTACTTTAAATATTGTTGGTTTCTGCTCTACAATCATGTAAATCAGTCACAACTATATATATATACCTCCTCCCTCCTGAGCCTGCCTCCAACCCATCTCCTGCATCCTGCCCCTCAAGGTCATCACAGAAGGCCAGGCTAGGCTCCCGGCATCAGGATAGCAGGTTTTTTTTTTTTTTTAGGATAGCAGTTTTAAAGAAGTATATCAGAAATAAAGAAAGTAGATTATGGCAATTTTATTTAAAATGTCCATTTCTCTCTATAATATTGAATATGCTAATGCATATATGAAATAGACTTAATTAAAAGCCATTAAGGATATGGGTTCTTGTCTTTAATGGCCTTAGTTTGAATCCTGGCTTGACCATTTACTAATTGTGTATCTTTGGGCATGATATGTACTTGCACTGAGTTTAACACTGCTATTACTATGCATCGTATAATTGACATTGTCTTAAAACTGATGTCAGTTGGAGAATAGTCATGTTATAACTATCACTGCCTGTAATAAATATCCAGCTTGAAAATTTGTAGAATGGATGACAGAGGCATGGAATATAATCTAATGACACCCCTGGCATATTCTTTTTATCCTCAGGATTGACTTGGTCTAGGGGCAGGTTTCAGGGAGTTGGCGAATGAAATATGTAGAATTATCATCTCAGGGTGGTGTTTTTCTAAAGTTAGCTTAACAGCATACCAAGAGTGGCTTATGAATAGTTCATAAATGTTTTAAAGAAATGTTGCAAACTCTTAATGATGTAAAGGATATTATTATTGATATTATCAATGAATCTCCATGGAAAAAGTGATTAATGATTAGATTCTCAATGCATTTTAGGAATACCTGAATTGGTTACTTATATTTTTACTTACCTATGAACAGTGGTGGGGCTTCCCAGGTGGCTGTAGTGTTAAAGAACCCGCTTGCCAAAGCAGGAGACATAAGAGATGCTGGTTCGATCCCTGGGTGGAGAAGATCCTCTGGAGGAAGACATGGCAACCCACTCCTGTATTCTTGCTTGGAGAATCCCATGGACAGAAGAGCCTGGCAGGCTACAGTCTGCCAGGCTACAGTCTACAGGCAGGGTTACCAAGAGTCAGACACAACTGAAGTGACTTAGTATGCATGTACAGTGATAACAGTTGATTAATACAATCTGTGTCTAATCCATCTAAATGGCTCTAAATGATAAGAAGGACTTGTCAGATTAATCAGCATTTTCTCTTTTTTCTTTAATCTTAGTATCTTATTTTTTCACGAAAAATAGTAATAATCCATTTATAAGAAAAATGATTAAATCAATGCATGAAAAACAACCTGTTTCCTAAAATATGTTATTGTTTAGTGTCAACAGAAAACTATGGACATAACCAGAAATAATCTGATGATATACATTATTTTAAAATATTCCTTGCTTTGTGCATCCTTACTAAGTCGTTCAGTTGTGTTCAAGTCTCGATGACACTATGGACTGTAGCCTGCCAGGCTCCTCTGTCTGTGGGATTCTCCAGGCAAGCATACTAGAGTGCGTTGCCATGCCCTCATCCAGTGCTCATTACTTTTGTTCTCCCACCTCCCTCCAAGCATACTGCAGCTTACAGGATCCTACTTCTCCAACCAAGGATTGAAATAGCACCCCCTGCAGTGGAATTGCAGAGTCTAAACCACAGACCTCCAGGGAAGGCCCAACTTAGGGTTTACAAAATAATAATAATAATAATAATAAGAAACTATTAATAACCCAAATTAAAAGTGCTCTACTCTGAGTGAGCATTTGGAAAAGTTAAAGATATGACTATTTAAATCAATGTGAAGGCAGAAAATGATACAGCCTTGATTATGTGCAGGAAAAGAAAGATCAACATGGAGCAGAAGGAAAGAAAAGAAAAAACCATGGAGCAGAGTAAGTTTATTTATTCTACCTGCTGAAAGAGTTCTGATTTTTTTTTTTTTTTTAACGTATCTCCTGGTCTAGCCGTGAGTGGTAATAACCACCAGCTGCAATGCTCTTCCCCTGAGATCCTATTAGTTCTTTTGTGTTTGACCTTCCCTGATCTGGCAGTTTTATTGGCCAGCTCTTCTGGGAAACTTGGTGCATTTGTGAAGCAGATGATATCCTCAAGTCCCACAACTATTTTGTTCAAAGACAGTGCTTTGTTGCCATAGTCCCACCCATTAGCCATTATCCATCATGGATTTGTGAAAACAAGTCAGACGCAGCTCCAGTTCAGTTTATAAGTGCCAACGGGTCTCTATAGAAACTGAAATGAAGAAGGAGAGGCGGGAAGGCTTGTCACATCTCTCTAGGAGTACTATTTAAATTTTATTTTTGAATGACCAAGATAGCTGTCACCAACACCACTATTTTCAGTTCACTACATTTTTCTTCCCTTTAGATGAGAGTGCCTATTATTTTTAAGACCAATCAATTTTCTTCTATTTACAGGCTTATATAATAAATCAAATAAGCTTTCAGATTGAGGAAATATGGATACTACTAAATATTCATTGGGAGTGAATGCAGCAGTAGGTCTCTGTTAATGTGGTCTTCTGGGTTTAGTTTTTGTGACTTATTTAGCTAAATTCAATTGAACCTAATTGATTTAGCAAAGCCAGGCATAAAATATAGAGAAATGGAATGCCTATGAGAGAACAAGGCAGTTATGAATTCATATATAGAGACAGATATAAGAATTACAAATAAGGCCCAGGATGTAAAACATAAAACTTAAGGAGATAAACATGGAAGGGTTTGTGATAGTTTTGCTCAATCAATCTATCCTCGTTTCTCTAAAGATATTTAATTTGTGCATCTCAGTAGCAGATTAATTTTGACCCCCATCCCATATGCTGTCCATAATTGCTTTGTTTTGCTTCTAAAAGCAGAGATAATATTTCATGATGTTTATCTGAAGGCATGGGCTTCTTTGTTCAGTATCATTCAAACATTGATTCTATTCCCAGGACCAGAATTCTTTAGTCTATTCACTCATTCAAAAATATATTTTGCTTTTGTACTATTTGCTAGATACAGATTGAATCTGACCAAATGTAGGGAAAGAGAATAAAAGGGAAAAAGCTTAATCTGAGAAATCCTGGCTTGAACAACTGACCCTACTATCTGAAATAATAAACAAAAGATGTAAAGCAAATTTGAGGCAGAGTTGACAGTGATTATGATTTCTGTTTTGAATATGATGAATTTGAATTCCTGTTGAACATATTAGTGAAAATAACAATTATGTAATTGGATACATGGGCGAGAGTCTCAGAGAAACCATTTCACCTGCAGATAAATTTTGAAAGCATATAGCTTTGAAAAAACATAACTTACCTGGACAGCTTATGAGCATAAAACAAAGACATTGTTTTCTGCAGGTAATATTAACTATTCATTGTCACTTATTTTTTAACCAGTTTTACTGAGGAATTATCCTGGAGAAGGAAATGGCAATCCACTCTATTATTCTTGCCTGGAGAACCCCATGGACAGAAGACCATGGTGTGCTGCACTCCACAGGGCTGCAGAGTCAGAGATGACTTAGAGATGCTAAACAATTAAAGAATTACATACCTAAAGGAAATATATAAATCTGTTAATTTGAAAAATGTTTATAGTTGTATAAATATCATGGTAATCAATGTATAGCAGATTTTCCATCTCTTCAAAAATATTCTTTGTGTTTCTTTGTAGTTAGTTATCTCCCCTAACACCATTCTCTGATAACTCTAAACATTTTCCTGTCTCTTGAATTTTTAACTTTTACAGATGTTACAAATAGAATCATATACTATATAACATATGGGATGCCTTCTTTCACTCAGTGTAATGCATTTATTTATTAATGTGTGTATCATTCACTCTTTCTCAGTTCTGAGTATGTTTGTGTAGAGGAACAATATTTTATTTGCTCGCTAAAAATTTGGTGGACATTGGTGCTGGTTTCTATGTTGAGGGATGGTGCCTACAACTGCTGTGAACATTCAAATATAGATCTTTGTGTGGATATGTTATTGGTTCTCTTGGATGAACACCTAAGAACAAGATTGTTGGATCACATGGATAGTACATGTTTTAACCTTTTAAGAAACTGCCAAAGTTTTCCAAACTGACTGTGACATTTTGCCTTCTTATCAGTTCAGTTCAGTTGCTCAGTCGTGTCTGACTCTTTGTGACCCCATGAACCTCAGCACACCAGGCCTCCCTGTCCATCACCAACTCCCGGATCCTACCCAAACCCGTGTCCATTGAGTTGGTGATGCCATCCAACCATCTCATCCTCTGTCGTCCCCTTCTCTTCCTGCCCTCAATGTTTCCCAGCATCAAGGTCTTTTCAAATGAGTCAGCTCTTCGCATCAGGTGGCCAAAGTATTGGAGTTTCAGATTCAACATCAGTCCTTCCAATGAACACCCAGGACTCATCTCCTTTAGGATGGACTGGTTGCATGTCCTTGCAGTCCGAGGGACTCTCAAGAGTCTTATCCAACATCACATGCATGAGTATTCCAGTTGTTCTGAATCCGTGTCAGCACTTGATGTTTTCAGAATTATTAAAATTAACTAAGAGTTCTGTAGTTGTATCCTATTGGGATTTTAATTAACATCTAAGTAATTACATTGTGAATTTTGTCACGTATTTATTTGCTATTAGGATACTAAAATATATTTTATAGCTCTCCATGTATAAATCTTGATATTATTGATTAAATTTATTCTATATTTTAGGTTATTTGATCATATTATAATGGAATTAATCTATGACATCCGGTCCCATCACTTCATGGGGAATAGATGAGGAAACAGTGGAAACAGTGTCAGACTTTATTTTGGGGGGCTCCAAAATCACTGAAGATGGTGACAGTAGCCATGAAAGTAAAAGACAGTTACTCCTTGGGAAGAAAGTTATGACCAATCTAGGTAGCATATTCAAAAGCAGAGACGTTACTTTGCCAACAAAGGTCCATCTAGTCAAGGCTATGGTTTTTCCAGTGGTCATGTATGGATGTGAGAGTTGGACTGTGAAGAAAGCTGAGTGCTGAAGAATAGATGCTTTTGAACTGTGGTATTGGAGAAGACTCTTGAAAGTCCCTTGGACTGAAAGGAGATCCAACCAGTCCATCCTAAAGGAGATCAGTCCTGAATATTCATTGGAAGGACTGATGTTGAAGCTGAAACTACAATACTTTGGCTACCTGATGCAAAGAGTTGACTCACTGGAAAAGACCCCAATGCAGGGAGGGACTGGGGACAGGAGGAGAAGGGGACGACAGAGGATGAGATGGCTGGATGGCATCACCAACTCGATGGACATGAGTTTTAGTGAACTCCGGGAGTTGGTGATGGACAGCCTGGCATGCTGCGATTCATGGGGTAGCAAAGAGTCAGACACGACTGAGCTACTGAACTGAACTGAATCTATGAATTTCATTTTCACATTGTTCATTGCTTGGGCATTCTGCAACTTTGCTGAAATTATTTATTAGCTCTAATAGTTGTGTGTTTGTGTGTGTGTGTATGTATTTTTTGATGTCATGTCAACTGTGAAGAGAAATAGTTTTGCTCCTTCCTATCTAATCTCTATGTTTTTTAATTTCATGTTCTAATTGTCCTCGCTAGAACCTCTAAGTCAATACTGAACAGAAGTGGCAAATGCAGACAGCCTTATCTTGCTCCTGATCTTAGTTGTAAAGCCTTCAATGTTTCCCCCTTATCTAGAATATCAGCCCTGGATTTTTGTAGATGCCTTTCTTTGGACTAAAGAAGCTTTCTTCTAATCCTTGCTTGTTGAATGTTGTTATTATGAATACCTGTTGAATTCTATCAAATCCTGTTTCTATTTCTATCAAAATGATTATTTTCTCTTTTTCTGTTAATATGGTATATCACATGGATTGATTTTCATATATTGAAACAACCTTGCATTTCTGCCAGAAATCCAATATGGTTATAATATGTAATCCCTTCTGTATGCTCCCACTTTAGGTTTGCCAGATGAATAAGCAATATTAAATGATTAATTGAACTTAGGAAGACTTGTGCCTTTTCTTCAATATTCCTTCAGAATTCCATTTTCTCTCTCTCTCCTTTCCTTCTGGATCTCTCATTATGCCTATGTTGACATGCTCCATAGTGTCTCAAAGCTTTCAGACGCTGTTCATTTTTCTAAGATTGGATAATATCATATCTTCAGTGGCTGATTCTTTCTGCCACTGAACTCTCCCCCTGTTGTTATTGTTGTTTTTATCATTTCAGTTGTACTGGTCAACTTCAAAATTTCAATTTCGCTCCATGTATAATTTCTGTATCTTTATTGATATTCTCTATTTGGTGAGATATCATTCTCAATCTTTCCTTGAATTTTTTAGAAATGGCATTCATTACCTGGTTGAAATGTTTAGAATAGCTGCTTTATAGTATTGGATTGGCCAAAAGTTTCATTTGGGGTTTTCCACACCATCATTTTTTTTATTTTTATTTTTTATAATTTTTTTCATTGTTTTTTATTTTTTATTTATTTTTTTAATTTTATTTTATTTTTAAACTTTACATAATTGTATTAGTTTTGCCAAATATCAAAATGAATCCACCACAGGTATACATGTGTTCCCCATCCTGAACCCTCCTCCCTCCTCCCTCCCCATTCCATCCCTCTGGGTCGTCCCAGTGCACCAGCCCCAAGCATCCAGTATCGTGCATCGAACCTGGACTGGCAACTCGTTTCATGCATGATATTTTACATGTTTCAATGCCATTCTCCCAAATCTTCCCACCCTCTCCCTCTCTCTCAGAGTCCATAAGACTGTTCTATACATCAGTGTCTCTTTTGCTGTCTCGTACACAGGGTTATTGTTACCATCTTTCTAAATTCCATATATATGCATTAATATACTGTACTGGTGTTTTTCTTTCTGGCTTACTTCACTCTGTATAATAGGCTCCAGTTTCATCCACCTCATTAGAACTGATTCAAATATATTCTTTTTAATGGCTGAGTAATACTCCATTGTGTATATGTACCACTGCTTTCTTATCCATTCATCTGCTGATGGACATCTAGGTTGCTTCCATGTCCTGGCTATTATAAACAGTGCTGCGATGAACATTGGGGTACATGTGTCTCTTTCCTTTCTGGTTTCCTCAGTGTGTATGCCCAGCAGTGGGATTGCTGGGTCATAAGGCAGTTCTATTTCCAGTTTTTTAAGGAATTTCCACACTGTTCTCCATAGTGGCTGTACTAGTTTGCATTCCCACCAAGAGTGTAAGAGGGTTCCCTTTTCTCCACACCCTCTCCAGCATTTATTACTTGTAGACTTTTGGATCACAGCCATTCTGACTGGTGTGAAATGGTACCTCATAGTGGTTTTGATTTGCATTTCTCTGATAATGAGTGATGTTGAGCATCTTTTCATGTGTTTGTTAGCCATCTGTATGTCTTCTTTGGAGAAATGTCTATTTAGTTCTTTGGCCCATTTTTTGATTGGGTCATTTATTTTTCTGGAGTTGAGCTGTAGGAGTTGCTTGTATATTCTCGAGATTCGTTGTTTGCCAGTTGCTTCATTTGCTATTATCTTCTCCCATTCTGAAGGCTGTCTTTTCACCTTGCTAATAGTTTCCTTTGATGTGCAGAAGCTTTTAAGGTTAATTAGGTCCCATTTGTTTATTTTTGCTTTTATTTCCAATATTCTGGGAGGTGGGTCATAGAGGATCCTGCTGTGATGTATGTCGGAGAGTGTTTTGCCTATGTTCTCCTCTAGGAGTTTTATAGTTTCTGGTCTTACGTTGAGATCTTTAATCCATTTTGAGTTTATTTTCGTGTATGGTGTTAGAAAGTGTTATAGTTTCATTCTTTTACAAGTGGTTGACCAGAGTTCCCAGCACCACTTGTTAAAGAGATTGTCTTTAATCCATTGTATATTCTTGCCTCCTTTGTCAAAGATAAGGTGTCCATATGTGCGTGGATTTATCTCTGGGCTTTCTATTTTGTTCCATTGATCTATATTTCTGTCTTTGTGCCAGTACCATACTGTCTTGATAACTGTGGCTTTGTAGTAGAGCCTGAAGTCAGGTAGGTTGATTCCTCCAGTTCCATTCTTCTTTCTCAAGATCGCTTTGGCTATTTAAGGTTTTTTGTTTTTCCATACAAATTGTGAAATTATTTGTTCTAGCTCTGTGAAGAATGCTGTTGGTAGCTTGATAGGGAGTGCATTGAATCTATAAATTGCTTTGGGTAGTATACTCATTTTCACTATATTGATTCTTCCAATCCATGAACATGGTATATTTCTCCATCTGTTAGTGTCCTCTTTGACTTCTTTCACCAGTGTTTTATAGTTTTCTATATATAGGTCTTTAGTTTCTTTAGGTAGATATATTCCTAAGTATTTTATTCTTTCCGTTGCAATGGTGAATGGAATTGTTTCCTTAATTTCTCTTTCTGTTTTCTCATTATTAGTGTATAGGAATGCAAGGGATTTCTGTGTGTTGATTTTATATCCTGCAACTTTACTATAGTCATTGATTAGTTCTAGTAATTTTCTGGTGGAGTCTTTAGGGTTTTCTATGTAGAGGATCATGTCATCTGCAAACAGTGAGAGCTTTACTTCTTCTTTTCCAATTTGGATTCCTTTTATTTCTTTTTCTGCTCTGATTGCTGTGGCCAAAACTTCCAAAACTATGTTGAATAGTAATGGTGAAAGTGGGCACCCTTGTCTTGTTCCTGACTTTAGAGGAAATGCTTTCAATTTTTCACCATTGAGGATAATGTTTGCTGTGGGTTTGTCATATATAGCTTTGATTATGTTGAGGTATGTTCCTTCTATTCCTGCTTTCTGGAGAGTTTTGATCATAAATGGATGTTGAATTTTGTCAAAGGCTTTCTCTGCATCTATTGAGATAATCATATGGTTTTTATTTTTCAATTTGTTAATGTGGTGTATTACATTGATTCCACACCATCTTATGGAAAGGCTCAAACTAACTTTTTGGCCAACTCAATATCTCTCTAGAGATATACCTGTGCTTCTTCAAATATTTTTATTGGTGGCTTTTCCCCCCACATATGGATCATAATTTTGTGTTACTTTCCACACCTATTAATTTGTTTTCTATTGGAAACTGGACATTTTCAATATAGTATTGTGACAACTTTGGAAATCCGATACACTTCTTTGTCATGTTTTGTTGCTGCTCCTTAATGCAACCTGTGTCTGTTTAATAACTCTTGATGAAAGTGAAAGCGGAGAGGGAAAATTTTCCTTAAAAGTCAACATTCTGAAAACTAAGATCGTGGCATCTGGTCCCATCACTTCATGGCGAATAGATGGGGAAACAGTGGAAACAGTGACAGACTATTTTTGGGGGCTTCAAAATCACTGCAGATGGTGACTGTAGCCATGAAATTAAAAGACGCTTGCTCCTTGGAAGAAAATTTATGACCAACTTAGCATATTTAAAAGCAGAAGCATTACTTTGCCAACAAAGGTCCATCTAATCAAAGCTATGGTTTTTCCAGTATCATGTATGGATGTGAGAGTTGGACTGTGAAGAAAGCTGAGTGCCAGAGAATTGATGGTTTTGAACTGTGATGTTGGAGGACTCTTGAGAGGCCCTTGGACTGAAAGGAGTTCCAACCAGTCCATCCAAAAGGAAATCAGTCCTGAATATTCATTGGAAGGACTGATGCTGAAGCTGTAACTCCAATATTTTTACACTTGATATGAAGAACTGACTCATTCAAAAAGACCCTGATGTTGGGAAATATTGAAGGAGAGAGGAGAAAGGAATGACAGATGATGAGATGGTTGGGTGGCATCACTGACTCAATGGACATGAATTTGAGTAAACTCTGGCAACTGGTGATGGACAGGGAGGCCTGACATGCTACAGTCCATGGGGTTGCAAAGAGTAGGACACGACTGAGCAACTGAACTGAACTGAATAAATGTTGTAAATTAATTCTGAAAGGTCAATGTTTTTTGTTGCATTTGGCGCTTGAGGTCTCTGTTCCATTAGCTTGGTTGATTTAGTCGCTAAATCATGTCTGACTCTTTGCGACCCCATGGACTGTAGCCCACCAGGCTCCTCTGTCCATGGGATTTCTCAGGCAAGAATACTGTAGTGGGTTGCCATTTCCATTAGCTTAGTAGTCAGTGAATGATTGGACAGAATTCCCTTAAATATCTAGAACCAAAAAACTCTTCCAGTGTTTGCTGAGTGGCTCCATGTGTTTGGGTGCCTCTTCAGCATTCAGTCATTTGACAGCTTTGCCTTGGCCTCTGCCTCCTCATGGCTCAAGTTTGCTCAGCTGAACAATGAGAACCTGTTCAGGTCTTTCCCGAGCCAGTGCACAGCTCTGGGCATAAGCATGGACCTCTGACTCCCCAAGAATACATTGGAGTTTTTCAAAGTCCTTATGAAGATCTCATTGATATTTAGTTCTCCCAAGCTCTTGACATACTCCTTTTTGCCCCAGTTGTTATATCACCACTGGCAGCTGTATCTAAAACTTTGTCCTGTAAATGTTTTTAACAAAATAACCCATGTATGCAGATTTAGCAATGATCAGTTCTAAGTCAGGTGAAATAAAGGCAGAATTTTTGAGGTGGTCTTCCAAAGAATGACTAAACATATTTTAAAAAGTAATTATTAAAGTAATTTGCAAAGGATGTCGTTGCTCACTTCAGTACAGAAAATGTTGGCTGTTATTTTCAGGGCTATACTGTACTAGAGAAAGAGGATCAAACTGGCATGAGTTAAAATACCACACAGCTCACTGAGCTTACTGGCAGTCCAGCTGCTTTTCTTGAATAATCACTCACTTTGCTGAAAGTTGTTAATGTCTATAGTTCAAAAAAATTAATCCTGATCTCTTTTGTCCAGATTTGCATTGCATTTTTGGAGGGGTGAAATTTTGATTTTTTTTGTTGTTCTATTTTTGAAATAGAAAAACATCACCTGCTGCATTTTTTACATGTGACATATATTTGAGGTATATTTTTTGATCTAATGTGGCTAATACTTCTTTTTAAGTGGAATGTTAAACCATTTACATCTAATGTGGTTGTTAATATTATAGTACTTAAATCTATTGTCATTGTTTACTTATAGTCTTGATTTTTTCCCTTCCTTTTTAGTAGTGCTGTGAGAATTTCTGTCTCTTCATTAATTTTCCATATAACTGTTCTATTGATGACACTCTTTTCCTTTTTGGACTCCAATTACATTGTTAGATTGCTTGATATTGTCCCATAGATTTTTTAAATAAATTTTCCTTTATTTTCTTTGTGTTTCAGTTTAGATAATTTCCACTGACATATTTACCAGGCTACTTTTGAGATGGCTGAAGAAATTCTTTACTTCTGATATCAAGAGTTTACTTCTCTAATTTCAACTTGATCCTTTCTTATAAATTTCTCTTTTTGCTTAAGTACCCATCTCTTATATGCATTATCTACATTTTCTAGTAAGTCTTTGAACATAATTATGATAAATTTATCACCCAGACAGGTTTTCCTCAATTATGGAATGTACTGAATCATCTACTTGATCATTTCACAGTCTTTATTTTATTTAACTTTATTTATTATACTGCTGCTGCTGCTAAGTCGCTTCAGTCATGTCCGTCTCTGTGTGACCCCATAGACGGCAGACCACCAGGCTCCCCCGTCCCTGGGATTCTCCAGGCAAGAACACTGGAGTGGGTTGCCATTTCCTTCTCCAATGCATGAAAGTGAAAAGTGAAAGTGAAGTCGCTCAGTCGTGTCTGACTCCTAGTGACCCCGTGGACTGCAGCCCACCAGGCCCCTCCATCCATGGGATTTTCCAGGCAAGAGTACTGGAGTGGGTTGCCACTGCCTTCTCCGATTTATTATACTAATGAGGCTTAATTTCCTCCAAGTTACTGCCTCTGCCTATTCTATTCAAAACACTGTTTTTACTTGCTTCCTTTGTGGCTCTGCTGGTAAAGAATCCACCTGCAATGCAGGAGACCTGGGTTCAATCCGTGGGTTGGGAAGATGCCCTGGAGAAGGGGAAGGCTACCCACTTCAGTATACTGGCTTGGAGAATTCCAAGGACTGTATAATCCATGGGGTTGCAAAGAGCTGGACAAGACTGAGCAACTTTCACTTACCTTGCTGACACAAAATATGACTAATAAAAAAATGCATATACATTTAAATTATTTAAATACATAATGTTTAAGGACTTCCCTATTGGCTCAGATGGTAAAGAATCTTCCTACAGTGTGGGACACCCAGGTTTGATCCCTGGGTTGGGAAGATCCCCTGGTGAAGGGGATGGCTATCCACTCTAGTATTCTTGCCTGGATAATTCCATGTGAAAAAAAATCCTTTAACACAGACATTTCTATACTTCTTCAAATAGTGTTCAGTTTATTTCAAAGTTGTGACAGTTTTCTCTGGCCAGATCTCTGTGAGACTCCATAGTATAAGGAAGTTCCATGTTAATGCTGTTACTGCTGTTGCTAAGTCGCTTCAGTCGTGTCCGACTCTGTGTGACCCCATAGACAGCAGCCCACCAGGCTCCCCCGTCCCTGGGATTCTCCAGGCAAGAACACTGGAGTGGGTCGCCATTTCCTTCTCCAATGCATAAAAGTGAAAAGTGAAAGTGAAGTTGCTCAGTCGTGTCCGACTCTTAGCGACCCCATGGACTGCAGCCTACCAGGCTCCTGTGCTCATGGGATTTTCCAGGGCTCCACAAAACACAACTCATTCTCTTGAAATGGTATGTTGGGTTGAAGAGGGTGGTATGAAGACTGAGATATCTATATTTATCTCAAGATTTCTATTCAAGCTGATCATGGTTTGGTATTTCAGCCTCCTCTGACATTTTGTCATAATTTCATGAAGATCCTAAAGATTCCTGCCTTTATGTAACAAAATACAATTTAGAAGGTTTGAGAAGCGCATCTGATCTCTGCTCAATGCATGGCTTCATCATTTACAAATTTCATGACCTTAAGCAGATTATTTAGCCTCACTAATATATCACTTATAAAATGAAAGAAAAACTAATAATATGTACCTCACTGAATTCAATAAGAGATGACCTATGTTAAACACTGTACATGAAACATTCTTAAAAGAGTTGCAATTTTTACTGTTTGCTAAAAAGTATTGTCCTTATTACAATTTTGGCTTACTTGCTAAAAACTATCCTGAAAGGTTACATTTAGGACCTCTTCAAATTTGCATCAAAAAGTATCATTTATTTTATTTGGGAAAGAAATTTGGCCATGAATTGATTCTGTTAATTGGTCTTTTCCTATAGAATTTATTGGTCTGTAGGTTTTCTTTAAGTATACTTTGGATTCAATTCTGTATGCTTATAGAGCAGTTTATATATTACAAATAGATAGATACGGATATAGATATAGGAAGCTATCATTAAATATGTCTTTAATAACTATAAATTGGATTTTTTAAAAAAGATTTGCTTTGGAAAGAGAAAAATTGACCCTTTTTTTCCCTCCTATGAATCAGAGCTTTCAAATTTTAGTATGCATAATGGTCACTGAGTGGCTTTCCAGGATGTTCCCTATCTGCCAATGTAGGACACCTAAGAGATGTGGGTTCGATCCCTGCATTGGGAAGATCCCCTGGAGGACGGCATGGCAACCCACTCCAATGTTCTTGTCTGGAGAGTCTCATGGACCGAGGAGCCTGGCAGGCTACAGTCCATGGGGTCCCAGAGTGTCAGACATGAGTAAGCAACTGAGCGCTCACACATAGTCACTGAGGAGTTTTTATAAAGGAGATTCCTTGGCTCTACCTGAAACCAGCTGAGCCTGAACCTTTTGAAAGCATCCCGATCCATAGAACAAGTGGCTTCAAACCAGCTCTTCTATAAATACTGCAGAAAATTGTTATCTTGCTAATTTTCAATCAAACACAAGGAGGGGAATGAAACACATTCTAACTTAATTAAGAGAACGCACAGACAAGTTATTACATTAATCTCTTTTCATAAGCTTAACAACAGCATGAGTAGCAAGCCATGAAATGACTGAATCTAGAAGAAAACCATATGTACCTAATGACACAATGGTAATTGAAATACGTGCTTAACATTTTTCAGTTAAAGAAGCAGCCTTAAATGTACTTATGAGGAGGTCTACACAATGATCTGCAGTGAGTCTCAAAGGTTAGCAAAAGCTATTCCTAGTGGCAGTAACATATAATCTGCATTTGAAAATACGTGTACAAGTACTCTAGGTTTTTTTGAGTATTTCAGCTACATCTATTTAAAAAGTAATGTTAGCCATGCACTGAAATGGACAAAAAGGGACATGTACATTTAACTTGTGATCTGGATATCTACTGATCTTTTTTGCAAATTTTAATCATGTACAAGTCAGCCTTATAATTGAGTTTTGTTTCTTTATACACTGAATTTCAACTATATTTTTATAACAAATAAAGTATTTTAAAATCAAATAATACCATCCCATTAATAATGAATAAAAATATAACTGTCCACACTACAAAAGTAAGATTTCTAATAGCAAACAATTGGCTTTTGTTTCTTTATATTGTAATTACAGTTTTGATAACTCACATTTCATCACATTTAATTTTTTTCAAGGCCCCATATTGTTAAAACTATTACTTTTTCATCCACTGCTCAAATTAGAAAATTATCTCTTTCTTTCATTCAAACACACACACACAAACACACATGTATATTTCAAAACAACCAGCCCAAGTGGCAAAAGCACTGATTCTGTACTTCTTTGGAAAGATGGATTTACGGTTTATGTTTCAGTAAACTCATCTTGCTGCTCTCAAGCTAAAACAATTCCATTAGTTAAATAAAATCTCAATAAACAATAGCATAGCTAGATCAGAAACAGACTAATTGCTTATATAATTAATCACGTCTTACAGTTGGAAAAAATCAAAGGTTGAAGCACCGTTTTTTAATTTTTAATTTTCTGAAAGCTGAAGAACTTTTGATGAAGTCCTAAAGTCATACTCATCTATGAAATAAAGGCTCATTAATGGAATAAAGGCTCAAATTTATGGCTCCTTCTTAGTTCAATGTTTGAGAGAGTCTTTCGTGTCTGTCAAGGAATCTGGAAGCTGAAGAAGTGATTGATGGGGCCATGGAAAAATATTTGTCCTTTTTTTTTTTTTTTCCTTCAATTAATGGACTTTGTTTCTTAGAGCAGTTTAAGTTTACAGAAAAATGGAACAGAAAGATGAGAGGACTCCCGTACATTCCCTGTTCCAAGCCCACAGTTTCTCCAATTAACATCTTTCATCGGGGTGATGCATTTGTCACAATTGAAGAACCCATATTAATACATTATTATTAACCAAATTCCACAGTGTACATTGGGGTTCACTCTTTGTGTTACATAGTTCCATGGTTTTTAACAAATACTAGTCACGTATGCACCATAATACTATCATACATGATAATTTCCCCACTCTAAAAATTCCCTCGGGTCCAATTTTTCAACTCTCCCATACCTCTCAATCCTGGTAACCACTGACCTTTCTCTGTCTCCATAGTTTTGCCAGATTTCCAGTTAATGACCACTGATTAGTTTATATAAGTGAAATCTCACATTAAGGTCCCTTGTCTTACTGGATTTTTCACCCATTATGTTTATGGACTTCTGCATTGTCTACCATTTGTTCATTTTCAATCCTGTAAAGCAATTCACTGTATGATAATATTTATGCTACTGCTTCCATCAATGGAAGTGAATTTTCAGTTTGGCTGTTATGAATTACGCTGCTATTAGTATTTAAGTTCATGATTTTGTATACATTTTTGTTGGGCATACTCCTAGGAATAATAATGCTGTATTATCTGGTGTATCTGTGTTCAGGTTTTACAATTAATGCCAATGAGATTTCCAAAGACCTTGTACTCCTATTATGACCCAGCTGGCAGGTATGAGAGTATCTGTTGCTGTACACCATTAACAACAATCAGTATTAATCAGGTGTTTAAATTTTTGAATGTGCAGGTAGGTATGTAGTGTTGACTCATAGTCTTAATTTGACTTTCTCTGGAAATAAGTAAGATTTTACACTTGTTCATCCATTAATGTTGCTGGTGCTGTTCAGTTGCTAAGTCATGTCCAACTCTTTGAGACCCCATGGACTGCAGCATGGTAGGCTCCTCTGTCCTTTGCTATCTCCCAGAGATTGCTCAAATTCATGTCTGTTGAGTTGGTAATGCTATCTAACCATCTCATCCTCTACCACCCCCTTCTCCTGTTGCCTTCAATCTTTACCAGCATCAGAGTCTTTTCCAGTGAGTTGACTCTTTGCATGTTGTGCCCAAATATTGGAGCTTCAGCTTCAGCATCAGTCCCCTCAATGAATATTCAGGATTGACTTCCTAAGGGATATGTGAATATCCTCTTTGGTGAAATGACTGCCCAAGGGCATTTGTCCTTTTTTAAGTTTGACTTGTATTTTTTTTTTATTATTTATGGAATAATCCTACATATTCTGAGATTAGATTGTCGATGATTAAATACGCAAACAATAGATTTAACTATCTGTCTTGCACTTCACATGTTAACAGAAGCTATTAATAAAAACAATTTCCTAAAATAAATACTGCATAATTTCTTAACTGTTAGAACTTTTCACCCTATTCAAGAAATCATACTCTATTCCAAGTTCATGAAAACATTTCCATTCAGTTATCTGCTAGAAGCTTTATTAAGATTTTCTATTTGGAGTTAAATCCTCCACTTTGTCCCTCCACATAGACTGATTTTAATATAAGAGTGCAGCTCACCTCAGTTGGAAATGAGATGATGATACAGTCCACACAACAGGATTATATTCCCTGGGAATATATCAGATGAATCATTAATAC
Source organism: Bubalus kerabau (assembly GCF_029407905.1). Classification (NCBI taxonomy): domain Eukaryota; kingdom Metazoa; phylum Chordata; class Mammalia; order Artiodactyla; family Bovidae; genus Bubalus; species Bubalus kerabau. Next base: position 62,566,337 of record NC_073625.1, read on the forward strand.
TGTCAGTTAATCGGTTTCTTTTAAAGTTTGTTTTCCTTCTTTTCAAGATAGTTTCTAAACTATTTTTACCTTCGTAGAGCTTCCCTAGTGACCCAGCTGGTTAAGAACCTGCCGGCCACTGCAGGAGATGCAAGATATGTGGGTTCGATCCCTGGGTCAGGAAGACATCTTGGAGAAGGAAATGGCAACCCTCACCTTCTTAAAGAATACTATTAACATGCCTTTTGTAGTTTATAAATAACTTAGTATCTCCCAATCTAGTAACTGGAAATCAACAGGTAGGTCAGTTCTGTTTAGTTGCTCAGTCGTGTCTGACTCTTTGGATCCCGTGGACTGCAGCAGCACAGGTGTCCCTGTCCATCACCAACATTTTCCAAAGAGTCAGTTATTTTTATCAGGTGGCCAAAGTATTGAAGTTTCAACTTCAGCACCAGTCCTTCCGATGAATATTCAGGACTGATTTCCTTTAGGATGGACTTGGATCTCCTTGCAGTCCAAAGGACTCTTAAGAGTCTTCTCCAACACCACAATTCAAAACCATCAATTCTTCAGCTCTCAGCTTTCTTTATAGTCCAACTCTCACATCCATACATGAGTACTGGAAAAACCATAGCTTTTACTGGATGGACCTTTGTTGACAAAGTAATGTCTCTGCTTTTCAATATGCTGTCAAGGTTGTTCATAACGTTTCTTTTAAGGAGCAAGTGTCTTTTAATTTCATGGCTGTAGTCACCATCTTCAGTGATTTTGGAGCCCCCCAAAATAAAGTCTGTCATGTTTTTACATTGTTTCCCCATCTATTTGCCATGAGGTGATGGGACAGGATGCCATAATCTTAGTTTCCTGAATTGAGTTCTAAACCAAATTTTTCACTCTCCTCTTTCACTGTCATCAAGAGGCTCATTAGTTCTTTACTTTCTGCCATAAGTGTGGTGTCATCTGCATATCTGAGGTTATTGATATTTCTGCCAGGAATCTTGATTCCAGCTTGTGCTTCGTCCAGCCTGGCATTTCACATGATGTACTCTGCATATAAATTAAATACACAGGGTGACAATATACAGCCTTGATGTACTCCTTACCCAATTTGGAACCAGCCTGTTGTCTGATCAATCAACAGATAATAGTCTCTTCTTCTTAAACAGAAGCTTATCACTAAGACTTTCTTGTTCATTTGATTATTTCTTTGGATTAACTTCTTAGCTTTTCCTCTTGATCTTATGAGCCAACTCTTCTCTTCTCCTCTAGGTGATATAGTTCTGTCTTTACTATCATTATACCTAACTTCTTGAAAATTAGGTATTGCCTTTTTCGTTCCTTTACTATCAAACTTCAGCCAAAAACATTTAAGAGGAGCCTGGTAGGCTACAGTCCATGGGGTCACAAAGAGTCAGACAGACTGAGTGACTTCACTTTCACTTTTCCAGGTGGCATAGTGATAAAGGACCTACCAGCCAGTGCAGGAGACATAAGAAACTAAGATTTTATCCCTGAGTTGGAAAGATCCCCTGGAGAGGAAAATGGTAACCCACTCCAGTATTCTTGCTTGGAGAATCCCCATGGACAAAGGAGTCTGGCATGTTACAGTCCATAGGGCTGCAAAGAGTCAGACATGACTGAAGAAACTTAGCACCAACTTCTTATTTTAGCTGTTTTTGCTAAAATCTACATATGACTTGTATTCCATCTGAACTGAGGAGCATTTGATGTTAAAAAATGAAAATTATTTTGAGTTCCACATTCACATTTTAAAATGTTTACATGATATATTTCTATGAATGATCAAAAGTCACACTAAAGTAGTAAAATATAAAACAGAACTTATATTCTGTCATCAATAAATTATTCATCATTTTACTATCCCTGTATTTCCAAGTAGTGTTAACAGTCACTCAAATATCTCAACTAAAATGTTCCAGCTTGACATTGCTTCTCATCTGTCATTCTCCGTAACTTTCTGTGATTCTTCACCTGAACTACTTCTGACAGCAACTATTTTCTATTCCCAAAGCAACTAATCTCTTCAGAGTATACATATGTCTCAGTTTTTGAGGTAATAATTTTTAATATTGCATTTCAAATTTCATTTGTATATGCTTCAAAGTATAAATCTGTTGTGTACTTCATTTCAATTATTTGGCCATAAAATATCTGCTGATTTTTAGTTGATCAACAGTCACTTCACACATTCTCCTTCACTACTTCCTTTCCTCTAGGAAAACCAGGAAGAGAATCATAATAATGTCTCTATGAATTCACATGAAAGAAGCAGTCATATACTGTTTTGTAATTATCTAATACAATTTTATAATTGACCAATAAAGATGGAATATTCCTTGAATCCTAGTCCTTAATCACAAGAAAAATAATAGAATACAACCCAAGAATTATATGTCACCATGAATGCTGCACATTTACTCTTCTCTAAAAGAAATGAAAGAGCTAGAAGGCCTATGTGAATATAAAAATCACTCTGCCATATAAAGATATTAAAATGCAAAAAATTGGTAACATATTTAACTGTGCATTTCTCTTAAAAAAGAAAGCCTCTAAAGAACTATTGCTTCATTGTTTCTAAGTGCACTAAATTTAAATATCATAGTTTATATTTTATAGTCAAATTTCAGTAACTGATGGTACTTTCTACACACCGAAGAAAGCAAACATGTAAAAAGTTCCTCTTATAAAATCCAACGTTTGACCAAAGTTCTTTCTGGGGGCTTCCCTGGTGGCTCAGTGGTAAAGAATCTACTTACCAATGTAGGAGACATCGGTTCCATCCCTGGTCCAGGAAGATCTGACATGCCACAGAGCAACTAAGTCCATGTGCCACAACTACAGAGCCTGTGCTCTAGAGCCCATGCGCCACAACTGCTGAAGCCCGCACACCCTAGAGCCTGTGCCCCACAACAAGAGGAGCCACCAAAATGAGCAGCCTACACTTTGCAATGACGAGCAGCCCCCACTCACCACACCTAGAGAAAGCCCACGTGCAGCAATGAAGACCCAACACAGCCAAAAATAAATAAATAAAATTATAAAAGAAAAAATAGTCTACTCTTATAAAAATTATGTAGAAGAAAAACTCTTGATGTTAATACACTGTACTAATCTGTCTGATCGAATTGTCATAGAAATTATTGCATTGCTTTTTATAATGAATGATTAGAAAATTTTGTTCAAAAAGTACAAATGTGCTTTATTACCAGTTATTGCAACTGTAAGCAGATAGATTTTCTAAAGAGATACGCAAAATATATAAGGCTTTTGAAATTAAATTTATTTTTTTAGCTACCTGTAATTACTTGTATTTTGTGCTAGTAAAGTCACAGATGTTTTTGCTAATTAAATAATAATGCTGCCTTTTGAAATTTAGTGCAGAGTTACTTTGTTGAAATATTCTTGACAAGGAAATTTCAAAGTCAGAAAAATCAGAAAGCAGGAGCAATGAATACAAAAACTGAAGTATTTTAGACAGGAGGATATTTTTCTCATTCACTTTGAATTACATTACTTAAAATATATATTGGGTAGTGATTATAAGGACTTCCCAGGTGGCACTAGTGGTAAAGAAACTGCCTGCCAATGCAGGAAATTTAAGAGACTCGGGTTCAATCCCTGGGTCAGGAAGGTCCCCTGGAGGAGGGCATGGCAACCCACTCCAGTTCTTGCCTGGAGAATTCCATGGACAGAGGAGCCTGGTGGGCTACGGTCTATAAGGTCACAAACTGTGATTATAAGCAGAAAGACTGGAATAAGCCATCAGTTCAAGCCCTTGCTCATTTACTTATCTATTGTCTGACGTATAATTAAATTCTCAAAAGTTCAGCTTTTTTTACCATCTATAAAATGAGGAAAATGTAGAACCAACCTCATGGCAGTGTTGTGAATATTAAAAAATATATAAATAAGCTATCAGTAATACATGCATCATAAATGTTAGTCATAATACTTATTATTAAATGTTTATCATTACATATACTATGGAATCTTCATCCTGGTTATTTTCAGGATTGAAAATCTCAAAGAGTTAGAGGTATACCTTAATCAAAGTATTATTAATATTTAAAACAATACAAACTTATTTTAGATGTTCACTTCAGTCTTTCTAGAGGAGGTATCTAGAAATAGAAATACCTAAATTCACTTTCAAGCTTCCCAGGTGGCTCAGTGATAAATAATCCACCTCCCAATGCAGGAGATATGGGTTTGATCACTGGGTCGGGAAGATCTTTTGGAGAAGGAAATGGCAATCCACTCCAGTATTCTTGCCTAGGAAGTCCCTTGGACAGAGGATCCTGGTGAGCTAGAGTCCATGGGGTCACAAAAGATGCCGATATAACATAGCCACCAAACCACAACAGCAAAAATTCACTTCCATTGTCCTTCCTTTTCATCTTCAAGTTATGTTTTTTTCCAGAATAAATATGCTAGGCCATGCATTCATCTAGATGACATGTATCCATTTCATCATTCCAAGAGGATGGAGGGAAAACATGTGCAAGTTTAGTGTCTGAGGCACAAACAAAGGCCTAGATAGTCACACTGAAGTCGCTGTGACAAGGTCTAGATATTGCTAGGTCCAGCCAGCAGATAAGTTGATCATAAGAGATGTTTGAAGGTAGGGAAGTTGTATTAGAGTCATCCATTGAAACAGAACCAATAGGATATAAAGATATATCAACAAACAAAACATGGGTACACAGTATACATATCATGCTTATACTTGATATACTTATAAGGAATTAGCTCATATAATTGATTATGGATGTTAAGAAATCTCTAGATTTGCTTTTGCAAGCTGGAAACCCAGGAGAGCCAATGCATAAAATCAGTTTGAGCCTGAACACAGGAGGAGACAAATGTCCCAGCTAACAGACAATTAGGCAGAGAAAACAAATTCTCTCCTATTCTACCTTTTGTTCTACTCAGCTGTCAAGTGACTGGACGAGGTCCACTGTGATAAGAAAGGGTGATTTGCTTTACTCAGACTGCTGATTTGAATGTTAATCTCATTCAGAAACACCCTAATGGACACAGCCAGCATAATGTTTAAACAGATGTCTTGGCAACTCATTGCCCAGTCAAACTGATAAAAAAGTAACTATCACAGTGTTATTTTCTTTATTGTAAGAAGTTGCTGAAGATTTGGTCATATTCAAGGAGCAGAATGACTGGGTTTCTTTTTTTTTTTCTTTTTTAACTTCACAATATTGTATTGGTTTTGCCATATATCAACATGAATCCGCCACAGGTATACACATGTTCCCCATCCTGAACCCTCCTCCCTCCTCCCTCCCCGTACATCCCTCTGGGTCGTCCCAGTGCACCAGCCCCAAGCATCCAGTATTGACTTGGTTTCTTGTTCTACCATAGTTATGGAGCTAAAATCATGACCACCACTCAGCTGTGTTTGGAGTTGAAGGCAATCCACTGACAAGACATGAACCTAGTGTTAGTTGCTAAGTCATGTCTGACTCTTTGCGACCCCATGGACTGTAGCCCACTGGGCTCCTCTGTCCATGGAATTCTTCAGGCTAGAATACTAGCCATTCCCTTCTCCAGGGGATCTTTCTGACTCAGGGATTGAACCTGGGTCTCCTGTATTGTAGGCAGCTTCTTTACTGGCTGAGCCACCAGGGAATCCTATAATAAACTAATATAAAATAAATAATTGACTTCCAATCTCATAGGACCTTGTATGAGAGACTGTTCAATTTGCAGAAACAAATAATATACACAGCAAAATGGAACTGCTGGAAAAGGTGGACCATGGCAGGAACAAAATAGTAATGCAGTTACTCAATTGCAACATTGAATAACTTTCTAGAGTGAAATAATAACTTAACTATAAAGAAAAACTTATCAACAAAGGGAGAAAAAGTTCAGGGTACAGAATTCACATTTAATGTCAGTGGAAGTTAGAAATCAGTGGGAATAGCTTTTAAAGAGTACTGAGTGTAAAGGACTATAATCCAAAGTCTGTATGCCCACTGAAATAACAGTTACCTATCAGAGCTAATTCATGAGTTAAGTCATAATATTTGAAGTTAAGCAAAGATTTAAACAGCAGAGCTTCTGTAATCTATGTCAAAACATACAAGACACAATTCACCAAAGAACAAGAACACACACTCAAAATTAGGAAGAATGAAGAATCAGGGGTGAGGTATATACAAAATGGATATTAAGTTAAGAGATAAATATCTAGACTCCTGAAACCAAAATGACATAAGTTGTGTAATAATAATAGTAATTACCAAAAAAAAAAAAAAATGACTTCAACAAAACTCAGAAAACAGAGGTTGGGTTGCAGATGACAAGTGAAAGTAAATAAAGCTGTTACCAAGTTTTTATTATGGTATGAGAGTAGAACAAAGGAACAAAAAAATAAATAAAAAGAAGCATAAGACAAAACATGTATTTTAAATTTTAGATTGAGGTTTATGTAAGGAGAAATTAAGGGAATTATACTAGAAAATATTTATCAAGGTATTTTATTCACTTTATTTTTTATTTTCTTTTCATATCAAAGAAGTCTTTGATGAAGAGAGCAGGGTAAGGGAAAATAGAAAGAATTAATAAAATTAAATACCAGTACATTTTATTAATGATCATAGGGAAATGACAAAGTATATTTTTATCAAATCAGAAAGCACATGAGCTAAAAGAAAATAGAAACAGATAAGCAATGGGAAATAACTGTTAAATATAGCCTACAGAAAGTGATAAGAAATCAGAATATTAATTATTTATGAATAATTGAACAAAAATTAATTATCTATTCAAAAAAGATAAAAAAACAAGTTTAAGAATAAAAAGTTTATATTTCTCAATAAATACACTTAAGGTATCTGAAAAATGACAGAGATAGAAAAAGAGATATTAGGTAAAGACAAATTAAAGAGAAAAAACAATACCAGTATTAATATGTCAAAATGAAATCTAAAATAAAACCTACTAAGCAAAATAAAATGAAACATTTTATATGAAAAAGTCACAATTTGTGAAAAAATATGATAATCACATATGCATGAAAATAAATCAGCTAAATACTTAATGCAATTATTACAATCTAAAAGAACTTGACTTAAATTTGATTATGAGATTTTTTCTAAAATGCTGTCAAATTTAGGAAATGCTAACATTAAAAAAGAAGTTAAGTAATCATAATCATGATTTAATGAATATCTATAAAATGTACATCTTTCAAAAATCTATGTCCTTGAAAGTTTTGTGTTTATCACACAAACAAGTTTTGTAAATTTGGAAAGATAAAAGATTTATAAGTAGTAATCTCTGAAAATAATCCAATAAATTAAAAAAAATTAAATCATAAACTCAACCATTTTGAAATTAAATTGAATTAATAGTGAATTAAAGATAAAAGTTGATTTAATGAAATACAAAAAGTTTTGAATAAAGATAAAAAATAAACACTAGTTCTGGGGAAAGTTATTCAAAAATTGATCATAAACCTAATGAAAATATATGTGCATGTATGGTGGGGGATAAGGAATATACAAGATAATAAACGAAAAAGGAGTTACTATTATAAATAGAGGCAAACTTGATAGAAAAATATATGCAAATAGAACACGTATCTGGCTGATGAATTTGAAAATCAATAGAAAAATGAAAGCATTCTAGAAAATTATAAAATTTACATATTGATAATTAGAAAAAATAAAACAACAGAGTAAGATGGATTGCCATATTTTTTCTACTGTTCATATAACCCATTATTTCAAGTTAATTTATAGTACTTGATATCATGGAAAAAATAGCAAGTATTCCCATTTATTTTGTAAAACCCTAAACTTTAAAACCAAAGTCTGAAAAACCTTAGTTTGAAGCTATAATTCTAAGTCAATGTGATATATGACTACAGTTGCAAGTATTTAACATGGGTTTCCTATTTCAGACACAGTGCTCAGTAAACATCCTGTGTTTTGATAAACTTACTCAGATTTTGTGCCTCGGGGGTTCATATATGTTTGATGTGTTCTTTGCCAGAAGAGGGTCAGCTAACACCTGCCCAAGGGCGAAGAGTCCACTGTTTTACTAGAATACAGGTGTGCTCATTTGGTTATTGTGGACTGTCTAAGGCTGCATTCCTCCTGCACAGGCAGACTTGGGCAGTTGCAAGGGAAATCATATGGCCTGCAAAACTGAAACTATTTACCATATGGCTCTTTATAGAAGGGTGTGCCTGGTGGCTCAGATGGTAAAGAATCCACCTGCAATGTGGGAGACCTGGGTTCGATCCCTGGGCTGTGAAGATCCCCTGGAGGAGGGCATGGCAACCCACTCTAGCCTTCTTGCCTGGAGAATCCCATAGACAGAGGAATCATGGGGTTGCAAAAAGTCCGATGCAACTGCGCAACTAAACACTCACACATACACTTTATAGAAAAGTGTGCCTTTGACCTAGACTGGTCTACCTCCAGTTTTCTTAGCAAAGTTTTATATTCTTTAGGCATCACCTTTTATTTCACTTCCTCAGTTAGACTTTACATTGCTGCTGCTGCTGCTGCTAAGTCGCTTCAGTTGTGTCCGACTCTGTGCGACCCCATAGACGGCAGCCTACCAGGCTCCACTGTCCCTGGGATTCTCTAGGCAAGAACACTGGAGTGGGTTGCCATTTCCTTCTCCAATGCATGAAACTGAAAAGTGAAAGTGAAGTCGCTCAGTCGTGTCGGACTCTTAGCGACCTCATGGACTGCAGCCTACCAGGCTCCTCCATCCATGGGATTTTTCAGGCAATAGTACTAGAGTGGGTTGCCATTGCCTTCTCCCTTTACATTGCTAAGCAATTATAATCACTTTCCATATCAAAATGTGTAGCTCTTTACATATTTGTGTGACGCATTCTCTCCTATAGTTTATAAGGGTTAATGGTATTCATTGTACAATATTCTGTTTCTGACATAGCCCTTAAAATATAATAGTTATTCAATAAACATTTATTGAATTAATCAATAGATAAAAGAATGGGTAAATGAATAGACTAAAGCAGTAAGTTCTCTATCTTTTCTTTGATAATTAGTTTCATCCAATTATTTGTTTTTATTAAAATACAAGTAGATACAAACTGAAAAAAAAAAGCAAATAAACTCATTCATGGCCCTAAGATCAAAATTAATTACAGTTAGCATATGCATAGATATGGTGGTTGTGGTTTAGTTCCCAAGTAGTGTCCAACTCTTATGACCCCACACAGTTTAGCCTGCAGGGCTCCTCTGCCCACAGGAATTCTCAGGCAAAAATACTGGAGCTGGCTGCCATTTCCTTATCCAGGGGATCTTCCCAAGCCAGGGATCGAACCAAGATCCCGTGCATTGTCAGGTGGATTCTTTATCAATTGAGCCACCAGGGAAGCCCCTGCTGGGCATAGATATAGATGTATCAAAACCAAAGATGGTATCATACTCTACAATATTGTATAGATTTTTGCTGTTTTCTTACTGTCTTTAAAGTCAGTAGCAATATTTCTATTGTGTGAGTCTTCATGAGAGTTTAGGTCTTGCTTTCCTACTGTGAAATCCCAAAGGACCAGACAAAGCTCATGTGATCAAGACTCTATATAGTGGATACTCATATCAGAGATGGAAGCACCATGAGGTCAGTGGTGGTAAAAACAAGTTGATATACTTGTTTTTATATACAGCATGTCACAGGACATCCTAGCCAATTGTTTGGGATATATCCTTAGATTTGCTTCTTCCTGCTGTGGCACTCTCCTCTTTAGCTTTTTTGTTTGTTTGTTTGTTTAATTTCTTAATTTCAGCAAGATTTCTATCCTTCTGTGAACTTTCTATCATCTTCCCAATGATTCTTGTTTTCTACTGAAGTTAGCTGGAGCCCATAATCTTATTTGCAGTAAGATATTTTGATTATAGCATTCATTCATTCATTTATTTATGTATCCATTCAAATATCCATCATTTTTTCCCTTTCTAAAATTTATTCTAAAAATAAATCCTTCGATAGCCTTCCATATGGTTCTTTTTTTCTTTTTTTTTTTTTTGTTTCATACATGATATTTTACATGTTTCAATGCCATTCTCCCAAATCTTACCACCCTCTCCCTCTCCCACAGAGTCCATAAGACTGTTCTATACATCAGTGTCTCTTTTGCTGTCTCGTACACAGGGTTATTGTTACCATCTTTCTAAATTCCATATATATGCATTAGTATACTGTATTGGTGTTTTTCTTTCTGGCTTACTTCACTCTGTATAATAGGCTCCAGTTTCATCCACCTCATTAGAACTGATTCAAATGTATTCTTTTTAATGGCTGAGTAATACTCCATTGTGTATATGTACCACTGCTTTCTTATCCATTCATCTGCTGATGGACATCTAGGTTGCTTCCATGTCCTGGCTATTATAAACAGTGCTGCGATGAACATTGGGGTACACGTGTCTCTTTCCCTTCTGGTTTCCTCAGTGTGTATGCCCAGCAGTGGGATTGCTGGGTCATAAGGCAGTTCTATTTCCAGTTTTTTAAGGAATTTCCACACTGTTCTCCATAGTGGCTGTACTAGTTTGCATTCCCACCAAGAGTGTAAGAGGGTTCCCTTTTCTCCACACCCTCTCCAGCATTTATTACTTGTAGACTTTTGGATCACAGCCATTCTGACTGGTGTGAAATGGTACCTCATAGTGGTTTTGATTTGCATTTCTCTGATAATGAGTGATGTTGAGCATCTTTTCATGTGTTTGTTAGCCATCTGTATGTCTTCTTTGGAGAAATGTCTATTGAGTTCTTTGGCCCATTTTTTGATTGGGTCATCATTTTTTAAAGAGCATTAGTCATGTTCCCTGGTGGCTCAGTTTGTAAAGAATCCACCTTCAATGCAGGAGACCTGTGTTATATCTCTGGGTCAGGAAAATCCCCTGGAGAAAGAAATGGCAACCCACTCCAGTATTCTTGCCTGGGAAATCCCAGGGACAGAGGAGCCTGGCAGGCTATAGTCCATGGGGTGTCAAGAGTTGGACACGACTTAGCAACTAAACCATCCAGAGTCCAGCTGGGTGTCACACACTGTGCCAGGTATGTCAAAACTATTCTTTGTAATTATATAAAACACTAATGAATTTGATTTTGCTCCATTTGCTTGGGTAAGCTTTCAGTTTGTGAATATGTTTCCACCAGTTAGAAGAACTATTTCTGGGAGTGATATAGAAAATTTCATTGTAGATTTCCAGATGCTTCACATTATTGTGACATGACCTGATTTTCTTATTGTTAATTTTACAAAATAACTAGGACTTTAAGCCAACTTTTCATTCACTATCTGACCATTTGACTTTCATTTCTGGCATATTTAAAGAAAACAAGTCATTAAAACATGTTTTAATGAAAGAGGTTTGCTCCTATCATGGTTGGTATTTTTGAGGGAAAATGTGCTTGGACTGAAAGCTTTCAATGGTTTCAATGAAAGTCAATTAGAGGACAAAGTATATAATCAAGATTTCATGGTGATAATAAAAGGACCAAATGGCTTCATTGCTACATGTCACCTGCATTATGACTCCTTAAAAATATCTTTTCAAGTTAACAATCACTTGGAAGTTTTAGGCTGCAGGAATCAGTTCACTTCAGTTCAGTCACTCAGTTGTGTCCAATGCTTTGCAACCCCATGGATGGCAGCACTCCAGGCCTCCCTGTTCATCACCAAATCCCAGAGTTTACTCAAACTCATGTCCATTGATTCAGTGATGCCATCCAACCATCTCATCCTCTGTGGTCCCCTTCTCCTGCTGCCTTCAATCTTGCCCAGAATTAGGGTCTTTTCAAATGAGTCAGCTCTTCACATCACGTAGCCAAAGTATTGGCATTTTAGCCTCAGCATCATTCCTTCCAATGAGTATTCAGGACTGATTTCCTCTGGGATGGACTGGTTGGATCTCTTTGCAGTCCAAGGGAATCTCAACAGTTTTCTCCAACACCACAGTTCAAAAGCATCAATTCTTCGGCGCTTAGCTTTCTTTATAGTCCAACTCTCACATCCATATATGACTACTGGATAAATGATAGCTTTGATTAGATGGACCTTTGTTGGCAAAGTAATGTCTCTGGTTTTTAATATGCTGTCTAGGTTGGTCATAACTTTTCTTCCAAGGAGCAAGTGTCTTTTAATTTCATGGCTACAGTCACCATCTGCAGTGATTTGGAGCCTCAGAAAATAAAGTCTGTCACTGTTTCCATTGTCTTCCCATTATTATTATTATTTTTTTGCCATGAAGTGATGGAACCAGATGCCATGATCTTAGTTTTCTGAATGTTGAGTTCAAAGCCAACTTTTTCACTCTCCTCTTTCACTTTTATCTACAGGGTCTTTAGTTCTTCTTTGCTTTCTGCCATAAGGGTGATGTCATCTACATACCCGAGGTTATTGATATATCTCCTGGCAATCATGATTCTATCTTCTGCTTCATCCAGCCCAGCTTTCCCATGATATACTCTGAATATAAGTTAAATAAGCAGGGTGACAATATACAACGTTGACATACTCTCTTTCTGATTTGGAACCATGTTGTTTCATGTCCAGTTCTCACGTTGCTTTTGGACCTGTATACAGACTTCTCAGGATGCAGGTCAGGTAGTTTGGTATTCCCATCTCTTTCAGAATTTTCCACACTTTGTCATGATGCACACAGTCAAAGGCTTTGGCATAGTCAATAAAGCAGAAGTAGATGTTTTTTGGAACTCTCTTGCTTTTTCCATGATACAGTGGATGTTGTCAATTTGATCTCTGGTTCCTCTGCCTTTTCTAAAACCAGCTTGAACATCAGAAAGTTCATGGTTCACATATTGCTGAAGCCTGACTTGGAGAATTTTGAGCATTACTTTACTAGCGTGTGAGATGAGTGCAATTGTGCAGTAGTTTGAGCATTCTTTGGCATTGCCTTTCTTTGGGATTGGAATGAAAACTGAATTTTCTAGTCCTGTGGCCACTGCTGAGTTTTCAACATTTGCCAGCATATTGTTGCAGCATTTTCACAGCATCATCTTTTAGGATTTGAAATAGCTCAACTGGAATTCCATCACCTCCACTACCTTTGTAGTGATGCTTCGTAAGGCCCACTTAACTTCGCATTCCAGGATGTCTGGCTCTAGGTGAGTGATCACACTGCAGGAATAGATTGAATCAAAAGAAAGTGTTTTATCAGGAGATAAAGAATTATCTTGTAAGGCCTTAACATAGTTGGTTTTTAACAGAAAATGTTTGATTTGTGATCACGTTTAGTTGTCCATACCATTTCTGTCCTTTATCGAGCCCATCTTTGCATGAAATATTCCCTTGGTATCTCTAATTTTCTTGAAGAGATCTCTAGTCTTTCCCATTCTATTGTTTTCCTCTATTTCTTTGCATTGATCGCTGAGGAAGGCTTTCTCACCTTTTCTTGCTATTCTTTGGAACTCTGCATTCAGATGCTTATATCTTTCCTTTTCTCCTTTGCTTTTCACTTCTCTTCTTTTCACAGATATTTGTAAGGCCTCCCCAGACAGCCATTTTGCTTTTTTGCATTTCTTTTCCATGGGGATGGTCTTGATCCCTGTCTCCTGTCATGAACCTCATTCCATAGTTCATCAGGCACTCTATCTATCAGATCTAGGCCCTTAAATCTATAAAGGACAGAAATGGTATGGACCTAACAGAAGCAGAAGTTATTAAGAAGAGGTGGCAAGAATGCACAGAAGAACTGTACACAAAAGATCTTCACGACCCAGATAATCACGATCATGTGATCACTGACCTAGAGCCAGACATCCTGGAATGTGAAGTCAAGTGGGCCTTAGAAAGTATCACTACGAACAAAGCTAGTGGAGGTGATGGAATTCCAATTGAGCTATTTCAAATCTTGAAAGATGATGCTGTGAAAGTGCTGCACTCAATATGCCAGCTAATTTGGAAAACTCAGCAGTGGCCACAGGACTGGAAGAGGTGAGTTTTCATTCCAATCCCAAAGAAACGCAATGCCAAAGAATGCTCAAACTACCACACAATTGCACTCATCTCACAGGCTAGTAAAGTAATGCTTAAAATTCTCCAAGCCAGGCTTCAGCAATATGTGAACCGTGAACTTCCTGATGTTCAAGCTGGTTTTAGAAAAGGCAGAGGAACCAGAGATCAAATTGCCAACATCCGCTGGATCATGGAAAAAGCAAGAGAGTTCCAGAAAAACATCTATTTCTGCTTTATTGACTATGTCAAAGCCTTCGACTGTGTGGATCACAATAAACTGTGAAAAATTCTTCAAGAGATGGGAATTCCAGACCACCTGACCCACCTCTTAGGAAATCTGTATGCAGGTCAGGAAGCAACAGTTAGAACTGGACATGGAACAACAGACTGGTTCCAAATAGGAAAAGGAGTAGTACATCAAGGCTGTATATTGTCATCCTGCTTATTTAACTTATATGCAGAGTACATCATGAGAAACGCTGGACTGGAAGAAGCACAAGCTGGAATCAAAATTGCCAGGAGAAATATCAATAACCTCAGATATGCAGATGACACCACCCTTATGGCAGAAAGTGAAGAGGAACTCAGAAGCCTCTTCATGAAAGTGAAAATGGAGAGTGAAAAAGTTGGCTTAAAGCTCTACATTCAGAAAACGAAGATCACGGCATCTGGTCCCATCACTTCATGGGAAATAGATGGAGAAACAGTGGAAACAGTGTCAGACTTTATTTTTTTGGGCTCCAAAATCACTGCAGATGGTGACTGCAGCCATGAAATTAAAAGATGCTTACTCCTTGGAAGGTAAGTTATGACCAACCTAGATAGCATATTCAAAAGCAGAGACATTACTTTGCCAACAAAAGTTCATCTAGTCAAGGCTATGGTTTTTCCTGTGGTCATGTATGGATGTGAGAGTTGGACTGTGAAGAAGGCTGAGTGCCGAAGAATTGATGCTTTTGAACTGTGGTGTTGGAGAAGACTCTTGAGAGTCCCTTGGACTGCAAGGAGATCCAACCAGTCCATTCTGAAGGAGATCATCCCTGGGATTTCTTTGGAAGGAATGATGCTAAAGCTGAAACTCCAGTACTTTGGCCACTTCATGTGAAGAGTTGACTCATTGGAAAAGACTGTGATGCTGGGAGGGACTGGGGGCAGGAGGAGAAGGGGACAACAGAGGATGAGATGGCTGGATGGCATCACTGACTTGATGGATGTGAGTCTGGGTGAACTCGGGGAGTTGGTGATGGACGGGGAGGCTTGGCATGCTGTGATTTATGGGGTCGCAAAGAGTCGGACACAACTGAGCGACTGAACTGAACTGAATACTGCCCTATCATTTGCAAAAACTAAAATTAAACTGTCTCTAGCAAATTCACTTCTCTTTATGCTACCCTACCAGGATTTCAAATGTTCCTAGGTACAATAAAACCCTACCCGGGACACAATCCAGCCTCAGAATCTTGCTATACCTACAGCAACTCTGCAGCTGACTGTTGTTATTGCCATAATGTAAATGAAGCACAGACAAATCTAATGATTTGTTCAAAGCCAGGGGCTTAGTATATATTGTAGCTGGATTTCAAATAATGATATCTGATCCAAAGGCTGAGCTCTACATATTCCCAGGCAAATATCTTATCAGCAATTTTGTAGATAAGTGGGGTCTTCTTTGTTGTTGTTTAGTTGCTAAGCCATGTCTGACTCTTTTGTGACCTCTTGGACTGTAGCTGAATAGGCTCCTCTGTCCATGGGATATTCCAGGCAAGAATAGTGGAGTTGGTTGTCATTTCCTCCTCCAGGGAATCTTCCTGACCCCAAGATGTCTCTTGCATTGACAGGTGAATTCTTTACCACTCTGCCACCTAGTCCATTTTGGAGAAGGGGTATGTTCTTTGGGTTAGGGATACATTAATGTGATTCAGTGATGGGGAAATAAGAGTACTTTTCATCTGGCTGTCCCAAGAGGGAAATATATTCCATCCTTGTATTCTAAGAAATATGTTCTTGTGAACTACAAAATGCAGATGGTGTGTGACCTATGGACGTATTTTCACTTTCCTAGTATCTTCATTGGCACCAGAGTCTCACAGAGGAAAGGACTAGGGACTAGTGGAAGTAGGGGCCAGGGTATATGCCTATATATATAGGCTTGTGTTTGCATAACAAGCCTACTGCATTTATGCTTCTGTAGATGTTTTTATTTTTTCCTCAATTGCACAGAAATGAATTGATCATAATGTGGTTTCATAGCATCCTAAGTCACTTGTCCATATTTTATCTACCTTAGCTTTTAGTATTAAAAAATGTTATTAAAGAAGCAGGGTATAAATTAAACCTGAATCATCCCTCCCAAGAAAACTGACATCACAATATATGATCGTCACTACCTCTAAGAATTCTCTCATTGCCTCCTTCTTGAACAAGGAAGTTCTTTTTTCAATTATGTGAAATGCAGCCTAAAAATGGAAAGTCTTACAATATTTTTCCCCTAAAGCTAATTGTATTAAATTATTGAGTTGACCAAAACATTTGTTCAGGTTTTTCCATAAGATGGTACAGAAAACTCAAATGAAATTTTTGGCCAACCCAATAGTTTCTAATAGCTTTTAAAATTCTTCCACAGTTTAAAGTATTAATAGTCTTGAAAATGTAATATCTTTGAAAATGTTCTTAAACACATTTGGCATATATATGTGTGTGTGTGTGTGTGTGTGTGTGTGTGTGTGTGTATACTTCCCTGGTAGCTCAGTCGGTAAAGAATTTGACTGCAGTGCAGGAGACCTGGGTTCAATCCCAGGGTTGGGAAGATCCCTGGAGAAGGAAATGGCAACTCACTCAAGTATTCTTGCCTGGAGAATTCCATGGACAGAGGAGCTTGGCAGGTGGCAGACCATGGAGTCACAAAGAGTCAGAAAGGACAGAGTGATTAACACTTTCAATTCAATGTGGTTTCACTGGTAGAGATAAAGAATGAGGAAGACTAGTGTCTACTACACATGACTAAGCCACCCCTTGGTAGCTACACCATCATCTCAATGCTTAAATAACTTATATTGTCTCACCCCTACCCCTAGGACTTCCCAGGTGGCTCAGTGGTAAAGAATCTGCCTGTCAGTAAAGGAGATGCAAGAGATACAAATTCAGTCCTTGGGTCCTGAAGATCCCCTGGAGTAGGAAATGACAACCCACTCCAGTATTGTTAACTATAACATTCCATGGACAGAGGAGCCTGGCAGGCTACAGTCCAGGGGGTTGCAGAGAGATGGACACAACTGAGTGACTGAGCAATCACTCACAGATGCACACACCACTAACCCCACCCCCAATGCTGCTATAAAACTCACTCACTTCTCTTTCTGACTATTTTCTGATTTAAAGTTCCCACTGCTTGGGGGTAAAGGGTTTGGACATAGCAGAATCCCACTGGTGGATTATTATGCTTGGAGTAATGTTTTTTTTTTATAAAATTTAACTAGCTGTCTACCATTAAAAATGGAGAATTCACATTGAAATTGGAATTTCTAGCTTTTGAAGAATTTCAGGAGATCTTGAACTAACCATTAAGACATCAGCCAACATTAGAACTTGGAAGCAGTTGACCGCTCTTAGCAGGGCAAACACCCTTCAACTCCTCACTCACTCAACCCATCTGATGGAAGTGGTATTTTCAATCCCTGAATCCCACAATATTAACACATATCTTTATAATCATACTGTCTAAGACAGTATGCCTAATCTCCAGCCTGAAAATTTTGTGGTTTAGCATTGCAACTCTATTTTTTCAAGAGGAGTGGGATTGGAAATGACTATGCAAGGGGAGGTACATGAATTTGTACCTGCCTCTTAATACTATTTTTTTACATTAAGATTGTTTAATAAATATATTTTCCCTTTGTTATAGGAAATTACTGAGATAATGTTTTCCAAAAAATGTTTTGTAAACATCAAAAGACAATGCCAAGTTATTATAAGAATGAACATGTAGCATGGTTTCAGTTGCATCTCCTCCATCACTTTTCACTTAAGACATTTGTAAACTTGGACCCAAGTCCTGAAGCCAGCTTATGTCCAGATGTCAGGAATGACAGAGCTGAGTCAGGGTGTTCTGTGGGGCCATTCTCACACGCCCAGGATCCCCATTCCATCACCTGGGCTGCCCATTGGTTTGACTTTGCCTGTTTCATGCCAATTATGCTGTCAAGCACAGGTCAAATCTAAATCAAGTTCCTTTGAAGTTTCTGGGGGTTAGGCATCCTTTACTTATGTGGTCCTGCCTTATCTTCTAGCAGCACTGCTTCCATGGCCAGCATCACTCCAGGAAGCGCATAGTACCTAGATGCAAATGAATCCTGGAGTATTTCCATTTTTTTCTAAAAGGGCAGTTAAAGTTTAGTCATAGATGGCATTTCAAACTTTGTAATTCAAGATGAACAATTCTATCTCCTGAAAACAGGGGTCATAATAAGAGCAAACACTCTTAAGTAGTTTCCATGTGACAAGCACCATTATAAAGTCTTCCTAAGTCATCCATGTTTAATTAATTCACACTGCAACACTTTGAGGTAGGCATTTTTAACTGTTACAATTCTAGAAATTCACTTACCCTCTTTGAATCTTGGTATACTAATCTGAAAATGATGATAAGCTAAAACATCATCGTTGAGGACATAAAAATATCATCATTCAAGAGGAAAAATATCCATTTTATATTTGTGTATGTGCAAGTTTTAAGCACTTGACATTGACTTTATGAGTGAAAACAATAATGCTATGAATCCAATAAACATACTTAGGCTTAACCTCTAGGGGTTTGGCTTTCATCCTTTGATTATTCCAACCCACAAAGCATATTATAAACAAACCTCCTATGGGCACTGATGGAGGAGACTTTATAAGTGGAGACTGATGGGTAGCTCTCTGTTGTCTATAGAGGTGTTAACTTTAATAATATAATAGCTAGTTGTTTTGCCAGCAAAAACAAGTTTACTCAGAAATAGCCAGAGGGAGATGCAGATATGGCACATCAAAGGCAAATCCTTAGAACAAGAGGTTGGGGAGATGCTTGTTTTTAAAGGGTAAAGCAGGGAGTTGAGGAGCTTCCCTGGTAGCTCAGCTGGTAACAGAATCTGCTTGCAATGCAGGAGATTCTGGTTGGATTCCTAGGTCAGGAAGATCCCCTGGGGAAGGGATAGGATACCAACTCTGGTATTCTTGGGCTTCCCTGGGAGCTCAGATGGTAAAGAATGTGCCTGCAATGCAGGAGACCTGGGTTCCATCCCTGGGTTGGGAAGAACCCCTTGAAGGAGGGCATGGCAACCCACTCCAGTATTCTTGCCTGGAAAATCCCAATGGACAGAGAGTCCTGGCGGGGAACAGTCCATAGGCTCGCCGAGTCGGACACAACTGAGAGACTAAGCACAGCACCGGGAGTTGAGAGGGTCTGTGATAAACAGAGTTTGGTGGAGGAAGCTGGGAATTCAAAATATGGAGACCGTTCACTGACTGGCTGCTAGTCTCTGTCTGGGCTGTCATGGGGTGGGAAGAAGTTTCTTTCTCTCGGCTTAATTGTAGAGACACCTTCATGTCAGAGATTGAGGCCTAAATCGCTTCCCATTTGGAGCAAAGCTTGGTAGAGCGTGAGAGCTCCCCCTACAGGCCAGCTCCCACTCTGCTCAGGCTTCAGTGCTCGGTAGCAGTTCTGTGCTCAACTCTGCGCCTCTCTGAGACTGCTCTTTAATTCATTTTACACGGGCACATGGTAGAGAAAAATGATGTGGAGAAACTAATTCTCGTTTACCTTTTTTCTATTTTTTAAAATGCCCTCACCTCCTCATTGGGAGAGCAGGTAGAAAATAACACAATAGCCAAAATAACAAATATCAAGGGCTCTAGATCACAAGCTTGTTGCTTTGTCACATACAGTGTTGACAGAGATTTCCATCTGTTGGACTCTATGGTTTCTTTCAGGCGTTAAATACACGGTGAGCTGAGGTTACAGAGTGGGTACTGTATTAAAATATTTGCCAACATGGTTATGTTGATTTTTCACTGCATGTAGGCAACAACTGCTGATCCTTTCCTTAGCAGCAGCTGCTTCACTTTGCTCTCCTTAGAGCCCTAAGATAATTGCAGACAGCTCTTGAATAGTCCCATTTTCTCCCGCTGTTATTGCCCAATTTACTTTTTAACAGACTCATATCTTTGCTGCCAAAAAGATGTACTATACTCTAGTTGAAAGAAGGTTGAGTGCCGAAGAATTGATGCTTTTGAGTTGTGATGCTGGAGAAGACTCTTGAGAGTCCCTTGGACTGCAAGGAGATCAAATCCTAAAGGAAATCAACCTTGAATATTCATTGAAAGGACTGTTGCTGTAGTTCCATTACTTTGGCCATCTGATGAGAAAAAGACGCTGATGCTAGGAAAGATTAAGGCAAAAGAGGAAGGGGGTAGCAGAGGATGAGATGGTTAGATAGCATCACCAAGTCATTGGACATGGATTTGAGCAACCTCCAGGAGACAGTGGAGAACAGATGAACCTGGCAGATTACAGTCCATGGGGTCACAAAGAATGACTGAACAATTAACAAGAAACAGCAACTGAACAACTAGCAACATATTCTAGTTGGGCTCCCCAGGTTGCTCAGCTGGTAAAGAAACCACCTGCCAGTGCAAGAGATGCGAGTTTGATCACTGGGTCGGGAAGATCAACTGGGCAAGGAAATGACACCCCACTCCAGTATTCTTGTGTGGGAAATCCCATGGACAGAGGAGTCTGGTGCACTACAGTCCATGGGGTCGTGGGAGAGGAGGACACGACTTAGCAACCAAACAACAATAGGCTAGTAGTGAAATCTCCCTGACAGAAACATACATGCAAGGAAGAAGAGAGCCACCCAAACCTTCTTGTCAATTACTCTTAAATGACTACAGGTCCATCCCATTGCCCCCTGATATTCTTGTTAAACAGTGTAATAATATTATCAAAGATACTCATAAAGTCTAAAACTTCCTCAGCATTGAATCATAGCACCTCTTACACAAGTATTAATCTCAAAGATTCCACTAGATTTTTTCTTTCAGACTCAGTTACAGGAAAAAAATAAAATCACTGTTCTCCAGAGATAATGCTATAGAAAGAAATCACGCACAGTACCTATAAAGGTATATTAAAATTATGTGGCAGAAAAAAAGAGTGAATTTGGTAAGTAAATGTGGCATTTAAAGTCCTTGTTATTATGGCTTTTAGAAACTCGATTATTTATGAACATTCATTTTCAGTTCTCAGAGGAATAATGGCCCAGTTATTATTATGCTAGTTGAAGAAACTCTAGGGGTGTGACAAGAAAATGATTAGCTTTTAAAACTGCATGTATCTGTCATATTTTTAGTGCTAATAGAACAAATATTTCATAAAGTTTAAAAAATATAAGGATGGAATGTCTTTGGATTTTATTCTAGGAAAAAAAAAGAATCGAGCAGTGAGGAACAGTTTATGTGGCCCATGGGCAGACCAAGGGGAGAGTTTATTGGGTGAGTAGATTCAGAATTGTAGCATCTTTGCTCTGTCAGTTCTTATTTAGGCATCAAGTATTGACTATCCTTATTATCAGAATTCATTCATAAGGGAACTTATCAATTCTGAAATTCATCCCTTGTATTTTTGCTGTTTTGTTTTACTGGCACTTTAATCCACATGCAATAAATCAATTTTACGTTCCCAAGCTCACTTAAGTTAGTGGGCATTGGAGTAATCAAATTAAAGACGTAGAAAATAAAGCACAAAGGACTTAACAACTTACTAAGGTGACAAAACTAACAGCAAAACTATTGATTCTGCAGCAAACAGCAGAATCAGCATCGAAAGACTGGCCACACTCAAAATCTAGAGTTTCAAATTTTGGAAAACCTACTGTAGAATGGCACTCTATATTCCACATATTATTCCATATTTTATAATTAAGAGTTATATGCTATATGTAACTTTGGAGTAATCTACTCATGTGCTACATTTTGAGTGAGAAAATAGAAGCCCAGGCTACCTAGTCTAGATTTTGAGTGAGAAAGTAGAAGCCCAGGCTACCTGTTCTAGATTTTCCTGTGTTGGCAAAACTCATATCATATGTAATCCATAAAAACATAAAAATATTACCATTTTTGAGATAGAAGTATTATAGCTTTCAGGTGTTTAAATACTAACAGACACCATTTTTATTTTGTTGTGTGTATACATGTGCCCCTCAGAACAAACAATAAATGCAGCAGCTCGATTCAGGTTTTTATTCAAAGAAGAACCTCTAAATATTTCACTTCTAACCTCACAGGATGACTGTAAGTGTTTTTATAGAACTGTGCTTTGAAATTTCAAGACATATTTTGAGCATCTCTGATGCCTATCTAAAATGTTCTCTATGAAAGCAGTACTGAATTTTACCTGAGCCCTGTAATTCTGAAAAATAGCAAAAGTTAAGAAATCCTCTAACCTTTTGTGTTCCACGGAAAAGGTCTACTGTGATGAACCTCTCTTCCCCACATGATTTAGATAAGAATCATGGATGTTCCTGTTGTCCTCCTGTAACAAACCCAGACCCACATCTTCCCGATTCTCATTCTTTGCTTCATTAATTAGAAGCCGAACTGCTCATCCCCACTGACCAGTCAGAACAAATTTTTGTTAAAAACAAAACAAAACAAACTTTGGCTAAGCTTCTCTCCTTCTCCAGGTCCCTAATTTTGGGCAGCATACAACTTTTCTTTAACAGCCCTTCCTGAGAATAGGTTGGCCTCACAGTGAAACATTCTCTGATCTCCTTTCTGATCATGCCACCCTTTCATCTCATTCCCCCTCATGCAGTTCCTTTTAACCTTGTCCATTTCTCTCTATAAAAGAAAACTTGTCCTAACCCTTGAGATACTCAAAAGCCTTATGATCAGATTGTTCTCCCTATCACAATAGTCCTTTTCACCCTTACAATGTTCCTTTCAAATGCAATTTCTCCTTAGTAAATCCAGATTTGTTTTTATTTAACGATGATGAAAGAAAAAAAAAGGAATATATCATCTTCTGTCCCATTAGCATGTAACCTCTATGATAAAGTGTATGAAGGTAGGTATTGCTGCTGCTGCTAAGTCACTTCAGTCGTGTCCGACTCTGTGCGACCCCATAGACGGCAGCCCACCAGGCTCCCCCCGTCCCTGGGATTCTCCAGGCAAGAACATTGGAGTGGGTTGCCATTTCCTTCTCCAATGCGTGAAAGTGAAAAGTGAAAGTGAAGTCGCTCAGTCATGTCAGACTCTTGGCAACCGCATGGACTGCAGCCTACCAGGCTCCTCCATCCATGGGATTTGCCAGGCAAGGTAGATATTATGTCAGTGCTAAAAATGGAAATGAATAAAATGAGATAATTTTATTCAGATCAAAATTAGTAGATGTTATCTAAGCCTGACTGAAATGGTGGGTACCAGAGTCAGGCAGGACTCTTGTTTTTCCTCTGAATATAGCTAACAGTCTTTATGAACCTAAAGAGACGGTAAAGCTGGTAATAAAAGGTCATTTTAGCAAGATTTTCTTTACCTGCTCAAATATAGAATAGTGGTTCCTGCCCCCAAATAGCAGTCTAAGCATTCTAACTATTTTGTGTCATCTGTGATGAGCAATTGACAGGTGGTACTTATGTTTCTGAATAACCACTTTGGAGAAACATGCATACCTTCCTTAGTAAAATGAAACTGCTTCAATAGCACCTTTCTCAAGGAATTTTACATCCTGATGTAGAAGTAAATTTCCCTGCAACAGAAAGAATCCACCAGCAATGCAGGAGATGTGGGTTTGATTACTGGGTCAGGAAGATACACTGGATATGGAAATGGCAACCCTATTGTTTGGGGAATCTCATGGACAGAGGAGACTGGAAGGCTACAGTTCGTGTGGTCACAAAAGTGTTGGACATAACTTAGCAACTAAACAATATATAAAAAAAAAATAAAAGGTGCGGAACAATGTATCTTGTGATAACAGGCAACATGGATGTTGTTAGGAAAATATTATCAAAATTAACTGAGATAACCCAACTACTCAGAAAATAATCTAACTGGATAAGGATTCTATTTAAAAGTTAAGTAAAGTTTGGGGACAAGTGACATGCCATCAGTCTAACTTTGTACACTCATAGGAGAGGGAATTCCAGACAATGGGAGCACTCTTTCACTTTATGGGATATATAGACTTTCCCCTTCTCGGATTTTCTGGGCGCTCAGACATGAAGAGCTTCTCAGCACTTTTGGACTTAAGGAAATGTTGAAGAAGAGACTTGCATCCTAGATTGGATCATCTCTGATATAAGATATTGCTCACTGCATGAGAGACATTTTCTAGAACTCTCAGAGACTATGATTTCAGGGGCTTCTCAGCAGTTGAAATACTTTTCTGCTTTTATGAATAGCAGAACATCGTTCTGTGAAGCATAAATATTTGTTGTTGTTGTTGTTGTTTAGTAGTCGCTCAGTCATGTCTGGCTGTTTTGCAGCCCCATGGACTGTAGCCCACCAGGCTCCTCTGTCCATGGGATTTCCTAGGCAAGAATACTGGAGTGGGTTGCCAGTTTCTCCTCCAGGGATCTTCCTGACCCAGGGATTGAATCTGTGTCTCCTGCATTGGCAGGTGGATTCTTTACCACTAAGCCACCAGGTAAGCCTTTAAATGTTTTTCGCTTGAGATTAAAAACAAAATATTTGGTTAGGATAGAAAGGCATAATTAATTTGGTTTTAAAACTTTCTCAGGTGAAACTGATTTTTTATTCTATTAATATTTGTACCTTTAACTGAAATATTTTTTACATATAACATTGTATACATTTAAGGTGTACAATGGGTTGATTTGACACATTTATATGTCATAATATGATGGCCATTGTACCAATACTTAGCATTTCTATAGCATCACATAATCATCATTTCTTTTTTGAGGATAATTAAGATTCAGTCTTATCCAATTTGATGATTAAAATACAATATTGATGTCTATATTCACCATACTGAGTATTATAAACTGATTTTTGAATCACTGATTCCATAGTATTCTCTTTCTGGCATTCAGACAGTTTGGATGTTAGAAATTAACATGATTTTCCCAAATTTCTTAGATCTTTTTTCATACTTCACAATTCCTTATTCCGTTGGGAGCAATCTTCATGTGCCTGTTAGTTTACTTTTCAGCAATATCCATCTTGCTATTTAGTCTATGAATTAAAAAAAAAAAAATTGTCTGTGTGTGTTTAAAGCCATAGCTCCTTTAAGATCCAATCTTATCATTTTGTTTTTCTTTGTGTTCAAATGTTGCTCTTCATCGAGCCTGCTATTTCTCTGTTCTGGTGTCTGCTTTCTTGTCTTGCTTCATCAGTTTTGATATTGTTTTGTGGGGATTTCCTGCTGAGAACTGGGACTCCATCGCACAGCTTACTGTCTACATTAGCACGCCTTTCCTCCTCTGCTGACTTCATCAACTTCATGTTAATATTACATACAACTCTTGCCTAGAAGATAGCAATTACCAAGTGTTTTATTTTTCACTCCAAGAACTTACTGAAATATACATGTCAAGACCTTTTGTATTACTTGTCTCAAAATTCTCTCTTTTCTATGTCCACAATCATAAACAATTTTGTTATAATTCTTACCTGTACCTAACCAAGCCTTCACATTCAATGATCCACCTAAAGCTAAACTTTAAAATCTCAATCAACATCTCTTCCCCTTCTGCTGAAGTAGTATTCTCTGTTACCATGGCAGGAAATAAATTCAGGTTTATCTCATCAACTCATTTGGGTATAACAATACATAGCAAATTAGCAATACAGTATGGAATTAGCTATTCAGTACTGACCATGATTGAATACAATCTTGGAGAACACAGAAATATTGAATGTTTTGTGCTGTTTACATTGAAAGTATAGTCAAGTAAGCCCTGCTGCTGGATAAGATGTCTGGTTAATGAGAAAAATCTGTTCTTTCTTTGAGATACCGGCCCGGGGAATTGCCTCTCTCTTCTCCAATAACCCATTCGCAGTGCTTTCCAATGTAAGTCAGCGTTGTAAAGGCTCACTATTTAGAAAGCCACCTATAAACCAAAAATCTTAAAAGCTTTATTAGTTTTGTATCTAATTGTGACCCAGTTATGGTTGAGTTTATACTGTTTTCAAAAGTGCAAATAATTGGGTATAAGATCATTTTTTAACTTACAGACAGGACAGAGGACTTTGAGGAAGCAGAAAAGCCCCAGACAAAAGTTGCTAACAGAGAGGTAAATGATTCTGTTAGAAGATAAAGCCTCAAGGAAGTTGTAACCTTGACTAAGGTGGGCCAAATTTATTTTAACCTCTTTGGGGAATAAAAAAAAAAAAAAAAAAAAACTACTCATATAGCTGCTTTCATTAGTAAGACTCATTCTGTGCTTGAATAGAATAATTTGGGTTTAAAAGGATCTGTCCTTTGAAGAATCATTGAATTTTATATACTGATTTTTTTTCTGCCTGGAAACACTTTCTTTAAATATTATATGCTATATTATGTAAACTATTTGCAGGTTCATTCTGTAATATGCATTATAGAAAAAGCAAAAACAGTTTTTTTCTTTCCCATTTCCATTCCAAAATTTTGAGTTTGCAATAATTTCCTTTATTGATTTACTGACAACTTCTAGGTCCTGAAGATTTGAGATGACTTATATAAAGCTTAACAAGCGGGAAGATTTATGCTTAGTCTGAATTTTCAAAATCATTATTCTTTCTTAAAACTATTAGCATAAGCTCAGTATATTAATACAGGTAATATCCCCCATATTCACCTCCATATAACTCAGGTCAGTCCTGAACAGTGACAATTTTATATGATGTCTCCAAAGCTGAAAGACTTCTTTGTTTAGATCTAATTCTAAGAAGGTCAGAACAACCTGAAACCACCCATCTTCATCATTGGTAATTCTTATACTTGAAAGCAGTTTTTGATCTTGAACTTTTATTCTATTACAGCATTTTAATCGACATAATAGCGTCATTTAAATAGAGTTAGAATGCTTTAGTGGAAATGAAAATTTAAAAAAAAAAACCCTGTCATTCATTCACTTTTATAAGTTTCTTTCTAATAGTTTCCAATACTTTTCTTATTTTATTTTTTTCATATTGATGAACACTCTAATATTTGAAACAATGATTAAATGTATGAGAGATAAAGAATGACATTTTAAGTTTTCAAATCATTAATGTTACTAAGAAGTAGCTCATATTTACAATTTCCTCTGCAGTTTCTTTAGTAACTTCAAAATAGTTTAGCTTCTTTTTTATTGTGTATAACCCACTATTAAAGTTAGAATCAATAGTGTTATTCCCACTTTTCAAATGAGTAAATTAAGGCTGAAAAGATTATGTGATTTTGTAAGGTCAAATTGTTAATTGTTGAAGTTGTAAAGTTATAAATGATTCTTAGATGTCATCATTTATCTTAAAATCATTCAA
Organism: Bubalus kerabau; assembly: GCF_029407905.1. Classification (NCBI taxonomy): domain Eukaryota; kingdom Metazoa; phylum Chordata; class Mammalia; order Artiodactyla; family Bovidae; genus Bubalus; species Bubalus kerabau. The sequence continues at coordinate 62,593,824 of NC_073625.1, forward strand.
TTATTACCATGATACACACACAAATATATACATACATACATACGTGTGTGTGTAAAAAGTATGCCTTTACTATTAGTGTTCTTCAGAACACTTCACTTTCAAGTGAAGATTGTTTTACTTTTTAACTCAGAGCTCACTGTAATATTTCACTATGAGAACATGTTTTCTGTATTCCTTGATAAAAGTTTCTATATGTATAGATAAAAATGAAATAACTTTCTATTTGAATACAGATTTCCTTCCCTATCACTTTTCTTCACCCTCTTGTGTTCCTTTAGATACATATCCATGTTATCATTCCAAGTGCTTGGCTCAATCATCATCTTTTTCTTCCTCATTTTCTCTCTGTCATCATCTTTAAACTCACTGTGATGTGTTTGGGTGTTTTCCTAAGAAATATTGGCCAACTGATTAACTAATAAGTAATTAGCTTATTAATAAGAAACTAATTAACATTCTATCGCTAATTTAAATGCAGATATTTGTTTCTGTGATTTCTGTATAGTAAAAATGTTCTAGGCCCATTATGAACTCTACTTCTTCTTTTATCTCTTTGAATCAGTTCAGTTCAGTTGCTCAGTCGTGTGTGACTCTGCAACCCCATGAATCGCAGCATGCCAGGCCTCCCTGTCCATCACCAACTCCCAGAGTTTACTCAAACTCATGTACATCAAGTCGGTGATGCCATCCAGACATCTCATCCTTTGTCGTCCCCTACTCCTCCCATCCCCAATCCCTCCCAACATCAGGGTCTTTTCAAATGAGTTAACTCTTTGCATGAGGTGGCCAAAGTATTGGAGTTTCAGCCTCAGCATCAGTCCTTCCAATGAACACCCAGGACTGATCTCCTTTAGAATGGACTGGTTGGATCTCCTTACAAGTCCAAGGGACTCTCAAGAGTCTTCTCCAACACCACAGTTCAAAAGCATCAACTCTTCTGTGCTCAGCTTTCTTCACAGTCCAACTCTCATATTCATACATGACCACAGGAAAAACCATAGTCTTGACTAGATGGACCTTTGTTGGCAAAGTAATGTCTCTGCTTTTGAATACACTATCTAGGTTGGTCATAACTTTCCTTCCAAGGAGTAAGCGTCTTTTAATTCCATTGCTGCAACCACCATCTGCAGTGATTTTGGAGCCCAGAAAAATAAAGTCTGACACTGTTTCCACTGTTTCCCTTTCTATTTCCCATGAAGTAATGGGACCAGATGCCATGATCTTCATTTTCTGAATGTTGAGCTTTAAGCCAACTTTTTCACTCTCCTCTTTCACTTTCATCAATAGGCTTTTTAGTTCCTCTTCACTTTCTGCCATAATGGTGGTGTCATTTGCATATCTGAGTTTATTGATATTTCTCCCTGCAATCTTGATTTCCAGCTTGTGCTTCTTCCAGCCCAGTGTTTCTCATGATGTACTCTGTGTATAAGTTACATAAGCAGGGTGACAATATACAGCCTTGATGTACTCCTTTTCCTATTTGGAACCAGTCTGTTGTTCCATGTCCAGTTCTAATTGATGTTTCCTGCCCTGCATATAGGTTTCTCAAGAGGAAGGTCAGGTGCTCTGGCATTCCCATCTCTTGAAGAATTTTCTAGTTTATTGTGATCCACACAGTCAAAGGCTTTGGCATAGTCAATAAAGCAGAAATAGATGTTTTTCTGGAACTCTCTTTCTTTTTCGATGATCCAACAGATGTTGGCAATTTGATCTCTGGTTCCTCTGCCTTTTCTAAAACCAACTTGAACATCTGGAAATTCATGGTTCACATATGCTGAAGTCTGGCTTGGAGAATTTTGAGCATTACTTTACTAGCCTGTGAGATGAGTGCAATTGTGTGGTAGTTTGTGCATTCTTTGTCATTGCCTTTCTTTGGGATTGGAATGAAAACTGACCTTTTCCAGTCCTGTGGCCACTGCTGAGTTTTCCAAATTTGCTGGCATATTGAGTGCAGCACTTTCACAGCATCATCTTTCAGGATTTGAAAGAGCTCAACTGGAATTCCATTACCTCCACTAGCTTTGTCCATAGTGATCTTTTCTAAGGCCCACTTGACTTCACATTCCACGATGTCTGGCTCTAGGTGAGTGATCACACCATCGTGATTATCTTGTTCGTGAAGCTCTTTTTTGTACAGTTCTTCTGTGCATTCTTTCCAACTCTTTGTAATATCTTCTGCTTCTGTTAATTTCATACCATTTCTGTCCTTTATCGAGCTCATCTTTGCATGAAATATTCCTTTGGTATCTCTGATTTTCTTGAAGAGATCTCTAGTCTTTCCCATTTTGTTGTTTTCCTCTATTTCTTTGCATTGATCGCTGAGGAAGGCTTTTTTATCTCTCCTTGCTATTCTTTGGAACTCTGCATTCAGATGCTTATATCTTTCCTTTTCTCCTTGGCTTTTTGCTTCTCTTCTTTTCATAGCTATTTGTAAGACCTCCTCAGAGAGCTATTTTGCTTTTTTTGCATTTCTTTTTCTTGGGGATTGTCTTGATCCCTGTCTCCTGTACAATGTCATGAACCTCCGTCCATAGTTCATCAGGCACTCTGTCTATCAGATCTAGTCCTTTAAATCTATTTCTCGCTTCCACTGCATAGAAATAAGGGATTTGATTTAGGTCATATGTGAATGGTCTAGTGGTTTCCCCTACTTTCTTCAATTTAAGTCTGAATTTGGCAATAGGGAGTTCATGATCTGAGTCACAGTCAGCTCCCGATCTTGTTTTTGCTGACTGTGTAGAGCTTCTCCATCTTTGAGTGCAAAGAATATAATCAATCTGATTTTGGTGTTGACCATCTGGTGATGTCCATGTGTAGAGTCTTCTCTTGTGTTCTTGGAAGAGGGTGTTTTCTATAAAGTGCGTTCTCTTGGCAAAACTCTATTAGCCTTTGCACTGCTTGATTCCATACTCCAAGGCCAAATTTGCCTGTTACTCCAGGTGTTTCTTGACTTCTTACTTTTGCATTCCAGTCCCCTATAATGAAAAGGACATCTATTGTGGGTGTTAGTTCTAAAAGGTCTTGTAGGTCTTCATAGAACCGTTCAACTTCAGCTTCTTCAGCATTACTGGCTGGGGCATAGGCTTAGAATACCGTGATATTGAATGATTTGCTTTGGAAACGAACAGAGATCATTCTGTCATTTTTGAGATTGCATCCAAGTACTGCATTTTCGACTCCTTTGTTGACCGTGATGGCTACTCCATTTCTTCTAAGGGATTCCTGCCCACAGTAGTAGATATAATGGTCATCTGAGTTAAATTCACCCATTCCAGTCCATTTGAGTTCACTGATTCCTAGAATGTTCACGTTCACTCTTGCCATCTCCTGTTTGACTACTTCCAATTTGCCTTGATTCATGGACCTAACATTCCAAGTTCCTATGCAATAGTGCTCTTTACAGCATTGGACCTTGCTTCTATCACCAGTCGTACCCACAACTGGGTATTGTTTTTGCTTTGGCCCCAACCCTTCATTCTTTCTGAAGTTATTTCTCCACTGATCTCCAGTAGCATATTGGGCAGTTACTGACCTAGGTAGTTCCTCTTTCAGTACCCTATCATTTCCCCTGTTCATACTGTTCATGGGGTTCTCAAGGCAAGAATACTGAAGTGGTTTGCCATTCCCTTCTCCCGTGGACCACATTCTGTCATTATTCATCTCTTTGAATAATTGAACTAAATTTATTGCAAGATAAGTTTCCGACTGTTTTATTTTTTTTTTTATTTTTTTTTATTTTTTTTTTAATTTTAAATTTTATTTTATTTTTAAACTTTACATAACTGTATTAGATTTGCCAAATATCAAAATGAATCCGCCACAGGTATACATGTGTTCCCCATCCTGAACCCTCTTCCCTCCTCCCTCCCCATTCCATCCCTCTGGGTCGTCGAGTGCACCAGCCCCAAGCTTCCAGTATCGTGCATCGAACCTGGACTGGCAACTCATTTCATACATGATATTTTACATGTTTCAATGCCATTCTCCCAAATCTTCCCACCCTCTCCCTCTCCCACAGAGTCCATAAGACTGTTCTATACATCAGTGTCTCTTTTGCTGTCTCGTACACAGGGTTATTGTTACCATCTTTCTAAATTCCATATATATGTGTTAGTATACTGTATTGGTGTTTTTCTTTCTGGCTTACTTCACTCTGTATAATAGGCTCCAGTTTCATCCACCTCATTAGAACTGATTCAAATGTATTCTTTTTAATGGCTGAATAATACTCCATTGTGTATATGTACCACAGCTTTCTTATCCATTCATCTGCTGATGGACATCTAGGTTGCTTCCATGTCCTGGCTATTATAAACAGTGCTGCGATGAACATTGGGGTACTGACTGTTTTAAATCTCTAGATTCTGGATGTGAATTTTCTCTTTTATCCTGCAAATTCAATTTCAAAGGAAAGGATTCACACTCATGCTTTTCAGTTTTCTGTGTGAGCCCTTCTCTAAAGGAATAGGATTCTCAGGTGGCCCTGGGTTGTAGAAAGCTTTATGGGGGTCAGGAGCACGTTCATCTCCTAGGGCCTATGTTGGGTTGTCAATTTTGCATCACTGTCAGCCCCATCTGTGGTTTCTCTCTGCATCGCATGGAAGAAACAAGGGAATTCCTTTTCAGGGCCCTATTTTCTTCAAAACTCTAGGCTAGAGTGTGCCAGTAAGAGAACCCATCCAATGTTTAAAGGGTATTGTCTTCCATACTCGTGGGCATACTGAAGAATAACTGTGGCTTCTTAGCAAACAAGCGAGGAAAAGCATTATTTTCCTGCCACTGACTGAGGCAGCTGATAGGAGCTTCTAGTCATTCGGCCAAGCCCCTGAGAAGCACCCAACCTAATTCTTAAGATGAAAATGTTAAGTTTGCTTCTCTCACTCCCACCTGCAATGGTTTTACATTTGGTGAAGATTTCTTCAACTGTAACTGCCTTAGCACTCTCCACAATTTAATCTCAATACATTTATTGGACACATTATATCATTAAAGTGACTTTGTTTTCCTGATGGAATCAAGATTGATATGTCCCTATTAAAAACCCTATATGTATGAACAGATTTTTATGTTAGTTCTTTAAATAGAGGATCTGTCACCAGAATCTTTGGGTTTCAGGCTTAGGCATATGTTTAGTCAGATATCACCCATCATCTTTCACTTCAGTTGGCTTCCCAGTCCTAGTGAGAAGTGTCTTTGCTACTCATGGTTAGGGAAATTTATTTTGGTTTTGTCATGGTGTGTGACCTTGTACCATCATCACTTCATGGGAGCTGAATACCCAGAATATTTGGATTCCATAACCCCTTGCTGTTAGGGCATCTTAACATCACCCTTTGTTAACTTCAAGCTTGATTCTCTCCTCTTTATTATATATAAAGTAAGTTATATATGTATAGATATATATTCATTATGTATTACATATTATATATGCTTTTACATATTATATTCACTGTTTGTATATCTCACTGCTCCATGATCTCTTTACTAATGTGTACTGCTTTTTCAGGGTAATTCTGGTAATGCAACAAACATTATAAATGGTCTGTCACATGATTTATACCGATACCATATTTTAATAGAAAATCCTGATGTGTGCTAATCATGAAGAAAGCTCTAACCTGCAGACCCAGAAGTCTAAGTCAAAATTCCCACTGTGTTTCTCATGAGCAGTGTAGCTGAAACAAGCTTCTACAATCCTCAGTATGTTCCTCATTTGCAAAGTATCGTTAGTATTGAACATCTCCCACTTCAAAGATCTGAGTCTATGATTCAAATAAGTATAATATTTTTCTATGTACTAGAGAAAACATATTTCAGAGATGGTCTTCAGAGTAGAGGAAATAACATGTGCTCTTTGATGATTAAAATATGACCTCCAAAGTGCTCTGGCTTTTTGCAGCATCACATTCTTTCATGTGTCTGAAATATCTGCCTTTAACAGCTCTATCAGTTTGTGAGCTAGACTGCTGCTGCTGCTAAGTTGCTTCAGTCGTGTCCGACTCTGTGCGACCCCATAGATGGCAGCCCACCAGGCTCCCCCATCCCTGAGATTCTCCAGGCAAGAACACTGGAGTTGGTTGCCATTTTCTTCTCCAATGCATGAAAGTGAAAAGTGAAAGTGAAAGTGAAGTCACTTAGTCATGTCCAACTCTTTGCGACCCCATGGACTGCAGCCCATCAGGTTCCTCTGCCCATGGGATTTTCCAGGCAAGAGTACTGGAGTGGGGTGCCATCGCCTTCTCCAGTGAGCTAGACTACTCAGCCTAATTAGGGTTCAAAAAATGGCAAGAATGATAACCCCCACTTAGCTAAAGTCACTGTTCACTTCAGTTTATCACTGTCCTGGTAAATAAGAAATATAATATAAAGGATACACAAGATGATGATGTGTTGCAGGGGGAAAATAGCTCCTGGTGCCTCCTGAAGGCCCCTCTAAGGGAGACTGAGGTAAAATTCATTGTTGTATAAATCCCATGTAGAATGAAGCATTGAGCAGGTCAGAAAAAAATGAACAATGGACTTGCAGTCTTTTGTAACTTTCAGCTAACATGGGAATTCTGTATTAAAAAGCAAGTCTTTGTTGTTGTTGTTGTTTAATTAATTTTTATTGGAGTATATTTGCTTTATAATATGTTGTTAGTTTCTGCTGTACAGAAAAGTGAATTATCTATATGTACACATATGTCCCCTGTCTTTTGGATGTCTTTCCCTTTTAGGTCACCACAGAGCACTCAGGAAAGTTCCCTGAGCTATACAGTAGGTTATCATTAGTTATCTATTTTATACATGTTATCAATAGTGAATATATGCAAATCTCAATCTCCCAATCATCTCACACCCTGCCTTCATGCACTCTGTATCTCTGCTTCTGTTTTGCAAATAAGATCATCTAATCCATTTCTATATTCCACTTATATGTATTAATATACAATATTTGTTTTTCTCTTTCTGACTTACTTCACTCTGTGTGACAGTCTCTAGGTCCGTCCACATCTCTGCAAATGGACCAATTTCATTCTTTTTTTTTTTTTGCTGAGTAATATTCCACTGGATGTATGTACTTGCATCTTCCTTATGCATTTGTTGATGAACATTTAGCTTGCAAAAAGCAAATCTTTTCTTTTTTTAATTTAATTTAATTTTTTAACTTTACAATATTGTATTGGTTTCGCCATATATCAAAATGAATCTGCCACAGGCATACATGTGTTCCCCATCCTGAACCCTCCTCCCTCCTCCCTCCCCATACCATCCCTCTGGGTCGTCGCAGTGCACCAGCCCCAAGCATCCAGTATCGTGCATCGAACCTGGACTGGCGACTCATTTCATATATGATATTATACATGTTTCAATGCCATTCTCCCAAATCATCCCATCCTCTCCCGCTCCCACAGAGTCCAAAACACTGTTCTATACATCAGTGTCTCTTTTTCTGTCTCGTATACAAGGCTATTGTTACCATCTTTCTAAATTCTATATATGTGTGTTAGTATACTATATTGGTGTTTTTCTTTCTGGCTTACTTCACTCTGTGTAATAGGCTCCAGTTTCATCCACCTCATTAGAACTGACTCAAATGCATTATTTTTAATGGCTGAGTAATACTCCATTGTGTATATGTACCACAGCTCTCTTATCCATTCATCTGATGATGGACATCTAGGTTGCTTCCAAATCTTTTCTTTTATATTTAAGTAGAAAGTTTCCTTCTGGCACATTTGATATAATGTATCAAACCACTATATAATGTATAATCAAGCTACTACCCACCACAATATTTTTAAAAGTTAGAAATCAGTTTGAAAAGTTATTACATTTAACTTTATAAACACATTAATGAAACATACACCTTAAATTTTATAAACAAAGGTATGATTAGCTCTGAGTCTTGAGTGAAAGCTAAAGAGTAATTTATTTTAAATTGGATTTTCTTTTGATTTTATTAAAGAAAATGGTACATATTAAGTATGTGACAGTCTAGAATCACTTAAGGTAATTAAAATTAATGATAATTATAACAGTTATAAGTTCTAGTGTTAGTAAGTAATAACTATATTATTTATAACTATGTGAATGTTATGTTATAAACTGATATTTATTAAAATGCTAAGCAATTTAGCTATAATTTAATAGATAAATCATAGAAATGTTAACTATTTTACTTGATTTTTATTAATAAAATAGTAAGATAAATTCAGAAAGAATTAACTGCATCTATCTTGTATATAAATTGTGTCTTTAAGGTGTTCAAAGTTATTTATCCAAAGCCAATTATCCACAAAGATACTTCTGTAACTTGCAGACACTTGAAAAATAAGCTCACATTAAACAGGAGTGCACTAACTTGAAACATAGTTTGAGGCATAAAGAACTAAAATCAGTGGACCTTTCAAATCTGGTTCATTGGTTTTCCTTATAACCTGCCTCATACAGCTTTGTTAATATTTGTGAAAAATTAAAGCGGACTACAAATTCTTTGATATTTCCCCACCCAGATGTGGTTTTGATACTGTGGGAGATTTCTTCGACAGATAGTAAACGTCAGAAATAAAGCTGTGACAGGTTCTAGGCTCAAGTCTTAGAAAAGTGGCAGTTCTCACTTCCTATCTTTTGGAATAATCTTTGTCAAAACCCAGCCATATTCTAGAAAGAGCCCCATATAGTTTCAAGGAGATGCTCATAAGGAAAGAAGACAAGATTCGTGACTGGCAACCCTAGCTCAGCTCTCATCCATCTGACCAAATCATCCTGGAAATAGATTCTCCAGCCATAGTTTAGCCATATCAGTGACATTTTGTGGAACAAAGAGGAGTCCTCCCACCCCAGCCCTGTCGAAATTGTAGATCTGTGATCAAAGTAAATAATGGTTGTTGTAAGCCACTAACTTTTGAGGTAGTTGCGTGTGCAGCAGTAGGTAACCAGGACACTAATGTTAACACCATCTGACATTACTTTATATATGATTAGGACAATTCAGTGATGTACAGCATTCCTTTATTAACTTAGTTTTCTTTTCTTTTTTTATGTCTCTACTTGTGACTGTGGTCTAGCTTAGAATTTTTTGAACAATTTTTTAAATAGGTAATTTGCATACATTCTGTTTGTTTAGTTGCTAAGACATGCCTGACTCTTTTTGCAACCCTATGGACTGTAGCCAACCAGGCTCTCTGTCCATGGGACTTCCCAGGCAAGGATGCTGGAGTGGGTTGTCATTTTCTCTTTCAGGGGATCTTCCTGACCCAGGGATCAAATCTGCACTGGCAGTCTCCAGCACTGGCAAGTGGATTCTTTACCACTGAACCACCTGGGAAGCCATTATGCATTTTTAGTGCTTGTCTGTTATTTGATATACAGATACTGAATATTTGCAAAGGTATGTAAAATTCTGCACTCTGAAATGTAGACAATTTCAATATAGCTAAGATTTCTCTAGGAAAGAATTGGCAATATATGTCACATGATACCCAATACTCATTTTAGGTACAGTGAATTACATAGGCAAGTCAAGAGAACACACAAAAAATTAATACTTTTTTTTGTTAATTTTGCCTACTCCTTATTATAGGCTATTTTGGTATAGAAGGCTGGACTTGGGAGAAATATGAACTTTGAAAAAATTGTTTTCAAATGAAATATATGAATTTCATCGAAGTTTCAGTATTATATGTTGTTGAGATATCTTGAGGAAGATGAAGGACTCCAGACCAGACACTTTGCCACTACATAAGGAGGACCACTTGACTTCAACTAAAAGAAGAGATAGAAATGATAGAGTTATAAACATAAAGGAAAAGCTAGATATAGACTATGGTAGTGATAGAACTGATATTCTAGCTAGAGAAAAGACTATCTAAAAAATGATCCTGAATAATGCAGTTTTTTTGTGCATCATTTTCCAAAATTCACATCTCTTTTCAGGCACATCTCACTGTCTCGGCTTGTTTTGTACACACTCATGCTGGATCCTTCTAGATTTTTAGATTGGCTTTTAGCCTAAGGATTCTGTAAAATTTTCTACTGAGGAACATATAGAAATGTGAAGTCAAAGAAAATTCTGAACAGAAATACCTCATAAAAACACCCAAAGACTTAAATTACAATAAAGAGTTATTTTTATATTAAATCTACCTTTTTCAGATATTAATAGTAAAGCTGAAAATTACTCATTGCTTTAATCAAATACTAAATGATATGTATTTGAGGTACTACACATATTCCCTACCTTGCTCTCAGATTTTTATACCCTCTGAAAGGAACCAGAGCACAGGATTTTCCCTTAGAACACATCATCTTCAATAGAACTTTGGAGAACATTTGGGACTTCTGAATACTTCTTTTGGAGGACATTTCTTTTGAAGAATATGCATTTTAAGAAGCTTATTATGAGTTTCGCCATTTTAATAATTCTTTTCATTTAAATATATCACTATTTTTCCTTTTGGTTTTCAGTCCTTTCTATCTTTCATCACTTCATGGTGGAACTAGCCAATACACTGGTTCTGTTTTCTGTTTTTCAAACAGAAAGCTTCTTAAGCTTACTTTAAAAGAAAAAAAAAAAAAACTAAAAACAATAGAAAATAAATGAAAGCACCATTTTCAGTTTACAGCTGGGATTCTGCACAGCATGTAATACTAACTGCATCTGTGCAGAAAGTCCACCATATGGGTGGGAGGGGAACCATTTAATTTAGCTCATATGCATGAAGCAAATGAAAAGTTGACTATATTTTAGATCTTGCCAAAGTCAAGCAACAGCAGAGCTATGAACAGAATCCAAAAAGTTTCATAATCAATCTTATGTTCTTCTTGGTAAACTACTCCATCTTTTAAGGATGTTCAGTTGTACACGCAAGTGATCAAATCTCTTACTTTGAAAATGTATTTTTAAATCTTTTTTCCCAAATTAAACTGTGTAAAGAGTAGATTTCATTTACAACGTTTTTTGAAGTTATGTGTTTGAATTTCTTTATAAAATGTCTTGGGCTTCCCAGGTGGCACAGTGGTGAAGATTTCACATGCCAATGCAGGAGACACAAGAGACCCGGGTTCAATCCCTGGGTCAGGAAGATTCTTTGCAGTAGGAAATGGCAACCCACTGCAGTATGCTTGCCTGGAAAATTCTATGTACAGAAAAGCCTGGCGGGCTCCAATCAGGGGCTCCAGTCCATGGGGTTGCAAAGAGTTGGACATGACTGAGCACACAGAACACACACACAGATACACACACACAGATACACACACACACACACACACATTGTCTTAAATATGCAATTTAGAGGAAATTAAAGATGTGCACAATACTTGAAAATGACTTAATCATTTCTGGAAACCAATCCGTGTGGGTTGGATGAAGAAGATTTTAATCTAACCCTACCTAATATAATTGAGCTAATGTCAATGCTACAGAGATCAAAGGAAGTTCAGGAGAGTTGATGCTGGCAAATGGGACATTATAAGGACTTTTGCCATTCAGAGATAAAGGGCAGAGAGGGTTGAAAATGAGAAAGAACATCTGAAGAATAGAGGTCATGAATCTAAAGTGTAAATTTAATGTCATTATTTTCAACAAAGTTACTCTAAATATTCCACTCACTTTATAAGAATAATCTTTCTGTAAGTTATTTCAGGCATTCTTTGAGTTAAGCCTTCAAGTTTCTCATCTGTTTATGGAGATAATAGCTACTAGGTGGCCTACTAAACTAAAGTATAAATAAATGTTCTATATCTTCTTGAAGAAAAAAATTCAGGCAAGTTTTTCATTATTTAAAAAATATTTTATTTACTACTGCGGAAAAATGTCTCCTCTCTGAAATCGAAAGTGTTAGTTGCTTAGTCATGTCCAACACTTTTGAAATCCCAGGGACTGTAGACTCCCAGGCTCCTCTGTCCATGGGATTCTCCAGTCAAGAATATTGAATTGGGTTGCCATTTCCTTCTCCCACGGATCTTCTTGACTCAGGGATCGAACCCGGGTCACCTGCATTGCAGACAGATTCTTTCACCATCTGAGCCACCAGGGAATCCCCCTCTGCTTGGAAGTCTTACTTTATAATGGAAGAACTATTACAGCCATGAACTCAGAGTTCATTATGACAAAATAAAGCTATGGGACTCACATCTATTAAAATATAAATGGAAAAATATTAATGCAAAGGAGAATATATCTTGTGTAGAGAGAAGTATTATATTAGTATATTTCCAGTGTAGCTGTTGCATATGGTGATATCTATTACTGTCAAGCTTCTCAACCATACTACATTAAAGTAACTATTAGGATTAATCAACACTTTCCATTGCCATATTGTTGTGATTGAAAATTTATTTTAAATGAATCATTCAATAAAATAATAAAAGTGCAGGATTAATCAACACTTTCCATTGCCATATTGTTGTGATTGAAAATTTATTTTAAATGAATCATTCAATAAAATAATAAAAGTGCAGGATTAATCAACACTTTTCATTGCCATATTGTTGTGATTGAAAATTTATTTTAAATGAATCGTTCAATAAAATAATAAAAGTGCTTCTGAAGAACCATGTATCCTATTCAATTGTGTATATATTGAATCAAGAAAAATGGTACTGATGAACTTGTTTGCAGGGCAGGAATAGAGACGCAGACTTAGAGAACAGACTGTGGACACAGCGAGGGGAGATGGTGGGATGGACTGAGAGAGCAGCATTGACATACATAGACTACTGCGTGTAAAATAGCTACTGGGAAGCCGCTGTACAGCAGGGAGCTCAGCAGATACTCTGTGATCATCTAGAGGGGTGAGATATGGGGGTTCGAGGGAGGCTCGAGAGGGAGGGGATGTGTGTATACTTACAGCTTATTCACATTGTTCTACAGCAAAAACTAATACAACATTGTAAAGCAATTATCCTCCAATTAAAAATAAATTTTTAAAAAGTGGTTACTTCTGGACCCCCATGGCCCAGGTCCTGATGACCCCCAAGAGCCCACATGTGCTCTGTCTGCCCTGCGGTGTGGCTCTACAACAAGACAAGGCCAGCAAAGGGTGGGAGAGGTCACCAGTTGTCCATGAGGTACAAGGGGACGTGGAGGCACATGACTGGTGCCCCCACAGGTGGCATATTGGAGTCTGGTCTGGACCACTGTCTGTGGCCAGCTCCCTACAACCTGTGCTAAGTCATGAGTTGAGTTCCTACACGGGACTCACTAGCTCCGATGCTCCTCCCCTCTGGTGTGGGAGTCCTGGTGCTGGGTGCTGATAGCGCACACACTTACAGGGAACAAATACAGTCCACACCCAACCCTCAAGGCTTCTGCTGCATCAATGTGGGATCTGCACCAGCACTCAGTAGGCAGTGATGATAACTAAGCTCTGCCTCACACCTGGCTTCTTTCCTGGCCTCACCATCTCCAGCTCCACCTCCTGTGAAGGTGAGGGCGTGCTAAGTCATTTCAGTCATGTCCAACCCTTTGCGACCTCATGGACTGTAGCCTGTCAGGCTCCTCTGTCCATGGAATTCTCCAGTCAAGAATACTGGGGTGGGTTCCCATTTCCTCCTCCAGAGGATCAACCTGGCCCAGGGATCGAACCCATGTCTCTTAAGTCTTCTGCATTGCAAGGCAATTCTTTATCACTAGCGCCACTTGGGAAGCCTGTGGAAGTGACAGCTGCCAGCATGTGCTGGGTCTCCCAGAGACAGATTTGAGATGGAGCCTGGGGTGCCAAATATTTAACAAGAATCCACCCTTGTGGAAAGGGAGACACAGGATTTGGCAGGGGAAGGAATTAAATTGCGTTCAGAGGCCTGAAAAACCTGATCCAATCACAGGGAGAGCTCTGAGGTGAAGACTGCTGGTAGGAAAGTCCACATTGAGCTGAAATTGCCAATTCTTTAGACCTCCTACCTGAAAACCCACTGGATTCAGGCTCCTCAGATGGATATAACCCTCAGAAAGGTAGCTCTCTGAAGTGGAGACAAGGTGCTAAAGGAGCTGACAGCTGGAGTCTGTCTACTGCCTGACTTCCTAGACCTGTAAGCTAATCTTTCCTTAGAGGGACATCTGGGACCTGCCTCTCTGTGTCTACTTTAACTTGCATCCTGGGCAATGAGCTTGATTCTCCTCTATTTCTTTGGGATTTTTTAAAGTTAAAATGCATGACCTTCTATTAAAAGTTATTTCTCGCATATTATTTTGCAATGGCTCAGTCTCTCCAATGACTCAGGAAAGAAGGAAAGGAGCTCCTTTTCTTTAAACCCTGCTCCAGAAGAATGCTCAATATGTGTGCACAATGTATGCCCCTCACAAGGGCCTCTGAGCAGGAAAGTCAACGTGACCTACAGATGGCAGGTTCTGGAACACTGCCTTCGCTTTCTGTAACTTCACAATCCCAAAGGGACCTATCTGTACTTCTCCCAACACATTACTTAAAGTCTGTCCATTAACTCTATGAACCTAAGTTCTTAGTTGCACAGGTTCTCAGAGGACTTGAGCCTGTAAGCTCCTCTGGTGATACGCCATATGGTCCTTTTTAACCTTAACTGAACTCTTATGCCTTCCTGCTTACTCAGCCACAATTCAGCCAAGACTAAAAATTCAACAAACCCATAGACCTTTGGTCGGTATTCTAAAACCTCTGAGTTTATATTATACACTTTTTTTCTCTGAGACTTTTTCCAAGTGAACTCAGTGTCACAGAGGAAATAAAAATGCCTACAACAGTCTTTACCTCATTTATCCAGGAGGGGGCGCTGCAGAAAGTCAATGAATAAGCAAGCACTTGGTGTTCTATTATCCCTGTAAGTCATAAACCTTTTGCAAATTACTTAACTTCTTTAAATTTTTTGCTGTTGCTGTTCATTTGAATTTGGGGTTAATAATACCTGTAATGGAATTCAAGGTGAATATTAAATATATTATATTTAAAGTTCTTGACATGTGTAAACTCTCACTTTGATTACCTTTGCTTAACATTCAATTTCATTTTATTTCACTTTCCTCTAATTCAAGTATACCCACTGTCACAACTTATATACAGTCTATTGTAATTTTAAGTGGTATTATTAATCTTAGTGAAACACTGGTTGAAAAAGTAGAAAACAAATTAAAATACTCTATTCTACTCTTTTTAAATTTGGCTCTTTAATGCACACCTTTGTCATTTGTCTTTAGAGTATATTCCCTAGAAAAGAGCCATCATGATTTTCCTTTTTTTTAACCTCTTCAAAGTAGATTTCTCTGCACGTATCTTAGCCCTCAGACAGCTCACAATATATCCACTTATGATTTTGACATTTATCATTGATTGGACTTTACCAGCATTACAATAATGATAACTATTACAGTGAAAATGTCACTTTCTAGATACAAACTTCTGCCTATTTTTTAAATTTAACTTCCAATCTTTAAGCAACACGGACACCTAGAAAGATAAGAAGAATGTTAAGAGTTCAATTTTATTTGGAGGAAGAAAGGATTACTTCCCATTTTTAAAAAGACTGATCTTTTCAGCTTTTATCTGAATTCAGCATTTTATTCAGATAGATAAATAGCATCATGTAAAAACAGCATGTCTCTTTTTTGCTATTTGATAGAGTTAAAGATAACTTTGGATTAGACTTTGGAAAAACACACACATGCATAACCTCACAGATGAATATTAATACATATAAACATAAAAATAGTGATTATAAAGTTATAATGAATTTTTGGAGTATGTCTCATTTCATATATTGTCAAACATCTCCCCTGTTTAATGGAAAGCTTGCATAAGATAGAAAAAACAAAACTAAAAATCATTTTCCACTTTTATTTATAATTGATTTGCTAAGTTATTACTTCTTGTTCACATCAAACTAACTCTTTAGAATAGCAGTACCCAACCTTTTTGGCATCAGGGATTGGTTTCATGGAAGACAGTTTTTCCATAGGCAGGTGATGGTTTCAGAATGATTCAAATGCATTACATTTATTGTGCACTTTATTTCTATTATTATAACATCAGCTCCACATCAGAGCATCAGGCATTAGATCACAGAGTTGGTACCTAACCTGTGCATTTGTTTTGAAAAGTTCTACCCAAAGTTATGTCTGGCTATATTGTATGGCTGAAACCCAGTTCTGGTCAGAGAACTGTAAGAGTGTATTTAAGTAACAGTTGCATGAGGGGTAAAACATGAGAAAATTTCCAAAGAGCGTATTTATTACTTTCATACTTAGGTGTGAATAATCTAAACTTTTATTGGAAAAATGCTATAAAAAATAACTTTGAAGAATATTTCAATGTGTCGGTTACTA
This sequence comes from Bubalus kerabau, assembly GCF_029407905.1. Lineage (NCBI taxonomy): Eukaryota > Metazoa > Chordata > Mammalia > Artiodactyla > Bovidae > Bubalus > Bubalus kerabau. The sequence goes on from NC_073625.1 coordinate 62,610,100, forward strand.
ATTTTTAGAACAAGGTAGATGATAGTGCTGCTTTCTCTTTTCCTTTTCAACTAACTGGTTATAAAAGAGACAATGCAATCATAGCCTCACAGAAGATTTTTTGAAAGGCTTTTTTTTTTTTTTTTTTTTTTGGTGAAAGCTCTGAGGAGGAAACTACTACACAGGATGGTCTTGCAATGTTTGCAACAAAAGCTACACACTGATGAGTTCATAGCCTTCACATAATATTAATGTGCTGAAAGTCCATTTATTGCTCCATCCAGTAAGATTTTTTAAATTAGCTAACTAATTAATTTTTGTGGTAGAATATACATAGCATAAAACATGCCATTTTAGCCATTATTAAGTGTACAATTCAACTTTACTGCTTTAGGTACAATCAAGTTAGGAACTGCTTTACTTACAGTAACCATACTTCCAGTTTCCTGAACTTAGTGGAACTAGAGCCAAGGAGATTATCCTTTAGGGAGAGTAGTAAATAAGGAGCAAGGAGAGAGGTCATGAATATCCATCACAGGAATCCCTCCACATGAAAACCTGGAGACAACAGAAATAAAGATGCTTCTTTGTATCCCCCAAGGTTTTCTTTTAATGCACTGGGTCTAACCAATAAGCCCATGATCCATCAGGATGTGATAATCTCCCACTGAGGGGCAGTTTAGTGTTTTCCCTAAAAAGGCCCTTACAAAAGCTAGAAGATCACATTAGTTAAACTGACTCCAGTGCTTTCGGGGTTTCCCAGCTGGTGCAGTGGTGAAGAATTCACCTGCCAATGCAGGAGACGCAGGAGACTCAAGAGACTGGGGTTCAACCCTGGGTTGGGAAGACACACTGAAGGAGGAAATAGCACCCCACTCCAGTATTCTTGCCTGGAAAATCTCATTGACCAAGGAGGCTGGTGGGCTACAGTCCATGGAGTTGCAAAGAGTCGGACGCGACTGAGCAGGCTTGCACACGCACAGAGCTCTCAGTTTCCCATGCTCCCTGGAGAGCGTTTCATTTCCTAAAGTCTGGTCACTCCTGTTTTTTGGAATTCTGAGGCACTGAGTGTATATTCATCTCCTATGATAACAATGTCGATATGAAGTTAAGAGATGTGTTCTTCTCTCTTTTATTTACTCCCCTAATAGTTTTAGGAGGGTTTGTTTAAGATTTTGGATTCTTAACGCTTCTCAGTTTTCTCTTTATGAAAGATTGGCACAATTTACAGGATATTAGTATTCTTTCCTTCGACTTTATTTTTGTTTTCTAAGATTTTTTTTTTCAATAATACACTCTGGCAGCTCTTATCTTATGATTATATACTGGTGAAATGCACAAACTCTCCCACTTCCTAGTTGTGTGAACTTTCAATGCCAATGTTTCATCCAGTAACATGGGGGAGGGGTGGAATTGCTATAATGCATGGAAGTTACCAGGTATATACCCACATAGTATATCTGAAACTGTGTTATGTGTTTTCCTTTATTTCTTAATCAAATATCGTTTTCTCCATCTGGGACACTGCTCACTCATTATTTAATCTCCAAACTTCTGTCTGGTTAATTTGAAAATTGTCCTCTTTTTTTGTTTTTCCTTTTTGGTTTCATTTTTTAATATATTTGCCCGACCCAGCACTCCCCTTGGAACTCAAATGCATAAGACTGGACTAATCAAAATCCTAGTTATTAATATACATACATGCTATGCTATGCTATGCTAAGTCACTTCAATCGTGTCCGACTCTGTGCGACCCCATAGATGGCAGCCCACCAGGCTCCCCCGTCCCTGGGATTCTCCAGGCAAGAACATTGGAGTGGGTTGCCATTTCCTTCTCCAATGCATGAAACTGAAAAGTCAAAGCAAAGTCGCTCAGTCGTGTCCGACTCTTAGCGACCCCATGGACTGCAGCCCACCAGGCTTCTCTGTCCATGGGATTTTCCAGGCAAGGGTACTGGAGTGGGGTTGCTAAGAGTCGGACACGGCTGAGCGACTTCACTTTCACTTTTCACTTTCATGCATTGGAGAAGGAAATGGCAACCCACTCCAGTGTTCTTGCCTGGAGAATCCCAGGGACGGGGGAGCCTGGTGGGCTGCCATCTATGGGGTCGCACAGAGTCGGACACGATTGAAGTGACTTAGCAGTGGCATATATATATATATTTTTTTTTTTCTAAATATTTACTAAAAGTGACTTTTTTATGATAGGATGAATAGTCACAAATACGCTGTCCAAGATGAATATTAATTAATGTCAACCCATGTGGGTGCTTACTCGTTCAATTGTTTCTGCCTCTTTGCAACCCCATGGACTTTAGATTGCCAGGCTCCTCTGTCCCTGAGATTCATCAGTCAAGAATATTGAACTGGTAGCCATTCTCTTCTCCAGGGTATCTTTGCAAGCCAAGGATCGAACCCAGGTCTTCAGCATTCCAGATAAATTTTTATTGTCTGAGCCACCAGAGGAGCCCATTAACGTCAACAGTACTTGTCTATGCCATGCCATGTGGGGCCACCCAAGATGGACCGGTCATGGTGGAGAGGTCTGACAGAATGTGGTCCACTGGAGAAGGGAAGGCAAACCACTTCAGTATTCTGGTCTTGAGCACCCCATGAACAGTATGAAAGGCAAAAAGATAGGACACTGAAAGATGAACTCCCCAGGTTGGTAGGTGCCCAATATGATATTGGAGATCAGTGGAGAAATAATAAAGAATGAAGGGATAGAGCCAAAGAAAAACAACACCTGGTTGTGGATGTGACTGGTGATAGAAGCAAGGTCTGATGCTATAAATAGCAATATTGCATAAGAACCTGGAATGTCAGGTCCATGAGTCAGGGCAAACTGAAAGTGGTCAAACAGGAGATGGCAAGAGTGAACATCAACATTCTAGGAATCAGCGAGCTAAAATGGACTGGAATGGGTGAATTTAACTCAGATGACCATTATATCTATTACTATGGGCAGGAATCCATTAGAAGAAATGGAGTAGCCATGATAATCAACAAAAGAGTCCAAAATGCAGTAATTGGAAGCAATCTCAAAAACAACAGAATGATCTCTGTTCATTTCCAAGGCAAACCAGTCTATATCATGATAATCCAAGTCTATGCCCCGACCAGTAACGCTGAAGAAGCTGAAGCTTAATGATGCTATGAAGACCTACAAGACCTTTTAGAACTAATACCCAAAAAGATGTCCTTTTCACTATATGGGACTGGAATGCAAAAGTAGGAAGTCAAGAAACACCTGGAATAACAGGCAAATTTGGCCTTGGAGCACAGAATGAAGCAGGGCAAAGGCTAATAGAGTTTTGCCAAGAGAATGCACTGGTCATAGCAAAAACACCCTCTTCCAACAACACCAGAGAAGACTCTATACATGGACCTTACCAGATGGCCAACACTGAAATCAGATTGATTATATTCTTTGCAGACAAAGATGGAGATGCTCTATACAGTCAGCAAAAACAAGACTGGTAGCTGAATGTGACTCAGATCAGGAACTCCTTATTGCCAAATTTAGACTTAAATTGAAGAAAGTGGGGAAAACCACTAGGCCATTCAGGTATGACCTAAATCAAATCCCTTATGATTATACAGTGGAAATGAGAAATAGATTTAAGGGACTAGATCTGATAGACAGAGTGCCTGATGAACTATGGACGGAGTTTCATGACATTGTACTCAAGACCATCCCAATGGGAAAAAAATGCAAAAAAGCAGAATGGCTGTCTGAGGAGGCCTTACAAATAGCTGTAAAAAGAACAAGAGCAAAAAGCAAAGGAGAAAAGGAAAGATATACCCATTTGCATGCAGAGTTCCAGATAATAGCAAAGAGAGATAAGGAAGCCTTCCTCAGTGATCAGTGCAAAGAAATAGAGACAAACAATAGAATGGGAAAGACTAGAGATGTCCTCAAGCAAATTAGAGATACCAAGGGAACATTTCATGCAAAGATGGGCTCAATAAGGACAAAAATGAGCTCAGTAAGGACAAAAATGGTATGGACCTAACAGAGGCAGAAGATACTAAGAAGATGTGGTAAGAATACACAGAAGAACTATACAAAAAAAGATCTTCACAACACAGATAATCATGATGATGTGATCACTTACCTAGAGCTAGACATCCTGTAATGTGAAGTCAAGCAGGCCTTAGGAAGTATCACTATGCACAAAGCTAGTGAAGGTGATGGAATTCCAATTGAGCTATTTTAAGTTCTGAAAACCCAGCAGTGGCCACAGGACTGGAAAAGGTCAGTTTTCATTCCAATCCCAAAGAAAGGCAATGCCAAAGAATGCCAAACTACCACACAATTACACTCATCTCACAGGCTAGTAAAGTAATGCTCAAAATTCTCCAAACCAGGCTTCAATAATATGCGAACCATGAACTTCCAGATGTTCAATCTGGTTTTAGAAAAGGCAGATTAACCAGAGATTAATTTACCAACAACCGCTGGATCATTGAAAAAGCAAGAGAGTTCCAGAAGGATATCTATTTCTGCTTTATTGACTATGCCAAAGCCTTTGCCTGTGTGGATGACAATAAACTGTGGAAAATTCTGAAAGAGATGGAAATATCAGACCACCTGACTTGCCTCTTGAGAAACCTGTATGCAGATCAGGAAGCAACAGTTAGAACTGGACATGGAACAACAGACTGGTTCCAAATAGGAAAAGGAGTAAGTCAATGCTGTATATTGTCACCCTGCTTGTTTAACTTATATGTGGAGTACATCATGGAAAATGCTGGACTGAAAGAAGCACAAGCTGGAATCAAGATCACTGGAAGAAATATCAATAAACTCAGATATGCAGATGATATCACCCTTATGGCAGAAAGTGAAGAGGAACTAAAAAGCCTCTCGATGAAGGTGAAAGAGGAGAGTGAAAAAGTTGATTTAAGTCTCAACATTCAGAAAACTGAGATCATGGCATCACTTCATGGCAAATAGATGGGGAAACAGTGGAAACAGTGGCTGATTTTATTTTCCTAGCCTCTAAAATCACTGCAGATGGTGACTGCAGCCATGAAATTAAAAGACGCTTACTCCTTGGAAGGAAAGTTATGACCAACCTAGACAGCATATAAAAAGCAGAAACATTCCTTTGTCCACAAAGGTCCATCTAGTCAAGGCTATTGTTTTTCCAGTAGTCATGTTTGGATGTGAGAGTTGGACTATAAAGAAAGCTGAGCGCTGAAGAATTAATGCTTTTGAACTGTGGTGTTGGAGAAGACTCTTGAGAATCCCTTGACTGCAAGGAGATCCAACCAGTCCATCCTAAAGGAGATCATTCCTGGGTGTTCAGTGGAAGAACTTATGTTGACACTGAAACTCCAATTACTTGGCCATCTGATGTGAAGTGATGACTCATTTAAAAGACCTTGATGCTGGGAAAGATTGAGGGCAGGAGGAGAAGGGGATGACAAAGGATGAGATGGTTGGATGGCATCACTGACTCAATGGACATGGGTTTGGGTAGGCTCCAGGAGTTGGTGATGGACAGGGAGGCCTGGCATGCTGTGCTTCATGGGGTCACAGAGAGTCACACATGACTGAGCAATTGAACTGAACTTAACTCCTACTTTTGAAATGACAACCCACTCCAGTATTCTTGCCTGTAAAATTCCATGGACAGAGGAGCTTGGCAGGCTATAATCCATTGGATTGAAATGTCAGACACGACTGAGCGTGCATGCACTTCACACATACACACACACTCATATTCCTATTCTATCACTCCCAAAAGTAATCCCTAAATTACTTTTGAATTTGAGGTTTGCCATGGCCTACCTTGTGTTTTATATATATATATATATATATATAATATTTTACTTATATTTGAACTTTACATAAAATTGTCTCCTATTGGTCTTCTGAGACTTCTTTCTCAACACAATATCTGTTACTATATTCATTTAGGTTGCCCCTTCATTTTCACTGCTGTACAATTATTTAGGAGCTTTCCAGGTGGTTCAGTGGTAAAGAATCCGCTCTGCTTATTATTTTTAACTGTGTGAGTTTTCTATTCTATGATTATGCAGTGGATCAGTCTGAGTTGGTTTCAGGATACTATTTAATGATCCTGTAATTTAGATGCCTCCAGGCACACAGATATTAAGGCTTTTCTTGGGTATTTACAAGGATGAAATTACAATACTGTAAGTTCAATTTAAGAATATAAAGTCAAGTTATTTTTTCAAAGTAGTTTATACTTTCAACATCAAGAAAACTCTTTTATCTCAGTTATTCCAAATCTTTGTGTTCTCAAATCTTCTAATTTGAAAAAGGTAAATAAGGATAACCAGTATTTCACTTTTATTTTATGCTCTTTTCAATTCTAGTCTGACACAAATAACAATGTTTTTAAATTCAGATCACCACAATTATTTCTTGATTTCTAGGCAAAATAGATTTCAAGATTATTATAGACACATCTTAAAATTTTCTTTAAGTCTTTGATTTGCAATAATTTCAATAAATTGCTTATTGATTTCTACCAAAAATTATCATATGTTCTAATATGCCCCATTGCCTAACATTTCTTTTTTCTACACCACTGGAGACATTACATTGCCTACAAAGGTCCGTCTAGTCAAGGCTATGGTTTTACCAGTGGTCACGTATGGATGTGAGAGTTGGACTGTGAAGAAAGCTGAGCATGGAAGAACTGATGCTTTGGAACTATGGTGTTGGAGAAGACTCTTGAGAGTCCCTTGGTCTGCAAGGAGATCCAACCAGTCCATTCTACAGAAGATCAGGCCTGGGTGTTCTTTGTTTTTTGTTTTTTGTTTTTTTTAGTAAAAGGGAAACTTTATTTGTAGTTAAAACTATTCTTAGATTTTTGAACTTTTTTTTTTTCATTAGGAACACATGTATACTTGTGGTGGATTCATTTTGATATTTGGCAAAACTAATACAATTATGTAAAGTTTAAAAATAAAATAAAATTTAGCTGGGTGTTCTTTGGAAGGAATGATGCTAAAGCTGAAACTCCAGTATTTTGGCCACCTCATCTGAAGAATTGACTCATTGGAAAAGACTCTGATGCTGGAAGGGATTGGGGGCAGGAGGAGAAGGGGACGACAGAGGATGAGATGGCTGGATGGCATCACTGACTTGAAGGACGTGAGTTTGAGTGAACTCCGGGAGTTGGTGATGGACAGGGAGGCCTAGCGTGCTGCTATTCATGGGGTCGCAAAGAGTCGGATACGACTCTTTTAGTTCAATGACTGAACTGAACTGAACTGATTTTTCTATTCTGTAAATAATGAAAATTTTGATGTCTGCTATTTAAAGCCATCTGGAGTAGGAAATCACAACCTGCTCCAGTATTCTTGCCTGGAAAAGTCCATGGACAGAGAAGCCTGTTGGGCTATAGTAGTCCATGGGTTCACAGAGAATTGGGCAAGATTAAGTGATTGAGCACACCTAAGGCCATATTCAGAGTTTATGCAGCTATTTAACTTAAGGTCATTTCATTTTTTACAGAGGAATCCCAGATTCTAGAAAAAATCTGGATATAAAGATACTTCTGTTTTTCTATTTTTATATCAAGACCACATGCTTAACTCAGAAGGCATCAATATTTAAGATAAATAAATTCAGTTAATCTGCTAGTTACTGTTTCAGGAAGCCTGTTTCCCTGAGTTTGCATTTGACTTTGCATTTGCGTGTGAGTGCTCGAAATTTATTTGCCTACAAAAAAGCTACATGGATCCAAGAGGTTAGCTTATACTACAGTTCCTTCCTTTGGTCCTGGAAACAGTCAAAAACAAAATAGTGATTTAAGTTTGAGGCTGCTTCTCTGATAGCACTTGCCAATACTATAAGAAACTCAAAGTTGAACATGGCTTTTCCCACTCCTGATAGGAAAACCACATCGACAGATACCTAAGGGGCCAGAACACATAAAGATTTCCTCTGTCTGATCATTGAATCCCTCTTTCAGTAGTACTGGTTGTGAAAGTGAAAAGTTGCTCAGTTGTGTCCGACTTTTTGCGACCCCATGGACTGGCCCACCAGGCTCCTCCATCCATGGAATTTTCCAGGCAAAAGTACTGAGGTTGGTTGCCATTTCCTTCTTCAGGAGATCTTCCTGACCCAGGGATCGAACCCAGGTCTCCTGTATTGCAGACAGATGCTTGTACCATCGGAGTACAGGTTAGGGGTGGTCTAAAGCATATTTATAAATTCTTGCCAAAGCAGTCCGTCCTTGCTCACCTACATGTTGTTTGCTCAGCAATTAAAACTGGTCAAAAAATCATCGAAAACAAGTAGTCAGTAGAAACTAATCATAAACCACCAAGCTCAAACTCATTTGTCACACATTTAAAAGCAGCTCTTGTGATAGACAAAGATCCTTAATCTTTATATGTGACACTGTTCCCCAAAAGCCATTCCTTATCTGTTTCTCACAATGCCTGATTAATTCACCAAAATGAGGAAACTTCAGTAAATCAATCAAATAAGGCCTGTTCCTTCACGTCAACACATCAGGAGGAATTGAAAATAGACTCCTCAGAGAAATGCAAAGTCAGGGAAACAGGCTTCCTGAAACAGTAGATAGAGGATTAACTGAATCTATTTGTCTTAAATATCAATATGTTCTGAGTTAAGCATGTAGTCTGTATTGTGTTCATTTATATGAGTATAGCACAATGTATTTTTCCATTCTAATGTTATTGGACATTCAGTTGTTCTAGTTTGGGGAGTATTATTGGTAATGTTGTTTTTAATGTTCTTATAATGTCTTTGGCACACAACTGTATGCATTTCTGCTGAGAACATACCAAGGAGTAGAAATTATTAGATCATAGAGATGTCTATGTTCAGCTTTAGTAAACACTATCTATTTTTAAAAGTGAATGTACCAATTTACACTTATACTAAAAGTGTATTAAAGGTTTTTAGCTATTTCACACACACAAAAAAAAAGAATAGGAAAAAAGAAGTATCTTCAAATCCTGAACTTATGTGGAATCCAGGGTCCCCCCATACAAAATGCAATCAAACCCTTGGGACTGAATGAGTCTTAGAAGACAAACTAAACCATTTGTGGCAAAGTACAAGGAATCATGAATTGTGTTATGAACCAGCACAAAATTAGGCCATCTCAGATATCTCACTAGAAGACATATACAGTACTTGTTTCTGGAGTAATATGCTCTGACCTGGACATTTCCTAAAATATGGAGTATAAAAACTTTAGCTTCCTAGGCAAAATTGAGATATTGAGCCATCTTAGCTCTGGGGAACACAGAACATTATACTTTGGAAGATCTGTGTTAAGAAAAAAGGAAATAAATCTCTTAAAAATATTTCTGTGTGGCATTCACTTTGTATAATCATTTTTCTTATCACTTTCTGTTTTTCAGAACTTGAATTTATCAAATAAATTTTATTTTAAGGCATTTAAAAATAAAAGTTATTTTCCAATGTAAAAGTTATTCGAATAAAAGTATCACATTTCTACAAAAATGCTTGTAACATTAAGTACCACTTATCGGTCATGTTTTCTTTTTAAGAATTCGACAAATAGTGTAAAAGTAGGTTGCTGCCTTGTACCTTCTCTTCTATTTTGGGGGAAGAAGAAACAGAAAGAGAAGAGGACAAATGGAATATCCTTCATTTTAAAAACTATATTAAAAAATAAAAAGCAGCAAATTCCCTGCATTTTCAAAGATTCTTTCCTGAGATTTTTTTTTTCTTTTGGATATTGATATTTTATTCTTCTTTGCAAGAAAGCATGGCAAATGCCTTTATCTCAGTTTGTGTATGGAGACCATTCTAATAAATCATTTCTTTGCCTGATTTTGAAGATGACATCAGTTTTATATGAAATGCCCACTAAGTGAATCAACTGTTTTAGTCAATTTCTGGCAGTAGCTTTCAGCCATGGCTGTGCATTTGAATCAACAGGAGTGCTTTTAAAAATATACTGATATGTGGATATCAGCACATTTAAAAATCTCCCTTGGTTATAAAAATTAGCAGCCAGGTTTGAAAAACACTACTTCAAGGAAGCCCTAGAAGAAATACAACACTAAATTAGAAAATGTGGTTTAGAAACAAACATACTTTTAACAACCCTTGTGAGTTTTTTTTAATTTATTTTCTTTAGAACACTGAAGTACATATCATAGCTGGAAGTTGGACTAGGCTTCACTTGAAAAAAGAAGAAAAATAGACTTAGGAAGACAAATCTACATGTGGTAGTAAATAGTGAGTCAGGACATGGAAGAGGCAGAGAATGAAAATAACTACAAAATTCCAAGCAAAAATATCAAATAGTGGATGCCTGTTTTTCTTGTCTCTTGTTTCCTTCACAGATTTATGTTTCACCCAGTTACTTCCTGTCTTCTAATTTCTTTTTGACTCAGTACAATTACCTTATAAAGTCCACTCCTTGTCCAAATTCACACATGCTTGAAAAATTCATTTTATTTTTTTCTATTGTACTCAGTTGCTCAGTTGTGTCTGACTCTTTGTGACCCCAAGGACTGTAGACCACCAGACTCCTCTGTACATGGGACTTTGCATGCAAGAATACTGGAGAGGGTTGCCATTTCCTACTCTTTTTTCCCCCCATTACCATACACTTTATTAAGATGCCCATATTCTTCCATTACCTTGGTTGAGGGGTAGCTCCTCTCGGCCACCGTACCTGACCTGGAGCAGCCATGAAGAGATACCCCAGGTCCAAGGTAAGAGAAACTCAAGTAAGACGGTAGGCACTTATAGAGGGCATCAGAGGGTAGACAGACTGAAATAACAATCACAGACAACTAACCAATCTGATTACATGGACCACAGCCTTGTCTAACTCAATGAAACTAAGCTGTGCCATATGGGGCCACCCAAGACGGACGGGTCATGGTGGAGAGGTCTGACAGAATGTGGTCCACTGAGAAGGGAATGGCAAACCACTTCAGCATTCTTGCCTTGAGAACCCCATGAACAGTATGAAAAGGCAAAAAGATAGGACACTGAAAAATGAACTTCCCAGGTCAGAAGGTGTATGCTACTGGAGATCAGTGGAGAAATAACTCCAGAAAGAATGAAGGGATGGAGCTAAAGCAAAAACAACACTCAATTGTGGGTGGGACTGGGGGTAGAAGAAAGGATCAATGCTGTAAACAGCAATATTGCATAGGAACCTGGAATGTTAGATCCATGAATCATGGCAAATTGGAAGTGGTCAAACAGGAGATGACAAGAGTGAACATCGACATTCCAGGAATCAGTGAACTAAGATGGACTGGAATGGGTGAATTTAACTCAGATGACCATTATATCTACTACTGTGGCCAGGAATCCCTTAGAAGAAATGGAGTAGCCATCATAGTCTTTGATACAGGATACAGGATGCTTGGGGCTGGTGCACTGGGATGACCCAGAGGGATGATATGGGGAGAGAGGTGAGAAGTGGGTTCAGGATGGGAAACACGTGTACACCCATGGCAGAATCATGTTGATGTATGGCAAAACCAATACAATATTGTAAAGTAATTAGCCTCCAATTAAAATAAATTTAAATTTTTAAAAATTAAAAAAATATATTGCTAGAACAACAACAACAAAAAAAGAGTCCAAAATGCAGTACTTGGATGCAGTCTCAAAAACAACAGAATGATCTCTGTGTGTTTCCAAGGCAAACCACTCAATATCACGGTAATCCAAATCTATGCCCTGACCAGTAACGCTGAAAAAGCTGAAGTTGAACAGTTCTATGAAGACCTACAAGACATTCTAGAACTAACACCCAAATAAAGATGTCCTTTTCACTATAGGGGACTGGAATGCAAAAGTAGGAAGTCAAGAAACACCTGGAGTAACAGGCAAATTGTCCTTGGAGTACAAAATGAAGCAGGGCAAAGGCTAATAGATTTCTGCCAAGAGAACGCACTGGTCATAGCAAACACTTTCTTCCAACAAAACAAGAGAAGACTCTACACATGGACATCAACAGATGGTCAACACTGAAATCAGATTGATTATATTCTTTGCAGCCAAAGATGGAAAAGCTCTATACAGTCAGCAAAAACAAGACCAGGAGCTGACTGTGGCTCAGATCATGAACTCCTTATTGCCAAATTCAGACTGAAATTGAAGAAAGTAGAGAAAACCACTAGACCATTCAGGTATGACCTAAATCAAATCCCTTATGATTACACAGTGGAAGTGAGAAATAGATTTAAGGGACTAGATCTGATAGACAGAGTTCCTGATGAACTATGGATGGAAGTTCATTACATTGTACAGGAGACAGGGATGAAGACCATCCCCAAGAAAAAGAAATGCAAAACAGCAAAATGGCTGTCTTAGGAGGTCTTAGAAATAGCTTTGAAGAGAAGGGAAGTGCAAAGCAAAGGAGAAAAGCTAAGATATACCCACTTGAAAGTGGAGTTCCAGAACTAGCAAGGAGAGATGAGTAAGACTTCCTCAGCAATCAATGCAAAAAAATAGAAGAAAACAAAAGAATAGAAAAGACTGGAGCTCTCTTCAAGAAAATTATGTACCAAGGGAACATTTCATGCAAAGATGGGCTCAATAGAGAACAAATATTGTAGGGACCTAACAGTAGCAGAAAATATTAAGAAGAGGTGGCAAGAATACACAGAACTGTACAAAAATGATCTTCACAACCCAGATAATCACAACGGTGTGTTCACTCACGTAGAGCCAGACATCCTGGAATGTGAAGTCAAATGGACCTTAGGAAGCATCACTATGAACAAAGCTAGTGGAGGTGATGGAATTCCAGTTGAGCTATTTCAAATCCTGAAAGATGATGCTGTGAAAGTGCTCCACTCAATAAGTCAGCAAATTTGGAAAACTCAGCAGTGGCCACAGGACTGGAAAAGATCAGTTTTTATTCCAATCCCAAAGAAAGGCAATGCCAAAGAATGTAAAAAATCTGCTCAATTGCACTCATCTCACATGCTGGTAAAATAATGCTTAAATTTCTCCAAGGCAGGCTTCAGCAGTATTTGAACAGTGAATTCCAGATGTTCAAGCTGGTTTTAGAAAAAGTAGAAGAACCAGAGATCAAACTGCCAACATCCAATGGATCATCAAAAAAGCAAGAGAGTTCCAGAAAAACATCTATTTCTGCTTATGATTATGCCAAAGCCTTTGACTGTGTGGATCACAATCAACTGAGGAAAATTCTAAAAGAGATGGGAATACCAGACCACCTGAACTGCCTCTTGAGAAACCTGTATGCAGGTCAGGAAGCAACAGTTAGAACTGGACATGGAACCACAGACTGGCTCCAAATAGGAAAAGGAGTACACCAAGGCTGTATATTGTCACCCTGCTTATTTAACTTATATGCAGAGCACATCATGAGAAAAGCTGGGTGAAGGAAGTACAAGCTGGAATCAAGATTGCTGGGAGAAATATCAATAACCTCAGATATGCAGGTGACACCACCCTTATGGCAGAAAGTGAATAAAAACTAAAGAGCCTCTTGATGAAAGTGAAAGAGGAGAGTGAAAAAGTTGGCTTAAAGCTGAACATTCAGAAAACGAAGATCATGGCATCTGGTCCCATCACTTCATGGCAAGTATATGGGGAAACATTGGAAAAAGTGGCTGATTTTATTTTTCTGGGCTCCAAAATCACTTCAGATGGTGAATGCAGCCATGAAATTAACAGACGCTTACTCCTTCAAAGGAAAGTTATGACCTACCTAGCCAGCATATTGAAAAGCAGAGACATTACTTTGTCAACAAAAGTCAGTCTACTCAAGGCTTTGGTTTTTCCAATTGTAATGTATGGATGTAAGAGTTGGATTACAAGGTAAGATGAGTGCAGAATAATTGATGCTTTTGAACTGTGGTGTTGGAGAAGACTCTTTTTTTTTTAAATTTTATTTTATTTTTAAACTTTACATAATTGTATTAGTTTTGCCAAATATCAAAATGAACCCACCACAGGTATACATGTGTTCCCCATCCTGAACCCTCCTCCCTCCTTCCTCCCCATTCCATCCCTCTGGGTCGTCCCAGTGCACCAGCCCCAAGCATCCAGTATCGTGCATCGAACCTGGACTGGCAACTCGTTTCATACATATTTTACATGTTTCAATGCCATTCTCCCAAATCTTCCCACCCTCTCCCTCTCTCACAGAGTCCATAAAACTGTTCTGGAAGCAACCTAGATGTCCATCAGCAGATGAATGGATAAGAAAGCTGTGGTACATATACACAATGGAGTATTACTTAGCCATTAAAAAGAATACATTTGAATCAGTTCTAATGAGGTGGATGAAACTGGAGCCTATTATACAGAGTGAAGTAAGCCAGAAAGGAAAACACCAATACAGTATACTAACGCATATATATGGAATTTGGAGAAGACTCTTGACAGTCCCTTGGACTTCTCGGAGATCCAAACAGTCCATGCTAAAGGAAATCAGGCCTGAATATTCTTTGGAAGGACTGATGCTGAAGGTGAAAGTTCAATACTTTCAGTTCAGTTCAGTTCAGTCGCTCAGTCGTGTCTGACTCTTTGTGATCCCATGAATCGCAGCACACCAGGCCTCCCTGTCCATCACCAACTCCCAGAGTTCACTCAGACTCACGTCCATCAAGTCAGTGATGCCATCCAGCCATCTCATCCTCTGTCGTCCCCCTCTCCTCCTGCCCCCAATCCCTCCCAGCATCAGAGTCTTTTCCAATGAGTCAACTCTTCGCATGAGGTGGCCAAATTACTGGAGCTTCAGCTTTAGCATCATTCCTTCCAAAGAAATCCCAGGGCCGATCTCCTTTAAATGGACTGGTTGGATCTCCCTGCAGTCCAAGGGACTCTCAGGAGTCTTCTCCAACAACACAGTTCAAAAGCATCAATTCTTCGGTGCTCCGCTTTCTTCACAGTCCAACTCTCACATCCATACATGACTACTGGAAAAACCATAGCCTTGACTAGACGGACCTTTGTTGGCAAAGTAGTGTCTCTGCTTTTGAATATGCTATCTAGGTTGGTCATAACTTTCCTTCCAAGAAGTAAGCGTCTTTTAATTTCATGGCTGCAGTCACTATCTGCAGTGATTTTGGGGCCCAAACAAATAAAGTCAGCCCCTGTTTCCACTGTTTCCCCATCTATTTCCCATGAAGTGATGCGACCGGATTCCATGATCTTCATTTTCTGAATGCTGAACTTTAAGCCAACTTTTTCACTCTCCACTTTCACTTTCATCAAGAGGCTTTTGAGTTCCTCTTCACTTTCTGCCATAAGGGTCGTGTCATCTGCATATCTGAGGTTATTGATATTTCTCCCAGCAATCTTGATTCCAGTTTGTGTTTCTTCCAGTCCAGCATTTCTCATGATGTACTCTGCATAGAAGTTAAATAAGCAGGGTGATAATATACAGCCTTGACAAACTCCTTTCTTATTTGGAACCAGTCTGTTGTTCCATGCCCAGTTCTAACTGTTGCTTCTTGACCTGCATACAAATTTTCAAGAGGCAGATCAGGTGGTCTGGTATTCCCATCTCTTTCAGAATTTTCTACAGTTGATTGCGATCCACACAGTCAAAGGCTTTGGCATAGTCAATAAAGCAGAAATACATGTTTTTCTGGAACTCTCTTGCTTTTTCCATGATCCAGCGGATGTTGGCAATTTGATCTCTGGTTGCTCTGCTTAGCCACCTTATTCAAAGAGCTTACTCATTTGAAAAGACATTGATGCTGGGCAAGATTGAGAGCAGGAGGAGAAGGGGCTGACAGAGTATGAGATGGTTGGATGGCATCACCAAATCAATGGATTTGGGTTTGGGTGGACCCTGGGAGTTAGTGATGGACAGGGAGGCCTGGCCTGCTGCCGTTCATGGGGTCACAAAGAGTCAGACACGACTGAGTGACTGAACTAACTAATTCTTCCATTTGACTCAAGATGTTACCAAGAAAACAAGTAATTAATGTAAGCTGTACAAAGTTGACAGATCTTTAAATCCTGATATTATTTATGTTAACAATTGGGCATGTAGTTGGGCACACAGCTCAATATATTTAAAAAAAATCCATTTTAAAAATGGGCAGAAGAAATGAATAGATGTTTCCAAAGAAGTAATGCAGATGGCTAAAGGCACGAGAAGATATTCAACATCACTAGTGATTCAGTTCAGTCTAGTTGCTCAGTAATCCCCAACTCTTTGCAGCTCCATGGACTGTACAGTACGTGAACCTTTCCTATCCTTCACCTTGTCCAGGAACTTGCTCAAACCAATGTCCATCGAGTTGGTGATGCCATCTAAACATCTTGTCCCCTGTCATCCCCTTCTCCTGCCTTCTCTCTTTCCCAGCATCAGGGTCTTTTCTAATGAGTCAGCTCTTTGCATCACGTGGCGCAAGTATTGGAGTTTCAGCTTCAGCATAAATCCTTTTAATAATTATTCAAGATTCATTTCCTTTAGTATTGACTGGTTGGCTCTCCTTGCAGTTCTACGGAATCTCAAGAGTCTTCTCCAACACCACGTTTCAGAAGCATCAATTTTTCAGCACTCAGCTTGCTTTATAGTCCAACTCTCTCATCCATACATGACTACTGGAAAAATGATAGCTTTGACTAGATGGACATTTATTGGCAAAATAATGTCTCTGCTTTTTAATATGCTGTCTGGATTGGTCATAGCTTTTCTTCCAAGGAGCAAGTGTCTTTTAATTTCATGGCTGCAGTCACCATCTGCAGTGATTTTGGAGGCCAAGAAAATAAAGTCTGTCACTGTTTCCACTGTTTCCCCATCTATTTTCCCATATGGAACTACCATATGACCCAGCAGTTCCACTCAAGGGTGTATGTATATGTGTGTGTATATATATATATATATATATATATATATATATATATATATTGTGATCCACACAGTCAAAGGCTTTGGCATAGTCAATAAAGCAGAAATACATGTTTTTCTGGAACTCTCTTGCTTTTTCCATGATCCAGCAGATGTTGGCAATTTGATCTCTGGTTGCTCTGCTTAGCCACCTTATTCAAAGAGCTTACTCATTTGAAAAGACATTGATGCTGGGCAAGATTGAGAGCAGGAGGAGAAGGGGCTGACAGAGTATGAGATGGTTGGATGGCATCACCAAATCAATGGAAAAAAAGAAACGACAAAAAATCCCACTAATTTGAAAAGACACATGCACCCCAATGTTCATTGCAGCATTATTTATATTTGTCAAGGAATGGAAGCCACCTAAGTGTGCACCAAAAGACAAGTGGATGAAGATGTGGTGTACATATACATGCAATGGAATATTACTCAGCCCTAAAAACAATTAAGTCTTGTCATTTTCAGTAGCAAGGATGAAACTGAAGGGCATTATGGTTAAGTGAAATAAGTCAGACAGAGAAAGGTAAATGCTTTATTTTATTACATATATTGGAGTCTAAAAAAAGAACAACAAAGTAGTGAATAAAACAAAAATGAAGGAGACACTTACATAAAGATAACAAAGCAGAAGTTACCTGTAGGGAGGGTGAGAAAGGGAGGGGTAATATATAGGGGTTGAGAGGAAAAGGGATTAATAGGGAATTATGTGAACATTTGTGTGACTCTTTTGAAAATTTTAAAGCTGTAAATTCTTTGTAAAATAGAATTTAAAGAATCTTTCATTTAGTTAAAAAATAAAAAATAGAAATATTAATTCAAATCAAAACATAATTGATAATATTTGAGTTAATGTAATCAACAGCCATGATATTAAAAGATGCTTACTCCTTGGAAGGAAAGTTATGAACAACCTAGATAGCATATTCAAAAGCAGAGACATTTCTTTGCCAACAAAGGTCCGTCTAGTCAAGGCTATGGTTTTTCCAGTAGTCGTGTATGGATGTGAGAGTTGGACTGTGAAGAAAGCTGAGCGCCGAAGAATTGATGCTTTTGAACTGTGGTGTTGGAGAAGACTCTTGAGAGTCCCTTGGACTGCAAGGAGAGCCAACCAGTCCATTCTACAGGAGATCAGCCCTGGGTGTTCTTTGGAAGGAATGATGCTAAAGCTGAAACTCCAGTACTTTGGCCACCTCATGTGAACAGTTGACTCATTGGAAAAGACTCTGATGCTGGGAGAGATTGGGGACAGGAGAAGAAGGGGCGGACAGAGGATGAGATTGCTTGATGGCATCACCGACTCGTTGGACATGAGTTTGAGTGAACTCTGGGAGTTGGTGATGGACAGTGCTGCAATTCATGGGGTCACAAAGGGTCGGACACGACTGAGCGACTGAACTGAACTGAACTGACTGAATCAAACAAAGTAAAAAATATAGAGTTAGAAAACATTTTGGGTAAGAAATATTTCTTAATTTAAAAATGCTGCTGCTGCTGCTAAGTCACTTCAGTCATGTCCGACTCTGTGTGATCCCACAGATGGCAGCCACCAGGCTCCCCAGTCCCTGGGATTCTCCAGGCAAGAACACTGGAGTGGGTTTCCATCTCCTTCTCCAATGCATGAAAGTGAAAAGTGAAAGGGAAGTCGCTCAGTCATGTCCGACTCCTAGTGACCCCATGAACTGCAGCCCACCAAGCTCCTCCATCCATGGAATTTTCCAGGCAAAGTACTGGAGTGGGGTGCCATTGCCTTCCCCGTAATTTAAAAATATTTATTGACTATTAACTATATCCCAAGTACTAAAATAGGTAATAATGATACATAAATGAACAATGAAAGTCTGTAATTTAGGAATGGTCCCTGAATTTAGGTCTCTGGATTTAGGATATTTTGATTTAGTAAGAAAATTATGCAAGTAAACAGTTGAGTTTAATATATTGTAATGAATTCTGTATTGAAGACTTGTTCAAAACGTATTTTACATAGAAGCACCTCTCCATGGCTACATTTCAAAGATGAACTCTTAGTTTATCTCACCAGTTAGACAATGAGTAAGTTTACTCCTCAGTTCAGTTCAGTTCAGTCGCTCAGTCGTGTCCGACTTTTTGCGACCCCATGAATCGCAGCACGTCAGGCCTCCCTGTCCCCTACATATGCATAAAATAAGGTTATACTTCTTCAAAAGATAATGATTAAGAAAGCAAGAACAAATTTTCTGGATTACATAGTTTTGATTATCAGGGAACATAATTTGTATTCTTAAAATGAGAAGGTAAAATTGAAATATTACATATTTAACAAAGTATATTGTTAAACACTGTGAACTTGCCATTGTTAAATATATTTAAGTTTCCTTCTATAATTCTACATCGTGTTTCTTCAACCCACTGTAGTACTCTTGCCTGGAAAATCCCATGGACAGAGGAGCCTGGAAGGCTGCTGTCTATGGGGTTGCATACAGTCGGACACGACTGAGCGACTTCACTTTCACTTTTCATTTTTCATGCTTTGGAGAAGGAAATGGCAACCCACTCCAGTGTTCTTGCCTGGACAATCCCAGGGAGGGCAGAGCCTGTTGGGTTGCTGTCTATGGGGTCTCACAGAGTCAGACACGACTGAAGCGCCTTAGCAACAGACTATTTCAATTTGAAAGAGAAATAAAGAAAAATGTAGAAATACTGAGGTGAGGGGATGAAGGTAATTTGAAGACAGTGGAGGAAATGTAGACTTTAAAAAGTGTGACTTATATGGAATGTGTAATTTTCAATAAGTGTATACATACACACTTAACTTCAAGTTAAATGTCAAGTCATATGATAAAGAATATACACATTACATATAGAAAAATTTAAGAATTCAATTTTAACAATAACAATAATAATAAATGGATTCTTTTTCCACTTTTTAAAAAATTTTTTTCAAAATATTCTTTCAATCAAACATGAATGCCTTTTTGCTTAGAGATATATAAATACCATACATATAAAAATGTATGTAGATACCTCTGATAGCTCTAACTGTAACAACCAACATGTGCATAAAATGAGACCACCATAAGAGTAAATTAAAGTCACCGAAGTACCGATATTTTTATTCTGATGAATTCATTATAGGACCAATTACTCCTACACTTACATTTTCTATACTATTCTATTCCATTCCTTTCTATTTTTCCAGATCAGTTCAGTTCAGTCACTCAGTCATGTCCGACTCTTTGTGACCCCGTGGACTGTAGCATGCTGGGCTTCCTTGCCCATCACTGACTCCAAGAAATTGCTCAAACTCATGTCCATCAAGTCGGTGATGCCATCAACCATCTCAACCTCTGTCCTCCCCTTCTCCTCCTGCCTTCAACCTTTCCCAGCATCAGGGTCTTTTCCAATGAGTCAGTTCTTTCGCATCAGCTAGCCAAAGTATTGGAGCTTCAGCATCAGTTCTTCTAATGAATATTCAGGACTGATTTCCTTTCACATTGACTGGTTGGATCTCCTTGCAGTCCAAGGGACTCTCAAGACTCTTCTCCAATACCACAGTTCAATAGCATCAATTCTTTGGTGCTCAGCTTTTAATTTCACCACTGCAGTCACCATCTGCAGTGATTTTGTAGCCCCAAAAAACAAAGTCTCTCATGTTTCCATTTTTTCCCCATCTATTTGCCATGAAGTGATGGGACCAGATATCATGATTTTAGTTTTCTGAAAGTTGAGTTTTAAGCCAGCTTTTTCATGCTCCTTTTCACTTTCATGAGGCTTCCCTCATAGCTCATTTAGTAAAGAATCTGCCTGCAATGCAGGAGACTCTGGTTTGATTCTTGGGTGGGGAAGATCCCCTGGCAAAGGGATAGGGTACCCACTCCAGTATTCTTTTGTTCCCTTGTGGCTCAGCTGGTAAAAGAATATGCATGCAATGAAGGGGACATGGGTTCGATCCCTGGGTTGGGTAAATCCCCTGGAGAAGGGAAAGGCTACCTACTGCAGTATTCTGGCCTGGAGAATTCCATGGACTGTTTAGTGAGGTCCATGGGGTTGCAAAGAGTCAGAGGACTGAGTGACTTTCACTTTCATCAAGAGGCTCTTAGTGCTTCTTCACTTTCTGCCATTAGGGTGGTGTTCTCTGCATATCTGAGGTTACTGAAATTCCTCCCTGCAATCCTGAGTCCAGTTTGTGCTTCATCCAGACAGTCATTTCATATGATGTACTCTGTATATAAGTTAAATAAGCGAGGTGACAATATACAGCCTTGGCATACTCCTTTCGCAATTTGGAACCAGTCTGTTGTTCCATGTCCAGTTCTAACTGTTTCTTCCTGACCTGCATACAGATTTCTCAGGAGGCAGGTAAGCTTCTCTGGTATTCAGATCTCTAAGAATTTTCCAGTTTGTTGCAATTCATATAGTCAAAGGCTTTAGTGTAGTCAATGAAGCAGAAGTAGATATTTTTTCTGGAATTCTATTCCTTTTTCTATGATCCAGTGGATTTTGGCAATTTGATCTCTGTTTCCTCTGCCTTTTATAAATCCAGCTTGAATATCTGGAACTTCTTGGTTCACGTGCTTTTGAAGCCTGATTTAGAGAATTTTGAGCATTGCTTTGCTAGAGTGTGCTGCTGCTGCTGCTGCTAAGTCACTTCAGTCGTGCCAAACTCTGTGCAATCCCATAGACTGCAGCCCACCAGGCTCCTCTGTCCCTGGGATTCTCTAGGCAAGAACACTGGAGTGGATTGCCATTTCCTTCTCCATGCTAGAGTGTGAGGTGAATGCAATTGTGTGGTAGCTTGAACATTTTTTGTCATTGCCTTTCTTTGGGATTGGAATGAAAACTGAACTTTTCCAGTCTTGTGGCCACTGCTGAGTTTTCCAAATTTGCTGGCATATTGAATGCAGCACTTTCACAGCATCATCGTTAGGATTTGAAATAGCTCAACTGGAATTCCATCACGTCTAGTTGCTTTGTGCGTAGTGATGTTTTCTAAGGCTCATTTGACTTTGCACTCCATGATGTCTGACTCTAGGTGAGTGATCACACCATTGTGGTTATCTGGGGGCATTAAGATCTTTTTTATATAGTTCTCCTGTGTATTCTTGCCACCTGTTCTTAAAGATGGTGGAGAGGCACATGAAGAGATCTTCAACACTGCTCAGTGTAGATAAATGCAAATTTTATTGTATTTTAAAGTCAAATTTTATTTAACCTACTTTTCAATAGATATTCTCTCAATGGAGATAAAGATGAGAAAGAGAAAGAGTATGGCTTGGAGAGGCTTATAGTTTGAGGGAGGAAAGTTGAAACAAATAGAAGAAAAAGATAAATAGAGCTACAAATGTAGAAAGCAAACTTATAGTTACCTGGGGGTGGGGGCAGTGAAGGGGGGAGGGATAAATTGAGAGGTTGGGATTGACATATACACACTATTATACATAAAACAGCTAATTAATAAAGACCTAGTGTATAGCACAGGGAACTCTACTCAATACTCTGAAAAGAATCTAAAAAAGAGTCAATGCATATATATGCATGACTGACTTACTTTGCTGTATACCTGAAACTAAAGCAGCATTGTTAATCAACTATAATCCAATACAAATTTTAACCATGTTTGTGTGTGTGTGTGTGTGTGTGTGTATATATATTTGTTTGTGTGTTAGTGACTCAGTCATGTCCAATTCTTTGTGACTCCATGGTCTACAATACACTGGGCTTCTCTGTCTTTGGAATTCTTCAGGCAAGACTACTGGAGTGGGTTGCCATTTCCTTCCCCAGGGGATCTTCCTAATCCAATGATTGAACCCAGGTCTCCCTCATTGCAGCCAGATTTCTTTACCATCTGAAACACCAGGGAAATACACAAGGACATCTTAATGAATATAATGCATTAAGAAAACAATCTTAGAACTAGATGATATGATGTCCCAACCATACAACCATATACGTCTCTTTGGATGAAAAGAAATATATTGATCAATTATCAGCAGCTCCTCTGTCAATCCACTGGCTGTGTGTCCACTTTTTCATAATTTTTATCTACCCTTGGATGAAAGGGCAGGGGGAAAAGCTAAGTTATTTGAAAAAATTCTTATTAGACTATTCTTACATTGAATTAGCATACTGTTTAGAGTTGATGCTCATGTTAGCATTAAGTTCAGGGAAAGAAATTTCATTTTATTTTGCACACATTTGCATGGTCAGGTTTATACTTGCAGTGTATGTTCTCCTGTAGTTTCTTTAAGGTCAATTCAAACAAGAACAGATTTACCTCCTATCTCTAGATCCATGTATAATAAGTTTGACTAAAATTAAATGCATTAGGTATTGTAACTCATATGCTATTACATTTTTGATAGCATCATAAAAAATGTAAACTGCCAAACTTTTGGAATTCAAAGGCCAAAAGACTCAGCTTTTACATTAAAAAAAGTAATATAAATCCTCATATTGTCTTTAATATTGCAGAAAAAGAATATCCTGCTTCCACTCACCTTTCCCATGTGAGAATTCCTGTACTTAAAATATAAATTCAGGCTCCTTTATTCAAATATGAAATGGTGATTGCTAAGGATAGATTCTGACATATTCTCTGTAGTTCACAGTTGGCTTACATTAGACTGGCATTCTGCCCCTCAAGTGCTTGTTACTAGGAAAGAAAGAGAAGACTCTCTGGAGTTAGACTCCTTTTTTTTTTTTTCTTCTTCACTGCACAAAACTTTATTTTGATGCCACCTTGGATTGTTAGTCATTGTCAACAGACTCTTGAGTCATTCCTAGTACAGAGTCATTATCAGTTAGCAGAGGATACATACAAGCATTTGAACTAAGAACTCTGAGAAAATGTGGTTAAAAGGAACATTCATTATCAAAGATTGGTTTAAGTGGAGTGATGTGAATCTGGAGTTGTGCTTGGAGGAATCGGCAGGAGAGATTATTAGTACTTATTCACAGCAATATCAAGGACCCTTAAGATTTTACAAAAATATATAATTTCTCTGATTTCACCTTTCTTCCTTCCCCTTGGTGAAGGTTTCCTCTTTGCCTTTTTTCTTACATACGTATCTTTCTATTCTTTCCCCTCTTTCTTCTGATTTCTCAGGCAAACCTTTGTGTTTCATATACTTTTCCTTAAAATATGCCTTTACTCTCCTTTATTTTGTTTTCCTTTTATGGGTTCCTCCTGCTCTTTAGTGAGTTATACTCAAACAGAGCTGGAATGCAGAAGAGATATATGTCAGTAAATGAACCTGTGCATTCTTCTGATATAAATAAGGAATTATTTGGTCACTGAAATTGTACAGTAGTGAACATGCAAATAGAAAAAACAACTGATTATATGATGTAACTATAATATACCTATATCCTATGAATAGAAGACCTGATATAGATTGGAAATTAGCATGAGAAATAAAATGAGGAAGAGATGTGTTAAATGCTTCACTATTAAATTTACAGTGTTAAGACTATTTACATAATAGAAAATAGATTGTGTTCAAAAACAGAATCAAAATTTGACTCAAAGCCTAAAAAAAACGCATCCATTCTGAGTGTCAATAAAAATGTTTACCTCAATGCCTTTTTACACAATATGTTTCATTTAACTTTATTTAGAGGTAAGTACTTATATTATATTAACAATTCCCAAATGGTACCAGCAGCCCTTTGGAAGGTGATGGGTAGTACCATAAAGAAATTATAATAATATATATATATATAATTATATATATATATTATATTAATATTATATATAATAATATAAATATAATTATATATATAATATATATAATATTATATATAATAATATAAATAATTATAATAGGTTGAAATCCAAGAGGTTAGCAATTTATACATAGAAAGTGAAGAAACTTAGATATATTTTAAATTCTCTATCTTTCAATTCTTGTTATTTTCAGTTTAAGCAGAGACTATACAGTTAGTTATAAAACAAAAAGAATTAGAAATCAAATCAACAAATATTTATCAATTATCTGTTATTCTCAAGGCACTATAATATGGGTCATAAAACATTTTAAAAGTTGAGACTATCATAAATAGATAATAATAATTTGATGTAGAATTGTCATTATTAAGGTTATGAGTATTTGTAACAATTGTGAGGCAAAGAGATGAGTTTTGATTTAAAGGCTAGAAAAATTACTGTGAACCGGTTGATGGGATAGTTCAGAACCAACCAAGTTTATCTTCTTGACTATTAATATTATCTTAAAAAAATGAAAATAAGATTGCTCC
Organism: Bubalus kerabau; assembly: GCF_029407905.1. Lineage (NCBI taxonomy): Eukaryota > Metazoa > Chordata > Mammalia > Artiodactyla > Bovidae > Bubalus > Bubalus kerabau. The sequence continues at coordinate 62,635,158 of NC_073625.1, forward strand.
TGTAGTTCAGGGTGTCTCAGTTCAAGTAAACTTTATATTTACCAGTCATGTAATCTATCTTCTACATATGGAGTATATTATTAAGAAAAGGAGAAGAAAACCTTTCTACTGCCTTCACTTTTCACTCTGGCATTCCAAAAGAAAAGTTAGGTTTTTGAATGAAGTTTGAAAAACAAAACAAACAAACCTAAGGGTGAATTGCATGATCCATTTCTCAAGTATTCTGTTCTCATTCATGAGAAAAAATTTTCCTAAACTCTCCTGTCTTCTTCCACCACTCACCACTCCTTAGTATTTCTTTTGGGGTAGGGTATGTTACTAGAAGGGAACAGAGTCTTCATCCAAATTTCTCAACCAGCTGAAGTGAGGGGTGCTCCCACTCTGCCACCCCTGCACACACATACACATACTCCAAAGTAGTAGACAGTAGCAATATGGGTAAAGAATGTCTCTTCTACACTTTCAAGCATTAATTTCATGGGCTATTTCAAGAATAATAAGAAGCATGCAAACCATTTTTTTCTCTCAAATAAGCTAGATCTTTATCAGTTAAACAAAACAAAAGTATATGATATTTCTACACCTGCTAATTCTTTTTTGCTTCTCAGTTGACCCTGAACTTGGTGGGAAAGATTAATTATCCACATTCATATTATGATTCAAAATTATAATAAAATTTTAATTCATAGATTTAATTTCTCACAACTTTCACTGCATTTCCAAAAAAACTTTAGAGCTATCTGTTTTAATTATTTTTATTTAGAAATCAAATATACATACACAAAATTCAAATGTAAGTGCTTAATATCATAAAGTATATGGTTATTTTCTGATTTTTATCAGAAGTCAGTTCAGTTCCCACTTGAAAGGCTAACACATTTATTATAAAAAACAACTTTATTCATTCAACTAATAAGGTTTACCTGAGACTAAATATCATCAGAAGAAATAAATGTATGCATGTAAAATTAGTTAAAAAAGTAGAGAAACGGAGACAGAAGAGATGAATTGAGAAATGTATTTCAAGGATCAACCGAAATGAGACTAATGTTGGGAAAGTGAGTGGGAGATAAAATTCACTTATCTTTTCCATCGACAAGAGAAAACTATCTACTTTTCATTAAAAAAAAAAAAAGATTTTCCAATATATGTTGGGATCTGGGTGAAAAGGACAAATATTTTCCTTAAATAAATCTAAAAGTGATTGTTTGCTCATATTGTATATTATAATAGATAATATTTTAAGTAATGTAACATCAGAAAATACTAATACAGTATTTGCAAAATATATTTATTTGGCTGTGATGGGTCTCACTTGGATCCTTGATTTTCACTGAGGCATGCAGGATCATTCAGTTGTGGCATATGCATTCTTAGCTCTGGCATGTGGGATCTAGTTCCCCAACCTGGCATGGCCCCAACCAGGCCCTCTGTCTTGGGTGCAGGGAGTCCTAGCCACTGGACCAGCAGAGAGGTCCCTAATATGGTATTTTGAATTTATAAAATAGATTATATTGCAGGTGTGTCATTATCCTTTTGCATGTTGCTTAAGCCTGTTCCTCTGTCCCTTCCTCCATGTCTTCATTTAAACATGGGGGTGATAATTCCTAAGTTATAGATACATTTTGAAAACAAATTAGAAACTATAACAATATAGTGTTTTGCAGATAGCTAACTCACAATAAGTGGTAGCATATTACAGTTATCTTAAGCAGTATCACATGCTTGGATATATCATTTCAGTTATAAAAATACATGTAAGATGTTTATCTATAGAGACAATTCCAGTAGGATTCTTCTTACTAACTCCATATGGCAAATGTCCTTAATCACAAGAATTGAGAGCCCTTGAGATTTTATTCTCCCTTGTAGATTGTATGTGGTACTTTGCATATCAATCTTTGTCACCTTTGCTTTAAATACAGCTGTGGAATATGTTTCTATTAAGTTTTCCTGGCACTCGTTCTCTTCTCTGTACACAATCATTTTTCATGAAACTCTGGAAATGAAAATGTACTGAAAGTGATATGGCTAAGTTTTTAACATGTTTATGACACCAAATTAGTAACATAAATCACAGTAAACAATACAGTATTATTCTGTTTTCTTTCTTCTATTGAAGAAGAAGTGTATAATAGCCTACAGAAACCTTACCATGAAGTCAGCATTCACACAAAGTATTGCATTTTAATTTTTATTTGAGTTGATGGCAAAGACAGTAGGCACATGAACGTAGCAATAAATCTAACAGCATTTAACATTTTTTTTCACAAAGTTAAATATATGATGTTGTAAACTATCAAATTACTTTGCACACATCAGTAGTCTCTAATGAACTCAGTGGTTATTCATAAAAGTAGACAGAATTAGGTTAGAGAGAGGAAAGCTTATGATCCCATATGTATTTTAGAGAAATATGTATTTTTCATATTATTAGTTAATGTAATGAAATTGTGTAGCTAAAACAAAGTAATATAATAAAAAAATTAGGAATTATTTAACACTATTGAAATGAAACTTTCAATTATTTGCTGTCTCACTCATTATATTTTTCTGCATTTGCTTCAAAATCAATTGTACCAGTATTTAGATAAGTTTGAAGCAGGTATCATTCTTATTCCTACACACGCATTGAAAAATTGATGTGGAATACATTTCCTTTCCCAAAGACACACAGAAAGTCAATGAAATTAAGAGTAAATGAAGAAATATTGGATAATTTTTATTGCTCTAGATGTATCCCTTTGCTCATACTGAATCATTTCACAGTATTAATCACTTGTTAATATAACGAGTTAATTGAAAAAATGTAATTTTTTTTTTTTTTTTTTTGCTCAGGACTTAGCACAGAAAAGCCTTATTGAAAACAAATAAAATTATAGTTAGGCATTATATTATTAATTTTAATGTTGAAATTACATTATATACACAAAAGAGTAAGATTTACTTAAATGACATTTTGTATATAGAACATATCATATGTAATTAAATTAAGTAAAAAATTAAAGGTAATTTAACAGAATATTTGACAAATTAATTTAATAATTATGCTTTACTTGTATCTTTTTAAATTAGTGTTTTTGCTTTTCCAATATATACCCAGGATTAGAATTGCTAGGTCATGTGGTAGTTCTCTCTTTAGTTTTTTGAGCAACCTCCATAGTGTTTTCCATAGTGACTGCACCAACTTATTTTCCCACAATCAGTGTATAAGGGTTCTCTTTTTTTCCCTACATCTTCATCAACATTTGTTATTTGTGGTCTTTTTGACAATAGCCATTCCGACAGGTTCTAGATGATCTCTCACTGTGGTTTGATTTGCATTCCCCTGATGATTAGTGATATTGAGCACCTTTTCACATCTGTTGGCCACCTGAATTTCCCCTTTGGAAAGACAGCTATCCAGGTCCTCTGCCTATTTTTAAATCAGTTTATTTTTTATGTTGAACTCTATGAGCTGTTTATATATTTTGGATAGAAATCCCTTATTGGTCACATCATTTGCAAATATTTTCTCCTATTCAGTAGGGATATTTTTTCAAGTTATAAATGGTTTCCTTTGCTGTGCAAAAGATTTTAAGTTTAATTATGTCTCATTTATTTACTTTGGCTTTTATTTCCTTTGCTTTAAGAGACATATCTGAAAAAATTACTGTAATAACTTATGTCAAAGAGGGTTTTGCCTTTTTTGCCTATTCCTCTGGTTTTATGGTTTCTGGATAGAATAGGATTAGGATACATGTATCCCAATGTTCACAGTAGTATTAATTACAGTTGCCAAGGTATGGAAGCAAGCTAAGTGTTCACACATTAAACTAATGTCCACACAGATGAATGAATAAAGAAGAAATGGTATATATATATATATATACAAACTAGTAGTTAACCAGTGGGGAGAGAGAAATAATATAGGGGTAGGGATTTAAGAGATTCAAACTGTTATGTATAAAACAAGCTACAAGGATGTAGTGTCTAATACAGGGAGTAGAGCTAATATTTTATAATAACTATAAATGGAGTATAAATTTTAAAAATTGTGAGTCACTATATTGTACACACTGAGAAGGCAATGGCACCCCACTCCAGTACTCTTGCCTGGAAAATTCCATGGATGGAGGAGCCTGGTGGGCTGCAGTCCATGGGGTCGCGAAGAGTTGGACACGACTGAGCAACTTCACTTTCACTTTTCACTTGCATGCATTGGAGAAAGAAAAGGCGACCCACTCCAGTGTTCTTGCCTGGAGAAGCCCAGGGACAGGGGAACCCGGTGGGCTGCCGTCTATGGGGTTGCACAGAGTTGGACACGACTGAAGCAACTTAGCAGTAGCAGCAGCATATGGTACACAATAAAGCAACCTACACAATACTGTAAATCAACTATGTTTGAATATAAATAACAATCATACATAATATTAAGAAAATTTTGCTTTAAAACTATCTTGCTTTTATTTCTATGAATTCTATGGCCTCTACCTTTACAAAATTGAGGGTCACCTATAATTTTTCCCCAATTTTGACATTCTTTGGTCACTGTGTAAAACAGTCATTCCCTCCTTGTTGATACCCTTGTCTGCATTGGTATTTAGGGCCCTGTGCTACCTTGAATCCCCTCATCCTTCTCCTGTTTCTCTTTCTCCAACTCTATTTCACTTTAGTGGATTATTTTTGGGAACTCTCTGAAAATGTGGGTGATTCAACATTAGGTTTTTGACCATCTGTTCTTTCATTTTTGTACCATCCTTGAGAGCTTATCTTTCTCGCAGCATAAGAAATCAATTCTCTAGGGATGACACTAAACTTTGTCTCACATTCAAATTTCTTACTGAATTCTAGGACCAACTTTTCACTGTTTCATGATCCCTTTCATTTGCAAGTCTTACTATCATCCTGTAATCAAGGTTCCTAAAACTAAAGTACAGTCCTGTCTTGATACCTCTTCCTCTATCATCTATGTTATCAATTTCCAGTTTAACATTTTTAAGACTGCATTTCTAACTTCATGGCTACTCCATCATTTTATTTTGAGTCTTGTCAAATTCAGCATCAGAATTATTTTTCTAATTTTATATTAGCCTCTTTTAAAATTTGTAGTTAGACCACATTTCATGAAACACAAGAGATTACATAACATTGTCTCTGTCCTCACTTTGGTTACTCATTTTAAGATATAACCATTAAGGAGTTCCTAGTTGGCTTTAAAATATATGGTAGTCCATTAATTTTATGCTCTGGTCCCACCATGCTTATCAACATCCTCTGTTAAATAATATCTTAAAAGTATATGATCATCATAGCATTTTCACATGGCACCATTTTATGTAAAGTTTACCTTCACTTCTTTACAATTTTAAATAAAATTTTATAAAAATTCTATTTACATGCTATATTTTACTTATTTTAATTATTATTTTAAAATTTTTGAATACCTAGAGTTAAAAATTTTTATATCCTTAAAATACAAGCTCTAATAGTGTAGAAATCATGGTCTGTTTTATTCATTTATGTTCCCTAAAGCCTAAAATACACCTGTGTGTGTGCTTAGTCGCTATGTCATTTCCAACTATTTGTGATCCCGTGGACTGTGGCCTGCCAGGTTCCTCTGTCCATAGGATTTCCCAGGCAAGAATACTGCAATGGGTTGCCATTTCCTCCACCAGGGGATCTTCCTGACCCAGGGATTAATTGTGTGTTTCCTGTGTTTCTTGCCTTGTCAGGGAGATTCTTTACCACTGAGCCACTTGGGAAGCCCCAAATATGCCTAGAATATAGTAGGTGTCAAGAAATGTGAAGGGACTGAGATTTTATTCTCCTTTCAAGCTATCTTGAAGCTTGAAAGACCTCTGAATCAAAGATGAGGTGTGTATGTTTGTTTATTTTTAACTCTTAACAAAACAGATATCATGAACTCTGTGTTTGCTCTGGTTCCTTATGTCTCCCAGCTCTCACTGAAGTAATTCAGAGGTGACTAGTTGTATGTAACATGAGCACTGTTTCTGCTCACATCTAAAGAACTCCAATTTCAGAAAATGCTTATGTTTACCAGTGATGCAGTCAAACCTGTCCAACCTTTGCCCCAGAGAGAGACATTAACTTCACTACTGTGGCCAGCAGACAAAGATCTCTGCTCTAGAGAAAGACACTATCTCTATCTTTCAGGGTGGTTCACTCTACAGACTGCCTTTAAAAATATATCTGGGACAAAAGCTATCTGTGCCTTTGCATGCAAGAAGTTCAAAAACAGAAAGAACCCATAGAAAATTGTCTCCCAAAAGGTGGCACTCTAAAAATATTTTTTAGACTGAATAACAGAAACTCTGATTTTGCTTAAGTGGTTACCTTTTCCTTGTTTTCCTGTATTAAATTATCACTGCTTCCTGTATTTTTTATTTCATTTTCATCAGTCTCTTCTTTCTCTAATACTGAATATTCTCTTCATTATTTAAGACTAAGTTCAAGTCTAACCAGACATAGCCTATTTTCTTTCTCCTCTGAATAATGGTGACTAATACATTCATGCAATACACAGTTCAACCCATTCCACCTCTACAAATATATATATATATATATATATATATATATATATATATATAATTTGTATATGTATATGTATATGGAGAAGGCAATGGCAACCCACTCCAGTTCTCTTGCCTGGAAAATCCCATGGATGAAGGAGCCTGGTGGGCTGCAATCCATGCGGTCACTAAGAGTCAGACACGACTGAGCGTCTTCACTTTCACTTTTCACTTTCATGCATTGGAGAAGGAAATGGCAACCCAGTCCAGTATTCTTTCCTGGAGAATCCCAGGGACTGAGGAGCCTGCTGGGCTGCCGTCTATGGGGTCTCACAGAGTCGTACACGACTGACACGACTTGGCAGCAGCAGCAGCAGCAGCAGTAGGGACTGATGGACAGGCATCAGTGCATTATGCCTCAATAGAAATTCTGCTCTTAGACTCTGTTATTTCAATATCTTCAGATCATGAAATTTTTTCATCTTGTTTTATATCCTTGGATATGTTTTAGTGTCTCCTAATTTAAAGACTATGGGAAAAATAAAAAAATAAAAAAAGACTATGGGAACTTGAATAGAACATGTATCCTACTATTATGTGAAAACTATATAAATCTTGTGTTGAACTGGTGCTTTTCAGATGTACTATATCCTACTTTTTTGTATATTCATTCTATTAATTTTTGAGAGTTTGATATTGAAACTCCAACTAAAAATCTTAATTTATCTACTTAAATAACTGTAATATGTAGTGGAACTATATGTAACTTTATTCTATATTTTCCTAGTCTTCTTGAATGTGGTCTCATATTTTCATAATTTAAAAAATAACAAAGAGAGAAATATTTTGTCCTTAATGTTAAAATCCTTCTTGTCACTGTGGTCTATTGATATGTAGTCACACTAGATTTGTCTTTAATTTTACTTTATTAGATAATTTGTCACTATGTCTAATGCATATCATCACGTTCGGTAAATAATACGCTAAAATATTTTCACTGGAATATGGTAGGAAAACTATATAAGCATGTAATTATTTCTAATAAATAAATTAACCAATAACTTCTGTAGATTAATAAAGGGCAGTCTGTCTCAAATGAGTCTCTGTATTCTCCTCCATCTAAGAAGGAAGTCAAGAGGAGGGGCCCACCATAAGGATAGTTAACTGAGAGACTGGCCTCCTAATTTACAGGGTGCTTCTTTATTGACGATTTTGGAAAAAGAATGTTCCACAGTAATCAGAATGTTCTGTTCTGTCTCTTTTCTACTGAATGTTGTTTTTCTTTTAGCTCTTGGACATAATTAGGTCAGGAAAAATCATCTGAAACTGTGAGTATATAAGTTTGTGTTTATCATTTCAGAAATTACATTTGGTTCATTAGAATCAAACCTGTATCAGGATAATATTTTGCACATAAAATAATTTATTTTTCTTTCTTTTATCCATTATTTGAAACTAAAAAATCCCATTCAATCTTTTTTTTTAGCTTTAAAAACAGCTTTTGCTCCAGTTTTCATGGTATTTTCATTTCTGTTTGCATTCTGGAGTACCAAAAACCGAATGTAATAGGTAACTCACAATCTGAAGAAAGAAACACCTGTATCCTGATCACATTCCTTAAGGAACGAAGCATTAAGTGAACCTTGATTCACATTTGTGCTCTTCTTTCCCCTTGATGAAATGACTCTTCTGAATTTTGTATTATTTAATATCTGCTTAATATTACTAACTTGTGTCATAGGTAAACACTCTCAGTAATACATTGCTTAATTTTGTATTCTATGACCATATCTAAATCAATATCCATTTTAAAGATGATAGCTGTATGTATTATTTTTAGTTTCTGTGTGTATGTCTCTGTTGTTGTTGTTCTATTAGGAACAGTACATAAGATACATGGCTTCTGGTATACAAGTCTATGTTCTGGAAGCACTAACGCTGAATAATAAGGAACATATGCACAAGCTTAAGTTTATAAAGAAATGCCAAACTGATTTTCTAAATGGGAGTACCAATTTGTCTTCAGTGGTGTGATCATACATCCCTACCTTATTAACAATTGAGATTGTGATACTATTTTTTTTTTCCAATCTGGTAGTTAAAATTATTCTCTGAGCCCTATTTATGCATTATATTTTATTTCCTCAGGAATATTAAAGTTATTTTCAGTATACATCAGAAATTCATTCAAAGAAGGCTTTTTGGCCACTTCCTTCTCTGTTCTCTCAGTCTCTTTTTGCTCATCTCTGTGCACAGCGTGTCTTGGTTACCATGACCGTACATGCATTGATATCTTGTACAGCAACTCTCCTACTCATTCCTCTTCAGAAACATCTTTCAAAACTTTTATTTGTTTCATCTCCTTGCATGATTAATCCAAAGGTTACTATGAATTAATATTTGGTAAAACAGATGGAAGCCTGAAATTTAAGTCAATAAGCGAAATCTTTAAAACATATTTTTATATAACTTAATTTGTAGATATTGATGTATATCTGCTTTCCTTATATGAAAACAATAGCAAAATATTCTAAGAATATTAACTATTCCTGAAAAAATGAATCTTAATTTTAACATAATTTCTCATTCAATTTCAAAATCCTTTTTATTTTTCTACCAAATAATTCTTTCAATTAAATACTATTAATTTTTTGGTTGGCATTGGATACTTAGGCAGGCATCAATGATGGGAATAAAGGTTAAAGACTAGAAAGACTATGATCATTAAAGTAAACTCATGAAATTTACATTGTAATCAAGTTCAGGGCTGCAAATACATCAACATGCTAGAGACTTTTATGATTTGTAATCTAGGTTGAAATCCTATGAAATTAACCTATTTTGAGTTTACTCACAGAAAGTCAATGGCTATGATGCAGTAACACTTCACATTGTTTCATTGTTTATCCTCCTTTTAATAAAGAGAAAGTGCCCACAGCTTATATATTTTGAACAGAACAAGGTAGAAAAGGTATCATTCTGTATATAGTATCTCTTATAGTATAGAAATAATGGCTTAACACAACTTTTGAGATTTGAAAATACAAATAAAATGAAAACAGGAAACAAAACCTTTCTCTGTTTCTGATTTAAAGTAAATATAAGATACAAATTCAGATTGTTCCTACAGTTCCTCAGTAATACCCTATAGTATGTAAAAACCTTGAATATACAAATTAATATAACTTTGCATGGTCCCAAACTAAACACAGATATTTATGATAAAAGATGACTGTTCTTAATATTATAATTAAAGATAGATTTTGAGCTGTCAACTACTGTATTTTTTAGGCTAATTTAGATTTATATATAATCCTTAATGAATGTGCAAGGACTGAAAGAAGAACTCAGTAATTACTTTCTCTAATTATCTATTGTAATTATATTCTAGCTATATGCAAAAAGGAAGCAATCTAACAGACCTGCATTTAAGAAAACTAAAATGAAGGCTTCCTCTATATGGACGCTTTTCTTAAAGGTGGTTGGATAGATCCTGCTAAAGATTATTAATCTTTTGTTCCAAAAATGAGATTTAAAATGTTAATAAGCAAACATCTTAAGAATAGATTATTTAATGGAAATACAGTGTGGCACAGTTCTGCCATTTTCTCAGTTATTAAACATTATTTCTCAGGAATGCACAAAATATCAGCCTTGTTCTGCCACATATGTGTAATATTTTCAATAAGTGTATCTTATTTAATTGGTTTCCAAAGGAAACCCATAATTGTACACTTTCCCATCAAACTGATACATTGTATTATAATTATTATTGAACCTTTCTAAATGAAAAAATAGTTTAAAATGTATGAATAATTTGCTGATACATTGTTAGGCAAAGTCATAAGAATTTTGAATAAATGTCAAAAGGATAGTTTTGTAATATATCCTGATGTATAGATTTAGCATAGCCATAATTACATAAAATTATAACATTTATAGATAAAGGGAATTTATAGTGTTTCTCTGTCTCTAAAAATGTTCTAGCAGAACCTGGTTAATCTTGGTAAAAGGGACATGTGCACAATCATTATATTGAAGACTTCAAAAATTCCTTTAAAAATATATGACAATAGTAATTATAATAATAACCGTAGAAGACAAAGTATAAAGCTACTATCATTGCACACTATTCTTAACATTGTATGGAGTACTTCACAACTAGTTGCTTATTTTATACCCATGGGTACACAAACGTAATCTTCACTAAGCTGATTTTCGTGTGATTGAACTGAAAATGGGGGAAATCAATTACTGATAATCACATAGATAATACAGGTCAGATGTGGGATTCAAACTGAGATAAGTGTTTCTATAAGCTCATGCCCCTTCTCTAACACAACTCATTATTCTTCTTATTTGTTCATATTTCTTGTAAATATGATTGTTATAGATATACATATATGTAGACACTTAAATAATATGCATACAAGCATATTAAGAAATTTGCATTTTAAAATCTTTTTAAATTTTAACATCTGAAAAAAATTATATAAAAATAGCATCTATTTTCATTTTTGAAACACTCTGAATTGTATGTTTCTTATGATTACTTTTTGGAAATCTCTCCTTTTGCATTCTGTCAAGATTATTGGGGATGATGCAAAAAATAGAGTTGTTTAAATCACCTGCTTGTTTGCTTACTAAGTTGCTTCAGTTGTGTCTGACTCTTTGCGAGCCTATGGATCAGACCATAGCCCGCCTGGCTCCACTGTCCATGGGAGTCTCCAGGCAATAATACTGGAGTGGGTTGCCATGCCCTCACCAGGGAATCTTCCCAACCCAGGGATCAAATTTGCATCTCTTATGTCTCCTGCATTGGCAGGCAAGTTCTTTACCACTAGTGCCACCTGAGAAGTCCTTTTAAATCACTACCAACACCTAAGCTTTAAACTATATATTTGTTCTTATAACTAACATATACCACATTATTATTTACATGTGTACACATCTATCTGATTTTCCTCTAGGGAAAATTTTATAAGTGGAAATACTTTATCAAGGCACTCTATGCACATATCACATTCTTCTATGTTTTCAATTTAAATGCACTCATTGCATACTTCCACTGAAAACCTATTTATCGTCTTTATCAATCACAGAGAAAAAGAGCAACTCTTAACAATGTTACAGACCCTAGTGATAGATATCACAGACTTATGGCTGAGCTTAATGCTAATCTAATATCTAAGGTTCCTGGATAATTTTATGAAAAGAAACTTGGTCAACATTAAAACATTCACCCCTGGATCATTAAATGAGAGAGAAATAAAGTTACAACAATTAAACAGTTGAACAAAGTTTCCTATTGAATCTGAATTTATGATGGCCTCTCAGGTTTACTTGCAATGCTTTGGAATATCGTGCTGTGCTTAGTCGCCCAGTCATTTCAATGCTTTGTCACCCCATGGACTGTAGCCTGCCAAGCTCCTCTGTCCATGGGGATTCTCTAGGCAAGAATACTGGAGTGGGTTAACATTTCCTCTTCCAGGGGATCTTCCCCATCCAGGGATCAAACCCAGGTCTCCCATATTGCAGGCAAATTTTTTACCATCTGAATCACTTTGGAACATCACATAGGCTCAAAAACCTGCATTTCACAACAGTACTGGCATTTGGTGCCCAAACTCTATCACTGATTAGATTTTACAACCTGAGAGTTCTCTCCTCAGTTTCAACTGTTTATTGTTGCTTTTTTTAAATTTCTAAATGATATTCTTTATTTTGAGCATAAGAGTAAATCCAAAAAATCATTTACTGTAATTCATTTAATATCATTGGAAATATAGTAGAAACCCTTCAGCACATTTGCTCTGTTGTATTGTCTCTTACATTCTTTTTCCTTTTTATTTTTTAATCATATATTATTAGTGAACACTAATAATAGTTTTTGATTGCATTATGAAATTAAAAGACGCTTACTCCTTGGAAGGAAAGTTATGACCAACCTAGATAGCATATTCAAAAGCAGAGACATTACTCTGCCAACATAGGTCCATCTAGTCAAGACTATGGTTTTTCCTGTGGTCACGTATGGATGTGAGAGTTGGACTGTGAAGAACGCTGAATGCCGAAGAACTGATGCTTTTGAACTGTGGTGTTGGAGAAGACTCTTGAGAGTCCCTTGGACTGCAAGGAGATCCAACCAGTCCATCCTAAAGGACATCAGTCCTGGATGTTCATTGGAAGGACTGATGCTGAAGCTGAAACTTCAATACTTTGGCCACCTCATCCGAAGAGTTGACTCATTGGAAAAGACCCCGATGCTGGGAGGGATTGGGGGCAGGAGGAGAAGGGGATGAAAGAGGATGAGATGGCTGGATGACATCACCGACTCGATGGACATGAGTTTGGGTAAACTCCGAGAGTTGGTGATGGACAGGGAGGCCTGGCATGCTGTGATTCATAGGGTCACAAAGAGTCGAACACGACTGAGTGACTGAACTGAACATAGTTTCTGAAGATAAGTTATTTTACTTTATGGGGTTTCAAACAATAAAATATTATGTAGTTAGTGAAAACAGAGTGAGCTACATCTTTTATAATCATGTTAGTTAACTCTGTCTCTAACATACCTGTATACACATTCATGTATACACACTCACACAGATATATACAAACAAAACAGAGACACTTAGGTATACAGGACATAACTGTTCTTACAAATATCTATGTTTAACTTAAGGCAGTAAATGTCATAAACCAAGACAGTATATGAAACCCTAAAATTAGGGAATCTGTTATTTTTCACTTTATGTTTTGTAGACATTTTACATTCTTAATTAATATTTATTTATCTTTTTTGGTTTGAACACAAATGGTAATGTTTCAAAAGGAGGTTTTGCTTCAAACTCAGTTTAATTTCCAAACATGCAATATTTTAGACATATTATTTAAAATAGTCATGCTCGATTTATATGTAATAATTATACTTAAAATATTTATGATTACTTTTTACTTCCATATGCAATCAGTGTAACATATAAATGAAAAGTAAAAGTGTTATTCACTCAGTCGTGTCCACCAGGACACGACTATGAACCATGGATGGTAGGCCACTAAGCTCCTCTGTCCATGGAATTCTCCAGGCCAGAATACTGGAATGGGTTACCGTGCCCTTCTCTAGGGAATCATCCTGACCCAGGGATCAAACCTGGGTCTCCGCATTGCAGGCATACTCTTTACCATCTGAGCCAGTAGGGAAGCCAAACATATAAGTAGTATTATATAAATTAAGATGTACTTTTGGGAAAATCTCTTATTTTTAATTTCCACAAATGTTTAAAGAACGGATGTTTGTACAAAAGTAGTTTGGTTCATTTCTACTTTTTAAAATAGAATTCTGTTTATGCTATCTGCAAAGTAAAAAAAAAAAAAAAGTATTATTTAACCATGAAACAGTTTATAAAATTTGTAGAGTATGTAATAGCATGGATTATAAATTAGCTTAAAATATAAGTTAATAAAGACTAATGACATTTACCCTAAGTTATATAATGACATTTAGATCATCTGAAAAGTTTTCATTTAGAATATAAATTTATAAGAAGATTATGGAGGTTATTATTAGAACTTATATAATGCATTATGATATAAATTGATTATCATATACTATTTAGTAGTTCAAATGCACAAACACACCACCTCACTTGCATTAATAAGTCTGTGAATGATTGCTAATTTGTTTTTACCTTTAAATAATGTTTGATTTATAAATATTTATTATTAATTGCAATTATTAATATATTAGATTTACTGCCTTTTTTTATAGAACTTTGTATACTACTAGTGAGATACTCAGATTTATGTATTATGTGTACAAAGGAGTTTTCTCCAAAATTTAACAGTTCAAAGATTATAATTTCCTAAATATCACAATACATTTATGACAACATCTTCTTGGCATGTTTTTGACCATTTTTGTTTCTACAATTTGACATTTTGCTAAAGTAGTAAAATATTTTATTAAGTTAGTTGTCAGTCCCCCAAAACTGCTCCATAAATAACAGAATTCTTTCTGATATAATGCCAACCTGTTTATGGGCTCTTTAGATAGTTCATCTTCCAATAATACTGTGAAATTTGTTTTCCTTTGTGGATATGATGAAGACATCTGAGGATAAAATGGAATTTGGAAGTACAAAGAATTAGGCAGATGAATGAGCTTTATTCTAGAGCTATACAAAGCATGCAACTAGAATGAACTCCTGATCATTAAATGGAAAAAAAAAAATTGAGAAATTCAGATCATACCTCTTGTTCTCCTTCTGTTTTATTTTTTGTTTTGTTTTGTTTTTGTTTTTGTTTTTTTGTTTTTTATGGATGCATGCTCAGATGGTAAAGAATCTGCCTGCAATACAGGAGACCTGGGTTCAATCCCTGGATTGGGACGATCCCCTGGAGGAGGGCATGGTAATGCACTTCAGTGTTCTTGCTTGGAGAACTCCAAGGACGAGGAACCTGGTTGGGCTATAGTTCATGTGGCTATGAAGAGTTAGAAACCACTGAGAGACTCACACTTTCATATGCTTTGGATAAGGACTTATTTTACCAAAACAGAAAAATAAATTGTATCCACTTTAGGGTTCCAGTTAGGAAAAAGTATCTCCAATTTTGATTTTGGAGTTTATGTCTGAAAAGAAATTTAGTCTCAGGAAGAGGAATTTGTAGACTCTGTGAAGATGAGGTTTGGGGAAAATTAAATTTCCAGGAAATGGAAAAATATTTTTCTCTTCTGATTCTTTAATATAATTGGGTATTTTTGGACTTTTAGTTGGATATAAAATAATCCATGTACAGTAATAAAGACTTTACATCACAATACTGACTTAGAAAAAATATGAAAATAGAGGCACAATATACCTAATCGAGATCTGGCATAGTTCTATGTCAGAAAATGCTTGTGTTTCAAAAGAACAATGCACAATTTTCTGCTCATTACAAGAACTGTTAACATTTTCAATGTTTTCCAAACAATTAGAATATTATTCAAAGAAACTGTCTCTGTTTATTTTTTAACATTAAACACACACTGAAAACTATAGTGCCTGTTAGAAATCTGTTCATAATACAAGGGCAAATTTCAAGGTTTTGTGCTGAAGCAAACTAAATAAATAAATACCACATGTTCTGCAGTTTGCAGACTTCACAGTGAATTTCATGTGTCTCTCAACTTTGATCTAAACAATTGCAATTGATAAATGGAATAAGATCTTGTAGGCAAGGGAACAGACATTTCCCCAATTTCTAAACAATTTAGTTGCTTACAGGCTTTCTTTGGAAGAGACATTTCAATTTGTACACTAGTTCCTACTCGAGAGACTTGGATGAAGGCAGAAATATTGCAAAAGACTAGTATTCAAGATTTTTGATAGAGGTGTGAAACAGATAATTCAGGACAAAATATGAAAGAGTGGCCTAGCTGGAGTGTGTAAGGAAATGGCATAAAACTTGCTTTCAAATTTATCTCTGACCTTTTTTTTTTTTTAATTTCAGCTTTATTGAGGAATACATGATAAATAAAATTATAAAATATTTAAATTTAACATCCTGATAATTTTATGTTTTCACATAGTGAAAGGATTTCCCTTATTTAGTTAATCACATATCCATTACCTCACATATTTATCTTTTTTATTCCCTTGTTGTGAACATTTTAGTTCTATTCTCTTAGCAGACTTCAGTTATAAAATACAGTTTATCAACTATAGTTAGCATGTCATACAGGCATTACTTATCTTATAACTGAAAGTTAGCACCCTTTTATAGTCTTCCCCTATTTCTCCTGTACCCTTGGCCCCCAACAAGTACTTTTTTTTTGTTTGTTTGTTATAGCAAATACTTTTCTAACTTTTTTTTTTTCTTCCTATTTTTAGATTCCACATGTAAGCGAAACTGTGCAGTTTTTGTCTTTCTCTGCCTGGCTTATTTTACTTAGCATATTGTCCTCAGGGTCCATCCATATTATTGCAAATGACAAGATTACCTTCTTTCTAATGGCTGAATAATATTCCATTGTGTGTGTATGTGTGTGTGTGTGTGTGCATGCATGTGGGCACTAAGCTGTTTCAATAGTGTCCCACTCTTTGTGACACTATAGCCTGTAGCCCACCATACTCCATGGGATTTCCCAGGCAAGAATACTGGAGTGCGTTGTCATGCCCTCCTCCAGGGGATCTTCCTAACCCAGGAATCGAACCCTCAGCTCTTATGTCCCCCGCATTGTCAGGTGGGTTTTTTACCGCTGAAGCCACCAGGGAAGCCCTATGTGTGTGTTTGCTCAGTTGTGTCCGAATGTTTGCAACCCCATGGCCTGTAGCCCACCAGGAACCTCTGTCCATGGAATTCCCCAGGCAAGAATTCTGGAGTGGGTTGCTATTTCCTACTCCAGGGAATCTTCCAAACTCAGGGGTTGAACCTTCATCACCTGCATTGGCAGGCAGGATCTTTACCAACTAAGCCACCAGGGAAGCCACAGGGAAGCCATATATATATATTATATATACACATGGCATATATATATATATATACACACACACACACATACATATATGTTTGTATATGTATACACATTGCACACACACAGTGGAATACGTGTGCATGTTTGTGTGTGTGTGTGTGTGTATAAATATATATATATATATATATATATAATCCTTTTTATCCATTGAGGGGCACTTAGGTTGTCACTTAGGTTGTTTCCATATCTTGGCTGTTATATATAATGTTGCATTTACCTCTGACTCTTAATTTGTCCAAACATTTCAAAATGTTGAGCCTCTTTGATCCTCATTTCTCACTCATAAAACACAGTAACAAAATCTTAGTTGGTTGCAAAAAAATTAAAAGTAATCAGTTTGGTGAGAAGTAAAATTTAAGGTAAAAAAAAACCTATATATTTTAAAAATGTATTTTATTTGATCTAACTATGATAATTAGAAATTAGTCTGAAATGGCCCTAATGAATCATTATAAACAATGGAACATTCATTCAGGAAAATATAATAAATCCCTTTACAGAATAGCAGGAGACCATGCATTTAGCTGTGACCTCATGCTTTACCTCACATATGCAGATGACACCACCTTTATGGCAGAAAGGGAAGAGGAACTAAAGAGCCTCTTGATGAAAGTGAAAGAGAAGAGTAAAAAAGCTGCTTAAAACTCAACATAAAAAAAAAAAAAAAGTAAAATTATGCAATCCAGTCCTATCACTTTATGGAAAATTGAGGAAACAATGGATGAAGTGACAGACTTTATTTCCTTGGGCTCTAAAATCACTGCAGATGGTGACTGTAGCCATGAAATTAAAAGACACTTGCTCCTTGAAAGAACAGCTATGACCAACCTAGACAACGTATTAAAAAGTGGAGGCATTACTTTGCCAACAAAGGTCAATATAGTTAAAGCCATGGTTTTTCCAGTAATCATGTATAGATGTGAGAGTAGAAAGCTGAGCCCAGAAGAATTGATGCTTTTGAACTATGGTGTTAGAGAAGACTCTTGAATGTCCCTTGGACTGCAATGAGATCAAACCAGTCAATCCTAAAGGAAATCAACCCTGAATATTCACTGTAAAGACTGATGCTGAACCTGAAGCTCTAATACTTTGGCCACCTGATGCGAAGAACTTACTTATTGGAAAAGACTTTGATGCTGGGAAAGATTGAAGGCAGAAGGAGAAAGGGACAACAGAGGATGAGATGGTTAGATGGCATCCCTAACTCGATGGACATGAGTTTGAGTAAGCTCCCGGAGTTGGTAATGGACTGGGAAACCTGGGGTGCTGCAGGCCATGGGGCCACAAAGAATCAGACATGACTGAGCAACTGAACTGAACTGATTACCCTTTACCATGACTCTAGCAACATGTTACAGAAGTTATACACATAACACCCTACTGCAGGCAAGTAATACCAAGATGAGTTCCTTCCAGTTATTCTGGGCCTATGGTTTCACTCTGGAATAAACAGGTTGCTTGAGTTTCTCCCTTACTGCCAAGACCCAGGTTGGTGGTTCAAGCACCCTGTTTTAGAGGCTCTATTCCATCTAGGTGCATATCTGTTACAACCAGGTCTCCATTCCCCTATCAAATCCCCACTTCTATGGTGGAAATACTGGGTGCCCCCCTCCCCTCATTCATTCTTAGGGCAGGAGTTTCACACTAGGAAGAAAGGAAGAAAGCTGAAAAAAAACAATGTTTGCCACAACTATTCAATATCAACTCTTAGAGCGAGTCACCTTAGAAAACACTCTATCTGAGGAGGCTGATTTCTTTCTTTTTTCTTTTTGTTTTTTGATCGGACAATGGAGACTCCCATGCCTAAGGGTGTTGTCAAAAAGTAGATCTTGAAGACAAAATAAGAGGAATTTGATTGGTCTATGATATAACAAAGTAGTATTAATAGAACAGCCAGAAGTTTAATACAGAATGAAAAGAAGAGAAAGCTAAGAATAGGTCTTCAGGGATCACTGTAAACACTGGGGAAATTGGGAAGAATTTGGTTGAATTATCTCAGGAGTGATCAGAGCAAGATGCTGGGTAGACTTGGAAGCATCTTGAAGCCACAAATAGACTAATAACACATGGTGGAAGAGCCACTGACATAGTTTAAACAATATTTCTGGCTAAAAACTGAATTATAAACTGCTCTTATAGGTGAATTCAAAAATTAAGAATTAAAAACAAAATTGCTCTCATTCTTGGGAGTTTGGAAAACTGAGTGCATACCCATGCTTAACCCTCTTAGGAAAGATCTGAGAGACTATCTCTAAGATAATGGTCTCTGAAACTGGAGACAAAATAAGCCACACACATATAACAGTAAATGGTGAAATCTAAATGACTAAGAGGGCTTAAATAAAACCTTTGTAAAATGCAGATAATACCAATTCAGCGGTGACCCACAAGAAGCCTGACTGAAATATAAAAGCAGGGGGAAAATCATCTGAACAGGGACATCAGTAGCTTCAAAATGCAGAGACAAGTAACTTCACAAAATAAGTTTAGCATAATTACTGAACAAAAAAATGACTAAGCAAGCAACAACAAAACAACCTCTGGAAAAGGAGAATCAATAATTAGAGTTGCTCCACTACATTCTAAAATTTCCACTTTTTTCCACCCCAAACTATAAGTCATACAAATAGTAAAGTAAAAGCATGACACATACACAAGGGGGAAAAATAGCAATAGAAACTGCCTGTGAAGGGCCTAGAATCAGAAAACAAAGTTTTTAAAGTAGATCTCCCAAATATTCTTGAAAATTGAAGAAAGATATACTTTACAAATAAATAAATTACTAATAGAATGTATGGAAACATAGAATATTAATAAAGCCATAGATATTATTATTAATAACATAATGGAAATTCCACAGTTGAAAAATCCATAACCAAAATAAGATTTTCACAAGAAGAGCTCAATGAGAGTTTTAATCTGAAAGAAAAAAGAAAAAGAACAAGCATATTTGAAGAATGATCAATACAGGCCAGGCAATTTGAAGAACCAAAATAGAAAAAGAGAAAAAAACTAAAGAAAAATGAATACTGCCTAAAGGAAATTTGGGACACCGTTAACCAGATAATCTATGTGTAACTCGGCAGAAGAGAGGAGAGTAAGAAAGATGAAAAACAATTGAGAAAATAATGACTGAAACCTGCCCAGATTAATGAAAAGAGCAATCTGCTTACTTAAGTAGCTCAACAAATTCCAAATAAGATAAAAGATATACCCTCAGACACATTATAGTCAATATATTAAAAAGTCAAAGGCAAAGAGAAAATCTTGAAAGCAGCAAAAGACAAGTCATTATTTATATGGGTATCCCAATAAGAAAGTCCTATTGTCACGCGAGCGTATGTTCCTCGGTTCTTTGTCTCATCACAACAAAGATTTGGAGCGACGGACATTAAAGCCCTCGGCGCGTCACAGCTCTTGGGTCTTGGACAAACCGTGCTACAGCTCTTAGGCAAATCAGTGTTACAGCTCCATTTTTATTTATAAGATAGCAGGAGAATCCAAGACTGGAAGAGAAGAGAGTGGAGGAGTGCGTGGGGAGGGAGAAAGAGAGAGAGAGAGTGTGCATGCACGCGGGAGAGAGAGTCCGAGAGAAAGCACTTTGGCTCCTCCTTTTATATGTTTTTTTCCTCCACCTGGGCCTGCCCTGTGCAAATTGGGCTTAGCCAGGAGTGCTGTTTGTTCTGCCTGAAGTTTTCACTCTGGTCCTCGGACCTTCCTTTGACCTTCCTTGTCTTTTAGCCACCGCCATTTTGGACTCCTTTTCCCTATTCTACCTACCTAACACTGTGATCAGAAACAAGAAGTAGTGGGACATCATATTCAAAGTGATGAAAGTAAAAAATAAAACAAAAAGCTGTCTTTATTATAATTTTGGTAAAGACATTAAAATTAGTATGCATCTGATACTAATTTTAATGTCTTTACCAAAATTATAATAAAGACATTTCCTGGTAAATGAAAAGAGAGAGAATTCATTGCTTGGAGACACACCTTACAAGAAATTCTAAATGAATTCTTCAAGGTGAAAGCATGTGACATCAGAATGAAATTCAAAGGAATGAGTTCCATTAAAGATAATTATAGAGGTAATTACAAAAGACTATAATTGCCCATTTCTTCTTGTTTCTTCTAGTGACTAATTTCAAAAGCAGTAGTCCAAAACAGTTATTATGTAATTGTACTGCTGGACCCATAACACAGAGAAATGCAATATATTTGACAATAACAAAACAACACAGAATAGGTAGGTGGGGAAAAAGCTGTGTTGGTATAAACAAATGACACTAATTAGCAACAAATCTGCAAGAAATGAAGAGAGTAAGAAATGGTAGATAAGAATGTAATTTTAAGCATTAGATATGGTTTCCTCTCTACTCTCAGCTTCTTTAAAATATGTAAGAAAATATAATGCAATAATTATGTGTGCTCAGTTGTGTCCAACTTTTTGTGATCTCATGGACTGGAGCCCGCCAGGCTTTTCTGTCCATGGAATTCTCCAGGCAAGACTGGAGTGGGTGGCTATTTCCTTCTCCAGAGGATCTTCCCAACCCAGGGATCGAACCTCCATCTCCTGCATTGGCAGGCAGATTCTTTACCACTGAGCCTCCTGGGAATCCTAATAATTATAACAATGACATATCAAATATAAACATAATTTGTGTACAAGTAATTAGCATAAAAAGTGGAGGAGAAAATGAACAATATAGGAGTCAAATTTTCACATTTTGAAACAGAACAGGACTCTGTGGGATCTTCCCAGGGGCAGATTCCCCAGGCCCAAGTCCTTTGAAACTTGCTTACAGAAAATGCTTTAGTCTCCTAGGCCTTCCCTGAGTTCCAAAGAGCAAATTTAATCAGAAGAGTTAGAAAATGCAGAAACAAAGAATTAAGCAAGCCAAAATTATAATAATTTAGTTATAAGAAAAAGTTGAAGACCTTTAGTTCCTTCTCAAAGGCTATAGATAATATCCTGAGCCATTTCCTTAGGTTGTTTTGCTAATACTAAAACCCCCACGTGGTGGAAGAGGTTAACTGCTGATCATTAGTATGTAAATTTCAAATTGGTTGGAATCAGAAGGTTGATAACATTGAGTCTAAAAATACCACCTGGTTATCTCACTGTCAACCAACAAAAGAGTACATGAGCTGATCTTACACTCCACAAACCTTTTCCTCACCTTGACTTTAAAAGTTCTTCCCTGAAAGCCATTGAGGAGTTCTGAGTCTTTTGAGCATTAACTGTCTGTTCTCCTTTCTTGGCCCACGTTGGGCACCTAGCAATTAAAGATGTATTAAGGTGGATGAACTTAGAGCCTGTTATATAGAGTGAAGTAAGCCAGAAAGAGAAAAAAAAATATTGTATATTAATGTATATATATATATGGAGTCTAGAAAATGGTACTGATGAACCTGTTTGCAAGGCAAGAATAGTGATGCATAGAGAACATACTTGTGGACACAGAGAGAAAAGGAGAGGATGGGACAAATTGAGAGAGTAACATTGAAATATGTAAAATAGATACTTAGTGGGAAGTTCGGAGAAGGCAATGGCACCACACTCCAGTACTTTTGCCTAGAAAATCCCATGGACGGAGGAGCCTCATAGGCTGCAGTCCATGGGGTCGCTAGAGTCGGACACGACTGAGCGACTTCACTTTCACTTTTCACTTTCATGCATTGGAGAAGAAAATGGCAACCCACTCCAGTGTTCTTGCCCGGAGAATCCCAGGGACGGGGAAGCCTGGTGGGCTGCCATCTATGGGGTTGCACAGAGTCGGACACAACTGAAGCGACTTAGCAGCAGCAGCAGCAGTGGGAAGTTGCTGTATAACACAGGGAGCTCAGTCCTGTGCTCTGTGACAACCTAGAGGGGTGGGAAGGCATGGGATGGGAGGGAAATTCAAGAAGGAGATAATATATGTATACTTACAGCTGATTCACACTGTTGTATGGCAGAAACCAGCAGAACGTTGGAAAGCAACTGTGTATGTTCCTGTGTTTAGTCTCTCAGTCATGTCCAATTCTTTGGAACCCTTTGGGCTGTAGCCCACCAGGCTTCTCTGTCCATGGGATTTTTCAGGCAAGAAATCTGGAGTGGGTTGCCATTTCTTTCTCTGGGGACCCTCCCAACCCAGGGCTCGAACCCATATCTCCTGTGTCCTTCATTGCAGGTGGATTGTTTATCAAACAAGCCATTGGGGAAACCCCTTATCCTTTAATTATATATATATATATATATATATATATATATATATATAAACAAAACTATACTGTCCTCACCACAACCTGGTGTCAGTAGATTGACTGCTGCCTGCTGAGTGGGCAGGGTCATGTTTTGTTTGATTTTGATTTCACTGGAACTAAATAAGTATAAATCACTTCAAAATCACTGTGCACTGTGACTGCAGTCATGAAATTAAAAGACACTTACTCCTCAGAAGAAAAGCTATGTCAATCCTAGACAGCATATTAAAAAGCAGAGACATTACATTGCTGACAAAGGTCCATCAGGTCAAAGCTATGGTTTTTCCAGTAGTCATGCATGGATGTGAGAGTTGAATCATAAAGAAGGCTGAGTGCTGAAGAATTGACGCTTTTGAACTGTGCTGTGGTAGAAGGATCTTGAGAATCCCTTGTACAGGAGCCCCTGAATATACCAAAATTCAGTGATGCTTAAGTCCCATAGTAGGTCCTCTGTATCCCAGGTCCCACTTCCATGGATTTTGCCAACAGCAGATGAACATTCTGATCTGCTGTTTGTTGAAACTGCTGATGGGAAACCTGAGACTATAGAAGGTTAATTCTATATTTACTTGAAAAATGCAAGCATACATGCACTGGCACAGTTCAAATCCATGTTGTCCAAGGGTTGTGCTTTTGACTATAATTCCAAACACCCTCATGAACTTTCTCACTTTTCCCTACCTCATTTATACTGCCTTCCATGATATAAATTTTCTGAATCTTGACTGCCTAAATAGGCAGCTAATAATTTTGTGTGGTTTTGATTTACATTTCCCTGAGAGTTAATGCAATGGATTGAATGATGATGTCCCCCTCCCCAAAATCCAAATTTTGAAATTTAATAGGCAACATTATGATATTTGGACATGGAGGTCTTTGGAAGATGAGTAAACTTTAAAAGACACCCAGAGATATCCCTTTCCCACTGCCATGTAAGGTGACAGTGACAAGACAGCCATCTGGGAACAGGCTCTCACCAGCCACAGCTTTGGCCACAGCGTGAGGTATTCTTCTTTGTGTTCAAAGTGATTTTTGATTCTGATTCTGTGTGGATCACAATAAACTGTAGAAAATTCTGAAAGAGATGGGAATACCAGACCACCTGACCTGCCTCTTGAGAAATCTGTATGCAGGTCAGGAAGCAACAGTTAGAACTGGACATGGAACAACAGACTGGTTCCAAATAGGAAAAGGAGTACATCAAGGCTGTATACTGTCACCTTGCTTATTTAACTTATATGCAGAGTACATCATGAGAAACGCTGGACTGTAAGAAGCACAAGCTGGAATCAAGATTGCGGGGAGAAATATCAATAACTTCAGATATGCAGATGACACCATCCTTATGGCAGAAAGTGAAGAGGAACTAAAAAGCCTCTTGATGAAAGTGAAAGTGGAGAGTGAAAA
Organism: Bubalus kerabau; assembly: GCF_029407905.1. Lineage (NCBI taxonomy): Eukaryota > Metazoa > Chordata > Mammalia > Artiodactyla > Bovidae > Bubalus > Bubalus kerabau. The sequence continues at coordinate 62,659,842 of NC_073625.1, forward strand.
AGTTGGCTTAAAGCTCAACATTCATGGCATCTGGTCCCATCACTTCATGGGAAATAGATGGGAAAACAATGGAAACAGTGGCTGACTTTATTTGTTTGGGCTCCAAAATCACTGCAGATGGTGATTGCAGCCATGAAATTAAAAGACGCTTACTCCTTAGAAGGAAAGTTATAACCAACCTAGATAGCATATTGAAAAGCAGAGACATTACTTTACCAACAAAGGTTCGTCTAGTCAAGGCTATGGTTTTTCCTGTGGTCGTGTATGGATGTGACAGTTGGACTGTGAAGAAGGCTGAGCGCTGAAGAATTGATGTTTTTGAACTGTGGTGTTGGAGAAGGCTCTTGAGAGTCCCTTGGACTGCAAGGAGATCCAGCCAGTCCATTCTGAAGGAGATCAGCCCTGGGATTTCTTTGGAAGGAATGATGCTAAAGCTGAAACTTCAGTACTTTGGCCACCTCATGCGAAGAGTTGACTCATTGGAAAAGACTCTGATGTTGGGAGGGATTGGGGGCAGAAGGAGAAGGGGATGACAGAGGATGAGATGGCTGGATGGCATCACTGACTCGATGGAGGTGAGTCTGGGTCAACTCTGGGAGTTGGTGATGGACAGAGAGGCCTGGTGTGCTGCGATTCATGGGGTCGCTAAGAGTCAGACACGACCGAGCGACTGAAGTGAACTGAACTGAACTGATGGTGCTTTTTATGAAGCAACAATTTATCTGTGTCTTATGTTCCTCTGTACCCTTTACTGTTTTTCCTTGTTTTTGTTTCCTTTTTAAATTATGCATAGAGGTTTTTTGTGTGTGTGTGTGTGCATGAAATTAACGCCTTAATCAACCTTGTAGAAAAAAAGTAAAAAAACGTTGTTGATGCCATGTCTTGAACTTTCCAGCCTCCAGAATAGTGACAAATAAATTTCTGCTGTTTATAAACTATCTAGTACATCCATGGTATTTCTGTTGATTTGTTATAGCAGTCAGAATGGACTAAGTTTAGTTCAATTTTGTCTTTTTTTTGGTCTGATAGTTACTGATATTCTGAATTCAACTCCATTGTTACATGCATGTATAATATATGTGTTTTGTGAATGTTTCTCTACCTTTAATGGTTTACTTTTTTTTCCTTTTTATATTTATTTAGCATTGTTTTAAAAAAGAAATTTTTGATTTAGATGAAGTCTTCTTGGTCATTTCAAAACACTGCTTTCGTCTTCCTTTAAAACTATTTTTATATAGGTCAAAGAGATATTCTCTTATGTATTTTTCAAGAAATTTCAGTCTTCTAGATTTCATATTTAAACATCTTTCCCTCATGTTAATCGTCTGTATGATATGAGGCAAAAGTCAAGTTTCAACTTTTTCAATAAGGATTTTCAGTTGTTCTTGCACAATTTATTAAAAATAAACTCTTTTCCATCTTGAATTGTTTTGATAGCTCTATAAAAAATAAACTGTCCATATCTTTAGGTATATTTCTTAGGTCTCTATTTCCTAACATGAATACCATACTTTCTTTATATAATGTACTCTTTATATAAACTTATATAAATGTCATATATATAAAAGTATGGTATTCATATTTTTATATGAATGGTATATATACTCATACTATTCATGCCATGTTCTATTACTAACATGAATACCATACTTTCTTAATTCATGTACCTTTATAGTATGTCTTGAACTCAGGTATTGTAATATCTTCCAACTTTTTTCCTCCTTTTATTGTTAATAATTAAGTTAGCTACATTTGTTCCTTCACCTTTCTAATATAAAATTTGAAACAGTTTCATTTCTAAAATAAAACTATAAAAGCTGTTGAAATTTTCTGTTGATTAAATGGAATCTATGTGATAATGCAGGTAAGTGACATTTTAATAATGCTGAATCTCCCAGTGTAGAATATCTCTTAAATTATAGAAGTTATGTTTCAGAAACTGTATGCTTTAGTGTAGGAGTTTTATTCTACATAATGGTTACCTCTTTTTTGGAATCCATATAGTTAGAATCATACAGTGGGTAGTCCTTTCAGAGTGGCTTCTTTCACTTAATAATATGCATTTATACTCTATGTTTTTTCCTGGTTTACCACCTCATTTTCAGCACTGAATAATATTCCACTGTCTGCATGTCCCACAGTTTATTTCTTCAATCACCCATGAGGAATCTTGGGTTCTTTCAAGTTTTGACAGTTGTGAATGAAGCTGCTATAAGTATCTGTTTCAGATAGATTTTTGTGTGGATATATATTTTCAGCTCTTTTCAGTAATACCAAGAAATACCTATTTACTGCTGGTGTGCAAGAAAATAACTAAAATTTTACTATGACCTTGTATTCTGCAAACTTGCTATAACCCCTTGCTTGTTTCAGAAGTTTTTTCCCCTTAATTCTTTTGGAAATTCCATATTGATGATCATGTCATCTGCAAACAATAACAGTCTTATGTCTTCTTTCCCAATATGTATACCTTTTATTTCCTTATCTAGTTTATTTCATTAGGTCGAGCTTCTAATATCATGCTGAAAAGGAATGGTGAGAGGGACATCTTCATCTATTTCTTGAAAAATGATTTCAGTTAAATTTTTAGGTTTAGGTTAGAATCTAACAAGATTTCTGACTTTCCGTTTTTATATATAGCACAAAAAAGTAATCATTGTGAAAATGCTCGCATTATATAAGACAACAACATGTTTAGGTGTATTTACATGATTTATACTACTTTTAGTACTTCATCTTAAGTGATATTTTTCTGATATTGAATAATATTTTCACATTTTTGAAGTGATGATTAATTAACAATGGTGTTTCTCTGAATGTGTATATTTTTCTGGGAATTGTTGTGAATACAGGACTTTTGTCCTTAACATTTTAAGAAGTTAATTCAAGAATATAGCTTATTTTGCATTATACATTAAATATTAAAGTTCATTGAGAATAGTTCTAAACCAAAATAAGACAAAATAAACCCCACAACGTCTCTAAATGTTAACCAACATTGTCTATGCTCATTTTCTGTGAGTGAATATATTTCCCAATAATCCTTGCAATTAGATGTGGACACAACAATGTGTTCTTGTAAAAGGAATTTAAATGGAAGTTATATTTTGTATTTTCAAGTTAAGACTTTATTTTCAGAGCTATGAACCCTACTTGTTCTCTTTTTCCTTCTGTGGAAAATGAGAATATAAGAGATGTCAAGGCTAAAAGGTGGAAGAACTTGAATTTCTGTCTCATGAAGTGGATTAGAGCACTTATCATTGACCTTAAAATGGTCTCAAATAATCAATCTATCATTTCATGGAAGTACTCTTTGCATTGTTTCCACATTTCTAATCTAAAACATTTTTAGATGCAGAACATTGATGTGGGAGGAAAAAGTCCTGAAACAGTTTAGCTTCTTTTCCTTAATGGATGTATCCTCTTGCAAATTTCTTATAAACTGTCATTAATACTAAGAAGGACACAGTATAAGATTTTTGTAATATTAAGGAAAAAACCTTCATTTGATAAATAACTCCTACTTGTTTTTAGGAAAATGTCACTAGCTTTTTCCAGAAACTTCAAAATAGTTACAAAAATAATAGATATAATTAACATAGCAATCAATTTCTAATATGTGATTTTAGTACTAAATGGAATATATATATATATATATATATATATATATATATATATTAATATCAAGCAATGCAACTTAGTGGATATGACACTGTTTTTCTCACAGAAAACATGCAGGTATAGTTGAGGAAGAATGTTACACCATAAATGCATCTATACATAAACTTGCAATAGAATATTTTTCCTATTACAAAAATGTATTAAATGAATTTTATGTAATCCCAAATCGCTTCTCAAACTGCTAGAGTTAATGGTTTCAGTATAGTTATCTATTGAAACATTTGGTTTGGGAGATGTTTTGCTACAAGTGAAACATAGTGGTGAAAATTTTAATATCTCTATGTAAATTTTTTCTATTTGCAATACATGTCCTTTTAAAGATAAGCCTATAAGAGAGAAGTCTGAATTAGAAAGCCTAATTGGCATGTTTATCTCTATTGATTTCATTCTATTAAACTCTGCTAATTTCATATAATCATAGCTTATTATAGCCTGAGGGGACCTCAGAAGTCAAATTGTGATTCCTATCCCCTCCATTACAGATCAGTACAGAAACTCTCAGAGAAGTTAAATGATTTCCCCAGTCTCACAACATTTTAGCAACAGAAATGGAATCAGAACCAGGTTGTATTTAAATTTAACTGGTGAGATAACATTTATTTTTCCTTAATTAAATATCGTATGTTAAATTGCAAGTGTTTTCTTTGGATTTATTTACAGAGGGACTGCATGATAATGCATTCTTTTAAATAAAAATATTAATTTTTATTGATTTACAACACTTTGTTAGTTTCAGTCATACAGCATAGTGATTTGCATTTTTGAGGATTATTTTTCATTTTAGGTTATTACAAGACATGAACAACCAGAGTTGAGAAAAGGCAAAGGAACCAGAGATCAAATTGCCAACATCCATTGGATCATAGATAAAGCAAGGGGATTCCAGAATCTACTTTTGCTTCACTGAGTATCCTAATGCCTTTGATTGTGTGAATTCCAACAAACTGGAAAATTCCTAAAAAGATGAGAATACCAGATCACCTTACTTGCCTCCTGAAAAGCCTGTATGCAAGTCAAGAAGCAATAGTTAGAACTGGACATGGAACAACAGACTGGTTCAAAATTTGGAAAAGAGCACGACAAGGCTGTTTATTGTATCCTACTTATTTAACTTATATGCAGAGTACATCATGTGGAATGCCCAGCTGGATGACTCACAAACGGGAATTAACATTGCCAGGAGAAATATTAACAACCTCAGATATGCAGATGGAACCACTCTAATGGCAGAAAGTGAAGAGGAACTAAAGAGACTCTTGATGAGGGTGGGAAAGGAGATTGAAAAATCTGGCTTAAAACTCAGCATTCAAAAATTGAAGATCATGGCATCTGGTCCCATCACCTTATGTTAAATAGATGGGGAAAAAGTGAAGACAATGACAGGTTTTATTTTCTTGGGCTCCAAAAGCACTGTGAACAGTGACTGCAGCTCCAAAATTAAAACTACTAGCTCCTTGGAAGGAAAGCTATGGCAAAACAGGACAGTGTATTAAAAAGCAGAGACATCACTTTGTTGATAAAGGTCCATACACTCAAAGCTATGGTTTTTCCAGTAGTCATATACAGATGAGAGAGTTGGACAATAAGGAAGGCTATAATAGTAGTGTTAGTTACTCAGTCATGTCTGACTCTTTGTGACCGTATAAACTGTAGCCCATCAGGCTGCTCTGTCCACGGGGTTCTTCAGGCAAGAATACTGGAGTGGATTGCCATTCCCTTCTCCAGAGGATCTTCCCAACCCAGGGATCAAACCAGGGCCTTCTAGACATCGCAGACAGATTCTTTACTATCTGAGCTACAGGGAAGCAATTAAAAAGTGATGCTTTCTAATTGTGATGCTAGAGAAGACTCTTGAGAGTCCCTTGGACCACAGGGAAAGAAACTGGGCAATCATAAAAAAAAATTAACCCTGAATATTCACTGGAAGGACTGATTCTGAAGGTGAAGCTCCAATACTCTGGCCACCTGATGTAAAGAGTCGACTTATTGGAAAAGACCCTGATGCTGGAAAAGTTTGAAGGCAGGAGGTATAAACTGTCACAGAGGATGAGATGGTTGGATGGCATCACCAACACAATGGACTGAGTTTAAGCAAAATCTGGGATATAGTGAAGGACAAGGAAGCCTGGTGTGCTACAGCCCATGGGGTCACAAAGAATCAGACACAACTCAGCATTTGAACAACAATAATGAAAAGATACTGTACATGATTCCTTGTGTTATACAGAAAATTCTTGTTGCTTTTCCTTTTTATGTATAGTAGTTTGCATCTATTAATCCCATCAGTTCAGTTCAGTCACCATACACCTAATTTATTTCTTCCCCCTCCTTTCCCCTTTGGTAATCAGAGGTTTATTTTATGTGAGTCTATTTCTGCTTTTTTATATATTTATTTGTATTCTTTTTTTAGATTCTAGATATAAGTGAGATCATCCAGAATTTATCTTTCTCTGTCTGATTTATTTCACTGAGCATAATACTCTCTAGGTTCACCCACATTGTTTAAAATGGCACAATCTCTTTTTTATGGCTCACTAATATTCATAAAGAAAGCTCTATTCCATAAAGATACATGCAACCCAGTTTTCACTGCAGCTCTATTTACAATAGCCAAGGTATGGAAACAACACAAATATCCACCAATGGGCAATTGATTTAAGGTATGGAATATCAATCAATGACTGATTCAAGGTGTGCTATACAGATATTCCACATCTTAAATCAGTCCTCCATTGATGGGGAATTTGAGTAGCTTCCATATCTTGGCTATTGTAAATAGAGCTGCTATGAACACTGGGGTGCATGTATCTTTTTAGATTAGAGCTTTTTTTCCCAAATATATACCAAGAACTGAAACTGCTGGATTGTATGGTTTTTAACTTTAGTTTTTTGAGTAACCATCATACTGTTTACCACAGTGGCTGCATTAATTTGCATGAAAGGGAGGGTTCCTTTTTCTCTACTTCCTCTCAAACATTTGTTATTTGTATACTTTTTGATGACAACCATTTTGACAGGAGTGAGGGTTTGAAACTATTCATTGTGGATTTGATTTGCATTTCTCTAATAATTAGTGACATTGAGGATCAGGAGCCTGATTAGCCACCTATGTTGTCCTCTTTGGAAAAATATTTGCTCAAATCTTAGGCCTATGTTTTACTGAATTTTTTATTGAGTTATATGGAGCTCAATTAAGCTCTCGATGGTCACATCATTTGCAAAAATTTTCTCCCATCCTGTGGGTTATCTTTTCATTTTGTTGATGGTTTCCTTATTGAGTAATGTACTTTTTATGTCTCCAGTACAAGTAATAGCTTTAGATATTTTAAAGGATAGTAACCCATTTCATTTTTTTCACATATTTTATCATACTTTTAATAATCACATCTACCACTCTAATACTAGTGTTCTTATATGAAAGTTAGTTTCTTCTTATTCATCTGTCTAATAATATTATAACCTGAAAATCTTGCAACATCTCTTGGAAAGAATAATTATAAGTGACTTCAGTTAAAATAGGGGTTATAATTTTATTCTACAATATAAATTTTCTATATCATTCCATTCTTATTGCAAAATACTCTCATCCTAAACATCCATTTCCAGTAGTCATGTATGGATGTGAGAGTTGGACTGTGAAGAAAGCTGAGTGCCAAAGAATTGACGCTTTTGAGCTGTGGTGTTGGAGAGGACTCTTGAGAGTCCCTTGGACTGCAAGGAGATCCAACCAGTCCATTCTGAAGGACATCAGTCCTGGGTGTTCTTTGGAAGGAATGATGCTAAAGCTGAAACTCCAGTACTTTGGCCACCTCATGCGAAGAGTTGACTCATTGGAAAAGACTCTGATGCTGGGAGGGATTGGGGGCAGGAGGAGAAGGGGACAACAGAGGATGAGATGGCTAGATGGCATCACTGACTTGATGGACGTGAGTCTGAGTGAACTCTGGGAGTTGGTGGTGGACAGGGAGGCTTGGCGTGCTGCAATTTATGGGGTCTCAAAGAGTTGGACATGACTGAGCGACTCAACTGAACTGAATTGAACTGAAACATCCATTATCATCTCACTTTAACCTTTCTTAAAACTTACTGAAAATTAACATTGTCTCTGATATTACTATAATCATTAGTTTAGCTTATTCTAATCACAATAAAAATTTGTCATGATACATTTACTATTAACATTGCCACTTCTTCTGAAACTTCTTTTTCAACAATTAAGGTACTAACTTTGAAGAGTTCACACTCCTCTAACAAGTTTCAGGACCCAGTACACCAAATATGGCATCTTGGCATACTGAATATTTCAAGCAGAAAGAGTTAAAAACACAGCAGAAGCTGGAATGCACACTGACCTTCTCCCCACATTTGTCCCTTGAAAAATTTACAAAAACGTCTGAAAAAAGGTGCCCTACCTGTAACTGAAAGGAAGGAACATCTTCACCTCCCAAAACAAAGCAGTATGAGAAGAATCATAACAAATAGCTTTGCTAAATTTCCTCAGTTTACCTTGCACTCCTTGATTTAGAATATTTCTCCATGACTGTCTACTTTTCTTTAGACCTAGCATAAAAACACTCAGATTTAACTGTTTATTGGGGTTTCATTACCTTATGAAGTCTGTCATGTCAAATAAAACGTACATTAAAAAATATTTATCCTATTAATTTGCCTTTGTCAGTTTCTTTTCAGACCCAGCCAAGGACTCTATGAGAGCCAAGGAACATTTTTCTTTCCTACACCTAAATTCTTTTCACTAAATGTGGCCAGGCTATTTCATCTTTGAGCAAATATTTTATTTTAATGACAGGAAAAACTCTAATATAAAAAACCAGGTCCATTTTTAGCTTTGAATAAAATATAATTTAATGAAAATCACACATCTATGTAATTGTGATATTTTAATGAAAATAGGCATTAATTTCATAATTTATGGAGATATAAAAACAAAATGTGTAAGCAATTTGGATAGCAAAAACTGCTTTTAATATAAGAGTTCATATTTATTAGTATGGAAAAATGTGTTACTGTCAAGAATTGAACAACAAAACGCTATACTCTCAGAAAGTTAGTAGATAAATGATAGCTCATAGTTAAGAAAATTCTTGAAGGGAACTGGTGATGAAGGGAACTCAAGTAAATATTTTCTAACTCTAAGGATATTTTCTGTTTATCCACTGTCAATATAACTTATGTTTGAGAATTTTTGAAATTTGTTTTTAGCCTTATGAAAGTAGAGACTCATAGCTCCACAAGGCTCAAAAATATGACCCTGGCTGAATGTGGAAGTAACCTATGTGTCCATTGACAGATGAATGGATAAAGAAGTAGTATTAATACATATGTACAATGGAATGTTTCTCAGCCATAAAAAAAGACAAATTTGAGCCAGTTGTAGTGAAGTGGATGAACCCAGAGCCTCTTAAAACAGAGTGAAGTAAGTCAGAAAGAGAAAAATAAATATCATGTATTAACACATATATATGGAACCTAGAAAAAAGATACTGATGAACCTATTTACAGGAACTGAATGGAGGCACAGATATAAAGAACAGATTTGTGGACACAGTGGTGGAAAGTAAGGGTGGGACAAATTCAGAAAGTAGCATTGACATATATACACAATTGTGTGCAAAATAGGTAGTAAGAAGTTGCTATATAACAAAGGGAGCCTAGTCTGGCACTATGTGATGACTTAGAGGGGTGGGGTGGGGGAGAGGAGGGAGGAACAAGATAATTATAATCAGTTAATTATAACTGATTCATAACACAACATGGTAAATTAATTTCCCTTCAATTAAAAAATAAACTAAAAAAGAAATAATGTAGCTTTGGGATTACATTTCCATGCTTTACTTGCTGGAATGTTCTTTCCTTGTAGGATTAAACATTGGTGTATTTCTAATATGCTCTCAAATGATAGCTATCACTTACTGAGGTTTTACTGTGTGCTAGATACTATGCTAATTATATCACCTGTACTATCTCTGGCTTCATAACAATTCTATCAATTTCAAATTATTATCTCTATTTTACAGATGATATAATTGAGGCTTACACATTTGACTAATTTCCACATGATTCTGAGATAAATACATGGGGGAGCTATAATTTAATTCATAATAGTCTGAATCAAAAGTTCCCAAATAATTGATACTATAATGAAAATATCAGATCAGATCAGATCAGTCGCTCAGTTGTGTCCAACTCTTTGCGACCCCATGAATCGCAGCATACCAGGCCTCCTTGTCCATCACCAACTCCCGGAGTTCACTCAGACTCACATCCATCGAGTAGGTGATACCATCCAGCCATCTCATCCTCTGTCGTTCCTTTCTCCTCCTGCCCCCAATCCCTCCTAGCATCAGAGTCTTTTCCAATGAGTCAACTCTTCACATGAGGTGGCCAAAGTACTGGACTTTCAGCTTTAGCATCATTCCTTCCAAAGAAATTCCAGGGCTGATCTCCTTCAGAATGGACTGGTTGGCTCTCCTTGCAGTCCAAGGGACTCTCAAGAGTCTTCTCCAACACCACAGTTCAAAAGCATCAATTCTTTGGCGCTCAGCCTTCTACACAGTCCAACTCTCACATCCATACATGACCACAGGAAAAACCATAGCCTTGGCTAGACGAACCTTTGTTGGCAAAGTAATGTCTCTTTTTTTGAATATGCTATCTAGGTTGGTTATAACTTTCCTTCCAAGGAATAAGCATCTTTTAATTTCATGGCTGCAGTCACCATCTGTAATGATTTTGGAGCCCAGAAAAATAAAGTCTGACACTGTTTCCACTGTTTCTCCATCTATTTCCCATGAAGTGGTGGGACCGGATGCCATGATCTTCATTTTCTGAATGTTGAGTTTTAAGCCAACTTTTTCACTCTCCACTTTCAGAGTAGCTTTTAAGTATAGATATATCTGATATATTTTCTTATGTTTCTCAAGGAATGTTTTCAGTTATATTCTATAAATATTAAAATGCTAATATTTAAACTTTATCACTTTAAGTCAAATCTGTTCATAAATTAAAGCACCAAAATAAATAGAGATTTATCAGGAAAAAGACATTGACATCTTCTCCCTTTCTGTATTCATGCTTTTTTTTTTTTTTTACTTCTTTGAGATCACATGCTAAAATAATTACTTCACTTTGAATGCATTGTCAGGTTTCCTTTAATTTCAAGTTAACCAGCTGCCAGTAGAACTGTCAACATTTTAAGCTATTCCTGCTTTTAAAGCTATTAATGTATATTAAAGCTATACACTTAAATGAAAAAAAATTCAAAACCATCGACTTTATAAGTCTCAGTTAGATTATGCTCAGAGTTAAAGTGCTTATAACAATGCCTAACACAGAGCAAATACTGCACACATGTTGCTAATTATATGCACACATGCAATTATGTGTAATTTAAATGTGTTAATAGTATTATATCCCTTCATGGATCACTGCTTTGTCGGGGTGAAGGGGCTTGAATAACTCAATGAATCTATGAGCCATGAGATGTAGGGCCACCCAGAACAGACGGGTCATAGTGGAGAGTTCTGACAAAATGTGATCTACTGGAAGAGGGAATGGCAAACCACCCCAGTATACTTGCCATGAGAACCCCATGAACTGTATAAAAGGACACAAAGATATGACACTGAAAAAATGTATCCCCAGATTGGAAGGTGTCCAATATGCTACTGGGGAAGCTTGGAGGACAATTACTAATAGCTCCAGAAAGAATGAATTAACTCAGCCAAAGCGGAACTGAGTTGTGGATGTATCTGGTGATGAAAGTAAAATCTGATCCCGCAAAGAACAGTATTGCATAGGAACCTGGAATGTTAGGTCCATGAATGAAGGTAAATTGGATGTGGTCAAGCAGGAGATGGCAAGAGTAAAGGTCAACATCTCAGGAATCAGTGAACTAAAGTGAATGGAAATGGGTGAATTTAATTTCAGTTCGGTTCAGTGCAGTTCAGTCGCTCAGCCGTGTCCGACTCTTTGGGACCCCATGAATTGCAGCACACCAGGCCTCCCTGTCCATCACCAACTCCTGGAGTTCACTTAGACTCACGTCCATCGAGTCAGTGATGCCATCCAGCCATCTCATCCTCTGCCATCTCCTTCTCCTCCTGCCCCCAATCCCTCCCAACATCAGAGTCTTTTTCAATGAATCAACTCTTCACATGAGGTGGCCAAAGTACTGGAGTTTCAGCTTCAGCATCATTCCTTCCAATTTAGATGACCATTATATCTACTACTGTGGGCAAGAATCCCTTAGAAGAAATTGAGTAGCCCTCATCATGAACAAAAGAGTCTGAAATGCAGAACTTTGGTGCAATCTCAAAAGCAGCACAATGATCTAGGTTTATTTCCAAGGCAAACCATTCAACATCACAGTAATTCAAGTCTATACTCCAACCACTGATGCTGAAGAAGCTGAAGTTGATCATTTCTATGAAGATGTAGAACAGCTCCTAGAACTAATAACAAAAAAAAAAAAGGCATTCTATTCATCATTGGGGATTGGAATGCAAAACTAGAAAGTCAAGAGAAACTTGAGTAATGGGCACATTTGGCCTTATAGTACAAAATGAAGCAGGGCAAAGGCTAACAGAATTCTTCCAAGAGAATGCATTGGTCACACGAAATACCCTTTTTCAACAACACAAGAGATGACAAAGCTGTATACAGTCTTCAAAAACAAGACCTGAAGCTGACTGTGGCTCAGATCATCAGCTTCTCATAGCAAAATTCAGGCTTAAACTAAAGAAAGCAAAGAAAACCACTAGTCCAGGCAGGTATGACTTAAATCAAATCCCCTATAAATATGCAGTGGAGGTGATGAACAGGTCAAGGGATTAAATTTAGTAAACAGTGTGCTTAAAAAACTATGGACAGAGGTCTGTAATATTGCACAGGAGGCAGCAGACCTATCCCAAAGAACAAGAGGAGCAAAGGCAAAGTGGTTATCTGAGAGGGCTTTACAAATATCTGAAGAGAGAAGAGAAGCAAAAAGCATGAGAGAAAGGGAAATGTTTACCCAACTATACCCAACGTCGTCATTTTAGGAATCAGTGAACTAAAATGGACTGGAATGGGTGAATTTAACTCAGATGACCATTGTATCTACTACTGTGGGCAGGAATCCCTTAGAAGAAATGGAGTAATCATCATAGGCAACAAAAGAGTCTGAAATCTCAAAAATGACAGAATGATCTCTGTTCATTTCTAAGGCAAACCACTTAATATCATGGTAATATAAGTCTATGCCCTGACCAGTAATGTTGAAGAAGCTGAAGTTGAACAGTTCTATGAAGACCTACAAGAGCTTTTAGAACTAACACCTAAAAAATATGTCCTTTTCATTATAAGGGACTGGGATGCTAGCATAGGAATTCAAGAAACACCTGGAGTAACAATCAAATTAGGCCTTGGAGTACAGAATGAAGCAGGGCAAAGGCTAATAGAGTTTTGCCAAGAAAAACTGGTCATACTGGTCATAGCAAACATCCTCTTCCAACAACACGAGAAAAGACTCTACACATGGACCTCACCAGATGGTCAACACCAAAATCAGATTGATTATATTCTTTGCAGCCAAAGATGGAGAAGCTCTATAGAGTCACCAAAAACAAGACTGGGAGCTGACTGTGGCTCAGATCATGAACTCCTTATTGCCAAATTCAGACTTAAACTGAAGATACTAAGGAGAACCAATAGACTATTCAAGTATGACCTAAATCAAATCCCTTACAATTATACAGCAGAAATGAGAAATAGATTTAAGGGACTAGATCTGATAGACATGGTGGCTAATGAACTATGGACAGATGTTTGTGACATTGTATAGGAGAAAGAGATCAAGACCATCCCCCATGGAAAAGAAATGCAAAAAAGCAAAAGGGCTGTCTGAGGAGGGCTTAAAAATAGCTGTGAAAAGAAGAGAAGCAAAAAGCAAAGGAGAAAGGGAAAGATATACCCATTTGAATGCAGAGTTCCAAAGAATAGCAAGGAGAGATAAGAAAGCCTTCTTCAGCAATCAGTGCAAAGAAATAGAGGAAAACAATAGAATGGGAAAGACTAGAGATTTCTTCAAGAAAATTAGAGATACTAAGGGAATATTTCATGCAGAGATAGGCTCGATAAAGAACAGAAATTGTATGAACCTAACAGAAGCAGAAGATATTAAGAAGAGGTGGGAAGAATATACAAAAAAGATCTATACAAAAAAGAATTATACAAAAAATATCTTCACGACCCAGATAATTATGATGGTGTGATCACTTATCTAGAGCTAGGAATCCTGGAATGTGTAGTCAAGTGGGCCTTAGGAAGCATTACTATGAGCAAAGCTAGTGGAGGTGATGGAATTACAGTTGAGCTATTTCAAATCCTAAAAGATGATGCTGTGAAAGTGCTACACTCAATATGCCAGCAATTTTGGAAAACTCAGTAATGGCCATAGGACTGGAAAAGGACAGTTTTCATTCCAATCCTTAAGAAACACATTAGCAAAGAATACTCAAACTATGGCACAATTGAATTCATCTCACACACTAGTCAAGTAATGCTCAAAATTCTTCAAGCCAGGCTTCAACAATACATGAACCATGAACTTCCAGATGTTCAATCTGGTTTTAGAAAAGGCAGAGGAACCAGAGATCAAATTGCCAACATCTGGTGAACCATCGAAAAAGCAAGAGAGTTCCAGAAAACATCTACTTCTGATTTATTGATTATGCCAAATCTTTTGACTGTGTGGATGACAATAAACTGTGGAAAATTCTGAAAGAGATGGGAATATCAGACCACCTGACCTGCCTCTTGAGAAACCTGTATGCAGGTCAGGAAGCAACAGTTAGAACTGGACATGGAACAACAGACTGGGTCCAAATAGGGAAAGGAGTACATCAAGGCTGTATATTGTCTCTCTGCTTATTTAACTTATATTCAGAGTACCTCATGAGAAACCCTGGGCTGGATGAAGCACAAGCTGTATTCATGATTGCTGGGAAAAATATCAATAACCTCAGATATGCAGATGACACCACCCTTATGGCAGAAAGTGAAGAAGAATTAAAGAGCCTCTTGATGAAAGTGAAAGAGGAGATTGAAAAGGTTTACTTAAAGGTCAACATTCAGAAAATGAAGATAATAGCATCTGGTCCCATCACTTCATGGGAAATAGATGGGGAAACAGTGGAAACAGTGTCAGACTTTATTTTTCTGGGCTCCAAAATCACTGCAGATGGTGATTGCAGCCATGAAATTAAAAGATGCTTACTCCTTGGAAGGTAAGTTATGACCAACCTAGACAGCATATTAAAAAGCAGAGACATTATTGTCAACAAAGGTCCGTCTAGTCAATGCTATGTTTTTTCCAGTAGTCATGTGTGGATGTGAGAGTTGGACTATAAAGAAAGCTGAGCACTGAAAAATTGATGTTTTTGAACTTCGGTTTTGGATAAGACTCTTGAGAATCCCTTGGACTGCAAGAAGATCCAACCAGTCCATCCTAAAGGAGATCAGACCTGTGTGTTCATTGAAACTCCAATATTTTGGCCACCTGATGCGAAGAACTGACTCATTGGCAAAGACCCTGATGTTTGGAAAAATTGAATGAGAGAGGAAAAGGGGATGTCTGAGGATGAGACGGTTGGATGGCATCTTGAACTCAATGGACATGAGTTTGTGTGAACTCTGGGTGTTGGTGGTAGACAAGGAGGCCTGATTTGCTGCAGTCCATGAGGTTGCAAGTGGTGGATTCATTTTGATATATGGCAAAACTAATACAATTATGTAAAGTTTAAAAATAAAATTAAATTAAAAAAATTAAAAATTAAAAAAAAAGAGTCATACATGATTGAGTGACTGAACTGAACTGAACTGATACCCAACTAAATTCAGAAGCCTAGAGAACAGCAAAAGGAGACAAGAAGGCCTTCTTCCATGAAAAATGTGGAGAAATAGAGGAAAACAACAGAAGGGGAAAGATTAGAGATCTCTTCAAAAAAATTTGAAATACCAAAGGAACATTTCATCCAAAGATGGGCATAATAAAGGACAGAAATGGTAAAGACCTTACTGAAACAAAAGAGATCACGATAAGATGGAAAAAGTTCACAGAATAATCATACAAGAAAGATCTTCATGACTCGGCTAACTAGGGTGTTGTGGTCAGTAACCCACAGCCAGATATTCTGGAGTGAAGTCAAGGGGTCCATAGGAAGAATTTCTGTCAATAAAGTGGCTGTGATGGAATTCCAGTAGAGCTACTTAAAATCCTAAAAGATGATGCTATCAAAGTGATGTACTCAATATATCAGCAAATCTGGAAAACTCAACAGTAGCCACAGGATAGAAAAGGTCAATCCTCATCCCAGTTCCCGAGAATGGCAGTACTAAAGAATGTTTGCACTTATTTCCCATGCTAGTAAAGTGAAAGTGAAAGTTATTTGGTCATGTCTGACTCTTTGCGATCCCATGGACTATACTAGTAAGTACATGTTAGTAAAGTTATGCTCAAAATCCTGCATGATTGGCTTCAGAATTATATGAACCAAGCACTGTCAGACATGCAAACTGGGTTTAGAACAGGCAGAGGAACCAGAGATCAAATTGCCAACATTTGCTGGATCATAGAGAAAGCAAGGGAATTCCAGAAAAATATCTACCTCTGTTTCATTGGCTAGGCTAAAGCCTTCAGTTTTGTAGATTATAACAAATTGTGGAAAACTCTTAAGATGGCAGTACCAGACCATGTTACCTGTCCCCTGAGAAACCTGTATGCAGGTTAAGAAACAACAGTTTAAAAACTGTATGGAGCAACTTACTGGTTCAGGATTGAGAAAGGAGTGCAACAAGGCTGCTGATTGTCACCTTGTTTCTTTAACGTATACACTGAGCAGATTGTCAGAAATGCCAGGTTGGATGAGTTACAAGCTGGAAATCAAGATTGGCAGGAGAACCTCAGATATATGAGTCATACCACTCTAATGGCAGAAAGCAAAGAAGAACTAAAGATCCTCTTGATGAGAATGAAGGAGGAGGGTGAAAAAGCAGGCTTAAAACTAAATGTTAAAAACAACAACAACAACTAAGATAGTGGCATCTGGCCCCATCACTTCATGGCAAATAGGTGGGGAAAATGTGGAAGAAGTGACAGATTTCCTCATCTTGGTCTATAAAATCACTGTGGATGGTGACTGCAGCTATTAAATTAGAAAACAATTGTTTCTAGGCAGGAAAGTTATACCAAAATTACACAGTGTGTTAAAAAGCAAAAACATCACTTTGCTGACAAAAGTCTATATAGTCAAGGCTCTAGTCTTTTCAGTAGTCTCATATCATTGTGAGAGCTGGACTGTAAAGAAGGCAGAGCACCAAAGAATTGGTACCTTCAAACTTCTGTGCTGGAAAAAACTCTTGAGAGTTCCCTGGACAGCAAGAAGATCAAACCAGTCAATCTTCAAGGAAACCAACCCTGGATACTCATTGGATGGACTGATGCTGAAGCTCCAATATTTTAGCAATCTAATGGGAACAGCTGACTCATTGGAAAAGACCCTGAGGCTGGGGAAGATTGAAAGCAGAAGGAGAAGAGGTTGTCAGAGGATGAGATGACTGGATGGCATCACCGATGCAACACACATTAACTTCTGCATGAGTGACATGGAGGAATGGTGTGTTGCAGTCCATGAGGTCGTGAAGAGTTGGACACTACTGGGCAATTGAGCAACAACAACAACAACAATAGTATAACATTTTCAGGTTAAAACACTGACCATCCGATGTGTGTGTGACCATCTGCATGCATGCATGAAAGAATGACCAAGACAGAGAGATACATTTTAGTTTATACTACAGTTAAAATAAGGGTAAGGATGTATGGCAGAGAAATGACTGATGCTGGTACTTTTAAAGTCTTTTCTGAGATGATGTACTCCTCATTTTATTATCTGCTCTCAGCACATATAGATGCTCAATAAATAATTGTTGTGTGAAAAGAATAATAAATGAAAACAAGAATTGAGCCTTTATCTTTCCAATAGTTTTAGCATTAAGCCCTTATTTAAAAGGGGTGACTTTAGGGATCAGTTCTATAGAATTGAGGTAGTTTTATAGTGAAGTACACTATAAATCTGGATGTTTCTGTCTCGAGATTCGAGGCAAAAGGTTAAAATCAGCGTTGTGGAATAAAGGCAAAAGGTCACAAACATCATGCCTGGGAAAGCAAGAACATGCAAACACAAAACTAATTCTGTAACTTTTAATTCAAAGAAAATCTTAATTTGTTTCACCAGGTTTATGTTTCTCTTAGTATCTATCATGTAAAAGAATAAATTAACAGCACATTGACACTGAAAAAATAAAAAACAGAGTCTATGTTACTTTGCTCATTGAGACTAGCTGTTGCACACAATATAACTTCTAATAATGACCATTTTCTTTTTGATAAATTGGATTTATCATAAAATTCAGACTTGAAAATTATATAAGATTTTTTTTGGAGAGTAGGCCTTGATATTAGATTTAAAATCAGTTATTACTAGAGAAAAAAATAGGTAAAATGACAAAACTCTATTTGCTATCTGGGATATTAATATATCCCCAGATATCCATTAACAACCTCTTGGATGTAATTTAAATGAAAATACACTAACAATGACTAAAATGATTCCCACTGAGGAACAATTGTTGGCTCTGTACATTTTGGGGCATTTATTTCAGTCAATGTGGTCACACTAGGGATAAACCAATTTTCAAACCGTGGATCCATACTGCTGCCAACACTAGTCCAATTATTTATCTAGAATTCAAGTCTTTACACAGCATCATGCTTGGCTCCCAGGAGGGCATAATTATTCCTATGTCCTTAGGCTCTGTCTCTCACTTAACACTAGTCAATGAAACAACAATTGTGTTAAGGGGATACTCGGCCTCCTTGTTTCGTAGTCAATGCAGTAATTGCCCAGATAAATCTGTTCCACTAAGCAATTTCTACACATATGATAGGTTCAGTGGCCTTTTCAGTGACAGAATCAGTAAGAATCTGAAAATATTTTCACAAGTGCAAAATCATAGGTTTGTGATGACCTACAACTCAGAGGATCTTTTTTTGTTTGTTCACACACACATGTACATACACACCTAACACAAATACATAGAACTCTTTATTTTCTTTGATGCCTATAGAAACAGTAATTTAGATTAGGCCATATTTGAAAGGACAAGGAATTTCTTTTTTAGTTAGTTGACTGGTATATATTCAAAGTTCTAATAGTTGGTTGTTTTCCTCCTTTCCTTATTCAGTTTCATTCTTTTACTCTCCCTTCTTATCTCTCACTCAGATTCACAGCTATATTTTAGAAAAGAAAAATGTGTAAATGGCTACATAAATTTGTTCATTCTCTCCTGGGCCAGTGTGTTAATACTTTTTATACTAAATGTATTAGAGATTAAGAAATGGGACCTAATTAACCTTAAAAGCTTCTGCACATCAAAGGAAACTATTAGCAAGGTGAAAAGACAGCCTTCAGAATGGGAGAAGATAATAGCAAATGAAGCAACTGACAAACAACTAATCTCGAGAATATACAAGCAACTCCTACAGCTCAACTCCAGAAAAATAAATGACCCAATCAAAAAATGGGCCAAAGAACTAAATAGACATTTCTCCAAAGAAGACATACAGATGGCTAACAAACACATGAAAAGATGCTCAACATCACTCATTATCAAGAAATGCAAATCAAAACCACTATGAGGTACCATTTCACACCAGTCAGAATGGCTGCGATCCAAAAGTCTACAAGTAATAAATGCTGGACAGGGTGTGGAGAAAAGGGAACCCTCTTACACTGTTGGTGGGAATGCAAACTAGTACAGCCACTATGGAGAACAGTGTGGAGATTCCTTAAAAAACTGGAAATAGAACTGCCTTATGATCCAGCAATCCCACTTCTGGGCATACACAAGGAGGAAACCAGAAGGGAAAGAGACACATGTACCCCAATGTTCATCGCAGCACTGTTTATAATAGCCAGGACATGGAAGCAACCTAGAAGTCCATCAGCAGATGAATGGATAAGAAAGCGATGGTACATATACACAATGGAGTATTACTCAGCCATTAAAAAGAATACATTTGAATCAGTTCTAATGAGGTGGATGAAACTGGAGCCTATTATACAGAGTGAAGTAAGCTAGAAAGAAAAACACCAATACAGTATACTAATGCATATATATGGAATTTAGAAAGATGGTAACAATAACCCTGTGTACGAGACAGCAAAAGAGACACTGATGTATAAAACAGTCTTATGGACTCTGTGGGAGAGGGAGAGGGTGGGAAGATTTTGGAGAATGACATTGAAACATGTAAAATATCATGTATGAAACGAGTTGCCAGTCCAGGTTCGATGCACGATACTGGATGCTTGGGGCTGGTGCACTGGGATGACCCAGAGGGATGGTATGGGGAGGGAGGAGGGAGGAGGGTTCAGGATGGGGAACACATGTATACCTGTGGTGGATTCATTTTGATGTTTGGCAAAACTAATACAATTATGTAAAGTTTAAAAATAAAATAAAATTTAAAAACAAAATAAAAAAAATAAAGATTAAGAAAGATATATTCAATCCAAATGCAATTAATACTATCTTGCTAAAAAATGCATTAGTTTTAAATTTTTTTCTGTTCCTTTGAATATGTAGTCATATAGAAAATTAAATGAGTAAGGTTACAAATGGTAATCCATTGAAACATAAGCATTTATCTACATAAAGGGATTTTATACAAAATACATTTTCTTACAAAAAAAGTTCTTAAAAATATTATTGAACATTTCATATACATCTCTTTTTCACTGATATATGAGCCTACACTTTGGGTTTCAGTATTACACAAATTCTTCCTTTCAGTCAGTCAGTCATTTCAGTCACTCAGTTGTGTCCAGCTTTTTGCGACCCCATGGACCGCAGCATGCCAGGCCTCCCTGTACATTACCAGCTCCAGGAGTTTATTCAAACTCATGTCTATTGAGTCATTGATGTCATCCAGCCATCTCATCCTGTCGTCCCCTTCTCCTCCTGCCTTCTATCCTTCCCAGCATCAGAGTCTTTGCCAATGAGTCCATTTTTTGCATCAGATAGCCAAAGTATTGGAGTTTTGCTTTAGCATCAGTCCTTCCAATGAATATTCGGGATTGATTTCCTTTAGGATAGACTGGTTCAATCTCCTTGCAGTCCAAGGGACTTGTAAGAGTCTTCTCCAACACCACAGTTTGAAAGCATCAATTCTTTGGTGCTCTGCCTTCTTTATTGTCCAGCTCTCACATCCATACATGACTAGTGGAAGAATCATATCTTTGACTATCAACCTTTGTTGGCAAAGTGATATCTCTGCTTTTTAATATGTTGCTTAGGTTTTTCATAGCTTTTCCTCCAAGGAGCAAGCATCTTTTAATTTCATGGCTGCAGTCACCATCTTCAGTGAAGGAGATTTTAGAGCCCAAGAAAATAAAGTTTGTCACTGTTTCCACTGTTTCTCCATCTATTTGCTGTGAAGTAATGGGACCAGATGCTATGATCTTTGCTTTTGAATGTTGAGTTTTAATCCAACTTTTTCACTCTCCTCTTTCTCCTTCATCAAGAGGCCCTTTAGTTCCTCTTCACTTTCTGTCATAAGGATGGTGTCATTTACATATCTGAGGTTCTTGCTATTTCTCCCAGAAATATTCATTTCAGCCTGTGCCTCATCCAGTCTGGCATTTCTTGTGATGTACTCTGCATATAGTTAAACATGCAGGGTGACAATATATGGACTTGAAGTACTCCTTTCCCAATTTGGAACCAATCCATTGTTCCACGTCTGGTTCTAACTGTTGCTTCTTGACCTGCATAAAGGTTTTTCAAGAGGCAGGTAAGGTTCTCTGTTATTCCCATGTCTTTAAGAATTTCCAGTAGTTTGTTGTGATCCACACAGTCAAAGGGTTTAGTGTGGTCAATGAAGCAGAAGTAGATGTTTTTCTGGAATTGTCTTGCTTTTCCTATGATCCAATGGATGTTGGAAATCTGATCTCTGGTTCCTTTGTCTTTTCTAAATCTGGCTTGTACATCTGGAAGCTCTTGGTTCATATATTGTTGAAACCTAGCTTGAAAGATTTTGAGCATCACCTTGCTAGCATGTGAAATGAGTGCGATAGTGCAGTGGTTTGAACATTCTTTGGTTTTGCCCTTCTTTGGGATTGGAATGAAAACTGACCTTTTCTAGTCATGTGGCTATTGCTGAGCTTTCCAACTGTGGAGATGTATTGAGTGCAGCACTGCAACAACATCATCTCAGGATTTGAAATAGTTCAACTATTGATTATAATGTATTATATTTGTATCATATTGTATTATATTGATTATAATGTATTACCATTAAGAGAATTCTTCAGAACAAATTGCATCTTACCTTTGAGTCATTATTTGCAATATGTGGTCATTATTTGTGATAATAGCATAGCTTTGAGTTTTTTGACAATCAGGGTTCAGTGTTATTCACTCAGTCGTATCCAACTCTTTGTGACTCCAAGGACTGTAGCCCACCAGGCTTCTCTGTCCATGGAATTTCCCAGGCAAGAATACTGGAGTGGGTTGCCATTTCCTTTTCCAGGGCATCTTTCTGACCCAGGGACTAAACTCGGGTCTCCTGCATTGCAGGCAGATTATTTACTGTCTGAGCCACCAGGGTAACCCCTTACCTTTTTCACAATAAGTAAGATAAGTGGAAATATAATGTAAATATAATCCTTATAAAATTTTCAGAATCGTTTCTAAAAAATATTAAGCTTAAGAATAAACTATCTCAGAATAAACCTACCTAAAAGTTATATATGGATGTGAGAGTTGGATATAAAGAAAGCTGAGTTCCAAAGAATTAATTTTTTTACACTGTGGTGTTGGAGAAGACTCTTGAGAGTCCCCTGGACTGCAAAGTGATCCAACCAGTCAATCCAAAGAAAATCAGTCCTGAGTATTAATGGGAAAGACTGATGCTAAAGCTGAAACTCCAAAACTTTGGCCACCTGTTGTGAAGAACTGACTCACTGGAAAATACCCTGAGGCAGGGAAAGATAGAAGCCAGGAGGAGAAGGGGCAACAGAGGACGAGATGGTTGGATGGGATCACTGATTCAATGGACATGAGTTTGAGCAGATTCTGGGAGTCGGTGATGTACAGGGAAGCCTGGCATGCTGCAGTCCATGGGACTGCATAGAGTCAGACATGACTAAGTGAACTGAAATGAATTGAACTGAAGAAGGCAAAAGACCTATATTCCAAAAGCTATAAGATGCTGATGAATGAAATCAAAGATGCCACAAAAAGACAGCAAGATATACCATGTCTTTGGGCCTTCCATGGTGTCTCAAATGATAAAGATTCTGCCTGCAGTGTGGGAGACCTGGGTCTGATCCCTGGGTTGGGAAGATACACTGGAGCAGGGCATAACAACCCACTCCAGTATTTTTGCCTAGAGAATCCCCATGGACAGAGGAGCCCAGAGGGCTAAATTCCATTGGGTCACAAAGAATCAGTCTCAACTAAGCAAGTAAGCTCTCAGCACACCATGTTCTTAGATTAGAAGAATCAATATTGTAAAATTGACTATACTACCCAAGGAAATCCACAAAATCAATTTAATCCCTATCAAATCATCAGTGATGTTTCTCACAGAACTAGAACAAAAGAAAAAATTTTGTATGGAAATACAAAAGACTCCAAATAGCCAAAGCAATCTTGAGAAAGAAAAATGGGCTTGAAGAATCAGGCTCCCTCACTTCACACTATACTACAAAGCTACATTAATCAAAACAGTATGACTATGGCACAAAAAACAGAAATATAGATCAATGGAATACAATATAAAGCCCAGAAATTGATCCATAAACCTATGTTCAATTAATCTATGATAAAGAGGTGAGAATAAAAAATGGAGAAAAAGCAGTCTCTTTAATAAGTGGTACTGAAATATAATTGCTATATATATAATATAAATATATATAAATGTAATATATATAACTGCTACATATAATATAATGAAATTAGAACATTTCCTTATAGCATTTTAAAAAATAAACTCAAAATATATTAAAGACCTGAATTTAAGACCATATATTATAAAAATTATAGATGACAACATAGGCACAACAGTCTCTGACAATCATTTTGACAATCTGACAACATTTTTTTGGATCCAACTCCTAGAGTAGTGGAAATGAAAACAAAAATAAGCATATAGAACCCAGTTTAACATAAAAACTTTTAAGCAAAGAAAACCACAAACAAAACAAACAGACAATCTACAGAATGGGAAAAAAGTACTTGCAAATGATGTGACTGACATGGAATTAATCTTCAAAATATACAAACAACTCATACAGCTCAATTGTAAAATAAATAAATAAATAAATTTTAAAAAAATTTAAAAAAAATAGCAGAAGATCTGGCCATCATGAGTTGCAGTGCCATGCACAGTGCTTTGGCACAGGCCCTAAGTGCATGGGCTGGCCTCAGCTTTTCACATTTGTAACTCTGGAATGAGTGCAGGGTGGAGGTTGCTGCATTCAGCATCCTATGAGCAAGTGAAACTAGACAAAGCACAAAAGAAAAGGATAAAAATAAAAAAAAAAAAGGAGGACTGGATAGGAAAAGAAGTTTTGCTAATAAACCCAGGTCATCTTGTTGAATGTACCCCAATCCCAACCTCACAAGATAAAGAACAGTCAAACCTCAGACATCATAGAACTAAACTCTTCTTCAGAGATCAAGCCCTCAGCCTTTGGAGTGGGAGCACTGACTCCAAGATCCTAGCCTATCAGAAAACTAACCCTAGGGGGTATCACATAGTGAGAACTCACACAAAGGAAACCACTGGAATACAAGACCTGGCATCACCGAACCACCAGTAGCACCCTGTGCAGGATGCCTATTTAAACAACAAACAAAACAAAAATACAAACCCAGTCATCATCAGACAGGATTACCACCTCACTCAGCCTTTCCCATCAGAGGAAAAACAAACAAACAAGCAAAACTCAGCACAAATCTCCCCTTATAGGAAGCTTACACAAACAACTGGACCAAATTAGGAGGGCAGAAACCAAAAGGAAGAAAGAATTCAACCTTGAATACTGAGAAAAGGAGACCTCAAACACAACAAGCTTTAAAAAAATTAATGAAAAGGCAGAGAGATACTACACAAATGAAGGAACAAACTAGAAATGCAAAAGTCCAAATAAATGAAGAGGAAACAGGCAAACTACCTGAAAAAGAATTCAGAATATTGATAGTAAATATGATCAAAAACCTTGAAAACAAAATAGAGAAAATGCAAGATTCAATTAACAAAGACCTAGAAGAATTAAAAAATAAACACATAGAGACAAACAACATATTTACTGAAATTAAAAATACTCTAGAAGGAATCAATAGCAGAATACCTGAAGCAGAAGAATGAGTCAGTGAGCTGGAAGGTAAAATGATGGAAATAACTTCTGAAGAGCAGAATAAAGTAAAAAGAATGAAAAGAACTGAGGATAGGCTCAGAGATCTCTGGGACCATATCAAATACACCGATGTTCAAATTATAGGGGTCCCAGAAGAAGAAGAGAAAAAAGAAAGGGTATGAGAAAATTTTTGAAGAAATTATAGTTGACCCTAACATGGAAAAGAAAATAATCAATCAAGTCCAAGAGGCACAAAGAGTCCCTCCCATACTGGACAGACCCAAGGAGAAACATACCAAACACATACTAATCAAACTAACAAAGACTAAACACAAAGAAAGAATATTAAAAGCAGCAAGGGAGAAGTAACATACAAGGGAAATCCCATATGCTTAACAGCTAATCTTTCAGCAGAAACTCTGCAAGCCAGAAGGGAATGGCAGGATATATTTCAAGTACTGAACAGGAAAAATCTATAACCAAGATTACTGTACCTGGCAAGGATCTCATTCAAAATTGATGGAGAAATAAAAAGCTTTTCAGACAAGCAAAAATTAAGAGAATTCAGTATCACCAAACAAGCTTTACAATAAATATCGAAAGGATTATATAGTCAAGAAATACAAGAGAAGAAAAAAGGATCTACAAAATTAACCCCCCAAAAATAAGAAAATAGCACCCAGAACATACATATCAATAATTACTTTAAATGTAAATTGATTAAATGCTTCAACCAAAGACACAGATTAGCTGAATGGATTAAAAACCAACCAAACAAACAACAACAACAACAAAAGACCCATATATATGTTGTCTACAGGAAATTCACTTCAACCCTGTATGCAAGACAGCAAAAGAGACACAAATGTATAGAACAGTCTTTTGGACTCTGTGGGAGAGGGCGAGGATGGGGTGATTTGGGAGAATGGCATTGAAACATGTATAATATCATATGTGAAACCAATCAACAGTCCAGGATACAGGATGCTCGGGGCTGGTGCACTGGTTGACCCAGAGGGATGGTAAAGGGAAGGAGGTGGGAGGGGGGTTCACGATGGGGAACACCTGTATACCCGTGGCAGATTCATGCTGAATTATGGCAAAACCAATACAATATTGTAAAGTAATTAGCCTCCAATTAAAACAAATACATTTATATTAAAAAAAAAAAAAAAAGAAACCCACTTCAGACCTAAAGGCACATATAGACTGAAAGTGAGAGGTTGGAAAAATATATTCTATGCAAATGGGAAGCAAATGAAAGCTGGGGTAGTAATCCTCATATCAGACAAAATTGACCTTAAAATAAAGGAGATTACAAAAGATAAGGAAGGACACTACATAATGATCAAGAGGAATCAATCAAAGAGGAAGAGATCAATCTAAGAGGAAGACATAACAATTGTAGATATCTATGCACCCAACAAAGGAGCACCTCGAAACATAAGACAAGCACTGCTGCTGCTGCTGCTGCTGCTGCTGCTGCTGCTGCTGCATCAGTCATGTCCGACTCTGTGCGACCCCATAGACGGCAGCCCACCAGGCTCCCCCGTCCCTGGGATTCTCCAGGTGAGAACACTGGAGTGGGTTGCCATTACCTTCTCCATTGTGTGAAAGTGAAAAGTAAAAATGAAGTCGCTCAGTCGCGTCCGACCCATAGCGACCCCATGGACTGCAGCCTACCAGGCTCCTCCATCCATGGGATTTTCTAGGCAAGAGTACTGGAGTAGCTTGCCATTGCCTTCTCCTAACAGATATAAAAGGAGAAGTTGATAATAACACAATAACAATAGGAGACTTTAATACCCAACTCACAGCAATGGACAGATCAGCAAGCAAGACAGGAAATTAATAAGGAAACTTAAGTCGTAAATGATACATTAGATGAGATGGATCTCATTGATATCTTCAGGACATTCCATCCAAAAGCAGAAGAGTATACCCTCTTCTAAAGTGTACATGGAACATTCTCCACGATAGAACACAATCAGTTCAGTTCAGTTCAGTTCAGTTCAGTCACTCAGTCGTGTCTGACTCTTTGTGACCCCTTGAATCGCAGCACGCCAGGCCTCCCTGTCCATCACCAATTTCCGAAGTCCACCCAAATTCATGTGCATTGAGTCATAGATGCCATCCAGCCATCTCATCCTTTGTCATTCCCTTCTCCTCCTGGCCCCAATCCCTCTCAGCATCAGGGTCTTTTCCAATGAGTCAACTCTTTGCATGAGGTGTCCAAAGTATTGGAGTTTCAGCCTCAGCATCAGTCTTTCCAATGAACACCCAGGACTGGTCTCCTTTAGGATGGAATGGTAGGATGTCCTTGCAGTCCAAGGGGCTCGCAAGAGTCTTCTCCAACACCACAGTTCAAAAGCATCAATTCTTCAGCACTTAGCTTTCTTCACAGTACAACTCTCACATCCATACATGATTAATGGAAAAACCATAGCCTTGATTAGACAGACCTTTGTTGGCAAAGTAATATATCTGCTTTTTAATATGCTATCTAGGTTGGTTATATCGTTCCTTCCAAGGAGTAAACGTCTTTTAGTTTTATGGCTGCAGTCACCATCTGTAGTGATTTTGGAGCTCAAAAAAATAAATTCCGACGCTGTTTCCACTGTTTCCCCATCTATTTCCCATGAAGTGATGGGACCGGATACCATGATCTTAGTTTTCTGAATGCTGAGCTTTAAGCCAAAATTTTCACTCTCTTCTTTCACTTTCATCAAGAGACTTTTTAGTTCTTATTCACTTTCTGCCATAAGAGTGGTGTCATCTGCATATCTGAGGTTATTGATATTTTTCCCGGCAATCTTGATTCCAGCTTGTGCTTCTTCCAGCCCAGTGTTTCTCATGATGTACTCTGCATATAAGTTAAATAAACAGGGTGACCATATACAGTCTTGACGTACTCCTTTTCCTATTTGGAAACCAGTCTGTTGTTCCATGTCCAGTTTTAACTGTTGCTTCCTGACCTGCATATAGGTTTCTCAAGAGACAGGTCAAGTGGTCTGGTATTCTCATCACTTTCGGAATTTTCCACAGTATATTGTGATCCACAAAGTCAAAGGCTTTGGCGTAGTCAATAAAGTAGAAATAGACGTTTTTCTGGAACTCTGTTGCTTTTCCAATGATCCAGTAGATGTTGACAATTTGATCTCTGGTTCCTCTGCCTTTTCTAAAAGCAGCTTGAACATCTGGAATTTCATGGTTCATGTACTGCTTAAGCCTGGCTTGGAGAATTTTGAGCATTACTTTGCTAACATGTGAGATGAGTGCAATTGTGTGGTAGTTTGAGCATTCTTTGGCATTGCCTTTCTTTGGGATTGGAATGAAAATGGACCTTTTCCAGTCCTGTGGACACTGCTGAGTTTTCCAAATTAGCTGACATATTGAGTGCAGCACTTTCACAGCATCATCTGTCAGGATTTTAAATAGCTCAACTGGAATTCCATCACTTCCACTAGCTTTGTTCGTAGTGATGCTTCCTAAGGCCCACTTGACTTCACATTCCAGGATGTCTGGCTCTAGGTGAGTGATCACACCATTGTGATTATCTGGGTCATGAAGTTCTTTTTTGTACAGTTCTTCTGTGTATTCTTGCCACCTCTTCTTAATATCTTCTGCTTCTGCATACCATTTCTGTCATTTATCGAGCCCATCTTCCCATGAAATGTTCCCTTGGTATCTCTAATTTTCTTGAAGAGATCTCTAGTCTTTCCCATTCTGTTGTTTTCCTCTATTTCTTTGCATTGATAGACCACATATTGGGTCACAAATCAAACCTTAGTAAATTTAAGAAAATTGAAATTGTGAATGAAGCATTTTCTCTGGCCAAAACCCTGAGACTATATATCAACTACGAGAAAAATAAGTGTAAGAAACATAGACACATGGGGATTATACAACACATTTCTAAATAACCAACAGGTTACGGATAGAATCAAAAGAGAAATCAAAAAAATTCTAGAAACAAATTACAGTGAAAACTTGACAACTCAAAACCTATGGAGTGCACCAAAAACAGTACTAAGAGGGAAGTTTATAGCAATACAATCTTACCTCAAGAAACAAGAAAAACACCGAGCAGACAACCTAAGTTTACACCTAAAACAACTGAAAAAACAACAACAACAACAACAATTAGTAGGAGGAAAGAAATCATAAAGATCCGAGGAGAAATAAGTGAAAAACAAATGAAAGAAACAATAGTAACGATTAATAAAACTAAAAGCTAGTTCTTTGAGAAGATAAACAAAATTTACAAACCTTTAACCAGACTCATCAAGAAAAAAAGAAGATTCAAATCAACAAAATTAGAAATGATAAAGGAGAGGTTACGACAGACAATGTAGAAATACAAAGGATTATATTATGAACAACTACATGGCAATAAAAGGATAATCTGGAAGAAATGGACAGATTCTTAAAAAGTTCAATCTTCCAAGACTGAACCAAGAAGAAATAGAAATTAAGAACAACTCAACTACAAGCACTGAAATTGAGCTGTGATTTAAAAAAAAAAAAAAAAAAAATCCCAAAAAACAAAAACAGAGGACCAGATGGCTTCACGGGAGAAATCTATCAAACATTTAGAGAAGAGCTAATGCCTATCCTTCTAAAACTCTTTCAAAAAATTGCAGAGGAAGGAACACTTCCAAACTGATTCTATGAGGCCATCATCACCGTGATACCAAAATCAGACAAAGACAGCACAAAAAATTTAAAAAAGTAAAAGGTAGATCTAAATATCTAAATAGACATTTCTCCAAAGAAGAGATGCAAATGCCCAAGAGGCAGATGGAAAAACACTCAACATCACTAATTAGAATAATGCAAATCAAAGCTACAATGAATTATAACCTCATACTAGTCAGAATGGCCATCATCAAAAAGTCTACAAATAATAAATGCTGGAGAGTGTGAGAGATAAAAGGAACCCCCCTATACTGTTGGTCGGAATCTAAATCATTCTTGGTGGGAATCACAGCCATTATGGACCGCAGTTTAGATGCCTTTAAAAAACTAAAATGTGGAGCTACGGTATGATCTTCCTAATTCCATTGCTGAGCATATATGTGGAGAAAACCATAATTTCAAAAGATAAAAGCACCCCAATGCTCACTGAAGTACTATTTACAATAGCCAAGACCTGAAAGCAACCTAAATGTCCATCAAAAGATGGATGAATAAAGAAGGTGTGGTATATGTATACAAAGGAATATTACCCAACTATAAAAGTAAATGGAATAATTCCATTTTCAGCAACATGGATGGACCTAAATTATAATACTAACTGCAATAAACCAAACAGAGAAAAACAGATACCATATATCATATTTATATGTAGTATCTAAAAAACGATGCAAAAGAATGTACATATACAACAGAAAAAGGCTCTCCGACATAGCAAACAGGCCAAAGGGGATAGTGAGGGTGCGGGAGAGATACATTAGTAGTTTGGGGTTCACATACACAAACTGCTGCTGCTGCTGCTGCTGCTAAGTCACTTCAGTCGTGTCCGACTCTGTGCGACCCCAGAGACGGCAGCTCACCCAGCTACACCGTCCCTGGGATTCTCCAGGCAAGAACACTGGAGTGGGTTGCCATTTCCTTCTCCAATTCATGAAAGTGAAAAGTGAAAGTGAAGTGGCTCAGTCGTGTCTGACTGTTAGCAACCTCATGGACTGCAACCCACCAGGGTCCTCCATCCATGGGATTTTCCAGGCAAGAGTACTGGAGTGGGGTGCCATTGCCTTCTCTGACACACACTACTATATATAAAAAAGATAGCGAACAAAGATTTACTCTATAGCACAGGAAACTATACTAAATATTTTGTAATAACTTATAAAGGAAAAATATGAAAAAGTAGACATAGATGTATGTATAACTTAATTACTGCTGTATACCTGAAACTAACATGCCATTGTAAATCAACTATACTTTAATTAAAAATTTAAAAATAAGTATATACAAAACAATAATTGAAGGATTAATGCTAAAACTGAAACTCCAGTACTTTGGCCATCTCATGCTAAGAGTTGACTCATTGGAAAATACTCTGATGCTGGGAGGGATTGGGGGCTGGAGCAGAAGGGGACGACAGAGGATGAGATGGCTGGATGGCATCACTGACTCGATGGACGTGAGTCTGGGTGAACTCCGGGAGTTGGTGATGGACAGGGAGGCCTGGGCTGCTGCGATTCATGGGGTCGCAAACAGCCGGACATGACTGAGCAACTGAACTGAACTGAACTGAACTGAAGCTTAAATTATTTTAAACACATTAAAAATATTCTTTAAATTTCCCAATTCTAGTTAGATTATAAAATTCATAGCTTTTAACCATAGCATTTGATACTTATTAGAAACCATTACTATAGCGAGTTACAAAAGATAAATTATTAATTGTACTTTACAGAGTGAAAGAACACTATGCTCAAATAGACTAACAGCCAGGACAATGTTTTGCTCTTTGGAATATAAACAAAAAATCAAATGGTAAAAATATATTTAAAAAATATAAACAATTTGAATTCAGTTCAGTTGAATTATTAATAAGCATATTATTACATTTAATTCATCATTATAATATTAGAAAACTGAAGGTGATCAGAAGGAGATAAACTCACATATACACGTGCAATGTTTGAAATACTAACCATTTCATTGTGAAGCATTATGTATAACCGGATTTTTTTTTTATATCAGATTATTTGGTTCTTATATATAATCTACATTGGGAATATTCTTGTTAGAAAACTGTGAATAAATTGAGACTGATTTCATGGCCTAATAATCATGTGTTTTTTCATGATTAGTATTTTTGTAAACCTTAGAAGTGTAAAATATTTCAGCTAATACTTTAGAAATGAAAAACAAAAACATTAACATAATTGAGATATGAAACGGTGATATATTTTCAAATTTGTAGACACTCTGACATCTCTATGCATTTTTGAAACAAGGTAATCTATCTGCTTATAGCATTCTATAAAACTCAATTTTAAAATAATGTATTTCATTTTCAACTTATTCAGGGAAATGAATAGATTATCTTCTGTTTATAAATGGTATTTTTAAGAATTAAAAATAATCAGTATGCATTTATGACAGCTTGCAGAATTATAAACAATATGCATAACAATGAAATCCAATGCATGTGAGATATGGAGGCCGATTCTAATTAAGTAAATTCTATAAAATGAAATTAATTATGTTTACCACCAAAACACCATCTGTTTCTAATAGCTGAAATCTGTTAAGGAAATGGAAGAGTTTTATTATGCTGAAAAATATTTTTGACTTTTATTTCACAGTTAAAAATGCAAACAAGTATGTACACATCATTATAGAGTTTCTCTAATTGACTATTAATGGTGAGACGTATAACTGTTTTTTCAAGTTATTTAAATGAAAGTGTTAGTCGCCCAGTTGTGTCCAACTCTTTGCAACCCCATGGACTGTAGCCCACCAGGCTTTCCTGTCTATGGAATTCTCCAGGCAAAGTGAGACAAATATATAAGTGTGTTGTGTGTTCAAGCATATCTATGTCTATATTCTTTTTCATGTCTATGAATCATATGCATTTTGCTCTACTAGGGAGAAGGGCGATTTAACAAATTATTATTGTTTTCCATATATTCTCTAACTTTTTCACTCTCACGTGGTGAACATGTCATTTTCTGAGATAAATAAATGAGCAAGGGCACAGCTACACTGAATGACTTAAAAAAAAAAAAAATGCTACCACAACACTATATAACACATGTAGCTTGATCAGTAGAGTCTGTCTGCAATGCAGGAGACTGGGGCTTCGTTCCTGGGTCGGAAAGACCCCTGGAGAAAAAAATAGCAATCCATTCCAGTATTATTGCCTGGAAAATCCCATGGACACAGGAGACTGGTAGGCTACAGTCTATGGGGTCACAAGAGTCAGACACAACTAAGCACACAACACAAAAATCCAATTCTGTAACTTTGACTGTTACTAATTGGTAAAGTGACAAACACACGGGATTTTAGGGTTAGGTTATATTTATCCCTTTTGAACTTTATAAAGTGAGACAAGACTTTGAGGCTGGATGCTATTAAAATAATATTTATTTTTCTCCTTTTCCCCCATAAGTCTACAGTTTAAAGTCTCTAATTCTATTAATGTTTTCTCAATTAGAATGTCATAATTTGTTTTGCAATTCTTGCATTATTCAAAATGTTATGCCAGAATAGTTTAACAAATCTCTGGAGTGCTCTCCTTATAATAATTCTGGACAAAAACTATTATCAAAATGAGTTGGGAATACAGTGTACTTCCTTTGCTCCATTTTTTTCTCCTTCCATCAATTGGATATTAATACTCCACCTGGAAGAATTTAAACTAAGAAATTATATAACTCTAGATGTATAAGAAACTAAACTAAGAAATTATATGGACTCTATAATCTCATGATAGTTTCTGAAAGAGCTTGCTTTTTGAAATCTGTTAAAATATTGCTCCTACAAATATTTTGCTTTCATGTATTTCTAAAATGAAAACCACTAAGAAATGTGCAAAAATGTGTTAAATTAGTTGATATCAAAATACCTCTTTTATGAACTAATATTTTTTTAGCTAAATTAGCATGTAATGGCAGGCAATAACATCCAACATTGCTATATTATTTGTTTCACTCTTTTCTTTATGCTGTTTTACTGATTTTCCTTCAGGTCACTAAATTTTGTCTTCTTTATTGAGACTTGCTGGGACTCTAGCATTTTATTAAGATAAAAAGAATATAATATAAGGACTTTTTTGTAAGTTTAGTAGAATCATCTGCTTATGCTGAATATTTCCAAAGACATGGTGTCTATAGAACTCTAGGTATAAATTATGTTAAAATATGGGTTAGATTTTGAATGACAGTTTAAATGGAGATAAAATTGTATATCTTATAAGGTGTGGGAGGAAGGTATAAAATCCTTGATTGTAGGTCATGTGGA
The DNA here is from genome assembly GCF_029407905.1 of Bubalus kerabau. NCBI lineage: Eukaryota > Metazoa > Chordata > Mammalia > Artiodactyla > Bovidae > Bubalus > Bubalus kerabau. Next base: position 62,693,990 of record NC_073625.1, read on the forward strand.
TAAGATGATAATGCAAAACCTATGGTAGAAGCAGAAAATAGAAAAAGGCTAAGCAGTCAACCTGTGGAAGTATTTCAGTGTAATTCACAAGGATTAAATGGTAATGACTGTGTGATTGATTTATTATGCTTTTCTTCAATACTGTAAGTTTGTAACACACTTTATACAGAACCAAGTCTCTCATATACTAAATGTGGATACATTTTGGATGGAACACCTGAAGTACAAGCAACAAAATAAAAATAAACAAGGTAGACTACATAAACAAACAAACAAAGAGCTCTGCACAGCAAAAGACACATCCAACAGAATGAAAAGACATCCTATGGAATGGGAAAAAATATTTTCAAGCCCTTTATCTGATAAGAGGTTAATATCCAAAAATATAAAGAACTCATGTGATTCAACAGCCAGAAAAATAAAAAAAATTCCACTTAAAAAATCAGCAAAGCAACTGAATATATAATTTTTTTCCAAAGAAGACATATGAAAGGCCAATAGGTACATGAAAAGACATTCTGTATCACTAATCATCAGGGAAATGCAAATCAAAACTACAATGAAATATTGCCTTATGCCTATAGAGTGCCTGATGAACTATGGAATGAGGTTCGTGACATTGTACAGGAGACAGGGATCAAGACCATCCCCATGGAAAAGAAATGCAGAAAAGCAAAATGGCTGTCTTGGGAGGCCTTACAAATAGCTATGAAAAGAAGAGAAGCAAAAAGCAAAGGAGAAAGGAAAGATATAAGCATCTGAAGGCAGAGTTCCAAAGAATAGCAAGAAGAGATAAGAAAGATAAGAAGAGATAAGAAAGCCTTCTTCAGTGATCAATGCAAAGACATAGAGGAAAACAACAGAATGGGAACAACTAGAGATCTCTTCAAGAAAATTAGAGATACCAAGGGAAAATTTCATGCAAAGATGGGCTCGATAAAGGACAGAAATGGTACGGACCTAACAGAAGCAGAAGATATTAAGAAGAGGTGTAAAGAATACACAGAAGAACTGTGCAAAAAAGATCTTCATGACCCAGATAATCACAATCGTGTGATCACTGACTTAGAGCCAGACATCCTGGAATGTGAAGTCAAGTGGGCCTTAGAAAGCATCACTATGAACAAAGCTAGTGGAGGTGATGGAATTCCAGTTGAGCTATTTCAAATCCTGAAAGATGATGCTGTGAAAGTGCTGCAGTCAATATGCCAGCAAATTTGGAAAACTCAGCAGTGGCCACAGGACTGGAAAAAGTGAGTTTTCATTCCAATCCCAAAGAAACACAATGCCAAAGAATGCTCAAACTACTGCACAATTGCACTCATCTCACAGGGTAGTAAAGTAATGCTCAAAATTCCCCAAGCCAGGCTTCAGCAATATGTGAACCGTGAACTTCCTGATGTTCAAGCTGGTTTTAGAAAAGTCAGAGGAACCAGAGATGAAATTGCCAACATCTGCTGGATCATGGAAAAAGCAAGAGAGTTCCAGAAAACATCTATTTCTGCTTTATTGACTATGCCAAAGCCTTTGACTGTGTGGATCACAATAAACTGTGGAAAATTCTGAAAGAGATGGGAATACCAGACCACCTGATCTGTCTCTTGAGAAATCTGTATGCAGGTCAGGAAGAAACAGTTAGAACTGGACATGGAACAACAGACTGGTTCCAAATAGGAAAAGGAGTATGTCAAGGCTGTATATTGTCACCCTGCTTATTTAACTTATATGCAGAGTACCTCATGAGAAACGCTGGTCTAGAAGAAACACAAGCTGGAATCAAGATTGCCGGGAGAAATATCAATAACCTCAGATATGCAGATGACACCACTCTTATGGCAGAAAGTGAAGAGGAACTCAAAAGCCTCTTGATGAAAGTGAAAATGGAGAGTGAAAAAGTTGGCTTAAAGCTCAACATTCAGAAAATTAAGATCATGGCATCTGGTCCCATCACTGCATGTGAAATAGATGGGGAAACAGTGGAAACAGTGTCAGACTTTGTTTTTTGGGGCTCCAAAATCACTGCAGATGGTGACTGCAGCCATGAAATTAAAAGACGCTTACTCCTTGGAAGGAAAGTTATGACCAATCTAGACAGCATATTCAAAAGCAGAGACATTACTTTGTCAACAAAGGTCTGTCTAGTCAAGGCTATGGTTTTTCCTGTGGTCATGTATGGATGTGAGAGTTGGACATTCCTAAATGTACTTCTCTAAACATTTAATTAATGAAGTAAACTATTAAGGCAAGCCCAAATTAAAGAGAAGTAAAATTAGACTCTACCTCTTAATGGGAGAAGTAGTAAGAAGGCTGAGCGCCAAAGAATTGATGCCTTTGAACTGTGGTGTTGGAGAAGACTCTTGAGAGTCCCTTGGACTGCAAGGAGATCCAACCAGTCCATTGTGAAGGAGATCAGCCCTGGGATTTCTTTGGAGGGAATGATGCTGAAGCTGAAACTCCAGTACTTTGGCCACCTCATGCGAAGAGCTGACTCATTGGAAAAGACTCTGATGCTGGGAGGGATTGGGGGCAGGAGGAGAAGGGGAAGCCAGAGGATGAGATCGCTGGATGGCATCACTGACTTGATGGACTTGAGTCTGGGTGAACTCCGGGAGTTGGTGATGGACAGGGAGGCCTCGTGTGCTGCGATTCATGGGGTCACAAAGAGTCGGACTCTACTGAGCAACTGAACTGAACTGAACATAAAAAAGACAAAAGATATATATACTATAGAGAATATGGAGAAAATGAAACTGTGTGTGCTGTTGGAGAGAATTGATAACCACTATGGAAGTCTCTCAAAATAAAATAGAACTACCATATATGATCAGCAATTTCACTTCTGGGAACATATCCACAGGAAATGAAAACACTATGCTGAAAAGATATCTGCACCCCAGTAAAATGAGTACTGGAAGTGAAACATATAACTATGATGACTACAGTTAACACTGCTCATTGTATGGTTAATAATAAATGTGGTCACAAGTTCTTACTACTTCTCCCATTAAGAGGTAGAGTCTAATTTTACTTCTCTTTAATTTGGGCTTGCCTTAATAGTTTACTTCATTAATTAAATGTTTAGAGAAGTACATTTAGGAATGTATTTTAATACATCCAAAACTATTTCATTGGAAGTGTTGCTACTTCTATGTAGATTTCTTGGAATATTTCCACTAGGGGAAGCCAGAGACTCTGTAAAAAGTCCAACAACCCGGAAACTGTCATACTGAAGAGAGAAAGCAATGAGGAAAAAGAGGGGAGGTGAGAGAAATGCTCTCAGTTCACCTCAGCTACTCCAGCCAGTCCATCCCACAGCCCAGGTGTCAAACAGGTAAGTGAAGAAGACATCTAGGATCAGCCAACAACCACAGTTAAGACCTTAGACACATGGTCCCTTTTTATCCATCACACCCATCTCTAACTGTTTTAACCACCAAAGCTCAGTCACTGTGAAGCAGAGATGAGTCCTCTGTTGCAACCACCTAAATTCTGACTCACAAAATTCTAAGAACATGAAAATGGTTGTTTTTTACAACTGCATTTTTTGGTGTTTACTTATGCAGCACACATACTCAAAATAATAGCATACTAAGTAAGTATAAGGCACACAAAAATACTTTTGTAGCCCACATCTGACTGAAGTGGAATTGATATTAACACTGATTTTCTTTAGCCAAAAGGGAGTGTGTTAATTTGTATGTGTTGTGTGGGTGTCTGTATGTTACTGAGTCCAAGCTCACTTTACTTACCACACGATAGGCCAATAAATCCAGGAGACGAGGTGTTAAGACAAGGAATACGAGTTTATTCAGAGAGCAGGCTGACTGAGAAGATGGCAGACTAACATCTCAAAATAACCATCTTGTTGGGGCCTGGATGCCAAGATCTTTCATGGATCAGAGATGAGGGGAGGTGAGGAAGTAAAGTAAAAGATCATTTAAGTCTTGTAAATATTTCCTAGAATGACAAGTCTCAGGCAGAGGGTTTTGATGGTAGCTCAAGAATGTCACAGTCATTCACAGGTAGGCAGGCTCAGGTTCTCTCTCTGTGAACTAAACAAAGGCATGTTAGCTTAAGGGTCAAGAGGAGGGTGACAGATGGCAAGGGTCAGAGAGGTTTAAGGGTCAGAGGAGGGCAAGGTTCCCAGACCATTATGTTTGTTTATAATATGTTTGTTTATAATAACAGAAGCTGCAAGACAGGGTTAAAATCACAGAGACAGATCCAGTATGTAGTCAAAATTAACACTCAGGTTACAAGTATGTGTTTTGGGTGCTGCTGCTGCTGCTAAGTCAATTCAGTCGTGTCCGACTCTGTGTGACCCCATAGACGGCAGCTACCAGACTCCCCCATCCCTGGGATTCTCCAGGGAAGAACACTGGAGTGGGTTGCCATTTCCTTCTCCAATTCAGGAAAGCGAAAAGTGAAAGTGAAGTCGCTCAGTCGTGTTCGACTCTTCACGACCCCATGGACCACAGCCTACCAGGCTCCTCCATCCATGGGATTTTCCAGGCAAGAGTACTGGAGTGGGGTGCCATTGCCTTCTCCGGTGTTTTGGGTGAAGGGGTATTCAATTGCATTGCACAGGAAACCAGCACTTCTATTTTCATTCTCCATGTAGAAAATGTCATAGATTTGTCCCTGATTATTCTACTAGTTTCCTGATTTAAAACCTTCGCCATTACCATAATACAGCTGAGAACTACAAGAACAGATTTTTAAAAGGCATCTAGCAAAACAGCTAGAGCTCAAAATAGAGTAATCCATAGAGTAATGTGAAAAGCAGGCAGCATGTCACAGAGTGTGTGGAACACCTCTGCCTTACACATTTTTAGCATTTGTGATTTTAACTATATTGGTCTAACCTGTCATGATGAGGAACTGATCTGAGGCATATATGTTTCAAGACTCTTATGGGGAAGTTATCTTTTTACCTTGATCACCAATAATTTGACCAGCCTATATACACACAGGGATATTTTTGAGTATTTTTCTTGGTCATATTTTCCTCTGTAATGCTCTATAATCATACTCTTGGGAAAAGTAAGAAAATCATCTCAACAAAGAAAGAGAAGGGGATGAGAAGACAGGATACAGGGATATGGAAAAGTAACATGAGAAGGGGAGGGTAAATTAAATACACATCAGGCTCAAGGGACTCATTCCTTCCTCTGTCTTCAGGGTCATACTTCAGGGCAGGAGGAAGTAGGCTATGGAAACATTGGAATTATTTTCTACTTGTGGCAATATCACCAATAGCCAATAATTTGGAAATCTTTTAGGTCATTTTCAGAGTGAATAAGAGAATGATTCTGGAATACAATGGGATGTTATTCAGCGAGGCATGAATAGATCTGGGAAATTTCATCTGCCCCCAAAACACATAGATGGCGCTCTCCACCCAAAAGGTTGGCTTCATAGAAAGTATTGGAACAGACACATGACTCAAAGAGACAGTCTCTTATAGTCAATTTTTGACCAATATTTTATGTAGAAATATACTACTACATTGCCAAATACCTGATGATTTTCTGTTTATCTTTAAATTACTGACTTCTAATTTAATTCTATAGCAATCAAAACACAAACTGAATAAGGTCAATATTTTGAAATTTTCTGGGATAATGTATGGCTCAGCATGTCGACAGTATGGGTGAATGTGTGTATGTGTTTAGTTGCTCAGTAGTGTTCAACTCTTTGTGATCCCACGGACTGTAGCCCATCAGGCTCCTCTGTCCATGGTAGTCAATGTTTATTGAAAGAAAAATGACAGTTTAGCTTTGAGATATAGTATTCTATCAAGGTCAATTCTGGAGAAGGAAATGGCAACCCACTCCAGTGTTCTTGCCTAGAGGATCCCAGGGACGGGGGAGCCTGGTGGGCTGCTGTCTATGGGGTCGCACAGAGTCGGACCCGACTGAAGCGACTTAGCAGCAGCAGCAGCAAGGTCAGTTAGGTCAATGAACTTATGTCTTCTTACTTATTATTTGTCTGCTTATCAATTACTCAGAATAGAGAGTTTTAAACCCTGGATTATAGCAATTTTTTGATACATGTATTTGAATCTTTGCCATTAAGTATATGCTAATTTATTTTTATCTTACTGATGAATTGGACTTTTATCATGAGGAAATGTTATACTTTATCACTGGTGAATTTTTGAAGAACACTTTTTCTTATTAAATACAGTTAAACCAGCTTTCTTGTGTTTGCTATGCTCTCTTCTGATATTTGCTTTGCAATTGCTTTATGTCTTTATATTTAAAGTTTGTGTTTCTAAGCCTTTTTCCCCCACTCTTGGAGTCCTGATTTCTTTTCTAATCTAAAAGCATTTGACTTTTGGTTGATTTATTTATTTACAGGATCAAATAATGGATGTGTTTGACTTGTGTTTAATTATAGCAGTGCTTTGTTCTTTTTCTTCCTTATTTTTCCTCTATGTTGGTACAAGTGTTGCTGTTGTTTACTCACTAAGTCGTGTCTGACTCTTTGTGATCCCATGAACTGCCACCCACCAGGTTCCTCTGTCCATGGGATTTCCCAGGCAAGAATACTGGTGTGGGTTGCCATTTCCTCCTCTAGGGAATCTTCCAGACCCAGGGATCAAAGTCACATTTCCTACATTGGCAGGCAGATTCTTTACCACTGAGACACCAGGTATACACTTGGTATAAGTAAGTATACTTTATTATTCCTTTTTACCTGTTCTATTAATTTCTGGATTATATTTCTTCATTTTTTTTTTTTTAAATTTTAGTGACTGCTCTAGAGCTGGATTGTCCAATAGAGTGGTCACTATCCACATGGGGTCATTTAAATCAAAATGTACTTAATAAAACATCATAACCACATGTAGCTAGTGGTTAAACGATTGGACAGCACAGAGTAGCAAAATATTTAATTTTCACAGAAGATCCTATTGGACAGCATAATTCTTGAGTTTATAGTATAAATATTTAATTAATCATATTGAATTTTCAAATAATATTATACTATTTGACAACAATGCCCAAACCTCACAGTAGTGTAATTCCATTTGTGCTTGTCCTTTGTACTTCTGTATTCATATATTTTACTTCTCCATATCATATAACAAGTAGAATATATTTGCATCATTTTTGCTTTAGTCAACACTACTTTAAAAATTTTTAAATATGTGACACACATATATACATCCACTCAAAAAATGATTAAAAGGTAATTTATAGTTATCTTCAATTTTAATTTTCCTGGTACTCATCTTTCTTCATGCAGATCTGGATTTCTATTTGAAATAACTTCTAGTCAAACTGAAGAACTTTGCTGACCATTCCTTATAGTTAATTTCAGTTCAGTTCAGTTCAGTTCAGTCGCTCAGTCATGTCTGACTCATTTCAACTGGACACAAATTCTCTAAGGCATTATTCTTTTTAAATGCTTTTGGTTTAGATTCATTAAAAAAATTACACTAGACAGATAATTTTGGATTGACAGATTTTTAATTTTCAGAAATCTAAGCACATCTTTCTATTGTGTTCTAATTTTTATTGATTCTAAGGAGAAGTCAGCGATATAATGATATTCCACTGGATATAATACTTTCTCTACCCCCTGACAGATTTTAAGTTTTTTCTTGGATAGTATTTAAGATGAGGGGCACAGAAGTTTGCTAGTCTAGGTTTGAGTATCAGTTGTAAAACTTCAAAACTCTGTAGTGTACTTGGTTCTTAGATACTGAACTTTTCTAATCTATACAATGGGAATATAATGATACACCAATCAATCCTAAAAGAAATTAACCCTGAATATTTACTGGAAGGACTCATGCTGAAGCTGAATCTGCAATACTTTGGCCACCTGATGTGAAGAGCCAACTCATTGGAAAAGATTTTGATGCTGGGAATATCTGAGGGCAGGAGGAGAAGGGGGCAACAGAGGATGAAATCGTTGGATGACATAACTGACTTAATGGACATGAGTTTGAGCAAACACCAGGAGATACTGAAGGACAGCATAGCCTGGTGTGCTGCGGCTCATGGGGTCACAAAAAGCTGGAGATAACTTAATACTGAACAATCAATGTATTATTGATTAAATAAGGAAATATATATGAATGCTTTGAGTGACACACAGAGCTTGCTAAATGATTCATAAATGATAGTCATCGCTATACAAGTGTTTCTTCACATATATTGCTCATGTGCATAATCTGAGCTGTTTTGAGATAAAAAAAATAATAATAATGAAAAACACATGTGTTATGTTTTCTGTTTCCCATTGCTTATTTTTTTCCTCATTCTATGCAGAGTTTTTAGGGAGAGTAAATGCAGAAATTATCTGTGGATTTTATTTCCATTAGTATTTATTTAGTCAAAATTAAACTAATTTGCAGCATATTTGTGCTTAAGTGAATTCCATTTTTGTGTTTAGTAAATACATTTGTTTTATATGACAGCGTTTACAGGAAATATTGTCTTCTTTTTCTGGTTGATTTTTAAGGTCCACATGTTAAAGAAACTGTAATTTTCAGTGAACAGACAAATATTTCAAAGTACAAATATGAACTTTGAAATAGCTATGCTAAACTGAAAGAGGTTATTCACAAGAGGAGCAAAAATGTACAGTAAATATCAATTCTTTATTTAATAATGATATTTTTGTACCTATTTAATGCTGGATATTCTCTAGGTGCTGACAATATATTAGTGAATTAGACAAAGACCCTAAATAGCACTTAGATTATTTTTTAATTGTGTAAGGTAGAAAAAACAGAAAAATCATAATAAAAATGAAGTGATTTTTCAAAATTCATCATCTGACAACTCTGATATGCAGAGAAAGTGTTTAATATTTTATTTTTTTAATTTCTTATAATGATTTAAAAGCTACCACTAGGTGTTTAGCAGAAAAACAAATGTATTTAGTTCTGTTCAGTGAGTAAATTTTTGATAATACTTGTTTTTCTCCAGTGAATTTTTTGTTTTTCATCACAACATAACTGTACTATATTCTCAAAGGTAGAAAAATCCCATCAATGCCCTTAAGATACCATGTAACTTAATAGCAATTTTCCTCCCCTTTAAGTCTAAATATGAATCAATAACATGTGATCTAAACATGTAATCAATAAAATGCTACATTGTAAAATACAGCATTTATGTTTTTAATTTTCTTTGCTTTTATTTCAATTATACATAAGGGAACTTTAAAATGACCAGCTGGGACTTCCCTGGGGATCCAGTGGTTAAGAATCTGTGCTTCTACTGCAGGAGGCACAAGTTTGATCCCTGGTCAGGGAACTAAGATTCCACATGCCTATGGACATAAATAATAATAAAAAGTACTTAAAAATGACCAGCTGGTATTTAGAATAGAAGACAAATGCAGACTTACTGAATAATACCTACTGTACGCCTGGTCTATAACTCTGCTCAATGTTAAATTGCAGCCTGAATGAGAGAGGAGCTTGGAGGAGAATGGATACATGCATATGTATAGCTGAGTCCCTTTACTGTTCACCTGAAACTATCATGGCATTGTTAATCAGCTATACTCCAGTACAAAATAAAATGTTAAAAAATTTTAAAATAAAATGTTAAAAAAATTAAAATTAAAATGACCAACTGGAAAAGAAATATTTGCAACCAATATAAAAGGAATATTTCAGTGTGGAAAAATGCTTGATACTAAAGGAAAAAACTACTTTATTTAATATATGAAAAACTCATATAATCAATGAGAAAAAGAACAATCCAATAAAAAAAATGGACAAAGAACAGAAAATGGTAGTCCACAAAAGATAAATGGCAAGGAAAAATGAAATCAATCTCACAATAAATTAAATGCCACCCATTTTTCACCTATTAAATTGATAAATAAACCAATTACTTGAAAAAATCACAATATGGTGAGTCTGGGAAACAGATACTAGTGGATGTGTATAAGACTGTAAATTCTCAACTGTCATTGAGATTTGCAATATTTATCAAAATTGAAAAGATATACTTTAACCCAAACAACTCTAATAACTAAACGATCTTCAGAGATAGTGACTTATTTGAGCAAAGATATATATACAAGTAGTCTGTGGCAGCATAATAACAGAAAACTAGTAGCAGCTTAAATGTTTACCATTATAGAATTGATTAAATACAGAGTGCTATCTTCATAGAATGGAATATTTCATAGTAAGGTAAAATAGTACGTTAATATAAAATCACATTTAAGGTATGTTATTAAATACAAATGCAAATTAGTGTTTAAAAAATAAGCCTCAGGCTTTTTTTGGAACAAGCAAAATAACACTTCCCCAATAATGCAGCCGTAAAGAATCCACCTGCAATGCAGGAAACACAGGAGAGGAGGGTTTGATCCCTGGGTCAGGAAGATTCCCTGGAGGATATGGCAAACTACTCCAGTATTCTTGCCTGCGAAATCCCATGGGCAGAGGAGCTTGATGGGCTACAGCCCTGAGGGTCACAGAGTTGAACACAACTGAGCATGCACATAAATCAGGACTATCATAATTAAAGATGATAAAATCAAATACTAAGTGATGTTGCTGGTAAATACAATTAGCTGGTAAGCAGTGTGTATTTGTTTGCTAAGGCTGCCATAATAGCACAAATTGGAAGGCAATGGCGCCCCACTCCAGTACTCGTGCCTGGAAAATCCCATGGACGGAGGAGCCTGGTAGGCTGCAGTCCATGGGGTCACTGAGGGTCGGACATGACTGAACGACTTCACTTTCACTTTTCACTTTCATGCATTGGAGAAGGAAATGGCAACCCACTCCAGCGTTCTTGCCTGGAGAATCCCAGGGACGGGGGAGCCTGGTAGGCTGCAGTCCATTGGGTCACACAGAGTCGGACACGACTGAAGTGACTTAGCAGCAGTAGCAGCAAGCAACAAAAGTTTATTTTCTTCTTGTTCTGGAGTCTAAGATTCCAAGATCACATGTCCTCCACCAGGAGATCTTCACCCTGTGATCAAACCCAGGTCTCTCCAGTCTTGCATTGGCATTCTTTGCCACTATCGCCACCTTGTGGGAGAAAGGAAATAATTCAGCCCATGTTGTTAGTTTAGTCACTGTCATGCCCGACTCTTGCAACTCCATGGACTGTAGCCCTCCAGACTCCTCTGTCCATGGGATTTCCGAGGCAAGATACTGGAGTGGGTTGCCATTTCCTTCAGCCCATAGCATAATTATAAAAATTTGGAAAACGATAGGTTCTGATTTAGATATTATGGAAAGATATTTTTGAAATACACTATATCCAAAAACTTAATGAGGTCAAACTTATTCCATTTTCTATTCAGTTGTTCTGATATGTTGCAGGTGTATGCTAAATTAATGACAAACTACTATGAGGGTCTGACTATGCAAACTATTATGACCAGTCTGACTATGAAATGTATTTTCCCATTATCTCTCTTCTGGGGGAAAACAAGGGGCGGGGAGGAGGGGGAGGAACATTACTCATTTTACTTAGAAATTTCAAAAAACTAAAATTAAGATCATGGCATCCAGTCCCATCACTTCATGGCAAATTGATGGGGAAACAATGGAAACAGTAAGAAACTGTTTTCTTGGGCTCCAAAATCACTGAAGATGGTGACTGCAGTCATGAAATTAAGACACTTGCTCCTTGGAGGAAAATCTATGACCAAAATATACAGCATATTAAAAAGCAGAGATAATACTTTGCCAACAAAGGTCCATTTAGTCAAAGGTATGTTTTTTTTTTTTTTTTTCCACTAGTCATGTATGGATGTGAGAATTGGACCATAAAGAAAGCCGAGCGCCAAATAATTGATACTTTTCAACTGTGGCATTGGAGAAAACTCTTGAGAGTCCCTTGGACTTCAAGGAGATCAAACCAGTCCATCCTAAAGGAAATTAGTCCTGAATATTCATTGGAAGGACTGATGCTGAAGCTGAAGTGCAAATACTCTGGCCACCTGATGAGAAGAACTGACTTATTTGAAAAGACCCAGGAAAGTAATCAGCCTCCAATTAAAATAAATAAATTTATATTAAAAAAAAGAAAGAAAGAAAAGAAAAGATCCTGATGCTGGGAAAGATTGAAGGCAGAAGGAGAAGGGGAAGACAGAGGATGAGATAGTTGGATGGCATTGCCAACTCGATGGACATGAGTTTGAGTAAACTCCGGGAGTTGGTGATGGACAGGGAGGCCTGGCGTGCTGCAGTCCATGGGGTCACAAAGAGTCGGACACGACTGGGCGGCTGAACTGAACTGAGGTGCCTCATGCTGTCACCCTCTCATCTCCTCCCTCAGCTACTCTAATATCATTTTCTAGAGTTATGGACTTTGGACAAAATTTTCACTTACCATTAGAAACCTTTTGTCTTTTCTGAGCTGAAACTATATATAAAGTAGATAGACTGTATTTCAGAGCTGATGAGTACTATGGCACGTCCTCCCGTTTTTGGATAAAAGTTGAATGGGAAAGCAACTTAAAATCCTTTCTGTAAGCTCTGGTTGAGAACGTGGGAATAACATTCTGGTTTTCTTGGATCAGGAGAGGAATGTTACAAGAACTGGAGCAAGATAAGACTCTGTTATCTATCCACTGTTGATTTTTGTCCATTTCAATCAATCTGAAGCAAAATGGGTCCAGGTCTAATATACCTCCCTATGTTCAGAAAATATTTTGCCCTCAAGAAATGCCAGCCAACATGATATTTTCATTTGGGGCCTGATTTATGTACAAGAGTAAGGTAAGCACCTTTCAAAATTATGTTTGATTTTTATGTATAAATATGTCAAGATACCTTCTGAAGAGCACATTCAGGCAATGCTACTTGTACAACAGATCTCTTCTTTTTAAGTTAGTAGATGTAGTTTTACAGTTAAAGAAATGAGGGGATTGACTTTCTCAGGATATAAAACTGCCAATTCATATAATCTACTGAATATTGGATAGCTATACGTTTATTCAAATGGCATTTTCTGGAAGTTTTGGGAATGGCAATTAAGTTATTGGTGACTGCCTGAAATTGTAAATGTGCAATGACGTGGACAGGGATATGCTGCTGCTGCTGCTAAGCCGCTTCAGTCGTGTCCGACTCTGTGCGACCCCATAGATGGCAGCCCACCAGGCTCCCCCGTCCCTGGGATTCTCCAGGCAAGAACACTGGAGTGGGTTGCCATTTCCTTCTCCAATGCACGAAAGTGAAAAGTGAAAGTGAAGTTGCTCAGTCGTGCCCGACTCTTAGCGACCCCATGGACTGCAGCCCACCAGGCTCCTCCATCCATGGGATTTTCCAGGCAAGAGTACTGGAGTGGGGTGCCATTGCCTTCTCCAGGACAGGGACATAGTAAACCCATATTAAAATAAAATAAAAAAATTAGTAGTTTTAGTTCTCATTTTTCATCATGAGGAAAGGTGACTGGCTTATATACCAATACATTTGTAAATCTGAAGATTTACAATGAGATCATTTGGGAAAAATAGAAAAGAAACCAGATTCCTTGAGAAGAATCCTGACCATTGAACTTGTCAAGGTCCTCTGGGCACATTCAAACACGCCAATTATGTTTAAGAATTGTATGAGTTCCCAGGGATGCCGTAATAAAGTACCCCAAACTGGGTGACTTAACGGAAATGTATTTTCTCATTGTTCTGCAGGCTAGAAATCTGAAATCAAGGTGTCATCAGGGCCCAACTCCATGAAACCCAGGGTAGACTACTCCCTTATATCTTCCTTGCTCGGGTGGGAGCCTGCCATCCTTGGAGTTTCTCCACTTATAGCTGCATCACTGCAATACCCGCCTCTTGTTTCTATTCACAGTATATTTTCTAAATGCTTTGCTGTCTCTGTATCTCTTCTCTTTATACAAGGATACCAGTCACATTGGAATAGAGTCTATTCTAATGACCTTATAACTTGATGACATTGCAATGTCCCTATTTCCAAGTAAGGCTATGTTCACAGGTACCAGAAGTTAAGACTCTGAAACACATTTTTGGTGGTGTATTATTCAACCCATAAGGTTTAAAGAGATTTCTGTAACCTAAGAGACCAAAAAAAAAAAAATGTATCTCAGGATAAACCAAGATTGGGAATTGAATATCATGGTTAGTTTCATAATGTATAATAGCTCAACAACTCCAAGGGTTTTTCTCATTTGAGCAGGCTAGTGGTGAGTTATGGTGGAAAAAGCTGGATGTTTTTCACACAGTTACTCAGGGGACACTGCAAATGTTGGTAAACAAGTAAAAGCGTGGAAGTTTGTGTGTAAAAATGTTCATAAGCATTGTCAGATGTCACCTCTTAACATTTTATTTATGAAGCTTCAGTCACATAGCCATACCAACATTTAAGATAGGAGAAACACATATCTAGATTATGTACTCAGGGAAAAAATATTAGAAGTATTTGGTGGGACTTCCATGGTGGAACTTCCAGTGATTAAGAATCTACCTTCTAATGCAGGAGACATAGGTTTGATCACTGGTCAGGGAACTAAGACACCACGTGACACAGGGCAGTTAAGCCCACACACTCCAACTACGGAGCCCTTGGGCTCTAGAACCCACACACCACAACAAAGAGCCAGCACAGCCAAAGTGAAAAAAAAAAAAAAAGTGTTTGGTAAGTAACTGGCATCTTGACTACAGAAATTATTGTATGGGTACTACTGTCCAAACACTCAGAACTACAAGTGGTACAATAAACTTTTCTTGGAAAAGAGTGAAAAATAGGAAACTCTGTGAGAAACTGTATCCTCATAGAGATCTATACATTGATTTGAAGCTGACATTCACAGTTTGAGTGATACAAGAAGCCATAAAGCAACCAAGTAAACTTTTAAAGGAGTCTAGACATAGAGTGTGGAGAAGGCAATGGCACCCCACTCCAGTACTCTTGCCTGGAAAATCCCATCGATGGAGGAGCCTGGTGGGCTACACTCCATGGGGTTGCAAAGAGTCGGACACGACTGAGCGACTTCACTTTCACTTTTCACTTTCATGCATTGGAGAAGGAAATGGCAACCCACTCCAGTGTTCTTGCCTGGAGAACCCCAGGGTTGGGGGAGCCTGGTGGGCCGCTGTCTATGGGGTCGCACAGAGTCGGACACGACTGAAGTGACTTAGCGGCAGCAGACATAGAGTACACTAGATACTCAGAGTTGAAATATACATTGTCTCTGTAGGAATCTGTCACTATTGTATCAAATGACTTCCACAAGTAAGTTGGTAAATGAAATGATTTCACAATTAGAAATGAATAATTTCACACAGGAGAAAGTCATGTTGCCCTAACTTGCTTCTGGGAATGCTTTAAAATATAAACTCTCAGCAACCCTCATAACTACTCAGTATGCATTTTATCAAGATTTGCAAGTGACATACGAGACCATTAAAATTTGAGAAGAATCCTTCTAGCACAGTAGTTTTCTAGGTAAGCTGCACATCAGTCACTTGGGAGAGCTGATTCCTGTTTCGCCCCTGAAATTCTGATTTAATTGGACTTACTTAAGACTTAAGGTGTTGGGATTTTGAAAGACTCCCCAGATGACTCTGTTGTGCAGACAAAGTTAAGAATCACTCCTTCTGGAAATGCTGTTTTATTTCTCCTTGGATCCTCACAGTGTCTGGAAGAATTGCTTGTACTTGTAGGTTCTCCATAAAAGCTGGTTCAGTTAGAGCTTCTCTGTGCAAGCAGATTATTTTCCTTAATGAGAATGAAATACTTTCCACCTTTTTTTAAAGACAACATTCTTATTTTCACTGCTTTCCCAGCCACGGGTTGGAATTTAAAGAAGATATTCAAGGTAAGTATCTTTCAAGTAGATGTTTTAAGGATGGCTCAGTTTCATAGACTTGATTCAAATAGACAAATTTCTTTTCTAAAAGAGAAAAGCTTATAAAAATGGTATTCACAAATTTTAAAAACTTTACAGTTACTATTTACATAATAAATCCAAGAATTTATGACAAGCTTACAGTTTAGATAAACAGGCCATTTATAACAATCATATTCGTATGTGCAAATATGCAAACACACATTAAGCATGCACACAGACACACAAGTCTACATCTCCAATGGCTAAAGTTTAAAAGTTTTCTAAGTTAAATCACTTTTTTTGGAGAGCCAACTCTTCCCAGCTGGTTTTGTTTTCACTCCATAAACACTGCAGTGCTGTACACTGTTGAATGATCCTGAGTTGATTGCATTTCACAAAACTCAAGAGATCTTGAATTTCTAGAAAAGAGGCACTAAAAAGGAAAGAGAAGAAAACATTGTAGACTATAATATGCAGCAATATACATACTCAGAAATAGGAAACAAGATAAAATTTGAATTTTTCTCGAATACAAGTCATCATCTAGGACAGTTACTGTATTTTCACTGCCGGTACAAGGGTAGTATACTTTGTGGTAAACTTTGTTTTATTCAATGACATAAGGTGTATACTTTTAGGTGTATACAAATGAGGGTTATTTTTATCCCCATATCATTTAACATTAAAAATAAAAACCTATTATGGGAAAATAATTTGGGGGAAATAATTGAAAAATATAATGACAGATATTTGTATTGTTAAGGTTTACTCTTTGTACCAGGTGGGCTTCCCAGGCGGTGTAGTGGTAAAAAAATCCACCTGTTAATGCAGGAGACATAAGAGAGGTGGATTCGATCCCTAAGTCAGGAAGATCTCCTGGAGAAGGGCATGGAAACCCACTCCAGTATTCTTTCCTGGAAAATCCTATGGACAGAGGAGCCTGGCAGACTACAGTCCACAGGGTGGCAAAGAGTCAGACATGAATGACATGACTCAGCATCAAGTTACTTCGGGCTTTTGCAATATTTTCTATAGACCATTACAATGCATTATGTTCTTCATTTCAGTGTTAATGCTTATTTGTTATATCAAAGTTAATTCCCTCATGGCCTATCTTTTTAAAAGCCTTTCTAATCCATGTTAAATAAATTATTTTTTCAATTGAATACAATCAATTACTATAAACACTATAATAAATTCCAAAACCAAAATCCCTCTTGGGACATCAGGTTCGTTTGCCAATTTAGCTCCCTGAAGCTTGTTCAAGCAGTTTGCAAGCATTTGACCTTAGGCTGCATTTCTGTACTTGTTTTGTCTGTCAACAAGGGAGTTCTGTCTTCAAGGCAGTCCATCTGCCTGTTGTCTGCAGACTGAAATTGCTTTGCACATTCTGGATGTGCAATGAGTCAGGTTTTCCAGTGGGAGACAAGAGTGTAAGCACTTTATGAAGCTGCATTAACTCCTTCAGCCACAGATGTGTCCCTTAGCCAGTCTGAGGTTTCTTATTGGATATGCATCCCTAGATAGTTTAGATGAGTTGAAAGTGACAAGTTCAATTTCTCTGGGAGGTTGTGACTCAGTAACTCGAGGCTTGCTGGCATATTCTAATCTGCATGACATTATTAAAGTATAGTTATCTTGTCCAGGATTTACAAAAGACACTTTAACTCCTTCTAAAAGAACATACGTAGAATTTATAAAGGCTTCCCAGGTGGTGCTAGTCCTGTAGCCCACCAGGCTTCTCTGCCCATGGGATTTTCCAGGCAAGAATACTGGAGTCGGTTGCCATTTCCTCCTCCAGGGAGTCTTCCTGATCCAGGGATCAAACCTGAGTCTGCTGCTTGGCAGGTGGATTTTTTACCTCTAGGCCACCTGGGATGTCTTTTGTTAACTTGTTGCGGGTGGATTTTTGCAGTATTTTATCAAACAAAATGAGCCTCCTGTATCATAATCTTTTTGAAGTAGGATAATTTGAGATGTGTTTGTTTAATCAAAAGAAAAGGGTTGAGTTTCAATATTGTTTCATGTGTGAACTAATATAAAGACTGCTTTTACAGAGTATATTTGTGATCAATTTCAGTAACAAAGCACAGGATGATTGTTTTGAAATTCCTAAGTTTTGAAAAGCTATGACTTTTCTGTAATGTCTTTCCAGAGTTTCAATACTAGGAACGAGTCTGTGTTAATCATCCTTGAAATACTGCAAATTTAATAGCAAGCTTTTGCTAATAAAAGATAGCTTGGAATCCTGTTTTAGACATGACAGTCTCAATAGACCCTTCTCTCTTACCCTAAAAGGAAACGTTTCATTTTTTTTTTCCCACCGAACAAGTAATACAACTGTATCCCATTCATTGTTTTGTAATAAGTTTCTTTTAAAATCATCAACTTCCTTTCCAGCCAGCCAGTCTTCTTGCAGAGACAGGCTTGCTAGGCTTGTAGCAAGAGAAAAAATGTACTCTTTCCAAATTTACATTAAAATGAACTTTAAAGCAATTCAAACTGTTGGCTTTTGGCAGGATTTTACTTATTATGAAGAGGAAAAGAATAGGATCTGCCTATCAAAATGATGAAACTGAACACACATCTGCCAAGTACACTCTATATGTTGCTGAAATGTATTATTAACCTTGAACACAATATGTTTTGTCAAATAAAAGAAATCCCATTAAGACTGCCAATTTTAATATCAGTGACATAGCTCTAAAAAATCCATGAGGTTTTTATAAATCATGAAAATTCCAGGTAGGCATATAATTTTTTGGCAAATCTAGTGACTCTTATCTATATGTGAAAACATGATGTAAACCATGGAAATTTTCTTCCTAGTAGTGGTTTTTGTCTAATTATAATAAAATCCAAGAGTAAAGCATAAATAAAAGCATAGTGGTTTTTTTAAGCACTTTTTAAAAACTTTAAAAATACTGTTAAAATGATTTTTTAAATATACTTTGAAAGTCCCGGACATCAAAGCATTGCTTGTCCACTCACAACTTGATTTCACAGACATTGTACACTGCTTTATGTCATGAAAGCTTTCAGACCTTTATTGCTGTAGAAGATTATAAAGAGGGATACACAGAAAGAGATGAGGTGAACTGTACAATTGCCAGCATATGTGGAAAAGACAGTGCAAATACCGGTGTGACTCATCCTGGATTTATTATGGGAATTTCAGGTATACTACAGGTATTTGTTTTGGTTTCTATCACAGAATTTTCCCATCAGTTTACTTTGTTTTGTAGTTTGCTTCTTTTTGTCTTCTGGATATTTTGTTTATAATGAGTATTCTTTTTCATTGTTCAATCACTAAGTCATGTCCAACTCTTTGCAACCCCATGGGCTGCAGCATGCCAGGCTTCCCTGTCCTTCACTATCTCCAGAATTTGCTCAAGCTCATGTCTATTGAGTTGGTGATGCCATCCAAATATCTCTTCCTCTGTTACCCCTTCTCCTCCTGTCCTTAATCTTTCCCAGTATCAGGGTTTTTTCCCAATGAGCCTTTGCATCAGGTGGCCAAAGTATTGGAGCTTCAGCTTCAGTATCAGTCCTTCCGATGAATAAGGGTTGATTTCCTTTAGGACTGACTAATCTGATCTCCTTGCTGTCTAAAGGACCCTCAAAAGTCTTCTCCAGCACCGATGAGTAACTCCACAGTTTGGTTTTGTTTTCCCATTCAGCACTTTTTTTTTTTCCTTATCTGATGTTTGTGATTATTGTTGGAATCTTTAAAAACTAATGTTTCCATATAGAATATATGCCATTTTGTTGGAATGCTGTAGTAATAAAATAAGAAAGTGAGAGTGAGGTTGTGTCCGACTCTTTGCCACCCCATGGACTGGAGCCTCCCAGGCTCCTCCATCCATGGGATTTTCCAGGCAAAAGTACTGGAGTGTGTTACTATTTCCTTCTCCAATTAAAGTAAGAAACACCCACTTGCAGAGATGTGGGGAGTAAGTGCCTATATCTGTTAGAGGAAGTCATCAAGAGGTTGTGACCATCAGTTGACCCTCCCACTGGACCTGGGCAATTGGAGGCTCTCCACCCACTTTCGTCCTTTGAATGTCAATCCTCTCACTTTTCCTACCTACAGAAGCTTCTCCAAGTACACAGCCTTGAAACAGAAATGTGGTATTGAGACTACTACCTGAACTGGGGATGTGACTGAACCCAGATAAGGTCCCTGTATAAATTTTTAAGATTCTGGCAGGTGGATGTGAAAATTGACTCAACTTGTAGCCACTCAAAACAAGTCTCTGAAGTACATTCCCTTGCTTCTTAAACCTATCACCTACCAATCTGGAGTGATCTATCTGTTTTCTTGTGTCTATCCCTGCCCTCTGCTAAGTGGGACTGGTTTCAGGTTACATTCAGGAAGCTCTCCAGGAGGTTGTTAAACACCAGCATCTCAACTGCTAGTTGACCACATGCTTTATATTCCCAGAAGAGAAGAACTTGCACTCAGAAAACAGAACACATGACCAAATATTAAAGGAAAGCACCGCTTTTACTATGAATCATGATAAAGCCCTCTAGTGTTGACTCACATATGGAGTTAATATGTTTTAGTGAGATGGTACAATGGTAAAGAATCCATCTGACAATGTAGGAGACACAAGAGATGCAGATTCGATCCCTGGGTCAGGAAAATCCCCTGGAGAAGGAAATGACAACTCACCCCAGTATTCTTGTCTGGGAAATCCCATGAAACAGAGGAACTTGGTGGGCTACAGTCCATGTAGTCACACAGATTCAGACATGACTGAGCATCCATGCAGTAGTCTCAGTAAGCTAAAACTAGGAAGAAATTTTTCAAAAATTACAGCATAAATTAGTGGTGAAAAGGTAAATCATGCATTTACATAATTTTAAAAGTTAAAACTAGTTTTTTGACATTATATTGTACTTTTTTCTTGAACTTAAGGTCAATAAACTTATTTTTTTTTTCAGTCAGATTTGTGACTATTTTATTATAACCATATTTATCCCAAGTTGAGTACAGTACCTAATAGAGTGATGGAAACTGTCATATATTATGTCAATTGTTACTCATTCAATTGCCAAATTTTATGGATCATCTATTAACATGTAAGTCTCTGTCCAAGGTGTTTAGGGTATAAAAGGAAAGACAGAACAAAAACAAAGACCAGTAAATTGTGACCTTGTCTGGTATACACAAAGAACAGCAAGAAGGTATGATCAAAGCAAAGTGAACTAGAAGACGATAGGAGCTTTCCAACAGAACCCTAAGTGTCCATACCTCTCTGTACTAGCATTCTATTTTCTTTAGTCTTAGGCTAACAATAGCCACAGCCACATTATATTCTGATCTACCATATACTAATGCTAAATCTGCTTTATCATTTTGTAATTTTTGTTGAGAATAAAGGGCAAATGCCATAGTGAAATAGAATTGTGGACATGACATCTAAACCACAGCTAAAATCCTGTTCATGATGAGGTATGTGCCCCAGTCTTAGGTAGGAGCATTTCATTTCCTTTAATTCTAGTTCCACTTTCAAGTTTAGACATCTTTGTTTTAGATTCAGACACTCTTGCTTTGCCTCCTCTGCCCAAATGTTGTTCTCCCCTTAAATAATGCAAATATTGAACATCATACTTGTAATTTTAAGTGTAGTATTCCAGAGTGTAGAACTAAACATTATTTAAGAACCAAAACTGAGATGTGTCCGATTTTGATTGGCTATGTAAGATAGTGTGGTTAGTCATCCAGAGCCAGACAGTCTGGAGTGTGAAGTCAAGTGGGCCTTAAGAGGCACTGCTGTTAATAAAACTAGTGGATGTGGTGAAATTCCAGCTGCTGCCACTGCTGCTAAGTCGCTTCAGTCATGTCTGACTCTGTGCAACCCCATGGACTGCAGCCTACCAGGCTTCTCCGTCCATGGGATTCTTCAGGCAAGAACACTGGAGTGGGTTGCCATTTCCTTCTCCAATGCATGAAAGTGGAAAGTGAAAGTGAAGTCGCTCAGTCATGTCCAACTCTTAGTGACCCCATGGACTTCAGCCTACCAGGCTCCTCCATCCATGGGATTTTCTAGGCAACAGTATTGGAGTGGGGTGCCATTTCCTTCTCCTGAAATTCCAGCAGGACTATTCAAATCTCTAAAGGGTTGATGATGATGATGCCATCAAAGTTTTGTATTCGTTATGTCAGCAAATCTGAAAGACCCAACAATGGCCACAGAACTGGAAAAGGTCAATCCTCATCCCAATTCCCAAGAAGAGTTTACCGAAGAATGAGTTAATCACTGGACAATCACACTCATTTCCCATTCTAGTAAGGTCATACTCAAAATCTTGCAAGCTCGGCTTCAGCATTATGTGAACCAAAAACTTCCAGATGTCCAAGCTGGGATTAGAAAAGGGAGAGGAGCTAGAGATCAAATTGCCAACATCTTCTGGATTATAGAGAAAGCAAGGGAATTTCAGAAAAATCATCTACGATCACTGTTTCATTGACTACACTAAAGCCTTGACTATGTGGATCATGACAAACTGCAGAAAACTCTTAGAGAGATAGGAATACCAAACAGTCTTACCTATCTCCTGAGGAAACTGCATGAAGGTCAAGAATCAACAGTTAAAACCCTGTATGGAGCAACTGATTGGTTCAACATTGAGAAAGGAATACAAGAGGGATGTATGGGGTCACCCTGTTTGTTTAACCTATACACTGAGCATATCATGAGAAATGCCAGACTGGATGAGTTTCAAACTGGAATCAAGATAGGTGAGAGAAATATCAGCAACCTCAGATATGCAGATGATATCATTCTAATGGCAGAAAGTGAAGAGGAACTAGAAGCCTGTTGATGATGGTGAAGGAGGAGAGTGAAAGAGCCAGCTTAAGACTGAATATTAAAAAAAAACTAAGACTATGCACTTGCCCCTATTACTGCATGGCAAATAGAAAGGGGAAATATGGAAGAAGTGATAGATTTCCTCTTCTAGGACTCTAAAATCCCTGTGGATGGTGACTGTAGCCATGATATCAGAAGATGATTGCTTCTTCACAGGAAAGATATAACAAACCTAGGCAGTGGGTTGAAAAGCAGAAACATTACTCTGCTGAAAAAGGTCCATATAGTCAAGACTGTGGTATTCCCAGTGGTCACATATGGTTATGACAGTTGGACCATAGAGAAGGAAGAAAGCAAAGAACTGATGCCTTCAAACTGTGGTGCTGGAGAAGACTCTTGAAAGTCCCTTGGACAGCAAGATCAAACCAGTCAATCTTAAGGGAGATCAACCCTGAATATTCACTGGAAAGACTGATGCTGAAGCTGAAGCTCTAGTATTTTGGTCATCTGATGCAAACAGATGACTCATTGGATAAGTCCCTGATGCTGGAAAAAATTGATGGCAGAAGGAGAAGAGGGCATCAGAGGAAGAGATAGCTTCATGGCATCACCAATACAATGAATATGAACTTGGGCAAACTCTGGGAGATGGTGAGGAGCAGGAAGGCCTGGCATGCAGCAGTCCAAGGGGTTGCAAAGAGTTGGACATGACTGGGTAACTGAACAACAACAATAACAACAACAACGTGGAAGATTAAACAAGGAGATGGTGCAAAACAGAGGTAGGTAGGAGAGATCTTTCTCTAATAGCTATGTACACAGGAAGAATATTTCAAGACATTTAAAGACATGACAAATACATTCTAGAAACTCAACTATTTTTGGTGTCTCAGTGCAAAGTTTGGCTCTCTCTTCTTAACAACCAATAATATTTCTCCCTAGTATTTTTTGTATCACACCATATTAAGAAAATAAGAGTATGTTAGACAAATGGAAAAGGCAAACTTTGGTAAAAGCAATAATCCTATGAATCTTGAAGGCCCCAAGGCCCAATTACCACTATAAGAATTAAAGGGATGAACATCACAATATTACTATTGGAGACATGTGTTTTGAATATTGCAGTGCTTGGAAAGGTCTAGACTGGAGATAATTGAAGTCGTTCAGTCATGTCCGACTCTTTGCGACCCCATGGACTGTAGCCCTCCAGGCTTCTCCGTCCATGAGATTCTCCAGGCAAGAATACTGGAGCGGGTTGCCATTTCCTTCTCCGGGGGATCTTCCCGACCCAGGGACGGAACCCAGATCTCCCGCATTGCAGGCAGATGCTTTAACCTCTGAGCCACCAGGGAAGCCCTAGGGAGAAAGTGGCTTGCAAGTGAATTTTCAGTTTTCTCCCATGTTCTCTAAGTTTTCTGATTTTATCTAAAACACCTAGATTCAAATATTTGATTTTTATCTGTTATCATCAACTACAATATTTTACATGTTTGATCAAATCCTAATGGACTAGAGGCTGATTTTCCCTCTTTTGCTCTAGTTGCTCCATTTTTCCCCCCTGTCTTATTACATTGAAGGAAAAATCAAAACAGTGAACTCCATCATAGCATTGAGTTTTTGGCTCATGTTGTGTTATCAAAAGCCAGGTGAAATTATTTAATACATTAAGCTTTTATATCTGGGTGCATAATACAACCAGTAGGGTTTCATTTTCTCACACAGTGAATATTGATCAACTCAAGATTCAGTATACATTCTTGATTTTAAAAATAAATAGAATTTCATTGAAAATGATTGAAGTGACATCACTGTGTGCAATTACTTTCCAAAATGTGTTTAAAGCATGTTCATAATTGAAACAAAATGTCTTTTCCAAGAGTATCTCACATTATACTTTGAGACATATGTCAGTAATGTAATATGTAATAACAAAGAGTTTTACTAATTCAATTCTAACACTTTTTAAATAGTCAGATATATCTGCATTACATCAAATTCCACTAGATTAACAATATATAGACAAGTTCCTTTGTATTCATATACACTTTTTCCCCCCAGTGTATCAAACTAATAGCGTTGGCATATTTCAATTCAAACATAAGCAATGAACATATATAAATGATTTACAAATTTGATCATACCATAGATGGGCTATATGAAGAATATTTATTTACTAAACCACCCTGTTTTTTCTAAGGAGAAGAAAATGGCAATCCATTTGAGTATTCTTGCCTGGAAAATCTCATGGACAGAGGGACCTGGTGGGCTACAGTCCATGGGGTCACAGAAAGTCAGACACAACTGAGTAACTAAACAAAAACAGCAAAGGTGTTTTTTGTCAGAAGGCTAATCTATTGGTAGGAAATACTCAGAATGGAAGTCCAAAAAGAGGAAATTGTGGAAAGCAGCTGATATAACCTTAGAGAGAGGTCTTGTTGATTTTTGTTTTCTTTTAAGAGGAAAAGTTTTCATATTATTCACTTCTTTATTCCTGTTTTATCACTATGTATGACACAAGAGGGGCTTGTTAAAAGTATCAAGGATTGGGTTATCCTCTCAAAAAAGACTTTTGCCACTGTCTGACACAATCTAAAATGTATTTGAGGAATAAATGTTAGTCTGTCAATTATGTAATTTCTGCTTTGTGATTTGACAGAATTTTCAATATAGTTAATATGATGTGAAATTCAGAATTGCTAAAATGTTATTGAAACAATATTTATGTCTTGGCACATGTGATTATTTTATATTCTACAATGTAGAGAAAAATTATAACTTGAATAATACACATTTCCACTATATACTGAATACAGGACAGCAATTTCTTTTATTATATGAAAACAATATTAAACTATATTTATGATCTGTGACATGTCATTAAAAGTAGCATAAATGAGTTTTCTACAATGATCTACAAACTACACAAAAAGGAAAAATTATTGGTTCCTTGCAAAACAAGATTGGCTCATCAGATTCAAATGGGATGTAACCTAGAAGAAGTTTTAAAAACACATTTTATTCAGTATCTTGGAAACATGGAGTAGCATTAGGCTTTTACTCTATATACAAAGGAATGTATACTTTAAGATATTTAAGTTATTTTAATCTTCTGATTTGTTTCTAAAAATTGATAGAGCTTAAAAGTGTGTACTAAATAAAATATTCTCTCTTTACTCTTCTCATATTGCCTTTTTCTAGTGTTTAATATACATGTCAGATGAGTAAAAGTAGCATTTCCTTTCATTAAATAAGCCATTATTTCTGTAAATTTTCTGTCCTAAAGAAGGCGATGGTAAGTTTAAAGGCAGCAGTATAAAGTTTCAGTGTCATACACTGGTGGCTATTCAGAGGATTAAACATTAACAAGAGTAGAGAAAGACATAAAGCTTTGATTAAACAATTCATAATAGTTACGATGCTGAGACAAGAATAAGATTTGTTACAGGATTTCAGAGTTATAAGAATAAGGATTTTCCTTAATCATTAGATGGCTAGTGCACACATTTAATTTAAAGTGAAAAAAAATTATAGTATGGCAAGGTCATGTTGACATTTTCTACAGTGTAAAGAAAGACAAAAGGTTAAAATGTTATTTTTCAATATGATTACCTCTAACTATCCACATTTGACCCAAATATTGTGTGCCCATAACATAATTTCTGAGGAAGAAAGGGATACATTTAAAAAACAAAAAATATATCAAAAATTCACAAAGTGCACAAATTGTATATCCAATAAATTCCATACCTGTAGCAACATGAGCTTTTTACACAGATCTTAGTTGTCTCCCTATATCAGTCAAGATGTCACAAAGATGGCCACTTTGGAGAGTTTAGGCTTCTTGCCCAAGATTCCCTGTTGCAAATGACAACTGCTAACTGAAATGAATGTCCTCTGGTTCATCTTCCATTGCTTCTTTTTACTATTCTGTAGTGACACAGTGTTGGGGAAGGCAATGGCACCCACTCCAGTACTCTTGCCTGGAAAATCCCATGGATGGAGGAGCCTGGTAGGCTGCAGTCTGTGGGGTTGCTAAGAGTCGGACACGACTGAGCAACTTCACTTTCACTTTTCACTTTCATGCATTGGAGAAGGAAATGGCAACCCACTCCAGTGTTCTTGCCTGGAGACTCCCAGGGACGGGGGAGCCTGGTGGGCTTCCGTCCATGGGGTCGCACAGAGTCGGACACGACTGAAGTGACTTAGCAGCAGCAGCAGTGCCACAGTGTAAGTTCAGGTTTTGATGCCTGAGAATGACCACTCAAAGTGCCAAATATACTGTAGATATAAGTTGGACAGAAAACTAACTTTTGAAGATTTAGAAGCTTGAAACTTATTCTAGCCATATGTAGAGCAAATACATAGACATAAAGGCATCATAGATGTCTAGGATTCTGGAATGCATGTTTATTTTCCTTTCAGATAAAGAGATTTTAATCTAAGCACTTTGGTAGGTGTAAAATTGAGAGCCAAGATTTTGTTCCAAAAGGCAAGAAAGAGGCATTTTTGACTGAAAAGTTTTAGGTCATATCTTGAACAAACAATAATAATAGAAAATAATTATTTTGTGTATTTTTTGAGTATACAGTCATCTTAATTATAATTCATGAGTACATTACAAACCGAAATGAATCTCTTTATTAAGATATGTAGACCAACCCCACGTCCAAGGAGCAGTGGCTGCAGGGGCACAGGAGGGCGTAGAGGAGCTATCCCACGTTGAAGGTCAGGAAGGGCGGTGGTGAGAAGATACCCCTCATCCAAGGTAAGGAGCAATGGCTGCACTTTGCTGGAGCAGCCGTAAAGAGATACCCCACACCCAAGGTAAAAGAAACCCAAGTAAGATGGTAGGTGTTGCAAGAGGGCATAAGAGGGCAAACACACGGAAACCATACTCACAGAAAACTAGTCAATCTAATCACACTAGGACCACAGCCTTGTCTAACTCAATGAAACTAAGCCATGCCTGTGGGGCAATCCTAGATGGGCGGGTCATGGTGAAGAGATTTGACAGAATGTGGTCCACTGGAGAAGGGAATGGCAAACCACTTCAGTATTCTTGCCTTGAGAACCCCATGAACAGTATGAAAAGGCAAAATGATAGGATACTGAAAGAGGAACTCCCCAGGTCAGTAGGTGCCCAATATGCTACTGGAGATCAGTGGAGAAATAACTCCAGAAAGAATGAAGGGATGGAGCCAAAGCAAAAACAATACCCCGCTGTGGATGTGACTGGTGATAGAAGCAAAGTCCAATGCTGTAAAGAGCTATGTTGCATAGGAACCTGGAATGTCAGGTCCATGAATCAAGGCAAATTGGAAGTGGTCAAACAAGGGATGGCAAGAGTGAATGTTGACATTCTAGGAATCAGCGAACTGAAAAGGACTGGAATGGGTGAATTTAACTCAGATGACCATTATATCTACTACTGCAGGCAGGAATCCCTCAGAAGAAATGGAGTGGCCATCATGGTCAACAAAAGAGTCCGAAATGCAGTAATGGATGCAATCTCAAAAACGACAGAATGATTTCTGTTCGTTTCCAAGGCAAACCATTCAAAATCACAGCAATCCAAGTCTATGCCCCAACCAGTAACGCTGAAGAAGCTGAAGTTGAATGGTTCTATGAAGACCTACAAGACTTTTTAGAACTAACACCCAAAAAAGATGTCCTTTTCATTATAGGGGACTGGAATGCAAAAGTAGGAAGTCAAGAAACACCTGGAGTAACAGGCAAATTTGGCCTTGGAATACGGAATGAAGCAGGGGAAAGACTAATAGAGTTTTACCAAGAAAATGCACTGGTCATAACAAACACCCTCTTCCAACAACACAAGAGAAGACTCTATACATGAACATCACCAGATGGTCAGCATCGAAATCAGATTGATTATATTCTTTGCAGCCAAAGATAGAGAAGCTCTATACAGTCAGCAAAAACAAGACCAGGAGCTGACTGTGGCTCAGACCATGAACTCCTTATTGCCAAATTCAGACTGAAATTGAAGAAAGTAGGGAAAACCACTAGACCATTCAGGTATGACCTAAATCAAATCCCTTATGATTATACAGTGAAAGTGAGAAATAGATTTAGAGGCCTAGACCTGATAGATAGAGTGCCTGATGAACTATGGAATGAGGTTCGTGAAGACCATTCCTGTAGAAAAGAAATGCAAAAAATCAAAATGGCTGTCTGGGGAGGCCTTACAAATAGCTGTGAAAAGAAGAGAAGCAAAAAGCAAAGGAGAAAAGGAAAGATATAAACATGTGAATGTAGAGTTCCAAAGAATAGCAAGAAGAGATAAGAAAGCCCTCTTCAGCGATTAATGCAAAGAAATAGAGGAAAACAACAGAATGGGAAAGACTAGGGATCTCTTCAAGAAAATCAGAGATACCAAAGGAACATTTCATGCAAAGATGAGCTCGAAAAAGGACAGAAATGGTATGGACCTAACAGAAGCAGAAGATAGTAAGAAGAGATGGCAAGAATACACAGAAGAACTGTACAAAAAAGATCTTCACGACCCAGATAATCACGATGGTGTGATCACTGACCTAGAGCCAGACATCCTGGAATGTGAAGTCAAGTGGGCCTTAGAAAGCATCACTATGAACAAAGCTAATGGAGGTGATAGAATTCCAGTTGAACTATTCCAAATCCTGAAAGATGATGCTGTGAAAGTGCTTCACTCAATATGCCAGAAAATTTGCAAAACTCAGCAGTGGCCACAGGACTGGAAAAAGTCAGTTTTCATTCCAATCCCAAAGAAACGCAATGCCAAACAATGCTCAAACTACCGCACAATTGCACTCATCTCACACGCTAGTAAAGTAATGCTCAAAATTCTCCAAGCCAGGCTTCAGCAATATGTGAACCGTGAACTTTCTGATGTTCAAGCTGGTTTTAGAAAAGGCAGAAGAACCAGAGATCAAATTGACAACATCCGCTGGATCATGGAAAAAGCAAGAGAGTTCCAGAAAAACATCTATTTCTGCTTTATTGACTATGCCAAAGCCTTTGACTGTGTGGATCACAGTAAACTATGGAAAATTCTGAAAGAGATGGGAATACCAGAACACCTGTCTCTTGAGAAATTTGTATGCAGGTCAGGAAGCAACAGTTAGAAGTGGACATGGAACAACAGACTGGTTCCAAATAGGAAAAGGAGTACTTCAAGACTGTATATTATCACCCTGCTTATTTAACTTATATACGGAGTACCTCATGAGAAACGCTGGACTGGAAGAAACACAAGCTGGAATCAAGACTGCCGGGAGAAATATCAATAACCTCAGATATGCAGATGACACCACCCTTATGGAAGAAAGTGAAGAGGAACTAAAAAGCCTCTTGATGAAAGTGAAAGTGGAGAGTGAAAAAGTTAGCTTAAAGCTCAACATTCAGAAAATGAAGATCATGGCATCCTGTCCCACCACTTCATGGGAAATAAATCGGGAAACAGTGGACACAGTGTCAGACTTTATTTTTCTGGGCTCCAAAATCACTGCAGATGGTGACTGCAGCCATGAAATTAAAAGACGCTTACTTCTTGGAAGGAAAGTTATGACCAACCTAGATAGCATATTCAAAAGCAGAGACACTACTTTGTCAACAAAGATTCATCTAGTCAAGGCTATGGTTTTCCAGTGGTCATGTATGGATGTGAGAGTTGGACTGTGAAGAAGGCTGAGCACTGAAGAATTGATGCTTTTGAACTGTGGTGTTGGAGAAGACTCTTGTGAGTCCCTTGGACTGCAAGGAGATTCAACCAGTCCATTCTGAAGGAGATCAACCTTGGGATTTCTTTGGAAGGAATGATGCTAAAGCTGAAAGTCCAGTACTTTGGCCACCTCATGTGAAGAGTTGACTCATTGGAAAAGACTCTGATGATGGGAGAGATTGGGGGCAGGAGGAGAAGGGGACGACAGAGGATGAGATCGCTGGATGGCATCACTGACTTGATGGACGTGAGTCTGAGTGAACTCCGAGATTGGTGACTGACAGGGAGGCTTGGCGTGCTTAGATTCATGGGGTCACAAGAGTCGGACACTACTGAGTGACTGAGCTGATCTGTAGATACTCATAGGAATTTGCTTTCCACTTTTACTTGAGAATGTTAGAAGAGGCACAATATCTAGTGTCATTACATGAATTTTGCACCTCATGTAAAACCTAAATGGGTCTCCTAGGCCTTCTAGGTCACTATACTGTCTAGACCTGCTCACATTCAAGTGTATTCTGAAATTCCTTATAAATTTCAATAGGTATCTGGGCAACAGAACACTCTATTACTCTGCTGGTTTTAAATATATTTTCAAATGTCATTAAAAGTTCCAGCAGTTCCAGCATTACATATTGTTCCCAAACATTTTCATGTTAGCCATGTTTATCTTCCAAAGAGCGTATTACTCACTTTACTAGTCTCCCTGTGAAATAAGAGACAAAAGCATTGTTAATTGCAAAAAAGATAGGTGAGTCTCCTTTTCTCTCCCAAATCAAGTTATTTGCAATCCCAAACAAATGCTAGTACCAAAAGTGCAGGACAATAATCTTTCCCAAAAAGCCTTTTGTTTATTCTTAACTCAGGACAAAGTTTTGAATAGATCTTCCTTTTTGGTAAGCTCATTATGGTGGAGAAATATAAAGTTGACTATCTCAGTAATTTCTGATACTCAATAGTACAGTTAGGCATTATTTGTTACCTGCTTGAGAACGCCATCAAAATTTGAGACTGCTCATTTGACTGCATTCCTCCTATAAATATTTCTTCTGATAATACTAGGTCCTATTGTTTTTGATAAGCATTCAAAGTTGAGATAAACTAAAAATATCAGGACAGAGTGAAATGTCTTTCTTGTTTGCTGTAAATGGCCTGAAAACACCTACTTTATCTAAGGAATCAGGCAAAGTATGTAATAAAATGTTAACTATAATTGAGAAAGGCATTTCATCATCTTTCTAGTTTAAATTGGACCTCAAAACTGTTCCTTTTTGTTATCCTAGCTAATTAAAATGAGGCAATTTTAGTTAGTATGTGTTAGATTACACAATTTGCATTACAGATGATTTATATTTATATTATTAGGAGTTGTTAAGAAATAAGTGAAAATGATAAAAAAAAAGTTATTTTAAATTTACTCTCAAAGAGATGAAAGAGAATAGAGCAGTTCTCAGAAATGATCTAGTTATTCATAACACTTGGCTTCTTCTTAGAATCAATTATATTTGGGATCTGGTTGTGTAACTTGTTGAAATGAAATACTGACCTGAATTCTTAGGACTATGATTTGAACTGAACAGAGGAGTTTCTTTTCTCTCTTTTTTTTTAAACTTCTTTCCCCCTATTTTTCCCAAACATGTAGCATATTTAAAGTACATTCTATCTTTTACATTTCCTTTTTTTAGTTGGAGAGTAATTAACTTATTATATTATTTTCAGGTGTGCCATATAGTGATTCAATGTTCTTATAGATTACACATCATTCAAAGTTACTGATTATACACCCTGTGCTGTATATTACATCCCTGTAACTTATGTATTTTATAACTGTATTTTATACCATTTAATCTCCTCCACCTATTTCATCTCCCCCCTCATCCACAGGTTAACTAGTTTGTTCTCTGATCTGTAAGTCTGTTTCTGTTTTGCTATATTTGTTTGTTTTGTCTTTAAAATTCCAAATATAAGTAAAAGCATACAGTATCTGTCTGTTTTTGTATGACTTACCTCACCAAGCATATCCTCCAGATCCACCCATGTTTTTGAAAACGGCAAGATATGATTTTTTATGGCTGAGTAATATCCCACTGTGTATATATACTGGATCTTTTTTTCTTCCATTTGTCTATCAATGGGCAGTTAGGTTGCTTCCATATATCGTCTATTGTAATAGGGCTACTATAAATACTGGGGTGCATATATTTGTTCTAACTAGTGTTTCCAGATAAATGCCCAGGAAGGGAACTGCTGGATCATATGATAGCTTTATTTTTTTGAAGGGTCTCCGTACCTGCAGGAGACCCCAGTTCGATCCCTGGGTCGGGAAGATCCCCTGAAGAAGGAAATGACAACCCACTCCAGTATACTTGCCTGGAAAAATTTCATGGACAGAGGTAGGCTGAAGTCCATGGGGTTGCAAAGAGTCCGGCAGGGCTGAGCGACTAGCAGTTACTTACATACTATTTTTGGTGGTGGCTACACCAATTTACACTTTCACCAATAGTGTACTAGGGTTCTCTTTCCTCCACATTCTCAACACTTGCTACTTCTTGTTTTTTTGATAACAGTCATTCTGACAAGTGTGAGGTGATATCTTATTGTCATTGCGATTTGCATTTCCCTGATAATTAGTCATGTTGAGCAGCTTTCCTTGCATCTGGTAGTCATCTGTATATCTTCTTTGGAAAAATTCCTATTCAGATTCTCTTGTCAATTTTTTGATTGGACTGTGTTTTGGGGGGAATGTTTAGTGTACATGAGTTGTATATTCTAATAGAATTAATTTCACTATTATCTCTATTTAGGGTTCAATTAAATAGCAGGACCCACTGCAATAGAAACATCTAACCAGTTTTTCTCTCTTTTCTGTCTTCTGTAGAAGCCTCTTTTAAGTTCTGGTGTTTTTTTCTTTTCTTTTTTTTTACATTTTATATACTTATTTAGATCCAAGATAAGAATATGGAAGTATTTCTAAAATGTTACATTCTTATGTGAGCTTCTAATTTTTTTTTTCCAACTTAAAGTATGAAATGAGATGCAGTACCTTTCTACTTATGCGATTGTCTGATACTTGAAAGCCCAATATTTTATGTACATTCATTGAGATATATTTCTCAACATCTCTAACTTGGGTAAGGTAACTTGAAACTTAAACTTACAAAGACTTTCTCTTAAGAATCTGATGAAGTAATAAACTTACAGAAACTGCAGACTACCAATCATAGACTACATTTCATACATTGTAATAAGGACCATTCATCAAAAACTGATTCATATTTTCAAAGAAATCTAAATAAAACCTGAGAAAGGTTATGTGAAAATTGATAACATTATTATAAAATGTATATGGAAATATAAATGACCAAGAATAATTAATCTAAGACTAAGGAAAAGAAATTAAGAAAGAAAAATTGAGAATAGCATCGACAAATAACATGACCATATGTAAAATAGATAACTTGTGGGAAGCCTCAGAAACTAACCCAACATTGTAAAGCAATTAAACATCAAGTTTAAAAAAAGAAAATTTGAGGTCAGAACATATCCGACATCAAGGTTTAAACGGTAAAAAGGCTCTGTGGTATTGGCATGTACCTAAATAGGCTTAACGAAGCAGGATAGAACCCAGACATAGATCCACACATATATTACAAACTGATTTATGGAAAAGATGATACTGTAGAAGTGTGAAAGGTTGGTAAAAAATAGCACTAAATCAATTGGATAGCCATATGTGAAAAATGAAACTTATACTCTAGCTCACATAAAGAAATGTCAGTTCTAAGTGGACTATTGATCCAAAGGTAGAAGGTAAATAAAGCAAGATTTTAAAGAAAATATAAGGTAATATTTTCCTGGATTTAGAATAGACAATAATTTAAAAAAATAGACACAAAGCTTGCAAAATACAAATAGATATGCTGGACTTCATTAAAATGATTAAGAACTGATACCACTGAGTCACAGGAAAGCCACCGAGTGGGAGGAGGTATTTATAACACATATTATTTACAAAGCCCCAACACCCAGACTATAAAGAGAACGCCTATATTCAATGAGAGAATTATAGGTAATCCAATAGAAAAACAGAGAAAGGACTTAGTGAACCATTTCTAGAAGAGGATGTAAAAATGACCAATACACACATAAAAAGAAGCCAAATGCATTAGCCACCTCACAGAATAACTAAACTGAAAATGATGGAAAACACTAAAAGTTAATGAGGATATGGGGCTACTGAAACTTTCACACACTGTTGAGGGGAGAATAAAGTCATTAAAACAGCTTTAGAAAGTTGGCAGTTCCATCAAAACCATATCCAATGACTCAGAAATCCTACTTCTATATATGAATGTTCACGTCTATATATGAAAGATATTAAACAACCATCACTAATGGGGTATCACTAATGGGAAACACCACTAAGTGGATTGTGGCAAATTTGCATATTAATTCATAAAAATCCATATTTATTAATAAAAATGAGTTACATGATTAGCAACAAATGGATTTGAAAATTTAATCTTTAGTGAAAGAAGCAAGAAACAAATGTAAAGCTACTTTAATTCTTCTATACAGTTTAAAAATAATTAAAATGAACCTGAAATTTTATGACAGGTTAGTAAATACTTTTCAGGGGCTATAGTGATTGACAAGGAGTTTGTGAGTGTTTCTGGGTTGCTGATAATATTGTTTTCTAACATGGGTGATAGTTACATGGGTGAGTTTGCTTTATTAAAAAAGAGTTAAAATTGATGATTTTTCAATCAGATATTAAACTTCAAAACATTATATGAAAATTAAAATATAAAAATACTTTGTTGTTGTTCAGTAACTAAGTCATGTCTGACTCTTTGTGACCCCATGGACTGGAGCATTTCAGCCTCCTCTGTCCTCCACTATCTCCCAGATTTTGCTCAGATTCACATCCATTGAGTTGGTGATGCTATCTAACCATCTAATTCTCTGCCTCCCTCCTCTCTTTTTGCCTTCAGTCTTTCTGAGAATCGGGGTCTTTTCCAATGAGTAGGCGCTTTGCATCAGGTGGCCAAAGTATATGCACTTGAATATATGAGTTTTAGTTAGGATTGTCTTAATATTTTTTTCTGACATTTTTTAAAGGAGTAAGGAAACTGACTGCTCAATCCTGTGTTTGTCCAAAATAAATTTGGCAGTCAGTGTTGGGTTCAACATTCTGTTGGCTTTTGTTTAGCCATACTTCATAGAAAGGACAACTTTAGTAAGCAACTCTAAAATTTTAGGTCTCAGGATATTGACTTGGGGAATAAATGTTCCTTGTTTTATATTACCATTATTTATCCTATAAGTTCATATTTCTTGTTTTGTGTATGAATTAAAAAAAGGGCATTGGCATTCGGCAGTAGAATATGCTTAAGGAGAAAGTGAATAAATCTATTGAGTCTAAAACATCCACTAAATTTTGAAAAAGATAATAAAAGAGGAAACAATTGTTTTTAATCAGTAATTTTGTTGCCTTGATTACTGCAAACGTGCCTTTAAACTTATTCTACTTCCATTTTCTCTATTTCAGTGTGAAAATAGCAGTGCAAATCCTACTTGATGGAAGATAACAGTTACTAGAAACACAGTCCACGGTGAGAGTCTTTACAGTTGAGGTCATATATCAGCTTTATATGCATATATATATACCTATCTCTCAGGGCTTCCCAGGCAGTGCAGCGGGTAAAGAATCCGTCTGCAATTCAACAGAACACGGTTCGATCCCTGGGTCGGGAAGATCCCTTGGAGAAGGAAATCACAACGCACTCTAGTATTCTTGCCTGGAAAATTCCAGAGACAGAGGAGCCTGGTAGGATACAGTCCATAGGGTCATAAAGAGTCGGACATGACTGAAGTGACTGAGCACATACTTATGTGTACATCTGCAAATATATATGCACGTATATAAATGCATATGTACATGTTGGCCTTATTATAAATTAGAAATGGTATCAGACAAAAATAGTCCTTATTGAATTGTTTTTTGCTCAGAGTCTATGACTCTTTCCCATTAATGTTCATAAATTTCTTGGCTGAAAGCCTAAAACTATGACTATTAGTATATGTTGTTGCTAAAATTTACCTCCTTTATAAATGGATAATGACAAGAGGGCTAAAAAGGTTAAGATATTTGATGAAATCATCCTGAAATACTTTAGAAAAAAATCTCCTTCTTGTGATGCATATTCTAAAGTAATCACTGAATCAGAGAAAATGAGTTTGTTCTTTTGTGACTGAAAGTTAAGTATTCATATTTTTTGAAAACTAATAGTGTGGATGTTGGACTGACCTAGGTCATAGTCATTGGAAATGACGATTGAGGATGTTTTGTGTGTGAAGCACTGTCAAAGTTCCAAGACAATAATAAAATGACTGTCAGACTATGAGAATGAAAGACTGGGGCTTCAAGGAGAGAAATGCAGGAAAATTTTAATTGTAGGTGTTTTCACACATTGCCTAATCCACAGATGAAGCAATGTTCCTTACTACATTAACAAGAAATAAAAATTAGGAAGTGCAGCTGACAAACGTGACCTAGAAAAGGGAAAAATCTATGTTTATCATTCAATTTTGTTTTATTTAGTTTACTTTGAAACAGATCAAAAATACATTACTAGAATCTTTTTATTCTTAAGAGGGCATATTTTAGTGGTCTTTATCCATTAACCTGTATAAGCAGGCTATTTTGTCTACAGCTGGAATTTAGCTTGGCTATGGTAAATGATGTGTTTTTTTATTCTTGAAATTATCTGGAATTGGAGGCATGCATTGACTTTAGGAAGGGATTTTTCCCACAGTGTTTTACTAAAATTTATTTCAACTTTTATTACTATAGTTAATATAAAGAGCAATTTGGTGATGTCTTCCACCCCAGGAAAATTATCTCCTTGATTTACATGATGAATGTAGGGGATGAAGTATCATTAACCATAAGGAGAATAATTTTTGAAATCCTGGTTTGTAAGTAGTTACATTCAGTAAGATAAGCTTAGTGGATTGTAAGAACTATGTAGTATCATTTTACTCTGCTTTCTTATAAGTTTCATAAAGAAGTTTCTATATTTCTAGAATTAAGATTGCACAAGCAAATTCTTTCTAGATGATTCTTGACCGTTAATGTTGAGGTAAATCAATAAAATGCTCTGAAAGAAAGTCTTAGCAAATTTCCACCAACCAGCTAGCATCACTAGAATCACTAACTTTAACAGAAAGATTTTCTAATACGGACCAAAGGTTCTCAAGACATTGTAGGAAAATACTGAAACAAGAGCTCCCTGAGCTATATCTGGATATCTTAGAGTATATTTCTGTGTAGCATATGATGGAAGATAGTGTCACATATCGAGGTAGGGGGAAGTCATTCTGACTTACACATGATTTTATTTGAACTTTAGGTTAATTAAAACAACCCGTTTGTAGACTATTAACCATGCATTGTACATCAACTTAAATCATTAAAGAAACAAATACATTTAAAAATCAAAATGGGGGCGGGCGGCGGGCATCTGGACTGAGCCGCGCACTCGGATCCGAGGATTCGCGGTCAAAGGCTTCTTTGCGGGCCCCTCCGCAGCCGACCCGGCTCCTCGGTGGAGAGAAGATGGTGGGCGCAACAGCGCCATCGCCGCCGGCGTGTGCAGGGCCCTTTTCATTGGTTACTGCATTTACTTCGACCGCAAGAGACGGAGTGACCCCAACTTCAAGAACAGGCTGCGAGAACGAAGAAAGAAACAGAAGCTTGCCAAGGAGACAGCTGGGCTTTCCAAGTTACCTGACCTTAAAGCCGTTCAGAAATTCTTTCTAGAAGAAATACAGCTTGGTGAAGAATTACTAGCTCAAGGTGAGTATGAGAAGGGTGTGGACCATCTGACAAATGCGATTGCTGTGTGTGGACAGCCACAGCAGGTGCTGCAAGGGTTGCAACAAACCCTTCCGCCACCAGTGTTCCAGATGCTTCCGACTAAGCTCCCAACAATTAGAGAATTGTAAGTGCTCAAAGCTTGGCTGAAGATGATGTGGAATGAGAAACAAATGTCAACATAATGATCTCAATTAAAACATATTTTTAAAATCTTAACTCAGAAGATGATGGGCTCTGGGGGAGTAAGGGCAGATAAGCTTGTTATGGACTGTCCTCCACAGTGAAGTCTACCAAAGTTAATTTTTACTTTGTGTAGATCCATTTGTCTGTTTTATTTATTTTTCCCAGTGAAAAGTGTATTTTGATAGAGAGCTTTTCATTTTATAAATACACTATGAATTACTGAAATACGCAATTTGTTTATTCTTAAAATGTGTGATTAGAATGTACATGTAACATCCCATTACTTACATTAAAAATACCCGGTGCTCAGTTTTGAAAGATAGGCCCCCAAAAATGTAGAAGAAAACTGAAGAATATACTTGTTTTGCTGTACATCAGAAAGTTGGCTGGAAACTTGTGTTGATCAAAACTGAGCATTAAGAGATTATTTCTTTCCATTTAATCTCTTAAATATGTGTAATGTGCTGCTATGCTATAATAACAACTTCACCCCCTCCCTTGAAATGTTTTCTTTAAATCAGTGGGTTTGATGTATTCTGGATATTTACCTCCTTGTATTTTAGATACATGTAGTTGCGGATAGCACCAGGAATTGGATGTCTATACATTCTTAATCTGGCTGAGTAAGCTTTACCAGTTAATGTCTGCCCACTTGCCTCATATATAAACTGAGGAAATGGGTGTGCTAATTCAGCTTCTAATTCCTTTGGTTCTGTGAAGCATTTTCAAATCCCTCTTTCTGAGGGAAATACCTGTTTGGGCAGCCAGCCCTTGCGTTTTTTTATACTCTGAATTTCGCATGCTTGCCTGACTTAGTATTTCTGGTTTTTTAAAAGGTATAACATGTTGATTTTCACTGAAATCATGGTTCTGTCACTACTTTTGTAAATTAACCTGAAACGTAACCTTCACGGTAACTGGGACGATATGCTTGTAAAAGTGTTTGTTCCCTTTGCTTTTATCCTCAGTGTACCTCCTTAATCCCCTACTAACCCTTATCTTGTATGAGAATAAGGTGTAACTTTGTGGCTGAAGACTTGAATGAAGATAATGGGACCTTTTATTCTCTAAATAGTGACATATTATCTGCAGCCACAGATTAAATATCAGACCTAAGAATAAAGATCCTTGGTACTTAAAAAAAAAAAAAAATCAAAATGGAGTAACATGCTTCAGGTATTCAAAATGGACCTGGGTAGCCCTTGTGGATGTGTTTTAATACATGTTTGTCTATTACTAAGAACATGGATTTTCTGAACTGTATGAGAGTCAAGACACTACCAGCTGTTCTCAGAACAATATCTACTTAGTTCAGTTCAGTTCAGTCGCTCAGTGGTGTCCGACTCTTTGTGACCCCACGAATCACAGCACGCCAGGCCTCCCTGTCCATCACCAACTCCCGGAGTTCACTCAGACTCACGTCCATCGAGTCAGTGATGCCATCCAGCCATCTCATCCTCTGTCATCCCCTTCTCCTCCTGCCCCCAATCCCTCCCAGCATCAGAGTCTTTTCCAATGAGTCAACTCTTCCCATGAGGTGGCCAAAGTACTGGAGTTTCAGCTTTAGCATCATTCCTTCCAAAGAAATCCCAGGGCTGATCTCCTTTAGAATGGACTGGTTGGATCTACTTTGCCAACAATATCTATTATCAGGTGCCAGTTGCAGTCGTATGGTCTCAAGATCTTCCCTTTGTAACTATGCAACCCTTTTGGACTCTAACCAATACCTGCTTAACAAGCACCCTTACTTCTTGCCAGCTCTAATTAGAATTCTTGTCAAACAACTTATGTAATTTTGCTGATCTGCCTTTTAAGCCCCCGTTTTGTACTCTGGTGGAACAAAAATTAAGTGCTTCTTGCATCTGTGTCTGGCTATGGTCCTCAGTTTGATTCAAATAAAACTATTTTCTATTCTTTTTAGATTGTTTACCAGTTATTTCCACAGACACATAGAACTTCTGGCCAGCAATATCACTTAGAAGATACACATTACAGCTGACCCTTGAACAACATGAGTTTAAACTGAGTGGGTCCACTTATACAGACATTCTTTTTTCAACAAGTAACTACTAGAAGATCTGATGTTCACTGAACTCACAGATGTGGGACCAAGGACATGAAGAACCAAATATGAGACTTAAACAGCTGCCATGGATTTTGGTAATTGCTGTGAGTCATGGATTCCTCTGCAGATGCTGATGGGTAACTGTACTTTAAGTTTTATGGCTCCTTCTTCCTTTACTTCAGAAAATGTCTGTGTTGGTGTGTGTGTGTGTGTGTGTGTCTGTGGGTATGTGTCTACTTGTGTTATGGGATGATATAGTCTTTTCTTGATGAAACAAAAAATTGAGGTGGTGCTTTTTTGTAATCCCTGATACATTGTGGTACGTGGTAAATACTTGGCTAGCAGAATGCATGGTGATCAAAACTAAAACTCTGCAGAGTTGCTAAGGTTTAAAATGATGAGAGCATTCTCAACAGGAAACTTGGTTCCAACTGGTCTATTTTAATTTTATTATTTTCCTCTTGTTAGAAATAAAACCCTTAGCAACATTTTCTGGGGGGTGGGGGTGGGGAATGAAGGGAGTGTTCTTAAGGACTGAAATCAAATAAAATAGAGATCAGAGAGGTAAAGCCTTAAAACTAAGTCCAGGAAAAGGAAACCTCTTCAAGTAAGTAGAAAATAAAGGAGAGTGAAAAGTGGAGTTAAAGAAATGTACCCTAGAAACATCCAAAGTTTTTTATCCATTTATTTGGCCTCTCTCAGAGCATAGGAAGCAAACAACTTGGCTTTAAGGATCAGAGATTGTTTGGGTAAGCTGCTGGTTCAAGATGTGTAAGACACAATTTAGTGAATTGTCAAAAACTGTTATTCCTAGAATGATTTAGGGACATGTTATCAAAATCATTTGAAAGACATAAAAGCATTTTTAAGAAGGTGAACATATGAAAAATAGACATACTATTAAGCTCTTTGTAACCAAAAATATACCTCTTTAAACGATTATGTTCTGATTACTTTCGTCAAAATACAAACAAATGATATAAAGATTTGGAAGATATAAAAATAGTTATTCGATGTTAATGTCTAAAAAGTAAACAGTCATATAGATCTTTTATAACGAAAACTTAAATATCCCAAAATATCAGAGCCCACTATCTGACCCAAAATAAAAGTTATGAACAAAGTTCTGAGAACAAATGGAATTCAAGTTTAAAAATTCTTTATTTATTAGGTTAATTCTTGCTCAAAAGGATATGAAATCCAAGGTAGAAATGGAACTATGATATTAAAGGCCTTCAAGGGAATACGTGAGATTTCTTAGAATCAATACATTTTCTTGGATCCAAATAGTCTTTCTGAATTGATACTGAAGATTAGTAGGAGCAGTAGTTCTTCAAAGAGAATAAATCATGTCATTCTATACATATATACTGTGTGTGTGTGTGTGTGAGCTCATGAGCCAGAAATAGCAATTTACAACTGAGGGCTCCAGATTTTCTGTTAAAAACATGTATTAAGTTAAGAAAAAAACAAGAAAGAAGAAGACCAAGATCCTCTTTAAATAAAGCATTCACGATGGAAATTAACTTTTTTCAGGTGCCTAAAAGTATGATAAGGATGTTGATGACGTTACCCAGCAAAATGTCATACTTTCTCACTCGGATTCTGTGACACCCAAGTTTTTTTCTTACCTTATTTTCACTTACAATCATCAGTTACTCAATTCTTCTTCTTATCCAAACTTTTTAAATGCTAAAATTCCTCTTAATATTTTATTATGTATCCTATAAGTTATTAAAAAATTATTTTCAATTTTGTCTTTGAAAATTTTACAAAATATTTTATTCTATTCTTTATTATACTGGGACTGCTTTATTGATTACGCCAAAGCCTTTGACTGTGTACATCACAACAAACTGGAGAATTCTCCAAGGGATGGGAATACCAGATCACCTTACCTGCCTCCTGAGAAATCTGTAAGCAGGTCAAGAAGCAACAGATAGAACCGGATGTGAAAAAACAAACTGGTTCCAAATAGGAAAAGGAGTACGTCAAGGCTGTATATTGTCACCCTACTTATTTAACTTATATGCAGAGTACAACATGAGAAAAGCTGGGCTGGAAGAAGCACAAGCTGGAATCAAGATTGGCGGGAGGAATATCAATAACCTCAGATAACACAAATGACACCACCCTTATGGCTGAAAGTGAAAGTGAAATAAGGAGAGTGGAAAAGCTGGCTTAAAATTCACCATTCAGAAAACTAAGATCATGGCATCTGGTCCCATCACTTCATGGGAAATAAATGGGGAAACAATGGAAACAGTTTTAAGGAATATTGGTCAGGAATTTTGTAGCAACATTCTCAACTGTGATTCTCCTAATGTTCATGATTAGACTGGCGCTGTATATATTTTGGGTGGAAAACTATAGAAGTTAAGTCTTATTTATGATCAGATCAGATCAGTCGCTCAGTCGTGTCTGACTCCTTGCGACCCCATGAATCACAGCACGCCAGGCAAGGGCATATATTACCAGCATGACAACGCTACTGAATTTAAACTTAAGAATCTGGCTGATGTTGTGTTTTTCAGATTTTCACTATGAAGATTCATCTTCCACACACACTTTTATGATATACTCTTCAAAAAGAAGTCATTATGCATAGCCTACACGTAACATGAGGGGAACTATACTGCCCCTTCTTAGGGTAATATATCTATAAAAAGTTTTTGAAAGTCTTCTGTGTATATCTATCTATTTGCCTATTCTACCCCATTTATTTATTAAATCAATATTACAATTCACTTTTAAATATCAACAAGGATTTATACACACACAAACACACACACACACTCACACTTTGGGTTATAAGTCTATTTTATCTTCATGCTTAAATTTTTCAAC
This sequence comes from Bubalus kerabau, assembly GCF_029407905.1. Classification (NCBI taxonomy): domain Eukaryota; kingdom Metazoa; phylum Chordata; class Mammalia; order Artiodactyla; family Bovidae; genus Bubalus; species Bubalus kerabau. The sequence continues at coordinate 62,737,302 of NC_073625.1, forward strand.
TCTGGCCACTGAAGGCCTAATAAATTAATAAAAATGCAAACTAAAGCCACATTGATAGTAGCATTTCAAATGGCTCAAAATTTGTGTTTTTATTTGTTTGAATACTTTCTTATATTTTGCATTACATAATTCTTCAGCTTCATCCTACACTTTTCTTTCTGGAGTCCTGGGATCAGCCAGTTCTCCAAGGAGCCCTGGTTCCATCTATCAGAGAGTTGTATTACAAACCAAGATCTGAGGGCTAGATGTACTGTTTGCTGTTAGGATTTCATTGTTTCTAGGCCCTCTCATCTGACAGAGAAGGCATCAATAGGACCATATCTAATTATTCAAACTTGATCCAAAATCACATTATTGAGAAGAAATTCCTGAGCATTATTCTTTCTTGGTGAAATTCTTACCAATTTTGATAAAATATTGTGTTGGCCCAAAAGTTCATTCAGGTTTTTCCACACCATCTTACAGAAAAATCAAAACAGTTTTAGGCTCACCCAAGACTTCTTTTGCAATTTTTTTTGAACATAAAGTATCAATAGATTATTCTTGAGATTTCCACTTTTATTTTTACACATTTATAAGAAAAATATAAGGTCTGATGTGCCTTGGTTACATTTTGTGTTTGAAATTACATGAGCGTGGAGGACAAGATTAATAACAATGTCATTATACAGACTGGTCGGAGAAGGCAATGGCACCCGACTCCAGTACTCTTGCCTGGAAAATCCCTTGGACGGAGGAGCCTGGTGGGCTGCAGTCCATAGGATCGCTAAGAGTCAGACACGACTGAGTGACTTCACTTTCACTTTTCACTTTTATGCATTGGAGAAGGAAATGGCAACCCACTCCAGTGTTCTTGCCTGGAGAATCCCAGGGATGGGGGAGCCTGGTGGGCTGCCGTCTATGGGGTCACACAGAGTCGGACACGACTGAAGCATCTTAGCAGCAGCATACAGACTGGTATATTTGAATTGTCACTAGATCATGTGTTGTTATTATAAATTAAAATGTTCTTTAAAAAAACAAAAAGTGTACTGAAATCTGCAATTCTTCAACTATTTACATGATAAAATAAAACCATAATTGCTTATCCTTTATGTAAGTTCACAAAGATGTTTTTTTCATATTTCACTTCTATTAGCTTCAAAGTTTTGTTCATATCTCACCTTTTCGACTTGCATTTGTAAACATATATAGTTATTTATATGTTATACATATACTTATATGTATTGTATGGTATGCTGCTAAGTCACTTCAGTCGTGTCCGACTCTGTGTGACCCCATAGATGGCAGCCCACCAGGCCCCGTCCCTGGGATTCTCCAGGCAAGAACACTGGAGTCGGTTGCCGTTTCCTTCTCCAATACATATATCTTGTATGGTGTAGATATGCATAAAACTGCTTTCTATATTATCTGGCAGAATTTTATACCGTGTCTTCATTTTATTTTTAATCTTAGTTGACTGAATTATACAATGAAATAATGTTCTTTTCATGACACTTATGTGGATATTTTGTGAGATTTTGCATATCTAAATAGTATCTTTTGATTAACTTCACATATGAATAACAATGCAGTTGTGTTTTGAATTCTTATATCATAAACTGTTGCTCTCAAAATAATACAGCAATTTTCTTTTTGTCCTTTGACATTTTATATGACAGAGGATAAACCAACATATTTTTTTTCTTCTTTCAGCATAAATTGATTAGCTTTCTTACAAATTTTGAATTTGAGGGGAACTATTTAAATGTATTCATTTTACCCAAATGGATTTAAGTTCTGCTCTTTATATTAATCTTGACTGAGTTTGCATAAGTCACTCATTTAGCACACTAAGTCTTCATCACAGACATTTTACTTTCCTCTTTGTTTAATATTTTTTTCAATAACAAGAAGCATTTTATTTTTAGTCTTAACTCATATAAATTTCTCCTTTATGATTTTATCATTAATCTTTTCTTCTCTCAGAGACATTGTCTCTTCTGTTTTAATGCTTGTTATGTATGTTGTGCACTCCACTATGTCTAATATATGAAGATTTTATATGTACTATGTTAGTTAAGTACTCTCTGCACAGTTTATTTTAATTGTTTTTCTTTTAATGTCTTCCTTACCCATGCCCCTTTTAGTCTTTTGTATACTAGATTATTACCACTGTATTTCTTACTATTTTATAAGATACATAATTTTAAATTATTTCAAAAATTATAGAGCTAGTGTTTTTTTTTTCTTTTACATTAAGCATTTTTTAAAAAATGATGAATTCCTATCACCTCTAAAAAGTCATTTCCTAGTTTCTGGGGTTGTAGAAAATTTCCCACATCTCAAAACTTTTGTCTATTTTGTAACCTATTCTTACATCTTCTTCCTTCTTCCTCTCTGCCTTTTCCCTTCTCCTTTTTTGCTTTTCTTTCCTCTTTCTTTGACAAGTACTCCTCTTCATCAAAAATGTTTCTTAAAATAGAAATAGAATGGCAGAAGCAAGGGGCAAGTGATATTGAACAGTTGCTTTCACCATCAAGTGAGATTTTTTTTTTTCATTAAAATAAATCCTGGTAAGTAGTAGAAAGTGGTCTGAAAGCAAATTACCTAACATTGAATGACTTAACACAGGCAGTCAACATTGTTCCCACTATAAGTGCACAAGTGCATTGTGTGTGTTTGTGTGTGTGTGTGTGTGTGTGCATGTGCACATGCGTGTACTCTGCTTATAATCCAGCTAAATGAGGGAAAATTTCTGTTTGTTGACAACAGATGAAGATATCAGTCACTTCTGTAGTATAACTATTTATAGAAATTGGGGTTTTAAAATATGACTTTGAAAATAGATTACATATAGCTGCAGTTTTCTTTCTTCTCTACAGAGTCTTATCAGTAGTAGCAACTGTCAATTGATATTGTCACAGGCTTTCATTTGTTAAAAATTTACTAAAGAAAAGAATTTAGGTGATACAAACTAGCTTTATCAAATATTTCATGAAGTAGATAGTCTGCTGTCGGAAAACTGAAAAATGGAGAAGAAGGGAAGACGTTTTTATAAGATAAGGATAAGAACAAAGAAGAGACAAGTAGAAAATATCTGATTGGCTGGGCCACACACAACCATGTTTGGGTGAGGAGGTCCAGACCTGGCTTGGCACTTGGAAATTAGCTGACTGAATATACTGTGTTTCTGGTCAAACAAAGCATTTACAGAGACATAAAAGTTATCTGCATTTCAGTTGTAGCACCCTGGGAAAGAGTGGTTCTTTTCAGGCCACAAAATTTGTTTCAATAGTCTGCCCTTTTGATCATCTTGTTAACCATTCAAGGGGTTTAGTCAAAAATTTCCCATTGTGACTCGATGTTACCACTGACCTTCAGTTCTTAGAGTAGTATTCAAAAGAGGTGAAGTCAGGCTCCTATTCTCAGCGCTTTTTATAATATTCTGTTCTTTTTTGTCATTTCAGTTGAAGAGAGAACATCTATTGGGTGCTGAATGGTTGCCCAAGAGGTTGCAAGAACACACAGAAGAACTGTACAAAAAAGAGCTTCACGACCCAGATAATCATGATGGAATGATCACTCACCTGGAGCCAGACACCCTGGAATGTGAAGTGAAGTGGGACTTAGGATGCATCACTATGAACAAAACTAGTGGAGGTGATGGAAGTCCAGTTGAGCTATTTCAAATCCTGAAAGATGATGCTGAGAAAGTGTTGCACTCAATATGCCAGCAAATTTGGAAAATTCAGCAGTGGCCACAGGACTGGCAAAGGTCAGTTTTCATTCCAGTCCCAAAGAAAGACAATGCCAAAGAAAGCTCAAACTACCACACAATTGCACTCATCTCACACACTAGTAAAATGATGCTTAAAATTCTCCAAGCCAGACTTCAGCAATACATGAACCGTGAACATCCAGATGTTCAAGTTGGTTTTAGAAAAGGCAGCGGAACAAGAGATCTAATTGCCAAAATCTGCTGGATCTTCGAAAAAGCAAGAGAGTTCCAGAAAAACTTCTATTTCTGATTTATTGGCCATGCCAAAGCCTTTGACTGTGGTGGATCACAATAAACTTTGGAAAATTCTGAAAGAGATGGGAATCCCAGACCATCTAATCTGCCTCTTGAGAAACTTGTATGCAGGTCAGGAAGCAACAGTTAGAACTGGACATGGAACAACAGACTGGGTCCAAACAGGAAAAGGAGTATGTCAAGGCTGTATATTGTCACCCTGCTTATTTAACTTATATGCAGAGTACATCATGAGAAACATGATGTACTAAATGAAGCATAAGCTGGAATCAAGATTGCCTGGAGAAATATCAATAACCTCAGATATGCAGATGATACCACCCTATGGCAGAAAGTGAAGAAGAACTAAAGAGCTTCTTGATGAAAGTGAAAGAGGAAAGTTAAAATGTTGGATTAAAGCTCAACATTCAGAAAACTAAGATCATGGCATCTGGTCCCATACTTCATGGCAAATAGATGGGGAAACAGTGGAAACAGTGGCAGACTTTATTTTTCTGGGCTCCAAGATTGCTGCAGATGGTGACTGCAGCCATGAAATTAAAAGACGCTTACTCCTTGGAAGGAAAGTTATGACCAACCTAGATAGCATATTAAAGAGCAGAGATACTACTTTGCCAACAAAGGTCCGTCTAGTCAAGGCTTTGTTTTTTCCAGCTGTCATGTATGGATGTGAGAGTTGGACTGTGAAGAAAGCTGAGCACCGAAGAATTGATGCTTTTGAACTGTGGTGTTGAAGACTCTTGGGAGTCCCTTGGTGTCAAAGGAATCCAACCAGTTCATCCTAAAGGAGATCAGTCCCTGAGTGTTCATTGGAAGGACTGATGTTGAAGTTGAAACTCCAATACTTTGGCCACCTGATGTGAAGAGCTGACTCATTTGAAAAGACCCTGATGCAGGGAAAGATTGAGGGCAGGAGTAGAAGGGAATGACAGAGGATGAGATGGTTGAATGGCATCACCGACTTGATGGACATGGGTTTGGGTGGACTCCAAGTGTTGGTGATGTACAGGGAGGTCTGGTATGCTGTGGTTCATGGGGTTTCAAAGAGGCAGACATGCCTGAGTGACTGAACTGAAGTGAACTGAAATGAATGGCTACCCAAAGGCACTGAATTTAAATATTTTGAGAGGACACAGTATGTCAGAGACACAATAATATTATTAGTAATAAAACATTGTCTGTGATTTAGAGAACACTCTTAAGCCATGGTCTCCATAACCCAAACCAGCTGAAATCAGGTACATCAAGAAATGATCCTACATACAAATGGCCCCCAAAAAAAAAAAAAAGAAAGAAACAAGGCTCAACATCACTAATTATCAGAAAAAGACAAGTTAAAATTACAATGAGGTGTCATGTCAACCAGTCAGAATGGCCATCATCAAAAAGTCTACAAACAGAAATGCTGGAGAGGGGATGGAGAAAAGAGAACCCTTCTACACTCTTGTCGGGGAAGTAAATTGGTATAACCACTATGGGGCTTCCCTGATGGCCTAGCAGTAAAGAATCTACCTGCAGTGCAGGAGATGTAGGTTTGATCCCTGGACTGGGAAGATCCCCTAGAGGGGGGAATGGCAATTCACTCCAGTATGCTTGCTGGGAAAATCCCATGGTCAGAGGAGCCTTGTGGGCTAAAGTTTGTAGGGTCACAAAGAGTTGGAACAGCATGAAGTTTCCTTAAAAACTTTTAAACAGAACTAACATGTGATCCAGCAGTCCTACTTGCATATATCCAGAGAAAACTATAATCCAAAAGGATACATGCACCCCAGTGTTCACAGCAGCACTATTTGCAATAGCCCAGACATGTAAACAACCCAAATTTCCATCAACAGATGAATGGAGATGTGGCATATATACACAATGAAATATTAGTCAGCCATAAAAAGAATGAAATAATGTCATTTGCAGCAACATGGATAGACCTAAGATTACTATACTAAATGAAGTGTGTCAGACAGAGAAAGACAAACATCATACAATTGCAGTCATATGTGGAATCTAACTTTGAAAAAAAGACATAAATGATCTTATTTATAATGCAGAAGTAGAGTGTAGACTGGGCTACAGAAGTAGACTTATAAAAAGGATCTGAAATCTCTATTAGAAAAGAATCTGAAAAAGAATGGATATACGAATTACTGTATCACTTTGCTGTACACCTGAAACTAACATGGCATTATAAATCAAATATATTCCAATAAAATTAAAATATTAAAAAAAAATGAGGCTAAAGAGGGAATATATCTTCAAGCAATTTGTTTTGCTTATAAATTTTTTGTTACTTTGTCTCTAATTGTCCAGAAGTTTATGTTCAGTGAGTTTATTGCAGAGAAACTGAGCTATCTGAACTCAGGGAGAATTTTGTGACAGAAATAACTACAAAATCAGCACCATCATAAAAAAATCAAACAGTCTGTTACAGGTTAGATTACCTTCCTTTGTAATAGCCTGTTATATGTGAACAATAGTATTGTCTTTCTGGTCTAGAGCAAAGCAAAATGTAGATAAAGAATATAAAAAACTTCCATGGCATAAGAATTAGGAAAAGAATGGTCAGAGAGGAAAGGAAGAATGGAAAGAAAAGTTCTTGGTCTGGCACCTTGTGGGGAAGAGGTCAGCCTTAATATCAACAACTTCTCTTCCTAATAAGTTTGATTTTGGGGTCTTTGGCATTTACACAGAACCCAATGTTAGGTGGAAATTTCTTCAGTTATGAAATATACACACAAGATTTGACACCTTGCAATTTGTCAGAGGTGTCAATAGGCCATGATACTTGAAAGGTCCCTTTCCATGAGTCTTGTTTTTACAAAAGCAATAGAGGAAAATGTTAACTGTCTATAAATTACAAAAGACAAAAATTCCCATATTAAAGATCTAATGAGAGTTTGTTATAATGGAATTGACAAGGAAATTTAGACCCACAACATTTTAAGATAATAGCTGAAACTGTGACTGATAACATTATACTAGGAGATATCAGAGTTTTCATCTTTATAAAATTTCCAGAATACTTATATTAATAATTACACCCATACAAATGTAACTTCAGAAGGTTAAACATCACTATTTGATGATGCTCCATATATCATTTAACATATCAAATAAGCCTCTTTTGTTTAACACTTTTATTTTTATAAACAGAGAGAATAAATCTTTTGATATGTTTCAAGGACCCTCTGGCAAATACAGAATTTAAAAAATAACTTCATTTAAAATTTGATTTTGGAGAAATATGTCAAAATATACATTAAGCCAAGGTGATGATTAAAGATACTGAAGGAAAATACAGAGTTACATAGTTGTAAAATCACCATAGTTTTTTTTAATATTGAGAAGACCTGGTTTTCTTGTGTATTCAAAGATTAATAATGACAACATTAAGCACAATAAATTATTTTGGCAAGACACAAAATATTTGCTTTCCATACAAATTAATTAACAGGTAAAGGAAAGCCTTTGCTCACTAGTTCTTATTGAGAGGAAGAGAGGATGATAATCTAAGAAAATTTTGCCCTTTTAACAGAAAAGGAAATCAAGTTTTAAAGTTGCACCAGTGTAGCTTTGATATAAAACTCACACACAAAAATACAAATCAACCCCAATCTTAGCCAGTTGACCACACATGAGATTCCTTTCCCAATATTTCTTTTCCAAACATCCTTTACAATTTTTATAATGATTTAGACTTTGTCCTATGTCTTTTCAACAATTTTAATTTAGGACAAAATTGCTTTATTTTTTCCTCTCTTACAAAAAGCACATCTCTGTGAACTAAGAATGCTGGCTGCCATATCAGTAAACAAAGGATGGTGCAGCCATGAAGTCATCACATTACAACCACCTGGACCCACGTGTGAATCCAGAGGGAACTCAGGATGGAATACAAAGAATGCCCACCATCTGCAGCATTCCCCCACCCCAGATGGTGTGAAGAGACTCAGGATGAGAAATCAAAGCTCACTGGCCCTGGATGCCTGAGGTGCATGTCAAATAAATGATTTCAGTGAGCCCAGACTCTTGCATTTCCTCATATATAGAAAAGTGCTAAGTTCCTTAACTTGAGATATCTGGTTGTCTTTAATTAGCAATAATCTTTGGATATTCCAACTACCTGATCTTTTGTTGCAAAAATTCCTATATATCCTGGATCCCCTGCTTGACTCTTCAGAAAAGTTTCTCAGAGTTGTCTGAGATGCTGTGTCCCAGGCTTAAGTCCTCAGGTTTATTCACCAAATGAAACACAACTCTCACTTTTTGGATTGCATATCTTTTTTTTTTTTTTTCAGTCAACATTTCCACACCTCATATATTTTCTTACCCTAAACCCATACTAATTCCTTGTATAAATGTATTTCCTTTTTTATTTCCAGTAGTTTTAATTATGGAGAAGGCAATGGCACCCCACTCCAGTACTCTTGCCTGGAAAATCCCATGGATGGAGGAGCCTGGTGGGCTGCAGTCCATGGGGTCGCTAAGAGTCAGACACGACTGAGCGACTTCACTTTCACTTTCCACTTTTATGCATTGGAGAAGGAAATGGCAACCCACTCCAGTGTTCTTGCCTGGAGAATCCCATGGACAGAGAAGCCTGGTAGGCTGCAGTCCATGGGGTCGCACAGAGTCGGACAAGACTGAAGCGACTTGGCAGGCAGTTTTAATTATAATCTTACAGTCTTTTGTTGTGGATACCTCTTGTGTCTTTGGCAATGAATCTTCCAATGAAGCTATTTGGGAATCTTGAAGACTTTTCGAGGCTTCCACATGCCAATTCAAATAGGTATTTCATTCTGTATGTTGATTTGGGAATCTACCTTGCAGTGCATTTATTAAGTAAAAAAAAAAAATCTTGCATAACTGGAACATCCCTCATAATTGTCTATGTAATTTTAGACTGCCTTAGTAAAATTTTGCCATTTTTGTAAACATAGAGTCTGGCACCACTGTTTTTAGACAATGAGCAGGCAGGATGAAGGGTGTGCACTCAATTCCATGAAACTTAGGGATCCCATTTCTTTAAGCTAAGTCTTGGGTCTTTCAGAGATAAACTAACACCTAAGAGGGATGGGCCACTGGGTTGGAGATTTTGTGGTGTTTTTCCGTGTAGCTCACTGCGTGGAAGATTTCCTGAGGTTGGCAGGTGACCTAACGTCAATCCAACATGTTCTATGACCAACTTATCAAAGAAGGGGAGGCTCAGGATTAGATGGAAAGTACTGTAACAGCTTTTAAATGCTTTATTCTTGTGCACCAAATTTGTAGCTTTGCCTTCCAAGATTCCCACTAGAAATAGATCCATTATTCCCTTCAAGAGAAGATTTCTTTTTGGTGGTAGATACCCTAATGATTTTAATTAGTCCAAGTTGTGCCTACATATGTTTGATGTGCCTTTGATCAAAACAATCTGAATTTCTATCTTAATTGATTTATCCAAATTCCCCACAATTTATGCTGTGAACTTGTTTGGTAGTTAGTCAGACATTAGCAGCAAGGAGGTGACAGAGGTGAAAAGTCTTAGCTTTTTCTTTTGCATTTTACGATGCATTAATGACTGCTACATGTGGCAGATTCTCAATATAACTACGCTAGAAATTTCCCAGATCCCAAAACTTTTCTGGAATATATATATATTCATATTCATTAAAATATATGACCTTTTCATATATTTATTCATATTTTAAAGTATTTATTAATATTTTATTCATATTATTTTTTAAAATATTCATATTAAAAAAATAAAGTTGGACTGGAGAGCTGTATTCAAAAGTGTGGAGCTCACATGCAAGAGAGACTCACCCATGTTCTTGGTGGTGATGAGAACCAGGAACCAGGACAGTTCAACAGGAGCCTTACCTGTGAGTCTCATCCTAGGCACTGTTACCAGGCAGCTTCAAATCCCATTCTTCGTTGCCAAGAACTGTTAAAAATGATTGCAGAAGAGAATTTAGACAATGCAATTAAACTTTAACATTTCATGAAGCAGTCTCTTTTTAGAGAATTGCAAAATGGGGCAGAAGGCAGGGAGCTTCTATAGGATAAAGAATAAAGACCAAGGAAGAAACAAAATATTGAATTGGCTGAGGACACATAGTTAGCTTTTCAGTGAGAAGGTCCAGAGTAGGCTTGGCATTTGGGGACTGAATGATGGGATATGTTTCTTTTCAAGTGGAGCATTTATAGGGACATAAAAGTTATCTGAGTTTTGTTTCCCTGACTTGGCACCCTGGGCAGAAGTGGAACCATTTTGGTCTAGAAATTTATTTTAACATGCTGATTAACTAAGCATTACAATTATATTTCTGACCATATCAAACATTAACTGCCTAAATTACTTTAGAATCTTAATCTCAGTATCCTTTAGAGTTCACTTAGAAAAACAGAGCCATTATACATGTAATGGAAACAGGGCATATTGGAATTAGACCTCATTATCAGAGCCCTGGCAGTCACAATGCCCTCTTAGACAGGACCCGGAAGGAAATGCTCATGCAGACATTGATGGGAAGCCGATCTCCCTGGACAGAACTGCTTCTGCGGGTCTGCATGGAAGAGTCTCGGGAGAGCCTGTAGCTGCTATGTGTCAGCAGTGCCCTGTGTGAGCAGAGAAGCTGAGTGTGGAATGAAGGACACCCACCAGGTACTTCTTATCATATTTCCTTAGAAAAAATTCGGAACAGTTTAGCAAAGAATTGAGGAATATATTGGTATTCTTTTCAGTTCTCATGGAAAGAAAAACATTCAATTCATGCACATTGGGCACTTCACAAAGTAAATTTTAAAAAATCTTTCTCAGTTCTAGAAACCCCTGAGAGAAGAGCTATTTTAGCCACAGCTTGACTCTATTACTAGTTCATTCTGTAAGAAAATCATTTTACCAATTAAAATCTGAGACTGGTTAATATCTAAATAATCAAATAATACCATCTGGTGGATAATTATTTACTAGGAGGCTTTGTTATAAACAACATGGACACTTCAGAATAGAAATAAAATTGCTAAGCCAACAAACAAAATATTCATGAAATTGGATTTGGAATTCTTTTTATCAGTAAAACATTGAGAATCAGGTGTTAATAATATTTATACATCTTATAAATATTCTTGTGAATGCAAAATAACTTTAAAAAAAGACTATATGACTTAATTACATATTATATGAACAAATATAATTGAAAGAGTGGAAAGGGGAACCTGCTTAAATTTTATAAAGCCTGTGTTTGGATGTTTCACAGGAGTTTGTCATAAATGCCTTTACCGCAGAAGGATTGCTTTCTATGGCCTCATACAGCAAGAAAGTGCTGAATGCATCTCTGAGGACTTCAGGTGTGCAAAAGGATTTTACTTGGGCTCCATTTTTCCCTCCAAAACAAACCGTTTCAAATTACTTGGCAACATATTATGCATTCTATAAAGCCAACATATTTATTTAAAGTTTTGACTTGTTAAAACATGTCTCTCTTGACGGTTCTCTAAAATTTAACATTATCATATGTTGTTATTTGTATATGTATAAAGAAGCTTTGAAAGTCACTCCAATAATATGTTTTTAAAGAAGCTATAATAAAAGGAATAATTTTAGAGAACAAGAATAAAACTGAGAGGCTTAACATGAGATATGCATGTGCCTCAGTTTGTCTTGTATCAGCAATTTGATAAAAGTGATAGGCTGGTAAATATCATAAGTATACTTTTATTTAGAAGAATACATTCATTACTCTTTTTCTTTTAAGATGATTCAGATTTCAAAATCACACATATTTATCCTTGACCCAGTAACTTCACTTCCAGGGATCTATCTTATAAAAATACCCAGATACGTAGGAAATTACTATTTATAAGGCTATTTATTGTAGCATCACTTTTTAAATGTAAATCTATTTATTTTAATTGGAGACTAATTAATTTACAATATTATATTGGTTTTGCCATACATCAACATGAATCTGTTATGGGTGTACACGTGTTCTCCATCTTTTAACCCCCTCCCCTCTCTCTCCCCGTACCATCCCTTTGGGTAACATCACTTTTAATGGCTAAAATTGGGAACACACTAAATGTCACATTTAGAGATTTTGTCAGACATATTTGTTAAATACTCAGATAATATGTAAAAAAAATATGGGGAAAAAAGGGAATCTCTGGTTACTATTAAGAAATAATGATCAGGAATATTAGAGTAAAAACCAAGGTGTAGAACAGTGTGAATAATATAATTTTCTTTTAAAAAGGACAAAATATATATGCTTATTTCTTTGTTTTGCATGGAATATCTCTGGAAATTTATCTTTAAAAAAGATAATTTGAATGACCCAAGAAGGGAGAAAACTGGAGAACAAATGTAAGCGGGAAAATAATAACTGTGTATAATTTCTAGAGCTGACTTTGAAACAGATGAAAGTATTATCTAAAAATTTTACACAAACTTATGAGCACAAAAAAATAGATTAAAAATAAGAAACAATTACTTTTTTTTTTTTTAGCCTATGCTGCTTTTCAGTGGTGAAGTGTTTGAAAATGCCATATGTCAAATTTATAGAAAAAATTTCATGCAAGTTAAACAAGAGTACTGCTGCTGCTGCTGCTAAGTTGCTTCAGTCGTGTCCGACTCTGTGCGACCCCATAGATGGCAGCCCACCAGGCTCCCCCGTCCCTGGGACTCTTCAGGAAAGAACACTGGAGTGGGTTGCCATTTCCTTCTCCAAACAAGAGTACAGTACAGAGTAAATAATGTAGGGATCAGACACGTGGGATCTAGAAAAAATAAAAATAAACAAGAGATGTATATACCATTTGAGATGTGAAAGATAAGGTCCTACCTAATAGTAGGACAAGAAACATAATATAAAAAATTAAAAATAAAAAAGTTAAAAACAAAAAAGCTTCCAAAAGATATCTGGATCTATATTTTTTTTATATTTTTCAAACTACAATTTTGGAGTCTCAGAGTCTATTTTTCTCTATCTTCCAATTTTTAAGTATAAAATTGAGTGAAGATTATCTCATGTTCCAAAAAGTAAAGAGATCTATCATGCAGCAATTGTGCAAAATTTTATTTTGTGTAACTACTTAACGATTGCTCTTCCTACCTAATAGGGTGTGAATATTTAAAATTGTGATTCTAAAGATGAAAAGCAATTTATAATGTGCTCTGTTTTAAAGTATAAGTGGGCACAGTTTATCAAAATGTATTTTCAGTGTCCTCTGACTATACGTTTTATCTCATTTATTTTTATTGTCCAGACATAAAGATCCTAAAAGCAGAAGACAAGTTAAAATTTCTGAAATAGTATTACAAGGGAAGAAGATTATGGTTTTCTCTCTTTGGTAAGTTGCTTCTAGTACTTGACAAGTATATTGAACAAGTATAATTTTACCTTGCATATATTTTTACTTTTTACGATTTTAAATAGACAGCATAACTCAAAATCTGATAATAAAATATATACAAAAAAGGCAAGATGTACACTGATATAAGTATCCATCTTGAAATAAAAACTTGGTTATATATACTTTATAGAATTACACTCTTTACTAACAAAAAAAAATACACATTTGTGCATTTTAAACAAATGTAGACTCTTACCACAGGCTGTTTGTATTTTTTTGGTTTGTTTTAAAAATACATCATGGTCAGTATTTCATAAATGTGATAAGAAATTCACAGATGTACATATTTGTATGCATTTTCAATGCTATTCATGTATATTATACTATTTGTTTTACATAGAAGATCAGATCATCAGTGGAAATAGGTTGTGTATTTGTTTAACTTCAACAGATTACTATTGAGGGCCAAGTGGCCCTCTGGAAAGTTGACCTTCCTTTACATTCATACTCTTCTCAATATTTGCTTAGTCCCAAAATAATCACATAAACTCTTAAAAACTAGAGAATATTCCTTGTCTTGAGTCAGAGAGGTAGCATGGAAAAAGAGGCAAGAGGGATTCAATCATAAGAGGGACTTAACTTGTCATTGTTGGCTTTACATGGAGGAAGGGAGTCATGAACCAAGGGACGTGGGCAGTTTCTGACAGCTAGCAATGGCCATAGCTGACAACCACAAGAAAATGAATTCTTGTAGCAGTTTGAATGAAAATGGAAGCAGATTTTCCTCTAGAGCTTTCCAAAGAAATGCAGCATTACTGACACCTTGATTTTATCCCCAAGTCCAAACTATAGAACTACAATATAATAAATATGTGCTATTTTAAGCTGCCAAGTTAGTGGTCATGTGTTATAGTGGCAAAAGAGAACTAATGAAAAGATTAACTGAATTTGTTCTATGATTCTCAAAACACAAAAAGAATGAACTCTATCAATTTGGATGGATGGTCTATATGCATCCAATTTCAATGATTCTAACTGAAGCACAGTACTTTATTTTTGCCCACAGTATACTTTTTTTACAACCACAAGAAACTGAATTCTTCTAACAATTTGAATTAAAAAGGATTCTTTACCAGCTGAGCTACCAGTGAAGCCCTATATTATAATACAGTATATATTATTATAAAATGTTTTATATTTCTTATATTATTTATTTGTATTTTAAAAGATAAATGGATACCTAAATGAATGTTCAGAAAATGTCTGGAATGAGAGCTAAAAGCATTTGATAGGCATCTCAGAGAAGCAGCATATGCAATTGGGAATGGAAGGTGAAAAGAATAACAGCAATATAAGACAAATTCAGAACACAGAAATATAAAACAAACGCCTTGAATCAGTCGATGTTCAATTCAGTTCTATGTAACTAAGACCTCAAGAGTGAAACAAGAAAATGGAAATGAAATTAGATTAAGATTTGATTTTTAGATATTGCACCATCTTGAATGCTGGAGTTACAAAGCACATGCTAAACTTAAATTGTGCATCTTTATTTATGTAGATGCTAAGGATTTAAACAAAGAAATATCCCTTAGAGGTAATATACATTCATCTTCTTTTTAAAAAGAATTCATTAATATATGATTAACATCTCCAATGTGTTTTTCCCGATACCTTATCCTGGGCTTTAAGCATATCAAATTAAATCCAGTGTGTATAGAGAAACTCTCAGATTAGATACTCAGATCTGGCACTTGACCGAGGCAAGAGTTTAGTCAAATAACTGCATGTTTCTTAGTCTTAGTGTAAGTATTGTCTGTCACTGATGATAATACATATGGAAGTACACTATAGGCTATAAACTCCTGAGTGCTGGATAAGTATAATTCTTCACATACAATATTTGAAATGAAAATAGTTACTTTATGTTTTCCTTCTCATTCTGTTATTCAACTAATTATTTCCTTCTGGAGATTAATTTCCAGCTGATCCAGGACATATTTCATACTCATACTTAATGACATACTAATTTAGGGGGCATGTTTCTAGTTCAAATTATCTATCAGGCTACTTCTTATCAAGATAAATGGGCAGTAAACATATGAGTTTCTTTATTTCACCGCTCCCAGCGTCATCTACATGTGCATAACTGCTGATCTCCATATAGACACAGCCCGCACTGTCATCACACTCTGCAATTTTCATATTTATTTACAAATTTAGCTCACAATTTGACTTCTTCCCCATAAAAAAATGAACCACATGTGGACAGGTGTATTATTAGCTTTATATATGAACAAAGCTCGTGGAGGTGATGGAATTCCAGTTGAGCTATTCCAAATCCTGAAAGATAATGCTGTGAAAATGCTGCACTCAACATGCCAGCCAATTTGGAAAACTCAGCAGTGGCCACAGGACTGGAAAAGGTCAGTTTTCATTCCAATCCCAAAGAAAGGCAATGCCAAAGAATGCTCAAACTGCCGCACAATTGCACTCATCTCACACGCTAGTAAAGTAATGCTCAAAATTCTCCAAGCCAGGCTTCAGCAATATGTGATCCGTGAACTTCCTGATGTTCAAGCTGGTTTTAGAAAAGGCAGAGGAACCAGAGATCAAATTGCCAACATCCACTGGATCATGGAAAAAGCAAGAGAGTTCCTGAAAAACATCTATTTCTGCTTTATTGACTATGCCAAAGCCTTTGACTGTGTGGATCACAATAAACTGTGGAAAATTCTGAAAGAGATGGGAATACCAGAACACCTGATCTGCCTCTTGAGAAATTTGTATGCAGGTCAGGAAGCAACAGTTAGAACTGGACATGGAACAACAGACTGGTTCCAAATAGGAAAAGGAATTCGTCAAGGCTGTATATTGTCACCCTGTTTATTTAACTTATATGCAGAGTACATCATGAGAAATGCTGGACTGGAAGAAACATAAGCTGGAATCAAGATTGCCGGGAGAAATATCAATGACCTCAGATATGCAGATGACACCACCCTTATGGCAGAAAATGAAGAGGAACTCAAAAGCCTCTTGATGAAAGTGAAAGTGGAGAGTGAAAAAGTTGGCTTAAAGCTAAACTAATACAATTATGTAAAGTTTAAAAATAAAATAAAATTAAAAAAAATAAATGTTGATAGAGATGAAAAAAAAAAAAAATAGAAAACGAAGATCATGGCATCCGGTTCCACCACTTCATGGGAAATAGATGGGGAAACAGTGGAAACAGTGTCAGACTTTATTTTTCTGGGCTCCAAAATCACTACAGATGGTGATTGCAGCCATGAAATTAAAAGACGCTTACTCCTTGGAAGAAAAGTTATGATCAACCTAGATAGCATATTCAAAAGCAGAGACATTACTTTGCCAACAAAGGTTCGTCTCGTCAAGGCTATGGTTTTTCCTGTGGTCATGTATGGATGTAAGAGTTGGACTGTGAAGAAGGCTGAGTTCTGAACAATTGATGCTTTTGAACTGTGGTGTTGGAGAGACTCTTGAGAGTCTCTTGGACTGCAAGGAGATTCAACCAGTCCATTGTGAAGGAGATCAGCCCTGGGATTTCTTTGGAAGGAATGATGCTAAAGCTGAAAGTGCAGTACTTTGGTCACCTCATGCGAAGAGTTGACTCATTGGAAAAGACTGTGATGCTGGGAGGGATTGGGGGCAGAAGGAGAAGGGGACGACAGAGGATGAGATGGCTGGATGGCATCACTGACTTGATGGACGTGAGTCTGAGAGAACTCTGGGAGTTCGTGATGGACAGGGAGGCCTGGTGCACTGCGATTCATGGGGTTGCAGAGTCGGACACGACTGAGCGACTGATCTGATCTGATCTGATCTGATGTCCATTAATAAACATGTATAGAATGTATGTGGTATATTAGGCAATTAATTACTGCATATTGAATTAACAAGTTATTCCATAAAATTGTCAAAGTCAAAACTATAATTTTAATATGCATTTCTCAAAGCTTGTTATTATAAAATCTGGTATCTAGACTTAACTTGTTTTTAAGTAGTGTCTTCAGTTAAAATAAAGCCAGTATACATTCCTCATTCTCAGTATTTATATTACTATTGAAAGGAGTATTGAATCAAAGCCCTTGACACCCTTTACAGCCTTCAAATGCCAAATCCTTGATATAAATGGTATTTGCATCCAAGCTCAAATTTTCTATCCATAAAATACTATACTATCAGATGTAAATAAATATTTGTTATCAGATGTCAGTAGAACTTTGGGTCTAGAATAAATTTCCTCCAACATCCCTTACTTTTTAAAACATTTTATTCAATTTATTGAAACTAAAATAAAAAGTTCATACATTTCTCCAATACCCCATAACCTGTTTCTTGCAGCTGTTGCAACCACCAATCTTTCCCCTGCATTGTTAACTGAAAAATGCATAATTTAAAACTTGAGAATTATATTCTATTTTACGGACTTCCTGAGGACTTGTGTGTGTGCTTAGTCACTCAGTCATATCTGACTCTGCAACCCCATGGGCTGTAGCCCACCAGGCTCCTCTGTCCATGGGGATTCTCCAGGCAAGAATACTGGAGTGGTTTGCCTTGCCCTCCTCCAGGGGATCTTCCCAATTCAGGATTGAACCCAGGCCTCCCACACTGCAGGCAGAATCTTTATTGTCTGAGCCACCAGGGAAGCCAGAGGTCTTAAGTAACCCCTCAGGTAACTGTGAAGAACTGCTACAAAGAGGTAAGAGAGGAGCCAGGATATATAGGAGTTTTGTAACAACAACAACAACAAAAAACAAACAGTAGTTGGAACATCTAAAGATTGCTGTTAAAGAAAAAAAAAAAACATATCAAGTGAATGCACCTAGTGCTTTTATGTGTATGGGAAGATGCAAGAGTTGGGCTCATTGAAATGATTCCTTTGATGTGCATCTATCTAGGGACAGCGTCCTATTTTCTCCATCTTGAATCCCCTCAGTGTGTGGGTCCAGGCAGCAGTTGAGTGATGGTTTGATGGCCATGATACACTTTGCTTACTGTTAGGGCAGGTGATGTTTTTCATCCATAGTATTGATAAGTTTGTTTGGTTTAAAGATTCCACATAAAAGGGAAGTCATATGATATTTGTCTTTCTCTGTCTGCCTTACTTCACTTAGCATAATAACTTGAGGTCCATTCTTATTGTCAAAAAATGGCAAAATTTCATTCTTTCTCTATGACTAATATGTCACTATGAATGTGTAGGTATGTGTATATATACACACACATACATATACATATATATATATATATCTTACATCTTCATTATTCAATCATCCATTAATGGGCACTAATGTTGTTTCTATATCTTGGCTATTGTAAACAACACTGCTATAAACATGGGTGTGTATATATCTTTTTGAATTAGTGTTTATGTTTTCTTTAGATAAATACCTAGAAGTGGAATTGTGAAATCATACGGTAGTTCTTTTAAGTTTTTGAGGACCTCCATACTGTTTTCCATAATGGAAGCCCCAATTTGCATTCCCACCAACAGTGCACAAGGTTTCCTGTGCCCCACATCCTCACCAAGACTTGTCATTTTTTTGCTTTTTAAAAATAGCCATTCTAACAGATGTGAGGTGATATGTCACTGTGGTTTTGATTTTCATTTTGGGATGATTAGAGAAACTGAACAATTTTTTTTGTACTTGTTGGGCATCTGTATGTCTGTGCAGATCTCCTGCCCATTCTTTAATTGGATGTTTTTTCCTATTGCTTGAGCAGAAAATGAGTTCTTTTTGTATTTTGGATATTAGTCCCTTATCAGATACGTAGTTTGGAAATAGGTTCTCTTGTTTCATAACTTACCTTTTCATTTTGTTAATGGTATTCTTTTCTGTTCAGAAGCTTTAGTTTGATGTAGTCCCTCTTGTATATTTTTTGTTTTGTTTTTTTGCCTTTGATTTTGGTGTCAAATCAAAAAAAAAAAAAAAATCACTGCCAAAACCAATATCAAGGGACTTACCCTCTATGTTTTCTTCTTTAAAAAAAAAAAAAGTATAGAGCCTAGTAGGACCATTAAAAAAATTGCTATACAAATATTTTTACATTATTTATATTTGTTATCAACTAATTGAAGTAACAAATTGTTGGTTAGGATTAAGTAGGCTATGTTAGTGAGCAATGAAAAGAAATAGAAGAAAACAATAGAATGAGAAAGACTAGAGAGCTCTTCAAGAATATTAGTGATACCAATGGAACATTTCATGCAAAGATGGAATCGATAAAGGACAGAAATAGTATGGACCTAACAGAAGCAGAAGATATTAAGAAGAGGTGGCAAGAATACACAGAAGAAATATACAAAAAACCTCTTCATGACCCAGATAATCACAATGATGTGATCATTCACCTAGAGCCAGACATCCTGGAATGCAAAGTGGGCCTTAAGAAGCATCACTATGAACAAAGCTAGTGGAGGTGACGGAATTCCAGTTGAGCTATTTCAAATCCTAAAAGACGATACTGTGAAAGTGTTTCACACAATATGCCAATAAAACTGGGAAACTCAACAGTGGCCACAGGACTGGAATAGGTCTGTTTTCATTCCAATCCCAAAGAAAGGCAATGCCAATGAATATTCAAGCTACCACACAATTGCACTCATCTCACACACTAGTAAAGTAATGCTCAAAATTCTCCAAACCAGGCTTCAACAGAATATGAGCTGTGAAATTCCAGATGTTCAAGCTGGATTTAGAAAAGGCAGAGGAACCAGAGATCAAATTGTCAACATCCACTGGATCATTGAAAAAGCAAGAGAGTTCCAGAAAAACATCTACTTCTGCTTTATTGACTGTGCCAAATCCTTTGCCTGTGTGGATCACAACAAACTGTGGAAAATTCTTAAAGAGATGGGAATACCATCTTTATTTATTTCAGAGAATAATACCATCTTTATTTCAGGGAATACCATCATCTGACCTGCCTCCTGAGATGCAGGTCAAGAAGACACAGTTAGAACTAGACATGGAACAACAGATTGGTTCCAGATCAGGAAAGGAGTATGTCAAAGCTGTATATTGTCATCTTGCTTATTTAAATTTTATGAAGAGTACATCGTGAGAAATGCTAGGCTGGATGAGCACAAGCTGGAATCAAGATTGTCAGGGGAAATATCAATAACCTCAGATATGCAGATGACACCACACATATGGCAGTAAATGAAGAAGAACTAAAGAGCCTCTTGATGAAAGTGAAAGAGCAGAGTGAAAAAGTTGGCTTAAAGCTCAACATTCAGGAAACTAAGATCATGGCATCTGGTCCCATCGTTTCATGGTGAATACAAGGGAGAAATAATGGAAATGGTGTGAAATTTTATTTGAGGGGGGGCTCCAAAATCACTGAAGACGGTGACTGCAGTCATGAAATTAAAAGACACTTGCTCCTTGGAGGAATGTTACAACCTACCTAGACAGCATATTAAAAAGCAGAGACTACTTTGCCAACAAAGGTCCATCTAGCCAAAGCTGTGGTTTTTCAGGTAGTCATGTATGGATGTGAGAGTTGGAGTATAATGAAAGCTGAGCACCAAAGAATTGATGCTTTTGAACTGTGGTGTTGGAGAAGACTCTTGAGAGTCCCTTGGACTTCAAGGAGATCCAACAAGTCCATCCTAAAGGAAATCAGCCCTCAATATTCATTGAAAGGATTGAAGCTGAAGCTGAAACTCCAATACATCTTTGGCTGCGTAATGCGAAGAACTGACCATTTGAAAAGACCCTGATGTTGGGAAAGATTGATGGTGGGAGGCAAAGGTTATGACAGAGGATGAGATGGTTGGATCACCGACTCAATGGAGATGAGTTTGAGTTAACTCTGGGAGTTGGTGATGGACAGGGAAGCCTGGCATGCTCTAGTCCATGGGGTCTCAAATAGTCAGACATGACTGAGTGACTGTACTGAACTGAGGAGATGTTACCAGCATTTGACTGGTTTTTTAATGTCTGTTATAAAACTCTTTTTGTAACTATCTTTAGGTTTTGTAGAAATTATATCTGCAACTAAAGGTGGAGTTCCAGCTGTTCCAAAGAGAAGATGAAGACATCAAGAGAGTAAATGTAACTGGCTTCAGAAACATGGAGAACTTGGTTTGAATCCAACTCTGTTGTTTGCTAATTATGACACTCTAAAACACATTGCTTCAGATATGCAAACTGGTCTTCACATATACCTACTTCACAGAAAGTTAAGCAACATATATAATGAATATATTATATTAAATTATTATAAAACTTTCCTCTAGCATATTATTGATTCCCAAACATTCTCCGTTTTCCAAATAAGGCATAGAATGACAAAATAGGTAGTTTCAAATAGCATTGCTAAGCAGCATTAGACTTAAAACCTGGGCAGACTATTTCCAGAGCTCATGCTCAGTCACTCAGCATTGATCATCCTGCTGTTCACTTCAGTTCAGTCACTTAGTTGTGTCCGACTCTTTGCGACTCAATGAATAGCAGCATGCCAGGCTTCTCTGTCCATCATCAACTCCTGGAGTTTACACAAACTCATGTCCATCGAGTCGGTGATGCCATCCAGCCATCTCATCCTCTGTCATCCCCTTCTCCTCCTGCCTCCAATCCCTCCCAGCATCAGGGTTTTTTTTTAAATGAATCAACTCTTCGCATGAGGTGGACAAAGTATTGGAGTTTCAGCTTCAACATTAGTCCTTCCAATGAACACCCAGGACTGATCTCTTTTAGGATGGACTGGTTGGATCTCCCTGCTGTCCAAGGGACTCTCAAGAGTCTTCTCCAACACCACAGTTCAAAAGCACCAATTCTGTGCTCAGCTTTCTTCACAGTCCAACTTTCACATCCATAAATGACCACTGGAAAAACCATAGCCTTGACTAGATGGACCTCTGTTGGCAAAGTAATGTCTTTGCTTTTTGATATGCTGTCTAGGTTGGTCATAACTTTCCTTCCAAGGAGTAAGCATCTTTTAATTTCATGGCTGCAGTCACCATCTGCAGTTATTTTGGAGCCTGCCAAAAATAAATTCTGACACTGTTTCTACTGTTTCCCCATCTATTTCCCATGAAGTAATGGGACCAGATGCCATGATCTTAGTTTTCAGAATGTTGAGCTTTAAGCCAACTATTTCCCTCTCCTCTTTCACTTTCATCAAGAGGCTCTTTAGTTCTTCTTCACTAACTGCCATATGGGTGGGGTCATCTTCATATCTGAGGTTATTGATATTTCTCCCAGCAAGCTTGTGGTTCTTCCAGCCCAGCGTTTCTCATAATGTACTCTGCATATAATTTAAATAAGCAGGGTGACAATATACAGCCTTGATGTACTCCTTTTCCTATTTGGAACCAGTCTGTTGTTCCATGCCCAGTTCTAACTGTTGCTTCCTGACCTGCATACAGGTTTCTCAAGAGGCAGGTAAGATGGTCTGATATTCCCATCACTTTCAGAATTTTCCACAGTTTATTGTGATCCATACAATAAATCCATACAAAGTCAAAGGCTTTGGCATAGTCAATAAAGCAGAAATAGATGTTTTTCTGGAACTTGCTTGCTCTTTCAATGATCCAGTGGATGTTGGCAATTCGATCTTTGGTTCTTCTGCCTTTTCTAAAGCCAGCTTGAACATCTGGAAGTTCATGGTTCACATTTTGCTGAAGCCTGGCTTGGAAAATTTTGAGCATTAGTTTACTAGCATGTGAGATGAGTGCAATTGTGTGGTAGTTTGAGTATTCATTGGCATTGCCTTTCTTTGGGATTGGAATGAAAACGGACCTTTTCCAGTCCTGTGGCCAGTGCTGAGTTTTCCAAATTTGCTGACATATTGAATGTGAGACTTTCACAGCATCATCTTTCAGGAGGTTTGACCATGGTGCTTCCTGATACCTGTTGGCACTTGTTTGAATTGCAGAATAATTATGTTGACTATGTAGAATCCAAAAAAAAATTAAAAACAGCTATAATTAAAAAATCTGTGTGGGTAGGTTTCCCAAACTCAAATCTGCACAGGGGTCTCATTGGATATTTAAGTGGGCAAAATAAGCCAGGTTTAAGTTGACACGAATTTCATAGGTGACTAGATACCATGGTGGGCATTGCCAACTAAGGAAAGCAGTCACAACTCAACTGCTGCCAAGTGCTGGCAGGTTCAAGTTAGCACTCATTGCCATCAGCACTTGCAGTTTTTCAAGAGAGATGTATTTTTGTACATTTATGTGAAATCTTTCAACTTGAAAATGTTAGTTGTAACTTCTTTTAAACACTATAAATACCAAACATATCTGTAGAATAGATGTGTTCCTTATACTGGCAGTTGCATCTCTTTTATTAAGAATCAAGTCCAACAACTGAAGCCACAAAGGAGCAGTAAGCCAGAAAATGCCTCTTGAGGCCACTCAGGAGGCTGTGGCACTGGCCTGGTTCTGCAATGGTTCTACTTCATTTTTGTACAATTTATATGACGAGAAAATAACATTTGCTTATAGGAGGGTAGATTGGTGACCATTTACAAATATTCAGAGTATCAAACATAACTTGTGGGAAATAATTTATAGATGGAAGTGCTGAGTGTGTGAAACTGCAGAAATAAATTATAGTTCCAACTAGGGCAGAATGGAAATAGGAAAAAATATAATAACCATACTGTTTAATGGATTCAGACTCAAAGACCTCAGACTGTCTATTTCATTCCAGTAAAATTAATTTTTGGTATAGAACTTTATTGTGAACATTTTATTACTATTTTTGTATATTCCTGTAGATGCTTGAAGGGGACTGGCAAGAACGGGTTTCAAACAATTTCATTTACTTCAAAATAAAAGGTGTAAAACACATAGCTTCTAAATGTGATCTCTGAAAAAATTGCACAGAACTATTTGATTGTTAAAATGCTTAGTATAATTAAAAGTTCACTGAATGATCAATAATGCTTCATTAAGCAAATAAAAATAAATAAGAACACTTTAAGGGAAACCATCTTGTTTTAGTAAGGAATGCACTGCTGCTGCTGCTGCTGCTGCTAAGTCGCTTCAGTTGTGTCCAACTCTGTGACCCCATAGATGTCAGCCCACCAGGGTCTCCCATCCCTGGGATTCTCCAGGCAAGAACACGGGAGTGAGTTGCCATTAAGGAATGCACTAATTCCTCTCAATTATATCTCTCTTTGATGTTTAGGGTTCTTCAATAAATGGGTCTTTTGATCCATTTGCAATGTGAATAAATGGAGAGAGAAAAAAGTACAATGCGGGAGAGAGAATGGGAACGCCTGAGAAAGTTTATGTTAGCATAGTCCACAAGTAGAATTCCTCCCTTCCATTTACACTGTGCCAGATGCTACCTTGTCTGAAACCACAAGCTGTGGTATGTCCCTATGGCACTATAAACAAAATCAAACCTGGCACTGTTATCACAGTTATAGAAACACCTATGCTAAATAGCTCTGTGTTAAGACAGGGCAGAGTCTATTGCAGAACCTTTAGTATCATCAATTTTTTAAAACCTCTGGTTAAATTTCTCATTAAGGAATGAGCCATAGTAACACACTGGATAGTAAGAAAAACCAGCCTTAAAGCACTGGACTATAGCCTGAACACATTTTGTACATAGTCTGTTTATTCCACTCCCTTAAGAAAGGCATGATGAAAACAGCTTTTAAAGGTATGTGTATGCATGTACTCTCTATATATTGTTGTTTTTGTTTTGTCACTGAGTTGTGTCTGACTCTTTTGTGACCCCATGGACTATAGCCTGCCAGACTCTTCTCTCCATGGGATTTCCCAGCTAAGAATATAGGAGTGGGTTACCTTTTCCTTCTCTAGGGGATCTTTCCAACCTAAGGATCCAAAACATGGCCTCCTGCATTGCAGGTGGGAAGCCACCAGGGAAGCCCTAGAAGAAAGGCTTCATTGATGAGAAATTGAACCCAGGCGGTCGTGAGAGCGCAGAATCCTAATAGACAACCAGGGAGCATCTCTCTCTCTCTCTCTCTCTATATATATATATATATATACACACACATATATATATGTATATATATATATATATATCGGAGAAGGCAATGGCACCCCACTCCAGTACTCTTGCCTGCAAAATCCCATGGACGGAGGAGCCTGGTGGGCTGCAGTCCATGGGGTCGCGAAGAGTCAGACACGACTGAGCGACTTCACTTTCACTTTTCACTTTCATGCATTGGAGAAGGAAATGGCAACCCACTCCAGTGTTCTTGCCTGGAGAATCCCAGGGACAGGGGAGCCTGGTGGGCTGCCGTCTATGGGGTTGCACAGAGTCGGACACGACTGAAGCGACTTAGCAGCAGTAGCAGCAGCATGTGTATATATATATATATATATATATAAAAATATATACATATTTATTTATTTATATACACATATATTTAAATGAAATATGAACTTTATGGCTAAGTCAGCCTCAAAACAGTCTAATTTTCTCCCCAAAGAATTTATATTTAACATTAAAGAACTATTATGCTATTGTTCCTTCTCATACTCTATTGTCTCTTTTAAGTATTTTGACTCAAGTGAGTAGTTGAGTACATTGTGTGTATTCTGTATTGATTTTGTGTATTTTTCATTGTACTGAGTAAGGTAGACAAGAGGTTTTTTCCTCCAGATTATTAGTAAAAGTATGAACACAGGAAATTACTGGATAATTGGTTTCGTTGGAAGAGTGAAGGCATACAGATTACCATGTAAGATTAAAGAAGGATATTTAATGTATTGTTGACATGCCTCTGTCCCCAACCTAAGGGGCTGATATCTGATATCAGAGGACATTTCAAACTCGATTATATTTCTCCTTAATCTTTCTTTTTTCTCTTCAGTGGGCCATTAACAATGTCTTTGCTTAGCAATATTTTTTTCCTATCTTGTGATATTTTCCTGTCTTGAGTATCTATAATTAGATAACAAAGCTTGGGCCCATTTCTCTTTTCCCATAGTTTCATATAGTACATGATTATGATGTGGAATTTAGAGGAAATTATGAATAAATCTAACTAATCACATTTGAAGCTCTATACAGTCAGCAAAAACAAGACCAGAGGCAGACTGTGGCTCAGATCATGAACTCCTTATTGCCAAACTCAGACTTAAATTGAAAAAAGTGGGGAAAACCACTAGACCATTCAGGTATGACCTAAATCAAATCCCTTATGACTATACGGTGGAAGTAAGAAATAGATTTAAGGGACTAGATCTGATAGACAGAGTGCCTGATGAACTATGGACAGAGGTTCGTGACATTGTACAGGAGACAAGAATCAAGATAATCTCCAAGAAAAAGAAATATAAAAAGCAAAATGGCTGTCTGAGGAGGCCTTACAAATAGCTGTGAAAAGAAGAGAAGCAAAAAGCAAAGGAGAAAAGGGAAGATATATTCATTTGAATGCAGAGTTCCAAAGAATAGCTAGGAGAGATAAGAAAGCCTTCCTTAGCGATCAGTGCAAAGAAATAGAGGAAAACAATAGAATGGGAAAAACTAGAGGTCTCTTTAAGAAAATTAGAGATACCGAGGAAACATTTCATGCAAAGATGGGCTCAATAAAGGACAGAAATTGTATGGACCTACGTGAAGCAGAAGATATTAAGAAGAGGTGGCAAGAATACACAGAAGAACTGTACAAAAAAGATCTTCATGACCCAGATAATCACGATGGTGTGATCACTCAACTAGAGCCAGACATCCTGGAATGCGAAGTCAAGTGGGCCTTAGAAAGCATCACTACGAACAAAGCTAGTGGAGGTGACGGAATTCCAGTTGAGCTATTCCAAATCCTGAAAGATGATGCTGTGAAGGACTGCACTTAACATGCCAGCAAATCTGGAAAACTCAGCAGTGGCCACAGGACTGGAAAAGGTCTGTTTTCATTCCAGTCCCAAAGAAAGGCAATGCCAAAGAGTGCTCAAACTATCTCACAATTGCACTCATCTCTCACACTAGTAAAGTAATGTTCAATATTCTCAAAGCCAGGCTTCAAAAATATGTAGACCGTGAACTTCCAGATGTTCAAACTGGTTTTTAAAAAGGCAGAGGAACCAAAGATCAAATTGCAAACATCTGCTGGATCATCAAAAAAGCAAGAGAGTTCCAGAAAAACATCTATTTCTTATTTATTGACTATGCCAAAGCCTTTGACTATTTGGATCACAATAAACTGTGGAAAATTCTGAAAGAGATGGGAATACCAGACCACCTGACCTGCCTCTTGAGAAACCTGTATGCAGGTCAGGAAGCAACAGTTAGAACTGGACATGGAACAACAGACTTGTTCCAAATAGGAAAAGGAGTATCTCAAGGCTGTATATTGTCACCCTGCCTATTTAACTTATATGCAGAGTACATTATGAGGAATGCTGGGCTGGAGGAACCACAAGCTGGAATCAAGATTACCCAGAGAAGTATCAATAACCTCAGAAATGCAGATGCCACCACCATTATGACAGAATGTGAAGAACTAAAGAGCCTCTTGATGAAAGAGGAATGTGAAAAAGTTGGCTTAAAGCTCAACATTCAGAAAACTAAGATCAGGGCATCCATTTCCATCACTTCTTGGCAAATAGGTAGGGAAACAGTGGAAACAGTGGCTGACTTTATTTTTGGGCAGCTCCAAAACAACTGCAGATGGTGATTACAGCCATGAAATTAAAAGATGCTTACTCCTTGGAAGGAAAATTATGACCCACCTAGATAGCATATTAAAAACCAGAGATATTACTTTGTCAACAAAGGTCTGTCTTGTCAAGGCTATGGTTTTTCCAGTGGTCATTTATGGATGTGAAAGTTGGACTGTGAAGAAATCTGGGCACCGAAGAATTGATGCTTTTGAACTGTGGTGTTGGAGAAAACTCTTGACAGTCCCTTGGACTGCAAGGTGATCCATTCCATCCATCCTAAATGATATCGGTCCTGGGTGTTCATTGGAAGGACTGATGTTGAAGCTGAAACACCAATACTTTGGCCACCTGATGCGAAGAACTGACTCATTTGAAAAGTCCATGATTATGGGAAAGATTGAGGGCAGGAGAGGGGGACGACAGGGGATGAGATGGTTGGATGGCATCACGGACTCAACGGACATGGGTTTGGGTGGATTCTGGGATTTGGTGATGGACAGGGAGGCCTGATGTGCTGAAGTTCATGGGGTCACAAAGAGTCAGACACAACTGAGTACTGAACTGAACTGAACTGAACTGAATGACATTTGAAACAAGATTCTGGGAGTGCCAAATTAATCTATCTCCAAATGTTTGTGATGGCAAAGATGGCTGCT
This sequence comes from Bubalus kerabau, assembly GCF_029407905.1. Taxonomy (NCBI): domain Eukaryota; kingdom Metazoa; phylum Chordata; class Mammalia; order Artiodactyla; family Bovidae; genus Bubalus; species Bubalus kerabau. The sequence continues at coordinate 62,765,932 of NC_073625.1, forward strand.
GTATATCCAAAATGCAATTTTCTCACTAGGCTCATCTGTGATCTTTTAAGGAAAATAACAAATCTGTGTCAACTTCATTTTTTGGCTTACTGCTTCTGTTCTTTCTCATAGCAGGTACTGTTGATTCCTCATCAAGATTTTCAGTACAAGGCCACTGTTCCCATACTAGTTGTTGGAGGTCTTGAAAGGGTTATAAGCACAATCATAACCTTACTGGAATTTAAACAATATGAATCTTGGTAGTATAAAAATTTTTGATTTTCACTTGAGGTGGAATTCTACATGAAATAATTTTCTTGAGAATCTTAAAGTCAACTAGTCTTGCTTTTCCTGACAACCCAGAAAAGCAGCTATCACTGGAATTTCATAAACTGGAGGACAGAGAAGTTATGGAAAAACAATTTATAAAGACACGATGAGAGGGCTGTGACATGATGGCTATGCTAAAATCTATTGCATCCATGTATTGCAGACAGGTTTCTGTAAAGGTCACAGTTAAGCAGTCATATTCTGAGGAATTTTGCTGATAGTGTCATTCTGTAGACTCAGGAGCCTAGATAAGCAGTTGGATTTAAGCAATAGCTAAGAGGTTTTGGGGGAAAAATGATGTTTCTGTCCATTTTACTTTCATTCTCCCAAAGGATTGTATTTGGAGGAAAAAAAAAGTAATATTGACTCCTACTTTATTGCCTTTTTTTTCTGTCCTTTCTTGTTATCTCCTAAATAACAGCAGCTACCTTATAGTTTGCAATTCTGTGCTCAGTGACTCTTTCTTCCATTCATATGTGATGATTCTTCAGTCCCTATACATTCAGTACAGTTCAGTTCTATTGCTCAGTCATGTCCCACTCTTTGTGACCCCATGGACTGCAGCACGCCAGGCTTCCCTGTCCATACCAACTCCCGGAGCCTACTCAAACTCATGTCCATCAAGTCAGTGATGCCATCCATTCATCTCATCTGTTGTTCCCTTCTCCTTGTGCCTTCAGTCTTTCTCAGCATCAGGGTCTTTTCTGAGGAGTCAGTTCTTTGCATAAGGTGGCCAAAGTATTGGAGTTTCAGCTTCAGCATCAGTCCTTCCAATGAATATTCAGGGCTGATTTCCTTTAGGATTGACTGGTTTGATCTCCTTGCAGTCCAAGGGACTCTCAAGAGTCTTCTCCAACACCACAGTTCAAAAGCATCAATTCTTCAGTGCTCAGCTCTCTTTATAGTCCAAAGAAAGTCCCTACACATTAACTTAGGCAATATAAACAGCCTTCACCAAACACAGAAAAGCCTATTTCCAAAACTAGAAGCAAGCTAGTTTCTGAAGACATTCATAACAGTCTGAAGGGATCTAATCTGCAAAGATGATATCTATGAATTTGGTAAAACTGATGGTGAGCTTTGTGGCAATGACAAGAGCAAGCAACCTGGGAAGCTGACGCAAAGTTAATTTTAAAGTTGTTTTCATATGGCAATACATTCTTTTTCTTAATTAATACCTGTCGATATAATTTAAAAAATTCAAATAATATGTAAAACTTAGCTTGGAATTTTGTGGTGTTAGAGAAAGAATTAGGTTTATTTTTGAAGCATGCAATGGTGTTAGGTAATTCAGACCAAATTTCCAATCTGCTAAACTTCTGGTTTAGCAATCTGCTAATGACCGTCAGGGAAGAATGAGAGAGCCACATTTTTTAATCGGTCTTTTCTAATGGGGTGATACTTTAAGGCTCATAGTTTTTATATGGTACATGCAATTTTAACTGCTGCTGTATTGTTTTATGCATTCTAATTTGACACTTTACATGTTTGACTTGGATCCTTAAACTGATCTAACCATGAAGGACACAATATTATAAACTGAAGATTGACTAAGAGGAACATATAAGAGATTCAAGGGATAAGCGGAGAATGAAAGTATATTCAGTTAACTGAGAACTTTGAGGAAAGTGAAGGGCAAAGCAGTTAGTTTGGCATAATTCAAAGCATGAAAAAATATGTTGTTGTCATGTGATTTGTATTTCTAATAGAAGACAGATAAAGAGGATTACTTGACTAAATTTTGTTCCTATCTTCTCTGTCTAAAATCAGTTCAGTCGCTCAGTCATTTGCTACTCTTTGTGGCCCCATAGACTGCAGCATGCCAGGCCTCCCTGTACATCACCAACTCCCAGAGCCTACACAAACCCATGTCCACTGAGTCAGTGATGCCATTCAACCATCTCATCCTCTGTCATCCTCTTTTCCTCCTGCCCTCAATCTTTCCCAGCATCAGGGTCTTTTCAGATGAGTCAGCTCTTTGAATCAGGTGGCCAAAATATTGGAGTTTCAGCTTCAACTTGAGTCCTTCCAATGAGCACTCAGCACTGATCTCCTTTAGGATGGACTTGTTGGATCTCTTTGCAGTCCAAGGACAATCAAGAGTCTTCTCCAAAACCACAGTTCAAAAGCATCAATTATTCAGCACTCAGCTTTGTTTATAGCCCAACTCTCACGTCCATACATGATTACTGGAAAAACCATAGCCTTGACAAAATGGACCTTTGTTGGCAATGGAATGCCTCTGCTTTTTAATATGCTGTCTAGGTTGGCTTATTATTAGAGAAATGCAAATCAAAACCACAATGAGCTATTACCTCACACTGGTCAGAAAGAGTCAGAAAGAGAAGGATAAATATTGTATTCCAACACATATATACGGAATCTAGAAAAATGGTACTGAAGAATTTTTTTACAGGGCAGCAGTGGAGAAACAGACATACAGAATAGACTTATGGACATGGGCAGAGGGAAGGAGAGGGTGAGATGTATGGAAAGAGTAAATGGAAACCTACATTACCATATTTAAAATAGATAGCCAATGGGAATTTGCTGTATGGCTCAAGAAACTCAAAGAGAGGCTCTGTAACAACCTAGAGGGGTGAGGTGGGGAGGGAGATGGGAGGGAGGCTCAAAAGGGAGGGGATATATGTCTACCTATGGCTGATTCATGTTGAGGTTTGACAGAAAACAACAGAAGTCTATAAAGCAATTATCCTTCAATTAAATATAAATTAAAAAGAAAAAAGAATAATAAAAATATATAGAAACAGTCAACCAAAAAAATGGTGCATGACAATGATATCACAAAGAACAGATCACATTAAATGGAAACATTCTGTGGCAAGATTCTTATGGAGTGTGGTACATTATTAGTTGAAGGTGGACTAAATTATGATAAAAAATGCATATTGGAGAATCCCATGAACAGAGAAGCCTGGCAAGCTACATTCCATGTGGTTGCAAAGAGTCAAGACAGGACTGAGCACATCACAGAAGCATACTATTTATGGACTCCTTTAAAATTATGTCTAAGAATTTTTTTTTAATATTGTTCTGCTGCCTAATACACCTACTAGGTCTGTCTTTTTGAAAACTACTAGTATCCAAAACTACTTATATTAATATCTTAAATATAAGATTTATAGAAAGCACAAAGCCTGTTAGATCCAGGATAATTTCTGTTATAATCACTACAGACAAGCAGAACACATGGGAAAATGACAGTTTGACTTGGGTAGTATTTCCTCTGTTCCCACTTCTTTTTCTTTAAATATATATATATATATATATATATATATATATATATATATATATACACACACACACACACACACATAAAGTGAAGTCACTCAGTCATGTCTGACTCTGTGACCCCATGGACTGTAGCCTATCAGGATCCTCAGCCCATGGAATTTTCCAGGCAAGAATACTGGAGTGGGTTGCCATCTCTTTCTCCAGGGCATCTTCCTAATCCAGGGATCGAACCTGCCTCTCCCGCATTGCAGGCAGATGCTTTACCATCTGAGCTACTGGGGAAGCCCATATATATATATATATATATATATATATATATATATATATATATATATATATATATGTTTAGCTGCACAGAGTCTTAGTTGCAGTATTTGTGATCTTCATTGTGGCATGCAAGTTCATTAGTTGTAGCATGCAGACTGTTAATTATGGCATGTGGGATCTAGTTCTCTGACCAAGGATGGAATCCAGGGCCCCTCCATTGGGAGCGTGGAGTCAGCCACTGGACCACTGAGGAAGTCCCCCAGTTCTAAAATATATATCTGCTTCTCTACAATTAAGCAGATGTTGAAACAAGTAGGCAAGTGGCTTCAAGTGAAATTTCAGATTCTATTGGAATTATCCTAACAGAAAAAGTTATTACATGATTTTTCCTTTTAGAATAAGATCACAAAAGATTATGCCCAGGCATTTTCTTCAGCAAGGATTTGAAAATGGTCTGACTCAATAAGTTAGTCTTTTCTGCTCCTGATGTTGGGAGAGCATGACCATCATGAGCTATTGTGTAGCTTCCTTTTGCATCTTTATTAGGATGCTAGACATGACCACTGAACTCTTACTGATCAATACACAGAGTTTATGCAACCACTTCTAAGAGTGGCCATACTAAAGACACATTGTAAGTGTAGTTGTGGTCAACATGGTGTGGACAGAGAAGTGTAACTCCCTGTCACAAGCGCTGACCAAAAAAGAAGAGCAAAAGGAAGATGGAGCTTCTGGAGTAAACTGTAGCAGAAATTTCTAAAAGACTTTAAAATGAACTCAGATATCAGTGCTTCTGCTTTTATTTTCTTATGCAAATGGAAACAACTATAGGCTATATATAACTGATATCAGTTGCAAATGATAGCAATCTATAGATATATAATTTCATCTGATTTAGTCAACTGTCAAAAACAAAATGGTTCAAAATACCATGAGGAACAATAAAAAAAAATCAATAAAACAAGAAGCTGTTGGAAAAAACAATAAATGAAATTGAGAAACCACTAACAAAACTAATAAAGGTGAAATGACAAAGACTCAAATCATCAAGATCAGGAGGATGAAAAGATTTTGCTACAGATCGTGCAGCCTTGAAAAGAACAACAAGGTAACACTACAAACAACTTTATGCTCAAAAATTCAATAACCTATAAGAAATGAACCAGTTTCTCAAAGTCTATGAAGTACCTTAATTTGACCATGATAAAACAGATAATCTGAACTTTAAAACAACTGAAGAAACTAAACTTGCATTTAAAAAGACCACCAAAAAAAAAAAAAACCAAAAAAAACAAGAAATATACAGGAACATATTGTTCCATTTGAGAGGTAATGAAGAATTAACATCAAAACTGCAAAGATGAAAGATCCAAATGCCTGCTAACAGAGTAAATGGTCTGCCCTCAAAGACCATTGAGTAAAAACACCAGAAAGATAAGGAAAAGAGATTTTGAGAGATTTAACAGGAGAGTTATTTTCTTTAGATGTGAGTAGGCTGTGTTTGGTACTCAGCATCCATTTGTCCTCAAGTATGGGGTACTGACATCCCTCCATTCTACTCTCCACCTCTGTCTGCTCAAGTTCTGAGCATTGTTTAGCTGAGATCTCATGCTGAACACAGCATATGGTGATGGGGTTTGATGGATGGTAAAAACTTGCTCTATGACCAGCCAAGGTGAAACTGAACAGAACTATAGTGGTGAATTTTCCGGTGAGATGGAAAAGCAGGTAGATATTACTGACACTAACACACATCAATTTGTTCAGTGAAGTGAAGTCGCTCAGTTGTGTCCCACTCTTTGGGACCCCTTGGACTGTAGCCTACCAGGCTCTTCTGTCCATGGGATTTTCCAGGCAAGAATACTGGAGTGGGTTGCCATTTCCTTCTCCAGGGGAACTTGCCGACTCAGGGCTCGAACCCCGGTCTCCCGCATTGTAGGCAAACGCTTTACCGTATGAGCCACAAGTGTATTAAGTGCCTCGTTTATGCCAAGCACTGTGTTCAAGTCTGGGTATACAAAGACTGATCCCTCTAAACTCTACAGAGCCGAGAAACTGGAACAAGAGCCATCACAGCAGAAACAGAAATGTGACACAGCACAGTTCTGAAAGAAAAATGTGACATGGAATATAGATTGAAAGCCTTCCATTTTCAAGCGTACAGTTTTGCATCTTTGTGGTCCTAAGTGTGCGAATGTGTGAGCATTTGCATCTTTAATACAGAGTGCCACAAAAAATAACCCATACAAATGTGTGAAAGGATTTCAATCTATAATGAAACTGCATTTTATTCATACATGAGCTCTCAGAAGAATGGAATGTAAGAAGTGAGAGACTGATTTCCATTAAATGTTTGATGTATAAAAGTCCAAGACTTATCTCCTGACTAATGAACGCCTGCCAAGAATCTTCCCCATCCTCAAGCCAATGAACTTACCTTCTTGACTCTGGAGTTTCCTCTCTTTGCATTCCTTGCCTACAAAACCAGTCCATGCTAAACCCTCACTGGACTCTCCTATACTGGCTACAGCATGAATTTCCTGAATTGCAATCCCTCTGCTCTTCTTGAATAAAGTCAATTTTTGCTAATTTGAACTTGTCTCAGTTTAACTCCTTCTTAAGGCTGACAGTTGTTAAGTATCCATTTTCGGAGGGCAGGACACACTGCCCATCACCCAGGATCTTGGTTCCCCCACAGGAATTGAACCCAGGTCCACTACAGTGGAAGCATATTTTAACCATTGGATCCCTGAGGATTCCAGTAATTGTGTGATATATATATATATATATATATATCCTTTTAAATAACTGCAGTAAAATGTCTTTAAAACTTTTTATTTCTTTTTGGTTTTTCACATGATATACTCTGTACCAAATTATTATATAAGAAGTCCAATGTAATGGATTTTCTTACCTCTTTCTTTCCAACATCTTTAGGCTATTTGAATTTCTTTCTCTGCTATTTTAGATATCTTTGAGATTGAATCATTTATCTACTGCAATAACAACATCCAAGAAAGTAATATTCCTCATCATATTGGACTTTCAATTAAGCCAAGCAGTGTAAGGTCAATTCAATATTGTAATTGGAAAAAGATTGTTTTATTGTTGGCTGCTTTTGGCATATAGTCCATGGGATGTATGCCAGATTAATAAAAATACTCAGTGTTTGGTGTCCCTGATATTTCATATCTTTGCAGCTCCTGAGCTAAGGCCAGTATGTTTTCTTTGAGGTTTGAAATTCATTCCCTGCACCCCAACCCCCCCAAATTCCAAAGTGATGTGCCTTGACTGTGATTCATAAATTGACAGAATTGGCCTTCATCAAGTAGATAGTTTTGAGCATATTCATAAAATATTTATTATATTTATAAAAAGAGACAGAATCACTTTAATTTTGTTTCTGATTAAAAAAAGAAGGAATTTCAAGCTGTTGCTTTCAACAAACTACAGCTCATGGGCCAAATCTGGCTTGCTGCCTACTTTTCTATAGAACATTTAAATATGTCACTCCCACACCCCTTCATTTGCACATTATCATTGGTTTTTTTGGGGGCTACAAGGTCAAAACAAAATAATTGTAATAAAGTCAATTGCCCAGAAAGCCAACATTTATTTACTGTTTGACCTTTTATAGTAAGTTTGCTGACTCCTGTTATGAGAAGTAGTAAGCCTGAATTTTAGCTTGTTCTCTAGTGACTTTCATTAATAATAATAAAAATAATAATAAAACTGTACTATAGGGTAGATGCTGTTCTAATTACCATACATTTATTAAATTATTTAATATGCATAATTAATATTTAAGAACCAGAAATTATCCCAAGATTTAAAGATGATAACAATGAAGCATATAGAGGTTAATTAACTTGTCTGTGGTCACACAATTAACTACTAAGGGTTAGTGCAGGGTTTGAAACACTAAGGTCTACCTCCCTTGCCTACACTTGAACCATTGTGTTATTTACTTGACTGTGAGATATTGTTTAAATATTTAAATAATTGTTTAAATTGTTTAAATAATTGTTTAAACTTTGGTTTTTCTTAGTTCATTGTCATCTTGAGCTTATAAATTTTGTTGCTACATTCTACTTTTAAATCTGGAAAGCTGCATTATGTCAAGAGTAAAATTCCTTTGATAATATATTATCATACTAGTGAAACAACTCTATTAAACAAAACATGCAAATATATTTAAGGTCCATCTGATTTACCACTATTCTAAATATGAGAAAACTATTCTTTTGTAATTTTTTTCCTGCAAAAACACTATAATAATAGTTAACATACTAACTCTGAAGCATTTCCTATTATTTTATAGTATCAGTTTATTTTTACAAGTCCTTAGAAATTTAAGTTGGACATGACTTAGTGACTGAGTACAAACATACACATAAGCAAGGGAAATCATTGCATTACAAATTATATGGATGGAGCATTTCCCCTCCTGTATAACACAGAATGATGCCCTTTCCACTGGGACATCTACACGATTCAGGAATAGGCCATATCTTTATGGTCCAAGTGTCCCATTTCCTAAAGTTGATCTGCAGAAAAGATCTACGACCCAGCAGTAATCCCTTTCTCAAGTGTCCTTCAAAAGGGAATTTTCTCCTGACTTTCCAAGGAATGTCATATGTTAGTTAGATCATATTTTATTTTTATACCTTACATTGCAAAATCCTTGTCAAAGTGATAATTCTTTTCAATAACATATGTACAAGGAAGGATCAAATGAATCAAGTGCCCAGTAACAAAGTACTTTTCAGTTTAGACTGTTCTCAAATTATTATTAAGCAAAATTAAAGAAGAACCTAAATCTAGTTATCTGCGCATGCTGTCACTTCAGTCATGTCCGACACTTTGTGACCCCATGGACCACGGCCCACCAGGCTCCTCTGTCCATGGGATTCTGCAGTGAAAAATACCGGAGTAGTTTGCCATGCTCTCCTCCAGGAACTGAACCCTCATCTCTTGCTTCTCCTGCATTGACAGGGAGTTTATTTACCACTAGTGCCACCTGGGAAGCCTAATTATCCACATACAGATATTTAAACATTTTTATGAGAAATCAGAGTAAGATTTGGATATAATTTAGAAAAACCTTAAAGAAGTGAGTTATATCACTATAGAAAAATTTGTTCTAGTTTCTTCTACTTATTTATGAAGATATAACTTTGTGATGTTTCTATTTGTTAACAATAAAAGGGACAGAGTTAGAATGAACACTGGAATAAATTTTCTTTCTGATAAAAAATAACTTGTGTCCACAAGTATACATTCTAGTTCATAAAATTAAAGGTTTTCTCATACCATTAAAATCCATACTTTCAAAAATAGTTTCTGTTTTATATTTAATACAGATAAGTTTAAGCTGGTTTTAGGAAAGGCAGAGGAACCAGAGATCAAATTACCAACATCCACTGGATCATGGAAAAAGCAAGAGACTTCCAGAAAAACATCTATTTCTGTTTTATTGACTATGCCAAAGCCTTTGACTGTGTGGATCACAATAAAATGTGGAAAATTCTGAAAGAGATGGGAATACCAGACCACCTGACCTGTCTCTTGAGAAACCTATATGCAGGTCAGAAAGCAACAGTTAGAACTGGACATGGAACAACAGACTGGTTCCAAATAGGAAAAGGAGTATGTCAAGGCTGTATATTGTCACCCTGTTTATTTAACTTATATGTAGAGTACATCATGAGAAACGCTGGGCTGGAAGAAGCACAAGCTAGAATCAATATTGCTGGGAGAAATATCAATAACCTCAAATATGCAGATGACACCATCCTTATGGCAGAAAGTGAAGAGGAACTAAAAAGCCTCTTGATGAAAGTGAAAGTGGAGAGTGAAAAAGTTGGCTTAAAGCTCAACATTGAGAAAACTAAGATCATGGCATCTGGTCCCATCACTTCATGGCAAATAGATGGGGAAACAGTGGAAACAATGTCAGACTTTATTTGTCTGGGCTCCAAAATCACTGCAGATGGTGACTGTAGCCATGAAATTAAAAGACGCTTACTCCAAGGAAGGAAAGTTATGACCAACTTAGATAGCATATTCATACTTTGCCAACAAAAGTCTGTCTAGTCAAGGCAATGGTTTTTCCAGTGGTCATTTATGGATACGAGAGTTGGACTGTGAAGAAAGCTGAGCGCCGAAGAATTGAGGCTTTTTTTTTTTTTTTTTAAGGAAATACCTCCTATGTTGATTATATTCTTTTAATGTTGAAATACTAAGATTTTTTCATTGTTTTAGCATGTCTATCCCTTTCATCTTTAAAATCATGTTTAGAAACACTTAAGTGTTAGTTCTTTTAAACCTTTTCCACTGTTTTTTTTTTTTTAATTTCCAATATTTTATTTTATTTATTTATTTAATTTAAATTTATTTATTTTAATTGGAGGCTAATTACTTCACAATATTGTATTGGTTTTGCCATACATCAACATGAATCCACCATGGGTGTACACATGCTCCCCATCCTGAACCCCCCTCCCACCTCCCTCTCGGTACCATCCCTCTGGGTCATTCCAGTGCACCAGTGATGCTTTTGAACTGTGGTGTTGGAGATGACTCTTGAGAGTCCCTTGGACTGCAAGGAGATCCAACCAGTCCATCCTAAAAGAGATCAGTCCTGGATGTTCATTGGAAGGACTGATGCTGAAGCTGAAACTCCAGTACTTTGGCCACCTCATGCAAAGTGTTGACTCATTAGAAAAGACTCTGATGCTGGGAGGGATTGGGGGCAAGAGGAGAAGGGGATGACAGAGGATGAGATGGCTGGATGGCATCACCGATTCGATGGCATCACCTGTACTTGCAATCTATTTCACATATGATAGCATACATGAACATTGATTTTTTAACACTCAAAGGACTGTTTGGCTTTCTACTAAGATGGAATTACATATGTGGGTCTATTATTATGTCCTCTGTTCTATTTTATCATCTTTTTGACTAAGTATTCTTGTCTGGAGAATCCTATGGACAGAGGAGCCTGTTGGGGTACAGTCCATGTGGTCACAAAGAGTCAGACATGACTGAGTGACTAAGACACACACACAATCTTGATTTATATAGCTTTATATTACGTCTTGAAATAAGATAGTGGCGATGCTTTGACTTTTTTTTTTTCCAGAGTTGTTTAGGCTATTTTAGTTTGTTTTTCTTATCAATTTTCAAATTCATATTGTAGCTTTCTAAAATATATTTCCCTGGGATTTCAATTTGTTTGTGCTTATCCTTTAGACAGATTGAGGAAAACTGACATCTTTACCATGGTGAGTCTTCAACTTGACAAACATACTAGATGCTGAAAATACAAACTAGATGTCTTCCTTCATTTCCTCCTCCAGTTCTCTCTCTCTCTCTCTTTTTTTTCTTTTTTATTCTGGTTGGTAATCCAGGACACTGACCTCTATGAACTATATTAAGACCTTCCTTATGCAGTTGACTTGGGCCAAAGATAGCAAACATGGGAAATCAAACAAAGAAAATGAGGAAGGGTGAGTTTCTTTACTAAAGGCATAGACCCTGTTGGGCAGCCTTCTTCCGACTACAACTGCTGAATGTTTTTTTCCTTCAGGCTTAAAACAGACAACACTGTCCACTACTCTTCATTTTTCCCTCTTAAGCCAGCACAGCCTTTGAAATTGGCCCTCAATTAAGCTTTCTTAAATTGTGCCTGTGGAATGTGCCATCTCTTCAATGTCATGACCATATCACTGTGGACATGTTTAAGGTATACTGTTATTTTAAAGCAATGTGGATTTGATTACACACACACACACACACACACACACATGGACTTTACTATTGGTAATTACACTTACATGTGTGTGACTTAAATCAAACGACTTGTACCCTTTTATATACACTTTCATTTTATAGGGCACAGCTATATTTGTACTGAGAAATGGACTATTTCCTGTCCTATCTGTAAACAAGGATGTCACAGTCATCAGTGACTGTCGCCCTCCAATGTGAGCAGTGAGCCCTAAGGGAACTCAGGATGAAGAAGAAGAGGTGTGCACCGAAGAAAGGAAGCTTGGGATATGAAAACACAGGATACTGGTCCCCTGATAGCTGAAGTGCATATGAAAGGAATGGTTCCAGTGAGCCCAGACTCTTGCACCTTCCCATGCATAGAAAAGTGCTAAATTATTTAACTTGCAATATCTGATTTTCTTTAATTAACAATAACATTTGATGTTCAGTCTCTCTGTGCTTTGTTGCAAAACTTCTGTATAACCTGGCTCCTCCCCTTGCCTCCTTGGAGCAGTTCTCTCAGGGTTACTTGAGATGCTGCCTCCTGGGCTTAAGTCCTAAAACTTAATGAATAAAACATAAAAGTTGGCTTAAAACTCAACATTCAGAAAACGAAGATCATGGCATCTGGTCCCATCACTTCATGGGAAATAGATAGGGAAACAGTGGAAACAGTGTCAGACTTTATTTTTCTGGGCTCCAAAATCACTGCAGATGGTGACTGCAGCCATGAAACTAAAAGATGCTTACTCCTTGGAAGAAAAGTTATGACCAACCTAGATAGCATATTCAAAAGCAGAGACATTACTTTGCCAACAAAGGTCCATCTAATCAAGGCTATGGTTTTTCCTGTGGTCATGTAGGGATGTGAGAGTTGGACTGTGAAGAAAGCTGAGTGCCGAAGAATTGATGCTTTTGAACTGTGGTGTTGGAGAGACTCTTGAGAGTCCCTTGGACTGCAAAGAGATCCAACCAGTCCATTCTAAAGGAGATCAGCCCTGGGTGTTCTTTGGAAGGAATGATGCTAAAGCTGAAACTCCAGTACTTTGGCCACCTCATGCAAAGAGTTGACTCATTGGAAAGACTCTGATGCTGGGAGGGATTAGGGGCAGGAGGAGAAGGGGACGACAGAGAATGAGATGGCTGGATGGCATCACTGACTCAATGGACGTGAGTATCAGTGAACTCCGAGAGTTGGTGATGGACAGGGAGGCCTGGCGTGCTGCGATTCATGGGGTGGCAAAGAGTCGGACACAACTGAGCGACTGAACTGAACTGAAATGAACTCTCAACTTTTAAGTTGTGAATCTTTTTCAGTCCACACTATACAGATAGAGATGTTCATTTGAATTAATAGATTTCCATGTTCCACAAGCTTTCTCACAAACAAAATATTATGGTATATGCTATGGATTCTTAAATCACATAGCACATATAATAGACTATGTTACTGAACTCAGGTCCAGCTGCTCATCACTAAAAAAGTGGTGAGAGAGACAAGTGCTGGTAGGAATGGAAGGTTGTGTTATTCAGGAGGCCTGGTGACCTAGGTGAAAGAGGGCCTCATGTCTCAGAACTAACTCTGAAGATTCTGCTCAGCTGTGCCAGTTTTAAAAGAGTAAAAGGGAATCTCAGGGAAACAATGATGGAGGAGGTTAGGTTCTGCATCATTTTCCCCTTCTAGAAAACTGGTTGATTCCTTATGATTTTCTTTAGATGCTACCTTTCCTGCATGGCCTGTCTGAGGGGCCTGTTGGGAGTAGAGAGTTCGTGATTTTTAATTACTTATTTCTCCAGTCTTATTTCTTTTAATCTGGGAAAAGAATCAACAGGTTTTGCAAGGCCTTGTGTGCATTCAGTACAGCAAAAGTCAGGAGTTAGGTTAAACGATGCCTAGTGATCTCATTGCCATAATTAAGGCTTCAGGAAGACAGAAATAGACAAACACGAAGGGGGAAAAAGAGCTGCTTGCAAATGGATAAGGTGACATTATTAATGCTCCTTGATTGAGAGATTCTAAATTGTAATCTGAAAAATTTTAAATGTAACTCTCATTCTAAAAATAAAAATGTTTTAGATGTAAAAAAACCTGTTGATATAAAGTGTTATATTCTAGTTGTACTTTCAAATGTGATCAGTAAAACTAAGCTTATTTAAGCCTATTTCTTATTTACTGAAGAATTTATTTACAGGACAGCAATGGAGAAACAGACATAGGGAATAGACTTATGGACATAGGGAGAGGCGAGGAGAGGATGAGGTGTATGGAAAGAGTAACATGAAAACTTACATTATCATATGTAAAACAGATAGCCAAGGAATATTTGCTGTATGGCTCTGTAAACTCAAACAGGGGCTCTGTATCAACATAGAGGTGTGGGGTGGGGAGGGAGATGGGAGAGAGGTTCAAGAGGGAGGGGATATATGTATACCTATGGCTGATCCGTGTGGAGGTTTGACAGAAAACAACAAAATTCTGTTAAGCAATTTTCCTTCAATTAAAAAATAAATTAAAAAAAAGTAAAATTAGGCTTATTAAAGTTGTATGCTATGGAATAACTTTTGGAAAAGAGAAAATTGTGATGAAATTCATATAATGTGTTCCATTAGCAAGAATGGATTTGTTGCACTGAAATGGATAGTATTAAATGTTATAAACTGGCTTCATTGTGATCAGAATCTTGAGAAGACAATGGAGTACAAAACAAGTTAACTCAAGAAGATAAAACGCTAATGTCATCATTTTCTCACATATTTGAATTATCACTGATGAGAAAATCCTAATTAGCATTTTGACCTTTAAGCAGATAATTCAGCAAAAGTTTCATTAGTAGATAAAAAAGAAATTGCAAATGAAAATGCAATTTTCTAACTTACTACAAACTGCTTATTGAACTTAAGGCTATCTATATATAATTACATAATATGCAATTCAATGAAACATACTTATAGTAGACTCATTCAAAAATATGTTAGAGTATATAAATTTTAAATGCTTAAGAAATTAGATTTTTAACTTTTAACATTACTGAAAATTAATTTAATGTGGAGTTGTTTAAAATGAGCTAAAGAAACTGTACTATCTGTTCCCATTTCATTAAATCTTAAGTACTGTTTTTCTTTTTATATTAGTTATTATTATCAAGGTTTGGCAAAAATATATATATATTTTTAACAATAAAATGAACAAATTTTCCCTTCTTACAAATTTCTCCACCAGTTTCTGCAGGATGATAGTAAAGAAAGTCTATTGCTTTCACCCAATTTTTGTGAGTGGGCATGGAAAACACATTATATATCAGACTAATTCTTCTATCTTAGTTGTTTTGTACAATAATAAAAAAATATATTTGCAATGTCAACCTTGTGATACCATTATGCTTATCACTAGCAGCCTTCTGGAAAACAGCAATATATATATCCTCCCTTACAGATTGATTTCTCATTGCTGAGCAAATTAGAGTGTTACTAATGATGGCAAAGATTCCGACCCTCAAGACAGCTTCAGTGATGATGTGCATTTACGATGGCTACTCTTTGCTAATCCTGTCCTTTTAAAAGCCCAAGCCTTGTTCCTGGGGTAGTAAAGATCATTAAATGCATCTCAAGATTATAGTCCATTGGTAATTGTGTTGTAGAATACAGCACCATAGTGAGAAGATTAAAAGCATGGCTGTTATTTATCCCAAGACTTATTTACAAAAATTTACTACAAGAAAATTAAAAAGTAAAATTTGTTTCAGAACACAAGACTAATGGCTTAATACTGGATAATAGTAAAAAAGGTGTTATTTTTAAATCTGATACCAGTATATCATTGAGGTAGATTACCTATATGAGGTTTAAGCCTACTAAAATTTTCAAGGCAGTCATTCCCTGGTAGCTCAGATGGTAAAGAATCTGCCTCCAACACGGGAGACCCAGGTTCAATCCCTGGGTCAGGAAGATTACCTAGAGAGGACAGGGCATTCCACGTCATTTCCATGGACAGAGGAGCCTGGTGGCTACAGTCCATTGGGTCGCAAAGAATTGGACACGACTGAGCGACTGATTTTAAATTGCATATTTTCAGAACTTAAATTTCACATATTTTGAATCGAAAAAAATAAATCTAATGTAGTATCTCTAACTAATAGTAAAATTTTAAGAATGACTTTCTTTTTCTTACATGGAAAACTTTTAGTAAATGCATACTGCTGCTGCTAAGTCGCTTCAGTCGTGTCCAACTCTGTCCAACCCCATAGACGGCAATCCACCAGGCTGCCCCGTCCCTGGGATTCTCCAGGCAAGAACACTGGAGTGGGTTGCCATTTCCTTCTTCAGTGCAGGAAAGTGAAAAGGAAAAGTGAAGTTGCTCAGTCGTGTCCGACTCTTCGCGACCCCATGGACTGCAGCCCACCAGGCTCCTCCGTCCATGGGATTTTCCAGGCAAGAGTACTGGAGCGGGTTGCCATTGCCTTCTCCTTAGTAAATGCATACCACATCCCTAATAATGAATAGTGACTTTTTTCCTGGCATTCAATACTTTGTATGAAATGGGTCACAGATATTACTAAAATTTGAGAAATTATTGATATGACAATGAGCTCTAGAAAATTTTACACTGTACCTTCATTAAAAAAAACAATTTATATCTCTCAAACTTAAGTATCTATTTCTTCTGCTTTTTGCTTTACCACCAATGTAATCAATATGTGAATTTTAACTGCTGCCTGCTGCCTGCCAAGTTGCTTCAGTGGTGTCCGACTCTGTGTGACCCCAGAGACAGCAGCCCACCAGGCTCCCTGGTCCCTGGGATTCTCCAGGCAAGAACAATGAAGTGGGTTGCCATTTCCTTCTCCAATGCAGGGATGTGAAAAGTGAAAGTGAAGTCGCTCAGTGGTGTCCGACTCTTCGCGACCCCATGGACTACAGCCTACCAGGCTCCTCCGTCCATGGGATTTTGCAGGCAAGACTACTGGAGTGGGGTGCCATTGCTATGTCAGAACAACTTTTGACAATGAAATATAATGTAGCATAAGATTTTAATGATTAAATGTATTTATCAGAAATAGCCAAATATCCTTAAGAAGAAATGCTAAGTTCTAAATCTGATCTCACTGAAACCAATGATGACACATAAAAATTGTATTTGCTTTAGAATATTTTCACCCAGCTGTGGGCCAAGCCTATCATAAGAGGCTGCAGAATAAGGAAGAATGTCACTGAAGACTGAAAATCTTTCAGAAAGTGATATTTAAAATATAAGACAAAATCAAGATTGAAGAACTGAGATATAGGTAACAGGAAGAGAAGGATGAAATAATAAAATTGTAAAGATGGCAAAAGAGTTTAGTATTTTTAAAAGTGCCATTCTGTTAAGCAGTCAGGTTTGCAACTCTGTCAGATATTCTTTTGTATGATTTCCATGAACTGGGACCCACTCTGGTTACTTTCATTAATGGAAATTCATCACATGTATGTAACAAAGTAAGAAGAATATAAAACATTATCAGTTGCTGCAAAACTAGAGCTTACAGAAATTTTCAATAAAACAATCACCACCAGGATGCGATGCAGCTCTAGCATACTGTAGCAGTAATGGTTCTAAACAATTATTCCACTGCTCCTATTTGTGACCATACTGTGTATTTGTCCTGTTCTTTAGTCCTCTTTACATGTTACTGTGGCACCAAGCAGCTTTTCTCTCCTCTCTACATCCTCACATCCCTTGACTCTCGACTAATAACACTTCACTTCTGCTTGCTCACTCAGTTTTCTGTACTCCTCCAAGCTTAACTATTCTACCCTCTGCTAACTTTCAAATGTCTCATGTCCAGACTATCAAAAAGAAAGGTCTCCTGAACCAGCCAGTTACCATCCAGTTAAAATGTTCCTGATAGAGCATCTTACTGTCTCATAGTCTACTCTTTAAGTATAAGGACTCCTGGGTCTTAGGTATCAATTATTGTCTGAGCATCTAAGTTCATATGGTAAAAAGCATAGCTTGATATGAAATTCTGTTTGAAAAACTCTAAAATTATAATGGACACTGAGGAATATATGACCTTTCCTCTGGCCATCTTTCAGTACATCTCTCTGTGCATGCCCAGTGTCTAAAGATAGTTGATTAATTGGAGTAAACTATACAAAGCCCAGATTCCTTTAAATTCCTGCTGTTTCTTTTTGAAAAGCAATATATGTTATATGTGAAAGTAAAAGTCACTCAGTCATGTTCCACTTTTTGTGACCCCCATGGACTATACAGTCCATGGAATTCTCCAGACTAGAATACTGGAGAGTGTAGCCTTTCCCTTCTCCAGGAGATCTTCCCAACCCATGGATTGAACACGTGTATCCCACATTGCAGGTGGATTTTTTATTGGCTTAGTGACCTGGGACCCAAGAATACCTGAGTGGGTAGCCTATCCCTTTTCTAGTGGATCTTCCCGGCCCAGGAATTGAACCAGGGTCTCCTGTATTGCAGGCGAATTTTTTACCAGCTGAGCATATATCTTTTAATAGACAAATTTAAATATGAAGATTGAAAATAAAAAGAGGAAATTATCTGTAATCCATCCAAAGAAAATTATTGTTAGAAGATATTGTTAGAAGATAATGATCTTCTTTCTTAAATACTAAGCATATTATAAAAGTATTATTTTCTTATATGGTATCATAAAACTATAATTTTATGTAACTTGTAGGTGCATGTTCATTTAGTGGCTGCATAATATTCTACACAGTGTTATATATTTAATTATTTTTACTTATATTTAATTATGTTTACAAATAATGCTTTTATATATACCTATGTAGTTATAAGTTTATATATTTGTGTAAGAACTTCTACATTAAAAGTTCTCATATGGAATATATCAAAATATTTTTATGGATAAATTGCTCATTAATTAGGTACTTAAAATGTATCATATTCTGTGTGAAATGATGGCAATACAAATGTAAAGAAAGTATTATATACTTTTCCTTCTCATGTTTCTCTTTCACTATCATCCTCTTGGTTTTTTCAGCTCCAAACTTCAATGCCCTTAGATTGCTCTCCTGCAAAACAACTTCACCCAAACTGTATCTAACAATCAGCCATTACTGGGATTTTCTCAAGATTGAAATTTTTCATAGGGAAAAAAAGAATGAATACATTAATGAGCTACTGTGCTCTCATGCTTAGCAAATTCAAAGGTTCCTAAATCCTGTTGTCAAAACCCCCCTATTTTTTTCTTGTTGTGCTCTACTTCCTGGCAATTATTACTCATTCTTCATAGAAAGTATTCAAAGGAACTCTGTTCTCCATAAATCTTGGAATCCATACCCTGTTGTAGCAGATCATCTTGATTACCCACCACACAAAAGAAGCCATGTGATCAAACCTGACTTAAAATCCTGGTATTAAATCGCAGTTTGTTTTTTTTATTGCTCCTGTAAAAACAAGAGTGTTATCATGTCCTTAATTTAACGTTTTTAAAAATAGAAAAGATCAGGGTCTTACGTTTTCTGAAGGAGAAATGTGTTGGCTGGTAAAGGATAAGTGAGAAGAGGAAATCAACAAATTTCCCCTTCTGTAGATTCAGCATCTCAATCTTTCCACAATTCTTTAGATGAGCATTCCTGGAGTGCTATCTTACACACACACACACACACACACACACATATCCAAAAATAGAAAAATAAATAAACATAAAATCACAATGCATGTTTACTAATTTAGAAGTGTATATTTCCACAGTGAGAACTTCAACAGCTGTGAGGATTAGAGGCTATTTGGGATCACTAATAAATGATTGTTCTCACTTCCAGTGAAAAATACAGAAAACTGAACTAAAACCGCAAGTTCATTTAGCACAGAAACAGCAAATGAAGTTACCTGCATGCTTAAAATGTCTGCTACATCTGTTTTCACAGTAGGAATATATAGAAGAAAGATAACTTTTTCATGCTTGTTCTTCTTCTAACTTCCATTTTTACTCTAATAGTTGAACAATTGTCAATTAAAAATAATGCCTGTTTCACATACTTTGAGCTTTCCTTGTAGCTCAGGTGGTAAAGAATCTGCCTGCAATGCAGGAGACCCAGGTTGATCCCTCGCTCAGGAAGATCCCCTAGAGAAGGAAATGGCAACCCACTCCAGTATTCTTGCCTGGAGAATCCCATGGACAGAGGAACCTAGCAGGCTATCGTCCATGTGGTCACAAAAGTTGGAGACGACTTAGCAACTAAACCACGGCCTTCACATACTTTGTCTAAAGTAAAGTTAGGAGTGGCTATTCAGGCTCTGCCAGGAGCCATCACGGGAGATCCCACCCATGACAAAGGTCATGTGGAAAGAACCATGACAGGCAAAGGTGGATCATGGCTCAAGGGACCCCATGAATTTGCACGAGCATCTACCCCAAAACCAGAATCTGTCTGTCTTACTATTTTGTGCCTTTCACCAACTCTTCTGACATTAACAGGGGGCTATCCCCGACCACCTTTCTCTGAAAAAAATCAACTTAGGGCTTTAGTTAATAAGTCTCCTGAGCATAAAAGGAATGTTTCTATTTTAACCCCTCTGTTGGCATTCTAGCTTGCCTGACAGGTTTATCCATACTCTTGCAATTAACACACATGATTGTTCACAACTCCCCAACCTTGAAAGGCACGGGAAGTCAATATATTCTAAAAGTCCTAATGAGCATAGAGTCCTTTTAGAATAGATAGTACTGGTAAAGGGCTTCATTATTGGGCCAATGCTTGCTGCCAAGTTCCCATATCCCTTATCCATTGTGCACCTGGGAGTGAATTGGTTAACATAGTTGGAATGTAAGAAAAACAAGTAGCAGCCTTGGAATTAACCACATCAGACCTTTGAGCTAATTGGTTCTTTCTTTGTTGTGACCCACTGCACCTTTGCTCTGTGAGAATGTAACTCTGTTTAGTACTTTCTGAGGCTGGGAGAAATAAAGAAAAAACATTTTAAGGGAAAATAAGTTTTCTGGTTGAGTAGCCTTTATCAAAAAAGGGTCATAAAATGTCCACAGGCCTCCAAAGCCAGAAGATAATGTACACAACATTGTTTGTGGGAAAGGTATGTAGAAAAAATCCTGGTTTTGATAAAGACAAAACAGATGTAATGTTTGGGCTGACTCTGTATAACTTTGCATCTTTAATTTCCCTCTATGTACAAGTCGAGGTATAAAAGTTCCTTTTGGAAATAAAGTTATGGGCCTTGCTCACCAAAGCTTAGTCTCCCCGTGTCGTTCTTTTTTTCCTTTTCTCTCCTTTTCTCTCTCTGTTCTTCTTTCAGGATGACTCCTTGGAATACAGGAGCTTTATTGGCTTTCTGTGTAAACCAAGGAAGATCAAGCCCTGCTCTCCACTTTGCTATCCTTATCGCCTAAGCCATCATCCTAAGGGTACCCCTGGATCCTGCTGGAACTGGAGCCAAGCAAGGCTCTTTGCATAAGACCTTAAAAAGATTAAACAGGAAACCAGAATTTAAAGAGACATGTGTACCCCAATGTTCATTGCAGCACTGTTTATAATAGCCAGGACATGGAAGCAACCTAGATGTCCATCAGCAGATGAATGGCTAAGAAAGCTGTGGTACATATACACAATGAAGTATTACTCAGCCATTAAAAAGAATACATTTGAATCAGTTCTAATGAGGTGGTTGAAACTGGAGCCTATTATACAGAGTGAAGTAAGCCAGAAAGAAAAACACCAATACAGTATACTAATGCATATATATGGAATTTAGAAAGATGGTAACAATAACCCTGTATGCAAGATGGCAAAAGAGACACAGATGTATAGAACAGTCTTTTGGACTCTGTGGGGGGTGGGGATGATTTGGGAGAATGGCATTGAAACATGTATAATATCATATAAGAAACGAATCGCCAGTCCAGGTTTGATGCAGGATACAAGATGCTTGGGGCTGGTGCACTGGGATGACCCAGAGGGATGATATGGGGAAGGAGGTGGGAGGGGGATTCAGGATTGGGAACACGTGTACACCCATGGTGGATTCATGTTGATGTATGGCAAAACCAATACAATATTGTAAAGTAATTAGCCTCTAATTAAAATAAATAAATTTTAAAATAAATAAATAAAAAAAAATATATATAATTAAAAAAAATTAAACATGTACTGTTAAAGAATCAGCTTGCCAAAAGAGGGGAAGTAGGAGATGCGGTGCAATCCCTGGGTTGGGAAAATCCCTTGGAGATGGAAATGCAACCCACTGATGTATTCTATCCTGGAAAATTCCCATGGACAGAGAAACCTGGTACACTATAGTCCCTGGGGTGACAAAGAGCGACATGCAACTTAGCAACTAAACAGCAATAACAATGTAGCAGATACTCTTTCAGTCATTAGAACAGTCTTTAGCATAATATCTGTATTTGACACATATATACTGAGATTATAAAGGATCTCTGAATAGCAGAATCTGAACAAAATTGAAATATATTTGCCTTTATGTTTTAAAAATTGTATTATTTTCTTCTGGTTATTGACCTATGTTGCTTCTGGAACATAATGAATCTTTAAATAGGATTTTGCTTGTTGGATGAAAGCACTGAAGAAGAGACAGAACACATAGCAACATATTAGAGTGAATTAAATTTCCTTTAAACTCTGTGAGATCATAGGAACATTAAATCTTATCCTGCTATTGCAGGAAGATCCGAGATGCAAAAGCTGAAGTTTCTTGTTAGACAAACAGTTGTAGAACATTCAGTTCAGTTCAGTCCCTCAGTTGTGTCTGACTCTTTGCGGCCCCATGGACGTCAGCATGCCAGCCCTCCCTGTCCATCACCAACTTCCAAAGCTTGCTCAAACTCATGTCCATTGAGTCGGTGATGCCATCCAGCCATCTCATCCTCTGTCGTCCCCTTCTTATCCTGCTTTCAACCTTTCCCAGTATCAAGGTCTTTTCCAATGAGTGAGCTCTTCATATCAGGTGGCCAAAGTATTGGAGTTTCAGCTTCAACATCAGTCCTTCCAATGAACACTCAGGACCGATCTCCTTTAGGATGGACTGCTTGGATCTCCTTACAGTCCAAGGGATTCTCAAGAGTTTTCTCCAACACCACAGTTCAAAATCATTAATTCTTCAGTGCTCAGCTTTCTTTATAGTCCAACTCTCACATCCATACATGACTACTGGAAAAACCATAGCCTTGACTAGCAGACCTTTGTAATGTCTAGCAGACAAAGTAATGTCTCTGCTTTTTAATTTGCTGTCTAGGTTGGTCATAACTTTCCTTCCAAGGAGTAAGACATTACAGCTTTAAAAATAAAATTCTCTTTATGTCTAATGCTAACAGAAAAGCTAAATGAGGTTTAAGAGTTTACATTAGACAAAATATGTTGTCTACTGAATTCTCACTTCCACTGGGCAGCATAGTCACTTAGCATTGCTTACTGGCTAAACTACAAGATGAAAGAACAACAGGTTCTTTGAATGAAAGAAATGGAAGATGGACAGAAATCCATTTATTGATCCAAGGAATGGATGATTAAGTGAATGAAGAACAAACTTTCTTTCATTATAATAATGGTAAGAACACTTAACTTTTTCAGTGTACAGTACAGAATAGATAAAGAACTTGTGGTCATAAATACACTGGGATATTATTTAGGCTTAATAAGAAGGGATTCATGCCAAATACAGCAACATAAAAGAATCTTAAGAAGATGATGTTAAGTGAAATAAGTCACAAGAGAAATGAATTTATAAACCATTGAAATCTGTGGGTTTGTTTTTTATAGCAACTAGTTTTGTCTTTCCCAAAGGTAAGTATGTACATTCATTTAAAATGTACATTCCTTATAATG
Source organism: Bubalus kerabau (assembly GCF_029407905.1). Taxonomy (NCBI): domain Eukaryota; kingdom Metazoa; phylum Chordata; class Mammalia; order Artiodactyla; family Bovidae; genus Bubalus; species Bubalus kerabau. Next base: position 62,789,368 of record NC_073625.1, read on the forward strand.
GGTCTTCTTGAGATAAAAATGGTAAAAAGAAAACGTAGGACTGGCCATCATGAAGCCTTCACTTAAATAGAAGAAGAGAGGCAAGAAAAGGTCAAGCAAATAGAGGCACTTAATTTCTTAGGAATCTAAGCACCAATAACCAAAGTGAACTGAGAGACTGAGGATGGCATAGGTGTATATTTCAGAGAGGATGCTGCAGCAATGCATATGTGAAGAGGTGGTGATCAAAGCAGGGATTCCTTAGTGGCTCAGTGGTAAAGATACCACCTGTAATGCAGGAGATGCAGGTTCGATCCCTGGTTTGGGAAGATCCCCTGGAGAAGGGATTTGCTTACCACTCCAACACTCTTGCCTGGACAATTCCATGGACAAAGGAGCCTGGCAGGGTACAGTTCAAGGTACATGTCATGAAGAGTCTGACACTACTGAAGCAACTAAGTGCCCATGGTGATCGAAGGTGAATAATGTGGAGAAAACTGCATGCCAAAAAATGAGGGTGAATAAACACCTAGAGCATGAGTGTTAAATTAACAAAAGTGCCAATTTTTTTAGATCAAAATAAGAAAAGAATCAAATAAGAAGATACTACAAACCTAGGTTTGACCTGTACAGAAAAGAGGTTGGAGTTTTATTTACAGCAACGAGAAGCCATTAGAATGTTAAGCAAGGATGTTGTCCACTTTGATTTATGTTGTATGGATCATTTTTGTCTTTGTCAACTAGTTGATGGTGAACTACAGTGGAACTTTGCTTAACAAGAGAAATCTGCACTCTTCCAGGCAGAAGAAGATGATTACAGTCAGGGTACTCACCAGGAAGGGAGAGAGCAATTGTTGATCATAAATTTTGTATGGAAAGGAGGTTCACAGTGGAATTTACAATTTCATTTCTCAAGTTTTATCCAGACTAAAGTTTTATTATTAAGAAACAGGAGGAAATATTTACCAACTACTCATGATTTTCAGTAATGTTTTGGTATAGATAAAAGAGTTAGGTATATTTGGTAGGCTTCCTATATTGAAAACTAAAAAATAAATTTCATAAGTGAGGATTATTATTGTTGTTCCACTGCTAAGTTGTGTCCAACTCTTTGTGACCCCCATTTGTGGATACCATTTTGCATAGGATTTTAAAACTCTCAAATGGGGACTTCACTGGCAGTCTAATCATTAAGATTCCATGCTTCCACTTTAGGGGGCACCACCATGATCCATACTGTTCATGGGTGTTCAAGGCAAGAATACTGAAGTGGCTTACAATTCCCTTCTTTAGGGGACCACGTTTTGTCAGAACTTTCTACCATGACCAATCCATCTTGGGTGGCCCTATATGGCATGGCTCATAGTTTCATTGAGTTAGATACAGCTGTGGTCCATGTGATCAGATTGGATAGTTTTCTGTGACTGTGGTTTTCAAATCTGTCTGCCCTGTGGTGGAGAGGGATAAGAGGCTTATGAAGCTTCTTGATGGGAAAGACTGACTGAGGGGGAAACTGTTCTGATGCACAGGGCCATGCTGAGTAAATGTTTTCTGATCAGTATGGAAAGGCAGAAATATAGGACACTGAAATATTAACTCCCAAGGTTGGTAGGTGCCCAATATGCTACTGAAGATCAGTGGAGAAATAACTTAAAAAAAGAATGAAGAGACAGAGCCAAGGCAAAAACAACACCCAGTTGTGGATGTGACTGGTGATGGAAGTAAAGTCCGATGCTGTAAAGAGTAATATTGCATAGGAATAGGGAGAGGTCAAACAGGAGATGGCAAGAGTGAACATTGACAATTCAGGAATCAGTGAACTAAAATGGACTGGAATGCATGAATTTAACTCAGATGATCATTACATCTAGCACTGTGGGCAAGAATCCCTTAGAAGAAATGGAGTAGCCATCACAGTCAACAAAAGAGTTCAAAATGCAGTACTTGGATGAAATCTCAAAAATGACACAATGATCTCTGTTCATTTCCAAGGCAAACCACTCAATTTCACAGTAATCCAAGTATATGGCTTGACCAGTAATACTGAAGAAACTGAGGTTGAATGGTTCTATGAAGACCTACAAAACGTTCTAAAGCAAACACCCAAAAAAGATGTCCTTTTCATTATAGAGAACTGGAAATCAAAAGGAGGAATCAAAAAATACCTGGAGTAACAGGGAAATTTGACCTTAGAGTACAGAATGAAGCAGGGCAAAGACTAAGATAGCTTTGCCAAGGGAATACACTGGTCATAGCAAACATCCTCTTCCAATGACACAAAAGAAGACTCTACACATGGATATAACCAGATGATCAATACCAAAATCAGATTGATAATATTCTTTGCAGAAAATGATGGAGAAGCTCTATATAGTCAGCAAAAACAAACCAGGAGCTGACTGTGGCTCAGACCATGAACTCCTTATTGCCAAATTCAGACTTAAATTGAAGAAAATAGGGAAAACTACTAGACCTTTCAGTTTGGATAAGTTCAGTCACTCAGTCGTGTCCTACTCTTTGCGACCCCATGGACTGCAGCATGCCAGGCCTCCCTGTCCATCACCAACACCCAGAGCTTGCCTAAACTCATGTCCATTGAATCAGTAATGCCATCCAACCGTCTCATCCTCTGTCGTCCCCGTCTCCTCCTACCTTCAAACTTTCCCAGCATCAGGGTTTTTTTTAAATGAGTCAGTTCTTCCCATCGGGTGACCAAAGTATTGGAGTTTCAGCTTCAACATCAGTCCTTCCAATAAATATTCAGGACTGATTTCCTTTAGGATTGATTGGTTGGATCTCGTGCAGTCCAAGGGATTCTCAACAGTCTTCTCCAACACCACAATTCAAAAGCATCAATTCTTAAGCACTCAGCTTTCTTTATAGTCCAACTGTCACATTCATAGATGACTAGTGGAAAAATCATCAGATCACATCAGATCAGTCGCTCAGTCATGTCCGACTCTTTGCAACCCCATGAATTGCAGCACGCCAGGCCTCCCTGTCCATCACCAACTCCTGGAGTTCACTCAGACTCATGTCCATTGAATCAGTGATGTCATCCAGCCATCTCATCCTCTGTCGTCCCCTTCTCCTCCTGCCCTCAATCCCTCCCAGCATCAGAGTCTTTTCCAATGAGTCAACTCTTTGCATGAGGTGGCCAAAGTACTGGAGTTTCAGCTTCAGCATCATTCCTTCCAAAGAAATCCCAGGGCTGATCTCCTTCAGAATGGACTGGTTGGATCTCTTTGCAGTCCAAGGGACTCTCAAGAGTCTTCTCCAACACCACATCAATTCTTCAGCGCTCAGCTTTCCTCACAGTCCAACTCTCACATCCATACATGACCACAGGAAAAACCATAGCCTTGACTAGACGAACCTTTGTTGGCAAAGTAATGTCTCTGCTTTTGAATATGCTGTCTAGGTTGGTCATAACTTTCCTTCCAAGGAGTAAGTGTCTTTTAATTTCATGGCTGCAGTCACCATCTGAAGTGATTTTGGAGTCCAAACAAATAAAGTCTGACACTGTTTCCACTGTTTCCCCATCTATTTCCCATGAAGTGATGGGACCGGCAGCCATGATCTTCATTTTTAAGCCAACTTTTTCACTCTCCACTTTCACTTTCATCAAGAGGCTTTTTAGTTCCTCTTCACTTTCTGCCATAAGGGTGGTGTCATCTGCATATCTGAGGTTATTGGTATTTCTCCCGGCAATCTTGATTCCAGCTTGTGCTTCTTCCAGTCCAGCATTTCTCATGATGTACTCTGCATATAAGTTAAATAAGCAGGGTGACAATATACAGCCTTGAGGTACTCCTTTTCCTATTTGGAACCAGTCTGTTGTTCCATGTCCAGTTCGAACTGTTGCTTCCTGATCTGCATACAAATTTCTCAAGAGGAAGATCAGGTGGTCTGGTATTCCCATCTCTTTCAGAATTTTCCACAGTTTATTGTGATCCACACAGTCAAAGGCTTTGGCATAGTCAGTAAAGCAGAAATAGATGTTTTTCTGGAACTCTCTTGCTTTTTCCATGATCCAGAGGTTGTTGGCAATTTGATCTCTGGTTCCTCTTCCTTTTCTAAAACCAGCTTGAACATCATGAATTCATGGTTCACATATTGCTGAAGCCTGGCTTGGAGAATTTTGAGCATGACATTACTAGCGTGTGAGATGAGTGCAATTGTGCAGTAGTTTGAGCATTCTTTGGCATTGCCTTTCTTTGGGATTGGAATGAAAACTGACCTTTTCCAGTCCTGTGGCCACTGCTGAGTTTTCCAAATTAGCTGGCATATTGAGTGCAGCACTTTCACAGCATCATCTTTCAGGATTTGGAATAGCTCAACTGGAATTCCATCACCTCCACTAGCTTTGTTCGTAGTGATGCTTTCTAAGGCCCACTTGACTTCATATTCCAGGATGTCTGGCTCTATGTCAGTGATCACACCATCATGATTATCTGGGTCGTGAAGATCTTTTTTGTACAGTTCTTCTGTGTATTCTTGTCATCTCTTCTTAATATCTTCTGCTTCTGTTAGGTCCATACCATTTCTGTCCTTTATCAAGCCCATCTTTGCATGAAATGTTCCTTTGGTATCTCTGATAACCTTGACTAAATGGACTTTTGTTGGAAAAGTAATGTCTCTGCAGACAAAGACAAACAAACAGAATAACAAAATAGGTGTTTAAAAATGTAAAACTCTCAAAGAAACAGCAAGTACAAACGGTAAAAGGTTCACCAAATTTTGTACCCCTTTATTGGCTATATTTAATTGAGTTTGATGTTCACATAGCTTTGATAGCATTTTTGTCTGCCCTTTCTAGATTTTATTTACTATGAAGTTCTTTTAGATAATGATGGATTGACAGACCTTAGAACTTGACACAGGAAGTTTCAAGTTACACATATTTTTCCCAACTAGGATGCTATCTGTATTTTTATCTCTATGTGAAGAAAGCACTAATACTTTGATACTCTATTAAAATGGAGTGTCACTTTGATGAACTAGCTAATAGGCTGACATCAATACATCAGAACAATGAGTTTCAGGACACATTCAAAAGGACTTATGAGCTTAAATCCAAGCTTCCTGAACACTGAATGCTAAGTAGTGATTATGAACAGAGCATGGAATTTGAAAATGTTAATGTATGCATATGAATTAAACCTTAGCTGGCTTCAGAGCTATTCCGAAGGGTGTGTGTAGAGGATACTATTTTATATATTAATTTATGTAAAGTAAAAACATTCAAAATAATTATATACATATAAGTCATGGAATTTATATCAAAGATCTACATTACTAAATTAGCTGTTTGCATCAGTTTGTTTTACAGGATACATTTGTGCAAATAGGAGATCAGGCATTTGACTAAGTGCACAACAGAATGAGGTAGACCTATAAAACAGTTCATTTGAATAAACAGATCCTGAATTTGGGGAATTATTATGCTTGTTGAACTACAGTGATCAAAACAAGTCCTGATTCACAATTATTTTCATGATTGGGATTTCCTCTTTTTTCTCCTCTTTTGTTAGGCTTGTTCTAAGTTCTTCTGTATCTTAGTTTACTGGAAGTCTCAGCGGTTGTCTCCAATACATTGTTCTTGTTGTTGTTCAGTAGGTAAGTCCTGTCTGACTCTAGGACCCCATGGACTGCAACCCCCCAGGCTCCCCTGCCCTTCACTATCTCCCAGAGTTTGCTAAAATTCACGTCCATTGAGCTAGTGATGCCATCCAACCATCTCACCCTCTGGCATCCCCTTCTCATTTTGTCTTCAATCTTTCTCAGCATCAGGGTCTTTTCCAAGGAGTTGGCTCTTGGCAGCAGGTGGCCAAAGTATTGGAGCTTCTACATTAGTATTTCCAATGAATATTCAGGGTTGATTTCCTTTAGGATTGACTGGGGATTTGATCTCTGTGCAGCCCAAGGGACTCTCAAGAGTCTTCTCCAACACCATAGGTCAAAAGCATCAACTCTTTGGCACTCAGCCTTCTTTATGGTCCAACTCTCGTATCTGTACATAACTACTGGAAAAACCATAGCTTTCATACATAAGAATGCAAGAATTCACTCCTAACTTCAATCATTTGCAATTAACTAGATGTGGTCCATAAAATGCTGAAGTGTAACTATGACATAGGTAACAACCTCAGGCAGAGGCAATGAGCTACGATTACCCAGATGTAACTATTAATTTTCGTATAACTGTGATAAAATATGGACTAAACTTGTATTCTTATAGTAAATTTATGTGTATGCTGCTGCTAAGTCGCTTCAGTCGTGTCCAACTCTGTGAGACCCCATAGATGGCAGCCCACCAGGCTCCCCCATCCCTGGGATTCTCCAGGCAAGAACACTGGAGTGGGTTGCCATTTCCTTCTCCAATGCATGAAAGTGAAAAGTGAAAGTGAAGTCACTCAGTCGTGTCCGACTCTTAGCGACCCCATGGACTGTAGCCTACCAGGCTCCTCCGTCCGTGGGATTTTCCAGGCAAGAGTACTGGTGTGGGGTGCCATTGCCTTTGTTTTTGCATGAGTATGAACGAGTCAAGAGCTCAAAGATATTTGTCACAAAATTTAAAAAGAGATACACAACTAATTCTCATTATCTGCAGTAGTTATGTCTTATAAAGTCTCTGTGAAGGCTGAATTAATGATTACTGAATCATTATTCTTTGGGGAAATATAGGGTTATGTTCTGGAAAACTTTAGTCAAAACACTTCAGCAACAATTTAATACAAACCGTGTTTACATGTTTGTGTGTGTGCTCAGTCATGTCTGACTCTTTGTGACCCCATGGATACGTATTTCTTTTCCAAGACACCTTGTGTTTATGTGTTTATTCACTCAGCCAAGTCCAAATCTTTGCAAATCCATGGACTGTAACCTACCAGGCTCCTCTGTCCATGGAATTTTCCAGACAAGAATACTGTCATTTCCTTCATCAGGGGATCTTCCTGATCCAGAAATCAAACCTGTGTCTCCTGCATTGGCCGAGGGTTCTTTAATATGGAACCCCCTGGGAAGCTCTCAAGGAAACATTATTTAATTTGTATTGTTGATTCATTAACATTGAGCTCACAGCCAACATAAGCCTGAACTAAACTGACTTAACACTCTTATTATTTTCTCTGTAAGGTACATTGTAGCCTTTCCGCACTTAGGAAAACTACCCAGCACTTCAGCACTACACTGAAGAGTCATTTAAATAGCTAGAATCACCATTGCCACCAACAACAAAAGACAGAAAAATTTTGCACTAATTATAATACAAAAGGGACAGAGTTACAATGTGAGAGCTGAAACCAGAAGGCAGAGAATCACCTTGTTTGACTTCAGCTGAGAATGGGAGCATCAGGCTACCCACATTTTTCACTGTTTTGTGCAAATGGAGTGGAGTATGGCTCCATGGTTCTTCCTATGTTGACTTGTCAGTTATAAGTTGCAGTATGGGACAAAAATTGGAGGATGTATGTTACACATCACTTCAAGAAACAGTGATAAAGCATCTATGTTATCTTAGGCAATTATATATTAACTGCAAGTATGGAGCAGTGAACAAAATAACCTGTGGTTTGCTGTCTTTGAGGAGTAACAACTTATAGTGCCTCATCAATTACAGTGTTCAAACAGCTGCTGGTTTTGTACATATACCTGCATGGATCTGCTACGATTTCTCTAATGACTATTCAAAAAAGTTATTTTATTTAAACAAAAATATCCATTGGCTTTCCATATTTTGTGATGAAAAACATAGCTGTCATTTTTTTTAAGTCATTTAAGTAAAGGAAGGGCAAGGCAACTCTCGTTCATCACTAAAATAGTCTGATAACAACGTTGTTAGTGAAATACTAATTACTGAATTAAAATGATAATTCTTAGTTCTGTAAAGTGTTGTAAATAGGATTGACTGCTATAGATAGCATTAACAGAGTGTAAAATGCTTTTATCATCTGAATGGGAGGTAAAGGACATATTGCCTATATTTTGGATTTAAAATTTAAAGAGAGTAAACTGATCTGGAAACAAAAATTGAATAGCCCATAAACTTCACACACGCACACACACACTCCCCCACCATATACATACTAAGTAGATACAGATACAGCGATGTGTGTGTGTATAGCAGTTTAGTATGAGCTTTTATGTTTATAGAACATATTTTGGCAACCCATAGTATGTCAGTTAAGCTTTTCTCTTTTTATTGGTATACAGTTTACCAGAATTAAGGCAGGAATACACATCTAACTCTATAGTTAAGCTTTGATCAAAACTTTACCTCTTTCTCCATTTATATATTTTGCTAAGTCATTAAACTTAGAATATAATTATTATATGTGAAAAATCACCATTATTTCATTATTAATATTGAAAAGATAAAATTAAAAATGAAAATACTCTGAGGGTCAGTCAATGCTATCATCATCCCAAACAAATGACAGAGGCCAAATGAGAAGTCACATGCTTGAGGCATTTTTCAACCAAGCAACACAGTCATTTTTGGGGTGCATAAAGGAAATGTTTGGAAATATTTGGAACATTTAAATATATTTTCAAAGTCAGCCTTGAAACTTAACTGACAGATCAAGAAAGCTAAAAGATAAAAATATATAATATCTTATTGTGTGTTTTGGGATTAATATTAATTTAAGAAATGAAATTAATCACTGAGATACTTTTAAAAGTATATTTCAGTGTATGGAGTAAATACCCTGTATTTCAGGTAAATACCCTGTATTACAAGTAAAATACCCTGTATTTCAGGGTATGGAGTAAAATGAATAAACTTATAGTGTTGGCAAGAATGTAACTTTGTACAACCATTATGGAGAACAGTAAGAAAAACTAAAAATGAGTTGCCATATGATCCAGCAATCTCACCCCTTGGCATATATTCACACAAAACTATAATTCAAAAAAATACATGCACCCCTATGTTCATAGAATCATTGTTTAAGAAGTCTTAGTCATAGAAACAGTCTAAATGTCCAACAAAAAATGAATGGAGAAAGAAGATGCCATATATATATATATATATATATATATATATATATATATATATACACTCCTATATATATGCTGCTGCTGTTGCTAAGTTGCTTCAGTCATGTCAGGAATATTACTCAGCTGTAAAAAAATAATGAAGCAATGTCATTTGTAGTAACATGGATGGACCTAGAGATTATCATATGCTAAGTGAAGTAAATCAGATGGAGAAAGACAAATACCATATGTCATCAGTTACATGTGAAATTTAAAATACAACATGAATGAACATATCTATGAAATAGAAACAAACTCACAGGTATAGAGAATAGACTTGTGGTTGCCAAAGAGGAGTGGAGTGGAAGAGAGAAAGATTAGGAGCTTGGAATTAGCAGATGCAAGCCAGTATATTTAGGATAGATGAATAACCAGGTCCTGTTGTATGGTATAGGGAACTGTTTTCAATATCTTGTGATAAACTAGAATGGAAAAGAATATGAAAAAGAAAAACACACACACACATATATATATATGTGTATAATGGAGTCACTTTGCTGTACAGCAGAAATTAGCACAACACTGTAAATCAACTATACTTCAATAAAATTTATGAAATTTAAAGAGTTATATTTCACAATAAACAGTTTCATTAAGTTTATGAAGATAAATTTATCCATTACTCTGTCTATTCAAACTCTATATTGATCTCACATTAGATCTCTTTATTTAGATAATATGAAAGAACATTTGTTATTATCAGAGAGGAACCATATCATTTTCTAAGGAACTAATAAGTATTTTTAAGAAAACAGTACTAACATTCAAAACAGTCAAATATAGTTTTTTTTTAATAAGGACTAATGTAAATACTCCTAAATATTTGAAATGTTTATAAATGAACTTGTAATAATTAAATTAATAAATATTAATAAAATTAGAATGATTAGCATAAATTCTATTTTAAAATAGATTGTGTTACTTAACTTTGAGCAAATTATTTTCTTCCTGCTGCATATCAACTTCACCTGCCTTCTCTGTAGGAAAGTTTCTAAATCCACTTTGTAAATATATTGGTGATAACAATGACTTAAAAGATAAGCATAAAATATATTGTCACTACTGATGTGTTTATATTATACCTGCATTGAAACTGGGACAAACATTTTTGTCTTGAAAACCAAGTCAGGTGAGCTTGAAACATTTGTCTGTTTTAACCACTGAACTATTAAATTTGTAATGACTTAAAGGTTTCAAATTATAAACAGCTTTCTCGAGCTTTTTTTTGGATCCCTGTAAAAAGTGGATTGATGTGGAAAAGAAATACATACAAAGAAGACAATGGAAAAATAAGATAGTTTATTTTGTTGTTTGCACTGACATTTTCCAAGTAACTTAAAATAACTTAGACTGTAAATAGATTTTAATCAAGAAATTGGTAAAGACATGAATAAATCATTGTTTTAACTTCTATTGATTAAATACCCCAATTTGACTTTGGGGTCATTCCTATGATGGCAATTTCAAGTAATAAGTTGCTTATTATACCATTAATTTGAAAGTATTTAAAAGTGATAGCAAATGATTTTCAATATATTTCTTTTCATAGCTATCTGTATTTTTTTTTAACCAAGGTATGTCCAGGTAAACCAACTCATGCCAGGTAATTCAACAGAGGAAATTTAATATTAGAACTTAATTCCAACATTGTATAAGAGGAAAGGGGCAACTAGAGGATAATGAATAAATCTCTGTCTTAATTACAGGAGGCTCTTACCAGTCTTAGGACTGAAGAAAGTGAAGGAGGTGGAGGTGTCAACACCTTCAAGGAGTTACATGTCCTAGTCATTGATGGAATCAGAGCAGATGTCAGGAGTGGGGACCTTGGAAGTTCAGCCTGTATGTAGTGGGAGCTGAATATATAGAAAAGATGCTCCTAACCAAGGATGTTGTCTAAGGAAAACAGTATGTGAGAAACACTTCTCTTTAAAGTTTCTTCCTCCCCCAAATCTACAATTATTTTATATTGACTGAACCTAGTTAGAAGTCAATAGACACAGGACTATGGGGAAAGCAAACCATCCCCACTGTAATGCCAAGAAGAGCAGTGGTGAAGGAGTAAATGGAATTGAGAGCAAATGATTAACACAGGTCTCTTATAAATGCTAAGTGGTGGTGGTTTAGTTGCTGGGTCGTGTCTAACTCTTGTGACCCCATGGACTGTATCCTGCCAGGCTCCTCTGTCCATGGGATTTCACAGGCAAGAATAGAGGAGTGGGTTGCCATTTCCTTTTCCAGGGTATCTTCCTGGCCCAGGGATAGAATGTGAGTCTCCTGCATTGCAGGCAGATTCTTTACTGATTGAATTGTGAGAGAATCACACTATAAAAGCTTAGATATACTTATATCTTTTATGTTCACTGCCTATAGTAAAGGCGCTAACTAACCCTCCTAATGTGGTTTAGTCTCTCATAGCTGTTGGTAAAGAATCTGCCTGAAATGCAGGAGACCAGCATTTGATCCCTGGGCCGGGAAGATCCCCTAGAGAAGGAAATGGAAACCCATGCCAGTATTCTTGCCCGGAGAATCCCATGGACAGAGGAACCTGGCAGGCTACAGTCCATGGGGTCATAAGAGTTGGACACAATTCGCAACTAAACTACCACCACCTACATAGTACCATCAAGTACTTCTGCAGTCTAGGATCAATTTAATTTTCCTGGCTGATCTTCTGCCATTCCCTAACTTTAGGGAAATAAACTAAATACTAGCTATTTATCATACAGAGTAACTTCAGGTCACTTAACCTTGTTCATTTTATGGCTTTTGCCTAGGATGTTTTTCCTGGTCCTTCTCCTGACCCCAACACTTTATCTCATGATTCTCAACATCTTAAGAAATCAATTCAAATACATAATTTCTACAGAAATTATTCTGATATGCAGATGGAGTGAATTACTTTATATTAATTAACCATATTAATAGTATAATATTTGTAATATATGATCATTAGTGATATAAATTTGTTTCTTTTAATAAATTGAATTATTTCAAGACAAGGACCAATGTAATATGCATAGTATATGAAATATTATCAGTTCTCAGTAAATATTAAATATATGAATGGATTAATATTTTTAGAATCTAATAAATTATATTTTCAAAAAAAATTTCTAATATATTAATCATTGTGGTGACTTTCTTTTTACACCTCTGGGATCAATGTTTTGTAATATTCTTGGTTTACACTGAAATACAAAAGAAAAACAAAATATTTTTTTCACTCATTTGTATTTTGTCAAACTTTCTCTTTAAAAAATATATTTATCTAATAAAATATTGTTTGTAATCTCACATAGTTGGTGGAATTTCATTTTGGTTATTTGCAAACCTGCAAGCAATCACAGTATCTGCAGGGATCGAGGAAAAGTTATCATGGGCTGTGAACTTTACTAGTTAAAATCATCATGTTTCTACTCACATCCATTTCCTTTCTGTGTAGAGACTGAATTAGGAAATCCTATGTAGTGTGAGTTCAGTTCTCTAGCTATACTGACAGATTTACGGATAAACTTGTTTCAAACTGAGAGGAATTAATACCTTAGAAATGTCTGCAGCTGCTCTCCCTCTAGCATTATGTTTGCATTTCAGTTAAGAAGAGGAAGAAATGATACTTTTCCAAGCTTTTTTTTTCCCCCAAAAAAATTCCCATCACACTTCACTTTGTGTTTCATGGGGCATAAATATGTCCCATGACAGCTCTTAAAAGTAAGTGAGAAATTATTTTCTTGACTTTTTGGTCTCCATAGGACAGAAAGCAAATTGAGAAAAGAATCAAGACTTTATTCTGAATGAGTCAGCTCATAGTATCTAACCAAATATTATGGAGATTTGGAGGTAAGAAACAGAAAGCTAGTCAGGATACATAGGAGATGTGGTTTCAATCCCTGGATGGGGAAGATCTACTGGAGGAGGAAATGAGAATCCTATGAACAGAGGAACCTGGTGGGTTACAGTCCATGGGGTTGCAAAGATTCTGATCTGACTGAGGCAACTGAGCACAGAGGACTTTTAAGGCAATGATATCACTTCTTTAAGGCACATGCCAACACAATTACCAGTGCAGAAAGTAAGAATATTGCAGAGGAAAGTGGTGTATGGAGATAAGACTGAAAAGAGAGCAAAAAGAACCAAGGCCATGTGGCCCCAGAATAAAGACAAAAAGAGAACAGCTGTCTCATGTTCCATTTGCTGAGGAGCCAATGATCAGTTCAGTTCAGTTCAGTCACTCAGTTGTGTCTGACTCTTTGAGACCCCACAGACTGAAGCATGCCAGGCTTCCTGGTCCATCACAAACTCTGAGAGCTTGCTCAAACTCATGTCCATCGAGTCGGTGATACCATCCAATCATCTTATCCTCTGTTGTCCCTTTCTCCTTCTGCCTTCAATCTTTCCCAGCATCAGGGTATTTTTCCAATGAGTCATATCTTCACATTAGGTGATCAAAGTATTGTAGACTCAGCTACAGCATCAGAACTTCCAATGAGATTTCAGGACTGATTTCCTTTAGGATTGACTGGTTTGATCTCCTTGCTGACCAAAGAACTCTCAAGAGTCTTCTCCAACACCACAGTTCAAAAGCATCAGCTCTTCATGCTCACTTTCTTTATGGTTCAACACTCACATCCATACATGAATACAGGAAAAACCATAGATTTGACTAGATGGACCTTTGTTGGCAAAGTTATGTCTCTGTTTTTTAAAATGATGTCTGCTGCTGTTGCTGCTGCTAAGTTGCTTCAGTCATGTCTGACTCTATGCCAGCAAATCTGGAAAACTCAGCAGTGGCCATAGGACTGGAAAAAGTGAGTTTACATTCAAATCCCAAAGAAGGGCAATGTCAAAGAATGTTCAAACTACCACACAATTGCACTAATCTCACATGCTAGCAAAGTAATGCTCAAAATTCTCCAAGCCAGGATTCAACAGTATGTGGACCATGAACTTCCAGATGTTCAAGCTGGATTTTGAAAAAGCAGAGGAACCAGGGATGAAATTTCAAACATTCTCTGGATGATAGAAAAAGCAAGAGAAAACCAGAAAAACATCTACTTATGCTTTATTGATTATGCCAAAGCATTAACTGGTTGGTCTAGTCAAAGCTATGGTTTTTCCAGTAGTCATGTATGGATGTGAGAATTGGACTATAAAGAAAGCGGAGTGCTGAAGAATTGATTTTTTTGGATTCTGCTTTTTAAAACAAACAAACAAAAAATCATATTCTTGACTAGACGGACCTTTGTTGACAAAGTAATGTCTCTGCTTTTTAATATGCTGTCTAGGTTGGTCATAACTTTCTTTCTAAGGAGTAAGTGTCTTTTAATTTCATGGCTGCAATCACCATCTGCAGTGATTTTGGAGCCCCCCAAAATAAAGTCTGACACTGTTTCTACTGTTTATCCATCTATTTGCCATGAAAAGGTGGGACCGGATGCCATGATCTTACTTTTTTGAATGTTGGGCTTTAAGCCAACTTTTTCACTCTCCACTTTCACTTTCATCAAGAGGCTCTTTAGTTCCTCTTTACTTTCTGCCATAAGGGTGGTGTCATCTGCATATTTGAGGTTATTGATATTTCTCCCAGAAATCTTGATTCCAGCTTGTGCTTCCTCCAGCCCAACATTTCTCATGATGTACTCTGCATATAAGTTAAATAAGCAGGGTGACAATATACAGCCTTGAGGTACTCCTTTTCCTATTTGGAACCAGTCTGTTGTTCCATGTCCACTTCTAACTGTTGCTTCCTGACCTGCATATAGGTTTCTCAAGAGGCAGGTCAGGTGGTCTGGTATTCCCATCTCTTTCAGAATTTTCCACAGTTGATTGTGATCCACACAATCAAAGGGTTTGGCATAGTCAATAAAGCAGAAATAGATGTTTTTCTGGAACTCTCTTGCTTTTTCGATGATCCAACAGATGTTGGCAATTTGATCTCTGGTTCCTCTGCCTTTTCTAAAAGCAGCTTGAAGATCTGGGAGTTCAAGGTTCATGTATTGATGAAGCCTGGCTTGGAGAACATTGAGCATTACTTTACTAGTGTGTGAGATGAGTGCAATTGTGTGGTAGTTTGAACATTCTTTGGCATTGACTTTCTTTGGGATTGGAATGAAAACCAACTTTTTCCAGTCCTGTGGGCACTCTTGAGTTTTTCAAATTTGCTGACATATTGAGTGCAACACTTTCACAGCATCATCTTTTAGGGGATGAAATAGCTCAACGGGAATTCCATCACCTCCACCAGCTTTGTTCATAGTGATACTTCCTAAGGCCCACTTGACTTCACATTCCAGGATATCTGGCTCTAGGTGAGTGATCACACCATGTCTTAACATGATACAATATTTGGTGATATAGAATATCAAGTGTGCAATTCTGTTTTTCCAAAATTTTGCTTATTTTGTATCATTTTCTGTGATACTATGTGATATCATGCTGAATTTTTCTAAATTAATCCACTCATTACTCATGCCATAAATATATCTTTCATGTACATCTGTGTGTATAATCCATATAACATGCCATATGTAAATGCATATACATACATATATTTGATTAAAACATC
This sequence comes from Bubalus kerabau, assembly GCF_029407905.1. Taxonomy (NCBI): domain Eukaryota; kingdom Metazoa; phylum Chordata; class Mammalia; order Artiodactyla; family Bovidae; genus Bubalus; species Bubalus kerabau. The sequence goes on from NC_073625.1 coordinate 62,804,951, forward strand.
TTAAATAATGGAAATCTACTGTAAAATTCAACTTTGTTTCAACTTATAAGCATGAAAACAATTTTGAATTTAGAAAAACACATAACACACCTTCCATTTCTATTGAGACTAGTAAAGTTGTCAACACTAACAGTGATACAGCCATAGCAACCCTAGATTTTTAGATTATGTTCATCACGTAGCTGATATGGTTAATTATTCTATGACATTTATTTTCTCATTCTTGTATGGCAATAGAATTCTTAGCTGAGGCTGAACACATGAATATCCAAGTAAAGGCTGTCTTACTAGTAAATCATGTGGCTAGGATCTGGCCATTGGAATGAAGTGGAGATGGTGTAGGCAATTATATTGTTCTACCCTTAAAAGGGGCGTCCTAGGTTCCCAGTTGGGGATAGTGGTAAAGATTCTTCCTGCCAGTACAGGAGACATTATAGATGTGGGGCTGATCCCTAGCTCAGGAAGATTCCCAAAGGAGGGTATGGCAACCCACTCCAGTATTCTTGCTTAGAGAATCCCATGGGCAGAGGAGCCTGGCAGGCTACAGCCCATGGGGTCACAAAGAGTAGAACACAAGAGAAGCACCTAGCATGCACGTAACCTTAAAAGAAAAAAAGAATCAATGTTTTTCTTCTTATCCCATCCCAGCCAGCAGAAATACGCATATGGTAATGTGTCTTTTTGGATGATGGGAAAAAAAGATAAAAACCAATGGATGGATACTAAAGATCCTTGTAAAATATCATGTATGAAACGAGTTGCCAGTCCAGGTTCGATGCACGATACTGGATGCTTGGGGCTGGTGCACTGGGACGACCCAGAGGGATGGAATGGGGAGGGAGAAGGGAGGAGGGTTCAGGATGGGGAACACATGTATACCTGTGGTGGATTCATTTTGATATTTGGCAAAACTAATACAATTATGTAAAGTTTAAAAATAAAATAAAATTTTTAAAAAATAAAAAAAAATTGTTTATATATATATAAAAAAAAAAGATAAGCAAAAAGTAAAAGAAAAAACCCTGGATCTTTAATGCCATACAGGTTTTATTCTGCTGCTGCTGCTGCTGCTGCTGCTGCTGCTAAGTCGCTTCAATCGTGTCCGACTCTGCGCGACCCCAGAGATAGCAGCCCACCAGGCTCCCCCATCCCTGGGATTCTCCAGGCAAGAACACTGGAGTGGGTTGCCATTTCCTTCTCCAATGCATGAAAGTGAAAAGTGAAAGTGAAGTCACTCAGTCGTGTCCGCCCCTCAGCGACCCCATGGACTGTAGGCTTCCAGGCTCCTCCATCCATGGGATTTTCCAGGCAAGAGTACTGGAGTGGGATGCCATTGCCTTCTCCGACAGGTATTATTCTAGACCTTATTTATTAATGCTTGGAATGCTATCTAATAGAGAAATCAAATCCCACATTTTTAGTGAGACTGTTTTCAGCAGCCAAAATGGTACCCTAAATAATTTATTGTTCTCCTATATTTATCAGTTACTGTTAATATACAATTAAATTGAAATGCAATGGTAAAAACAAGAGAAAAAATAGACCTTTCTACATTTTTTAATTTGAAAATTGCTTTTAATTTTATCTAGTAAGAGTTGCTAATTTCATGGCCAGATTTTGAATAATAATAATTTTTATTTTATGCATTTATTTATTTTGGGTGTTACACTGTTCACAATAACATTAATGTTTACAGAAAATCCACTAGGAGCATTATGGTGTCTGATTTGCACAGTTCATGCCTGTCTCATTTAATCTTTACAGCAATCAGATGAGAATTACAAAGTTCTAAAAGTTTGTCTTAAAAATTCCAAAGCAAAGTGAGAGGTAGAATAATAAGTGAGAGGTAGAATTCTTACCCAGGTCTTCATTTTTCTTTTAATTTCTTGATGCTTCTTAAGAAACAGTAAACAATGCTCTGCTAGCCAAAATAAGTTTATTTATTCTGAATTGAATATAATACCAATGTGAATTTTTAAATATATATTAAAATTTTCAATGGAGGTTTTTACACAAAAATGTTATTTCTAGACATTTATCCTTAGGAAAGACTAGACACTTAGCATGGGCAATGATCTAATTGTCCAATGGAACACCACCTGGTCATTAATAGGACTAAAAATACATACTTATTCATTTAAAAGGTTGTTTGTGCCATGTTGATACGTGTAAAAAGAAAAAAAAAAAACAAACCTTGAGAATGCATACTGAAAAGCTATTCAGTTTCATTTGTTTTGGTAAAAATAAACAGTTTGTGTGTTCACGTTTGAGGAAGTATATCAAAGATGGCCCGCAAATTCTAATTCTTAAAAATTAAATTTTAAATACTTGAATAAAATACTTGAATAACAATTATCAAATCTTTTATCCCATCTGATTACTGCAACCATGGGTTTACTCCATTTTTCCTGCCCAAATCATTAGGGAATCTTTAAGGGGTACTGAGAAGGCTCACATAGTCATCTCAGCTCCAATTTTAAAAAGTAATTTTGCTTTATTCTGTTGCTCCATCTTTCTCCAGTCACTATTCTTTACTTTTCCTACATATCTTTCAAATTTGTCTATATAATTTCATCTCTAATGCTATCACCATTCTCTACTTCACTTTCTTGACCCATTTGAGCTATGCTAATAGCTTCATAATAACCATTTTGTCTTTAGTACATCATCCTGCAGCTGCAGTGATTTTCATAAATGCAAAGTTCAGCATACCACAATTTCTTATACTCCCCAGAGACTTCCTAATACCCTGAAAAGAAGTTTTAATTAAATATTTTAACAGCAGTGTCCATGTCTTACATAACCTTGTTTTCATTATTTTCTGTGTTACCTCACATCCTGTACCTCTTACAACTCAGCCTCATTGAATTTGCTTCAACTCTCTCTAGCATTAGAAAAATTACTAGCTCCTTTCCAGTGTTCATATCATCCCAAATCATCAAAGTATCCCAGGAAGAGGAAATGAAATGCACATTGAATGAACAAGAAGCAAAGTGACCTCAGATTGTCAAGTCTGCCAGAACTGGTAGACCTAGCAATGACTGTAATAAGAGGTAGTGCTAGGGGTATTTGTAGTTGTTTCCTGTGTCTGTGATCAAGTTATGCACATATTTTTAGACTCATATTTTGTAAAATTCACACTTCATTTACTGTTATACTTTTTGTTATTATTTTTTCCCACTGCCATAATATTGGTTCTCCATTTGATGCAAATCTTGTTTTTCTTTTCTACATTTTATATACATTTTCTTTACTCTTTTTTTTTCAATAACTGACCTAAATTTTGCCAGAAGAAAATATTTTATTTTATTTAATAAGCTTTTAAATCATACATTTTCTGAAGTCAATATTGATTAAGAAATCTCAGAATCAAAGTAAATTTAGGAAGAGCCAACTTGGCCCTTATTGAAAACTCATATGAGTGGGTTGCTATTTTCTACTCCATAGGATATGCCTGACCCTGGGATCAAACCCAACCTATGTCTTTTGCATTTCCCGCATTGACAGGTGGATTCTTTACCACTGGAGCCACCTGGAAAGCCCTCTACCTAATGTTATAAATAGCAAACATCAATTCCTTACTTCTCTCTTTTCATATAATGAAAATGTTGTTGTTCAGTCGCTCAGTCATGTCCAACTTTTTGTGACCCCATGGACTGCAGCAAGCCAAACTTCCCTGTCCTTCATCATCTCCCAGAGCTTACTCAAACTCATGTCCATTGAGTTGATGATGCCATCCAAAAATCTGGTCCTCTGTTGTCCCTTTCTCCTACTGCTTTCTATCTTTCCCAGTATCAGGATCTTTTCCAATGAATTGGCTCTTTGTACCAGGTAACCCAAGTATTGGAACCTCACCATCAGTTCTTCCAAAGAAATCCCAGGGCTGATCTCCTTCAGAATGGACTGATTGGATTTCCTTGCAGTCCAAGGGACATTCAACAGTCTTCCCCAACACCACAGCTTGAAAGCATCAATTCTTTGGCACTCAGTCTTTTTACAGTCCATCTCTCACATCCATACATGACTATTGGAAAAACCATAGCTTTGACTGTATGGATCTCTGTTGGCACAGTAAGGTCCCTGCTTTTTAATATGGTGTCCAGATTGGTCATAGCTTTTCTTCCAAGGAGCAAGTGTCTTTTAATTTCATGACTGCAGTCACCATCTGCAGTGATTTTGGAGCCTCCCCAAAATAAAGTGTGTCACTGTTTCCATTGTTTCCCCACCTATTTGCCATGAAGTGATGAAAACTTTATCTTTAAGCAATAAGATAAACTTGTTCAGCTATTTTAAATATCTCATCAAGAGAAAGCAATAGATTCAGAGCAAATAATCTGCAGAAGATATCAGGCCGCGTTAGATAGATATTGTATTTTCAATCACCATCAGGATACTTGAAACTTTTTGGAGTTAGGTTTTCTTCCTAATAGCTCTGTATTTTAACTCTCTGGTCCTTGTACATTACTTATCTAACACATAACTTGTCTTATTACATTATTCCATCTTCTCCTGTATTTCACCCTATTTCCTGATAGATATTTTGGCTAGCTCTGGTCTATTAATATTGATATAGTCTCAGTTATTTATGCATTCCTCAATTTATCAGCTATATGATAAGGACTAGATCATGTTATATACTATTCTATTGTTTTCATAGTATTTAATAATAATATTGAATTTATTATAATATATAAAGCAAATATATATTATAATTATAAATATATTTATATAAAATATAAGTATATATTTATAATTATTAACATTATAATAATATAATATATATTTATTAAATTTATTATAATAAATTAAATTTATTGTTGTTTCATGCTGTTACATGTATTATTGATAAAAATACATAAAATAAAATACTGTGTTGTATAAAAGTTAAGAATAAGACAGGATAGCAAAACAGCATTTTCATTAGATAAGATTTGGGGTTTGATAGAGTTAATTATTGGGGATATAATGGGAAGCCATAGAAATTAGCCTGGGGAAAATGGTATCCTATTTAAAAGAAACAACACTAAATGGAATTTTCAATGATAATTTGACATTATCAAGAAAAAAATGTAATTTTGTGTTTTATTATCAGAGGTATAAGCAACTTCATTTGACCAGTCATAAAAGTCAGATAAAGTAAAAAATGGAACAAGTGAAGTAAAAAGAAATGTAAATATGGTGAATCATTAAAGAATTTTAAATAGATAGAAGACATAATATAATTTACAATAGGAAGTTTAGCAAAACTATGAATGGTATATCAGAGGGCTCTGACTGTAGCAAGTTAGATCAGTTAGGTAACCATTTAAGCAATCCAGAAGACAAGTAATCTAGACCTTAATTTAAGAAGGATTAAAGGACATCCTTATTTGAAGAACATTTATAAAGCAGAATTAAAGTAAAATATTGAGTTCCTCAAAATACTGAACCCTTACCAGGGCTTCCCTGGTGGCTCAGATGGTAAAGTATCTGCCTACAATGTGTGAGATCTGGGTTCAATCTCTGGGTCCAGAAGGTCTCCCGGAGAAGGAAATGGCAACTCACTCCAGTATTCTTGCCTGTAAAATCCCATGGACATATGAGCCTGGTAGTCTACAGTCCGTAGGGTCACAAAGCTTCAAACATGACTGAGCGGCTTCTCTTTCTTTCTATTGAGTTCCTCATTATACATAAGAAGGAAGAAAGAAAGACAGAGAGACAGAAGGAGAAGAAGAGAAAGAGACTTACTCCATGAAGCAAGAATCACTCCACAAAGTGTGGTCTCATTCAGTGAGTTAATCATTCCATCAGTCATGTGCCCCATGGGTGGTAAATGTTCATAGCTATATATAGCCTTATGTTCTGAATCTTGTTCTGATGGGTGGGGCCATGATTAGTAAAACTTTAATCCAATTTTCTTTTGATGGGTGGGGCTGTCTTCACTTGCTGTTATTTACCTGGGGCCAAACTATGGTGGAGGTTTTGAAGAAAACGGCCACTTCCTTCAAAAGGTCCCAGGCAAGCACTACTACATTTAGTGCCCCCAACACTGGCATAGGAACCACCAACCCATGCCTCCACTGGAAACTCTGGGAAACTCACAGGCAAGCCTGGGTCAGTCTCTTGTGGGGCATAGACCATGGATGATTCAGTTCAGTTCAGTTCAGTTCAATCACTCAGTCTTGTCCGACTCTTTGAGAGCCACGAACAGCAGCATGCCAGGACTTGGTGTCCATCACCAAATCCTGGAGTTTACCCAAACTAATGTCCATTGAGTCAGTGACGCAGTCCAACCATTTCATTCTCTGTCATCTCCTTCTCCTCCTGCCCTCACTCTTTCCCAGGATCAGGTATTTTCAAATGAGTCAGCTCTGCACATAAGGTGGTCAAAGTATTGGAGTTTCAGCTTCAACATCAACCCTTCCAATGAACACCCAGTACTGAATTCCTATAGGATGGACTGGTTGGATCCCCTTGCAGTCCAAGGGATTCTCAAGAGTCTTCTCCAACACTACATTTCAAAAGCATCAATTCTGCACTCAGCTTTCTTTATAGTCTAACTCTCACATCCATGCATGACTACTGGAAAAACCATAGCCTTAAATAGACAGACCTTTGTTGACAAAGTAATGTCTCTGCTTTTTAATATACTGTCTAGGTTAGTCATAACCTTCTTTCCAAGAAGTAAGCATTTTTTAATTTCATGGCTGCAATCACCATCTGCAGTGATTTTGGAGCCAAAATAAAGTCAGCCACTCTTTCCCAATCTATATGCCGTGAAGTGATGGGACTGGATGCCATGAACTTAGTTTTCTGAATGTTGAGTTTTAAGGCAATTTTTTCATTCTTCTCTTTCACTTTCATCAGAAGCTCTTTGGTTCTTGTTCACTTTCGGCCATAAACATGCTGTCATCTGCATATCTGAGGTTATTGATATTTCTTCTGGCAATCTTGATTCTAGCTTTTGCTTCATCCAGCCCAGGGTTTCTCACTTTGTACTCTGCATATAAGTTAAATAAGCAGGGTGACAATATACAGCCTTGACATACTCCTTTTCCTATTTGGAGCAAGTCTTTTGTTCAATGTCCAGTTCTAACTGTTGCTTCCTGACCTGCATGCAGGTTTCTCAAAAAGCAGGTTAGGAGGTCTGGTATTTCCATCTCTTTCAGGATTTTCCACAGTTTACTGTGATCCACACAGTCAAAGGCTTTGGCATAGTCAATAAAGCAGAAATAGATGTTTTTCTGGAACTCTCTTGCTTTTTCAATGATCCAGCAGATGTTGGCATTTGACCTCTGGTTCCTCTACCTTTTCTAAAACCAGCTTGAACATCTGGGAGTTAACCGTTCACATATTGCTGAAGCCTGGCTTGGAAAATTTTGAGCATTACTTTACTAGCCTGTGAGATGAATGCAATTGTCTGTTAGTTTGAGCATTCTCTAGCATTGCCTTTCTTTGGGATTGGAATGAAAACTGACCTTTTCCAGTCCTGTGGCCACTGCTGAGTTTTCCAAATTTGCTGACATATTGAGTGCAACACTTTCACAGCATCATCTTTTAGGACTTGAAATAGTTCAACTGGAATTCCATCACCTCCACTTGTTTTGTTCATAGTGATGTTTCCTAAGCCCCACTTGACTTCACATTACAGGGTGTCTGGCTCTAGGTGAGTGATCACACCATTGTGATTATCTGGATCATGAAGACCTTTTTTGTACAGTTCTTCTGTGTATTCTTGCCATCTCTTCTTAATATCTTCTGCTTCTGTTAGGTCCATACCATTTCTGTCCTTTATCGAGCCCATCTTTGCATGAAATGTTCCCTTGGTATCTCCAATTTTCTTGAAGAGAACTCTAGTCTTTCATATTCTGTTGTTTTCCTCTATTTCTTTGCATTAATCGCTGAGGAAGGCTTTCTTATCTCTCCTTTCTATTCCTTGGGAATCTGAATTCAAATGGCTATATCTTTCCTTTTCCCCTTTGCTTTTCACCTCTCTTCCTTTCATAGCTATTTCTAAGGCCTCCTCAGACAGCCATTTACCTTTTTTGCATTTCTTTTTCTTGGGGATGGTCTTGATTCCTGTCTCCTATACAATGCCAGGAATCTCAGTCCATAGTTCATCAGGCAATCTGTCTATCAGATCTAGTCCCTTAAATCTATTTCTCACTGACTGTATAATTATAAGGGATTTGGCTTTGGAGTACAGAATGAAGCAGGGCAAAGGCTAATAGAGTTTTGCAAGAGAACACACTGGTCATAGCAAACACCTTCTTCCAACAACACAAGAGAAGACTCTAACATGGATATCACCAGATGGTCAACAGCAAAATAAGATGGATTAATTCTTTTCGGCCAAAGATGGAGAAGTTCTATATCATCAGCAAAAACAAGACTAGGAACTGACTGTGGCTCAGATCATGAAATCCTTATTGCCAAATTGAGACTTAAATTGAAGAAAGTGTGGAAAACAACTAGACCATTCAGCTATGACCTAAATCAAATCCCACTGGATCATTAAAAAAAGCAATAGAGTCAGAAAAACAAATCTATTTCTGCTTTATTGACTATGCCAAAACCTTTGACTGTGTGGATTATAATAGACTGTGGAAAATTCTGAAAGAGATAGAAATAACAGACCACCTGACCTGCCTCTTGAGAAACCTGTATGAGGGTCAGGAAGCAACAGTCAGAACTTAACATGGAACAACAGACTGGTTCCAAATAGTAAAAGGAGTACGTCAAAGGCTGTGTATTGTCATCCTGCTTATTTAACTTATTTGCAGTGTGCATCATGAAAAACGCTGGGCTGAATGAAGCACAAACTGGAATAAAGATTTCCAGGAGAAATATCAATAACCTCAGATATGCAGGTGACAGCACCCTTATGGGAGAAAGTGAAGAAGAGCTAAAGATCCTCTTGATGAAAGTGAAAGAGGAGAGTGAAAAAACTGGCTTAAAACTCAACAATCATAAAACTAAGATCATGGCATCCGGTCCCATCACTTCATGGCAAATAGATGGGGAAACAAGGGAAACAGTGAGAGAGTTTATTTGGGGGGGGGCTCCAAAATCATTGGAGATTGTGATTGCAGCCATGAAATTAAAAGACGCTTACTCCTTGGACAGAAAGTTTGACCAACCTACACAGCATAATAAAAAGCAGAGACATTACTTTGTCAACAAAGGTCTGTATTTAAGGCTATGGTTTTGCAGTAGTCATATATGGATGTAAGATTTGGGCTATAAAGAAAGCTGAGTGCTGAAAATTTGATGATTTTGAACTGTGGTGTTGGAGAAGACTCTCGAGAGTCCCTTAGATTGCAAGGAGATCCAACCAGTCCATCCTAAGGAGATCAGTCCTGGGTGTTCATTGGAAGGATTGATGTTGAAGCTGAAACTCCAATATTTTGACCACCTTTTGCAAAGAGCAGACACATTTTAAAAGACCATATGTCAGGAAAGAGTGAGGGCAGGAGGAGAACAGGATGACAGAGGATGTGATGGTTAGATGGCATCACCAACTCAGTGGACATGAGTTTGGGTAAACTCTGGGTTTTGGTGATGGACTGGGAGGCCTGGAGTGCTGCTGTTCATGGTGTTGCCAAGAGTTGGACATGACTGACTGACTGAACTGAATGGTCTATTATTTTCCCCACTTTCTTCAATTTCAGGTATAACCTAAGTCAAACCCCTTATGATTATACAGGGGAAGTGAGAAATAAATTCAAGGGATTCAATCTGACAGAGTGCCTGAAGAGCTATGGACGGAGGTTCCTACATTGTACGGGAGGCAGAGATCAAGACCATTCCCAAAAATAGAATGAAAAAAGGCAAAATGTTCATCTGAGGAGGCGTTACAAATACCTGTGAAAAGAAGAGAAGTGACAGGCAAAGAAGAAAAGGAAAGATATACCCTTTTGAATGCAGAGTTCCAAAGTAATAAAAGGAGAGATACGAAAGCCTTCCTGAGTGATCAGTGTAAATAAATAGAGGAAAACAATAGAATGGAAATGAATACAGATGTCTTCAAGAAAATTAGAGATATGAAGTTAATATTTCATGCAAAGATGGCCACAATAAAGGACAGAAAATGTATGAACCTAAAAGAAGAAGAAAATATTAAGAAGAAATGGCAGGAATACACACAAGAACTGTACAAAAGGATCTTCATGACCCAGATAACTATGACAGTCTGATCACTCACCTAGAGCCAGACATCCTGGAATGCAAAGGCAAGTGAGCCTTAGAAAGTATCACCATGAGCAAAGCTATTGGTGATGATGGATTTTCAGTTCAGCTATTTCAAATCCTAAAAGATGATTCTGTGAAAGCAATGTGCTCAATATTTCAGCAAATTTGAAGAATTCAGCAGTGGCTACAGGACTGGAAAAGTTTAGTTTTCATTCCAATCCAAAGGAAAGGCAATGACAAAGAATACTGAAACTAGTGCACAGTTGCACTTATCTCAAACACTAGTAAAGTAATGCTCAAAACTTTCCAAGCCAGGCTTCTACAACACGTGAACTGTGAACTTCCAGATGTTCAAGCTGGATTTAGAAAAGGCAGAGGAACCAGAGATCAAATCCATTGATTTGATTCGTTGCCAAAATCCGTTGAATCATAGAGAAAGTGAGAGAGTTCCAGAAAAGCATCTACTTCTGCTTTAATGACTATGCTAAGGCCTTTGTCTGTGTATCACAAAAAACTGTGGGAAATTCTTAGAGATGTGAATACAAGACCACCTGACCTGCCACCTGAGACATCTGTATGCAGGTCAGGAAGCAACAGTTAGAACTGAACATGGAACAACAGAACTGGTTCCAAATCGGGAAAGGAGTACGTCAAGGTTGTATATTGTCACCCTGTTAATTTAATTTAAATGCAGAGTACATTATGAGTAATGCTCAGCTGGAGGAAGCACAAGTTGGAATCAAGATTGCCTGAAGAAATATCAATAACGTCAGATATGCAGATGATACCACTCTGATGGCAGAAAGCAAAGAAGAACTAAGGAGCCTAATGATGAAAGTGAAAGAGGAGAATTAAAAAGGTAGCTTAAAATTCAACATTCAGAAAACTAAGATCATGGCAACTGGTCCCATGACTTCATGGCAAATAGATGGGGAAACAATGGAAACAGTGATAGACTATGTTTTGGGGCTCCAAAATCCCTGCAGTTGACGAATGTTCAGTTCAGTTCAGTCTCTCAGTTGTGTCCAACTCTTCATGACCTCATGGACTGCAGCACAGCAGGCTTCCCTGTCCATCACCAACTCCAGAGCTTACTCAAACTCATGTCCATTGTGTCGGTGATGCCATTCAACCATTTCATTGTCTGTTGTCCCCTTCTCCTCCTGCCCTCAATCTTTCCCAGCAAGAGGGTCTTTTCAAATGAGTCAGTTCTTCTCATCAGGTAGCCAAAGTGTTGGTGTTTAACCTTCAACAACAGTCTTTCCAATGAATATTCAGAACTTATTTCCTTTAGGATGGACTGGTTGGATCTCCTTGCATTCCAAAGGAATCTCAAGAGTCTTCTCCAACACCACAATTCAAAAGCATCAAATCTTCAGTGCTCAGCTCTCTTTATATAGTCCAAATCTCACATCCATACATGACTACTGGAAAAAGCATAGCCTTAACTGCTAGGTCACTTCAATCATGTCCGACTCTGTGCAACCCCAGAGACGGCAGCTCACCCAGCTCCACTGTCCCTGGGATTCTCCAGGCAAGAACACTGGAGTGGGTTGCCATTTCCTTCCCCACTGCATGAAAGTGAAAAGTGAAAGTGAAGTCGCTCAGTCGTGTCCAACTCTTAGTGACCCCATGGACTGCAGCCTACCAGGCTCCTCCGTCCATGGGATTTTCCAGGCAAGAGTACTGGAGTGGGGTGCCATTGCCTTCTCCTGGCCTTGACTAGACATACCTTTTCTGGCAAAGTAATGTTTCTGCTTTTTAATATGCTGTCTAGATTTGCCATAACTTTCTTTCCAAGAAGTAAGCAGCCTTTAATTCCATGCCTGCAGTCACCATCTGCAGTGATTTTGGAGCCCAATAAGATAAAGTCTCAGAGAAGGCAATGGCACCCCACCCAGTACTCTTGCCTGGAAAATCCATGGATGGAGAAGCTTGGTAGGCTGCAGTCCATGGGGTCACACAGAGTCAGACACGACTAAAGTGACTTAGCAGCAGCAGCAGCAGAAAGATAAAGTCTGTCACTGTTTCCACTGTTTCCACATCTATTTGGCACGAAGTGATGGGACCAGTTTCCATGATCTTAGTTTTCTGAATGTTGAGTTTTAAGCCAACTTTTCACTCTCCACTTTCACTTTCATCAAGAGGCTCTTTAGTTTTATTTGCCTTCTGCCATCAGGGTGGTATCATCTGCATATGAGGTTATTGATATTTCTTGAGGCAATCTTGATTCTAGCTTGTGCTTCCTCCAGCCCAGCATTTCTCATGATGAACTCTGCATATAAATTAAATAAACAGCCTTGACATACTCCTTTCCTGATTTGGAACCAGTTCTGTTGCTACATGTTCAGTTCAAACTGTTGCTTCCTGACCTGCATACAGATTTCTCAAGGGGCAGGTCAGATGGTCTGATATTTCCATCTCTTTCAGAATTTTCCATGGTTTATTGTGATCAACACAGTCAAAGGCTTTGGCATAATCAATAAAGCAAAAGTAGATGTTTTTCTGGAACCCTCTTGCTTTTTCGATAATCTAACACAAGTTGGCAATTTGATCTCGGGTTCCTCTGTCTTTTCTAAATCCAGCTTGAACATCTGGAAGTTCACAGTTCACATACTGTTGAACCCTGGCTTAGACAATTTTGAGCTTTACTTTGCTAGCATGTGAGATGACTGCAATTGTGTGGTAGCCTGAGCATTCTTTGGCATTGCCTTTCTTTGGGATTGGAATAAAAACTGACCTTTTCCAGTCCTGTGGCCACTGCTGAGTTTTCCTAATTTGCTGACATACTGAGTGCAGCACTTTCACAGCATCATGTTTTTGGTTTTGAGATAGCTCAACTGGAATTCCACCTCCACTAGCTTTGTAGTGATGCTTCCCTAAGGCCACTTGATGACTGTACCCATGAAATTAAAAGATGCTTGCTCCTTGGAAGAAAAGTTATGACCAAGCTAGGCAGCTTATTAAAAAGCAGAGATATTACTTTGCCAACCAATGTCTGTCCACTCAAAGCTATGGTTTTTCCAGTAGTCTTGTATGGATGAGATTTGAACTATAAAGAAAGCTGAGCACCTAAGAATTGATGCTTTGAACTGGGCTGTTGGAGAAAACTGAGGTGTTGAGAGTCCCTGGGTGTCAGTGTGAAGAGTACCTGTGGTGTTGAGAGTCCCTTGGACTACACAGAGTTCCAATCAGTCCATCCTAAAGGAAATCAGTCCTGAATATTCATTGGAAGGACTGATGTTGAAGCTGAAACTTCAGTACTTAGCCAACCTTATCTGAATAACTGACTCATTTGAAAATAACCTGATGCTGGGAAAGATTGAAGTTAACCTTTGCACAGAGTTGAATAATGAATGAGAAGGCTGGTTTAATTCTAAGAAGAAGGAAAAGTTAGAATTTAGACAATATGGCCTGAGAAAACTGAACATGATCAAAGCAGAATGCTGGTATGGATGATGTACCATAAATTAAGGCAAAGGAATTTCTAAAAACATTTATTGATTGATCAATGTTCCTCTGTATTTTTTCAATCTCTGAATCAGGATATCATTTAGAATAACATAATCAGAATAGCTCTAGAGTAAGATCCTCCAGACTCCCTATGGAGGGAGTCACAAATTAACCCTTTACTATTCAGATTATTTACAAAGCCCATGATATCTTAGAGGGAGGCCTGGGTGCCCAGATCAGTAGGGAAGATAGTGGGAAGTCCAGGGCAGTGTTTCTTTCCCAAAGCATACAGAGTATTTCAAACTTTTAAAGCTGGTACAATATCAGCTGAATGTAAGCGTGGAAATTGAAACTTATAATCAAAATTCAAAATGAACATACAAACATTTCAATTAATACTATTCCTTAAATTTCAACATAAAAATATATATTTAATATGACTTGCATCTTCAGTTTTAAAAACATACATGGTATTGAAAAGGGATGTGACTGGCTCATATGGAAAAGTGTAAATTTAAAAATATGTATCTTCTGTGTGAATATATCCCCATTTTATTCTCCTAATTTGGTGAGGACCACAAAGTAAATTTCAGCTCCTACATTCCATTCAAAGAGTGTCTTTGTGCACTGCACAACTTGAAACAGTGTGCAGGTTGGATTTAATGTTAAAATTCCTGAAAATGATAACAATCTAAATGTTATTTAATTATGTTGAAATTTAGGGAATAGTAGTGCCTTGCAATAATAGCAACGAGTCTACTATATTTTGAAGGAGAATATTTTAGATTATTAACATCCTGTCTAGTTTTGCTAGGGAAAAAAACATGAAACACTAGTCACTAGTCTCCTGTTCTGAGAAAAGAAATTGATGAAAAAAATAATTTTTTTTATTATTTTCAATTATAGATTTATGGTGAAACTATCTATTTGGGAAAGGGAGAATTCTTTGGATATTTGCTCTAAAATATCACTAGAAAATCCTACATTGCACTTTTTCCTACTTGTGGACACTATTGCATACACATATTTATGAACAAAATCACCAGCTGAAATAAACTTTTATTTTCCTATAGGAATATAATAGAAAAAGAAAGCTTTCACTCCTTTTGTTACTTTCATTTTTTAATGAAAATAATAATCATCCTCAATAGGAGCTCTGGTAATACATTATTTAATCTGTCTTTGTTGAACTAACTCAAATGCTGTCAGACTATTCAAAATAGTTTTGTCAGGTTTTAAAAGGCAGTTTTTCTGTCAAATGTGGGTGGAGAGGTTGATGAATTTACCTGACAAAATTCATTGGTAAATAATAATTCACTTCGCTTTTTTAAAGCATTTTTCATTTTACAGTTTGATTAAAAGTCTTAGCTTTTTCTTTTGCATTTTATGATGTTTGGGGAGTATATCAATAAAGATAAAAGGATATTCTTTTCTTTTACCCACTGAAAGAATACTTTATGTAAACATATCTTAAGCAAAAAGGAAAATTTTATAGCTGATTTTTCAGTGACTCACAGAAACAGACTTATTATTACAAGTGCATAGAATATTTAAATTGAGGAATCTTTCTTATCTAAGACCTGGTTTTGTACTTTCCACAGTACTTTTTGTGTATCCTTTAGCTGTCTGTATTTTAATAAGAATGTTTATGACCAAAGGAACATATAGATCAAATTGGGTACTATAAGCCATGTGAAAGATCAAAGTAAATTTATTTTCATAGAACTGTGTGCCCAGACTGTGTTGATAATTGAAAAGTTGTAGTTAAATAAAACCATACTGACTTAGCTTAAAAGCTAACCTTCATAAAAATGCTTGGCCTAAGATGTTGAAGAGCTTTTAGAAAGAACATTGTAATGATAAAGAACCAATACAATAAAATAAAAAATATTAAAAAATAAAATAAAATGAAATAAAAAGAATGTTTTATTATTTAGCCAAAAAAAAAAAAAAATCTAATTGGCCAAAGTTCATTTTAACAGCATAGAAAACATATATGTAATACATACTTTAATACAATGTCTCAATGTAATTTCCAAGAATTTGCAAATAAAAAGGAATTGAATCAGCATAACAGCTTATTTCAAAGTATTTCTAATGCTGATTTTTTAACTGATAAATAAAAGGTTAAAGATATACACTTTTATTTGTGAAAATATTACCAAAGCTTAAACTATATCTGATAAAAGAATATAATACATTTAAAGGAGTTTTCTATCAATTGCTTGATAATTGCTAACTAAAATTTTACATGTTTGAAACAAAGAATTCTGTAGAACTATTAATAATCCATCTAAAATCATAAATATAATTGTTTAAGAGTATGAAATGCAAACTGAAATGAAAATAGTCATGTTTAATATGTCATGGTATACTTCACCTATAGAATAATCAAGTTTTTAAAGTAGTGAAAACATTTCTGTTTAAATACCACATGTAATATTGGTTCCAAATATTTAAATAATCAAAATCACGTCAATATAATTTTAAGAGATGTTTAATGTTCTTTTGCAAACATATACCTTTATTGTGAAGCCTTTTAGAATACAATCATAAAACAATTAAAACATTTATTAGTTTTCCTTTTTCATACTGAAAAAATATAACTATGAAGTATTAATCAAAAATTAGATGTAATAAATTTAATTAAAACTAAATGTGATAAGCAAATTCATATATCTTTTGAGGGACTTTCCATTCTTACTTGTTTTAATTTTCCAGTATTAAATCAACATTACTAAAAAACAATTTGAAGTACAAAAGGGAATATATAGAAGAAAATGTAAAATCACAGAAAGAAATGAAACGTTATGAAAGAAAATGAACATTGTGAAAGATAGTGCATGGATATGTAGGCTATGGGGAGGTTTACGTATACTTTAGTCAAAAAAAAATCTATATATATATATTTATATATATATATATAGTATTACAATATTACAATATATATATATTGTAAATACAAGCTCATTGTAAACCATCTCATCATCCCAATTCCTATTTGGTATGTTAGTTAACTAGAGTTTGGGTGGTTGTTTCACTTTAGCACAAACAACCATGTTGATGAGTCACTTTTGTGGCAGATGGGAGATGCTACCCTTGTCCCATTTTAACTCATAGATGTCTCAGTGTGCAACTTCCAAATGCCTAAAGGCTTTTGTTTCTGGAACTGCTGAAAGATGAACTGCCAGTCTTAAGTACCAAGGAATGAATGATATGAGCAGCCCTGAAACAATGACTTTTCATACAAATGTACTCTAGTTATCAGGATAAATAAGATAAATTTTAGGTGTGTTCTTTTGTAACATTTCAATTTCCTGTGGTATTGAGGACCTTGCTCTTAACTACTATCATAAGCCTTAGCTAGAACGAGTAGCCACAGTAAACACATGAATACAGTAAGTTATTTCTCTATGGTGATGGTTTAGTCTCCTACTTGTGTCCTACTCCTGTGAACCCATGGACTGGGAACCTACCAGTCTTCTCTGCCCATGGATTCTCCAGGCAAGAATACTGAAGTGGGTTGCCATTTCCTTCTCCAAGGAATCTTCCTGACCCAGGAATCGAACCCGGGTTCCCTGTGTTGCAGGCAGATTCTTTACCAACTGAGCTACAATTGAAGCCCCGTATTTCTCTATATACTATGTTAATTATTTTATTTAGAATAACTCATGAGGTTACCAAATCCACTGTTGTTGTTGTTCAGTCACTCATGTGTCTCACTCTGTGACCCCATGAACTGCAGCACACCATCTTCCCTGCCATTCACTATCTCCTGGAGTTTGCTCAAACTTACATCCATTAAGTCAATGATGCCATCCAACCATCTTATCCTCTATCACCTGCTTCTTCTCCTTCACTCAATCTTTCCCAGCATCAGAGTCTTTTCCAATGAAGTGGCTCTTTACATCAGGTGGCCAAAGTATTGGAGCTTCAACTTCAGCATCCGTCCTCCCAATGAATATTCAGGGTTAATTTCCTTTAGGATTGACTGGTTTGACCTCCTTTCTGTCCAAAGAACTCTCAAGAGTCTTCTAGCACCATGGTTCAAAAGCATAAGTCCTCTTGGAAGAGGTTGCCATTACCCCTACCATAGAGTCTATAGCCTACCGTAGAGACTGCAGATTCTAGGACTGGGCTGCCTCAAACCAAACTACAGGAAGGGAACACAGTCCCACCCATCAACAGAAACAAAACCATTAGTTGAATTCAACAGGGTTTACTGGCACTAATAGTAACTCAGAGCGGTGCCACTTACAATGATGGATTTTAAGATGTTCTTAGACACTCTATATGCTCCATAGTGTTCAAAAATAATTACATTTACATTGGAAAACTCATGAAGATCGGTCACATTCGAGCCATAAAATTCACCTTAACAAATTTAAAAGAATAGGCATCATACAAAGTATGTTCTCAAACCACTATGGAGTTAAACTTGGAATCAATGACAGAAAGATAGCTGGAAAATCCCCAATTATTTGGATATTAAACAATATACTTCTGAATGGGAGATGTATCAAAGAAGAAATCTCAAGAGATATTTAACAATATTTTGAAGTAAATGGAAATAAAGATGTAAGCTACAAATATTAATGGGATGCAGCAAAAGCAGTGATTAGAAGAAAGCAATAACAGAAAATATGTATTAGAAAAGAAGAAAGGTTAAAATTAATAATCTCAGCACTCACCTTAAAATTAGAAAAAATCCAAAGTAAGCAGGAATAAAAGAAATAATAAAAATCAGAGCAATTATCAAAGAAACTACAAAAGGGAAACACTAGAGAAAATTAGATGCTTCCTGCTAATACAAGGAACAGGCAAAGATATTCCTTCCCATCAATCCTATGCAATGATCATACTGGAACTTTTAGTTAATGCAATAGGGATGAAATGGAAATCAAAAGGCATGCAGGTTGAAAGGAAGAAATAAATATATCTGCAATGAAAGGTGACATGATTCGAAATGTAAAAAATACCAAGAATCAAAAAACTCCTAGAACTAATGAGTGACAATAGCAAGGGTGCAGAATATGAGGGTAATATTGAAAAGTCAATTGCTTAAGCAATAGACAGGTAGAACTTGAAGTTAAAAACACAATGTTCTTCATATTAGCTTCAAAAATTTGTAAGATATCTAGGTATAAATATAACAAAATATGTGTGTGATGTATATAAAACTTCCAGAAGATAGCATAGGAGGAAATCTAGGTGACCATGAATTTAGCAGTGAGTTTGTAGATAAAACACCAAAACACCAAAAGAATGACCCATGAGAAAATTAACTGATGCTAGTCTTCATCAAAATGAAACATTTCTGCAGTATACAAAATTTAAGAGATTGAAAAGAGAAGATACAGGTGGGGAGACTGTTCGAAAAATTTAAATATGACAAAGGATTTGTACACAAAACACAATTTTTTTTTCAATTTCTAAAACCTTATTGTAAGAAAGTAAATAACCTAATTGAAAATTGGGCAATAATCTGAGCAAACACCAAGCCAGGGAAGGTAAATCGCTGGCAAACAAGCATACACAAAGATTTCAACACTATATAAGATGTCATTAGGGAATTGCAAATTAAAACAAGATGCCAAACTCACTTATCAATCTAGTATTTCTAAATTCAAGCACAGTGGCAATAACAAATTCTAGTGAAGGTACTGACTAATAGCAATTCACATTCTTTACTGATAGGAATACAAAATGGTACAGCCTCTTTGGAAGATAGTTACTTACAAAACAAAATATAGTTTTAGTGTATAATTCCTCCTAGGTATTTGTTCCAATGAGTTGAAAACTAAAGTCCACACAAAAATATGCAAACAAATGTTTACAATCAGTTTTTATCATAATTGCCTAAAATTAGATCACTTCATGGGAAGTAGATGGGGAAACAGTGGAAACAGTGTCAGACTTTATTTTTTGAGGCTTCAAAATCACTGCAGATGGTGATTGCAGCCATGAAATTAAAAGATGCTTACTCCTTGGAAGGAAAGTTATGACCAACCTAGATAGCATACTCAAAAACAGAGTCCATCTAGTCAAGGCTATGGTTTTTCCAGTGGTCATGTATGGATGTGAAAGTTGGACTATGAAGAAAGCTGAGCACTGAAAAATTGATGCTTTTGAACTGTGGTGTTGGAGAAGACTCTTGAGAGTCCCTTGGACTGCAAGGAGATCCAACTAGTCCATTCTAAAGGAGATCAATCCTGGGTGTTCTTTGGAAGGACTGATGCTATAGCTGAAACTCCAATCCTTTGGCCACCTCATGCGTAGAGTTGACTCCTTGGAAAAGACTCTGATGCTGGGAGGGATTGGGGGCAGGAGGAGAAGGGGACGACAGAGGATGAGATGGCTGGATGGCATCACTGACTCGATGGATGTGAGTTTGAGTGAACTCCGGGAGTTGGTGATGGACAGGGAGGCCTGGCATGCTGCAATTCATGGGGTCGCAAAGAGTCGGACACGACTGAGTGGCTGAACTGAACTGAGATGCTTTCCATTAGGAGAATGGATAAACAAACTTGCATCCATACAATGTACTATTATTCAGTGATAAAACACAGTGAGCTCTCCAATAACAGAAAGACCTGTGTGTTTTTGCTAAGTCACTTCAGTCCTGTCCAATTCTTTGGAGACCTAAGGACTATAGCCTACCAGGCTCCTCTGTCCATAGGATTCTCCAGGCAAGAATACTGGAGTGGGTTGCTGTGCCCTCCTCCAGGGGATCTTCCTGACCTAGGGATCAAACCTGCCTTTCCTGCATTGCAGATGAATTCTTTATCACTGAGTCACTGGGGAAGCCCTTAAAAAGACAAGAAGGAAATTGCAAATGCACACTACTAAGTGAAACAAAAATGCCTGAAAAACTGTTTGATTATAACTATTTGACATTTGGAAAGGACCCAACTATAGAGAAAGCAGTTGCCAGGGACTAGGCATAAGGGGGAACTGACAAATACGTGCTGCACAGGTAATTATTAGGGTGGTGAATCTATTCTACATGACATTATGATGATGGACACATGACATTATGCATAGAAGCAGAAAAAGTGAACCCTAATGTAAACCATGGGATTAGTTAATAATATATTAGTATTGGTTCATCAATTGTAACAAATGCACCTCAAGAATGAAATATGTTAACAACAGGGAAACTGAAGACAGAGAAGGAGGCAGTATTTGGGAACTTTTTATATGTGTGTCCAATATTTTGATAAACCTAAATGTACTCTAAGAAATAAATTCTATTAATTAAAAATAAAAATCACCAACTTTCCCACCTCCCTCAAAAGAGGATTAAATTTCCAAATCATCTGTTTATGGATAACTTTCAAAAACATATGTCTGTCAGAACAAGGAACTTTGTTTAAAGTTAACTCATGCAATAGCTAAAGAAAATATATTTTAAAAATTAAGCACTATGGTGAATTGTGTAGAGAGAAAGCAAAATGGATTTTATGAAGCCTTCTTTGATCATCCCATTTAAAATTATATTTTCCCAAACCTATAACTCCCTATTGACCTTTTCTGACTATACTTTTGTTCATAGCACAAACTGCCATTTTATCTACTATATATTTTACAACCTGCCTTCTCTCACTAGAATGTAATTTCCTTCAACACAAATATTTTTGACTGGTTAGTTGACTGCTGTATCTCCAGTGCTATGCACAGTATCTAGAATATAGTAAATGTATGTGATTGGATACTTGAGTTTGTATAAGTTTATGGGAAAAGACTTTAAATTGATGTGTGAAATAACAGAAAAAAAAATATATATATATATATCTGTTCCTGTTTCCCAGCACAGAGCTCCTAAAATCATTGTAACTTTCTATGTTATAAGAGTTGTAGAGCAGCTTTTTCTAGTAGCTGGTCGTTGATCCTGGTTCCTGAGACTGAAGTCATAAATTCCTTGGCATTTCCTGGGTAATAACAGTGTCTTTTGTTTCAATGAGATGACTCTTGGTGGGTTTCTTGATTTTGGGTTGTTAGTAGAAAAACCAAGCCATGATTAGAAGCTTGGAACGTTCAGCCCCATCCTCTAACTCTATGGGAAGAGAAGAAAGGCCAGAAATGGAGTTAATGATTGCCTACATGGTGAAGATTTCATAAGAATCCCAAAAGTTTAGGGTTCAGCGAGACTCTGGATTGATGAATACATCCACATTCCAGGAGGGCTTAGTTCAGGCACTCAATTGTGTTTGACTCTTTGTGACCCCATGGGTAGTAGCACGCCAGGCTTCCCCATCCATCACCAACTCCTGGAGCTTGCTCAAAATCATGTCCATCAAGTTGGTGATGCCATTCAACCATCTCATCCTCTGTCATCCCCTTCTCCTCCTGTCTTCAATCTTTCCCAGCATCAGGGTCTTTTCAAATGAGTCAGTTCTTCACATCAGGTGGCCAAAGGATTGGAGTTTCAGCTTCAGCATCAGTCCTTCCAATGAGTATTCAGGACTAATTTCCTTTAGGATTGAAGGCTTTGAACTCCTTTCAGTCCAAGGGACTCTCAAGGGTCTTCCAGGAAGGTGATGGCCTTTAACTCCATGAGGTCAGAAGGTCCTATGCTTGAGACTCTTTCACAGTATGTCTTGTGTATCTCTTCACCTGGCTAGTTGTTTATATCTTTTATCATACATTTCATTATATAATAAAGTAGTAAACATAAGTTAGATGTTTCCCTGAGTGTGAACTGAACTTGAAAATTATTGAACCCAAGCAGGTGATGCATGGGAACTTCTAACTTAAAGATAACAACTTAGACTTGCAAGTGGCTTCTGAGGTATGGGGCCAGTTTTGTGGGGCTAACTCTTAAACTTTGCAGTCTGTGCTAACTCCAGTTAGTGTTAGAACTAAACTGAATTATAGGAGAAGATCCAACTGCTATAGGAGAGAATTGCTTGTGAAAGTAAAAGCAGCTCCGTCACGTCCAGCTGTTTGAGACTCCATGTACTATAGCCTTCCAGGCTCCTCTGTACATGGAATTCTTCAGGGAAGAATACTGGAGTGGGTAGTTGTTCCCTTTTCCAGGGGATCTTCCCAACCCAGGTATCAAAGCCAGGTCTCACGTACTGCAGGTGGATTCTTTACCATGTGAGCCACCAGGGAAGCCCAAGAATACAGGAGTGGGTAGCCTATCCCTTCTCCATGGGATCTTCCCAATGCAGGAGTTGAACAGGGGTCTCCTGCATTGCAGGAGGATTCTTTACTAACTGAGCTACCAGGGAAGCAGAGAATTGCATAGTAGGGGGAAAGAACCCACATGCTCGGTGTCAGAAGTGTTCTGAGTGTGGTGAAAGAGTGTGAATACAGGAGAAACAGAGAGTTTTTTTGAGACAGGGTAATTGTTACACACTTAAGACTGTTCACAGAAAGGGATGAATTAGGACTGGTCTTTAAGTGATTTGTAAGATTTGGAAAGAAGCAGAAGAGGATAAAAAAGATCACACTTGGTGGTAATACTACAATTAAAGGCAAACTGATAAATACTGGGTCATATGGACCTGAAAGAAACTTGGATTAAGTGGCATGTGAGTACAGATATAAATCATCAGAAAATCAACCCCTATCATCTACAAAGGGCACAATTCCCAAATTTCATGATAAGAGCCTTGTATATGCTCTGGGTTAAAAGGAGACCCTACTTCCTAATAGCAATGCATCGTGAAGTCTCCCATAAAATTTACACACAAAGTCAACAAGATCTTTGGATAATCAGTGCTCAAGTTTTGTTGAGAAGTATTCATCCACCATCCACTATGTGTTTTACTCATCACCAAATAATTTTTCAGTATTTTATTTCAATATAGGAGACAAATACATTGCTTTTTTTTTTTTTTTTTTTTTTTTTTTTTTGCAGGGCTTGCCAGATGGAACTAGTGGTAAAGAACCATTAGTCAGTCTCTCCCATCAGGAAGCTTCCATAAGTGTCTTATACTTATTCCTCAGAGGGCAGACAGAATGAAAACCACAATTACAGAAAACTAATCAAACTGATCACATGTGCCACAGCCTTGTCTAACTCAATGAAACTATGAGCCAGGCCTGTAGGGCCACCCAAAACTGACAGGTCATGGTGGAGAGTTCTGCCAAAATGTTGTCCACTGGAAAAGGAAATGGCAAACGACTTCATTATTCTTGCCTTGAGAAACTCATGAACAGTATGAAAAGGCAAACACATAAGACACTGAAAGATGAACTCCCCAGGTCGGCAGGTGCCAAATATGCTACTGGAGAACAGTGGAGAAATAACTCCAGAAAGAATGAAGAGATGGAGCCAAAGCGAAAACAACACCCAGTTGTGGATGTGATTGGTGATGGAAATAAAGTTCAAGCTATAAAGAACAATATTGCATAGGAACCTTGAATGTTAGGTCCATGAATCAAGATAAATTGGAAGTGGTCAAACAGGAGATGGCAAGAGTGAATATTGACATTTTAGGCATCAGTGAACTAAAATGGACTGGGATGGGTGAATTTAACTCAGATTACCATTATATCTAGTACTGTGGGCAAGACTCCCTTAGAAACAATGGAATGGTCCTCATACTGAACAAAGGAATCTGAAGTGCAATACTTGGATGCAATCTCAAAAAAGACAGAATGATTTCTTTTTGTTTTCAAGGCAAATCATTCAATATCACAGTAATCCAAGTCTATGCCCTGACCAGTAATGCTGAAGAAACTGAAGATGAATGGTTCTATGAAGACCTACAAGACCTTCTAGACCTAACACCCAGAAAAGATGTTCTTTTCATTATAGGGGACTGGAATGAAAAAGTAGGAAGTCAAGAGATACCTGGAGTAACAGGCAAATTGCCCTTGGAGTACAAAATGAAACAGGTCAAAGGCTAACAGAGTTTTGCCAAGAGAATGCAGTGGTCATAGCAAACACCCTCTTCCAACAATATACATGGACATCATATGATGTCCATATACATGGACATCACCAGATGGTCAATGCTGAAATCAGATTGAATATATTCTTTGTAGCCAAAGATGGAGAAGCTCTATACAGTCAGCAAAAACAAGACTGGGAGTTGACAGTGGCTCAGATCATGAATTTCTTATTGCAAAATACTGACTTAAATTGAAGAAAGTAGGGAAACCACTAGACCATGCAGGTATGACCTAAATCAAATCCCTTACGATCATACAGTGGAAGTGACAAATAGATTCAAGGGATTTGATCTGATATACAGAATGCCTGAAGAACTATGGATGGAGGTGCATGATATTGCACAGGAGGCAGTGTTCAAGGTCATCCTCAAGAAAAAGTAATACAAACAGGCAAAATAGTTGTCTGAGGAGTTCTTAGAAATAGCTGAGAAAAGAAGAGAAGGGAGAGGTAAGGGAGAAAAGGAAAGATATATCCATTTGAATGCAGAGTTCCAAAGAATAGAAAGGAGAGATAAAAAAGCCATCTTCAGTGATCAATGCAAAGAAATAGAGGAGAACAATAGAATGGAAAAGACTAGTGATCTCTTCAAGAAAATTAGAGATAGCAAGGGAACATTTCATGCAAAGATGGGCTCAATAAAGGACAGAAATGGTAGGGACCTAACAGAAGCAGAAGATATTTAGAAGAGGTGGCAAGAATACACAGGAGAACAGTACAAAAAAGATCTTCATGACCCAGATAATCACGATGGTGTGGTCACTCACCTAGAGCCAGGCATCCTGGAATGTGAAGTCAACTGGGCCTTAGGAAGCATCACTATGAGCAAAGCTAGTGGAGGTGATGGAATTCCAGTTGAGCTCTTTCAAATCCTAAAAGATGATGCTGTGAAAGTGCTGCACTCAACAAGCCAGCAAATTTAGAAAACTCAGCAGTAGCCACATGTCTGGAAAAGGTCAGTTTTCATTCCAACCCCAAGAAAGGTAATGCCAAAGAATGCTCAAACTACTGCGCAGTTGCACTCATCTCACATGCTATCAAAGTAATGCTCAAAATTCTCCAAGCCAGGCTTCAACAGTACATGAACCATGAACTACCAGATGCTCAAGCTGGATTTAGAAAAGGCAGAGGAACCAGAGAACAAACTTTCAACATCCATTAGATCATTGGTAAAGCAAGAGAGTTCCAGAGAAAAATCTACATCTGTGTTATTGACTATGCCAAAGCCTTTGTGTGGATCATTACAAACCGAGGATAATTCTTGAAGAGATGGGAATACCAGACCACCTGACCTGCCTCTTGAGAAATCTGTATTCAGGTCACGAAACAATAGTTAGAACTGGACATGGAACAATAGACTAGTTCCAAATTGGGAAAGGAGTACATCAAGGCTGTATATTGTCATCCTGCTTATTTAACTTATATGCATAATACATAATGCAAAATGCCGGGGCTGGATGAAGCACAAGGTGGTATTGAGATTGCTGGGAGAAATTAATAACCTCAGATATGCAGATGACACCACACTTATGGCAGAAAGTGAAGAGTAACTATAGGGCCTCTTGATGAAAGTCAAAAACAGACTGAAAAAACTGGCTGAAAACTCAACATTAAGAAAACTAAGATCATGGCATCCAGTCTCATCAGTTCTTGGCAAATAGATGGGGAAACAATGGAAACAGTGAGAGACTTTATTTTGGGGGGGGGCTCCAAAATCACTGCAGATGGTGACTGAAGCCATGAAATTAAAAAGACTCTTGCTTCTTGCTATAAAAGCTATGACCAACGTAGACAGCACACTAAAAAGCAGAGACATTAGTTTATCAACAAAAGTCCATGTAGTCAAAGCTACGGTTTTTCCAGCGGTCATGTATGGATGTGAGAGTTGGACTATAAAGAAAACTGAGCGCCGAAGAATTGATGCTTTTGAACTGTGTTGTTGGAGAAAACTCTTGAGAGTTCCATGGACTGCAAAGAAACCCAACTAGTCAATCCTAAAGGAAATCAGTCCTGAATACTCATTGGAAGGACTGATGATGAAACTGAAATTCCAATACTTTGGCCACCTGATGTGAAGAACTGACTCCTTGGAAAAGACCCTGATGCTGGGAAAGATTAAAGCCGAGAGGAGAAGGGGATGACAGAGGATGAAATGGTTGGATGGCATCAATGACATGATGGACATGAATTTTTACCAAGTCCCAAGATTTGGTGATGGACAGGGAAGCCTGGCGTGCTGTATGTAGTCCATGGGGTCACAAAGAGTAGGACACAACTGACCGACTGAACTGAACTGAGCTGAAACAACCCTCCTGCTCATGCAGGAGACATAAGAGACACAAGATCCATCCTTGGGTCAGGTAGATCCCCTGGAGTGGGAAATGGCAACCCACCCCAGTATTCTTGCCTGGAAATCCCATGGACAGAGGAGGCTCATAGGCTACAGTCCAAGGGGTCACAAACGGTCAGACACTACTAAAGTAACTAGGCAGGTATATATAATGCAACTCAGAGAAGGCGATGGCACCCCACTCCAGTATTCTTGCCTGGAAAATCCCATGGATGGAGGAGCCTGATGGGCTGCAGTCCATGCGGACGCGAAGAGTTGGACAGGACTGGGCGACTTCACTTTCACTTTTCATTTTCATGCATTAGAGAAGGAAATGGCAACCCACTCCAGTGTTATTGCCTGGAGAATCCCAGGGACGGGGGAGCCTGGTGGGCTGCCGTCTATGGGGTCGCACAGAGTCGGACACGATTAAAGTGACTTAGCAGCAGTAGCAGCAGCATAATGCAACTAGAAAATTGTGCTTTCAATTATATCTTTATCAGATACATTTTTGAAGACGTGCAAGAGGACCAAAAATATGAATGATATAAAGAACAGGATATATACTTTATAAGCACAATTAAATTGCAATCAGTTTTAATGCACACATCACAACAGACATCAGTTCTTAACAGTGAAGGAGCAAAGCAGCCCCTTAAAAACAGAATCAAAATAAGACCAGCCAAAGGGAGAAATAATACGTAATTACAGAAAATCTATAGAATAAAAAAGACATTTTGTGCCCCAAGTGGCAGGTATATTTCATAGTCAGCAGATTTTAAGCCAGTATAAAAAGACAGAAAGAAGTAAGGTACAGAAATGTAGGAAGCCGTTCCTGAGAGGGTTCGATTTACCACTTAAGACTTTTACTTTTTTCTTTTTGCTGTACTGTGCAGCATGCTTCCCAACCAGGGATTGAACCCATACCCCCTGCACTGGGAGTCTTACCAACTGGACCACTAGGGAAGTCCCTCCCCAGTTAAAATTCAAGTCATGCTCTTACAGCTCTTCCCACTTCTGTCTGATCTGATACACTTCATTTTATAGCAGAGCTATAGTTAGCACATGTCTCTGAACTTTTCAAAAAAGATTGAATTATTCAACTTAGAATCATCAGTTCTTAGCACTGTGGTTTTGAAAATTCCTAATTTGAGTCTAATGAATGCATTCACTTAGGGAACTCAAAGACATTTTAAATAATTAAAACCTCACTAGGAAGATATATTTTGGGGCTAAAATTTCTTGCAGTGAGTCCCCAAGCCATGTAAAGACAGCTTTTTTTAAAAATTGTGTTGTTTTTTTCTTTTAAATTTTGTATTTAAGGATAATTGCTTTATAGAATTTTGTTGTTTTCTGTCAAACCTCAACATGAACCAGACATAGGTATACATATACCCCCTCACTTTTGAGCCTCCCTCCCCATCCCACCCCTCCGGGTTGATACAGAGCCCTTTGAGTTTCCTAAGCCATACAGGAAATTCCCGTTGGCTATCTATTTACATATGGTAATGTAAGTTTCCATGTTACTCTTTCCATACATCTCACCCTCTCCTCACCTCTCCCCAGGTCCACAAGACTAGTCTCTATGTCTTCTTCTCCAATGCTGCCCTATAAGTAAATTATTCAGCAACATTTTTCTCGATTCCATATACATATGTTAGAATATGATATTTACCTTTCTCTTTCTGACTTACTTCTCTCTATATAATAGGTTCTAGGTTCATTCACATCATTAGAACTGACTCAAAGGCATTCATTTTTATGGCTGAGTAATATTCTATTGTTTAAATGTGCTATAACTTTTTTATCTATTCATCTGTTGATGGACATCCAGGTTGCTTTCATGTTCTACCTCTTGTAAATAATGCTGCAATGAATTACAAACAATAAATGCTGGAGAGAGTGTGGAGAAAACAAAACACTCTTGCACTGTTGGTGGGAATGTAAATTGATACAGCCACTATGGAAGATGATATGGAGATTCCTTTAAAAACTAGGAATAAAACCACCATATGACCCAGTAATCCCACTCCTAAGCATAAATCCTGAGAAAACCAAAATTGATAAAGACAACTTTTGAAACAGGCACTGCTCTAATTTATCATCTAACTTGCTCTCACACTATTTCACATTGAGGAAAAAACAAAGGGTATTTTACTTTTTTTCAGAAGAGCCAAGAAATGCATTCAAGGATCAGGGTAAAAATATTTATTGAAGATTTATAATAGTTATTAAAATTTTGGCAACCAATTCCTGAGGTAGTTTTTACACTCTTCTTGTTAGATTTAGGGAAACAGTAGCCCAGGGTGTTTCCACTACCTGTCCAAGGTCACACAGTAAGTAAATGGCAAACAATATTTCCATTTCTCCAAAGATTCTTCTTTTCATACATCACATTAACTAGTATAGAACAGCAGAGGGGCAGAAATTACTTTTTCTAAGCCATGGGAGTATTTTGTGTCACTCCCTATGAAAAATTTTCAGCCATGTATTTCCAACCCAGAGTCATAAGGAATAAAGATAAGCCTCTAAAATAGCACTGAATTGCAGAAGAACATGAAATTTCTTGTGCACAATTCCCAACTCTATCAATCATCAGTTGTGTAACCTTATATAGGTCATGTTAACCTCTCTAAGCTACCAAACTTTCATCTGTAAAATGGAGATTAAAATATCACTTCCATAGTGATGTTATGAAGACTAAGTAAAATGATACTTTAATGTGTCAGGGTCTAGCACACAGAAACATTCCCTGGGCATGCCAGATGCTTTTTTTTTTTACTTTTCAAACTACTCCTCTAACCCCTAAACACAGTCACTGAACAAAAGTTAATACAGTGTTTTTTACGTGTCAGACACCGTATCTAGATAGTTGATGTGAAAGTCACTCAGTTGTATCCGACTGTTTACAACACTATGGATTATACAGTCCATGGAATTCTCCAAGCCAGAATACTGGAGTGGGTAGCTCTTTCCTTCTCCAGGGGATTTTCTCAGCCCAAGGATTGCACCCAGGTTTCCTGCATTGCAGGAGGATTCTTTACCAACTGAACTATCAGGGAAGCCAGATACTTGATATATTATGATCTAAAAAATGACAGGATCTTATTCCTGATCCTTTAGGAAACAGAGACTGAAGCAAATCAAGATCCTGCTGATAAATGTAGGAAGTGAGGATCCAGGGAATCATGGTGAGAAACAATACAAAATGAGGTAAAGAAAGATGCAAACAAATGTGCATTGATGCATACCTTTGGCTGGTGGGTCTACAGTTATAGTAGCAGATAGAGCATACAGCATTGGTACTGTGCTGCTTGGCCCCCAGGAAAAATATCTCTGGACAGGCTGCAAGGTGAACGCAAGCCTCAGATTTGTCAGTCACAGGAAAGTAGGATAGGAATTATATGCTAATTTCTTTCTTCTCTATTATTTCTTATTGGCAAAAGTTTAACCCACAGGAAAATACATCACATCCATTCTGAAATGTAGTACCTAGTGACTGGGCATCCCTTCTTGGATCCTATATCCCCCTGTTTGTGCTATGGTGTTTCCTCCAAGTGTACCAAGTGAGCAAGAAGACATAAAACCCATGATTTCACTGGTCAACCAACTCTATAGAAATGGCTGGAGGGAACGCATCAAGATTCCCATGACAGGTGGCCTTCAGAAATGGTAGCATCTTACAGGAGAAGAAAGAAAATTATCAAAATTTTATATCATGGACAGCAAAAAGGAAACATGTTTAGGAAAGGAGGAAACACACACGGGAAAGGAAAAAATGCTTAGTAAATAAGAAAATGTGTCCATTGTTGCCAAACAAGTCACAGTGAAAGGTTGTTGTTGAGTCACGCAAAGATGCCGGGATTCTTGGCCCCTGGAGGAGAAGAACTCAATCCGGGGCCAGAAACGAGGCTTGATTGCTCAGAGCTTTTGTGTAATACAGTTTTATTAAAGTATAAAGGAGATAGAGAAAGCTTCTGACATAGGCATCAGAAGGGGGCAGAAAGAGTACCCCCCTGCTAGTCTTCAGCTGGATGTTATATAGTCATTAGCAGTCTGTTAATGAAAGAAAGGAATGTCTTAAAACTCAGAATGGCACCGGGTCCCCCACCCATAAGATGCATTTTGGGATAATCTTGGCACCAAATGGTTCATCTTGGGCCATAAAATGATTAACTTGAAGAAGGATCTTGAAGAAGGGCAGATCACCATACAAATAGTTTAATTTACATAGATTAGGGGAACAATATCTGAGTATAACATACTGGTTTCTCAAGTAGGTTCTGAGCCAAGAGGCAGAACAGACTTGAAGACAGAGTTTGGGGTAAATGGATAGTACGTTAGCATAGCTTAAGATAAACATTTCCATAAGAAAAAGGCATTGGTTATCTCTAGGTTTGAGAATAGTTAACTTCAGGTGAAACCAGGTGTCATTATGGCAACACAGTATTTTAAGAGAATCCTCCTTTTAACTTTGTATAGAGAAGGAAAAAATATCACTAGTTTATTTCCTCCTGCCACTTAAGAGAGATAAAAATGTCTGACACTTGCAGGCTATTTCCTCCATTTGGAGACCCCTGGCCTTCCTGCCTGTTACACTCTCAACAGCTAGAGAAGCTTCCATTGGGTTGAATACTATGAACAACCTAGATAACATATGAAAAAGCATATTGTTTAAGAGCCTTCCGTGGTGGTTCAGAAGGAAAAGAATCTAGCTGTAATGCAGGAGCCCTGGGTTCAACCCCTGGATTGGGAAGATACCCTGGAGGATGGCAAGGAAACTCACTCTGGTATTCTTGCCTGGAGAAGTCTATTGACAGAGGAGCCTGGTGGCCTGCAGTCCAAGGGGTCACAAAAAGTCAGACATGACTGAGCAACTGAGCACACATGCACATATTATGTAGAGGAGCTCAAAAGACATATTAGAGCAAACAGGAAGTATAACTGGTATCTCTCCAACATTCAATATGGGCAAGAAATGCAAAAAACATATGAAATGGTAAGAGACTACAGGGTTGGGCTCATAAAATAGCAACGGTATTTTGATATATCAGAAATATTAAGGCTTCTACTAATGGACTGAAAATACATTGGCTTTGGTCAAGAGAAAGTTGCAATGGAGCCCATTAATTGGTGATGGACAGGGAGGCCTGGAATGCTGCGATTCATGGGGTCGCAAAGAGTCGGACACGACTGATCTGATCTGATCTGATCTGATATAGAATATGATAAAATTCAGAATACTAATACTATAAACATATAAAATATGAACAGAATTATTGGTAGAAATCATAAAGATGTTAAAAACCTATGGAAAATAAGGTATCTATCTATCAAATCCCACTAGTCATTAGATTAAGACCATTGCCAGGAGGGGGATTAAGGAACAGTCAAAAATATGAGAACCAGACCTAAATTAGGAAATAAAGACATATGCAACTAAAAATAAGACTTTGCTAATAAGTGTGAAAACTAAATTTTCAAAGTTACACTTAAAATATTGGAATTCAGTGTCTATCTTTCCAAGTATTAATAGTAGAAAGAAAATACATGATTAATGAAAGCAATCAATACAAAAAGAAAAGATGAATAAATAAAAAGAAGGAGAAAGAAAAAACAGGAAAAATAGAACACATAATAAGAGAATGGAGACATCTCTAGATATCTAGATATGAAAAATGTATTAAATTGATTAAATTTATGTTTCTTAATGACGGTAAGAGGAGAAAGAAAAAGCTGGCTTAAAACTTAACATTCAAAAAACGAAGATTATGGCATCCAGCCCCATCACTTCATGGCAAATAGATGGAGAAACAATAGAAACAGTGACTTTCTTGGGCTCCAAAATCACTGCAGATGGTGACTGCAGCCATGAAATTAAAAGATGCCGCTCTTTTGAAGAAAAGTTATGACAAACATAGACAGCATATTAAAAAGCAGAGACATTACTTTGCCAACAAATGTCTGTATAGTCAAAGCAATGGTTTTTCCAGTACTCATGTATGGATGTGAATGTTGGACCTTAAAGAAGGCTGACCAATGAAGAGCTGATGTTTCTCAACAGTGGTGTTAGAGAAGACTCTTCAGAGTTCCTTGGACTGCAAGGATATCAAACCAGTCAGTCCTAAAGGAAATCGGTCCTGAATATGCATGGGAAGGACTGATGCTGAAGCTCTAATACTTTGTCTACCTGATGCAAATTGCTGACTCATTAGAAAAGACTCTGATGCTGGGAAAGATTGAAGGCAGGAGGAGAAGGGGACACCAGAGGATGAGATGGTTAAATGGCATAACCAACTCAATGGACATGAGTATGAGTAAGCTCCAGGAGATGGTGAAGGATAGGGAAGCCTGGCATGCTGCAGTCCATGGGGTCCCAAAGAGTCCTACATAACTGAGAAACTGAACAACAACAGCAACAACAATGTGTGTTTATATATGTGTGTGTGTGTATACATCCACATATGTACAAATGTTTTCATAACCACAATAATTATAATTGGGTTAAAATTTTTGTTAGAATACATGTTATCAGATTAAATAAAGATATAATGATATTTACAAAGCACACACAAAAGAGGAAAAAATGAATGATGTAGATGAAAGAAAAAATTGGTGAATGAAATTAAAGAGATGATATATATCAAACAAAATTAATGTTAATGCAAACAACATTAATAGAGTAAAGAAACCCTCAGTTAATGATTTCTACACTCAAAATATAACTAAAAAGCCAGGTAAATTATGGCTGACTCATGTTGATGCTTGGTAAAAACCAACACAATATTGTAAAGTAATTATCATCAATTAAAATAAATTTAAATAAATGAATTAAATAAGGCCCTCCCCTCCCAAATAAAGACAGGGAAAAGGAGTAAATTCTTTTAAAAAATGCATAAAGATTAGAAAGGGTTAAGCAAAAAACATAGTTATGCACAGATAGCAACTACAGAAATTTTAGAATTAATGAGAGTAGTTATGCTGCTATAAGTAGGATTTTCAAAATCAACTGAATTCTTTTTTGTAATAAATACTGAAAAACCATAGTGGATACCATTTATAATAGCAACAAAACATGGTATATCTTCAAATAAATCTAAACAGGATGTACAAGAACTCAATATAAAATATTATAAAGTTTTATACTTAAGTAATTTAAAGACCATGTAAATTAATAGGAAGATGAAGAATTTGATCCTGTCAAACCATATATTATGGCTCACTTTAAATATGGAAAAATTTAAAATCCTGAAACACAAACATAATAATACATGCAGAGGCCAGGAGGACAAAACAGAGACCCTATTATTTGGCAAAGCAGACAATGAAATGAGAAAATTATCACTATATTGATAAACAAAAAGAAAAAAATTAAAATTCTACATGATATCATGATCACCATGGTCCCAACTGCACAGAAAAATATATAACAAAAGGAAAACAGTAGTTAGACCATGATGTATCAGTGCAGGTTCACCAACTGTAACAAATGTACCACGGGTGGGAGATGTTGGTAATGCTGGAAACTATGCACGTGGAGGCAGAGGCACATGAGAAGTCCTTGGACATCCCACTCAATATTGCTGTGAACCTAAAATTGCTCTAAAAAATAAAATCTATTAAAAGAAGAAGAAGAAAGAAAGAGGGAAACAGAAAAAAAAAAAAAAAAAAAAAAGGTGGGGCAAAGATAAAGCCTTATAACCCACTGCTTCTGTAAGAAATCTGACTGTATTCTCCCACCTCTAGTGTTCCTTTCACTGGTTAATGCCAGATTACATCTTTCTAAGGTTGTAAAACCAAGAGAAGTGAATGTTCTTGCCTGTACTGCTGACAAAGAGACATTGTAATGATAACTAAGACATCTCCTGCCAATTTATGAGTTTTTAAAAAATCTTTCCAGGAATATTTGGATATTTTGGTGGTGGTTTAGTCATTAATTCGTGTCCGACTCTTGTGACCCCTTGGAAGGTAGCCTGCCAGTCTCCTCTGTCCTTGGGATTCTCCAGGCAAGAATACTGAAGTGGGTGGTCATTTCCTTCCCCAGGGGATCTTCCCAACCCAGGAATCGAACTTGGGTCACCTGCCAGATTCTTTACCAACTGAGTTATTAATCAACTATTATTTTCCATTGGTAAAACTTGAAAATAATTTGCTTGCTAACATCACCTATTAAGCCTCAAATTTTATAGAATTTATTTCTTTAACTGTTATCTAATATTTTATAAATTATTTAATATTTGCATTAAGCTATAAGATACATTCTGCACTCTTTCAAATGCAGAAAATAATTTGTTTGGCTAATGTCATCTATTAAACCTCAGTTTTTATACAATTGATCTATTTAACTGATTAAGGGTAGTCCTAACAAACAAAATGCAGGATAAGTAATTAAGTCTTGTTAGGACTACTTTTAATCAGTTAAATAGATCAATTGTATAAAAACTGAGGTTTAATAGATGACATTAGCAAACAAATTATTTTCAAGTTTTATCAATGGAAAATAATAGTCAATTATCTTATTGTGTTGGAAACATGTTCATAAATTAACCATTACTCTCTACTTGTATATCCTTCAACTATTCTTATCCCTCTCTTACCCTCATTTTGAGGAGTTAGGCTTTCTTTATTCATTGACTCAGCAAAGGGCTAAGCTAAAAAGAATCACAGTCTTACCATTTGTGCTAAAAGCTTACCAGTTATGGTATAATCACTAACTTTGGAAGATGCTCTTTATCAGAGAAAGGTTTTTCTATCACTCTACCCCACAATTTTCTCACATCTCCCCATACTCCACACATATGCACACATGTGTGCACACACACACACACACACACAGTTTAATCATTTGATTTGCGGATACTGAAGAGGGAGAAAAACAAAGAGAATCTGGACACGGAGGGATCTTTGAGAAAGTACCCAACAGTGCACCTACACTCACCTGGGTGGCCATCAGCAAGGGAAAGAATCCTGATAGAGATGAGGTCCAAAGAGCTGAAGAAACCTCTAACCCTGGTACCCAAGTGCTCAGATCCCAGAGTTGTCCTTGGTCTATAAGGCCTCAAGAGTCTCAAAATTAACTGAGGTGCTTCAATCTACAGGCCAGTGAGAGCTTAGGGGTATGCAGTATCCTCTCCTGTGTATCCTGTCCTGTGTTGAGAGCCACATGAAGCTTGGACCGAGGGACAGGAAGCCTGAAGAGGATGTCATAGCAGTGAATGAGAGGCTCACCCTGAAATGTAACAAGCTCACTCAGCAGATGGCAGTGTGTGTGGCTGACAACTGGATCTCATGTGATGTACCTCCATCTCCTTACACACAAACACACACACAGTTGCCATGAGAGTGTCTGACTTTTCCAACTACTCTGATTTAGAATTTAAGTGTTGGCTCAAGAAACGAAGCAAGGAACATGACTTAAGTGAGACTTTGTGAGCCAGTGGAATGAGAAATTTAATTAAATTCTGGTTACAGACAAACGAAGAATGATTTTTGCATGTGTGCATTTGTAACTGTGCATTGTGCATATGTGCATTGTACACATATTCAGACGGATACAATCTTATCATCCATGTTCAGTGGATAAAGAAAACAAGGAAAGCCCAGTATGACATTAATTTTTTAAGGTCACATATTAGAAAGATCTATAGTCAGAACTGAAATGCTTGTGGGCTGATTCTGTACCCTCATTTTTAAAAGATATATCTTCTTTTAGAAGTTATGTTTACAGTAAAAGTGGCTGAGAAGTTTTATTCTTTTTTTTGGGGGGGGGTGGGGAAATGGCATTCTGCCAACCAAACATTATATGGATGGATTATGTCAATAAGTATTCCCATAAGATCTTTATATCTATTTGAAATTAGATGAGTTTTGCTTAAATGCTTAATATATTTTCTCATTTTAATTAAAATAGAAATAAAAAACTGTGATTTTTTAAAAATGTGTTTCAAATGTTTATTAGAAATTACTATCAAAATAAATAAATGGACATCCTCTTTATCCAAAATAACTGAGGCATGCAGTAACTGATGTTGAAGAATAAAGGTGGGCACAGATGTCTTAATGATAATACAGTGTAGTTAATCAAGAAAGTGTTAAAAAGCAAGTACTGTAAATGGGCATGTCTGTGGTTCTCATCAGGAGTAAATGTTTCTATTTCAGAAGATCAATGAAAGAGATGCCACTGGAGCCAAATCATGAGGATATATAGAGGCATATCCATAAGCAGAAACACAAGATAATGAGAACGATTGAGATTGGGGAGAATATATCGAAGCCCAAAGGCCAAATAACACAAGCTGCATTTAGAATATCTGCCACATAAAGTAGGCAGTGAAAGTAGAGGCTTGAAATATCACTGGAATATTGATCAGAGAGGGAACAACCTAAGATATAAAGGAGTTTAAGCTTTATTCTCAAGGAATTAAATCATGTGGCCTAAAATACAATATATATGGGTATGTAAGACCTCCGTGCACATTCATTGCACAACCCAATGCTGTGTGTCATTCACATAAGTTCCAATATAAATGATATTCCTTAGAGTTATACAAAATGCTAGCTCTGAAGATAATTCTGTTTGCAGAATAAGGCATACATCAAAATATCAGTGTCAATGGAAAATGAGATTTAATATTTAGCCCCGTGGGTATGTGAGATAGTAGTTTTAGAAATATTTGAATTAGACAACCAAAGAAGAATGCTCTACTTATCAATGGATTGCCCTTGGTTCCAAATGTACTTTGCTGTACAATAAAGGAGCTTTGTAGCAAGCAAAATAGTATATTTTGTCAGTAGAGAACACTAGAGGGACATTAGAGTAGTAAGGAACTTCTCTTTCCAGGTCTATTTTGTTGCTACATTTTCTTTCTTCGTGCTGCTCCCCTGCAGCTGTATAAGGATTCTGCTTAAGTTCAGAACATGTAATTTCTCCAACAATTTTGCAACCAAGTCTGGCAACCACTTTTCTGTTACCATTTTGAAACAGACACTCAGGACTTCAAGCTGCCCTGGCAGGACAGGTCCCCAAAGCTCTGAGTCCCTCTCCACTATTGCTTGCTAGTGTGAATAAAAAATACCGACTGTCATATCAGTAAACAAAGGATGTTGCAACCATCAAGCCATCAACTTATGGTGAGAGCTCACAGAACTCATGAAGGAGGCAAGATGCTCATTCCCCACCTAGGAGTCAGCTCCTGTAGCCACCAACTGTTTGGAGCAGTCTTGCAAGTGTTATATGAGATGCTGTGTCCCAGGCTTTTGTCTGCCAAATAAAACATAACTCTCAGCTCAAGTAGGCTTGAAAAAGGCAGAGAAACCAGGGATCAAATGGCCAACATCTATTGGATCACAGGGCTTCCCTTGTGGCTCAGACAGTAAAGAATCTTCCTGCAATGCAGGAGACCTAGGTCCCATCTCCAGGTTGGAAAGATCCCCTGGAGAAGGGAATGGCAAATCAATCCAGTATTCTTGCCTGGAGAATTCCATGGACAGAGGAAACTGGCAGGCTACAGTCCATGGGGTCACAAAAAGTTGGACAAGACTGAGAAAATAACACTTCACATTGGATCATAGAAAAAGCAAGGAAATTCCAAAAAAAAAAAAAAAAATCTACTTCTGCTTCACTGACTACATTAAAGGCTTTGACTGTGTGAGTCACAAAAAACTGTAGAAAATTTTTAAAGAGGCAGGAATACCAGATTACCTTACCTGCCTCCTGAAAAACTGCATTAAGCTCAAGAAGCAACAGTTATAACCAGGCATGGAACAATGGACTGGTTCAAAATTGGGAAAGGAGTATGTCTAGGCTGTATATTGCCACCCTGCTTATTTAACTTATGCAGAGCACACCATGTGGAATGCTGGGCCGGATGAGTCACAAGCTGGAATCAAGATTTCTGGAAGAAATATCAACAATCTCAAAGAAATATCTGCTATCTCAGATATGTAGATGATAACACTCTAACGGAAGAAAGCAAAGAGGAATTAAGGAGCCTCTTGATGAAGGTGAAAGGGGAAAGTGAAAAAGCTGGCTTAAATTTTAGCAAAGACAACACCCAAGAATTGATGCTTTTGAATGTTGGTGTTGGAGAAGACTCTTGAGTTCTTTGGACTGCAAAGAAATCAAACCAGTTAATCGGTGAAAATCAATCCTGAATATTTATTGGAAGGATTGATACTTAAGCTGAAGCTCTGACACTTTGGCCACCTGATGCGAAGAGCAGACTCATTAGAAAAGACCCACACATGTATACCTGTGGTGGATTCATTTTGATATTTGGCAAAACTAATACAGTTATGTAAAAATAAAATAAAATTTAAAAAAAAAAAAAAAAAGAAAAGACCCTGATGCTGGGAAAGATTGAGGGCAGGAGGAGAAGGGGACAACAAAGAACAAGATGGTTGCATGGCATCACTGTGTCAATGAACATGACTTTGAGCAAGCTCTGGGAGATGATGAAGTACAGGGAAGACTGGTATACTGCAGTTTATGGGGTCACAAAAAGTTGGGCATGACTGAGCAACTGAAAAACAACAAAAAATTAACACTCAAAAAACTAACATCATTGCATTCAGTCCCATCACTCGTGCCAAACAGATGGGGAAAAAATGAAAAAAAAATGGCACATTTTATTTTGGGGGGAGCTCCAAAATCACTATACATGATGACTGCAGCCACAAAATTAAAAAGATATGCTTGTTCCTTGGAAGGAAAGATATGACAAACCTAGACAGTGTATCAAAAAGCAGAGACATGACTTGGCTAACAAAGGTCCGTAGAGTGAAAGCTATT
This sequence comes from Bubalus kerabau, assembly GCF_029407905.1. Classification (NCBI taxonomy): domain Eukaryota; kingdom Metazoa; phylum Chordata; class Mammalia; order Artiodactyla; family Bovidae; genus Bubalus; species Bubalus kerabau. The sequence goes on from NC_073625.1 coordinate 62,844,599, forward strand.
ATGTTTTCTGTGGTCATGTATGGATGTGAGATTTGGACCATAAAGAAGGCAAAGTGCCATAGAATTGATGCTTTTGAAGTGTGGCACTGGAGAAGACTTTTGAGAGTCCCTTGGACAGCAAGGAGTCCAAACTAGTCAATCTTAAAGGAAATCAACTTGAATATTCATTGGAAGGACTGATGCTGAAGTTGAAGCTCTAATACTTTGGCCACCTGATGAGAAGAGTCAACTCACTGGAAAAGACCCTAATGATAGGAAAGACTGAAGGCAGAAGAAGAAGGGAGTGACAGAGGATGAAATGGTTGGATGGCATCACTGACTCAATAGATATGAGTTTGCGTATACTTCAGGAGATAGTGAAGGACATGGAAGCCTTGCATGCTGTAGTTCATTGGGTCGCAAAGAGTTGGACACGACTTAGTGACTTAAGAACAACAACTCAATTTTTAAGTTGCAGATTTTTTTTTTCCAGTTAATTCTAGCCTCTGTCAGCCTGCACCCTCTAGGATAAGAGGGTATTTTATGTAAACTTTCCCAGAGAATCCTAGGCTCTTGATACTCCAAAGAAATTCTGCATACCTTTCCTGAGTTGACCTACCTGCACAGTAGATGTAGTGTTTTTAGCCTTTGTGGCTGCGGCAGCCCAGTAAACTTTCCCCCCATCCAATGGACTGGGATGACAACTTCTGCAAGAAGACTTAGACCCTGGCATTGGGACAGGGACACGCTCATTCAAATTTGTCCTTTCTTCCTCATGTACTTAAATTCTATTTCCATGTTGATCATGTCTTTGCTTATTGTTAATAATTATTTATATTAAATTTATCCTGTTGAAATTATATTATAGTTTCTATCTCCTGATTGGATATGAACTGATACAAGAGAATAAAATAAAAGTGGAGGAAAGGGAAAATTGGATCCACTTATAATTACTATGTGTTTGTTGCAATTTGACAGAATAATAATAGGGATAATTTATGGGAAAGTGATTAGGGAAACCAGATAAATATTGTCAAAAATACTATGTTATTCCCTAGTGAAGAAGCTGTTTCATAAATACTAAACACCTGAATAACTAAGTAAATGAGACATTATGACATAGTCACCACTCTCCTTGTTCCACTCTCACTTTTTAGTTTGAAGCTGTTAAATGCATGCAAAAATTATCACTTTTTTACATTAATCATATGCACAATGCATTCATGTTTAAGTACATTTTAATTGGTTTACAATGAAAATGCAGCTCTCTGGTATGGCATAATGTTTCTGAGAGTTACTCAACTACAGGTAAATATATGTTCAAATTAGCTAGTCAGTATATCTTCTATCATTGAAGCTACAGAAAATTTCCTGAAAAAAAAATTTGTTCTCTGGCACCTGCCTTGCTAAATTCTATTGTATATCTCCCCTTTAAAATATTATTTTTCCTTCTGATAGAGGATAATATAATTGCTTAGATATGAACTTATTTATTTCATTATGCTTCTAGACTATGTGAATTTGAGGATGGTCTTCCATAATTTCTTCAACTATATATTTACAAACTATTCCTTTGGTGAAATAATTGTTACAGATGGTTGATTATACTTACTGTATATCTTCATTGTATTTATAATGTGTGTACTTGTTTCCTAAGGCAACTACAACACATTACCCCAAACTGGTTGGCTTTAAACAACAGAAATTAATTCTCTCACAGCTGTAGGGGTCTGTTATCTGAAATCAAGGTTTGGCAAGGCCATGTATCTTCTGAAGCTCTAAGGGAGAACCCTTTCTTGTCTCTTCCAGCTTCTGATGGCTTTTGCTATTTCTTGTTTTTTGGTTGCAATGGCATAATTTCATCTCTGCTGCCTTCATATGGCCTTCTTCCCTGTGTGTGTGTTCTCATCTCTTCTTAAACAGACACCAGTCGATGGATTTAGGATCTGTTTCAATTCAGAATCTAATCTTTACAAATTATATCTGCAACATTCCCATTTGCAAATAATGTCACATTCTGAGATTTCTGGAAGATAAGAATTTTTGAGGTACACTATTCAACCCTCTACTCTAGGAATATTAATTTTAAGGTTAGGGAAATTATCTAGGATGGCTTCTGAAAAAGAGAAATAACTTAGAGATATCCATTTCTTCCTAGTCCATTTTTAAATTTGAAATGTATTGCATAACTTTCCATGGGCTTCCCAGGTGGCTCAATGTTAAAGAATCTGCCCACCAATGCAGGATATGCAGGAGAGGAGGGTTCAATTCCTGGATGAGGAAGATCCCCTAGAGAAGGAAATGGCAACCCATTCCAGTATTCTTGCCTATAAAATCCCATGGATAGACGAGCCTTGAGGGCTACAATCCAGATGTCACAAAAGAGTTGGACATGACTGAGCAACTGAGCACACACACACATACTTTTTGTACTATAGACTTAAAATGGGGAGATAAATGAATATATCTGGATACATGGAAAAACATGCACCTAAGTTCCAAATTCCTCTTCTTCACACTATTGTAGTTGGAATATTGCTTTCTTTAAACCATTTTATTGATCTTGATGCAGCCTAAATCCCCTGCCAAGGCCCCCATGAGTGTCTGGATATATTGTCCTGATAAACAAATTGTCCAGCTTTTTAGAGGAAGTACATAAGTATAAAAATCAAAGTAATTAACCTCCAATTAAAATAAATAAATTTATATGTAAAAAATTAAAAAAAAATCAAAGAGGATGTATAGATGAGAATTTCCAAGCAGAGCTCAACGATGATGGTAATATCTAAATCAAAGAGTGAGAGAGTTATTATGAAATGATAGCTAGAGAAAAGTTTTCTGGAGAGAGACTAGTCAGTGCAAATATCCTGATGTGTTTCTTGGATAGCAAAGAGGTCAGTATGACTGCAAGAGAGTGAGGAAAGAATATCGGCAGGAGATCACAACACAGATTTACAAGCTGATATGGGATCCTGGAGCATCTTCTGGACCACAGTAAAGATTTTTCTCTTTAGTCTGAGTAAGATCAGACCCCTGAAGGATTTTTCCAAAAAGAGCAAGGTTATCCAATGCAAGACTGCAAGAGCTGCTAGGTTATAAGTACTCTGGGTGGAGAAGGAATAAAGTGGAAGCAATAATGTTAAATTAAAAAAAAAAAAGTCTATTGCAATAATCCAGATGAGATGACTGTGGCTTTGATTGGGATGTGAAGAGTAGAGGTAGTGAAGTTTAGCAGCACTTTAAAATATCTGTATATACCCTTTTACAGAAACTCAGTGGTTTTGTAATTTACATGTATTTACATAAATACACTGCTTCTTGTCCAATTTAGCAATGACCTGAACATTGTGACAGCCAATGCTTAAATTGCATTTTCCATTTCACAGGTTGTGCCCCCTAGTGAAAAGTGGATTATCCATACACAGTAGGGGGAAAGCCTATGGATACAAAAGCTGGTTGAGGAAAGGGAGCCAGGAATTCATTTTCCACCATGTCTAACTGCCTTTATTTGGCTTCCAGGACACCACTTGCTTTTGGCCAGGTAAAGAAGAAAAAAATGCAAAGGTGTTCTGGAAGCCAAATAAAGGCAGTGTTTCAAAGATGTGGGAGTAAAGCATGAGATATGGTCAATATGCCCGCTGGGTCAAGTGAAATGAAGACTGAGAACTGAACAATGGCTTTAGCATTGTGAAGGTCTTGGTGATTTTGACCAGAGTTTGTCTATTTAGGTAAACTTGGACAAATCAGAAAAGCTCTGAACTTGTGTGTCTGGATGTATAAATGGTAGAATTAAGTGACCTACAGACCTTATTTGTCTATGACTCAAATAGAAGAAAATATGCCAGAAGTGTCTTAAAATTGGTAAAGAAAGTATTAGTTGCTCAGTTGTGTCCAACTCTTTTGTAACCCCATGGACTGTAGCCCATCAGGATCCTCTTGTTCGTGAAATTCTCCAGGCAAGAATACTGGAGTGGGTAGCCATTCCCATCTCCAGGGGATCTTCCCAATCCAGGAGTCAAATCCATGTCTCCTGTATTGGCAGACAGATTCTTCACCACTGAATCACCTGGAAAGCCCAAAATTGGTAAAGATTATATAATTGTAAACCAGTCCATCTAGTCAAGGCTATGGTTTTTCCAGTTGTCGTGTATGGATGTGAGAGTTGGACTGTGAAGAGAGCTGAGTGCCTAAGAATTGATGCTTTTGAACTGTGGTGTTGGAGAAGACTCTTCAGAGTCCCTTGGACTGCAAGGAGATCCAACCAGTCCATTCTCAAGGATATCAGCCCTGGGATTTCTTTGGAAGGAATGATGCTAAAGCTGAAAGTCCAGTACTTTGGCCACCTCATGCAAAGAGTTGACTCATTGGAAAAGACTCTGATGCTGGGAGGGATTGGGGGCAGGAGGAGAAGGGGACGACAGAGGATGAGATGGCTGGATGGCATCACTGACTTGATGGATGTGAGTCTGAGTGAACTCCGTGACTTGGTGATGGACAGGGAGGCCTGGCGTGTTGGGATTCATGGGGTTGCAAAGAGTCGGACAAGACTGAGAGACTGAACTGAACTGAACTGATGCGTTTTATCATTAATAACTGAGATTCTATGTATCCCTTCTCTTTGTTAATTAACTCAACTATTTGCAAGGCTTTTTGTTTGTATTTTTACTTCTTTTTTATTTAGGTGCTTTTACTCTATGCCTTAAAATATAAAGATATAATTTCTGGGAGGTAATAAGTATTGGAAACTCTTTACTAAACCTTTCTCTTTGAATCATGCAATTTATGTGTTTCTGGTAAATCTCTATTGAATGTAGGCTTAAATCTTATTTTTATAGAATCCACACACATCCAAAAGAAAAAGTATTCCATAAAAAGTAGTAAACAAATCATATTTCAAATAGTAATATGGATTTGCAACATCTCATAAGTGCAGATGTGGTGCCTATGTATTTAGTGCAAGATTTATTTTGTTTGAAAACACAGTGATATATAAAACGGATGAGGGTCTTATTTTGCTGCTGTTGCTCAACTGTAATTTGAGGATTTCTATGTCAAATCTTCATCTCTGAAATTAACACATTAGTTTAAATGCTCCTCAAAATTCCTTTCACTCTCTTAATTTCCATGGTTCATTTTTCAGAATAATGCCCCAAAATATGTGCTTCCATATTTCTAGTTACTTCCTTTCTTGCAGGTTTCCAAGATATATCATTTTATCTCATTATAAATAACTCTATAGCTACACTATGCCACTTTTTCCATAAAATCCTTACCTGTACCTTTTAATGTTATTGAAATCTAATGAAAAAAAAAATCAGTCCACACTGTTGGTATTTATTGCAAAGATTGAAGAAAATAATTGTTATTAACGGACTGACACTGAAAAACTTTACATGGAATCCAAATTTTCATTGACCTTCATTTAGGATCTACTTCTGTAAAAATATTATTGAGATTTTAAACATAATCATAAGTATAAGGGAATATAAGTTAATGTCTACACATTATGCAATTTCTGAAGCAATTACATTTCTACAGGCACTTCAAAAATTGCCAAAGTATTTTTTAAATGTTTAACTATATTTAAATCAGCAATTACTATACACTTATCATTAGGTAAGCTAATTTTCTGGATGTTGTGGTAGAACAATATTGAGTAAGGCACACTCAGCCTTTAAATAACTAATAATACAAGGAGGTAATAACAAAATTATTCATTACAATTCTAATCCAATGACAGATATTATTTTCTTGGACTCCAAAACCACTTTGGACAATGACAGCAGTCATTAAATTAAAAGACACTTGCTTCTTGGAAAGAGAGCCATGACAATCCTGCTGCTGCTGCAGCTGCTAAGTCGCTTCAGTCGTGTTCGACTCTTAGCGACCCCATGGACTGCAGCCCACCAGGCTCTGCCGTCCATGGCATTTTCCAGGCAAGAGTACTAGAGTGGAGTGCCATTGCCTTCTCCCATGACAATCCTAGACAGCATATTAAAAAGCAGAGACATCACTTGGCCAACAAAGATCCATAGAGTCAAAGCTATGATTTTTTCAGCAGTTACATACGGATGTAAGATTTGGACCATGAATAAGGCTAAGCACCAGAGAATTAAAGCTTTCAAATTGTGCTGGAGAAGACTCTTGAGAGTCCTTTTGGCAACAAGGAGAGCAAACCAGTCAATTCTAAAGGAATTAACCATAAATATTCATTGGAAGGACTGAAGCTGAAGCTGCAATGATTTGGCCACCTGATCCAAAGAGCTGACTCATTAGAAAAGACCCTAAAAAAAAAAAAAATAAATAAAAAAAATAAAAAAAAAGAAAAGACCCTAATGCTGGGAAAGATTGAAAGCATAAGAAGAAGGGGACAACAGAGGACAAGATGGTTAGATGGCACCACTGACTGAAAGGATATGAATCTGAGCAACTCCGGGAGATGGTAGATGACAGAGGAGCCTGAAGTGCTGCAATTCATGGGGTCACAAAGCGTTGGATACAGCTTAGCGATTGTAAAACAACAACAATCCATGTTAGGTACTGTGATAGGTCCTGGGGACATGATAGTGAATAAGACAGTATTTCTTTCCTTTTGGGGTTTATAGTCTAATGGAGGACATAAGTGAGAAAGTCCACAATTAAAATAGCATCTGATAAGTGCTATGCTCTGAATGAAAAAAGTACAATGGGGATTCAGAGAAAAGCCACTAATTCAACTGTATAGATACAAGGAAATGGTCCTGAGTGAGAATGACATTCAATCCTAAACCCGAAGGAATAGAGAAAGAAGGAGAAAAGAGTTAAAATCATAAAATAATATGAAGTCAAGCTTGAATTAAGTAAAAGTAGGGCCCATTTGGAGTAATAATAAGTTTTGCCAGATTTTAAAGGTGGCATGTTATGGACAGAAGTGTGGACCTGCCAAATCGGTATCCTGAAGTCCTATCCCCCAGTAACTCAGAATGTGACTGATGCAAAGACAGAGTCTTTACAGTAGTAATTAAGGTTTAATGAGTTCACTGGGGTGGGTCATATTCTTGCATAGCCAGTGTCCTTAAAAGAAAAGGAGATCAGGACATAGACACTAAAAGAGGAAAAAAAAAAAAAGACTTTTAAATACTAGAGGAAGAAGGCCAGTTACAAACCAATAGGAGAGGCCCTAGAAGAAGTCAATGGCTACAAAATCTTGATCTTGGATTTCCAGCTTCCAGAACTGTGAAAAAAATAAATTTCTGTTATTTAAGGAAATTAAACACACACTCAGTCTGTGGCCCTTTTTACTGCAGCTCCAGCATATTGCAACAAGGTTAAAAATATGTCAGGCATACCATAAAAAGTTTTAAAGCTATTTTACAAATGGTGGCCTTTGTGGTAAAGTATTTGTAGACATTTTGCATCACTTTCATCAGTGCAGTAATGATTTGAAAATGTCACCCCACCTGTAATCCTTGGCATGTGGCATGACTGAATTTGGAATAATACAAGGGAGGATGGTGCGCAGGTGTCCAGGTAAGAAGTGATGGCTGTCTTAACTTGAATACATACAGTCAGGATGGCAAAGGAAGTGAACTACTCAAGGAATTAGTTGAAAGTTAGAATTGAGAGGATTTCATTGACTGCATGTGAGTATTATGGAAATAGCTAAGTTTGCCTCTCACTGCTAAGAAGCAGAACACTGGTTAGATGGAGATGCCATTCACTGAGTGAATGTGATAAAATACTGGCATGGGCAACTAACTTCCCCTTCAGGATGGAGGCACTCATTTCCTTAGATCCTGGCAGGACTAATAGCTGATAGCTCATCTGAGTTGCTTCTAGGAACTGCCTTCTACTATAGGCACATCCCTCCTCATGTGTACCCTTTTATCCAGGGAGTGGCCCATATCCAGTGATTGGCTACTGCATTAGTAAAAAAGTCAGGCGACTTCCCCTCAAAGAAGGAAATGCTGAATTGATAGGGAAGCTTCAGAGATCCCAGGGCATCCACTATGGCATATATTCCAACCACATCATTCTTAAATTCAACTTGTCCCATTACCCAATTCCCTCAGATTTTTTACAGGTTTTGTGCCCTAGACTCAGTTTAATAAACTTCCTGCCTGTACATTTTCCTCTGTTCTGTACTTCCCATTGACTTAATATCGTTGAATCAAGTCATCCTAGGAATCAGGTTTTAAAATAAACTTTTTAGATCTGGATATTTCACTTAAAGACTAACTGGCAGTGAAACTAAAAGTTGCTCAGTCATGTTCGATTCTTTGCGACCCCATGGACTACACAGTCCATGGAATTCTCCAGGCTAGAATACTGGAATGGGGATCTGTTCCCTTCTCCAGGGGCTCTTCCCCACCCAGGGATCAAACCCAGTCTCTTGCATTGCAGGTGGATTCTGTACCAGCTGAGCTACGAGGGAAGCCCAATTGACAATGAGGAGCAAGATAGTAGTGGAGCAATAACAGTGATAGCTCTGGATACAGCATTGGTACCATTTGACTACTGATGAAACAAAATGCATGGAATAGTACAACAGCTCAGAGATTTGTAAGCTGTAGTGGGAACTGACGATCATAAGGACTGTGGGATCAATGGGCTATAACTAAGTGCTACTAATAGGTCAAAGAAAAATAAGGAAAGGCCGAGATTGTTAATCACCAACTTAAGTGCCTCTGAAATTCAGCAGACACTTTTTAAAAGACATTTATTTTCTGTAGTCAAAGGAGAGAAACTTAATATTCATGTCTAAGACTTAGTTTTAGATGTAGAGTAATTCCAGGGGAGGTTGGAAATTCTGCTGTTCTGGGGTCAGATTGGAAAAGCAAGGAACTCTATAAGAATGGGAGTAGGGGCCTCTGAATCAATGTGTTTGAGAACCCTGACACCTATATCTCCCAGAGCTCCCTAGGCCTGGAGAATTGGTCCCATCCTTTCACATAGCTCTGACCATTAGCCTGGCTTATACAATGATGCAGGAATCTCCTCCTTGATAATGCAGCCCACCCCTTCCTCAGGATCCTTCCAATCTTTTCATCCTGACCACTAGATTATAACAAAGACCAAACAGAATTGGTGTTCTCTCTTCTAGTTGAAGAAAGGGATGAAGTCAACATATACTGAAGGCAGCCAATAGATTATATAGAGACTGGATACTGAGAAGGGCATGTCTAGGAAGCGATATGCTGTCAGAAAAGAACCATTGTAGACTGAACATAATACATTAAGACAGACTATGCCTTACATAAGAGTCTGCAAGGTACTTTTTTATTAGTGAAGATAACAACAATCTTCTTGAGGAGCTCAATGGTGGTTGTCTTCTTTAGAACCTGAGTGAAAATATGGGATACTGATCCAGGATCAATCTCTGTAGTAGCAACAGGGAACAATAGGGATGTTAGAATCTCAAAATAATGGAGGTCAGATGGCTATGTCTAAACACAAGTAGAAAGCAAGAGTACAAATAAGCAATGAATAACATCAGATTAACAGAATCCTGAACCACTGAGGACTGTAGAAATAGTGAGTAGCACATCATTCCTAGGGGAAAAGATGAGTAACCAATGAGAGTATTTCTTAATGTATAGAATTAAAAAAAAACAAAACTGTATAGCAAGGATGGATGATTATGATTCTGAGGGAGAGGATCTGATAAAATTTAAGATCATTTGTTCACTTTCCAGACCCTAAACTGAAAAAATTTCTGGACTCAGCCTAGAAACTCACTGACTAAAATAATGGGCTTTCCAGGTACCAGTAGTGGTAAAGAACCTGCCTGCCAATGCATGAAATGAGGATTTGATCCATGGGTTAGGAAGACCCCTTGGAGGAGGGCATGGAAATCCACTCCAGTACTTTTGCCTGGAGAATCCCACAGACAGTGGAGCCTGGCAGACTATAGACTACAGTCCATGGGGTTGCAAAGAGTTGGACATGACTCAGGTAACTTAGCACCCCTTGGAGAAGTATGCTGTACCACTTTGGCAGGTGTACTGAGTAATTCTTCCCTAAATGTATCCAATACCAATCTGATGGTAATCATCACAGGGAATTAAAATACTCAGACATTTAAAAATTATTTAACTTGATGTTGATATATGAGCCACCAAGCATTGTGGTGGACTGAATAGTCTAAAAACAATGAAAACTGTTTCCAAATCTGATTCATCTTGAGTTCATTTTAGCAAATTTGCAGATGGAATAAACACACTTGATGATTAGCAGAACTACCATAGTAGTTTCTTGAGATAAGACATATCTCATTGGGAGAGTCACGTGGAACCCTCTAAAACTGCATGACCAGTCAAAACATAAATCAAAAGCAATATTGCATCTGGGAAGGTAGGAGAATATCAGGGATTATTGAAGACTTAAAATATGAAGAGGTCGTGGTTGCTGACATCACCCTGTTAAACAAGCCTGACCTAAACAAGGGCAGGTGTGTCCTGCAAAAGGAATATTTCAAGAAGAAAGTGTTTAATGCTCATTTGTGTCTGACTTTTTGAGACCCCCATGGACTGTAGTCTGCAAAGCTCCTCTGTCCGTGGGATTATCCAGGCAAGAATACTGGAGTGGACTGCCATTCTCTTCTCCAGGGAATCTTCCTCACCCAGGGATAAAACCTGGGTCTCTTGAATTGCATGCCAATTCTTTACCATCTGAGCTATCAGGGAAGCCCATTTCAAGAAGCTGCTGCTTCAATTGCACTTGCTATGCCAGTTATGGGCTTCCCTTGTGGCTCAGACAGTAAAGAATCTGCCTGCAATGCAGGAGATCTGGGTTCAATTCCTGGGTCAGGAAGATCTCCTGGAGAAGGGAATGACAACCCACTTCAGTATTCTTGTCTTGAGAATTTTATGGACAGAGGAGCCTGGTGGGCTATAGAGCGTAGGGTTGTGAAGAGTCAGACAAGACTGACCAGCTAACACACTAAAATGCCAGTTGTATTGTTCTAGCAGATTAGCATTGTTTTTTGTCAATATATTCATTTCTATGCCTGACAGAAGCAAGGATCAGAATCATCTTTTATGTTTTAATATCTAATACAATTTTATTTAAAAAATTTTTGTAAACATTTATGAATAGATGTCTTTATTATTATAACATGAACAAAAGAGATGCTAGGGAAATTATTTGAAAACCATTAGCGCATACTGAGAAGTGACTCTGTATTTTATTATTTATGTGATACAAATATTTAATTTTCTATTTCTTTGACATCACCAATGACAGTAAATGACACTTTTTCTTTTCTATTCAGGGCCCTGGAGATAAATTTTCAAAAAGAATGGGGGAGGAGATCAAGGATCCATAAATTTAAAGAGATAGCACGTGGATGAAACTATGGCAATGGGCACAAAGTATAGAGACCTTTGAAATGTAAGTTAGCCAGTGGAGAGAATACTCAATGGAAGAGACTTTAATCCACTGAATAGACTGAAGAACATAGTTACTTGACATCAGAAAACCTCTATCATTGGTTATTGGCACAATGATTCATAACAGAGTGGCCAGAGTGGCAGATGTCATGGTTATGCATGGCTCATCAGCATGGTTTCCTTTTCACCAAACGTGATTTGCGAATATCCAGTAAATCGGTGCTGGACATCCACAACCTGCTGTCACATGTATTGTGTAATACAACTAACAACTGGAAAGGACAGTGATGTGCATTTCATATTTCAGCTAAGAGTTTGCCTACAGGGCAGCCAATACTTTAGAGACTTATAGATCTGTAATCTCACATGAGATTGTTTCAGACTATGGAGCCCAGGAAGCTCACTTTTAGGCGAGGAAATATGCCAAGGAGCTCATGACCATGGGATCTACTGATTACATGGCACACCATACCACCCAGAAGCTGCTATCCTGATAAGCAAAGAAACAGGTTTTGAAGCTGCAGGTGAGACGACATTTTGAAAATGATTCTCTAAAGTTAAGGGGGTTCATGCTTCCATAGTCCAGGATTCAGCAAACGTCCTAAAGCAATGATCATTTTATGTTTCTGAGATCCCAGTAGGTGGAAAATGTTGATACAGGAATCAAGGAATGGAAATAGAGGAAGTGTTCCATTTACTGTTATTCCCCAAATGGAGAATTCATGCTCCTTGTCTTCACAGCATTAGGCTCTGTGGGAATAAAGTTCCTGGTTGCTTGAGAAGAACACTTTCACCAGGAAAAAGGGTAAAAGTACCAGTGAAGTTTATCACTGCCACCTGGTGAGGGCTTCTCTTTATCACAGAGAGTCATGTCATCATGCTAACACGAGACGAAGTAAAATTGATATTATATAGTGGGGACACTGAAAAATTCACTTGGCAATCATTCGGGGGTCTCTCTTCCTACTTTTCTGTCCAATTTTGACTCCAAATTGACAAATGCAGCAGCCATGGCGTGCGAAGGATATATTGTAAACAGACAAGCCAGATAATTCTGGGGTGGATTTCTGAACCATGCCACTCTACAATCCACTTAGGCTAACAGAGATACTAAAACAGAGTGTGGGGAATCTAGACTGGGTATCTGGAGATAGAAACTCTAAGTGATGCCATGAAAATTATAGCACCAGCAGGAGCTTCAAATGTTTCCTTTTACCTTCCTCTTCCAAATTACTCCAAAAAAATGGTCAATTAGAATCTCAGGGAATCTAATCCTAGCTGGATTGAATCATGCATTGCAAGTTTACAGTCAGTAACAATATTCTCTCTCTCTTTTTTGTTTTTAATATCTATCTATCTATTTATTTGGCTGTGCCAAGTTTTAGTTACTGGGATCTTTAACTGTGGCATGTTGTAGTATGTGGAACATAGATCCCTGGCAGGGATTGAAACAGGAACCACTACATTGAATGCATGGAGTCTTAGCCACTGGAACATCAGAGAAGTTCCAACAGATTTCTCTTGATCTTCCCAGATCACCTTTCAGAAATGAGGCTCTCATTTATCCAGCTACTGGGAATGTTGTCAGCTACGGGCTTACAGTTGAGGCTTTCCTAAGGAATTGCTCTTAAGGGAAGGAGATGCAGCTCCTGAAGTTACTAGCTCTTCTTCAAGTATGAGCACATATCAAGTGACTGGAAAATGCCGCAGTACAAAAACTCAGTTCCTTTGTCTCAATTTGGGACAACCCTGAAGGGTGTTCTAATCCAGAGTTCACTGTGTTACTGGCTAAAACCTGTAACTGTGGTACAGTTCAACTCCTCTCTGCCCATCCCATTTCCTTTCTCTTCTACAGAAGATACTGTCCATATACTTCCTTTGACACTTCTTACAGGCAACTTTTCATGCCAGTCTGTTTTCAGAGAACCTTGTATAAGATAGAAATCATCAGGAAATTAGAAGAAATATACAAAGAGTTTAGAGCTTCTGTTGACTATGTTAAAGCCTTTGACTGTGTGGATCACAATAAATTGTGGAAAATTCTGAAAGACATGGGAATACCAGACCACCTGACTTGCCTCTTGAGAAACCTATATGCAGGTCAGGAAGCAACAGTTAGAACTAGACATGGGACAACAGACTGGTTCCAAATAGGAAAAGGGGTATGTCAAAGCTGTATATTGTCACCCTGCTTATTTAACTTATATGCAGAGTACATCAGAGAAATGCTGGGCTAGAGGAAGCACAAGCTGGAATCAAGATTGCCGGGAGAAATATCAGTAACCTCAGATATGCAGATGACACCAGCCTTATGGCAGAAAGTGAAAGGAACTAAAAAGCCTCTTGATGAAAGTGAAAGTGGAGAGTGAAAAAGTTGGCTTAAAGCTCAACATTCAGAAAACTAAGATCATGGCATCCAGTCCCATCACTTCATGGAAAATAGATGGGGAAACAGTGTCAGACTTAATTTTCTGGGGGCTCCAAAATCACTTCAGATGGTGACTGCAGGCATGAAATTAAAAGATGCTTACTCCTTGGAAGAAAAGTTATGACCAACCTAGACATAATATTAAAAAGCAGAGACATTACTTTGTCAACAAAGCTCCATCTAGTCAAGGCTATGGTTTTTTCAATGGTGATGTATGGATATGAGATTTGGACTGTGAATAAAGCTGAACGCCGAAGATGCTTTTGAACTGTGGTGTTGGAAAAGACTCTTGAGAGTTCCTCGGACTGCAAGGAGATCCATCCAGTCCATCCTAAAGTAGGTTGGTCCTGAGTGTTCATTGGAAGGACTGATGCTGAAGCTGAAACTCCAATACTTTGGCACATGATGTGAAGAACTGACTCACTGGAAAAGACCCTGATGCTTGGAGGGGTTGGGGGCAGGAGATGAAGGGGATGACAGAGGATGAAATGGCTGGATGGCATCACTGAGTCAATGGACATGAGTTTCAATAAACTCCAGGAGTTGGTGATGGACAGGGAGGCCTGGCGTCCTGCAGTTCTTGGGGTCACAAAGAGTCAGACACGACTGAACAACTGAAATGAACTGAACTGAGGTGCACTAGTGTTAAAAAATCCACCTGCCAATACAGGCAGATGTAAGAGACTAGGGTCTGATCCCTCGGTCGGAAGATCCTCTGGAGGAGGGCATGAAAATCTACTCCAGAATTCTTGCCTGGAGAATCCCTTCGACAGAGGAGGCTGGCAGGCTACAGTCCATGGGGTCACAAAAGAGTTAGACATGACTGAAGCAACTGAACACACATACCTAAAGAATTTAGTTGACTTTTATGGTGCTTTGAAATCTCCAGAAGCCTGGTAGACATATGGACTTGGAGTTAATTAATATTATCTGGTCTGGTTGTATATTTGTGAGATGCTGACACTAGAGCTGGTAACAGAAGTTTGAAGAATAAAGATCACTTATTACAAGTGTTCAAATAAAAAGAGAAGAAAATCTAGGAGAGAATCCTGATTAAATAACAAATTCAGTGGGTGGGCACAGGGTTAGATTGCAAAGAAGCAAAAGTGGACACTGAGAAAGGAAGAAAGCCATTCAAGAAGAAGATATTGACATATACTATTGACACTGCTGCTAAGTCGCTTCAGTCGTGTCCGACTCTGTGCGACCCCAGAGACGGCAGCCCACCAGGCTCCCCTGTCCCTGGGATTCTCCAGGCAAGAACACTGGAGTGGGTTGCCATTTCCTTCTCCAATGCATGAAAGTGAAAAGTGAAAATGAAGTCGCTCAATCCTGTCCGACTCCTAGCAACCCCATGGACTGCAGCCTACCAGGCTCCTCCGCCCATGGGATTTTCCAGGCAAGAGTACTGGAGTGGGGTGCCATTGCCTTCTCCGACTATTGACACTACTGTATATCAAAAAGATACGAACCTACAATATAGCTCAGGGAATGTTAAATTCAATACTCTTTAACAGCCTATATAGGAACAGAATCCAAAAAAGAGTGAATATATGTATATGTATATGTGTGTGTGTGTATATATGTACATGCATGGGTTTCCCTGATGGCTCGGATGGTAAAGAATCCACATGCAATGTTGGAGACCTGAGTTTGATCTCTGGGTTGGGAAGATCCCTAGAGAAGGGAATAACTACCCACTGCAATATTCTGGCCTAGAGAATTCCATGGACAGAGGAGCTTGGCAGGCTATAGTCCATGGGGTCACAAAGAGTCAGGTATGACTGATTTACTTTCACTATTCACTGTCTCCTTAACTACATCACTATGTGTGTATGTGTGTGTGTATATATATATATTTATACATGCATAAATATATACCTGAAACTAAAACAATGCTTGTAAATCAACTACACTCCAATACAAATTTTAAAAAATCAAAATAAATAAATAAAAGGAGTCTCAATGAATACAAGCAATACTGAAAAGTCAAGACAACTAAGGTGTAAAAATGTACCTTTCACAAAAAGGTTAGCACTGATGCCCTGGACAAGAACAAAATTTATTGGTGGTGGCAGAAACCAGGTTGCAATAGCTTAAACAGCATGTGTTAGCTAAGATTCAGAATCATGAACTTCAGACAAGATTTCCAAGAGGTCTAACTATGAATGAGAAGAGAAAGATGACTGGCGTGAGATCTGGAATTGGATGAAGTTTCTTTTTTAATTTTATTTTTCTGTAATAGTAAAAATCTCCTGATATGCAAACCTATTTATTCATCTTTTCCTGAGTATCTCTGTCAACAGTATATGTCTATACTATTATACTATACTATACTATACTATTATAGTGTCAATAGTATATGTCTTCATATCTTTATATTGTCAGTAATCCTATCCCTTGAAACTCATAAATAGAAATAAAATTGTGTAGCAAAAAAACAGAGAATAATGAACTTGAAACATATAGAAGAATAAAGATAAACAGAATGGGAAAACAGGAGGCCAGGGTAAATTGAAGGCAAGCAATGGAATTTTCATAAATAAAAGTTTAAGTAGCAGTGTAAGATTTCATTTTATTTGTTTACTTTGACTTTAGTTATGATCTCTATTATTGGGCTTGTTCTTTTGTCCTCCTTGAATTACACTTCTCTAGTGATGCGAAATGGCTATTTCTCAGTGCTGATTCATAAGCTGCAAAGAGTATTGTTTACAATTCTTACACAGTGATATAGGTCTATAAATCTCCAATTTTAAATAACTGAATATCAGTATTTGTGTTTCTTTTATTCTTTTACTAGAATAAACTATAAGAAATACCATTCAACACTTATCACTGAAACCCAAAGGAAATATCCTTATCGTCTTTGAGCACTTACTTTTTGGGGGTTAGTTTCAACAATTTATATTTTTGATCCTGGCTATTTTATTTCTTCTCTATTTACAACAGTGCAAATATGATGGAATAGAGTGCTATAGGATTGAATTCTAAGGCTGAGCAGGGAATGTATTCATAATGTCACCATCTTTTACTGCAGCTACTAGATGTGTTCACACTTGGAACACAATATACTTGTGAAAATGATGACCTCCAAAGAGAAAATGAAACTCCCCTCCACACAATGAAGAAAAAAAAAGTAGGAAAGATATATTACACAGTTTATTTTTGTTACCATGGGTAATTGTGTAGACATCTTCAATTCCCTAGCAACTGCTAGATTTGATTTTCATTTCATTATCTGAGACTATTTCTCTGCTTTACATTAAATCATGACCTCCTGGGACATGGCATGTTTGATGCATCATGTTATGAAATATAATATGTCAAGGATTATTACACACCAAAAAACAAACAAAACAAAGGAGGTAAGAATAACAAGGTGCTCTCAAAGCTCCAGAAAACTTATTTCTTGGTGCATGAAATATGAGGGACTGGTTCAATGCACTTCAACTTGGAAATAGTTGAATGACTATTCAACTATTTAACTATTTTAACTAATAGTTAAATGACTGATAATGTCCTTATTCCAGCCTCAGCTTCTACCTAAGGGTTACCTTGGACTGCACAATAACAATGAAAATGAAAGAGGAGCAAAATGTAAAAGAAAATGTCAACAATCTCACTGTCAACAGATTTTCTCATAAGTCTTATAAAATCACAATGTTAAAATTGAACTGATCTTATATTTTAATGAATAAAATTGTGTAACTCAGATTTATAATCAGTCTACCAATTATATTTTTGTGTTCAAAATATTGTACATGTACCCACTCACAATGAAATTCTTGAGCAAATAATGCATGTTTGAATATCTAGATGGAAAGATTGAGTCTATCTTTCAGGCTAGTGAGAAAAGAAGCTATGAAAACAGAACCCAAATTCATCAGTGATGCCAAAATATGTCAGAGAGAGACAGACTGAAGCCGAGAGAGGGAATATTGCAAATTTTCATGGGAAAAATATAATTCTCAGTCAATTTATTTCTCTAAAAACTCAATGTGGAAAACTAACAGATTCACCTAGTCTTAATCTCATGTGTTTTACTCAAAATTTGCCCCTGATTGAAACAGTCTTCATCTTAGATATTGACTCTGTGACAGACTTGAACCTGCCAAAATAGTTAGTCTTTTTCTGTAGCAAGATTCTGACCTCTTTATTGGAGGAAATTGTTCAATCACCCATTTGTGCATTATTGATCGGAAGTAGTATACTTTACCCAAGGCTGGGTCAACTACTGCAAGTTGATTTTACCATAATTCCATTCTTACATTCTTAGAGGTATCCTTCTTTACTGTTTAGAGTGATGGATGGTATCATGATGCAGGGAAATTGACCTGTATAGCACAGTGGAGTAATAAGTTCTGAATGCCATTATGTCTGAAGGTCCATATCCAAATAAGGCTTTCTTATATGGGGTGCTTAAAATAAAATCATGGTGCCTGATCTAGGCTGGGATATTCAGTCGGGAGAATGTAGGAAATAAAAAAAAAATCTTTCCAGGCAGAAAGACAAATATTTCAAAACACCCACCTCTTAGAGGCAGAAAAGACAGCATGTAAAGATAATTATTATAAATGTGATATAAGATATAATTATCTTTACATGCTAAAGATATAAGAAAGATAATAACAGAGGCAGAGTCCAAGCAAAAAGAAAATAATCAGCAACTAAACCAGCCTGGTAGAACTGGATGGGGGGCAGTGGGCGAGGAAGGCTTCATAGTAGAGATAAAACAAAGTATCTGATTTATTTAAAAAGATGAGTAAGAGACTGAAAAGAAAAAAGCAAAATGAGAAAGTCATTTTACTTAGAAAAAATGACAAAGCTACAGAGATCATAGCTCCTATTTTAGGAGAGTAGCCTGGATGCAGTGAAAATTTATGGATGAGATAATGTCAAGAGATAATACCAAGAAGGTCCTGTTGTGTTCCATGCTAAGGAGATGCACTTTGATCCAGCCCATAAGAGCAGTTGTTGAAGGGTTTCAAAAGAAAAGGACACAGCCAGCTATGCATGTGAGACAGGTCTCTGGATGATGGATTTGAGGATGCGTTATTAAAAGGACTAAGATCAGGTCACAGGACTTAATTGAGAGATTATGAGAAATCTAATTAAAGTGGCAATATTAAGGATAGTGATTAGTGAGTGTACTTACCACAAAAAAGATTATGAAGCAAATATGCCTGCCTTTGTGACAGAGCTCTAGAGGGGACAAGGGAAAGGAAACAAACTGGAATTTACTTTCTGCTTTGTAGCCCTGGTAAATTTATGAACGTGTTGTCAGCAAATAAGAATGAATAAAAAGGAAGAGGACAATCACTGTATAACATTCAGACTGAACAAGTTTTTCTTTGTTGCATTTCAAAACACCATTAAAATGACAAGAGGCATATAGGTCCCCAAGAACTGAACAATGGAGAGGAGAAGGAAAAGAAAAAAAAAAAAAATTGAAAAAACAATGTCATCAAATATTTTTAAAGAAGGGGAAATGATGATAGATATTTTAGCCAAGCACAGAAATATGGAACTTAAGTGAGAAGAGGGATACTAACAGGAATAAAACTGGTCCAATTTGCTTGAATATTTTGAGTATTCAGGGTTTGAAGGAACTATAAGGGGTATATGGAAGACTAGGGGATGAAATTAGAAGGACTAGATGAATAGCTATATCTTTACCTCCCCTAGGACCCTAAAGGAATCAGAAGTTTATTCTCTAAAAATACTGAACCAGAATATTCCAGATCCCAGGATATCTGGCACAGGGTCAGTTAAGGTGGGAAAATGGATAGAAAAGAGGAGCATAAGTAAAAATTTTCACTCTGAATGTTATTACCCACCCCCACAATGTCCTTCCATAAATATTCCTAGCTGTTCCTAGAATGCTCTCTCACATGTATGTAAAACCTGTCCCACCACTGGAGTTAGGAATTATTTTCTGGAAAAGCTAATAAACAACTGAGGAAATATGTGCCCATCAGAAAAGTCTATTCATGGTTTACTGACTCTGGAGTAAACGAACCAGCCAGAGTCCTCCCTGCCCATTCTCTTTCTCAACCTGTATTAATTCCCTGGGGATGTTGTAACAAATTACTATAAATCTAGTGGGTTAAAACAACAGAAATGCATTCTCTCAATTCTGGTGAGGAGAAATCTGTAATCAAGGAGTTCTATGTGCTCTATGTCCTTGAATGATTTGGGGGAAAATTCTTTTTTGTCTCTTCCAGTTTCTTGTAACTCTAGGCATTTCCTGGTTTCTGGCAGCATAGAAATCTCTGCCCCATCTTTATGTGACTCTCTTCATTGTTAGTCTATCTTATTTCCTTTTCTTCTCTTATAAAGACATATAATTGGATTTAGGGCCCACACTTATCCAGGATGATCTTTTCTTCCGATCCTTAATTACATGTACAAAGAGCCTTTTTTTTTTTTTTTCAAATGGCATCACATTCATAAGTTCCAGGAGTTAGAACATGAACCTATATCTCCAGAACTCACAATTTAAACCACTGACACTCCCCACACTCACAGAGCAAAGTCTGTTCTTGTGATTCCTAAGTGTGCTTTGGGAGACACACTGGAGAAGGAAAGGGAGATGTAAAAGTGAGAGAAAGAATATAATGAGGAGAAGAAATGAGATGAAGTCAAAGTCAACGTAGAAACTTTTTTTCTTTGTTCTTTGTTCGAGTTGAAAGAACCAACTCGACATCCAACACTGGAGAAGTGGTGATGAAAACTGATGGAAGTGCATGATGTCGATGATAGAGAATAGCAAAACACATCTGCAGGCCTTGCTTTCCTTTGTGATGTAATGTATCAGTAGGAAGCCAACACTGAGACAGTTAGGAGTGGATGACAGTGAGTGTGAAAGATCAATGGGGCAGAAAGCAGAACTAGACAGACAGCCTCAGAACACATCACACACCTTTCAGTGTTTCAGCTAATACATCAGGAAGCTCTAGAGCCAAGTCATGGGTTCATTCCCTAGGTCAGAAAGATCCCCTGGACGAGGGCATGGCAACCCACTGTGGTATTTTTGCCTGGAAAATCCCATGGATAGAGGAGCCTGCCAGGGTACAGTTCATGGGGTCCCAAAAAGTTAGCCACTACTGAAGTAACTTAGCACACAGCACAGAGACAAGTCAGAGTGGTCTGTACTGAGCAAACATGACCACGCTGTAACACGCCTACCATGCTCAGACACTGATTGAAGGCTTCCCTGGAGGAGTGTGCTCTTGGCTTGACTACTGAAGGGAATCATGAAGACACTGCCTCCTTCAGATGAATGTAGGTTCCTTTGTGGAGCAAAGCACCTTCAAGGAAACTACCATTTGTAGAAAAAGA
Source organism: Bubalus kerabau (assembly GCF_029407905.1). Taxonomy (NCBI): domain Eukaryota; kingdom Metazoa; phylum Chordata; class Mammalia; order Artiodactyla; family Bovidae; genus Bubalus; species Bubalus kerabau. The sequence continues at coordinate 62,865,716 of NC_073625.1, forward strand.
TAATTTCCACAAGTAAGTGAAGGCAAGGAATTCACAGAGTAATTGCAAAGAATGGCTCCAAAATATCACAGTATAAAAGACAAGAAAGCGAATGAATATGTGGACACTCCAGAAGTAAGTGATTTAGCAAAGAGATAAAGATATGACTGATGAAAGAATACCAGCATACATACAATATATTTTCATCAGAAATATAATACATGGGCATTTTGAGGGATATTAATGTACCATAGGAGAAAACACTCTATGTTTCCAGATGATGATACGGTTTTCCCTGAGTGTATGCTCAGTTACTTCAGTCACATCCAACTTTTTGTGACCCCATGGATTGTAGCCCACCAGGCTCCTCTATCCATGAAATTGTCCAGGCAAGAATACTGGAGTGGGCTGCCATGCCCCCCTCCAGGGGGTCTTCCTGATCCAGGGATCAAACCTGGATCTTTTACATCTCCTATGTTGGCAGGTGTTTTTTTTGCCACTAGCGCCACCTGGGAAGTCTATTTTGCCCTGCATAAAAATCTATTTCTGTTAATCCTCTGCTGCCTAAATCTCATCACACATATAAGACATACAGACACGTATACACATATACACTTGGAGACAGAAACTATATGACATCTGGCTTCTGAGAAGCCATTAAGTGGTGAGAAAGAAAGAAAAGAAAGAAAGGGAGGAAGGAAGGAAGCAAGAAGGGAAGAAAAGAAATATATATATATATATATATACACACACACACACATATATATATTTTTTTTGAAGAAGAAGAATGCTCTCAAACCTTCCTAATTGTCTATTCTGAATTGGGTGAGTCAAAATTTTATTCATTAATGAATATTCTTCTATAAGCTCCACCTCCAGGCTTGAATGAGGACCACTTCTGCAAGGGCAAAGAAAGCAGGAAATACGCGTGTAGATGAGAGGAGGAAAAAATAAAGAAACGTGGTGAAATGATGGCAGTGGTGAAGATTGTGGTTGGATTTGACTGTCCACAAATAGGCTTTTTACACAGTAACTTGGGTAAGGGATAATTTATGAATCAATAAAGATACCCAACCAGTCCATCTTAAAGGAGATCAGTCCTAGGTATTCATTGGAAGGACTGATGTTGAAGCTGAAACTCCAAAACTTCGGCCACCTGATGTGAAGAGCTGACTCATTTGAAAAGACCCTGATGCTGGGAAAGATTGAGGGCAGAAGGAGAAGGGGACGACAGAGGATGAGATGGTTGGATGGCATCACCGACTCAATGGACATGGGTTTGGGTGAACTCCAGGACCTGGTGATGGACAGGGAGACTTGGCATTCTGCGGTTTATGGGCTCACAAAGACTGAGTGACTGAACGGAAAGATACACACACTTACACAAGAAGTGTGAAAGAGACCCTATTTTCAAAAAAAGACTTGACAACCATATAAACATGCAATGCAATATCTTTACAGAGGAAAGAAACTCACAGCAACTGCTAATATACAGAGAAATAAAATTACAGAGAATACTGTGGACAGCTTAATAAATAGCATCCAAAGGTCATCAGAGATTACTAAGAATCTGAAAACAAACACATTGAAACAGAAATTTGGAACAAAGTAACAAGGTAAAAGAAGTTCTGAGTTCTTTGAAATACTTTTGTTGTAAGTTCTATATACTTGCCAGTTAGTTAAAGTTTATTTTGCAGCCAATTATGTCCCTGGCTTGCACTAAAGTCATAGTTTTTCAGAGGTGTTAAATGTTGAAAAGCACAAAGTTCTGTTGACAATGTGAATATAGTAAACCAGTTAGGAACATGGCAGAAATATCTGAAGGTGAAAAAAGGGGGTCAAAAAGAGCATATTTTATATTAATGCTATTGTAAAATGTTCAAACAGCAGTTGAATGCAAAGGAAAATAAATCTTGTATACTAGAAATATTTATAAAAATTCTCACCTACAACTAAAGCAATTGACTGTGCCTTAATGTCATTTATAAAAATATTTGTGTGTACATGCTAATTCACATAATTATGTATGTGTATATATGCACACATGTCCTAGTTCACAAAATTATTTTTACTTATGAAATGGAAAAAATTGAAACTAATGAAGTAATTTTAACATGCTTTTGAAGGAACAAAAGTGTTTAATTATAAAAAAGGATAAAAAGATTATTATATTAATTTCCTTACAAAATCAACACATATGTGCTAATCAAGTTTAGTTTGGTTGCTAAGCCGTGTCCCACTCTTTGAAAACCCATGGACTGTAGCTCACTAGGCTCCTCTGTCCATGGGATTTCCCAGGCAAGAAAACTAGAGTGGGTTACAATTTTCTTCTCCAGGGGATCTTCCTGACCCAAGGATTGAACCCACATTTGCTTCATTGGAAGTTAATTCTTAACTACTGAACCACCGGAAAAGCCATACATGTTAATGCTATTACTTAAAAACCACTCTAATCCCAGTTCATGACTCCCACTGCACCTGTACGGCAGTGTTTCAAAAAGCAAATGATTCTGAAGAAACTGAAGTGAGCATCTTCCCAGAGAATGTGAATGAGTTGCCACAGAGATACACAAGCAGAATCTAAAGAGCAAAATGGACTCCAGTGATAATTATAGGTCTTTAATATCTGTCCTTCAAATTGTGTAAAATTATTCCTGATGAATGCAAATAAGAAGGATTAACTTGTTCAAAGCTATATCCCTGAAAGAGACTCCTAGAGAGGATCTCCTAGAGACTCCCCAAATTCACTGTTTAACAGGAAAAATTAAGGACAACCTGAAATCTTGGATCCCAATCTCAATTCACTCATGAACAGTAATGTCACAAAAAGTTTGCCACATACTACAACTGCAAATGAATGTTTTATGCCCCAGATCCTAAACCTATCCTCCCAGGAAAGGGAGATTTCCCTCCCAAACCTCAGCCCCCACCTACACTGAGCTGGCAGTAGGGCTCCTTGGATTCGAGATTCTGAACCATCTTGTTACTTTTGGCCCCTGCTTCTACCAGAGGATCTGTTTTGTTCTTTCTGAAAGCGCCACAGTCCGAGGGAGAAACAAGTCTGTTTCTCTAAGTCTCACTTCAGGTTCTGTGAGCTCATTTCAGATCTCAGTCAGTTGTTCCAGAATGCAACACGGCAATGGGAACTGCTTGCCTGTCAGTGATTTTTCATCTCTGCAGGCGTTAGCAATAAATACTGTTCCAGTAAATCTGATATTTCTGCTGATGATTTGTCCTTTTGTGTAAGAGATCTAGAACACATTAATTTGGATACACACAGGAATCACTGGGTCCCCAATTCTGATTCCCTAAACAGAACTCCATCTAATGACAGCTGGGAGTCTTTTAACCTATTCTACTTGAACAGGAATGTTCACTGTCCGTCTTTCACTTGGATCACAATGCACTCAGTTGAACAATAACATACATAATATAAATAAAAGGTCAAGACATTTAGTGTGTGCTTATGTTCTATTTGCTCACAATGATTTACTTCTAGGTACCACTTTGTTTGTAAAAAGAGAAGTGACAAGGAAAAGATGAGGTAAATGTTTCAAATATTAACTTCCCTATTTAACATTTTCCCCCTTAAGGAAAGTCTCTCTTACAAATATATGATAAATGAGAAAAAGGGCAAGAGACTTATTGGTTTGGGACTAAGTGTATAGCTATAAAAGTGAACTCATCATTTTTCTTTTTTTTTTTTTCCAGGCACTGCATTCTTTGTAGGGTTGTTCAAAATTGCAAGTTAAATGGATCTTAAAAACACTATATAAAAATTGTTTCACAATCAATAAATGATGTTTCTGATGAGTTGAAAGAAATTGTCAGTTTAAAATCATTAATTAAATGCAGTATTTTAAGATACAAGGAAATCTTTAAACTCTTTATTAAACAATTAGACCTCTACATCTAACCAATGTCTCAATTGAAATATTAAATAATGTAATTTATCATTTATGAATTAGTGTATTGCACTGGAAATGGATTTAAACGACATCATTAAAATAATGTCACCATAGAGAAGCACTATAAATGATCTGACATTCAGTCCCTTCAAATACTTGAAATTAAGATGGAATAAATCTTCACTTTGCTATAGTCCTCAATTAGCATTGATATTTTATGAATCATTACCTTCTGATGCATTATAAATACTATGGGACACTCAATACCCTCAGTGGAAAAGTAATTCTAGTTCTTCTAGTCTAAGTTATCTGCTTTCCTGGGGTAACAAAATTCAGGTTCGCTGAATAATTTGATCCCCTAGTAGGTAGTTGCTGAGTGAGAAAAGTAAGATGACAGTCAATATGGACAAGAAATCATGGTGTCATTAAGAAAGCTTAACAGAAATTCCTTTAATGGAAACTGCAAGTGAATAAAGAGTAGTAAACCTCATGCCTTAAGAATGGTTTAGGATGATCTGTGCTCAGCTGCCCTTCCCATCATCCCCTCCCTCCATCCTCTCTCCATTCTCTGTGCTCCATCCACACGGGCTTGCCTTCATTTCAACAAGCATGCCATGCTCCTCCCTATCTCTAGCATAGGGGGTTGTCTTTATCTAAACGTTCTTCCACTTTGTCCATAGTTAATTAATTCATTACACTCATTCTTCAGATCTCAATGGAGAGAACTTTCCTTTTTCCTCTGAGTAGGGTCAAGCCCCCTTCTTCCATGATTTTGAAATAGTGAATATTTTTCCTTTTCCAGTTTTCAATTACATATGTATTTCTGCCATTTTGAACTTATTTTTGCTCCTCCATAAATTATAAGCTCTCTGATGACTTTTATGTTTTGTTCTACATACATCTACATATGATAAATTACTTAATGTATGTAGAATGAATGAATGAATATATGATGAAAAGAAAATATCACAATATGCTGTGTAGCCTATTAACTATGTTACAGATCAAGCGATATAGCTGCTATAATATCTGTCCATACACACGTTATTCATCCTTTCAGCATCATAACATGTTATCTGGATCCTGAGAATGTAGATAAAATGTACCTGTTCAAAGATTAAAGTGAAAATGAACATTTACATATGAAATAGATTACATAAATCGTGAAGTACAATATTGGCTGCCTTTGTATTTTGATTCAGTTAAAAATTATAATCCAGTCAAAATGGGAGCTTAAAGTTTCAGAAACAGTTGCAAGTATATTCCACTATCATGTTAATGTCACACACCCCCAGCATCCTCATCAATTTTTGTCTCACTGCAACCTTGGCAGTATTCAAGGAACAAAAAGCACAAACAACAGCAGAACTAAGAGCAGAAACAAAGCACCATACAAACAACATAAAACAAAACAATATAAAAACAAAGGATGGCAAAAAATAATCTTAGACAAATACATTTTTTTAACTGAAAGAGTAGGGTTAAAAGAATGTTAATTCTATCATCTCAACTTAGTATAGTTCTGTCATATTCGCGACTACTTTATAGCCTGTCCTTGGAGACTGGAGCAATCCTTGCTCCCAAAAGTGAAATATAATATAACTTTGTTTCCTTTGAGTTAAATGGCCCAGTTGTGTGCCCTTTACTGTCACTTTACTTATGTTGCATAGCTCTCCTTGGTCAAAAGGAGAAAAATAAAATGAGAACTAGAACATTTAGATCAAGTTTTACATTTCCCTTCCAGCATTTCCTCAATTTGGAATATATAACAATTGGAATGCCAAGATGAAATTGAATAGATCAACCTGTTTTTCTGGGAAAAGCTCTTCTAAATATGTTTAAACAACAACAAGAAAAAAGAAGTTCAAGTTATATGAAATAATTTAGGAAATGGGGCTCTGAGGTTTCTGAAGATCATAAGAAAGGTTACTTAAAGTTTCCATGATAAAATACATTTTGTGCTAAAGTTTATAAATGTTAACATAAGTTTTAAAAACCTAGTTTATTGTACTTGAGCAACTTTTACTGTATATTTTCATCAAAATATTTCCAACAAAAGTTCAAAAATTACAAAAATATTAGAGTTCAAAAATTTTTCGACCATCTTTTTCAAATATATATATATAACTTCTTGTGGTAATGATCCTTTTGTTTAGAATCATTTATAGAGTAAATCACAATGGATATCACACAAAGATTGAGACATGAAAAAACAATGTTAAAGTATTCAAATCAAAACAATGTTTGATAAAATCAAATTATCTTCAGTGTATTTTTTCAGTACTGTTTCACCATCAAAAATCCCTAAATGTTATTTATTTAATTTGAAGTAAAAACAAATATAAACAAGCACTCTAAGGAGAGTTTATGATCAACAATTACAGTTTCCTTGGAACCATTCAGTTCAGTTCAGTTCAGTTCAGTCGCTCAGTCGTGTCCGACTCTTTGAGGTCCCATGAATTGCAGCACTCCAGGCCTCCCTGTCCATCACCAACTCCCGGAGTTCATTCAAACTCAAGTCCGTCAAGTCGGTGACGCCATCCAGCCATCTCATCCTCTGTCGTCCCCTTCTCCTCCTGCCCCCAATCCCTCCAGCATCAGAGTCTTTTTCAATGAGTCAACTCTTCGCATGAGGTGGCCAAAGTACTGGAGTTTCAGCTTTAACATCATTTCTTCCAAAGAACACCCAGAACTGATCTCCTTTAGAATGAACTGGTTGGATCTCCATGCAGTCCAAGGAACTCTCAAGAGTCTTCTCCAACAGTCCATCAATTACTTCAAAAGATGTCATATATTCAAAACCAGATTATGTTTATACCAGGTATAATTCATGCATCCATTTACTATTTTATTGGCAACAGAGAAATTTTTGTACTTGTAAGCCAATAAAACCATACAGTATACCATAGGATATAGATTATAAATTGCAAAAAACAAAGTTTTAAAATTTCTTTCAAATATTTGAGTTGATTTCAATACATTTGATTTCCAGTTGACTATCAATCTAATTATGGTGCATTGATCAAAAACGCTTTGGTCAGAATTTTATTATTAAAGATCAAGTGGATTTTTTTAGTGAAAATATAGTTAGAGTATACTAAAATGTGTTAATTTATTCTTAGTTTAAAAATCAAACTTAATTAGTGCAACAGAGTAATTTAGTAATTTAGTACATTGCTAAATCATACATAAATATTATTAATTTTATCAAGGGAAACAAAAGTGTAAACACAAAGGAAAACAGGAATTTAAGTAGCAAGGAAATTAAAAGATTCCTACTAACCTTAACCTACTCTCAGATTTTGAGTTTAATTGCCGGTTGCAGAATAAGCTCAAGTATAAAATCACTCTGTAGTTTGTCAGAATACGATTTTTTACTTTTAGGTAAATTTTATGGCAATGGATGGTATTTAGGTTTAAAAATCTGGAGATATTAAAAAAATCCCTTGATGGGAGACTATGAAACATAGTGTTACCAAAATAAGCACAGTATTCTAGCAACTGTAAAGTCAAACATATTCTACTCATAATTCTAAAAAATTATTGGCATTTAATATGTACCTTTGTTCCTTTTATGGGCTTCCTTGGTGGTTCAGTCAGTAAAGAATCTGCCTGCAATGCAGGAGACCCAGGTTTGATCCCTGGGTCAGGAAGATCCCCTGGGAAAGGAAATGGCAACCCACTACAGTATTCTTGCCTGAGAAATCCCATGGACAGAGGAGCCTGGTGGGGTACAATCCTTTTAAAATGTAGGTGTTTGAATTTAGTTGTATGAGTTTAACATAGTAGATCATTCAGTCAAGCAAAAAGAATATTTAATGATTGATGATGAAAGGTCTCATGAAACAAATTATTATGAGAAAATATTGCCTAGCAACACAAATGGTATGAACTAGATAAGAGCACCAGTAGAGTATAAGTTGAGTGCACATCTTTCCACAGGTAACATAAATATTGTGATAAATATTTGAATGTAGACTCTTTCTACCAAGGCAGTTTTTCAACTCTGTTTGGAAAAAAAAACAACTATAATATCTGTCTTGTTTCCTTCAGATTTATTATATGAAAAATACTGTTTTGTACAACAGAAATTACACAACTTTCCTGACATATACTTTAGGGCAATTTTATGGTTCATTATTTGTTCATTCTCTAACTGTGGTTTAACTGTATATATAATCTCACTAGACATGGCTATTCTAGATCAAGCCTGTTATATTTTTCAAGAATTAAGAATCATCATTTATAAGAATCATAGTCAATAGTTCTTCTTTATTTAGAATTTAATTTTTTAAATTTCAGTATAATTTGGAGCTCACAGTAAACCACCTTTTTTTTTTGATCTACTAAACATTTTATTTTAAATAACTCCTCTATTCACATTACACACTGGCCAGCATGTTGAATTTAATTTTAATGTGGCCTTAAGTAAAATCTATTTTCATATTATCATCCATAACACACTTCTCCTATAAGTAACTATATGATTTATATGCAAATATATGTTAAATTGCACAGAATTAATTCTATGTGTTTAAAATATGGAATACATTACTATGTAATAATACTTTCATATATACATACACATTTCAAAATAGGGAAAGAACCAAGTTCACATAACTTTAGCTTTAAGAAATCTATTTAGAAAAACCTTTCTCTCTGTATATCCATTCTGATGGTGCTCTCTATTTCTTTTCATCATTAGTAGCCACCTCCCCAGCTACATGTTATAGGGATCATTCTTAAAGAATCATTTAAACTCCCTGATCTTTGGTTCCTGCTGTAAATTGATTCTATACACAGCAGTCTAATAAAGCCATATAAAAATAGTTTTGTGATTCTAAATCATAGAAACATGTGGATGTTCCTTCACTAAAATATGAACTTAAACCCTGGTATGATTCTTTATCTATTCACATTCTTTTTCACAAAGCAGACAGCAAAACCACAAAGCCCAGGGAGAGTGTCTGGGTTAAGTGTTTGTGTAACTCTTTTTCTCAGCATGCAATTTCTTATTCTCTGTCTGTATCTCTTTAACTGCCTCTCACAGTATGTTCTCATTATATCTTACTGGAGCAATGCTTCAAAATACTGTCCTTAGTGAGAAGACTGCTCTGAGAGCAAGTGATGAAGGTATAAATTACATGAGTAGAAGAAGAAAAGATGTGCCCTAGAAGTTTAAAACCATTTTGCCTTCATGATTTGGACAAATTCATTCAGTGAGCTAATGAGCTATGACAAACAAGTTATGTTTTAAACACATTGTTGAGCACAGAATGTTTTAGTAGGCTTCATTCTATCATTAAAGACTTGTGGTTCAGTACACTGTATTAAGAAATTCAGAATACATTTAACTAACAAGTCTTGTATTTTAAGAAAAAGTGATTAAACGAGTGGGGATTATCAAGGAAGCAGTGTTTTGTTTTGTTTTGTTTTTTTAATATGATATATTTAATGTACCTTTTTATCACCAGTAGTATTTTACTTTTTATGTATTTGTTTTTACACAGTTTGTTTTTATTCAAAATAATATATTGTGGCTGAAGGAGAAGAGGGGTAGCAGAGGATGAGATGGTTAGATAGCATCACCAACTCAATGGACATGAGTCTGAGCAGAATCTTGGGGATAGTGGAGTACAGGAAAGTGTGTTCTGCTGCACTACATGGAGTCCAAAGAGTCAGACATGACTTAGCAACCGAACAACATTGTGGATGAAGAGAATTTACAAGCAGAGCCTGCTTGCGAATTGGAAATGGTGACATTCAGCAAAATAATTAGGACTGATGGTGAGACCAAAGCTTAGCACATAGGTTAGTGATAGGTACCACATATGAATAAAAATGTAAACCAAATGCAGGGAAACAGAGTATTACAAAAAGAGTTCCTTGATAATGTCACACATTCTAGGGAAGGAATTCTTTACATTTATCAAAGATTATTTTACAAAAACATGGGAAAGCAGCTGCTCCATATTTTCAGGGATGTCTGAAAGAAAGCAACAATCTTCAACCTGCAGCAATGGGATTCTTTTTTTTTTTTTTTTTTTTTAACAAAGATAGCATTATTTGACTTCACAGTGACATGACTTGATTCCATTATTTCTGAATTACTGGGACCATATATTTGTACAAAATAGTATGCTTTTAAGGGCTTCCCAGATGGTGCTAGTGGTAAAGAACTTGCCTACTAATGCAGAAGACATAAGAGACATGGGTTCAATCCCTGGGTTGGGAAGATCCCCTGGAGGAGGGCATGACAACCCACTCCTGTATTTTTCCCTAGTGAATCCCCACGGACAGAGGAGCCTGGCAGGCAATTGTCCATACAGTTGCAAACAGTCAGGCATGTTTGCAGCATGCATGCAGTATGCTTTTAACCACAACAAAGCATCATTATATTTTTTCTTATTCGTTTTCAAATAATTTTGTGGAAAATTTCAGAGACATAGTTTACCATTTCTAGATAACTATGAAAATGACCAATAAATGTGAGAAAAAATACCTCGATCTTATCCCCAAGTCATGAAAATTAAGATCCAGATGCAGTTGTGCCTTCATTAAAATGTAATGAGAAAATACTGAGAACACATTATACTTAAAATATTACAAATAAATAAAACTTTGAGCTTTCTATGTTTTAGGAACAAGTATTTCTTGCCATTTTATGATCTTATTAAGCTAATCAGTATTTTTCTCTTTCATAAACTTTTTTTGATTTTGGCTAATAATAAAATAACAGTCGATATTTACTGAGAGTCCCTTGGACAACAAAGAAATCAAGCCATTTAGTTCTAAGGGAAATCAACCCTGAATACTCACTGGAAGGACTGATAATGAAGGGGAAGCTCCAATACTTTGGCCACCTGATGTGAATAGTCAACTAACTGGAAAAGACCCTGATGCTGAGAAGGCAAAAGGAGAAAGGGCATCAGAGGATGAGAAGGTTGGATAACATCACCAATTCAATAGACTCATGAACTTGGGTCAAATCTAGGAGGTGGTGAGGGACAGGGAATCCTGGCATGCTGCAGTCCATGGGATCACAAAGTGTCAAACATGATTTAGTGACTGAGCAACATCATTTACTGAACATGTACTGTGGTAGAATTTTTAGCTCTCCACTGAATCCATTCTCCTTTCCTTACCTAGCAAGAGGGTTGTTCCTACACCTGAGCCTTTCTAGCTAGATAATTCATTTCTCAGCCCCATGTTACAGGTGGACAGAATCTATGAGATTCAATATCTCCCATGCTATGAATAGCACTGCCAACTTGGGGCCTGGGTATATAGGACTGTGGCCTTTCCCATATCCTCTTGCCCTGCTTGATGGAACCAAACTTGAAGAACCACTGTGCAGATTATCACAGGCTGTTTGTTCCTGGCTTCCAGGAAAATGGCCATGTGAAAGAAGTATGCTTCTTTGTTTTTTTTCTCTCTTTTTTTTTAATGTTATAACATTGCTTTTAAAAATATAATACATTGATTATTTTATGTAAGCTAGTAAGTTTAACACTTACTAGCTGTAGATGGTGAAACAGTGGATGATTTTATTTTGGGGGGCTCCAAAATCACTGCAGATGGTGACTGCAGCCATGAAATTAAAAGATATTTACTCCTTAGGAGGAAAGTTATGAACAACCTAGATAGCATATTCTGGAGAAGGCAATGGCACCCCACTCCAGTACTCTTGCCTGGAGAATCACATGGATGGAGAAGCCTGGTAGGCTACAGTCCATGGGGTCACTAAGAGTCGGACACGACTGAGCAACTTCACTTTCACTTTCATGCACTGGAGAAGGAAATGGCAACCCACTCCAGTATTCTTGCCTGGAGAATCCCAGAGACAGAGGAGCCTGATGGGCTGCCATCTGTGGGGTCACACAGAGTCAGACATGACTGACGGAACTTAGCAGCAGCAGCAGCAGCAGCAGCAGCAGATAGCATATTGAAAAGCAGAGACATAACTTTGCCAACAAAGGTCCGTCTAGTCAAGGCTAGAGTTTTTACAGTGGTCATGTATGGATGTGAGAGTTGGACTGTGAAGAAGGCTGAGCGCCGAAGAATTGATGCTTTTGAACTGTGGTGTTGGGGAAGACTCTTGAGAGTCCCCTGGACTGCAAGGAGATCCAACCAGTCCATCCTAAAGGAGATCAGTCCTGGGTGTTCATAGGAAGAACTGATGCTAAAGCTAAAAGTCCAATACTTTGGTCACCTAATGCGAAGAGTTGACTCATTGGAAAAGACTCTGATGCTGGAGGGATTGGGGGCAGGAGGAGAAGGGGACGACAGAGGATAAGATGGCTGGATGGCATCACCGACTCGATGGACATGAGTTTGAGTGAACTCTGGGAGTTGGTGATGGACATGCAGGCCTGGCTTGCTGGGATTCATGGGGTCGTAAGAGTCAGACATGACTGAGGGACTGAAATGAACTGAACTGAATGTTATGTAATCTAAGAAATTTATGTGAACTCTATGATTTAATCATCCAGTTTCAATAGGCAGTGCTTTTATTAATACACTTTCTTAAAATAAAACAGTTTAGTTTTATTTAGATGAAGTATTTGCCCATGTTCACTCTATTGCAAAATTTCATCTGCTTCAACCACACATTTGTTCATATTGCAATATTTTTGAAATCAAGATGTGTCTTGAAATATTAATGATTGGTATCCAATAAGTTATCTGTATAATTTCACTGTGTATGTCAAGAGGATGAAATATAAAATAATGATTCACATTTTAAAAATGTTTTACTTTTGATAAAATACATAAACATGGTGGTAGCCATTCAAGCCCAGGCAGCTCTGCTCCAGAAATCTTAATGTGAAGTACTACTTCACTGAAATAATTAAAACTATTTCTATATAACACAAAACAGCATCTAACAAGGCAAGTATTGTATCTTTTACAAGATGATAGATTTTGATTATTTTCAGTTTCCCATATTCCCCAAAATGTTGGTTTAATAAGTAAATCACTTTTAATCTTCCAGCATAAATAAACAACTCTTCTGAAATAGCCAAACAAGTAGTGATAGGCAGGCAGATCATTGTAACATTCCTTTTGATACATGAATACAAGAGAGGACTAAATCCTGTCTCCAGGGATATGTCCTGCTGCAAGGGATTTAATAAGTCAGACAAAATACATGGTACACAAATAAGATATAATTGTCAAATAATCTCAGTCAAGAATATGAGGCCTTTCACTTAGTTGCTGCCAAAATGGCAAGGCAAGTTTCCTTTTCTCATTCTTTCCTCATCTTTTCAATATCTCTCTCTCCTTGGCTCTCTCTCTCTCTTTCTCTCTGACTTTTATTTTGTGAGGAGCAGGGAGATTATTTAATTTTAATAATTTGAAAGGTTTTAAAACAATCAGAGGTGATAAAACTGTGTCTCATACTTTGGTTTATCAACCAGATTATGAACTTCTTGAGGATATGGTCTATGATTTTTATCTCTGTGCTCCAGCCCCTATTACAGAGGGCTGGAACATAGAGATAAATTAAATTCCACTGTTAACTTTCACTGTGTTTTGGAAGAGTGGGGTAGTAAATTTTTTTCAATTACTCATCTCAATAATATTGAGCATCAACTTGTACCAATTAGTATTCTAGGCAGAGTTCAAGTGTAAGAAACAGACTTATATCTATTTCATTGTTGTTGTTCAGTACATCTACTTGGGTAATGATTATTTATATAAATAATAAAGGTAAGGCTTATTTATGGAATCACTATAAAGGACTAAAATTTTCCATTGTATACTTCTAGTGTGTTTGCTTCCCTCATAAATTTTGACTATGCTCATAAAAAAGAAACATAATCCCTAATAATACATTTTTATGTGACTTAAACCTATAGATACAGGATTCCAAAACAACCATTCTATTATAGAAAATCTCTCCAAAAGAAATGACCCTAAATCTGAAAACTAGATTTTGCAAAGCAGAAAATTGGAAATAAGAAGTAACTATATCACAATAAAAGAGCTGTCTTTGAGTTTTTATAACGGGAAGTATTTTTCCCTTAATTTTATTTTTTTGGTGATTATAAGAGTATGTTATGTATAGATATTTGTACAAGAACAGTATGAAAACTACAGACTATGATGTAATGCTTTCTGAAGAGTTATAAAGACCAATAACTATGTAACAGAGTTGAAAGGAATTATGACTTCATTATTCACTACAAGATTATGAGATATTATACTATTATTCCCATTTTATTTCCAGGGAAACAGGCCAAGCAGATAAAATTATAAAAATTATACAAATATGAGAACAGGAATGGAACCCATGCAATTCCAAAATTGCTTCTTGACTGATCAGTTATATTAATGTCTCCTGAAAAAGATGAACAAATACTGTCTCTCTCCTTAAGTAGCAGAGACAGTATTAAATACCTACAGGAGAATGTGAAACACTGTCTATAAATGGGGAAAAAAATCAGTTTAGATTGAAACAGATTAAAAAAAGTATCTCTCTCATTAATTAGGTGTGGAGAAGAGGGGGTGGCTATGCACAGATAATGACAGCTGAGTTAACAGGAAGCATTGACTCTCCCAATGTCACAGAGCAACTGCAAAATGCCAGAATAATCTCTTCTTTGAGTGACTACTGCTTTCTTATAAATCACCTTCTTTTCGTTCATAGCTACAGATACACAATTACTAAGCTATCTCTCTACTTTATTGACAGGCTCCAATGCCTAGTTAATCTCCAGTTCTCTTAATCTGGCCTCAGGGAAAGTGACATCCAAAACTAACCCCTACCTTAGGCCTTTCTCAAAATCATTGCATAGTATGCCGAACTTTGCAAGAGATACTTGTCTGAAATGTCACTCTTGACAGAAAGTGGTCCACTGAAGAAGGGAATGGCAAACCACTTCAGTATTCTTGCCTTGAGAACCCCATGAACAGTACAAAAAGGCAAAATGATAGGATACTGAAAGAGGAACTTCCTAGGTCCATAGGTGCCCAATATGCTACTGGAGATAAGTGGAGAAATAACTCCAGAAAGAATGAAGGGATGAAGCCAAAGCAAAAACAATACCCAGCTGTGGATGTGACTGGTGATAGAAGCAAGTTCCGATGCTGTAAAGAGCAATATTGCATAGGAACTTGGAATGTCAGGTCCATGAATCAAGGCAAATTGGAAGTGGTCAAACAGGAGATGGCAAGATTGAACTTTGACATTCTAGGAAACAGAGAACTAAAATGGACTGGAATGGGTGAATTTAACTCAGATGACCATTATATCTACTACTGTGGGCAGGAATCCATTAGAAGAAATGGAGTAGCCATCATGGTCAACAAAGGAGTCCAAAATGCAGTACTTAGGTGCAATCTCAGAAACGACAGATTTTTCTCTGTTCGTTTACAAGACAGACCATTCAATATCATGGTGATCCAAGCCTATGCTCCAACCAGTAATGCTGAAGAAGCTGAAGTTGAGGGTTCTGTTAAGACCTACAAGACGTTTTAGAACTAACACCCAAAAAAGATGTCCTTTTCATTATAAGGGACTGGAATGCAAAAGTAGGAAGTCAAGAAACACCTGGAGTAACAGGGAAATTTGGCCTTGGAGTACAAAATGAAGCAGGGCAAAGGCTAATACAGTTTTGCCAAGAAAATGCACTGGTCATAGAAAACACCCTCTTCCAACAACACAAGAGAAGACTCTACATATGGACATCACCAGATGGTCAACACCGAACTCAGATTTATTATATTCTTTGCAGCCAAAGATGGATAAGCTGTATATAGTCAGCAAAAAAAAAAAAAAAACCAACAGGGAGCTGACTGTGGCTCAGATAATGAACCTCTTATTGCCAAATTCAGGCTTAAATTGAAGAAAGTGGGGAAAACCATGAGAACATTCAGGTATGACCTAAATCAAATCACTTATGATTATACAGTGCATGTGAGAAATAGATTTAAGGGACAAGATCTGATAGAGTGCCTGATGAACTATGGACGGATGTTCATAACATTGTACAGGAGACAGGAATCAAGACCCTCCCCAAGAAAAAGAAATGCAAAAAAGTAAAGTGGCTGTCTGAGGAGGCCTTGCAAATAGCTGTGAAAAGAAGGGAAGGGAAAGGGAAGGAGAAAAGGAAAGATATTCCCATCTGAACGCAGAGTTCCAAAGAATAGCAAGGAGAGATAAGAAAACCTTCTTCAGTGATAAATGCAAAGAAGTGAGGAAAACAACAGGATGGGAAAGACTAGAGATCTCTTCAAAAAATTAGAGATACCAAGGAAGCATTTCATGCAGAGATGGGTTCGATAAAGGACAGAAATGGTATGGACCTAACAGAAGCAGAAGATATTAAGAAGAGGTGGCAAGAATACACAGAAGAACTGTACAAAAAAGATCTGCATGACCCAGATAATCACAATGGTGTGATCACTCACCTAGAGCCAGGCATCCTGGAATGTGAAGTCAAGCGGGCCTTAGAAAGCATCACTATGAACAAAGCTAGTGGAGATAATGGAATTCCAGTTGAGCTATTTCAAAACCTAAAAGATGATGCTGTGAAACTGCTGCACTCAATATGCCATAAAATTTGGAAAACCCAGCAGTGGCCACAGGACTGGAGAAAATCAGTTTTCATTCCAATCCCAAAGAAAGGCAATGCCAAAGAATGCTCAAATTACTGCAAAATTGCACTCATCTTACACGCTAGTAAAGTAATGCTCAAAATTCTCCAAGCCAAGCTTCAGCAATACGTGAACCGTGAACTTCCTGATGTTCAAGCTGGTTTTAGGAATGGCAGAAGAACAAGAGATCAAATTGTCAACAACCGCTGGATCATGGAAAAAGCAAGAGGGTTCCAAAAAAAACATTTATTTCTGCTTTATTGACTATGCCAAAGCTTTTGACTGTGTGGATCACAATAAACTGTGGAAAAGTCTGAAAGAGATGGGAATACCAGAACACCTGACCTGCCTCTTGAGAAACCTGTATGCAGGTCAGGAAGCAACAGTTAGAACTGGACATGGAACAACAGACTGGTTCCAAATAAAAAAAAGAGTAGGTCAAGGCTGTATATTGTCACCCTGCTTATTTAACTTATATGCAGAGTACATCATGAGAAACGCTGGACTGGAAGAAGCACAAGCTGGAATCAAGATTGCTGGGAGAAATATCAATAACCTCAGTTATGCAGATGACACCACCCTTATGGCGGAAAGTGAAGAAAAACTAGAGAGCCTCTTGATGAAAGTGAAAGAGGAGAGTGAAAAAGTTGATTAAAGCTCAACATTCAGAAAATGAACATCATGGCATCCAGTCCCATCACTTCATGGGAAATAAATGGGGAAACAGTGGAAACAGTGTCAGACTTTAATTTTGGGGGCTCCAAAATCACTGCAGATGGTGACTTCAGCCATGAAATTAAAAGACACTTACTCCTTGGAAGGAAATTTATTACCAACCTAGATAGCATATTGAAAAGCAGAGACATTACTTTATCAACAAAGGTCCGTCCAGTCAAAGCTATGGTTTTTCCAGTGGTCATGTGTGGATGTGAGAGTTGCACTGTGAAGAAAGCTGAGTGCCAAAGAATTGATGCTTTTGAACTGTGGTGTTGGAGAAGAGTCTTGAGTGTCCCTTGGACTGTAGGGAGAATCAACCAGTCCATCCTAAAGGAGATCAGTCCTGGGTATTCATTGGAAGGACTGATGCTAAAGCTGAAACTTCAGTACTTTGGCCACCTCATGCGAAAAGTTGACTCATTGGAAAAGACCCTGATGCTGGGAGGGGTTGGGGGCAGGAGGAGAATGGGACTACAGAGGATGAGATGGCTGGATGGCATCATCAACTGGATGGACATGACTTTGGGTAGACTCTGTCAGTTGGTGATGGACTGGGACACCTGGCGTGCTGTGATTTCATGTGGTCGCAAAGAGTTGGACACAACTGTGTAAATGAACTGAACTGAACTGAACATGGTTTTTCTTAATGCAAAACAGAATGTGATAAATGCTATTCAGTTCAGTTCAGTGGCTCAGTCGTGTCCAACTCTTTGCGACCCTATGAATTGCAGCACACCAGGCCTCCCTGTCCATCACCAACTCCCAGAGTTCACTGAGACTCATGTCCATTGAGTCAGTGATGCCATCCAGCCATATCATCCTCTATTGTCCCCTTCTCCTCCTGCCCCCAATCCCTCCCAGCATCAGAGTCTTTTCCAATGAGTCAAGTCTTCACATGAGGTGGCCAAAGTACTGGAGTTTCAGCTTTAGCATCATTCCTTCAAAGAAATCCCAGGGCTGATCTCCTTCAGAATGGACTGGTTGGATCTTCTTGCAGTTCAAGGGACTCTCAAGAGTCTTCTCCAACACCACAGTTCAAAAGCATCAATTCTTTGGCGCTCAGCCTTCTTCACAGTCCAACTCTCACATCCATACATGACCACTGGAAAAACCATAGCTTTGACTAGATGGACCTTTGTTGGCAAAGTAATGTCTCTGCTTTTCAATATGCTGTCTACGTTGGTCATAACTTTCTTTCCATGGAGTAAGCGTCTTTTAATTTCTGGCTGCAGTCACCATCTGCAGTGATTCTGGAGCGCCCCAAAATAAAGTCTGACACTGTTTCCACTGTTTCCCCATCTATTTCCCATGAAGTGATGGGATCAAATGCCATGATCTTCGTTTTCTGAATGTTGAGCTTTAAGCCAACCTTTTCGCTCTCCTCTTTCACCCTCATCAAGAGGCTTTTTAGTTCCTCTTCACTTTCTGTCATAAGGATGGTGTCATCTGCATATCTGAGGTTATTGATATTTCTCCCAGCAATCTTGATTCCAGCTTGTACTTTGTTTAAATATTTGCTGTTGGATCATTTGAGAGGAAGTGATTAAATTTAGTCAAAGGACCTATGAGAGTGTTTCTAAGTTTAGACCAATTTGATTGTGTCTCTAGTTCATGATCAGGGAATGGGTTGAAAACAGGAACGATACTGTCAAAAAACATCAAAGTTTTCTGCTTGGTTTGAATTAGGATAAGGATGTTGTCTGGAAAGAAAAGTGGAAGATATTTTGTGGACTATAATACTTAAATGCTATATATATTCAAGTACCATAAAATAAAAATTAAACTTACCTATAGGCTATGAGGCTGGATACAAAGGTATTTTCACAGCATATGATGGCTATATCTTTGAACTAGAACAAACAAACAAACAAAAAATATAGTGTGAGTTAAAGAACGGATTGAACATGTAATATCTGATGCAGAGAGAACATTCATGAATTTATTACAAAAATGAGTGCACATTCCAGGAATGGGCTTCCCTGATGGCTCAGGTGGTAAAGAATCCACCTGCAATGAGGGAGACCTGGGTTGGGAAGATCCCCTGGAGGAGGCAACAGCTACCCACCTTCAGTATTCTGGCCTGGAGAATGGGGCCACAAAGAGTCAGACGTGACTAGACGACTTTCACTTTCCTTTCCAGGTATGGGCCAGTGCCAGAATGATTAAAGTAAGGAGATGATTTTGTGCTACAATATTTGAAGAGAGATAAAAGAAAAGGAATACAAAAATGTGGTAAGATTTTTAATAGAAGACAGTGGCAGGGATTTCCCTGATGGTCTAGTAGCTAAGACTCCATGTTCGCAATGCAAGGCACTGGGTTCAATCCCTGGTCAGAGAACTAGATCCCACATGCAATGAAAGATCCTGTAGGTTGCAACAAAGACAGAAGAACACTCATGCCACAACTAAGATCTGGCATGAACAAATAATAATTTAAAGTTTAAAAATAAAATAAAATTTAAAACAAACAAACAAACAAAAAAAGACAGTGGCAATCTCAAAAGTTGGCTCTATTATCAAAGACAGGAAAACAGATAAATTTTTGTTTGACAGGCTAGCAAAAGCAGGCACTGTATTAAGATAGAGCTACAGACTAACCTCTGGAAATAAGTATCTACAATAAGAGGAGAGTGTCTGAACTAGAAAAGACAATTTGAGGGTTGTCAATATGGAAGCAATTTTTGAAAGTCAATCAGTGGAGGATGTTACCAAAGAAACTAACTTGAAATGAGAGAAATAAATCCATTTAGGTACCACATTTTAGGAAAGAGTGAATAATGAAAAATTGGTGAAAAATAGAATAAAAATGATGAGAGAGATATGGAAAATAAAAATGTATATTGCCTGTAAAATAAAGATTTTCAAGAAGAAAAAAGTTGACAGTAGTATGATACAGTGGACTGAGTGCAAGGAGGATGAAAATAAGATTTAGTGGTTGTGGAATCACTGACACCACATTTAGAAATCACTGCACTGTGTGGTAGGTTGTTCAGTTATGTCCAACTCTTTTCAGTTCTATGAACTGCAGCCTGCCAGGGACAAGAATGTCCATGGCAAGATTAACCAGGCAAGAACACTGGAGTGGGTTGCCATTTCCTTCTCCACGGACCTTTCCAACCCAGGGAGTAAACCCACATCCTATATGTCTCCTGCACTAGCAGGCAGGTTCTTTGTTACTAGCACCACCTGGGAAGCCCTGCTGCTGCTGCTGCTGCTGCTGCTGCTGCTGCTAAGTTACTTCAGTCATGTCCGACTCTGTGCGACCCCATAGAGGGCAGCCCACCAGGCTCCTCTGTCCCTAGGATTCTCCAGGCAAGAACACTGCAGTGGGTTACCATGTCCTTCTCCAATGCATGAAAGTGAAAAGTGAAAGTGAAGTCCTTCAGTCATGTCCAACCCTCAGCGACCCCATGGACCACATCTTTCCAGGCTCCTCTATCTATGGGAGTTTCCAGGCAAGAGTACTGGAGTGGGGTGCCATTGTGGGAAGCCCTAAGGCATTCTAAGTATTTTTCCAAAGCTCTCTTTTTAGGGAAAGAGATGAGTATTACTTAAGATATTGCTATACTTAAATTTGTGTAAATTTCCTCAGATCTATACCCCTTCCTGATTTCTCATTGATTTTATGATCTTTAAAATCCTGCAATTTTTTTAAAGTTAGGAACTCCTATGGGTGATGGTCCTGGTAGCATGTGGCAATGCAATTCAATACTGAATGAACACAGACCTGTGCTAGGAAACAAAAACCAGTGGAACCTGGCAGGATTATCTGAAGCTCCTGCTTGTATTCAAAGCACTCTGCCATCCCCATGGGTGTACGAATCCATTATTTAAGAACAACTGCTTTCCTATTTAAGTATAAACTTTCAATGCCGTTTAAGCTTAGGAGTATATATCCTATATTTGAATACTGCGGGTAACTTCAATGAATGATTAATTATAATCTTTCTTCATCACCCACATCTGGTTTCCTGTGGTTCCATTGCTGCGAATTCACCATATAGGTGAAATGCCAAATAGGTTAATTTTCCCATGAATGTGAAAATTTAACACAACACTTTTACCAGTTTTTCTTTATTTTAATTCATGTGTGGTACCATTCTCAATACAGATCTAGGTAATATTTCATAATTTATCTTTTATCTGTTAAGTCATTCCAGGAACTGCCAAGAACAACTTAAAGAACAATGCTAGATCAATCAGTGTGATCACTTCCTCCTCTTTCTCTCAAAGACGTTTGCCTTCTCAGCCACAGCTTAGGTGTCTTGATTTTTAAACCTCTGAGATCTCAGAAGAAGCACCTCTCTTTAAACAACATACAGAACTAAGTGTTCCCTGCTTTGGGGGCATTCTGTATTTTTAAAAGGTGAAACTGTAAATAGCACTCTAAGGACAGTAGTCTCTTCAAATTCTGCCCTCCTCCTTGCACTCAGAGACAGATACGAAGATTTTCACATTTTTAAAAGCCATTTTTGAGTGAAGGATGAATTGACAGGTAGGCAATTATCTCATTACAGGATAGGCAGGTGGAGCACTTGCCCTTTAAAACAGGGTCTCAGCTGTTTTTCTGAGCTGTGGGTGAAACGATCAATTCCCATTTAGCCTTTCCCTAATCTCCCTACCAACTAGGAACTCGGCTATGACTGAAATGTGTCTGAATATACTTGGCATTTGTAAATGCCAATATAATATTCTGAAACAATAAATACATACAGATATATTTAGAGACAAACAGTGCTTGAGAGACCACAGAAGGCAAGTTAAATCTTTGGGTTTTGTTTTTATAAAAGACAGATGTAGATTTCTTACATCCTTCTTAAGACACTGGTAAGAAAGATGGTGAAAAGATGATATCCTAGGGCATTTTCTGGAGGTAAAAAAATTCTACCAACATAGTAGGAACTTTTGTTGTGGCAAATTTCTCTAAACAAATGATACCCTATTCCTTGTCACTGTGAAGTCAAAACCAAATACCAACTCAACCCTCTGTCACCATAAAACTGAACTAAAATTCATCGTTTTCTGTTTGGCAAATCCTTCTAAAATTAAGTTAGCAGAAACTTAAAGTGGTAGTGAATATTCTAAGCAGAAACACAAGATCTTTCATTTCTGTGTTTTATATAACAACTATAAAACATTTCCTCCTTGCATTCATTTGTGATTTTTTAATTGAACAATTTTTTTTAATTTTTAATGTATTTTTATTAAAGGATAATTGCTTTAAAGAATTTTGTTGTTTTCTGTCAAGCCTCAACATGAATCAGCCATCAGTTCAGTTCAGTTGCTCAGTCGTATCCGACTGTTTGCGATTCCATGAATCGCAGCACACCAGGCCTCCCTGTCCATCACCAACTCCCGGAGTTCACTCAGACTCCCGTCCATCGAGTCAGTGATGCCATCCAGCCAGCTCATTCTCTGTCGTCCCCTTCTCCTCCTTCCCCCAATCCCTCCCAGCATCAGAGTCTTTCCCAATGAGTCAACTCTTCGCATGAGGTGGCCAAAGTACTGGAGTTTCAGCTTTAGCATCAGTCCTTCCAAAGAATACCCAGGGCTGATCTCCTTCAGAATGGACTGGTTGGATCTCCTTGCAGTCCAAGGGACTCTCAAGAGTCTTCTCCAACACCACAGTTCAAAAGCATCAATTCTTTGGCGCTCAGCTTTCTTCACAGTCCAACTCTCACATCCATATGTGACCACAGGAAAAACCATAGCCTTGACTAGATGGACCTTTGTTGGCAAAGTAATGTCTGTTTTTGAATATGCTATCTAGGTTGGTCATAACCGTCCTTGCAAGGAGTAAGCGTCGTTTAATTTCATGGCTGCAGTCACCATCTGCAGTGATTTTGGAGCCCCCAAAAATAAAGTCTGACACTGTTTCCACTGTTTCCCCATCTATTTCCCATGAAGTGATGGGACCAGATGCCATGATCTTCGATTTCTGAATGTTGAGCTTTAAGCCAACTTTTTCACTCTTCTCTTTAACTGTCATCAAGAGGCTCTTTAGTTCTTCTTCACTTTCTGTCATAAGGGTGGTGTCATCTGCATATCTGAGGTTATTGGTATTTCTCCCGGCAATCTTGATTCCAGCTTGTGCTTCTTCCAGTCCAGCGTTTCTCATGATGTACTCTGCATATAAGTTAAATAAGCAGGGTGACAATATACAGCCTTGACCTACTCCTTGTCCTATTTGGAACCAGTCTGTTGTTCCATGTGCAGTTCTGTTGCTTCCTGACCTGCATACAGATTTCTCAAGAGGCAGGTCAGGTGGTCTGGTATTCCCATCTCTTTCAGAATTTTCTACAATTTATTGTGATCCACCCAGTCAAAGGCTTTGGCATAGTCAATACAGCTGAAACAGATGTTTTTCTGGAACTCTCTTGTTTTTTCAATGACCCAGCAGATGTTGGCAATTTGATCTCTGGTTCCTCTGCCTTCTCTAAAACTAGATTGAACATCAGGAAGTTCATGGTTCATGTATTGCTGAAGCCTGACTTGGAGAATTTTGAGCATTACTTTACTCGCATGTGAGATGATTGCAATTGTGCAGTAGTTTGACCATTCTTTGGCATTGCCTTTCTTTGCAATTAGGTATACATAAATCCCCTCTCTTTTGAAACCCCCTCCCTTCTCCCTCCCCATCCCATTTCTAGGTTGATACAGAGCCCCTGTTTGAATTTCCTTGGCCATGCATAAAATTCCTGTTGGCTATCTATTTTACATATGGTAATGTAAGTTTCCATGTTACTCTTTCCATACATCTCACCCTCTCCTCCCCTCTCCCCATGTCCATGAGTCTATTCTCTACGTCTGTTTCTCCATTGCTGTCCTGTAAATAAGTTCTTCACCACCATTCTTCCAGACTCCATATATATGGATTAGAATAAATATTACTCTTTCTGACTCACTTCACTCTGTGTAATAGGTTCTAGGTTTATCCACTTCATCAGAACTGACTCAAATGTGTTCCTTTTTATGGCTGAGTAATATTCCATTATGTATATGTACCACAACTTCTTTATCCATTCATCTGTCAAAGGACATCTAGGTTGCTTTCATGTTCTAACTATTATAAATAGTGCTGCAGTGAACAATGGGATAATGTGTGTTTTTCAATTTTGGTTTCCTCAGGGTATATGCCTAGGAGTGGGATTGCTGGGTCATATGGTGGTTTTATTCCTAGTTTTTTTAAGGAATCTCCATTCTGTCTTCCATAGTGGCTGTATCAATTCACATTCCCACCAGCAGTGCAAGAGCGTTCCCTTTTCTCTACACCCTCTCCAGCATTTATTGTTTGTAGACATTTTGATGATGGCCATTCTGACTGGTGTTAGGTCATTGTAGTTTAAAACCTCATTGTAGTTTTGACTTGCCTTCCTATAATAATGAGCAATGTTGAGCATCTTTTAACATGTTTGTTAGCAATCTGTATGTATTCTTTGGAGAAATGTCTGTTTAGGTCTTGTTTCCACTTTTTGATTGGGTTGTTTTTTTCTCTGGCATTGAGTTGCATGAGCTGCTTGTATATTTTGGAAATCAAGCCTTTGTCAGTTGTTTGAAAGTGAAAGTGAAGCCGCTCAGTCACGTCCGACTCTTTGCGACCCGATAGACACCAGTCCATGGGATTTTCTAGGAAAGAGTACTGGAGTGGGTTGCCATTTCTTTCTCCAGGGAACTTCATGACCCAGGAATTGAACCCAGGTCTCCCACCTTGTAGAGAGACACTTTAATTTGCTATTATTTTCTCCCATTTTGAGGATTGTCTTTTTACCTTGCTTATAGTTTCCTTTTTTGTGCAAACTTTTAAGCTTCATCAGGTCCCAGTATTTACTTTTGTTTTTATTTCTGTTACTCTAGGAGGTGGGTCATAGAGGATCTTGCTTTGATTTATGTCTTTGAGTGTTCTGCCTATGTTTTCCTCTAAGAGTTTTAGTTTCTGGTATTACATCTAGCTCTTTAATCCATTTTTAGTTAATCTTTGTGTATGGTGTTAGAAAGTGTTCTAATTTCATTCTTTTACATGTAGCTGTCCAGTTTTTCCAGCACCATTTATTGAAGAGGCTCTCTTTGCCTTATTGTATAGTCTTGACTCCTTAGTTAAAAATAAGGTACCCATAGGTGCATGGGTTTATTTCTGGGCTTTCTATATTGTTCCACTGGTCTATATTTCTGTTTCTGTGCAGTACCATACTATATTGATGACTGAATCTTTGTGGTATAATCTGAAGTCAGGAAGGTTGATTCCTCCAGCTCCATTCTTTCTCAAGACTGCTTTGGCTATTCGGGGTGTTTTGTGTTTCCATATGGATTGTGAATTTTTTTTTTCTAGTTCTGTGAAAAATGCAATTGGTAATTTCATATGGATCACACTGAATCTGTAGGTTGCATTTGCTAGTATAATCATTTTCACAATATTGATTCTTCCTACCCAGGAGCATGGAATATCTCTCCATCTGTTTATGTTATCTTTGATTTCTTTCAATAGTGTCTTCTCATTTTCTGTGTACAGTTCTTTTTTCTCCTTCAGTTCAATTCAGTTCAGTTCAGTCGCTCAGTCATGTTCGACTCTTTGTGACCCCATGAATTGCAGCACGCCAGGCCTCCCTGTCCATCACCAACTCACAGAGTTCACTCAGACTCATGTCCATCGAGTCAGTGATGCCATCCAGCCAGCTCATCCTCTGTCGTCCTCTTCTCCTCTTGCCCCCAATCCCTCCCAGCATCAGAGGCTTTTCCAATGAATCAACTCTTCGCATGAGGTGGCCAAAGTACTGGAGTTTCAGCTATAGCATCATTCCTTCCAAAGAACACCCAGGGCTGATCTCCTTCAGAATGGACTGATTGGATCTCCTTGCAGTCCAAGGGACTCTCAAGAGTCTTCTCCAACACCACAGTTCAAAAGCATCAATTCTTCGGTGCTCAGCCTTCTTCACGGTCCAACTCTCACATCCATACATGACCAGAGGAAAAATCATAGCCTTGAATAGACGGGCCTTTGTTGGCAAAGTAATGTCTCTGCTTTTGAATATGCTATCTAGGTTGGTCATAACTTTCCTTCCAAGTAGTAAGCATCTTTTAATTTCATGGCTGCAGTCACCATCTGCAGTGATTTTTCTCCTTAGGTAAGTTTATTCTTAGATATTTAATTCTTCGTGTTGTAATGCTGGATGGAATTGATTTCTTAATTTCTCTTTCTGATTTTTCATTGTTAGTATATGGAAATGCAAGTGATTTCTGTATATTGATTTTGTTTCCTACAACTTTGCTAAATTCACTGATTAGCTCTAGGAACTTTCTAATACTTCTTTAGGGTTTCCTATGTACAGTATGATGTCATCTGCAAACAGTGAGAGCTTTAGTTCCT
This sequence comes from Bubalus kerabau, assembly GCF_029407905.1. Classification (NCBI taxonomy): domain Eukaryota; kingdom Metazoa; phylum Chordata; class Mammalia; order Artiodactyla; family Bovidae; genus Bubalus; species Bubalus kerabau. The sequence goes on from NC_073625.1 coordinate 62,892,284, forward strand.
CTTTTCTGAACTGAATTCCTTTTATTTCTTTTTCTTCTCTGATTGCTGTAGCTAGGACTTCCAGAACTATGTTGAATAATAGTGGTGATACTGGATACTCTTGTATTGTTCCTGATCATAGGGGGAATGCTTTCAGTTTTTCACCATTGAGAATAATATTTGCTGTAGGCTCGTCATATATGGTCTTTACTATGTTGAGGTAGGTTTCTTCTATGCCCATTTTTTTGAGAGTTTTAATCATAAATGGGTGCTGAATTTTCTCAAAAGCTCTTTCTGCATCTATTGAGATTATCTTAGGTTTTTAATTTTTAATTTCTTAATATGGTGTATCACATTGATTGATTTACATATATTAAAGAATCCTTGCATTCCTAAAATAAATGCCACTTATCATGGTATATGAGCTTCTTGATGTGTTGTTGAATTCTGTTTGCTAAAATTTTGTTGAGGATTTTTGCATCTATGTGATACTGGCCTATAGATTTCATTTTTTTGTGTTTTCTTTTTCTGGTTTTGGTATCAAGGTGATAGTGGCCTCGTAGAATGAATTTGGAAGTGTTCCTTCCTCTCCAATTTTTTGAAAGAGATTTAAAAGGATAGGCATTATTTTTCTCTAAATGTTTGATAAAATTTTCCTGTGAAGCCATCTTGTTGTGGGCTTTTGTTTTTAGGGAGACTTATGATCACAGCTTCAATTACAGTGCTAGTAGTTGGGTTGTTCATAATTTCTATTTCTTCTTAGTTCAGTCTTGGAAGATTGAACTTTTCTAAGAATCTGTCCATTTCTTCCAGGTTATCTATTTTATTGTCATAATGTTGTTCATAAGAGTGTCTTAAAATCCTCTATATTTCTTCATTGTCTGTTGTAACCTCTGCTTTTTCATTTCTAATTCTGTTGATTCGATTCTTCACTTTTTTTTTTTTTAATTTTGATGAGTGAGGCTAATAGCTCATCAATTTTGTTTATCTTCTCAAAGAATGAGCTTTTAATTTTATTAATCTTTAATATTGCTTCTTTCATTTCTTTTTCATTTATTTCTGCTCATATCTTTATGATTGCTTTCCTTCTACTAATTTTGGGTTTTTGTTGTTGTTCTTCTTCTTATTCTTCTTCTTTTTCCAGTTGTTTTAGGTGTAAAGTTAGGTGGTCTATTCAATGTTTTTCTTGTTTCTTGAGGTAGGATTGTATTGCTATAAACTTTCCTCTTAGGACTGCTTTCTCTGCATCCCATAGGTTTTGAGTTGTCATTTTTTCATTGACATTTGTTTCTAGAAATTTTTTGATTCCCCATTTGATTTGTTCAGTAACCTGTTGGTTATTTAGAAACATGTTGTTTAATTTCCATGTTTTGGCATTTCTTACAGTTTTTTTTCTTGTAATTAATATCTAGTCTAATAATATTGTGGACCAAGAAGATGCTTGATATAGTTTCAATTTTCTAAGTTTACCATTTTTTGAGGTAAATTTTTGTGGCTTGTTTTGTGACCCAAGATGTGGTCTATCCCAGAGAATGGTCCATGTGCATTTGAGAAGAAGGTGTTTTCTTCTGCATTTGGATGGAATGTCCTGAAGATATCAGTGAGATCCATCTCATCTAATGTACCATTTAAGACTTGTTTCCTTATTACTTTTCTGTTTTGATAATCTGTCCATTGGTGTGAGTGTGGTGTTAAAGTCTCCTATTATTATTGTGTTACTGTTAATTTTTCCTTTTATGTCTGTTTGTGTTTGTCTTTTTTTGAGGTGCTCCTATGTTGGGTGCATAGATATTTATAATTGTTATGTCTTCCTGTTCAATTAGTCCCTTGAACATTATGCAGTGTCCTTCCTAATCTCTTGTAATCTTCTTTATTTTAAGGTATATTTTGTCTGATATGACGATTGCTACTCCAGGTTTCTTCTGCTTCCCATTTGCATGCAATACATTTTTCCATCCTCTCACATTCAGTCTATATCTATCTTTAGGTCTGAAGTGGGTTACTTTTAGACAGCATACATAAGGGTCTTATTTTGTATCCATTCAGCCAGCCTGTAAGACTGGAGAAATGGTGATGAAAACTGATGGAAATGCATGATGTTGATGATAGAGAATAGCAAAACACATCCGCAGGCCTTGCTTTCCATTGTAATGTAATGTGTCAGTAGGTAGTCAACACTGAGACAGAGTTAGGAGTGGATGTAACTTTGTTGGTGACAGTGTCTGTAAAAGATAAGTGGAGCAGAAAGAACTAGACAGATGGCCTCAGAACACATCATACAACGTTCAGTGTTTCAGTGTTTCAGTCTAGGGAGCTCTAGAGCCAAGTCATGGGTTCAATTACGAGGTATGGAAGATCCCTTGGAAGAGGGCATGGCAACCCACTGCGGTATTTTTGCCTGGAGAATCCCATGGATAGAGGAGCCTGCCAGGCTACAGTTCATAGGGTAATAAGGAGTTAGCCACGACTGAAGCAACTTAGCATGAGCAAAGTCAGGGTAGTCTGTACTGAGCAAACATGACCATGCTGTAATAGGCCTACCATGCTCAGACACTGATTGAAGGCTTCCCTGGAAGAGTGTGCTCTTGGCTTGACTATTGAAGGGAATCATGAAGACACTGCCTCCTTCAGATGAATGTAGGTTCCTTTGCAGAGCAAAGTATCTTCGTGGCAACTACCATTTATAGAAAAAGATAATTGCCACAAGTAAGTGAAGGCAAGGAATTCAAAAGAGGAGTTGCAAAGAATAGCTCACATGATAAACTCTAAAATATCACAGTATAAAAGACTACAAAATGAATGAATATTTGGACACTCTAGAAGTATGTGATTTAACAAAGAGATAAAGATACAACTGATGAAAGAATACCAGTATACCTACAAGATATTTTCTTCAGAAACATAATACACGGGCATTTTGAGGGTTATTAATGTACCATAGGAGATAACACTCTATGTTTCCAAATGGTGATATGGTTTTGCCTGAGTATATGCTCAATTACTTCAGTCATATCCAACTCTTTGTGACCCCATGGACCATAGCTCTCCAGGCTCCTCTATCCATAAGATTGTCCAGGCAAGAATACTGGAGTGGGCTGCCATGCCCCCCTCCAGGGGATCTTCCTGATCCAGGGATCAAACCTGCATCTCTTACTTCTCCTGTGTTGGCAGGTGGCTTCTTTACCACTAGCACCACATGGGAAGTCCATTTTGCCCTACATAAAAATCTCTTTCTGTTACCCTCACAAGTGATTTTTTAATCCTCCGCTGCCTAAATCTCATCACACATATAGGACATATATTTTTCCATCCTCTCATGTTCAGTCCATAACTGTCTTTAGGTCTGAAGTGGGTTACTTTCAGACAACATATATGGGTCTTATTTTTGTATCCACTCAGCCAGTCTGCATCTTTTGGTTGTAGCATTTAATCTGTTTACGTTTAAAGTAATTATTGATATATATGCTCTTATTGCCATGATCTTAATTGTTTGGGGTTGGTTTTCTAGATCTTTTTTCTTTTATTGTATTTCTTGCCTATGGAAGTCCCTTTAACATTTGTTGTAAAGCTGGTTTGGTGGTACTGAAATCTGTTAAGTTTGCTTGTTGAAAAGGTTTTTATTTCTCCAACTTTGCATGAGATTCTTGCTAGGTACTGTAATCTTGGTTGTAGATTTTTCCCCTTCAATACTTTAAATATATCCTGTCATTCCGTTATGGCCTGCAGCGTTTCTGCTTAAAGATCAGCTATTAAGAAAATGGGGTTTCCCTTACATGTTACTTGTTTCTTCACCTTTGTTGCTTTTAATATTCTTTTTTTTTTTTCGTCTTTAGTCTTTGCTAGTTAATTAGTATTTGTTTTGGCACATTCTCCCTGGGTTTATACTCTATGGGACTCTTTGTGTCTCTTGGACTTGATTGACTACTTCCTTTTCCATGTTGGTGAAATTTTCAACTGTAATCTCTTCAAAAATGTTCTCATACCCTTTCTTTTTCTCTTCTTCTCCTGGGACCCCTATAATTCGAATTTTGGTGTGTTTGACATTGCCCCAGGGGTCTCTGAGACTATACTCCATTCTTTTCATTCTTTTTATTTTATTCTGCTCTTCAGAAGTTATTTCCACCATTTTATCTTCTAGCTCACTGATTTGTTCTTCTGCTTCAGGTATTCTGCTATTGATTCCTTCTAGAATATTTTTAATTTCAGTAATTGTTTTGTTTGTCTCTGTATGTTTATACTTTAATTCTTCTAGGTCTTTGTTAGTTGATTCTAGCATTTTATCTATTTTGTTTCAAGGTTTTGATCATCATTACTATCATTATTCTGAATTCTTTTTCAGGTAGTTTGCCTATTTCCTCTTCATTTATTTGGACTTCTCTGTTTCTGGTTTTTTCTTTCCTTTGTGTGGTACTTCTCTGCATTTTTTTTTTAAAACTCATTCTGTTTGAGGTCTCCTTTTCCCAGGATTCAGGGTTGAATTCTTTCTTCCTTTGGTTTCTGCCCTCCTAAGGTTGGTCCAGTGGTTTGTGTAAGCTTCCTATAGGGTGAGATTTGTGCTGAGTTTTTGTTTGTTTGTTTGTTTTTCCTCTGATTGGCAAGGCAGAGTGAGGTGGTAATACTGTCTGGTGATGCTTTGGTATGTATCTTTGTTTTATTTGTTGTTTAGATGAGGCATCCTACACAGGGTGCTACTGGTGGTTGGGTGATTCCAGGTCTTGTATTCAAGTGGTTTCCTTTGTATGAGTTCTCACTATTTGATACTTCCTAGGGTTAGTTTTCAGGTAGCCTAGAGTCTTCGAGTCAGTGCTCCCACTCCAGAGGTTCAGGGCTTAATCTCTGGTCAGGAATGGAGATTCCACAAGTAGTTTGTTATGGCATTAAGTGAGATTAAAATAAATATCCTGAAAGGAGACATCAAAGATGAATTCTCTGATGTAAATCATGGCAGGATTCTCTATGACCCACCTCCCAGGGTAATGGAAATAAAAGCAAAAATAAACAAATGGGATCTAATTAAACTTAAAAGCTTTTGCACAATAAAGGAAACTATAAGCAAGGTAGTTGCTTCAGAATGGGAGAAAATAATAGCAAATGTAGCAACTAATAAAGAATTAATCTCAAAAATATACAAGCAACTCCTGCAGCTCAATTCCAGAAAAATAAGCGACCCAATCAAAAAGCGGGCCAAAGAAACAAACAGATATTTCTCCAAAGAAGATATACAGATGGCTAACAAACACATAAAAAGATGCTCAACATCACTCATTATCAGAGAAATGCAAATCAAAACCACAATGAGGTACCATCTCATGCTGGTCAGAATGGCTACTATCCAAAAGTCTACAAACAATAAATGCTGGAGAGGGTGTGGACAAAAAGGAATCCTCTTACACTCTTGGTGGGAATGCAAACTAGTACAGCCACTATGGAGAACAGTGTGGAAATTCCTTAAAAAACTAGAAATAGAACTGCCATACGACCCAACAATCCCACTGCTGGGCATACACACCAAGGAAACCAGAATTGAAAGAGACATGCATACCCCAATGTTCATCACAGCACTGTTTATAATAGCCAGGACATGGAAACAACCTAGATGTCCTTTTGCAGACGAATGGATAAGAAAGCTGTGCTACATATACACAATGGGATATTACTCAGCTATTAAAAAGAATGCATTTGAATCAGTTCCAATGAGGTGGATGAAACTGGAGCCTGTTAAACAAAGTGAAGTAAGTCAAAAAGAAAAACAGCAATACAGTATATTAATGCATATATATGGAATTTAGAAAGGTGGTAACAATGACCCTCTATGTGAGACAGAAAAAGAGACACAGAAGTAAAGAACAAAGTTTTGGACTCTGTGGGAGAAGGTGAGGATGGGATGATTTGAGAGAATAACATTGAAATATGTATATTATCATATGTGAAATAGATCACCAGTCCAGGTTTGATGCATGAGACAGGGTGCCCAGGGCTGGTACACTGGGATGACCCTGAGGGATGAGATGGGAGGGAGGTGGGTGGGGGTTCAGGATGGGGAACACATGTACACCCATGGCTGATTCATGTCAATGTATGGCAAAACCACCACAATATTGTAAAGTGATTAGCCTCCAATTAAAATTAAAAAAAAAAAATTTAAAAAAAGGTGAAAGCAATGTAAACAGAAAAAAAAATAAAGATGAACCCAGACAAATGGAAGTTACAAATTCAGCCAAATAGCAATTAAAATAATTGAATGTACAAATATACATATACATCCATGAGCAAAGTCTAAACAGTCCAACGGATTCATTTTGATATTTGGCAAAACTAATACAATTATGTAAAGTTTAAAAATAAAATAAAATTAAAAAAAAATAAAGTAGAGTAGATTGACCTGGCAAACAAAGGAAATCAAAAATTATGTTTACCTGTTAAGAACAAAACTAACTAAAGTACAAACTGGAAAACAAAACTAAAAAGATGCCAAGTGGTGAATAAAGCAATGAAAACAAAACTAACAAAACTGTTGAGAGGAAAGGAAAGAAAGAATAGATATGCAAAGTTAAACAGAGCTAGATATATATTTATATACATTAAAGATTAACTGCAAGGGGAAAAGAATATTAGGAAAAGCAAACAAAGGAATAAATGTAGAAAAAATAATAATAGGTTTAAAAATTAAAGTTAAAACAAGAAAAAAGAAGAAAACTGCACAGAACTGCAAAAGCCCAGTGTACAGGCAGAGGTTTATAACATCAGTAAAATATGTGACTGAGGAAAAAAAAAAAAAAAAAGAAAAACTCAAAAGCTTAATTAGATTTCATAGTGCCAATAAAATTGACAACTACAACAGAAGGGGGAAAAGAGGGACGAAAAAGGAAAAAAAAATCCAAAAGAATCTACAGAACAGGTCAAAACATAAAAATAATAAATGTTTTTCATGCCTCACTGCTGTCAGAGTCCTTTCCCATGCTGGGAGTCACAGTCCACCCCACCTTATTCGGATGGCCTCCAACATTGTGCTGATCTCTGGACTTGCTGTGGAGGCAGCTCAGATTCTAATCTGGTCCTACTCCTGTGTGTTCTTGCCTCCAAGGTCCACAGCTATCAGAACTAGTGAGTTTTATTTTGTGGGAGCTCTCAATGACCTTTTATATATTCCATAGACACAGAGTCTGCCTAGTTGATCGTACGGATTTAATCTACAGCTTGTACAGCCGCTGGGAAGGTTTGGGTCTTCTTCCTTAACCACACTGTCCCTGGATTTCAACTGTCATTTTATTTCCACTTCTGCATGTGGGCCATCCACTGGGGTTTGCTCCTGAGGCTGCCCTGGACAACCTAGATTTGCCCCTGGGAGGGCCAGGTGTGGAGGTGGTACTTGGGTCACAGGGCTTCCAGGAGCACCAGGTACTTAGGGGAGTTGGCAGCTAAGACAACAAGAAATACAGTCCTCTAGAAGGGTAGGCAATGGCACCCCACTCCAGTACTCTTGCCTGGAAAATCCCATGGGCAGAGGAGCCTGGTAGGCTGCAGTCCATGGGATTGTTAAGGGTCGGACACGACTGAGAGACTTCACTTTGACTTTTCACTTTCATGCATTGGAGAAGGAAATGGCAACCCACTTCACTATTCTTGCCTGGAGAATCCCAGGGACGGGGGAGCCTGGTGGGCTGCCGTCTATGGGGTCGCACAGAGTTGGACACGACTGAAGCGACTTAGCAGCAGCAGAAGGGTATGGCAACAAGTACTGGGCCAATACACTCCAGTATTCTTGCCTGGTGAACACCCCTCCTTGACAAAGAAGCCTGGCAGGCCACAGTCTACAAGGTTGCAGAGTCAGACATGACCGAAATGACCCTGCACACATAGACACAAGACATTTTTTGCCTGTGGCAGCTCTGCCCCAGTGAGAGTTGAATGTGAAGGTGGTCCAGCTGCTTGGCTTGTGGGGACCTTGGGGCACCAAGTGTGCAGGAACACGGACTGTCTCTGCCGCAGGAGTTATGGCACTGCTGCTGCTGCTGCTAAGCCACTTCAGTCATGTCTGACTCTGTGTGACCCCATAGATGGCAGCCCACCAGGCTCCTGTGTCCCTAGGATTCTCCAGGCAAGAACACTGGAGTGGGTTGTCATCTCCTTCTCCAATGCATGAAAGTGAAGTCCTTCAGTCGTATCCAACTCTTAGCGACCCCATGGACTGCAGCCTACCAGGCTTCTCCATCCATGAGATTTTCCAGGCAAGAATAATAGAGTGGGTTGTCGGTTATGGCCCTATCAGAGTCTTTTTTCGAGTCTCTTGTAGGTGGCAATCAGAAGGCTTCTTTGGCCAGTCTTTCTCTGTTGTTCTGCCCATCCAGGCACTTAGAGTGCTCCTTTGCCTGGGTCCTTCTCTGTTGTTTGGTGTGTCAGGCACATAGAGAAGCCCCCTGGCTGGGGTTCTACCCTGTAGATTGGATTGTCAGGCACTTAAAGGGGCACCCTAGATGGGGTCCAACTCTGTAGTTTGATGCATGAGTCACTTAAAGGAGCATCCTGGGTGGGATGCTACTCTGTAGTCCAGTGAGTCAGACATTTGATTGGCCAGCCTCTCTACTGTTCAGCTGCCAGTGCTGGCATGTGGGGAGAGACAGGCTTTGATGATGGCTCCACCCCCTATGCATGACTTAGCAGTACTGCCTTGCTTCCATGGCTGCCGGGCTTTCATTCACAGGCATTTCCCACCACAATCTCCTCTCTCACATCCCCTCAATCCGTCTCTCCGCAGTCAACAGCAGCCCTCACCTTGGGATTGCTCCATAATCCCTAAACCCCAGCTCCCAGCCGCTGCACCTTCCAAGGGACTTGCATCCCTGTCAGGGTATGTATGGCTGCAGCAAGAAGTGTATGCTTCTCCTTCCATTTAGGCTGTCACAGACCAGCTGTTTCACTCTCAACCTTAAATATTTCTCCTCTGACTCAGACTAATTACCGCACTGTGGTGATCAGACCCCAGCTTCAGTTACCCCACTGGCCAAAGGCAGGTCCAGTCCTACTAACACTCCTGTTTTTCCCACTAGTTCCTTTGTCCTACTGAGTTTTGCATGGTTTTATATATTAATTTCCACTGGTCAGGTACCCCTGTCTGCTGTCAGCTGGTATTCTGCATTCACTTCCATGTCTGAAGGTGTATTCCTGATATATCCATGGAGAGAGATGTACTCCATGTCCACCTACTCTGCCAATTTGTTCTCCTAATTGAACAACTTTCAATGGACATGAGTTTGAAGAAACTCTGGGACAGAATGAAGGACACAGAAGCCTGGCACACTGCAGTCCATGGGGTCACAAAGCATTAACACAACTTACTAACTGAACAACAAGAACAACATAGAAAAATATAACGCTAATTAGCTTTTACATTTTTTCCTTTAACCTCTAAATATGATTTACAGTTGACCCTTGAAAAACACCTGGGTTGAGGGTGCTGACTGCACTGCTGAAAATCCATGGATTACTTTAACCGTCAGCCCTCCATCTACTTAGTTCCACAGCTGAGGACTCAATCAACCAGAGATCCCGTAGTTTCAAAGGACTATCTAGTAAAAAAAAAAAAAAAAAAAAAAAATCTGTAGTAGACCTGGACAGTTTGAATCTGTATTTTTCAAGAGTCCACTATAATTGCAAATTCAGTCATTCTTTGGGAGGAGCTAATCTAAAGACTCATATGAGACTTAATGACATTTCACTGATGATATTAATTATCGTGCTTTAATGCTCTTTTACTGGCATTTGCCCCTACCTCTACTTTTAATCATACTTAGCAGTCTCTACATACTATTTTGGCTTCCCTGGTGGCTCAGCTGGTAAGGAATACGCCTGCAATGCAGGAGACCTGGGTTTGATCTCTGGGTTGGGAAGATCCCCTGGAGAAGGGAATAGGTACCCACTCCAGTATTCTGGCCTGGAGAATTCCATGGACTGTATAGCCCATGTGGTCTTGAGTCAGACACAGCTGTGCAAATAATTAGTGATTAGTTAGTCATAATATTGCCTGGAAAATCCCATGGACGGAAGAGCCTGGTAGTCTGCAGTCCATGGGGTCGCTAGAGTCCGACACGACTGAGTGACTTCACTTTCACTTTTCGCTCTCATGCATTGGAGAAGGAAATGGCAACCCACTCCAGTGTTCTTGCCTGGAGAATCCCAAGGACGGGAAGCCTAGTGGGCTGCCGTCTATGGGGTCGCACAGAATCGGACACGACTGAAGCGACGCAGCAGCAGCAGCAGTCATAATATTTGGTATGATGCTCATGGCAATAGAAGGAGCATGCTTACTTCAACAAAAAGAAGAAAAGGAAAGAATGAAAGGATGTCAGCATTTATGGAGTGGATTAGGCCTTCCTCTGTTCATCATTCAGCACATTTCTATAATGAACTACTGATAGAAATGCTAAGGGACCATTTTTTTCCCCTTCAGAAAGGGATCTTTTATATAAACTTTTGCTCAAGCACTTGAAAACATCCAAAAATAACTTATGAACAAAAAAACAAGGAAAACAGCACATAAAAATTTAATACTTGGGAAAAGTTTGCCTAAATTACTATTATTATTTTTTCCTTTGGTAAATTTTAGGAATAGTTTAATTACCCATATACCTTATTGTCTTTTCTCTTATTCCTAACAGTGTCAAGGTTGGAAGCAGGCTATGGAAACATTCATGAGAACACATATGCAGTTAATATCTAGTAGGAACTGCCATTTCCTGCCAGCTCACCCTGTGCAGGGCACTGTTCAAAGGACTTTATGCACATTTGCACATTTCCTCTTCAGCCAGAACGGTGGGATATAGGTGGCTATTCTCATTTGACAATTGAAGAGACTTAGTATTTGAAAAATTAAGAAATGTGCCCAAGATTATATGCAAATAACTGGCAGAAGTGGAGCAATGTGACACTAGAATGTATCATAATAACCACACTCTCCTATTGATAGATTTCAAGATAAGGAACAATTGTAGGAACATTTGCATTGCTGATGCTAACACTGAAGACTACTTTGAATGAGCAGGATATTTATAGGCATCTAGTTATTTGAATTTATATGTTAAAAACTTTCATATTTGACATAATTATTCATCCAACTATTTAGCCATATTTATAAAGTTTCACTGTAATTTTGTAAGCTGCACACAAGATTTTCACCTAAAAACAGACAGTTTCTTTAACATGAAGGCCTTAATATTGTTCTTCCATATACATAATTTGAATTTTTCATTGATATATCATATATAGTGTTTACAACAAATATATACACCCTATGTAGTGTTCATATATTTATATATTGAAATGTAATACATATAATATATGTGTACATGGGAATGTGCAGATTGTATTTCTACACATACACACGGAAATATAACTTGTATATAGGAAAATATAATAAACTTTGATAAAAATGTATCTTAGACAACAAATTTATATTTTCAGTTTTAATGACCATTGTTCTTATTTATTTTATATGATAACATTTATTAAATAAAAATTATGTTGTCCAGAATTCAGATCATTAAAGTATCTATTTAAAAATGGACCCTAATTATTCTATACACTCAGTTCAGTGCAGTTCAGCCACTCAATCGTGGCCAACTCTTTGCGACCCTATAAGGTGCAGCACACTAGGTCTCCCTATCCATCACCAGCTCCAGGAGTTTACTCAAACACATGTCCATTGAGTCAGAGATACCATCCAACCATCTCATCCTCTGTTGTCCCCTTCTCCTCCTGCCCTCAATCTTTTGCAGCATCAGGGTCTTTTCAAATGAGTGAGCTCATCACATCAAGAGGCCAAAGTATTGGAGTTTCAGCTTCAACATCAGTCCTACAAATGAACACCCAGGACTGATCTCCTTTAGGATGTACTGGTTGGATCTCCTTGAAGTCCAAGGGACTCTCAAGAGTCTTCTCCAACACCACAGTTCAAAAGCATCAATTCTTTGGTGCTCAGCTTTCTTCATAGTCCAACAATCACATCCATACATGACTACTGGAAAAACCATAGCCTTTAATAGATGGAGATTTGTTGGCAAAGTAATGCCTCTGGTTTTTAATACACTGTCTAGGTTGGTCATAACTTTCCTTCCAAGGAGTAAGCATCTTTTTATTTCATGGTTGCAGTCATAATCTGCAGTGATTTTGGAGTCCAAAAAATAAAATCTGCCACTGTTTTCACTGTTTCCCCATCTATTTCCCATGAAGTGATGGGACTGGATGCCATGATCTTTGTTTTCTGAATGTTGAGCTTTAAGCCAACTTTTTCACTCTCCTCTTTCACTTTCATCAACAGGCTCTTTAGTTCTTCTTCACTTTCTGCCATAAAGGTGGTGTCATCTGCATATCTGAGGTTATTGATATTTCTCCAGGCAATCTTGATTCCAGCTTGTGCTTCCTCTAGCCCAGCGTTTCTCATGATGTACTCTGCATAGAAGTTAAATAAGCAGGGTGACAATATACAGCCTTGATGTACTCCTTTTCCTATTTGGAACCAGTCTGTTGTTCCATGTCCAGTTCTAACTGTTGCTTCCTGACCTGCATATAGGTTTCTCAAGAGGTAGGTCAGGTGCTCTGGTATTCCCACCTCTTTCAGAATTTTCCACAGTGTATTGTGATCCACACAGTCAAAGGCTTTGGCATAGTCAATAAAGCAGAAACAGATGTTTTTTCTGGAACTATCTTCCTTTTTCCATGATCCAGCGGATGTTGGCAATTTGATCTCTGGTTCCTTTGCCTTTTCTAAAACCAGCTTGTACATCTATCTGGAAGTTCATGGTTCATGTATTGCTGAAGACTGGCTTGGAGAATTTTGAGCATTACTTTGCTAGTGTGTGAAATGAGTGCAATTGTGCAGTAGTTTGAGCATTCTTTGGCATTGCCTTTCTTAGGGTTTAGAATGAAAATTGACCTTTTCAAGTCCTGTGGCCCCTGTTGATTTTTCCAAATTTGCTGGCATATTGAGTGCATCACTTCACAGCATCATCTTTTAAGATTTGATATAGTTCAACTGGAATTCCATCACCTCCACTACCTTTGTTCATAGTGATGCTTCCTAAGGCCCACTTGATTTCATTCCAGGATACACTATTCTATACACTAATGATCAATTTATTGAAAAAACCAAATATCCAATTTTTTAAATATCTAGACTGGTATCTAAAAACATATTAAATATATAACTAGTATGCTCCCTGGTGAGAGTCTAAAATGGTATAGTTATTTTGAAAAATAGTTTGGAAATGTCCTAAAAATTAATATACATTTATCATATGACCAAGCCAATTCAATCCCAGAAATTTACTGAAGGCAAATGACAAGATATATCCACATATAATCTCATATACTTATATTCATAATTGTTAATACTTGGCAATAGCCCACATGTTCATCAAAAGATGAAAGGGTAACTATATATGGCATATCAAATCAATGGAAGATTTGAAAGGTTGTTGCTGAACCATGAAAGAAGCTGGGAGACTTGGATTCTGGAGGAGAATTCAATCTGGGGCCAGAGAAGAGGCTTGATTGCTCAGAGCTTTTGTGTAATAAAAAGTTTTATTAAAGTGTAAAAGAGATGGAGAAAGCTTCTGACATAGACATCAGAAAGGGCAGAAAGAATACCCCCTTGCTAGTGTTAGCAATGGAGTTATATGTGTTTTAATTAGTTATTACAGTGAATCAAAAGAATGTCTGGAGGTTGTAAAGACCTTTCTAGGTCCATTTCCATAATTTACATTTAAAGATAATAGGATTAACCAGAAGTTCTTTTCCAGAGGCTGTCCTCAAGCAGGATACATTATTGTTATATAATCCTAGGAACCTAGAGGAAAAACAAAACAAAAAACAACAAAAAAAGACATTTGTCTTTTCCTCCTCCTTGAAAACCCCAGACCCCTCTCTCCTTGGGGTCCCCTGGACTTCTTATCAACCTGCCTAGGAATTGACTCTCTCAGACTACTCAGCAATAAAAAGGAATAACTTAATGATAAAAGCAACACAATGGACTACTCTCAAAATTATCTTAAGGAAAAGAAGCCAGACACAAAAGAAGAAGCATTGGAATGACTGTAAAAGAAGGGATAAAAGGCCATGAATATGGAAACACAAAAAAAGTCTTGCATATTAAATGTAATTGAGATTTCACAAATGTGTTCATTGCTTAGAATTTATTTATTTGTACATAAAAAAAATTATCAGTATATAGTTGATTTAAAATGTGTTAGTTTCTAGTGTTCAGCAAAGTAAATCAGTTATACATATACATATACCCAGTCTTTTTTAGATTCTTTTCCAATACAGGTCATTAGAGGGTATTGAGTAGATTTCCCTGTGCTATACAGTGGATTTAATTAGTTATTTATTTTAAATATAATAATATATATATGCCAACCCAATCTCCTAATTTATCCCTCCTGTCACTACCACTTACCCCCCCCCCCCCTCTTGTAACTTTCAGTTTGTTTTCTACATCTTGTACATTTTAAATGGATGTAGTTCATGATGGGTTGATTGTATCACCACAAATTTTTTAAAGAGATATATCAAATTTACTCTTGTTGATTTGAAGTTCCTGCATAAATATTCAATAATCTGAGTGCAAATTTTGCATGCAAGTAATTTGCTCTCTCTTAGTTTTTAAAAATAATTTAATAAACCAGAAAGCCATGACTTCAATATATTATTCTAAGTCCACATTTCTTGATTGTAAATATACTCATATTCTAGACTAGCAGTGGCATGGAGTGTGGTAAAGTGTGTAGAGGGCTCATACAGTTGAATAAAATTGACATTTCCAAATGATAACTTAAACTAATTAACTGATAATCTCAAACTTATTTCAAAGTACATTGCAGAATACAGATATCCTATACTTATTATTAAGAATTCTTAAGAAAGGGAGATATTTGTAAGAAATAATCACCCAAGTCCAAGAAACCCAGAGAGTCCCAAACAGGATAAACCCAAGGCGAAACACCCCAAGACACATATTAATCAAATTAACAAAGATCAAACACAAAGAACAAATATTAAAAGCAGCAAGGGAAAAACAACAAATAACACACAAGGGAATACCCATAAGGATAACAGCTGATCTTTCAATAGAAACTCTTCAAGCCAGGAGGGAATGGCAAGACATACTTAAAATGATGAAAGAAAATAACCTACAGCCCAGATTATTGCACCCAGCAAGGATCTCATTCAAGTATGAAGGAGAAATCAAAAGCTTTTCAGACAAGCAAAAGCTGAGAGAATTCTGCACCACCAAACCAGCTCTCCAACAAATACTAAAGGATATTCTCTAGACAGGAAACACAAAAACGGTGTATAAATTCGAACCCAAAACAATAAAGTAAATGGCAACGGGATCATACTTATCAGTAATTACCTTAAACGTAAATGGGTTGAATGCCCCAACCAAAAGACAAAGACGGGCTGAATGGATACAAAAACAAGACCCTTACATATGTTGTCTACAAGAGACCCACCTCAAAACAGGGGACACATACAGACTGAAAGTGAAGGGCTGGAAAAAGCTTTTCCATGCAAATAGGGACCAAAAGAAAGCAGGAGTAGCAATACTCATATCAGATAAAATAGACTTTAAAACAAAGACTGTGAAAAAAGACAAAGATGGTCACTACATAATGATCAAAGGATCAATCCAAGAAGAAGATATAACAATTATAAATATGTATGCACCCAACACGGGAGCACCGCAGTATGTAAGACAAATGCTAACAAGTATGAAAGGAGAAATTAACAATAACACAATAATAGTGGGAGACTTTAATACCCTACTCACACCTATGGATAGATCAACTAAACAGAAAATTAACAAGGAAACACAAACTTTAAACGATACAATAGACCAGTTAGACCTAATTGATATCTATAGGACATTTCATCCCAAAACAATGAATTTCACCTTTTTCTCAAGTGCACATGGAACCTTCTCCAGGATAGATCACATCCTGGGACATAAAGCTAGCCTTGGTAAATTCAAAAAAATAGAAATCATTCCAAGCATCTTTTCTGACCACAATGCAGTAAGATTAGATCTCAATTACAAGAGAAAAACTATTAAAAATTCCAACATATGGAGGCTGAACAACACGCTGCTGAATAACCAACAAATCACAGAAGAAATCAAAAAAGAAATCAAAATTTGCATAGAAACAAATGAAAATGAAAACACAACAACCCAAAACCTGTGGGACACGGTAAAAGCAGTCCTAAGGGGAAAGTTCATAGCAATACAGGCACACCTCAAGAAACAAGAAAAAAGTCAAATAAATAACCTAACTCTACACCTAAAGCAACTAGAAAAGGAAGAAATGAAGAACCCCAGGGTTAGTAGAAGGAAAGAAATCTTAAAACTTAGAGCAGAAATAAATGCAAAAGAAACAAAAGAGACCATAGCAAAAATCAACAAAACCAAAAGCTTGTTTTTTGAAAGGATAAATAAAATTGACAAACCATTAGCCAGACTCATCAAGAAACAAAGGGAGAAAAATCAAATCAATAAAATTAGAAATGAAAATGGAGAGATCACAACAGACAACACAGAAATACAAAGGATCATAAGAGAGTACTATCAACAATTATATGCCAATAAAATGGACAACGTGGAAGAAATGGACAAATTCTTAGAAAAGTACAACTTTCCAAAACTCGATCAGGAAGAAATAGAAAATCTTAACAGACCCATCACAAACACAGAAATTGAAGCTGTAATCAAAAATCTTCCAGCAAACAAAAGCCCAGGTCCAGACGGCTTCACAGCTGAATTCTACCAAAAATTTAGAGAAGAGCTAACACCTACCCTGCTCAAACTCTTCCAGAAAATTGCAGAGGATGGTAAACTTCCAAACTCATTCTATGAGGCCACCATCACCCTAATACCAAAACCTGACAAAGATCCCACAAAAAAAGAAAACTACAGGCCAATATCACTGATGAACATAGATGCAAAAATCCTTAACCAAATTCTAGCAATCAGAATCCAACAACACATTAAAAAGATCATACACCATGACCAAGTGGGCTTTATCCCAGGGATGCAAGGATTCTTCAATATCCACAAATCAGTCAATGTAATACACCACATTAACAAGTTGAAAAATAAAAACCATATGATTATCTCAATAGATGCAGAGAAAGCCTTTGACAAAATTCAACATCCATTTATGATAAAAACTCTCCAGAAAGCAGGAATAGAAGGAACATACCTCAACATAATAAAAGCTATATATGACAAACCCACAGCAAACATTATCCTCAATGGTGAAAAATTGAAAGAATTTCCTCTAAAGTCAGGAACAAGACAAGGGTGCCCACTTTCACCATTACTATTCAACATAGTTTTGGAAGTTTTGGCCACAGCAATCAGAGCAGAAAAAGAAATAAAAGGAATCCAAATTGGAAAAGAAGAAGTAAAGCTCTCACTGTTTGCAGATGACATGATCCTCTACATAGAAAACCCTAAAGACTCCACCAGAAAATTACTAAAACTAATCAATGACTATAGTAAAGTTGCAGGATATAAAATCAACACCCAGAAATCCCTTGCATTCCTATACACTAATAATGAGAAAACAGAAAGAGAAATTAAGGAAACAATTCCATTCACCATTGCAACAGAAAGAATAAAATACTTAGGAATATATCTACCTAAAGAAACTAAAGACCTATATATAGAAAACTATAAAACACTGGTGAAAGAAATCAAAGAGGACATTACCAGATGGAGAAATATACCATGTTCATGGATTGGAAGAATCAATATAGTGAAAATGAGTATACTACCCAAAGCAATCTATAGATTCAATGCAATCCCTATCAAGCTACCAACAGCATTCTTCACAGAGCTAGAACAAATAATTTCACAATTTGTATGGAAACACAAAAAACCTCAAATAGCCAAAGTGATCTTGAGAAAGAAGAATGGAACTGGAGGAATCAACCTACCTGACTTCAGGCTCTACTACAAAGCCACAGTTATCAAGACAGTATGGTACTGGCACAAAGACAGAAATATAGATCAATGGAACAAAACAGAAAGCCCAGAGATAAATCCACACACCTATGGACACCTTATTTTTGACAAAGGAGGCAAGAATATACAATGGATTAAAGACAATCTCTTTAACAAGTGGTGCTGGGAAATCTGGCCAACCACTTGTAAAAGAATGAAACTAGAACACTTTCTAACACCATACACAAAAATAAACTCAAAATGGATTAAAGATCTAAACGTAAGACCAGAAACTATAAAACTCCTAGAGGAGAACATAGGCAAAACACTCTCTGACATACATCACAGCAGGATCCTCTATGACCCACCTCCCAGAATATTGGAAATAAAAGCAAAAATAAACAAATGGGACCTAATTAACCTTAAAAGCTTCTGCACATCAAAGGAAACTATTAGCAAGGTGAAAAGGCAGCCTTCAGAATGGGAGGAGATAATAGCAAATGAAGCAACTGACAAACAACTAATCTCAAGAATATACAAGCAACTCCTACAGCTCAACTCCAGAAAAATAAATGACCCAATCAAAAAATGGGCCAAAGAACTAAATAGACATTTCTCCAAAGAACACATACAGATGGCTAACAAACACATGAAAAGATGCTCAACATCACTCATTATCAGAGAAATGCAAATCAAAACCACTATGAGGTACCATTTCACACCAGTCAGAATGGCTGCGATCCAAAAGTCTACAAGTAATAAATACTGGAGAGGGTGTGGAGAAAAGGGAACCCTCTTCCACTGTTGGTGGGAATGCAAACTAGTACAGCCACTATGGAGAACAGTGTGGAGATTCCTTAAAAAACTAGAAATAGAATTGCCTTATGATCCAGCAGTCCCACTGCTGGGCATACACACTGAGGAAACCAGAAGGGAAAGAGACACGTGTACCCCAATGTTCATCGCAGCACTGTTTATAATAACCAGGACATGGAAGCAACCTAGATGTCCATCAGCAGATGAATGGATAAGAAAGCGATGGTACATATACACAATGGAGTATTACTCAGCCATTAAAAAGAATACATTTGAACCAGTTCTAATGAGGTGGATGAAACTGGAGCCTATTATACAGAGTGAAGTAAGCCAGAAAGAGAAACACCAATACAGTATACTAACGCATATATATGGAATTTAGAAAGATGGTAACAATAAGCCTGTGTACGAGACAGCAAAAGAGACACTGATGTATAGAACAGTCTTATGGACTCTGTGAGAGAGGGAGAGGGTGGGAAGATTTGGGAGAATGGCATTGAAACATGTGTAATATCATGTATGAAACGAGTTGCCAGTCCAGGTTCGATGCACGATACTGGATGCTTGGGGCTTGTGCACTGGGATGACCCAGAGGGATGGAATGGGGAGGGAGGAGGGACGAGGGTTCAGGATGGGGAACACATGTATACCTGTGGTGGATTCATTTTGATATTTGGCAAAACTAATACAATTATGTAAAGTTTAAAAATAAAATAAAATTAAAAAAAATTAAAAAAAAAGTTAAAAAAAAAAAAAAAAAAACCACACCAAGGACTCATCAAAGCTAAAAAAAAAAAAAAAAAAAGAGAGAGAAAAAAGAAATTGCCATACTGTAGTTCTGGTTTTCCCAGGCTCAGTGGTGAAGAATCTGCCTAACTATGCAGGGGATTGGATGTGATCCCTGGGTCCAGAAGATATCCTGGAGCAGAAAATAACAACTTATTCCAGGTAGTAAAGAGTCTGCCTGCAATGCCAGAGACCCAGGCTCAATCCCTGGGTCAGGAAAATCCCCTAGAGAAGGGAATGTCAACCGACTCCAGTATTCTAGGCTGGAGAATTCCATGGACAGAGGAACCTGGCGGGATGTTCCCAGTGAGTCACAAATAGTCCCACACAACTGAGTGACTTTCAATCGCTCCAGTACTTGTCATTTACTCAATAAGGTCATGCCTGACTGTTAAAATCCCATTGACTATAGCCCACCAGACTCCTCTGTCTACAGGATTTCCCAGGCAAGAATACTGGAGTGGGTAGCTGTTTCCTTTTCTAAGGGATCTTCCCCACCCATGGATTGAACCCCGGTCTCCTGCATTGCAGGCATATTCTTTACAGCTAAAGGCTGGTGGGCTACAATTAATGGGGCTGCAAAGATCTGGACATAACACTTATTAAACAACAACAGTAATAAGCCCATTAGAGCAGAGATCCCCAGCCTCGAGGATCAAATGCCTGATGATCTGAGGTGGAGGTGATGCATTATAATAATAATAGAAATAAGTGAAAGTGTACTCATTTCACATGCTAGTAAAGTAATGTTCAAAATTCTTCAAGCCAGGCTTCAACAATACGTGAACCATGAACTTCCACATGTTCAAGCTGGCTTTAGAAAAGGCAGAGGAACCAGAGATCAAATTGCCAACATCCACTGGATCATCGAAAAAGCAAGAGAGTTACAGAAAACATCTATTTCTGCTTTATTGACTATGCCAAAGCCTTTGACTGTGTGGATCACAATAAACTGTGGAAAATTCTGAAAGAGATGGGAATACTAGACCACTTGACCTGCCTCTTGAGAAACCTGTATGCAGGTCAGGAAGCAACAGTTAGAACTGGACATGGAACAACAGACTGGTTCCATTTAGGAAAAGGAGTAGGTCAAGGCTGTACATTGTCACCCTGCTTGTTTAATTTATATGCAGAGTAAATCATGAGAAACTTTGGGCTGGAGGAAGCACAAGCTGGAATCAAGATTGCCTGGAGAAATATCAATAACCTCAGATATAAAGATGACACCACCCTTATGGCAGAAGTGAAGAGGAACCAAAGAGCCTCTTGATGAAAGTGAAAGAGGAGAGTGAAAATGTTGGCTTAAAGCTCAACATTCAGAAAACTAAGATCATAACATCCAGTCCCATCACTAGGGGAAACAGTGGAAACAGTGACAGACTTTATTTTGGAGGGGCTCCAAAATTACTGCAGATTTTAACTGCAGCCATGAAATTAAAAGATGCTTACTCCTTGGAAGAAAAGTTATGACCAACCTAGACAGCATATTAAAAACCAGAGGCATTACTTTGCAGACAAAGGTCCGTCTAGTTAAGGCTATGGTTTTTCCAGTGATTATGTATGGATGTGAGAGTTGGACTATAAAGAAAGCTGAGCACAGAAGAATTGATGCTTTTGAACTGTGGTGTTGGAGAAGACTCTTGAGAGTCCCTTGGACTGCAAGGAGATCCAACCAGTCCATCCTAAAGGAGATCAGTCCTGGGCGTTCATTTGTAGGACTGATGTTGAAGCTGAAACTCCAATACTTGGCCACCTCATGCGAAGAGCTGACTCATTTGCAAAGTCTCTGATGCTGGGTAAGATTGAGGGCAAGAGGAGAAGGGGACGACAGAAGATAAGATGGTTGGACGGCATCTCTGACTCGGTCATGAGTTTGGGTGGGCTCAGGGAGTTGGTGATGGACAGGGAGGCCTGGTGTGCTGCACCTTGTGGGGTCACAAAGAGTCAGACATGACGGAGCGACTGAACTGAACTGAAGGGAAAATGTGTTAGTTGCTCAGTTGTGTCTGACTCTTTGCAGACTCTGTGGATGGCAAATAAAGTGCACAAAAAATGTAATGTCTTTTAATCATCCCAAAACCATCCTCCCCAACCTCAGTCTGTAGAAAAATTATCTTCAAAAAAATCAGTCCCTGGTGTCAAAAGGATTGGGGACCCCTGCATTAGAGGCTGTTCACAGTCATTCAGAAGGCCAGTTTCACTCGCCTCTCATTTTAGATTTACTTAGTGGGACAACTTGAGAAACGTGTAAGTTGACTTTTTAATGCTGAACAAATTATTTCCTTGGATACAGCAAGCATTTCTCTTTACTAAATTATCTATGCATAAATCAGAAATACTAACCTTTTCTATGACTAAATTTCATCTTTATGCCCACAAGGAGATTTCTGAAGATACTTTTCAAATATCTATCAAAAAGTAATGATTACAAAATATATTTCACATGGGCCTCTGCTTTTTCAGAGAGGATATGCATCTTACAGATATAATTCATTCTGAGATGGAAAAGGGTAAGAGAATATTAATAAAAATCAACTGGCCTCTTCATCACAATAAATAATACACAGAAAACAAGTCCTCAAAAGAGGACTTGCATTGAGGACTTGTTCTCTACTTCTTTTATAAATAAACTTTATTATCTTTGATAGTATAAGATACGATGAAGATTTCTTACATTGCATCTCAGTTAAGAGTGAGGGCTCTAGACTATATATACAATTTACTAACCTGATCATGGGTAATTTGTTTACCATATTTGTACCTCATTATCACCTTATGCAAACTGGGGCTATTACTCTTAGTACTTTTTGTGTGCAGTTCAAATATATTAATATCTGGAAAGTGCTTTAAAAACTATTTGAAACAAGGTAAAAACTCAGGACATATTTCATGTATTTATTATGTTTAATTTTGATACATTATTCCCAATATAAGTGTGAGTATTCTATTAAGCACATTATTTTTACATAAATCCTCTTTTATTACAATTGTTCATCTAATGTAGAATAAAAATTTAGTTTTTAAGATGCAATTTTGGAAATGCTGTTAACGATTTTCAAAACCTACCTTATATCTGACTTTTTTAAAATATACTCTTGTGATACTAGGGTGAAGTTCCCTACTTCACCATAAAAAAAATATTAAGAATTGACCTTTGCTCATGACTCCATACTTTCACACTAATATTTTTATCACCGCCAGTTCATCAGGCATTTCCCTAAGAGTCACAATGAAGATGTGAGAAGTATTTCCCAGTATGTTTTCACAAAATTCTGAGAGGTAAAATGCCTTTGTATTAAATCAAGAATTTTTCAGATGTTCCGCTTTCAGTACCATAAGTGATACAAAGTAAAGAATGTTCTCTCCATCCAATTCCACAAGAAAGAATCATTCACCAGTGCAGTTTCTGACCTACAGATGCACTGAAAGGAATTCAAAGGTGAAGGTCAGGAATGAGGCACTCTGTGCCCTGGGAGACCAGACTGACAGATATTTTTCAGGGAAAATTTTTATGAACCAGAATTGTTGCATCTTTCCATATTTAGAAAAGCAGTAAAATCATTAACTGAGATATCTGTTCCTCATGATCAGCAGTAACCTTCCAGAGAGAAGTATGCTTGATTACACAAATTATCCCTTTGCCCAAAATCACACACACACTACTTCCTCCTCTAACAATTTGGAACAGTTCTTCAGGGCTGAGAGGCTGTGTCCCAGACACTGAATAAACTCAACTCATAACTCTAAGGCTGTGCATTTTTTTCAAGCCCACAAAGTTGTTGAGGCAGTTCAAGTGGAATGTAACAAAAATTCCAGCTAACTAAGATTTTATTCTGTCTCATTTTAATGAGAAATGTGACATTTTAGAATGATTTTATTCTTTGACAGTGACAATACCTTTTAAAAATAAGTAGTAAGTTACATTGAAAATACAACTATTTCCCTTTTACAATGTAATTTTCATACTTTTTAAAAATTTCTCAAAACAAGTTCTTATTGAGTATACTGATATCTGCAGAATATACATAAAATTTTCATTAAATATAAGACAGCATGATTCACATAACTTAAATAAAGTTCATCTTCTTTTTCCATTGACAAGAAAGAATATACATTAAAATGTTTAAAAAGCAAAACTATAGTAACAGAAGATCAGTGGTTGCCAAACTCTGAGGGTGATGGAAAAGGATTTACACTGTAGGAAAACAAAATAGGTCACTCTCAAATGTGTCTTTTTGGCATGAGGATTAAATTATGGTGATTATTTTAAGGAAATTAGAGACACAGTTGTGGGGGAGATCTGAAAACTAAGTATGTTTCTATTTTGTAAAAAATATTTACAAGAGAACTCTCCATTTGTAAGGGTGTCTCAACTCTGTACTATGAAGAGAAGGGTGGATCTAAATCTCTAGAAACTCATAAAAGAGAAGGTTATGACCTAAATTTATCACACATTGCTCTTGTCCCCTGTGTTTTCCTGGTTAACCTCCAGTAACTTCTTGCCCCACCCCTCAACATATACTTTTTGTTGTTAGAGAAGTTATTTAAGGTGGTACTTTTGGCCATTTCAGGGACTTTTTCAGTTTTCCTGGGGCTCTTCCACATATACAGAGGTATGCTATGCTATGCCAAGTCACTTCAGTCGTGTCCGACTCTGCACGACCCCATAGACAGCAGCCCACCAGGCTCCCCCGCCCCCAGGATTCTCCAGGCAAGAACACTGGAGTGGGTTGCCATTTCCTTCTCCAGTGCATGAAAGTGGAAAGTGAAAAATGAAAGTGAAGTCGCTCAGTTGTGTCCAACCCTCAGTGACCCCATGGACGTCAGCCTTCCAGTCTCCTCCGTCCATGGGATTTTCCAGGCAAGAGTACTAGAGTGGGGTGCCATTGTCTTCTCCAATACATGTTATTAAACTTTCTCTTTGTTTTTCTCCTGTTAGTGTACTAAAGAGGGTATCTTAGCCAAAAACCTAGAAAGGTAGAAGGAAAACAATGTATTTTCCTCACTGCTGCCGCTGCTGCTAAGTCACTTCAGTCGTGTCCAACTCTGTGCGACCCCATAGATGGCAGCCCACCAGACTCTGCCATCCCTGGGATTCTCCAGGCAAGAACACTGGAGTGGGTTGCCATTTCCTTCTCCAACTTGTGAAAGTGAAAAGTGAAAGTGAAGTTGCTCAGTCGTGTCCGACTCTTAGCGACCCCATGGACTACAGCCCACCAGGCTCCTCCGTCCATGGGATTTTCCAGGCAAGAGTACTGGAGTGGGGCACCATTGCCTTCTCCAATTTTCCTCACAAGAGGCCCAAAATATTGGGTAGTTAGCTTTCATGGTCTGGGTAATTTCATAAGCTAATAAATGGAAGGATTATTCTAACTATTGGGGGGAAAAGGTGGAAATATCCAGGAATTGCAGTATTGCCTATTTTTTGGCCTTTTATGGTCATTCTCAGAACTGTCATGGCACCTGTGGGTATATTATAATAGCATGCTAATTTATTACAATGAGCATGTAATGAGGCTCAAGGTCTACTGGAAGTCGAATCTTCTGCCACCTTGAGTCTAATTGGTTTTATGTAACAAGATTTCTATGTATTCAGTTTTTTTCTCAAAGTATGTATCATACTTTAAAGATTGTACACCATCCTCTTCCCTCCTGTCTCAGTAGTGCAACTGATACTCTACTTCAGGCAGTGCTGGTGCTAAGTCATTTCAGTCATGTCCAACTCTTTGCAACCTGTGGACCATACCCCACAAGTTTCCTCTTTCCATGGGATTCTCCAGGCAACAATACTGGAGTGTGTTGCCATTTCCTTCTCCAGGGGATCTTCCCAGCTCATGGATCAAACCCCAGTCTCTTGCATTGCAAGCAGATTCTTTACCACCTCGACAGGGCTCTGGAAAAAAGTAGAGTATTTCTACAAACTAAAAGATGTGATTTACATGAAAAAGTAAAGTAGAATAAGATATATTCTTTTATGAAATAAGTTAATATGTTAGTCAAGAAGTTTGAAGTTAGCTGCAGATTTTAGAAAAAGTGTAAGAAGAAGTAATTTTATGCCTATTTCACAGAGTCAAAATAGGCCCTAATTCCAACAGCTTTATACTCAATGTTTTAGGTCGGAGAAATTGTGTATTTAACAGTAATTACATCATGTGGCATGGCTGGTCACTGCAGAATTTGTTCTCATACCATAATGTCAACATAAAGAAAAACACACAATGTAAGAGCTGGGAGTCTAACTTTTACTCAAGGTCTTATTGAAGGCTGTAGCGCTGACAATAGTCTCCGAGTAGCCCTGAGAGAACTGCTCGGAAAACATAGGTGAGACGCCAATATACATACAATTTTGCCTAGGGGGAACGTGTGGATGGTGACTGCAGTCAGGAAAGACCTCACCCCTTGGAAGAAAAGATACGACAAACTTAGATAGTGTATTAAAAAGTAGAGCCATGTCTTTGCCAATAAATGTCCATATGGTCAAAGCTACGGTGTTTCCAATAGTCATGTATGGATGTGAGACTACTGGAAAAGAAGTAGTCTTAGTGGACTAGTGTCCAGTCCAGCAAGTGTACTATACTTTTACTTACTATACTGGAAGAGTATAGTAGATTATAAAGAAGGCTGAACTCTGAAGAATTGCTTTCAAACTGTGACGCTGGAAAAGATCCTTGAGAGTCCCTTGAACAGTAAGGAGACCAAACTAGTCAATCCTAAAGGAAATAAATCCTGAATACTCATTGGAAGGATTGTTGCTGAAGCTGAAGCGTCAATACTTTGGCCACCTGATATGAAGAGCCCACTCACTGGACAAGATGCTGGGAAAGACCAAAGGCAAAAGGAGAAGGGAGTGACAGAGGATAAGATTGTTGGATGGCCTCATTGATACAATGCATACAAATTTGAGCAAACTCCAGTAGATAGTAAAGGACAAGGGAGCCTGGTGTGCTGCACAGAGTTGCAGAGTTGGATGCAACTTAGCAACTGAACAACACAACAAAGAGAATACATCCAAAAAAGCATAAAATGAAGCAGGACCCTGTAGAACCTTCCTTGGTATAAACTTTTCCAAGTTCACCATTTCTTGTTTGCAGGAAATAGGTTTTATTCCAACTCTTAGATCTCCCTTGAGTTCCAAAGGGCAGATTCAAACAGTTGCTAATCAGGGAAGGAAGAGAATGAGGAAACGAGGTAGGAACAATCAAGAAACAACAGTGTGATCTTGGGGGTAAGGTCCTGGTTCCCCCTCAAGTAATATACACAGCACTATCTTTGAGTTCTTCTGCAAGAACTAAGGCACTCACCCAGGTGGAGGATGGTAACTTCAGGCTGAGCACAGGATCCCTGGAGCACCACCCTGTTACTGCACCACCAATCAATCAGAAGAAAACCCCACATCCTGAAGCATTCACCCCAAATTTTGCCTATAAAAACTTCCCCAAACAATCCATGAGTTTGAGTTTGGTTTTTTTTGAGCATGATTCACCTGTTCTTTGCTTGGCCCTGCAATAAACTTTTCTCTGTTCCAAACTCTGTTTCAGTTTGTTTGGCCTCACTGGATATCAAGTACTCAAACTTGCATTTGGTAACAACCATAGACTAGGCACACACATACATGTTGGCAAAAGGTTACTGCTGGTAACTAAGAACAGATATCTCATTTAATGGATTTTACTGCTTTTTTATGTATATCAGAAGATGTACGAATCTGGGTTCATTAAAATTCTTCCTGAGATATACATCTAATTGAGGGAACTGTTTTTCCAAATCACTTGTGCCTCATGCTGTTTTCCATACTGAATTCCCCTCAAGGTACATTGTTGGTCAGCAACTTCAGTGACCAATGACTAAATTCTTGTAGAACTGGTTGTTTAGCAACACCCTTCATTATGCAATAACATGCATACATATATATAAATGTACATACATGTCTACTATTCTATTGTTGGTATTAAAATTTAAAAATAGATACACACAAAATAAAGAAACAAAAAAGAGACCAACCTTGAAAATTTTCTGAGCAGACAAAATCAGGTTTGTTATACAAATTTAATTTAACTTAATTTGCAAAACTAATTTGACTCGCCTCTGGAAATCATAAGCAAAATCAAACTTTTTCCAAAACTGATATGAGGCACCCACTAACCAATTCTTTATCATTTAAGAAAAGTCTAATATTATATCAAAATACTGTAAGGAAAAAAAATTAAGTCATTACCTTCCCCAAAGCTAAATTGCTATATAATAGTATATCCCCGAGCTCCATTTGCATTTTGGTTTGTGTGCGCTCAGCTTGCAAACTGTCTTTTTGGAGTGTTCATGATAAACTTTTTAAGAATTAACACCACAGTGATTCAATGGTTTTACTTCCGTAATTTCTGAACTTTTGATATTGATTTACTATGACAAAATACATGTCCATTCCCCAGAACCCTTCCCGTGCATACTCAATCCTGTCAGACTCTTTGAGACCTGATGGACTGTAGCCACTAGGGTTCTCTGTCCATGGAGTTTCCCAGGCAAGAACACAGGAGTGGGTTGCCATTTCCTACTCTAGGAGATCTTTCTGACCCAGGGATCAAACCTGTGTTTCTGGTGTCTCCTTCATTGGCAGATGGATTCATTATCACTAGTGCCAACTAAATACATTTTATTTTTCACATTAACAGATTTTTAGGGAATATTTTATATCTAAAAAGCTGCTAAGATCTCTAAAGATCATTACCATGTTTATCTCCAAAAAGAGAAAAGGAGATAAACCAAGACTGTAGGCTACAAAGTAAAAAACTATTAGACATTTTGTGTTTTAAGGGGAATTTCAAGTAAAAAATTCTTTTCTTCAAAAACTTTTGACTAGTTCATAAAGTGAAACTTCCTGAGGACAGATGGACACCTGCTAGGTTTTAAGTTCATTCTGAGGCACTTTTCTTTTTAGTTGCAAATTTCTGCTGTTCAAGTATGGTTTTAAAGGCTGTGTTTTTACTTTTAAATAAAAATCCTTCTCATTCTTTTGATATGCTGATATCCTATGATATCTTGCCTTTTATTCAAACTATAGTGAATACTTCCTCCCTAGTCTCCTTTTGCCTATCTTTTTTTTTTTCCCCCTAAAGGCATTTCCTTGAAATGTAATACATGGCTTTATACTTCATAAACCCATGGAATTTAAAATCTTTTTTTACCTATGATCTCATTTCTTTGATTCTTTTCCACTTTCAAGCAATTCCTGCATGGTTGTGAAACATACATTTAGAATAATTTCTTCTTGTTGAATTCTCTAGTTTAGACAATGTAATTGACCTCTCAGAAACCAGGAAGTCTTTTTGGTCTATTTTTAGCTATATTTGTCACCCACCAGCTGTCGAGGTAGTTAAAATTCCCCACTAGAACACTATTAAACAGTGTTATTGAGTGTTGCATTTCAAGTTCAAAATTTTACAGCATTGAAATCTGTGCTGTGAGTATCATGCCCCCATCTCTTAACATGGATCAATATTGCTTTCATTCTGCTTTAACTTAAAGAGTGACAGCAAACTATGATCGATATCATCCAAATACAATCTCTTTTTTTATCAAATAAAACTATGACTAATATTTCTGAAGACCAGTAGATAAGCAGTGCAGTAATTTTCTATATAACACCAAATATTTTTATATAACTTGTAGGAAAATTTCCCTGTAAACTCAGAAAACATATTTGGAAAATTACTGAAAACTGGGACAATTAGGTCAACATATAATATAAGTGCTTTGTATTTAAAATGAGCTATTAAAGTAAAGAATGAAGTATAGGTTTGAAGTATGTAAATTGAAAGCGAAACAATTCTCATCTTTAAAAATAATTAAATGTTTTTCTGTTTGCACATAATTCTAAATAGTGATATAAGTAAATATTAGAAAATAAAGCTTTAAAATAGTATATTGTAGTTGGCTTATAGCTGCTAAATTTCACAAAATAAAATAATTATAAAAATGAAAAGCCTGTATAGTTTTCAGCAACTCTTCACCCACTAAAATTAATTGACCATAAACTTGTTAGCAGTTGGACTCTGAAGTGGGATGGAATCCAGGCACAGGTACATATTATTATGATGAACAGTGATGTGTGAAACGAATCATAGCCTTGTCAACAAGATACTGGTGAATTATAGCCTATTTGTGGAAGAAAGGCTGTGTGACAAGCACATGGAATAGTTTGTAAAAGATGCCTGTTAAGGCTGATATTTGAAAAAGTAAAAAACAAACAAACAAACAACAACAAAAAACTAAGGGAAGTGCATGGCTTTCAGGACATGTCCATGTAATAAATGCACTGAAGTCATGTTTCAAAGATTTCAGATGAAATAGAACAATTTGTAGGTTTTCTATTGCCTCAGTAACAAATTTACCATAAATAGTAGCTTAATAAAAGATGTATTTATTATCCTACAGTTCTGCAGATCAGACATAGGTCTCAGTGGACTAAAATCAAGATGTGGTCAGGGCTGATCTCCTTCCTGGAGTTTTTTCCTTATGTGGATTCAGTTTCTTGCAATTGTAGGTCTGAGATCAGTAAGAGAGATTCTGAACAGTCTTCCCCAGGAGGGGCCACTTTGGCATGTGGGTTTGTTTGCTTTTTTTTAATTTATTTATTTATTTTTTTTTTTGAGCTAAAGGCAATAAAGATCATGCAGGCTTAAGAGAAACTCCTACTCTTTTAATTAACTACAAGAAGTTAAATTGTGACTTTTTCCCAGGAAAAAAGAATTATTCCCAGAGATGCATTTTATCTAGGTGCCATGCTCTTCTATGGGGCTTCCCTGGTGGCTAAGTCAGAAAGGAATCTGCCTTCAGTGCGAGAGACCAGGGTTTGATACCTGGGTCAGGAATATCCTCTGGAGAAGGAAATGGCAAACCATTCCAGTATTCTTGCCTGGGAAATCCCATGGACAGAGGAGCCTGGTGGGCTACAGTCCATGGGGTTGCAAAGAGTCAGACATGACTTAGTGACTAAAGTTCAAATTTAATACTCTTATGCATGACAGGGCAAATATCTAATTACCAAACAGCTGCTCTTCCTCTTATTGCCTTGTGAATGGCTTTCCTGTCCTAGGAAGCTCCAGGTTCCTATTCCATTCCTTATCACTGGATAACATCTATCTCTCATGTTACTTTCTGTCTTTGACTCTCATGTATATGGGGTTCCCATAGTATGAAACTAAATTTGATTTTCTCCTATTCATCTGTCTCAGGACAATATAATTCTTAGACCAGTCAGAGGAACCAAGAAGGGTACACAGAAAAGTTTTTTTGCTCCTGGACATCAGTTTCTCCTTGCTATCTGTCAGCTGTCTGTTCACAGCTTCCAGAGGCTCCCTTCTTCCATTTTCACAGTTCCCTCCTGTGTATCAAATTTCCCCTTCTTTCCTGACATCTCTGACAAAGCCAGGAAAGGTTCTCTAATTTTAAAGATTCCTAAATTTATTAAATTTATTTAATAGACTGGATCAACCAGGACACTCCCATCCCTAATCATACCTGCAAAGTCTCTTTTGCCACATAAGGCAACTTATTTATAGGTTAGAAGGTAGAATACGGACATCTACTGCCAGGGAAGCAGAGGTTGTACTGTTTATCAAGACTCCTGACATTGATTACTTTATCCAGTGTATTTGTTGCTAAGGCTGACATAAAATACCACAGACCAGGGGCCTTAAACAACCAGAGTGTATTTTTCTCACAGTTCTGTAGACTACCAGTCCAATATGGAGGTGTCAGCAGACTTGGTTTCTTCGAAGGCCTCTCTCCCTGGCTTGCAGATAGACACCTTCTGGCTGTGTCTCTCCGTGGTCTTTGCTCTGTGTGCATTTATCTTTGGTATCTCTGTGTGTGACCAAATTCCCTTTTCTTAAAAGGACACTGCTCCAGTTGGATTAGGATCCTCCCTAAAGTCTTTATTCCAATTCAATCACATCTTTAAAGACCTATCTCCAAATATAGTCATATTCTGAAATATTGAAGATTAAGGATTCAACATATGAATTTTGAGAAGAGACAATCAGCCCATAAAGGAAAGTCATTCAGGGATTATGAGAGTTGGGAATTTAAAATGCCATTTCCCTATGGAGGAAGCCAGTAACCAGATAAACCAAGTAGATCAAGGTTACAGAGGCAGTCCGTTGTATTAATATGTCAAGATTCTCAATCAAATACACCACACTTAGATTGCAGACTTAATTTTAATATGCCATGTTCCACCTCTATACAATCATATAATGTTAATACATATCTTACCAAAATTCAGTTGTAGGACTTGATTTTTCAAAATGAAAAAGGAGAGTAATGTGTGCCTATATACTGAGGTTTTGAATAGGAAACACTATTTTTGGGAGGAAAGGGGTGACCCATGTATTATATTTTCACAGGCTTATTAACTTCTGACTGATTGGATCTCCTGAGTTTTGTTTTCTGTTTTTACCTGGAGTACCTTTTCTCAGGGCTCAAAGCACCAGCTGGTCACATTAAATACAAACCAAATCAATTTTAAGGACTTAATACACATATTAAGTCTAACGTAATAATAAAAGGACTCTGACTTTAAATAACATAAAGTGAATTGAAGCATCTGACAGGAAACTGGAAATCCTAAGATACCTCAGTTTTATTTTATGACTTGGGAGGAGTTCAGGCTTCACACAGAACAGAGAGCAGGAAAGGGTGCAGTTGAGTTGGGACAGCTGACTGGAGGAGATAACACTGAGTTTATCCACTTACAGCTCCCAGGAGAAGGGAGGGTGTTGAGTGAGAAAGAATGGAGGCAATAATGTGAATTCACCAAGTTCAAGGTTCAGAAGAGAGACAGCATTGTTAACTTAAAGAACTGAATGTAAGTCTGCTCATTCTGCCCAGAATTTGGAGTACCAGGAATGGCTTTGCAAGGTAGAGAGAAAAGACAATGATTGGAAGCTGGTACATTAGCAGTAAGTTACAAAAATAGAGATATCAACTAGGTCCTCATGATGAAATGCTTATCAAGCTCTTAAAAAACATTAGGATTTCATCTTGAAAGCAAATGGGAGTCCTGGAGGAGCTGTAAGTGGATAAACAGAATGATCATATTTATATTTATCAAAACAAGTCTGGTTGATGAATAAAGGATAAATAGTTTTGGAATCCAAGAGTATGAAACAAGAAATAAAAGGCTGCAGCAATAATAGAAAAGAATTAATACTAATTGAACCTCTATTATATACCCCTATTATATACCGGTTATTTTGGGGATGTTTAAATGATGCTCTTTCTTTAGACTTAACTTTTGAAGTAGTTGTTCTTTTTAGTCATATTTTCGTAATGAGGACAGCTAATTCAGAGAATTTAAATTACTTTCCCCAAATAAACTATCTGTTGATAGAGATGTGATTTGAAGTCTAGCAATCTGACTCCTGAGCTCATGCTCTTAAATACTGTAAAGTCCACACTCTCAAGAAAGGAAGACCATGAAACAAAGTTCAAAGGACTCAGGACATAGAAAGAGATAGAATATTGAAAAGCAGAGACATTACTCTGCCAACAAAGGTCCATCTAGTCAAAGCTATGGTTTTTCCAGTGGTCATGTATGGATGTGAGAGTTGGACTGTGAAGAAAGCTGAAGAATTGATGCTTTTGAACCATGGTGTTGGAGAAGACTCTTGAGAGTCCCTTGGACTGCAAGGAGATCCAACCAGTCCATTCTGAAGGAGATCAGCCCTGGGATTTCTTTGGAAGAAATGATGTAAAGCTGAAACTCCAGTACTTTGGCCACCTCATGCGAAGAGTTGACTCATTGGAAAAGACCCTGATGCTGGGAAGGATTGGGGGCAGGAGGAGAAGGGGACGACAGAGGATGAGATGGCTGGATGGCATCACTGACTCGATAGACATGGGTTTGAGTGAACTTCAGGTGTTGGCGATGGACAGGGAGGCCTGGCGTGCTGCGATTCATGGGGTCACAAATAGTTGGACACAACTGAGTGACTGAACTGAACGGAAGTAAACTGATAGGATTTTAAAAGTTGAAGAAGTTGAAAAGATTGGCACACAATTTGTTAGCTCAGGAAATCTCTGTGATTCCATAGCAATTTGTGTATTCCTTAATTGTAAATATTTCCAAACGTACTTTTAATTGGGAATTTGCTTTCTCTTTCCTATATCTGATCAAACTCTTCATGGATAGGATTGTTTTAATTTTCCTTGTATTAATTTCCTTCCTTGTATTTTATTTTCCTTTCTTAGTATTATTTTTTCCACATAGTGGGTGCTGCTGCTGCTGCTGCTGCTGCTAAGTTGCTTCAGTCGTGTCCGACTCTGTGCGACCTTATTGACGGCATCCCACCAGGCTCCCCCATCCCTGGGATTCTCCAGGCAAGAGTACTGGAGTGGGTTTCCATTTCCTTCTCCAATGCATGAAAGTGAAAAGTGAAAGGGAAGTCACTCAGTTGTGTCCGACTCTTAGCGACCCAATGGGCTGCAACCTACCAGGCTCCTCTGTCCACGGGGTTTGCCAGGCAAGTGTACCGGAGTGGGTTGCCATTGCCTTCTCCAATAGTGGGTGCACAATAACTTAATTAATGGTAAATTAGTCTGAGGTCTTTGATTCCAAGTAGCAAACCCTCAATGTTAACTTAGAAAGAAAATTTAGTAATTCTTATGATTAAACTTTGGAAGAACAGAAATTTAGTAGGGTTTAACACAATCATATCCAGAATGGAAAAAACAAAACACTCCAGGAATTCCCCCTACTCTAGATTCACTGGATACAACCAGCAATTCCATTTACTGTAGAATAACTTTTTGCATATAGTATAGACAAAAATATTGTGAGAAAAACAAAACAATCCTGCCAACCAATGACCCCTCCATACATTAAGATGAAAATAAATTTACCAAAGAAAGGAGACTTTTTATTTTTATTATAGGAATCATTTCATGCAGTTATTAAGGTCCAGAAGTCCCACAGTCTGCTGTCTGCAAGCTGAGAACTAGAAAAGCTAACGCACAATACAGGTAAAATCCTAAGGTCTGGAAAGCGAGGGAGCACTGGCTTAAGTCCTGGGAATCTGAAGGCTTTTATGAAGTAGGGCAGCTGATATCTGAGGGCAGGAAAAGATGACCATTCCAGTTCAAGAAGAAAGAGAGAGAATTCTCCTTTTTATCAGCTTTTGTTCTATTCTGACCCTCAAAGGCTTGGGTCATACTGCTTACAAAAGGGAGGGGGAATTCCTTTACTCAAGTCTACTAATCAAAAGACTTCTCATATGGCTCAGTGGTAAAGAAGCAGCCTGCCATGCAGAAGACATGGTTTTGATCCTTGGGTTGGGAAGATCCCCTGGAGAAGGGAATGGCAACCTACTCCAGTATTCTTGTTTGGAAAATTCCCTGGACTCTGAGCCTGGTGGGCTGCAGTACAGGGGATGGCAAAGAGTCGGACGTGACTGAGTGCACGTGCACACACTCACACTGAAATGCAGGTTAATCTCTTCCAGAAACACCCTCAGAGACACATCCAGAAATCATCCAGAAATAGTTTACCAGCTATATCTGGGCATCTCTTTGCCCAACAACATTAACAATAAAATTAACTATTTCAGGTTCAAACATGTTTGGAGAGGTTGTTGTTTAGTCCCTCAGTCCTGTACAACTCTTTGTGACCCCATGGGCTCTAGCCCACCAGGCTCCTCTGTCCATAGGATTTCCCAGAAGAGAATATTGGAATGAGTTGTCATTTCCTTCTCCAGGGCATCTTCATGATTCAGGGATCAAACCCCTGTCTCCTGCTTGGCAGGTGGATTCTTTAATACTGAGCCACCAGTGAAGCCTCTTTTGGAGGGGAGGGGAAGTTAATTAAAAATATATATTTGGGGAGAAAAAGCTAATTAGAAAAAACTATTTGAAAGTTGTATAGTATGATAATTAATGTTAGCTTTGAGAATCCTGATAAAAAGGGAATATACTACAAGTTCTCCAATTCAGAGTTTGACTTGCCCTTTAGCGTAGTCAGTTAAATTAGAAAAGCTAAACCTTTTCAATTAAAAATCATTTCTGGATTTTATCTACCTGGCATTCATAAAAGCTATTTTTGGTCAGATATAACAAAATATGGCAAATATTCTAATTTCTTTTATCTATATAAAATCTCAAAATGTGACATTAATCATCAATCAATGAATTTGTTTCTATGGAGAGTAAAGTAAATAATATGTATACACTGATTTTTAGTAATCTAATTTTGTTAAGGGCTACAACTATGAAGGCTGAAAGAAATACACTTCTTTAAGGTATTAAATATGTCAAGCAAGCATTAGAAAATACAAGGTCACAACTAACTCATGGCTAAATTATTTTCAAAAGCTTCATATGTCATTATTCTGCCTTGGTAATGAAGGTAACTGATGTGTTTTCTAGATGACATATGTAGGTGGTATTATTGAAAAGGAGTCCTGAAATTTTAAGACCTTGACTTGAATTCTCCTTTAGACAGATGGCTGGTTCATTTTAAAGGTACATAGGACACAGAAGTACATGAGGTTAAACAATATATATTATTTTTTGCCTGTAAAAATAAATTTGAAATTAGCTAAATAGTTAGACATTTGCAGTTTGAGATTCAAAGTTCAGCCCTACAAACCTCAGACAGACTCTCTGGAACTAAAATTATATAAGAACAGGAGTTATAAATTGGCCATTATGTCTATATAGGAGCAAGATAGTAGTGGAAATTTTGCTTTCAAATAGAAGTCAGTCATTGTGGGCATTTCAAAATAAATTATCTGTAAAATGTACTCCTAACTGACTAAATAAGTCTGTCAGTTAGGTGAGGTTACTTAAGAGCATCTACTAACGTTTGACAAATATAAAATTAGGGTTTCACTTTTGAATATTTGTTTTTTGATCTTCTTTATACTAAGTACTTAATGGGGGATTTTTCTAAAATCTCATTTCTTTATAAAACAAAATATCATTAGCTAAATAATGCATGTGTGTTCTCAATTACTATTGTGGTAGATTTATATAGAACAATTCTTTGAGCACAAATTTTTATTTTGTATACATATATTTACACATATATACACATTGTATATATTTATATAAACATATAAAATTATATATAACATATACTATATAGTATTAAATATATATCCTATAATAAATATATATCCTATAATATATAAGTATTTATATGTGTATATATATGTATATATATATATAAACATACCCTCTTGGTTCTGTTTCTCTGGAGAACTCTGATTAATACAGAACATCTCTCAAATATTACTGTTGTCACTGTCTGTGTCAAGCAGAGTGAACTTTACACTTAGGCACTGTGCATTCATTACCTCATTTAATCCAGAATATAAAACTATGAAATTGATGGCACCTACTTTATAAATATAACAGACATAGAGGGGTTAAGTGACGACTTGCCAGACATCACCAGTAAGTTTCAGATCCTGCTTTGAGTACAAATCATGTCAACTTCAGATGTTATTTGGCTACTGTACCTCTAAGATATTGGAAGTAAAGGATGAGACTGGATGCTGTGACTAAAGATTCCCAAGGACATAAACACTACCCTGCCAATCACTCCATTCTCCCAGTTGAGATAACAATAGCAAATAATGCTTCACAAGAAGTCAGAGCATCAGTGCAGAGCTCAGTATAAGGAGATTTATGTTTAAAGCATAAATGAGGTCTCCCAACATGAATCTATACCATAGAGTCTGAATTCATATAATACTGAGACAGAGAAAGAGATGGGGGAGAGAATCAGAGAGCTTTGAGTTTTTTAATATAAAGTTAATTCCCAAGGCTATAATCAACCATATTAGCAACTTCTGTTCTCCTGGGGGCTGATAGGAAAAAAAGAGCGAGGAGGCTAGACTAATCTGATATAGAAAGAATCAGAGAAGCATCTCCTTCCTCATATTAAACAAATTTTGTGTGTTGATTCTTAATTAGTCACCTACTGATTATGTGATCCTTTGACAAGTTACTTCATTTTATTAATTATTTCATTAATAACACATGAATTTATGATGATAATGAAGATTTCACTTTATGATTAATTTGTCTATGTAGCTGTAGCATTGGTAAGTAAATGTTAATTATCTTTGTCTCATTATTTTGGTGTTCAAGGAAATTTCAGAGGATAAGTTATAAAATAGTGTCTACCACTGTCTCTAATTTTCCTATTTCCAAAAGGAAAAAGATGCAGTTGAGTTCAGTATTGAAGGAAGTTAATGTGAAGATAAAATACAACACTGAACTATTACTCATCTAGATTTTCATGTAAATCGCTTCTGTGTCATGCTAAAGCATAGATCACCATTGTAGCATATCCCATTGCACTTAGTGTTACTCCCAACCAGGACCATTGTTACAGGCTTGTGCGCACAAGAGCTCCTTGGTTTAAGGCACTACTGTTGATGTGCTGAAATTTCTAACAATTTTGAAAAGAAGCCTATACTTGACCCCCACATATTACGTATTGACTTAGTTCCCACCTATCAAAATATAGATAGCTGGCACTCTCCTCTTTACTCTTTCAACATTAATTAGAATTAAATACATCAAAATCCAACTTTGCACATAGATATTGAGAATTCCAGAAAATCACAGCCTTGCAGATGTTCATTAATATTGCTGTTCTTGTTTAGCTTCTCAGTGATGTCTGACATTTTGTGATCCAATAGACTGTAGCCCATTAGGCTCCTCTGTCCATGATATTTCCCAGGCAAGAATACTTGAGTGGGTTGCCATTTCCCTGTCCAGGGGATCCTCCCAATCCAGGGATGAAATCTGACACCTGCGACTTCTGTATTGGCAGGCAGAATTTTTTTCACTGCTGAGCCACCAGGGAAGCCCACTCATTATCATTACATACATTCAATGGATTTTTTTTTTTAATTTAACTACTTAGGGTCCCCAAGTCAAGGTATCCTCTCCAGTAATGTAGATTTCATGATGTGTTTGGTTTTTTACTGAAAATTTTACCCTTTGCAGTGTCAGGACTTACATTTTGAGTATTTCCTCTGTGCTTTTGCTTCCTCAAAAACCTCAAAGTCAACTACTGTGATATAATCCATAATAAAGAAAGGGAAATTGAGAGATACTCTCCATTGTGTTTTTATATTTTTATTTTTCTTCTATCTGAAAACATCCCAATTCTTTTAGAAGGTTTTCTAAAATTTCTTCACACTCCTCCTAGTAACCTAATGAAGAATCTACAACTTGTTGAGCTAGGAAGTTCAATTCTTTCATACATTCATTTAATAATTTTAAATAAATCACTGTACTTTACCTAGCATTCTTCTGGGTGCAGAGAATATAGCAGTGAAGAAGTTATAAAATTCTTTTCCTGTAGGAGCTTAAATTCTGGTTGTTATCACTACCTTTTAGGTAACACTTAAACATATAGTATCAGAACTATAAGAACAAAACCCATTAATAACTTAGATACATTTTTTTTCTAAATATAATAAACATTTTCATTTTTCATGGTCAAAATGTTTAGATACTTTTTTTAAGCTGAAAGGTTTAATGTCACCAATCTTAGTCATGATAGGGTTTGAGAATAAAGCATTCTCTTAAAATCAGATTCTCTTTAAATGTGTATATGATCACTTGTTTATTTTAAAGTTTTCACTGTATAGTTTTCTGAATCCAAGAAAGGTACTAAATTTTAGCTAAAATTACAATTGAAAACAAATCTATTCAGGAATACAACTATCACTAAATTAGATTATCAACTGAGGTTAAATTGTCTTTTGAGATTTAATGAAATTTGTTCTTGTTTTCTAAGATGCGTCTTATAGAAGACTCCATACATTTTTACAAGTACTGTAAGAGTTCCCTTTCTTAAGTTCTTGTTCTCGTTTCTGTTTCCAAGCTTCCACTGTTATACCTCACTTCTTAGTCCCTTGTCAATTCAGTTGTTTTTTTTTTTATTTTTTTATTTTTATTTTTTAATTTAATTTTATTTTTAAACTTTACATAACTGTATTAGTTTTGCCAATTCAGTTGTTAAACACAGTTCTCATCAGTGGATAAAACATATTAGAAGTTTGGAAACAGCAAAAATCTTTTGCACCACACACTTTATAAGTGAACACTTTAAATCCTATTATTATTATTGCTTAAAAGAACATTGTTCTTTATTAAGAATTGTCCTGTATCAATTATTTTGATCACCCAGCAAATCAAATATATTTCAAAATCAAGTTTCCACATAAATTCTAGCTCCAGACATTGATTCTTAGGCTATTTTCATTTTTGCAGTTTCCCCTCTTTTGGTGTTTAACCCAGCCTCCAAATTCCTATTCATTTTTTATCAATGTAGTTTATTTAATTTCTATTTTTTTTTTGGTCTTATAATCATCTATATTAAACACTGCTTTTTAGCAAAAAAAAAAAATCATCAGTTTATTTCTTAGAGGTAATTTGCTGTAAGAAACTTGAAATAATATTTTTAAAACCTGCTATAAGTAACTGAGTGATGTACTATAATATGTGCAGAGGTAGAGAAGCACAGGGCACTATGGAACCCACAGGAGAGGTATTTCTGGGATATTGGGATGGGCTGTTTCCCATCCCATCAAATTAAGTGAAGTGGCACTTAGGATGAGAAGAAGTGAAATTATGTGTTATATATCGATTAAGGTAAGGAAAGTCTTAACTATCCCAAGCCAAAGCTGAGAAGCTAATTGACAAAGTGGCAAGAAATCAATATGCCTGGCATACGGTACACAAGGAGATGGATGCAGAAAGGCAGCAAAAGTAGAACTGGGTTATAATGACTAGGGATAGTCACTATAGGCTTCAAAAAGTTTGAGCATCTTCTGAAAATTGGAAACACTGTAAAGGTTTTAAGCAAAATGGTAACAATCTGTGCTCTACTTCAGAAATTTTATGATGGCTACAATATCCACAGTGGATCCCAGGGAACAAAGTTAAAAATTCAGAAACTAGTTAGGATGTACTGTGGAAATTCAGATGATAAACGACTGTGGTTTGAAGCAGGATAATAGCTTGGGGAATGGAGCAACAGGAAGAGGTATGAGAGTGTTCACTGTGAGCCGACATTGACAAAAATTCATTGAATTTTGAGAGTCACTGCATGTTAGAAAAGTTGGTTGATTTATATTTTTGATATTAAAGGCAAAGTATATCTGCCTAAACTGATTGTACGTTATTCAAGTGGTTTTTGTTGCCTTTTCTGAAGATTTGATTTACACTTTGGAAGTGACAGAAAATGAAAAATTCCTTTTATACTTTTTAATTTTATTTTTTTAGACAAAATACCAACAAAGAAAAACAAGTTACACCATTTATTTTCCCTCAGATAAGAGAGGTGGAATTTTAAGATTTGTTTCGTTTATCTTTTCAGAAAATCCAATTGAGTCTAGATTGGGGAAGACTTTAAAGCATATTCTTTTCAATTGCATATTTGACAACAGGATTCTTTTAAAAGCATCCCTTATGAGAGTCACATAACCTGGTGCACCTCAAATTTTGATATGGGAACATGGGATACGAAGATCTTGTTAAAATGTGAATTCCAAGTTTGTAATTTCAGGGTGGAATAATTTTAATATGTTTCAGTGTAAAATTTTGAGTTTTTAATAATGTTCCAGCTGCTGCTGACATTCTTGCTAATGGACTATCTTTGAGTACCAAGGGTCTAACTTTTACTTGAAAACAATTCCTAGTTAAACCAAGTTCATTGCTAATACTGACATTATAGCAACATGAGAGAGCATTGTTGAGTCCAGAATTTAGGTTAAATGAAAAAAAAAAATCTGTCTCCATATTTTATTACATACTTTAACTGATCTAATCAGAAAGCTGGTTTAAGCTCAAGCTTTCTCTGCCAAGTGAAAGGTAGACAGTATCTTTCTGTAAGACACTCTGAATTAACTGGGAATAACCGATTGATCACTTAACAACGAATTAACTGAACAGAATAGGCACCATTACGTTTAGTTTAATAGTGAAAGTGTAATATATCTACAAGGAAATTCCTTCATGTTTCTTTACTTATATTTTGAAGATTCATTTATGTGAATACTACTTTGTATTAAGTTTTAGAGTGCTTAGTGGCTCAATCATGTCCAACTCTTTGAGACCCCATGGACTGTAGCCCACCAGACTCCTCAGTCCATTGGGATTCACTAGGCAAGAATATTGGAGTGTGTTGCCAAGCCCTCCTCCAGGGATTTGCCCAACCCAGGGATTGAACCGAGGTCTCCCATATTACAGGTAGATTCTTTACTGGCTGAGCCATAGAATCAAATCCAGAAGTACTTAGTGACCTTAACATATTTTAATGTCCATTTTATCTCATATGAATATTTTGGAATGAATACAGAAAGTCATAAGGCTACAAATTTGATCCCATGTTTGCTTATTTGAAAGTTTTGTTTTCACATTATTACTTGGCTATCTGTACTTTTACTCCAGTCAAAATTAGATATGTAAACAGATCAATCTATTTCCATTCCTCTTATCTATAATATTCAGCAATAGTAATAAACATATTATCTACTTTGCAGGTTCAATTAGTGGATCAGAGTCAATAGGAATATTAATCTGGTGTTTATAATTTGTACTGGTGGGTGTAAATCAGTTCAGTTCAGTTCAGTCACTCATTTGTGTCCAACTCTTTGTGACCTCATGAACCACAGCATTCCAGCCACCCTGTCCATCACCAAATCCCAGAGTTCACCCAAACCCATGTCCATTGAGATGGTGATGCCATCCAACCATCTCATCCTCTGTTGTCACCTTCTCTTCCTGCCCTCAATCTTTCCCAGCATCGGGGTCTTTTCAAACGAGTCAGCTCTTCTCATCAGGTGGCCAAAGTACTGGAGTTTGAGTTTCAACATCAGTCCTTCCAATGAACACCTAGGACTTATCTCCTTTAGGATGGACTGGTTGGATCTCCTTACATTCCAAGGGACTCTCAAGAGTCCTCCAACACCACAGTTCAAAAGCATCAATTCTTCAGCGCTCAGCTTTCTTTACAGTCCAACTCTCACATCCATACATGACCACTGGAAAAACCATAGCCTTGACTAAGTGGAGATTTGTTGACAAAGTAATGTCTTTGCTTTTTAATATGCTATCTAGGTTGATCATAACTGTCCTTCCAAGGAGTAAGCGTCTTTTAATTTCATGGCTGCAGTCACCATCTGCAGTGATTTGGGAGCCCCCAAAAATAAAGTCTGACACTGTTTCCAGTGTTCCCCCAT
Organism: Bubalus kerabau; assembly: GCF_029407905.1. Taxonomy (NCBI): domain Eukaryota; kingdom Metazoa; phylum Chordata; class Mammalia; order Artiodactyla; family Bovidae; genus Bubalus; species Bubalus kerabau. The sequence continues at coordinate 62,935,121 of NC_073625.1, forward strand.
CTATTTCCCATGAAGTGATGGGGCCAGATGCCATGATATTCGTTTTCTGAATGTTGAGCTTTAAGCCAACTTTTTCACTCTCCTCTTTCACTTTCATCAAGAGGCTCTTCAGTTCCTCTTCACTTTTTTCCATAAGGGTAGTGTCATCTGCATATCTGAGGTTATTGATCTTTCTCCAGGCAATCTTGATTCCAGCTTGTGCTTCTTCCAGCCCAAAGTTTCTCATGATGTACTCTGCATAGAAGTTAAATAAACAGGGTGACAATATACAGCCTTGATGTACTCCTTTTCCTATTTGGAACCAGCCTGTTGTTCCATGTCCAGTTCTAACTGTTGCTTCCTGACCTGCATACAGGTTTATCAAGAGGTAGGTCAGGTGGTCTGGTATTCCCATCTCTTTCAGAATTTTCCACAGTTTATTGTGATCCACACAGTCAAAGCCTTTGGCGTAGTCAATAAAGCAGAAACAGGTGTTTTTCTGGAACTCTCTTGCTTTTTCCATGATCCAGCAGATGTTGGAAATTTGATCTCTGGTTCCTCTGCCTTTTTTAAAGCCAGCTTGAACATCTGGAAGTTCACAGTTCATGTATTGCTGAAGCCTGGCTTGGAGAATTTTGAGCATTACTTTCCTAGCATGTGAGATGACTGCAATTGTGGGGTAGTTTGAGCATTCTTTGGCATTTTATTAAAGGTACTTCTCTGGTTCTTAAAAACAGCATCCTTCTCACAGACAGAGAATGCACAATGAAATTGGAAGATTTTTACCTTATTCACCAGGGGTCTCTCTGGTGGCTTTTCACAGGCTCCCAATTTCTTTATTTCTGTATATATTTGTCGTTTTTAATAACATTTCCTATATTCTTCCTAATTTCACAAGCAACACATATTCATTGCAGACAACTAGAAATACATAAAAACATATAAACACACAGTTTGCTTCCATAACTTAGCTACTAAATAAGGCTGCAATGATAATAAGTTTGCATATATCTTTACATATTTTACTATTTATAGCAGTACAGGTGGTTTATAATAGTATAACTTCACACACAGAAAAATTGCTCTTATTATTAAACTAAGTCATAAATTTAGAATGAAGGTCAAACCAAGGTGTGTAATTTCTATAAATGTTTCATTATTCACAGACCCACTAATATATTTTTGAAAAGTTTCACTCAATTTAACTAGAGTTGGACATATATTCATGACTAAACAATGACAAAGAAGCTTCAGTGCTTTTTCACATATCTAGTATGGTTTTGAAAAACAAGAAAAGAGACACAAGACAGGTATTATCCCTTAAATTTATTTCTGGTCATAATTTTAAAATAAAATAAATACTTGATTTAGCAATAATATGTAAATTATTAGTAGTTGTGAAATCATGAATGCAAATGAGCTGGAAAAGTTCCACATGACAAAAAGTCTATTTAGAAATAGTGAGGAAACTATTGGCCTTCTTATATGACAAATACTTATGCAATTAGGTTGATTTTTGGTGTACTTGTTTTATGCTTGAATTTATTAACTGATAACTTTTAACTTTTATAACATTTTATTTCTGTTCATTGTTTATGTTTCCTATTTATCTAGGCAATGAGATCAATGGGATTAAAGACACATGAATGAATATACTGATTTTATAATTATTTGCTCATTAAAATAAGCATTCAGGTTTTTCTAGTATTATGAAATAATTGGTTTGATACAAATAATACATAATGACTTAACAAAGTCAGAAAGTGAAAATATAGATTTCTCATCTAGTGGAACATTTTTTTGGCCAAAAATTAAAGAAAAAAACTGACAAAAGCAAAACACTAGAAAAACTAAGTTTCTTACTGCTTTTGCATTTTTAAGATTCATTTAAAGTTTCTCGCTGTTCTTCAACAAACACTTATTATCAGAAAATATATTGCTTTAGTTGGCATATTTAATGTTTAAGCAATCAATATACTACTTTGGAAAACTCATCAGTGGCCACAGGACTGGAAAAGGTCAATTTTCATTCCAATCCCAAAGAAAGGCAATGACAAAGAATGCTCAAACTACCACACAATTGCACTCATCTCACACGCTAGTAAAGTAATGCTCAAAATTCTCCAAGCCAGGCTTCAGGAATACGTGAACCATGAACTTCCAGATGTTCAAGCTGGTTTTATAAAAGGCAGAGGAACCAAAGATCAAATTGCCAACATCCACTGGATCATGGAAAAAGCAAGAGAGTTCCAGAAAAACATCTATTTCTGCTTTATTGACTATGCCAAAGTCTTTGACTGTGTGGATCACAATAAACTGTGGAAAATTCTGAAAGAGATGGGAATACCAGACCACCTGACCTGCCTCTTGAGAAACCTATATGCAGGTCAGGAAGCAACAGTTAGAACTGGACATGGAACAACAGACTGGTTCCAAATAGGAAAAGGAGTACGTTAAGGCTGTATACTGTAACCCTGTATTTAACTTCTATGCAGAGTACATCATGAGAAACACTGGGCTGGAAGAAGCACAAGCTGGAATCAAGACTGCTGGGAGAAATATCAATAACCTCAGATATGCAGATGACACTACCCTTATGGCAGAAAGTGAAAGAAACTAAAAAGCCTCTTGATGAAAGTGAAAGAGGAGAATGAAAAAGTTGGCTTAAAGCTCAACAATCAGAAAATGAAGATCATGGCATCTGGCCCCATCATTTCATGGGAAATAGATGGGGAAACAGTGGAAACAGTTTCCGACTTTTTTTTGTGTGTGTGTGCTCCAAAATCACTGCAAATAGTGACTGCAACCATGAAATTAAAAGACGCTTACTCCTTGGAAGGAAAGTTATGACCAACCTAGATAGCATATTGAAAAGCAGAGACATTACATTGTCAACAAAGTCCATCTAGTCAAGGCTATAGTTTATCCAGTGGTCATGTATGGATGTGAGAATTGGAATGTGAAGAAAGCTGAGTGCCGAAGAATTGATACTTTTGAACTGTGGTGTTGGAGAAGACTCTTGAGAGTCTCTTGGACTGCAAGGAAATCCAACGAGTCCATTCTAATGGAGATCAGCCCAGAGTGTTCTTTGCAAGAAATGATGCTAAAGCTGAAATTCCAGTACTTTGGCCACCTCATGTAAAGAGTTGACTCACTGGAAAAGACTTTGATGCTGGGAAGGATTGAGGGCAAGAGGAGAAGGGGACGGCAGAGGATGAGATGGCTGGATGGCATCACAGACTCAATGGACGTGAGTTTGAGTGAACTCCTGGAGTTGGTGATAGACAGGGAGGCCTGGTGTGCTACAATTCATGTGGTCACAAAAAGTTGGACACGACTGAGTGATGAACTGAACTGAACTGAATTTAGTAAGCAGAGGGCTATTATTTCATATGAAGTATTTAAATTTATTTACACAACTAAATTAATCTAAAAAGTCAATATTCTTTTCCACTATATTGCTTTATTACATACACCTTCAGGGGTAAAATTACATCTTTTATGAAAAGAGCAATGTTATCTCTGTAATCTTATGGCTGTATGGGAAAATTGCTTAGAACTATTATTTTTTTTTAATAATTCTATATTTACTTTTTTTTTTAATTTTATTTTATTTTTAAACTTTACATAACTGTATTAGTTTTGCCAAATATCAAAATGAATCCGCCACAGGTATACATGTGTTCCCCATCCTGAACCCTCCTCCCTCCTCCCTCCCCATTCCATCCCTCTGGGTCGTCCCAGTGCACCAGCCCCAAGCAGAGGAGAATCTCTAGCTTCCCTCAGTCTATAGTCCTTTAAGTATAGGATATATTGATTCCAGATAGCCCATATTAAAAAAAAAAAAAAAAAGAAGAAGAAAAAAGGTGCTTGCTTTGGGAGTGCATAGAGTAAAATTAGAATGAAAAGACTAGAGAAGACTAGCAAGAATAAAAGTGGAATAAAAAGATAAGACTAAAAGGATCTTCAATAAAGATGACAGAAAAATTTGTGAAGTCATCATATTTTTATTCTAATGATAACTAAAGTAGCTGAGCATTTTTTCTTAAAGATTGAGGTGTATAGTGCCTAGTTAGGTTTAAAAAAATGCCAGATAAGGAGCTACCCAGGCCAGAATAGTGGCGTGGGTAGCCTTTCCCTTCTCCAGGGGATCTTCCCAACCCAGGGATCAAACCCAGGTCTCCCATATTGCAGGCAGATTCTTTACCAGTTGAGCCACAGGGGAAACCCTTAAATAAATGAGACACAATGTAAATAAAAATAATGTAATTTTACAAAAATAAATTAAAACAATTTTAAGAAAAATTTTCTTGGTATGTAGTTAAATGTTACTTTTAAAATTATGTTTTTTTTTTACCTTTCCTTCACATTAGAACTGAGCTTATAAAAATCACCCCTAAAAAAGCACTTTTTTTCACTTTTATAATTCATAAAATTATCTAGATGATGTACTTTACATTGCCCAAGATCATGACAGAATTGTTTAATTCTTTTCATTCTGTCTGGGAAGACTTCATTCAGATATTGACATCTGATGTAATAGTAGTGTTATAAATTCTCTGCTTCAAATCTAGGATTAGATAATGAGAGATATCATTCAAAAAGACTAATGAAATAGGAGAAATCTAGGAGCTCAGAAATCTGCAAGTGTCTCAAAATCAAACACAAAAATACTTTCCTTTTAGAGAGAGAATTAAGCAGAGCTTAGCATAAACTTTTAAAAGGAAGTTGGACAAAGAGTGGATAACATCATAATAGATGTGATCTGATAACCTAAAAAGTGCATATCTAAAAGGTGAGAATTATAATTTATTACATGGACATAGTGAGGATTTAACCTTTATGGCAGAAAGTGAAAAGGAACTAAAAATTCTCTTGATGAAAGTGAAAGAGGAGAGTGAAAAAGTTAGCTTAAAGCTCAACATTCAGAAAACGAAGATCATGGCATCTGGTCCCATCACTTCATGGCAAATAGATGGGGAAACAGTGGAAACAGTGTCAGACTTTATTTTTGGGGGCTCCAAAATCACTGCAGATGGTGATTTCACCCATGAAATTAAAAGACTCTTACTCCTTGGAAGGAAAGTTATGACCAACCTAGATAGCATATTCAAAAGCAGAGACATTACTTTGCCAACAAAGGTCCGTCTAGTCAAGGCTATAGTTTATCCAGTGGTCATGTATGGATGTGAGAGTTGGACTGTGAAGAAGGCTGAGTGCCGAAGAATTGATGCTTTTGAACTGTGGTGTTTGAGAAGACTCTTGAGATTCCTTTGGACTGCAAGGAGATTCAACTAGTCCATTCTGAAGGAGATCAGTCCTGGGTGTTCTTTGGAAGGAATGATGCTAAAGCTGAAACTCTAGTACTTTGGCCACCTCATACGAAGAGTTGACTCATTGGGAAAGACTCTGATGCTGGGAGGGATTGGGGGCAGGAGGAGAAGGGGATGACAGAGGATGAGATGGCTGGATGGCATCACTGACTCGATGGACGTGAGTCTGAGTGAACTCCGGGAGTTGGTGATGGACAGGGAGGCCTGGCGTGCTGCAGTTCATGGGGTGGCAAAGAGTCGGACATGGCTGAGCGACTGAACTGAACTGAACTGATTGAGGATTTAAATGTAGTAGACAATAAAATAAAATTTAAAAAAAAAATAAAAATAAATAAATGTAGTAGACAGTCTCTCAGACAGTTCTGAGAGACTGTTCCAAAGACGTAAAGGAAGAGCCAGGATATACAGGAGTGTTTGCATAAATAACAACAACCAAAAAAAAAAAAAAAAAAACAAGCAGATGATTGGAAGATCAAATGATTACTGTCAGTTAAAGAAACCAGACATCACAACAATGAATTTAGTGCCTTTCTGTTACAGGAAGATGTAAGAGTCTGGGCTCACTGAAATCATTCCTGGAACATGCACCTTAACTATGTAGGGTAAGGTTGTGCACCCTTTTTGTATAGACAGATTTGACAGGAATGTGTCTGCTGGGCCTGTTGATCTGGGGAGAAGCTAATGGGGTGTGTGTGTGTGTGCATATTCTGAATCTTATTCTTTTCCCCAGGAAGGGGGATAAGCCAAAGTTCAGGGACCTATGGGGAAAGAGATGCCGGAATAAAGTTTGGTTAAGACACAGCAGAGGAGAAAAAATAGGCAATTGTGAATACTTGGTCAGGAGTTATAACAGTATACTATGTGTGTGTATGCATGTGTGTAAGTACATTTATTTGTGGCTGAATATTTCACTTTGTTTGTGATAAGCCTATTTGATGGCTTGGTATGTAGTTGTGATATCATAAAAAGGTATTTGTTCTGTGTCTCTCCCTTCCTGTCTCCTAAAAACAGAGCTCCTAAAAAACTTTGAATTTCCAGAGTGCTAACTATGATACAGGCTTTTTTAAGTCTTTATTAAATTTATTACAATATATTTTTTCTTTTTTATGTTTCAGTTTTTTGACTCCAAGACATTTGGGATCTAAACTCTTGATCAGGGATCAAACCCATACCTCCTGCATTGGAAGCCCAAGTATTATCTACTGGAGAACCTTTTATTCTAATAAGGCAACCCTTGGTAACTGGACCTCCAGATAGCTTCAGGTAGGGGGCTGGTTGCCAGAAAGATCATGTCTTGATTGGAAGCTTGATGTTTTCAAACCCACCTCCAAATTGGTGGGAAGGAGAAGCTAGAGACTGAGTCAATCACCAACAGCCAATGATATCTTCATAAAAATATCTAAATGATAGGGTTTGAAAGCCTCCAGGTTCATGAACACACTGAGCGACCAAAAGGATGATGTCCCTGGAGAGGGCACAGAAGCCCCATGACCCCTCTTTCCCTAATTTTCCCTTTGAATCACTTTCATTTTGGCTACTTCTGAGGTCTATCCTTAATAACACTGGAAAATGCAAGTAGTATGTTTTCCTGAGTTTTGTGAACCTGAGGAGGTTGAACCTCATTTACAGTCACTGGGTCAGAAGTATGAATGTCCATGACTCCTGATTGGAATCTGGAACTGAGGCAGTCTTGGACTGAGCTACTTATCTTGTGAGATCTGATGCTAACTCCAGGTAGAGAGTGTCAAAATTGATCTGAATTGTTGAACACATTGGGTTTAGAAAATTAAATAAGTGGTGCTAGAAAAAACACTATATATTTAATGTCAAGAACCAGGAAAAAAAAAACCAAAAAACTCTCTTTTGGTGTTAGTAAACAAATTTAATTTTCTAGAACAGCCTTGGCTCAGAATAACATGTGGTTTATAAAGAGAAAGAATATGAGGATAGATGATGAGAAATCCCATCCCTGGATGGCTACTTAGTAACCACCTTATGAAAATTCCGCTACATTGTGATCACTCACTAAAAGTAAAATTTACCAGTGGTATTTCGAAATGGTTGCAGATAAGACTTGCAAGGACTTCACTCACTGGATAACTAAAGGAAATTCAAAATAATAAGAAAAATGCTAAACATACAATCCATTGTTGGCTATTATTACCTGTAATAGGTAAAATGTAAGAAAATGCTGAGTCAAACCTTGATGCTAGACCAAGCACAGATTTCATGTGGTGAGAGTTGAGGGACTTATCCTGGAAGGGTGGAAACTTTTAAAAGTTTACTAAGAAATGGAGTGAATAAAGGAAACACTGCCAGGAGTGAAAAAAAAAAGAAGAAAAAGAGAGTCAAAATGGCCATTCCAAAAGGGTGGGACTTCTTAGATAATTTATTTAAAATGGGATGAATAAAATGGACATTGATATTGCTGAAACAAAGGTCTTAATAGATCACTGTTGAAGACAACATTCAATAGTGGTGTATTAAGTGGACCAAGAGTGGGCCAAAGAAAATCCCTGCTGGCTTCCCAGCATTAAAAAAGACCCGGAACAAGTCTACATGCTCATGTTTGGAGGAATTAAAACAAAATGAAGAGGCAAATATTTCAATGAGAAACTGAAGCTGGAAATACTTGATGTCATAATTGGACAGATTAATCAAGATAATGATTGACAAAAGGACCTGGGTGTCTCAGCGAGAAACCCTGCTTGAGACACAAAGCCTTTCATACTTGAGTGGACATAATTTTCAAGGGGTGGAAAGAAAAGTTTCTGGGATTTCTTGACATAGGAGCCACTTGCACTTTGGTACCAAAACTCATGGGACCAGCACTAACATGGGGTTCAATCAGATTTAACAAATAGAGAAGTAAAAGAGCTGATAGGATTAAGGTGGAGGTTTCGAAGAAAATTACAATGCTTAAACAGTTTCTGTGTGAAGAGGTTGTATCTGCTTTTCCTAAATGTTCTGTGAGGATGGATGTCTATGGATATTATGTCTGACTGTGGAATGCTTACTCTACCTAATATTCTGAAACAAGAAACTGCTAATAAATGCTAGATGAAGGCCACAGTTAGGAATATAAGGGTTGATGAAATTAAGGTGGAAACTAGAAGAGGTGGTAAATTTGAACAGGCTTTATTTGAAGTGGCTACAGCTTTCTCAACAGGCTTCTCTGGTGCCTCAGCCATAAAGAATCTGCCTGCAATGACTCAGGAGATGTAGGTTTGATCCTTGGATTGGGAAGATCCCTTGAAGGAGAGCATGGCAACCCACTCTGATATTCTTACCTAGAGAATCCCATAGACAGAGAAGCCAGGCAGGCTACAGTCTATAGGGTCGCAAAGAGTCAGACACAACTGAAGTGACTGAGCATGCACAGCTTTCTCAAATGAATTATCAGGACAGACACTCTGTCTGATTAGGAACATACCCTATCTAGTATTGTAAAATACAAGCCATGTAAACCTACCCTTCAAGCAATACTGCTGGGAGCCAGCGTGAGGAACTCTGCCCATGGCAAATGTCATGAGGAATGAGGCTCGGCATACGCAAAGGCGGGATCAAGCCTCAGGAGTCCCCCTGGAAATTCTCGAGCACCTACCCCCAAAACCATAGTCTGCCTACTTTACTGCTTTGTGCTCTCACCTACACCTCTGACTTTACGGTGGGGTGTACCCCACCACCATCTCTCTCTCTCTGAAAAAGAGTTAACTTACAGCTCCAGTTAATAAAGTTCCTGGGCATGACAAGAGTGTTTCAACCTACAAACTCCTTTGGAAGTCCTCTAGCCTGCCTGAACAGGTTCTTCCAGCCACATGTGATTGTTCAGAGCCTCCCAACCGTGAGAGGCATGAGATGTTCTAAATTGTCTAAATACAGATTCCTTTGAGCAGTTAAAAGATTGATTAAAAATTGTATTGGTGAAGGGTTTTTTACTTGTTGGGGCAATGTTTGCTGCTAAGTTTCCATATTCCTTACCTACTGTGTCCTTGGGAGTGTATTGATTAATATAATTGGTGTATAGGAATGTAAGTAGTAGCTTTAATGTTTGTAACCTTGGACCCTTGAGTTAATTCTTTTCTTGTTATAGCCCACCACACCTTTGCCCTATAGTAATGCAACTTTATCTAATGCTTTCGAAGGGTGGCACCTGACTTTAGAATAATCACCTTTAGAGAAAAATAAGTTTTCTGAAGAAAGGATCTTAAAATGTTGACAGGCCTCCTGGCCAGAAGATGATGTAAATCACCTAAATTTTGCATATGATAAGTTTGAAAGCCTAGCTTTGATAAGGATCAAAGACTGCTGACCTTCCCCCATTATCCTCTATGCACAGCTTAAGGTATAAAAACTACTTTAGAAAATAAAGTGTGGGCCTTGTTCACTGAAGCTTGGTCTCCCCATGTCGTTCTTTCTCTTACCTTCTGGCTGAATTCCCAACTGGAGCGTGGAGGCTCGTCAAGCCTACTAATTTTGCCTGGGCTTCTAAGATCTGACTGGGCAGGCCTTAGTGTCTCTCCTCTCCTTCGGGAGAACGGGAGGATGCCTGCAGCCTATGTAGGTGACACAAATTCCTTATCTTGGAATTTTATTAGCTTTCCACATAAACCAAGTTATTCAGCCTCTTTTCTCCACTGAATTTTCTCACTGAGCTATCCTTATTTAACCACTCTTTATATCTTTAATTCTATCGTATCCTGATCGCCGAAGCCGTCTCCCCTTCGAATTCCCTGGATCCACTGGGGCTGGACCGTGGTACAATACTAATGCTAAATGAGAACCAATAAGACTGGCTGAGTCCAAATATTACAGAATAAAAACTGGAGAGATGGTATAGAAAAATTCTCTTGAGATACTCATATGTTGAGTGTATGTGATGTTCTCAGTTGTGTCCAACTCTTTCATGGACTACAGTCCAATCCATGGACTGTAGCCTGAAAGGTTCCTCTGTCGATGGGATTTTCCAGGCAAGAATGCTGGAGTTCTTTTTTATCCAGGGAATTTTCCTTACCCAGGGATTGAACCCAAGTCTCTTGCATCCTCTAAACTGTCAGGTGAATTCTTTACCACTGAGCCATCTGGGAGTGCATACTAGGCTTTAAACAGGAAAATCTGAGAGTGCTTCTCTGCAATGATTGGGGCTTTGGCCCTGTGTTGGCTCTCCTTATCTTCAGGTTCCACATCCACAGATTCAACCAAGCATGGATGGAAATATTTTATAAATACCAGAATGTTTCAAAAAGCAAAATTTGAAATTGTCATATGACAACTATAAGTATACATTTATGAAAATCCCGTGGACGGAGGAGCCTGGTGGGCTACAGTCCATGGGGTCACTAAGAGTCGGGCACGACTGAGCAACTTCACTTTCACTTTTCACTTTCATGCATTGGAGAAGGAAATGGCAACTCACTCCAGTGTTCTTGCCTGGAGAATCCCAGGGAAGGGGGAGCCTGGTGGGCTGCCGTCTATCAGGTCACACAGAGTAGGACACGGCTGAGGCGACTTAGCAGTAGCAGCAGGTATTACAAGCAATCTAGAGATGACTCAAAGAATACAGAAGGATATGCATACGTTCCATGCAGATACTACCATCATTTTATATAAGAGACTGGAGTGTTCTCATTTTGGTATCTGTGGGTATCCTGGAACCAGTCTTCTATGTATACTCAGGAATGACTGTGTATAAGATCTTGATAGTAGGGTAATCTTAAGAGACACCCAGGGGTAGGGAGCTCTTTTCTCAGTACTGAATTTGCAACTGTGTGAAGTTTCTGGTTTCTATTGTTATGTGCACAGCATTCTATAAACAGCACACAATTGACCCACAAAGAGGTGCCTGGTTTATGGATGATATTCCAAAGATAAATGGACAGCATCCTGTGTAGATGACCATCACTTTGACTGAAAGAGGTAAAAACTCAGTGGGCTGCCTTGCTTGCTGCTTGCCACAGCATTTTAGCTTTTACTAACTGATGGGTTGCACCCAGCAGCCCTGCAAGCCCTGTACTTGCCCAGCCTCAAGACTAAAGAAAGAGCTAGGAGTCAGAAACATCTATGTCTTTATCCTTGGCTATTATTCCTTCTTATCCTCATTTATGCCCAAATGATTACGTCTTTGGAAGGAATGTTCGAGTTGGACCATGCACTGGTCTACATTATGGGCAACTGTAGCAGTAGGCTAGCAAGTACTTCCCCTCACCCAAGGAGGGGTTGTGGGAACCTCCTGATTTATAGCCATTAAGTCAGAAGTAAGAATGTTGCAGGGCTTCTTATGGTGGCTGAAGTGAGGGATTTGAATCCCTTTAACTGGTGGGGTCTGATGCTAAGTCCAGGTAGATGGTGTCAGAATTGAGTTGAATTGTTGCACATTCTGTTAGTGTGTCAGATAATTCAAGGAAGTGATTGGTATCAGGAGATGTGCTAAGTCACTTCAGTGATGTCTGACTCTTTGTGACTGTAGCCCACCAGGCTCCTCTGTCCATGAGGATTCTCCCTGCAAGTATACTGGAGTGTGCTTCCATGCCCCCCTCCAGGTGATCTTCCTGACCCAGGGATCGATCCACATCTCATTATGTCTCCTCCATAGGAAGGAACCTTCAGTAGCATAAAATCAAGGGTTAAGTCTCTATTAAAGTTTGACACATTACCTTTCTTTCTGTCTACAAGCCCATCATTAATCCTGGCTCATTATATGAGTCCTATTGGTTATAAGAGGGATTGAAGAAAGGAAGAGAGTTTAAAATTATTAAAAGCTATTCTCAACACTAATAAAAAGAATTTTTAGTCCAAGTTCAACACATGATGGGCTGGTAGTGCCAAATTTGCATGTGAAAGTAAAGAAAGTGAAGTCGTTCAGTCATGTCCAACTCTTTGGGACCCTATGGACTGTAGCCCACCAGGCTCCTCCGTTCATGGGGATTCTCCAGGCAAGAATACTGGAGTGAGTTGCCATTTCTTTTTCCAGTGGATCTTCCCAACCCAGGGATCAAACCCGGGTCTCCCACATTGCAGGCAGACTCTTTACCCTCTGAGCCACCAGGGAAGCCCATGTGAAGGATGGCATATTATTTTCACCTTTCAAGTACTTGAGATTATTATACTTTTAGACAACTGATGTTTAATTAAAGAGTATGTTTTATGCTCCTGTAATTTTTTTTTTTTTCTGTAATTCAGAGAGTTGATTCCATTAACTATTTCCCCTCTATTCAAAACTCTTTCCATATCCCAGGTATATATGGATATTAAAGTAAATAAAGCAGAAATAAATAAATCTAATGTCATCTGAGTCACAAACACCAGATAATAACTGAACTTTTTTTCCTTTTTTTTAAATTTTCTTACTTTATTGTGCTGATATATACATCTTTTAATATCTTTGGACACATTGTACAGCTCATGAGGTCTTTGTCTCCTGACCAGGGTCTAACCTGTACCTCCTGCATTGGCAGTGTGGAATCTTAACCAATGGACCACCAGGGAAGTATGCTGCTGCTGCTAAGTCACTTCAGTCATGTCCGACTCTGTGTGACCCCATAGACAGCAGCCCACCAGGCTCCCCCATCCCTGGGATTCTCCAGGCAAAGTACACCATTTATATGTGTCTTTAAATACACATTTCATAAAGAGACAGGAGGGAAGGGGGCAGGACACAACTTTCAAAAGGATGACACAGCCTTTGAGGATACAACAAAACTTAGAATCCATCAAACTCAAGATGGTATAAGATCTGACTCCCAGAAGACCTTGAGCCTTGTTATACACCCACTGTAATACATTAACATGTTAAATGATACACCCACACGTGCCATGACAGCTCCAAGACCAACCATAAAAGGCCAAAAATAGGATGGTGGTCCACCTCCTGGAAATTTTCTTCCCTTCCCCAAAACAGCTGGACTACTCCTCCCATTCATTAGCCTATGAAATTACCCAGCCCAGAAAAACTAACCACTTCATACTTCAGAGTGGCTTTCACTCTCCTAGATAGCCTACACTCTGCCTGTGGAGTATGTTTCTCCCACATTGCTCTCACTTTCTGACATGACCCCACTTCCTGGGGCCACTCTTGTCTTCTGAGAGGGACCACATTCTACCTATGGAATGTATACCTCTCTAAATAAACCTACTTTACTATGGGCTTCCCTTGTGGCTCAGATAGTAAAGAAATCTGCCTGCAATGCAGGAGACCCAGGTTCAATCCCTGTGTCGAGAAGATCCCCTGGAGAATGGAATGGCTACCCACTCCAGTGTTCTTGCCTAGATAATTCCATGGACAGAGGAGCCTGGTGGGCTAAAGTCTATGGGGTGGCAAAAGAGTCGGACATGACTTAGCGACTAAACAACAACAAATCATTGAAATGGGTTGAATTAAAACAACAACAACAGCAAGCAAGTATGTAATGGCTACTTTTACGTGACTATTATGTAACACATTTGCAGAAAATTCCCAATATACAGTAAGTATCTGTACACTTAGGCCAGTTGTGGGTTTTTTGTTGTCACTCTATCCTCATTCCTATTTTCATGGGTATTTACTTTTATTGTTGAATGAAAGACAGAGTCATAGAAAAAAACAATTAAAGCAAAAGCAGTGATATTATCTGATTCAGCTACTTTATTTACAAAAGCTGTGTCCTAAAAAAAATAATCAAGGTCATGTGCCTTTCACTGGACATCTGAAAGTAGGGGGTCCCAAGCCCTGGCCCAGTGCATACTTCACTCTGTATGCAGCTTCTCCCCCTAAAAATAGTAGAAGATGCTGGTAACTGAACTCAAGTCACCAACCTAGCACCTTACTCACTTATTTCCCTATTCAGATGCTATTCCAAATGCAGTGTTCTGAAATACAGGTAACACTGAAGAATGGGTCTTTTCTGTTTGGACACTTTAACTGTTCACATTTTCTGAAAATCCCATATACTTCTGGGAGATTATTTTTCCTTAACTTTCTTTTTTTTTTAATTTTTTTAAAATTTTATTTTATTTAACTTTACAATATTGTATTGGTTTTGCCATATATCAAAATGAATCTGCCACAGGTATACATGTGTTCCCCATCCTGAATTCTGAATAAGTATTGCAGGCCATGAAAGAAGTGCTAATAACTGAAGGATATCTTCCAAACAAAGGTCAAGTTTAAAAAAAAAATCAGGAAAGGATAATGTTTACAGAGGACAAAATGCTTTAAATTGGAGATATGTGATATTTTTACCTTAGGTTTACAGTAAAAGTATATCTTTCTCACAAGTCAAAACTTCTGGTCATGATTAGAGGAAAAAAATGTACAGTTTGATATACAGAATTAATTTTGATCACTGTTTTTAATATATATAGTATAACTATTTGAAGAAATATGCATTTTCTAAATCATTTAAAAATATTTATGCCAACACATAACTTATAAACAAATTATCTCTGACAATGGTGCATATCATTCACTGAAAATCTAATTTTTAGTATTTTTTAAAGAGAAAAAATAAACAAGTGATCTTTAAACAATTTCCAATGTGCTTTGGGGGCCTGTCTTAATATAAAATTGTGTGATGCTGGTTTCTGTTCTAAACTCTCTGTGGGAATCCTCAGTCAATTGTTGCAGTGATTAGATCTTAGTTTTGTGGCAACTTGAAACTCCCTAAATCAGGGCAGAGGAGGTGAAGAAAGCTCTCTTAGTTAAACAGATAACTTGTGTACTCCAAGGCCTTCTTTTGTTTATGGACTTCAGAGAGAGCTCTTTGTACATTATACAAGCCTATATTGTGAAGAACAAAGATGGAATTTCAAAGGCTGGCCTCTTTTGTGATAGAACAAAAAGCATTTTTCCTCTCCAGGTGAATATATCTAAGAAAGATTAATAGATAGAGAAAAAAATCCTCTTCAAAAAAGATCAGAGTTGAGCTATGCTGTTTGTGCTTCATGGCTTTATATATCCCTTAGTAATAGTGGGCCATACATGGAAAAGATTTTTTTTTTTTCCTTCAAACTCCCCATTGCATAAAATTAATTGATGAACATAACCATGTATGACAATGAAATCTGCAATTTAGTGGGCATGTACTGTATGTCTTCTACTTTGTGCAAATATTCCCCAGCTGCTTTCATTTTGCTAGTAAGGCCATATGGTCCTCTTCTACTCTCATTCTTTTACTCTTCACTGAGTCATTTCTATACCCTTATAGGCACATTTTCAACTGCTTCTGAAGAAGAATTTGGTCTCCAGTGTGCCTCCTCGCTATGTGACATCTCTAGGTTTCTACAATCAGAACAGTCTTCCTTTTTACCACCCATTTTGTTTCTTATGCCTGTGAAGATTTTAAATAGTCCAAGTCACTTCATATTTCTATGAAATCTATTAAAAATCAAGCTTCCCCGGACAATTTCTGTAACAACAATGTTCTATTTCCTGCTCTTTTAATATAATTACCAGCAAGAATTATCTCATGCCTGACATTTGTACCTGTATAATGTATGCCTGACAGAATTGGACTTTTAAATATATACACTCAATAGAGATTAACCTACTGTAAAGTAGGTTGCTTAGCACTGCCACTGCATCTCATTTTATACACATTATTCATAAATAATCATGAAGAACACTTATGTAGACCAAGGGCAATTTATAGGGTTTAGAAAGAACTTAGGTGAGTAAATAGTGTTTTGAACACGTTAAACAGACTACGTATTTTATTTTTTTTTTTGGAAAATGGAATTCTAGTAATTCTAAGAAATTCTAGGAAATCTCATATACAGTCCTAAAAATCTTATAATTAGTGAAATAAAAATGTGTCCTGATTTTTGTTTATATAAAAAAAGCACAAATTTAGAAATAATTTCATTACTATGTAGCATGGAGCATTTGCTAAAAGAAAAAAGCAAAAAAATAAAAATCACAAAATTAGATACACAAAATCAAATTACTATCTACAAAGATAATGTGGCCAGATTATATTAAAAGTAGGGTATAAGATCTTAAGAAAGAGGTGTTGGAATTGGAGCAACATGTATCAGGATCCGTTAGCTCTTTTTCTTTAAATGAATAAACTTATTTTCACAGGGGACATTGTTTTTCCCCATTTTTCTTGGTAATAGGCAGTTGTCTCAGCAGCAGAAGGCATTTAAATCTTCAAAAATTTTTTGAAAACAAGTTAGTATAATAAATTAAATATATAAAATGTTATGTTAAATAATTCAGGAAAAGCTTTGTAAAATAAGAAACAGAGGCTCGGGAGAAAAAAAAAATAATTTTCAAGTTCAAAGATTTTCCTGTACACTGTAGGGGCAGAAACATGTTCCTTCTATCCTTCTAGGTTCTGAGAGAATCAATTCCTAGGCAGGTTGATAAGAAGTCTGGGGTTCCCGAGGAGGAGAGAAGATTAGGGGAGGAAGACTGCTATGATAAAAGCAGGGGAATCCTTGCAATTGGGACAGAGGGATTACTGAAGTGTGGATAATCTGCCAGGAGATGCACAAATTTATGAAATGGCATCAGAAAAGGGCTTTTGTTTTATAGGGTGGAATAAACAAGACTAGAAAAACCAGATGTGGGTAAACAGGACAGGGGGTGGTATGATAGAACCATTAATGAGGAAATATTTTCCCCTGAGGTCAGCTAACATTCCCAGAGAAGCTGTGCAGGATAAATTGTACAGCATTGAGAAGCTCAAAGTTGGTGAAGGCTTAGGGGCCTTGGGAAGGAGAGGTGTCTGACGAAAGTTTCCTCAGGTTAGCAAACATTTCATCCAGAATGTTCAGTGAGGATAAACAACTCAGTTCACCATTTAAAGGCCAAATAATGGGATTTTGGAAAGTATTAGGCCTTGTCTTAGGTCAAATGGGTGTACTCATGGGTTTTGCTTAAATATACACTAAAGGGTGTTTTTTTGCAGTCAGGGAACACAGAAAAGCTAGGCTAATTTCTGGACTATTTCTATTTTTTGAGATCAAAGGAATCTGATGAAGTTCAATGTTGTCAACCAAGTGGAACTTAGCTGGCAAGGGTTGCAAATGTCCCTGTTTAGTGAACTTGAGGTCTCCCCCTTCTCAGTGCAGTCAGGTCTGAACAACTACTGTCAAATGGCTGGGTTTCTTATTGCCTCTCATTGGTGCTGAAAACCACAGTGAGCATGTTAATATGATTCTAGTGCCATTTCCAATGTGGGGATAAAAGGATTTTTCCATCCAATTCTCTAACACCAGTTGGGTGTCCTATTATTCAGCAAGGAGATCCAGCCAGTCCATCCTAAAGGAAATCAGTTCTGAATATTCATTAAAAGGACAAAGGCCAAAGCTGAAGCTCCAATACTTTGGCCACTTGATGCAAAGAACTGACTCATTGGAAAACACCATGATGCTGGGAAAGATGAAAGGCAGGAGAAGAAGGGGATGACAGGATGAGATGGTTGGATGGCATCACCGACTTGATGGACATGAGTTTGAGCAAGCTCCGGGAGTTGGTGATGAACAGGAAAGCCTGGTGTGCTTCAGTCCATGGGGGTTGCAAGGAGTCAGACACGACTGAGCATCAAAACCACAACACAATTCAGCTCAGTTCTGACACTGCATCTGGAAATAACACCAGATTCCATAGGTAAAGGGCTCAGTTCCACAGGATTTCCTCCCCATTTCTTATGTTATTTGCAAGCCCAGGTTGTCACCTTTGCTTCTGACCCACCTAGTACAAATCAGAGGTTCCAATAACCCCCTTCTTGGGTGTGAATAATTTTCAAGGGCAGCTCACAGGACTCAGAAACACTAGATCACCAGTTTATAAAAGAATTTAGCTCGGGAACAGACAGATGGGAGAGATGCACAGGGAGGTATATGGAGAAAGGGCATGGAGCTTTCCTGTGCTCTCCAAGCTCATCACTCTCCCCAAATCTCCACTGTTCACCAACCTGGAAGCTCTTGGAATCCTGCACTTTGGGTTTTTAGGGAGGCACCGTTACATAGGAATGATTCATGAAAATCATTGGCTGTTTACTCCATCTTCAGCGCATCTTGCTTTCCCCAAGTTTGGGGAGTGGGGCTATAAGTTCCAACCTCTATTCACATGACTAGATCCTCGGGTGGTGAGCCCCTATCTTCAGGTTAAATTTTTTGCTCTCTTCTCTTTGGAAATCCCAAGGGTTTGGGGAGCTTACCCAGCAATGGGAACAAAGACCAAATATGCATTTCTTTTTATAAATCATGTTTTCACAAGGCCATCTCCTCACTTCAGCTCTTGGTCTGGGAGGTCTTCTCCCCAGAAACCACACTTCACACAGAGAGAATTATAAGTCCGGTCTGTAAACTTTCAGCTTAACATAGACACCATGAAGAAACAGAAGGGATACAAACCAAAGAGCTGGCTGCCTTACCATGGTTATTTGCTCTCTTAATCCATCATGAACACAAATCTTGGGACTAAATCACCCTGAACAGTGACCTTTTCCAAACTCAATTCTGGATTGGTGAAGAGCCTCTCTGCTCATAACAGAGCCTTCCTGACCTAAAATGCACTTCAAATGCAGTGATTACAACAGACCAAGCAGAAAAATCAATGAATATGTGATTACTGTATGAAGAAAGGAGACATCAGGAAAAGACCAACATCTTCCTTTCAAAAGTATTAGCTGGTTATCCTTAAAGAATTATATATTGAAAACCACAAAAACAAAAAAACAGGTTTTCTATAAATCAAGTTTCAGGCCAAAAATGCAATGAAATATAAATAATTAGACATCAATAAACAGTAGAACATGACTGAACACATTCACTTTCAAAGTAAACTGATCAGATTAAAGCAAAGTATTATTTATTATATAGAAATAGTGAAAGGAAGTAATCAGACACCAATCTAAGACCCCCCCCCCTTTTTTTTTTTTTTTTGGTAGTCAATTTACAGAACTTGGCAGCGGCAAGGGAGCTGAAACAATCTGACATCTGCTAATCGGGAAAGATCCTCTGTTGTAAAAAAAAGGAGAAATTGACATGCATGGCCGAGCTCCTTTATTTGACTCCTACGCATCCAGTAAAATGGCATGAAGTAATCTGAACAAAACTTTCCAGGAATTAATAGAGCTGAGACTTCAAGAGCAGAATCTGGGTGGTGTAAGGGTGGAGGTTAGGCAACACAACAACTATGTTTCCAGAAAGTAAACTGAAACAGAATTAAGGAACACATTTTATTTATTTATTTTTTAAGTATTGTAAGACAGAAACATTCAAGAGATAGTAAGATTAAGATGGAGCTCCCCTGATGGCTCAGTGGTAAAGAATCTACCTGCAATGCAGGATAAGACTCCTTGATTGGGAAGGTCCCCTGGAGAAGGAAATGACAACCCACTAGGATATCCCATGGACAGAGGAATTTGGTGGGCTATAGTCCATGGGGTCGCAAAAGAGTCAGACATGACTTTGTGACTGAACAACAAAAGGTTAAGATATATACCTTCAGAAAAATAATTCCAAGTTTAATTTACTGTGAAATAAATACAAATATGGGAAATCCTAATTATTGGACAATGGCACGAGGGAGCTAAAAAATAAGCATATAGGTATATAGATAAATGTCTTTATAAAGACACGGCTCTTCAGCTGCTAAGTTTTTTCATTGGGGTCCAACTCTTTGCAACCCTATAGACTGTAACCCACCAGGCTCCTCTGTCCATGGGATTTTCCAGGCAAGAATACTGGAGTGGGTTGCCATTTCCTTCTCCAGGGGATCTTTCTGACCCAGGGGTCAAAGCAGCAACTCTTACATCTCCTGCACTGGCAGGCAAGTTCTTTACCACTAGCGCCACCTAGAAAGCCCGAAGACATGAATGGCCGTCAAACAGAAATATCTTAGAGAGGTAAGGAAATTTAGGGTAATATACTTTGGCCCCCGTGCATCTTTACAAATACTTATTGGTCCCTTACCTGATTGGCACTGGTATTATTTCATTTTTCCTTCACAATGGCCAGGAAAGGCAGTGAGGATATGAAAGGTAAAAGAGGAGAAACAGCAGTTGGACAAGAGTATATGATCTTGTGTGCTTATTCCACTGAAGGAGTTTTTATGTCACGCCAGCTGTACGTTTTCTGGTTAAAGCTCCAATGCTTAGCACATTCTTCTGAAAGTGATCTTTCAAATATTGGTTCTCTGCTAAACTCTATCCCCTATGTCCATAATATTTGGTCTAAAATCTGACTCTTTACACTAGAATTCCAGATGATGTATGAGTTATTCATGAGCTATCATTACATATTAGCACTCCCTGATGTTCAGCCCATAGCTTGCCACACCAATTTTGTTTTGTTTCTTTACACATGGTGTGCGCTGTGGTGGCCAATTCCTTTGCTGCTCCCTATAGTTGTAATGCCCTTCCTTCCAAATTTTATCTGGTACTTCTCTACTCAATTATCAAAATACATCTCATGAAGTTTTCTTTATTTTAACTCAATCAATGTAAATATTGTGTTCTACACTCTCACTGGAGAATTTAATCTAATACTCTTCTATTAGTATGTGTATCATATACATAGTTGCAAAATTTACTGTTTTAGTTACTCTCTCAGGAGCATGTGAGCTCCATTAGTTCAGAGTTGTAATCTTGTATATCTCTCTAACCTAGGATCTATTTCACTGCTTGGTATAAAGTAAACCCTCAATTTCTATGTTGAATAAAAGCTACTGTACAGCAAACTCAGTCAGCTATGCTGATACATGTATCCCCTCTTTTCTGGATTTCCTTTCCATTCAGGTCACTGAGAAGCACTGAGTATGGTTCCCTGAGCTACTTACTAGGTTCTCATTAGTTACGTTTTATGCATAGTATTGGGGCTTCCCTTGTGGTTCAGCTGGTGAATCTGCCTGCAATGTGGGAGACCTGGGTTCAATTCCCAGGTCGGGAAGATCCCCTGGAGAAGGAAATGGCAACCCACTCCAGGACTCTTGCCTGGAGAATTCCATGGACAGAGGAGCAGGACAGGCTGCAGTGCATGGAATCGCAGAGTCAGACATGACTGTGCGACTAACATTCTTTTTTAACTTTCATACATAGTATCAAAAGGGAAAAAGGAGATTTTTAATTGATGTCTTCCTTGAGATTCCATTCAGAGGTTGCCTCAGACTCAAGTGTTCCTCTTGTTCCTCTCCAGGCCTTTCATGCACAACTTCTCACTACTCTCTGTGTCTCTAACTTTAACTTTTGGATACATTAAATAATGGGGTGCAATTTTTCCCCAAGCCTGGTTAATAAACAGAAGGAAGGCCATACTTCCTTTTCATTGCTTTTTTCTTATCTCATACTAATATAAGAAAGACATATCAAGTTTTGCTGAATTTTTTATTAATTCCAGGAGATAGTGAAGGACAGGGGAGCCTGGCATGCTGCAGTCCATGTGGTCACAAACAGTCAGACATGACTTAGGAACAGAACAACAACAACAACAAACTCTGAAGGAAACTGTTCAATCATGTGCAATATCTTTTAAAGTACAGGACTTCCCTGGTGACTCAGTGGTAAAGAATCTGCTTTTCAATGCAGGAGACATAGTTCAATCCCTGGTCTGAGAAGATCCCACATCGTGGAACAACTAGGTCTGGGCACCAGAACTATTGAGCCTGTGCTCTAGAGCTTGGAAGCCACAACTACTGAGCTCAAGTACTACATCCACTGAAGCCCATGTGCCCTAGAGCCCATGATTTGCAACAATAGAAGCCAGCTCAATGAGAAGCCCACACACCACAACTAAGTGTAGCCCCTCATTGCTGCAACATACAGAAAGCTCACACATCAACAAGACCCAGCACAGCCAAAAAATAATAATATTATATATAAAAAAAAGTACAAAGGAAAATACCTGGAAAGGTAAAACTTTGTAGGGGTTGGTATTCTTCTCAAAGTTATCCCCAGGTTCTAACATCACTTCCCCTTTCTCACAGCCATGTTTTCTGTGACAGTTTTCTACATTTCAAATCAACAATGTGTATATTCAACTTTGGAAAATCCAACCTCCTATTCAGAAGATGATCTTAGCCCAGGAGATAAACTCCTTTCTAGAAGATGCACTATGCATCTTCTCCCTTCACTACTTAATGGTGTGGCCAATGTTTAAATTTACTAATCACCAGTGGTCAGAATATAAATCAGTTTATATCGACATCTTGCTAACATTTCTCAGTAACTTCCACTTTCACTTTGACATCTTAACAAGTCATCATTCTGTTTTAACTTTGGATTTCTCTCCAGCTTATTCTTGCATCTGCAGCTATCCTGGTCTTGTTTTTACACACTGAAATCGTCAAGGCTTTAGGTCCTTTCCTTTTTTCTCTGCCTGGAACACTCCACTTTAACCTTCACATGTTTAACTTCTACTTTTTCATCAGATGCTATTTCAAAACTCTTATGAGGCTTTTCCTGAACTCTTCAAGAAGTCCATGTCAATTCTGTGTTATTTTCTCATGGCACTTGTCATTCATCCAAATGATCTTGCCCAAATATTTGCTTACTTATACTGTAGTCTTCCTACAGCTAGAATATAAGCCTCAGAGAGCAGGGGACTTCTCTTATTCAATATCATATCCTTACAATATAGAAGATCAATTGGCACTTTGGAATAAGTAAGTGATGACTGAGTGAATGAATAAACAGCACACAGAGGATATGCTTAGCCTATAGCCATTTTCATATTTCTTCTCTTTTCAAGAAGACAGGAAGTACAGAGTAATTTCATTTTTCCAGTAACAACTATAATAGCTCTTAAATGATAGATCAGTAATACTGTCATATTCAGTATAACAACAAACTAAAAATTATTGTCTGCTGATGGTTGGCATCATCGACTCAATGGACGTGAGTCTGAGTGAACTCCAGGAGATGGTGACGGACAGGGAGGCCTGGCGTGCTGTGATTCATGGGGTCACAAAGAGTCGGACACGACTGAGCGACTGAACTGACTGACTGACTGACTGATGGGTCACTGAATACATCATTTGGCATGGGTTTGAAGACTATGCCAAGAACGTTCAGAAAGCTTTGTGAGAATACTTCTGAGCCTGAGTTTAATGAAAATTAACAAAAGTACAAATTTTCTTGATAAAGAAACTGTTTAAGAGTTTTTCACAGTTGAAATCTGTTAAGAACAGCAAATCACTGATGGACAAAACAAACTGAATTCAAAGTGCTAAAACATTCTTTCATTACAACTTGATGTAGGATTGTTAAATGAGTAGCAGTTAATCAGAATGTATGGACCAAGGGGCACACAGCATCTGAGCTACCAGCACACATACTGCGATATGACTCCATTTAAAACGTGAAAGTCAGGACTTCCCTGGTGATCCAGTGGTTAAGACTTTGCTTTCCAGTGCAAGGGGTATGTGTCTGATCCCTGGTTGGGGAGCTATAGTAAAAAATAAAAAGACCCTGATGCTGGGAAAGACCAAAGGCAAAAGGAGAAGGGGGTATCATAGGATGAGATGATTAGATAGTATCACTGACTCAACGGGCATGAATTTGAGCAAAATCTGGGAGATAGTGGAAGACAGAGGAGCTTTACATGCTGCAGTCTATGGGGTCACAAACAGTTGGGCACAACTAATTGACTGGAACAACAACCACAACAACAAGGAGATACAATCCCACATGCCTGGTAGTCAAAAACAAAACCAAAACATAAAACAGAAGTAATATTGTATCAAATTCAATAAAAAAGATTTTTTGATGTGGACCATCAAAAAATCTTTTAAAAAATAAATGCAAGTCTTACATAGTTGAACAAATCCAGAATTCATAGGGTAAAATTGAAGATATATATCTAAAACACAAAAAGTGAAATTTCTATCTGATTACTCAACCTCAAAATAGCATTACTATTTACACCATTACTTAGAGATGCATAAATGCACAGTGTCACTTCTTGAATTCCTGCCTGCCACAGGTTTCAAAAATCACCAAAGGAATAAAAAGAAGAATTGGTGTGAGAAGCATCTGTCTTCCAGGACCTTTATGAAAGTCTCCTAAATAGACAGCTTCATGAGTCTTTTTATAGAAAAACTGTCTGTATTGCACACGTTTTGCTTCTAAGCAAAGAGCCTCTCTCTGTCATTTTTTCTATACTTTTCATAGAAGATCTTGTAGCCTAACTGCTTTCACTTTTTTTTTTTTGCCTTAGGAACAAAGCCATGAATTTATATGAGGTGTCAGTGTATTTAGCAAAAATATTTCAGTTTTCAAACTCTGCAACTGTAGATGACCACACTGGGGAAAAAACAGGAAAAACAAAGATGCTTTCAGTTAATTCCCAGGAAACCTCTGAAAAGAGGGCTGCCTCAGTTCATAGATAATGACCTCTTGCCCCTCGATCCTCTCCTTCCCCTGTTTCATTCACAGTCACTTGAATTTCAGGGTAGAAGTCAGATACTCCATTATACACTATTTAACCTTCCACATAGAAGTCACAGGCTAACAATGATGAAACAGGCAGGATGAAGGAGCCTAAAATAATCTCTTAAGAAAGAGAGAACAAATTCCTGGGGTTTGCTTTTTGTTTTGAATTCACTACAATTGAGTCTTTGATTTTAGCAGCCAAAACCAAATTCTTACTGATTTATGGGCTTATTTCCATAGGCAATATGAAGTTGCCCTAGAATGAGACACAGAAATAATAAAAGCATGACATCATAAAACTGAGATTAAATAAATAACAAGATGAAAGTGGTGGGTGCAGTTATTTACACAAGAAACCCTTAATATTAAAAAAAAAAAATACACACACACACAACTGAAATTGAAACATATTTTTTTGTTTGAGCTTCCTGAAAATTAAGAAAACCTGGGAAATTTGATTATTTAATATATTTTTAAGTTTCATGATCTAAAGGTCCTACATAAAAAATGATACAATGCTAATGTTAAAAAGTTCTAATATACAGAATGTTAATTTTTGAGGATCATTTTATACTTAATTTAATCCTTATAATATAACCAAGTGGTGGATTCTTTTCCTATTTCCATTTTATACCTGATGAACAGAGGATCAGGTATAAAAAAGTTAAAGGGTCATTAGAGGAGGAAACAACTTTCTAAGCTTGAAAGAAAAGTACTCATTTAAAGGTAAAGTTATTATTTTTAATAGTGAGGTTTTTGTTTCTGGAATCCTAGCTGTCCTTACACTTTATTTTCTGAAAATAGATAGGTACTGAATTATCCCCATTATTGTGAAGATTGAAACATTTACTGTAAGTGGGAGGCATGCAGTAAGCTACAGTATTTCAGCTATTATTGATTTTATTTTGATTTCTTTTTATATCATCAGAGGTTATTTTATCGGAGCTTATAATCTTCTGGTTTAATGCCACTCAATAAGTGGCTCGAAATTTGAGCAAAAAAGCAGAATTTTATCTTTGTAAAAGTATAGTTAATAAATTTTTTAAATCAAAAAATATTTTTTAACCTAATGTCTAGTCATTCTTGTTTCCTCAGTTATGTTTACATTATATATTATGTAAAGAAATGGGGCCATAGTAATAAAGATATTTTAGAAATATATATCTGAAATTATTAATGCAATTATTGATATTTTAAGCATAATAGTCTCAAATATTTAGATAAGTTTATCATTTTCCTCTTGCTGTTGCAACAATGAAAACATGTCACTGAAATTGTGAAAGGACCTGAGCCTGTCATGTTGACAGGGCATTTTCAGTAAGACAGAGATGTTAGAAATATTTCTCATTGTCTCAAGTGCATGACTTTTTCTCAGAAATAGTCTAAATGACCTTATATGGATCTGGGACTGGTTCTTTCCAGCATTCTGATCTATCCTTTTTTAGTGCATCATTTATCACTATGCTTTGCAGAAAGACATGGTTTTAAAAATAAAAGTTCATGTATTCTTAAAGTTCATGAACTGTTTGTAAGCTTGGTAGTTCGTAATACTGAATTGATGCTTTTAAGAAATGATTTATGATTGCATCTTGGTGTTTATGAGTCAAGACAACCTGTACAATTGAATAGACTGTAATCCTAACCTAGCTGATGAACTGAAGCAGATTTGTGTGTGTGTGTGTGTGTGTGTACTCTGATGGTCATTCTGCCAAGTCCTTTTGCACTGAGCATTAAGAATTTATCAGGTTAAATGCTTTAGCCACTGGTAAAGTTAATAACAATGTCCAGTGTCAGTAAGGTCAATCTGACATATTCCATTGTTGTGTGTAGTTATGGCTACAGAAGTAATACATCTTAAATGGAACTGTTCAAAAATATACTTATGTTAATAAAGAAAAAAAAAATGTCCCAGGAAATTAGGTTGGCAAAGAATAAGAAAACTCTCACTGTTTTGTAAGATTCTGTAGGTTTCTTTTATCATCAAAAGCAATCTTCAGTTTCACTGGCAAGAACTGAACCTCACCTGTTGTCTCAATACATAACCCACGTCCCCATTGTGCTCTATTTTTATAAAAGGAAGCACATTTAAAAGTATATTTAAAAAGACACACCATTACTTTTGTGAAGATTTCTTGAGGTCATAAAACCAAAGAAATGGAGCTATTTTCTACTCATGGGTAGCTTATTGCCAACTGTATGCATTTATTGATAAGCAAAGATTTTAGGCAGTTTTGACAGGCTTTCAGAAAGAGGCTGTGGGTAGATGAGAGGCAAAATGCAGTGGAAAAGGAAAAGAAGTAAACAGTGTTGAGAAGAGAATATGTACTAGTTTCCATGATTTTTAAAACACAATGGCACCCCACTCCAGTACTCTTGCCTGGAAAGTCCCATGGACGGAGGAGCCTGGTAGGCTGCAGTCCACGGGGTTGCTAAGAGTCGGACACGACTGAGCAACTTCACTTCACTTTCACAAACACTAACTATGTACTACACTTCTGAAGTGCTTACAAAACAGATATTAGGCATTTTCTTGCTTTTAATAATTTTCAAATTTGAATTGACTGTCATCAAATGAAATACCACTTTGAAACCAGAATATAATTGTAGTTAATTATCCCCAGGTTTACTTGTGTTTATTCAAGATTGACTTCATTATAATTATTACTCATTATCTTTCTTAGTATTATTTTTTTTAAATCCCCAAACACAGTGACATAAATCAATAAACCTGTATTAATTCTGACAAGTCTAGTGTAGGACTGGACAATCATGCTGATCAGTGAGTAGGGCTGACTTGACTGGATCTGTGGTCAGAGGTCAGCTCTTAGATCAACCAGGGGAAGATGTCTAGAACAGCCACACGGGGAGACTCATGGCTGTTCCACACAGTCACGTCCTACAGCAGGCTAGCCCAACTTACTCACTGGCTGTTTCAGGATGCTGGTGGATTGAGAGGAAGTTTTTACTGATATAGAGGCCAAGGCTTACAAGTGCCGTGCTAGCACGATCATGTTAGTCTACGGCCATAGGAAAACCCAATGTAAGTCCATACTCAAAGGCTGAAGAAACAGACTAATTCTTGATGGAAGAGCTCCAAACGGACAATTTAAGGGAAGCTAGTATACATAGGTAAACATGACTGTGAAACTTGTTTTCTCCCTCACAGAACGTTTAATAGAAACGTTATTAAATCATTGTATTAAATATATATAATTATATATTAAATATTTAATACAAAAGTGAAAGAAAGTGAAGTAGTTCAGTTGTGTCCGACTCATTGAGACCCCATGGACTGTAGCCCACCAGGCTCCTCCATTCATGAAATGTCCCAGGCAATAGTATTGGAGTGGGTTGCCATTTCCTTCTCCAGGGGATCATCCAGATGCAGGGATCGAACCTGGGTCTCCCACTTTGCAGGCAGATGCTTTTACTGTCTGAACCACCAGGGAAGCCCAATAAAGCAAAGTCGCTTTATAAAGGTTAGTACAACTTGGTCTTACACTGCCTATTAATAAAATACCTCTGTTACTTAAAAAATTAAAAAAAAAAGACTATTCCAGATGTGACTATTATTCTAAATATGATTTGATTTTTTAAAAAAGAAAGCCTTTATTTATTCTTTGTAGGAAAATTTTTAAGTGTCTACTTTGTCTCAGGCAGTATTATAGCAGTGTCCAATCAACTTAATAGAAAAAATACACATATGACAATAGCAAAGGAAACAAGCAAAAATAAACTTATGGAAACTAATTAGACTTAAAAGCTTTTGCACAACAAAGTAAACCATTGATAAAACAAAAAGACAACCTAATAAATGGGAAAAAAAACTTTGCAATTGATATGCCTGATAAAGTCAAGATCCAAAACAGATAAATGGTATATACAACTCTATAAAAATGGGTTAACAATAGGAAGATCTTTTTTTTCTTTTTTTTCTTTCTGGCTCTATTTAACATTTTAAAACATTATTTGCTTTCTAAAATTACATCCTGAAGGAATGTATGTGGTTTTCTTCATACTGTTCTACTTGAGGTTAATTGATCTAGTGTATATGGGTTTATATTGGGTTTAGTTGAATCGCAAAGAAAGGCAATGCCAAAGATTGCTCAGGCTACTGTACAATTGCACTCTTTTCACATGCTAGCAAAGAAAGGCTCAAAATTCTCCAAGCACGCCCAAGCTACAAGAGTATGTGAACTGTGAACTTCCTGATGTTTAAACTGGTTTTAGAAAAGGAAGAGGAACCAGAGATCAAATTGTCAACATCCAATGGATCATCGAAAAAGCAAGAGAGTTCCAGAAAAATATCTACTTCTGCTTTATTGACTATGCCAAAATCTTTGACTGTGTGTATCACAACAAACTGGAAAATTCTTCAGACCACCTTACCTGCTTCTTGAGAAATCTGTATGCAGCTCAGGAAGCAAGAATTAGAACTGGACATGGAACAACAGATTGGTTCCAAATTGGGAAAGGAGTACGTCATGGCTGTATATTGTCACCCTGCTTACTTAACTGATATGCAGAGCACATCATGTGAAATGTAGGGCTGGAAGAAGCATAAGCTGGAATTAAGATTGCCAGAAGAAATATCAATGACCTCAGACATGCAGATGACACCCCGCTTATGGCAGAAAGTGAAGAGGAACTAAAGAGCTTCCTGATGAAAGTGAAAGAGGAGAGTGAAAAAGTTTGCTTAAAATTCAACATTCAAAAAAGTAAGATCATGGCATCAAATCTCATCACTTCATGGCAAATAGATGGAGAAACAAAGAAAAAAGGGATAGACTATTTTCTTGGCCTCCAAAATCGTTGCAGATGGGAGACTTTCTGCTTGGAGAAAAGTTATGACTGACCTAGACAGCATATTAAAAAGCAGAAACAGTACTTTGCCAAAAAGATCCATCTAGTCAATGCTAAGATTTTTCCTGTAGTCATGCATGGATGTGAGAGTTGGACTATAAATAAACCTGAGTGTTGAACAATTTGATGCTTTTGAACTGTAGTGTTGGAGAAGATTCTTGAGAGTCCCTTGGACAGCAAGGAGATGCAACCAGTCAATCCTAAAGGAAATCAGTCCTAAAGATTCATTGGAAGGACTGATGCTGAAACTGAAACTCCAATACTTGGCCACCTGATGCAAAGTACTGACTCATTGGAAAAGAGCCTGATGCTGGGAAAGATTACAGTCAGGAGGAGAAGGAATGACAGAGGATGAGATGATTGGATGGCATCACTGACTCGATGGACATGAATTTGAGCAAGCTCCACGAGTTGGTGATGGACAGGGAAGTTGGTGTGCTGCAGTCCAGGGGATGCAAAGAGTCTGACATGACTGAGCAACTGAACTGAACTTATACAGGTTTATATTTTTTCCATTATTTTAAAAATGTTCAGCCATCATGACTGTTTTTTTTTTTTTTCCATTTTTTTCCTATCTTTTTTCTCTTCCTAAGATTCCAATTATACACACATTAAATGGTATAAGATATCCTATAAGTGACTGAGGTTCTGTGATACTTCCTTCTTATTTCATGTTTTACTATTTAACTTGGATAGTTACTATAGCTGTTTTCCAATTAACTGAACTAAAATCATGAATTCCTTATTGCCAAGTTCAGACTTAAATTGAAGAAAGCAGAGAAAACCACTAGACCATTCAAGTATGACCTAAATCAAATCCCTTTTGATTATACAGTGGAAGTGAGAAATAGATTCAAGGGATTAGAGCTGATAGACAGAGTGCCTGAAAAACTATGGATGGAGGTTCATGACACTGTAGAGGAGATAGGGATCAAGACGACCCCCAGAAAAAGAAATGAAAAAAAGCAAATTGGCTGTCTGAGGAGGCCTTACAAATATCTGTGAAAAGAAGAGAAGTGAAAAACAAAGGAAAGTTATACCCATTTGAATGCAGAGTTCTAAAGAAGCAAGGAGAGATAAGAAAGTCTTCCTCAGTGATAAGTGCAAAGAAATAGATTAAAACAATAGGATGGGAAAGACAAGAGATCTCTTCAAGAAAATTAGAGATACCAAGGGAACATTTCATGCAAAGATGGGCTCGATAAAGGACAAGAAATGGTATGGACCTAACAGAAGCAGAAGATATTAAGAAGAGGTGGTAAGAATTAACAGAAGAACTATACAAAAAAGATCACCACAACCCAGATAACCATGATGGTGGTTATCACTCACCTCGAGTCAGACATGCTGGAATATGAAGTGAAGTGGGCCTTAGGAAGCACCACTACAAACAAAGCTACTGGAGGTGATAGAATTTCAGTTGAGCTATTTCAAACTCTAAAAGATAATGTTGTGAAAGTGCTTCACTCAATATGCCAGCAAATTTGGAAAATGCAACAGTGGCCACAGGACTGGAAAAAGTCTGTTTTGACTCCAGTCCCAAAGAAAGGAATTGCCAAAGCATGCTCAAACTATCCCACAATTGCACTCATCTCACACACTAGCAAAGTAATGCTCAACATTCTCCAAGCCAGGCTTCAATAGTATGTGAACCACGAAATTCCAGATGTTCAAGCTGGATTTGTGAAAGGCAGAGGAACCAGAGGTCAAATTGCCAACATCCATTGGATCATTGAAAAAGCAAGAGAGTTCCAGAAAAAACATATATTTCTGCTTTATTGACTATGCCAAAGCCTTTGACTGTGTGGATCACCACAAACTGAAGAAAATTCTTCAGACCACCTGACCTGCCTCTTGTGAAATCTGTATGCAGATCAGCAAGGAACAATTAGAACTGTACTTGTAACAACAGACTAGTTCCAAATCAGGAACGGAGTACGTCGAGGCTGTATACTGTCACCCTGCTTACTTATATGCAGAGTACAACATTAGAAACTCTGGGCAAGATGAAGCACAAGATGGAATCAAGATTTCCAGGAGATACATCAATAACCTCAGATACACAGATGACACCACACTTATGGAAGAAAGTGAAGAACTAAAGAGCCTCTCTTTTGATGAAAGTGAAAGAGGAGAGTGAAAAATTGGCTTAAGCTTAACACTCAGAAAAGTATGATCATGGCAACTGGTCCCATCACTTCATGGCAAATAAATGGGGAAATCATGGAAATAGAGACAGACTTTATTTTGGGGGGGGGGGGGCTCCAAAATCACTGCAGATGGTGACTGTAGCCATAAAATTAAAAAACGCTTGCTCCTTGGAAGGAAAGTTATGACCTTCCTAGACAGCATATTAAAAAGCAGAGACATTACTTTGCCAACTAAGGTCTGTCTAGTTGAGGATATGATTTTTCCAATAGTCATGCATAGATGTGAGATTTGGACTATATAGAAAGTTGAACACCAAAGAATTGATGCTTTTGAAATGTGGTGTTGGAGAAGACTCTTGGGTGTCCCTTGTACTGCAAGGAGATTCAATCAGTCCATCCTAAAGGAAATCAGTCCTGAATATTCATTGGAAGGACTGATGTTGAAGCTGAAACTCCAATACTTTGGCCACCTGATGCAAAGAACTGACTCATTGGAAAAGACCCTGATCCTGGGAAAGACTGAAGGCAGGAGGAGAAGGGGAAGACAGAGGATGAGATTGTTGGATGGCATCATCCGTTCAATGGACATGAGTTTGAGTAAACTCTGGGAGTTGGTGATAGACAGGGAGGCCTGGCGTACTGCAGTCCATTGGGTTTCAAAGAGTTGGACACGAGTAAATGACTTAACTGAACTGAACTCATTTTTACTAATTTGCTGCTATTCTCATTTAGTATACTTTTAGTTAAGATATTTTATGTTTCTTTTCCAGGAATATGATTTGGATTTTTCTTTCATGTTTTCTAATTTTTTATCACTAAGTTTGTGCTCTTTCTTCTACCTACAGAAACATTGGTATTATATCTACGGCTGCTGGTTTAACACTCTTCTCTCCTAACTGGATCTGCAAATCTCTGGATCTCCTCTCTATTCAGCTTCCTTTTGATTCCACTACCTTCTCTCATTTGTTTTGTCCAGAGTTTCTAGTCTCTTTGGTCTAGAGTCTCTAGATGTGTGATCGCTGGCCTCTCAACTCAGCATGAATTCTGGCCTCTATGTCCTCCCTCCTTTTGCTAAAACGTGGACATTCTTCCCAAGAAGTAAATCGTCTTGCTTTTTCTTCTTATCTCAAAGATTACTGGCTTATATTGCTTATTGTCCAACATTGAAAACCTTTGTTTCAAATATGTTGCCTGGTTTCCTATATGTTCAAGTCAGAAGGGTAAACCAGTCCAGGTATCAATTTTTAAATTCACCCTAGTCTAACAGTATTTCTATATATAATTGCTCTCCAATTCTCAGGGCTGTGGCAAATCCCAATAAATAATTTCTAAAACTTTAGATTGTTGGATATACTGTTTTTAAAAAGTGCATATTTTCTTTCATTATATTGGGTATATACTGGTTGAAAAAAGTCTATATTTTCTTCCATGATTCCTGACTAATAATATAATAATAATAATAGTGATAGTTAAATTAAATGCACCTCAGCCAAGTTTTTGATAATATTAAATTATCTATGGACTAAAAACAAAGAGTTGAATTGCTGTGAATATAGCCATAGACCTAGTGTCATTTCACTTAACTTTTTGGATTATTGTGCTTGCCCATATAAAATCTTTTGAAAATGAAGTGAAAATCCAATATTTAAATATGACATGAATTTTTCTTTTGCATACATCCACAAAACAGTCTCACTGGTACTGTATTAAAGTTCAGCCATTCCAGAGTTAATAGTAATTCTTAGGATGAATTTATCCTTGATTACATTCACTGTCTTTCTGCATTTTATTGCCAAGGATTAGGTAAAGTTGGCAAGAGCAGGCTACACAAGACAAAAATTCTTATATTCTGATGTCCACTTAAACAAGTTGAAAACTTTAACTCATTTGAGAAAATTTAATATTCTTTTATCTTCAGCAATTAATGTAAAAAGGATTGTGGAAAATAGTTTTACAACATGCAGTTTAATGAACAGAAAACATTCTCTTATCATTTTCATCCTATCAAACATTTTATCATCACCCCATGTTGCAGAGAGCAGTTGTTTATATAGAGGGCAAATCTCCTATGGCATAATTGTTTTAAGAAGTCCCAAGACTTCATGGTGGTCTTAATAAATGCTATCATTATCATTTAAAATTACATATTATATATTAAAATATCTGTGCTTCTCAAATCTTGAAAATTATAATTGCTACAGGAATTAAGGATTAAAAGAATAGTGAGCCATGGTTCAGTGAATGCAAGGTATCAGGAAAGGGCATAAATATGACCATAGTGTTATTCAACTAAGGCCAGCAACACTTTTTAAACTCTACATAAATTAAATTTGTATTTCTTTTTCTATAAGGTTACTAATACAACTTTTCTATAAAATTATTATGTGTGGTCAGATTAGGCAGTATTTAGTAATGAAAAATGGAGAAGGCAATGGCACCCTACTCCAGTACTCTTGGATGTGGAGGAGCCTGGTGGGCTGTAGCCCATGGGGTCGCTAAGAGTCGGACATGACTGAACAACTTCGCTTTCACTTTCATGCATTGGAGAAGGACATGGCAACCCACTCCAGTGTTTTTGCCTGGAGAATCCCAGGGGCAGGAGAGCCTGGTGGGCTGACGTCTATGGGGTCACACAGAGTCGGACACGACTGAAGTGACTTAGCAGCAGCAGCAGCAGTAATGAAAAATACGGGTACCAAACAAGTTTTAGTCCTTGTTTATATGTATATGTATGAAGGAAATAATGACTTTTTAACATTTTTACTGGAATACAGTTGACTTACAATGTTATATCAGTTTCAGGTATACAACAAAGTGAACCTGTTATACAGATACATATATCCAATCTTTTTTAGATTCTTTTCCCATGTAGGACATTACAGAGTATTGACTAGAGTTCTCTGTGCTATACAATAGGTCCTTATTAGTTATCTATTTTATATATTACTACACATATGATATGGTTTTTCCAATGGTCATGTATGGATGTGAGAGTTGGACTATAAAGAAAGCTGAGTGTCAAAGAACTGATGCTTTTGAAGCGTGGTGTTGGAAAAGACTCTTGAGAGTCCCTTGGACTGTAAGGAGATCCAACCAGTCAATCCTAAAGATTAGTCCTGGATGTTCATTGGAAGGACTGATGTTGAAGCTGAAACTCCAATACATTGACTTCCTGATGCGAAGAGCTGACTCACTGGAAAAGACCCTGATGCTGGGAAAGATTGAGGGCAGGAGGAGAAGGGGAGGACAGAGGATGAGATGGTAGGATGGTATCACTGACTCAATAGACATGTGTTTGAGTGGACACCAGGAGTTGGTGATGGACAGGGAGGCCTGGCGTGCTGCAGTTCATGGGGTCACAAAGAGTCTGAGTGACTGAACTGAACTAAACTGAATGGGTATATATGATAAATATAGCTTTTCTCTCTCTGAATATAATTTACTACATCAGTTAAGTTCAGTCGTTCAGTCATGTCTGACGCTTTGCGACCCCATGAGTCGCAGCACACCAGGCCTCCCTGTCCATCACCAGCTCCTAGAGTTCACTCAGACTCACGTCCATCGAGTCAGTGATGCCATCCAGCCATCTCATCCTCTGTCATCCCCTTTTCCTCCTGCCCCCAATCCCTCCCAGCATCAGAGTCTTTTCCAATAAGTCAACTCTTCACATGAGGTGGCCAAAGTACTGGAGTTTCAGCTTTAGCATCATTCCTTCCAAAGAAATCCCATGGCTGATCTCCTTCAGAATGGACTGGTTGGATCTCCTTGCAGTCCAAGGGACTCTCAAGAGTCTTCTCCAACACCACAGTTCAAAAGCATCAATTCTTTGGCACTCAGCTTTCTTTACAGTCCAACTCTCACATCCATACATGACCACTGGAAAAGCCATAGCCTTGACTAGATGGACTTTTGTTGGCAAAGTAGTCTCTGGTTTTCAATATGCTGTCTAGGTTGGTCATAGCTTTTCTTCCAAGGAATAAGCGTCTTTTAATTTCATGGCTGCAGTCACCATCTGCAGTGATTTGGGAGCCCAAAAAAATAAAGTGTGACACTGTTTCCACTGTTTCCCCATCTATTTCCCATGAAGTGATGGGACCAGATGCCATGATCTTTGTTTTCTGAATGCTGAGTTTTAAGCCAACTTTTTCACTCTCCTCTTTTACCTTCATCAAGAGCCTTTTGAGTTCCTCTTCACTTTCTGCCATAAGGGTGGTGTCATCTGTACAACTGAGGTTATTGATATTTCTCCCAGCAATCTTGATTCCAGCTTGTGCTTCTTCCAGTCCAGCGTTTCTCATGATGTACTCTGCATATAAGTTAAATAAGCAGGGTGATAATATACAGCCT
Organism: Bubalus kerabau; assembly: GCF_029407905.1. Taxonomy (NCBI): domain Eukaryota; kingdom Metazoa; phylum Chordata; class Mammalia; order Artiodactyla; family Bovidae; genus Bubalus; species Bubalus kerabau. Next base: position 62,971,148 of record NC_073625.1, read on the forward strand.
TGACCTACTCCTTTTCCTTTTTGGAACCAGTCTGTTGTTCCATGTCCAGTTCTAACTGTTGCTTCCTGACCTGCATATAGGTTTCTCAAGAGGTAGGTCAGGTGCTCTGGTATTCCCATCTCTTTCAGAATTTTCCACAGTGTATTGTGACCCACACAGTCAAAGACTTTGGCATAGTCAATAAAGCAGAAATAGATGTTTTTCTGGAACTCTCTTGCTTTTTTGATGATCCAGCGGATGTTGGCAATTTGGTCTCTGGTTCCACTGCCTTTTTTAAAACCAACTTGAACATCAGGAAGTTCACGAAGGACCTAATTTATGATACTTAAATGCATGCATATTTTCTTGATGAAAACATTATAAAAATGTTTTGATACATTAATATATTTATTTTTTGAAGATTAAAATATTATATATTTATTTTAATATTGAGAGAAAATGTATACAGAAGTAAGAGCCATTTTGTAGGGATGAAATTATTACATTTGAAAATGTAGCCAAAAGAGGAAAGATAAATAACAAAAATAAGTGTAATGGTAGACTTCCTAACATTACATCAATAAATCACAACTCACAACTTATTTACCAAAATTTTGTTTTAACTAGTATGTTAGTTATTCCTGCAAACTCAGGAGCTGGCCATTTTAAGTAGCCTCTATTCAATCTAAATGTAAAATGGCATGAATTGCCAAGAAGAAATCCAGTCTCACCTAGCATTTCTGATTTTTATGAGCTTTGCTATAATGTCTGAAGGCAAAGGGATTGCTCACAACCATAGCACACTGATAAATCCATGTGAATCTTTCTGTTCTATGAAGTTTCTTGGTCAAATTGAACCTGACAGTCATTCCCCAAATGGGCTAAACTGTGCCCCCCAGAAAACTACATGTTGAAGATGAACTTCCAGTTCCTCAGAATGTGACTTCATATGGAGAAAGGGTTGTAATATAGGCAATTAAGGTTAAATGAGACCATTTGTTGTTGGTTAGTTGCTAAGTTGTATTCAAGTCTTTTGCGATCCTATAGACTGTAGCCTGCCAGTCTCCTCCATCCATGGGATTTCCCAGGCAAGAATATTGTAGTGAGTTGCCATGTCCTTCTCCAGGGCATCTTCTTGACATGGGGATCTAATCCATGTTGTCTGTATTGGCAGCTGGATTCTTTATACTGAGCCACCTGGGAAGTCCAAAATGAAATCATTAGGTAGACCCCAATTCAGTATGAGTGGTGTCAACTGGTATCTTTATATTTGGAAAGTAAGTCAGGTACATGCCTGACCATAGTAAAAACAATGTGAAGACACAGAGAAAGTTGTCAACTACAAGCCAAAGAAAGATGCCTCAGAAGAAATCAGCACTGCCAACATCTTGATCTTGGTCTTGTAGCATCCAGAATTGTGAGGGGATAAACAATAGAAATGTATGACATCCAGGCTGTAGTACATTTTTTATGGCAGCCCTAGCAAAATAAGCAGTCCCATTCAGTGTCAACTACTTCTTTTCCCTTAGATCATGAGCACATGACCCAAAGTATTAGAAGACTGTCTGTCTTAGAGATCTATATCATACTACAGTTTTCAATATTTCTATCATATCAGTTTAGAAATAGAGCTGGCAGAAACTGATTGAAATGATAGTAAAATCTGTTTCACATGTAAAATATCATGTATGAAACGAGTTGCCAGTCCAGGTTCGATGCACGATACTGGATGCTTGGGGCTGGTGCACTGGGACGACCCAGAGGGATGGAATGGGGAGGGAGGAGGGAGGAGGGTTCAGGATGGGGAACACATGTGTACCTGCGGCGGATTCATTCTGACGTTTGGCAAAACTAATACAATTAGGTAAAGTTTAAAAATAAAATAAAATTAAAAAAAAAAATAAAGAACCCTAAAAAAAAAAAAAAATCTGTTTCATTGGTCCTTTTGACTCTGCAAGTCTCTATATCACTAACTTCTAAAATTTATAATTTATTTTTGTTCTTTATTTTCATGTTGAAGCACAAAAGAAAATTTACTAGGAAGTATTTCCATGTGTTTTTAGCCCATAAGAAAAAAATATGTTGAAATTTCTCATACAGTTTTAAAATGAACTACAATCCATGGGGTCACAAGTGTTGGCTACAACTTAGTGCAAAAACCACCATCACATCTGCTGAAAGCATCAGTTAATAATATCAAGTACTAAAGGTTGCATACTGCAAAACAATAATGCTTCTCCTTAATTATATACATTTTGTATACTGTGAAAAAGTTTACAATTTAGGACTATTTTCTAATAATTATGTAGAAATACTACTGTGTTTTTAAAGACTAGTAAATCAAATCCTGTTATATCCTGTTTTGTTTACTACTTATGAGCAAATATATATATAAAATAATGCAAAGATTTTAATAATGAAAGTGATTTGATATGAGAGCCAAACGAAAGCTTAGTTTTTCCTCAGTGATGTATATTCACACAGATTTCAGATCATAATGTTTTAATGCTTTCAACCAGGTTCTGTTGTATGATTTATTTTGGAGATTTCAATCAATCCTTCTACTTCTAGTTTCAGTATTATGAGACTTAACATCTATGCTCACTTGAGTGTTTATCAACACTGCACAAATAGAAACACACATACACATTGGCACACACAGGATTTCAAGGCTTGCAGCTCAAATCACTTAAGATATGAATTTAAACCACTTGCATTGCTTAGACATACAAACATTGCAAACTCAAGGCTTCTCCAGCATTGACTTCTGGGGTCATACTATTTAAGAATATTGGTCATGGACAGATGAGTGGTTATACCTGAGAAGTAGACTAAATAATCCCTCAGATAAATACTTACTGGCATTAAATTTCTGGAATGAGACACAGAAGAAATGCATTTCCTATTAAAATTATGATCTGTAAAAAAGGACTATTAAATTCTTACCTCTCTTTACTGATATTTTCTTTGAATGTCTCTCTGGAAAAAAAAAAAAAAAAAAGAGCATGACTTTATGTTTCCCAAAGGGAGGGTGTATATTTCCTCCTCTTTGTTCACTTCCTATCTTTGAAAAGGCTACATTTCCTTATCAAATCAAGTGTCCAGTTCCTAATTCCTGGCATAATACTCACTCACTCCCAACTAAGTGAAATTCAAGTCTTTCTAAACTACTTCCAGGTGTGCTATAATCACTGAATCAGGGCACAGCATTACCTTCCAGGAAATACACAGGCTTTTTTTTTTTTTTTTTTTAATCTTTGCTGCACTGTTACATTTTTTTTTTTTTCCTTTTCTTTCCATGCTACTTGGTATAGCGTGCTACATATGTGGTGGTTTCTTCTCTGTGATGTCTAATATGAAACTGCAATGCAGGATACCCAGGCTCAATCCCTGGGTCAGGAAGATCCCCTGGAGAAGGAAATGACAACCCACTCCAGTATTCTTGCCAGGAGAATCTCACAGACAGAGGAACCTGGCAGGCTATAGACCATGGAGCTGCAAGAGTCAGACACGACTTAACAACTAAACCTTAACCTTTACCTATGTCTACAAATAAAACTTGGATGCAGAGTACATCATGAGAAATGCTGCGCTGGATGAAGCACAAGCTGGAATTAAGATTGCCTGGAGAAATATTAATAAACTCAGATATGCAAATGACACCACCCTTATGGAAGAAAAAATAAGGAACTAAAGAGCCTCTTGATAAAAGTGAAAGAGGAGAGTGAAAAAGTTGGCTTAAAACTCAAAACTCATAAAACTAAGATCATGGCATCTGGTCCCATCACTTCATGGCAAATAGATGGAAACAATGGAAACAGTGACAGACTTTATTTTTTGGAGCTCCAAAATCACTGCAGATGGCGACTGCAGCCATGAAATTAAAAGAGACTTTCTCCTCAGAAGAAAAATTATGATCAACCTAGACAGTATACTAAAAAGCAGAGACATTACTTTGCCAACAAAGATTGTCTAGTCAAAGCTATGGTCTTTCCAGTAGTCATGTATGGATGTGAGAGTTGGACTATAAAGAAAGCTGAGCACCAAAGAATTGATGCTTTTGAACTGTGGTGTTGGAAAAGACTCTTGAGAGTCCCTTGGACTGCAAGGAGATCCAACCAATCCATCCTAAAGGAAATCAGTTCTGAATATTTATTGAAAGGACTGATGCTGAAGCTGAAACTCCAATATTTTGGCCACCTGATGTGAAGAACTGACTCATTGGTAAAAGACCCTGATGCTGGGAAAGATTGAAGGCAGGAGGAGATGGGAACAACACAGGATGAGATGGTTGGGTGGCATCACAAACTCAATGGACATGAGTTTGAGTAAACTCCGGGAGTCCGTGATGGACAGGAAGGCCTGGCTTGCTGCAGTTTATAGGGTCAGAAAGAGTCAGACATGACTGAGCAACTGAGCTGAACAGAACATAGAAATATACTTCTATGAGAGATGCTCTGAAAGATGTCACCTTACTGAACTTACCTTAATGAACATTAATGAACTTACCTTAATGAATATTATTTACAGGGAGAAAGACATTTGACTGTGGGGTTTAGAAACGTCTGATTTGATTAGAAAGGTGACATGAGTCAGAACTTCGCTGGCCTACAGCATGTCAATTTATAGGATCATCTATTCTTCTGGAAGGACTGGTGTTTGCTGAAGCACCAATAATTTGGCCATCTGATGTAAAGAACTGACTCACTGGAAAGGAAAACCCCGATGCTGAGAAAGATTAAAGGAAGTAGGAGAAGGGGACAACAGAGCATGAGACAGTTGGTTGGCAACACCGACTCGTGGACATGAATTTTTAGCAACCCCCGGGAGTTGGTGATGCACAGGGAAGCCTGGCATGCTGCAGTCTACGGGATCACAAGAATCAGACATGACTGAACAACTAAACTGAACTGAACTGATCCTTTTGTAATCATACTGAATGGCTTTTTAAGGCCATATCCTCCTTGGCATCCTTTTCCATCCATTAAACACTGCTTTTTATTGGTATTTTATATGCTGCAATGTGATGGGAGGGGTGGGGACAATGCAACAGATAAAACTTATTCACTCAAATTCATATCCACTAATGCTAGAACTGAAAACAAATAGGCTAAAAAATACATGTTTTTTCCTCCCTTCATTAAGAGGCTTCTGAGTATCTCAAAAGTCTTAAAACAATTTCTCTCCTTTCTTCAGAAGGATGGTCTAAAAATCCATATCAATACTACTGCTAAATCTATAATTGCGGAATAAAATGACTGTAAATTCACACTCTGTTTATGACAAGTATAGGAAACCTTATTTGATTGTTCAAAATTTTTTAAACATCTGTTTTCGTAGAAGTGTAACTGATACTTTTGCTACAATCCAAATTGTAATTAGAAATTTCCTGCCAGAAGTCACCCAACAGGTCTTTACACCAAGCTTTACATAAGTAATAACAGAGGAAATGAACAGTATCATAAATCTAGTTTGTGACATTTCCTGTGGGATAATAGAGAAATTACAGTTCCATTCAGATATTTTTCAGATATTAGGGCTGAAGGGAACATGTCAAAATCAGCAAGTAATTATCAATGATACCTCCGAGGTTTCCCTAACATTGCTGACAGCTCTGAAAAAATCAAGAGCTGTGTACAAAAAAAGATACATATGTAGCTGAGGAAGGCTGTAAACGTGAAGCAGCCTTCTCACCTGACTACAACACAGCAATGCTCTGAGAAGCCAGGGAGGGAATCAAGGACACTTGGAAAGCTAAAGATAAGGAAATTCAATTTTCCAGTTAAGTAGACAAGAAGAAATGAGAGGCATACTGCTATTTGGATTAGAGTGCTATACACATTTTTCCTATTCTTCTTAGAATGATATGGGGTCTACACACTCTAGTGGGAGTCCTCTCCCAGGGCTGCCATTAGCTAGTTATGTTTCTGTGATCACATCATTTCTGGAGAACTTGACTTTATCTTCCATAAAATAAGTGAGAGATTGGCAGTCAGCAATCTTCTTGTTATCTACCACCATGAATATGTGAGTATGCTTGATGGCCAGAAATATATAAATGGTGCTGCTTAAAATGAAAGGGAGGGACAGAAAAACACGTGGCCTACTGTTAAAGATATACAAATTTCATTCTTCCTTGGAAACCATTTTGTATCATCCAGGAGGTGAGATATTTCATTTATTCATTCATCTACTTATATTTATTGCATGCCTACTACCTGCCAGACAGGACCTGGGCATGAGGACACAGTAGGAAAAAAATCAAAGTCCCTGCCTTCATGGAACTCAGGTGAACTCTTCAGTCCTCTCTCAGCTTGGGTGGTCTGAATGGAATAATGCACTTAGTTAAGTGTAGGGGAGGGGGAGGTCAGAGATCTATTTTCTCTTCATTAAAACAAGAAAAGGCTCAGCTGAAATTTGCCTTTTGCCATTCCTTATTCTCCTTCCCCCTGTCCTATTCCTACTTAGGATGCCAGTGAAACGTAGGGTGGTGGTTTAGTTGCTAAATTGTGCCCGACTCATGCAACCCCTGCCAGGATCCTCTATCTGTAGGATTCTACAGGCAAGAATAACGAGTTGCTATTCTCTTCTCCAGGGGATCTTCCCAAGCCAGGGATCAAACCTGGGTCTCCTGAATTGCAGGCAGATCTGACTGAGCCATGAGGGAATTCCCAAGTGAAATGTACAGAATTCTAAAAGACATATTGTAGCTTGGGGTAGACTGTGCATCTTAAAAACATAAACAGAATTACAGAATGCAGTAATAAAGAGAAACTAATGGTTACCATATGTGTATATATTAGTCAGCTAGGGTTGCCAGAACAGAGCACCATAGACTGAGTGGCTTAAACAATGGAAATTACTTTTTTCCCAGATCTGGAGGATGGGAGTCAAAGATCAAGATGTTGGCATGGGTGGTTTTGAGAGAGGTATCTCTTCTTGCCTTGAAGACAGCCTCCTTCCTGCTGTGTCTCACACGACCTCTCCTCTGTGTGTATACCCTCCTGTTATCTCTCCCTCTCCCTGTAACACTAGCTTCACTGGATTAGGGCCCTACCCTTAGGGCCAGATTTAGCTGGAGAAGACTCTTGAGAGTCCCTTGGACAGCAAGGAGATCAAACTAGTCAATCCTAAGGAAAATAAACCCTAAATATTCATTGGAAGGCCTGATGTTGAGGCCAAAGCTCCAATAATATGGCCACCTGATATAAAGAGCTGACTCATTGGAAAAGACTCTGATGCTGGGAAAGATTTAGGGCAGGAATAGAAGGAGGTGACAGAGGGTGAGATGGTTGGATGACATCACCGACTCAATGGACATGAGTTTGAGCAAACTCCAGGGGATAGTGAAGAACAGGGAAGCCTGGCATGCTGCAGTCTATGGCATCACAAAGAATTGGATATGACTATGGACTGAAGGATATCAGCCCTGGGATTTCTTTGGAAGGAATGATGCTAAAGCTGAAACTCCAGTACTTTGGCCACCTCATGCGAAGAGCTGACTCATTGGAAAAGACTCTGATGCTGGGAGAGATTGGGGGCAAGAGGAGAAGGGGACGACAGAGGATGAGATGGCTGGATGGCATCACTGACTCGATGGATGTGAGTCTGAGTGAACTCCGGGAGTTGGTGATGGACAGGGAGGCCTGGCATGCTGCGATTCATGGGGTCGCAAAGAGTCAGACACGACTGAGCAACTGAACTGAACTGGCAACTGAACAACAACAACAGCCTTTTCAAAGGCCTTATTTCCAAATACAGTAACAATGGGGTGAGAGCTTTAACTTAATAGATTTTGAGGGTCGCACAATTTAGTCCATAACAATATGGAACCACATTGACAACTATTCATGTTTGGCTTCATATGTTTTCTATGACACTTAAATATGAAATTTTCATTTTCTATGCTGCCTCATAATTTAATAACTGATTTTGTTGACCAGAAATGCTTTCTCTCCATTTTCTTTGACTAGCCCATTCTCCTCAAAGTTGTTGTTCATCTCTGCTTCTTCATCCCTATTAATTCTCAACATTTTATCCTCTGATTTTAGTGTGTTAAACATGTCAGAAAAATACCACATGTCTTAAAAAAAACCTTATTTTTATTTTGTTGGGCCCACCCATTCCTAGTTCCATGATCACTGAAGTCTTACACATCCTTCAAGACTACTGTAAACAAATCCGATCCTGTAACACATTTCCTAACCCTAACCCCTAAGTAGAAATTGTTACTCTAGTCTTTCTACCACCACTATGCCTGTTGGACAGCTCTATTAGAGTAATTCTGATTTCAGTGTGTTTGTTTGTTTAAAACACTGTGTCTTCTACAAGAAAGTAAAAATGTGACCTGAATGTAGTTTACTAGCCAGGATATACTGAGCTCTCAAAAATGTTACACATGGGACTTCCTGGCAGTCTAGTATTTAAGACTGTGATTCTACTCCAGGGGCCACAGATTCAATCCCAAACTAAGATTTAGGCAGACTATAGACAAAAATATAATTTTTTTTTGTTTAGATTTTAAAGTGTTACAAATCATCATTTGGTTTGCCACCTCTTCCATGGGTTATTCTTATTCAGAATGAACAATTTAACACACTGAGCCTTGGTTTCTTTGTCATGAAATTGGAATTATAATACATTCCTTATAGGACTGAATGGGGAAATATGTGAGAAACTCTAGCATATATTTGGAGTGTAGTAGATTCTTGGTGAATAATTACCTAGATCTAAACGTGCAATTATCTTTGTTCATTAAATCCTAGAGAGTTGGACCATAAAGAATACTGAACACAGAAGAATTGATGTTTTTGAACTGTGGTGTTGGAGAAGACCCTTGAGAGTCCCTTGGACTGCAAGGAGATCAAATCAGTCAATTCTAAAGGAGATCGGTCCTGAATATTCATTGGAAGAACTGATGCTGAAGCTGAAACTCCAATACTTTGGCCACCTGATGGGAAGAGCTGACTCATTAGAAAAGACCCTGATGCTGGGAAAGATTGAAGGTGGGAGGAGAAGGGTACAACAGAGGCAAGAAGGTTGGATGACATCACTGAGTCAATGGACATGAGTTTGCGCAAGCTCTGGGAGTTGGTAAAGGACAGGGAAGCCTGGCATGCTGCAGTCCATGGGGTCACAAAGAGTCAGACATGACTGAGTGACTGAACAACAACAGTTAATTTCTAAACATGGAAGATTGGATGCAAATATTTTACCTACTTGATGAGATAATGGTGGACCCAGGCTTTGTGGGATGGGACCTGAAGCTTACATACTTTGCACTACGACTTTAAAAAATAATATAAGATTAAGAATACAAAATTACATTATAGCACAAATATTTACTTTGAGAGATAAAGGAGTCATAAGGAATTACACATTTAAAAAATAATTGATAGAAATCATAAAATGCAGAATCACATCCTTCTTTGTCTTAAATGACTGCCTAACACATAGCTTATATTTTATATATTTTTGGCTACATAGTCTTAGATCTTTTTTTTTTAATTTCATACAGACTCTGCAATAGCATTTTGTGCAGAGAAAAATTTTTTAAATTAATCTTAGATTATTATGATTGTTTTTTTAATTGACAGATTTCTAGATTTCTTTTCTCTATCTATTATTGCCAATGACATATTAAATTAGGGATTGCTGCCAAATTTGAGAATAATTTCTATTGAGTTATATTCATATATAAGACAAAGAATTTGAAAGAAGTTTCCCACAGATTGACCTCTAGTTTCATGCACTTAAAACATTTCTTGTTCCATCTCAATTGATCACGTCAGACACAATCTCATACAACTTTTGGCCCTGAACCTTCATGTCAAGTGGCAGAGAAGTTCACCTCATAAATAATAATAGAACCTAGACAACTAGCATAATTTAATTAGACATGAAAGTGTGCACAAACACATTGGTTCAACTTCCTGCTCTTATTCTATTCCCAAAATGCCCATGCCTACCACTTCACAGCAGTGTTAAAGGTATAAAATGTGAAGGGTGGACGTTCAAGTAAAAACAGACAACTGAGTTAGCAAATTTTGTTGATATATAATTTTCACAATTTTTACAAAGCATATTACCAGTGAATACACTGCTAAGGCCCTGCCCAGCCACTTGGAAGGAGCTGATGCAAATGATTCCTATTTATTACCGAGGTACAACACATTATTGGTCTCATGGTAAATCTACCTCTGATTATTGTGCCCAACTTTTGAATAGAAGCACAGTAATACAAAGTGACAGTTTCAAAGAAAAGAGGATTTCAATGTTCCTTAAAGCATGAGTCAGATTTGAAGACAATAATTGGTCAGAAAAGAGAAGAGGGAGTGGCAAGAATAAATAAAGAAAATCATACAGTGTGTATGTGGGGACCGTAAATAGGAGATTAGCTAACGTAGGGCTTGGGGGAACTGACAGGTTTGAAATGAGAGTTGAGGTCTAACTGTACACTGCTTAAAATTATGAGCTGTGGGGGATAGTCTTTATATGATTAGCAATGGAAGATTTTGAGTAGAGATGAAATATGATCAAAGTGCTAGAACACAGATGAAGAAGCTAAGGGACAGAGGCATGACATGAACTGCAACTTGGAGAGAAAGCCCATATCATGAAAACATGTGAACTGGGCATTGATACATATTTTTCAGTCTCCAAGACTCATACGAAACTCTAGCACAAATGGCAATGTCCCTTTCTGAATTTCCTCAATTGCACAGCACAAAAAGGTGAATCAGATGATTGATTTTATATAGTGTAACCAAATAGCAAGAAATATGTTTGGACTGGTTGGTAGAAATGTTAACGTATTTGTAGCAAATGTTAGAATACTTTTTCTTTTTTGAAGCACTCTACACAATATAAAATTAAAATAAACAGAAAGGCCTCATGATAAACAAAAAATGAAAAACTTATAATTCAATAGTAAGAATCATATTTAAATATATTGAATGAATGAGGTTTGTTACTTATGAATTATATAGTGATATCTATAAAGATAATGGATTATCCTCTAATTTTCCATATATTTTACAGTTTAACATACAGGTTATGCTTAAAGCAATGACTACTAAAAATACATGTCAAAAACCATGATCCAGAAAAACAAGGTGAAAAAATAGTCCTCTAAAATATTTTGTTTATTTAATTTTTACATCATATTTATTGAGAGGTAATTTGTAGGAAAGTGAACTTTTTTCAACAGGACATTCCAATTAATTCTGATATATGAACACAGTCATGTTACCATCACCAGAGTTGAAATATAGACTGTCAGCGGTTTGCGATTGATCCACACCCCACCCCACATCTCTAGCCAGGAGCAACTCTGTGACTCTAGTCTTTATAATTCTGAGTTCTAAAGAATGTCATATAATTTTGACTTTTGCAGAATGATTTCTGCAACATGACTATTTACTTCACAGGCGTTTACTTCTTCAAAGCCAGCAACATAGACAGAATTTCTAACTTCTGGAAGGTCTCTCAGTTCCTTTGATTAATCCAAACCTAGTGAGGATAACTGCTCTTTTAATTAACTCAAAATCAATAGATTTGGACCTTAATTACATGTGTAAATGTCTTTAATTTTATGAAAAGGGATATTTCATAACTGTAAGATGGTTATTTCATCATGAAGATATGTTTCCTAATTATATATTTGTTTAATAATAGACCTTTAAATATGCAAATCCAAATCTTATAGACATTAAGATTTAGTGTTCTGAAATCTCTAAATATAGCAAAAGCAGATGGTTACAAAGTAACCACATTGCTGATGGGAACGCAAGATAATACAACCACTCTGAAAAGCAATATAGTTACTTCCTATAAAAATAAACATTTAGCATTTTACCAGTCAATCCCTGCTTCCCTAGAGTATCAACCCAGTAAAAAGGACAATCTATGTTTTCACAAATATTTTTATAAGAAATGTTCTTAGCAGAATTTTTCATGATAATCCCAAACCAGTAATTATAAAAAGAACTTCTGACTGGAAAGTAGATAAATTATGGCAATACTATGCAATGGAATATTGCTAGACAACAAAAAGAAACAAGTTATTCATATATATTTAATATGAAAACAGAGGAATTAAAAATATTTATACTAAGAAACCAGATACAAAGCAAACACAAATCAAAAAAAAAAAAAAAAAAAAGACCCTGAAGCTATATGATTGCAAGGAACCATGAAGAGCAAGAAAATGAAGTTTGAGCCCTACAGCTGCAAGGAAATGAACACTGCCCACATCCTGCAGAGGCCTGGGAGTGGCTCTTCCCCATCCAGTCACTGAGGAGGCTACTGTTCCAACCAACTTGATGGTAGACTAGGGAGACCCTGAAGCACAGAACCTACTTCAGCTGTACCTGGAATTTTGACCTAAATGTGTGCTGTTAGTTTTTAAGCCACTAAGCTTGAGGAAGCTTGTCATACAGTTAAACAACAGCCTCTACAATCCTTAAGTAAACAGACCATGTGGCCATCTCAGTTCAACTGTACCATCAACATGATTCTAAGAACACAGTATCACTGTTATGATGTATCTCTTTTGTCACTTATTCATAGAGAAGCCACTTATCCTGGTTTTTGTTTTTGTTTTTTTTTAAAGTACTAATCCTTCTCTCTCTCCATCTTAGGCTCAGTTTGTTGGTCTCTATGTCACTGTCATTGCCTCTGTTTTCTATCTGTCTCTCTCTCTGTTCCTCCTCTTTCTCTACCTCTGTCTCCCTCCCTTCTCCACTCCTCCCTCCTGGTATGTGATACTTATTGAAATTTTTTCTTGGTATGAAAAAAATCAAAACATTACAATATGCTTTATCTAAATTTATTAATGTGCAGATGGAAGCAGAAATATAATGATAAAAATAAAATAGTGGTATAGACATAAACAATTGTGTGGTAACAAAATAGCTCTTCAAAGAATTATTCATCTTCTTTGAACAAGGTATGCAACTCAAATTTCATTTTCAAACATGAATAAAAAAATAGAACCAGGACTTCTGAATGGCATACTTATGCTCAATTTTAAAGTAAATGGTACTACATGTTATAGAGTGACTCATTGGAAAAGACTTTGATGCTGGGAAAAATTGAGACCAGGAGCAGAAGGGGTTGGCAGAGGATGAGATGGTTGGATGGCATCACTGACTCAATGGACATGCATTTGCGCAAGCTTTGGGAGATAGTGAAGGACAGGAAAGCCTGGTGTGCTACAGTCTATGGGGTCACAAAGTGTCAAACATGACTTAGCTTAGTGACTAAATAAAAAAAAAAACGTTAATGAGGAAGCTGTAAACTTAATAAGGCACAAAAAGAGTCAACTTTCCAATTTCTTAATAGTTTTGGTTGCTCTGGCTTTAACCTGTATTTACATGTCAAACCTCTGGAAACATCTACACACCTAGTTTCATGGGGACTTAGGTTTACAAATCTTAAAACAAGACATCTTATTATCATTTTATTCTTCATATGTTGACATGAAGCATTTTACTCCCTGAATTGACTATGTAAATTCAGAACTTAAATAAAATCTCCCTAAATCTCAAATCACTGAGGAGGGTTTGCTCAGTGGTATTACTTCTCCAGCATTTCATTATTAATATTCCTTAGCAAATAAATGTCATTAGAATTGATCTTTTCCTTTTGAAGTGTGGAGTTCTGGAACAAAATGTAAAGTCACAGATACATAGTTTCCATAAACCTGCAATGGATCAGAATTATGTGGGATTTTAGAATGTAAAATGCTCATAAATAGTGAATGTTATCCTAAACTACTCTCTTTTTCGCAGATAAAAATAAAGTCCTTCTCCCTGTTTCTCTGATAAAAATAACATCTGCAGAAAATATAGCATTATGAACGAAAGGCCAAGGCCTACAGAGTGTTCTGTTTTTGTCTCCTCTCTACTCTATCAAGAGACAGGCTAAGACTAGGATGGAGTATAGTTTTGTATTTTGGATCTTTTTTTTTTCCTAAAGCCAAGCCCTATAAAATCAAAATAAATAGCAGTGAGTTACTTAAATTGAAGAGTCAATCACCTAGATTAAATGACATACAAAATGACACATAAGAGTCATTTTGCATTAAAATGAAAATATTTCTCCAGCTGGTGAAGTGAATCTTAAGTCACTGAGGACTTGAACATTTAACAAATTGCTCTGCTTGAGCAATCCTGTCAAAAAGGACAGTAATGTCAGACTGAACTGTATAGAGGCCTGATTAATGGAAGTCCCCATATGATGGAGTAAGTTACAACCTTAATGTACAAATAATGAACCTCTATTAAAAGGAAGGGTGTCATAAATCAAAATGCTGTAGGAAAACCATAAACCTGTGGCAACATAATGGCCACCAGGGCCCAGGCTGTATTAATCTTGTATGGTGCAATATCATTTCTCTAGGAGAGATGACTAAATATATCCCATACGAAAGTGAATTATGAGTGTGATAAAGGTTCTGGACTATTCATTTAAGTTAATGGCAAGTTTCATATTGAGATACCCCCTTGGTTAACTCCTCCTCTAGATCTGCCTTGAACTTTTCGTCAGTGAGACAAATATCAACATGTTCATCTACATTCTCAGCCTCCCATTTGTCTGAAATGTCCTCAGAAAGAAAGGAAAAAAAAGAAAGAAAACACTAAAGGCCAGAAAATTATCTCTCCTTCAAAATATTTCTAGCATTTTCCCCCTTTGGCTAATGTTATTTAAAAGTTCTTTATATATATATATATATATATATATATATATATTCTATCTTTACTCAGAGTTACACACATTATTCCATAGCATGTTAGTACTATGTATAGAATTGAAACTTGTATCTTTTCATATGATTCCTTCATATTTTTCTATCACCATCTGCATGTTGGAAATACACCTTCCATATGAATTAAATTCTAAAGAGCAAAGAAAATATTTAACCCAAAATACCTTAGTGTAGCATTTGTTCAGAAAATGTTTTTCACTTATATTTTAATGTAACCAAAGACATTTTTTATTAGTATACCCTGATATGTCATGCTTTGTAACTATCTCCTATGGATAAAACAGATTCTAGTAGGATGAACAATCCAAGTTGATATTTTATATATTTTGTGCTTATTAAAAACTATGTTCATTTTGTTGCTTCCCTGGTAATCCAGTAGTTAAGATTCCTTGCTCCCAAGGCAGAGGCATAGGTTCGATCATTGGTTGGGGAAGTAAAATTCTGCATGCTATACAGTATGATCAAAAATAATAATAAAAGTATTTGCATTTAGTCTTATCCTATTAGAAATTGCTCCTGGTGTGATCACTGTGCTTCAGTATCACCTAGATTAAGATACAACAGTCTCTGTCGGTTTTAGAGGCTCATGTGTTCTCAGTTGTATCATTATTATTTTTACTGTTTATTTGCCTATAATGAATTTAAACGTAGTTCTGGAAAGGTTTTACTTTTTATGCATTGGATATATTTATATTATAAATTCAAATACATCAAATATATTTCAGTAATTCATAAATAAATCTTCCCTCCTTTGGTAACTCAGTCAATTCAGGATGCCATCTCTCTCTCTTTCACTTTTGTACAAAGGTGACCCAGTTTTCTAGGCTCATACTTGATGGCATTTATCCACCCAAAATTCTATGCTGCTGCTGCTGCTAAGTCCCTTCAGTCGTGTCTGACTCTGCGACCCCATAGACGGCAGCCCACCAGGCTCCCCCGTCCCTGGGATTCTCCAGGCGAACACTGGAGTGGGTTGCCATTTCCTTCTCCAATGCATGAAAGTGAAAAGTGAAAGTGAAGTCGTTCAGTTGTGTCCAACTCTTAGCGACCCCATGGACTGTAGCCAGTCAGGCTCCTCCATCAGTGATGCGAAATTCCAGAGGACCTTTGGTTGTTAGTAACTCTTGTGTTTTAACATGGGTTCCATTATCATCTCAGGGTAACAAGCTTACACAATCTTACTCTTCATATCTGAATACTGAAGTTGCTATAAAATCCCTAACCTCTAGGTGGGATCAAGGGTAGTGAGTATGAGGTAAGGGAACTCTTACTTTCCTGCCTGGCTTTGTGACACACTGAGACTCGAGGTGGTGATACTATTTCATGAATTAAATTTGCCATAAAGGAATATGCTATCTCTAATTTAATAAAACAAATAAATAGGATAACCCCTTACAGTGACCATATCAAGGAAGAGGATAGAATATGGTCATGCAAAAGAAGAAGTAACTGCATGAATCCTTTGCCTAGGATCATATGAAGTCCATCCTGAAGACATGACAGTTGAAATGGCACATAAATGGAGAGAAAGTGTTGGGCATTGGAACACTTGAGAGAAGCCTTTTAAACTGAAGAACAAACACAACCCTAAAATTACAAATAAACTGAAAAATGGCCTGGAAGAGAAAACTACTTTGCATTTTTGCTATTTGCCATTATGACTAGGCAATGTCTATCAGGGTTGAAAGTACAGACATATGTACCCAGATAAGATACAGAAGCCAAATTTGTAAGTCATTATGAAGAATCTGGTGAAGACACTTTGAAACTTTACTGTGATTGCTCTGTGAAAGCAGGAGTGGATGAGAACAAGAGTAGAAGTAGTGAGATTAGTTTGAGGATAAAGTTGGAGTTTTCTAGAGGAGAAATGATTACAGTTGAGGATTATAGTACCTGAAAGAATGAGAATGACTGAAAATATTCAGACCTAAGCATATCTCAAAAATTATATATTCAAGGCAAGAATCATGAAATAATTTATTGAAATGGAGAAGACCAAAAAAAAAAAAAAAAAAGATTTGTTGCAAGTGGGGGAAATCAAAGATTTTGTTTTCTTTTGACCACACTAATATAACGATGATTGTTATGCTGTCTTGTGGTAGGTGCTCAATAAGTTCAGTTCAGTTCAGTCGCTCAATCGTGTCCGACTTTTTGCGACCCCATGAATTGCAGCATGCCAGGCCTCCCGATCCATCACCAACTCCCGGAGTTCACTCAAACTAACATCCATTGAGTCAGTGATGCCATCAAGCCATCTCATCCTCTGTTGTCCCCTTCTTCTCCTGCCCTCCAATCCCTCCCAGCATCAGGGTCTTTTCCAAGGAGTCAACTCTTCGCATGAGGCAGCCAGAGTACTGGAGTTTCAGCTTTAGCATCATTCCTTCCAAACTATACCCAGGACTGACCTCCTTTAGAGTGGACTGGTTGGATCTCCTTGCAGTCCAAGGGACTCTCAAGAGTCTTCTCCAACACCACATTTCAAAAGCATCAATTCTTCGGTGCTCAGCTTTCTTCACAGTCCAACTCTTATATCCATACATGACCACTGGAAAAACCATAGCCTTGACTAGACGGACTTTGTTGGCAAAGTAATGTCTCTGCTTTTGAATATGCTGTCTAGGTTGGTCATAACTTTCCTTCCAAGGAGTAAGCGTCTTTTAATTTCATGGCTGCAATCACCATCTTCAGTGATTTTGGAGCCCAAAAAAATAATAGCCATGTGCAAATAAAAGGATGACTGAATCAATGAAACTATAAACTCCAAATGGAAAGAATACGTGTATTCAATCATTAACTATGTGCACTATATTTGCCAGCACACACATATATATGAATGTTTGTATATATGTATGCAATCAATGTATTAATATCAATATATGTATGTATGTATATAAACACAGAATTCCCAGGAGAGTGTTATGGGTAGACTGGGACTGGAAATATAGTTTTGGGAGCTGTCAAATTCAAAGACTATTGAGGACAGAACCCTGGGAGACATCAAAATCTAGAATTATAATAGGCAAAGAGTTACTATAAAAATGCTGAGAAAAAGTAGGCCTCAAAACAGGAGAAATACTAAGTGACTAGAGTAAAATGGAATGCTATCCTACAACACAATTAGATAAAAAAAAAATCAGGTATCTGCATAAATCTAGATATTCAATAAAAACCCATTCAACCAATATAAGTCACTGTGCTGCTGCTGCTACTGCTGCTGCTGCTGCTAAGTCGCTTCAGTTGTGTCCGACTCTGTGCGACCCCATAGACGGCAGCCCACCAGGCTCCCCCGTCCCTGGGATTCTCCAGGCAAGACCACTGGAGTGGGTTGCCATTTCCTTCTCCAATACATGAAGATGAAAAATGAAAGTGAAGTTGCTGTGTTGTGTCCGACTCTTAGTGACCCCATGGACTGCAGCCCACCAGGCTCCTCCGTCTATGGGATTTTCCAGGCAAGAGTACTGGAGTGGGGTGCCAATCCCTAAAACACAGGAAATAAAAAGAGGCATAGGACTTGGATACTATTTTTGAGACACTTATCATAATGAGCTATACAGTCCATGGAATTCTCTAGGTCAGAATACTAGAGAGGGTAGCCTTTCCCTTCTCCAGGAGATTTTCCCAGCCCAGGGATCGAACCCAGGTCTTCCACGTTGCAGGAAGATTCTTTACCAGTTGAGCCACAAGGGAAGTCCAATAATACTGGAGTGGATATCCTATTCCTTCTCCAGCAGATCTTCCCAACCCAGGAATTGAACCGGGGTCTCCTGCATTGCAGGTGGATTCTTTACAAGCTGAGCTGTCAGGGAAGCATTGTAATGGGCAATAAGGCATACATAAATTACAAGACAATTGTCATATGTCATGATTTTAGTGATTATCTTTTCTGAACTCATTTTATAAAGAGATTTTATGAAATTGAGTGTTTTTTCAAGCATCTAAAATATAGCATACAAGGTGACAGGAAAGCCCAACCAGGCTTCTGGCTCTCAGGAAAATAAAACACAAAATACTCTTGGGAATCTTTTGTTTGTGGGCGGTAATGTAGTCACTGTACATGTAAAATATACCTGGAGTTAAAATATTTTTATTAGTAGAATCCAGAGGCAGAAGCTGAATGTTGAAATGTACCTTGACACAAAATCTGAAGGATTCTGTTAAAATTTCTAATGCTATTTATAACCTGAAGGTATCTAAGAAAAAATAACTCTATGTATTTTTAGCTCAAATGAAAACAAAAAAGAACTAATGTGAATATATACTGGAAGACCTTTTAGATGACAATGTTAATGTATACATTTTCTAAAAATTGATGGTGATGAAATAAAATGTTTCTATATAGAATTGTATGCCATTTGTCAGGATGATAAGCTGAGTTTTTGTTGAACACTCATCTACTATACAAGAGTGATGAAAACTACAAAGAGACCAACAGGATTGATTTGTTTCTTGGACCACTAACAGTGGCTTTCTGTTCCCCGCCCCCTCAAAAGAAAAAAAAAAAACAAAAAATGATTCACTTTAAGTCTTAATAATTAAAAATTCTTAATCATTACAATGTTAAAAAAAGAAAGATTCATTTAATTTAAAATATTTAGTGAAAAAATTTATAATCACCACTGAAAATCATGTTAAAACACAGTCACAAAATTTTATGTAATACCCATCCTACTACTACTACTGAGTTGCTTCAGTCATGTCCAACTTGGTGTGACCCCATAGATAGCAGCCCACCAGGCTCCTCCATCCCTGGGATTCTCCAGGCAAGAACACTGGAGTGGGTTGTCATTTTCTTCTCCAATGCATGAAAGTGAAAAGTGAAAAGTGAAAGTGAAGTCGCTCAGTCGTGTCCGACTCTTCGCAACCCCATGGACTGCAGCCCACCAGGCTCCTCAGTCCATGGGAGTTTCCAGGCAAGAGTACTGGAGTGGGGTGCCATTGCCTTCTCCGAATACCCATACACATATAGTCAATATTTAAATACGCAGGTGAATTTAAAAATAACTCCTCTTATTGATCAAAATACTTATTTAATAAAACTCCTACTGGACATCATCACTAAAGTTAATTGTTTATGTTAATACATAATAATTTGATATATAGATGTGTAACTTTTTATCTAACTAGTTAAGCTGTTTCTGATATTTCTTTGTTACTTAAAAATGTGTTTAAATTATTTTAAATACTAAAATGGGTTTTCAAAAATTAGACATGCTCTCATATTTTTGACTTTTCATTTCAAAGTTAAATTATTCCACGTTACCTTGTAGTTGTGCATTAGTTATTCAGTGACACAGAAAGGACCAAGTTTAATCCCAGATCAGTGTGATTTCTGTCCCTCTCACGTTGAATGTTGTATTTAAAGTATAGTTTCACTTTAGGAGACATACAATTTATAGATAAACAGTGTGTAGACAAGACTAACCTGTATCATTTGAGGGACTGTGAAACATAATGGAGTAAGATGCAAAATTTTCTTTTTATAGCCTATTAGAATTTAAACACTCCCTGGGTCAGCTTTCCTGATGTGAATAAATAAACATAAGTATACTGCTCCTTTGAGAGTGTCACTAAGAAATATATGTAAAGGGAGTAAACCGTCTAATGTACAGAATAAATTCAACAAATGGCAGAAATTATTTTTATGGGCTCATTTTATTCTCTGCAGAATTTGCAGTTTTAAAACAGCTCTCAGAAATAGACTAATAGCAACCTAAATATATATATGTATTCATCAATGAATAGTACCTTCCTTTTATAAATAATAAACTGACTAGAAATTTTCCCATTTAAGGTCAATATTTTTTACAAATCCAATAAAAATTATTTGTATTATTAAGAAAGCTTGTCTTAGATAATAGGGGAATGTGAAGAAAGATATTCAAGTGGTAACAAATATTTATATATGATAAACCAGATATAATACATAATATAAATATTTATCAAATGTATTTTAGATTTTATCACACAGTTCTAGTTTTTAAAACTATTATTTTATGTATCAAGCTAAAACTAATAAAAGCTTTTTAAACAATAACATCTTAAGTTTGCCACTTAAATGTGAGAGACTGAAGATACAATTTGACAATGACCAGACCATGCATAAGGATAGAACTCTTGACACATGATCTACACAGCAAGCAGCCCAAAAACCCAAAGCATTATTTAGAGTAACCAGGCCAGGAATCCAACATAGTAGCCACAAGAAAGCCATGTACAAAGTCAGAACATTCACTATCTCTAGCACACATTCCAGGAAGCTAAACAACAGCTCCTGTTACAATCAGCCTAAAATGGCCAGAACTTAGATAATAATTCTCAGCTTCCCTAATTTTTGTCCCTGCTTCCAACAGAGGACCAGAGAAAATCAAATCTAAATATATAACCAATCACACTGGGGTTGCTTGGTGGCACTAGTTGTAAAGAATCCACCTGCCAATGCAGGAGATGCAGGAGACATGGGTTCAATCCCTGGGTTGGGAAAATTCCCTGGAGGAGGGCATGGCAACCCACTCCAGTGTTCTTGATTAGAGAATCCCATGGACAGAGGAGTCTGGCGGGTTATAGTCCATTAGGCTGCAGAGAGTCAGACACAACTGAGTGACTAAACAGCAACAACAAACCACTCTGGATGCCCTGATTCTAGTTATCTTACCTGTAGCTTCTCTGTGTTAAGAATGTCTCCAGTCAGGGTATTCCTAACTGCACCCCCCCACCTTGTTTTTCCAACTAAAAAGTGTTCCCATTCTACTGCCTGCCTTTGAGTTTCTGTGAAAGCACAAGTGATGATGATGACTCTCTTGTAAAAGTTCTGCAAAATAGACTTCACTTGTTCTCATTTGGCTGGTCTTTATTTTCACAAAAGAAAGGAAATACAAAACATTTATGCTTTGTAATACAAAACAAATTAAACAAAAATCTAGAATCATTGTAAATAAAAACAAAGCCCGCCCCAATTATTTGCTTTAACCACACCAATTTTTTTGCTCTATCTCCTTCCTTAATATTTAAAGACATAACTTGGTTATTTCAGCACATCCCTTATAGAAAGGACCTAACAGGAGTGACATGCTAAGAATGAAATACTACATGCCTTACAAAAATAGCTTTCTGATTTTTTTCTCGCACTTTTCAGATAATTAGTTATAAGAATATTAAGCCAGAAATAAATATTATCTCTAACATTCCTTTCTATTGAAACCAAGCTCATATAGGAATCACACATCTAAGATGAACAGTTATTCAGAGAAGTGAATGATGACCAAATCAGGATTCTTGGTACTGAGTACTGGGGAAAGGGTCATAGAAGATCCGAAAAAAATTATTAAAGGAACCAGGAGGAATTTGTTAAATGTCATTGTCTCTCTTAACATAAAGAATCCAACCATCAAAAGCAGATTATATACACAATTTTTTTTTAAAAGTAACCTGAATCATTTTGATATTTGGCAAATCTAATACAGTTATGTAAAGTTTAAAAATAAAAAAAAAAAAAAAGTAACCTGAAGCAAAGGGAAGATTTAACCCACCTTTCTTTTTGCCATCTCCCCTAGTAAAACTGTTAAATAATAGAATTTTTACACTCCAAAAGGGATTCCACAACTTAATTATAAATTATTATTGAATCATTTGGGATAAAAAAAATTACACAGGAGGAGACATAGTAAAAATAAAAAAAAAAAAAAACAGTAGAGTATGTTTAAATTATACTTGGTATTGTGCAAGGAACTTGCATATCCAGCAGCTCATTAAGACAGCTCTGACAGACAATTTGAAACAATGGTGCAGATACTATTTTACCATGGCCTCATCATTCAGTTAAGTTCAGTTCAGTCACTCAGTTGTGTCTGACTCTTTGCAACCCCATGAATCGCAGCATGCCAGGCCTCCCTATTCATCACCAACTCCCAGAATTCACTCAGACTCACATCCATCGAGTCAGTGATGTCATCCAGCCATCTCATCCTCTCTCGTCCCCTTCTCCTCCTGCCCCAAGCTCTCCCAGCATCAGGGTCTTTTCCAATGAGTCAACTCTTCGCATGAGGTGGCCAAAGTACTGGAGTTTCAGCTTTAGCATCATTCCTTCCAAAGAAATCCCAGGGCTGATCTCCTTTAGAATGGACTGATTGGATCTCCTTGCAGTCCAAGGGACTCTCAAGAGTCTTCTCCAACACCACATTTCAAAAGCATCAATTCTTCAGCGTTCAGCCTTATTCACAGTCCAACTCTCACATCCATACATGACCACTGGAAAAACCATAGCCTTGACTAGATGGACCTTTGTTGACAAAGTAATGTCTCTGCTTTTTAACAGGCTGCTAGGTTGATCATAACTTTTCTTCCAAGGAGTAAGCATCTTTTTGGAGCCCAAGAAAATAAAGTCCAAAATCACTGCAGATGGTGATTGCAGCCATGAAATTAAAACACCCTTACTCCTTGGAAGGAAAGTTATGACCAACCTAGATAACATATTAAAAAGCAGAGACATGACTTTGCCAACAAACGTTCGTCTAGTCAAGGCTATGGTTTTTCCAGTGGTCATGTATGGATGTGAGAGTTGGACTATAAAGAAAGCTGAGTGCTGAAGAATTGATGCTTTTCAACTGTGGTGTTGGAGAAGACTCTTGAGAGTCCCTTGGACTGCAAGGAGGTCCAAACTTTTCCATCCTAAAGGAGATCGGTCCTGGGTGTTCATTGGTAGGACTGATGCTCAAGCTGAAACTCCAATACTTTGGCCACCTGATAAGAAGAGCTGACTCATTTGAAAAGACCCTGATGCTGGAAAAGATCAAGGGCAGGAGGACAGGGGACCACAAAGGATGAAATGGTTGGATGGCATCACCGACTTGATGGACATGGGTTTGTGTGGACTCCGGGAGTTGGTCATGGACAGGGAGGCCTGGTGTGCTGCAGTTTGTGGGGTTCTAACGAGTCAGACACGACTGAGTGACTGAACTGAACTGATTGTTGATAATATTTTACACAAAGCAAAATAAACTTTCTATATTTAATCACGTAAATGATTTCTGAATACTGTGCATTACTCATAATGGAAGACATCGGAGGGTCTCTTTTTCCAATTAAATTCATATTGAAATGTAATTTCATTAAGCATAAAGAATATAAAAAATAATTAAAGTCACAAATTTCCAAGTTTGGATATTCTACAGTGTGTGAAATATGTTGCAACAAAGTCACACTAAAAAACTAGCATTAGTTTTTACTTCTGGAATTCATACAACATATTTCAATAGGGAAAGTTTATAGTTCAATGTAGGGGAAGAAATCAAGAGAAAAAATGAGACTACTCAAATTGTAAACCCAGAAAGGTAAATTGTAACTGAAAAAAATAAAAGGAAGAAATCTCAAAAAGAGGAACAATTTTCACTTATGAATGATAATAAATTATTGCACACTTATTGATTGTCCAGAAATATCATAGTTTCAATTGATTGGGCTTCTCATCTTTTCTCACGAGTTTACACTAATTTCTTTACCAGGGATATAAGAACTCAATTATTGAGACTTCATTTTGATTGTTACTGTTTCAATTTTCTACTGTGTGATCACCACTTTTTTTATATGTAGTCTTATCAAATCCTATGTGCACAGAAACACAGGTGCAAAACATTAGCACTTAGGAAATTACACAAAAACATATACATAAGGTAACTTTTAACTAGAGCATTACTATGGTAAATGTTGTAATTTATGAACTGTGAAATTCTTCTAGTGACAGCCTAGAAAAGCAGACAGTATTTAAACTGGATGTCATGTCAATGTATAAAAATTATTACTGTCAAGCATGTTATTGAAAGTGACATCATCATAACCTAACATGTGTTTTTGATTGATGGTGTAGCCAAATAAATGTAATAAAGAACAATGTAACATTTGATAGCTAGTAACCTATTATCAACCAGCTTTAAAATTTTAGCTTTTCAATCTCATTTCCTGGTGGTTTTAGGGTTTAAAAAGAAAGATTAAGAGACAGACTACTATTTCACTATTTTTTAAATCTAGGTACAAATGTCATAAAAAATCTAAGATGTTCTTAAATATCCTCAATTATCAGTATTAATCTACCTAAGCAATTAAATTTCCTTAGACAATTCATTTCCTTAGATAATTCATTTCATTTTTTATTCTATGTTGAAGTATTCCATGCAATTTTTAACCAAGAAAATAAGGTACTTAACACAGTACCTTGTATTTTCCTTCAGTAACTTCACTTTCAATAGAGTTCAGAAATTTAAGTCCAATAGTTTATAAAATTTTATCCCATTTTATTCTGTGACAGTGTACTTAGATTCTAGAACAAACTCTATATCTATATTCACTAGAATAATAAAAGACATAAGTTAAACAAGAATATTCAGAAATCATTGAAATAAATCTTGAAGTAAACTTGATGAACATCTTGTTTGAACTTCTATCAGTTTCCTTTCTGATAATATTTGCTCTCTACATTAAAATAAATGAAATTGTGTTTATGAAAGTATTTGGTATCCTTTAAGCTCAGAGTTGCTATGCAAATATTTTATCATCATGACCATGCACATTTCATGTGTTAAGAACTCAAATGAAAGTCAGTAAAGGTTATATGCCTGAGACCTCTTAAGTCAAAATTTATTTATATTAGTCAATACAGAATGGAAACTTTCAAATTTTATATTTGAGGGGTGTGTGTGCTCTTGTCTGTATGTCTGTCTGTAGTTACATTAAAATGCTTACTGAAAATGCCCATTTTAAAAGAACATTTGCTTTAAGTGACAAGCTGACAAATTTGTCAAATTAAGTTACTGAAAAAAAATCCATTTTTTGCATTAGCAAAATAAACATTCAAAAGGAAAGACTAAGAATCTGAAATTACATTTTATAGCAATATATTTTCTATAATTTAGAGTGTTCTTTGTGTTGTTTTATTCTTATAGATTTTGTTTAAACATTGTAAGAATAATAGTTTCTCCAAGTCAACACTTTTAGCTAGAGTGTTTAGCTAAAAGCTAAAACTAAATTTTTACTTTAAGCTGTCGATGTGAATTTTCCTAATCAGGGTACAGTACAGACAAAAAATAATTGAACTAGTTCCCAAAACATGGTTTTTGTTTGTTTTTCAATCACATTAACACATTTTTTCACATACTTCCAATCTCTTAAATAGTACATCTAGGCTGTCAAGAACTTATCCTCTCTCCAGTGTTCCGATGCTTATGTAGAGTAAATCTGGTAACAAACAAACTCTTTTTGAGATTATTTTAAGGACAGTTTATAGTCTAGGGCTCCATTCATAGAGTCAATTTGACAAGGGTTCTTAATATGAAACACTTTTAGGAACAAGGCTGCTATCATGTCTAGTTACAAAAATTCTTTATCATAATTTTTACACACATATATACATTTTTATACCTATATAACTTAGTACATTTTTATATGACCAAATAATATAATTAATATGAAAATCTTTGGTAAGAATATAGTACTACCTATTTAAAAGATGTTAGGAATCTTTCACTTCTTCCTGTACCTTCCAAAAATATTGCACAAATAATTTTATTTGTTCTAAGTAGTTTGTAAAGCCATGGATATAAGGAAGCACAGAAACAGAAATCAAGTTAGATATGTAAAGATTCTTTTAAGAGATAAGGTTGACTAAAATATAGGAAATTAATGTTACAACATGTAAGTATACAAATAAAACCGAAGAACTCAACTACTCCACATGTTAGTCAGTTGTCTTTCACCATCATTTTTATATTTGTTCTCCTCACTGTTTCAGAAATGAGGGAATGACATACACAGAGAGATACCAATAGAAAAATTACAAATAGGGAAATAGTTTAAGATTTACTTTGCTGCTTAAAGAACTAGAGATAAGAACTAGAACTAAGTGAACTGAACAGGATGCTGCAGAGCCTTCCTGAGCACAGACAGACCCACATAACTACCTCCTCTTACCTGTAGAAAAGTTTTAGCTTCCCAGGCCTTCCCTTAGTTCTAAAAAGCAAATTTAATCAGAGAAATGAGAAAAACCAGAAACAAAGGAAAACAATTAAGCAAGACAAAATAATAATAGTTTAGCCATAAAACAAATCCAAGGGCCTTTAGTTCCTCCTCCAGAACTATAGATAATATTCTGAAAGATATCCTTGAGTTGTTTTGCAGATACTAATACCCTCACCAGCTGGAAGAGTTAATTGAGTGCTGACCACAAAACCCCATATGGGCTGGAATGAGAAGGTTGATGATGTTGGTCCTGATGACCTCACCACAACCAATCAGAAGGATGTAGTTGAGATGATCAAGGACCCTGAGACCCTCTCCCTCATCCTGCCTTTATTTTTTTTGTGTGTGTGTGTGTGTGTGGTTTTTATTATTTGTTAATTAATTAGGTAACTTTTTATTATTAGTTAATTTAATTAGTTATTTTGGGCTGTACTGGGTCTTCATTGTTGTGCAGCCTTTTCTTTTTTTTTTATCTTTTAACTTTACAATATTGTATTGGTTTTGCCATATATCAACATGAATCTGCCACACGTATACATGTGTTCCCCATCCTAAACCCTCCTCCCTCCATCCTGCCTTTAAAAACCCTTCCCTGAAATCATCTCCAGGTGGTGCAATAGTAAAGAATCTACATGCCAATACAGGAGACACAAGAGATTCGAGTTCAATCCCCTGGTCAGGAAGATCCCCTCGAATTGGAAATGGCCACCCACAAGAGTATTCTTACCTGGAAAATCCCAGGGACAGAGCAGCCTGGTAAACTACAATTCATGAGGTTGCAAAGAGTCAAACATGACTCAGCATACACACACACCCTGAAACTGTCAGGGAAGTCAGCTCTTTGGAGCATAAATTAGCCTTTCTCCTTACTTGGCTCCACATTGGGCACAATGAATGCTGTACTTTCTTTCAGTACAATCCTGTGTCAGTAGATTGGCTTTACCATGCTCTGGTGAGCAGACTCAAGTTTGGTTCCTTGACATTAAACCATCCAATATACAGTGAACTTCCTGACCTACTAAAGTATATCATATTAAAATTCTTTATATATCATTTATCAGTATCACATTTTTTAATTTTTATGGCCTATTTCCACACACTGGAATTTGTGTTTATTAGAACTAGTATCTCATTTGTTCTGTTAAATCACTTAGAAGAATGTGATAAGTGGCTTACATTTTAGTTGAATTTTTTTCTTTTTCACTTTAGGTTTGTTTTTTCATTGGAAGTAATTCAGTTGTGTCTTTCAACTATTTACATTTCTTTAAAAATACTCACCTGCAAACCTGAACGTCTTTCTTTTCTTTCTATAATTTTATTTTTTAAACTTTTATTTTATATTGGAGTATAGCCAATTAACAATGTTGTAATAGTTTCAGGTGAACAGCTAAGGGACTCAGTCATATATATAACATGTATCCATTCTCCCCCAAGCTCCCCTCCCATCCGGGCTGCCATATAACATTGAGCAGGGTTCCCTTTGCTATACAGTAGGACTTTTGCCTAGAAAATCCCATGGACGGAGGAGCCTGGTAGGCTGCAGTCCATGAGGTTGCTAAGAGTCGGACACGACTGAGCGACTTCACTTTCACGCATTGGAGAAGGAAATGGCAACCCACTCCAGTATTCTTGACTGAAAATCCCAGGGACAGGGGAGCCTGGTGGGCTGCCATCTATGGGGTCGCACAGAGTCGGACACGACTAAAGCGATGCAGCAGCAGCAGCAGGACCTTTCTGGTTACCCATTTTAAATATAGCCGTGTGTCCATGTCTTACTTTCTATTTTAATACTGCAACATTATTTTTCTCTTTCTGCCTAGTTTTAGAAAAGTTAGGCTTTACCATTTAAATGTGAACAACTATACTAAAAAGTGGTAAATTTGACAGTAAGCAAGAGCTGTAAGTGAGCTTCTATTTAAACAAAAGCATATAATTATCAGGAATTTAGATAAAATTCTGGATACGAATTTCCCAAAATTCTTGGAAGAAAAGAATTGAGAATTATATATTAAAGTTGCAGAGTTTGTATATTACTTCACTTTTTAAAACAGTTTGCTTTATTATTTGGAAAAATAATTCTCTCTGTGCAGCATTTAGAATATCTTGGCATTCAATGCATTCTAAAAATTATTGCCTACAATTAATTTATACTTAATCATCCTGAGAACAGATGGCAAAATTAAATAGCTTTTACATTTTTGAAACAAAAAAGCAAGCTTGTTATTGAAAATTCACAGTGAGATATTTAGCAGGATAGTCACTCTTCTAGATTAAAAATATTGAAGTCTAACTTTCCACAACTTTCATATATGCAATTGTTCTTAATCTTTTGAAAATTTTAAAATAATGCTTAACCTTGCTTCTGTTATAGTCATTTAATTCATCTAATTATCCATTCAATCTGTCTTTTAATATGGTCCAATATCCCAATTATTACATATGATTATAAATGACACGAGTGTTTGAAAGGCCTCTGTTGCAGATGGTTAATTTCTTATTAATGGTTAGGAATGTGCCTGTCATAACGTGCCTGCTATATCTTGAGATGAAAAGCCAATCAGTTACTTTGCCTAACAGAGTAATTTGCTTATTCATACATATTTTTGTCCCCTGTTTTGACCTAAGCACAAAGCTTGTAAATTCTAACTTTTAAAATACTTTCAAACTCTTTTACATATCAGTGGTAGGCAGAATAACTGTTCCCCACGGATGTTCACATTCTTATTGCTGAACATGTTACATGGCAAGGATGAATTAAGATTACAAATCTGTTGACTTTGAGATGGAGAGATTAACCTAGATTATCCAGGTGGGACCGATATAATCACAGGCATCCTTAAAGTGAAAGATGCATCCAGGGAAGTCTGGAAAGACTTTCTATGAACCAAAGAAGGTGCAGAGCTTAGAAGATACAAGATGGCAGGAAAGAGATTCTCCCTGAGAGCCCTGATTAATTTTAGCCCATTTCCAACTTCTGACTTCCATAGTTTAAGATGATGAATTTGTGTTTCTAAGCCACTAAGTTAATGGTAATTTGTTACAAAAGCAATAGAAAACTGATACATCACCTATTTCCTGATCTCTCTACTGTCCTAACTCTTCTTTCTACTCATTGTGTTTTGTATTTCACTCTAATTAACATGCATTCTACTATGAGCTGGATGCTTAAATCATGTGTCAATTACGTATTTAAAGCAGCCAGTGCCTTTCACTTGATCAATGGATATTTCTACCAGCTGCTTTTCTAACAGAACTTCTCCTTATGCCAATACCACCTCAATATATGGCGAGCATTTTCTATGTCCAAGCATTGTGCAAAAAATGATGTATTTTATCTTCTTTGCTATCCACTCTAGAAATCTATGATACAACTAATGTTATTATCTTTATTTTTGATATTTAAGAAACTGAAATGAACAACAAACAATTTGGCCATGGTTATGGAATAATTCGGAGAAGGCAATGGCAACCCACTCCAGTACTCTTGCCTGGAAAATCTCATGGACGGAGGAGCCTGGTAGGCTGCAGTCCATGGGATCGCTAAGAGTCGGACACAACTGAGCGACTTCACTTTCACTTTTCACTTTCATGCATTAGAGAAGGAAATGGCAACCCACTCCAGTGTTCTTGCCAGGAGAATCCCAGGGATGGGGGAGCCTAGTGGGCTACCGTCTATGGGGTTGCACAGAGTTGGACACGACTGAAGCGACTTAGCAGCAGCAGCATGGAATAATTACATAACACAACAAATTATTACATTGAGATTTGCCTGGCTTCAATTCCTTGTAACAAACATGTTACTCTACTCTCCCTAAAGAAAATACAAATTTATTCCAGGTACTTCAGCCACCACTAACTCTACATTAATTGAATAAGGGAAGGTCACATTAACTGAATAAGGGAATGTTTAGAGTTTATCTGATATCTTTCCCAACCATGAAAAAGATAGTTGGAATATTTTTATAAGTCATGATACCAACCCTCTCCTTTTTAGTATCATCGATCTCTAGAGTTTCTCTGGTGGCTCAGATGGTAAAGAATCTGCATACAATGTATGAGTCAGGAAGATCCCCTGGAGAAGGGAATGGCTACCCACTCCAGTATTTTTGCTCAGAGAAGCTCTAGCACGCAAAATTGACTTCCTATTAACTATATTTAGAAGTTATGAAGCTGTATCCACTGTCTACAAAAGACAGCCTGTGTTGAATGAACATTTGAGGCAAGCACAGGCAGATCCTGTCTCATGGGAATTTGGAGTTTATAATAACAGATGATACTCTTGATCTAGGTGATTCCTTTAATAGAATATTTTAAACATATGAGTTGTGAACTGAACATGTACATGGAAAAGGAGAGGAAAGTTTATCTGAAGAATGCTGCTGCTGCTGTTTAGACACTAGGTCCTGTCTGATTCTTTGCAACCCTATGGACTATAGTCTGACAGGCTCCTACTCTATGGGATTTCCCAGGTAAGAATAGGGGAATGGGTTGTCATTCCCTCCTCCAGGGAATCTTCCGGATCCCGAGATCCAACGGAGTCTCCTGCTTGGCAGGCGGATTCTTTACCACTGAGCCACCTGGGAATACACACAAACATAAACCCACTAAGGGGAGACAGTAATATGGGGAAGGGGTGGAGAGAGAAGCATTGATTTTTAACACCTTCCTTATACTTGTTGAATTTGCTCTCTGTATTCCTTTTGCCATTTGTTGCATTAGGCAACTGGTGTATAAATGTATAATAAATTTCCTACTAAAACAGAATATTTTTCTTTTTTCCTAGACCAAAAAGTTTTGATTTTCATATTTGGTAGAGAATAGGTATGGATGCGGAGAAGGCAATGGCAACCCACTCCAGTACTCTTGCTTGGAAAATCCCATGGGCTGAGGAGCCTGGTAGGCTGCAGTCCATGGGGTTGCTAAGAGTCCGACGACTCTTAGGACACAACTGAGTGACTTCACTTTCACTTTTCACTTTCATGCATGGGAGAAGGAAATGGCAACCCACTCCAGTGTTCTTGCCTGGAAAGTCCCAGGGACGAGAGAGCCTGGTGGGCTGCCGTCTCTGGGGTTGCACAGAGGTGGACACTACTGAAGTGACTTTGCAGCAGCAGCAGCAGCAGCAGCAGGTATGGATGTGAGAGTTGGACCGTAAAGAAAGCTGAGCACTGAAGAACTGATGCTTTTAACTGTGGTGTTGGAGAAGACTCTAGAGAGTCCCTTGGAGAGCAAGAGGATCAAACCAGTCCATCTTAAAGGAAAGCATCCTGAATATTCATTGGAAGGACTGATGCTAAAGCTGAAGCTCCAATACTTTGGCCACCTGATGTGAAGAACAGAATCAATGGAAAAGACCCTGATGCTGGGAAAGATTGAAGGCAGGAGGAGAAGGGGATGACAGAGGATGAGATGGTTGGATGGCATCATTGACTTGATGGACATGAGTTTGAGCAATCTCCAGGAGTTGGTCAAGGACAGGGAAGCCTGGCATGCTGCAGTCCATGGCGTTGCAAAAAGTAGGATGTGACTGAGTCACTGAACTTAACTGAACTGATAGCCCTCTAAGATTTTCTGTGTATTCTATAAAGACTGCCTCCTTAGCCATCATGAAATATTATAAATAAATGAGTGTTAACTCTTTAATATGTTTCAAGATATTCAGTTCAGTCAGTTCAGTCACTCAGTCGTGTCCGACTCTTTGCGACCCCATGAATCGCAGCATGCCAGGCCTCTCTGTCCATCACCAACTCCAAGAGTTCACTCAGACTCACATCCATCGAGTCAGTGATGCCA
Source organism: Bubalus kerabau (assembly GCF_029407905.1). Classification (NCBI taxonomy): domain Eukaryota; kingdom Metazoa; phylum Chordata; class Mammalia; order Artiodactyla; family Bovidae; genus Bubalus; species Bubalus kerabau. Next base: position 63,003,693 of record NC_073625.1, read on the forward strand.
TCCAGCCATCTCACCCTCTGCCATCCCCTTCTCCTCCGGCCCCACTCCCTCCTAGCATCAGAGTCTTTCCCAATGAGTCAACTCTTCACATGAGGTGGCCAAAGTACTGGAGTTTCAGCTTTAGCATCATTCCTTCCAAAGAAATCCCAGGGCTGATCTTCAGAATGGACTGGTTGGATCTCCTTGCAGTCCAAGGGACTCTAAAGAGTCTTCTCCAACACAACAGTTCAAAAGCATCAATTCTTAGGCACTCAGCTTTCTTCACAGTCCAGCTCTCATATCCATACATGACCACTGGAAAAACCATAGCCTTGACTAGATGGACCTTTGTTGGTAAAGTAATGTCTCTGCTTTTGAATATGCTATCTAGGTTGGTCATAATTTTCCTTCAAAGGAGTAAGCATATTTTAATTTCATGGCTGCAGTCACTATCTGCAGTGATTTTGGAGCCCAGAAAAATAAAGTCTGACACTGTTTCCACTGTTTCCCCATCTATTTCCCATGAACTGATGGGACCAGATGCCATAATCTTCATTTTCTGAATGTTTAGCTTTAAGCCAACTTTTTCACTCTCCTCTTTCACTTTCATCAAGAGGCTTTTTAGTTCCTCTTCACTTTCTGCCTTAAGGGTGGTGTCATCTTCATATCTGAGGTCATTGATATTTCTCCCAGCAATCTTGATTCCAGCTTGTGCTTCTTCCAGTCCAGCATTTCTCATGATGTACTCTGCATATAAGTTAAATAAGCAGGGTGACAATATACAGCCTTGATGTACCCCTTTTCCTATTTGGAACCAGTGTGTTGTTCCATGTCCAGTTCTAAATGTTGCTTCTTGACCTGAATACAAATTTCTCAAGAGGCAGGTCAAGTGGTCTGGTATGTCCATCTCTTTCAGACTTTTCCACAGTGTATTGTGATCCACACAGTCAAAGGCTTTGGCATAGTCAATAAAGCAGAAATAGATGTTTTTCTGGAACTCTCTTGCTTTTTCCATGATCCAGCGGATGTTGCCAATTTGATATCTGGTTCCTCTGCCTTTTCTAAAACCAGCTTGAATATCAGGAACTTCATGGTTCAGGTATTGCTGAAGCCTGGCTTGGATAATTTTAAGCATTACTTTACCTGCGTGTGAGATGAGTGCAATTGTGTGGTAGTTTGAGCATTCTTTGGCATTGCCTTTCTTTGGGATTGGAATGAAAACTGACCTCTTCCAGTCCTGTGGCCACTGCTGAGTTTTCCAAATTTGCTGGCATATTGAGTGCAGCACTTTCACAGCATCATCTTTCAGGATTGGGAATACCTCCACTGGAATTCCATCACCTCCACTAGCTTTGTTCGAAGTGATCCTTTATAGGGCCCACTTGACTTCACATTCCAGGATGTCTGGCTCTAGGTCAGTGATCACACCATCGTGATTATCTGCATCATGAAGATCTTTTTTGTACAACTCTTTTGTGTATTCTTGCCACCTCTTCTTAATATCTTCTGCTTCTGTTAGGTCCATACCATTTCTGTCCTCTATGGAGCCCATCTTTGCATGAAATGTTCCCTTGGTATCTCTAATTTTCTTGAAGTGATCTCTAGCTTTCCCATTCTGTTGTTTTCCTCTATTTCTTTGCATGATCACTGAGGAAGGCTTTCTTATCTCTCCTTGCTATTCTTTGAAACTCTGTATTCAGATGCTTATATCTTTCCTTTTCTCCTTTGCTTTTTGCTTCTCTTCTTTTCACAGCTATTTGTAAGGTCTCCTAAGACAGCCATTTTGCTTTTTTGTATTTCTTTTCCATGGGGATGGTCTTGATCCCTGTCTCCTGTACAATGTCGTGAACCTCTGTCCATAGTTCATCAGGCACTCTATCTATCAGATCTATTTCCTTAAATCTATTTCTCACTTCCACTGTATAATCATAAGGGATTTGATTTAGGTCATACTTTAATGGTCTAGTGGTTTTCCCTACTTCCTTCAATTTCAGTCTGAATTTGGCAATAAGGAGTTCATGATCTGAGCCACAGTCAGCTCCTGGTCTTGTTTTTGTTGACTGTATAGAGTTTATCCATCTTTGGCTGCAAAGAATATAATCAATCTGATTTCGGTGTTGACCATCTGGTGATATCCATGTGTAGAATCTACTCTTGTGTTGTTGGAAGAAGGTGTTTGCTATGACCAGTGCATTTTCTTCGCAAACTCTATTAGTCTTTGCCCTGCTTCATTCCGTATCCAAGGCCAAATTTGCCTATTACTCCAGGTGTTTCTTGACTTCTACTTTTGCATTCCAGTCCCCTATAATGAAAAGGACATCTTTTTTGGGTGTTAGTTCTAAAAGGTCTTGTAGGTCTTCATAAATCTGTTCAACTTCAGCTTCTTCAGTGCCAGCAGCTGCGACCGGCACATTTAGCACAGCCAAGAGGAGCTACCTCATGTCCGAGTTCAGGGGAAGCGTCTGAGAGTGCCTGGCTGCAACCGCGCAGGAACAACCAAGAGGAGCTACCCCACGCCCGAGGCCAGGGGTGATGGCTGGGAGGAGCAACCCCACCTCCAAGGAGTGGTGGCTGTGTGGGCGCAGGAGGGCCTAGAGGAGCTATTCCACATTCAAGGTCAGAAGGGGCGGCTGCTCCAAGGTAAGGAGCAGCAGCTGTGCTTTGCTGGAGCAGCTGTGAAGAGATACCCCCATGTCCTGGGTAAGAGAAACCCAAGTAAGACAGTAGGTGTTGCAAGAGGGTATCAGAGGCAGACACACTGAAACCATACTCACAGAAAACTAGTCAGTCTAATCACACTAGGACCACAGCCTTGTATAACTCAGTGAAACTAAGCCATGCCCGTGGGGCCATCCAAGATGGGCAGGTCATGGTGGAGAGGTCTGACAGAATGTGGTCCACTGGAAAAGGGAATGGCAAACCACTTCAGTATTCTTGCCTTGAGAACCCCATGAACAGTATGAAAAGGCAAAATGATAGGATACTGAAAGAGGAACTCCCCAGGTCAGTAGGTGCCCAATATGCTACTGGAGATCAGTGGAGAAATAACTCCACTGTTATTGGGAATGAAGGGATGGAGCCAAAGCAAAAACAATACCCAGTTGTGGATGTAACTGGTGATAGAAGCAAGGTCCAATGCTGTAAAGAGCAATATTGCATAGGAACCTGGAATGTCAGGTCCATGAATCAAGGCAAATTAGAAGTGCTCAAACAAGAGATGGCAAGAGTGAACGTTGACATTCTAGGAATCAGCGAACTAAAATGGACTGGGATGGGTGAATTTAACTCAGATGTCCATTATATCTACTACTGCAGGCAGGAGTTCAGAAGAAATGGAGTAGCCATCATGGTCAACAAAAGAGTTCGAAATGCAGTACTTGGATGCAAACTCAAAAATGTCAGAATGATCTCTGTTCGTTTCCAAGGCAAACCGTTCAAGATATTAAGACATTTAAATATATTTCTTAATTTGCATATGGCTAATATGTGTTATTCTTCACTATCTGAGCCTCCAGGGAAGCCCCAAAATGTTAGTCACTCAATCATGTCCAACTCTTTGTGACCCAATGGACTGAACCCGCCAGGCTCCTTTGTCCACAGAATTCTCTAGGCAAGAACACTGGAGTGGGTAGCCATTCTCTTCTCCAGGGGATATTTCTGACTCAAGGATGAAATCCAAATCCCAAGTCTCTTGTATTGCAGGAAGATTCTAATAAGATGGTGGATAGCATCACCAAGTCAATGGGCATGAGTGTGAGCAATCTTTGGGAGATAGTGAAGGACAGGGAAGCCTGGTGTTCTGTGGTCCCTGAGGTCACAAAGAGTTGGACATGAATTCATTACTGAACAACAACAAAATGTATTATTCTTGAAAGTTTGATTGTTGATTGGTTGATTATTGATTATTATTGATATCAGTCTATAATCAAGATTCAGAAAGGAATAAATTTATCCAAGAGAATCTTACTTAAACCTCTTCCCCTCATCTAGAAACAAAAACAACAACAAAAACCCAATTCCCTTTACTTAGTGGAAAAAGAATTATACTGAAATAATTTCCTGTGATTTAGGGGGAAAAGTTATCCATGGCTTTAATAAAATATGACCTATACAAGAAAAATGTGAACAGTTTGCATGTCCTTTTAAATAAGTGGAACTATTCTTCAGAAATTTAAATATTCTCTAAAAGTTTATATACACACAATGCATGCTGAGTGCTCAGTCTTTCTTGACAAGAGCTCATGTCTGACTCTTTTGTGACCCCCATGGATTGTAGTCTGCTAGGCTTCTCTGTGTGTGGAATTTTTCAGGCAAGAATACTGAAGTGAGTTGCCATTTCCTTCTCCAGGGATCTTCCCAACCAAGGAATTAAATGCAAGTCTCTTGAGTCTCCTGCATTGGTAGGTGGATTATTTACCACATACAATACCAATATTTATATCATATGAAAGGTGTACCAGATGACATTCTCCAAACCAAAATAACTGAAAACACATTTATTTAAATTGACTATCACTAATTCCACAAAGTATTCTATTTAAGTAATACATAGAATTTAAAACTTTAAAAGTGCAATATTAAAAGTTCAATATTAATATTTTCCTTAAAATTTCTTGATACAAAACAAAACTCACATTACTCCTAGTATATTTTCTCTCTTAAATTTTCTACAATTATTAGTTCGTATTGTATACTTAAACTTTGCAGAGTCTCAGTCAGAAAACAGATTGCTCATTTCCTGTCTCCCATGGATCAGCTGGTAAAGAATCTGCCTGCAATGTAGGAAACTCAGGTTTGATCCCTGGGTATGGAAGGTCCCTGGAGAAGGGAATGGCTAATCATTCCAGCATTCTGGCCATGGGGTCGCAAAGAGTCAGACATGACTGAGAGACTTGCACATCATGACTTCAAAAGAAATAATAAGTATAGATAAGAAAAGTTGCTACAATTTTAGGGAGTAACCAAGCTTGAGTTTTTCAGTCTTCTTCATTTTTCCTTTAATAGTCTCTTCTCTAAGTTTATTTGGGGGTTCTTTCAGTGTGTTACGTATAAACACTGGACAGATTAGCACTATAATAAGATGGATTCCCCAGGATGGGTATGTACTCATTGCCACCTTCCTGATGAACTATAGACAAGTCTACTACATGAATCATGCTTATAATGTTTTGCATGTATTAATGAATGATTAGTAATGCTAAAATTAAATAAATATCACTTTAAAGGTAACACCATTTTTTTATTAATCATAAAGAGCATCATTTAAATTATTAAGCAGTATTGTAGATGCCATGTTTGTGTCCCCCAAAATTCACACATTGAAGGCCTAACCCCAATAAGATGGTATTAGGAGATGGGACTTTGGGGATATAGTTATGTTTGGATGAAATAATTAAGAGTGAGGTTCTCATGATAGAATCAGTGCTCTTATAATAAGACATGAGCTAATATGCTCATTTTCTCCACGTGAGGCCAGGGTGAAAAAGTAACCACCTCCAAGGTGGTTGGAGAGTGCTACCAACAAAAACTGATCCCAGAACTGTGAAAAAAATCAATTTCTATGTTTAAACTGCCACATCTATGAGTATTTTGTTCTGGCAGACCCAGTAGACAAATTAGCAAGAACTTAAAAAAATATATATACATTCCTACATTTGGTGTCACTAAACAGGATCTTTAAATTAAACAAATGCAAATATTGCTATTTTGGTATTGTTGTTTGAGGTTTCTAACTAAAATGGAAACTCAGAGTATAATATCTGCATAAATATTTATTTGTACTTTTAATATTTTAAATAGTTATATAGAAATTCCACAAAAAGTATTATGCAATAAAGTAAACAGCACTATATAATTTTTATATAATGTAAAAATGTGTTACCTACATTTAATCAAAATAAAACATATCATTAATAAAATAATTTTCAAAAAAGTTAATTTCCTGTACATAGTGGTTTTATCCTACTATTTTGGAAATTTTTCCAGGATAAAGGATACTTCCTATGGAACTTTGCTGTACTTAAAAACTATGCCTTTTTTTTGGTAGAAGGTCCTAAAGGACTTCTTGAATGTTTTCAATGGAAATGTTTGACTATTTTATACATTCCACTATATGATGTAAAATAATTACTACATATTTTATAGTTTAAACCAACTTCATAGCAATGTATCTCTCTCTCTCTCTCTCTTTGGATGGAAGGATGAATGGATGGATAAATAGAAATATTTATCTATATCTATAAATTTGTCTATATCTATGTATAGATTTAGAGTTGTGTGCAAAAGTTCTGACCTGAGGCCATCAGATACTGACCCAGCTAATAAGTGGAAATTTTCTTTATTCTTCTTTCAGAAGACCTAACAGACAAAAATGCAGGTATTCCTTGGCCCTATAGTCAAACACAATGTACTAAAATAAAACATTATTTAGAGTTCTAATAAAAATTAATAACCCCATCTGAGTGAGTAGAGAGAGAGAATGAGGGAGGGCTTCACATGGGAAATACACCGTAGCACTGAGGTTCTAAAGATGAATAGGATGAGGAAAGTGTAACAATATAGAAAAAAAAAAAAAAAAGGCATAAAAGTCAGAATGAAATAGGTTCAAATCCTGGTTCAGTTAACTATTTAACTATGTGAGCTTTAGTAAGTCACCTACACTCTTTGTGAATGTTTCTTTACCTATAAATTAGGGAAAATTAAGCAAATGATGCTCTAGGGATATGAAATTTGCAGCCAAAAATGAAGACGCTCTATACAGTCAGCAAAAACAAGACTGGGAGCTGACCATGGCACAGATCATGAACTCCTTATTGCCAAATTCAGAATTAAGTTGAAAAAAGTAGGGAAAACCACTAGACCATTCAGGTATGACCTGAATCAAATTCTTTAGGATTATATACTGGAAGTGACAAATAGATTCAAGGGATTAGATCTAATAGACAGAGTGCCTAAAAAACTATGGACTGAGGTTCATGATACTGCACAGGAAGCAATGATCATGACCATCCCCAAGGGAAAAAAAAAATGCAAAAAGACAAAATGGTTGTCTGAGTATACCTTACAAATAACTGAGAAAAGAAGAGAAGCAAAAGGCAATGGAGAAAAGGAAAAATATACGCATTTGAAAGCAGAGTTTCAAAGAATAGCAAGGAGAGATAAGAAAGCCTTCCTCAGTGAGCAATGCAAAGAAATACAGGAAAACATTAGAATGGGAAAGACTTGAGGTCTCTTCAAGAAAATTAGAGATACCATGGGAATATTTCATGTAAAGATGGGCACAGTAAAGGACAAAAATGGTATGGACCTAACAGAAGCAGAAGATATTAAGAAGAGGTGGCAAGAATACACAGAAAACTGTACAAAAAATACCTTCATGACCCAGATAACCATGATGGTGTGATCACTCACCCAGAGCCAGACATCCTGGCATGCTAAGTCAAGTAGGCTTTAGGAAGCACCACAATGAACAAAGGTGGTGGAGGTGGCGGAATTCCAGTTGAGTTATCTCAAACACTAAAAAATGATGCTGTAAAAGTACAGCAATCATTATGCCAGCAAATTTGGAAAACTCAGCAGTGGCCACAGGACTGGAAAAGGACAGTTTTCATTCCAATCCCAATGAAAGGCAATGCTAAAGAATGCTCAAACTACCACACAGTTGCACTCATCTCACATGCTAGTAAAGTAATGCTCAAAATTCTCCAAGCCAGGCTTCAACAGTACGTGAACCATGAACTTCCAGATGTTCAAACTGGCTTTAGAAAAGGCAGAGATCAAACTGCCAACATCTGTTAGATCATCAAAAAAGCAACAGAGTTCCAGATTAACATCTACTTCTGCTTTATTGTCTATTCCAAAACCTTTGCCTGTGTGGACCACAAAAAAGAGTGGAAAATTCTTAGAGGTGAGAATTGCCAGTCCAGGTTCGATGCACGGTACTGGATGCTTGGGGCTGGTGCACTGGGACGACCCAGAGGGATGGAATGGGGAGGGAGGAGGGAGGAGGGTTCAGGATGGGGAACACATGTATACCTGTGGCAGATTCATTTTGATATTTGGCAAAACTATTACAGTTATGTAAAGTTTAAAAATAAAATAAAATTAAAAAAAAAAAGAGTGGAAAATTCTTAGAGGTGAGAATACCAGACCACCTGACTTGCCTCCTGAGAAATCTGTATACAAGTCAAGAAGCAACAGTTAGAACTATACATAGAATAAGAGACTGGTTCCATATTGGAAAAGGAGTACAGCAATGCTGTATATTGTCACCCTGTTTATTTAACTTATAAGCAGAGTACATCATGAGAAACTCTGGGCTGGATGAAGCAGAAGCTGGAATCAAGATTGCCAGGAGTAATACCAATAACCTCAGATATGCAGATGACACCACCCTTATGGCAGAAAGTGAAGAAGAACTAAAGAGCTTCTTGAAGAAAGTGAAAGAGGAGAGTGAAAAAGTTGGCTTAAAACTCAACATTCAGAAAATGAAGATCATGGCATCTGGTCCCATCACTTCATGACAAATAGATGGGGAAACAGTGGAAACAGTGACAGATTTTATTTTGTTGGGCTCCAAAATCACTGCAGATGGTGACTGCAACCATGAAATTAAAAGACACTTGCTCCATGGAAGAAAAGCTATGACCAACCTAGACAGCATATTAAAAAGCAGAGACATTCCTTTGCCAACAAAGGTCTATCTAGTCAAAGCTGTTTTGTTCCAGTAGTCATGTATGGATGTGAGAGCTGGACTATAAAGAAAGCTGAGCACAGAAGAACTGATGCTTTTGAACTGTGGTGTTGGAGAACGCTACTAAGAGTCCCTTGGACTGCAAGGAGATCCAACCAGTCCATCCTAAAGGAGATAAGTCCTGAATATTCACTGGAAGGACTGATGCTGAAGCTGAACCTCCAAAATTTTGGCCACCTGATGCAAAGAACTGATTCATTTGTACAGACCCTGATGCTGGGAAAGATTGAAGGCAGGAGGAGAAGGGGATGACAGAGGATAAAATGGTTGGTTTGTGTCACTGATTCAATGGACCTGAGTTTGAGTAAGCTCTAGGAGTTGGTGCTGGACAGGGAAGCCTGGCATGCTGCAGTCCACAGGTTTACAAAGCATCAGACATGACTGAGCAATTGAACTGAACTCATATATATATATATAGCCACACATTACACACAGAGAGAATGAATATGTATGGGCAAGTAGATATGAGACAAGGCTTCTTTCACTGACCAAAAAACTAAATAAATTAGGAGCTGATAAAATTTTATGAACTCACCAATGTGGTAAGGTCACAGGTCAAACAAATAGCCTGAAATCTAAAGACAGACTCCTTCAAGACAAAAGGATGTAGCCACACATGTAGCAGAGACACCAAATGCCTTACAAACAGCTGAGAATTTGCAAAATTAAAACATATATTATATTAAAACATAGTATTTGCAATATTAAAACATATAAAACATATACACACACACACACTCAGGGAATAGTGTGGGATCTTATAAGTATAAAAATCTGTGGAACTACAGACACAACAGGAGTTCACAGAGACTGTCATCATGATCTCTAAAGACCTTCACTTCTTGTTCATGAAAATTAGAGAAAAATAAGAGAAAGCCTCTTGCTGTGGTTCAGATGTGGAAGAAGGAAGCATTCACTATAGGAAAGTCATAAAAGCCCAGGCTCTTCTCCCCTACAAAACAACACAAAAGAAGCCACTGCGGGACAGTGGCAGGAAGTTAAAATAAAACAGTAAAATAATCACTAACCCAAGGGAAAGGTAGTTAACCATTTCAAGCTAAGATTATCAGAGATTTCCTATCTCTTGTTACTGCTAAGTCGCTTCAGTCGTGTCCGACTCTGTGCAACCCCGTAGACGGCAGTCCACCAGGCTCCCCTGTCCCTGGGATTCTCCAGGCAAGAACACTGGAGTGGGTTGCCATTTCCTTCTCCAATGCATGAAAGTGAAAAGTGAAAGTGAAGTCGCTCAGTCATGTCCGACTCTTAGCGACCCCATGGACTACAGCCTACCAGGCTCCTCCATCCATGGGATTTTCCAGGCAAGAGTACTGGAGTGGGGTGCCATTGGAGCAAAAATCAGTCTGCTATCTGACAAAATTTCAAGAATAGTGGATTGAAGTTAGAGTGTGATTAAGTAAAGATGTGTATTAAAAATCCCAGCCTAACTGAAAATATTAAAAACAATGAAATATAATTGATAAATCAACTGTGGAAACATAATGGAATAATTTAAAAATATATACAATCCACCACCAAGCAGAAATAAAGAAGGGGAAATAGGGGAATTTATTTATGTCTTAATGAAATTCTGTCTTTATGAAAAGACAGCTCCAAACATGCCAGCTATAAATCTAGCCATAACAATAAAATTATAATAAATACATAGTCTAAAGACATTTATTTGGTGTAGAGATTGTGGACGTGAAAAGGACCTAAATGCATGTGTCCAAAGAATCTTCCTTTAAAAGTAAAAGACATAGATTAATATTAAAAGTGGGGAGAATATATCAAAAGAAAACTAATAAAATAAACCTAGACTATTTATGTTAATATGAGACAAAGTTTACTTTAAATGAAGAACGCTACCAGTTTGAAAAGAATATTAAATAAGGATAAAGATAATGGTACATCAAGAAGATTTATACACCTTTTTAAACATTAATTTTTCATTAGAGTACAGTTGATTTTAAATGTGTGTTAGTTTAGTTTCTGCCATACAGCAAAGTGAAGCAGTTATACATATACATATATCCAGTTTTTAATTTAGATTCTATTTCCATATAGGTCCTTGTGCTATACAGTAGGCTCTTAATAGCTATCTATTTTATTTATAATAGTGTATACATGTCAATTCCAATCTTCCAATTTATCACTCTCCCTCCTTTTTCCCCAGATAATCATGATGGTATGGTCACTCACCTAGAGCCAGATCTTGGAATGGGAAGTCAAGTGGGCCTTACGAAGCACCATGATGAACAAAGCTAGTGGAGTTGATGGAATTCCAGTTGAGGTATTTCAAATCCTAAAATAAAGTACTGCACTAAATATGCTAGCAAATTTGGAAAACTCAGCAGTGGCCACAGGACTGCAAAAGGAGAGTTTTTATTCCAATCCCAAAGAAAGGAAATGCCAAAGAATGCTCAAACTACCACATAATTGGACTCATCTCATACATTAGCAAAGTAATGCTAAAAATTCTCCAAGCCAGGCTTCAACAGCATGTGAACCATGAACTTCCAGATATTCAAGCTGGATTTAGAAAATGTGGAGGAACCAGAGGTCAAACTGCCAACATCTGTTGGATCATCAAAAAAGCAAGAGAGTTCCAGATAAACATCTACTTATGCTTTATTTACTATTCCAAAGCCTTTTACTGTGTGGACCAAAATAAACTGGGGAAAATTCTTAAAGATATGGGAATACCAGTTCCACCTGACTCGCCTCCTGAGAAATTGTATGCAGGTCAGAAGGCAAGAGTTAGAACTGTACATGGACAACAGACTGGTTCCAAATTGGGAAAGAAGTATGTCAAGGCTGTATATAGTCACCCTGCTTATTTAACTTATATGCAGAGTACATCATGAGAAACACTAGGCTGGATGAAGCACAAGCTGGAATCAAGATTGCCAGGAGAAATATCAAGAACCTCAGATATGCAGATGACACCAACCTTATGGCAGAAAGTGAAGAACTAAAAAGCCTCTTGATGAAAGTGAAAGAGGAGAGTGAAAAAGTTGGCTTAAAACTCAACATTCAGATAACTAAGATCATGGCATCTGGTCCCATCACTTCATGGCAAATAGATGGGGAAACAATGGAAACTGTGACAGACTTTATTTTGGGGGGCTCCAAAATCACTCCAGATGGTGACTGCAACCATGAAATTAAAGACGTTTACTCCTTGGGAGTAAAAGTTATGACCAACCTAGAGAGCATATTAAAAAGCAGAGACATTTCTTTGCCAACAAAGGTCTATCTATTCAAGGCTATGGTGTTTCCATAGCCTTGTATGCATGTGAGAGTTGGACTGTGAAGAAAGCTGAACGAATTGATGCTTTTGAACTGTGGTATTGGAGAAGACTCTTGAGAGTCTCTTGGACTGCAAGGAGATCCAACCAGTCCATCCTAAAGGAGATCATCCCTGAATATTCATTGGAAGGACTGGTGTTGAAGCTGAAAGTCCAATACTTTGGTCACCTGATGTGAAGAACTGACTCATTTGAAAAGACTATGATGCTGGTAAGGATTGAAGGCGGGAGGAGAAGGGGAAGACCGAGGCTGAGATAGTTGGATGACATCACTGTTTCAATGGACATGAGTTTGAGTAAACTCCTTGAGTTGATGATGGACAGGGAGGCCTGGCGTGCTTTGGTCCATGGGGTCACAGATTCAATATGACTGAGGGACTGAACTGAACTGAAGCCCTTTGTTCCTTGGTAATCATCAGTTTGTTTTCTACACTTGTGACTCTATTTCTGTTTTGTAAATTGGTTCATTTGTACCACTTTTTTTTAGATTCTGAATGTAAGTGTCAGCTATCTTTCTCTATCTGACTTACTTTAAAAAGAGGTTCTAAGTTCATGAGATTTAAACTGATAGAACTGAAAAAAAATATAAAAAAAAAAAAGGAATCTGCATTGCCCTTCCTGATGTAATAAGAAGTAGATAAAAAAAGCAGTAAGGATGTAAAGAAGATGAACAGTGTTGCCAACTAAATGACATAATTGACACATTTGCAGAACTCCATTCAACTATAACAGAAAATGTATTCTTGTAACTTCACATGAAACATTTGCCAGCATAAACTAGATTCTGGGTCAGGAAACAAAACATGACGAATTTAAAAGAATTGAAATCATACAATATAACCTTGACCGCATTTAAATTAAACTATTAATTAATTATGTAAACATCTGGAAAACCCATAAATATCTGAAAATTAAAAGAAAAATATTCTATTCTAGAAGTTAAGAGCAACTTAGATAATGTAGTTATACTACTTGGAAAGAAATCGGTCACAAACCTCCTCTCAAAATAAATAAATAACATGAAAAGAGGTGTCAATTAAAGGACAAGCTATATAAATCTAGGCTGTTTCTAGAATTGGCTTAGGGACTCATTCATGGAATCAAGGGCAGAAGATTCTTCTCTATTTCCCTTCTAACATGTTTAGAATACTAGATTTTAATTTTCATCCATAATAGTTATGATAGCAAAATGGTTGTCCTAGGGGTTTTCCTGGTGGCTCAGCAGTAAAGAATTTGCCTACAATGCAGGAGTCGCAGGAGACACAGGTTCGATCCCTGGGTCAGGAATATTCCCCTGGAAAAAGGAATGGCAACCCACTCCAGTATTCTTCCCTGGAGAATCCCATGGACAGAGGAGCCTGACAAACAATGTCCATAAGTTTGCAAAGAGTCAAACACAAGTGAAGCAACTTAACATGCAGTTCTAATCATATTTATAATTGTAGTAGAAAAAAAGCAGAAGGCAATTTAACAAGTTTAATGCTTCTTTTTTACAAGAAACTCAAAAGCCTTTCCTAAAATCCCATAACCATCCAACAAACTTCCCTATGTCTTTGGCTGACAGCAGTATTTTTGAAGTCACACCGGGAACAAGAGAACAAGGGAAACAGAATCCTATTAATAATTGCTGATTTAGTTTGTCTATTATTTGCAGCTAGGCTCCTTATTGCTTCAAACAAGATCAGTTATGTTATTGGCCAGGAAGATAAGGGAGATGAATATTTGTAAGTAGTCAGTATATGATACGTTCCACTGCAATCTGACTGCCCTACCAAATTCTGATAAATGATACCTGCACTAAACAGATGAAAATAGATATTAAAATAATGTGATCAGTGGTTTAATACAATTTTATTCAACAAAAAGTCCTTGCAACTTGATGTGAGATTTTAAATTAACTAATTTTTATTTTTAAAATAAGGTTTTTCTCTGCCTGTGCAGAATCCATCTGTCAGACCACAGATGAGCAGGCCAGATTGAAGAGGGACAGACTTTCTTAGTGGGCAATATATATGCAATGTGGTAAATTTTGCAGATTTGGATGCTTAAAAATCTGTGAATCCCTATAAGCAAGTTATGAATCTAAGCCAAAACTGTTAGGAAAAAAAATTTAAATTGATGTATTGAAAACTCCTTTTTTATATGCAGGGGCCTCTGCAATAGCGCTGAACAAACCTGCAGGATTCAGAATGTGTTCTTCCTTAAGAAAATCAGACAATTCATGAAATGTTCTTTATTTCTTTTCCAGCTACTATCCGTATGACAGCATATAATGTTTGATCATGTGTCAATGTGATAATCAGTCAATGTGAATACAATTTAAATTAACCTAAACAGAATAAAATTTTACATTATATGGGAGTGGAAGCTTTTGCTTCAAGATTTGGCAGTAACAGAGCATGTGCTTCATGCTCTAGATCTCCAAAATATAAACACACAAGCATTATGTTCTTATGAATGCAAATGTTTACCTTTTTTAGCCTTTAGTTGATGATTATTAAGTGAAATATCCATAGCAACAGTCTCTTATTCAAAGTTTCACAAATTATCTGTAAATAATCCAATGAATTCTAAACCTGTAAGTTACATATTAAAACTCTTTATCATATATTTAAAAGCAGATGCACTTCAGCCATATATCCATATTAGTCATAAAAGTATCCATTTATTTTTCCATATAATGTATTTTGTCTGTACCTTTTTAGTGATTTCTATTTGGGTGTGGAAGATTTTCAGTTTCTGTGCATCACCTCTGTGATATATATGTATGTGTATGTTGTTGTTGTTGCTACACAGTCTTGTCTGACTCTTTGAAATCCCGTGGCATGCAGCACGCCAGGCCTCCCTGTCCCTTGCCATCTCCCAAAGTTTGCACGAGTTCATATCCATTGCATTAGTGATGCCATCCAGCCATCTCATCCTCTGACATTCTCTTCTCCTTTAGCCCTCAATCTTCCCCAGCCTCTGAGACTTTTCCAATGAGTCAGCAGTTGGCATCAGATGACCAAAATACTGGTGCTTCAGCTTCAGCATCAGTCCTTCCAACCCTGAGTATTCAGGGTTGATTTCCCTTAAAATTAACTGGTTTGATCTCCTTGCTGTCCAAGACTTTCAGGAGTCTTCTCTGGCACTACAGTTTGAAGGCATCAATTCTTTGGCGTTCTTCCCTCTTTAAAGTCCAGCTCTCACAACCATATGTGACCACTGGGAAGACAATGGCCTTGATTATACAGACCTTTGTCAACAGAGTGATGTCTCTGCTTTTCAACACACTGTCTAGGTTTGTCAAAGCTTTCCAGTCAAGAAGCAATAGTCTTCTGATACCATGGCTGCAGTCACCATCTGCAGTGATTTTAGAGCCCAAGAAGAGGAAATCTGTCACTACTTCCACATTTATTCCTTCTGCTTGCCATGAAGTAATGAGGCTGGATGCCACGATCTTAGTTTTTTTTAATATTCAGTCTTAAGCTGGCCCTTTCACTCTCCTCCTTCACCCTCATCAAGAAGTTGTTTAGTTCCTCTTCACTTTCTGTCATTTGAGTGGTATCACCTGCATATCTAAGGTTGTTGATGTTTCTCCCAACTATCTTGATTCCAGCTTGTAACTCATCCAGCCCGGTATTTCTCATGATGTTCTCATTGTACAGGTTAAAGAGGGTGACAGCAGACAGACTTATTGTACTCCATATGTGTATGTGTGTATGTGTGTATATACACATATAGATATGTGTATATACACACATATACATATGTGTATACATATATCCATGTATACATATATATGCATATGTATATGTGTGTATACACATGCATATATATACATACACACATATATATATACATGTATATACATATACACTATGTATATTTACTTGTTCAGTCATTAAGTCATATCCAACTCTTTGCTACCCTATGGTAAAATTTACTTTTTTTTTCATTTTTTTATCTTGCTAGACTTTGAAATAACACATAAAATGGAAGTATATCAAAACAGAGTTCACTCATTTTTAAAATTATGTAATATACAGGCATACAAAAAGGAGCAAAGAATGGCATAATGAATAATTATGAGCCAACAGTACAGCTTAAACAACAGAACTTTGCCGTTAAGTTTAGGTACCACCCTCCACATCCATAAGTGTGTTTATCTTACCTCTCCCACCCAAGAAGGAATTACTATATTAGGTTTAGTTTCAATTATTCCTATGCATTTTAAGTAGTTTTCTTGCATAAGTATTCTTTAATAATGCTTTTTCTCAGCCTATGCTTGTGAGAATCTTATAAGAATGCACTACTGTATTTTGGGGGTGGTTAGCTATTTAGATTTTGCACAGTTGATCACTCTTGCAAGAGACTTCACTGTAACTATTCTAACAGGACCTCACAGACATGCATAAAAGGAATCAGAGTTTATAAACTTAAGAGTGGAATTTATGAGTTTCCCTTGATTTTTAATGAAATGCCTCTTCCTTTTCACCTTTATGATTACAGTTGCAGATTCTTTGGCAGACATCATTCAGCAAACTAACACAGTTCCTTTATAGTCTCAGAATGAGAAAAAAAATTGTCATGAAAGAACACTGAATATTATGAAATATGTTTCTAGAGCTCTTAAATTTATCCTTAACCATACTAATATGTAATAGATGAAGGAATTTCAAATGTTAAGCTACCCTTGCTCTTCTATATTAAATTCAAACTGTTAGTATGCATTTTTTATACACAGTACTGGGTTTGATGTTTTAAAATTTGCTTACAACATTCACATCACTTGCCCAAGTGCACCTTTCTCATGCTTTTTTTTTTTTTTTCACATTAAAGCTATCATATAATTGCAGAAGTATTCCCCAGTTTTTTCTTCATTGGAAGAATTTATATTAATTTGAAAACATCTGTATTTATTTTAAGTAAGTGGTACAACATCTAGGCTGAGACAGTTCTGTGTATATGTGGGGTATGGAGATGAGGGTAAATATTTAGCTTTGACTGATTTTATTTTAGTTGAGTTAATATTTTCTTTTACTACTTGAGTAAATTTTGATAAATTAATAATTCTCTAGGAAACTTAATATTTCATTAATCTTTTAAAATTACTGGCAAATCATTATGAACTACAACATGAAATTGACATTTTGAGAGTATAAGATCTCATTTGCAGATAAATAGCTCATAGGATTTCTTTTTTTAACTTTACAAAATTGTATTACTTTTGCCAGATATCAAAATGAATCATTTTGAAGTATAGATTTGTGGTATCTTTGCTAATCCAACTCTTTAAAAATCTTAGTAAGGCAATTATAATTTTTCTTCCTGTAAATTCCATCCACAAGTAGTATATGAAAATTAGATAAGAAATTTAAGATTGAACCTTGTGGTGTCTGTCTACTTACTTCTTTGCTCTTCCGGGGCTCACTCACTCTCTGTATAGTAGCTCCTAGAGGAATCTCTAGCAATGGATTTGACTGGAAAAAGCAATACCTTAATCTGTTTTTACCAATAATGATACTAGCACTAGATTAACTATATGTATATGTTGCTTGAAGTGACAATTTGAAGTCATGATACTTTACTGTGATCAAAAATCAGGGTCAAAAAATATTTAGGTTTTTCAACATTTTATGGCAGGAGCACTTGGATAATATTTTGAGAACCAGTGGTCTAGATGAAGCCTGAGGTAGTATACTGTCCTGGCTCCTGCTACAAGTAGGAAGAAGTATCTAATGTGAAACAACATTCACATATTTTCTACCATATCAGATAATGCTCAGAACTTGGTTATCATAATGAATTACTGTTTTAATAAATTATTTGCCAAAACATAAGAGGACTGCCACCTTTTAGTTTATATTTCCTTTGGTTTAGCATTCCAACTTCAGTAAAAACAAACAAACAAAAAAAAAAGTATTAATCTGAATTAGATTTAGCACTGAAAGGAAACAAAATAAAATAACAAAAGTGGTTTAATGAAATAGATTTTTTTACTCCTGTACAGAACTAAAGTCCAAGTAGTAGTCTAGGACCAGTGTATCACTTCTACTTTAAAAAATCATCAGACTTCTGCTCATGTTTCTCCACTATACAGAATCTTAAACCTCAGGATGAGCCATGGCTCTCTACACATCCCAGGTGGCAGAATGGAGAATTTAAAAAAAAAGAGATCATCTGCCTTTCTAATGACACTTTACAAAAACTGCACACACCACTTCTGCTTATATCTAACTTGATTGCCTTTAGTATAACTATATCTCATTTCAAGTGGTCTGCAGAATTTTAGTCTTTATTCAGAGTAGCCAAATTTCTGATGCAATTTAGGATTCCATCAAAGAGAAGAAAAAAATTATAGGGATATATATTCACTGATATACAAATTTTCATCTCCTCTTTATCACAGTTGTTCTATATGGTACATTGTCTTTTCAAAATCTCCAAAAGATTTTTTTTTTTTTTTAATTTATACTTCTGGTTTTGGAAAACTCTTAGTTCCCTCTTAGAGCATGTCTTTTTGTACATCTTAAATTAACAGTTTCAGGAAATCCAAAGCATATGTGCTTTGCCTCTCCCTGGTTAATTTCTCACTTAGAGATTTTTCTGGGCCACAGTTTGTGAAAATTCAACCTATAACCCTATCTCACAAGGCCTAGCCTGTAGAAGGGAAACATCTTATGCCAGGATGAAAATACTTCTCAGTGATCTTCTTTGGCTAATAATAAATCTTTTCAAGTCTGTATTTTTATTACTGAGAGATGATGTGGGAAGCTATTTCATACACACACACACACACACACACACACACACGTATGTTTTAACATATATATATATGCATTTCTGATATTATGATAAATAAAATTATTTAGTATTATTATTAGAAAAATTTTGTTATTTCTTCTTTATGTTCTTGTAATCACTCAAAGACAAGAATAATACTAGGAAATAAAATAATTGTTTCATAATAGAAAATTAGTAGTAACAAAACTACTATATATATAGATATATCCTGGAGAAGGAAACAGTTATCCACTCTGGTATTCTGAC
The DNA here is from genome assembly GCF_029407905.1 of Bubalus kerabau. Lineage (NCBI taxonomy): Eukaryota > Metazoa > Chordata > Mammalia > Artiodactyla > Bovidae > Bubalus > Bubalus kerabau. Next base: position 63,022,764 of record NC_073625.1, read on the forward strand.
CAGGAGAATTCCATAGACAGAGGAGTCTGGCAGGCTACAGTCCACAGGGTTGCAAAGAGTCAGACATGACTGAGCAACTTTACACACACACATGTATATACATATAAAACTACTATGTGTGTATATATAAATACATATATTATATATGTGCATACTCAGTCACTCAGTCATGTTACTCTTTGTAACCCCATGAACTGTAGCCCTCCGGAGTCCTCTGTCCATGGGATTTTCCAAGCAAGAATACTGGAGTGGGTTGCCACTTCGTCCTGCAGGGGATCTTCTTGACCCAGCGATCAAATCCACATCTTCCCTGTCTCCTACATTGTAGGCAGATCCTTTAGTTGCTGAGCCATCAGATAAGCCCTGTATTATTATGGTACAGATATGTGTACATAGTATATCGTATACTAATTTGCTAAGTCTTTTCAGTTATGTCCAACTGTTTGAGACCCTATGGACTATAGCCCACCAGGCTCCTCTGTTCATGGGATTTTCCAGGCAAGAATATTGAAGTGGGTTTCCATGTCCACCTCCAGGGGATCTTTCCAACCCAGGGATCATACCCATGTCTCTTATATCTCCTGCATTAGCAGGCAGGTTCTTTACCACTAGTGCCACCTGGGAAGCCCATTTAAGGGGACAGAGTTTCAATTTAGGAAGGTGAAATATTCAAGAGATGGATGGCAGTGAGAGTTACACAACAATGTGAATGTAAGTGTCACGGAACTATACAGTTATATATGTCTGACTCTTTGTAACCTCATGGGCTGTATACAGTCCATGGAATTCTCCAGGCCAGAATACTGGAGTGGGTAGCCTTTCCCTTCTCCAAGGGATCTTCCCAACATGGGGATCGAACCCAGGTCTCCCACATTGCAGGTGGATTCCTTACCAGCTGAACCACAAAGGAAGCCCAAGAATACTGGATTGGGTAACCTATCATTTCTCCAGTGGTTCTTCCAGATATAGAAATTGAACCGGGGTTTCCTGCATTGCAGGCGGATTCTTTACCAACTGAGATATCAGGAAAGCCTAATATACTATAGTATATATTGTATATAATTACATTGCATTATTAATAAGTATATGTCTGAAAATATTTGCCTATGCATCCAAATTTTTAGCAAATACTTAAGTGGACAAGCAATATGCTTTATCATTATTAAAATCTACATTATGGAAAATCTCAATGGCTTTGTGAAGATCATCCTAGAGCTAGTTTAGCATGAATATATGAAAATCCAATTTACATTTGCTATTTTATGCAATTAAAATGTGGAATTGATCCCAATGCTAATATTATACAATTGTGTTATTTTCTGTTAAAAACTGTATATAGTAACTTGTAGCTGTATTATGTCCTTGACTGTACAGTGCCTAAGTACATAAAGTTGTTGCACTATTTGTTAATTAATTTTACTATGTTACTTTTTGAATATTCCTATTATTTATATTATTTTGTTGTTTAATTTTTCTATGTCTATATATATATATATATATATATATATATATATATATATATACACACATGTTTGTCTTAGGTAAAAAATTTACTTTGTTGCTTTGGAATATTTAGGTAAGTTTTCCTGTCAGCAAACTAATGGTATTTTTTTTTTCCTCAAGGATTATAGTAAAGTTTAGAAATCCGTTTTAAGATGTGTCTGGTAATAATTTCTCAACTGTCATGGTCTAACACACCCTTGTAATTTCTACAGGTGTCTAGGGACCTGTTTGGGCATCTGTTACAGGGGATGAAATGCCAATAAACAGTTGTTCTTCTGTCACTGTAGATACTGTCACTCCCAAGAGTCTTTCAGTCTCCATTATACAATAGAGGTTACTCCAAGAAGTAGTCCAGGGATAACACCTCCTGCCAAACTTCACACTGACTGGGCTTTTACATAGAATTCATTAAATTTTAGATAAAGCAAATGAAGTTCCAGGTTATCAAAATTATTCATAAGAGAAAGGACTTTATGAACCTTGTAAAAATTAGGAAAGTATTAGAAGCATTTAAAAAATATCTTCCGTCTATTCTCTGTTCTCTTCTGCCATAGAAATCTTTGCTTAAACATGGGACTTTCTCATCTTTGAACATGAAAGACATGAAAAAAAAAAAAAGGTCTTCTTACTGTTGTTTTTTGTTCAGTCACTAAGTTGTGTCCAACTCTTTGTGACCCCATGGACTGCAGCATGCCAGGCTTTCTGTTCTTACTGTAGACATTATTACTGTATTGCTGCATCTTGCTCATCAACACACTAATATTTAAGTATTTTATTCAATGATGTTAAAGTATAATAAATATTTCCTTAATCTACTTCTGGAAGTTGGTAATTACATTCTACAAGATAACATTTAAGTTTAACATTATAAAATAAGGTCATAAATATATTTTAGTTTTACTTAACAAAACACTGTCCTGCTAAAAATATTGCTTTTATTATTGCAAGTAATTAACCTTGGATAGTTACAATTCCAATACCTTCTCACAGAAACGAGTATAAAATCATTTCATACACTTTAATGAACTATACTAATTAATTGTAGAATCTTGTACTAACAGGGGCTCAATAAAAACTTACTAAATTAATGCCTCTATGTGCATATATGCTGTAGTATATAAAGAAGATTTGTTTGCAAGCTATAGTTGTTGACTCCAAAGGGGAAACTTCTGTTGTATATATTTAGCTTGACAACTTCATGTAGGTACTGATACTACATGTGAGTTGACAGAAGTCAAGTTATGGAATATAAGAAAAATAAATTAGAGGGATTAGGACTTTGAGGAATAGCAGTTTCACAAAGAGCCTAGAAATCGCTAATTACTACTGAATCCACTGCTTTGTAACCATTGTTGGCATATCTTGTTTTGACTGTGGAAGAACAAAACCTTCTTTATTTTTCTTTGTTTCTGTTTCCATGAATAATGAGGGTGCTTCTGAGCCTCTAGCAGAACTTTCATGGGTGATGGTTAAATGAATTCCAAAGGGTAGGGATAGAGAAGACAAAAGAAAAGAAGAATTATGTAGAAACATCTAACTATTGATTAAATAAATCTCAAATATTTACTCGAGCATTCATTTGAATTTCCTAATTAATTTGAATAAAATTATTTGCTATTTAACTATAAAAATCCTAGTAGATTCTGATTCCTCAAAATACCTGGTGAGAAAAAAGTTGAAGAAAAGAGATGAAAAAAATACAGACCTTTTGTATAGTTGATAGAAAAAAAAAAAAAGGTGATATGCTAAGGATATCCCAGTGAGTGTGAAAGTCTACTCACTTTAATATTAATTTGGGTTGTTGAGAAAAACTTTTGAAATGAGCATTTGAATTTTTAGGAATTTTTATATTAAATATAATATGTTTTACAAATGAATTATCCATTTGGAGTAAAAACTAGATGCTTATTTTTCATATATATAAACTTTTTAAAAGTTTCATGCTGAGTAAGTCTGAAAAACTTTCATTCATGGAGTACTTTTTTCCTTATTTTTTCTTTATTCAGATTCAGCCTCTCAACGTTTTGATGGATGTCAAAGACTAATTTAAAATGGGGAAAACTATCAGATAAATATTATTAAAAACATTGTGTCAATATAAAAATAACCTGCTATATTACTAAACAAGGAGATGGAAGTGATATTAGTTGAAATCATGTCTCTCAAGATTTTCATTTAAGGGAGCATGTGATTTAGTGACGGAAATGTAGGATTTGAAAACTATCTATTAACATAACTGCAGCCATGAAATTAAAAGATGCTTGCTCCTTGGAAGAAAAGCTATGACCAAAATAGACAGCATAATAAAAGCAGAGTCATTACTTTGCCAACAAAGGTCCATCTAGTCAAAGCTATGGTTTTTCTAGTAGTCTTGTATGGATGTGAGTGTTGGACCATAAAGAAAGCTGAGCACCAAAGAACTTATGCTTTTGAACTGTGGTATTTGGGAATACTCTTGAGAGTCCTTTGGACTGTAAGGAGATCAAACCAGTCAGTCCTAAAGAAATGAGTCCTGAATATTCATTGGACTATTGATGCTGAAGCTCCAATACTTGGGCCACCTCATGTGAAGAACTGACTTATTGGAAAAGATCCTGATGCTGGGAAATATTGAAGGCAGGAGGAGAAGGGGATGACAGAGAATGAGATGGTTGGATGGCATCACTGACTCAATGGACATGAGTTTGAACAAGCTCCAGGAGATGGTGTAGGACAGGGAAGCTTACCATGCTGCAGTCCATGGGGTTGTAAAGACTTGGACACAACTGAGTGACTGAACAACATCCCCCTTCTTCTCTTCCTTCTCTTGCCTTCCTACATTCATTCCTTACTCCCTCCTTCCTTCTTTCCATTCTGGTTACAGATATCTCAGTCAATGAAAAGTGGTAACTTGTGGTTTTAATTTGCATTTTCCTAATGACTGATGTTGACCTTCTTCTCATTTTGTAGAAGCAATCTGAAATGGAATCACTTCAGTCAGGCACAAAATGGAAATGGTCAACACACGTGTATAAAAGACATTTATACATCAGTGTCTCTTTTGCTGTCTTGTATACAGGGTTATTGTTACCATCTTTCTAAATTCCATATATATGCATTAGTATATAGAACAGTCTTTTGGACTCTGTGGGAGAGGGAGAGGGTGGGATGATTTGGGAGAATGGCATTGAAACATGTATAATATCCTATATGAAACGAGTCGCCAGTCCAGGTTTGATGCACGATACTGGATGCTTGGGGCTGGTGCACGAGGATGACCCAGAGGGATGGCCCGGGGAGGGAGGAGGAAGGAGGGTTCAGGATGGGGAACAAGTGTATACCTGTGGCAGATTCATGTTGATATACGGCAAAACCAATACGATATTGTAAAGTTAAAAAATAAAATAAAGGAAAAAAATAAAAGACATTTAACATAATGTTACAGGAATTTCTAGCTCTTCTCAGATATCAGCATAGGATACCAGCTAATCCCCAAATGCCAAGTATGTCCACTGGATCTCTGTGCTTCCTTGTTTCTTTGACTCAGGTACCCTCATCTAAATAAGAAAGAAGACTGCCAGCAATGAGTCAGTTGAAAAAGCCAAGTAACTTCTCTATTTATCACATAAGAAAACCTTGCTAAGTCGCTTCAGTTGTGTCCGACCCTGTGCAACCCCATGGACAGCAGCCCACCAGGCTCCTCTGTCCACAGGATTCTCCAGGCAAGAGTACTGGAGTGGGTTGCCATTTCCTTCTCCTTAAGAAAACCTTAGCCTACGAGTATTTTGGAATCATTGTTCCTATAGCTTTGAGTTTCCCAGCTTGCAGGTGAAAAGCCTTGCAATAAATTCATCTTTCTGTTTTTTCAATTTGTATTCAGAGTGCAGCACTTGGTTTTTGACTGTGTGTTTGTAAGTCATTTGTATATCTTCTTTGGGAAATGTCTGTATATGACCTGTGTCCATTTTTAAAACGGCTTGTCTTTTGTTGTTGAGATGTAGGTTTATATTTTTTATCATGTGTAGTCCCTGAAGTCACTTTTCCTCAAATTTGTGTTTAGCTAGTGTTTTGACAGTCATTTCCTTGGATGCTGGGAGGCAGAGATTGGGTGGAGGGGAGCAGGAGGGAAATGAAGGGAAAAAATACTCTCCCAGTCTTTGCACAATGGCTAAATCGTTGGGCCCTCCTTGAAAACTTAGCCAGGCTGATTCTGCCATAGTCTTTATGAACTACTTGCCCAGTGTCTAGAGATTAGCCAGGGGGGAAATCTTAGTATATCTTCGGGTCTTTTCTGATCCGGAACATGCCCTAGGGCCATGGACGTGATTTTTAAAATTCCCCATTATGCACTGGCATGTTTGAATATCCTAATTTCCAAAAAAAAAACCCAAAAAACAAAAAATCTCCCCAGCTTCCCAGGCCTTCAGCACCCTATTGTTTGCTTCAGTTGTAATTTTAAGCCCCAGGTGGCTATAGGTTTTTCATTTTCTTTACCATATTTTTGAGATTTTCAGACTTGACTGGGTCACAGAGTTTCAGACTTGATTGATTACTGAATTAGGTTAAACAAACACAGGCTTCTTGCCTCAATACGTCAGGCAGACCCAGACAGGTTAGACCATATACACACAATTCTTTGAGGCTAGCTCTGCTTTACTCTTCTGCAACCAGGGACCAGGGTCCCGATCTAAGACATACACTGCTTCCATCAATATGCTGCTGAGCTAGGAAAGAGAGTGTAACAAGGACAAGTGAAATGCCAAAACACACTCTTAACATTTCATGTTTGCTTGTTTGATTTTACGTAATTCAGCATTTGCTTGTTTGCTGTAAGCCTTTCATTGCTTTCCAGAATTCTGACAAAATTGATTTTGACAGTTTTTGCTTGAGTTTTCCATTTATCTGTAAAGTGTTAGATTCTAGGACCTAACTTACACCATCTTCACTGATTCATTTGTCTATAAATCATAGAATTTCCACTGAAATAACATTTCAATATATCATCTAGTAATGGAACATAAGGGACTTTCTAGGTGGTGCACTGGTAAAGAATCTGCCAGGCAACGCAGGAGACACTAGAGACATAGGTTTAATCCTTGGGTCAGAAAGATCCCCTGGAGGAGGAAATGGCAACCCACTCCAGTATTCTTGCCAGGGAAATCCCATGGACAGAGGAGCCTGGCAGGCTACTGTTCCTGGTGTTACAAAGAGTCAGACACAACTGAGTGACATAATATACCTGAACATAGACTGCAACTTCTGCTTCTACCTCTGGAAGCTAGTAGGTGCTCTCGCTGGGACAGTAAAGCTGTTCACAGCATCCCAGATACTCATTTCAAATATTCAGCAATATATCAGGAGTTAACATTGTGACAGCATGTTTAAACCATTCAGAATTAAACAGATACTGTTTATTCTGTACTGAAAAGGAAACTAACCTTTTTCTTTTCAAACACAATTCTCTTATTCATAGTGTCCCATGGGCAATAAATTGAGCCCTAAATTTAGTCCCACAAAAATTGATATACCAATAAAAATGGGGAAAAAAGCTGTTTTAATTTAATAAAAGCCCAGGCATGAAAATTTCTCCATGTTTGTAATGCTTCCAAATATGCAAAATATTGAAGTATTTGAGATTAATGCAATACTCAGTCTTTGATATAAACAACCTGTACAAGACAGCCAGAGCATCCTGCAGTGTGGGCAATGAGGTGATGTACTTGCAGAAATCTGTCTAAACTTGAGAGCTCAGTTTTGGAAAATTATTCATGAACAGATATGAGATGAAGTCATAAGAAAAGAAATCACTCATTCATAAGGATAGAATGACAAAGGGAATCCAACCCCGTTATAGGGTATATTTTCATGAAAATAAGTGGAAAAGGAAAACACTAAATTTGTAAATTGCAGGGCAATAGCTTACCATGTTTAAACATTTTAATTTATTTTGCTGTTAAATTCTTAATAAACTTTACTCCTGAATTTTGGAATGATGCATATAAATAAATCCACACAGATATTTGGATAAACACAATGTAAGTACAGCTTTATTTTTTTTCTGTCCTGATAGATTTTATCTATAGGCTTACACTCAGATGCTTGAAAAGAAGGCATAATGTGAATGGTATCAATATTTGTATCTACATCAAGCATCTACAATATTTGTACCTACATCTTCTCTCACTCTGATGATTCCTGAAGGAAAAAACAAACAAAAAAAGTAAACACAGAGATAGAAGTAAAGGAAATAATTGTTGTTACAGAGATTTTGACACATGTTTAGAAAATGAGAAGCAGATGGAAACTTGCTGCAATGTCAAAGACAGGGGAGGAAGTCCTGGCCCAGTGAACACATTTTAGGAAAAGGCTGCACTAGGGCGATTTGCTCCAGTAGCAGCCTAGAGAAGCTCAAGGTTTGGCATAGGAGGAAAAGATGGAATGCATAACAGTTCAGTTCAGTTCAGTTGCTCAGTCATGTCTGACTCTTTGCAACCCCATGGACTGCAGCACACCAGCTCAGTCATGTCCGACTCTCTGCAACCCCATGGACTGCAGCACACCAGGCCTCCTTGTCCATCACCAACTCCCAGAGTCTACTCAAATTCATGTCCATTGAGTTGGTGATGCCATCCAACCATCTCATCCTGTTGTTCCCTTCTCCTCCTGTCTTCAATCTTTCCCAGCATCAGGGTCTTTTCTAATCAGTCAGCTTTTCGCATCAGTGGCCAAAGTATTGGAGTTACAGCTACAGTATCAGTCCTTCCAATGAATATTCAGGACTGATTTCCTTTAGGATGGACTGGTTTGAACTTCCTGCAGTCCAAGGAACTCTCAAGAGTATTCTCCAACACCACAGTTCAAAAGCATCAATTCTTTGGTGCTCAGCTTTCTTTATGGTTCAACTCTCACATCCATACGTGACCACTGGAAAAACCATAGCCTTGACTAGACGGACCTTTGTTGTCAAAGTAATGTCTCTGCTTTTTAATATGCCATCTAGGTTGGTCATAACTTTATGCATAAATTTTATTATTTGTTACATATAACTTTTATAACTAAATAATAAAAGTTATGCATAACAGGGAAGGGTATTACCTGAGGATTATGCCAATGACTGAAATTTTTGTGAACTATTCTTTCTTACTTTTTAACTTCACCCATGTATTGAGTAGATTCATATTCAGTTCAGCATTGACTTCCAGAGCAATGTTTTTAAAAAGTGGAATGATCTGCCTAGAAAGGACTATAAATTTCTAGTATAGTTGTAATCAGGCCAAAAAAAAAAAAAAGAAATAATCATGAGCATTTCACTAATTTCAGGTTGATTTCAGTAGTTCATGTTGTAAGCATGGCTTTAATATCAGGCTTGCTCCTGGAAATACCATTCCTACAGACACAATACATCCACACTGCCTCTTAAGTTTAGAAGAAAGAACTATTACAAAAGATTATACATATGAATGTATTTTCAAGTAAGCCTGCAATCATTTAGAGAATACTTAGAATTTGATTAATAGGCTACTGGCCCAGAAATTCTACTTTAATTGGTCTAGCATAAAAACTCCTCTCATGGATGATTTTAATTAACAGTCCTAGTCATAGAGAATATAACTATGAGCACATAACTAATAATCACCAGGTACAGCAAAAGAGTTTTAGACCCTAAAACATAAAAATATGCAGGTTACATGTATATAAATATATATACATATATATATGTGTGTGTGTGTGATTTTCATTAAACTGATATGATATTGTCCTTATCAGTAATAAGTGTTAGAAAACAATGGAAAAATTTTATAAGGGGAAATAAAATATAACATATATTTGATACCCAACAAAAGCAAATCAAACATACAATTAGACAAAATAAACATGAAGCAAATACTTTACTCAGAAATTTTGAAACATATTATTTGTGGATGTATGTTACTAAGACAAAAAAAAAATCCAATGACTAGGTATACAATAGAGACTATAACAGTGGAACAAAATTGGGAGTACAGTGAAAAGAAAATGTAAAGGAAAAGTGAAATTCTTCCTACATTTTTTGGCCTGAACATTGAGGACTGAAGCGACCTACCCCCGATTATCTACATTTATTAGTCTTCTAGGATTACCATAATGAATGCCACTGATGGGGTGTTTTAAACAACAGAAACTCAGAGTGAAGAGGCAAAGTCAGAGTTTATTGAGAACTCCTGGATGATAGAAGTCAGAGATAAAGGTGTCAGCAGGATGGATTTCATTCTGAGGCCCCTCTCCTTGGTTTATAGATGGTTGACTTCTTTTGTCTTCAAGTGGCCTTTCTCCACTGTGAGAACATGTCTGTGTCCAAATTTCCTATTCTTAAAAGGGCAATACTTATATTGAATTGAAATCCACCCATATGACTTCATTTTACCTTAATTATCTCTTTAAAGGCCCTATCTTCAAATACTATTATATTCTGAGAAACCCGGGGCCAGGAATTCAATATACAAATTTTGGTGGGATTTGGCCCTTAACACTAAAATAACATGACTTAGCTATTCCACATTTTTTATTAACATCACTGTACTTTTCTAGGATTCTCTAGTCCAGACAGATGTTAACTGTTTATTATAGAACTTCTGAAAGATCCATCAAGTCTTTAATGGAAAGCTTCAACAGACAGATTGTATGCTAAGATTCCTTGAATCTTCTGTCTCAAAATCTTTACCTTTCGTTTTCCACCAATCTGAGACTATTATAACATGACTTTAATCCAATCCTAATCAAGTCCACCAGTGTTAAAAGTCTTACCTTAAACCAAACCTGCAATGGCCAATAAATTCTGATCTTCCCTCCTTACTCCAACACGCTGCTCAAGGTCTATAGAAACATTGTTCTTTACCCTGTGAGTTACAAAGTCAGTTTTCTCTTATCAAGAGTTTATGATGGGGAGGAAAAACTTAACTTCTCTCTTATATTGACCTATGTTCTCCAGCTGGGCTTTGCAAATTAGATTGATAAAAGACAGATCAGTAAGAGAAGGACATGGTTTGCTATTGTATATCAGTCAGTTCAGTTCAGTTCAGTTCAGTCACTCAGTCATGTCCAACTCTTTGTGACCCCATGAACTGCAGCACGCCAGGCCTCCCTGTCCATCACCAACTCCCGGAGTTCACCCAAACTCATGTCCATTGAGTTGGTGATGTCGTCCAGCCATCTCATCCTCTGTCGCCCCCTTCTCCTCCTGCCCCCAACCCCTCCCAGCATCAGGGTCTTTTCCAAGGAGTCAACTCTTTGCATGAGGTGGCCAAAGTACTGGAGTTTCAGCTTTAGCGTCATTCCTTCAAAGAACACCCAGGACTGATCTCCTTTAGAATGGACTGGTTGGATCTCCTTGCAGTCCAAGGGACTCTCAAGAGTCTTCTCCAACACCACAGTTCAAAAGCATCCATTCTTCAGCACTCAGCTTTCTTTACAGTCCAACTCTCACATCCATAACATGACTACTGGAAAAACCATAGCCTTGACTAGATGGACCTTTGTTGACAAAGTAATGTCTTTGCTTTTGAATATGCTATCTAGGTTGGTCATAACTTTCCTTGCAAGGAGTGTCTTTTAATTTCATGGCTGCAACCACCATCTGCAGTGAGTTTGGAGTCCAAAAAGATAAAGTCTGACACTGTTTCCACTGTTTCCCCATCTATTTCCCATGAAATGATAGCATACATCATATAGAAGAAACCTCAGTGATGAGTAACTGAGAGGGGTATTTAGAGCTTCGGTTTATATAGAAAAGAGAACTGTCTTGCACCATTGTTGGGAATGTAAATTGATACTGCCACTATGGAGAACAATTTGGAGATCCTTAAAAAGCTAGGAATAAAACCACCATATGGTTCAGCAACCCCACTACTGGACATATACCCTGAGAAAATAATAATTGAAAATGATACATGTACACAATGTTCATAGCAGCACTATTTACAATAAGCAGGGCATGGAAGCCACCTAGATGTACATCAACAGAAGAATGGATAAAGGAGATGTGGTACTTGTATACAATGGAATATTACTCAGCCATAAAAAAAGAATAAATATGAGTCAGTTCTAGTGAGTTGGATGAACCTTGAACTTGTTATACAGAGTGACATAAGTAAAAAAAAGAAAATCAAGTATTTTATATTAATTCACATATATGGAATCTAGAAAAATAGTATTGGTGAAACTATTTGTAGGGAAGGAATGGAGACTCAGGTATAGAGAATGAACCTATGGACACAGTTAGGGGAAGGAGAAAGTCAAACAGATGGAGAAAGTAGCACTGATAAATATATAGTACTATGTATAAAACAGATAGCTGGTGAGAGGTTGCTGTTTAACACAGGGAGCCCAGCCTGGTGCTCTGCAATGACCTAGAGGGTGGATGAGGGGAGGGAAGGGAGGTCAAGAGGGAGGTGATATATGTATAATTATGGTGATTTGTGTTGTATGGCAGAAACTAACGCAACATTGTAAATCAATTTTCCCCCAATTAAAAATAAACTTTAAAATTAAAAAATTTAAAAAAAATTAAAAGAACAGTATATTTGTAGAGGGGTGGCAAAACAATGTAAAAGGCTTTTAAGGGTGGCAAGTTGTGGGAAGGTAAATATACAGGGACACTAATAGGTGGGATTTGTTGGTACATGTCCATCTCACACCACCTTGGTCTTCTTCATGGCCATAATACTTCCCCAAGAAAGCATATTTATGGAATTCCTCATTTTTTAGAAGTTGCTACTTCTAATAAGACAAGGGAGGCTCCAGGAAGGCTTTTTTCTGCTTCTGTTGGTTCTCATTTGCCTCTAGCTCAAAATAATCCCCCATGCCAAAGTAGCATATTTTCAGGTGTCACTCTCTGTACCCTTTTAGGACCCAACATTCTACAACATAACAGGATTAACCTACATATGTGGTATGAAATAAGACATTCAGTGCACTTATTAATAAAATAGAAACATAAGTATATTTCCTCAGTGAAAAAGTTATTGCATACTATAGATGAAACCTACCAAAGTCATATTCCAGTTATGATGCAATTTTTGCCATAAATTTTCAAAAGTAGTTGTGTACTATGTTAAGATAATTCATTTCAACTAGATGCCTCTCATATTCTTATTCAAATTGGACATTTTTAATGACTTCAATATATATTATCCATCCTTTCTCATCAGTCTTCCTAGAGGATAAGATTTATATAATCATAAATTTGCAAGGACTCTGCTATGGATTTTAATTTTTAGAATCAACTTGTAGACAACTGTGGGGGAAATAAAAAATCCTACCAACAGAAAGAGTTCTCCATTCAGAGAAGGGTAAGAACACAATTGATTATTTCATATGCAATCAAATTATACTTTGAGAGACTACAAAGTATGGACAATTTTTTTCATAAGTTCATATATTAATGTAGAAGGAAAGATCAATTAAACTTTTTCTTATCTCCTTGAGAGACAAACAGTTATACCTTTGATAGTCACTTATAAAACTGGTGAGAAAAACCTAATTAATTTCAGAGTATGTTTTTACAGTTCCAACAGTCAGAGGCCTAAGATACTGGAGTATAACATTAAAACTTGAACCTATTTTCAAGAAACATTTTAGTAAGGTAAGAGATAGGTGAATACCCTTTATTAGACTAAGAAAATTTCATTTTACTTATAATTACACAACTCATCAGAACTTATCAAAATATAAGTGTTATAGTCTTTGATAGCAGATAGAAAATAAAATCATCCTTGTAATCTGAAAGACAAAATTATTTGGAAATAGATAAGAGTGCAGAAACACTGATTTTACATAGTGACAATGAGATATTGACAAAATTTGATGGATTAATTTATAATATCTAGGGCACGGAAGCAACCCATCATTGATGGGTTGAAATGTCCATTTCATGTGTTGAATATGTCCATCGATAGACCAATGGGTAAAATTGTTGTACATATATACAATGGAATATTCAGTTCAGTTCGGTTCAGTTGCTCAGTCGTGTCTGACTCTTTGTGACCCCATGGATTGCAGCACTCCAGGCCTCCCTATCCATCAACTCCCGGGGTTCACTCAGACTCACATCCGTCAAGTCAGTGATGCCATCCAGCCATCTCATCCTCTGTCGTCCCCTTCTCCTCCTGCCCCCAAACCCTCCCAGCATCAGAGTTTTTTCCAATGAGTCAACTCTTCACATGAGGTGACAAAGTACTGGAGTTTCAGCTTTAGCATCATTCCTTCCAAAGAACACCCAGGACCAATTTCTATTAGGATGGACTGGTTGGATCTCCTTGCAGTACAAGGGACTTTCAAGAGTCTTCTCCAACACCACAGTTCGAAAGCATCAATTCTTCAGCGCTCAGCTTTCTTCACAGTCCAACTCTCACATCCATACATGACCACTGGAAAAACCATAGCCTTGACTAGACGGACCTTTGTTGGCAAAGTAATGTCTCTGCTTTTGAATATGCTATCTAGGTTGATCATAACTTTCCTTCCAAGGAGTAAGCGTCTTTTAATTTCATGGCTGCAATCACCATCTGCAGTGAGTTTGGAGCCCAAAAAAGTAAAGTCTGACACTGTTTACACTGTTTCACCATCTATTTCCCATGAAGTATGGGACTAGATGCCATGATCTTCGTTTTCTTAATGTTGAGCTTTAAGCCAACTTTTTCACTCTCTTTCACTTTCATTAAGAGGCTCTTTAGTTCCTCTTCACTTTCTGCCATAAGGGTGGTATATCATCTGTATATCTGAGGTTATTGATATTTCTCCCGGTAATCTTGATTCCAGCTTGTGCTTCTTCCAGCCCAGCATTTCTCATGATGTACTCTGCATATAAATTAAATAAGCAGGGTGACAATATACAGCCTTGACGTACTTCTTTTCTTATTTGGAACCAGGCTATTGTTCCATGTCCAGTTCTAACTGTTGCTTCCTGACCTGCACTCAGTCATAAAAAGATACCCTAATGAAGTAGATGAACTCAGTGCCCATTATACAGAGTGAAGTAAGTCATAGAGAAAAACAAATATCATATATTCACACATATATAAGGAATCTAGAAAGATGGTACTGATGAATGTATTTGCAGCATGGAAATAAGAGAATGCAGATGTTAGAGAACAGACTTGTAGACAGAGTGGAAGAAGAGGCTATAGTGAAGAAGAGGACGGGGCAAATTGAGAGAGTAACACTGAGACATATACATTCAGATCAGATCAGATCAGTCGCTCAGTCGTGTCCGACTCTTTGCGACCCCATATACATTACCATAGGTAAAACAGATACCAGTTGGAGATTTCTGTATGGCACAGGGAGCTTAAACCCAGTACTCTGTGACCACCTAGAGGGGTGGGGTGGAGTGGGAGGGGGAGGGAGGAGACATGTGTATACCTATGACTGATTTACAATGATACATGGCAGAAACCAACACAATATTGTAAAGCAATTAGCCTCCAATTAAAATACATTAAATTAATTTTTTAAAAAAGAAGAAAAAAAAAACTACAATGAGGTATCACTTCACATGAGTCAGAATGGATATCATCAAAAAGTCTACAAACAGTAAATGCTAGAGAAGGTGTAGAGAAAAAGGAACCTTCCTACACTGTTGGTGGGAATGTAAATTGGTACAACTACTATGGAAAACAGTATGGAGGTTCCTTTAAAAACTAAAGAGAGCTATTATATAATCTTGCAATCACACTCCTGTGCATATATCCAGAGAAAACCACAATTTTAAAAGATACTTGCATCCCAATGTTCACTGCACCATTATTTTATAATGGACAAGACAAAAAACTATTTTATCCAATAGTTATGTCAGATTTATTTCACTTGTTTTTCTGTTTTCCTACTTTATCTTCACATATGTTTATTCTATTGTGTTGACTATACTAAGTTCAGGATAAGCTACACTCTTAGAAATTTTTACAGGGTTTTTACTTCCCCCATATAAACACGTACTACTCCTTATTAAATATGGACAAGAAAATTTTAAAATGTTTCCACTCTATTTTATTTCCTTGAAAATATGGACTCTTACTCCTGCTACCATTCACCAGCAAATAGAGTTACGAAGCTACAATGAGAAAGACAAGATTCCCATCAGACAGAAATGAGTAAAAGACCATTTTGGTATGGAGTGGAACAGAAAGGGTAAAAGGAATAGAAGAAAAGGGATAATTAACTTGAATGTTCCATATCATTCTCTTTCCAAACACTTACATAGATTTCTATCAAAAGTTTTCTGGAGAAAGATTACTTTTGCAAGACCCTTGGTTAGGTGATACATGTTTGTATCTAAGTGCCTAGTGGAACTACTATCTTTGGTGAGGAATAAGGATAGTCCATCCATGATAAATAGAGGAAAACAGAATATATAGGTGTAGATGCAAATATTGTCATGCATATTATATGAATGTGAATAGGTAACACAGGTAAGGGTGTTGAACACACTGCAAACCTTTAACATGTTACTTATTAATAACCATACTGATACTTCTAGTACAACTAGTATTAGTACTACCACTAGTCTTACTACTACTTCTTCTACTAGTTGAGTTAGGAGACAATCACTGAGGAAAGTGAGATGTGAACTGAACCACACCAAAAAAGGCAACTGACACAGTGAATTTTATTCTTAATGACTTTCTTTATTTATGCAACTTTTATTATTTTATTTAGCAGGAACTATTTACATGTTTATAATTAAATCCAGTGGAAAATTCATTTATAAGCAAAAAAAGTTAACCAATTAAAATATATAAGAATTCTAATTCCTAAGTGAACATTGTCAGCACACACACACACATACAATAAATATTCTTTCAACTTGACTTAAAATAAACCTTTCTATAACAATTTAACACTATGAATAACATCGAATGGGCTTCTGTTTATTGCATAACAAAATTTATACAGTAGCAAAGAACTTTACTTTTTTCATCTGCAAACAGTACAGTCAAAAATATATCTCATGCTTTGAAATGTTTACCTGACATATATTCTTATAGAGACTTGGAGAGTGAATGCTAAATAATTAGGTGAACCATATGAAATTAGTGATATTCAAAAGCTCTGACCTTCTGAAATAACAATTTCATGTGGTTCAATTTAATAATAGGATATAAAGAGAACATTTTTTACTTTTAATGAATATTAACTTTTTAGGGTATGCTTCCAAGCAGAATTCCATTAAAAAAGAGAGATCATTAAAGATTACTTGTTAAAACATTAGATGTGTGCATGTCTGTTTTCTTAAGAACAGTAAGATTCTGGTTAATAAGAATTTGGTTGTGAGGAGAAATATAATATTTAACATTGTAAAATAATAAATTAAAATTTGAGTCATTTCTCCTATTTCTAAGGAGATTTCAGTTTTTAGCATTGCATGCATGCATGCTAAGTTGCTACAATCATGTCCAACTCTTTGCGACCCCTGGACTGCAGCCCACAAGGCTCCTCTTCCACGGGCTTCTCCAGGTAAGAATAATGGAGAGGGCTGACATGTCCTCCTCCAGGTCATCTTCCTAACACAGGAATCAAATCCGTGTCTCCTGTGTCTCCTACGTGGCAGGCATTCTTTACTGTCTGAACCACCATGGAAGCCCGTGTGTGTGTGTGTGTGTGTGTGTAATTTTCATTTAAAGGAGATTATATTTACCAAGGACAAGGAAGCTGAAATCAGAAAACTATGGTAATCTGCCACAAGTCAAACTAAGTATAATTGTGTCAGGACATAAAGTTTATGTCCCTTCCAACATATACTATCATTTCCTTTGAATCTCTTATATATTCAATGTACAAATTACTAAAGAACCTAAGGCTGGGATATTAAAAAAAATATAACAAGACAAGTGAGGTCAAATTAAAACTAATTTAAGATAGACATGTATTTTTATTAGGAGGAAGTATTAATGCATGTGTACATTTATCAGTATAAATAAAGTTTTCATGAAGTTGATTGTTTTCATAATAAAGCAAATATTCAAGAGTTGTAAGTAGAATTTCTAAAGAATTCTAGAAAAGGGGAACAGAATAATCTAAGGATCAACTTGATCATATATTCACATAAAATTATAATTTGATGCTGAGGAAATTTATTGCTACATTATTAAAGAGTCTAGATCCAAACTCATGTTTATTAAATACAATTACATCTTAATATTTAATATCCTCTTTACCCCAAAATAACATACACCTAACAAAACACACTCATACAATTGTATATCTACTTTTAAAATATTTATATGGATACTCCTTACATAATATTGTTGATGTGAATGTATATGTATAATTGTTAGAGGGACCACAGTGTAGTTTTAGGACAATAACAAATACATTGTTAGCTTTAAGAGAAAACCATTTACATATCCAAACAGCCCCAAGTTTATTAGAGGTCTTCTTACTTTTAAAGATCAGAAGCTCAGAATCTGCATTTTAATGATATTTTCTACAAGGATTGCTATCACTTTCTGTTGCTATAATTTTATCAGTATTCCTGTTTGCTGATTATTTTGTTGTGTTCATATAACCAGGAATTCCATGTATTATTTCATTTTTTTCCATCATTTGAAGTGGTGTCTCTTGACCACTCGTGTTGTCTCTTGTCCTTGCTTTGATGCTCATGTTCCTTAACAGGTATCTCAGGATATCAATGATAAAACTCCCTCTAAATCACAGATTTCTTTCTTTCACTTTGTCTACAAACATGTTACTTGCACTTACTCTTTTTTTTTTAATTTTATTTTATTTTTAAACTTTACATAACTGTGTTAGTTTTGCCAAATATCAAAATGAATCCGCCACAGGTATACATGTGTTCCCCATCCTGAAAAGAAACTTCCTATGAACGTGGTTCTTCTCTGCTGGGATCATATTCTTGGCTATATTCCCCACTCATATTTCTCAAAATATTACTTCGATTTTGGCTTCCTCTTCCTCAGGCTAACTCATTAATCACTGAGGTTTATGTCTACCCCTCCCAACATTCTATACAGCCAGGTCCTCTAAGGTTTCTAATGACTTCTTAATCATAAAGACACTTCCTTTGCCACTATTTTGTTTAATGTCTCTTGTTTGATGAAGTAGAAAAAGAATAGGCACTCGAATGATTCATACAGGTATTTCAATCCAACTTTTGTTTGTCTTTTATTTTCAGTGTCATTTTTCCACTATGAAGAATCTAGATAAAGTAATTTGCATGGCTGCTCTTTTACTGAAAAAAAAAAAATTATGAAAAATCACCCAAAATACTAAACACACTGTACATGCAATAATTTATAAATGGCATTCCACCTACCAATCTATGTTTTATGTATACCTGTGGTGGATTCATTTTGATATTTGGCAAAACTAATATAATTTTGTAAAGTTTAAAAATAAAATACAGTTAAAAAAATAAATTACATGGGAGTAAATTGTTTTAATCTCTATATTTTAATATATTCCCAGGTTATGATATATAGTTCAATTCAGTTCAGTGGCTCAGTCATGCCCAACTCTTTGCAACCCCATGGACTGCAGCATACCAGGTTTCTCTGACCATCACCAACTCAAGGAGTTTACTCAAACTCATGTTCCTTGAGTCGATGATTCTATCCAACTATCTCATCCTCTATAATCCCCTTCTCCTCCTGCCTTCAATCTTTCCCAGCATCAGGGTCCTTTCAAATAAGTCAGTTCTTTGCATTAGTTCAGTTCAGTTCAGTTCAGTTCAGTCACTCAGTCGTGTCCGACTCTTTGAGACCCCATGAATTGCAGCACGCCAGGCCTCCCTGTCCATCACCAACTCCCGGAGTTCACTCAAACTCATGTCCATTGAGTAGGTGATGCCATCCAGCCATCTTATCTTCTGTCGTCCCCTTCTCCTCCTGCCCCTAATCCCTCCCAGAATCAGAATCTTTTCCAATGAGTCAACTCTTCACATGAGGTGGCCAAAGTATTGGAGTTTCAGCTTTAGCATCAGTCCTTCCAATGAACACCCAGGACTGATCTCCTTTAGAATGGACTGGTTGGATCTCCTTGCAGTCCCAGAGACTCCCAAGAGTCTTCTCCAACATCATAGTTCAAAAGCATCAATTCTTCGGCACTCAGCCTTCTTCACAGTCCAACTCTCAAATCCGTACATGACTACTGGAAAAACCATAGCCTTGAGTAGACGGACCTTTGTTGGCAAAGTAATGTTTCTGCTTTTGAATATGCTATCTAGGTTGGTCATAACTTTCCTTTCAAGGAGGAAGCATCTTTTAATTTCATGGCTGTAAAAAAATAAAGTCTGACATTGTTTCCACTGTTTCCCCATCTACTTCCCATGATGTGATGGGACCAGATGCCATGATCTTAGTTTTCTGAATGTTGAGCTTTAAGCCAACTTTTTCACTCTCCTCTTTCACTTTCATCAAGAGGCTTTTGAGTTCCTCTTCACTTTCTGCCATAAGGGTGGTGTCATCTGCATATCTGAGGTTATTGATATTTCTCCTGGCAATCTTGATTCCAGCTTATGCTTCTTCCAGCCCAGCATTTCTCATGATGTACTCTGCATATAAGTTAAATAAGCAAGGTGACAACCTGCTTTTGCATCAGGTGGCCAACATATTGGAGTTTCAGCTCCAGCATCAGTCCTATCAATGAATATTCAAGACTGATTTCCATTACAATGGACTGGTTGGATCTCCTTGCCATCCAAAGGACTGTCAACAGTCTTATCCAACACCACAGTTCAAAAGCATCTATTCTTTGGTGCTCAGCTTTTCTTATAGTCCAACTCTAACATCCATACATGACTACTGGAAAAACCATAGCCTTGACTATCTGCACCTTTGTTGCCAAAGTAATGTCTCTGCTTTTTAATATGCTGTCTAGGTTTGAGCTCCAAAATCACTGCAGATGGTGACTGCAGCCATGAAATTAAAAGACGCTTACACCTTGGAAGGAAAGTTATGAGCAATTTTTACAGCATATTAAAAAGCAGAGACATTACTTTGAAGACAACTGAGCATCTTCACTTTCTCTTTTCACTTTCATGCATTGGAGAAGGAAATGGCAACTCACTCTAGTGTTCTTGCCTGGAGAATCCCAGGGATGGGGCAGCCTGGTGGGCTGCAGTCTATGGGGTCACACAGAGTCAGAGAAGACTGAAGTGACTTAGCAGCAGCAGCATTATTATTTCATTGTATTTATATACTACATTTTCTTTATCCTTTCACCTGTTCTTGGATGTTCAGGTTGTTTCACATTTTGGCTATTAGGAACAGTGCTGCAAAGAACGTTGAAGTGTTAAAAATCACAATGGTATTTTTTTCTACAAAAATGGAAAAAAATAATACTAGAAGTTGTAAGGAGTGGCAAATAGGCATACCAATTCTGAAACAGAAGAACAAAGCTGGAGGCATCACATTTCCTGATTTCAAAATCTACTACAAAACTATAGAAATCAATATAATATGGTTCTGGCATAAAGACAGACGTACAGTATGGACTAATGGAACAGAGTAGAGAACCTGGAAATAAATCCACCTTAAATGGTCAATTGATTTTTGACAGGTGCCGGGAGCCGGCATATTGCATATTGAGTGAGGATCTGTAATAGCTCAACTGGAATTCTATCACTGCCGAGAGCCAGCGTGAGGAACTCCGCCCATGACAAAGGTCATGAGGAAGGAGGCTCGGCATACGCAAAGGCGGGATCGAGCCTCAGGAGTCCCCCTGGAAATTCTCGAGCATCTACCCCCAAAACCAGAGTCTGCCTACTTTCTGCTTTGTGCTTTCACCTACACCTCTGACTTTACGGGGGGCTGTCTCCCACTACCTCTCTCTGGAAAAAGAGTTAGCTTACAGCTCCAGTTAATAATTCCTGGGTGTGACAGTGTTTAACCTACAAACTCCTTTGGAAATCCTCTAGCCTGCCTGAATAGGTTTTTCCGGCCACATGTGATTGTTCAGAGCCTCCCAACTGTGAGAGGCAGGAGATGTTCTAAACTGCCTAAACACAGATTCCTTTGAGTAGTTAAAAGATTGATTAGAAAATGTATTGGTGAAGGGTTTTTCACTTGTTGGGCCAATGTTTGCTGCTAAGTCTCCATACTCCTTACCTACTGTGTCCTTGGCAGTGTATTGATTGATATAATGGGTGTATAGAAATGTAAAATGCCGCTTTGTCCAATGCTTTTTGGAAGGCTGGCGCCTGACTTTGGAATAATCACCTTTAGAGAAAGATAAGTTTCTTAAAATGTTAACAGGCCTCCGGGCCAGAAGATGATGTCAATCACCTGAACTTTTGCATATGATAAGTTTGCAGGAAGAAAGCCTGGCTTGCTGCATGACTCTACCCCTTCCCCCATTATCCTCTATGCATACCTTAAGGTATAAAAACTACTTTGGAAAATAAAGTGCGGGCCTTGTTCACTGAAACTTGGTCTCCCCATGTCACTATCTCTCCCAAATTTCAGCTGAGCGTCCATCTGGAGCGCGGATGTCCTCTGCGACCATTTATTTGCCTGGGCTTCTAAGACCCACTCGAGAAGGTGTCTAAGGTGGGGCACCTTCCACTATTCGAGAGGGCGCCTGCGGCCTCCGTGGTCAGAGCTAACCTGGTGTCACGGGTTATATTGATTTTCCGCGTAAACCAAGCCACTCAGCTTCTTTTCTCCACTGAATTTTCCTACTGAGCTATCCTTATTTCAGCCGCTTTTCTCCACTGAATTTCCTCACTGAGCTATCCTTATTCTATTACTCTTTGTATCCTTAATTAAAGTGTAATTAAGCAGTTATTCCCTGACCCTCGCCTAGCCGTCTCTCCTTCGAATACCCTGGATCAGCCGGGGCTGGTCCCCGGCAGACAGGGAGTCAAAAATACACAATGGGCAAAGGATAGTCTCTTAACAAACGATGTAGGAAAAACTGGATATCCACACGCTAAAGAAAGAAACTGGACCCTTAACTTTTGCAGTACATAAAAATCAATCCTACATGAATTAGACTTAACTGTAATACTTGAAACTGTAAAAATTCCTAGAATAAAATATGGAGGAAAAGCTCACAAACATTTGTCTTTGCATGATTTCACATATATGGCAGCAAAACAAAAGCAATAAAAATAAACAAGTGGGGACTACATCAAACTAAAAGATTTTAGCACAGTAAAGGAAACAATCAACAGAGTGATTGCAGTCATGTAACTAGGACAGTTGCTCATTGAAAGGAAATTTATGACAAAACTATACAGCATATTAAAAAGCAAACACATCACTTTGCCAACAAAGGTCTGTATAGTCAAAGCTATGGTTTTACCAGTAGTCATGTATGGATGTGAGAGTTTGACCATAAAAAGGGCTGGGCACCATAGAACTGATGCTTTTGAGCTGTGGAGAAGACTTGAAAATCTCTTGTATAGCAAGGAGATCAAACCAATCAATCCTAAGGGAAATCAACCCTGAATATTCATTGGAAGGACTGATGCTGAAGCTGAAGCTCCAATATTTTGATGATCTGATGTGAAGAGCAGTCTCACCAAACACTCTAATGCTGGGAAAGATTGGAAACAGCAGGAGAAGGGGATGACAGAGGATGAGATGGTTGGATGGCATCACCAACTCAATGGACATAAATTTGAGCAAACTCCAGGAGATATGAAGGACCATGGAGCCTGGTGTGCTGCAGTCGATGAGGTTGCCAAGAGTCTGACATGACTTAGTGACTGATTAACAACCGACAACAACAAAGTGAAATGACCATGTATGGAATGGGAGAAAATATTTGCAAGCCATGTACCTGATACACAGTCTCAAAAGGGTAGGGGGATTAACACATACACACTGCTATATTTAAAATGGATGACTAACAAAGACCTACTGTATAGCACAGAGAACTCTCAATAATCTGGAATAACCTAAGTGGGAAAAGAATCTGAAAAAGAATAGATACATGTATATGTATAACTGAATCACTTGCTATACACCTGAAATTAACATACCACTGTTAGCTGTACTCCAATAGACAAAAAATTTACAAAGCAAATATATATATATATATATATATATATATACACACACACACACACACACACACACACACAGGCTTCCCAGGTGGCACTAGTGGTAAAGAACCCATCTGCCAATGCAGGAGACATAAGAGCTATGGGTTCTATCCCTGGATCAGTGAGATTCCCTGGAGGAAGGCATGGAAACCCACTCCAGTAGTCTTGCCCAGATAAGCCCCATGCACAAAGAAAGCTGGTGGGCTACAGTTCACAGGGTTGCATGGAGTTGGACACCACTGAAGTGACTTAGCACACAGGTCCATGTGTGCACACACACACATGAAGAACTCCTAAAACTCAACAGCAAAAATACTAACACTCCTATTGAAAACGGGCTAAGGAATTGGAATTGACTAGACATTTCTTAAAAGAAGACATCTAAATGGCCAACAGGTATATGAAGAAATGCTCATTCATTAATCATTAGGGAAACCAAAACTACAGTGATTTCCCATTTTGTACTGAGTGTGACTAAAGACTGCCGAGGTCCAGCCCCAGCTGATCCAGGGTATTCGAAGGTGAGACGGAGTAGGCGACCTATTTATTTATTTATTTATTTATTCAGAGATATAAAGAATAATAGAAGGAGGATAGCTCAGTAGGAAAATTCAGTGGAGAAAAGAAGCTGAGTAGCTTGGTTTACGCGGGAGACCAATAAAACTTCAAGACAAGAAGTTTGCACCACTTACGTAGGCCGCAGGCGTCCTTCTGTTCTCCCGAAGGAGAGGAGACACTGAGGCCTCCCCTGTCGGATCTTAGAAGCCCAGGCATAATTAGTAAGCATGGTGGGTTCCGCGCTCCAGATGGAGACTCAGCTGGAAGTTAAAGGGAAGAATGACATGGGGAGACCAAGCGTTGGTGAGCAAGGCCCATAGCTTTATTTTCAACAGGGGCTTATATATCCTAAGTTACACATAGAGGATAATAGGGAATGCAAAGTCAGCAGTCTTTGATGCTTATCAAAAACCAGGGTTTCTTTCCTGCAAATTTATCGTATACAAATGGTTTAGGTGATTTACATCATCTTCTGGCCAGAAGGCCTATTAACATTTCTTGACAAGGACTTATCAACAAAGACTTATTTTCTCTAAGAGTAATTATTTTAAGGTTTGGCGCCATCTTTCGAAGATAAAATTACATTCCTATAGGGTGGATGTGTAATGGGTTTACAAAGGAAAGAATTTATTACCTTAAGGGTCTAAAGTTACTAACACCAAGGCCACTACTTATTTTTTCTACATACCAACTATTAATTAATACATATTCAAGGACACAATTCAGGGGATGTGGAAACTTGGCAACAAACATTGGCTCATCAATGAAATCTTTTACTAGTTTTATTCTGACAGTTTCTAACTCTCTGAGAGGCTCTAAGTTATTTGAATATCTTAAGCTTCCTGTGCCTCTCGAGGCTGGGAGACTGTAAACAATCGTATGCATAGCTGTAGGTGTCCGGGTAAACTTGTCAGGCGAGTTAGAGAGCCATCTGAGGGGTTTGGATTTAAACACTCCTAATTGCCCAGGAACTTTATTAATTGAAGCTGTAAGTTAACTCTTTGACAGAGAGAGCGAGATGGTGGTGGGGGACAGCCCCCAGTAAAGTCAGAGGTGAGAGCACAAGGCAATAAAGTAGGCAGACTCTGGTTTTTTGGGGGTAGATGCTCGAGAATATCCGGGGGCAAGCCCGAGGCTCGATCCCACCTTTGCGTATGCCGAGCCTCCTTCCTCATGACCTTTGTCACGAGTGGAATGTCTCTCGCCGGCTCCCAGCAAAAGACCTTCATTGTTAGACCCCAGGCCTGTCCTCACAACATCATTCTTGTTTTCTACTTCATGGTTCCCTCTTAAAAACAGCATCCCTCAGCCACATTGGGCTAGTCAGCATTTACCAACAAAGCCTTAGTAAATGTCCCTCTTGATTTCCAGCATTCCCTTACTGCTCAAATACTTCTCTCACTCATCTTTTTTTTTTCTTTTTTTAAGCTACATATTCTGCAAGGTTCAGAATTACTTCTAATGCCTCATCTACATTAAACTTTCCTTAGAACATCAGACCTAAGTAATGTTGGATTAGGTCTATAATGTTCTTTGTAGATCGAGTTGGGGTGGATAGCAGTGAGGGTGTCTTTATCACTCTTATTCTACACAATATCTGTATTTTATCTCCATTGATCCTTTGTTAATACTTGGAATCATAAACTAAGTCATAGATATGCATTTCTGTGGAATGTATCATTTTGTATCATTTTATTGCTTCTGTGTAGATCTTTACAATACATAAATTATTTCCGCGTATATCCTATACTTTTTGCTATAAAAGCTTTATGAGTCAGAGATAGATAAAAATGAGAAAAATAATATATGACATAGCAATCATGGTGAGATCATAACACATTTTATTCTCATTTAATCAGTACAAAAGTGTGGCTTTGAAACATCTGGAGGCTTGTAAAATATTACAGCCATATGAATTGTATTGAGCCATAAGGCTCAAAAATCACTTCACAATTATTTTACCTCTAAGATCTCAAAACAGGAATGCAAAATACATATGTCACTTTTCAGGAAGGTATATCTTTGTTTTATATTAATATGTATGCATAATTGCCTACTTCCCTTCGGGGGATGTAGAGGTCTGGTGTGGAGATTAGCAGCATTCCAAGACTGTGTCAGTTGGATCACTGAATCACAGCATGGATGATGTAATATAGTGAGTCTCTTGTGCCAAGATCAAACATGGCATGGACAAGCATAAATTTTGAATGAATGAATTAAACCAGAGGTTCTGTTTATTTGTTTGATTAATAAATATATCACCTTTTTGCTATACTAATATAGCTTTAAATCTTGTAATTCTAATCATCTGACTGAAGATTCTTTCATGTTTTCTGTGTTATAAATTCGTCCTCGCTTTGCAACATCTAACTTTTTCCCCTCACCAAGATGTCTTTTATTTTGGGCTAACTTACTTGCTGCTGCTGCTGCTGCTGCTAAGTTGCTTCAGTCGTGTCTGACTCTGTGCGACCCCATAGACGGCAGCCCACCAGGCTCCCCCGTCCCTGGGATTCTCCAGGCAAGAACATTGGAGTGGGCTGCCATTTGTTTCTCCAATGCACGAAAGTGAGAAGTGAAAGGGAAGTCACTCAGTCGTGTCCAACTCTTAGAGACCCTATGGACTGCAGCCTACCAGGCTCCTCTGTCCATGGGATTTTCCAGGCAAGAGTACTGGAGTGGGGTGCCATTGCCTTCTCCGTACTTACTTGCTACTATTTGCTAAATGCTGAACATAAGAAAATCAGTGGACATACTTTGCTTGCTCCTGATTTTGGTAAGAAACTTTAAAAATTTTTTCAATTAAATATAATACTTGTAACTTTTTATCAGTTTATCAGATTAAAAAAAATACTTCTATCATCCTACACAGTGTTCTTTTATTCAGTCATAAATCAAAGTGAATGTAATCTAATGGTTCTTTAAATTCAATGAAGTAAACATGATTTTCTTTAATATTCTAATCTAAAGAATTATATCAATGAATCTTAGAATATACAATTTTTAATTAAAAGAGAAGCATTATATTTTAAATGACTGCTATTTTTCTTATAATATTATTTTTTTTATTTATGAGTACATTAGCCTATAATTTCTTCTAAAGTTTTTGATTCAAATCTATAGGAGATTCATAAAATTATTTAAAGATATCCAGTACTGTTCTTTTTTAATACTCCAAACAAGTTTCTGAAAGCTAAAATTTCTTGCTTCTTGAATATTGTATATATATATATTCATCACTAAATTGATTTGGGTATGATAACTTTTTGATGAATTAATGTCTATTCATTTTATCTGTTTTAAGTGAATTATGGAATTTTTGATTTTTATCTAACAATTTTCCTTTTTCCAGTTTTGATTTTAGTCTTTTTCCTTCCGATCCTTTGGTACCACCAAGCTGTTTTGTCACAGGGTTACATCGCATTATAAGCTGCTTACCTGTGGTGTCCTATGTTCCCAGGGCAGAGGGGTCCTCAATCCAAGATCTCAGCAGACTGCATTGTGCAGTTTTGAGTTAATGGGTACAAAGCATTCACCAACTTGTCCCCTTCATGCAGACAGCAGTCTTAAATAATTCCTATTTAAAGCAATTTTCTCATATTGGCTAATGCAAATTTTATTACTGTATCATCTCATTAACTTTTAATATTTCTAATACATCTTTAGCTTGTCTCTTTTCAGCTGTTAATTATCAGTCATCACCAGCATGGTCATAAACTGGTCAATTTTAATAGATTATGAATTACAAAAATTTAAAATTTAGTCTCCTTTTTTTAACTCATGTTTGACCTTAATTATCTTATACCATTTTTAAATTCTTAAATTGAAGACTTAACATGGACTTTTCTAAATAAACATAAAACAAACTATCCTGTTAATTATACTTCTACAAGTTTTTACATATATTTTTGCCAACAATCCAATATTAATAAATTCTAATTTCCCCTTTGGTTTATTGTTTTACCTGTACCTGATTTCAATGTGCCTTATTTTTGAAATTATTTTTCAACTATTTTTAAAATTTACTTCTAAATTGCATTATGGTCAGAAAGGGATCTATTACCACATTTTCTTAATCACTGAAGTTGTCTTTACTATTACAAGGTTAATTTTTAAATATGCTGTAAATTATAGAAAACAATGCATACTCCCCAGTTGCTCTGTGAATTGTTCATATATGCTCATTAGATTAGATCTCTTAATTGGGTTCTTCAAATCTTTAATTTTCTGACTGATTTTTTCTTAGAATTCTGTCTATTTTTGTTCCATCTACTTTCAAGCTATCGGGCACATTCTTCTTTAATATTTTTATATTTTCTTTTGGAACCAAATATTTTACCATTGTGTACTGATTTTTTTTTTTTTACATTATATATAGTTTGTCTAACTTTCTTATATCAAGTTAGCTATAGTTGTCTTATTTGGTTTATATTTCTAATTTTTTTTTCCTATTGACATACATAGTTTGGTAACTTATGTATGATTCAAATTGCAATATTTATAAAATAATACTGTGGTTTTCTTATTACAAAAAAACCTAATGAACAATAAGTTATCAACAGATTAAAAACTCCAAGCAAAATATTTGTCTCCTAGAGCATTACATGGATATTGATAGAAACATGCATGTTATAATTAAGCACAATATTAAATAATATTACCAAATGCCCTCCTAATTGAGTGTAACACATTTAACATTACCATGTTGGTTGAGTGCCTTTCCTCTCTTTTAAGCAACATACTGTTGGGTTACTTTTTAAATACTAAAATTGTTTAAAATAAACTTTATGTCTATTTCTGATAATTTCATTATCTGTTGGCTCAGGGGATTGTTAAGTGTTTCTATTAGCCCTCTAATGGTGACTTTTTTTGCATGTGCTTTGCGGTTTATTATTTGAATCTATGATTTGTGAACACTTTCATGGGAATTTATTGAGATCTGAAAGCAAATTTTGCTTTTGTTTTTCCCAGGGAAACAGAAGAACTACCCAATTTAAGTATATTTAAATCAAATTACCTACTTAGGTTTTTCTGGAAGCAGGTGTGGTATAAATTCTAGTCCCAGAACTATTTGAGAAGAGGCATGCAATTAGACATTTAGTTCTTTTTCTTTCCCCTTTCTTTATTCAGAGCTAAAGCTGAGATGGGCACTTTTCTCTGTTTAACTCCTGTGAGATAGATATTTTATTTCTAATAAACAGTACTTTAGGATCGTCAGTGTCCAAATTCCAAGTCGTAAAAGTATGTGTATGCCCCAGGAGATGAGCTTTGGTAATGGTAAATTACTTCCCTAAATCCATGCTTTCTCTAACATTTTATCTTTTGAGTATTTTCTCACTTTCTTGCCTCTTGTATATATGTATATGTACACTGAAACACATACTGTTATCTCTTTATAACTGATCACAAAGCATACATTTTCTAAGTAGATTCTTTCCTGTACTACATTTTCAAATGTATATTTTTTAAAATCATGAAACTTTTAGGACAATTCTTCTTGATTTTATGCTATAACATATTTCTTTCAGTTTCTTAACTTTTTTTTGTTTTGGAACAATGAGTATGTAGTCAAAATCAATTATTTTCCCATTAGCCACTTGTTTACTGCCAGCTTCTCCCTCTCAGATTTAACGCTAGAAGACAGAATCTTATTCACAATAGTCAGTTCAAACTCACATGGCTGAAATTCATCTAGCACATCTCTAGTGTGTGAAGAGATATGCAAATACCCATTCAAGCTTGAAAAATAGATAGAAATCTCTCCGGAATATCCTGACCTCAAGTCTTTACATTCAGTATTTACTCATGCCTTGCCTAACTCACCTTACTTTCTAGCAGCCTTGAAATTAATTTTAAAATGACTTTTATTCCAGTGTGGGGAGAGCAAATGATTTTCAATCAGCACATAACCTTTGTCCTTGAACTAAGTTTGGGTTTTGTACAGGGAGTTATACTTTTGCTACAGTTATCAGGATATATTAAACTCTAAACCTTTATTTTAGAAGTTTATCTGCATGACCATGTTTAAATACTTTCCAGTTGATCTCGCAATTCCATTATGATGTCAATGAGCATTGTCACAAGCAGTTATGCCATATTTTTTCACTGTCATGGTAGAACAACTGTCCCTACCCCTGCTTACATTTCCCTTGGCCCTTCCTGCTTAGCTGAGCCCTTACAGATTAGAAAATCTGGTAAGGTGATACTATGCTATTAATTCATTGGAGAATTATTTCTCCTATTATGCTTTAACTTCTCATATGCAATAAATTTACTGAACCAAAAAGAGATTAAAAAGTTAAATTTTAGCTTTAAATTATGCCCTGCAAGTCACAGAGCAGTAAAACATACTTAAAGCCATGAAGGCACTAAGGGAGTCATCATAATTCGATGTTGCTAAAAGCAACTAGGATTTTTAAAGAGGAAAATTAAGGGCAGTATACCTAATGTGAATGAAATTAAGATCACAGTAAAAGACAGAAAGATGCAAAGAAAGGATGAGGAAATCTTGTGGGCCTGATCTCTTCTTAGTTATTTATTTTTGGATAGGTCTGTTTTTATGTTCAATGAATATAAATAATGCTTTCTGCACTTTTTATTCTACTCCTTTTGTTCAGGTCTCTAATTTATATCCAAAACTGCAGCAGACTATAGTTGGAAAAGTATATATTTTGAACTCTGGTATATCTAGTGTTATACATTAATTCTTCAGCTAATGTACTGCTTACATAGTCTTGAGCAGTTTTGTGAATCATGAAAATGAAAGTTGCTCAGTCGTGTCCAACTCTTTGTGACCCCATGGACTATACAGTCCGTGAAATTCTCCAGGCCAGAATACTGGATTGGGTAGCCTTTCCCTTCTCCAGGGAAATCTTCCCAACCTAAGGACAGAATCCAGGTTTCCCACATTGCAGGCAGATCCTTTACCAGCTGAGACACCAGGGAAGCCTGTGAATCATAGTAAATCTGTTGCCTAGCATAAAGTGCCATATACAAGTACAAGAATTATTAATAGTATAAGCATTTATATTCTTCATTTTTCTAATGCTATGCATACTAGCTAGATTATCCACAAACTGCTTATATTATATGTGTGATTCAAAGGCATTGGATAATAATTAGATATGCTTCCTACATCTTCAACTGGAAATCTGATTCATTCACAGACCCATTACAAATAGCCTTAAGCATCTATGAACTAATTAAATACAATCACATAAAACAACGCCACCTTAAATTCAATATCCCATTTACAAATATAGGTTAGCATTTATCTTTGCTACAAACATTATTGGGTCTCTGGATAGACATTGCAATAAAATTTTGAAACTGAAAAGATTTAACAATTTTGGTTAAAACTGGTTTTATTACAAATAATGAACATTCTAAAGATTTATGTAAGGCATTTAGGGATTCAAAGATTCTCACCTTTATAGTTGGGACAATAATGATACCTTCCACATGGAGACATTGGGAGGATTAAGTGAGTTATTGTGTATAAAGTGTTTATAATACTAAATTAAGTAAAATAAAAATGAAAGATAGATACGAGAGAGAACTTGGAGTAACCTATATTATTAAAAAGATTAGTGTTTAAGAACTAGAATGTCTTCATTCTGGACTTCCTTGACTGCTCATCAAATTAAAATGTATTTTATTTCACAGTCCTAAGAAACTACATGTGTACATATATACACACAAAATGCCAAAACAATATTTTTATTATATTAATATTTTAATTAATGCCTTAAATTATTCTAATTTGCTTTATTCTTATGTTGAAGACAAAATTAATCCTTCACTAATTTTATAACCCACAAATATAACAACACTATAAATTAAATCTTAATTTAATTTATAAATTAAAACCAATAGTGTATTGTTGTTAGATACATTAACTGCTTCCAGAGCACTTTCTCTTTTGCTCTTTCCCCTTCTCTTCCTACCTCCCTTTTTCTCTTATCTCCATATGGCAGGTTGTGTGCTGACTGAGGAACTTGAGGGTACATATTTTCAGCTTTCAGGGTCATGTAGGAGTAACATTTCTCTACTAGCCTCAAAGAAAAAGCCCGGTGGTTCTGGGGTGAATCAAAAACTCAAGTGGCTGTTTCTAACCCAATCCCTAGTGAAAAAGGTGGCACTCTATGGTTACTCAAATCATCTAGGGAAATTAGATACTGAACACACATAAATAATGGCTGCAGCAAGTCTAAACCCTGAGAGCCCAGATCTCACACAAATGCTTGAGCTACATAGACCACTATCTTGTATAAATCCTCAAGAAAATCTAAGCCAAAGCAACTCTCTAGCACTTATGTCTATATATATATATATATATATATATATATATATATATATATGTATACAGATACACACATACACACATGTATATATAGGAGAAGAAAATGCAACCCATTCCATTATTTTGCCTGGAAAATTCCATAGACAAAGGAGCCTGGGGGACTACTCATAGTGGGGTCACAAACAGTCAGACATGACTGAGCAACTAAACCACTATATATATACACACACACCCATATACACACTATCATGGCAGAAAGTGAAGAAGAACTAAAGAGCCTCTTGATGAAAGTGAAAGAGGAGAATGAAAAACTTGGCTTAAAGCTCAACATTCAGAAAACTAAGATCATGGCATCTGGTCCCATCACTTCATGGCAAATTATGGGGAAACAGTGGCTGACTTTATTTTGGGGGGCTCCAAAATTACTACAGCTGGTGACTGCAGCCATTAAATTAAAAGATGCTTACTCCTTGGAAGGAAAGTTATGACCAACCTAGACAGCATATTAAAAAGCAGAGACATTACTTTGTCAACAAAGGTCCATCTAGTCAAGGCTATGGTTTTTCCAGTAGTTGTGTATGGATGTGAGAGTTGGACTATAAAGAAAGCTGAGCGCCGAAGAATTGATGCTTTTGAACTATGATGTTGGAGAAGACTCTTGGGAGTCTCTGGGACTGCAAGGAGATCCAACCAGTCCATTCTAAAGGAGATCAGCCCTGGGTGTTCTTTGGAAGGAATGATGCTAAAGCTGAAACTCCAGTACTTTGGCCACCTCATGAGAAGAGTTGACTCTTTGGAAAAGACTCTGATGCTAGGAGGGATTGGGGGCAGGAGGAGAAGGGGACAACAGAGGCTGAGATGGCTGGATGGCATCACCGACTCGATGGACATGAGTTTGAGTGAACTCCGGGAGATGGTGATGGACAGGGAGGCCTGGCGTGCTGCAATTCATGGGGTCACAAAGAGTCAGACACAACTGAGCGACTGAATTGAACTGAACTGAACTGAACTGATGTGAAGAGCTGACTCATTTGAAAAGACCCTGATGCTGGAAAAGATTGAGGACAGGAGGAGAAGGGGACGACAGAGGATGAGATGGTTGGATGGCATCACCGACTCAATGGACATGGGTTTGGGTGGACTCCGGGAGTTGGTGTTGGACAGGGAGGCCTGGCATGCTGCATTTCATGGAGTTGCAAAGAACTGGACATAACTGAGCAACTGAACTGAACTGAAGATAGGGGATGGGATAAGATGCACAAACTACTATGTATAAAATAATCTATTATACAGCAGAGAGTAGCATAGACATTATTTTATAATATCTTTAAATTAAGTATAATTTATAAAAATTATTGAATCACTATGTTGTAGACATGAAGCTAATATTGCAAGTCAGTTCTACTTCAAGGAAAAGAAAAATAAAAAATAAACATCACTTCACATGCAGAATATAATAGTGAATGGAAAAATAATACTTCTACAATAAACATTCTAATTTACTAGAGGCTACAAGTTGAAGCTACACAGTGACCATTGGGATGGATCCTATACCTCATATCACTAAACAATAATACTACATAAATTCATTATTGGTATACTCAAGACTGACAATGCAGTCTGCCCTTTCATTGCCAATGTGTTTATAAAGTAAGGAATAACCATATAACCCCATCCAGCTTGATGTCATAACAGTAATTTGCTTAAACTTTTAGACTACAACCCAAAGATTCAATTGTGGTCAGGGAACCATCATACACATGTTCAGCAGCAGAAATCTCTTAAACAATGAAATTTTAATGTGAAGCCCATTTTCAGACACTCTTTTAGCCATGGATGCCTAGTGCTTCAGACCGCGGTGTAAGTCTTAGCATTTGACTCTGGCCAATGAGATTAACTTTGCCGAACATAGCAGCCATTGGAGATCAAGGGGCAGGGATAGAAAATTAGGCTCCCTGCTATTTTATGTTTGTTTTGCTGTTGCCCTTTTAATTTCCTATTGGATTCCAAGCTAAGTCCTGATACTTCTGACTTTCATTTTCTGGCTTGGCACAACTACAGCATGATGGAAAGAAGTCATTTTTGGCTACGGACACTTAGCAGTGCTGGATCCCTGGCAAAAAGCAGAAAGGTTCTCTTTTGGCACAACAGTATGTATGTATCTGTTCTTACTTCAGACAGGTCAGCTTAAATGGAAAATTCTCTCTTTAGCAGCACTGACATTTATCTCTTTTAACACCTCACTGAGGAGTGAACATAAGTCATTGCCACACACCAATAGCTGGATTTTTTTTTTTTTTGGAAAGTCCTACTTTTTCTAAAGTATCCCATATTCTTCTAGAGCCTTGAATGTGAAATCTAAGCAACAAAAGTCAGTATTTTAGTCAACTGGTTAGCTGTAATGTAGTAAGGTTATTTCTCACAAGCTTAGGTTTGCTAGATAAAATACAGGATGCCAGATAAACTTGAATTTCAGATAAACAAAAAATAACTTTTAGTATACATGCTTTCCATGAAATCTGGACATAAACTGAAAAAAAATATTGTAAATTTAAATTTAATGAGTGGTTTTATGTGTCACTTGCTACATAAGCATAACATGAAGAAATCCTCATTCCCCTTACAGGACTTATTGTTTGGAATCCCTAACACTGTGTACTAACTATTGATTCGTTATACACTGTACATATTCTCACAGAGTCCAATAAGAGAATCCAAAGATTTTTAATGACGGAAACTGGGTATTTGATAGATTTGATGAACTTAATCACGGATCCATCATTTCTCTCTACTTCAGTCTAAATGTTGGCATTATTCTCTCAATTTTTCCCATATGATCGAATAGAAACAAAATGGATGTAATAACATTCACTACAAGTTCCTGCCTACATTTAATTTTGGATCTAATATTTCTTTTTATGTGCTAACATTAATTAAATACCCCCTCACACTAATCATTCAACATAATAACCCTAATATCTTGGTCACTTTTTTTTAATCCCATCATTGTATTTTTTTCTTTCAGAACAATTACTTCCTTCCAAATTTTTTTATTCAGTTTTTGTCCATGTGCCAATGTTCTGTCTTCCTGATTTTAGACAAATTCTAGACATATAGTACATATAACAGTAAGAACTCTTTTCTCATAGTATGATATCTATCCACATGTATAAACAGTATAAACTTGTTTCTCTCACAGATTATCTACGACAGATATGATTTTTACATGTCAACTCCTAACTTGATTTATTTTAGGTTACATACTAGTCTGTTTGCTTCTTCAGAAACTATGCTGTTTTCACATAATATTGCATCATAGTCCCAAAAACTATTCACTGACATTCTCAGACATTCAAAGGAGATCCAGTGTCCAGTATATTACCACACTCAAGTATCAGATTTATTAATGCCATCATATCTGTAAGTTATTTATAAATACTTCTAACAACTTCTAAAAATCTAAAAAGGATTCCTATGATGGGAATCCCACCTTTGTTATAGGTTGTTTCTCATTACTAGTACTTTTCCCTAAAAAGATTTAGGTGATAAGGAAGCTGAAAACAACCAGAATGCACCACTCCAAAATATGCCTCTTTGACATGAAAATTCTTTTCAGCTGAATGCAATTAATCAGAACCAAACTCATAAGCAGCAAAAAGCTCTTTGTCTGCTGAAAGGCAGGATACATCTCCTTTTATTGGAGACAAACTCCTACCAAGGCCAAAAAGGACACCAGAGGAATCTGCATATATTTACCTTCCCACAGTTTGGCGCCCTTGGAAACCTAAAACTGTCCCCTTTGTCCTACCATTTCTCTACAAATGTACTACACTTTGTTGAAAATTCAGTTTAAGCCATAGTTCTAAGGAGCTACTTTCAGTCACGTTGCCTTTACGTCTCCCATGTGGCGTGTACTGTACACATTAATAAACTGCTTTTCTCTTGTTGGGCTTCCCTGGTGGCTCAGATGGTAAAGCATTTGCCTGCAGTGTGGGAGACCTGGGTTCGATCCCTGGATTGGGAAGATCCCCTGGAGAAGGAAATGGCACCCCACTCCAATACTCTTGCTTGGAAAATTCCATGGACTGAGAAGGCTGGTAGGCTATAGCCCATGGGGTCACAATAGAGTTGGACACGACTGAGTGACTTCACTTCCACTTTCTCTTGTTAATCTTTGTGTCAGAATTCCAGTACAAAATCTGAAACAGGTAGCAGTTAAGTTATACCTTCCCTATACAGACTAGGGAGGTACTTTCTACAATCTACAATAGGGTATTTATATGTATGTGACTTTTAGATCTAGACAACTTTTATAGCCATAATTCTTACACTTTCAACCTAATAATTTTCATCTGTATGCACATTGTTATGTAAAGTAAATACATGTAAAACCACGGCCATCATGCTTTTAGCAAACTCTACTCTGGCCACAAGGTATTATGTTGACCTTTGCAGTCATAAAGACTAGGCACTTCATCCTTTCCAGGTGAATTTTCATCCTCTCTTAGGACATAATCATATCCTTCTAACACTTTGTTCATACATTTTCTTATGTATAACATTTTCTTTTAATCATCGCACCAAAATTTAAATTATTTTCAATGGCTATTAATGGTGCCATAGCCTCTTTACAAGGTTTCCTGACTAATAGTCTATTTAATGTATATTAAATAAGAAGTAATAGGCAGCTAAGGCAAGTGTCCTTTTGATCCCATTACTCAGCTTCTTATAGCACTATCATGTTGCTAAACGGCCACTTATATCAAATGAAAATTACTGACCATGTCTTTTAAAATATTACACCAATTAACACATAGCGACCCTGCAACACACAGATATACTTTACTGGGATGAGCTCATTCCATTTCATCTATGTTCTACTGCAGTCCCAAGTATCATTTTATGGCTCAATGTGTGAACTATTAGCCTCAGTAAAACAGACAAGTGGATTTTTCTTTTGAGGTGGATACATATGGGTGTTAACATCAGAACCATATTAAAATCCTGCTTCTACCACTTATTAACTACATAGTGACATGCTAGACTTTTAAACTTGTTGATTCTTATTTGCCTTCTGTATTTGAAAGTACATATTTAATATTATCTATGTCAAGTGTAGAAAGCTAATAAATTAATGTGATATGTTTTCCCCCAAAATTAACAGTAGTAAAAAAATTCAGAGGAAAATGAGATCATAATGCATGCATGGTATTAAGAAGACAGCAAAGTAAAACCTGCAACATATATTGGCAAAGGCCGATATATGTCAATTCTGAAAGTAACATCTTTGAGTTTAATGACTCTGTTGCTAAAAATAGAATTTTCATGCTGAGTTACAAAGAAAGAAACCAAACAAAACCAGAAAAAAAAAATCCTCCCTCAATGGTGTAAAATTTTATCTGTAAAACTAACACAAAGTGAGCCAACTTGATAGTATAATGATTCTCAGACTAATTATTAATAACAACAACATCAATAACCAGGGATTAATGTTTACTTCAAAATGTATAAATCAAGAAAAGTATTATTAAATAAGCAAAGTTATTAAAAAAAGACTAGCAAAATAGTCATGGAATTTATTTTTTTTTTTATCCTATTTTTTTTATTTTTTTAATTTTTTTTTTGGCCAATAAAATGGACAACCTGGAACAAATGGACGAATTCTCAGGAAAGTACAACCTTCCAAAAATGAACCAGGAAGAAACAGAAAATTTTTTTTTTTTTTAGTGTTTTTTTTGTTTTGTTTTGTTTTTTCAAATTTTATTTTATTTTTAAACTTTACATAATTGTATTAGTTTTGCCAAATATCAAAATGAATCCGCCACAGGTATACATGTGTTCCCCATCCTGAACCCTCCTCCCTCCTACAAAGGGAAAAATACCATGAAAATATTGTTTAAAATATCTTATGAATATAACAAAAATGCATTGGAACAGCTGTTTCAAAAGTCCCTTAACCACTGAGCAGTCAAATGAGCAATATAAATGATATAAAAAAATGTAATATGATTAATGCCATAGAATTATTAAACAAACATAGAATTAGAACTATAAACCATACAGAAAACAAATGCCACTTTTAATTCTCCAAGCCAGGCTTCAGCAATATGTGAACCGTGAACTTCCTGATGTGCAAGCTGGTTTTAGAAAAGGCAGAGGAACTAGAGATCAAATTGCCAACATCCGCTGGATCATGGAAAAAGCAAGAGAGTTCCAGAAAAACATCTATTTCAGCTTTACTGACTATGCCAAAGCCTTTGACTGTGTGGATCACAATAAACTGTGGAAAATTCTGAAAGAGATGGGAATACCAGACCACCTGATCTGCCTCTTGAGAAATTTGTATGCAGGTCAGGAAGCAACAGTTCGAACTGGACATGGAAAAACAGACTGGTTCCAAATAGGAAAAGTTCGTCAAGGCTGTATATTGTCACCCTGCTTATTTAACTTATATGCAGAGTACATCATGAGAAACGCTGGACTGGAAGAAACACAAACTGGAATCAAGATTGCTGGAAGAAATATCAATAACCTCAGATATGCAGATGACACCACCCTTATGGCAGAAAGTGAAGAGGAACTAAAAAGCCTCTTGATGAAAATGAAAGTGGAGAGTGAACAAGTTGGCTTAAAGCTCAACATTCAGAAAACGAAGATTATAGCATCTGGTCCCACCACTTCATGGGAAATAGATGGGGAAACCGTGGAAACAGTGTCAGACTTTATTTTTTTTGGACTCCAAAATCACTACAGATGGTGACTGCAGCCATGAAATTAAAAGACGCTTACTCCTTGTAAGGAAAGTTATGACCAACCTAGATAGCACATTCAAAAGCAGAGACATTACTTTGCCAACAAAGGTCCGTCTAGTCAAGGCTATGGTTTTTCCTGTGGTCATGTATGGATGTGAGAGTTGGACTGTGAAGAAGGCTGAGCGCCGAAGAATTGATGCTTTTGAACTGTGGTGTTGGAGAAGACTCTTGAGAGTCCCTTGGACTGCAAGGAGATCCAACCAGTCCATTCTGAAGGGGATTGGCCCTGGGATTTCTTTGGAAGGAATGATGCTAAAGCTGAAATTCCAGTACTTTGGCCACCTCATGCGAAGAGTTGACTCATTGGAAAAGCCTCTGATGCTGGGAGGGATTGGGGGCAAGAGGAGAAGGGGAGACAGAGGATAAGATGGCTGGATGGCATCACTGACTCAATGGATGTGAGTCTGAGTGAACTCCGGGAGTTGGTGATGGACAGGGAGGTCTGGCGTGCTGCGATTCATGGGGTCGCAAAGAGTCGGACACGACTGAGCGACTGATCTATCTGATCTGATCTGATGAGGTAGCTTCAATATAATAATCATAGGTGAGGAATTAAAACACACATGTGCAAACACACACACTTTTTAAAACAGTCATTAAGGAATGCCATTAGTACAATTTTCTAATGATGTTTCAAAATTATAGAAATAAAAAGAAAATTCCCTAGTGGTCCCTAGTGGCCCAGTGGTTAACACCCCTCACTTCTGCTGCATGGGGCATGGTTGGGGAACTAAGATCCCATATGCTGCACAGTGCAATTAAAAAAAAAAAAGTCCTCACTCTACTTAGTTACTTCATGATCATATAAAGCCAAATCATAGGTTTACATTTCTTTTTCTCTTTTTTTTTTTTAGAATTTAAAGAGAATTTGGTCAAGAAAACTGGAACCCAAATGAAATAATGCTGATTTAAATCAAATTTATCAATAGGTAGATGATTTTCAAAAAAAAGAAAACCCTCAAGAATAATATAAAATAAAGATAAAAGGAGAAGTGATAATGAAGAGAAATGTAGCACTGATGATTAAATTTGATAATTGTTTTTTAGGAAAAATATAAATAAGAAAGATATCATTAAGCTACTCTAATAAGGAAAAACATATATAGCAAGAAGGAGATAAAGAATGGTTTCATGAAGTTGAAAATGTAAAAATAAACAATGGACCAAATAAAAGAGATTTAATTTTCAGATGACCAATACCATGTAAAATACATTACATAAAATTCTACAGTGTAGTATCAGAGTATATTATTATTTTAGCTTCCATTTAGAAAAGTGTTTACCTGTAGTTTACTACAACTTTTGAGAACAAATAATGTCAGTTAAGGGTTGCCAACCCAATTAATCCTTCCCTCTCTTGTATTAAGAACTATTAATAGGTAACAATGATAAAACAATATTAAAATGATATGACATTAAAATAAAGATAGAATTAGAGTGTATTAGAAGATTATATATAATATATATATATATATATATCTCCAGAGTGTTCAAATATATTCAAAGAGAAGATATATACCATATTGATATAAAACTTTTGAAATCACCAGATAGAAATTATCTAACATCTTCATCTATAAAAGTTACTAAATATTTTATAAAATATATTGTAACTTATTTATAATGCAGACACACTAAATGCAGATGGTTGCTGGAGTTAAATATGAAAAAAGGAAAATCTGTTATAATGAAAT
This sequence comes from Bubalus kerabau, assembly GCF_029407905.1. Lineage (NCBI taxonomy): Eukaryota > Metazoa > Chordata > Mammalia > Artiodactyla > Bovidae > Bubalus > Bubalus kerabau. The sequence continues at coordinate 63,063,651 of NC_073625.1, forward strand.
TCATTTCAAGCATTAATATTTTTTAATTGAGACCTTTGTAGTTAAAGCATTTTTAATAGTGTTGGCAGTGATATTCTTTCTGTAGATAATTAGACATTGTAGAAAAATCCTTAAATTTGCTCACAAACTGAGGCTGAATCTCCAATTCTAGGAATTCATTAAAGATCAGAGATTGGCACAAACAACTGTATCCTCATTTATGGGATAGGCATGTCCACATTAGGGAATGCTACATGGCCATTGCTAATTTTACTACCAGTTAATGACAGAGAAAATGTCTATGGCATTCATTCACATATACATTCAATTAAGCACCATGCCTCTTCCAGATACTTTTCTAGCTGTTGGAGCTATAGAAGTAAAAATTCAAACCAATAAAATGTCTAGCCCTTTTAGAGTATTAATTCTAGTGATATATAACTAAGAAAAGAAGACACTGTGGGAAACAGGAAATTATACACTCGATATTCTTAATATGAAGACAGAAGATTATAAAATCCTTATTTTTTCCTTGCTTTCTGTGATATAAATTGAATTGTTTCCTGAGGCTAAGTATCTTGAACTCTGAACTAGCAGACTTTCCAGAGAAATGGTTGAGGAGGAAAGAACTGTTGACTACAGACAATTGAGGAGGGAAATCTCAATTATTTTCCGATAAAGAGAAAGGTGTGAGATATTTTTGGAACTTGTCTTTAAGATACTAAAAATACAAACATTAATCCAAATAGATTGGAAGCATCTCTCATTAAAATTACCTCTTCTGATCCTGGTTATTGCTAACATTCCTGAGATGTTCTGCCTGAAATTGGTCCCCTTTATAATCTGAATTTAAAATATCTAAACAGATTTCTTACAATGGGGGAAAAAAATCAATATTTGCAATTTTTCTTAGTTCCTTTCTCTATGTATAAACTGTATCCATTGACCATGTCCTTTTCTGAAGTTTCCAGAACAGATCTACACTATTTTTAACAAAATTATTTTTTATGTCATATTTTCCAAACTGCAAATACTTAGCATTGATTACATGGATTGTTTCTGGGCTCCATTTTAAAGACCTACACTGTAGCATATTTTTTAAAATACTGATTTCAAGCTCATCATTTCAGTCATGAGCATATTGCTCATTACGTGGATTTTAAACAGGTTAAATTGGGAACACGTGTACACCCGTGGCAGATTCATGTTGATGCATGGCAAAACCAATACAATATTGTAAAGTAATTAGCCTCTAATTAAAATAAATTAATTTAAAAAAAAAGAAAAAAGTGCTTAATTACCTACACAGTAGATGTTAAAAAGCAAACAAACAAACATTTGTTTCTATCTTTTCTTCCCATTTGGAGACAAACTTCATAAAACTGGAAAAAAAAACACCCTAAATTTTAAGAGGCAAGCAATAAAAATATGACAAAAATTATTTTAAATGACCTTCATTGTTACCAGTTTCCCACATAACTAGTGCCTTCCAAACCCCTCTGTTAAAACATATTTACTGAAGTGTCTGGCTTGCTGAAAGCTTTTGGCTCAAATAATTTTGTCTCCTACACTCCTGTTTTCTTTGTTTCAGTAGTATGCATACCAAGTATCAGATGTGTTTATCCCTAAATCTGTTTGTACCAGTTGTTTTTATTTTTTTCACTTAACATAATTTATTTAAATATCACTCAAACTTTTGAAAATAGGAGTGTGAAAACAGAGAGTTGTTTCTATAAAAACTAAGTTGTATGCCTTGAAAACAAGTTTATAAAGGTGAGTTGCTTGAAATATGCTTTGAAAGTAAGTGTGGGCTGGACAACCATAAAATCTGGGGAAGAAATCACAGACGTCTAAAAGGATTCTGCACACAAATTGCTTAGAAGTGGTTGTAATTGCTTGATGTACTTTAAAGAAATGGAAATAGAAAATTGCAAAGGAAGAGTTATGAGTACAGTTTATGGGAAAAAAATAAAAAAGAAAAGTGCACAGGGCTGTCTATTAGGAAAGTCCTTGGCCTCAGATAATATAATTTTAAAATAAATTCACATTTATACTTTCAAAGGTAAGACAAAATATATGTTATAGACATATCTTAATTATGTTGAGGTTGTCTCAAGAAGCAAAGTTAGTGAGTGTCAACTACAAACTGGCACTTGCCATGGGCACTTTGCCATCTACCTCTACAAGGATTGTATGTGCTGATTTTCAGCACCCCCTGAAAGGAGTGCAGGGCAGAAAGCAGAAATGAGGCACTGTGTTCTCTGGGAAAAACTGGCAGAACAGGTCTTCACATAGTCAGATATTTTCAGGAGCTGATTCCAGGAGCCAAATTCTTGTATCTCTTCATATCTAGAAAAGCACTAAAATCCTTCATAATAACTTTTGCTTCTGGTGACTAGCAGTAACCCTCAAGGACCAGCAGAAACCCTCTCCAAAACATATATGCTTGACTGCATGTACACTCCCTTCCCCAAAATCACGTATATACTGACTTTTCTTCCTTCCTCTTAAGAATGCTCCCAGAGATATCTGAAATGCTGCCTCCTGGGGTATATATAGTCTGAATTTTGCCCCCCAAAAAGCTTAACTGATAAATCTCACTTTTTTTTAACATTTGCATGAGTAGATCTTCCTTCATATTGTATATATGTTAAAAACCAAGGGCGACTTGTTTACCTTTGTTCTGATGTAACATCCCTCAGCGCAGGCAGTAATGTCCCTCTGCGTTTGATGCCCTGTGATTTCCCTCCCATTCTATATCATACAGGCCAGGCAAACTGGAATAATAGGGGTACATAATCAAAGAAAGTCAATGGGTAGACGCAAAAGACTGCGAACATGTTCTCAACACATGGAGTGGAAAAATAAGATTCCTTTTTTGGGTATTTAGATTTCAAATGAGTTCAGTTCAGTTCAGTCACTCAGTCCTGTCCAACTGTTTGTGACCTCATGGACAGCAGCACGTCAGGCCTCCCTGTCCATCACCAACTCACACAGTTTACTCAGACTTATCTCCATTGAGTCAGTGATGCCATCCAACCATCTCATCCTCTGTTGTCCCCTTCTCTTCTCGTCTTAAATCTTTTCCAGCATCAGGGTCTTTTCTAGTGAGTCACTTCTTTGAATCAGATGGCCAAAATACTACAGTTTCAGCTTTAGCATCAGTCCTTCCAATGAATATTCAGGACTGATTTCCTTTAGGATGGACTGGTTGAATCCCCTTGCTGTCCAAGGGACTATCAAGAGTCTTCTCCAACACCACAATTCAAAAGCATCAATTCTTCAGTGATCAGCTTTCTTTATAGTCCAACTCTCACATCCATACATGACCACTGGAAAAACCATAGCCTTGACAAGATGAACGTTTGTTGGCAAAGTACTGTCTCTGCTTTTTAATATGCTGTCTAGGTTGGTAATAATTTTCCTTCCAAGGACCGAGCGTCTTTTAATTTCATGGCTGCAGTCACCATCTGCAGTGATTTTGGAGGCTCCCCCTCAAAAAAAAGTCTGTCACTGTTTCCATTGCTTTTCCCATCTATTTGCCATGAAGTTATGGGACTGGATGCCATGATCTTAGCTTTCTGAATGTTGAGTTTAAAGCCAATTTTTTCACACTCCTCTCTCATTTTCATCAAGAGGCTTTTTAGTTCTTCTACACTTTCTGCCATAAGGGTGGTATCATCTGCATGTTTGAGGTTATTGATATTTATGCTGGCAATCTTGATTCCAGCTTATGCTTCATCTAGCCAAGCGTTTCTCATGATGTACTCTGCATATAAGTCAAATAAGCACAGTGACAATATACAGCCTTCATGTACTCCTTTCCCAATTTAGAATCAGTCTGTTTTTTCATGTCCAGTTCTAACTGTTGCCTCCTGACCTGCACACAGATTCCTCAGGAGGTAGGTCAGGTGGTCTGATATTCCTATCTCTTGAACAATTTTCCGCATTTTGTTGTGATCCACCCAGTCAAAGGCTTTGGCATAGTCAATAAGACAGAAGTAGATGTTTTTCTGGAACTCCCTTGCTTTGTTGATGATGTAACAGATGTTGGCAATTTGATCTCTGGTTCCTCTCTTTTCTAAATCCAGCTTTAACATCTAGAAGTTCACGGTTCACATACTGTTGAAACCTGGCTTGGAGAATTTTGAGCATTATTTTACTATTGTATGAGATGAATGATATTGTGTGGTAGTTTGAGCACACCTTGACATTGTCTTTCTTTGGGATTGGAATGAAAACTGATCTTTTCCAGCCCTATGGCATTGCTGAGTTGCCCAAATTTGCTGGCATACTGAGTGCAGTACTTTCACAGCATTATCTTTTAGGATTTGAAATAGCTCAACTGGAATTCCATAATCTTCACTAGCTTTGTTTGTAGTGATGCTTCCTAAGACCCACTTGAATTTGCATTCCAGGATATCTGGCTCTGGGTGAGTGATAACGCCATTGTCATTATTTGGGTTGTGAAGATCTCTTTTGGATAGTTCTTCTGTGTATTCTTGCCACCTCTTCTTAATATCTCTGCTTCTGTTAGGTCCATACCATTTCTGTCTTTTATTGTGCCTATCTTTGCATGAAATGTTCCTTTGGTATCTCTAATTTTCTTGAAGAGATCTCTAGTCTTTCCAATTCTATTATTTTTCTTTTTTTTTTTTTTTTTGAATTTTATTTATTTTATTTTATTATTTTTTTTATATGGTTTCTTTTTTTCTCTATTTCTTTACATTGATCACTGAGGAAGGCCTTCTTATCTCTCCTTGCTATTCTTTGGAACTCTTCATTCAAATGGGCATATCTTTCAATTTCTCCTTTGCCTTTCACTTCTCTTCTTTTCACAGCTATTTGTAAGGCCTCCTCAGACAACCATTTTGACTTTTTGCATTTCTACTTCTTGGGGATGGTTCTTGATCCGTGCCTCCCATACAATGTCACGAACCTCCGTCCATAGTTCTTCAGGCACTCTATCAGATCTAATCCCTTGAATCTATTTCTCACTTTGACTGTATAATCATAAGGGATTTGTTTTATGTCCTACTTGAATATTCTAGTGGTTTTTTAGTGGCATTCTACTTTATTCAATTTAAGTCTGAATTTGGCAATAAGGAGTTCATGATCTGTGCCACAGTCAGCTCCCAGTCTTGTTTTTGCTGACTGTATAAAGCTTCCCCATCTTTGGCTGCAAAGAGTATAGTCAATCTGATTTCGGTATTGACCATCTGGTGATGTCCACATGTAGAGCTTTCTCTTGTGTTTTTGGAAGAGGGTGTTTGCTATGACTAGTGTGTTCTCTTGGCAAAACTCTATTAGCCTTTTCCCTGCTTCATTCTGTACTCCAAGGCCAAATTTGCCTGTTACTCCAGGTATCTCTTGATTTCCTACTTTTTCATTCCAGTACCCTATAATGAAAAATATATCTTTTTTGGGTGTTAGTTCTAGGAGGTCTTGTAGGTCTTCATAGAACCGTTCAACTTCAGCTTCTTCAGCATTTCTGGTCGGGGCATAGAGTTGGATTACCATGATACTGAATGGTTTCCCTTGAAACAAACAGAGATCATACTGTTGTTTTTTAGATTGCATCCAAATACTGCATTTTGGATTCTTTTGTTGACTATGATGGCTGCTCCATTTCTTCTAAGCATTTCTTGCCCACAATAGTAGATATAATGGTCATCTGAATTAAATTCACCCTTTCCAGTCCATTTTAGTTCACTGATTCCTAAAATGTCAATGTTCACTCTTGCCATCACCTGTTTGACCACTTCCAATTTGCACTGATTCCTGGACCTAACATTCCAGGTTCCTATGCAATATTGCTCTTTACTTCATTGGACTTCACTTCCATTACCAGTCACACCCACAACTGGGTGTTGTTAATGCTTTGGCTCTGTCTCTTCATTCTTTCTGTTGTTATTTCTCCACTGATCTCCAGTAATATATTGGGCACCTACCAACCTGGGGAGCTCATCTTTCAGCATCCTATCTTTTTGCCTTTTCAGTTACTCATGGTGGATATGGATATTAACCAAAGTTTTCTAGAGGTATATATTCAGGGTCAAAATTCTTTGAAATTGTGTGTAAAGTTATGAACTTATGAAGAGAGAGGAATCAAGAATAGACATACAAGTGGAAGGAATTCACGATATTTAGAGCAAAACAAAAATGCCATGAAAGATGATATATTTTATTGTTTTTAAAATGAAAGATTTTAGGGCCTTTAACAGTCCTTTTCACCTTGCTTTTTGAATAAGGGGTTCTCTGTTTACATTTTACACTGAGCCTTACAATACCTGCAGTCTCTTGGTAGTGACAATAATAATTACTAATGGGATCTTCTATTTGTTGAAGAATTAACATGTGTTAGGACCCTTGGCAAGTGACTTTTATGGACTGGCTTGTTTACTTCTTGAAATAGCCCAATTAATTTTACCATTTTATAAAGAAACTAAAAATTGGAATGATAAAAATTTCCCAAGAATAAACTTACTTTTAAATAAAAGCAAAGGAAATCAGAATCAAATCTAGGTCTATCAAAATCTAGGTCTCACCTCTCCATGATTTAAGTCATGATACAGAAGCATGAGATTATTTACCATTACCCTTTCTCACTATTCATACACTCTCCTTTACAGAGTTAAAATAATGAACCTCTGTTTTGTTTTGGTTTGTTTTGTTTTATAAGTAAAACTACCTGACAAGAGTCAGTAGTCTGCAATATTGTTAAGAGTTTCCAATTCAAGGAAGAGCATCTTTTGGCATTCTTTTCCTTAATATTAACAAATTTCTTAACCCTCAAAATTATGAATTATGTACAAGAAAGTATTCAGCAGTGAAGGCTTTCCATATTTAACTTACTAAGAAAATAAATTTGTTGAAATTAACATTGGGTCTCTATTTTTTGAAATACAAAAGAAGTGTTTATTTCTAATCAGGTCATTCAAAGATAATACACTCATTATGCATGGATTTATATTTATACAATTGTAATAAGCAATGAATTTATCTACTGACCAAGTATATGCCCTTATAATTTAGAGATAAAAAAAATTATTATAGGTATAGTCATGTAAAATGACATCATCAATGATTTTTTTTTTGGTAAATCATGACAACACATTCCATATTATTGCCTTCAGTGAGGCAAATCTTCACATTTTTGTGATAGAGGGATTATTAATATGTATAAAACTAATCTGAACCACTGTTTACAACATATAACAGTAGTTATAATAAACGTTGGTGGTTTCATATGATTCAACTTTATGTAGAATGCACATATACATATAAATTCATTAAATTCTACCATACTTTTAAATAGAAAGGGCATAGTGTCACATGAAGTTTTCTATATCTTAATACCTAGTCATCCCCTTTATATGGTAGCAGCTCTTAAGTAAAATTCTGTTTTTTTTGTGTCTTATTTGTTATTATTCTTCAGTCTTGAAATCTTGCATAAGAATAGCAATATATTTTTCTGCAACTCTATCTTATGTCTATCCCTTAATAACATTTCTGTTATCTCCTTAACAACATTTATTAAAAGAGGACATTCATAAGTGAATGTAGGAGGAGGTAACTACTTCAATTTTGAATTCTGATTGAACTTTGCAAAGACCAAGGTATATATATGCACAAGTGCATGCACATATATAACTTTTTTTTTTTTTTGGTTTTATTTCATTTACATAAAGTCAAGTATTTTAAGACTCTCTGAATAAAAGCTAAGCTATGAATAAAAGTAGGAACTTATGTTCCACTGAACTGTAATTTTATTGCAAGTGATTGCTAAGATATGCAAATGATTTTCAACCATTATCTTATCAGATGCTTAACTCAAAATTTTCTATTCCTTACTAGGATTTTTTTTTCAAGTTTTTGATTGCAATTTTCATATATCTATTTAGCTATGATGGTAAGTAAAATGTTTTTCTTACAATTCCATTACTATTATGAGAGTATTTTATCTTTATCTCATATAAATCAAATCAAGTAAGTTTCTCTATTTGGACAGTAAGAAGTGAGGAACAGATTGCCCCAAATATCAAGAAATAAAGAAGGAATTCAAGCAGGAAACAACATATAAATATTGATAGCAAAATGAAAGACATAACCAAACTTTTTTATAAGAATGAGTTCTGTCTCAATGTTAAATGTAGATTATTTGGGGGGCATTTTCTGATATTGATCTTCAATGTGTCTTACTGAATATTTCATTTAATCAAATACTTGTTATTTACATTGACAGAATTAGAGGAATATTGCAATGCTTATATGCTGAATATAGTTTTATTTTTATGCTTTTTTTTAAACAGCAATTTAAAAAATAATAATAATTTTGAAGAAAAAACTTCCATAAGAGTTTCCCAACAGTGAAAATAGTGCTTTGCCCAAGATTAATTCAAGGAGTACCAGTAGAGAAAATCAAGTCCAATGAAATGGCTTCAAAAAACAGACAAAAATGGAATTATTCAATAGAAAAAGAAACTAAAGATGTGTATCCCAATGAATGAAATGATAATTACTATCCCTATCATGCAACATGTTTTCACAATTTTGAACACTAGAATTTAAACAGCAGTTGAGTTGATCTCTATCATGTGTCATCATCTGAGCCAAGTCTTAAGAAACATGCACCACTGACATTTTACATCTACATGAAAAATACTGTCATATTTTAACTGCTGGTTTTCCATCATAATTTTGATTATAATTATATAATATATTTATATATTATATAATATATAATAATTTCCACAATATAATTATATATTATATTGATATAATAATGATATCAATGTACTTGAAAAATCAGGCACAATGGCTATTATTATGGAGAAATATTGATTTTATCTTGCTGTTCTAATAATTTTTAGCAAAAGTTTTATTTTTCATTATTGCTAATAGCAAACAAATACCTTCTTAAAATGGACTAGTATCTTTAATGTTGAAGGCAAAAGGAGAAGGGGGTAGCAGAAGATGAGATGTTTAGTTAGTATTATGTCATCTCTCAATGGACATGAATTTGAGCAAACTCTAGGATTCAGTGGAGAACACAGGAGTCTGGCATGCTGTAGTCCATGGCATCACAAAGAGTCAACAACGACTGAACAACAACAACGTTTAATGTCTAGGTGTCTTTTGCAGAGTACAGTACTAAAGTTTAGCCTTCTCTGGCTCAGTTTCCCCTTATATAAAATAATGATAATAATGAAAATGGTGATGATCATAAAAATAATAGTACATCCCATTAGCTTTTTAAGCATAAAGAGTAATAATATGTCAGTCTGTGAGCACATTACATATAATAAGCACTAAATAAGTACTGGCCTATCTGAAATTATACTCATATGCTGAAAAATATTAGAAAAATAAATTGGGAAAAACATTGGAAAAATAAAAATGCTTCAGTGTTATAGTAGTTTATCACTGGAAACTGTTACAGATTGAGGGAAATGGATGGTTTTGGAAAAGTTTTTAAAATTTCTATGCCTCTTTCTTCATTTGAGAAATTGATGATAAAATTTTAGCTATGGAGTTGTACAAAGCCAAAGAGCTTATGAATGTGACAGCCCTTTATTATGAAATGCTACATGATTCTAACTTTTCACATACCAATTTAATATATGCATATTTAGAACATTAGTAAGCATCTACTGTGCCCTGGTGCTGGGATATAAAAATAAATAGGACATAAAAAGAAATAAGACAGATATTCTCCCTAACTTTGTAGTATTAAAAATGTATCAATATTATGGTAATACCAAATTTCCTTATTTTGAGTATCAGCTCCCCATTATTTGAGAATTCAAATTCTGTTTAAACATTGAGTAAACTACTTTAAAAAAATCATGACACATCATGTGAGTTCATACTATCTAAATTGAATATTATTGAATGAAAAAGCATATTTTAGATGAAATGTCTATTCAAGTCATTTCATGAAATATAAAGAAAAGAAAATTCTCTTTATTCTTCAATAACTAAATGATGTATGCAGCTTTTATTAATTCAACTTGACTACCTCAGCTTTTACTAAAATAATACCACCACTGTGAAAAAATTTAAAGAACTGGATGTGGTCTTTGATCAACAAGGTATAGATTGTTACTACTACTGTTATTTTTTAACAAATAGAATTCCTGTGAGCAGTTTTAAGGAGGGAACTACTTAGGTATGTATATGGAAATCAAAGGATGTTGAGGTTCCTAGAATCTATTAAAGGCAGAGGGTCATTCTCGAACTTAGCTCCAAAAGTTCACCAGGTCTTTGAGGGGAACTACAGGTGACTTGCTTCAGGTAGAATAAGACACTGCCATGACATAAACATTGAACTTTGGAGCTGTGGAGCACATGGGACAAAGGAGGACAATTGGGATTTTCCTAGTCTCCCATTTGCTAATCCCAGTCAGAAGCAAGTGAGAGAATGAGACCATATTACCGTAAAGCAGGGGTCCCCAACCTCTGGATCTAATGCTTGATGATCTGAGGTGGAACAGATGTAATAATAACAGAAATAAAGTACACAACAAATGAATGGTATTGAATTATCCTGAAACCATCATCTGCCTGTCTATGGAAAAACTGTCTTCCACAAAATTGGTCTCTGGGGCGAGAAATTTGGGGGACCGATGCCCTAGAGTACAGATAAAGTAAAAGGAGGGAGATATATGAATGAGTATGGAGGAAAATGAGGGATAAACTGCACACGTGATATAATGTCAATTGCAGTAAAATTCAGGTCTTTGCTTTTGTTGTCTATTAAAACACGAGTTAGCAACTGAACAACAACTAATATCCTATCATTATTCAAACTAATATTTCAATATGAACTCTTAAAGCAAAGCAGTATAGAATAGATGATTTAATGATGCCTCCTCTAATAATCGCTGTATTTAGGAGCTTATTTAGAAATGCCAGTTTTTCTATTAAGTCACGAATGGCCTATTAAAAATTAAAATAAAAAATTCATACCATATACATTTTAGCATCTTCTTCATAATAAGGACAGACACATAGCATTATATGTACCTGTAATGTGGTACAAAATCTGTAACGCGGATGGTGACGTCAGCAAGCAGGCAGGCTAAAAGAGCCCAGTTCTCCTCTTCCCCAAGAAAACAATGAAGAAACAACTACAAATTGAAGAAAATAGCTCTGGGAAATCTTTGAAGGATAACAGAGACACAGCAAAAACTCCATGGAACACAAATATCTATGACTGGTGCATAGAAAAGCATAGGAAACATCTTACCTGTGTTGGGCCATCCCATCTTCCAGTTTGGAGCCATTCGGTGACAAGAGGGAGTCCCTCAGAGGGCTTTCACTGCACCCACAAAAGAACAGGAAGACGCCAATAATCTTCCTCACCACCGGGGACATCTGCAGCCTTTGCTACTGAGGGTCCCATGGCCATCACTGAGGCGAATTCCAGCTGAAGAGCTGCCCTGAGTCCCTGTTGCTTCTGTGTCCTCCCCAGGGCTGGAGCTTGCTCCTGTGCACTCTAATTGTGCAATGTGCCTTGTTCTCCACGTTGAGACTCCACAATGGCGTCTAGCGGTTCGGAGCTGCCACTGCACTGTGCCGGGCCTACTGAGTCCCAAGGCACCGCTTGGATTTGCCTTCCTTGGGGTGGTACACCCAGTACACTGAAGCCCCCCTTCTAGGTTCTGAATCCAGCTTTGAGCTCTCATCACCTGGGCCACGCTGCTGTATCGTGCCTTGTCCCCGAATTCTGATTCCGGGCTTTTACCAACCATCACCAGGGCTGTGTTGACACTGCTCTGCATCCTGACCCTGTCCTGAGTCCAAACAAAAGAGTTAATTTTTTGTGCGGATGCTGAGAAAAGTGAACCCTTATTCACTGTTCAGTTCAGTTCACTCACTCAGCTGCATCCGACTCTTTGCGACCCCATGAACTGCAGCACTCCAGGCCTCCCTGTTCATCACCAACTCCTGGAGTTTACTCAAACTCATGTCCATTGAGTCTGTGATGCCATCCAACAATCTCATCCTCTGTCGTCCCCTTCTCATCCTGTCTTCAATCTTTCCCAGCATCAGGGTCTTTTCAAATAAGTCAGCTCTTCGTATCAGGTAGCCAAAGTACTGGAGTTTCAGCTTCAACATCAGTCTTTCCAGTGAACACCCAGGACTGATCTCCTTTAGGATGGACTGATTGGATGTCCTTGCAGTCCAAGGGACTCTCAAGTGTGATGTAAATGGGTACAGTTACTATGGAAAACAGTACGGAATTTCATTAACAAAACAAAACATAGGATCCAGCAATTTCAATTCTGGGTACATATGAAAAATGAAACCAGTATCTCAAAGAGATATCTGCATTTCTACGTTCATTGTAGTATTATTCACAAGAGCCAAGACATGGAAACAACCAAAGTGTCCACTGATGGATGAATGGATAAAGAAAAGTATCGGGCTTCCCTGGTGGCTCAGTGGTAAAGAATCTACATGCGATCTAGGAGCCACAAGAGATGCAGGTTCAATCCCCGGGTTGGGAAGATATCCTGGAGGAATATGTGGCAACCCACTCCAGAGTTTTTGCATAGATAATCACATAGACAGAGGAGCCTGGTGGGCTACACTCCATAGAGTCACAAAGAGGTGGACAAGATTGAAGCGACTGAACAGAACGTAACATTCTATATATTACATATATAGAATATCTATTTGTTGTGATTGCTCTGGTATTTTTACTGAAGTTTTGTACTGAATCCATTTTGCTAAAAAATAAAACATTTTTAATATATCTTAAAAAAGTATCAAACATTAAGAAACTTGAGTATATTGCATTGTGCAATATTTAGATAAGACTTAGAAAATTGTAGGCATTTTTTTCCCTCTCAACATAGCACATCACAAAAATACATTGTTATGTATAATTCTTATGAATGATTATAATCATATCAAGGACATTTTATGTACAGTAACTACAAAAGTAAAAACCAAAGGAACTATGTGAGCACTTTGAGAGCTGAAACCACTTTAAATGTTAGGAGGAATTCAGTTCATATCAAATATACACAGACACACACACACATGCACAATGGAATATTATTCAGGCATGGAAAAGAAGGAAATTTCTGTCATTTGTGATAAAATTGGTGAAACTGGAAAACATTTTGCTATTAGAAATAAACCAGAAAGAGAAGGGCTTCCCTGTTGGCTGAGACAATAAAGAATCTGCCTGCAATGTGAGAGACCTGGCTTTCATCTCTAGGTAGGGAAGATCCCCTGGAGAAAGGAAAGAGAAGGATAAATATGGTATGGTATCACTTATTTGTGGAACTCAAAAAAAAAAAAAAAAAAAGAGCCAATCTCACAGAAAGAGAGTAAGATTGTGGCTTCCTAGGGTTGAGGATAGGAGATATGGGGAAGTGTATTTCAAAGGCTACATCCTTTCAGTTATAAATTGAATAGGTTCTAAGGAGCTAATGCTCCTTAGAGCATTGTGACTATAGTTAATAATACAGTGTTGCATACTTGAATTTTTGAAAGTAGATTTAAATGTTCTCACCACACACAGAAGAGTTAAGTATGTGAGATAACAGATGTATTGGTTAACTTGGTTGCAGTAATCATTTTACTGTATATGTACATTAAATCCTCACATTGCAAACTTTATGTATATTATTGTCTATTATTCCTCAGTAAAACTAGAAAAAAAATGTAAGTCATGTGGAAACTAATTTATAAAGGCTAAATTTTACTTCTTGCACTGCTGTTAGAATATAATATTTGAAATATTTCTAAATAAGACTAGATTACACTGAAGATGAAGTTTCTACTATTTTCAAATATATATATTTTACCTCAAGCAGTAAGTGTGTTAATAGATATGAAAAGGAAAGATGGATGGGCATTAGACTGTGGAAGTCAATTAATTAAGAAAACAATACTTTATAAAATCAATGAGAAGTTATCAACTAAATTCCCATTTTTCATATTTAGAAGCATTTATACTTCATAATCAGATACCTTTAAAAGAAGTAAACATGCTTATATTGTAATAATTAACTGTTTTTCTGAATTATTGTAAACATATTACATGTATATCTTAAATATATTTAATTTTATTGACTTTCTGTGATGTGTTTTGTATACATCATCATAAAACCACTTCAAAGTAACAGTTTCTATATTCATGAAAACAATGCTAATTGTTATAACTCTATAAGATCAATAACCTCAGTGACAAAAAACACCAAAATTTTATATCTTGTTCATGTCACCATCTAATTGACAGCACATGAGTGGCTATTTCTGAGTCCAAGGCCTTTTTCAATATACAAATTTGCATCTTTGAGTTTTCTCCATGTCATAGGCAGATAGGAAAAGAAATGTTGTTATCTAATAAATTTACCATTTTGATTAAAGCATGAAATGAATTAATAATAAAAAATGGTTGAATTTTTCCATGAAAAGTAAAGATTGACAAGAGAAATTAGGGTAAATCAGTAATGAACTTTACTAAAAAAACAAAAATAAAAGGGAACTCCAACACACAGATAAAGAAATTGACTTTAGAAAATATGAGTACAGATGTGAATATGTCTATATTTAGTAGTATTAACCTATTTGTAACCTAATCTTATGATTTCTATTCTCCTTGACAAGTAGATGGCAAAGACATCTGTTAGAGTGAAGGAGATATGTGGGTATCAAAATTTGAAGAGAGGTAAGAAGGTTAAAACATGTTGCAGAGTGTAAGATAGATGAGCAGTCCCAATGGCTGCCTTGTGAGTGATAATACATTTTAGGAGGCTAATACGACCTCATGTGTGAAATTATCTCACACTTCTCAGCTGCTGGGGAAAGGACATGCTACATTATGATAGTCTAGGTCATCCAAGGCTGCTCTTTGACTTTACAGGCTCAATAAGAGTAACAGAGGAACAAGAGAGTTTAGAGTATCTGTAAGAACATCCTTGAAATCACAGACCATGGAACTCAAAGTAGAGAATGACAAAGTGAAAAAAAAAAAAAAGATAAGATAGATGGGGAGAAATTTATGGAGGGCTCAGTTCCTGATGGGTTTTGACCAAGCAACTAGATTAAAAAAAAAAATAAGGCTATGATCACAGCTGGGAATCACTGAGCTAGTCATATGTAGAGTTGGAATAATTGAATAATGCATAACAACAAGGTCAAAATTGAAATTGTGTATGTGGGTTGTTGAATAAGTCAAAAAGGTCACTGAACATAAAACAATCATAAAACTAAAAATCTGGTTGTTTCATGGATTATCTGCATGGATATTTACATCCACCCAGGATGATGGCAGTGAGGCCTAGGGGTGGAAAAAATGATTGTGAACCAGGTTTCAAAGTGTTAAAGGAGAGAATAATAGACTATTCAAAGAAGAAAAAATGACCTCAATGGAGAGAATACCAACCTCCACCTCCAGTTTCTGTAACCAGAGACATATAGGGCATAAATGATGATTTGAGAGAGTTTGAAGATAAAGAGCATTCTATATCCCGAGAGAGAGAAATTGAGTTCCGTTAATGCAGTATTGCTGCTGCTGCTGCTAAGTCGCTTCAGTTGTGTCCGACTCTATGCAACCCCATAGACGGCAGCCCACCAGACTCCCCCGTCGCTGGGATTCTCCAGGCAAGGACACTGGAGTGGGGTGCCACTGCGTTCTCCAAATGCAGCTACTAGAAAAAGCTAATTAAGTTGAAAATGCAGAGAATTCTGCAGTCATGGTGCTCCGTGGTGGAGGACTTCTGGAGGGAGAGGTCTGAAGAATGAGACAGTGACAATATAGTGGAACTCACTGTAGAGTAAAATAACATGCTAGAGAACCCTTGTGGCCATGAGGTGGTTTCTTGCATCCTGGCAGATGCAAACAGAGATGACAGGCATGGGACCAGTGGGTTTTGTCTCAATCGTATTATTGATTTGGATGGATATAGTACCTCTGGTTAAACATACTTCAATCTGCCTGGTGAATGCTGACACAGAAGATGAAGGTCTTCAATCTACTTGGTCTGGATACTAATAGCTCTCTTAGCATGTACATTCCCCTCCCTGAAGCTACAAAATAAAGTTTCATCTTCTAGTTCCACATGGAGAAAGCATGCAAATTTAAAACAAGTAGTAAACAGTTCTAAGTAATGATATTAGAAATATCTGAAAGTGCACTGGATGTGATCTGAGGCACTTAGGTAGTAGTCTTGTGATCCAAATGACAGGGCCTGGGTTCTCTGAGCAGGTCTTTAGAGATCCCAACCATGACGCATCTAAGTAGCCATTGCAAGGGATGCACCCATACAGAGCTTGGCACCCTCTTCCAAATCAGAATTTGGACCTTGGAATCTCCACTCAGTGAGACAAGTCTTTTCCTTGCCCTCTTTATCCCCCTTAGATCATCTTTGGTGTTTACACTCCTGGGCCTAAGAAATAACCAAAGAGAGAGGGTCAGGAAGACATAAGCCTTTCACAGGCTGTGGATAATGTCTGGTTATATAATTGTATTTTCCACATACATGATCAAGAAGCCACAGGGGAGGATGGGGCCAGTTATGAGAATTAAGATGGACATGTTGTGAACCAGAAAACGTCCTGTGTACTTTTGTCAGGATGAAAATGGGTTTGCACTTAAATTCTACATGTCCTATGCCATTAGATGGACTTTGAAGAGAAAATCTCTCATATCTCTGCATCTTAGTTTCTTCAACTAAACAATGATGGTGTTTAGCCTATAGTATCATTCCTTGGTTGGTTTTATCCTTCTCAGTGGATTAAGATTCTTTGAAAAAAAGAGGAAGAAAATAAGAATTTAACAAAGGATACAGATAATAATTTACTTTTCTATCATAAAGGGATGTATAAACTTTAATAAATTAAGATTTTATGCTAATTAATTTCCCCTGTTATGCAGAAAACTGATCTTTAGACTCACAGAAATGATTTTATGTGTATGTGTATATCAGCAAAGATAGCTACTAAATTTCAGTTTTGTGGTTGCATATGTAATTTCTGAATATGGCAGTTTTTTACAATAGGAATTGTCTGATTCATTCAGGTTCCTTTATCAATGCATATTATACTCAGTTGTCCACTTTCTGCAATTTCATGTAGAGGATGATTGCCATGGCAATCAGAAACATAATCCAAGAGGCTCCAAATAAGAGTCTTAAGAAATGTACTGCTGGGCATACACACTGAGGAAACCAGAATTGAAAGAGACACGTGTACCCCAATGTTCATCGCAGCACTGTTTATAATAGCCAGGACACGGAAGCAACCTAGATGTCCATCAGCAGATGAATGGATAAGAAAGCTGTGGTACATATACACAATGGAGTATTACTCAGCCATTAAAAAGAATACATTTGAATCAGTTCTAATGAGGTGGATGAAACTGGAGCCTATTATACAGAGTGAAGTAAGCCAGAAAGAAAAACACCAATACAGTATATTAATGCATATCTATGGAATTTAGAAAGATGGTAACAATAACCCTGTATACGAGACAGTAAAAGAGACACTGATGTATAGAACAGTCTTTTGGACTCTGTGGGAGAGGGAGAGGGTGGGAAGATTTGGGAGAATGGCATTGAAATACGTATAATATCATATATAGAATGAGTCGCCAGTCCAGGTTCGATGCACGATACTGGATGCTTGGGGCTGGTGCACTGGGATGACCCAGAGGGATGGAATGGGGAGGGAGGAGGGAGGAAGGTTCAGGATGGTGAACACATGTATACCTGTGGTGGATTCATTTCGATATTTGGCAAAACCAATACAATATTGTAAAGTTTAAAAAAAAAAAAGAAATGCAGCTTGGGATTCACAGGATCTCATAACCTGAAAGAGAATTCTAAGGAAGAGAAAAGAGTCAGGGGCTTATAAAAACAAAAAGCCCTGAGCCTACTAAGAATTTCCTGGTGAGAACTCTGATCTACTTTAAAGCAACTCAGAACATATTTGTCCTTAAGGAATCATAAATTGTTTTAGGGTAGGGGTCCACTAAGTACAGACTGAGGTGAGTTTCTGACAGATGTTCTGGATGACTTCATTAGGTCAGAAAGTCCAATTCCATTCAGAGTGACACAGGCATAAGTCATTCATTTTTCCTCAGTAACCTCCCAGGGCCATTTTAGAAAGCTCTCTTTGCAATACTGACTCCATTTTGATTTTTATTTCAGGTCCATGTTTGTCAAACCTTCATTCTTATTTTCCATGAATATGCAGAGGACTTTCACTTCTGCTTAGGATAACCAGGCTATCCTTACAAAATTGTCATAATTTTTATGCTCTTTTTGTTAATTGGATCTGTTTCCTTGTGCATTTGAACTGGGCCCTTGTAAGCATTTGGGTAACAGATCAGAAAGATGTGTGTTTTTCATTACTACCTCTAGCATGAATTATCTCTGTGGCCCTGGGTATATTACTTCGACTATTTGAGTCTCAGTTTTATTGAGACTAATAAAAAGGAAAAAAAAAAATAAGAAAATCCTACCTCTGATAATGTAAAGTCCCTTGCACAGGATAACTTCTAAAGATTTCTTATTTTATTCTATTGTTATTCCAAACATGCTACTTCAATTCACCTTATGGGTATTTGGTGCTATATATTTGCTGAAATGCTTTGGTATCAAAGGATTGCTAAAATCTGTTTGCAACTCCACCTAGCTCCACCTACATGGCTTTAGGCTGCTTTCACTTTCATAGAGTAGAGCAAGTGGATCTGAACTTCTACAGCAAAAATTGCTTCTTTTAGAAAAGACGTATTTGAAGCTAGACATCAAAAATTTTGCACTTTCCTGCTAATGAATGTCAAGAACTATCTAATGCACACAGTGGAGAATAAACAGATGCTGACGAAAGCTGCTCAGTGGCTTATAGTCTTCAGTGCCAAGAACTGAGAGATTTTTCAGTCAAGAAAACACATGACGTATATGAGAATAATTGCTTTCTCATCAAATTATAAAGATAATACATTAACCATACTGTTAATTTTTTTTCTTCTGTGTCTCAATATGTATTTTTTACTAATTACAGTTGATCCTCACTATTCATGAATTTTGTATTTGCTGATTCACCTACTTGCTAACACTTTTTTTTAACCCAAAAATCAATATCCACAGTGTTTTCCCAGTCACCTGCAGACACACAGAGTGGAGAAAATCTGAGAGGCCATATGGTGGTCCTCCCTAGCTCAGACTGAGCAAGCTAACTCTCTGCCTTCCTGTTTCACCATTCATACTGCAAACAAGAGGTCTTCCCTGGTGGCTCAGACAGAAAAGCGTCTGTCTACAATGCTGGAGACCCGGTTTCGATCTCTGGGTCGGGAAGATCCCCTGGTGAAGAAAACGGCAGTCCACTCCAGTACTATTGCATGGAAAGTCCCATGGACAGAGGGAGTCTGGTAGGCTACAGTCCATGGGGTCATAAAGAGTCAGACATGACTGAGCGACTTCACTTTCACTTTTTGTTGTGTTTTTTTACTGTTTTAAATGGCTCCCAAGTATAGTGCTGAAATGGTATCTAGTATTCTTAGTGCAAGAAGGCTATGAGGTGCCTTACAGAGAAAACGGGTTTGTTTGAATGCTTTCTTCAGGCATGAGTTATACAAGCTTATCAATGAATTCAGTGTTAATGAATCAACAGTATGTGGAAAACAACATAAACATTGTAATAGCTTATTGAAAATGTTTTAACTAGAGGCTCCCAGAAAACTAGTCCTGTTTTTGCCCTAGAAACAGTGTTTCTGCATCTGCTAATTCAGCATCTATGGTGACTTTAGAGAGTATAACTATAGCAGGTAATGAGAATCCACTGTACTTAGTAATCAAACATGATCAAGTGTGCCCAGCTCAAATGCTGCATGTTCTAAACTCTCTCCGAATTAGCTGGGTTATATTATTAAAGTCTACTAGCAATTTAAAAGAACTGTTGTGGTACAATTAGTATTTCCTAATTGCCCCTGCTGCTGCTGTTGCTGCTAAGTTGCTTCAGTCGTGTCCGACTCTGTGCGACCCCATAGATGGCAACCCACCAGGCTCTGCCGTCCCTGGGATTCTCCAGGCAAGAACACTGGAGTGGGTTGCCATTTCCTTCTCCAATGCAGGAAAGTGAAAAGTGAAAGTGATTTCCCATATACCTTATGCACATAACCTGGAATGCAAATATAAAGGTAGAGGCCCGGCAGGCATGCTGGATCATATGGTGATTTGGAATGGAAGCAGCACCCTGAGGAACTGAGAAGGGGAGCTAGAAACTGAGGCCTGCTGACATCATGTCTACAGAGTGCTTTCTATCCCAGCCATGAAGTGCTTACCTGTTCACACATTGTACATATCACAGAAATAATCTTCTGTTTTGTTTAATGCACTTCAAAGAATCCGGCTTGTATGTAGCAATTTTTATTGTAACTTCTACTACAGTATACAGATTAGTATGTCAATTAAATGATATCATTTGTCTCTAATTGATCTTATTCTTACTGCTCTCAACCCCAGCATTAATCACCTGGGCACACTCTTACTCCAGGACCTCTTGAAGTCAATATGCTCCACATTGTGCTATAGCTTTTAAAATGCTTCTAGTTCCATGTTTCTAGCATGTTATATATTAGACTCTCCTCTAATTGCCTCAATCAGTAAATAATGCTGTCCTTTTTCAACTATGTTATGTATATTAGTTATGTCTATATGATTTATACTGGAACACTGTAGGTGGAAGTACATCTTAAATTTTCCCTGTACTTCATGATAATGATAACAAATTTATAGCTGCTGAATAAACACCAGTTACTGTTTAAATTGCTAGAGAAAACTGACAATTACATATGTGTTCTTTAAATTTTCAAATTATATCTAACACTGTCAAACAGCCACATCTTGTTTCGTGTGTGTGTGTGTGTGTGTGTGTATTTAAGGAGCTTACCTGGTGGCTCAGATGGTAAAGAATCTGCATGTAATGCAGGAGACCTGAGTTTGATCCCTGGTTTGGGAAGAGCCCCTGGAGAAGATAAACAACCCACTCCAGTATTCTTGCTTAGAGAACTCCATGGACTGAGGAGTCTGGTGGGCTATAGTCTATGGGGTTGCAAAGAGTCAAGCACAATATAGCAACTAACACACACATACACATAACATCTAATCATAAGTAATACATTTATAAAATAGATAATATAATGCATATACAACATAATATTTAAATATCTAACCTGTTTAATTACAGTGATTAACAAAGTTGCAAAAACTGAAGATGAATAGTTTACATTCATAACTGATTATATGTCAATTAAATTAACATCATGCCACTTGTTATTTTAAATGCAAATTTATGTTTATATATAAATGTGTGCATAGGATATACGTATATATACTATAGTCTTACTTTTTGTAATTTTAAATATATATGTCAGAAAAATTTAGTAAGAATACTTTCCAAGTCTCCATTCGTGTTCTGTTTACAAACCATGTAACCTTTAACTACTCACTCCAAGATCAATCAGGTATGATGATATAAAATATGTATTGTTCAGATCTGTTGAATAACTAGAATAATTAACAAATCAACCTGTTTCTTCATTATTTTTCCTATATTGTTTTCTTTATGTCAGGTCACAGGAAGGTGCTTCTGTCTTTATATTCAAGTGGGAGATTTCTGCTAAGAAATGGTGTCATGCCCTATGCACAGGCTTCTTAGAAATTTATGATTTTGTACTTATGAAAGCATGAAAGCATTTTTCATCAGTTTAAATTTTACTTCTCTCATCTGATTTCATTTCAGAACAGAGAGTAGAGTGGGAAATGCAGTGACTCATATAAACCTAATTCACAATTACTCTGTATGTTTTTTCTTAGTGGAATCTAGGCCTTAATTATATTTGTCATATGCACCAGCTATATAATTTTGTCTTTCATAGTCACTCTGTATCCTAGAATTTCAACTAGAGGGCTCTTTTATAGGAAAACCACTTGCTTATTGGCACACTTGTTCAGGAGACTAAGATTTCTTCCTTTTTTCTTTCATCATTGTCTAGCAAGTCACATTATCTGCCCCTCATAAATGTTTGCCATATGCAAGAAACATATGGCAGGATTCTATAATTATGTCAAGTGTGATCAATGCAAATTTTCTTAGAAGGACAATTCTGTCCTGTGCTAGCTAAGATATTACACAAAAATTCTTATGCAATTCTTTCTTATCAGGAAATAATACTAATTCAATATTTATAAGTGCCAGTAGTATTTGCTATAATAAATTATTAATTTTAATCTCCTTCCTAAAGAATACAAGATAGAAATCTATAAGTATGTTGCTTTAATAAGTCATAATATTATGGCTTTAAAGAGTTTTCTTTTAAATTTTACCCCAGTTGGACTGAAAATGAATATTTTCTACCTTGACTAAAGCAATTATTTTCACAACATAACTGTTTAAGACCACAATAGTATTACTCATCAAAACAACTATGTTCCAGTCCATGCATATAAGTGCATTGGTGACATAATTGGTTTTCAATAAACAGATCTATATATGAAGATCTCATTTCTTTCTTAAATAATTTAGTTGTTATTTCACATTAAAGAAATGGAAATTATGGAGATAGGAAGGAAAGAAAGAAAACATGGCCATGAGGTAGTTATATATATCTTCATTTCTAAGAAAGCTGTACATTTTTATTGTTGATATAAACACAGAAAATTTTAAAAATACTGGAAAAGTGGCTGGTCATATAAAATTATTCTTCTAGATTTGTTTTTATTTTAACCACATGACCTTTCTCATGTTAAATGATTCAGAAATTTTAAGACAGTAACTGGAACTATATGTATATAATTTATATGTATGTATATATACATATGATTACATATATGTATAATGAATATATAGGTATATGCATACATATATGTATGCCTATAAACATATGTATTCATATATACATGTATACATATATGGGTTTCCCTGGTGGCTCAGACAGTAAAGAATCTGCCTGCAAAGCTGGAGACCCATTCTCAGGTCAGGAAGATCCCATGGAGAAGGAAATGCCTACCCACTCCAGTATTTGTGCCTGGAGAGTTTCATGGACAGAAGAGCCTGGTGGGCATAGTCCATGGGATTACAAAGAGTCAGACACAACTGAAGCAACTGAGCATGCACATATGTACATGTAACATGTATATGTTTAGTTCAGTCACTCAGTCATGTCCAACTCTTTGCAACTCCATGGAGTGCAGAAACCCAGGCTTCTCTGTCCATCACAAACTCCCGGAGCTTGCTCAAACTCATGTTGGTGATGCCATCCAACCATCTCACCCTCTGTCGTCCCCTTCTCCTCCTGCCTTCAATCTTTCTCAGCATCAGGGTCTTTTCAAATGAGTCAGTTCTTCGTATCTGGTGGCCAGAGTATCAGAATTTCAGCTTCCAGCGTCAGTCCTTTCAATGAAAATTCAGGACTCATTTCCTTTAGGATGGACTGGTTGATCTCCTTGAAGTCCAAGGGACTCTAAAGAATCTTCTCCAACACCACAGTTCAAAAGTATCAATTCTTCAGTGCTCAGCTTTCTTTATGGTCAAACTCACACATAAATTCATGACTACTGGGGAAAAAAAAAAACATAGTTTTGACAAGACGGATCTTTGTTGGCAAAGTAATGTCTCTGCTTGTTAATATGCTGTCTAGGTTGATCATAACTTTCCTTCCAAGGAGCAAGTGTCTTTTAATTTCCTGGCTGCAGTCATCATCTGCAGTGATTTTGGAGCCCAAGGAAATAAAGTCTCTCAATGTTTCCACTCATTCCCCATCTATTTGCCATGAAGTGATGGGACTGGATGCCATGATTTTAGCTTTTGAACGTTGAATTTTAAGCCAGCTTTTTCACTCTCCTCTTTTACTTTCATCAAGAGGCTCTTCAGTTCCTCTTCACTTTCTCCCATAGGGTTGGTATCATCTGTGGTTATTGATATTTTTCCTGAGAATCTTGATTCTAGCTTCTGCTTCATGCAGCCTGTCATTTTGCATGATGTACTCTGCATAGGAGTTAAATAAGCAGGGTGACAATATACAGCTTTGATGTACTTCTTTCCCCAAATGTAACTAGTCCATTGTTCCATATCCAGTTCTAACTGTTGATTCTTGACCTGCATACAGATTTCTCAAGAGGCAGGTTAGGTGGTCTGGTATTCCCATCTCTTTAAGAATACATATAATATGTGTATGTATAGTGTGTATGTATATATATATGCATACATATATATATATATGCATATATATGTATATATACATGACTGGCTAAATCTGTGGCTATGGAAACACAGCACAGACGGCCTACTGTGAGGTTATATGTGGATTTTCAACAGCAGGGAGATCATGGTCTCTAATGTCCACGTTGCATAGGGACCAACTATATATATATTGTAATCAGTATATGTAGATATCTATGTAGATTATAATCATGATGCATTTCATCAGTGCAAGTGTTGATTGACTGACTTTCAGAATTGTCATTAGAAGTAAGTAAGATCTCTGTGATGTTTTCTTTATTTTGGGTACAAATAAGAGAATAATAGACCATTGTTTAATTAGCAATTAATTAAGTTTGGTAAAAGGTATGCATCATGTAAGATCTTTTGCTTTGAGTTCTTCCTCTGCTACTGCAATTGTACCTGTACCTTCATTGCCCCACATACCAGGTAGAGCTACCTCCCATCCTACATAGGTATAGTACCACTCTGGATTCTACTCACTTGACTGTCAAAAGACCTTGCTTCTTTGTAGATTTGTTCTCTTCTCAGCTCCTCAGATCTGTCCTTCATAGTGGTTCCTTTCCTTCAGTATTTATATTTCTCCAATATTAAAACCAATGATCAACAAATAGTTTATCAAACTAACTTTCTTTTTGCTCTATTCTCTTTTCCTATAAACTTATCCATATGCCATTCAAACTCAAAACTACATTTATCAAAATTTTAAAAAAGCAACTGCTCCTCTTATTTTCCATATAGTGATTTTTCTAGTACCAGTCACCTAATCATACAAGTCAGAACGTTAAGGGTTTTCGTACTTATCTCCATTAATCATTTCCCATAGCCAAATCCTGTGATTATGAGATTTCAATGTAAACTAATCTCACAAATAGCTTCGTGGTTTCTTGTTTTCACTACCCCTAAACTTTATTGTCTTTGAATTGGTTACTCTCCTATATGAAATTTTAAACTATAGAAAAACCTTGAAATATATCCTCTGAATAGGAAACACAACTGATATGGGGAAAAAGGATTTTAATTTAACATGAATATTCATCCAGCTTGAATCTAAAGTTTAGAAACAAGTAGCAGTATGATTTCCCTCCTAAATCTTAGTTACTCTATTTTAAAAAATTGCCAAATGAGATGCATTCAGGTCTGCTATAATGTGATATGTGAATTCTTAAAAATCATTATGCTCTACAAAATCACACAATAAAAATATGGAGCTTATTAATAAAATGAAATTAAGAGCATAGCACTCCAAGACTTTTGACAGTGACATGTTAAAAAAACAAAACACTTAAAAGAGATAGTAGCATACGTTTGCATGTGCATGAATGCTAAGTCTCTTCAGTTGTGTCCACTCTTAGCAACCCTGTGGACTGTAGTCTGCCAGGCTCATCTGTCCATGGGATTCTTCAGGCAAGAATACTGGACTGGGTTGCCATGCCTTCCTCCAGGGGATCTTCCCAACCCAGGGATAGAGCATGTATCTCTTAAGTTTCCTGCATTGGCAGGTGGGTTCTTAATCACTAGAAGCACCTAGGAAGCCCAGGTTTGCATGTGTCATATGAGTAAATAAAAGCCACAATACAAATGCCACTTTCCCTAGGAAAAGACCTGGAAAAGCCTTTTGCATTGCTGAAGTGGGCATTGAAATGGTTGCTGCTTATGATGTATTGTAAAACATAGATGTAGGGTTGTATGAAATTGAATGAAAATTATCAGCCAGACACAGAAGGGTATGTAGCATAACACATGCAGTAGACTGAGGTAGTAGGTAGATGTTTGAAGTTTGTGTGTAGGCGTGTTTTGGCTTGGTCCAATTGGGTGAAGTGTTTTTTGTTTTCTCTTCATCTAGTGCTTTGGCTTTACCAGACAAAATTGTACATAGCTTATAGAGAAGAATCTGGTAACATTGATAAGATCTTTATAATTGTTAGAAGTTAAAAGAAATGAGGGAAAATAAATATTGGTAAAGCAAGAGATATGATCCTCAGAAGACAATTTTTAAATAGAAAATTAAAGATGACAATAATGTCATTAGCCATCCTGCACATGGATTATTTCATAAATTGCACTTGTACAAGTTGAAATGGGAGTTATCATTTCAGAAGAAAACTATGTTATACTTCAGGTAAGAAGATACAAATATCTGATTAAAAGAAAAAGGATCAGGATTCTGTTTTTTGATTTTGCATGTAGTGAACCTGGTTGTCTGACCTTGTAATAAGTGAATAGACTGAAAATGGGCTGAAAAGACTGAAAATCAACAATTCTTCTTAGATCTATTAGAGAAGGGAGGGCACAGGCAAAATCACCACCTTCAAAATAGAGTAGATAGACAGCCAACTAGAAGTAGATGCGGCTTAGTAGAGCAAGGATTTTTTAACACAAATTGGAAAGCAGTGCTGGCATAGAAAACCTGAATGGTAATTGATGAATGGCTAGAGGTTCATTTTCAACAACTCTGAGACTTAAAAATTCCAGGGAAATTGTGAGTTTGGGGTGGAGGGCAACATAATATTGTGTGACTTATTTTCAGGAAATTGACCATGTTCCCAAAATAAATATCTGAGGAAAATCCCCTCAGGCTTCTAGCAAGGAGGAGGAACAGGCAAGCACTTAACAAGGTCTGTCCTCAGGGGTAACTAGTTAGCCATAGTCTAAAATTCTGGAGCATTATCTGAGCTTAACTGACCCTGGGAAGGGAAACACACAAGTTCCCTACATATGAACAAGTGAGTCCCATTCCAAGAGCCCACTCATATGTCCAATTTGTTCCTAAGTCCAACAAAGTTAGCCTAGGTACCAAACTAACACACTTGACTATGTAATACTGTATTGTAATAAGTTTATAAGACTTCTCACATAAATAACACATAAAAACAAACACAAAATATAAAGAAGACATTTTAAATCTTATAGTACAGTACCTTGAAAAGTACAGCAGTATACAACAGCTGGCATCCAGGGGCTGGCATCCAGTGAACAGGCAAGAAGAGTTATTGACTGGAGAAGGGAGACGAGGTAGGAGATGGTAGAACTGAATAATTGACAGCAATAGGAGATGAAGAGCAGTCTGCAATTCTACTCATGCCTGACATTGATGGGCTGCATACTCACATCTTTATTTTTTTTTTTTTTCCTTTTTATTTTATTTTATTTTTAAACTTTACATAATTGTATTAGTTTTGCCAAATATCAAAATGAATCCGCCACAGGTATACATGTGTTCCCCATCCTGAACCCTCCTCCCTCCTCCCTCCCCATTCCATCCCTCTGGGTCGTCCCAGTGCACCAGCCCCAAGCATCCAGTATCGTGCATCGAACCTGGACTGGCAACTCGTTTCATACATGATATTTTACGTGTTTCAATGCCATTCTCCCAAATCTTCCCACCCTCTCCCTCTCTCACAGAGTCCATAAGACTGTTCTACACATCAGTGTCTCTTTTGCTGTAAAAGTTCACAACTTGAAGGTTTGTATGGAGGGGACTTACTGTACTTGACCCCAGCCTGCTCCAGCCTACTCAAGTGAATCACTCCCATGTATATGGGGAGAAAAAAAAGGAAAAAAAAAAGCCTGCTAAATTGTTGTAAAGATAATAGTCCAGAGGTACAGCCTGTCTAAAAGACTGAGACCTAATCATAGGACTACAAAACACTCTCTCTACCCATACGCATTACCTCTATATTGTGTGCTATACTCAGATATCTCTAACTCTTTGTGACCCCACAGCCTGAACCCCATCAGTCTCCTCTGTCCACGGAGTTTTCCAGGCAAGAATACTGGAGTGGGTTGCCATTTGCTTCTCCAGGGTATCTTCCCAAGTCAGGTCTCAAACCTGCATGTCTTGCATTGGCAGGGGGATTCGTTACTAGTGGCACCTAGGAAGCCCACCACCATATTACTAAATGTCTATTTACACCTTTTCCTTTAACCTGATACATCACGTACTTCTATCAGGAAAAAATTAGGACACATACCAAAAGGCCAAAAAAAAAAAAGTGATTTTTAAAACAACTGTGAATAATATGCTAAGGGAATTAATGGATAAAGTAAATACTAAGTAAGAATAGATGGGCAATATAAAGTGCGAGATGGAGGTTTTAGGAAAGAACCAAAAGGACATAATACAGACAATAATAATAATTAAAAAAAAAACTGTAACAAAAATGAAGAATTTCTCTGATGGATTTGTTTGTTGATTGTAAATAGTTTAGGAAAGAGTCTCTCAGCTAGAAAGCTAAAAGATATATCAATAGGATCCTCAAAAACTGAAGAAAAAAGGAATCAAATATACACAGACTGTGGGACAATGACAAAAAGTAACATACACATAATGGGAACACAGGAAAGAGAACAAAGATAAAAGAAGAGGAGAAATATTTGAAACAATAATAGAATTTCTACAAATTAATGTCAGACAGCAAATCACAGATCCAGGATACCCAGGAAACAAGCCAGCAAGATGCCAAAAAATATTCCACCTAGACACATCATCTTCAGACTTCAAAAATTTAAAGATTAAAAAAAAAAATCTAAAAAAACCAGAAGGGAAACAAAAAAATCTTAACCTTTAGAGGAACAAATATAAGAATCACATCTTATTTAGAAACCAGACAAGAAAAAAGAGGATGGAATTAAATAGTTAAAGGATTGAGATAGAAAACAAAACAAAACAAACAACCTTCCCCCACAAACAAAAACCCTAAATTATAATTCTGTATCTTGTGAAATCGTTCTTCAAAAGTAAGGAGAAATAGATTTTCTCAGAAATTGAGAGAAAGTGTTAGAAGTCCTTCAGAGATAAGGAACATAACAGATCAGTAGCTGATATCTACATGAAAAAAAAAAAAAAAAAAGATGATCAAAGAAGGAATATGTGAAGGTAAAATAAAAACTTTCTTGTTCTGATCTGAACTGATAGATAATTTGTTCAAAATGATGATAGCAACAATCTATGTATTCTTATGTATATATCTTATGCACATGAGTGTGCTCGTGCTCATTCGTATCTGACTCTTTTTGACCCCATGCACTATATTCTGCTAGGCTCCTCTTTACGGAATTTTCATGGTAAAAATACAAGAGTGGGTTACCATTTCCTTTTCCAGGGTACCTTCCCTACTCAGGAATAGAACCGTGTCTCTTGAATCTTCTGTAATGCCAAGCAGATTCTTTACCACTGAGCCACCTCAAAAGCTCCTTATGTATATGTGTGTGTATGTATGTATCTATCTATATATATATACATATACACACTTGCATATATATATATATGGTTATACATAAGTAAAATGAATGATAGCAATAGTAAAAGTGACATGAGGAAAGAATTGGCATTTTGTTATTATGAAGTGTTTATAATATTCATGAAGCAGTATTGTGTTATTTGAAAGTGGGCTTGGATTAGTTGTAAATGTATATTGCAAACTCTAAAATAAATAGTAAAAAAAAATAAATATCACTAATATGCTGAAAAGGAGAGGAAACGGAAGTATACAAAATGCTCAATTTAAACCACAAAGGTAGAGCAATGGTGAAAGACAAAAATAGGAAGAACAAAGGCAACATATAAGAAACAGTAATAAATATGGTAAATGTTATTTCTACTACATCAGCTATCACTTTGAATATCAATAGTGTAAATGTATCAATTAAAAGAAAGAAATTATCAGAATTAATCAAAAAAGCCAAGACTTAAATAGAGTAGTCTATAAGAAACCCACATTAAATAGAAAGACACATATATTAAAAGTAAATGGAGAAAAATATGCCATGGTAACACTAATCACAAGAAAGCAGCAGTAGCTATATTAATTTCAAACAGTGCTGACTTCAATGTAAGAAAAGTTATCGGGGTTAAGGAAGGCCATTACAAAATGACAAAGGGGTCACCTCTTTAAGACAATATAATAATTCTTAAGATGAATGTGCCTAACAACACAGTGTCAGACTAGATGAAGCAAAATAGAACTGCAAGGGGAAACAGATGAATCCACTGACATAGTTGGATATGTCAATATCTCACTCTCAGAAATGGACAGATTCAACAGACAGAAAATCACTGAAGATGGGACTGAACTCAACACCACCATCAATTAACAGGATACATTAATATCTATAGACTATTTCACCCAACAATAGCAGAGCACCTATTTTTTCTCAAGCTCCTATGAAACATTCAGCAAGATAGACCACTTTCTGGACAGTAAAACTCACCTTGAAAGTGCAAGTGTTAGTCGTTCAGTCATGTCTGACTCTGAGATGCCATGGATGATAGCTTCTGGGCTCCTCTGTCCATGGGAATTCCCAAGCCAGAATACTGGAGTGGGTTGTGTTTCCCCCTCCAGAGGATCTTTCTGACCTGGGGATTGAACCTGCATCTCCTGCATAGCAGGCAGATTCTTTACCATTAGAGCCACCACAGAAACAAAACTCACCTTAAAACATTTAAAAGAATACAAATCATACAATGACTGTTTTCAGACCACAGTGGAGTTAAGCTAGAAATCAATAACAGAAAGATAATTGGAAAAGATCAAAACACATGCAGTTTAATCATAGTGGTAATGAAGACATGAATCAAGAAATCACAGGACAAAAAAATTTTGAACTAAATGAACATACAAATTGTAAGATGTAGTGAAAGCAGTGTTTACAGGAAAATTTACTATAGAGTGATAGTAAAAGAAAAGAAGGATGTAAAATCAATAATCTTTGTTTTCAACTTTGGAAATTATAAAAAAAGAGAAAATTAAATCTAAATCAAGCAGAAGTAAAGAAATAATATGAATTAGAGCAGAAGTCAATGAAATTGAAACAGGAAAAAAATTGAGAAAAATCAATAAAACCCAAAGTTGGTTCTTTGTAAAGATCAATAAAATTGAAAGGCCTCTGCCAGGATAAAGAATAAAAAAAGATACAAATTACTAATATCACAAATGAAACTGAAGACATCACTAAAAATCTTTTGGACACTAAAAGTAAAATAAAAGAACTAGGATTAAAAATTCTGCATATACAAATTTGATAACCTAGGTGAAATGGATCAGTCAGTTTCTTGAAACATAATTAGTCAAAGCTCATACCAGAAGAAATGGAAAATCTGAACAGGCCTATATCTATTAACTTGAATCAATAATTAAGAATATTTTAAAACAGAAAGTACCAGGCCCAGATGGGTTCCCAGGAAACAATCTCTATCAGAGTATAGAAAAAGAGGAAGTATTTTCTAATGCATTTTGAGGCAAGCATTGCTTGAACACCAAAACCAGATAAAGGCATGACAAGAGAAGGACACTGCACACCTATATCTCTAATGAACATAGATGCAGATAGATATTAAGTCCCCATAAAGAATTAGAAAAAATATTTATCTCAGCTATGCAAGGCTGGTTCAACATTCAAAAATCAAATAATGCAATTCATCATATCAGTACAGTAGGAAAGAAAAATTATAGGATCAGATTGAGAAAAAAGCATTTGATAAAATACAACACCCATTCGTGAAAAAAGCTGTTTGTAAACTAGGAATAGAGAGGAACATTCTCAACTTGGAAAAAAAAATGTACAAAACTATGGCTAACATCATAATTAATGGAGAGAAACTCAAAGTTCTCCAACGAAGGGCAGAAGCAAGTCAAGGATGATCCTCTCACCACTCCATTCCATCAGAAACCTGGAAAAGGCAAAACTATGAAGACCATAAATTAGTGGTTGCCAGGGGTTGGAGGGAATAAATGCACAGATAGATTTTTAGGGCAGTGTAAATACACTGATGGATCAGGATGAATATATCATTAGACATTAGATAACGATGGATATGGCATTATACCTTTGTCTAAACTCATACAATGCCAAGAGTGAGCACTAAGGTAAATTGTGAACTTCAGGTGATTATGATGTGTCAATGTAGGTTCATCCTTTTGTTTTGTTTTTTAAGTACCATTGTGGTGAGTGGGCTTTCCAGGTGGCACAGTGGTAAAGAATACACCTGCCAAAGCAGGAGACACAAGAAGCACAGTTTTCATACCTGGGTTGGGAATATCACCTAGAGTAGAAAATGGCAACCCACCTCAGTATTTTTTTTTTTTTTTTTTTTTTTTTTTTTTGGATGTTGGAAAATTTATTACTGGATAAGCAATGTGCTTTCCTTTTTTTTTTTTTTTTTCTAGGAAAACATCCCCTTTTTATTTATCAATGTTACAAATGTTCTCCAAAATGCACACCTATAAATCAATTTCTTTCATCCAGCCAGTGTTACTGAACCATCTAATCAAGTTTGATTTTTATAAGGTACAAATGCAGGGTAAACAAAGAGGTTTTCTTCTCCAACTGAACAATTTTCATAACTGTCTGTGAAATCAACCCTCTATTGAAGTTCAGGTGATTGGGAGATCCAAGCTGACTGTAATTTTTTTCTTTAACTTCACATTCGTGTGAATGCTACATACATTTTCAGTATAATAAATAACGTGTAGTGCTTTCATTCTTCTGGAATGAAAGGAAGCTGAGAGATCCATGTGATACTTTTGGCATGTTTTCTACTGGGGTCTTAGAGTGCTCTTAGCAATTTGTAAAAGCTCACTGTGTTGTACATATGTTGTTTGTTATATTCATATTTGTGGGGAATTCGCTATTTTAACAATAGTAATTTTATTTATTTATTTATTTTTTTCTTTTTTTTTTTTTTTTTTTTAATTTTATTTTATTTTTAAACTTTACATAACTGTATTAGATTTGCCAAATATCAAAATGAATCCGCCACAGGTATACATGTGTTCCCCATCCTGAACCCTCCTCCCTCCTCCCTCCCCATTCCATCCCTCTGGGTCGTCCCAGTGCACCAGCCCCAAGCATCCAGTATCGTGCATCGAACCTGGACTGGCAACTCATTTCATACATGATATTTACATGTTTCAATGCCATTCTCCCAAATCTTCCCACCCTCTCCCTCTCCCACAGAGTCCATAAGACTGTTCTATACATCAGTGTCTCTTTTGCTGTCTCGTACACAGGGTTATTGTTACCATCTTTCTAAATTCCATATATATGCGTTAGTATACTGTATTGGTGTTTTTCTTTCTGGCTTACTTCACTCTGTATAATAGGCTCCAGTTTCATCCACCTCATTAGAACTGATTCAAATGTATTCTTTTTAATGGCTGAATAATACTCCATTGTGTATATGTACCACAGCTTTCTTATCCATTCATCTGCTGATGGACATCTAGGTTGCTTCCATGTCCTGGCTATTATAAACAGTGCTGCGATGAACATTGGGGTACTCGTGTCTCTTTCCCTTCTGGTTTTCTCAGTGTGTATGCCCAGCAGTGGGATTGCTGGATCATAAGGCATGTCTATTTCCAGTTTTTTAAGGAATCTCCACACTGTTCTCCATAGTGGCTGCACTAGTTTGCATTCCCACCAACAGTGGAAGAGGGTTCCCTTTTCTCCACACCCTCTCCAGCATTTATTACTTGTAGACTTTTGGATTGCAGCCATTCTGACTGGTGTGAAATGGTACCTCATAGTGGTTTTGATTTGCATTTCTCTGATAATGAGTGATGTTGAGCATCTTTTCATGTGTTTGTTAGCCATCTTTATGTCTTCTTTGGAGAAATGTCTATTTAGTTCTTTGGCCCATTTTTTGATTGGGTCATTTATTTTTCTGGAGTTGAGCTGTAGGAGTTGCTTGTATATTCTCGAGATTAGTTGTTTGTCAGTTGCTTCATTTGCTATTATCTTCTCCCATTCTGAAGGCTGTCTTTTCACCTTGCTAATAGTTTCCTTTGATGTGCAGAAGCTTTTAAGGTTAATTAGGTCCCATTTGCTTATTTTTGCTTTTATTTCCAATATTCTGGGAGGTGGGTCATAGAGGATCCTGCTGTGATGTATGTCAGAGAGTGTTTTGCCTATGTTCTCCTCTAGGAGTTTTATAGTTTCTGGTCTTACGTTTAGATCTTTAATCCATTTTGAGTTTATTTTTGTGTATGGTGTTAGAAAGTGTTCTAGTTTCATTCTTTTACAAGTGGTTGACCAGAGTTCCCAGCACCACTTGTTAAAGAGATTGTCTTTAATCCATTGTATATTCTTGCCTCCTTTGTCGAAGATAAGGTGTCCATATGTGCGTGGATTTATCTCTGGGCTTTCTATTTTGTTCCATTGATCTATATTTCTGTCTTTGTGCCAGTACCATACTGTCTTGATAACTGTGGCTTTGTAGTAGAGCCTGAAGTCAGGTAGGTTGATTCCTCCAGTTCCATTCTTCTTTCTCAAGATCGCTTTGGCTATTCGAGGTTTTTTGTTTTTCCATACAAATTGTGAAATTATTTGTTCTAGCTCTGTGAAGAATGCTGTTGGTAGCTTGATAGGAATTGCATTGAATCTATAGATTGCTTTGGGTAGTATACTCATTTTCACTACATTGATTCTTCCAATCCATGAACATGGTATATTTCTCCATCTGTTAGTGTCCTCTTTGATTTCTTTCACCAGTGTTTTATAGTTTTCTATAAATCCCTTGCATTCCTATACACTAATAATGAGAAAACAGAAAGAGAAATTAAGGAAACAATTCCATTCACCATTGCAACGGAAAGAATAAAATACTTAGGAATATATCCACCTCAGTATTTTTATTTTTGGAAAATTCCATGGACAGAAGAGCCTGGCAGGCCACAGTCCATATGGTTGCAAAGAGTCAGACACGACTGAGTGACTGACCATGCAACACATGGTGAGTGATGTTGATAATGGAGAAAGCTATGCATGGGTCAGGCTGTTTATGCGAAATCTGTACTTTCCTCAGTTTTGTAGTAAATCAAAAATGCTCTAAAAATAAAATCTTTTAAGAAAATGTGAAAAAATGCAGAGCATAGCTTTAAAAGGGAAGAAAATGTTGGTTTAAGGGAGGAAGAATACATAGCAGCCATGAAAATGAGAACATAGGAAAACAAAAAGTAAACAGGCTTATTTTTTGATGACCTGGTTTAACAGAAATGCACAGTATGAGAGATCAATCTACTAACAATGATTCTGACAGAATTAAACCCAGCTATCTCATTCTACAAAGAGCATGGGGACTGTTACCTGCCATGTATAATGATGTACCTCTGAGAGAATATTTGTGCATCTGCATTGACTCAGTGGAATTAGTTCTCACACTGTTTTAGAAATTATAAGTAAGAATGAAATTATGTTTGCATGTGAGTGTTCATTTCAGGAGCGCTGGACTAGGTTCTTATGAGAAATCAACCTAACCCATTAACCACAAACCTAAACTTAGTTACCATTTAATTAACGAGGTATGAGAAACTGTAATGCCACTGCTGCTGCTAAGTCACTTCAGTAGTGTCCAACTCTGTGTGACCCATAGACAGAAACCCACCAGGCTCCCCTGTCTCTGGGATTCTCCAGGCAAGAACATTGGAGTGGGTTGCCATTTCCTTCTCCAATGCATGAAAGTGAAAAGTGAAAGTGAAATCACTCAGTCCTGTCCGACTCTTTGCGACCCCATGTACTGCAGCCTACCAGGCTCCTCTGTTCATGGGATTATCCAGGCAAGAGTACTGGAGTGGAGTGCCAGTGCCTTCTCCGAAACTGTAATGAGAACCTACAAATTAAAGACCAGTTTTACACGTCTTCGTGAAAACTGTGTTTGCTTATTCTCAACTTCTTTTAGCTTCATAAGAATAGGAGTTAGTTCAGTTCAGTTCAGTTGCTCAGTCTTGTCTGACTCTTCACGACCCCATGAATCGCAGCATGCCAGGCCTCCCTGTCCACCACCAACTCCCAGAGTTCACTCAGACTCACATCCATCGAGTCAGTGATGCCATCCAGCCATCTCATCCTCTGTTGTCCCCTTCTCCTCCTGCCCAAAATCCCTCCCAGCATCAGAGTCATTTCCAATGAGTCAACTCTTTGCATGAGGTGACCAAAGTACTGGAGTTTCAACTTTAGCATCATTCCCTCCAAAGAAATCCCAGGGCTGATCTCCTTCAGAATGGACTGGTTGGATCTCCTTGCAGTCCAAGGGACTCTCAAGAGTCTTCTCCAACAACACAGTCAAAAGCATCAGTTCTTCGGTGCTCTGCCTTCTTCACAGTCCAACTCTCACATCCATACCTAACCACAGGAAAAACCATAGCCTGGACTAGATGAACCTTTGTGGGCAAAGTAATGTCTCTGCTTTTGAATATGCTATCTAGGTTGATCATAACTTTCCTTCAAAGGAGTAAGCATCTTTTAATTTCATGGCTGCAATCACCATCTGCAGTGATTTTGGAGCCCCCAAAAATAAAGTCTGACACTGTTTCCACGGTTTCCCCATCTATTTCCCATGAAGTGATGGGACTGGATGCCATGATCTTCGTTTTCTGAATGTTGAGCTTTAAG
The DNA here is from genome assembly GCF_029407905.1 of Bubalus kerabau. Classification (NCBI taxonomy): domain Eukaryota; kingdom Metazoa; phylum Chordata; class Mammalia; order Artiodactyla; family Bovidae; genus Bubalus; species Bubalus kerabau. Next base: position 63,100,266 of record NC_073625.1, read on the forward strand.
CCAACTTTTTCATTCTCCTCTTTCACTTTCATCAAGAGGCTTTTTAGTTCCTCTTCACTTTCTGTCATAAGGGTGCTGTCATCTTCATACTTGAGGTTATTGATATTTCTCCCAGAAGAATAAAAGTATTATGCCCAATTTTTGATAGGGTCCAAATATTGGTTCCATGCCCTGACAATTTCTAACTTCTTGATAATCAATTAAGTCAGCAATTGTCTGAATTCCTTATATATACTTGTAACTCCTGAGGGTAGTGGGCCATATTAATTATTTTTATAACTCTAAAACACAGCTAATAGATGTTCTTAGAAAATATTTACTGAATCAACAATCCTAGGAATATGATGCAGGAACTTATCAGCAATATATTTTAGCCACATATCAGAATACATTTTTGAGGGCATTCTGTTGAAAGGTATGTCATTTGTCATTTGTATAAGATCTGAAAGGCCAGAACCACTGCCTTGTATTACAAAAATTACTAGAATAGAATTAATCAAGAAGACCTGTTGTGTGAAATCTCCCACACCTGGAAATATATTTCACTTAGGAATTCATTGAGCATGGACAAATTTGGAACAAGTTTATTTAATGGGAATAAATACCATGAAAAATAGGAGAGAACTGCACTTGAACAAAATGGAAACTATATACATACAGTGGGTTGCTATTCAAAGGAAATGCATTAAGACAATAAATGCTGGCTGGAAGGTCAGTTCATCCCCCATGCCTTCTAAATCCATAGCCTAAGGGAAAACAAAAAGAAAGTTGTTCGAATTCAGAACACTTTCCTGAAACAGAGAGAAACACTTATGGTCCTTCTCTTTGACATTTATGGTTAAAAACTGAACTAAGTGCTCTTTCTGGGCACTGATTTCCCATCACTTCTCCAAACACTTCAGCTAGGAAGTCATAACACTTCAACTACCTTTCCACGAGATTACAGAGTCTGGTCAGTACACTCTGGAGAATAAACTGAGAACTGCTTAGCAAAGTCTTGACTGGCACAAATGGAGTTACATAAAGTCTGAAATACATTTAATCCATTGACTACTTTAAAAACTCAAGCCTCTCCTTACTATTACTGTGAAAGGTAGAGACAAGTCTATCTTGAAAAAGGTTTTTGTAATGAAAGCTTTTGTAAATCTTGAAATTTAATAAAAATGTAATAACATCAGCAATAGTAAAAACTTTTGCTTTCTTAAAATATGTGCTTCTTTTTATTGTATATAAAAGGGCTAGGAACTGTGTGATAGTGTTTGGTTTGGTTTGGTTTGGCAGGGGAGGAGGCAAATCAACTGAGAGGAACCAAGTTGAGACTAGTAATGTATTTGGAAAACTGGAGACATATGTAAACCAAAATGTATCAGGGATTATTTAAATTTCTTTGTTTAGGTGGTAACTGAAGTTAAAAGATCCCAACCAAAGTAGCTAAAACAATAACTTTAATTTAGCATCACATGGAATATTCACTGACCCAGAGTCGGGGGCAGTTTTATTTGTTAATTTAAAACCTTCTGTGCAGTTTACAACAGAAGGTTCATTATGATTATTTTGATGTACAGTGGAGAAGAGCATTGGATTGTGAACATTATATTGTTGAAAACATAACTGTATATTTGACCATTTTAATCTATTCTGGATGTTAGATTTCTGTATATTTCAATAAACACCTTAATGGAATTATCACAATGCACAGCTTTTATAGGAACATCTAAAGGACAGGAACTAGGCCATTGTAACAATGCAATAGTGCCCCCTCCCCTTCAACAGTGACTTAAACAAGAAACATGTTTACTATTATTTTGTGTGTCAGACATGACTCAGACCTGAGAGAGCAGCTTCTATCTGTGATTCCTTTTATTTTATATAAAACAGCTAGGAACTGAGTGATAGCTGGTCTAAGATGTAGCAACAATTTCATAGTCTGCCAGAGATTGGAAGGGAGAAAAGGCTGAGAGAATGCACATGTACTGCTTTTAAGATCATGGACCAAAATAGCACATATCAACACTATCCACTTACCTTTGTCCAGAACTTGATTACATGGTCACAAATAACAAGGATGACTAAGGAATGTAATGTCAGGATAATAACCATGTGGCCAGGACACAGTCTGAGAGAGAGAAAAGCAAATGAGTTTTGTGGATACCTATTAATCAGTTCAGTTCAGTTCAGTTCAGTCACTCAGTTGTGTCCGACTCTTTGCAACCCCATGAATCACAGCATGCCAGGCCTCCCTGTCTATCACCAACTCCCAGAGTTCACCCAGACTCACGTCCATCGAGTCAGTGATGCCATCCAGCCATCTCATCCTCTGTCGTCCCCTTCTCCTACTGCCCTCAATCCCTCCCAGCATCAGAGTCATTTCCAATGAGTCAACTCTTCGCATGAGGTGGCCAAAGTGATGGAGTTTCAGCTTTTAGCATCATTCCCTCCAAAGAAATCCCAGGGCTGATCTCCTTTAGAATGGACTGGTTGGATCTCCTTGCAGTCCAAGGGACTCTCAAGAGTCTTCTCCAACACCACAGTTCAAAAGCATCAATTCTTCGGTGCTCAGCCTTCTTCACAGTCCAACTCTCACATCCATACCTGACCACAGGAAAAACCATAGCCTTGACTAGGCGAACTTTTGTGGGCAAAGTAATGTCTTTGCTTTTGAATATGCTATCTAGGTTGATCATAACTTTCCTTCCAAGGAGTAAGCGTCTTTTAATTTCATGGCTGCAGTCACCATCTGCAGTGATTTTGGAGCCCCAAAAAATAAAGTCTGACACTGTTTCCACTGTTTCCCCATCTATTTCCCATGAAGCGATGGGACCAGATGCCATGATCTTCGTTTTCTGAATGTTGAGCTTTAAGCCAACTTTTTCACTCTCCACTTTCACTTTCATCAAGAGGCTTTTGAGTTCCTCTTCACTTTCTGCCATAAGGGTGGTCTCATCTGCATATCTGAGGTTATTGATGTTTCTCCCGGCAATCTTGATTCCAGCTTGTGCTTCTTCCAGTCCATCATTTCTCATGATGTACTCTGCATATATGTTAAATAAGCAGGGTGACAATATACAGCCTTGAAGTACTCCTTTTCCTATTTGGAACTACTCTGTTGTCCCATGTCCAGTTCTAACTGTTGCTTCCTGACCTGCATACAAATTTCTCAAGAGGCAGATCAGGTGGTCTGGTATTCCCATCTCTTTCAGAATTTTCCACAGTTTATTGTAAGCCACACAGTCAAAGGTTTGGCATAGTCAATAAAGCAGAAATAGATGTTTTTCTGGAACTCTCTTGCTTTTTCCATGATCCAGCAGATGTTGGCAATTTGATCTCTGGTTCCTCTGCCTTTTCTAAAACCAGCTTGAACATCTGGAAGTTCACGGTTCACATACGGCTGAAGCCTGGCTTGGAGAGTTTTGAGCATTACTTTACTAGCGTGTGAGATGAGTGCAACTGTGCAGTAGTTTGAGCATTGTTTGGTATTGCCTTTCTTTGGGATTGGAATGAAAACTGACCTTTTCTGGTCCTGTGGCCACTGCTGGGTTTTCCAAATTTGCTGGCATATTGAATGCAGCACTTTCACAGCATCATCTTTCAGGATTTGAAATATAGCTTCAGTCAAAAACTATTTCCAAATGGTAAGCTCAAACTATTAACATTTTCCCACATCTCCCCTTTATGTGTCTCTAGATTTTAAAGTGCTGTTGAAAGAACTTCTTCATGTCTTCGGACGAAATTTGTGATTTTCTTTTTGCAGCTATACCCTTCAAATACAACTATCTTAAAAATCACTAAACCTAGATCAAAACTACTCTCTTTTTCTTTTTACTTTGCACTGTTATAGGACAATATTTAATTTCTCTTTTTTTTTTTTTGCTTTAAATGTAATCTTCTCAAAAGCACAATTTATCAAAATTTTTAAACTTTCATGTCCTATTTCCTTAGCAATTCATCACAAGATTCTGTTTCTATAATTCCAAATGAATCCCCATTCTATAAATTAAGCAAAATATCAATATCCCTCTACTGATTTCCTAACTCTCCATAGGTTGTTTGCCTCCATTATGGGTTCTCTTTCTTCTGAATCTCTTTTGTTCATGCTTAGTCACTCCATTCGAAGAAGGCAATGGCACCCAACTCCAGTACTCTTGCCTGGAAAATCACATGCATAGAGGAGCCTGGTAGGCTGCCGTCCATGGGGTCGCTAAGAGTTGGACAGACTGAGCGAATTAACTTTCACTTTTCACTTTCATGCTTTGGAGAAGGAAATGGCAACCCACTCCAGTATTCTTGCCTGGAGAATCCCAAAGATGGGGGAGCCTGGTCTATGGGGTCACACAGAGTCAGACATGAGTGAAGGGACTTAGCAGCAGTAGCAGCAGCAATCACTCCATCATGTCCGACTCTTTGCGACGCCATGGACAGCAGTCTGCCAAGGTCCTCTGTCCATGGACATTCTCCAGGCAAGAATACTGGAGTGGGTTGCCCGTTTTCTCCTCCAGTTGATCCTCCCTATCCAGTGATCAAACCCAGGTCTCCCGCATTGCAGGCAGATTTTTTACTGACTGAGCCATCAGGGTCTCTTTTTAAGCAAAAATATTCTCCATTTTCAACACTGAATCACTGACTTTTAAAAAACATATTTTTCTCAAGTATGATCATTATTTTCATTATCTATACAATTCTGGTTTCTCTAAATTTCCATTTTTATTTAACTGCATTTTTCCATACCTGAAGTGCTTTGAGAAACACTTATGCTATCATCTTAAGATTCTATAAAATATATAGCCAAATCACTTTTTCTTTAAATATAGAATTATCACGAAGCAAAGCTAGCACTCATTAGTAAGTTTAAATAAATTCACCCAATTTTCAGTAGTGGCCTGATGAGACATATTTTTTTCTTTTCAGAAATACAAAATCAGAAGCTGTCCTAAGATGGTGGAGGAATAGGATGGGGAGACCACTTTCTCCCCAACAAATTCATCAAAAGAACATTTGAACACTGAGTAAATTCCACAAAACAACTTCTGAATGCTGGCAGAGGACATCAGTTCAGTTCAGTTCAGTCACTCAGTCATGTCTGACTTCTTGCGACCCCATGAATTGCAGCATGCCAGGCCTCCCTGTCCATCACCAACTTCCAGAGTTCACTCAGACTCATGTCCATCAAGTCGGTGATGACATCCAGCTATCTCATCCTCAGTCGTCCCTTTCTCCTCCTGCCCTCAATCCCTCCCAGCATCAGAGTCTTTCCCAATGAGTCAACTCTTTGCATGAGGTGGCCAGAGTACTGGAGTTTCAGTTTTAGCATCATTCCTTCCAAAGAACACCCAGGACTGATCTCCTTTAGAATGCACTGATTGGATCTCCTTGCAGTCCAAGGGACTCTCAAGAGTCTTCTCCAACACCACAGTTCAAAAGCACCAATTCTTTGGTGCTCAGCATTCTTCACAGTCCAACTCTCACATCCATACATGACTACTGGAAAAACCATAGCATTGACTAGACGGACCTTTGTTGGCAAAATAATGTCTCTGCTTTTGAATATGCTATCTAGGTTGGTCATAACCCTCCTTCAAAGGAGTAAGCATCTTTTAATTTCATGGCTGCAAGCACCATCTGCAGTGATTTTGGAGCAGAGGACATCAGGCACCCTGAAAAGCAACACATTGTCTTCGAAAGGAGGTAGGGAAAAAAAATTAAAAGATAAAAAGAGAGACAAAAGAGGTAGGGACGGAAATCCTTATTGGAAAGGGAGTCTTAAAAAAGAGAGAAGTTTCCATACACCAGGAAACAGTTTCACTGCAGAGTCTGTGGCAAGCCTTGGAACTTCAGAGGGCAACATTACTTGGAGGAAAAATAAATAAATAATTAATACCCATAAAGTACGCGGACAACAGTAACTCCCAGCGGAAAAGCAGCACAGATGCCTGCATCCACCACTAGCAAGAAGTGGCTAGGCAGGGAGGCGCAGGCTGCATTGCTTAGAGTAAGGACTGGGCCTGAATGCCCCAAAGGCAATCTGAGGGAATGAACTTGAGATAGCAAACCAGACTGTGGGATAGCTATCCTGCAAAAATCCCTAACTTAAGACACAGCCAGGCCCGCTCACAGAACAAAGGACTGACCAGAGCTAGCCAGCTGCAGACCAGCCCATAACCTGCCGGAGGCAGGCAGGCAAGGGCAGCCAGAGCTGTAAGGGGGCAATCACGGCCCCAAAGAGGCATCATGTACCAAAACTGCAAACAGGCTTCATTGCTAACCAAGCCTTCTTGCGATTCTGGATGGTCAACATCTGCCAGGAGGGTTGCAGCCAGAGATCAGCTCTCCAGAAGAGACACATGGCACACCTGAGAGGGTGCACTGGTTGTACACCCAGAAAACCGAGTGGCAGGGACTGGGGAAGCAATAAGTCGCAGTGACTGTACTCGCCAAGCACTTGGTCACCTGAGCTTCTAGGACCTGGAAAGGGCACAAAACGCAGGCCCAAAGGAGTCTGCACCTTTCTAGAGTACCCGAGTACCTGAACATGGAAGGCTTAGACCTGGGAAGTGCATACAACCCAGGGCCAGCTGCAGACAGTTCCATGGCAGAACAACCTAGAGGCTAAGCAGTGTAGACAGGGAAAGCACACATGCCGTGAGCAGGGGCAAACCCTCCGTGCCTGAGACACTGTGAGCACATGCCAGTGTTATTTGTTTGCAGTGTTCCTCCCTCCGCACAGCATGACTGAACTGTTGAGTTCAGTTCAGTCACTCAATCATGTGTGACTCTTTGTGACCCCGTGAATCACAGCACGCCAGGCCTCCCTGTCCATCACAAACTCCCGGAGTTTGCCCGAACTCATGTCCATCGAGTTGGCAATGCCATCCAGCCATCTCATCTTCTATCATCACCTTCTCCTTCTGCCCCTAATCCCTCCCAGCATCAGGGTCTTTTCCAATGAGTCAACTCTTCGCATGAGGTGGCCAAAGTATTGGAGTTTCAGCTTCAGCATCAGTCTTTCCAATGAACACCCAGGACTGATCTCCTTTAGGATGGACTGGTTGGATATCCTTGCAGTCCAAGGGACTCTCAAGAGTCTTCTCCAACACCACAGTTCCAAAGCATCAATTCTTTGACACTCAGCTTTCTTCACAGTCCAACTCTCACATCCATACATGATCACTGGGAAAACCATAGCCTTGACTAGATGGACCTTTGTTGCCAAAGTAATGTCTCTGCTTTGGAATATGCTATCTAGGTTGGTCATAACTTTCCTACCAAGGAGTAAGCATAAGCATCTCTTAATTTCATGGCTGCAATTGAACAAGTGAGCCTAATAAAGTGTCCACTACTGCCCCCTTTTGTCAGGGCGGAAAGTAGACACTAAATAGACCAGCAAACAGAAGGTAAAACAGAGGGAACCACCTAGGAAGTGACAGGTGCAATAGACTAAAACCCTGTAGGTAGCACCGATTACATATTAAGGGGCCTACAGTACTTGAGAAGTGTAAGCTGGATCAAGGAACTATTGGAAAATGAACTGACCCCACTCTGTCCACAACAACAGAGACAGTCCTAGATATATTTTTACTATTCAGTTCAGTCGGTCAGTCATGTCCAACTCTTTGTGAGCCCATGAATAACGGCCTCCCAGGCCTCTCTGTCCATCACCAACTCCCGGAGTTCACTCAGACTCACATCCATCGAGTCAGTGATGCCATCCAGACATCTCATCCTCTGTCATCCCCTTTTCCTTCTGCCCCCAATCCCTCCCAGCATCAGAGTCATTTCCAATGAGTCAACTCTTCGCATGAGGTGGCCAAAGTACTGGAGTTTCAGCTTTAGCATCATTCCTTCCAAAGAAATCCCAGGGCTAATTTCCTTCAGAATGGACTGTTGGATCTCCTTGCAGTCCAAGGGACTCTCAAGAGTCTTCTCCAACACCACAGTTCAAAAGCATCAATTCTTCAGCACTCAGCCTTCTTCACAGTCCAACTCTCACATCCATACATGACCACAGGGAAAACCATAGCCTTGACTAGATGAAACTTTGTGGGCAAAGTAATGTCTCTGCTTTTGAATATGCTATCTAGGTTGATCATAACCCTCCTTCCAAGGAGTAAGCATCTTTTAATTTCATGGCTGCAGTCACCATCTGCAGTGATTTTGGAGCCCCAAAAAATAAAGTCTGACACTGTTTCCACTGTTTCCCCATCTATTTCCCACGAAGCGATGGGACCAGATGCCATGCTCTTCGTTTTTTGAATGTTGAGCTTTAAGCCAACTTTTCCACCCCCCACTTTCACTTTCATCAAGAGGCTTTTGAGTTCCTCTTCACTTTCTGCCATAAGGGTGCTGTCATCTGCATATCTGAGATTATTGATATTTCTCCTGGCAATCTTGATTCCAGCTTGTACTTCTTCCAGCCCAGCATTTCTCATGATGTACTCTGCATATATGTTAAATAAGCAGGGTGCCAATATGCAGCCTTGACATACTCCTTTTCCTATTTGGAACCACTCTGTTGTTCCATGTCCAGTTCTAACTGTTGCTTCCTGACCTGCATACAAATTTCTCAAGAGGCAGATCAGGTGGTCTGGTATTCCCATCTCTTTCAGAATTTTCCACAGTTTATTGTGAGCCACACAGTCAAAGGTTTGGCATAGTCAATAAAGCAGAAATAGATGTTTTTCTGGAACTCTCTTGCTTTGTCCATGATCCAGCGGATGTTGGCAATTTGATCTCTGGTTCCTCTGCCTTTTCTAAAACCAGCTTGAACATCAGGAATTTCACGGTTCACGTATTGCTGAAGCCTGGCTTGGAGAGTTTTGAGCATTACTTTACTAGCGTGTGAGATGAGTGCAATTGTGTGGTAGTTTTAGCATTGCTTGGCATTGCCTTTCTTTGGGATTGGAATGAAAAGTGACCTTTGCCAGTCCTCTGGCTACCGCTGAGTTTTCCAAATTTGTGGCATATGGAGTGCAGCACTTTTACAGCATCATCTTTCAGGATTTGGAATAGCTCAACTGGAATTCCATCATCTCCACTAGCTTTGTTCATAGTGATGCTTTCTAAGGCCCACTTGACTTCACATTCCACAATGTCTGGCTCTAGGTCAGTGATCACATCATCATGATTATCTGGGTTGTGATGATATTTCTTGTACAGTTCTTCTGTGTATTCTTGCCACCTCTTCTTAATATCTTCTGCTTCTGTTAGGTCCATACCATTTCTGTCCTTTATCGAGCACATCTTTGCATGAAATGTTCCCTTGATATCTCTAATTTTCTTGAAGAGATTTCTAGTCTTTCCCATTCTGTTGTTTTCCTCTATTTCTTTGCACTGATCACTGAGGAAGGCTTTCTTATCTCTTCTTGCTCTTCTTTGGAACTCTGCATTCAAATGCTTATGTCTTTCCTTTTCTCCTTTGCTTTTTGCTTCTCTTCTTTTCACAGCTATTTGTAAGGCCTCCCCAGACAGCCATTTTGCTTTTTTGCATTTCTTTTCCATGGGGATGGTCTTGATCCCTGTCCTGTACAATGTCACGAACCTCTGTCCATAGTTCATCAGGCACTCTATCTATCAGATATAGTCCCTTAAATCTATTTCTCACTTCCACTGTATAATCATAAGGGATTTGATTTAGGTCATACCTGAATGGTCTAGTGGTTTTTCTATTATCATTCTTTAATTTTTTTTTAAAAAATTGTTTTTTAAGTCCTCTATTACACCTTTTATTTTCATTTTTATAACGTACTATTACTATGCAAAAATAGACCCTATTTTTAAAGCAAACTTCATATATATATTTATATTTGATAATTTTTATGACTTTTTTTTTTCTTTAAAACTGTATTTTGTAGAATCCAACCTCTACTCTAGATTTTTAATCTTTGCTTTTTGGTATTTGTTATCAATTTTGTACCTTTAAGAACCCAATCTTCAGTACCCATTTTTACTTGGGAGCGCGATTACTGGCTTGACTGCTCTCTCCCTCTTTGGACTCTCCTTTTTCTCCACCAGGTCCCCTCTATCTCCTCCCTCCACCTTCTCTTCTCTACCCAACTCTGTAAATCTCTTTGTGTACTCTGGACTGTGGGGAACACTTTGGGAACTGATTACTGGTTGGATCTGTCTCTCTCCTTTTGATTCCCCCCTTTATCCTCATGACCAACTCTGTCTCCCCCCCTCCCTCTTCTCTGTGTAACTCTGTGAACATATCTAAGTGGTCCAGACTGTGGAGAACACATAGGGAATTGATTACTGGCTAGCTTGCTCTTGCCTCTTTTGATTCCCCCTCTTCTCCTCCTGGTCACTTCTATCTCCCTCCTCCCTCATCTCTTCTCCATGTAACTCTGTGAACCTCTCTGGGTGTCCCTCACTTTGGAGATACTTTTCATATTTAACCTAGATGTTTTATCATTGGTTCTGTAGAGATGGAGAACTCTTGAGGCTACTTTAAGATTAAGACTGAAAACCAGAGGCTGGAGGCTTAAGTCCAAATCCTGAGAACACCAGAGAACTCCTGACTCCAGGGAATATTAATCAATAGGAGCTCATCAAACACCTCCATACCTACACTGAAACCAAGCACCACACAAGGGCCAACAAGTTCCAGAGCAAGACATACCACACAAATTTTCCAACAACACAGGAACATAGCCGTGAGCTTCAATATACAGGCTGCCCAAAGCCACACCTAACACACTGACATCACATAACTCATTACTGGACACTTCATTGCACTCCAGAGAAAAGAAATCCAGCTCCATTCACCAGAACACCGACAAAAGCTTCCCTAACCTGGGAACCTTGACAAGCCACCCATCCAACCCCACCAACAGTGAGGAAACTCCACAATAAAGAGAACTACACAAACTGCCAGAATACAAAAAGGCCAACCCAAACACAGCAATATAAGCAAGATGAAGAGGCATAGAAATACCCAGAAGGTAAAGGAACAGGATAAATGCCCACCAAACCAAACAAAAGAGGAAGAGATAAGGAATGTACCTGATAAATAATTCCTAATAATGATAGTGAAAATGATCCAAAATCTTGAAAACAAAATGGAGTTACAGTTAAATAGCCTGGAGACAAGGATTGAGAAGATGGAATAAATGTTTAACAAGGACCTAGAAGAAATAAAAAAGAGTCAATATATAATGAATAATGCAATAAATGAGATCAAAAACACTCTGGAGGGAATCAATAGTAGAATAACGGAGGCAGAAGATAGGATAAGTGAGGTAGAAGATAAAATAGTAGAAATAAATGAAACAGAGAGGAAAACAGAAAAGCAAATTAAAAGAAATGAGGACAATCTCAGAGACCTCCAGGACAATGTTAAATGCCCCAACATTCGAATCATAGGAGTCCCAGAAGAAGAAGACAAAAAGAAAGACAATGAGAAAATACTTGAGGAGATAATAGTTGAAAACTTCCCTAAAATGGGAAAGGAAATAATCACCCAAGTCTAAGAAACCCAGAGAGTCCCAAACAGAATAAACCCAAGGCAAAACACCCCAAGACACATATTAATCAAATTAATGAAGATCAAACACAAAGAACAAATATTAAAAGCAGCAAGGGAAAAACAATAAATAACACAAAAGGGGATTTCCATAAGGATACCAGCTGATCTTTCCATAGAAACTCTTCAGGCCAGGAGGGAATGGCAGGACATACTTAAAGTGATGAAGGAAAATAACCTAGCCCAGATTACTGTACTCAGCAAGGATCTCATTCAAATACGAAGGAGAAATCAAAAGCTTTACAGACAAGCAAAAGTTGAGAAAATTCAGGACCACCAAACCAGCTCTCCAACAAAAGCTAAAGGGTCTTCTCTAAACAGGAAACACACAAAGGGTGTATAAACTTGAACCCAAAACAATAAAGTAAATGGTAATGGGATCATACTTATCAATAATTACCTTAAACAAAAATGAGTTGAATGCCCCTACCAAAAGTCAAAGACTGGCTTAATGGATACAAAAACAAGACCCCTATATATGTTGTCTACAAGAGGCCCATCTCGAAACAAGGGACACATACAGACTGAAATTGAAGTGCTGGAAAAGATATTCCATGCAAATAGAGACCAAAAGAAAGCAGGAATAACAAAACTCATATTAGATGAAATAGACTTTAAAATAAAGGCTGTGAAAAGAGACAAAGAAGGACACTACATAATGATCAAAGGATCAATCCAAGAAGAAGATATAAAAATTATAAATACATGTGCACTCAACATAGGAGAATTGTAATATGTAAGATAAATTCTAACAAGTATGAAAAGGGAAATTAACAATAACACAATAGTAGTGGGAGACTTTAATACCCCACTCACACCTATGAATAGATCAACTAAACAGAAAATTAACAAGGAAACACAAACTTTAAATGATACAATAGACCAGTTAGACCTAATTGATATCTATAGGACATTTCACCACAAAACAATGAATTTCACCTTTTTCTCAAGCACACACGGAACCTTCACCAGGATAGATCACATCCTGGGCCATAAATCTAGCCTTGGTATATTAACAAAAATTGGAGTCATTCCAAGTGTCTTTTCTGACCACAGTGCAGGAAGACTAGATGTCAATTACAGAAGAAAAACTATTAAAAATTCCAACATATGGAGGCTAACAAACACGCTGCTGAATAACCAACAAGTCACAGAAGAAATCAAAAAAGAAATCAAAATATGCATTGAAATGAATGAAAATGAAAACACAACAACCTAAAACCTATGAACCACTGTAAAAACAGTGCTAAGGGGAAGGTTCATAGCAATACAGGCATACCTCAAGAAACAAGAAAAAATTCAAATAAATAACCTAACTCTACCCCTCAAGCAACTAGAATAGGAAGAAATGATGAACCCCAGAGTTAGTAGAAGGAAAGAAATCTTAAAAATTGGGGCAGAAATAAATGCAAAAGAAACAAAGGAGACCATAGCAAAAATCAACAAAGCTAAAATCTGCTTCTTTGAGAAGATAAATTAAATTGACAAACCATTAGCCAGACTCATCAAGAAACAACAGAAGAAGAATCAAATCAACAAAATTAGAAATGGAAATGGAGAAATCACAACAGATGACACAGAAACACAAAGGATCATAAGAAACTACTATCAGCAACTATATGACAGTAAAATGGACAACTTGGAAGAAATGGACAAATTTTTGAAAAATTATAACTTTCCAAAACTGAACCAAGAAGAAATATAAAATCTTAACAGACCCATCACAAGCACGGAAATCGAAATTGTAATCAGAAATCTTCCAGCAAACAAAAGCCCAGGTCCAGACGGCTTCACTGCTAAATTCTACCAAAAATTTAGAGAAGAGCTAACACTTATCCTACTCAAACTCTTCCAGAAAATTGCAGAGGAAGGTAAACTTCCAAACTCATTCTATGAGGCCACCATCACCCTAATACCAAAACCTGACAATGATGCTACAGAAAAAGAAAACTACAGGCCAATATCACTGATTAACATAGATGCAAAAATCCTTAATAAAATTCTAGCAAACAGAATCCAACAACACATTAAAAAGATCATACATCATGACCAAATGGGCTTTATCCCAGGGATGCAAGGATTCTTCAATATCCACAAATCAATCAATGTAATACACCACATTAACAAATTGAAAGATAAAAACCATATGATTATCTCAATAGATGTAGTGAAATCCTTTGACAAAATTCAACATCCATTTATGATAAAAACTCTCCAGAAAGCTGGAATAGAAGAAACATACCTCAACATAATAAAAGCTATATATGACAAACTCAGCAAACATTATCCTCAATGGTGAAAAATTGAAAGCACTTCCACTAAAGTCAGGAAGAAGACAAGGGTGCCCACTCTCACCACTACTACTCAACATAGTTTTGGAAGTTTTTGCCACAGCAATCAGAGCAGAAAAAGAAAAAAAAAAATGAATCCAAATTGGAAAAGAAGTAAAACTCTCACTGTTTGCAGATGACATGATCCTCTACATAGAAAACCCTAAAGACGCCACCAGAAAATTACTAGAGCTAATCAATGAATATAGTAAAGTTGCAGGATATAAAATCAATACACAGAAATCCCTCACATTCCTATACACTAATAATGAGAAAATAGAGAAATTAAGGAAAGAATTCCCTTCACCATTGCAACGAAAAGAATAAAATACTTAGGAATACATATACCTAAAGAAACAAAAGATCTATATATAGAAAACTATAAAACACTGATGAAAGAAATCAAAGAGGACACTAAAGGATGGAGAAATATATCGTGTTCATGGATTGGAGAAATCAATATAGTGAAAATGAGTATACTACACAAAGCAATCTATAGATTCAATGCAATCCCTATCAAGCTACCAATGGTATTTTTCACAGAGCTAGAACAAATGCTTTCACAGTTTATATTGAAATACTAAAAACCTTGAATAGCCAAAGCAATCTTGAGAAAGAAGACTGGAACTGGATGAATCAACCTGCCTGACTTCAGGCTCTACTACAAAGCCACAGTCATCAAGACAGTATGGTACTGGCACAAAGACAGAAATATAGATCAATGGAACAAAACAGAAAGCCTTGAGATAAATCCACGCACCTATGGGCTCCTTATCTCTGGCAAAAGAGGCAAGAATATACAATGGAGAAAAGACAATCTATTTAACAAGTGGTGCTGGGAAACCTGGTCAAACACTTGTAAAATAATGAAACTAGAACACTTTCTAACACCATACACAAAAATAAACTCAAAATGGATTAAAGATCTAAAGGTAAGACCAGAAACTATAAAACTTCTAGAGGAGAATATAGACAAAACACTCTCCGACATACATCACAGCAGGATCCTCTATGACCCACCTCCCAGAACATTGGAAATAAAAGCAAAAATAAACAAATGGAACCTAATTAAAATTAAAAGCTTCTGTACAGCAAAGGAAACTATAAGCAAAGTGAAAAGACAGCCTTCAGAATGGGAGAAAATAATAGCAAATGAAGCAACTGATAAACAACTAATCTCAAAAATATACAAGCAACTCCTGCAGCTCAATTCCAGAAAAGTAAAAGATCCAATCAAAAAATGGGCCAAAGAACTAAACAGACATTTCTCCAAAGAAGACATACAGATGGCTAACAAACACATGAAAAGATGCTCAACTACACTCATTATCAGAGAAATGCAAATCAAAACCACAAGGAGGTACCATTTCACGCAAGTCAGAATGGCTGCAATCCAAGAGTCTACAAGCAATAAATGCTGGAGAGGGTGTGGAGAAAAGGGAACCCTCTTACACTGTTGGTGGGGATGCAAACTGGTATAGCCACTATGGAGAACAGTGTGGGGATTCCTTAAAAAACTGGAAACAGAACTGCCAGCAATCCCACTGCTGGGCACACACACCGAGGAAACCAGAATTGAAAGAGACACGTGTACCTCAATGTCCATTGCAGTACTGTTTATAATAGCCAGGACATGGAAGCAACCTAGATGTCCATCAGCAGATGAATGGATAAGAAAGCTGTGGTACATATACACAATAGAGTATTACTCAGCTATTAAAAATAATACATTTGAGTCAGTTCTAATGAGATGAATCAAACTGGAGCCTATTATACAGAGTGAAGTAAGCCAGAAAGAAAAACACCAACACAGTATACTAACGCATATATATGGAATTTAGAAAGATGGTAATGATAACCCTGTATGCAAGACAGCAAAAGAGACACAGATGTATAGAACAGTCTTTTGGACTCTGGGGGAGAGGGCAGGATGATTTGGGAGAATGCATTGAAATATGTATATTATCATATTATCATATATTACCATATATGAAACGAATCACCAGTCCAGGTTCGATGCATAATACAGGGTGCTCGGGGCTGGTGCACTGGGATGACCCAGAGGGATGGGATGGGGAGGGAGGTGGCAGGGGGGTTCAGGATAGGGAACACATGTATACCCGTGGCAGATTCATGTTGATGTATGGCAAAACCAATACAATATTGTAAAGTAATTAACCTCCAATTAAAATAAATAAATCTATATTTAAAAAAATCCGAAATCAGTTGTTTATCTTTAAAAGGTCACATGAAATTTACATGGAAAATAACCTTTTCCTGCATGGTCACATAAAATGCTCTTCTTTATATTTAAGTTTGTTAGTCGTTCAGTCACATCTGACTCTTTGCAACCCCATGGACTGTAGCCCGCCAGGCTCCTCTATCCCTGGAATTCTCCAGGCAAAAATGTTGGAATGGGTAGCCATTCACTTCTCAGGGGGATCTTCCCAATCCAGGGATCAAAGCTGGGTCTCCCATATTGCAGGCAGATTCTTTATTGTCTGAGTTACCGGGGAGCCCTGCCTTCATCATATAACCCATCCCTAAAATAAGTCAATAACAGATACTTTGGCAAGCATGTCTGTATTTGTGTGCTTTGTGTATGGGTGATGAGGAAGGAGGATACTAAATAAAGCCTTGCTAAGCAGGAGCCAGGAACCATCTGTGAGGGTATGGACAAAGATGCCTGCTCACTGAGGCTCAAATTTAGGGAGACTGGTTAAGATGGAACTGCATGATCCCAATAAAGGCCTTGTAGGAAGTAGCACCCCTGAAATAAAATTACCCTTTAGGGAAATGTTCAATGGGGATAAATCTTTAGGGTTGCATTCTGATGAAATTATTTTTCCTGGCAAGATCTAAGACTGGTAATTTTACAACGATTACTATTCCTCTGCTACTATAGAGACTTAGAATCCTCTCCATGAGAATCTGGCTGGGTTCCTGGAGGAAAGCTCATGAAACAGGCATGAGGCGTTTTCAGTCACATGCTAGTCCACACTCAGCCTCCAGCAATTCCTCAAAATTGTCAATTAAGTGTTTCTCCCCATTCATGCTCCCAGCAGCTTTTGCTGCAATAAGCTAACCGTAGTTACCTGTCTTTCTAGATTTGCGGTAATGGTTTGCACTACAACCTCAGATATGCGGATGTAAGAAGAGCTGTCAGTTTTCAGTTTGTCCAGATTTTTCTTGTTGTGAGGATGAGAGTGAGCAGTTTCAGTTTTTTTTTTTTTCTTCTTTTTACATGCTGTAGGTGAAATTAGAAATCTCTCCTCAAAGATTTACCTAAGTTCCATACCCAAGTAGTGGACTAGAGTTTCTGGTGATAATACAGTAATTCTCAACCCAGAGGCTCTTGTGTAATTGCTTCTAAAAAAGCAGGGACCTGTGAGTCTTTTTCTTTTGCAAGACACTCTGGGAGGAGCTGCCCCACGCCTGAGGCCAGGGGCGGTGGCCGGGAGCAGCAACCCCATGTCCAAGGAGCAGTAGCTGCATGGGCACAGGAGGGCCTAGAGGAGCTATTCCAAGTTCAAGGTCGGGAGGATTGGCGGTGAGGAGATACCCCTTGTCCAAGGTAAGGAGCAGCCGCTGTGCTTTGCTGGAGCAGCTGTGAAGAGACACCCCATGTCCAAGGTAAGAAAAACCCAAGTAAGATGGTAGGTGTTGTAAGAGGGCATCAGAGGGCAGACACACTGAAACCATACTCACAGAAAACCAATCAATCAAATCACACTAGGACCACAGCCTTGTTGAACTCAATAAAATTAAGCCATGCCTGTGGGGCCACACAAGACGGGTGGGCATGGTGGAGAGGTCTGACAAAATGTGGTCCACTGGAGAAGGGAATGGCAAACCACTTCAGTATTGTTGCCTTGAGAACCCCATGAACAGTATGAAAAAGCAAAATGATAGGATACTGAAAGAGGAACTCCCCAGGTCAGTAGGTGCCCGATATGCTACTGGAGATCAGTGGAGAAATAACTCCAGAAAGAATAAAGGGATGGAACCAAAGCAAAAACAATACCCAGTTGTGGCTGTGACTGGTGATAAAAGCAAGGTCCGATGCTGTAAAGAGCAATATTGCATAGGAACCTGGAATGTCAGGTCCATGAATCAAGGCCAATTGGAAGTGGTCAAACAGGAGATGGCAAGAGTGAACATCAACATTCTAGGAATCAGAGAACTAAAATGGACTGGAATGGGTGAATTTAACTCAGATGACCATTTTATTTACTGCTGTGGGCAGGAATCCCTTAGAAGAAATGGAGTAGCCATCATGGTCAACAAAAGAGTCTGAAATGCAGTACTTGGATGAAATCTCAAAAACTACAGAAGGATCTCTGTTCGTTTCTAAGGCAAACCATTTAATATCACAGTAATCCAAGGTTATGCCCCAACCACTAACAGTGAAGAATCAGAAGTTGAACAGTTCTATGAAGACCTACAAGACCTTTTAGAACTAACACCCCAAAAAAGATGTCCTTTTCAATTATAGGGGACTGGAATGCAAAAGTAGGAAGTCAAGAAACACCTGGAGTAACAGGTAAATTTGGCCTTGGAATATGGAATGAAGGAGGACAAAGACTAATATAGTTTTGCCAAGAATATGCACTGGTCATAGCAAACACCCTCTTCCAACAACACAAGAGAAGACTCTACACATAGACATCACCAGATGGTCAACACCGAACTCAGATTAATTATATTCTTTGTGGCCAAAGATGGAGAAGCTCTATACATCAACAAAAACAAGACCAGGAGCTGACTGTGGCTCAGACCATGAACTCCTTATTGCCAAATTCAGACTGAAATTGAAGAAAGTAGGGAAAACCACTAGACCATTCAGGTATGACCTAAATCAAATCCCTTATGATTATACAGTAGAAGTGAGAAATAGATTTAAGGGACTAGATCTGTCAGAGTGCCTGATGAACGATGGACAGAGGTTTGTGACATTGTACAGGAGACAGGGATCAAGACCAACCCCATGGAAAAGAAATGCAAAAAAGAAAAATGGCTCTCTGGGGAGGCTTTATAAGTAGCTGTGAAAAGAAGAGAAGTGAAAAGCAAAGGAGAAAAGGAAAAATATAAACACCTGGATGCAGAATTCCAAAGAATATCAAGAAGAGATGAGAAAGCCTTCCTCAGCAATCAATGCAAAGAAATAGAGGAAAACAACAGAATGGGAAAGACTAGAGATCTCTTCAAGAAAATTAGAGATACCAAGGGAACATTTCATGCAAAGATGGGCTCAATAAAGGACAGAAATGGTATGGGCCTAACAGAAGCAAAAGATATTAAGAAGCAGTGGCAAGAATACACAGAAGAACTGTACAAAAAAGATCTTCATGACCCAGATAATCACGATGGTGTGATCACTCAACTAGAGCCAGACATCCTGGAATGCGAAGTCAAGTGGGCCTTAGAAAGCATCACTACGAACAAAGCTAGTAGAGGTGATGGAATTCCAGTTGAACTATTTCGAATCCTGGAAGATGATGCTGTGATAGGCTGCACTCGATATGGCCCAACAAATTTAGAAAACTCAGCAGTGGCCACAGGACTGGAAAAGGTCAGTTTTCATTCCAATCCCAAAGAAAGGCAATTTCAAAGAATGCTCAAACTACTGCACAATTGCCCTCATCTCACATGCCAGGAATGTAATGCTCAAAATTCTCCAAGCCAGGCTTCAGCAATACATGAACTGTGAACTACCAGATGTTCAAGCTGGTTTTAGAAAATGCAGAGAAACCAGAGATCAAATTGGCAACATCTGCTGGATTATCTAAAAAGCAAGAGAGTTCCAGAAAAACATCTATTTCTGCTTTATTGACTATGCCAAAGCCTTTGACTGTGTGGATCATAATACACTGTGGGAAATTCTGAGGAGATGGGAATACCAGACCACCTGACCTGCCTCTTGAGAAACCTATGTGCAAGTCAGGAAGCAACAGTTAGAACTGGACATGGAACAACAGACTGGTTCCAAATAGGAAAAGGAATACATCAAGGCTGTATATTGTCACCCTGTTTATTTAACTTATATGCAGAGTACTTCATGAGAAACGTTGGGCTGGAAGAAGCACAAGCTGGAATCAAGATTTCCGGGAGAAATATCAATAACCTCAGATATGCAGATGATACCACCCTTATGGCAGAAAGTGAAGAGGAACTCAAAAGCCTCTTGATGAAAGTGAAAGTGGAGAGTGAAAAAGTTGGCTTAAAGCTCAACATTCAGAAAACGAAGATCATGGCATCTGGTCCCATCGCTTCATGGGAAATAGATGGGGAAACAGTGGAAACAGTGTCAGACTTTATTTTTTGGGGCTCCAAAATCACTGCAGATGGTGACTGCAGCCATGAAATTAAAAGACGCTTACTCCTTGGAAGGAAAGTTATGATCAACCTAGATAGCATATTGAAAAGCAGAGACATTACTTTGCCAACAAAGATCCGTCTAGTCAAGGCTATGGTTTTTCCTGTGGTCATGAATGGATGTGAGAGTTGGACTGTGAAGAAAGCTGAGCGCCAAAGAATTGATGCTTTTGAACGGTGGTGTTGGAGAAGACTCTTGAGAGTCCCTTGGACTGCAAGGAGTTCCAACCAGTCCATTCTGATGGAGATCAGCCCTGAGATTTCTTTGGAAGGAATGATGCTGAAGCTGAAACTCCAGTACTTTGGCTACTCATGTGACGAGTTGACTCATTGGAAAAGACTCTGATGCTGGGAGAGATTGGGGGCAAAAGGAGAAGGGGACGACAGAGGATGAGATGGCTGGATGGCATCGCTGACTCGATGGACATGAGTCTGAGTGAACTCTGGGAGTTGGTGATGGACAGGGAGGCCTGATGTGCTGCAATTAATGGAGTCGCAAAGAGTCAGACACGACTGAGCAACTGAACTGACTGACTGACTAAGTCCTCTATTGATAGAAAGTGAAAAGGAAATAAAGAGCCTCTTGATAAGGGTGAAAGTAGAGAATGAAAAAGCTGGCATAAAACAAAACAAAAAACAAAACAAAGGTAGATCATGGTATCCAGTCCCATCATTTCATGGCAAATAGTAAGGGAAAAAGTGGAAGCAGTGACATATTTTGTTTTCCTGGGCTCCAAAATCACTGCAGATGGTCACTATAGCCATGAAATTAAAAGGCACTTGCTCTTTGGAAGGAAAGCTACGACAAACCTAGATAGCATATTTAAAAGCAGACATCACTTTGCCAATAAATGTTCATATAGTCAAAAATATGGTTTTTCCAGTAGTCATGTTTGGATGTGAGAGTTGGACCAGAAAGAAGGCTGAGTGCTGAAGAATTGATACTTTCAAACTGTGGTGCTGTTGAAGACTTGAGAGTCCTTTGGACAGCAAGGAGACCAAACCAGTCAATCCTCAAATAAATCAACCCTGAATATTCATTGGAAGATCTGATGCTGAAGCTCTAATAATTTGGCCAGCTGATATAAAGAGCCAATATGTTGCAAAAGACCCTAAATCTGGAAATATTGAAGGCAAAAATGAGAAAAGGTGGCTGAGGATAAGATGGTGAGACAGCATCACTGACTCAAGGGACATGAATTTGAGTAAACTCTGGTAGATAGTGGAGGACAGAGGATTCTGTGACACTGCAGTCTATGGGGATGCAGAATGTCAGATATGACTTAGCAACTAAACAACAAGTACATGAAGGTTTCTAGACACATAGTACTCACAAGGCTTAGATGGACTTCTGACAATTATCAGTGTTTTTTTCATTCCTCTTACTCTTGGAATTAACTAGTGATGAGATGAATGCTTATGTACATGTGTTACTAGCAAAAGCATAGGCTCATGTAGAATAGAATTTTTTATTAGAATTATGTTCTTGATTTCCAACAATTATTTCCAAATAGCACTGTTAGTTAAAACTTATAAGTGTTTAAGTAAATATGTATAAAAATTGTTTTATGAATGCAAAATGAGGGGATTAGTTAGCATTTTGCCCCAAGAGAGAAATATAGCCCAGGAGGAAAATAGAGCCAATGTCATAATCTTCCGCAACTTCCGCTTTATGATTCTCATACTAACCTAGAAAATGCTGCAGTAGCGAACAACCTTTAAAGCTCAATGGGTTATACAACAGAGTTTATTTGTGTGTGTGCGCTAAATTTTCATTCACGTTTTAGCTGGTGGCTGTTTCCTGTCAGCCTTACCCAGAAATACAGGCTACCAGAGTCCCACTATTTGTAATAAATGTCTCCATAGCAGAAATGGAGACATGGAAAGTGCTGAACAGGATACTAAAATTTTTTTCCACAAGTTGTACACTTTACCTCTCTCCACATTTCATTTTCCCAAAGAAGAGAAACTTAAAATTCTCCATATCCTATACATAATGCATATGTAATATCTTTATATGTTAAATAGTTAAGCAGATAGAATTTCACTAGAATATCTGACTAATATATATATATATATATATATATATATATACATATATATATATACACACACACACACACAATTTTTAATGTAATATTAATGTAGAGCAAAGAATCTGGTAAGCTTATTTCCTCAAATACATCTGAACATCTATGGGAAAAATGAAGCAAAGAGAGCAACATGTCTATTTACCTCCGGTCTCTGTTTCCACATACTGCAGTGGGTAATTTACTGTAGTTTGCCTTTCAGCCACTGTAGCTGCTATGAACATGACCATTATCATTGTTTTATAGCTTTTAAGTAACTTGCCAAAATTACAAAGCATTTAAAAGGAAGAAACATGATGGGGTCATGGGGTCCTCTTCTTCAAATAGCCCTGTTAATGCTCCTAAAGTGGGAAAATATATTCATGAAAGTAAAATAAGTATTTCTTAGAATTTACTCTTCATTTTTCCATTCAGTGGGCACCAGATTAAGATCTGGTATAAGACCCTCTTCTTTTTCACCAAAATTGGCATTGCAGAATTCTAAAGATTATCCAATACATATGCCATAGTTTATGAGACTAAGGAAAAGGCTAGAAAGATTTGAAACTTCATACCATATCCACCTCAAGTAAACTTCAAGCACAAGTAAGTGATTACTTTGGACCAAACAAGCAGCAATTTTCTATAGTACTATCAGTTATTAGAATAATCTAATTTATATTTTCAGTAAATGTATGTGTATATATATTATATATGTATACATATATAAAATATTTTATTATATATACATATATATGTATACATACATACATACATGTGTGTATATATGTATATGTGTACATATACATATATGTATGTATATATACATATATATGCATGTATATGTGTGTATACATATATATGTGTATATATATACACATATATGTATATTGTGCATATATGTGCATGTATAAGTATATGCATTTATACATACATTGATAAAGTTACTGACATTTAGTGACTGTTGCCACCAAATAAATATTCTTATAATTTAATAGATCTCTGGGCCACAAACACACACACATTCTAATATTGTAGATCTGGAAGAAAAAGTCTTAAAAATAAGTTCAAGGGACACATTATATGTTATATTACCAAAGAAAAATGATCCCATGTATTGTTTCATATTGGAGGGTATGAACAAGAAAAACACATAGTTCTGAATAACTCATTTGTTTACATAAATTTATTTAATGAAACTGTGTTTATTTTGCCCCATTTCAATACTGTTTCTATGTTCCCAGTATCTGAAAGCACCTATTCAGTATTTATAACAGTAGACATTGGAAGACCTTTAATGTGAGCAAATACATTCTTCTTGGTCAAAAGTAAGACATATTTAAATATCTAAAATTAGGGGGCAGATGCTCACAGTTTTAACTTATACAAACATACATTTTGAAAGGCTGATAATTTATCAGCTCAATCCATTTAAATAAGAATTTAGATAAAGGATATGCTAAATAACTGTTAAGGTGCAGTATTCCTTTCTAAAATATTACATTTAATTTGGTGGTAATATCAAAATATATATGAGAATATAAAACATCTAATAAGGATAACATTGACGTCAATCTGATCTAACATCACCATGTATAAGTATGTGGTATGAGTAACAAAACTATATTAAAAGATTATGAAATGTTATCACAACAATAGTCATTTTGAAAGAACACATGATTTCGGTAATACACACCCTGAAGTTTTGAAAATAAATTCTGAATATGTAATAAACTCTAGAAAATTTTCAGATAAGACAGCCATTATATTAAACTGTCTAGTGTTAGAAACTTGATATGTAAGCAAATTTGAGATTATAGAGTCACATACAGTTATAAGAAATAGATTTCTTGACCTTTAACTCAATTATCTGTATAGTGGTAAACACTTAACCATAAGGTGTAGTATGAACATAGATTTTAATTTCCCTCAGATAAATTCCCAGAAATGGAATCCTGTAGCAACTGCATGTTAAATTTCATAAGAAACCACCAAGCTATGCTCACTTGTAGATTTTTTTACCATTTTCTAGGCACACATGTCTTCTGAAAAAGACTTACTTTTTAAATCCAACCAATGTTTCTTTTTCTTCTCTTTATTGTACTGCCTCAGATTTCATTAAAATGCTATGTGACAAAGTGGTGAGAAAGCACATTCTGGTCCATAGTATTGTGTAAAACACGATCAGTGTTAAAATAGGAGTTAGTTGTAACTTCTTTATAAAAGTTCATTATAACATGGAGAACATTTTTCTATTCTTAGATTTCATCAAATGGTATTCTGCATGAATCTAAATGATCATTTGCTAATGTGGCAAGTTAATTATTACATGTTTAACCAACCACACATTCCTAAAATAAACCTTAACTTGATCATGGAGTATTCCCCTCTTAAACGTTGTTGGATGATATTCACTAATGTTTTGCTAAGGAGTTCTATGTGTGTCTACATGAGGGATGTTGTTCTGTAGTGTGGGTGGCTGTGTATGTGTTTCCTGGTACCCAGGGCTGGCTATAGTTGAAGTGGAGAGGTTGTTCAATTTTTCCACTTCCTTCTTAAGTTTAGGTAGGATTTGGGTACCTAAACCCCCAGGATGAGGCTCTCTCGACAGTCCTGTGACAATCGGGTTTCCTGTCACACTTCCAGTAGGAGATGGCCTTTGCTTTGTATCGGAATAGTGTCTGTTACATAGATGTGCTATTTGTCTCCCTGTGACAGTCAACCACTACACTGTTGTTCAGGGTACAGAGAGCTTTGTCTAGGTTCTGCTGCTTCCACCTTAGCAATCTCTGCATGCCTACCCTGCAGGTGGCTTTCACTTCAGGTCTCCTACCTCGTCTCTACTCTTCCTTGGGAACCCTTAGTGGAAGACTATAGAAACAAGCCATAGAATGGCTGTGGACTTTCCTTGTTCTGTGTTTCCTGGGGTTCTAAACTGTCATGCTCACCTAGACCTGTAAGGATTTGTTAAAAATTTCAGCTGCTTTATTTCCTGCTTCTATAAAGGACACCTCCTCTCCCTGAAGATCTATCTAAAGTAAAACAGTTCCTTTTTCCTATATCTCCAACCTACCTCCCTGAATCATCATTCTCATTTTTTGGATTTAATTTCATCAGGTGGCCTTCAATCTGAATTTGATGAGCTTAAATAATAAGCTACTTTTTTTTAGAGAGATGATATAATATTCTCCTGTTGCTTTCTATCTGATAATAGGAAGTAGAAGGCCAAGCATGCATGCTGTGATTTTTTATTACAGGCATTTCCAGACACAATGACAAGTATTTCCTTAGAAGATATGATTAACCATGTCCACAGGATAGTAAAACATTCTATAAATCAAAGGTGTGCATGTATTCATTTTAATATTTTCATCTTATAGAACAAAGGTGGGCCCCTTCACAGTTAGCACTGTCAAGTACCAAGTTCAAGGTGAATTCCACAATTTTAGGCTAAACACAAGAAATAGGCTGCATATAGGAAAGTCAGTGCTTGCAAAAAACAGGGTCAGCAAGAAATTTTACTAGGCCTTTAATCTCCCATTGTCTCTCAGAAGTTTTTCATTGACTAATGGGCTTCCCTGATGATTCAGACAGTAAAGAATTCACCTGCAATGCAGGAGACATGGGTTCAATCCCTGAGTTGGGGAAATCCCCTGGAGAAGGGACTGGTTGCTGCTGCTGCTGCTGCTGTTAAGTCGCTTCAGTCGTGTCCGACTCTGTGCGACCCCATAGAGGGCAGCCCACCAGGCTCCCCCGTCCCTGGGATTCTCCAGGCAAGAATACTGGAGTGGGTTGCCATTTCCTTCTCCAATGCATGAAAGTGAAAAGTCAAAGTGAAGTCGTTCAGTCATGCCCGACTCTTAGCGACCCCATGGACTGCAGCCTACCAGGCTCCTCCATCCATGGGATTTTCCAGGCAAGAGTACTGGAGTGGGGTGCCATTGCCTTCTCCGAGGGACTGGTTATCCACTCCAGTATTCTTGCCTAATGGAGAAGGAAATGGCAACCCATTCCAGTATTCTTACCTGGAGAATCCTGTGGACAGAGGAGCCTGGTGGGCTGTAGTCCATGGGGTCACACAGAGTCAGACACGACTGAAGCGACTTAGCATGCATGCATGCATTGGAGAAGGAAATGGCAACCCACTCTAATATTCTTGTCTGGAGAATCCTAGAGACAGAGGCAGAGAAAGCAATGGCAAGCCACTCCACTACTCTTGCCTAGAAAATCCCATGGATGGAGGAGCCCGGTAGGCTGCAGTCCATCCGGTCGCTACAAGTCGGACGCGAGACTTCACTTTGACTTTTCACTTTCACACAATGGAGAAAGCAATGGCAACCCACTCCAGTGTTCTTGCCTGGAGAATCCCAGGGACGGCAGAGCCTGGTGGGCTGCCATCTATGGGGTTGCACAGAGTCGGACACGACTGAAGCGACTTAGCAACAGTAGCAGCAGTAGGGACAGAGGAGTCTGGTGGGCTGCCGTCTATGGGGTCTCCCAGAGTCGGACATGACTGAAGCGACTTAGCAGCAGCAGCAGCAGCATTCTTGCCTGGAGAATCCCCTGGACAGAGGAGTCTGGTGAGCTACAGTCCATGGGTTCACAAAGAATCAGACACCACTGAACGACTAACACAAGGTGCTCTACTGGGTCATGTTTCTGCAGGGACACTGTTCCTCCTCAATTTTCCTTATTTTATAGAAGGTGACAAGAAAGCAGAAATTCTATAAAAGAATATCCAGGCAAATACAGATTTCATATCATATCTGAATTCACTAACCACAAATTTCTGCTAATTAACTTTGACAACTTGTCTTCTTCCAATACTGATTCTCTGCAACTAAATAATAATGCCCAGTCAACAATAATCATTGTATCCTGTGCTAGGAAAAATATGTACATATGCTTGTAGGTATAGCACATGAACTAATAAACATTAAAACATATACAGATTTACAAGCACACACACCTGGAAAATAAATAGGTCAGGGAATCTTTTAGAGATTATTAAAAACATGAGAGCTTTCAGAAACAACATTAAGTTTAATACGATAATTACCTACACCAGACAGCTATAAATGAGATGTTCATGTAAGGAAACTTTGTGAGTTGCATCAAGATAACCCTAGTTGTTAGGTGCTTAAACAGAATTGTTTTTGAGAATTTTCTTTTTATTCTGTATCCCTGCTTTATTTCTCCATTACGATGATTTTATAGTGAACATGCTTCCTTGTAAAGTAATTTTAGCAAATGTTTAAAAGTATCTTCCGGGCTGAGTGTATTAAGTTTTATATAAGCTGTGTTTTTGATGTTCTGCTTTATTGCAACTATGTCCATGGACCCTATAGTGTTTATGTAAGCTGCAGGCTACTGCCATCATCTTTAGAACATCTAGCCAACTGCTTTTATGTCTTTAAGAAACTCTAACAGCTAAAATAACGTCGGCAATAAGCACATCAGGAAATAAAGATACATTTCTGGAATGGACTTCCCTAAAACTCTGCCAACTGATGGTTGAACTGCCCATAAGTGCTTTTGTAGCTTTTGCAGATAATCAAGAATGGGATTTCTGTTCAGATTTTTACTCTCAGAAGGAGGTTATTTTCACTTAGAAAAGGGAATATGTTCTGATAAAGCCATATGTGTGATGATTTGGCTGGATCAATTTTTATGGCAGTATTTGAACTTTTCTGATTCTTTCTGGAAGTAGAAGGAAATGCCTGGTTAACCTGAATGGCTTCTAATTTAGCTAACAATTTGGATTGATTTTATGGATTATTCCTCCTAGAAATTCACATGAAATCAAAGCAATATGCATGCTATATATACTTGCTACCTTTTGTCTTCCTAATCTTTAAAATCAGTAAGTGTTATGCAATCTCCAATTCAAAATAAATATTCTGTTTATAAAATGAACAGTTGTGGCATTTAAAAATAAATGTGTGAACACAATAAAATGACAATAATCTTTGCATTCACTTAAAATTTAGAAGGCTGAAGCAGGAGGGCATTTTAACTATTTTTAATTTTCTAATCCTCTACATTTTCTGCAATTTTTGTGCATTTTCCTTGCATTCATGTCTAATTTTATAACTGGGATAGGATTAGACAGTAAGTGTTGAGCACTATCTTTCCAATGTTTAGCTTTCAATTTCATTTGAAGCAATAATTTAGAAGAACACTTTTGTATCCAAGAAATACCCTGGAGGCAAATTGCAGTTTACTCTTTTGACATAATGGGCACTTACAGGTACAATGATATAAGTAAAAGAGGAATGTTATACTGGCCACAATTACATGGCAGCCTTTGATTAATGTGTTAGTAAATATTTGTAAATTTTAAAATAGAATATTATGGTTTTACCATCTTGTTATACTATAAATACAATTCCTATAATTTATGGGGCCTGGAATGGGGATATATATTAAATAAAATTAAAGACACAATAAAATATAAAATGACCTATGGCTAATAAAAGTCAATATTTCTAACATAAATGTTATATACATAAAATAAAATTCTTGTTGAAGAATTTTAATTGGTTACTAGTAAAGGCATATGTTATCAGGTAAAAATACTTATCTTAAAATTGCCTTTATCATGAAGAGAAATCTCTTTCAAAACTGTATATTTCTATTTAACTTTGTATGTATAGTGGTTTTCATTATATTTAATGAGGGCACAAAAAAATAAAAAGAGACTTCTTATTCATCATATGCTAAAAGATGATTTTCATAACTTTTTTGGTAGCCTTGGATTTATTTTATTTATTTTTAAATATAAATTTATTTATTTTTATTGGAGGTTAATTACTTTACAATATTGTATTGGTTTTGCCATACATCAACATGAATCCTATATGATTTTCATAACTTTGAAGTCAGATGCAGGGGATAATTTAAGGAAAGAAAATGACAGAATGAGCACAAATGTAATGATTTAGATTTGATAAGAAAAAAAGGTGTAAATATTTGAACATGGCACTATTTTCTTCATTCATTGATAAATATTACTGCATATTTAGGCCTGTGTTGCTTCAAATTTCACGGAAATTTTCAATGTCAGTTTTCTCTAGTCTTTTAAAAGGGATAAAACAAAGAAATCAAGTGATATAGATAGAAAATATACTGAAAACTCAGACTCTGTATTAGGCATGGGGAATACAGCTATGATTAAATTCCCAGGCTTCAAAAAGTTCAATCTACAAATAGACTAATAAAAAACAATATAAACTAATATTTATGTATGCTAAGAAATACATATGAGTACTGCATAAATCGTTTTAATTCACTCTCAAAGTAACCTTGTAAGAAGAGATAGTCTTCTACCTTTCACCATACTCCTTTTCCTTTTTGCAACCAGTCTGTTGCTCAGTCATGTCCAATTCTTTGTGACTCCATGGACTGTAGCCTACCAGGCTCCTCCGTCCATGGGATTTTCAAGGCAAGAGTACTAGAGTGGGTGACTTTTTCTCTTAAAATCTATTTATTACTGCTTCCCTGGTAGCTCAGTGGGTAAAGAATCTGCCTGCAATGCAGGAGACCCTGGTTTGATTCCTGGCTTGGGAAGATCCCCTTGGATAAGGGACAGGCTGCCCACTTCAGTATTCACGGACTTCCATGGTGGCTCAGATGGTAAAGAATCACCTGCAATGTGGGAGACCTGGGTTTGATCCTTGGGTTGAGAAGATCCCCTGAAGGAGGGTATGGCAACCCATTCCAAGAGTGTATTCTCGCCTGGAGAATCCCCATGGACAGAGGAGCCTGGTGGGCTGCAGACCATGGTGCTTTTTTCTTAAAATCTATTTATTACTACCTAGCATCAATTTTTTTTTTCTATGTCTCATTAAAGGCAAGACTGGTTCATGGAATGAGTAAGTTTTCCTAAATTTAACCTATAAAACTGTTTCTCAGCATTGTGATGCTTTCTTCAAGGCTTGGCTGTATTTTCCCTGTAGATTGACTTCTGAAACTGGTAGATATTAAAGTTTATGCTAGAAAAGATGTAGTTGTTTTCTCCTTCTCAATCCGCTTATCTTGAAATGCATCTAGGTTTTCCTTTGCAGATAAACTCTTCAGTTCAGTTCAGTCGCTTAGTCGTATCTGACTCTTTGTGACCCTGTGGATTGCAGCATGCCAGGCTTCCCTGTCCATCACCAATTCCTGAAGCCTGCTCAGACTCATGTCCATTGAATCAGTGATGACATCCCACCATCTCATCTTCTGTCATCCCCTTCTCCTCCCGCCTTCAATCTTGGCCAGCATCAGGGTCTTTTCCAATGAGTAAGTTCTTCACATCATGGCCAAAGTATTGAAGTTTCAGCTTCAGAATAAGTCCATCCAATATTGAGTTTTAAGCCAACTTTTTCACTCTCCTCTTTCACTTTCAACAAGTGATAAACTGAAACCCCCTAACAATTCATTCTGTTGATTTTTTCTTTTTCTGTTGCCTCCTTAAGAAATTATATGTTGCTGAGTAAAATGCATCTCACACTTCCCAGGGTGGTGGTGGTTTAGTCACTAAGTCGTGTCTGACTCTTGCAACCCCATGGACTGTAGCCCACCAGGCTCCTCTGTCCATGGGATTTTCCAGGCAAGAATACTGGAGTGGATTGCCATTTCCTTCTCCAGGGGATCTTCCCGACCCAGGAATGGAAGCCAGGAATCGAACCCAGGTCTCCTGCATTGCAGGCAGACTCTTTACTGACTGAGTTATGAGGGAAGCCCATCCCAGGGTAGCACTATACAAAGGTTCAGATATTATTGAATTGCTAAAGCTGTTCATGGAGTAGTCCAGAATATAGAATATTAGGAAAGGCAGGGAAAAAAATCCAGATTCTTAAGACTCATATTTACGTTTTCCAAAGTTATTATGTCTGAGAATTTTCCTGACTCAAAGCATGATGCCTGTCTTCTTTCTATCTATCCTATCATAAACCTTTTCTATATACAAAAGAAATTCATAGTATTTTACCCATTCTGATATTTCACTCTTACTTCACTCAAAGGTAAAAAGCCTTATGGGTGATAAATGTGTCAGTCAAGGTTCTCCAGAGTTATAGAACCAATAGAATGAAGTGTGTGTGTGTGTGTGTGTGTGTGTGTGTATGATTGTCTGTGTGTATCTATATGTATATCAGTTCAGTTCAGTCACTCAGTTGTGTTTGCCTCTTTGCGACCCGATGGACTGCAGCATGCCAGGCATCCCTGTCCATCACCAACTCTCAGAGCCTACTCAAACTCATGTCCATTGCATTGGTGATGCCATCCAACCATCTCATCCTCTGTGGTCCCCTTCTCCTCCTGCCTTCAATCTTTCCAGCATCAGTATCTTTGCCAATGAGTCGGTTCTTTGCATCAGGTGGCCAAAGTATTAGAGTTTCAGCTTTAGCATCAGTCCTTCCAATGAATATTCAGGACTGGTTTCCTTTAGGATGTACTGGTTGGATCTCCTTGCAGTCCAAGGGGCTCTCAAGAGTCTTTTCCAACACCACAGTTCAAAAGCATCAATTCTTCAGCTCTCATCTTTCTTTATAGTCCAACTCTCATATTCATACATGACTGCTGGAAAATCCATGGCTTTGATTCTACACCTATGTTGGCAAAGTAATGTCTCTGCTTTTGAATATGCTGTCTAGGTTGGTCATAGCTTTTCTTCCAAGGAGCAAGTGTCTTTTAATTTCATGGCTGCAGTCACCATCTGCAGTAATTTTGAAACCCCCCAAAATAAAGTCCCATTGTTTCCATTATTTTCCCATCTATTTGCCATGAAATCATAGGACCAGATGCCATGATCTTAGTTTTCTAAATGTTGAATTTTAAGCCAACTTTTTCACTCTCTTTCACTTTCATCAAGGAAACTGTTCAATTCTTCTTTACTTTCTTCCATAAGGGTGGTGTCATCTGCCTATCTGAGATTATTCATATTTCCCCCAGCAATCTTGATTCCAGCTTGTGCTTCATCTATAAGGAGACATTATGAGAAACTGGCTTATGTGATTGTGGAAATTAAAAGTTATACAATTTACAGTCTATCCTTTACAAGGCAGAGACTCAGGAAAACCAGAGGTATAATTCATGTCAAGTCCAAAGATCTGAGCACCAGGGTATACAATGGTTTAAATCCCAGTCCAAGAGAAGAAGATGAAATGAGCTATCCCAGCTCAAATAGTGAAAAAGGAAAAAAGGACAGATTCCTCCACTTTCCACATTTTGTTCAATTCAGGTTAATAGGATCTTATTCACTAATCCAGTCAAGGGATTGAATCTTATTCACCTACACTGGGGAGGGCAATCATGCTAATGACTTCCAGGGACACCCTCACAGACACACACACACACACACACACACACACACACACACAAAGCTTATGTTGACACATGACCTTCCCATCAAGCAAAAGGGGCAATTGAAAATATTGATATTTTTTAACACTCCTGAATCTGACATCAAAATTCCAGAATAGGACTTTAGTCATTACTCTCCGTCCATCCCCACACACATTCTGCTGCTGCTGCTGCTGCTAAGTCACTTCAGTCATGTCTGACTCTGTGCGACCCCATAGACGGCAGCCCACCAGGCTCCCCTGTCCCTGGGATTCTCCAGGCAAGAACACTAGAGTGGGTTGCCATTTTCTTCTCCAGTGCATGAAAGTGAAAAGTGAAAGTGAAGTTGCTCAGTCGTGTCCAACCCTCAGCGACCCCATGGACTGGAGCCTACCAGGTTCCTCCATCCATGGGATTCTCCAGGCAAGAGGACTGGAGTGGGGTGCCATTGCCTTTTCCGGCACACATTCTATTAAGGTAAAAATTTGGCATTAGATACAAGATATTCTAGCCTATTCTACAATGCCTGAATTAAAAATATATTATAAAATAAATGTGTGAAAATAATACAAATTTCTTTTGATGCCTTTTCCTCTTTTATTTCTAATTATTGTCAATCAGTGCATTCACTGTTCCTTAGAAATGGAATCAAAATGGGAAGGGGAGGATCAGGCCATTAATAAGAACTATTTAAGGCAATGATAATTTTTTCAGTAAACTTCCATGGTATAGTAGTCTTATTGGTCTATAGAAATCTTATAAGTTGCATAATTTTTAAAATGATGCTGGAAAACACTAAGCTAATACAAACTTGACCTCTTTGACTCTGCATTTTCACTATCAATGATCAGATGGAGGAACCAAGCCAGTTCTTTTATTAATGAGTCTCACAGCATTCCGTATTTTGCCTGATTGCAAGAAATATATTATCATGTACTCATTTTCTTGGATATTTATTTAGAATCACAAGAGAATTGCCTCTTGTCCACACCTCCACTAGCACCACTTTATTTTGCCCAAGCTGCCATCATCTCTCAGCTGGATTATTGCCGTTGTCTCCTGAATTGTTTTTATGCTCCTGAACTCATTCTAATATTGCCTGTTTGCTTTTGAATCTGTTCTAGTGTCCATTTGCAAGTTCAGCATCCAGAATGATTCCCATTAAACATAAACCTAAGTATACCACTCCTCTGCTTTAAGGCTCCATAGTTAAACCTAAGTCCTCACTACAAATGAAATTTATTCCCCATTTCTCTTTGACAAGTCCTCTTACTACTCTCCCACCTGCTCACTCATCTCAAGCCACACCAGCCTTTTTGCTGTCCAAAAACATGCATTAATATTTTTACTTCAAGATATTTACAAGGTGTTATTTAAACCCTGGGGGCTTCCCTGGTAGCTCAGAGGTAAAGAATCTGCCTGCAGTGCAGGATACCCAGGTTCGATCCCTGGGTCAGGAAGATCCCCTAGAGGAGGAAATGGCAATGAGCTCCATTATTCTTGCCTGAGAAACTCTGGGACAGAAGAGCTACAGTCCATGGGGTCACAAAAGAGTCAGACACAACTGAGCACAAATGCCATATATCTGTAATTGATGCTAAGGTAAGGAATTTTAGTCAAGCATTTCAAGTTTTTGTATTTTATAAGAAAATGTATTGGTAATGGTTGAAAACATAGTTTTGAACAAAAAGTGGAATAGGAAAGAAATATAATTTATGTGAAACAGATAGCATTACTGAATCAATGGGCATACATTTGAGCAAACTCCAGGAGATAGTGAAGGACAGGAAACCCTGGTGTGCTGCAGTCATAAAGAATGGACACGACCTAAGGACTGAGTGACAACAATCATTTAGGTGATTACTGTAGTTTTATTGAAGGAAAGAGATAAAAATATGAGCTGAAATGGAAAACAGTAATAGAAAAGAGTAGACTGATACATTTAGAAAATGTCTGCATAGTTGTATAAGGGAAATTACATGAAATAATTCAGAGGTTTTTTTGGGCAACTGAAGGATCATGATATGATATTAAGTGAAACAGGTTAATAAGAAAGAAGTTAGAAAAGTAGAACTGCTCGTTATGTGCATATCACCTTTTATTTTAGGCTGTCTGGCTTCAGAAAATCCAGATAGCACTTTGAGCCAAGGATAGTTTTGGGGCCGAAGTCATGTTCTAACAAAAGATTAGCCATGATGAAGCAGACCAGCCATACCCAGTACAAGCTGTGTGATAGATCGTGTGGTTCGTGGGGTTGCTTTCATTCTATAATTCCCTTATTTGAGTCTCTGCAGTAATCTTCATCCTTTGCTTGACTCTTCTACTTTTTGTATACATTTTAAACTTTACATATGGCTAATAATAATCTTTTTTTTTTTTGTACCAAGTTTTCCAGTTTTTATATAGTATTCTGAGTCTCTAATTTTGATTGCAAGTCAAATCTCGAGGACTGGACAACCCGACTCCATATATACAGTCAATGACTAAACAGACATTGAGATTTGCTCAGGAAAATTCCAAGTAAGAATATACACTACATAAAGACCCTAGCTCAGAACACTAGGCTCTTCTGTAAATTATCATGGTTCTCTAAAGAGATATTTTGAAGAGACTAAAAAAGCAAAAGAGTTCCAGGAAAACATCTATTTCTGCTTTATTGACTATGCCAAAGCCTTTGACTGTGTGGATCACAATGAACTGTGGAAAATTCTGAAAGAGATGGAAATACCAGACCACCTGACCTGCCTCTTGAGAAACCTGTATGCAGGTCAGGAAGCAACCGTTGGAACTGGGCATGGAACAACAAACAGACTGGTTCCAAATAGGAAAAGGAGTACATCAGGGCTGTATATTGTCACCCTGCTTATTTAACTTATTGTCACCATGTTTATTTAACTTATAGGCAGAGTACATCATGAGAAACGCTGGGCTGGAAGAAGCACAAGCTGGAATCTAGATTTCCGGGAGAAATATCAATAACCTCAGATATGCAGATGACACCACCCTTATGGCAGAAAGTGAAGAGGAAATAAAAAGCCGAAAGAGGAGAGTGAAGAATTTGGCTTAAAGCTCAACATTCAGAAAACGAAGATCATGGCATCTGGTCCCATTGCTTCATGGTAAATTAATGGGGAAACAGTGGAAACAGTGTCAGATGTTTGTTTTTTTTTTTTTTTGGGGGGGGTCTCCAAAATCACTGCAGATGGTGACTGCAGCCATGAAATTAAAAGACGCTTACTCCTTGGAAGAAAAGTTATGACCAACCTAGATACCATATTCAAAAGCAGAGACATTACTTTGCCAACAAAAGTCCATCTAGTCAAGGCTATCGTTTTTCCAGTGGTCATGTATGGATGTGAGAGTTGGACTGTGAAGAAAGCTGAGCACTGAAGAATTGATGCTTTTGAACTGTGGTGTTGGAGAAGACTCTTGAGAGTCCCTTGGACTGCAAGGAGAGCCAACCAGTCCATTCTGAAGGAGATCAGCCCTGGGATTTCTTTGGAAGCAATGATGCTAAAGCTGAAACTCCAGTACTTTGGCCACCTCATGCGAAGAGTTGACTCATTGGAAAAGACTGATGCTGGGAGGGATTGGGGGCAGGAGGAGAAGGGGACGACAGAGGATGAGATGGCTGGATGGCATCACTGACTCGATGGACGTGAGTCTGAGTGAACTCTGGGAGTTGGTGATGGACAGGGAGGCCTGGCCTGCTGTGATTCATGGGGTCACAAATTATCAGAGACGACTGAGTGACTGAACTGAACTGAATGACTTCACTTTCACTTTTCACTTTCATGCATTGTAGAAGGAAATGGCAACCCACTCCAGTGTCTTGCCTGGAGAATCCCAGGGAGAGGGGAGCATGGTGGGCTGCCATCTATGGGGTCACACAGAGTTGGACATGACTGAAGCAACTTAGCAGCAGCAGCAGCAAGAGAAAAAGTCACTGAAACTCTCACCCTTTTATAAACTCTGGCTTAGAAAAGAATATGCAATACACTGTAGTAATAAAATAAATCCTAATTTATCTGTATTGATATTTATTTATGTATGGACTTTCATTTGAAAACTGTTCCAATCTATGTGAACTGAAATCAAACACATCATTAGTATCTATATTTTGCAGCAATTTGTTGCGTGTTTCTTATAGTAAAATTTATCCATATAAGCTGCTTTTAAAATGAATATCTAAAGTGCCTTTATGGAGTTCCCTGGTTGCCTAGTGGTTAGGACCCTGGACTTTCATTCACTGCACTGGCCCAGGTTCAAATACTGCTTACAGAACTGAGAGCTCAACCTGTGCACTATGGCCATAAATAGAGGAAGTACATTTACTTGAACAAAACAGATCTAGTATTAGGGATTATTTTTTATCACATTAATTCAATATTATTAAATAATGTTGTTAAGCTATTTAACACATATCAAATATCTGGGTTACAATCTTAATTTGTTAATTATTTAATCTGTTATTCAGTTTCAAAATAATTGTCTACAACTCCCTATTCCTAATGTACTTAATCTGTAGGTATGTTTGTATCATTGTGACTTGCTTTACTGAAATAAAATAGCTCTGCTGCTGCTGCTAAGTTGCTTCAGTCGTGTTCGACTCTGTGCGACCCCATAGATGGCAGCCCACCAGGCTCCCCCATCCCTGGGATTCTCCAGGCAAGAACACGAGTGGGTTGCCATTTCCTTCTCCAATACACGGAAGTGAAAAGTGAAAGTGAAGTCTTTCAGTTGTGTCCAACTCTTAGCAACCCCATGGACTGCAGCCTACCAGGCTCCTCTGTCCGTGGGATTTTCCAGGTAAAAGTACTGGAGTGGGGTGCCATTGCCTTCTGCAAAAATAGCTCTAGAATGAAATAAATCATTTCAATTGTCAGGGTCTCATATAGTTGTTTTTTTCATTGTGATGACTATCATTTTGATATTTGGCAAATCTAATACAGTTATGTAAAGTTTAAAAATAAAATAAAATTAAAAAAAAAAAAATGACAACCTTTGGAGAAATTTGCTTAAGCTATTGAAATTTCTGGGTTGAACTAAATGTCCTATGTGTTCTAAGATTGTCTCTTTCCTTCTTTTCTTTCAAGCAAGAAGAAACGGTGCAAAAGTGGCTGAGTTCACCTTTATAAGAACATATTTGTGTCTAGTTTCTCTAGTAGAATGATTGTATACCGTGACAAGATACTTAGTTTATTTGAAAGTCATTTCAATAATCTGAGAAATGTGGTATGATATAGTATTTGAAAAATGCTCTTTCCCAGGCATATAGGTTAGGATTTGATTGCGGATCATATTTTTACTACCTTCTTCTCTGAGTTAGGCTGAAGATCTCTCGATAGCTCAGTTTTCACACTTATATAATTAGACTAAAACCCTTGGTGAAAATGAAGGTACTTGCAATACTCTGCACATAGTGTCTGGTGTACATCATTACTAAGTTATATGTTTTCATGGTGTTTCACAGACTTATAAAGTAATAGCAATACTACAGTGACAAGTATATGTGCTGTACCTACAGGAGTGTTCTGAATAGCAAATTATATATTTGAAAGCATCCTCAAATGTATTTAAAATGTTGTCAGTTTTTAAAGATATCATTTGAAGTTTTGCCTGAAGATTGTAGTAAAACTTGGTGGTCAACTTTCTGGCCACAAATGTGAACACATTCTCTATAGTATATGCTTTCTCTCAGATGTATTCATTATTTGGTATAGGTAAGCTATTTTTAAACTTTCCATGGAAACCTAGAATTTGGATGGAGTGCTGCCCAAATAATTTTATGTTGTATGTGCTAGCACAGAAAAAGAACAGGATACTAGTCTCATTTGCTTTTTTAATTCAACAAGAGCAGTTCTTTCATGTTAGTATAAATTTTAAAATATTCAAATGGAATGAATTTGATGTTACACATTTCAATAATAACAGAAAAAAACGTATATGGATAACTTTCCTACAGACATCTCCAAAATCTACATATAATATTTTAAGAAAATCATGACCAAAAACAGAATTTTGAGGAGACAACCCCTGAAAAGTAGAATGTGCCCAAGGTGAGTTTCATATGTTTTCAGGATTATACTGAAGTGTATTTCCCTATCTGTAGTGCAGGGGGCATGGGATTAGTACGCAGATTTGAAGTTGGCATTTTGGTTGGGAAATTAAGAGGGTTATTCTGGAAAGGAATGAGTTGAATATGGAATGAGAGCCAAATTCTATATATAAAAATATGTAAAATTCATGATTAAACACTGATCTAGTCCAGCATTTACATATCAAAGAACCTGGCAAATAAAGCTTCTAGAAAATGGAAGGAGACAGAATTTCAGTTGCTGCCTCTCCTAAAAGAAACAGACTTTAGAGTTTGAGTTCAATCAGTTTAAAACTCACTGCTTGAACAAAGATTAGTCCTTCAGAGGACCATAAGTAGAATCAGCTCCCTACAAAATATCTTTACTGCCCAACATGCAATGAAAACTTACTAGACACGTGAAGACTCAGCAAAATATCACTTAAAGCAGTCAACAAAAATAATTCCAAGAAGACAGACAAGCTGAAATTGTCAGAATGAAGTTAAAGCATCAGTTATAAATATATTCAAGCTTCTGAAACAAAATCTACTCACAATGACTGAATTAGTCACAATGATTGAACATTTGGAAAATATGAGTAGTGAAATTGAAACTGAAAAAAAGGAAATTCTACAAACATTAAATTAAACAATATGATGATAGGTGAGATTAAAAATTCTCTGATGAACTAAATAGCAAGAGGACAAAAAGAGTAATGAGCTTGAAGATAAAGCAATATAATTTATTATAATATACAGAGAAAAAATAAAATTAACAGAAAATATGTAGGACAAAAAAAAATCCATAGAAGTACAGACTATATAGGATAGGCGAAAAGAAAAAAATTCAATATAACTTGGGGATGTATCAAATTTAAGATATGCATATTTATATACTTAAAAAGAAAGAAAATAGAGAATGAGGAAAGGTAGTATTTGAAGAAATAATGGCTAATCATTTTCCAGATCTGATGAAAAACAAATTTATGGATCCAAGAATAATAGTGAACTGCATGCAAGGTAAATACAATCACACCAAAACACATGAGTCAAAATGATGATATTCTAAGATAAAAGAAAGATACAGAAAATCATTATTTTACATAAAGGAGAATAGTGATATGACAGCTGACATCATTAGAAGCAATAAAGGTCATTATCCACTAAAAGCTACCAAGACATTTTAGACAACAGGCTGTTTCCAGGGCAAGTGCATAAAAAAATACTAGAGGACATTCACATCTTCTTTGGGTCAATAACATGAGAAAACCTCAAGGAACTATGGAGTATTCTCAAATGGCTCTAAAAGTCAGTGGGAAGAATTTCCACTAATTATACAAAGGACATCAAATAGAATACAAATATTTAAATTGATATTAATATATAAGCATGCATATGTAGAGAATAAAAATCCCTTCCTTAGAGCTTCAAACAAAAACATATTAACAAATATAATACAAAGTTGTTGTAAATTCAGTAACAAAGGGGTTAGAGAATCAGTAGTAATTAGAATAGTTAAGTGAAATTATTCACAATAAACTGTGGAAAATTCTGAAAGAGATGGGAATACCAGACCACCTGATCTGCCTCTTGAGAAATCTGTATGCAGGTCAGGATGCAACAGTTAGAATTGGACATGGAACAACAGACTGGTTCCAAATAGGAAAAGGAGTACGTCAAGGCTGTATATTGTCACCCTGCTTATTTAACTTACATGCGGAGTACATCATGAGAAACGCTGGACTGGAAGAAGCACAAGCTGGAATCAAGATTGCTGGGAGAAATATCAATAACCTCAGATATGCAGATGACATTACCTTATGGCAGAAAGTGAAGAGGAACTCAAAAGCCTTTTGATGAAAGTGAAAGTGGAGAGTGAAAAAGTTGTCCTAAAGCTCAACATTCAGAAAACAAAGATCATGGCATCCAGTCCCATCACTTCATGGGAAATAGATGGGGAAACAGTGGAAACAGTGTCAGACTTTACTTTTTTGGGCTCCAAAATCACTGCAGATGGTGTGCAACCATGAAATTAAAAGACGCTTACTCCTTGGAAGGAAGTTATGACCAACCTAGATAGCATATTCAAAAGCAGAGACATTACTTTGACAACAAAGTTCTGTCTAGTCAAGGCTATGGTTTTTCCTGTGGTCATGTATGGATGTGAGAGTTGGACTGTGAAGAAAGCTGAGCGCCGAAGAATTGATGCTTTTGAACTGTGGTGTTGGAGAAGACTCTTGAGAGTCCCTTGGACTGCAAAGAGATCTAACCAGTCCATTCTGAAGGAGATCAGCCCTGGGATTTCTTTGGAGGGAATGATGCTGAAGCTGAAACTCCAGTACTTTGGCCACCTCATGTGAAGAGCTGACTCATTGGAAATGACTCTGATGCTGGGAGGGATTGGGGGCAGGAGGAGAGGGGGACGTCAGAGGATGAGATGGCTGGATGGCATCACTGACTCGATGGACTTGAGTCTGAGTGAACTCCAGGAGTTTGTGATGGACAGGGAGGCCTGGCGTGCTGCAATTCATGGTGTCGCAAAGAGTCGGACATGACTGAGCGACTGAACTGAACTGAACTGAAATTATTACAATAAACATGATATTTACAGTTGCTAAAAGTATTCCACAAGTTATTTAAAATTATAAAAAAAAATTTCCCTGGTGGCTTAGTTGGTAAAGAATCCACAAGTAACGGGGGAGAGCTGGGTTCGATCCTTGGATTGGAAGATCCCCTTGAGAAGAAATGGCAACCCACACCAATATTCTTGCCTGAAGAATCCCTGTGGAGGAACCTGGCAGACTACATAGAGTCCATGAGGTGTCAAAGAGTTGGACAACACTGAGTACCTTTTTAATCGAGATATAGTAGAGTAACTTTATACCTAAGTGCAGTAACTTTCATTTCAGTTCAGTCACTCCATAGTGTCTGACTCTTTACGACCACATGAATTGCAGCACACCAGGTCTTCCTGTGCATCGCCAACTCCTGGAGTTCACCAAAACTCATGTCCATTGAGTCGGTGATGCCATTCAGCCGTCTATCTTCTGTCATCCTCTTCTCTTCCTGCCCCCAGTCCCTCCCAGCATCAGAGTCTTTTCCAATGAGTCAACTCTTCGCATGAGATGGTCATAGTATTGGAGTTTCAGCTTCAGCATCAGTCCTTCCAAAGAACACTCAAGGCTGATCTCCTTTTAGAATATGCTTTGAAAAGCCATGGGACCAGATGCCATGATCTTTGTTTTCTGAATGTTGAGCTTTAAGCCAACTTTTTCACTCTCCTCTTTCACTTGCATCAAGAGGCTTTTTAGTTCCTTTTCACTTTCTGCCATAAGGGTGGTGTCATCTGCATATTTGAGGTTATTGATATTTCTCCCAGCAATCTTGATTCCAGCTTGTGATTTTTCCAGCCCTGTGTTTCTCATGATGTACTCTGCATAGAAGTTAAATAAGCAGGGTGACAATATACAGCCTTGACGTACTCCTTTTCCTATTTGGAACCAGTCTGTTGTTCCATGTCCAGTTCTAACTGTTGCTTCCTGACCTGCATATAGGATTCTGAAGAGGCAGGTCAGGTGGTCTGGTATTCCCATCTCTTTCAGAATTTTCCGCAATTTATTGTGATCCACACAGTCAAAGGTTTTGGCATAGTCAATAAACAGAAATAGATTTTTATCTGGAACTCTCTTTCTTTTTCCATGGTCCAGCAGATGTTGGCAATATGATCTCTGGTTCCTCTACCTTTTCTAAAACCAGCTTAAACATCTGGAAGGTCACTGTTCACGTATTGTTGGCCTGGCTTGGAGAAATTTGAGCATTACTGTACTAGCGTGTCCGAGAAGGCAATGACACCGCACTCCAGTACTCTTGCCTGGAAAATCCCATGGACGGAGGAGCCTGGTGGGCTGCAGTCCATGAGGTCACGAATAGTCGGACACGACTAAGCGAATTCACTTTAAATTTTCAGTTTCATGCATTGGAGAGGGAAATGGCAACCCACTCTAGTGTTCTTGCCTGGAGAATCCCAGGGACGTGGGAGCCTGGTGGGCTGTCGTCAATGGGGTCGCACAGAGTCAGCACGACTGAAGCGACTTAGCAGCAGCAGCAGCAGCACTAGCCTGTGAGATGAGTGCAATTGTGTGGTAGTTTGAGGATTCTTTGTCATTGCCTTTCTTTGGGATTGGAATGAAAACTGACCTTTTCCAGTCCTGTAGTCACTGCTGAGTTTTCCAAATTAGCTGGCATATTGAGTTGCAGCACTTTCATAGCATCATCCTCCAGGATTTGAAATAGCTCAACTGGAAATCTATCAACTCCATTAGCTTGTTCAGAGTGATGCTTTCTAAGGCCCACTTGACTTCACATACCAGGATGTCTGGCTCTAGGTGAGTGATCACACCATCGTGATTATCTCCGTCGTGAAGATCTTTTTTTGTACAGTTCTTCTGTGTATTCTTGCCACCTCTTCTTAATATCTTTTGCTTCTGATAGGTCCATACCATTTCTGTCCTTTATTGAGCCCATCTTTGCATGAAATATTCCCTTGGTGTCTCTAATTTTCTTGAAGAGATCTCTAGTCTTTCCCATTCTGTTGTTTTCCTCTATTTCTTTGCACTGATCACTGAGGAAGGCTTTCTTATCTCTCCTTTCTGTTCTTTGAAACTCTGCATTCAGATGCTTATATCTTTCCTTTTCTCTTTTGCTTTTCACTTCTCTTCTTTTCACAGCTGTTTGTAAGGCCTCCCCAGACAGCCATTTTGCTTTTTCACATTTCTTTTCCATGGGGATGGTCTTGATCTCTATGTCCTGTATAATGTCATGAACATCTGTCCATAGTTCATCAGGCACTCTATCAGATCTAGTCCTGTAAATCTATTTCTCACTTCCACTCTATAATCATAAGGAATTTGATATAGGTCATACCTGAATGGTCTAGTGGTTTTCCCTACTTTCTTCAATTTCAGTCTGAATTTGGCAATAATGAGTTCATGATCTGAGCCACAGTCAGCTCCCTGTCTTGTTTTTGCTGACTTTATAGAGCTTCTCCTTCTTTGGCTGCAAAGAATATAATCAATCTGATTTCGGTGTTGACCATCTGGTGACGTCCATGAGTAGAGTCTTCTCTTGTGTTGTTGGAAGAGGGTGTTTGCTATGACCAGTGTGTTCTCTTGGCAAAACTCTATTAGCCTTTGCCCTGCTTCATTCCATATTTCAAGGCCAAATTTACCTGTTAC
Source organism: Bubalus kerabau (assembly GCF_029407905.1). Lineage (NCBI taxonomy): Eukaryota > Metazoa > Chordata > Mammalia > Artiodactyla > Bovidae > Bubalus > Bubalus kerabau. The sequence goes on from NC_073625.1 coordinate 63,144,191, forward strand.
TCCAGGTGTTTCCTGACTTCCTAATTTGCATTCCAGTCCCCTATAATGAAAAGGACATATGTTTTGTATGTTAGTTCTACAAGGTCTTGGAGGTCTTTATAGAACCAGTCAACTTCAGTTTCTTCAACATTACTTGGTTGGGGTATATAGACTTGGATTACCATGATATTGAATGGTTTGTCTTGGAAACGAACAGAGATCATTCTGTCATTTTTGAGATTGCACCCAAGTACTGCATTTTGGACTGTTTTGTTGACTATGATGGCTACTCCATTTCTTCTAAGGGATTCCTGCCCACCATAGTAGATATAATGATCATCTGAGTTAAGTTCATCCATTCAAGTGCATTTTAGTTCGCCGATTCCTAGAATGTTGATGTTCACTCTTGCCATCTCCTGTTTGACTACTTACAATTTGCCTTGATTCATGGACCTAACATTCCAGGTTCCTATGCAATATTGCTCTTTACAGCATCGGACCTTGCTTCTATCACCACACACATCCACAACTGGGTGTTGTTTTTGCTCTGGCTCCATCACTTCATTCTTTCTGGAGTTATTTCTCCACTGATCTCCAGTTTCATATTGGGCACCTACCAACCTCTTTCAGTGTCCTATCATTCTGCCTTTTCATACTGTTCATGGGGTTCTTAAGGCAAGAATACTGAAGTGGTTTGCCGTTCCCTTCTCCAGTGGACCGCATTCTGTCAGACCTCTCCACCATGACTCGCCCATCTTGGGTGGCCCCACAGGGCATGTCTTAGTTTCATTGAGTTCAACAAGGCTGTGGTCCATGTGATTAGATTGATTAGTTTTCTATGATTATGGTTTGTGTGTCTGCCCTCTGATGCCTCTTGCAACACCTACCATCACCTACAGTAACTTTATAATAGGGAAATATGGCAGACATCAGCTTAATCAAACAACCAGTCTTAACCTAATATGGATAAGAGTAGAACAAAGCAGTATTATGTTCTTCCTAAAACAGTATCTTGAAAAAGACACACTATACTTCAGTAATATTCCTGCCATCACACACAGGTGTACAAATACCATAATCTGAATTAAATACAAGGAAATAGCAGACAAATACACGTTGAATTGACATTCTACAAAATACCAGGCCTATTCTATTCAGAATATCAAGGTTAAGAAAGAAAAGGTTGAGGAACAGCTCCAGAATAGAGATAGATAAACAATGCAATGCATGAACCCCTTTGGGATTGTGGATGGGAGCTGACAGCTATTGAAAATAATGTTGGCAAAACTGATATGATTTCAATATGGGCTGCAGATCAAAACTGGGATACAGTGATAGGTGATAGGAGGGAGTTACTCATCTACACAGAATTTATGGTGGCACAAAAAGCTCAGTAATCACAATAAATTTTAGAATATAATGCTTTAAAAATGTAATGCCAAATTCCATAATGCATAAAGTATCAACATTTTAAGTTACAAAATTATTTCTTTTTTTTTTTTTTTTTACAAAATTATTTCTTGTGTTGGTGGTACAGTAGTAAGCATAGATGCCTTCCAAAATTACTTCTGATCTTTCCTTTGGCCTACAATATGACTTGGTAAACACTAACTATATTGATGTTAAATTACTTGATTTTGTTAACTGTTAGAAATTTAAGAGAATACACTTTAGGGAAATATATAATGTAGAAAACTATCGTAAATGGCCATGATATCTCTTCCTGTGGAAGGATTAAAAATGATCCAAAACCTGGGTTCAATTGTTGGGTCAGGAAGATCCCCTGGAGAAGGGAATGCCTACCCACTCCAGTATTCTTTCCTGGGGGAATCCCATGGACAGAGAAACCTGGTGGGGTACAGTACATGGGGTCACAAAGAGTCAAATATGCCTGAGCAACTAACACTTACATTGTCAGTTCAGTTCAGTTGCTCAGCCATGTTCAACTGTTTGTGACCTCATGGACTGCAACATTCCAGGCTTCCCTGTCCATCACCAACTCCTGGAACTTATTCAAACTCATGTCCATCAAGTCAGTGATGTCACCCAACCATCTCATCCTCTGTCGTCCCCTTTTCCTCCTGCCTTCAATCTTTCCCTCCATCAGGGTCTTTGCCAATGAGTCATTACTTTGCATCAGGTGGCCAAAGTATTGGAGCTTCAGCTTCAGCATCAGTCCTTACAATGAACTTTAGGATAGACTGGGTTGATCTTGCAATCCTAGGGACTCTCAAGAGCCTTCTCCAACACCACAGTTCACAAGCATCAGTTCTTCAGCACTCAGCTTTCTTTATTGTCCAACTCTCATATTCATAAATGACTGCTGGATAAACCATGGCTTTGATTAGATAGACCTTTGTTGGCAAAGTAATATCTCTGCACTTTGAATATGCTGGCTAGGTTGGTCATAGATTTTCTTCCAAGGAGCAAGTGTTTTTTTTTTTTTTTTTTTAATTTCATGGTTGTAGTCACCATCTGCAGTGATTTTGGAGTCCAGGAAAATAAAATCTCTCACTTCTTTCACTGGTTCCCCATCTATTTGCCATGAACTGATGGAACTGGATGCCATGATCTTCATTTTTTGAAAGTTGAGTTTTAAGCCAGCTTTTTCACTCTCCTCTTTCACTTTCACCAAGAGACTCTTCAGTTCCTCTTTGCTTTCTGCCATAAGGGTGATGTCATCTGCATATCTGAGGTTATTGATATTTGTCCTGGCAATCTTGATTGCACCTTGAGTTTTATCCAGCCCAGCATTTCTCATGATGTACTCTGCATTTAAGTTAAATAAGCAGTGTGACAATATACAACCTTGATGTACTCCTTCCCCAATTTGGAACCAGTCCATTGTTCACTGTCAAAGATGCATTAAATTCCTGATCTCTAGGATATTTGAATATGACCTTATGTGGTAAAGGATGTGATTACATTAAAGATCTAGACAGAAAGTGGATACCTGGCATATCAGTATGTGTTCTAAATGCCATTATATGTTTCCTTACAAAAAAGAGCCAAAGAGGGTTTTAGGAAAGCAGCAGCAGCAATGTGACTAAGGTGGCAGGGACTGCAGCAATGCCGCCACAAGGCAAGGAAAGCTGGCAGCCACCAAAGCTGCAAGAGGCTAGAGATGGATTTCCCTCCAGAAACTCTGCAGGGAAGGATACTGCCCAGCCCTTGATTTTCGGCTTCTAGCCTCCAGAACTGAGAGAAAAAAAAAAATCTGTTATATTAAACAGTCAAGTTGTGTTTTAAACCAGTAAGTGGCAATTTGCCATAGCAAACCCAAGAAACTAACACATAGTCTTAAATGGCATTGAGGTGGTGGCAGCTGATACATGTAATTGATGTATAAATGTAGAAGAATTGGAAGAGAATGAGAAGGTGAGAGAATAAAACTGAAATGGGATTTAGTACAATACTGTTGAACCTGGCTACAGAGTATATGAAATCTCCTTGAACTATCTGTATCATATCTGTACATTTGATATAACAGAACCAATTTATGAAGATAAACTGAAAAGTCCCTGATATATATTATTTTTCTTCTATAAATCATGAAGTATAGATTACTCTATGTATATTGTTAAATATCACATTTGTTTCATTTAGCTTTAACAATCTTAGTGGTATTTATGAGCATTCTATTATGATCCTCAAAGAAGGAACAATTTACAAAGGAAAATATACATTTTTTTTTTTTCATGGAGACTAGTTGCTTGCCTGAAGAGAGTAATTTGCTGCCAATGTCTCTCCCTTTTAAACTCTAAACTTCATGAGGTGATAAAGGGAAAACATTTTTTTTTTTTTTTTTTTTTACCTAGAATGATTCCAGTCACAAATTAGAAGTGTATTATAAACTTAATTAAAATAATTAGGGAATATATAAATATATAACCAAATAAATAGTATAGTATACTTACTGCTTTTAGAGACATTGGTAATTTTCCAGTCATATTACTACTAGGTAGAAATATATTCCTGCTATATCATTTCATTTTCCCTTCATGTGTACATGTGCATTAATTTTTGTAAACTTTTATAACATTCACATCAAATTTGTATGAAGTGTCACAGTAATAAGGCTCTATGGGAATATTGGTTTCTAGAACACAAATAACTATCCCAGGGTTCAATCATTTAACATAAAAGAGATAAAAGGACCAGGAATGAAGTATCTAGAAGTCTACCTAGAAGCATTCTGTCTGTCTCGTGTGACTAAGGCAATCTTCTTAATCACAGTGTCCATAATACTCCAGACGAATATTATAGGAGATATATTTTATTTATTTTAATAATACCTTAAATATTCTGATACACAATTTAAAGATGACAGAACTGACATTCAAAACAAGCTTAAGTATCACATTTTGTAACAATCAGGTCATACGTGATGATGAGAATGCACTTTTTGGTTGCATTTACTGAAATGTTAGGCACTTATGTAGTATTATTTCTGACTTCCAAATTAAATTATGTTCTCTATTTCCTCACCTGTAAAAGAGTTTAGAGTAGATACTTCCTCAAGTTCTCTTTTCACAAAAATTGGAATGAGGCTTCAGTTCAGTTCAGTTGCTCAGTTGTGTTGCCTCTTTGCGACCCCATGAATTGCAGCACGCCAGGCCTCCCTGTCCATCACCAACTCCCGGAGTTCACCAAGACTCTTGTCCATCGAGTCAGTGATGCCATCCAGCCATCTCACCCTCTGTCTTCCCTTTCTCCTCCTGCCCCCAATCCCTCCCAGCATCAGAGTCTTTTCCAATGAGTCAACTCTTCGCATGAGGTGGCCAAAGTACTGGAGTTTCAGATTTACATCATTTCTTCCAAAGAAATCCCAGGGCTGATCTCCTTCAGAATGGACTGGTTGGGATCTCCTTGCAGTCCAAGGGACTCCCAAGAGTCTTCTCCAACACCACAATTCAAAAGCATCAATTCTTCGGCGCTCAGCTTTCTTCACAGTCCAACTCTCACATCCATACATGACCACTGGAAAAACCACAACCTTGACTAGATGTACCTTTGTTGGCAAAGTAATGTCTCTGCTTTTCAATATGCTATCTTGGTTGGTCATAACTTTTCTTCCAAGGAGTAAGTGCCTTTTAATTTCTTGGCTGCAGTCACCATCTGCAGTGATTTTGGAACCCCCCCCAAATAAAATCTGACACTGTTTCCCCATCTATTTCCCATGACGTGATGGGACCAGATGCCATGATCTTCGTTTTCTGAATGTTGAGTTTTAAGCCAACTTTTTCACTCTCCACTTTCACTTTCATCAAGAGGCTTTTTAGTTCCTCTTCACTTTCTGCCATAATCAACGGTCAAATAAATAGTAGCAAATGAAAGTTCCCAAAGCCCTTGATATAAATTTGATTATTTAATTTTAAAGTTAGTATCTGTATACTGTAGTTGTTTGAATTGTGCATTTCCAGCAATAAAAGTCCAAGTTTTAATTCCCATTACCTATAAATGTAAACTTCGTTTTGAAAACTGTGTCTTTGCAGACATAATCAAAAATATCAAGAGGAGGTCACACTGAATTTGGGATGGGCCTGGCTCCAGTGACTGGTGTCCTTATCATGGGAATATACAAAGGGGAAAGTCCTGTGATCTGATGTAGCGATGGGAAAAATGAGTTTATAAGCCAAGGAATGTCAAGTCATTGCCCAGAGTGCCTGAAGATTCTTCTGGAGAGGCAGGGAGTACATTCTCCCCAGTTTCTAAAAGTAACCACCTCTGCTGACACCTTGATTTGAGATGTCTATACTCCATAACTGTAAAGGAGTATATTACTGTTGTTTAATGCCACTCAGTTTTTGGTATGTTATGGCAGATCTAATATGGCAGATCTAAACTAATATGTTTATGATAGAAAAAAATATTCTTCATTTTGGGTTATTTTCAGATATCACTGAGAATTTCCTTCATCAAACTTATCAAAGCAATATTTTATGCTGTCAATTATGCTGCTTTGTGGGAAAGATGAAATTAACTGATAAAATTTTGATTAAAGATTTATATTTGTGAAAAATATTAAAGTAAAAAAATCAAATCATAAGGCACAGTTCTATAACATGTTTTGTAAAAATGTGTTAATATATTGGAAGGATGAACTCTATAATTCAAGGGTCTAGGTCAAATATTTATTCTTACAGTATTTTGAAAATAAATTTAAAGTTTTTATTTCATGTATTAATCATGTCTTTCCATATAAGCAAAACAAGCATAGAACATTGATGGCAGGTTATAATCAGCATGTGCTTCTTATGTAAATGGAGTCATCTGGGATTGTTAACTATCTCTATCTTGTCTGGACTCACATGTCTAGACACGTCTAGGGATCAGCTGGTTTGCCACAATTTAGGCTAGCCTTGCCTGGGATTCCAGCTGTCCCATGACCTCTAATAGGATACCTCTATTGAGTTCTCAGGGAAATTGTAGAAGCATTAAAATTAAAAAAAAATAAAAATAAAAACTCAAGGTGTCTTAAGGTCTAGGTTTAGAAAAGACATGCTGTCATTTCTTCCTGTACTATATTGGCCAACTAAGTTTTATAACCAAATCTTGAGTCAGAAGAAGAGGGAACTACAAGAAACAAAGCAAAGGGCTTGGATACAGGAAGGGGTGAAAAATTGGTTTTTGCCGTGGTCATGTATGAATGTGAGAGATGGACTATAAAGAAGGCAGAGTGGATGCTTGGGGCTGGTGCACTAGGATGACCAAGAGGGAGGGTATGGGGAGGGAGGAGGGAGGAGGGTTCAGGATGGGGAACACAGGTATACCTGTGGCGGATTCATTTCGATATTTGGCAAAACTAATACAATATTGTAAAGTTTAAAAATAAAATAAAATTTTAAAAAAAGACAAAAAAAGACAGAGTGCCGAATAATTAATACTGCCTAACTGTGGTGCTGGAGAAGACTCTTGAGAGCCCCTTGGGCACCAAGGAGACCAAACCAGTCAATCTTAAATGATATCAACCCTAAATACTCATTGGAAGGATTGATGCTGAAGCTGAAGCTCCAACACTTTGGCCACCTGATACAAAGTACCAATTCATTGGAAAAGATGTTGGGAAATATTGAAGCCAGAAAGAGAAGAGGGTGACAGAAGATGAGATGGTTGGATGGCATCACTGATTCAATGGAAATGAACTTGGGCAAACTCCTGGAGATAGTGAGGTGAGGGACAGGAAGGTCCGACATGCTGCAGTCCATGGGGTTGCAAACAGCTGAACACAACTTAGTGATTGAACAACAACTATTCACCATGTATAGTATGAAGAGATACCATTCTTGATTTTGTCAGTCTTGTACTAATCAGCCAAATGGACATACTTCCTGCCTATGTAGCTCCAAATTGTACCTGATATGTAAGCAGTAAGACGTTTCCATCTATGTTATATTTATCAAAATTTAGTTGTATACAAATTCCATAAAATTCTCCTATATTAAGTTTCCCTTCTTTTTATATTTAGGTTTCTTAGTATCATACTGAGTTACTATATAAATAATAAATGTGGCTATTAAGATTGATTCAAAATGATTAGTCAAGCACCTTGGTCACTAGAGAGAGGAAATAATTAAAATATTTTTGTGGCTTAGTTTACCTGGAAATTAAGGATTGGATCACAGACATTTACAAGTGGCACAGCTGTGAAGTGAGAACATTTTGTCTCAGAAAACAACTGACAAAACAACAGTAATGATACAACATTAAACCTCAAGTGTCTATGGCAGAAACTGAGCACTAGAGCTAGGAAAGGATCCTTAAAAGGCAATAAACACTGTTTTTCAATGAAAGATAAAGAAGAAAATTGATTATAAAATTTTACTATTATTTTTCAGAGTTTTACATTACATAATAAGCAATCTAATCATCCCTAAAGGCTTACAATAAAAAATCAGTCCCCAGATTACTGCAGTAGAAAAATCCTTCCTTCACAGTCCCAGGAAGCAATCAATTTCAATGTAAGCTTCCCTCCATCTTCTTTTTCCCAGTTTACCTTTATATCTGGCAATGCCATACTTATACTCTGCTTTCTTAATTTTTCAGTTTTTCATATTATTTGCTTCTTAGCAACAAACACTGGCATTCCTCATATTTCCGAAACCCTTCACCTTCACACACACTTCCCTTACTTTATCAGCTCTCTAGTGTGGCTCTATTACTGCTTCAGTCCAAGCAACTACTGTTTAAGATTTACATTAGTGTGGCTCTATTACTGCTTCAGTCCAAGCAATTACTGTTCAAGATTTACATCATTATGTTGGGGAAGCGTGTAATTTTTCTTGATTCTGTCTCATCACAACAGAAATTTGAAGTGACAGACCAGCGTTACAGCTGGATGGACCAGTGTTACAACTCCATGTTACAGCTCAGTTTTATTTAGAAAATAAAGGAAAATACAGCCTCAAGGCTGAGGGCATGCTGACTTAAAAGACAGGAAGAGAGAGGTCCCCCCATCCCCCCTGGGCCTGCCCTATTTAAATTGGGCTAGCCAGGAGTGCTGTTTGTTCTACCTGAGGTCCTCACACCTTCCTTTGTTCTATTTCCGTTGGCTTTTCCCTTCCTTGTCTTTTAGCCACCACCATTCCGGACTCCTTTTTCCTATTCTTACTACCTAACAATTACAAGTACAGGTTCATGAGAATGAAAATCTTGGTCTTGTTTTTCTAAAGCAATGCTAAGGTCATGTGTCCTTTGCTATATAACTTCTGCTATTTTCCTTAAGCAAACAAATCCCTTTCTTAATTTTTTTCATTTTCTACTTTTTTTTTTTGCTTGTACTTTTTATGAATCCATCTCCAGAACCTGGAGGACAAGCCTCCAATTTATAGATCTGACAGAGAATAAGTCAATTTAATTTCCTTTTACCTTCCCATTGAGAGTTATTTTCCTCAGAATTTAGAGCACATTGTTTTATCATCTTGAAACTTTAGTCTTCCTGTTGAGAAACTCAATGTTATCATATTTACTGGTCTTTTGCATGTAATGCTGCTCTGTTTTGGATTCTCTCTATAAAGCTTCAAGATCCTTCTTTACCCTCTCTATTTTGAGGTTTCATAAAGACATACTTTAATTTGTCCTTGAAAACTTTTCTTGAATTATTTGGTGATATTCCTCTATTTATTTTCACCAAAGGAGTTCAAGATCAAACTATTATTAGGGTAGTGGACTTTGTGAACCGAATCATTGAATTTTTGGTTGTTTTATATTGTGTATCAAATTCTCTATCTTTTAAAAATCATTCCTTTACTAGAAAATTTCTTTCTAATTCTATTGAATTTTTCTTTATTGAATTCTTATTTTAATTTCAGTGAGATCTTTTTATCCTCTAAATATTTCTTTCATTTTCCTTTCATGGATGAAATTATCTCCCTAAACTTTTTTTAAAAAATTAGAATACTTTAAAAATTCAGGGACATAAAATCCTTGAGTTTATTTAAACTTTTTTTTTTTTTTTTTTTTTTTTTACTGTTTTTCAAGTTGGAACCTTTCTTCAAATGTATCCTGAGTCCTGAGTGGCTAATCATATTTTTGAATGAGCCAACACTACACTGTAAGCATCTTTGGTATGCAAGGAATTGACCAGGTAATTAGCCTCAGTGGAAATTAATTATGCTGGGCTTTGTCAACTGTTAGAAGGGAACTACAACTATAGTGGATATAAGTTTTATGCCTTTGGCTAGATTTGCTTACCAGAGAGAAACCTTTCAATTTCTTTCCTTAGGAGAATATGCTTGCTTGCAATAATTCTGGAGTTTTATCTTAGAACTGTGTGGGAGAGCTAGGTTCCATTTGATGGGCAGAGGGAGTCTAATTGCATTTCAACCTATCATCCTCTTTCCATATACTTTGATATAGCTACACTTCAAGGTACTTTCATTTTCTGAATACTTTTAGGACTCTTGGGAGATAAATATGAAGGTTATATATAAGTCAGTCTATAGTTATAAATTCAGGAAAAGTTTACTTACTTGTTTTCTATCTTCTAAAATATTGGCTTTTTACCTATCCTTAGAGTCCAAATTCCTTTCCTTTTAAATGATTTTATTCACTCAGTTTAACTGGAAGAGGAGAAGAGTTTGATTAACATATATCTTTAGTTTATTCTTAATTGAAATTGTGAAGGTTAAAAAATGTATTTTCTTAAATTTGTTAATTTTTTCACCAAATGTATTCAAATATGTAACATGCTAATATAAATATTTATTAACCCAAATATAATATCAATAGTAATATTTAACTTTCATTATAACATGTTAATATAGCAGATTTATGCAACAGATAATTGACATATTACATTCTAGGCACTCATTTTGGTAATTGGATCACATCAAAGAACAAAACAAAGCGCCCAATAATATATAGCTTATATTTTACACAGGGGTGGGCAGGATGAAGCAGAAAATAGAGAATGTAAGAAATTACATTGTGATAGAATTTTTAAAATTTAGAGAATAATGTAAGGCAGTTAGGAGTATTAAGAGTGGACAGTTTCAATATCAAACTCCTAATTACCATTATCACATTTGGCCCCATTAAGAAGCTGTTTTGACAGTGATTTGAGATGGGGGTTTCTGAGAGCATTCAAAGAAAAGGATAAACCAATGGAAAAGTTATATTGTAGTAGTATGCCTAGTATGTTTAAAACATGGGGCCCAGAGGGCATAACAATGATAGATAAAAGATAATAGCAAATATTAAATCAGAAATGAGATTATGGAGAATAGATTAAGATTTTGAGAAAATCAGAAACTATTATAGAATTCTGATCATAGTCATATAATACTCTGAGTTAACAGGATTATTCTAGACTCTGGTATTACAGTGGTCCAGGTGGAAAGAATTAGTAACTCAGATCAGGGACACAATCACAGAGGTGGTTGAGAAGTGTTTGGATTCCAGATATGCACATATAAAAAAGATTTCCTGATAAATTGAATGTAGGGATCGATGGGCTTCCCTGGTGGCTCAGACAGTAGCATTGAAACATGTATATTGCCATATGTAAAACAGATGACCTGTGCATATGCAATGCATGAAGATGGTGCTCTAGGACAACCCAGAGGGATAGGGTGGGGAGGGAGGTGGAAGGGGTGTTCAGGATGGTGGAACACATGTACACCCATGGCTGATTCATATCGATGTATGGCAAAAACCACCACAATATTGTATTTAGCCTGCAATTAAAAAAAAAAAAAAAGGATCTGCCTATAATGTAGGAGATCTAAGTTCGATCCCTGGGTTGGGAGGATCCCCTGGAGGAGGGCATAGCAACCCAGTATTCTTGCCTGGAGAATCCACATACAGAGAAACCTGGTGGGTAGCATTCCATGGGGTTGCAAAGAGTCAGACACGGCTGAGTGACTAAGCACACAGCACAGGGATTTACAAGGTGAAACAAATGTATAAGAGGACTTAGATTTCTGGCTACAGAGTTAAAAGGGGTGATCATAAATGAAATAAATATTTTTAAAAATCAATGAAGTAACTCTGTATTTAGTCTAGTCAGTTTTGGATGTTGAAATTGACATATTTTGGGGGGCTCCAAAATCACTGCAAATGGTGACTACAGCCATGAAATTAAAAGACGTTTACACCTTGGAAGAAAAGTTATGACCAACCTAGGCAGCATATTAAAAAGCGGAGTTATTACTTTGTCTACAAAGGTCTGTCTAGTCAAGGTTATGGTTTTTCCAGTAGTCATGTATGGATGTGACAGTTGGACTATAATGAAAGCTGAGCACTGAAGAATTGATGCTTTTGAACTATGTTGTTGGAGGAGATTCTTGAGAGTCCCTTGGACTTCAAGGAGATCCAACCAGTCCATCCTAAAGGAAATCAGTCCTGAATATTCATTGGAAGGACTGATGCTGAAGCTGAAACTCCAATACTTTGGCCACCTGATGCGAAGATCTGACTCATTGGAAAAGACCCTGATGCTGGGAAAAATTGAAGGCTGGAGGAGAAGGGGATGACAGAGGATGAGATGGTTGGATGGCATCACTGACTCAATGAGCATGAGTTTGAGTAAACTCCAGGAGTTGGTGATGGACAGGGAGGCCTGATGTGCTGCAATCCATGGGGTCGCAAAGAGTCGGACACAACTGAGGGCCTGAACTGAACTGATCAATTGTGTAAAATTGCCACCCAGACTTGGAGTCCAGAGTTTGAAAGACTTTTGAAATTGAGATTTATATAAGAAATTACAAGAACCCATCTTGAACTGAAAAATATAGTGTCTGAAATGAAGAATTCTTTGGACTCACTTAATAAAATGTTGGACATGAGAAAACAAAAATGTTATAAATCAGAAAAGTGTAACCCCTTTTTAAAGAGAGAGATTTCCAAGCTGAGTTCAGGAACACTCAAACTTCAAGGGGGATAATTAATAGAAGAGCCCAAGGAGGAACAAATGGTTAGGTGTGAGGAAGATCAAAAGCTATGCTGCCCTGCAAGACTGTGAAAACCAATGAAGAAAGAAGAATTCATTTGTGCTATTAATAAGATGAGGACTGAAAATTGAGTTGTAGAAGTCATTTTTGATCTGGGAAGGATACCAGTAAGTGAATGGAATAAATGTTTCTGTGGAAACTTAAGAAAGAGGGACTACAGAGTAACTGGTAAAAGTGAGCAGAGACAAAAATTTCAGAATGTATTTTTTTGAGACAGTTATTGATTCACAGTCAGTTGTATGAAATACAGAGAGATCCTGTAAGTGCTTCATCCAATTTCCCTCAACATCTTGCATACTTATAATACAATATCACAAAGATATTGACATGATGGTAAAGATATAGAACCATTCCACAAGGATTCACTCTAATCCCTGTAAAGTTCTATTTTCTCAGGTAATTGTAATAGGTCACTATTGTCATAGATTACTGTGCTGCTGCTGCTAAGTTGCTTCAGTCGTGTCTGACTCTGTGCGACCCCATGGACTGCAGCCTACCAGGCTTCTCCATCCATGGGATTCTCCAGGCAAGAACACTGGAGTGGGTTGCCATTTCCTTCTCCAATGCATGAAAGTGGAAAGTGAAAGTGAAGTCGCTCAGTTGTATCGACTCTTAGTGACCCCATGGACTGGAGCCTACCAGGCTTCTCCATCCATGGGATTTTCCGGGCAACAGTACTGGAGTGGGGTGCCATTGCCTTCTCCTCAATAGATTATTGTAATAGATCACTACTGCCATAAGTTATATTTGTTATGATTATCACCTAAATTTGACCTATTTACTCATGTGATAGTTTGAAGAATCTGATATATTAAATATTCTAAATATACTAGAGTAAAATAAAAAGGGAAAATAAATTATACTCATATTGGCTACTTTTGTTACATATGAGATTAAGTTTAAAATGTTTAACTAGTAAACATTTTAAAAAGTTGTTTAAAATTATAAACTGAAATACTTGTGAAATACTGAAATGGTTATTATTAAATTTCCTAAATATTCTTAAAAATTAAACTATATTATAGTTAATTCTTGATAAAGCATTTTTAAAACTACCACTGCTAGGAAGTAAATGAGAAACAAATATAGGTAGACTTTGCAGGTATTTTCAGAAACCCTAAAAACCATTCCTTCTCAGTCAATAGAAAATATTTGAAATATTATCAACAAGAAACACTGTTTATGATTCGTATATCAGGAAACTTGATGAATGGATACTCAGAAAATTAGCTGTTAAGCTTTTAAAGCCATTAAGCACAATAAAAAATGTTTCTGTGTGATTGTAGTACTGTATTTACTCATATCAACAACATATATGAGCCATTTATGATATGTCTGCCATAGAACAAATACTGAAATAAAAGGAGATATAAAAGATATCCTTTGTTCTTGAGGGTTATAGGCTAACTAGGGAAAGAGCCATGTTAACACATATTTTTCAGCATTGCTTTGCTAGTGTGTGAGATGACTGTAATTGTGTGGTAGTTTGAACAGTCTTTGGCATTGCCTTCCTTTGGGATTGAAATGAAAACAAACTGTGGAAAATTCTTTAAGAGATGGGAATACCGGACATCCTGACCTGCCTCCTGAGAATTCTGTATGCAGGTCAAGAAGCAACAGTTAGAACTGGACATGAAACAATGGACTGGTTCCAAATTGGGAAAGCAGTACCAAAGATTATCGTGGAAGACTCACAGCACTGTTTTCTCTGGATGCTGTACTTGGGAATTTCATAGGTAGAGGATCATTGAAAACCTAACTTGGAATTATAAGATGGTTGACATTTTAGAATAACATTATGATTTGTGCCTTTTATAGGTGTCTACGAAATTTTGTCCTTTAAATATGGGAGAGGTGGAATTCCTTGGTAGAAGAGTCTCTTCAGGTAGGGAATAAGTGGCCAACTTGAGTCAGGATAAGAAAGAAGGATGAAAGAAATATTTTTGAGGAAGTAACCGCTTTTAGGGCTGGGGATGTAGCTCAGTGGTAGAACATATGCTTCACATGTATGAGGCCCCAGGTTCGATCCCTGCCATCTCCACATCTAACATCAACAGTGTTAATTTGTTCTTTTGGGTTTCCTGGTAACTCAGATAGTGAAGAATTTGCCTGCAGTGCAGAAGACCCAGGTTTGACCCCTGGTTGGGAAGATCCCTGGAGAAGGGCATGACAACCCACTCCAGTATTCTCACCTGGAGAATCCCATGAACAGAGGAGCCTGATGGCTACAGTCCATGGATTTGCAAAGAGTCCAACACTGAGTGGCTAACACTTTCACTTTCATCCAGCTATAGACTCACTAAAGCCATTAGGGAGAATGGAGTAGGGGAATGGTTGATTAGAGGAAAAAAGAGAGAGAGAAGAAAGAAGGACGAATCCAGGTGTTTGGTTGATTTTAGATTTCGAAAGTGGTTGACTTTAGTTTGGTACATCATTAACTAAAAGCGACATTAATAGAAACAAACAAATAAACAGGTAAATATTTAGCCTGAGAAAGAATACATTTGATGTCAGTGGGATTTGTGTTGGAGATTTCTATAATCACCAGAAAATATTGGCAAGGATTTAAATAAGGAAGTTAGCCATGGAAAGGTTAAGTCGTTGTATTAATTTTCTTTTGCTTTGTAACAAGTTTACCATCAACTTGGTGGCTTAAAGAACACCCATTTGTTTTGGAGTTTCCATAAATCATAAGTCTACACATACCTAGATGCACAAGGTTTCACCAGAAAGAAAATAAAAGAAAAAAAATTAGATGTCAACCAACCTGCATTCATCTGGAGGCTCAATTAGGAAGAAAACTCCAAAAACATTTCTAACTTTTCTCAGGTTATTTTCAAAACTGTATTCAGCTGTAGGTTCTCAGTCATTTGCTTTTTCAAAGCCAGTAATAGTGAAATTTCAGTGGTTTTCACGCCCTAACTGCCAAGTGCCTGGTACCTTCTTTTAAAAGTTTCACATGATAAGAATACTACACTTATTAATCTTTCTTTTGATTAATTCAAGGATAACTGATTTGAAACCTTACCATACATCTGCAAAATCCCTCAATTTTTCCATATTCTTTTAGTTAAGAACTGAGTCACAGGTTTTGTCTATACTAATAGGAGAAGATAAGAGTCTCATTGAAGTAAACTTAGCATGCATCCTTTACAATAATCATCTATGATGTAACCGAATTCTGCATTTTAGGACTAAGTAACCATTAGTAGAACCAGATTTAATCTAGTTTTAAAAGTAAGTTAGCCTGAGATTATTTTGAAATGTGATAATTTCATCAATTTGGTCAGCTAACTAAAACAAACATCAAGGAATAAGCCAATTGCCATAGTCTATACATTTATATATACAAATATAAAACACAATTTGTTTTCCTGACTATATTCCAGGATTATTTCTACTAAAACTTACATTTTAGGAAAGCTGTCAATTTTATAATTTTATAGAAAGTTACCCATCTAGAAAGAAGCCTAGGATGAGGAAAGGAAATATAGGCTTTGATACTGAATATTTCTTCAACTCATAAAAACTCTTGAAATGTGGAACTATATAATTCTACTTTAATGATAATAATCAAAACACACTTAGGTTTGAAGTATGTATGGAATACTGACAATCAAAAGACAATCTACAATAAATTTGTAAAGTTTTCTTTGAGGAATGGAAAATGTCTACATCTAAACTTAATTATAATTTTTCACAAATACAGAAGTCCCTACAATCACTGCATCTATAGTCTAAAGTACAGTTCACTTCATGAATTTCCAGTGCACCAATTCAAAATCAGAAAAGCTAAAGATTTAGCAATAGAAAGCAGGTGAGGTGGGACAAGTGGAGAGAGTAGCATGAAGACACATATATTACCTTATGTAAAATAAATAGCCAGTGGGAATTTGCTGTATGACTCAGGGAACTCAAACCAGGGCTCTAGGACAACCTAGATGGGTGGCAGGGAGTTTCAAGAGGGAGGGGACATATGTATACCTATGGTGATTCATGCTGATGTAAGGCAGAAACCAACACATTATAAAGCAATTATCCTTCAATTAAAAAAATATATTTTTAAAGAACCAGACAATAGAAGCACTCTAAAGTACCAGGTTAAAGATATCCCAAGGCATAAATATCACTCCACCTCATTAGTGTAGATTTAAACTTCTGTCCTTTGGACTGCAAGGAGATCCAACCAGTCCATTCTGAAGGAGATCGGCCCTGGGATTTCTTTGGAAGGAATGATGTACAGCTGAAACTCCAGTACTTTGGCCACCTGATGCGAAGAGTTGACTCATTGGAAAAGACTCTGATGCTGGGAGGGATTGGGGGCAGAAGGAGAAGGGGACGACAGAGGATGAGATGGCTGGATGGCATCACTGACTCGATGGACGTGAGTCTGAGTGAACTCAGGGAGTTGGTGATGGACAGGGAGGCCTGGTGTGCTGCGATTCATGGGGTCGCAAAGAGTCGGACACAAGTGAGCAACTGATCTGATCTGAAACTTCTGTCTAGAGTAGTAGTAGTATCTGATCTAAAACTATTTGAGTTTACCATGATCTTTCTTCTCTCCTAACTTGTCTCTTCTACTTATAGACAAATTACAATAGTTTTCTATTGCTATGTAATAAACTTAGAAATTTAACACACACAAACTTAGAGAGCCACTACAAACTTAGAGACTTAAAAAAAAAACCTTGATTTTTCTCACACATCCATGGGTCAGGAACATGGTGATGGCTTAACTGGGCTATGTTCTAGACCTCACAGGGCTGCAATTAAAATTTCAGCATGCTGCATTGCCCACAAAGTTTGGGGACCTCTTCCAAGTTCACATGGCAGTTTGTAGCTCCTGGTTGTATGAATAAGGGCCCGTTTTTCTCACGGACTGTCAGTCAGGAGCCACTCTCAGATCCATAGTCAGCTTCCACTAGTCTACTCTGAGTCCCCTTCTAGGGCCCTCATGCAACATGACTGCTTGTTTTTTCAAAACCAGCAAGACGCTGCCTCTGCTTCGTTCACCCCAGGGAAGTCCTGAATGCCTTTTTATTTATTTATTTATTTTTTATTTTTATTTATTTATTATTTTTTAGACGTTTTTCTTTCTTTCTTTTTTTTTTTTTAATTTTATTTTATTTTTAAACTTTACATAACTGAATGCCTTTTTAAAGTCTCACCTGGTTAAGTCAGCTCCATACAGGATTATCTCCCTTTTCATTAAGTCACAGTTCAAGTGTTAGGGATGTTAATCACATCCATATGATTGCTCGCATTTGCTGTATTCTCTTGATTCCAAGCAGTCACAGATTTCACCTGTGCTCAAGGGGAGGAGATAACAGGAAATCAAGTGCACCAGTGGGTGGTGTTTTGGAGAGCCACCTTAGAATTCTGCCCACTAGGCCACTGCAATGTGCAGCCAAAGTAATCATTCTTGGATTGAAATTAAACAGGTTAAAGCTACTACATAACATATACAAGTGATTCTTCATTGACTTAAATATCAAGTCAAAATTGTGTAATATGAAAAGACACTTCTATATATATTTACATATATACATCTTAAACCTGTTTTTGTC
This sequence comes from Bubalus kerabau, assembly GCF_029407905.1. Taxonomy (NCBI): domain Eukaryota; kingdom Metazoa; phylum Chordata; class Mammalia; order Artiodactyla; family Bovidae; genus Bubalus; species Bubalus kerabau. Next base: position 63,162,189 of record NC_073625.1, read on the forward strand.
CAATCTCTCTGCTTCTAATCTCTGTGCCTGTTGGAGTCCTTGTATTGGGGTATACAAATCTTAAAGTTTCTTTGTTCAGAGCATAATCTACTCACACATTTTACCTATAAAATGCTCAACTTGCACATCTTCCATTTAAAAATACTTTTCTAATTACTAGTTTTAAAAACCTTATCACAGGCATTTTTAATATACTTTGGATCTAGTATTTTTGAAATTATACGTGTGTATCATATGGAGATACAGACCTATATTTTATCCATAGCCATAGTTTAACACATGTACATATACATATAACATACATATGTACATGTATATAAACTATCCATAGATGCAGGGCTTGCCTGGTGCCTCAGTTATAAAGAATCTACCTGCCAATGTAGGGACACAGGTTTTCAACCCTTGGGTCAGGAAGATCCCCTGGAAAAGAAAATAGTAACCCATTCCAGTATTCTTGCCTGGGAAATCCCATGGAGAGAGAAACCTGGCAGACTACAGTACATGGGGTCCCAAAAGAATCTGACATGACTTAGCAACTAAATAACAGCAAAATCCATAGATGTTTATTTATATACTTATAAATATATATCCATATCTACATATACATTTAACTTTGTGGTTGAATGTACAATGTAAGACAGTGAAGATATTCTTTTTACTGTAATACATCTGGAATTGACTTTTATTCTTTAAGGTAAAAGGCAAAGTTAACTTTTTTCCCATATATATATATGCAATTATTCTGGCATCATGTATTGAAAACGTGTCTCCTGTTTTATGAAAGTAATAACTTTGTCGTAAATCACATAGTCAAATATGTAGGAATATTTTGTAGACTCTATTTTTTCCTCACTTGTTTTATCTCTTCTTGCACCAACACCACAATTTTAAAAGTTACTGTTGTGGTGGTATTAGCCTCTCAGTTGTGTCTGATTCTTTGTGATCTCATGGACTGTAGTCCATCAGGCTCCTCTGTCCATGGAATTCTCAAAGCAAGAATACTGGAGTGGGTTGCCATTCCTTTCTGTGGGGGATCTCCCTGACCCAGGTATCAAACCCAGATCTCCTTCATTTCAGGCAGATTCTTGATTGATTGAGACTCAAACTGACTATAACTCGTAATAAATGTTTATAGCTTATAGTTAAAAAGTCTTTTAACTTTGATCGCTGTATTCAGTAGTATTTTTCTCATTATTGTCTGTATATATTTTCATGTAAGTTTTACAGCCCGTTTTATTCTATTTAACAAGGTTGAAATTCCTATTGAAATTTCACTGAATGCTTAGATGAATTTAATGAAAAATGTCACACACTTTGTTTATGTAGTTTGGTTCAATTATTTTTTCCTATATCCATTCTACTTTGTTGTTTTATGCTGTTTTAAAATGTATCATAAGAAGAAACACCAAAAAAATTGGACAAATGTTCTGAGCAGTTAATTCATGAATGTAAGTATAAAATTGGCCAATATAAAAATGAAAGTATGTTCAGCATTATTATTATAGGCGTAAATCATTTATTGCACCTCACAGATATCATGGTTTTTTACAAATTGAATATTTGTGGCAACCCTATGTCAGCAAGTTTTTCTATTAGCATTTTTTTCAACAGCAATTTTTTTACTTTCTGCCATATTTTTAGCAATTCTTGCAATATTCAAACTTTTTCATTCTTATGTTTGCTATGGTGATCTGTGATCAGTGATGTTTTCACTATGATTTGCTGAAGGTTCAGATGATGGTTAGCATTTTATAGCAATAAATTATTTTTAAATTAAGGTTTGTATCTTGTTTCTTAGAGACAATGCTGCTGCTGCTGCTAAGTCGCTTCAGTGGTGCCCTACTCTGTTTGACCCCATAGACAGCAGCCCACCAGACTCCGCCATCCCTGGGATTCTCCAGGCAAGAACACTGGAGTGGATTGCCATTTCCTTCTCCAATGCATGAAAGTGAAAAGTGAAAGTGAAGTCACTCAGTCGAGACACAATGCTACTGCATGCTTAATAGACTATAAGACTATAGTGCAGTGTAAACACAACTTTTATATACTCAACCACAATTTCATATGACTCACTTTATTGCAATATTTGCATTATTATGGTGATCTGGAACTGAATCCACAGTGTCTCCAAGGTATACCTTTATCAGGTAAATTCCTGTTAAAGCTCTCGTTGAGATTCCACTACACAACCACAGAAATGGCTGAAGTGAAGGAGAACAAGCAGACTGAAAATACCTTTGCAATACAGTTTTGGATTTTTTGCTGTTTGTTTTTCTATTTTGAGTCAGTCTTGAGGCTCTCAGTAGAGACTGGTCAGTTCTATTACTTGAGCAGCTGATTAAGTGCTAAACCCACAACCACTTGTCATATGGGGCTTTCACAGCCTGGGCCACTATATAGTAATCTCCACAGGGTCAGGTATTTCCAAGGATAACACCTATGTCCTACAGTTTGCTGAAATTATTCAAATTAGCCAATCCTAAGCCTGTTGATTCTTCCTCCCTCTCCCCTTCCTACAGAAACCAGAGTACAAAACATGCACCAATGATTCCCTCTCTTTTTCTCTGCCTGGTGATTAATCCCAATACCTCCCCTGAGCTCCTGTGTGGTGTATTACATTCATAATACTCTGTTGCTGCTGCTGCTAGGTCACTTCAGTCGTGTCCAACTCTGTGCGACCCCATAGACGGCAGCCCACCAGGCTCCCCCGTCCCTGGGATTCTCCAGGCAAGAACACTGGAGTGGGTTGCCATTTCCTTCTCCAATGCAGGAAAGTGAAAAGTGAAAGTGAAGTCGCTCAGTCATGTCTGACTCATAGCGACCCCATGGACTGCAGCCTACCAGGCTCCTCCTTCCATGGGATTTTCCAGGCAAGAGTACTGGAGTGGGGTGCCATTGCCTTCTCTGTCATAATACTCTGTGAGGATAATTAAACTGTAAATCTCTTTACTTTACCTTATGTAACAAGGACATAATAAATATCTTTAGAACTTTAGGTTTTTGCACTATGCATTTTTCATTGCTTATAATTTTTAGTTAATGTAAAACTACATAAATTTAGAGATCGGAGCTTTTTTAAAAAAGCTAAACAATAGGATTTAAGTGATGATGATTATATCTAATAATTAGTGCTTAAAATATACAAATTATTCAATGAATCACCAAAGGCATATTTTTATCGAATAGAACATATTTCCTCTTAAAATTACTAATGGATAGGGAGCTGTCAGAGGACCCTTCCTCATGGACCTTGGTTCTTGGTACGGAGACAAAGAAGAATCTGAGATCTTACTAGTGGCAAAAACAAACTTACTGTAGCAAGAACAGAAAGACCAGCTCAAAAAGATGGGCCAAGCCAAGAAATTCACCAGGGCTGACATGATGGGGGACAAGGGTTTTTCAAGACAGGGCTTCTGTGTATTTATCTAAGTGGGCGTGGACTGATAGTTGATCCACAGTTGCAAATTACATAACAATAGGCTCTTTGCACAAGTCTTTCCCATAATTGAGTCTGTTATAATCAGATGTATATATGTATGAAATATTTATGAACCCTTATTAGGTACTTTCACTTTCATGCATTGGAGAAGGAAATGGCAACCCACTCCAGTGTTCTTGCCTGGAGAATCCCAGGGACGGCAGATCCTAGTGGGCTGCCGTCTATGGGGTCACATAGAGTCGGACACGACTGAAGTGACTTAGCAGCAGCAGCAGCAATAGGTGCTTGGCTGTGAGGTCACATGAGGACACAGCTGTGTATCAAGGATGCATGTGCCAGAGTTGGAGAAATCCCTGTGGTTAGTTTGTATCCACTTTTATATAAGGCACAAGCCTTGGACTTGGAAAAGTCTCTGTGGCTATTTTGTAGCATATTGATAAGCTCCCCTGGGCTGCATTGGGCTTGTCTGGGGTGGGGATTAGAGATCAGTTTGAATATTTTTTGGCTAGGCCACTCTTCCTTGCTCATATCTAACATCCTACCTTACAAAATGCAGAATTTAGCGTTATCATCATTGTCAGTGTTCCTGGCTTTCTTAATTTCAACAGCAAAGTAACATTGCTGAGGTGCCAAAGCTGGTGCATCTTGACAGTTAGCAGAGATGGGAAGTGCTCTAAAAAAAAAAAAGTGAAAGTAAAGTCACACAGTCCTGTCGGACTTTTTGCAACACCATGGACTGTAGCCTACCAGGCTCCTCAGTCTACGGACTTTTCCAGGAAAGTACTGGAGCGGGTTGCCATTTCCTTCTCCAAGGAATCTTCCCGACCCAGGGATTGAACCTGGGTCTCCTGCATTGCAGGCAGACGCTTTACCATCTGAGCCACCAGGGAAGGCCTAAGGATCTTACATAAACGAACAAACAGAACCTTGTGCTGCTGCTTCACACAAACTCAGTCTCATGCACAAACCTGGAGGTGTTTATGAAAAAGTGCAGTCAAGTTAATTTAATTATACTAGTATCATAAAATTTCTATGTATATTTACTCCCTAATGTTCACTCTAAAATAGATTATCCTCATGTTCCCCAAATAGGGCATGAGAGGACAGTGAATGGATGACTTTTTTAAAGTCATTTTTTAATGTATATCAATGTATTAGGATAATAATAAAACTATTTCAAGTGTATTTCCTCAGTCTCCGATATACTAGTGCTATAGAGAAAGCAGCAATGATTATGACTCCAACTTTGAAAGCCAACAGCCATACAGATTATGGTTCCTTTCCTCACTTTTGGATGAAACTAATTCCATTTGGCCAGCACTATTATTGGCTTCCCTGGTGGTTCAGATAGCAAAGCGTCTGCTTGAAATGCAGGAGACCCGGGTTCAATTCCTGGGTTGGGAAGATCCCCTGGAGAAGGAAATGGCAACCCACTCCATTACTCTTGTCTGGAAAATTCCATGGACTGAGGAGCCTGGTAGGCTACAGTCCATGGGGTTGCAAAGAGTCCAAAAGGACTGAGTGACTTCATATTAGTTGACATGTTCATATTAGTTGGCAATGTAGTCATTTTAGAGTCTTATCACAATCCTACTTACTCAGTTTCAATTTTATTCACTCTCTCTCACAATCTAGTCACTGTATTTTTCTAAATTTATTTTATTTTTTCAATGTTTATCTTGACTCATCTTTGTGACTCAATAGGTGTGATAACTTTCATACCACCAAGATCATTTTGATGGATATTATTCAAACATTCTCATTAGAAATTTTATTTCTCTTACTGAAAATGTCAAATGGCCCATTGATTCTCAGAATTGACTAAACCTGCTCATCTTCATTTTTTTTTTTCCTCTTTATAATTAAGGAAAGAACTAAAAGGTCATGTTGGCAGGCCCATAACAAAAAGAGATCCATGTCAGTCTTCTTGCAAATTAGATAAAATTTACTGAGAAGGCTCAGGTGAACATATTTTGGGGGAAAAAAAACCCAAACATCTACTTTGAGTCTGGTAACTCAATCTGTATTAAACAATTAAAGACTTACAGTTCTAGCACTGTGCTTTTATAATTTTACATAATACTAATTTTCTAATATAGTTTCTCCTGAACACTCTTTTTAGACAATGTAAAAATGTTCTTCATCATTAATTCAGTGAGCAAATTAAACATATCAGGTCAGTTCAGTTCAGTTGTTCAGTCGTGTCCGACTCTTTGCGACCCCATGAATCACAGCACGCCAGGCCTCCCTGTCCATCACCAACTCCCAGAGTTCACTCAGACTCATGTCCATCGAGTCAGTGATGCCATCCAGCCATCTCATCCTCTGTCGTCCCCTTCTTCTCCTGCCCCCAATCCCTCCCAGCATCAGAGTCTTTTCCAATGAGTCAACTCTTCGCATGAGGTGGCCAAAGTACTGGATAATTCATTGTAATTTATTATCAACTGTATCTTAGTTTTTGGCTTCCCCAGTGGTTCAGAAGTAAAGAATGTGCCTGTAATGTAGGAAATGCCAGAGACACGGGTTCAATCCTGGGTTGGTAAGATCCCCTGGAGGAGGAAATGGTAACCCACTCCAGTATTCTTGCCTGGAAAATACCATGGACAGAGGAGCCCTGTAGGCTACAGTCCTTGGGGTCACAAAGAGTTGGACATGACTGAGCAACTGAGCATGCATGGATATCTTACTTTATTCATAGTGATTAAATAAAAATTGCTATGAAGATAAATAATAAAATACATAAATTGAAAACATATTTACTTAAATTTTATGCTATATAGGCACTTATTGTGGAGAATTAAAAATTTCCATTCTTATTTATCTTTTTCATTTACTCGAGTATATTATGTATAATTTTCTAATTTTTTGTATTCAAACACAATATATTTCTAAAAAGATATATTTGGATCTATAAATTATTGTCATTAGATATTCAAGCTGTTCATTTTAGTTGACAATTCTTAAAAATTCATACAAATATAATTTAGTTAAGTATAAGGAAGTAAGAAGACAAAAAAGAATTTTTACATACATTTAAAATACAGAGCTCCATATAGTCAAAGCTATGGTTTTTCCAGTAATCATGTATAGATATGAGAGTTGGAGCATAAAGAAGGCTGAGGGCAGAAGAATTGATGATTTCAAACTGTAGTGTGGGAGAAGACTCTTGAGAGTCCCTTGGACTGCAAGGAGATAAAACCAGGCAATCCTAAAGGGAATCAACCCTGAATATTCATCAGAAGGATCGATGGTGAAGCCGAAACTCCAATACTTTGGCCACCTAATGAGAAGAGCTGACTAGTTAGAAAAGACCCCAATGCTGGGAAAGATTGAAGGCAAAAGGAGAAGAGGGTGACAGAGGATAAAATATTTGGATGGCATCACTGACTCAATGGACATAAATTTGAGCAAACTCTGGGATATAGTGAAGGACAGGGAAGCTTGGCGTATTGCAGTCCATGGGGTCTCAAAGAGTAGGACGTGACTTAGTGAACAACAACAAAATACAGAGCTAAACCCAATTGATAAAAAGGAAGTGCCACAAAAGATTAAAAAGCCAAAACAAATGTTTATTTGATCTCGTGAATTTAGAAATATTATTGATCCCAACTAAATAATGGCTATACTATCATTTTTTATGCATATTTAAAAAAATTAAGAACTCACCTCTGATGAAACATGCATGGTACAGCATGCCAATATGTGCTTTTGTGCTCTTAGTTAAATGTCATAAAATACTGTACAACTCATGAAACTAAAACAATCGATGTTATGTGTGTTAATTTCATAATGCTGTTAGAGAGACTAACTTTTTAAAAGAAAAAAGTACCATAATTATCAAGTGACTGGCAAAATATATGGTACATTTTAGTACGATTTCTAATGTTCATTAGTGTATAGAAAATAATATTTTATGTAATATGTAATGTCAATGTCTACAATCCCAGTAGAGAAACTGAAGATCAAATCCAGGTGGTTTAGTTGCTAAGTTGTGAGTCGTCTGACTTTTGCAACCCCATTGATGGTAGGCCGCCAGGCTTCTCTGTCCATGGGATTTTCCCAGGCACAAATACTGGAGTGGGTTGCCATTTCCTTCTCCAAGGGCAATCCCAATTGAGAAACTGAGAATCAAACCCAAACAGATATATAATATAACTGCCTTCTGACTTCAAAGCAGTTCTCTACAGATTAGTGTGTTAGTCACTTAGTCGTGTCCAACTCTTTGAGACCCCACAGACTGTAGCCCACCAGGCTCCACAGTCCATTGAGTTCTCCAGGCAAGAATAGTGGAGCGGATTGCCATGCCCCTTTCCAGGGGATCTTCTTGATCCAGAGGTTGAACCCAGGTCTAAGGTCTTGCAGGCAGATTCTTTACTCTTTGAGCCATGAGGAAAGCACAGAAAAGGCATGTTGCCTCCCCATCCGGGAGTGGAATCCCCATTTCCCGTGCGTTTTAGGCAGGGATACTCACCACTATACTAATGATGCCCTTCTGACTTCAAAGCAGTTCCCTTACAGGTTACATTTTATATATTGTATAGGGAGGGTCAGGAAAGTATTATCTATCTCTGGCCAAGCTGCTAAATTATATGATTTATGGGACTATCCCTAAGACTGTCAGTATGACGTTCTTTCAAGAACATAGAATTTATTTTAACTGGAACCAATAAAATGCACTGTTTCTCGAGAGTTCTTCAGAAAAACAGAATCAATATATACCCTCCTGGTATATGTTGGCACTTAAGGCTCAGTGGTGAAGAATCCACCTACCAGTGCAGGAGCCACAGAAGATGTGGGTTTGATCTGTGGGTCAGGAAGATCCCCTGAAGGAGGCATTGGCAACCCGCTTCAGTAATCTTGCCTGGAGAATCCATGAAGAGAGGAGCCTAGTGGGCTACAAACCATGGGTTTTCAGATTCAAACATGACTGAAGTGACTGAGCACACACACAGATAAATATAAACATATCTATGTCAAAGAATCCCACGTAGTTCAGTGGTAAAGAATCGCCTGTAATGCAGGAGACACGGGAGACACAGGTTCGATTCCTGGGTCAGGAAGATCCCTTGGAAAAGGAAATGGCCACCCACCCCAGTATTCTTGCGTAGGAAATCTCAGGGACAGAGGAGCCTTGCAGGCTACAGTCCATGCAGTGACTCAGTGACTGAACATGCCTGCATCTCTTTCTCTATCTACAAATTGGAGACCAGGACAACTAATGGTATAGTTTAGTCTGAATGAGTCTGAGTCTGAAGAACTGAAAACCAGAGAAGCTTTGGGGATAGGTTCCAGTCTGAGTGCAGAACACCGCAATCCCATCTCAGTAGTTGGGGAGAGGAGAAATAAATTTTCCCTTCTTCCACCTTTCATCTGTTCAGGTCCTCAGAGGCCTGAATGAGTCCCACCCACACCAGAAGGACAGTTCACTGAGCCCACCAATTCAAATTCTAATCTCATCCAAAAAAGCTCTCACAGGTATACCTGGAAATAATGTGTAGCTAAATATCTGCGCACCCTGTGACCCAGTCAAATCAAAATACAAAATTAATCATGACATGCACCAAGACATATCTTATGAATAACTTAGTGCATCCTCAGTGACTGTGACAAGAATTTCTGTCATTCTCTTTGCATTGCCCTCATAATAGTCCAGAATTCCTCATGTGTGTCTGTTGGGGAATCATCATATTTGACTGATTTGTATTTTATAATCTGGAATGTTAATTTAGAAATTATCTTTGACATTCATTTATTCTGAACTGTGTTTGAAATAATATGTCCAAGTAACATTTTTCTACATATGATATTGCATAGATCTGTTTCCCAAAACGTGGAATAAGGGAGTGCAGTCTTGGGATAACAGTATATTTGCAAATTACTGAGTAAATGTTATAATATTTATCACTTTTTTTTAGTAAGTTTAGAACCAGGTTTAGAATTTTATAATTTTGTGGTTATAATTATGATGCTTCCTATTAATACTTCTTAGATAAAAGTTTAAATCCTATTATTTATGCAGGAAACTGGAAATAATCTTCAAAAAATATACTTGGGTGCTATTCTTTGAGAAAGACACAAAACAGTTTCTAACAAATCATTACTATACACTTTTTTTTTTAATTTTATTTTATTTTTAAACTTTACATAACTGTATTAGTTTTGTACTATACACTTTTGAGAATAGACATGCTGGTATGTGTGTTTATGGGGCTTCTCTGGTAGCTCTGATTTTAAAGAATCTTCCTGCAATGCAGAAGATCCAGGTTCAATCTCTGGGTCAGGAAGATCTCTTGGAGAAGGAAATGGCTACCCACTCCAGTATTTGTGCCAGGACAATCCCAGGAGCAGAGGAACCTTGTGGGCTATAGTCCGTGGGTCACAAAGAATTGGACATGACCGAGAGACTAAGCATGCATGTACACCTGTGTGTTTACACACATAAACTGACAAGGATACAAGGCACAGAGTTTTTTCAAGTAATAAATATTATGGAGGAATACTTGCCTGATAATTTTATAATGCTTTATACATTTTAAAACTCACTTATTTTTTCTCATTTGTTGGGATAAAGTATCCAAGGGCAAATACATTTTTTGAATTGAAGTTAAACCCATTTTTTTTTTTAATTTTATTTTATTTTTAAACTTTACATAACTGTATTAGATTTGCCAAATATCAAAATGAATCCGCCACAGGTATACATGTGTTCCCCATCCTGAACCCTCCTCCCTCCTCCCTCCCCATTGAAGTTAAACCCATTTTAAGCTGACTTCATCACTTTAGGGAAAGCCACATATTATAAATGCTCAGTTCAAGTATTTTTAAACTATTTGGTATGCTTATCTTGGTGTACAGTATTACAATATTTCCACATGCAAATATTTTGTCACCTCTCAGAAACTATGTGATTATTGAGGTTTGCAAATCATAACATCTCTACTTCATCTATCTGTGTATCTATCTACCTGTGTTTTAGACATCTATCTATGGTATTTGAATGATTATATTATTGGTATTTTTATAATGTGGTTATATTTAAATGACAAAGCAGATTTAGAAAACTATTTAAATTTCAGAAAGCTGAGAATATTGTGTGTGCAATAAATATGTTTATTTTAAAAATGCCATAATTAGTCCACTTCAAGGACTGTAAACACAATCATATTTAAAATATTTCATTTGTGCAGATGGGAAATATTTACATACCAGCTTTCTGACTCAGTGGCTCTCAAATATTTGCATGCACCAGTGTCAGCTATAGAGCCTGTTAAAACCCAAATTGCTTCAGAAGTTCTGATTTAATGGAACCCTGGAGTTTGTGCTCTTAAGTTTCCAGGTGATGCTACTGTCATTCTCTGAAGTTCTTAGATTGAAATGCACTGATGTAAAATTCATTTCTAAGGATAAGGGCACAGTCCTCTGTGGCCAAATGAAAATCTGTCTAAAACTGTCTAATAACTGTATGAATCAGAGCTAACATTTATTGGGCAATGATAATAGTCACTGTACTGTTCGTTTACCAGGAATATGGACTGAAATACTGATTAGAGCTGGGAACTGTAGAGTTGAGATCCTATTTTTGGCTATCTGACTCCAAATTGTTCTCAATTTATAGAATAGCCTACATTCTAATAGAAAATCAAACAACTACCTCAGCATCTCAGTTGGAATCATAACAAAGGGGGGATAACATAGTGTAAGGTTATTATTTGGAATTACTTATAGATGAAACACACTTGTAGGTTATAGGAATTTCAATCTGAAATGTTGGAGGAGAGTTCTGTGCTTAACTACTTCAGCACAATTATCGCCCCTTTCATATGCTATCAAGTCATGGGAGCATCTTTTGAAAACTTTAATATGCACAGTTCATCCAATGCTTGTTTGAGTGTGTTTTAAAAATATGAGCTTTGTCTTCCCTATCTGAAAAATGAACCATCTGATTTTTTTCATTCAGTAGTGCCAGTTCTTCTATCTGGGATTTCATAAATAGCAAAGCAGAATGACTTCTAGTTCAATATATATATTTGATGATATAAACCTTGAATCTTCCAAAGTGGCATAAAATTTTTAAATTTACCATTCAAATAAGTGGTCTTTGACCACCACCACCACTATCTCTGTGCTTTGCCTAAAAAGTTCTTTGATACTTTATTCTCATTGTTCTTCGGCAAAAGGCTTAACTTCTTGTCATAGTCCACGTGGTCAATTAGTAATAAACACTCTATCTCTCATCTTGCTATTCAGGCACATTGAAAAGAACATGTGAGGTTGTCATGTGTGCCAACATCAGGCTCTTATATGTGCCAAACTTTTTACTCTATGGGATCTTAGTGCCTGGAATTGGTTTGTTGTTGCCATTTTTATCTTTTTTACTTTTGAACCAATTTTATCTTAGTAGCATTTTCTCAGGGCATGTCCCCTCAGTCTCCTTCTCTTTGTGAATCATGTATCTCTGTTTCCTAGCATCTCTTTCATATGAAGTTGCACACATCAGGTTTTTTAAATGTCCGATATAAAAAATACATTACCTTGTTACCTTTAGAGACATGTTATATCTCTAACATTATGTTAATATTAGGAGGCCAAGAACTCAGTTTAATTTTGATCAACATTAATGCCTACACATTTTATGTTGGTACACTGACTCATTGAATAAATCTACCTAAAATGCTTAATCTGGAAGTAATGGTATCCTATTCTTTTTCAGATGCTCTTTTCTTTTAAAATAATTATTTTCAATATTTATTATGCACTGATTCTTAATTGACAGAAGATGATTAAAATAATCAGAAAATGACTTTTGAAGAGGGCCTACCTGCTGAAATGTGTAGTCAGTACAGAATGTTGCAGGGTCAGTTGTCAGACTACTTGGATTAAATTCTGGCTATGAACTTAAAACTGACAAGATTCTGGGCAAATTGCATAATCTTTCTAAACCTTACCTTCTTCATCTTCAAAACGGGGGTTTTAATAAACTGTCACACAAGGTTCACGAGACCCACATGAGACAGTCAATGCTTAACATGGGGATTGAACCATTAATAATCACTGAGTGACTACTAATAATTATAATTTTTAAACTAATGCATTTTACATGTTTCTATCATCTGGCATGACCGCAATGTTCTGAAATTGAAATTTAAGTGAGTTTTCCTCAACCCCTTGAGGCTTCAGAGGTTGTTTTATCTGCTAATATATCCCCTTTTGTGACATATACATACTCTTACAAAAAAAAATGTGCCCTGGATGTCTTCTAAATGAGTAAATTAACTTCTTCAATTATTAAACATCAAGTGAGCAACTTAAATTTTAATACCTCTATATGAAAAGTGTTAAGTACAAAATGGATTAACAAAATAGAAGTTTCCTTGCCAGTATGTGCATATAACACAGGCTGTCTTTTCATATTTTGGGGAGAAGATTTGAGGTAGACTTCCCCAAATGAATGTAATAGATAATTGCTAAATTAATTTTCAATTAATAAAGATGTCAATTTATCCAGCAAAATATGGTACCTGTTATTAACCTTATTTGTGTATGCTTACCTCTAAAAATCTACACTTCACCCATAGAAAATAGTTAAAATATTTTGAATATTTATCCAGTTAAAATATTTTGTTAAAATATTTGTTAAAATATTTTGAATATTTATCCAGTTAAGATAAAATGTGTTTTATGAGTTATAAATATTACTGCATAGTTAACATAGGAGTAACTTATTATAACAGGTGATTATGCTAGAATTTTATGAAAGAACTCTTGCTTGCTAGCACAAACACAAGTAGTCAATGATAGTATTTGAAGGTTTCTATGTAAACTTTGTGGACTCTTAGGTTATTAATCTTCCCATGCTCCAAGTGATTCAGTTTTTTATTTGTATTTAAAGTGCATAAATCTAATTCTTTTCCAATGCCAAACTCAAGACACTGTCTTTACTATTATTCATAAAGTTTCTTAGAAGTAAGATTATAAACTATCAGGAATAGTTTCCAAGTTATCTATTATAAGTATTGTGTGTCAGAGTGAGATCACTGTACCATAATTCAATTTGATGTACAAGTTTAAAACTATATTCAATAAGAAAAAACATCATCTAACTGTTGAATTAATGTTTTTGAAGTCAACCTAAGACTATCTGGTTCCAATTCAAGGATATTTGATACTTTTCTTGTTTCAAGTACCTATACACAATTTGGTCATTTGGTGAATTAAACAACAGTATTTTAATATAGAATATTTATTTGTTTACCACTCATTTGGCACTTCATGTTAGTTTTGAAAATTAGATTTAATTCCTTTACTACTGCTCTGGAGGTTTTAAACTTTTATACCCATTTTGAATGTGTGATTTGTCTGAAATGTGTGAAGGAAATTAAAATACATCATGAGAATTCCTATCTAATATTATTAGCTAGTATATATTTGAGGAACAATGACAAGCACTCTATAATTTTCATTTTAATTTTTAATTATTTTTGCTTATACTGTCATCTTTGATGTCTGTAAATAGAATTTTATTCTTTACCAATTTTCTTCTTTTGAAATTGAACAACACTGATTGCTTTCATTCTTTTCAGTGAAGCTGAACATATCCCTCCCCTTTCATTTCTATTTTCTTTTATGTTTGTTCACTTATATTTACAATTTTCTTATCTAGTTTGCTCACGCTAAAGGTTTAGGTACAAAGCCTGCCAGATATCCCTTTGTTGTGTACTGGAATTAGGAAGTACACATACATTCTGGTGGGATTTTAGGGATCTTAAATTTATTCAAAGCTTAAATTCATTTATTAGCCTCCATACTAAAGATTAGTGACTTTGAAAAATAACAATGTCAAAGAGGTGGAATAATCTTTGCTTCTATTTTTCTTCTCTGCCAGGGTATGATTTTTGGGGAAAATAAAACTTTATATTATGTCTGGGTATGCTTAGACACAATGACTATTCTCAAGTTTATCGTCATCCTTGTCATTCATGAAAATAGGCAGTCAAAATGAATTCTGAGCAGCAAGGAAATGCACATCTTATATATGTATCTAGATTATTTAATATAAGTTATATTCATTATTTTACAGGTAATGATCATCAGTTTTTATGTCCTATAGAACATGTTATGTGGCCAAGGAAATAATAAAGTTTCTTATGACTTAAATGTTTTAAAAATTTATGGAAGTTGTAAGCTCCATGACATACTGTTGTTTGTATTCCTGGGAGACAAATGATATATAGATTTTAAAAAGAAACTTTCTGATCATATCTAGATTCTGTTGCACAAGTCTAGCTTTTGCTCCTCTTTCTCCCTGTCATTTAAATAGTATTTTGGTGACTATTGACATGTTATGCTCATCTAACCCTCTCAACCTTGATTGATGAGAATGATCATTTTTAATATGGTTTGAATGCCTTTCTCAGGTCAAATTATCTTCTAGACACTTTTCAACAAATATTATTCTAAATCATATTTCTATATGGTCTTCCCTCATAGCTCATTTGGTAAAGAATGCATATGCAATTCAGGAGAACCCAGTTTGACTCCTAAGTTGGAAAGATCCACTGGAGAAGGGATAGGCTACCCAGTCCAGTATTTTGGGGCTTCCATTGTGGCTCAAATGGTAAAGAAACCATCTGCAATGTGGAAGACATGGGTTAACCCACTTTTCCTTGATTGAAGAGAATTATCATTTTCAGTTCAGTTACTCAGCTGTGTCTGACTCTTTGTGACCCCATGAACTGCAGTACACCAGGACTCCCTGTCTATCACCAACTCCTGGAGTTCACCCAAACCCATGTCCATTGAATCGGTGATGCCATCCAACCATCTCATCCTCTGTCATCCCCTTCTCCTCCTGCCCTCAATCTTTCCCAGCATCAGGGTCCTTTAAAATGAGTGAGCTGAAGTAGCCAAAGTATTGGAGTTTCAGCCTCAACATCAGTCCTTCCAATGAACACCAAGGACTGATCTCCTTTAGGATGAACTGGTTGGATCTCCTTGCAGTCCAAGGGACTCTCAAGAGTCTTCTCCAACACCACACTGCAAAAGCATCAGTTCTTCGGCTCTCAGCTTTCTTTATAGTCCAACCCTCACACCAAAACAGGACCACTGGAAAAACCATAGTCTTGACTAGATGGACCTTTGTTGGCAAAGTAATGTCTCTGCTTTTTAATATGCTGTCTAGGTTGGTCATAACCTTCCTTCCAAGGAGCAAGCTTCTCTTAATTTCATGGCTGCAATCACCATCTACAGTGACTTTGGAACCCAGAAAAATAAAGTCTTTCACTATTTCCACTGTTTGCCCAACTATTTGCCATGAAGTAATGGGACCAGATGCAGTGATCTTAGTTTTCTGAATGTTGAGCTTTAAGCCAACTTTTTCAACTCTCCTCTTTCAATTTCATCAAGAAGCTCTTTAGTTCTGCCATAAGGGTGGTGTCATCTGCATATCTGTGATTATTGATATTTCTCCTAGCAATCTTGATTCCAGCTTGTGCTTTCTCCAGCCCAGCATTTCTCATGATGTACTCTGCATTTAAGTTAAATAAGCATGGTGACAATATACAGCCTTGATGTACTCCTTTTCCTATTTGGAACCAGTCTGTTGTTCCATGTCCAGTTCTAACTGTTGCTTCCTGACCTGCATACAGGTTTCTCAAGAGGCAGGTCAGGTGGTCTGGTATTCCCATCTCTTTCAGAATTTTTCACAGTTTATTGTGATCCACACAATCAAATGCTTTGGCATAGTCAATAAAGCAGAAATAGATGTTTTTCTGAAACTCTCTTCCTTTTTCAATGATCCAGCGGATGTTGGCAATTTGATCTCTGGTTCCTCTGCCTTTTCTAAAACCAGCTTGAACATCTGGAAGTTCACGGTTCATGTATTGCTGAAGCCTAGCTTGGAGAATTTTAAGCATCACCTTATTGGCGTGTGAGATGAGTGTAGTTGTGTGGTAGTTTGAACATTCTTTGGCATTGCCTTTCTTTGGGATTGGAATGAAAACTGACCTTTTCCAGTTCTGTGGCCACTGCTGAGTTTTCCAAATTTGCTGGCATATTGAGTGCAGCACTTTCATAGCATCATCTTCCAGGATTTGAAATAGCTGAACTGGAATTTCCATCACCTTCACTACTTTGTTCGTAGTGATGCTTCCTAAGGCCCACTTGACTTCATATTCCAGGATGTCTGGGCTAGGTGAGTGATCACACAATCGTGATTATCTGGGTCATGAATATATCATTTTCAATATGACTTTTATTGCTTAGGTTTGGAATAATTATCTTCTAGGCACGTTTTATTAAATATTATTCTAACTCATATTTGTATAACTAAAGTAATTCAAATAGGAGATGGAGACTCAACAGTGGTTCAGTCAGAATACAACCACTCTTGCAGAAAAGGGGGATAATGAGTTTACAGTTCTCTTCAGCCTGGATGTGACTGGAAGTCAGGAGAACACAAAAGTTTCTGTAGATTCTTCCAGAAATAAAAAAAAAAAAAAAAAAAGTGAAAGTCAGTTGTGTCTAACTCTTTGCAGCCCCACTGACTGGTTGCCCACCAGCCCTCCTCTGTCCATGGGATTCTCCAGATAGAAATACTGGCATGGGTTGCCATTCCTTCCTCCAGGGGATCTTCCTGACCCAGGGATAGCACCCGGGTCTTCTGCATTACAGACAGGTTCTTTACTCTCTGAGCCACCAGGGAAGCTTTGTTTTTTCCTGGAGCCCCAAATAACTTATGTACTCACTGCTGGAGGAAGAACAGTGTGACCCCTGCTTCCCATCCATATTCCAAATCTGGAAGAAAAGCAGTGCTGATTAGAAAAATCAGCTGCGGAACTCTAAAGACATGGGAGGTTCCAGCCAAGGTAGAAGTGGAAAGTAGATAGAGGACTAAAAAAGAATCCATGAGATTGCTTAAATTAAGAGAAATAAAAGCAAAAGAGGCCACAGCCATTATCTTTCTATTTCCTTTTCTTTCTTCTCAACTCATTTTAAAAAAAAAAAAACTTTTATTGGGGTATAGTTGATTTACAATGTTGTGTTAGTTTTGTGTGTACACCAAAGTGAATCTTTTATACATAGATATATATTCACTCTTTTCTAAATTCTTTTCCATATAGGTCATTAGTGGAGAAGGCAATGGCAACCCACTCCAGTACTCTTGCCTGGAAAATCCCATGGATGGAGGATCCTGGTAGGCTGCAGTCCATGGGGTCACAGAAAGTTGGACATGACTGAGAGACTTCACTTTCACTTTTCACTTTCATGAATTGGAGAAGGAAATGGCAACCCACTCCAGTGTTCTTGCCTGGAGAATCCCAGGGATGGGGGAGCCTGGTGGGCTCCCCTCTATGGGGTCACACAGGGTTGGACACAACTGAAGCGACTTAGCAGCAGCAGCATAGGTCATTAGAGAGTATTGAATAAGATTCCCTGTGCTCTACAGTGGGTCCTTATTAGTTGGTGGTGTGTTACTGGCTAAATCATGTCCAACTCTTGTGACCCCGTGGACTGTAGCCTGCAAGGCTCCTCTGTCCATAGGATTCTCCAGGCAAGAATACTGAAGTGGGCTGCCATCTTCTTTTCCAGGGAATCTTACTGACCTATATTAAATATAGCAGTGTGTATACATAAATTTCAGTCTCCCAATTTGTCACTACTCATTTGACGTAACCATAAATTTATTTTCTATATCTATGAGTTTATTTCTGTTTTATAGATAAGTTCGTTTGTACCCTTTTTTTTTTTTTTTTTAGATTCCACATATAAGCCATATCATAGACCCAATCTTGTCTTTACTTCCTTTTCTATAACAGGTCATATTCCCCAGAGTGTAATATTACTAAGCCCTGCCTGGGTACCATGCATGTGAGAGTTAGTGCAGTAGAAGGAGCTAGATGTTCATTCAATATGACTATTTTTTTGTGGAGTACTCTTATCCTCAGGTGAAAGCTGTTTCTATAATTGAAAATACTTCTCTTCATTCTCTCAAGAGATTAAACATTCACAATTTTATTAAGGATTGGAGAAAGGATACATACTTTTTGTATAGGTTAGTATTAGTTTAAAAGTTTTACATAAGGAAAAAGGGGCTTCTAAGGTGGCGCTAATGGTAAAGAACACACCTGTCATTGCAGGAGATGTAAGAGACATGGGTTCAATCCCTAGGTCAGGAAGATCCCACAGAGGAGGGCATGGAAACCCACTCCAGGATTCTTACGTGGAGAATCCTATGGACAGAGGAGCCTGGCAGGCTAGAATCCATATGTTTCAAAGGGTTGGAAATGACTGAAGTGTATTAGCACACACATAGATATATTTGTTGTTCAATCACTCGGCTGTGTCCAACTCTTTGCAACCCCATAGACTGCAGCATACCAGGCTTCCCTGTCCCTTACCATCTCCTACAGTTTGCTCAAACTAAAGGCCATTGAGTCAGTCATACCATCCAACCATCTCATCCTCTGTCATCCCTTTCTCCTCCTGCCTTCAATCTTTCACAGCATCGGGGTCATTTCTAATGAGTTGGCTCTTTGCATCAGGTGGCCAAAATATTGGAGCTTCAGCTTCAGCACCAATCCTTTCAATGAATATTCAGGACTAACTTCCTTTAGGATTGACTGTTTTGATCTCCTTACAGTTCAAGGGACTCTCAAAGTCTTCTCAAACACCACAGTTTAAGAGCATGAGTTCTTTGGCAATCAGTATTCTTTATGGCCCAACTCTCACATCCATATATGACTACTGGAAAAACCATAGCTTTGGCTAGATGAACATTTGTCGGCAAAGTAATATATCTACTTTTTAATATGCTGGCTAGGTTGATCATAGCTTTTCTTCCAAGGAGCAAGAAACTTTTAATTTCAGGGCTGCAGTCATCATCTGCAATGATTTGGGAGCCCAATAAAATAAAGTCTGTCACTATTTTCATTGTTTCCCCATCTATTTGTCATGAAGTGATAGGGCCAGATGCCTTGATCTTCATCTTTTGAATGTTGAGTTTTAAGCCAGCTTTTTCACTCTCATCAAGAGTCTTTCTGCCATCAGAGTGGCGTCATCTGCATATCTGAAGTTATTGCTGCTGGCAGTCTTTTTTCCAGCTTGTGCATCATCAGCCCAGCATTTCGTATGATGTACTCTGTATAGAAGTTAAATAAGCAGCATGACAATATACAGTCTTGATGTACTCCTTTCCCAATTTTGAACCAGTCCATTGTTTCATGTCTGATTCTAACTATTGCTTCCTGACCTGTATACATGTTTCTCAGGATGTAGGTAAAGTGGTATGGTATTCTCATCTCTTTAAGAAATATATATATATATATGTATATATATATACATATATATATATATATTTATCTATCTATCCAGAGGAAGTCCAGGTGTCTTGGTTTTAAAGAATCAGCCTGTTAATGCAGGAGATGCAGGAGACATGGATTTCCTCCCTGGGTCAGGAAGAGCCCCTGGAGGAGGGCACGATAACTCATTACAGTATTCATGCCTGGAGAATCCAATGGACAGAGGAACCTTGCAGGTTAGAGTCTATGGGGTTGCAAAGAATCACAGATGACTGAAGCAACTTAGCATGTACACAGGCACACAAGGCAAGAAAATAACTCCCAAATACAGAATTCAGGGAGTAAAATGGCGCTTTTGGAAGTGACTTTTTTTTTTTTTTTTTTTATGAGTCAGTTCTAAATATAACCCACACCAGTGGCTCAGACAGTAAAGAATCATCCTGCAATGTGGGAAAAATGGGTTCAATACCTGGGTTAAGAAGATCCCTGGTAGAGGGCATGGCAACCCACTCCAGTATTCTTGCCTGGAGAATCACCATGGAATGAGCAGCCTAGCAGGCTACAGCTTGTGGGGTCTCAAAGAGTCAGACACAACTGAAGTGACCAAGCACAGCACACACCGCCACCAACACTGGATATTAGTGAACATCACTGTATTCCAGTGCTGCCAAAACAATGCATTCTGTGAAAGAAACTTAGTTGGGTAGAAAAAAAAAAAAATCAAAACTACCATGTAGCCTTAACAATTCTTTTGAAATATTAATTAAGGTATAAAATCATTGTTAATATTTTTATCTATTATTACCCTTTATCATATGAAAAGTTTTTATCAGTTTAACCAGTGATTTCAGGATTGACACTTTGAGTAATAATTTTAAAATTAACAGTTTTGATACATTATTTACCACATATTCTAAGCTAGTAAAAGTTCTATTTTACTTCTAAATTTAAAATCCGATTGGCAGGTCTCCAATTTATCTATCTCTAGACTACAACAAGTCCTCTCATGGAGAAAATACATAAGTATATGGAATTTCTGATTTTTTAAAGTCATTTAAAATTTGTTTAAAAATAAAAATACTTCCTAATCTTGTTAACACTTATTAAATAGGCAAATATTTGCACTCTTAATTTTTTAAGTTGATCATATGTTTAATGTACATGGGAATTATCCAAATTATTTTTAAATATTTTGAATTGTTAATTATGTTATGAAGTAATTATTATAAAACTGTGTTTTAATATTAAACTTTTATTCAATAATTAAATTAATTGGAGATTCACATTTATTGAGCAAAATATGCTTAATAAGTAAATATACTGATAAAGTTATTTAGTATACAATGATTTTTTTAAAATATGGTCAAAATAACTCATAGTTTGCTTTGAAAAGACAGTTCTGCTTTATAATAAATATGGTAATAATGATAGCAGCAGTAGATATAAGTTGATATTCATTATAAAAATAAGTAAATGTAAATTAGTACTTCATACCATTGTATAGTATTTTAACTGATATTGGCCTGATAATTATATTTAATTTTTCAAATCCTTTTAAAGTTTTGTGAATGATTAAATGTGGTTTGATGATCTCACTGAAAATCTCAGCATTTATCTTTAAAAACATTAAGCACACTTTATTTGTACAAAGCTTGATTTAGTTGAACTCATTCAATCTGGCCTTATATAATTAATATACTGCTGCTGCTTCTCAGTTGATTCAGTCATGTCCAACTCACTGCTACCCTATGGACTATAGTCCTCCAGTCTCCCCTGTCCATGGTATTTTACCAGCAAAAATACTAGAGTGAGTGCCATGCCCTCCTCCAGGGGATCTTCCAGACCCAGGGATCAAGCCCTTGTCTCCTGTGTCTCTTGCATTGCAGGCAGATTCTTTATCACTGAACCACTGCTAAGTCGCTTCAGTTATGTCCGACTCTGTGTGACCCCATAGATGGCAGCCCACCAGGGTCCCCCATCCCTGGGATTCTCCAGGCAAGAACACTGGAGTGGGTTGCCATTTCCTTCTCCAATGCATGAAAGTGAAAGGTGCAAGTGAAGTCGCTCGGTCATGTCCGACTCTTCGTGACCCCATGGACTGCAGCCCACCAGGCCCCTCCATCCATGGGATTTTCCAGGCAAGATTACTAGAGTGGGGTGCCATTGCCTTCTCCACTGAACCACTAGGGAAGCCCAAATTAATACACTAAATATAATCAAAATATAGTTAATATTAAGTAGAGATTACTTTTTCATTCTGTGGATTCCATGTGAAATGAGATTGCATAGAACAACAGAAAACAGAAATTACTTGGTAAGATTCGGTGAAGCAGTAACATAATCAACGGTTACTATTTTTAAGGAAGTGATAGTAAAAAGAGCAGGGAAACTACTTTTCCCATATAAATAATTTTGCTTTTGTTTTTCCCGTTGTTACTTGCTGCTCTTGCTTTTGATACTGTTGTTAAATTAAGATACTTGCCTGGAGAGAAATATCCCAACCTAGAAGCCAAAAGCTATCAAGTGTTTTGTGATGAAACAAAGAAATATGCTTAATTTGGTTTCTTAAATGTCAAATAATTCATTACTTGGTTTTCTGAGTTTCTTAGGAAGAAGAGAAAGTGGGAAAATCTCAAATTAATTATTATTTAATAAGAAGAGCTTGTACTCTATTACTTATTAAACAGCTTTCACTCATGTAACTTATTACACACTGCAAATATTGCCTCATCAATCATCACTAAATGAGGGCAGAGAACATGACAAATTTTAAATAATTTCCAAGAGCTCTGGTATTAATATCATACTCTATTTATACAAAATAAGGTATAATCCTTGCTGAGTGATCATGCTGGCTTTCATGGACAATAAAAGCATCAATCTGTGTCCTGGAGGAAAACTGACAAAACACCTCTTTAGTGGTTGATTATTATTACAACAATGGATTTTAAAATGTGGCTCCTGTTTATAAGAGCAAATGAAGGAAAAGTAATCAAATTTCCTGCAATACAGCACTTACAAATATGAGATACACCAAAACTTCTGTTATTATCCATACAACCAATGAAAATGATGGCCTGATACTGAGTCAAACTTGGTAACTTGTTTGAACTGCATCAGTTCAAGAGGAACTGTTTGGACGTTTTTACAATGCAGTTTATTGAGACTGTGCTTAGTCGTTCAGTTGTGTCCGACTCTTTGCAACCCTTTGGACTGTAGCCCTCCAGGCTCCTCTGTCCATGGGATTTTCCAACAAGAATATTGGAGTGGGTTGCCATTTCCTTCTCCAGGATATCTTTCTGACCCAGTGATCAAATCAGCATCTCCTGTGTCTCTTGCATTGCTGGCAGATGCTTTACCCACTGAGCCACTGGTGAAGCCCAACTATTAGGACTACTGAAGAATAATTAGTACTTGAAAAAGCTATAATTCTTTTAAAACTTCCATTTCAATTATGAAATCATTATCAGTAGGAAAATAAATAGCTGACCTTTGAACAACATGGGTTTGAACTGTGCAGATCTACTAATATGCAGGTTTCTTACAATAAATATACAGAAAAGTTTTTAGAGATTTATAGCAATTTGGGAAAACTTGCAGGTGAAGCTTATAGCCTCGAAATACTGGAAATTTTAATAAAAAGATATATCATGAAGGCATAAAATATGTTGATAGTGTTCTATTCTTAGGTAAAAGGCCTGCTGCTGCTGCTGCTGCTAAGTCACTTCAGTTGTGTCCAACTCTGTGCTACCCCATAGACGGCAGCCCACCAGGCTCCCTATCCTTGGGATTCTCCAGGCAAGAACACTGGAGTGGGTTGCCATTTCCTTATCCAATGCATGAAAGTGTAAAGTGAAAGTGAAGTCACTCAGTCATGTCCGACTCTTAGAGACCCCATGGACTGCAGGCTACCAGGTTCTTCCGTCCATGGGATTTTCCAGGCAAGAGTACTAGAGTGGGATGCTTTCTCAGTATAAGGTCAGTAATATTTAATACAAAATTAACAATGCATTAGTTTTCTTACTGTTTTATAACTTCTATTTCAAAGAACTACATTACCGTATAGTACACATCTCTCTTATAATTGGAGAAACTGAGTATCAGCCTATTATCACATGTGTTAAAAAAAGTAACAGTGTTTCCAATACTGTATTATGAAAGTGATTCTAATGCTGCATAATCTGTTATGAATGTGAATCTAATGTGATTCTTTATGCAATAAAGATTTTATAATGAATTATTTATTAGCATGCAGGCTAGGTTACCATTAAGCAATCATATTCTTCTTTATTATCAATGCATGAATCTTTACACTTATAAATAAATATGGGTTTTTTTAACAGCATCTTTTCATTTTTGAAGTCGAGTGTTAGTCATAAGCATAATATCTGTAGTGTTTTGTATTATATATAAAGCAATATAGATGTAGTTCTGGACATATGGTTCATCTTGAAAACATATGTAAACTTATGGCAATGATAAATACAGTACAGTATTGTAAATGCATTTTCTCTTCCTTATGATTTTCTTAATAATATTTTCTTTTCTCCTGCTTACTTTAATATAGGAATACAGTATATAATACATATAAGATAAAAAAATACTTGTTAACTGACCGTTTATATTATTGATAAGGCTTCTGGTCAAAAGTAGGCTATTTGTTATTAAGTTTTGGGGAGTCAAAGCTATAAATGGCATTTTGACTATGTGTAGGTTGGCCCTCTAACTCTTATGGTGTTCAAGGGTCAACTCTATATGCCTTAGATATTTGCATCTAATAACATAATTATTTTAGAATCAAATTTCTAATTTCCTATACTTATTGAACAGCTCTTCAATAAATAAATCAATAAAAAACCTATGTATTATTAAAAAGATAAGAAATGAAAACATTGCCAAGGGTGTGGAGAAAAGGGAACCCTTGTGCACTGTTGGAAATAGTGATCCAGCCACTATGGAAAACAATACGGAAGTTTCTCAAAAAATAAAAAATAGAAGTACCGTATAATCCAGCAATTCCACTTCTGGGTATTTATCTGAAGAAACTGAAAACACTAATTTGAAAAGATACATACACCCTTATGTTCACTGTAGCATTATTTATGATTATCTAAGATATAGGGCTTCCCTTATAGCTCATTTGGTAGAGAATGTGCCTGCAATGCAGGAGACCTGGGTTTGATCCCTGGGTTGGGAAGATCCCCTGGAGAAGGAAAAGGCTTCTCATATCCAGTATTCTGGCCTGGAGAGTTCCATGGACATGTACGGTCCATGGGGTCTCAAGGAGTCAGACAAGACTGAGCAACTTTCACTTTCACTTTCTTTCAGCTAAGATATAATAACTTGAGTGTTCACCAATGAATAGATGGATTAAAAATGTGGTGCACACAAAATAGTATATTATTTATTCATAAGAAAAGAATGATATATTTCCATTTGAGACATTAACAGATGTCAAGGGCATTATGCTAAATGAAATATCAGACAAAGACGATTACCCAATTACCTAATAATCTCATTTGTTTGTGATCTGAAAACAAAAACAAGATCATAGATAAAAGAACACATTGGTGGGGGGTGGGCAAAATGAGTGCAGGGGGTCAAAAGGTACAAATTTATAATTCTAAAATAAAGTCATGAAGATGCAATATACAGTATACTGTCTATAGTTAATAATACTTTATTGCATATTTACATGTTGCTGAGAGAGAAATCTTAAAATCTCTTATCACAAGAAAAATATTATAACTTTGTACTGATGGATGTGCACTAAATTTATTAGTGTGATTATTTTTTTTATAAATACAAATATTGATTGTTTTATACCTGAATCTAATATAATGGTATATGTCAATTAAACCTCAATAAATATTTTTAATTATCCAGTAAAAAGGGCCTATAAAGTTGCTGATAATCTTTTCATAGTAATGGATTTAGAAAGGGATATATAGGTAACATTTTAAAAATGGCATTAATATAAAATTAATTAGACTGAGGATAAACTAAAAGATCATATATGCCAAGTAGGATCTCTAAAATATACAATATCCAGTGGTCATGACAGACTTAAATATCTACCATCAAAAATACTGTATCCACTGCTGGTAACAATTCAGCTGTAAACCACCATTCTTTTAGTATTGTTCAATAACCAAATGAAAAGGCTTCACGTGATAAAGTAGATCTATGGTTTATAAAAAATCCTTTTGATCCAAAGAATTTCTAAACTAAGCTCTTGATCAGTGACTACTTATGTCATTAGATATACTTCCAGGGTACTTTATTTTTTTCAAATCAATTTTATTTTCATTTTATATTTGAGTATATTTGATTCATAATGTGTTAGTTTCAGATGTATAGAAAGGTGATTGAGTTACATGTTTATACATATATACACATTTTTTTTCAGATTTTTTCTCCTATATAGGTTATTACAGAATATTGAGTAGAATTCCCTCACCTGTACAGTATAGCCTTATTGCTTATCTATTTTATATATAGTTGTGTATATGAACTATGACTTTTAAGTTCTCAATTTCAAAGAATGTCCATATTATTGATTTAAAGTAATATTTTTAACAATTATACTTACAAATTAATACTTATAAAAAGTGTTGGACTCAGAAAGATGGATTTTATTTCCAGCTTATTAAATATTGATTATTTTCAGCTAATTAAACTGATGTCTGGACAGTTCAACTTTTTCTTTAATGTCATAAAACAAACTTGTTTCTATTGCTCCACTTTTTGTAGTTTAATATATAGGTAAAACATAAGTTTAAGGAAATGTATCCAATTGTTCTGAAATTTCAATAAAACAATTTGATGTCCAAGTGGGCAATTTCTGTCTCTGAGGCTGTCATTTTGTGCATTAGTGAAGAAAGAAATGAAAAGAACACAAATATTTGTATTTGTCAACTCAATATTTTTTATGCCTATATAAGGGGAAAAGGTGGAAGCAATGACAGATTTCTTCTTCTTGGGCTCTGAAATCACTGCAAATGGTGACTGCAGACATGAAGTTAGAATATGATTGCTTCTTGACAGGAAAGCTATGACAAACCTAAACAACATGTTGAAAAACAAAGACATCACTTTACCATCAAAGGTCCATATAATCAAGGCTATGGTCTTTCTAGTAGTTGTGTACAGTGTGAGAGCTGGACAATAAAAAAAGGCAGAGCACTAAAGAATTGATGCCTTTGAACTCTGGTGCTGGGGAAGGCTCTTCTGAGTCCCTTGGAAAGTAAGGTGATCAAATCAGTCAATCTTAAAGGAAATCAACCCTGAATATTTGGAAGGACTGATGTTGAAACTGAAGCTCCAATACTTTGGCCACATGATGAGGACAGTTTAGTCATCTGAAAAGACCCTGATGATTGGAAAGATTGAAGGCAGAAAGAGAAGGAAATAACAGAGGATGAGATGATTGGATAGCACCATGGATTCAATGGACATGAAGTTGGATAAACTCCAGGAGATGGTGGGGGATAGGGAAGCCTGGTGTGTTGCAGTCCGTGTGATCGTGCAGAGTCAGACATGACTTGGCAACTGGAGAACACCAACAACGTAGCTGTAGTAAAAAAAAACAAACAAACAAAACAAAAAAAACACACCACAATTTGGGGAATTTTATTAATTTGATTAACATTAATGTATTCAACTGAGAAAATTGCTCTTTATGTGGTAGTGACCATTTTTGAGTATGCCATCCTTCTTATAGGCTCTAGAGAGATATTTTAGTTCACTCAACAAATATTTACTGACCAACTATCAGAAACCAGGCCTTGACAAATGTGGACGGTTATTTATTAATTTAGTTGACCACATACTTATTGCATATCTTCTGTGTGTACCAGAGTCCTGCAAGGTAAATATAATATACTTGTTAAGTGATCAAACAACAAACCTAACTTCAAGAAGGATAAAATATAGTCCCTGAAGAAAGTCTAATGCCATCTATTCCCAAGACATTTTTAAAATATCCTGAATATTTTGAGTTAAGAAATAAATAGTCTTAGTGAAAGTAAAGTCTCAGTCATGTCTGACTGTTTGCGACCCCATGGACTATACAGTCCATGGCATTCTCCAGGCCAGAATACTGGAGTGGGTAGCCTTTCCCTTCTTCAGGGAATCTTTTGAACCCAGGGATCGGATCCAGGTCTCCCGCATTGCAGAAGGATTCTTTACCAGCTGAGCTACAAGGGAAGCCCAGAGCAAATGCTAACCTCCTAATCACTTATTTTGGAACACAAGGTATATTTGCATATTGAGCAGATGTTTCGGCATTATGTTTTAAACAGTAGTTACCACACTGGGTCAGAGAAAGCTGTATGAACTCAGGTACTGACCTTACATAATTTAAGAAATAGCATAAAATTATTAAAAATCAAATCATATAGCAATGGCTGCTACTGTATAATTGAAATCATTTTGACATTAGAAGTAGTAGTTTCAAAATGAAGTCTATATACATATTCATAAAAGTTTAGGAAATCTTCATTTCAGAAAACCTTGCCATATATAATCATTTCAGAGTTCTACTAAAGTTGAACAAGGATATATTTTCCTATAAAAATGAATAAAAATTACACCCTGAAGTGTTCAAGTCCTCCTCTTTCTTGGCTTTACATTATATTCTCTTTGTCACTGAACAAAGATTAGCTGGCCTGAGTTTTAATGTAGTTGAGAGACAAGGTGAAATGAGAGTCTTATTGCTGCTGCTGCTAAGTCACTTCAGTCGTGTCCGACTCTGTGTGACTCCATAGATGGCAGCCCACCAGGCTCCATCGTCCCTGGGATTCTCCAGGCAAGAACACTGGAGTGGGTTGCCATTTCCTTCTCCAATGCATGAAAGTGAAAAGTGAAAGTGAAGCCGCTCAGTCGTGTCTGACCCTCAGAGACCCCAAGGACCCTTCCAGGCTCCTCCGTCCATAGGATTTTCCAGGCAAGAGTACTGGAGTAGGGTGCCATTGCCTTCTCCGAGTCTTATTGCTAGGAGACGTTTAATCAATAGTAATTTAGTTTTACCTTTTTTTTCTGAATTGACTTAGAAACACAGCTAAAGAAAAAGATGTCATTGCTGTGAGACTTTGCATTCAATATAGCTATGGATTTGAACAGCAAATTATGAGTTAATTTTCAATTTCTATTTAGCTTAGCTGTTTATTAAAGAACAAACAGAATAAAATAAAATGAATAAGTCATGAAGTTGTTTTTATATATTTAAAACTTTCTAGAATACCACTGTCCTTTAGAACTTGAGTAATGACAAAAATGTTAAAGATCTATGTTCTTCAATATAGTATGCAATACTACACTGGTACTACAGCTAATGCTGGTTATCATATTGGACAGTGAACTTCTAGAACCGAATTTCAATAATATAATATGTTAATTAAATCCTTAAAGAAATGGTTTAGAAGCTTTCTGATATCATCCAAGATTTTAGCATATTATTATACTGCATTTTTACAGCACATGGTGCTATTACTATTTTAGAAAATTTTGAATAGTAAATGTACAATTTTAAACTACAAAACTCCATTTTCTTCACATTAATAGTAATGGGTATTGATTTCTCCATCATTCTGATAGCTATAGTAAGTCACGATTCTTTGTTCAGTAGAGAAAATGGGAATTCAAATTTGGTTTTACACAACCATCTAAAAAATGAAGTGTTTATCAAAACACATATCTTTGTCTTAAACCTTTTATAAATATAAATGCAAAATGTAACAGATTAGCTTTCCATTTCTAATATGGAAATTAAATTATTTATTGTTCTCAAATTAGGCTTTCCCATAATGCATGGTTTTATATTAACTATGTTATTCCATATTTTATGCTTACATAAGCCTAATGAGAATACTGATATTAGGAAAAACAAATTAAGTACATCTGATCTGTCATTAATAATCATTCATCTAGAAACTGAAGGCATTTCGTTCATAATATGTCAGTAAAAAAAAAAAAATCCTGATAAAGAATTTTGGAGGAATTCATCCCCACATTCATAAATTAGCACCTTGCATGTACTAATGATTTTCTATCATAAACATTTATTTTGGACAGACTGAATTACTGGAACCAGCTGCTTAGAGTGATCAATTTCACCCATCTCTCCACTTTTCTTGCTTCTATTGGCACAACTTTAAAATTTCATAATTCCCCTTCACCATAGAATAACAGCATTGCTCTTTCTCTTAATGCCTTTCTGTGGAAGGCAGATATATATTAGATAACACTGAGATTGGTTCATCTGTTCCTATCTTTTTTATATCCATTGCCTGCTCACCCTTGATAACATAAATACAATTATCATACACCTTAGTCGGTAATAAGAACAGATTAGCTTTTTATACCAACAATCTTTTCCACTTTACAATGGCTTTTGCAAAGCCATAATTGACTATCTCTTTTTATTACCATATTTAATGTGTTTTGGTTCAACTTTTCCATATTATCTTTCTCATGACTTTGCTACATGATATATTCTGAGTCAGAACTAGAATTATACTTAATTTTCAGCACATGTTGCCACAACCCAGCATATCTACATTCTAGGAGTGTTTAGGGAAAATGAAAAAACACTGCAGGTAAAGGAGTTTCTCCACTGAGGCAGGAAGAGCAGAAATGTGTGTACTGAAATGCCTGGCAAGATCATCATGGGGAGACTGGTTTACATTGGGATTTACTTAGTCTCAAATAGAGTAAATCAAGGAACTGAACACCAATTCATTTCTAACTGTCCATTCATTTCTGGCCTGGCTTCCAGTTTGAGGAGTCCATCCATTTATAGAGAGTTGTGATGACACTCGGGTAATATTCAGAATTACCTTCTATTTGAAATGGTGAATCTAGACTATAAACATTTTTGATCACAAACTATTCTCAATGATGCTATATTCAAACTCAGATATTCTACTCTTTATTAATGTTTTGGCACATAGCTAATCAGAACAGATAAAGATATTTAGTTTAAAATATCTAAAAATTTGGAAAAGAATAACAAAAGTATCAGAATCAAAACAGTACCCTGAGGGGACTTCTCTGCTGGTCTAGTGGCTAAGACTCCACCCTCCCAATGCAGGGAGCCAAGGATCGACTCCTGGTCAGAGGACCAAATTGCACATGCTGCAACAAAGATTCCATATGCCACAACTAAGACCAAGGGTATATTAATATTTAAGGCCAGATTAATATTTAAACAATAGTATTTTGGAAAAAGAGACAAAAATTAGATAATCAGGTAACAGTAGCTTATTAAGGTAAAAGTTAATTAAACCATTCAGGATGGGGAACACATGTATACCTGTGGCGGATTCATTTTGATATTTGGCAAAACTAATACAATTATGTAAAGTTTAAAAAATAAAATAAAATTTAAAAAAATAAATAAATAAAAAAAGAAAAGAAAAATAGATGAAAGTTTAAATCAATAGAAAAAAAAAGCAAGTATGATGAAATAAGCAAAAGCATTATATAGAGAAAAATAATATAAAATCATATATGAAATATTAAAAAATCTGTGAAGTCATTTTTATGCTCTCATTTTCATACCCATAATCCAACTCATCAGAGAATTCTATTGGCTCTATCCTCGAGTTATGTTTTGTAGTCGACCACCTGTCATTAACTCACTCAAAAAAAGTGAAAGTGAAAGTTACACCTACAGTCCATGGACCATAGCCCCTCAGGCTCCTCTGTCATGGAATTCTCCAGGTAAAAATACTGGAGTGGGTAGCCATTCCCTCCTCCAGGGAATCTTCCCCACCCAGGAACTAAACCCATGTAACCTGCATTGTAGGCAGATGCTTTACCTTCTGAGCCACCAAGGAAGTCTCATTAACTCACAACTACCCTCCTACGTGACTTCCCTGGTGGCTCAGCTGGTAAAGCGTCTTTCTGCAATGTGAGAGACCCGGGTTTGATCCCTGGGTCGGGAAGATCTCCTGGAGAAAGAAATGGCAACCTACTCTAGTATTCTCGCCTGGAAAATCCCATGAACAGAGGAGCTTCTTAGGCTGCAATCCATTCGGTTGCAAAGACTCGGACATAAGTGAGCAACTTCACTTTTTCCTTTCACCATCCTATGTAAGCTCTCTCTTTGACTCTTAACATGGCTCCCAAATGGGCTTCCCCAATTTCCCAACTTGGGCTTCCCTTGTGGCTCAGCAGGTAAAGAATCTGCCTGCAATGCGGGAGACCTGGGTTTGATCCCTGGGTTGGGAAGATCCCCTGGAGCAGGGAAAGGCTACCCACTCCAGTATTCTGGCCTAGAGAATTCCATGGACTTTATAGTCCATGGGATTGCAAAGAGTCGGACACGATTGAGTGACTTTCACTTCACTTTTACTTCCCCACTTAATACCTAATGTCCATTCTGTGCAAGAGTCAAAATTTTCTTTGTAAAACAGACTTTTGAATTTTTTTTCCAATTTCACCCCATTTGACTCAGGAGAAAAAGTTCTTCCAATAGCTTACACGTGTCTGATTTATCTTGGTTTTGGCTATTACTCTGACCTTATCTGTTACCATTCTCTCTACTGTTCAGTCTACCTCTGATTCACTGTCCTTCTATAACTAGTTTTCTATGTGATTTCAGATGGTTTATTTCATCCATTCCTGGAGGTCTCTGCTCCAGTGTCTTCTGTTTAGAAATGACATTCTGGATAAACAGGACACAAAGGAATAGACTAGGAATGCAGTGCATCTGATACTTGTATGTCTAAGAGCAATGTACACTCCTTCACCAGCTTCTGTTTACATACATTGAAGACATCCATTTACAAGGGTGCCACATGGCCAGAAAAAAGTTAAAGAGTGGTTGAGATGTCTTTTTCCAAGACTATAAAGGAAAGTCAGGAAAACTTGTGAATACGTTAAATAAAATAGTGATCATCTTAAAAGTACTTTCAGGACTTTCCTGGTGTTACTGTGGTTAAGAATACACCTGCCAGTGCAGGGAACATGGGTTTGATCCCTGCTCCAGGAAGATTTCATGTGCCTCAGGGGAGCTAAGCCCATGCATTGCAAATACTCAGCCATAAGAGAAGCACCCTCAATGAGAAACCCAGGCACCTCAGTGAAGAGTAGCCCCCACTTGCTGCAAAATTCCAATCGAAAGAAATTTACAACACTAAAATAAAAAGTCTAGGAATATTTTGTTTTGAATAGGAATTTTCCCCCCAAATACGTGTATTATCTTGTATAGAATATATGATTACATATGCTAATGTGTTCCATGAATAATTCATAACTTCAGGTATGAAAGATAATTTGAATTTCAAGTATTAAAATTAATATACCAAATATGCTATGAGATTTATTTTAGTTACTAATATCTTTAAAAATGGTTTATTCTCTTTTATATTCACTGATGTTTAAATTGTAATTTTAAAGTTTCTAGCAATGTGTTTAATTATTGTCCTTGTAAGAAAAATTAAATATGGTCAAATCAACGTAATGACTAAAAGTAGACAGCATTTTATTTTGTTCCAGTTAAATATTAAAATAAATTAGAAGAGCACTTGAGTTCATCATTTTGTTCATTGCTCTCCATTTGAAACCTACAACAAAACAAAACTGAACCATGTCCTTATTTAATCAGCACTTTAATCAGTTCCAGAGATTCATTTTATATCTGGAAACTGCCTCATTAATAAAAGGAAATGAGAACAAATTAATATGCTGAATATTTTTCTCAAGATGTAAATTCGTCAAGTTGTGGGCAAACTGGGCAGGAGAATCAATTTTAATTTCTGCAATCCAAAACCTGTTTAACTTTTATTTTGTGTATGTGTTAAGTATCTTGTGACATTTTATATTAAGTAAATTATATGTCCATTTAAAGTATATTAAAAATGATAAAAAAGCCAATGTATAATATCCTATAAATTTACACTAAATTTACTGATTTTACTTTAAATGTGTTGCACATATTAAGATCTTATTTATATTGTTGATTTTTTTTGTAATTAATACAATTTTTTTATTCTAAAATATTTTGAATATTTTGCTCTGTTATGTAGCATTAACTATAAAAGTGTTGCAGGTCACATAAGTTTTTCTAAATAAATTCACCACATTAATAATATTTAAGTGCATTCTCTTTATTAATACTGTTACTCATTTTCTTTAAAGGAAAAATGTGATATCTGGGAAAAATGTGAGAAAACACAAGTATATTATAACAAAATTAGTATGAGTTATTTTATAAATTATTATAAAATAAATGGAGAAGGAAATGGCAACCCACTCCAGTACCCTTGCCTGGAAAATTCCATGGATGGAGGAAACTGGTAGGCTATAGTCCATGGGGTCGCAAAGAGTTGGACATGAATGAAGGACTTCACTTTCTTTCTTTCTATAGTTCCTTTTGGAAAAAGAAATGGCAACCCACTACAGTGTTTTTGCCTGGAGAATCCCATGGATGGAGGGGCCTGGTGGGCTACAGTCTATGGGGTTGCAAAGAGTCAGACAAGGCTAAGCAACTAACACATGAACACACTCACATAAAATAAATACTAACTTCAGTTGAGTCCAGTTCAGTTCAGTCGCTCAGTCCTGTCAGACTCTTTGCAACCCCATGAATCACAGCACACCAGGCCTCCTGTCCATCACCAACTCCCAGAGTTCACTCACACTTACGTCCATCTAGTCAGTGATGCCATCCAGACATCTCATCCTCTGTCATCCCCTTCTCCTCCTGCCCCCAATTCCTCTCAGAATCAGAGTCTTTTCCAATGAGTCAACTCTTCGCATGAGGTGGCCAAAGTACTGGAGTTTCAGCTTTAGTATCATTCCTTCCAAAGAAATCCCAGGGCTGATCTCCTTCAGAATGGACTGGTTGGATCTCCTTGCTGTCCAAGGGACTCTCAAGAATCTTCTCCAACACCACAGTTCAAAAGCATCAATTCTTCAGCATTCAGCTTTTTTCACAGTCCAACTCTCACATCCATACATGACCACTGGAAAAACCATAGCCTTGACTAGATGGACCTTTGTTGGCAAAGTAATGTCTCTGCTTTTCAATATGCTATCTAGGTTGGTCATAACTTTTCTTCCAAGGAGTAAGCATCTTTTAATTTCATGGCTGCAGTCACCATCTGCAGTGATTTTGGAGTCCCAAAAAATAAATTCAGCCACTGTTTCCCCATCTATTTCCCATGAAGTAATGGGACCAGATTCCATGATCTTTGTTTTCTGAATGTTGAGCTTTAAGCAAACTTTTTCACTCTCCTCTTTCACTTTCATCAAGAGGTTTTTTAGTTCCTCTTCACTTTCTTCCATAAGGGTGGTGTCATCTGCATATCTGACATTATTGATATTTCTCCCGGCAATCTTGATTCCAGCTTGTGCTTCTTCCAGCCCAGCATTTATCATGATGTACTCTGCATAGAAGTTAAATAACCAGGGTGACAACATACAGTCTTGAGGTACTCCTTTTCTTATTTGGATCCAGTCTGTTGTTCATGTCCAGTTCTAAATGTTGCTTTCTGACCTGCATAGAAATTTCTCAAGAGGCTGGTTAGGTGGTCTGATATTCCCATCTCTTTCAGAATTTTCCACAGTTTATTGTGATCCACACAGTCAAAGGCTTTGGCATAGTCAATAAAACACAAATAGTTGTTTTTCTGGAACTCTCTTGCTTTTTCCATGATCCAGCATGGATCTTTCCATGATCCAATTTGGTCTCTGGTTCCTCTGCCTTTTCTAAAACCAGCTTGAACATCTGGAAGTTCAAGGTTCACGTATTGCTGAAGCCTGGCTTGGAAAATTTTGAGAATTACTTTACTAGCGTGTGAGATGAATGCAATTGTGCGGTAGTTTGAGCATTCTTTGGCATTGCCTTTCTTTGGGTTTGGAATGAAAACTAAACTTTTCCAGACCCGTGTCCACTGCTGAGTTTTCCAAATTTCCTGGCATATTGAGTGC
The DNA here is from genome assembly GCF_029407905.1 of Bubalus kerabau. Taxonomy (NCBI): domain Eukaryota; kingdom Metazoa; phylum Chordata; class Mammalia; order Artiodactyla; family Bovidae; genus Bubalus; species Bubalus kerabau. The sequence continues at coordinate 63,197,862 of NC_073625.1, forward strand.
AGCACTTTCACAGCATCATCTTTTGGATTTGAAATAGCTCAACTGGAATGCCATCACCTCCACTAGCTTTGTTCGTAGTGATGCTTCCTAGGGCCCACTGGACTTCACATTCCAGGATGTCTGGTTCTAGGTGAGTGATCACACCATTGTGATTATCTTGGTTGTGAAGATCTTTTTTATATAGTTCTTTTGTGTATTCCTGACACCTCTTCTAAATATCTTCTGCTTCTGTTAGATCCATACCATTTCTGTCCTTTATTAAGCCCATCTTCACATGAAATGTTCCCTTTGTATCTCTAATTTTCTTGAAGAGATCTCTAGTCTTTCCCATTCTGTTGTTTTCCTCTATTTCTTTGCATTGATCGTTGAGGAAGGCTTTCTTGTCTCTTCTTGCTTTTCTTTGGAACTCTGCATTCAGATGCTTATATCTATCCTTTTCTCCTTTGCTTTTTGCTTCTCTTCTTTTCACAGCTATTTGTAAGGCCACCTCAGACAGCCATTTTGCTTTTTTGCATTTCTTTTCCATGGGGATGATCTTGATCCCTGTCTCCTATACAATGTCATGAACCTCCGATCATAGTTCATCAGGCACTCTATCTATCAGATCTAGTCCCTTATATCTATTTCTCACTTCCACTGTACAATCATAAGGGATTTGATTTAGGTCATACCTGAATGGTCTAGTGGTTTTCCCTACTTTATTTAATTTAAGTCTGAATTTGGCAATAAGGAGTTCATGATCTGAGCCACAGTCTGCTCCCGGTCTTGTTTTTGTTAACTGTATAGATCTCCTCCATCTTTGGCTGCAAAGAATATAATCAATCTGATTTTGGTGTTGACCATCTGGTAATGTCCATGTATAGAGTCTTCTCTTGTGTTGTTGGAAGAGAGTGTTTGCTATGACCAGTGCATTTTCTTGGCAAAACTCTATTAGTATTTGTCCTGCTTAATTCCATATTCCAAAGCCAAATTTGCCTGTTACTCCAGGTGTTTCTTGACTTCCTACTTTTGCATTCCAGTCCCCTATAATGAAAAGGACATCTTTTTTGGGTGTTAGTTCTAAAAGGTCTTGTAGGTCTTCATAGAACCATTCAACTTCAGCTTCTTCAGCATTACTGGTTGGGGCATAGACTTGGATTACTGTGATATTGAATGGTTTGCCTTGGAAATGAACAGAGATCATTCTGTCGTTTTTGAGATTGCATCCAAGTACTGCATTTCGGACTCTTGTTGACAATGATGGCTACTCCATTTCTTCTAAAGGATTCCTGCCCGCAGTAGTAAATATAACAGTCATCTGAGTTAAATTCACCCATTCCAGTCCATTTTAATTCTCTGATTCCTAGAATGTCGACATTTCTGCAGCACTCCAGGCTTCCCTGTCCATCACCAATTTCTGGAGTTTGCTGAAACTCATGTCCATCGAGTCAGTGATGCCATCAAACCATCTCATCCTCTGTCATCCCCTTCTCCTCTTTCTTTCAATCTTTCCCAGCATCAGGATCTTTTCCAATGAGTCAGTTCTTTGCATCAGTTGTCCAAAGTATTGGAATTTCAGCTTCAGCATCAGTCTTTCCAATGAATATTCAGGACTGATTTGCTTTGGATTGACTAGTTGGATCTCCTTGCAGTCCTAGGGACTCTCAGGATTCTTCTCCAACACTACAGTTAAAAAGCATCGATTCTTCAGTGCTCAGATTTCTTTATAGTCCAATGCTCACACCCATACATCACCCAAGATAGTAAGGGAAAAAAAAATTAATCTGGAACCCTGAAATAAATGTTTATTCTTTCAGAATATTGACCACACTCAGAAATTGGCATAGATGATAAAGCTTGTGTAAATGGAGAATATATATTACTAAACTGATAGAGCATCCTGCTTGCCAACAAGTCTATAGGAGGGTCATGAGTTCTTGTTAGAAAGAACTCACTGGTAAACTTCAGTGGAAACTGATTTATTTATATGGTCAATGACTAGTTTTGCTGGAGGCTTCCATCTAAGGGAATGTTATAGCCTGCCAAGTTTGCTAAATAATGAGTACAGTTATTCAAGCATATTGTGTCTGCTTATAGAAATTATGTTTTGCAAACCATAATTGATAAAATGATAGCAACTGATGTAATCAATAGATATACCTATAATGAATAATATGCATTAGAAAATGAGAGTCAGTTACATATTCTTGAAAATGCTACATGACAGGGAAGATATTAAAGCTAGCCAGACCCCAAACTTAAGACTTAATTTGAACTGAATTGGCCAATACCCACTCTCATCTTTGTGATGATGTATGCCCCTTTGTGGAAAGATCAGGAAAACTATAAGCCATGTCTTAAGTGTATATACCTGAGCAAAGATTTTATTGAACTTCCTGTGTTATCTTTTATGAATTCTTTCTTGAAGGTAGGTAAATCTGGTCCAGAGTAAAATTTCCTGGGCATATAAGTTATATCATAAATCTAGGGACACTTTTGTTAGTAAAGGGACCCTTTGTCTTATAACCATTTATTAATAAATAAAATGATTTTTAGTAATAATAAATATATTATCTAAGTTTGTACATTCCTTAAGTGTGAGAAATTCTGTTTTATGTCTAAAAATTTTTGGTTTGAATGTAAATGTTTCCAACTTGAGCATCTTAAAAGTTACATGGAGTTTGATGTCTAATTACTAAAAGGAAAAGCAACGAAAGTAAATGGAAATATATTATAAAAAGAGAGGTGCAATAGAGGAATGTTTCTTCCTCTCACAAAGTCAGATGTGTTTTCATTTAAAATTGGCTGACTGCATTTGGGGGATATTGTGTGATGCATTCTTTCACTAAATGGAAGATGGAACAAGGTACTATGTCAGGCTTTTAAAAAAGAAATAAAACATTCAGATGGAGTTGAGAGCAATTGTTCTTTTACCCACAGAGAAAAGCTAGGCAGTATATGAAATCTTAATATAGCTAGATTAAGATTAAGAACTAAAGTATTTCAATGCTACTCTCTCAATTTGTCCTGCCTTCTCCTTCCCTTGCTGTGTCCACAAGTCAATTCTCTATGTCTGTGTCTCTATTCCTGCCCTGCAAATAGGTTCATAAGTACTATTTTTCTGGATTCCACATATATGTATTAATATATGATATATTATTTTTCTCTTTCTGACTTATTTCACTCTGTATAATAGGTTCTAGTTTCATTCACCTCAGTTCAGTTGACTCAAATTTGTTCTTTGTATGGCTGAGTAATATTTAATTGTATATATGTACCATAACTTCTTTATTCATTCATATGTTGATGGACATCTAGGTTGTTTCCATGACCTAGCTATATGTATTCTTATAGCTGATTCACATTGTTGTTCAGCAGAAACCAACACAATATTGTAAAGCAATTATCCTACAATTAAAATTTTTTTAAAAGAACTAAAGTGCATTTATGCATGTTGGTATATTAATAGCATGCATCTTTTCATTTGGCTCAATTGTGTAGGGATATACTGTTGAAGAAAGTCCTTATGTTACCTAAGGGATAATGCTAACACATCTCTCTGTCAACTGCCAATTACATCTTACTGGGCTTACCAAAAAAGCACAGTGGCAGCTAGATTAAAAAAAAAAAAAAGAATATGATATTGATCACTAAATATGTGCCAGGAATTGTAAACTACTGTTACAATTTGCTGAATTCTATCCCACCATCTCCAATTACCTCACCTATAAAGAAAGAAGATGAACCCTGGAGAATGACTATGAGCTGCCATAATCAGAAAGTGACAACAGTTTATAAGCTGGTACTCTGAATGTGACATCAATTCTAAAACAAATCAACAAAGTCTTGCGACTAGATATGTGGCAATTGATTTATGCTTTGCTAAGTAGCTTCAGTCATGTCCAACTCTTTACAACCCAATGGACTGTAGCCTGCCAGGCTCTTCTGTCCATGAGATTTCTCAGGCAAGAATATTGGAGTGGGTTGCCATGTCCTTCTCCAGGGGATTTTCCCAACCCAGGGATCCAACCCGTGTTTCTTATCTCTCCTGCATTAACAGATGGGTTCTTTACCATTAGCGTCACCTGAGATGCCCCATTTGATTTAGCAGATGCCATTATTTCTGTAGTGATTGGGAGAATGACCAGAAGCAGTTAATGCTTACCCGACCAACAACAGAATTCCTTCAATGTCACAGTTCTGCATTACTTCAATCCTGCAATGTGCCATAGACTCGCCAGCTGAAACTTTGATCTTTTTGATATCCTGCAGAATATCACGCTGCTTCACCACTTTGTTGACACTGGACCTGATGAGAGAAGAAAACATAAGTAGCCTAGATGCTTTGGTAACAAACATGTTAGATGTTGAAAGAAAAATAAAGCAAGTCAGCAACCCATGCTCTTAGTAAAATTTCCAGTGGTAATATGGGCATGAGCATGTAAGCATATCAGCTTTAAAGTAAAGGAAAATTTGCTACACTTTGCAACGCCTGTCATTAATATAGAAACACCCACACTCAGTGGACGTCATGGATTTTGGAGGCAACATTCTGCATTTGAGTGAACTTGTCTGACACTTTGCAACTCTAGGGACTATAGCCCACCAGACTCCTCTTTCCTTGGGATTCTCCAGACAAGAATACTGGAGTGGGTTGCCATGCCCTCCTCCAGGGGATCTTCCCCACCCAAGGATTGAACCTGTGTCTCATGTCTCCTGCATTGGCTGGCAGGCCACAGGGCTTCCCTGATAGCTCAGCTGGCAAAGAATCTGCCTGCAATGCAGGAGACCCCAGTTCCATTCCTGGGCTGGGATGAACTGCTGGAGAAGAGATAGGCTACCCACTCCAGTATTCTTGGGCTTCCCTTGGGGCTCAGCTGGTAAAGAATCTGTCCATAATGCAGGAGACCCCAGTTCCATTCCTGGGTTGGGAATATCCCTTGGAGAAGGAAATGGCTACCCACTCCAGTATAATGGCCTGGAGAATTCCATGGACTATATAGATCCCCTGGAGAAGGAAAGGCTGTTCACTCCAGTATTATGGCCTGGAGAATTCCATGTGCTATATAGTCCATGGGGTCACAAAGAATCGGACGTGACTGAATGACTTGCACTTTTCTTTACCACTAGTGCCACCTAGGAAGCTCTTTGAGTGGGCTATTCTGGCACATTTCCTAGGTATCCAGGAAGGCTGACATCTTGAGTAGGGCCTAGAGCAAGGAAAGCTTTGCAGTGCATCCAGAAACTACAAGGCTTCTCTGGTGGCTCAGTGGTAAAGAATCCACCTGCTAATGCAGGAGACATGGTTTGATCCTTGGATCTGGAAGATCCCCTGAAGTAGGAAATGGCAACCCACTCTAGTATTCTTGCCTGGGAAACCCCACGGACAGAGAAGCCTGATGGTCTCCAGTCTATGGGGTTGCAAAAAGTCAGACATGACTTAGCAATTAAACGACAATAAACCCTACCCTTATAATATATAAAACAGGTGAACAAAATATACAAAGTATTTGTGGCAAATAGAAATGCTCTAATGAGCTCTTTGAGAGTTTTATCAGTGAATCATCTTAGAAAACCCTAGGGCTTGGGAGTAATATCTTGCCTTCTGCTATAGATAAGTATTATTCTTGGAGAAACAGACTTTAGGATGAACTGGGATCAGGTGAAAATGGATATAGGATTATCAGATATCGGGTGAATATGCAACCTGAGTTGTCCGGAGCCAGCATGAGGAACTCTGCCTGTGGCAAAGGTCATGAGGAAGGAGGCTCGGCATACACAAAGGTGGGATGGAGCCTCAGGAGTCTCTTTGAAAATTTTTGAGCATCTACCCCCAAAATCAGAGTATGCCTACTTTTTGTTTTGTGTTCTCCCCTACACCTCTGACTTTATAGGGGGCTGTCCCCCACTACCTCTCTCTGAAAAAAAGAGTTAACTTACAGCTCCAGTTAATAAAGTTTTTGGATGTGATAGTGTCTTAACCTATAAACCCCTTTGGAAGTCTTTTAGCCTGTCTGAATACGTTTTTTTGGCCACATGTGATTGTTCAGAGCCTCCCAACTGTGAGAGGCATGAGATGTTTTAAACTGTCTAAATACAGATTTCTTTGAGCAGTTAAAATATTGATTAGAAATTGTATTGGTGAAGGGTTTTTTACTTGTTGGGCCAATGTTTGTTGTTAAGTTTCCATATGCCTTATCTGTTGTGTCCCTGGCAGTGTATTGATTAATATAATTGGCGTAAGTAGTAGCTTTAATGTTTGTAACCTTGGACCCTTGAGTTTTTTTTTGGGTTTTTTTTTTTTTTTTTTTTGGTTATAGCCCACCATACCTTTGTCCTGTAGAAATGTAACTTTACTTAATGTTTTTGGAGGGTGGTGCCTGACTAATCACCTTTAGAGAAAAATAAGTTTTTTGAAGAAAGGGTCTTAAAATGTTAATAGGCCTCTGGTCCAAAAGGTGATGTAAATCACCTAAACTTTTACATATGATAAGTTTGTAGGAAGAAAGCCTGGCTTATTGTATGACTCTACTCCTTTTCTTATTATCTTCTATAAGGTGTCAAAACTGTTTTGAAAAATAAAGTGTGGGCCTTGTTTACTGAAACTTGGTCTCCCCATGTCATTCTTTTTCTCACCTTTTGGCTGAATTATTAAGCCTATTTTCTCCACTGAATTTCCTCACCGAGCTATCCTTATTTCAGCCTCTTTTTTCTACTGAATTTCCTAACTGAGCTATCCTTATTTAACCACTCTTTATATCTTTACTGTTGTTGAGTTGCTTCAGTCGTGTCCGACTCTGTGCGACCCCATAGACAGCAGCCCATCAGGCTCCCCCGTCCCTGGGATTCTCCAGGCAAGAACACTGGAGTGGGTTGCCATTTCCTTCTCCAATACATGAAAGTAAAAAATGAAAGAGAAATCGCTCAGTCATGTTCGACTCTTAGCGACCCCACAAACTACAGCCTAACAGTCTCCTCCGTCCATGAGAGTTTCCAGGCAGGAGTACTGGAGTAGGGTGCTGGTGCCTTCTCCACTTTATATCCTTAATTAACATTTAATTAAACAATTGTTTTCTGATCCTCGCTGATGCCGTCCCTGCTTCAAATTCCCTGGATCCACCGGGGCTGGACCCCGACATTGAGTTGCTTATTATGAACTTAGTATTGCCCACAAGCTTGTTATCAGACTGATGCTGACAGAGCTGAGGCTGCAAAGAATATTTTTCTGGGAAAATAGAATAACAGTATTGGGTTGTTTGTGCTGCTTGTATTCTACTGAATAAGAAGCCTGGTTAAATAAAGAAATATGCATGAAAGTGCTTATTGCATGACATGAGCATAATTAAATGTCTATCAAAAAGAATTTAATTGATTTCACACTTCTACAGCTCTAGCTTGTAATTACTTTCTGATTTAAATGTATGTTTGTCAAATAAAAATTGAGATTATTTCTTATTACTGGATAATTCACTATACCCCACACCCAAGGTAAGAGAAACACAAGTAAGATGGTAGGTGTTGCAAGAGGGCATCAGAGGGCAGACACACTGAAACCATACTCACAGAAAACTAGTCAATCTAATCACACTAAGACCACAGCCTTGTCTAACTCAATGAAACTAAGCCATGCCTGTGGGGCAACCCAAGACGGGCGGATCATGGTGGAGAGATCTGACAGAATGTGGTCCATTAGAGAAGGGAATGGCAAACCACTTCAGTATTCTTGCCTTGAAAACCCCATGAATAGTATGAACAGTAAAATGGGTAGCTCATAACATTATAGTATAAAATAGAATGATGATAAGCACTCATAAAACACTGATAATCATTTATTAGATTATGATACATTATTTTTATTTTGTATTTAGTTTTCATTGCAAAACACAATTGCAGTCATATTGATTTCACAGCAAGTATAAAATACGTGCTTTTTAAAAAAGTTTGCCATTTTGAAATAATAAAAAAGGATGCATTGCTGTATGCTTTAAGAGACAAAACACATGTGACTTTATGCTTTAAACAAAGTGTTTCCTTTCCTTTCTCCTGAAAAGATAAGATTCTACTCAACTGTATAGGCATAGGTTATATTGATATATATGTGACATAAAAACAATTGTAGAAGTAAGGTAATTTAGCTTCTTCATCATATCGATGAGGAAACAAGAACAAGAAAATTAAGGACCTCACCCAGTTCACACAGCTAAATTATGAAGAACTGAGTTAAACGCATGTTTCTGAGCTTATTGCAAGTGAATATTCAATAACACATTTTATATCCATGAAAAAATAATTGTATTTTCTTGTGTTAAATCAATGTTTCTAAAAACTTCAAATTACTTATATCAAATGTCATTTAGAAATGAGTACTTTTGAGAAATATAATTTCTTACTTTTTCTTCTACTTGTCTAATCAGTATTTTCAGTTAAACACAGTATGAATTTTTTTTTGTTTTCACACAAAGTATACAATGTTAACAGTTAAATAGTTATTTACAGAGTATCTGTTATTTGCCTTTTATGCCCAAGGCTGAATGGAGTCACTGTTTTTTCTTTATAGGAATATGAATTCTTGTTACTGTGAATGCATGGAAGAGAACAAATTAAATAGTTAAATAACAATATGAATAGCAATTCATTATGGTTTGGAAAAATAGAGCTCAAAAAGTATCCCTGCCCCAGGAGGAGGTATAAAGTTTAGAAAGATTGAAGGGTGAAAGAGCTTTCTAGAAAATTCTGAGAAGTTTATAGGATTACTTTGCTTATGAACATATCATTTCTCAGAAAACATTTTTTTTAATTTTCCATTAGAATTTATTCTTCTCAAGAGGATAATTACTTTAGATGTGAAAATAAAGGCAATTCACTCAATACATAAATAAATTCAAGGTAAATATGTTGCTATCAATGATTTATTTAATAATAGTAGCATATTTTATGCCATCTGCTTTATTCCAGTTTGCCTTCCTCCCTCTGTCACAAAAACAAGATGGGAATTACTAATAACACTTATGTTTTTGTTGACTCATCTTGAAGAGAGCATGCTTATATGTGCATGTTAGAGCAGATACCATCATTAAATAATTATGCTATTGGATAAGTCTCTTGTGTTCTTCTTGGTTAATTTTCCTTATTTGTAAGCTAAGTGTTTTATAGTGAAATGATTACTAAAGGACAGTGGTTAATGTAACACTGCCTCCACATTTCTTTCCTCTTGTGGCCCACTCTGGGGGAGGCAGGTGGTGGACTGAATACATCAATCACATTGACCTTGGGAGACCCATGTAATTTAAAATAGCTTTAATACTATTAACAGAGGTGATTCTACACCTCTCTTTCCTCTTTTCTAAGAAGTCCAGAGAGAGATTGCCTCCAGGATGCTTCATCTGCATCCTGGAATGTAGATTATATGGAGCAGATCTATAGCCAACGTATAATTGTAAAAGATATTGCTGCTGGGAAAGATTGAAGGCAGGAGGAGAAGTGGACAACAGAGGATGAGATGGTTAGATGGTGTCACCGACTCAGTGGACATGAGTTTGAACAAAGTCCAGGAGATAACTGAAGGACAAGGAAGCCCAGCATGCTGCAGTCCATGAGGTCACAAAGAGTTGGACATGACTTAATGAGTGAAAAACAAAAATAATTGACATGGTCATGAGCAACAAATAAAACATCATTGGCATGACTAAAGGTTCTAAGGACATTTATAATTGTAGCAGAACCTACCATACTGATACAGCTACCTTTAGTCAATAAATACATAATTATGTGTACTGTTAAAAATTTGCATCTTTACCTGTAAATATGAGTGTAGACGTGAAAAGTGAAAGTGTTAGTTGCTCAGTTGTGTCTGACTGTTTGTGACCCCATGTACTGTAGCCCCCCAGGTTTCTCTGTCCTTGGAAATCTCCACACAAGAATACTGGAGAAGGTAGATCCACTGGAGTAGATCCCTTCTCCAGGGTATGGTCCTGATCCAGGGATCTGGGTCTCCTGCATTGCAGGCAGATTCTTTATCATCTGAGCCACCAGGGAAGGCCTCAAAAGAGTGACCTGTTCCTGATTGGAAACCTGGGCTGTGTTGGTTAGAATGCTGAATTCTAACCACTACACCACCAGAGATGCCTGGTATTCACAATTTATAACTTTACCTTCAAATATGTCAATGATGTTTTTTATGTAGATATGTAAGCATAAGTGTGGTCATAATAAGAGATAATTCTACCTAGTTATTATAATTCTGGGAATTCTGGGTAGGCAATCAGTCTTAAACAACAAGGCAGAGCTGACCCTTACTACACTTGCAGATTCTTGAGAATTATTAGATCAATCCTCTTCTCCATTATATATAAAATTTATTTAAGGGGAAAAAAAGCATTTCTTTCTAAACAATAGACACATGTTTTGGATTTATCATGTTCTTTGTGGAAAAGAATGGTTTAATGATGTATAGTAAGAGGGAAATGTGTATCAGTAGTGGAAGTAGCAGCCTTTTAACACAGGGAAAAAGGTGGTGTATATGTTCACTGCTAACTAAAGATTGACTTTATCTGTCTTATGCTTTTGCTTTGATTCTTCTGAATAATACCTTCTGTTTGCTTCAATATTTGAAAAATAAGACTACTGTTATTATAAGGAGAAAAGTATTTTGAATATTGTGTAATTCATGTCTACAGTTATGTTCTTTTACAAAAGGAAGCCACATATAGGAATATAGGAATTCCGTGTAGGAATCACCTATATTGTTAACTTGAAGTTCTTATTCATCTAATATTTGAAACTATGAAGAACAACAAAATGTTGTTTGTTTTTTAGATTGTTTTAAAGAATTTTTATGGATTCTCTATTTTTTAAGCATATTGAAAATGTAAGCTTTTATTTATTTTTAAACAATTACATAAGAACATTCTCAAATTATTTCAATTTACATTATCATGTTTCTCTTGCTTGGAGATCAACATTAAATAAATATGGAAATATTTTCTAGCTTTGAAAACCATGCTTCTTCATCTCATTTTGCAATTTCTATGTGAAAGGATTTAATATATTTTAAATTATTCATTGAATCATATTTCAGAGTATACTACCATACATTGTATAACCCAAATTCTCTAAGGAATGGAATTTTCCCTGAAAATAGCAAAGTGCTAAGGTTGCATTGATTGCTTCTGTTTTTGGATTTCTTTGGTGACAGAGACACTTGACAAAGCAGAACTCAAGCTGCATCATTCTGAGTGATGTGAAAAACATTGAAAAGATTGGAAATTTCGTAAGGGTAAAATAAAATATGGGTCTTGGCAGCTTTTCATTATTATGAAATTGACTTCAAAAATATTAATGCATTTAGGTGCTATTTTAAGTTATGTCAACTATATTTGTGATTATGATTCTATGAAAGCACATTTACTTTTTTTTATGTGAATTTACTTCATGAGCCAGAATATTTCAATTAATTTTAAATAATTGTTATTTAGATGTTTCTTGGGGTGACAATTTTCAGCCAAATCTAGCATTCTATCTTAAGTCTGAAGGCAGATATAGGAACTAGGTTTCACTGCACTATTTCCATATGTCACATACACCAGCAAATATTCTACGTCATCTGTTTAAATATTGCAACAACCCTGTAAGAGGTAGGATATTTCATTATTCTTACTTTATAGGTGGGAAAGGATAGCTTAGAGAGATTAATTACCTTTCTCAAAGCCACACCAGGACTAAACAGAATTAAGTTTCAAATAGGTCTGAGGAAAAACAACAACAAAACAAACAAACAAAAACCCTGGGCCACTGAATGTTATCTTTATTCCACCTGTAAGGTTACTGATAGGAATATTTTGCAAAGGTAAGTCAGATCAGATCAGATCAGTCGCTCAGTCATGTCCGACTCTTTGCGACCCCATGAATCGCAGCACGCCAGGCCTCCCTGTCCATCACCAAATCCCGGAGTTCACTCAGACTCACGTCCATTGAGTCAATGATTCCATCCATCCATCTCATCCTCTGTCATCCCCTTCTCCTCCTGCCCCCAATCCCTCCCAGCATCAGGGTCTTTTCCAATGAGTCAACTCTTCGCATGAGGTGGCCAAGTACTGGAGTTTCAGCTTTAGCATCATTCCTTCCAAAGAAATCCCAGAGCTGATCTCCTTTAGAACGGACTGGTTGGATCTCCTTGCAGTCCAAGGGACTCTCAAGAGTCTTCTCCAACACCACCGTTCAAAAGCATCAATTTTTCGGTGCTCAGCCTTCTTCACAATCCAACTCTCACATCCATACATGACCACAGGAAAAACCATAGCCTTGACTAGACGAACCTTTGTTGTTTAGCTTATTCTCACACATTATTCCATTTTCAATGAGGTATAAAGTCAACAAAGTACACAAATTTTGTGTTTAGCTTGATAAATTTTATAAATATTTTACCTACATTACTGTAACTACCTCCTCAAATAAGATCTAGAATATTGTCATCAACCAATAAGGTACATCATGCCCATTCCCAATCAACATGATGTTTTGACTTGTTTTCACATACATCACACATGTCAACCTCAAAACAGTCTATTTTCTACAAGATTTCAATTTACAATCTATTTGCTCAGCATATTAAAAAAAAAAAAAAAAAAGACTACCAATACCAAGAATAACAGTAAATTTGCAGCTTGGGTATATGAGAATGAGTGGTGTACTCTGATGACCATTGGCAAAATATAAGAACTGAGGATTGTTAATACAAGTGGGAGAAATTCTATTTCTAGGACATATTCAGAAAATGCTAGGGTTATTATGATGTCCTATGATGGCATCATGTGTTAATGTCAGTATTTCTTTGTTTAATTCATTTGTTAAAATTTATTAAGAGTTAGCACAAGTAGTAGTGGATAAAATATATGGTTCAAATATGTGAAAGCCATAGTGCCTGGGATTTAATGACTTAACTGTTTAACACATGAGAAAAGTCCAACAGATGCACAATTTGGATATAAACTTCTCTGAATCAGGTAGCAATAATGTTATTGGGAATTCAGATGGGAGGAAGTAAATGTGTCTGTGTATGTAATGCATAGAAATAGTCACATATGTTAAATTCTGTGCTAGTATACCCATTTTACAGATTTTTAGGATCTTCTAAGATTACATTATGAAATGAGCCATGAGATTATAATTTTATAAGAAAAACCCCTCAAGATTTTAATAGAAATTTGCTGATAAAATATTAACAATACAATATTTTTATTGACGTACAATTGATATGGTGCTGGAGAAGACTTTTGAGAGTCCCTTGGACACCAGGAGATCAAACCAGTCAACTCTAAAGGAAATCAACCCTGAATATTCACTGGAAGGACTCATGCTGAAACTGAAGTTCCAGTACTTTTGCCACCTGATTCAAAGAGCTGACTGACTGGAAAAGACCCTGATGCTGGGAAAAATTGAGGGCAGGAGGAGAAAGGGGTGACAGAGGATGGGAACTTGGATGGCATCATCAACTCAATAGACATGAGTTTGAGCAGACTCTGAGAGATAATGAAGGACAGGAAAGCCTGGAGTGCTGCAGTTCCTGGGGTCCCAAAGAGCCAGACACGATTTAGTGACTGAGCAACAACAACAATAATATACTATTGTAAGCTAACTATATGTCAATAAACATGTTGTGATGTTAAAAATACAGTAAAATAAAAAACACTTTTATGTTTTATTGCTGATATAAAAAAATGTCCAACATTGATGGGTGATCATTAAATATTTGTAAACTGAATGAATGAATAAATAGATAAGTGTTTTATTCAAAAATTTCATGATTGATGAATAAAGAGATTTCTTAGCCTAACATCAAGAATGCACTTGCCTTTTACATATTTTGGTTTCTAAATATGCCTTCAGTCTGTCTACTTTTTCATGTCTGTTAGCTCAATCTTGATCCAAAGTGTCATCATTTTTCATCAAGAGTACTTACAAACATCTTATATTTGTCTCCATTCTTTCACTTTCGCAGAAATATAAACTCTGAAAGCATATTTCATATTTTGTCCTTCTTTGGTTTAAAGTCTTTGAATAACATCCCTATTACAAACTGGAAAATGTTTATACTCCTAAATATTACGGCCACCATAATTTGGTTCCTGGCTAACTCATTAATCTCCTCTCAATAGCAGTCCTCCCCATTCCACTTAACATGATTCAGATGTGCCAGTGTCCTTGCTACTCTATATATCAAATATTTTTCCTTTTTAAAACCATTGTACTTCCTGTTCTTGCTTTGCATACAACAAGTTTTCTCTCTAATTGACTTTGTGTTTTTCATTTCTGAATTTATACTACTGGCTCCATCTCTAGTAAACTTGGCAGCACTTATCCAATATCCTAGCCAATAATCAGGTTTAGCACATACAGTGATTTTTTATGCATGATGTAGATATGTGAAAATTTTAAATTAGTAGCAGGAATATAACATGGATAAGTCTCATAGAAATTTTAATAAACTCCAGCTCCATCTCTTCTCCCTGTCATAATTACCAGTTATGGATTTCTCACAAGTAAACTTTTATTCAGTTCTAGTCCTGTTATCCTGGGTATGCTGATTAAATGATTATGAATTTTTTTTTTCCATCTCAAAAATTGTGTCTCATTTAAGCTATTTTTCTAGTATAAATATTCATATCCTGATGACATTTTTTTCTAACACTTTGACACAATTCTATACAAATGCTCACAGTGCCCATACAAGGATTCAAAACATTCTATTTAATTTTTAGCACCAGACTTCCAAAGAAGAAATTCTTGTTTTTAAAAAGTTTCTTCACTGCCTGTTTGAAAATCACCTTTATAATAAATGAGTGTGCTTTTATATTTAAATATATTTTGTGAATATACTAGTATTTTCTCACATACCTTGAGCTCTTGTTTTATCCTATTAACTTGTATGAGTTTTACATGATAAATATCTGAAAAAGTATAGAAAAGTACCAAAACTAATGAAACATCCACGTAGCCACTATTCAATGCTTTTGTCATTTGCTCATTAGGTCAATTTTGTCGTGAATTTTTAAAAACAAAACACATTTTTACAGTTAAACCCAACCCAACATTTCTTCCAAGCTCACATTCTACAAGAGTGAGTTGAACATTTGTGCCTCTATTACAGTGAAAATTTTACACTTTAGTTAAATATGCATGTGAAGTAGAGAATATTATGAGGAGAATAAATAAAGATAGATAGATAGATATTTACTTTTATATGACCTGCTAGCTTTTTACTGAAATTCCAAAGATAAATGTGTACATATTATACTTTGAATGCAATTTATTTTGAAAGATCCTTTCCATTATCTAAAGGGTTACTATTGCCAAAAAAACAGTTAAGACCTTAAAATATAGGCATCCATCAAACAAGTATAAATTCAGTCAGCAAACATTTAGTAAGCACCCAAAAGTACTAGAATCATGATTTTGGCATATACTGAAGTTTGTGTTCATATGTATACATATATATGTATCTATATATAGATACAATCCTACTTTTATTAATATAATTTTTATCACTGAAATATATTCATTGCTACATTTTACCACCTCATGAACAAAATATGATTATGCAGTAATACTGAATTTTTATATTTAGCTCACTTGTCAAAAAAATACACTTTGTTGACAGTTAAACAATATTGTGACATGTTTATAGCTCAACAATGAGAACCAAATTGAGGCTGATAGAAATGCAAACTTGCCTGCAAGGACATTTCAGACTCAGTATAGTTTATTTTATATCCCAGGAAAACCAAGAGTTCATCTATCACCTGCTTAATTGTGTGTGGCAAACATTCAGGCCTAAGGAGACTTGAAAGCATAACATAAGCAGAGGAAGAGCAAACAAGCTGTTTCCATGCAATGCCTTTTCATACACCCTTTCCTCTTCATGACTATAAAATGAAATAAAATTGAAAAGGAAAGGAGTAAAGATACATGTAATATATGATGACGGTGGTGGTGGAAGGAAAGCAAGTTGCTGAGAAGTACTCAACCTCTTGGTTTCTGATGTGTGAATTAGAGTCTCATCTCTTTTACTTATGAAGTGCATGGTTTTGACAGATAATTTAAATTCTTTGTGCCTCAGTTTACTTATCTAAGTTGAAAGTATTAGTCACTCAGTCATGTCTGACTGTGACCTCATGGACTGTAACTTGCCAGGCTCCACTGTCCATGGAATTCTCCAGGCCAGAATACTGAAGTGGGTTGCCAATCTCTTCAGGAGATCTTCTTGACCCAAGGATCAAAACCGGGTATCCTGCATTGCAGGCTGATTCTTTACCATCTGAGCTACCAGGGAAGCTCTATTTATCAAAATACAGATATTAATCAGATTAACCTCATGGCTTCCCTAAAGACAGTTAGACATCTAATACATTGAGTTGTTGTTAAGTACCCAAGTCATGTCTGACTCTTTGCAACCCCATGGACTGCAGCATGCCAGACCTCCCTGTCCCACACCATCTCTCAGAGTTACATTACCTTGATTCAGTTTTCCTGTTACTCTGTGACAATGTGAATCTTAATTCTACAAAAGTAAAGAATAATCAGGGGATTTATGAACACTGGCCATAAAAAAATTTCAAGTTTTGAAAAATAAAAGCCCAAAGTTAAACACTGTATGTCCATGGAGGGTTAAACTTCTACTCAATGGCTGTAGATTGTGGCTGTATCTAATTCTACTATTCTTATTTCTATTTTTGGACTGCTAAATTAAGGAAGTTTTGTTTGCTTTTTTTTTCCCCACTTAAACATTTAATTTCTATTCTAAAGTTTTCTGTTTTCCATATAAGTTATCTTGATTTAAACACTGAGGGCAGAAAATCAAAATGTTTTCTCATACTCAGTACATTAGATTTTTAAATCTTTTTTGTAAGCTTATGCTCTTTTACTTATAAAAAGGCATGCTGACACCCATCTTTAAAAAGTCCAAGAAAAAAAAACAAAACAAAACACTCTTTCTAGAGATTACCCCTTAGTGATGTGATGCCTGACAGATATTTTGGGGAAAAAAAAAAAAAAAAAAAAAACAACAACCATGATCTGTGGCTGTGGGAAGCCGTGCATTAAAGTGGTCTGGGATTCCCAGGTGACTAAGTGCTAAAGAATCTGCCTGCCAAGCAGGAGCCATGGGTTGATCCCCGGGTCAGGAAGATCCCCTGGAGAAGAAAATGGCAATCCACTCAAGTATTCTTTCCTAGGAAATCCCACGGACAGAGGAACCTGGCAGGCTGCAGTCCATGGGATCATAAGGGGTCAGACAAGACTGAGTGACTAAACAATGACAACAATCTTGCCTCAGTGGTCTCCTTGTATCTGCTTAAACACTATATGCTTTGCTCCCCTATGCATTTTTCTTAATTAAAAAAAAAATATATTGGAGCATATAAAAGCGGAGACATTACTTTGCTGAAAAAGGTCCATATAGGCAAAGCTCTGGTTTTTCCAGTAGTCATGTATGGATGTGAGAGTTGGACCACAAAGAAGGCTGAGCACCAAAGAACTGATGCTTTTGAACTGTGATGTTGGAGAAGACTCTTGAGAGTTCCTTGGACTGAAAGGAGATCCAACCAGTTAATCCTAAAGGAAATCAGTCCTGAATATTCACTGGTAGGACTGATGCTGAAGCTCCAGTACTTTGGCCAACTGATGTGAAGAGCTGACTCATTAGAAAATACCCTGCCTGATTCTGGGAAATATTGAGGGCAGAAGGAAAAGAAGATGACAGAAGACGAGATGTTTGGATGGCATCACTGACTCAATGGCCATGAGTTTGAGCAAGCTCCAGGAGATGGTGAAGGACAGGGAAGCCTGGGGTACTGCAGTCCATGGGGTCACAAAGTCAGACACGACTGAGCGACTGAACAATAATTGATTTAGAATGTTGTGTTAATTTCAAGTGTACAGCAAAGGTAATCTGTTATACAAATACATTTATATATATACCCTTTTTTAGATTGTTTTCTCCTATAGGCCATTACAGAGTATTGAGTAGAGATCCCTGTGCTGTAGCAGGTCCTTATTAGCTATCAGTTTTATCATACATGAGAGTGTAATACTTTCTGGTTATTGAAGCCATAACTGTTCACTCCAGATGTGTACTCCTGACTTTTGAGCAATAACTGAAAATATTTCAACTATCAGTGGGACTCTCTCTTTCTCAAAGACATATATCATCTCTGACCCTCAGGCTCAGAGATTGAAAAGTTTAAAAACTTCATTTTGAAGGATCATGGGAACAGGAGAATAATTTTGTGCACTTTGTTTCCTAGTCATAGCTACAGACTTTTGAAATTCTCTTTGCTTATAAGGAGGAAAGTGTGCTTCACTTGGGAAACATCTCCTACTCTAAACTGTCATCCCACCATGAAACATATTCATTACTAATTGGATTCATCTGAATTTTCATAATACAGAAACAGAAAGTCTGCATCTAAAGTGAAAGAAAGAAAGAAAGTGAAGTTGCTCAGTCGTGTCTGACTGTTTATGACTCCATGGACTGTAGCCCACCAGGCTCCTCTGTCCATGGAGTTTTCCAGGCAACAGTACCGAAGTGGGTTGTCATTTCCTTCTCCAAGGGCTCTTCCCTACTGAGGGATCAAACCTGGGTCTCCTGCATTGTGGGCAGACACTCTACCATCTGAGCCAGCAGAGAAGCCCCAACAGCATATCTAATGGTAAAAAACTAAACATATTGCAGCTAAGATCAAGTTGTAATCAGTGTAAATAAGAAAAGATAAAGGGAAAAAAACATCAGAATTTGAAAGAAGGAAAACTGTCATTTTAATACACTTGTTTTAATAGAAAATTCTTAAGTATGTAGAAATGAATATTGGGCTAGAAAACTGAGTTAACATGCTTGAAAGTATATGGTCAATATAAAAAAATGGTTGTATTTCTAATTACATCTAAAAACAATTGAAAATTGAAATTTTAAAAATAAGTAGTTATTTTGAAGAACAAGACGACAGAGGAGTAGGTGGAGTACATCTCTCTCCACAGATACATTAGGAATACACCCTCAGACACAGAAGTGCATGCAGAACACCAGCTGAGAGTGGACAGGAGCACCTGACTAGCAGAAAAAAATATATAGAACCATGCAAAACTTGGTAGGATAAAGGAATGAGGGGGAAAAACAGGAGTGTTAGTAGGACTGGACCTGCCTGGTGTGTGGGGGGAACTGAAGCAGGGGTCTGATCCCCACGTCAAGGCAATTGTCTGAGTCAGAGGAGAAATATTTAAGGTTGAGAGTGAAACAGCTGATCTTTGGCAGCCTAAATGGAATGAGAATCAGACAGTCCTTGCCTCAGCCATACATACCCTGGACAGAGACACAGGTCCCCTGGAAGGCACACCATCTGGGAGCTGGAGTTTAGGGATTGTGTAGCAATCCCAGGGCAAGGGCCGCTGTTGACTGTGGAGAGACAGATTGAGGAGATGCGAGGGAAGAGATTGTGGTGGGAAATGCCTGTGGCAGAAAGCCGGGCAGCCATGGAAGCAAGGCGATACTGCAGAGTCAGGCATAGTGGGTAGAGCCATAACCATAGCCTCTCTCTCCCCACATGCCAGCATGGGCAATTGAACAATAGAGAGACTGGCCCTTCAAATGCCTGACTGAACTGAACTACAGAGTAGGACCCCATCCAGGGTGCCCCTTAATTGCCTGACACGCCAATCTACAGGGTAGGACCTCAGCCAGGGGGGGTTCCTCTATGTGCCTGACATGCTGAACAATAGAGAATGACCCCAGGAAAGGGAGCCCTCTAAGTGCCTGAATGGGCAGAGCTACAGACAAAAATTGGAAAAAGAGGCTTTCTGATTGCCAGCTACAAGCGGCTCAAAAAAGGACTCTGAAAGGGCCATAACTCCTGCAGCAGAGACAGTTCATGTCCCTGCACACTTGGCCCTGCCATGGTGCCCACCAGCCAAGAAGCTGCACCACCCTCACACTCAACTCTCACTGGGGCAGAGATGCCACAGGCAAAAATAAATGTCTCTCATCTATGCACACATGGTCTCTTCAACCATATCCAACTCTTTGAGACTCTGTAGACTGTGGCCTGCCAGGCTTCTCTATTATGGGGGTTCTCCAAGCAAGAATACTGGAGCATATTGGCAAATACTGGTTGTCATACCCTTCTAGAGCTTTATGTATCCTGCCTCCCTAGCTGCCAACTCCCCTGAGTACCTGGTGCTGCCAAAACCCCTGCAACCCAAGCAGTTGCACCACCAGGGGCAAAACCAAGTCCTCTAGGGCAGCCTCAGAAGCAATCCCCAGGGGACAATCCCCATGCAGAGGTGGAAATAAAACCACAATTGAAACCCAGGGCAGTGTGGTTAAAGAAGAAGACCCAAAACCTTCCCACCAGCTGTAAAAGCAGTAGATTAAATCCACATGATCAACTAGGCAGACTCTGTGTCTACGGAATATATAAAAGGACACTGAAAGCTCCCACAAAAGAAAATGCACTTGTTCTGCTAGCTGTGGACATTGGAGGCAAGAACACACAGGAGTGGGACCAGATTAGAATCTGAACTGCCCCCACAGCAGGTCCAGAGATCAGCACAATGTTGGAGGGCATCCTAGGGAGATGAGGTGGACTGTGACGTTCAGTGAGGGAAAGGACTCTAACAGCAGTGAGTCAAGAAAAACACTTATTATTCTTATGCTTTGACTTGTTCTGTAGATTCTTTTGGATTTTTTTTTTCTCCCCCACTCCCTTGTAATTGTCAACTTTATTGGCACTATGAAATCTAATTAAGGTTTTGAACTTTTTATTTTTTTCTCAGTCACATTTTTTATTGTTATAAACCTCTGCCTCTACATTTGGCTTTTGTAGTTCTGAGGAGTTCTTTTTTTCTTCCTTTTCTACTTTTTTTAAAATATTAATTTTTAATTATCTAAATCTATTGTTATTTTTTCTACATTTATTCTTTGTTTGCTTTTCCTGCTGTTCTTTTCCCCTTGCAGTTAATCTTAAATGTATATAAATCTTCTTTATCTACCTCTAGTTAGCTTTGCATATCAATTATTTCTTTCCTTTCCTCTCAACATATTTGTTAGATTTATTTTCATTGCTTTATTCCTCAATTGGGACCTTCCTTTAGTTTTGTTTTCCAGTTTGTGCTTTAGTTAGTTTTGTTCTTAACTGGTATTATAATTTTTGGTTTCCTTTGTTCGCCAGGTCAATCTATTTAATTTTTGTTGGACTGTTTTGATTTTGCTTATGGGTATATATGTATATGTGCATATTCAGTCACTCATTTTATTGCTGTTAGAAACCCCTGCCTCTACATTGGGCTTTTGCAGTTCTATAGTTTCACTTTTTTTTTTTTTTTTCCTTTCTTCTTCCTTTTTATGTTTTCTTCTTTTTTCTTTTTTATATTTTTAATGTTTTTTAAACCTATTATATTTTCCACACTTATTCCTTTGTTTGCCTTTCCTGCTGTCTTTTTTCCCCCTTGCAGTTAATCTTTAATGTATATTTATCTTATTTATCTACCTCTATTTAACTTTGCATACCTATTATTTCTTTCTTTTCTTTCCTCTAAATATATTTGTTAGTTTTGTTTTCATAGCTTTATTCCCGACTTGGCACCTTGCTTCAGTTTTGTTATCCACTTTGTGCTTTGGTTTTTTTTCTTAACTGGTAAATGTAATTTTTTATTTCCTTTGTTTGCCAGGTAATAATTCTACTGTACTTTAATTTGCTGAACTTTGCTTATAGGTGTATATGTATATGTGTACATTATTTTATTTATTATTTGCCTGATTTTGTAAATGCCATTTGTCTGGGGTTCATCTGTGGTTTCTCATTTCTGGGCATTTGTTTTAATCACACTTTATGTTGGTGATGGACAGGGAGGCCTGGCGTGCTGAGATTCATGGGGTCGCAAAGAGTCGGACACGACTGAGCGATTGATCTGATCTCTGATCTGATGCCATAACAAACCGGTTGTGGAATCTTCATTCCTGACCAGAGACCACGCCCCAAGCCTTTGGAGTGGGAGCACTAACTCCAAGAACTAGACTACCAGAGAACTAATCCTAGGGAGTATCAAATAGTGAGAACTCACACTAAGGAAAAAATTGCATATAAGACCCGGTATCACCCAACCACCAGTAGCACTCTGTGCAGATGGCCTCATGTAACTTCAGTTCAGTACAGTTCAGTTTAGTCACTCAGCCATGTCCGGCTCTTTGCGACCCCATGGACTGCAGCACACCAGGCCTCCCTGTCCATCATCAACTCCTGGAGTCCACCCAAACTCATGTCCATTGAGTCAATGATGGCCATCCAACCATCTCATTCCCTGTCGTGCCCTTCTCAGTATGCGAGCAATCTTTCCCAGCATCAGGGTCTTTTCAAATGAGACAGCTCTTCACACGAGACAGCAAAAGTATTGGAGTTTCAGCTTCATATCAGTCCTTCCAATGAACACCTAGGATTGATCTCCTTTAGGATGGACTGGTTGGATCTCCTTGCAGTCCAGGAACTCTCAAGAGCCTTCTCCAACATCACAGTACAAAAACATCAATTCTTCAGTGTTCAGCTTTCTTCACAGTCCAACTCTCACATCCATACATGACTACTGGAAAAACCATAGCCTTGACTAGACGGACCTTTGTTGGCAAAGTAATGTCTCTACTTTTTAAATATGCTGTCTAGGTTGGTCATAACTTTCCTTCCAACGAGTAAGCATCTTTTAATTTCATGGCTGCAATCACCATCTGCAGTGATTTTAGAGCCCCTAAAAAAAAAAAAAAAAAGCCAGCCACTGTTTCCACTGTTTTCCCATCTATTTGCCATGAAGTGATAGGATCAGATGCTACAATCTTAGTTTTCTGAATGTTGAGTTTTTAGCCAACTTTTTCACTTTCCTCTTTCACTTTCATCAAGAAGCTCTTTAGTTCTTCTTCCCTTTCTGCCATAAGGGTGGTGTCATCTGTATATCTGAGGTTATTGATATTTCTCCTGGCAATCTGGATTCCTGCTTGTGTTTCCTCCAGCCCAGCGTTTCTCATGATGTATTCTGCATAGAAGTTAAATAAGCAGGGTGACAATATACAGCCTTGAGATACTCCTTTTCCTATTTGGAACCAGTCTGTTGTTCCATATCCAGTTCTAAATGTTGCTTCCTGACCTGCATACAGGTTTCTCAAGAGGCAGGTCAGGTGGTCTGTAATTCCCATCTCTTTCAGAGTGTTCCACAGTTTATTATGATCCACAGAGTCAACGGCTTTGGCATAGTCAATAAAACAGAGATAGATATTTTTCTGGAACTCTCTTGTTTTTTCAATGATCCAGTAGATGCTAGCAATTTGATCTCTGGTTCCTCTGCCTTTTCTAAAATCAGCTTGAACATCTGGAATTTCATGGTTCACGTATTGCTGAAGCCTGGCTTGGAGAATTTTAAGCATTACTTTACTAGCGTGTGAGATGATTGCAATTGTTCAGTAATTTGAGCATGCTTTGGCTTTGCTTTTCTTAGGGATTGGAATGAAAACTGAGCTTTTCCAGTCCTGTGGCCACTGTTGAGTTTTCCAAATTTGCTGGCATATTGAGTGCAGCACTTTCACAGCATCATCTTTCATGATTTTAAATAGCTCAACTGGAATTCCATCACCTCCACTAGCTTTGTTCACAGTGATGCTTTCTAAGGCCCACTTGACTTCACATTCCAGGATGTCTGGCTCTAGTTGAGTGATAACACCATCATGATTATCTGGGTCATGAAGAACTTTTTTATACAGTTGTTCTGTGTATTCTTGCCACCTCTTCTTAGTATATTCTGCTTCTGTTAATTTCCTACCATTTCTGTCCTTTATTGAGCCCATCTTTGCATGAAATATTCCCTTGGCATCTCTAATTTTCTTGAAGAGATCTCCAGTCTTTCCCATTCTGTTGTTTTTCTTGATTTCTTTGTATTGATCGCTGAGGAAGTCTTTCTTATCTCTCCTTACTATTCTTTGGAACTCTGCACTCAAATGTGCATGTCTTTCATTTTCTCCTTTTCTTTTCACTCCCCTTCTTTTCACAGCTATTTGTAAAGCCTCCTCAGATAGCCATTTTGCTTTTTTGCATTTCTTTTTCTTGGGGATGGTCTTGATTCCTGTCTCCTGTAGAATATGTCATGAACCTCCATCCATAGTTCATCAGGCACTCTGTCTATCAGATCTAGTCTCTTAAATTTATTTCTCACTTCCACTGTATAGTAATAAGGGATTTGATTTAGGTCATACCTGAATGGTCTAGTGGTTTTCCCTAATTTCTTCAATTTAAGTCTGAATTTGGCATTAAGTAGTTCATGGTCTGAGCCACAGTCAGCTCCCAGTCTTGATTTTGCTGAATGTTTAGAGCTTCTCCATCTTTGGCTGCAAAGGATATAATCAATCTGATTTCAGTGTTGACAATTTAGCGAAGTCTATGTGTAGGGTCTTCTCCTGTGTTGTTGAAGTGGGTGTTTACTATGACCAGTGCATTCTCTTGGCAGAACTCTATTAGCCCTTGTCCTGCTTCTTTCTGTATTCTAAGGCCAAATTTACCTGTTACCCCAGGTATTTCTTGACTTCCTACTTTTGCTTTTCAGCCCCCTATAATGAAAAGGACACCTTTTTTTTTTTGCGTGTTAGTTCTAGAAGGTTTTGTAGGTCTTCATAGAACTGTTCAACTTCAGCTTCCTTAGCGTTACTGGTCAGGGCATAGACATGGATTACTGTGATATTGAATGGTTTGCCTTGGAAACGAACAGAGATCATTCTGTCGTTTTTGAGATTGCATCCAAGTACTGCATTTTGGACTTTTTTGTTGACTATAATGGCTACTCCATTTCTTCTAAGGGATTCCTGCACGCAGTAGCAGATAAAATGGTCATTTGAATTAAATTCACCCATTCCAGTCCATCTTAGTTTGCTGATTCCTAGACTGTTGATGTTCACTCTTGTCATCTACTGTTTGACCACTTCCAATCCCGTTGTTCATTGCAGCACCATTTACAGTAGCTAGGACATGGAAGCAACCTAGATGTCCCTTGACAGATGAATGGATAAACAGTAGTGATACATATGTACAATGGAATATTACTTAGCCATAAAAAGGAACACATCTGAGTCTGTTGTAATGAGGTGGATGAACCTAGAACCTATTACACAGAGTGAAGTAAGTCAGAAAGAGAAAGATAAATATCATATTCTAATGTATATATATATATATATATATATGGAATCTAGAAAAAATGGTACTGAAGAATTTATACACAGGGCAACAATGTAGAAACAAACATAGAGATAGTCTTATGAACATGGAAAGAGGGGAAGAGAAGGTGAGATGTATGGAAAGAGTAACATGGAAGCTTACATAACCATATGTAAAATAGATAGCCAACAGGAATTTGCTGTATGGCTCGGGAAGCTTAAACAGTTCCTATGTATCAATCTAGAGGGGTTGAATGGGGAGTGAGATGGGAGGGAGGTTCCAAAGGGAGGGGATATATGTATACCTATGGCTGATTCATGTTGAGGTTAGACAGAAAAGAGTAAAATTCTATAAAGTAATTATCCTTTAATAAAAAAGTTAAAAAATACGTTTTTTTAAATAACACAAAATTTGACTGTGATAAATTTCACATAAAATATGCAATATCTGTATATGACAAACTATTTCTGAAAGTAATTAAGTAGACCTACATAAGTAGAGTAATACACTGTGTTTATGAATTAGATGTTTCAAAGCTGTTAACATGTCAATTCTTCCTAAATTTATTTGTAGGTTGAATTCAGTCCCAATCAAAATAACAAAAGGTTTTTTTTCCTTCTTCTTCTTCTTCTTTTTGCAGCAGGATGTTTTTCTAAAATGTATACAGACATGCAAAGGATATTTGGAGAAAGAATTGTCAACCAACTCCAGCATTCTTTCCTGTAGATCCCCATGGAAAGAAGAGCCTGGCAGGCTACAGTCCATGACGTTGCAAAGAGTTGGACGTGACTGAGCGACTGAGCATGCATGCAAGGAATATTATGTAAGAAAAGTAATCTTAAAAAGAACAAAGTTGTAGTGCTTACATACTTGATTTCAATACTTATTGTAAAATACAGTAGCCAAGACAGCATAGTAGTAGTGGAAAAGTAGTCAAATAGATTAATGAAACAGAGAAGAAAGTGCAGAAATAGAATCACAGATATTATGCAAATTGATTTTTGACCAAAAAAGAAAAACAAAACCTGACCATACTAGGTAGAAGTGAAGATGTGATGGGATTGGAACTCTCATATACCACTTGTGGGAGTACAACTACTATTTAAAGTGTTGGACATTTCCTTAAAAAAACAAAGATTAGAACTAAAATTAAACATTCACCTATCATACGATCCAGCCATTGAACTCATATATGTGAAAGTATGTGTTCACATGAAGATTGGGCAACTATACTTTCGACAGCTTTATTTGTAATAGCCAGAAAGCAGAAAAACTCAAATGTCTATTAAGTCAATGAATAAACAAACTGTGGTATATTCATATAATCAAATACTACCTGGCAATGCAAAGGGAAAAATGACTGATACATGGAACTACATGAGTAAATCTCAAAATAACTAGGTTGAGTGAAAAAGGTCAGAAAAAAAAGATGCCTACTGTATAAGTCCATTTGTATAAAATTTTAGAAAATACAAACTAACATCGTGGCAGAAAGTAGGTCATAGTTTGCCTAGGGTTTGGGAGGGAGGTGGTAAAAGAAGCAAAAGGAGTATTCAAAAAGGGGCATAAATAATCTTTTTTGGTTGCCAGATATGGAATATTCTCCCTGTCTTCATTGCGTGCAGCAGATATGGGTGCATACATGTAAGTTGCTTCAGTCATGTCTGACTTTTTGTGACTCCACAGATTATATTCTGTCAGGCTCCTCTGTCCATATTCTTCAGGCCAGAAAACTGGAGTGGATTGCCATTCCCTTCTTCAGAGGATCTTCCTGACCCAGGAATTGAACCCGCATCTCTTATGTCTCCTGCATTGGCAGGCCAGTTCTTTACCAATAGGGCCATTTATGCACATACCAAAATTTTTCAGTTGTAGACTTCAATATAAGTATATTATATTAAGATATATTTCAACAAAATAAAAATAAAAAGAGTGAGAAAAAGGCAAAAAGAAAATAAAGAGAATTCTGACCTTCATTGATCATGTCTCCAGAGTTTCTTTCATTCCTTCTTGACATAGCAAACATGTAACACAAACATCAGTGCTACTGGAATCATGAAGAACTGGGTGAGATTCCCATTTATTTCTTTCAGTCTTTGGCATTTTTGGAATTGACTTAACTTACTTGTACCTGCTTTTCAAAATCTGTATAATCTGCTTTTTAATAAATATGTGAAAACATATTTACCACCAAAAGCTAGCAAAATAATTTACATAAATCCTCCTTCTCACAGTATCCTGACTAAATTTTATTACAGCTTTGCCCTTCCAATGTGATAAGCAAATTTAATTTTTTGTTGGTGAGACTTTCATAATTTGGTTTCCTTTCAAACACTGTTCTGTAATTCACAAAATATATCTCTCCATTTCAATGTCTATTTCTGTTACCTATTGTCATCCAACTAAGAGAAAAAGACCAATGAAAAGTCACCTATTCTCTCCAAAGAATGTAATCTCAAGTTTTAGGTTAGTAAATATGATGTATTTAAAATCTGAAACCTATTTTGCCTTTATTCAGTTCAAATTTATTTTAACTATGTTGAAAACAATTGTCTTCTGACTGCATTGCCACACTGAAATCAATTAGTTTTATTTATTTTTTTCTTTTTTTTTTCAATTAATTTTATAGTTCAGGGAGGCATTATAATTGTTATATGAATAACATGTAACAATTTAGGATCTTATCAATTAACACACTAAAAATGTTAAATAAAACTCTGGACTTTTAAGCATTTAAGCCACACTGATACACTGTGGAACATTCTGAAAGAGATAGGAATTGCAGACCACCTGACCTGCCTCTTGAGAAATCTGTATGTAGGTCAGGAAGCAACAGTTAGAACTGGACATGGGACAACAGACTGGTTCCAAATAGGAAAAGGAGTACTTCAAGGCTGTATATTGTCACCCTGCTTATTTAACTTCTATGCAGAGTACATCATGAGAAATGCTGGGCTGGATGAAGCACAAGCTGGATTCAAGATTGCTGGGAGAAATATCAATAATCTCAGATACGCAGATAACACAACCCTTATGGCAGAAAGGGAAGAAGAACTAAAGAGCCTCTTGATGAAAGTGAAAGAGAAGAGTGAAAAAGTTGGCTAAAAACTCAACATTTAGAAAACTAAGATTGTGGCATCCGGTCCTATCACTTCGTGGCAAATAGATGGGAAAACAGTGGAAACAGTGGCTGGCTTTATTTTGGGGAGCTCTAAAATCACTGCAGATGGTGATTGCAGCCATGAAATTAAAAGATGCTTACTCGTTGGAAGGAAAGTTATGACCAACCTAGACAGCATATTTAAAAAGCAAAGACATTACTTTGTCATCAAAGGTGCATCTAGTCAAGGCTATGGTTTTTCCAGTGGTCATATATGGATGTGAGAGTTGGACTATAAAGAAAGCTGAACACTGAAGAATTGATGCTTTTGAACTGTGGTGTTGGAGAAGACTCTTGAGAGTCCCTTGGACTGCAAGGAGATCCAACTAGTCCATCCTAAAGGAAACCAGTCCTGGGGGTTCATTGGAAGGGCTGATGTTGAAGTTGAAACTTCAATATTTTGGCCACCTGATGCGAAGAGCTGACTCATTTGAAAAGACCGTGGTGTTCGGAAAGATTGAAGGCAGGAGGAGGAGACAGCAGAGGACGAGACGGTTAGATGGCATCACAGACTCAATGGACTTGAGTTTGGGTAAACTCTGGGATTTGGTGTTAGGCAGGGAGGCCTGGCATGCTGCAGTTCATGGTGTCGCAAAGAGTCGGACACGACTGAGTGACTGAGCTGAACTGATGTATGTCAGTGTGCAAAAAAATTCAAATGAGCTAAATAAAAGTAATACCAAAAGACAAATTCTGAAGAAGCACAGTTAGTATGAATGGATTCTTTTTAGTTCAGAATTACTTTGAATTGAAAGGGTACAAATAAGATTTCATTGTTCTGGTCATATTGATATGAAGCTGTTATCTACTTAATTTTCAAAGGAAATACTTCCTTGTTAGTGAACAATTTTCATTCTCTTTTTGAATCTCCCTCAATAAACTGCAAACAATGGATTGCTATCAACAGAAGAATCTCATCTCAAGCAGGAATATAAAATAGTTGTAAGTAATCTTTGAACTTAAAAGGCTTAAAATCATGAGTGTGTGTAAATTAAAGGCTATAAGGTGAGTGATATTCCCAAACAAGTTCTGAAATATTTAACTGTCGCTGGTAATAATTTATGAAGTAAGTATGTAGACATTTGCCTGGTAGATCTGAGGGGCATGTTAATGGAGTACAATGAAGACAGATAGCACCATTCTGGTACCACTGAGCATACAGCCGCCTCATGAAACACTTCTTAGCTGGAGCACATCAATCTCCTTATGATGGCTGCTCAGATTAGACAGGGAAGCACACTCCTGTGAATCTTAAAAGGCCATTTCTGTCTCTTGTGAAGTTGTTTAACTTTGTTTTCATTTTATGGAGCCTGGCTGAGAGCTAACCCACACTGGATTTGACAAATCGACTTTTATAAAATACCTGGGAAAGAGTGGATTTTTACTGAAAACATAAATTACAAATTTCACGGAATAAACTGAACGTGGCATTAACTTGAGACACTCTAAGATGGTGTTTATTATTTATTACTTTGTTCATAGATTATTTATAGGTGGACTCATATTTTCATGACATAGTTTGATTTGTTACAGTTTAGAATGTGATACCTGACAGTCAGAAGGCAAACTTTGCACAGTACAGGTTTAATTATTTTGAAACCTAATTTATATGGTTTATGATCCACTCGAAATTATTAAGACACCCCGAGGAAAACATCAAATATCTTTTCCTGGACAATCGATAAGATGGCAATTTGATATGCTGAGAGCAACCTCCCAAAGGCACCACTGTCATTCTTCATTCACTATCATGCCCAACAGTGACATAATACAAAATGTGGTGTCATGTATTTTTCAGAAATGATTTGTTTCTAGGATTTGTAACCCTGTAGCAATGTAAAGACAAAGTAAACAATACCAATATTCAACCTATATTCATAAATTTATATCTAAAAACAGGTGTAATCTATTATTGAAGATAACATCAGCAGGATACCAGGGAGAGCTTCTCAGAAATCATGTCATGTTTTTTTTGTTTGTTTGATTGTTTGTTTTGACTAATAAACATAGTTGGTCAAACTAAATGAACAGAGGCACACTCTTTGGAAAATATTGCTATAAAATTTAAACATTCCTAGGAGACCAAAGTCCTTTGCCATGAATTTTGTGTGTCTTTCAAATAAGAGATGGTTCCTGGCTGAATGATGATTGCTGGAGTATAAGAATGATCTTCAGAGGGTGATGTCTGTATTCCACAACATCTTATCACACATCAATATCTAGTGTCATTTTTCCAGCCTCAGTCTTTGCCACTCACCCTCTGTGTGCACTGGATTCTTTATCTGCCAAGTTAAAGTTTCTCTCATTTCTCAGTCCATTTGAGGATACTAAAAGCACCCATACTTCCTCTTCTTAAGAAGGTCATTACTTCATTTTCCCTCCTATTAGTCTGATTTTGGACACAGGACTCCAGGGGTGACCAATAACCTGAAAGTGAAATATGATAATGGAAAAGCAGATGGTCAGTGCTCTGTCTCATCAGCCTCTTCAGCTCTAATTAAGCTTCTCTCTCATACTTGGGTTCCATCATCTGAAGCTCCGAGACCCAAGTCCTAGTTTCTCACCTCCTGTCACCAGTCTTTTAGTTCTTAGCTTCAATATCTGTTGTTGTTGTTCAGTTGCTAAGTCATGTCCAACTCTTTGTGACCCCATGGACTACAAGACACCAGGCTCCTCTGTCCATGGGGATTTCCAGGCAAGAACACTGGAGTGGATTGCCGTTCTTTCTCCAGGGTATCTTCCCAGATCAGAGGTCAGATCCATGTCTCCTGCATTGACAGGTGGATTCTCTACCCCTGAGTATTTGTACCACTAACTAAACCAGTGCTTTAGTTTCTTGAGAACATGAAAGCCTGTCAGGGTCTGTCCTTTTATTTCTCTATACAAGTATGCACTTGTCAATGTCTACATGGGTTCAGCCTCCAAATTTCAAATACTATCTGACAAGATTTCTGCATGACACTGACCCTACTCAGAATTTTCTTTTTTTTTTTCTTTTCTTTTTATAATTTATTTATTTTAATTGGAGGCTAATTACTCTACAGTATTATAGTGGTTTTGCCATACATCAACATGAATCAGCCATGGGTGTATATGTGTTCCCCATACTGAACCCCCCTCCCACCTCCCTTCCCATCCCATCCCTCTGGGTCATCCCAGTGCACCAGCCCTGAGCACCCTGTCTCATATGTTGAACCTGGACTGGCGATCTGTTTCACATATGATAATGTACATGTTTCAATGCTATTCTCTCAAACCACCCCACACCTGCCTTCTCCCACAGAGTCCAAAAGACTGTTCTTTACATCTGTGTCTCTTTTACTGTCTTACATATAGGGTTATCGTTACCATCCTTCTACGTTCCATATATATGCGTTAGTATACTGTATTGGGGAGAAGGCAATGGCAACCAACTCCAATACTCTTGCCTGGCAAATCTGATGGATGGAAAAGCCTGGTAGGCTGCAGTCCATGGGGTCGCTAGGAGTCGGACACGACTGAGCGACTTCACTTTTCACTTTCCACTTTCATGCATTGGAGAAGTAAATGGCAAACCACTCCGGTATTCTTGCCTGGAGAATCTCAGGGAAAGGGGAGCCTGGTGGGCTGCCATCTCTGGGGTCACACAGAGTCAGACACGACTGAAGCAACTCAGGAGCAGCAGCAGCAGCAGCATACTGTATTGGTTTTTTTCTTTCTTACTTCACTTACTTCACTCTGTATAATAGGCTTCAGTTTCATTCACCTCATTAGAGCTAATTCAAATGTATTCTTTTTAATGGCTGAGTAGTACTCCATTGTGTATATATACCACAGCTTTCTTATCCATTCATCTGCTGATGGACATCTAGGTTGCTTCCACACCCTGGCTATTATAAACAGTGCTGCAATGAACATTGGGGTACACGTGTCTCTTTCAATTCTGGTTTCCTTGGTGTGTACGCCCAGCAGTGGGATTGCTGGGTCATATGGCAGTTCTATTTCCAGTTTTTTAAGGAATTTCCACACTGTTCTCCATAGTGGCTGTATTAGTTTGCATTCCCACCAACAGTGTAAGAGGGTTCCTTTTTCTCCACACCCTCTTCAGCATTTATCATTTGTAGACTTTTGGATAGCAGCCATTCTGACCGGTGTGAGATGATAACTCATTGTGGTTTTGATTTGCATTTCTCTGATAATGAGTGATGTTGATCATCTTTTCATGTGTTTGTTAGCCATCTGTATGTCTTTGGAGACATGTCTCTTTAGTTCATTGGCCCAGTTTTTAACTGGGTCATTTATTTTTCTGGAATTGAGCTGCAGGAGTTGCTTGTATATTTTTGAGATTAGTTCTTTGTCAGTTGCTTCATTTGCTATTATTTTCTCCCATTCTGAAGGTTGTCTTTTCACATTGCTTATAGTTTCCTTCGTTGTGCAAAAGCTTTTAAGTTTAGTTAAGTCTCATTTGTTTATTTTTGCTTTTATTTCCATTACTCTGGTAGGTGGGTTATAGAGGATCTTGCTGTGATTTATGTCGGAGAGAGTGGTTTGCCTATGTTTTCCTCTAGGAGTTTTATAGTTTCAGGTCTTACATTTATATCTTTAATCCATTTTGAGTTTATTTTTGTGTATGGTGTTAGAAAGTGTTCTAGTTTCATTCTTTTGCAAGTGGTTGACCAGTTTTCCCAACACTACTTGTTAAAGAGATTGTCTTTTCTCCATTGCATATTCTTGCCTCTGTCAGAGATAAGGTGTCCATAGGTATGTGTATTTATCTCTGGGCTTTCAATTTTGTTCCATTGATCTATATTTCTGTCTTGATTCCAGCTAGTGCTTCATCCAGCCCAGTGTTTCTCATGATGTACTCTGCATAGAAGTTAAATAAACAGGGTGACAATATACAGCCTGACGTACTCCTTTCCTATTTGGAACCAGTCTGTTGTTCCATGTCTAGTTTTAACTGTTGCTTCCTGACCTGCGTACAGATTTCTCAAGAGGCAGGTCAGCTGGTCTGGTATTCCTATCTCTTTCAGAATTTTCCACAGTTTATTGTGATCCACACAGTCAAAGGCTTTGGCATAGTCAATAAAGCAGAAATAGATGTTTTTCTGGAACTCTCTTGCTTTTTTGATGATCCAGCAGATGTTGTCAATTTGGTCTCTGGTTACTCTGCCTTTTCTAAATTTCCAGCTTGAACAACTGGAAGTTCACGGTTCACGTATTGCTGAAGCCTGGCTTGGAGAATTTTGAGCATTATTTTACTAGAGTGTGAGATGAGTGCAATTGTGCAGTAGTTTGAGCTTTAGGTGTAGAGTTAGGTTATTTATTTGACTTTTTCTTGTTTTCTCAAGGTAATCCTGTATTGCTATGAACCTTCCCATAAGCACTGTTTTTACAGTGTTCCATAGGTTTTGGGTTGTGTTTTAATTTTCAATCATTTCTATGCATATCTTGATTTCTTTCTTTTTTTTTTAAAATTTCTTCTGTGATTTATTGGTTATTCAGAAGCGTGTTGTTCAGCCTCCATACGTTGGAATTTTTAATAGTTTTTTTTTTTTTCCCCTGTAATTGACATCTAATGTTACTGCATTGTGGTCAGAAAAGATGCCTGGAATAATTTCAATTTTTTTGAATATACCAAGGCTAGATTTATAGCCCAGGATGTGATCTGTCATGGAAAAGCTTCCATGTGCACTCGAGAAAAAAGTGAAATTCATTGTTTTGGGGTGAAATGTCCTATAGATATCAATTAGGTCTAACTGGTCCATTGTATCATTTAAAGTTTGTGTTTCCTTGTTAATTTTCTGTTTAGTTGATCTATCCATAGGTGTGAGTGGGGTATTAAAGTCTCCCACTATTATCATGCTATTGTTAATTTCCCCTTTCATACTTGTTAGCATTTGCCTTACAAATTGCAGTGCTCTTATGTTGGATGCACATATATTTATAATTGTTATATCTTCTTCTTGGATTAATCCTTTAATCATTATGTAGTGCCCTTCTTTGTTTCTTTTCACAGATTTTATTTTAAAGACTATTTTGTCTAATATGAGTATTTTTACTCCTGCTTTCTTTTGATCTCTTATTTGCAGATCTCTATCTCCCAACATCTTTTACCAGCTCTTCACTTTCAGTCTGTGTGTGTCCCTGGTTTTGAGGTGGGTCTTTTGTAGACAACATATATAGGAGTCTTGTTTTCATATGTGTTCATCCAGTCTTTGTCTTTTGGTTGGGCCATTCAACCCATTTACATTTAAGGTAATTATTGATAAGTATGACCCCCGTTGCCATTTACTTTGTTGTTTTGGGCTCAAGTGTATATGTTCTTTCTGTGTTTCTTGTCTAGAAAAGATCTTTAAGAATTTGTTGAAGAGCTGGTTTGGTGGTGCTGAATTCTCTCAGCTTTTGTTTGTAAAGTTTTGATTTCTCCTTCATATTTGAATGAGATCCGTGTGGGGCACAGTAATCTGGGCTGTAGGTTTTTCTCTTTCATCACTTTAAGTATGTCCTGCCATTCCCTTCTAGCCTGAAGAGTTTCTATTGAAAGATAAGCTGTTATCCTTATGGAAATCCCCTTGTGTGTTATTTGTTGTTTTTCCCTTGCTGCTTTTAATATTTGTTCTTTGTGTTTGATCTTTGTTAATTTGATTAATATGTATCTTGGGTGTTTCATTTATCCTGTTTGGGACTCTGGGTTTCTTGGACTTGGGTGACTATTTCCTTCCCCATTTTAGGGAAGTTTTCGACTATTATCTCCTCAAGTATTTTCTCATGGTCTTTCTTTTTGGCTTCTTCTTCTGGGACTCCTATGATTCGAATGTTAGGAGATTTAACATTGTCCCAGAGGTCTCTGAGATTGTCCTCATTTCTTTTAATTCATTTTTCTTTTTTCCTCTCTGTTTCATTTAGTTCTACTATATTATCTTCTACCTCACTTATCCTATCTTCTGCCTCAGTTATTCTATAGTTGGTTCCCTCCAGAGTGTTTTTGATCTCATTTATTGCATTATTCATTATTGATTGACTCTTTTTTATTTCTTCTAGGTCCTTGTTAAACATCTCTTCCATCTTCTCAGTCCTTGTCTCCAGGCTATTCATCTGTAACTCCATTTTGTTTTCAAGATTTTGGATCATTTTTACTATCATTATTCTGAATTCTTTTTCAGGTAGACTCCCTATCTCCTCCTCTTTTGATTGGTTTGGTGGGCATTTATCCTGTTCCTTTACCTGCTGAGTATTCCTCTGCCTTTTCATCTTTTTTAGATTGCTGTGTTTGGGGTGGCCTTTCCGTATTCTGACAGTTTGTGCAGTTCTCTTTATTATGGAGGTTCCTCACTGTGGGTGGGGTTGGAAGGGTGGCTTGTCAAGGTTTCCTGGTTAAGGTAGCTTGCACCAGTGTTCTGGTGGGTGGAACTGTATTTCTTCTCTCTGCAGTGCAATGAAGTGTCCAGTAGTGAGTTTTGAGATGTCTATGGGTTTGGTGTGCAATGACACCCTACTCCAGTACTCTTGCCTGGAAAATCCTATGGACAGAGGAGCCTGGTAGGCTGCAGTCCATGGGGTCGTTAAAAGTCCGACACGACTAGCGACTTCACTTTCACTTTTCACTTTCATGCACCGGAGAAGGAAATGGCCACCCACTCCAGTGTTCTTGCCTGGAGAATCCCAGGGACGGGGAGCCTGGTGGGCTGCCGTCTATGGGGTCGCACAGAGTCAGACACGACTGAAGTGACTTAGCAGCAGAAGAAGAAGGAAATGGCAACCCACTCCAGTGTTCTTGCCTGGAGAATCTCAGGGATGGGGGAGCCTGGTGGGCTGTCATCTCTGGGGTCGCACAGAGTTGGACACAACTGAAGCGACTTAGCAGTAACAGTGACTTTGGGCAGCATATATTGATGTTCAGGGCTATGTTCCTACTTTGCTGGAGAATTTGCTTGGTATGTCTTGCTCTGGAACTTGTTGGTCCTTGGGTGGTGCTTGGTTTCAGTGTAGGTATGGAGGCTTTTTGATGAGCTCTTATCAATTAATGTTCCCTGGAGTCAGGAGTTCTCTGGTGTTCTCAGGTTTTGGACTTAAGCCTCCTGCCTCTGGTTTTCAGTCTTATTCTTACAGTAGCCTCAAGACATCCATCTATACAGCACTGATGATAAAACATCTAGGTTAATGATGAAAAGCTTCTCCACAGTAAGGGACACCTGGAGAAGTTCACAGTTACATGGAGAAGAGAAGAGGGAGGAAAGAGATAGAGGTGACCAGGGGTAGAAGAGGGGGAATCAAAAGGGGATAGAGCAAGCTAACCAGTAATCAATTCCCTATGTGCTCTCCACAGTCTGGACCCCTCATAGAAGTTCATGGAGTTACACAGAGAAGAGAAGAGGGAGGAAGGAGACAGAGGTGACCAGGAGAAGAGATGGGGGAATCAAAAGGAGAGAGATAGATTCAGCCACTAATCAATCCCCTAAGTGTTCTCCACAGCCTGGAACACTCAAAGAGATTCACAGATTGGGTAGAGAAGAGAAGGGGGAGGAAGGAGATAGAAGCAACCTGGTGGAGAAAAAGGAGAGTCCAAAGGGGGAGAAAGCAATCAAGCCAGTAATCACACTCCCAAGTAAAAATGGGTACTGAAGATTGGGTTCTTAAAGGTACAAAATTGATAACAAATACACAAATCAAAGATTAAAAATCTAGAGTAGAGGTTAGATTCTCAAAAATACAATATTTAAAAAAGAAGTCACAAAAATTATAATAGATATATATGAAGTTTGCTTTAAAATAGGGCTTTTTTTGCAAGGTAATAGTAGGTTATAAAAATGAAAATTAAAGGAGTAATAGAGGACTTAAAATTAAAAAAAATAAAAAACTAAAAAAAAATGATAATAGGAAAAATATATCTAGGAATTTCTCTGGAGCTGTTGTGGGTAGTGTGGGGTCAGTTCAATTTTAGATAGTTCCTTGATCCAGCTTATACTTCTCAAGATCTATAGGCCCCTTCCGATGTCATCGGTGCTAACTACACGGTTTTAATCTGTTGCACCTGTCACTTCCATAGTGGTTCCCTCTGTTTATTTTAGCTTCTTCTGTTTGCTGGTCTTTTCAGTGTCTAATTTCTGCTCTGACAAAAGGGGGCGAAGATGGTCATTTATTTAGGCTCACTTGTTCAGTTGTACTGTGGGGATGGAGGAACACTGCAAACAAATATCACTGGCATGTGTGGGGAGTGCTTGCAGTGTCTCACCCGCACTGGGTTTGCCCCCGCTCAACCAGCTCATACTCTTTCCCAGTCTACACTTCCCAGGCTCTAAGTTGCTCTGCCAGGGAGCTGTCTGAGGCGGGCCCTGGGTTATGTGCATTTCCCAGATCTAAGCCAA
Organism: Bubalus kerabau; assembly: GCF_029407905.1. Lineage (NCBI taxonomy): Eukaryota > Metazoa > Chordata > Mammalia > Artiodactyla > Bovidae > Bubalus > Bubalus kerabau. The sequence continues at coordinate 63,235,574 of NC_073625.1, forward strand.
TCAGGTTCAGGTTCTTGGGTACTCCACGAAGGCGCAGACTCTGTTGGGCCTGCGTTTTGTGTCCTTCCCAGGTCCGAGTAGCTCAGGCGACCAGGCGCTTGGGGAGCACAGTCTCCCTAGGTAGAGAGTGCATCTTATCACCTCCCCTGTCCCAGCTGCTGGGTTTCCTGGGTGGCAGTGGGTGCACCCTTCTCAGGTGTGCCGTGTGTCTCTTCTGGGATCTGATCTCTGGCTGTGACCCTCCTGGCAGTTGTCAACTGTCCAGAATCCCAGGAAGTCTTCGTTAGCAACTGGAAGCCTGTTTGCAGTTTGGTAGAGGAAAATCCCATGGATGGAGGAGCCTGGTGGACTGCAGTCCTTGGGGTTGCTAAGAGTCAGACACAACTGAGCGACTTCACTTTCACTTTTCACTTTCATGCATTGGAGAAGGAAATGGCAACCCACTCCAGTGTTCTTGCCTGGAGAATCCCAGGGACAGGGGAGCCTGGTGGGCTGCCATCTATGGGGTAGCATAGAGTCAGACACAGCTGAAGCGACTTAGCAGCAGCAGCAGAGGATGCCTCTCTGAGGCCAAGTTGCCCCTTTCTGGCTCTGGCTGCCCCCTGCCTGCCTCTCTGTCTCCAGCAGGGGATGGGCCAGTCCACAGCCTGCTAACTCTCCTCTGGTTATCGCTCAATCCTTTGTTCTGTGAGCATGCCCGCAGTGCCTTAGGTTAGGGCTTTTAGTTCTCTCTCTCTCTCTCTCTCTCTTTTTTGTTTTTCCTCTCTCTCTCCCTGGCTATCCCACAGTTTGGGTTGCTATGTCATGTTAGCTCCCTCAGACTGCCCTCAGGGCATTTAGGCCCAGTCCTTACCCTGAGCAATGCACCTTGCGCCTCCCTGTTCAGCCCCCACTTGATGGTAGTTGATGCCAGCTCTGGGAGTTGCCATTAGGCACATAATCTGTGTATTTTATTTATTTATTTATTTTTCCTCCCAGTTATGTTGCCATCTGAGATTCAGAAACTCCCAACAGACCCATCAGTGAGAGTATTACCTGGTGTTCGGAAACTTTCCTCTTTTAAGACTCCCTTCCTGGGACAGATCTCCATCCCTACCTCCTTTGTCTCTCTTTCTATCTTTTATATTTTGTCCTACCTCCTTTTGAAGACAATGGGCTGCCTTTCTGGGTGCTTGATGTCCTCTTCCAGCATTCAGAAGTTGTTTTGTGGAATTTGCTCAGCGTTCAAATGTTCTTTCAATGAATTTGTGGGGGAGAAAGTGGCCTCATTATCTTATTCCTCCACCATCTTAGGACTGCCCTGACCCTACTCAGAATTTTCTATATGAGAAAACTCTCTGAACCTACAGTATTGACCATTAGTATCTTGAACAGAGCATATTTGCTTTCTCTCCTGCCAAGATCCTTTAGAGTATGTAATTTTATATGATGTGATAACTCGATGGCTATTTTCTTCATGAGGCTAAGGACTTCTATGTTTTCTGCTCCCCACATTTTCTCTGGTACTTTTTCCAGCTTCCCACATTTTAAAGTACTTAGCACACTACTTAGCATATAATAGGCAGTCCATAAATGTGTAGTTAAATAGTAATCTAAATCCATGGACAAAAATCTCTTTTCCCTCTACCCACTCAAGCAGAATATATGGTGATATAGACACCCATACAGGAAGACCAAGGGTGAGTTCATGTTCAAAGACACAAATTGGGCCAGATTTGTGTAAGTCAGGTTTGAAATGGAAGGAATCAAAACTAATAAAAGTTTCACTTCTTTTTAGAAGTAGAAAGTTCAAGAGAAAATTACTAGCCTTCCAACAAGAAGAAAAACCTGGATAATATACAAAATTTTATACTTTCTTAAACATATCAGAGACGATTGAGGAGACATCATTCTGTGTAGTCTGTTCTATTATATCTGATGCTTTTAGAAAATGTGTATTGTATAAATAAATTTTTCTAGACAACTAATAGAAAAAGAGAGTCTATTTATTTAACTGAATATCTTCTTCAGTATATGAAAACCATGCTCTGCCATACAGAAAAAATATATACCTTGTTAAAAACCCTGGTTATATGACATAATATCACAAAAATGTAACTGAATTTTCCATTTACTGTGATAGAATGTAAAACACATTACTTGCAATATACAACATATAGTGTATGAAATATAATAAATAATGCATAAATTATACACAGCATGTAATATGTAATATATAATGAATCCAAGTCATATCTTATTATATAACATAATAAGACATGTAGAACATATAATTTATTTCCTTTATTAACAGGCATCTTTGTTGTCTGGTGTATGTCTCTGGCCTAGAGTGTTCTTCTTTAGCTTATATATCTATCATTTATTTTCTTTTCTTATATTTTAATACAATTTATTTCATATCATTTAAAAGGTTATATGAAATAAAGTTTATTGATAACTAAATTTAAAACAAACAAACAAACACAACAGCACATGCTCCAAAGAATTGATTGGAGAGAGTTCAAAGGTAGAGACAATTTAAATTCTTAGAGACAGTTCAGAGAAATTAGCAGAAGATAATAGACATTATTGCCTTTCATGAACCTAAAAGTAAATGTCCCCCCAAAAGCTGGGTCTATGAGAGAGGACTGCCCCCCAAAAGTTGTGCCTTTGGTAGGCAGCCACTGTCAACTATAGCCATCATGGAGGAGGGACAATCAAGGGTAGTGCATAGGAAGAAAAAACTCTTTTGCTCTCAGTATTAATGTGCTTGCACCTCGCCATAACAAAATACTCAAGACTTGGGCTGTTTAACAACAGACTATTTTTTTTTTTTCCTTTTGGCTGCAAGGCATGTGGGATCTTTAGTTCCCCCACTAGGTATTAATCCCGTGTCCCCTGAAGCAGAATCACAGAGAGTTAACTGCTGGACTACCAGGGAAGTTCAACAGCAAACTTCCATTTTCTCATAGTTCTGGGGACTTATAGGTCTGAGCTCAAAGCGTTGGCAAATTTGGCTTCCTCTGAGACATCTGGCTTTACATGCCTTTGTCTGTACATTTACATCCCTGGAATCTCCCTTTGATGTTCTAATTTCCTTTTCTAATATTGACACAAGTCAGATTGCATTAGATTCCACCCTAAGGGCTTAATTTCAACTTATTTATCTCTTTAAATGCCCCATCTTCACATTCTGAGGCACTGGGAGTGAATTTTCAATATATGAATTTTGTGTGGACACAATTCAATCCATAGCACTCTCTAATCGTGAGTAACTCTAATTGCCCATGGAGGCCACAGGGCACAAAAAACCTGCATGCTGTTTTTGGAGGTCAGGAGGGCTTTCTGGAAAGGCCAGTGGAAAATACTTAGCACTCTTGAGTAACATCTTCTGCATTTGTTTCAGCAAAGTATAAACTAAAACATTCACTTTTATTACAAAACATAAAAATATAACAATATTTCACTAAATTTAATAAAAATATGTCTATCCATTTGAAACGTCCTAATATTTCAATTTATTCACAAACTATAGAGCTTTATAATTTTTATCCATCTTAGTATAAATTTCCAATAGCCAAGTGTAGTAACTTTTTTCAATGTGTATTCTCCTTCCATCACTGATATGGGATATTATCTCACACTGGTCATAGCAAACACCCTCTTCCAACAACATGAGAGAAGACTCTACACATGGACATCACCAGATGGCCAACATCAAAATCGGATTGAATAGATTCTTTGCAGCCAAAGATGGAAAAGGTCTATATATTCAGGAAAAACAAGACCGGGAGCTGACTGTGGCTAAGATGATCATAAATCCTTATGAAAGCTGTGGTACATATACACAATGGAGTATTATTCAGCCATTAAAAAGAATACATTTGAATCAGTTCTAATGAGGTGGATGAAACTGGAGCCTATTATACAGAGTGAAGTAAGCCAGAAAGAAAAACACCAATACAGTATACTAACGCATATATATGGAATTTAGAAAGATGGTAACAATAACCCTGTGTACGAGACAGCAAAAGAGACACTGATGTATAGAACAGTCTTATGGACTCTGTGGGAGAGGGAGAGGGTGGGAAGATTTGGGAGAATGGCATTGAAACATGTAAAATATCATGTATAAAATGAGTTTCCAGTCCAGGTTCGATGCACGATACTGGATGCTTGGGGCTGGTGCACTGGGATGACCCAGAGGGATGGAATGGGGAGGGAGGAGGGAGGAGGGTTCAGGATGGGGAACACATGTATACCTGTGGCAGATTCATTTTGATATTTGGCAAAACTAATACAGTTATGTAAAGTTTAAAAATAAAATAAAATTAAAAAAAAAAGGAAAATGAAAAAAAAAAAAAAAGAACAGATGATGTAACTGAGAGGAATGTACTTGAAATAATTCTCATTTCCTTGAATAAATATTATCACAGATTCAAAAAAAAAAAATCCTTATGGCCAAATTCAGACTGAAATCGAAGAAAGTGGGGAAAATCACTAGACCATTCAGGTATGACCTAAATCAAATCCCTTATAATTATACAGTGGAAGTGAGAAATAAATTTAAGGGATTAAATCTGATAGATAGAGTGCCTGATGAACTATGGATGGGAGATTGTACAGGAGACAGGGATCAAGACCATCCCCAAGAAAAAGAAATGCAAAAAAGCAAAATGGCTGTCTGGGGAGGCCTTACAAATAGCTGTGAAAAGAAGAGAAGGCAAAAGAAAAGATATAAGCATCTGAATGCAGAGTTCCAAACAATAGCAAGGAGAGATAAGAAAGCCTTCCTCAGTGATCAATGCAAAGAAATAGAGGAAAACAATATAATGGGAAAGACTAGATATCTCTTCAAGAAAATTATAGAGATACCAAGGGAACATTTCAGGCAAATAGGCTCAATAAAGGACAGAAGTGGTATGGATCTAACAGAAGCAGAAGATATTAAGAACAGGTGTCAAGAATACACAGAAGAACTATCCAACAAAGTTCTTCACGACCCAGATAATCACGATGGTGTGATCACTCACCTAGAGACAGATGTCCTGGAAAGAGAAGTCAAGTGGACCTTAGGAAGCATCACTACAAACAAAGCTAGTGGATGTGATGGAATTCCAGTTGAGCTATTTCAAATCCTAAAAGATGACGTTGTGAAGGTGCTGCACTCAATAGGTCAGAAAATTTGGAAAACTCAGCAGTGGCCACAGGACTGGAAAAGTCAGTTTTCATTCCAATCTCAAAGAAAGGCAATGCCAAAGAATGTTCAAACTACCGCACAATTACAATCATCTCACACGCTAGTAAGGTAATGCTCAAAATTCTCCAAGCCAGGCCTCAGCCATACATGAACTGTGAACTTCCAGATGTTCAAGCTGGTTTTAGAAAAGGCAGAGGAACCGACATCAAATTGCCAAGATCCGCTGGATTATCGAAAAAGCAAGAGAGTTCCAGAAAACCATCTATTTCTGCTTCATTGACTATGCCAAAGCCTTTGACTCTGTGGATCACAATAAACTGTGGAAAATTCTGAAAGAGATGGGAATACCAGACCACCTGACCTCTTGAGAAATACATATGCAGGTCAGGAAGCAGCAGTTAGAACTGGACATGGAACAACAGACCGGTTCCAAATAGGAAAAGGAGTACGTCAAGGCTGTATATTGTCACCCTGATTATTTAACTTCTATGCAGAGTACATCATGAGAAACACTGGGCTGGAAAAATCACAAGCTGGAATCAAGATTGCTGGGAGAAATATCAATAACCTCAAATATGCAGATGACACCACCCTTATGGCAGAAAGTGAAAAGGAACTAAAAAGCCTCTTGATGAAAGTGAAAGAGGAGAGTGAAAAAGTTGGCTTAAGGCTCAACATTCAGAAAACTAAAATCATGGCATCTGGTCGCATCACTTCATGGCAAATAGATGGGAAAACAGTGGAAACAGTGGCGGACTTTATTTTTCTGGGCTCCAAAATCACTGCAGATGGTGATTACAGCTATGAAATTAAAAAGCTTACTCCTTGGAAGGAAAATTATGACCAACCTAGACAGCATATTAAAAAGCAGAGACATTACTTTTGCAACAAAGATCCGTCTAGTCAAGGCTATGGTTTGTCCAGTGGTCATGTATGGATGTGAGAGTTAGACTATAAAGAAAGCTGAGCACCGAAGAACTGATGCTCTTGAACTGTCGTGTTGAAGAGGATTCTTTAGATTCCTATGGACTGCAAGGGATCCAACCAGTCCATCCTAAAGGAGATCAGTCCTGGGTGTTCAGTGGTAGGACTAATTCTGAAGCTGAAACTCCAATACTTTGGCCACCTGATGTGAAACTCTGACTCATTTGAAAAGGCCCTGATGCTGGGAAAGATTGAGGGCAGGAGGAGAAGGAGGATGAGATGGTTGGATGGCATCCCCAGCTCGATGGACATGGGTTTGGGTGGACTCTGAAAGTTGGTGATAGACAGGGAGGCCTGGCATGCTGCAGTTCATGGGGTTGCAAATAGTTGGATATGACTGAGCGACTGACCTGAACTGAGACATTTTTTTAACTTATTGACATCAATATTTCACACTATTCAACTCTTAAGTTATTTAAGAGCAGGGATCTTCCTGCTTCACCAATATCTGTCCAATACTCAGTCATTATTCTGATGACTGTAAAACACAAATTTTATTCTAGAGTAATTGTAAAAATTAGGCTATTGTGATATCAGTTGCTCAATTCAATCCCAATTGGAACGAGATGTTCTAATTTAAATTGTTCTTTTTGATTATAGATTTGTTGCAGATAGCTATTTTCAGAGATTATATCTAAAGTGTCTTGAGAATGAATTTTTGCTAATTTCCCTCTCAGTTCTGTTTTAAAAAATCACTTAGAAGTGAAAAGAGGTGTCCTGCTGCAGTGAAGAAAAAGCCAGGTTTCTGTAGCCGCGATGGGTTTCCCATGTGGCAATAGTAGTAAAGAATCCACCTGCTAATGCAAGATACTTGAGAGTCATGGATTGGGTCCCTGGTTTGGGAAGATACCCAGAAGGAGAGCATGGCAACACACTCCAGTATTCTTGCCTGGAAAATTCCTTAGAGGAGCCTGGTGGGCTACAGTCCATAGCATCACAAAGTGTAAGACATGACTGACAGTACTTAGCATACACACATGCACATCATTGGTATAAACTGACCATGCCACAGTGAGTTAGCCAATTGAGGAGTAAGGTTTTTGTGAGTATATTTGCTACTCAATTCCTGAGCACAAAGTCATATAAAGTGCCTGCAGCAGAGCTCAGGATACATTTTGTGGGGTTGCAAACTCTTAGATTGGATCCGTTCAGTTCAGTTCAGTTGCTTAGTTGTACTGACTCTTTGAGACTCCATGAACTGCAGCATGCCAGGCCTCCCTGTCCATCACCAACTCCAGGAGTTCTTTCAAACTCATGCCCATTGAGTCGGTGTTGCCATCCAACCATCTCATCCTCTGTTGTCCCCTTCTCCTCTGACCTTCAATTTTTCCCAGTATCAGGGTCTTTTCCAATGAGTCAGTTCTTCGCATCAGGTGGCCAAAGTATTGGAGTTTCAGCTTCAGCATCAGTCTTTCCAATGAATACCCAGTACTGATTTCCTTTAGGATGGACTGGTTGGATCTCCTTGCAGTCCAAGGGACTCTCAAGAGCCTTCTCCAACACCACAGTTGGATCAAAAGGCAGCAAAACAAATCCATTTATAGACCTGAATAAATTTTTAACTCACAGTTCTAGAGAACCATTTTGGATTCACTGATATCCTGAAGAATTAGAGGCTGGAAAGAAAATATATATTTTTAAATAAAACCTACGTGACAAATATTTTGAGAGGCAGTTAACATTCCTTTTGTCTTACAGGCTAGAACTGGACTTGAGAGTGGGGAGGTCATTCTTCTAAATTTGCAGATCTAAAATGTTTCATGTCAACTTTTACTACAAAATCTCATACAGTTGCCTACATTTTCTTCTCTTAAAGAAACACGTGTGATTTTTCATTAATATAATACTTTTCTTCATTTAATATTATATATTGCAAAGGCTAAAACTATCTCCTTTTGAATGTTCCTCATGTTTTCACCATGGGGCTTTATAAAGGACCACTTTTACTTATTGTTTGATTGAAAGTGTCAGATAAGATCTCCTCCTTAGCCAGTATTTAGCAAGATATGTATGTACATAGTTGTATTAGCAGTGCCTACCCCACCACCCCCCCCCCCCAAAAAAAAAGTAAAGTGGCTGGTTGTGTGATGTTCACAGGACCTGCAGACTGACTTAGCAAGAATTAGTGAAGAGAGACACATAAGTTGGTAGAAGACATTCGGGGTAAACCAAAAACTCAAAAGTACCAAAAGCAGCAGTATTTAGAAAACTCTTTTAAAAAAACTGTGTTAGTGACACTCTTTAATGCATAAATCATCCTAACATTGTATCAATTTTATCTTTAGCATGGCATTGAATTGGATATTTCTGATTCTATATATTATCTACATATTGGGCTTCCCAGAAGGCAAGAGTGGTAAAGAATCTGACTGCCAATGCAGGAGACATAGAGACATGGGTTCAATTCCTGTGTCAGGAAGACCTCCTGGAGGAGGGCATGGTAACCCATTTTATCATTTTACCTTGAGCATGGCATTGACTTGGGTATTTCTGGTTCTGTATATTATCTATATATAGTATTGTTAAGTTAAATCTCAATTCTTATGCTTGGTGGTTGTGGAGATGCAAAAATAATGTATGTTCACAGATATATTGGTCTTATGCTAAAAAACATATAATTTCTTGCTGCTGGTTTTCTTTCAGAAATATGATTAGGACTTCCCTGGTGGTCCAGTGGTTAAGAATCTGCCTGCCAGTGCAGGAGACATGGGTTCAATTGCTGGTCCAGGAAGATTCCCACATACAGCAGGGCAGCTAAGCCTGGGTGTGACAGCTGCTGAGCCCATGCTCTACCACGCTCCACAACAAGAGAAGCCACCGTAATGAGAAGCCTGTGCACCACAACTGGAGAGTAGCCCCTGATCTCTGCAATTAGAGAAAGCCTGCACACAGCAATGAAGACCCAGCACAGCCAAAAATAATAAATGAATAAAATTAAAATGAATAAATATGATTAAATATCTAAAAAAGGAATACTATTCCTCTTTTGCATTTACTGTCAATGGACTCCTTATAATAAAAATCATTGTCATCACCGTCATCACTAACATGAATTGAGTGTTCAGTGTGGGTTAGGAACTAAGTGCCTTGCCTATATTATTTCATTTAATTCTAACAGGCTATTAGGTTTCCCCCTTTTGGAAATGAAGAAATAGCCAACAGAAGGAGCTTGAGCAAAGTTACTTAGATTGTGAGTGGGAAAACTATATCCAAATCCAATCATTCTAATTCCAGATATCAGGCTTTTAACACTTACCACTCTGCCTCTATCATGCCAAATATAAATTACAGGAAAGAGTAGTGCTCTAAAGGACTATGGGTGCAAAGATGATGTGCTTATTGAAAACTGAAAATTCCATAAAAATAAAAAATATGTGAATTTTTTTAAAATTTAAATTTATTTATTTTAATTAGAAGCTAATTACTTTACAATATTGTATTGGTTTTGCCATACATCAGCATGAATCTGCCATGGGTGTACATGTGTTCCCAATCCTGAACCCCCCTCCCACCTCCCTCCCCATACCATCCCTCTGGGTCATCCCAGTGCACCAGGCCCAAGCTTCCTGTATTCTGCATCAAACCTGGACTGGTGATTTGTTTCTTATATGATGTTATACATGTTTCAATGCCATTCTCCCAAATCATCCCACCCTCCCTCTCCCACAGAGTCCAAAAGACTATTCTATACATCTATGTCTCTTTTGCTGTCTCACATACAGGGTTATCGTTACCATCTTTCTAAATTCCATATATATGCATTAATATACTGTGTTGGTGTTTTCCTTTCTGGCTTACTTCACTTAGTATAATAGGCTCCAGTTTCATCCACCTCATTAGAACTGACTCAAATGTATTCTTTTTAATGGCTGAGTAATACTCCACTGTGTATATGTACCACTGCTTTCTTACCCATTCATCTGCTGATAGACATCTAGGTTGCTTTCATGTCCTGGCTATTATAAACAGTGCTGCAATGAACATTGGGGTACACGTGTCTCTTTCAATTCTGGTTTCCTCGGTGTGTATGCCCAGCAGTGGGATGGCTGTGTCGTATGGCAGTTCTATTTCCAGTTTTTTTAAGGAATCTCCACACTGTTCTCCATAGTGGCTGTACTAGTTTGCATTCCCACCAACAGTGTAAGAGGGTTCCCTTTTCTCCACACCCTCTCCAGCATTTATTACTTGTAGACTTTTGGATAGCAGCCATTCTGACTGGCATGAAATGGTACCTCATTGTGGTTTTGATTTGCATTTCTCTGATAATGAGTGATGTTGAGCATCTTTTCGTGTGTTTGTTAGCCATCTGTATATCTTCTTTGGAGAAATGTCTATTTAGTTCTTTGGCTCATTTTTTGATTGGGTCACTTATTTTTCTGGAATTGAGCTGCAGGTGTTGCTTGCATATTTTTGAGATTAGTTGTTTGTCAGTTGCTTCATTTGCTATTATTTTCTCCCATTCTGAAGGCTGTCTTTTCACCTTGCTTATAGTTTTTTTGTTATGCAAAAGCTTTTAACTTTAATTAGGTCCCATTTGTTTATTTTTGCTTTTATTTCCAATATTCTGGGAGGTGGGTCATAGAGGATCCTGCTGTGATTTATGTCGAAGAGTGTTTTGCCTATGTTCTCCTCTAAGAGTTTTATAGTTTCTGGTCTTATGTTTAGATCTTTAATCCATTTTGAGTTTATTTTTGTGTATGGTGTTAGAATGTGTTCTAGTTTCATTCTTTTACAAGTGGTTGACCAGTTTTCCCAGCGCCACTTTTAAAGAGATTGTCTTTAATCTATTGTATATTCTTGCCTCCTTTGTCAAAGATAAGGTGTCCATATGTGCGTGGATTTATCTCTGGGCTTTCTATTTTGTTCCCTTGATCTATATTTCTGTCTTTGTGCCAGTACCATACTGTCTTGATGACTGTGGCTTTGTAGTAGAGCCTGAAGTCAGGTAGGTTGATTCCTCCAGTTTCATTCTTCTTTCTCAAGATTGCTTTGGCTATTCAAGGTTTTTTGTATTTCCAAATAATTTCACAATTTGTATGGAAAAATAGGTCAATTTTTTAAAATAACTGTCTTAGAATCATTTAGAAGACAAACAAAGAAGTAGAAAACAGAAAATTTCTTCATAAGATTCAGAAGAGAAAAAATCAGTGGTGTTATGAATTGAATTATGCTTTGCTAAAATTCATACATTGAAATTCTAACATCTTGTTCCTCACAAAGTGACCTTATTTGGAGATGGGGCCTTTGAAGGGGTAGTTAAGTTCAGTGGGGGCCATTAGGGAGGTCCAATCCAATCTGACTGGTGTTCTTATAAGTAGAGGAGTGAAGCATTCAGAGAGAGAAGCCAGGGCCATGTGCACACAAAGAAAAACAAACAAACAAACAAACAAACCATGAGGATGAGAAGGCAGCCGTCTGAAAACCAAAGGGAGAAGCCTCAGAAGAAACCAAACCTGACTGCACCTTGATTTTTTTGACCTCTAGCCTCCAGAACTGTGAGCAAATAAAATTCTGTTGGTTAAGGTATCTAGTCTGTGGTATTCCATATCACAGCTCTAGAAAACTAATACAAGTAACTTATAAGAAATAAAATTATTTTCAAATTCTCTGCTAGGTAGATATAGGACTTCTCAAGTGGCACTAGTGATAAAGAATTCGCCTGCCAATGAAGGAGATGTAAGAGATGAGGGTTTGACCCCTTAGGTTGTGAAGATCCCCTGGAGTAGGAAATGGCAACCCACTCCAGTATTCTTGCCTGGAAAATCCTATGGACAGATGAGCCTGTTGGGCTCCAGTCCTTGGGGCCAGAGTCAGACACAATTGAGTACACACATACACACAGGTAGATACAAGAATAGACATTAATAATATAACATTTTATAACCTTCACATTTAGCAAACTTTAAAAGTTTTAAAAGATAATTATTAGAAAGAAAATGATGGAATTATTGCTCACATAAACCTTTGGTGATGCTGTAAAGTAATAAATTTCCTGCTATTTTGTATTCTAAATGTGTCATTTTCATAATTTGGGTTAGAGTTATATTGCATCCAAATGTACATCTTGCTTTTTAACTTAGCAAAAAAAAAATAAGTCATTTTACAAATGATTCTATTTTATCGTAATTATAATTTCAACTACTGCCTGATGTTCGTTTTAATGGATTTCATATAAACAGTCGTGGGCAGGATTAGTTGTGTCTGACTCTTTGCAGCCCCATGAGCTGCAGCCTGCCAGGCTCCTCTGTCCAAGGGATTCTTACATTTAAAATCTATATTACATTCTTTTTTTCATGATTATTGTTAATTTTGCAGTGAATATTTTCTGTATAAAACTTTGCATATGGAGGGTTATTTCTTTTAGCCAGATTCTTAGAAGTAGAAATGGTGGGTCTATAAATACAAACATATTACAGAACCTTGAGATATTCTGTCAAAGGATTTCTATAAGAATTATAGTCGTTTGTAATTCTTTCATATGTGGTGTATTATTTCACTTCTTCTACCCAAAATTGGCCTTGTGTCTGTTTCTGGTAAGACTGATTCTATACTTTGTCTTGGCAAAATAAAATAATTTCCCTAAAAATCACTCCTGTAAATTTTTAAAATAATAAACTGTCAAGTACACGTAAGAAAATAAAATTAAATGTCCTATTTTCTTAAACGTGTTAAAGGTCTCTAAATAATGGAATAATCTTAATCTTTTTTTTCCAAATTTTACTTTAAAAACTAAACCTTCATATAATTCAGAGGTTACATACTAAATCTGGAAAAGTAATATAAATTTGTTTATAATTCAGCAATGCTACATTTACATTTTACAAAATGTAAGGAAATAAAAGTTTATTATTATTTGCCCAGTCACCATTGCTTTGTACTTCTACAAACGCTAACAGACTCTTTCTTACTTTTGGAAACGTAATGTCCCAACACCTAAGTTGACTCCTGGAGAAATAGAATTCTCTTCTGCTTGTTTATTTGAGGGACTGGAAAAACTTACCGCAATTGCTTCTTTAATATTATGCATTCAAACTCTCATTATCTCCTTTCTGATCTTGTAGTTCCTTAGGAATTTTACATCATTATCTGAATATGTCACCAAAGTTCCCACACTGCAAGGACTCTCAGTGTCTTTTGCTGACTTTTATATTACTTTGATTGATATGAATTTCAAGATTATTATGTTTTTGAAAACTTGTTTGTTAACACCTATAGCTTAGTCTGAAACTATCTGTAATCTAATGCATCTGTGACATAGTTATGTTTCCAAAAACTTGCTTAATTTGTAATTAGTTAATTAAAAGTAATTGTAAGGAACCATTTTCTTCCTTGTTTCTTATTGTTTCCATTTTGCCTTCTAAGCATAGATATTTTCTCTCAAATTCCAGACATTTAATTAAATGCTTCCTTTAAATTGTCCATACACATACTTAACGAAAAACATTACATTTTAATCACAATGAGTAAAGGATCTGCAGTGCAATTCTTTTATTAAAGATACAACAGAAACTATTTCCCTAGGCTTAACTAATTCTCTGTAGAGCTTATTTTTGGTATGCTTTATTACAGTTGTCAAATACTATGAGCCACCTGAATTGGTTTTCTATTGTTACCTTGCTTGATATTACCTCAGGGGTTGTAATTAATTCAGATCTGTGTAAGCTATTTCCACTCTTCGTTAAAAGAAGGACACAAATATATTGTTCTCTCTTTATAATCCTCCCATTTAGTCATATGTCAAAATAAGAAAAGGAAAAATCTGCTTGTTTTTCAGTTTCTGTATCTCTTAATGGTCTGCAGATATATGTATATAACACTACATAATGCAAAAACAAAAAAAAACAAAAAAAGCCCTACAAGAATTTTTATTAACCTACTATAAAGCAAATTAGATGACATATTTTAAACACAATATATGATCTATTTCTTGATTCTTTTATCACCTGTACTCTTAAAAATTATTTTCCAAAAAGTCTCACAATAATATTTAAAGTTTATGTGAATTTTTATCTATGGAATGAACTAGATCATTTTGCATATGTGTGTACTGGAATGGGTGACTTTAACTCAGATGACCATTTTATCCACTACTGTGGGCATGAATCCTTTAGAAGAAATGGAGTACCCATCATAGTCAACAAAAGAGTCTGAAATGCAGTACTTGGACACAATCTCAAAAACGACAGAATGATCTCTGTTCATTTCCAAGGCAAACCATTCAATATCATGGTAATCCAAGTCTATGCCCCGGCCAGTAACACTGAAGAGGCTGAAGTTGTGTATGGATGTGAGAGTTGGACTGTGAAGAAGGCTGAGCGCTGAAGAATTGATGCTTCTGAACTGTGGTGTTGGAGAAGACTCTTGAGAGTCCCTTGGACTGCAAGGAGATCCAACCAGTCCATTCTGAAGGAGATCAGCCCTGGGATTTCTTTGGAAGGAATGATGCTAAAGCTGAAACTCCAGTACTTTGGCCACCTCATGCGAAGAGTTGACTCATTGGAAAAGACTCTGATGCTGGGAGGGATTGGGGGCAGGAGGAGAAGGGGATGACAGAGGATGAGCTGGCTGGATGGCATCACTGACTCGATGGACGTGAGTCTGAGTGAACTCCGGGATTTGGTGATGGACAGGGAGGCCTGGCATGCTGCGATTCATGGGGTCACAAAGAGTCCGACACGACTGAGCAACTGATCTGATCTGATTTGATCTGATGAAGACCTACAAGACCTTCTAGAACTAACACCCCCAAAAGACGTCCTTTTCATTATAAGGATCTGGAATGCAAAAGTAGGAAGTCAAGAAACACTTGGAGGAACAGGCAAATTTGGCCTTGGAATACGGAATGAAGCAGGGCAAAGGCTAACAGAGTTCTGCCAAGAAAACGCACTGGTCATAGCAAACACCCTCTTTCAACAACACAAGAATGAAATATATAACTATATATATATATAACAAAATATAACAAACTATTATCTTTTATAATTGGAAAAGAATATTCAGCAATTTTACAGTGAATTTTTAAACTCTTACCTTCCTGAGCAACTCCAATGTTATGAACATAAAACCAATGCCACTTGCATTAGATATGTTTGGAACACATGCTAGAAACATAGAATTTTTGTTGTTTAAGTCTCTGGGAACAGAAAGTGACTACCGATATTTTGCAAATAGGGTCCAGGGAAATTAAATTTTATGAAATACATGGAACAGTGTAACACAGAGAGATTCTACTGCTGAAATGTGACTAGCATACCTGTTGAAGACTAATCAACTTCCCTGGTGGTTCAGACGGTAAAGCGTCTGTCTGCAATGCAGGAGACCCGGGTTCGATCCCTGGGTTGGGAAGATCCCCCGGAGAAGGAAATGGCAGCCCACTCCAGTATTTTTGCCTGGAAAATTCCATTGACAGTGGAGCCTGGTAGGCTACTGGCCATGGGGTCGCAAAGAGTCAGACACGACTGATGATTAATCGGAAAGTAAGGAAATTATCAAGGGTTCTAAATTTATATTGGTTACGAGAAAAAAGAAAAAGGTAAAACCACAGTGTGTGGTCTAATTATCTCCTTGGATATTAATGCCTTATAATTGAATTAAAGAAAAATATGCATTGCTTAAAAATGCAGTTCAGTTCAGTCACTCAGTAGTGTCCTACTCTTTGCGACCCCATGGACTGCAACATGCCAGGCCTACCTGTCAATCACCAACTCCTGGAGTTTACTCAAACTCATTCCCATTGAGTCAATGATGCCTTCCAACCATCTCATCCTCTGTCATCCCCTTCTCCTCTCACCTTCAATATTTCCCAGCATCAATGTCTTTTCAAATGAGTAAGCTCTGCATCAGGTGGCCAAAAGTATTGGAATTTCAACTTCAACATCAGTCCTTCCAAGGAACACCCAGGACTGATCTCCGTTAGGATGTGCTGGTTGGATCTCCTTGCAGTCCAAGGGACTCTCAAGTCTTCTCCAACACCACAGCATCAATTCTTTGGTACTCAGCTTACTTTATAGTCCAACTCTTGCATCCATACATGACTACTGGAAAAACCATAGCCTTGACTAGATGATGTTTGTTGGCAAAGTAAGGGCTCTGCTTTTTAATATGCTGTCTAGGTTGGTCA
Organism: Bubalus kerabau; assembly: GCF_029407905.1. NCBI lineage: Eukaryota > Metazoa > Chordata > Mammalia > Artiodactyla > Bovidae > Bubalus > Bubalus kerabau. Next base: position 63,251,857 of record NC_073625.1, read on the forward strand.
TAACTTTTCTTCCAAGAGCAAGCGTCTTTTAATTTCATGGCTGCAGTCACCATCTAAAGTGATTTTGGAGCCACCCAAAATAAAATCTGCCACTGTTTCAACTGTTTCTCCATATATTTCCCATGAAGTGATGGGACCAGATCCCAGGATCTTAGTTTTCTGAATGTTGAGATTTAAGCCAACCTTTTCACTCTCCTCTTTCACTTTCATCAAGAGTCTCTTTAGTTCTTTTCACTTCCTGCTATAAGGGTGGTGTCATCTGCATATCTGAGGTTATTGATATTTCTCCCTGCAATCTTTTTTTTTAATTTAAATTTATTTATTTTAATTGGAGGCTAACTACAATACTATATTGTATTGCTTCTGCCACACAATCTTGATTCCAGCTTGTCCTTCATCCAGCCCAGCATTTCTCATGATGTGCTCTGCATAGAAGTTAAATAAGCAGGGTGACAATATGCAGCCTTGACATACTCCTTTTCCTATTTAGAACCAGTCCGTTGTTCCATGTCCAGTTGTAACTGTTGCTTCCTGACCTGCATACAGGTTTCTCAAGAGCCAGGTCAGGTGATCTGGTATTCCTATAACTTTCAGAATTTTCCACAGTTTACTGTGATCCACACAGTCAAAGGCTTTGTCATAGTCAACAAAGCAGAAATAGCGTTTTTCTGGAACTCTTTTGCTTTTTCAACGATCAAGTAGATTTTGGCAATTTGATCTATGGCCCCTCTGCCTTTTCCAAAACCAGCTGAACATCTGGAAGTTCATGGTTTACGTACTGCTGAAGCTTGGCTTGGAGAATTTTGAGTATTACTTTACTAGCATGTTAGATGAGTACAACTGTGCTGTAATTTGAGCATTCTTTGGCACTGCCTTTCTTAGGGATTGGAATGAAAACCGACCTTTTCTACTCTTGTGGTCATTGCTAGGTTTTCCAATTTGCTGGCATATTGAGTGCAGCACTTTCACAGCATCATCTTTTAGGATTTGAAATAGCTCAACTGGAATTCCTTCACCTCCACTAGTTTGTTCGTAGTGATGCTTTCTAAGGCTCACTTGCCTTCTCTTTTCAGGATGTCTGGATTTAGGTGAGTGATCACATCATCGTGATTATCTTGGTCGTGAAGATCTTTTTGTACAGTTCTGTGTATTCTTGCTACCTCTTCTTAATATCTTCTGTTTCTGTTAGGTACCTACCATTTCTGTCCTTTATTGAGCCAATCTTTGTATGAAATGTTCCTTGGTATCTCTAATTTTCTTGAAGAGATCTCTAGTCTTTCCCGTTCTATTGTTTTCCTCTATTTCTTTGCACTGGTCACTGAGGAAGGCTTTTTTATCTCTCCTTGCTATTCTTCAGGGCTCTGCATTCAAATGGGCATATTTTTCCTTCTGTCCTGTTCTTTTAGCTTCTCTTATTTTCACAGCTATTTGTAAGGCCTCCTCACATAGCCTTTTTGCTTTTTTTGCATTTCTTTTTCTTGGGGATGGCCTTGCTCCCTGTGTCCCTGTACAATGTCACAAATCAGATCTAGTCCCTTAAATCTATTTCTCACTTCCAGTGTATAATCGTAAGGGATATGATTTAGCTCATACCTGAATGGTCCAGTGGTTTTCCCTGTTTTTTTTCAACTTAAGTCTGAATTTGGTTAAAAATTACTAGAAGGAAAAGTTGCAGCTTTCATATGACTAAAGAGTGAATTTTAAATTAAAAACAACAACAGCAACAAAACAGCAAACAAATGTCCTCTGTTGTCCATAAGATGTTTGGAACAGTTTGGATAAGCTTGAAAATGGCATCTAGAATTGTCTTAGTTCAGGCTCCTATAAACTAGAAGCCATGCTATACTAGGTGGCTAAAACAACAGAGACTTATTTTTCACCTTTCTGGTAACTGGAAAGTCCAAGGTCAAGATCCCTGTTAAATGTTTGCATTTCCTTTATATCTCAAGTACATCCTGATTTCAATAAATCCTTTCTGAAATCCTTATTATCTGAGTTTAATTGACTTCAGAGAAGAATACCTATATTACATTTGGAGAAGTAAACTGTTATTTGTTGAACATATGATAAAATATAAACAGGTTTAATTTTCTACATCAAAGTTGCCCTAAGCATTTATATTGGACTTACTGTTGGCTAATGATTAAGTTAAATAATATTTGTGAAATATCTGGCCCATTGAAACATAAGAAACTGAAGAAATGATAGGTTTGGCTCATTTTTCTCTTTATGTTACAGTTGAGAATACTCTGAATCTAGAACAAGTTGTGTAAAACTTTGCAGTTGGTAATTCTGCACTTAGAAATATCATCTGAGATGTCATTATAATGCCAGATATTGCTCTTAGAAAAGGCACAGTATAGAAAAGTGATTATCAGATTTTGGTCTTAAATCTGTATTCAATGTTTTGATCTCTCTTTATAATCTATCTATCTATCTATATAGATATATATGTTTTATATATATTTTATATATGTTTTAATATTTGGCACCTGTTTCCATATATATATATTATAATAATACTTTTCAACTTGCCATTTTGAGAATACACTAAAAGTATGAATCTTTGTAAATTTAATGACTTCATGTTGTAAAGCAATAATAAGTATATTTTTATTAGTAGTAGTATTACTAATCCCATTTCTTATTTTTCTGTCTTGCTTCTGTAACCACCATTTATGTTGCATCTCAGCACATCTCAAACTCTCTGTAGTGAAAGATATTCTTTAAAAATATATGATGCTTTGCCCTACACACACACAAAAAAGTGTTACTGTGATATACTATACTTATTTTAAAACACTGACTATACTTTTTGTACTTATCTTGCAGCTGACCTCTAACAAGTACACAGTGATCTATGGGTAGCATTTACATTCCTCCAATATGGATATTCTGTGATTTGAGATGATTACTTTTTAAAAATATTTTAATGTGGTATAGGTGATTTACAATGTTGTGTTAGTTTCAGGTGGACAGGAAAGTGAATCAGTTGTACATATACACACATCCACTCTTATAAGAGTTTTTTTCCCCCACAGAGGCCATTGCAGAGTACAGTTTCCTGAGCTATACAATAGGTCTGTATTAGTTACCTACTTCATATACAGCAGTGTGTGTATATCAGTCCCAATCTCCCAGTTTATCCCTCCATCCTTTTCACTCTGGTAACCATAAGTTTGTTTTTTACATCTGTGACTCTATTTTGTAAATAAGTTCATGTGTACCGTGTTTTAGATTCCATGTATAAGCAATATCATATGACATTTGTCTTTCTCTGTCTGACTTATTTCACTCTATATGGCAGTTTTTAGGTCCATTGTGTTATTGCATTATTTTGTTCTTTTTCAAGGCTAATATTCTATTGCATGTATATGAACCACATCTTCTTTACTGACTCCTTTTTGGATGGACTTTTAGGTTGTTTCCATGTCCTGGCTATTATAAATAATACTGTAATAAGCATAGGGATGCATGCATATTTTCGAATTATGATTTTCTCTGGATATATATCTAGGAGTGGGATTGCTGGGTCATATGGTAGTTCTCTTTTTAGTTTTTAAAGTAACTTCCATATGTTAACCATAGTGGCAATACCAACTTACAGTCCTATAAACAGCTTAGGAGTGTTCCCCTTTCTGTACATCCTCCCCAGCATGTATTGTATGTATTTTTTTTATGATTTTGAGTTTGAGATGATATCTCACTGTAGTTTTGATGTGCATTTCTTTAATAATTAATAACATTGAGAATCTTTTCGTGATGACTACTTTTTAAATAAATGCTTAAACAAATAACTCAGCCTTGTTTCTTCCATTTAATTTGCTTTAATACACAAGCCGATGGTCTAATTTTTGAGTCCTTCCTACTGAACTTCATACTATTTCCCATGTCCTGTATAGATTATGGTTCAGTAAAATGTGACAACTATAATGACATGAATTATTTACTTGTTACTATTACACATACTTTAATCACTTTCACATGGCTTATTATGTCTTATTAAATGTGGCTTTTATGTCTTGGCAATTTCATTAAATAATTTTAAATTGTATCACAAGAACTCTGTGTGTGTGTGTGTGTGTGTGTGTGTGTGTGTGTGTGGTGTGTACTCAGTCATTTTCGACTGTTTACAACCCCATGGACTGCAACCCTCTAGTTCCCATGGGATTTTTCAGGCAACAATACTGGAGTGGGTTGCTCTTTCCTACTCCAGGGGATCTTCCCAACCCCGGGATCAAATCTGAGTCTCTTATGTCTCTTGCATTGGCAGGCAGATTCTTTATCACTGTGCCACCTGGGGACCCCATCACAAGGACTAACAGAGAATAATTAAAGTTGTTTTTGCAGATATAAAGAGTCCTTGTTAAAAAAACAAACAAAAGAAAAGAGTCTCTGTAAAATATTTTGTAGGAAAGTCTTTATTGAATAAATAATTGTCAGCATGCTGATGGAGTACTTTTTTGATGAACTTCCAGTTCTACATTCTTAGAGATAATTAATAGTTGAAAATAAAATTTAACAATAATTATTATTTGGCATTATCAGCTAGCTTTCCTAGATTTTCTCTTTCACTTATTATTTTGAATAGTCATTCTTATTTTACGTGTCTAAGCATTTATAAACATGATGTTTATGCTGGTATTAGATATTTGGTATGAGTTTTATATTGCTTATGTCAACATAATTATATCTGGAACTTCATTTCACTATGATTTTAGTGTAAAAATTGGGTTTGTAATGCAGAGTATATTTCAATACTTATATAATATTTGCACTGTGTTTCAAAAATATATGTACTTAAATTTTAAGAAAAAAGCACAATGACTTTTCTCTGAATGGTGATAGGCTTGTGTTATTTTGCTATTTGAACAGTAGTTATGAAGAACAGTAAAATGAACACTACAACTTTTTGCTTTTTCTATAATTATATCCAAGCATTATTTTTTAAAAATATTTATATATTTATTTACTTGACTGGTCAGGTCTTTCTTGTGGCACAGGGGACCTTCACTGCATCTTGAGAGATCTTTAGTTGCAGCACCCAAACTCTGTCATTGTGTCACGTAGGCTCTGGAGCACATGAGCTCAGTAGTTGTGGTGCACCAGTTAGTTTCTTCATGGAGTGGCAGGTCTTGGTTCCTTGGCCAGGGATTGAATCCATATCCCCTGCATTGCAAGGTGAATTCTTAACCACTGCAGGGCCAATGAAGTCCTTAAATGTTATTTTATTATTTATAGATAATTCAGTTCAGTTCAGTTGTTCAGTCATGTCCAATTCTTTGTGACCCCATGGACTGCAGCACACCAGGCCTCCCTGTCTATCATCAACTCCTGGAGTTTACTCAAACTCATGTCCATATTGAGTTGATGATGCATTATGTACATGCATATTTTGTAATTTTTCTCATAGATAATATGACTAATCTAGGTTGTCCCAGATTGTTCGATGACCATATGTAGCTAATCAGCAATCCCTTAAGGTTAGCCTTCTTGGATCTCAAATAGAATCTGAGATTTTTACCAGAGCTCCTGCAAGTTTTGAGTTTTAAGCTCAAACCTTTATCTCTCCATATCAGATTCTTAAAATCATATACATATGTATATCCAATAGTTCCAGCATCATTTATTGAAAAGAATATGCTTTATTGATTGAACTTTCTTGGCAATTTTGCCAAAAATCTTTTTGTTGACTGTCAATGTAAGAGTTAGCATATGTACTCAATTCTATTCCCTTTATCTATATGTGTAAGCTTACTCCAGTAAACAGTCTTGCTCGACATTACTTGTTTGTAAAAATATTAAAATAAAAGGCATGACACATCCAATTTTGTTTTTCTATCATAATATTGTTTTGCCAACTGGGATCTTTTGTAATTCCATATAAATTTGAGAATAGGCATTTACATTAATGAAAGAATTTCTGTTAGAATTTTAATAGAGATTGCAGTGAATCTAGGGTTACTTTAAGGAGTACTGTCATCTTAACAATATTAATTCGTCCAGTCCATAAACAAGGAATGTTTTTCCAATTGATTAGGTCTTCTAATCTTCATTCATCAAAAATTTGTATTTTTAAGTATGCAAGTCTTTCACTTTTTAGTTAAATCCATTCCTAGGTATTTTATTATTTTCAGTGCGACCATAAATGGAAAATTTTTCTTAGACCATTTTGACTATTTATTGGAAATACAATTTATTTTTGTTTATTTCTCTTTTGCCTGCTGCTGCTAAGTCGCTTCAGTCGTGTCTGACTCTGTGCGACCCGATAGACGGCAGCCCATCAGGCTCCCCTGTCCCTGGTATTCTCCAGGCAAGAACACTGGAGTGGGTTGCCATTTCCTTCTCCAATGCATCAAAGTGAAAAGTGAAAGTGAAGTCCCTCAGTCGTGTCTGACTCTTAGCGACCCCATGGACTGCAGCCCACCAGGCTCCTCCATCCATGGGATTTTCCAGGCAAGAGTGGGGTGCCATTGCCTTCTCCGTCTTTTGCCTGAAACATTGCCAAATATGTTTATCAGTAATTTTTTATAAGATGCCTTAGGATTATCTATACATAGAATTATGCTATTTTCCAATAGCAATAATTGTATTTCTTCTGTTTCAATCTGGATGCCTTCTATTTCATTTTCTTGCTAATTGTTCTGATTTGTATTTATTATACCATGTTGGATCTTGGAGAAAAAGGACATTCTTGTTTTGTTCCTGATCTTAGGAGAAAAGGTCTCAACATTTCACCATTCAGTATTACCTGTGAGTGTTTTTGGTAAATGCTCTTTATTTGATTGACAACATTTCTTTCTTTTCTAATGTATTAAAAAAGGAAAACTACAAGCCAATATCACTGATGAACATAGGTGCAAAAATCCTTAACAAAATTCTAACAGTCAGAATCCAACAACACATTAAAAAGATCATACACCATGACCAAGTGGGCTTTATCCCGGGGATGCAAGGATTCTTCAATATCCACAAATAAATCAATGTAATACACCACATTAACAAATTGAAAAATAAAAGCCATATGATCATCTCAATAGATGCAGAGAAAGCCTTTGATAAAATTCGACATCCATTTATGATAAAAACCCTCCAGAAAGCAGGAATAGAAGGAACATACCTTAACATAATAAAAGCTATATATGACAAACCCACAGCAAACATTATCCTCAATGGTGAAAAATTGAAAGCATTTCCCCTAAAGTCAGGAACAAGACAAGGGTGCCCACTTTCACCACTACTATTCAACATAGTTTTGGAAGTTTTGGCCACAGCAATCAGAGGAGAAAAAGAAATAAAAGGAATCCAAATTGGAAAAGAAGAAGTAAAACTCTCACTGTTTGCAGATGACATGATCCTCTACATAGAAAACCCTAATGACTCCACCAGAAAATTACTAGAGCTAATCAACAAATATAATAAAGTTGCAGGATATAAAATCAACACACAGAAATCCCTTGCATTCCTATACACTAATAATGAGAAAATAGAAAGAGAAATTAAAGAAACAATTCCATTTATCATTGCAACAAAAATAATAAAATACTTAGGAATACATCTACCTAAAGAAACTAAAGACCTATATATATAGAAAACTATAAAACACTGGTGAAAGAAATCAAAGAGAACACTAATAGATGGAGAAATATACCATGTTCATGGATCGGAAGAATCAATATTGTGAAAATGAGTATACTACCCAAAGCAATCTATAGACTCAGTGAAATATCTATCAAGCTACCAATGGTATTTTTCACAGAGCTAGAACAAATAATTTCACAATTTGTATGTAAATACAAAAAACCTTGAATAGCCAAAACAATCTTGAGAAAGAAGAATGGACAATTTGAGATCTTTCCCTTTTGTATGGGTGTTTGTAGATATAAATTACCCTCTAAGCATTGATTTAGGGGTAACCCATCATAGCTCAGTTGATAAAGAATCTGTCTGCAATGCAGGAGACCCCGGTTTGATTCCTGGGTGGGAAAGATTCCCTGGAAAAGGGATAGGCTACCCATTCCAGTATTCTTGGTGTTTTCTTGTGGCTCAGCTGGTAAAAAAATCCATCTGTAATTCAGCAAACCTGGCTTCGACCCCTGGGTTGGGAAGATCCTCTGGAGAAGGGAAAGGCTACCCACTCCTGTATTCTTGCTTGGAGAATTCCATGGACTGTATAGTCCATGGGGTCACAAAGTTAGACACGACTGAGCAGCTTTCACTCATGACTTTTGATATGTTGTGTTTTCATTTTCATTCAACTCAAAGTGTTTTTAAATTCTTGTCATTTCTGCTTTGACCCATTGATTATTTAGTCATATGGTATTTAATTTGTACATATTTGGGACTTTTCCAGATTTGTTTGTTACTAACTTCTAACTTAAATTCATTGTTCTAAAAGAACTTACGTTGTATGATTTAAATTTCTCTGAAAATTCTGGGGCTTGTTTAATGGTATACCTTATTCTTGGAGAATGTTTCAAAAGATTCATATGGATTTGTGAAGAATATGTATTCCATTATTACATTCCATATGTATTCCACTATTGTTTGGTGGAGTGTTCTGTAGATATCTGTTAGATCTCACTGGCTAGTAGAGTTGTTCAAGTCTTCTATTTCCTTTTTGATCTTCTGCAATGGATAGTTCTTCTGTCCAGTATTGAAGTCTTAAGCAATTGTTTTTAATGCTTATTTTAAAATTATCTATTTGTATGCTTGCTAAGTCGCTTGAGTTGTGTGCAACTCTTTGTGACCTTATGGACTGTAACCTATGGGATTCTCCAGGTAAGAACATGGGAGTGGTTTGCCATGCCCTTCTCCAGGGCATCTTGCCAGTCCAGGGACCAAATCCTAATCTTTTATATTTCTTACAGTGGCAGGTGGGTTCTTTACCACTAGCACCACCTGGTCTTCCTTCAATTCTGTTTTTGTTTCATGCACTTTGGGTCTCTGTTATTAGGTGTAAATATGTATATAAATCTTGAAAGTGTGAAAGTGTTAGTTGTTCACTGGTGTCCGACTCTGTGATCCCATGCACTATAGCCCACCAGGCTCCTCTCCTCATGGAATTCTCGAGGTAAGAATAATGAAATGCATTGCCATTTCCTTCTCCAGGGACTCTTCTCGACCCAGGGATTGAACCTGGGTCTTCTGCATTGCAGGCAGATTCTTTACCATCAGAGTTACCACGGAAGCCAATATAACGCTTACATTTAGCAATTTAATTGACTCATGTTTAAAAAAAACGTCCCTTTTTATCTCTAAAACATCTTTTCTTTTAAATTGTACTTTTGTCTGATGTTCATATGCTCATTTCACCTTTCTTATGGTTGTTGTTTGCATGGTATATCTTTTTTTCTCCTATTTTACTTTTGGAATGTATGTATCTTTTATCTAAAAAATACCTCTTGTAAAAAGCTTATGGTTGACTCCTATTTTTCTTTCTCCAATCTGGCAACCTGCGCCTTTGCATTGAACTTTTTTATCTATATTTATTTAATGTTATTTATTTGGACTTACATCTGCTTATTGACTTTTCCCCAATATGTCCTGTATCTTACTTTTTGTTTCTCTATTCTTCTTTGCTACTTTCTTTAATATTAAGAGAATATTTTCTAATGTAACATCTTTTCTTCCAAGGATACTTGCTGCTAGACAGCATATTAAAAAGTAGAGACACTACTTTGCCAACAAAGGTCTGTATAGTCAAAGCTATGGTTTTTCTAGTAGTCATGTATAGATGTGAAATTTGGATTATAAAGAAGGCAGAGCACCAAAAATTGATGCTTTCAAACTGAGGTGTTGGGGAAGACTTGAGAGTCCCTCAAGAAGATCAAACCAGTCAACTAGAATGGGGCTTCCACCATGCTGAATTGGAGGGTAAGGGAAGGGAGGCAAGGGTAAGAATGGCTCAAATGTCACAAACTTTTCTTACCAATATTCGGTATATGTATATGTATATAATACATATCCTTAGTGAAAACTTACAGAATATTGGTAAGAAAAGTTTGTGACATTTGAGCCATTCTTACCCCTACCTCCCTTCCCTTACCCTCCAATTCAGCATGGTGGAGAACTGGACATGGAGCAACAGACTGGTTCCAAGTAGGAAAAGGAGTACGTCAAGACTGTATATTGTCACCCTGCTTATTTAACTTATATGCAGAGTACATCATGAGAAATGCTGGGCTGGAAGAAGTACAAGCTGGAATAAAGACTGCTGGGAGAAATATCAATAACCTCAGATCTGTAGATGATACCACCCTTATGGCAGAAAGTGAAGAGGAACAAAAAGCCTCTTGATGAAAGTGAAACTAGAGAGTGAAAAAGTTGGCTTAAAGCTCAACATTCAGAAAACGAAGATCTTGGCATCTGGTCCCATCAGTTCATGGGAAATAGATGCGGAAACAGTGGAAACAGTGTCAGACTTTATTTTGGGGGTTCCAAAATCACTGCAGATGGTAACTGTAGCCATGAAATTAAAAGACACTTACTCCTTGGAAGAAAAGTTATGACCAACCTAGATAGCATAGTAAAAAGCAGAGACATTACTTTGCCAACAAAGGTCCATCTAGTCAAGGCTATGGTTTTTCCAGTGGTCATGTATGGATGTGAGAGTTGGACTGTGAAGAAAGCTGAGTGCTGAAGAATTGATGCTTTTGAACTGTGGTGTTGGAGAAGACTCTTGAGAGTCCCTTGGACTGCAATGAGATCCAACCAGTCCATCCTAAAGGAGATCAGTCCTGGGTGTTCATTGGAAGGACTGATGCTAAAGCTGAAACTCCAATACTTTGGCCACCTCATGTGAAGAGTTGACTCATTGGAAAAGACTCTGATGCTGGGAGGGATTGGGGGCAGGAGGAGAAGGGGACGACAGAGGATGAGATGGCTAGATGGCATCACTGATTCGATGGAGGTGAGTCTGAGTGAACTCCAGGAGTTGGTGATGGACAGGGAGGCCTGGCATGCTGTGATTCATGGGGTCGCAAAGAGTTGGACACGACTGAGCAACTGAACTGACTGAACTGATGTATTAAGTTGCTTTACACCTTTAGGAAATTTTCCAGAGACTTTATAATTATTATTTTTTTATATATAAATTTTTCACCAGGTAGTTGTTTCACTGAGGTATTAGTCCATGGAACTCCTCACACTTATAATTCTTTTCAAAGTTCATCATATATATATATATATATATATATATATATATATATATAGTGAACAAGTATATAGCTCTTGTGGTATGATTGCTATGAATTAAATTAATATTTTAATGGTTATTAGAGCCCGTTGTGTCCAAGAGAAAAATAATCTTGACTGGAAGTAAAACCATGGGAGTTTAGCCATGGGAGAAATTAGATCATAAAACAAACAAATCTGCCATGATCTAGTAGCCACAGAAATTTCCTATTTCAAAATTATAACCTATGAGAAATCTTTAAAACTTTCTATTTTCCTACTCATCTTTTTCTTTCCTACATTCTTGTAAAGTCAGAAAATTGTTGCATCTTATATACTGCACATGAGAGCTAAATGATTTTCAAGATATTCTCTTAGAGGGATTTTATTGTCGATGATAGCCAACAAGATAAACATCTGCCCACTGGAATTTTGAATGTTTCTTATCAAATCACAAACTAAACATTGTTAAGACTCTCATATACTCTCATATCGGAGAAGGCAATGGCACCCCACTCCAGTACTTTTGCCTAGAAAATCCCATGGACAGAGGAGCCTGGTAGGCTGCAGTCCATGGGGTCGCTAGATTCGGACATGACTGAGCGACTTCATTTTTACTTTTCATTTTCATGCATTGGAGAAGGAAATGGCAACCCACCCCAGTGTTCTTGCCTGGAGAATCCCAGGGACGGGAAGCCTGGTAGGCTGCCGTCTATGGGGTCACACAGAGTCGGACACAACTAAAGTGACGCAGCAGCAGCAGCAGCAGCAGCATACTATCATATAGATACGTGCATCAATATGGTTGTTCCCATATGTTTTGGTTCTGGCTTCATAGAAAATATTAATAGAAAATGATAAGTAGGTTTTAAGAATGACGATCATCTTACTTTAATCAATCCTCAAATTTAAATAATAGCCTTCAGCAGTAAAAGTTGTATCCTGACATTTGTGATCCAGCTGCATCCTTTCTTGTAATGGACTCTACAAGAATATGACTTTCATAAATATTATAGCAAAAGTCTCACCTTGAAGCAGTTGGATTTTACAACATAAGTTAATGGAGAAATGAAAAAATACAGTCATACCTGTATGTGTTATGCCTGCAGGGTTTCAATAAAAATGAGATTAAAACACGGCAAGTTCAGGATATTTTTGCCAATTATTATGAAGATATTCAATAAATACTGTAAACCCAAAAATAAGATATTGGGGACAATAAGGCAGCACTCCAAGTGTGTGTATAGAATAACAAATTAAGAATATGAAAAGCATACAAAAAATTAACTATTTTTGAACATTTTGCAAAGAAAATCACCCCACCATATAATCAAAGATATGTTTTCAGGGTGATGATTGAGTAGCTGCTATTAAAACAACTAGTCTTTCTGAAAATAACTAAAAGCAATGAAAAAAATGCAAGGAGTTGATGGCACTGGGGAATAAATAAAGCTGGCAGATACTGGAGGAGTGCTGTCCCTCATCAGAAAAAATTATAGCGTATAGATGTGTAACTAACTTGCATGCATTTTGACTCAAAGACAGGTTCTAGTTTTACAATGTGGGCTGGTCAAATCCAAAATACTCTGTAGTTTTCTTTGAAGAACCAAGTCTTCAAATAGTTAAGAATGTATACACAAACATCTTAGAAAGGAGAAAACTGTAGAGAGTTTCCAATTATTTGTATAAAGTGAAAGTGAGGGTGTTAGTCACTCACTCGTGTCCAACTTTTTGTGACCCCATGGACGGTAGCCCCTCATCCTCAGGCTCCGCTGTGCATGGAATCTTCCAGGTGAGAATACTGGAGTGGATTGCTATTCTCTTCTGGTTCATCTCTGAACTGTGCATTCCTAGTATTGCAAGCCAGGCTAAAATAACTGACCTGATGATTTTAGCTTTGAGGCTGAATTCAGCCTGCCATCTTTGGGAAACATAATAGAATACAAATTGTCCAAACTATATAATTCAAAATGTTTAGGATAGGACCCAAAATGCTAGGTATATGAGAAGCAGCAAATATAATCCACACTGAAGAAAAAGGCAATAAGTGGAAACCAATCAAGAACCAATTTAGATGTTGGAATTAATGTACCAGGTATGACCATATCTGTGCCCAAGAAGATAAAAGAAGATGCTTTTATAGGTTAAAAAAAAAAAAAAAAAAAAACTAAAGTAGTGAAAGATACAAAATAAAAAATTGTAAAAAAAAATCACTTGGAGAAACTAAAAATAAGACTGGAGGTGATAGAAAATCAAGTGAGGAATAGCAAATAGAGCAATAAAATGGTTATCCAATCTGAAGGATAACAAAGAAATAAAATTGGAAAACTAATAAAGAGAATATCAGGAACTTGTGAAGCAACATAAATGCATTTAACATAGTCATAACTGGACACTAGAAGAGCAGGGGAATTAAAATACAGGGGAATTATTTTAAGAGAGCATTTAATCAGTACCTCAGATGTTTGAAAGATGTGAATGTAGACCAAGAAGAAAATCAGAGAGGCAAATTTAATAAGAAAGGAAATCATACCAATCACATTATAGGCAAATTTCTGAAGTTCAAAGCGAAGGTTATACCTTCAAAAGGGGCTGAGAAAGGCAATTCAATGTATACAGAGCAAGAGTAATTTCAATAGCTGGTCAGTTTTTATCAGAAACTGTGGACACTAGAAGACAGAATGATATCTGTAACTTCTAAAAAGGAAAACACAGACTCCACCAAAAAACCAAAACAATAAAAAACAATTTTATGTGCAGTGGCCATGCCTACATTGATGAGTGTAGGTGAACTAGATATTTTCAGATAGAAAACTTGCATAATTAAAACTATTAAAAACATTATATTAAGCAAAAGGAAAATTATACAGGGTTTTCTGAAGAGAATGAAGAGCACAATAAATGTAAATTAAAATTAAAATACTTGATAGTGAAATTGATCCAAAATCTTGAAATTAAAATGGAATCACAGATAAATAGCCTGGAGGCAAGGATTGAGAAGATGCAAGAAAGGTTTAACAAGGACTTAGAAGAAATAAAAAAGAGCCAATATATAATGAATAATGCAATAAGTGAAATTAAAAACACTCTGGAGGCAACAAATAGTAGAATAACAGAGGCAGAAGATAGGATTAATGAATTAGAAGATAGAATGGTAGAAATAAATGAATCAGAGAGGATAAAAGAAAAACGAATTAAAAGAAATGAGGACAATCTCAGAGACCTCCAGGACAATATTAAACGCTACAACATTCGAATCATAGGGGTCCCAGAAGAAGAAGACAAAAAGAAAGACCATGAGAAAATACTTGAGGAGATAATAGTTGAAAACTTCCCTAAAATGGGGAAGGAAATAATCACCCAAGTCCAAGAAACCCAGAGAGTCCCAAACAGGATAAACCCAAGGCGAAACACCCCAAGACACATATTAATCAAATTAACAAAGATCAAACACAAAGAACAAATATTAAAAGCAGCAAGGGAAAAACAACAAATAACACACAAGGGAATACCCATAAGGATAACAGCTGATCTTTCAATAGAAACTCTTCAAGCCAGGAGGGAATGGCAAGATATACTTAAAATGATGAAAGAAAATAACCTACAGCCCAGATTATTGTACCCAGCAAGGATCTCATTCAAGTATGAAGGAGAAATCAAAAGCTTTTCAGACAAGCAAAAGCTGAGAGAATTCTGCACCACCAAACCAGCTCTCCAACAAAAACTAAAGGATATTCTCTAGACAGGAAACACAAAAACGGTGTATAAATTCGAACCCAAAACAATAAAGTAAATGGCAATGGGATCATACTTATCAATAATTACCTTAAATGTAAATGGGTTGAATGCCCCAACCAAAAGACAAATACTGGCTGAATGGACACAAGAACAAGACCCCTACATATGTTGTCTACAAGAGACCCACCTCAAAACAGGGGACACATACAGACTGAAAGTGAAGGGCTGGAAAAAGATTTTCCATGCAAATAGGGACCAAAAGAAAGCAGGAGTAGCAATACTCATATCAGATAAAATAGACTTTAAAACAAAGGATATGAAAAGAGACAAAGATGGTCACTACATAATGATCAAAGGATCAATCCAAGAAGAAGATATAACAATTATAAATATATATGCACCCAACACGGGAGCACCGCAGTATGTAAGACAAATGCTAACAAGTATGAAAGCGGAAATTAACAATAACACAATAATAGTGGGAGACTTTAATACCCCACTCACACCTATGGATAGATCAACTAAACAGAAAATTAACAAGGAAACACAAACTTTAAACGATACAATAGACCAGTTAGACCTAATTGATAGCTATAGGACATTTCATCCCAAAACAATGAATTTCACCTTTTTCTCAAGCGCACATGGAACCTTCTCCAGGATAGATCACATCCTGGGCCATAAAGCTAGCTTTGGTAAATTCAAAAAAAATAGAAATCATTCCAATCATCTTTTCTGACCACAATGCAGTGAGATTAGATCTCAATTACAAGAGAAAAACTATTAAAAATTCCAACATATGGAGGCTGAACAACACGCTGCCGAATAACCAACAAATCACAGAAGAAATCAAAATTTGCATAGAAATGAATGAAAATGAAAACACAACAACCCAAAACCTGTGGGACACGGTAAAAGCAGTCCTAAGGGGAAAGTTCATAGCAATACAGGCACACCTCAAGAAACAAGAAAAAAGTCAAATAAATAACCTAACTCTACACCTAAAGCAACTAGAAAAGGAAGAAATGAAGAATCCCAGGGTTAGTAGAAGGAAAGAAATCTTAAAACTTAGAGCAGAAATAAATGCAAAAGAAACAAAAGAGATCATAGCAAAAATCAACAAAACCAAAAGCTGTTTTTTTGAAAGGATAAATAAAATTGACAAACCATTAGCCAGACTCATCAAGAAACAAAGGGAGAAAAATCAAATCAATAAAATTAGAAATGAAAATGGAGAGATCACAAAAGACAACACAGAAATACAAAGGATCATAAGAGAGTACTATCAACAATTATATGCCAATAAAATGGACAACGTGGAAGAAATGAACAAATTCTTAGAAAAGTACAACTTTCCAAAACTCGACCAGGAAAAATAGAAAATCTTAACAGACCCATCACAAGCATGGAAATTGAAACTGTAATCAAAAATCTTCCAGCAAACAAAAGCCCAGGTCCAGACGGCTTCACAGCTGAATTCTACCAAAAATTTAGAGAAGAGCTAACACCTATCCTGCTCAAACTCTTCCAGAAAATTGCAGACGATGGTAAACTTCCAAACTCATTCTATGAGGCCACCATCACCCTAATACCAAAACCTGACAAAGATCCCACAAAAAAAGAAAACTACAGGCCAATATCACTGATGAACATAGATGCAAAAATCCTTAACAAAATTCTAGCAATCAGAATCCAACAACACATTAAAAAGATCATACACCATGACCAAGTGGGCTTTATCCCAGGGATGCAAGGATTCTTCAATATCCGCAAATCAATCAATGTAATACACCACATTAACAAATTGAAAAATAAAAACCATATGATTATCTCAATAGATGCAGACAAAGCCTTTGACAAAATTCAACATCCGTTTATGATAAAAACTCTCCAGAAAGCAGGAATAGAAGGAACATACCTCAACATAATAAAAGCTATATATGACAAACCCACAGCAAACATTATCCTCAATGGTGAAAAATTGAAAGCATTTCCTCTAAAGTCAGGAACAAGACAAGGGTGCCCACTTTCACCATTACTATTCAGCATAGTTTTGGAAGTTTTGGCCACAGCAATCAGAGCAGAAAAAGAAATAAAAGGAATCCAAATTGGAAAAGAAGTAAAGCTCTCACTGTTTGCAGATGACATGATCCTCTACATAGAAAACCCTAAAGACTCCACCAGAAAATTACTAGAACTAATCAATGACTATAGTAAAGTTGCAGGATATAAAATCAACACACAGAATTCCCTTGCATTCCTATACACAAATAATGAGAAAACAGAAAGAGAAATTAAGGAAACAATTCCATTCACCAATGCAACGGAAAGAATAAAATACTTAGGAATATATCTACCTAAAGAAACTAAAGACCTATATATAGAAAACTAGAAAACACTGGTGAAAGAAATCAAAGAGGACACTAACAGATGGAGAAATATACCATGTTCATGGATTGGAAGAATCAATATAGTGAAAATGAGTATACTATCCAAAGCAATCTATAGATTCAATGCAACCCCTATCAAGCTACCAACAGTATTCTTCACAGAGCTAGAACAAATAATTTCACAATTTGTATGGAAATACAAAAAACCTCGAATAGCCAAAGCAATCTTGAGAAAGAAGAATGGAACTGGAGGAATCAACCTACCTGACTTCAGGCTCTACTACAAAGCCACAGTTATCAAAACAGTATGGTACTGGCACAAAGACAGAAATATAGATCAATGGAACAAAATAGAAAGCCCAGAGATAAATCCACGCACATATGGACACCTTATCTTTGACAAAGGAGGCAAGAATATACAATGGATTAAAGATAATCTCTTTAACAAGTGGTGCTGGGAAATCTGGTCAACCACTTGTAAAAGAATGAAACTAGAACACTTTCTTACACCATACACAAAAATAAACTCAAAATGGATTAAAGATCTAAATGTAAGACCAGAAACTATAAAACTCCTAGAGGAGAACATAGGCAAAACACTCTCTGACATACATCACAGCAGGATCCTCTATGACCCACCTCCCAGAATATTGGAAATAAAAGCAAAAATAAACAAATGGGACCTAATTAACCTTAAAAGCTTCTGCACATCAAAGGAAACTATTAGCAAGGTGAAAAGACAGCCTTCAGAATGGGAGAAGATAATAGCAAATGAAGCAACTCCTACAGCTCAACTCCAGAAAAATAAATGGCCCAATCAAAAAATGGGCCAAAGAACTAAATAGATATTTCTCCAAAGAAGACATACAGATGGCTAACAAACACATGAAAAGATGCTCAACATCACTCATTATCAGAGAAAGGCAAATCAAAACCACTATGAGGTACCATTTCACACCAGTCAGAATGGCTGCGATCCAAAAGTCTACAAGTAATAAATGCTGGAGAGGGTGTGGAGAAAAGGGAACCCTCTTACACTGTTGGTGGGAATGCAAACTAGTACAGCCACTATGGAGAACAGTGTGGAGATTCCTTAAAAAGCTGGAAATAGAACTGCCTTATGATCCAGCAATCCCACTGCTGGGCATACACACTGAGGAAACTAGAAGGGAAAGAGACACGTGTACCCCAATGTTCATCGCAGCACTGTTTATAATAGCCAGGACATGGAAGCAACCTAGATGTCCATCAGCAGATGAATGGATAAGAAAGCAGTGGTACATATACACAATGGAGTATTACTCAGCCATTAAAAAGAATACATTTGAATCCGTTGTAATGAGGTGGATGAAACTGGAGCCTATTATACAGAGTGAAGTAAGCCAGAATGAAAAACACCAATACAGTATACTAACGCATATATATGGAATTTAGAAAGATGGTAACAATAACCCTGTGTACGAGACAGCAAAAGAGACACTGATGTATAGAACAGTCTTATGGACTCTGTGGGAGAGGGAGAGGGTGGGAAGATTTGGGAGAATGGCATTGAAACATGTAAAATATCATGTATGAAATGAGTTGCCAGTCCAGGTTCGATGCACGATACTGGATGCTTGGGGCTGGTGCACTGGGACGACCCAGAGGGATGGAATGGGGAGGGAGGAGGGAGGAGGGTTCAGGATGGGTTGTGGTGGATTCATTTTGATATTTGGCAAAACTAATACAATTATGTAAAGTTTAAAAATAAAATAAAATAAAAAAATTTAAAAAAAAGTAAAATACTTTAGTAAAAATAAAAGCTGTTTTCCCTGTGTATTTCTTAAAATAAAACTGCTTAAGGAAAAATTACAACATTGTCTGGTGAGGTTTAATATCAACAGAGGTTTTCTACATATGATAACAGTACAAAAATGAGAGATGTGGTAAATTGTCCTACAGAATTGTATGCTTTCTACATTTTCCATGAATTTTTAAAGTATTAACTCTAAGTAGACAGTGAAAAGTTATAAATGTGTATTATAGTCCCCAAACAACAACTAAACTAATGCAAATAGATAAATGTTAAATTGCCAAGAGATAAAATATAATTCTAATACAGTTTTCACTTATTCAAATGAAGGCAGCCGAGGAAGAAAAATGAAACTAAAAGTAGAGAGGTAAAACGAGAAAAAGAAAATGCTAGACATAATCCAGGCAAATGGATAATTTATTTAAATGATAATAGACTAAACACTCTTGTTAAAAACTAAATAATTTTAAAAAATGAATAAAATTGTAAAACTAAGTATATGCTCTCTGCAAGAGACATATTTTAAATGTAAAATACAGATAGAGTGAACATGAAAGAATGTAAGCAGAAGGTAAGTGTAAGAAAAAATGAAATGAGTGCATTATTGTCAGATATTTCCATGTGAAAGATATGATCAAAAATAAAGAAGGACATGCATAAAATGTCAACACATCATGAAGACAAGGAAATCATAAATTGGTTCTGAATAGTAGAGCTTAAATATAAACCAAAATTTATTAAATTAGAAAAGCAAAAGCTATTTTGAGATTTTAATGCTCTTCTCTCATCTTTTGATAGAACTAGATAGAGAAAAAAAAAAACATAGATGACTTGAAATACTCTAATAACTATCTTAACCAAATTAACATTTATAAAACACAGTCAACTGAGAAGATACTTTTCAAGAGCACATGCAATAGTCATCAAAATTAAATGCTATTTCTATCATAGAACATTTATCAATAGATTTAAAAACATTGAAAAATACAGAGTATATTGTCTTATCAGAAGGGGATAAATTGAAAACAAGCTATTTAAAACACCAAGTAATTGGAAATTAACCACACACTACTAGTCCGTGGGTCAAAAATAAATCACGAAGAAAGTCAAAAGACATTTTATTGTCGCCCTGCTTATTTAACGTATATGCAGAGAACATCACGAGAAACGCTGGGCTGGAAGAAGCACTAGCTGAAATCAAGATTGCTGGGAGAAATAGCAATAACTTCAGATATACAGATGACACCACCCTTATGGCAAAAAGTGAAGAGGAACAAAAAGCCTCTTGATGAAAGTGAAAGAGGAGAGTGAAAAAGTTGGCTTAAAGCTCAACATTCAGAAAACGAAGATCATGGCATCTGGTCCCATCAGTTCATGGGAAATAGATGGGGAAACAGTGGAAACACTGTCAGACTTTATTTTTGGAGGCTCCAAAATCACTGCAGATGGTGACTGCAGCCATGAAATTAAAAGACGCTTACCCCTAGGAAGGAAATTTATGACCAACCTAGATAGTATATTAAAAAGCAGAGATATTACTTTGCCAACAAAGGTCCGTCTAGTCAAAGCTATGATTTCCCAGTGGTCATGTATGGATGTGAGAGTTGGACTGTGAAGAAAGCTGAGCGCCGAAGAATTGATGCTTTTGAACTGTGGTGTTGGAGAAGACTCTTGAGAGTCCCTTGGAATGCAAGGAGATCCAATCAGTCCATCCTAAAGGAGATCAATCCTGGGATTTCTTTGGAAGGAATGATGCTAAAGCTGAAACTCCAGTACTTTGGCCACCTCAGGTGAAGAACTGACGCATTGGAAAAGACTCTGATGCTGGGAGGGATTGGGGGCAGGAGGAGAAGGGGACGACAGAGGGTGAGATGGCTGGATGGCATCACCGACTCAATGGACATGAGTTTGAGTGAACTCCGGGAGTTGGTGATGGACAGGGAGGCCTGGCGTGCTGCAATTCATGGAGTTGCAAAGAGTCGGACATGACTGAGCGACTGAGCTGAACTGAACTGAGTGATATCATTCATTGTCAGTGGCTTCAAATGCCATCCTTTTGCTGATGATTGCAAAATATTTGTCCTGAGTTCTGTTAGAGATAAAGAAACTTATATCCATGTGAATGTAAGTGTTTCAAAATGCCTAAATATATATATTCAAACCTTAATTCAGGCATGAATGAGAGAAGTAATGAAAGAAACTACATCTCCTAAGTTCTCTCTTTCAGGGAGATGCAACTGCAGATATTCACTTATGAACAAGAGACAGTGTCACACCTGATATGCCTCTTTTCCTCCTCATGTGTATTTGATCAGCCAGCAAGCATGCCAGTGCTGCATTGTAAATGTTATCAAATCCCTTCACTCCTTAAACCTATTCTATGTCTCCCTATTTTCTCTCAGGATGATATCTAAATTTCTTCTTCCCCAAAGTCTATGCTCCCATTTACCTTTGGGTCTTTGCACATTCTGTTCCTTTTGCTACAGTGTTAGTCACTCATCGTGTCTAATTCTCTGTGACCCCATTGACTGTAGCCCACCAGGCTTCTTGGTCCATGGAATTTTCCAGGCAAGAATACTGGAGTGGGCTGCCATTTTCTTCTCCAGGGGATCTACCCAATCCAGGGATCAAACTTGGGTGTTCTTCATTCCTGAGAGATACTTTACCATTTGAGCCACCAGGATATTCTCTCTTTTTGCTAAGGTACTCTTTATTTTTCTGCCTTATAAAAGTTTCTCTTTATGTAACCTGTCTAAAACATCCTGATTTTTCAGATTTCCTTGTATACACTGGGGCTTCCCAGGTGGCACTAGTGGTAAGGAACCTGCCTGTTAATGTGAAAGACATAAGAGATTAGGGTTGTATCTCTGGGTGGAAAACATCCCCTGGAGGAGAGTATGGAGACCCACTCCAGTATCCTTGCCTGGAGAGTCCATTGGATAGAGGCACCTTGTTGGCTATGGTCCATAGAGTCCCAAAGAGAAGAACACAACTTAAGTGACTTAGCACACTCACACATACATACATTGCTCTTTGTCAAATATGTTTTCTGATAATATAACACAACCTGTGTTGACAATATAATAACATGTTTACAATTTTCTACTTGTTTGCATCTCCATGTTGAGTGTGTCTGTTGAGTATGTGTATGTAACAAAAATTATGTTCTTTATAATTTATATTTTAATAGCAAACACTACACTTTTTACATTTGGGGTTAATTAATTAGAATAAAAAAAAACATTCTTAAAATCACATGAATGGTGTTGAGAAGCTTTTTGTCAAAGCTATGCCATACTATTCTTAATAAGAGAGAACAAAGTATGAAATGAAATTACATATAATAGAAACATCATTTACCACTGTAATTACTCTCAGCACAGCAATTGGGTACATGAGAAAATAATAGATTACAAGACATGCTCAATGAGAATAGTTTTGGGGAACTTCACAGCGAAGCTATGATCTTTCTGACACTGCTAATGGTTTGTATACGAACAGGGATGAGAGATAAAGTAGTCCTTCAGATAAGAGAATAATTTGTACTGACAAGAAGCAATAAAATATTCAAGTTTTAATCTAAATATATCATTGTATTCTAACTTTTACAAAATACTATTCTAATGGTTTATTTCCTCAATTGCTTCAATGATTAAAAAATGATTATTCTGTTCTTAAAAAATTTTCATCCTTGCATATATGCATATAGATACCAAAAAGAAATAAAGGTATTATATAACCAACTGGGCTCCTATATCTACTAAAATAAGAGGAGATATGTCAGAAAAGAAAACAATGACACATGGATCTGAGGGGATATGTGAATAATAGGTTGTAGTTTAAAAATTGTAGCAGAATCAAGTTCAGAATAAGAGAACAAAGAGAAAGTTGACATTTGTGAGACATGATGGATTTAGATCACAAGGATTGTAACCTATAATCCTTGCAACACAAACCAATTATGCACTTATGTTCAATGAAAATATCACATCAAAGCCATTTCAAGTATAATGAAAATAATTAATGGAAAATAAGGTAAAATGTAAACATCCTCAGATTTTATTAAGAGGAATATTCACATCATATCTATGTCAAATAATGCACTTTTGATTCACAACTATGTGTAATAATGCAGTTTTCATCATTTAGTTCAGTTCAGTTCAGTCACTCTATTGTGTCCGACTCTTTGCAACCCCATGAATCTCAGCACGCCAGGCCTCCCTGTCCATCACCAACTCCCTGAGTTCACTCAAACTCGTGTCCATCAAGTCGGTGATGCCATCCAGCCATCTCATCCTCTGTCATCCCCTTCTCCTCCTGCCCCCAATCCCTCCCAGCATCAGAGTCTTTTCCAATGAGTCAACTCTTCGCAAGAGGTGGCCAAAGTGTTGGAGTTTCAGCTTTAGCATCAGTCCTTCCAATGAACACCCAGGAGTGGTTACCTTCAAAATGGACTGGTTGGATCTCCTTGCAGTCCAAGAGACTCGCAAGAGTCTTCTCCAACACCACAGTTCAAAAGCATCAATTCGTCAGTGTTCAGCTTTCTTCACAGTCCAACTCTCACATCCATACATGACACTAGAAAAACCATAGCCTTGACTAGATGGACCTTTGTTGGCAAAGTAATGTCTCTGCTTTTTAATATGCTATCTAGGTTGGTCATAACTTGCCTTTCAAGGAGTAAGCATTTTTTAATTTCATGACTGCAGGCATATTCTGCAGTGATTTTGGAGCCCCCCAAAATAAGATCTGACACTGTTTCCCCATCCATTTCCCACAAAGCGATGGGACCAGATGCCATGATCTTCGTTTTCTGAATGTTGAGCTTTAAGCCAACTTTTTCACTCTCCTCTTTCACTTTCATCAGGAGGCTTTTGAGTTCCTCTTCACTTTCTGCCATAAGGATGATGTCATCTGCATATCTGAGGTTATTGATATTTCTCCCGGCAATCTTGATTCCAGCTTGTGCTTCTTCCAGCCCAGCGTTTCTCATGATGTACTCTACATATAAGTTAAATAAGCATGGTGACAATATACAGTCTTGACGCACTCCTTTTCCTATTTGGAACCATGCTGTTGTTTCATGTCCAGTTCTAACTGTTGCTTCCTGACCTGCATATAGGTTTCTCAAGAGGCAGGTCAGGTGGTCTGGTATTCCCATCTCTTTCAGAATTTTCCATAGTTTATTGTGATCCACACAGTCAAAGGCTTTGGCATAGTCAATAAAGCAGAAATAGATGTTTTTCTGGAACTCTCTTGCTTTTTCCATGATCCAGCAGATGTTTGCAATTTGATCTCTGGTTCCTCTGCCTTTTCTAAAACCAGCTTGAACATCTGGAAGTTCAGCATTCACATATTGCTGAAGCGTGGCTTGGAGAGTTTTGAGCATTACTTTACTAGCGTATGAGATGAGTGCAATTGTGCGGTAGTTTGAGCATTCTTTGGCATTGCCTTTCTTAGGGATTGGAATGAAAACTGACCTTTTTCAGTCCTGTGGCCACTGTGGCCAAATTTTCCAAATTTTCTGGCATACTGGGTGCAGCACTTTCACAGCATCACCTTCCAGGATTTGAAATAGCTCAACTGGAATTCCATCACCTCCACTAGCTTTCTTCATAGGGATGCTTTCTAAGGCCCACTTGACTTCACATTCCAGGATGTCTGGCTCTAGGTGAGTCATCAAACCATCATGATTATATCGGTCCTGAAGATCTTTTCTGTGCAGTTCTTCTGTGTATTCTTGCCACCTCTTCTTAATATTGTCTGCTTCTGTTAGGTCCATACCATTTCTGTCCTTTATCGAGTCCATCTTTGCATGAAATGTTCCCTAGGTATCTCTAATTCTCTTGAAGAGATCTCTAGTTTTCCCATTTGGTTGTTTTCCTCCATTTCTTTGCATGATTGCTAAGGAGGGCTTTCTTATCTCTCCTTGCTATTCTTTGGAACTCTGCATTCGGATGCTTATATCTTTTCTTTTCTCTTTTGCTTTTCACCTCTCTTCTTCTCACAGCTATTCGTAAGGCCTCCTCAGACAGCCATTCTGCTTTTTTGCATTTTTTTTCCATGGGGATGGTCTTCATCCCTGTATCCTGTACAATGTCACAAACCTCTGTCCATAGTTCATCAGGTACTCTATCAGATCTAGTCCCTTAAATCTATTTCTCACTTGCACTGTGTAATCATAAGGAATTTGATCAGTCAAGGAGGCTGTAAATTAGAGAAGAGAACAAAAGACCTAGTCTCTAGAGGACAGAAAACACAATATAAAAACTTGATACCTGACAAAAGGAAAGGTTTTAATAGAGTTTGCACATGAGAAGAAAACTGGAAGACCTTGCTCTTTAGATTTAGGGAAAATAATGCCTATTATGTTAAACTTGCTTATTGATGAGTATATTTTTTAGCAGGGAGTCATTACTTCTATGCTTCTTTAAAATGTTTTATTTGCTGTACTAACTCTATGTATGTTTGTATGTATCTGTCATCTATATGCCTATTCATCTATTGCATGTATATTTGCATCTATGCACATACTGTATGTATGGATGTGAGAGTTGGACTGTGAAGAAAGCTGAGCACCGAAGAATTGATGCTTTTGAACTGTGGTGTTGGAGAAGACTCTTGAGAGTCCCTTGGACTGCAAGGAGATCCAACCAGTCCATTCTGAAGGAGATCAGCCCTGGGATTTCTTTGGAAGGAATGATGCTAAAGCTGAAACTCCAGTTCTTTGGCCACCTCATGTGAAGAGTTGACTCATTGGAAAAGACCCTGATGCTGGGAGGGATTGGGGGCAGGAGGAGAAGGGGACAACAGAGGATGAGATGGCTGGATGGCATCACTGACTTGATGGATGTGAGTTTGAGTGAACTCCGGGAGTTGGTGATGGACAGGGAGGCCTGGCGTGCTGTGATTCATGGGGTCGCAAAGAGTTGGACACTACTGAGCGACTGAACTGAACTGAACATACTCTAAAAGAATGATTCTTAGAAGAGTTCATCAGATACTAAAATTACTGATTTTTATGCATTAATTTTTGAGAAAGAAAAAAATTGTAAAAAACAGACTGAGAAACAACAAGAAAAAAAACAAGAAAGATCAACATTTTAATCTGTTGATGACAATTTTGGAAGATCAAAGTAAAAAGTCACTAATCAATATATTTTCTATTTTACAATTTTAATTACATAGTCTACACCATCCAAGACCTTGGATATAGTTTGAGGGAATTATTAAATATCTGATGTAATTAAATTATAGTGAAGTGTAAATGTATGGACTCCATGTAGCAAATAAAACTAGTCCAAAAATTTTAAATTACATTTCGAACACTTTGTAAAGAATGTATTGTTTTAGTTATTATTGTTGCTTCTTGATCTTTGGAAAGGAGGTGAAATGCATTGATCAATTGGTTGCATTAGTGTTGCTGAGAAAATTTCATAGCTTTTGTGTAGAAAAGAATTAGAAAAATGTATTTTATTAGAAATTTTTGATGATTTTTAAAAACTATATTTTTATTAAAAAATTTATTTCTATGGATATTTAGGGTGATTTAAGAAAGGTTTTGAAAAGTCAGATTTTTCTAAGTCATAATATGTATAAAGTAAAATCACCCTTGTATTTATTAAGTTCTATGATTTTGCATCTATGTTCATCAGTGATATTGGCCTGTAGTTTTCTTTTTTTGTGGCATCTTTGTCAGGTTTTGGTATTAGGGTGTTGGTGGCCTCATAGAATGAGTTTGGAAGTTTACCTTCCTCTGCAATTTTCTGGAAGAGTTTGAGTAGGATAGGTTAGCTCTTCTCTAAATTTTCGGCAGAATTCAGCTGTGAGGCCGTCTGGACCTGGGCTTTTGTTTGCTGGAAGATTTCTGATTACAGTTTCAATTTCCGTGCATGTGATTGGTCTGTTAAGATTTTCTATTTTTTCCTGGTCCAGTTTTGGAAAGTTGTACTTTTCTAAGAATTTGTCCATCTCTTCCACGTTGTCCATTTTATTGGCATATAATTGCTGATAGTAGTCTCTTATGATCCTTTGTATTTCTGTGTTGTCTGTTGTGATCTCTCCATTTTCTTTTTCT
Source organism: Bubalus kerabau (assembly GCF_029407905.1). Taxonomy (NCBI): domain Eukaryota; kingdom Metazoa; phylum Chordata; class Mammalia; order Artiodactyla; family Bovidae; genus Bubalus; species Bubalus kerabau. The sequence continues at coordinate 63,279,029 of NC_073625.1, forward strand.
TTCTTTTTTTTTTTTTGTTTCTTGTATTTTTATTTTTTTAATATATTTTATTTTATTTTTTAACTTTACAATATTGTATTGATTTTGGCATATTTTATGGATTTGATTTTTCTCCCTTTGTTTCTTGATGAGTCTGGCTAACGGTTTGTCAATTTTATTTATCCTTTCAAAGAACCAGCTTTTGGCTTTGTTGATTTTTGCTATGATCTCTTTTGTTTCTTTTGCATTTATTTCTGCCCTAATTTTTAAGATTTCTTTCCTTCTACTAACCCTGGGGTTCTTCATTTCTTCCTTTTCTAGTTGCTTTAGGTGTAGAGTTAGGTTATTTATTTGACTTTTTTCTTGTTTCTTGAGGTATGCCTGTATTGCTATGAACTTTCCCCTTAGGACTGCTTTTACCGTGTCCCACAGGTTTTGGGTTGTTGTGTTTTCATTTTCATTCGTTTCTATGCAAATTTTGATTTCTTTCTTGATTTCTTCTGTGATTTGTTGGTTATTCAGCAGTGTGTTGTTCAGACTCCATATGTTGAATTTTTAATAGTATTTCTCCTGTAATTGAGATCTAATCCTACTGCATTGTGGTCAGAAAAGATGCTTGGAATGATTTCAATTGTTTTGAATTTACCAAGGCTATATTTATGGCCCCAGATGTGGTCTATCATGGAGAAGGTTCCGTGTGCACTTGAGAAAAAGGTGAGATTCATTGTTTTGGGATGAAATGTCCTATAGATATCAATTAGGTCTAACTGGTCTGTTGTATCGTTTAAAGTTTGTGTTTCCTTGTTAATTTTCTGTTTAGTTAATCAATCCACAGGTGTGAGTGGGGTATTAAAGTCTCCCACTATTATTGTGTTATCGTTAATTTCTCCTTTCATACTTGTTAGCATTTGTCTTATATATTGTGGGGCTCCTATGTTGGGTGCATATATATTTATAATTATTGTATCTTTTTCTTGGATTGATCCTTTGATCATTATGTAGTGACCTTCTTTGTCTCTTTTACAGCCTTTGTTTTAAAGTCTATTTTATCTGATATGAGTATTGCTACTCCTGCTTTCTTTTGGTCTCTATTTGCATGGAAAATCTTTTTCCAGCCCTTCACTTTCAGTCTGTATGTGTCCCCTGTTTTGAGGTAGGTCTCTTGTAGACAACATATGTAGGGGTCTTGTTCTTGTATCCATTCAGCCAGTCTTTGTCTTTTGGTTGGGGCATTCAACCCATTTACGTTTAAGGTAATTATTGATAAGTATGATCCCATTGCCATTTACTTTATTGCTTTGGGTTTGAATTTACATACCCTTTTTGTGTTTCCTGTCTAGAGAATATCCTTTAGTATTTGTTGGAGAGCTGTTTGGTGGTGCTGAATTCTCTCAGCTTTTGCTTGTCTGTAAAGCTTTTGATTTCTCCCTCATATTTGCAATCCAAAAGTCTGCAAGCAATAAATGCTGGAGAGGGTATGGAGAAAAGGGAACACTCTTACACTGTTGGTGGGAATGCAAACTAATATAGCCACTATGGAGAACAGTGTGGAGATTCCTTAAAAAACTGGAAATAGAACTGCCTTATGATCCAGCAATCCCACTGCTGGGGCTACAGACTGAGGAAACCAGAAGGGAAAGAGACATGTGTACCCCAATGTTCATCGCAGCACTGTTTATAATAGCCAGGACATGGAAACAACCTAGATGTCCATCAGTAGATGAATGGATAAGAAAGCTGTGGTACATATACACAATGGAGTATTACTCAGCCATTAAAAAGAATACATTTTAATCAGTTCTAACGAGGTGGATGAAACTGGAGCCTATTATACAGAGTGAAGTAAGCCAGAAGGAAAAACACCAATACAGTATACTAACGCATATATATGAAATTTAGAAAGATGGTAACAATAACCCTGTATACGAAACAACAAAGGAGACACTGATATATAGAACAGTCTTTTGGACTCTGTGGGAGAGGGAGAGGGTGGGAGGATTAGGGAGAATAGCATTGAAACATGTATAATATCATATATGAAACGAGTTGCCAGTCCAGGTTTGAAGCACGATACTGGATGCTTGGTGCTGGTGCACTGCGATGACCCAGAGGGATGGTATGGGGAGGAGGAGGGAGGAGGATTCAGAATGGTGAACACATGTATACCTGTGGCGGATTCATTTTGATATATGGCAAAACCAATACAATATTGTCAAGTTAAAAAGTAAAATAAAATTTAAAAAAATATAAAAAAAAGTTCTATGAATTTGACAAATGCATATTGCTGTGTAATGAACACTATAAGAAAGACATATTTTCAGCACTTACAAAGTTCCTTTATGGCACTATGTAGTCAATCAATTTTCTGTACTCTTAGCCCCTGGAAAATACTGCTTTTTTTCTGTCATTATTATACTGTCTTTTCCCAGATGTCAGATATGTAGCCTTTACAATCTAACTTCTTTCATTTAACAAAATGCAATTGGGATTCATCTATATAATTTCATGTTATCAGTAGTCCATTTATTTTAATGCATAAGTAGTGATCCATTGAGTGAATGTAGCATTCAGTTCAGTTCAGTTCAGTTGCTCAGTCATGTCTGACTCTTTGTGATTTCATGAACTGTAGCATGCCAAGCTTCCCTGTCCAACACCAACTCCCGGAATTTACTCAAACTCATGTCAATTGAGTCAGTGATGCCATCCAACCATCTCACCCTCTGTCATTCTCTTCTCCTGCTTTCAATCTTTCCCAGTACCAGGGTCTTTTCCAGTGAGTCAGTTCTTGGCATCAGGTGGCCAAAGTATTGGGATTTCAGCTGAAACATCAGTCCTTCCAATGAATATTCAGGACTGATTCCCTTTAGAATGGACTGGTTGTATCTCATTGCAGTCCAAGGGACTCTCAAGAGTCTTCTCCAACACCACAGTTCAAAAGCATCAATTCTTTGGCACTCAGCTTTATAGTCCAACTCTCACATCGCTACATGACTACTGGAAAAACCACAGTTTGACTAGACTAGATGTAGCATAGATTTTTATCTATTCACCAATTAATGGACATCTCATTTACTTCCAGTTTTGGAAAAGCATGAATTAACTCAATAAACACTGGCATCCAAACTTTTGGATGGAGATGTTTCTTTTCTTTTCTTTCTTTTTGGTAAATACTTAGGAGTGCGGTTTTGGTTGATATGATAATTGTATGTTTAAATGTATTAAGAAACTTTCAGATTATTTTCCAAGGTGGCTAAAATTTTGGCATTTCTGCAAGCAATATATGAGAGTTATCATATATCTACATCCTTGCTAGAACATTGCATTTTACATTTCCCCCCTCTTTGTCATTCATATAGGTGTGTAGTGACATCTCACTGTGGCTTGAATTTCCATTCTTCTAATCAGGACTGAAATAATCTTGGGAAAATATGATCACCAGTAGGTAAAAGCAAGGATTAGTTGGTAGTGCCATCACGGAAAGTAGTGGAATAGTTTAGAAGGGGTTTAAAAGAATGAAAGAAAGGATATGATTTATGAACCGAATGACAAATTTAAGTTACCTAGCATAGAAATATGGAGAAGGCAATGGAAATCCACTCCAGTACTCTTGCCTGGAAAATCCCGTGGATGGAGGAGCCTATTAAGCTGCAGTCCATGGGGTCGCTGAGGGTCGGACACCACTGAGCGACTTCACTTTCACTTTTCATTTTCATGCTTGGAGAAGGAAATGGCAACCCACTCCAGTGTTCTTGCCTGGAGAATCCCAGGAATGGGGGGGCCTGGTGGGCTGCCATCTCTGGGGTCGCACAGAGTCGGACATGACTGAAGCGACTTAGCAGCAGCAGCATACAAATAGGAGAACTGCTAGGTAATTCTTCAGTTTAGTTCAGTGGCTCAGTCGTGTCCGACTCTTTGCAACCCCATGAACTGCAGCATGAACAGGCCTTGCTGTCCAACACCAACTCCCAGAGTTTGCCCAAACTCATGTCCACTGAGTTGGTGATGCCTTCCAGCCATCTCGTCCTATACCATTCAGTTCTCCTCCTGCCCTCAATTTGTCCCAGCATCAGGGTCTTTGCCATGAGTGAGTTCTTCACATCAGGTGGCCAAAGTATTGGAGCATCAGCTTCAACATCAGTCTTCCAATGAACACCCAGGATAGATCTCCTTTAGGATGGACTGGTTGGATCTCCTTGCAGTCCAAGGGACTCTCAAGAGTCTTCTCCAACACCACAGTTCAAAAGCATCAATTCTTTGGTGGTCAGCTTTCTTTATAGTCCTACTTTCACATCCAAACATGTCTACTAGAAAAACCATAGCCCTGACTAGACGGACCTTAGTTGGCAAAGTAATGTCTCTGCTTTTGAATATGCTGTCTAGGTTGATCATAACTTTCCTTCAAAAGAGTAAGCATCTTTGAATTTCATGGCTGCAATCACCATCTGCAGTGATTTTGAAGCCTACGAAAATAAAGTCAGCCACTGTTTCTACTGTTCCCAGCTATTTGCCATAAAGTGATGGGACCAGATGCCATGATCTTAGTTGTCTGAATGTTGACTTTAAGCCAACTTTTTCACTCTCCTTTTTCACTTTCATCAAGAGGCTCTTTAGTTCTTCTTCACTTTCTGCCATAAGGGTGGTGTCATCTGCATATTTGAGATTATTGATATTTCTCCCAGCAGTCTTGATTCCAGCTTGTGCTTTCTCCAGCCCAGAATTTCTCAAGATGTATTCTGCATAGAAGTTAAATAAGCAGGGTGACAATATACAGCTTTGACATACTCCTTTTCCTATTTGGAACCAGTCTGTTATTTCATGTCCAGTTCTAACTGATGCTTCATGACCTGCATATAGGGTTCTCAAGAGGCAGGTCATGTGGTCTGGTATTCCCATCTCTTTCAGAATTTCCCGTAGTTTACTGTGATCCACACAGTCAAAGGCTTTGGCATAGTCAATAAAGCAGAAATAGATGTTTTTTTTGAATTCTCTTGCTTTTTCCATGATCCAGCGGATGTTGGCAATTTGATATCTGTTCCTCTGCCTTTTCTAATTCCAGCTCAAACATCTGGAATTTCACATTTCATGTATTGCTGAAACTTGGCTTGGAGAATTTTGAGCATTACTTTACTAGCATGTGAGATGAGTGCAATTGTGTGGTAGTTTGAGCATTCTTTGGCATTGCCTTTCTTTGGGTTTGGAATTAAAACTGACCTTTTCCAGTCCTGTGTCCACTGTTGAGTTTTCCAAATTGGCTGGCCTATTGAGTGCAGCACTTTCACAGCATCATCTTTCAGGATTTGAAATAGCTGAACTGGAATTCCATCACTTCCACTAGCTTTGTTCGTAGTGATGCTTCCTAAGGCCCACTTGACTTCACATTCCAGGATGTCTGGTCTAGGTGAGTGTGAGTGATCACACCATTGATTATCTGGGTCTTTTTTGTACAGTTCTTCTGTGTATTTATGCCACCTTTTCTTAATATCCTCTGCTTCTGTTCTGGAGAACAAAATGGCAATCCTGCTTCTGTTAGGTCTACACAATTTCTGTCCTTTATTGAGTCCATCTTTGCATGAAATGTTCCCTTGGTATCTCTAATTTATTTGAAGAGACTTTTAGTCTTTCCCATTCTATTGTTTTCCTCTATTTCTTTGCACTGATAGCTGAGGAAGGCTTTCTTGTCTCCCCTTGCTATTCTTTGGAACTCTGCATTCAAATGGGTATATCTTTCCTTTTCTCATCTGCTTTTCACCTCTCTTCTTTTCACGGCTATTTGTAAGCCCTCCTCAGACAGCCATTTTGCCTTTTTGCATTTCTTTTTCTTGAGGATGGTCTTGATCCCTGTCACCTGTACAATGTCTTGAACCTCTGTACATAGTTCATCAGGCACTCTGTCTATGAGATCTAGTCTCTTAAATCTATTTCTAATCCCCACTGTATATTCATCAGTGATTTGATTTAGATCATACCTGAATGGTCTAGTGATTTTTCCTATTTTCTTCAATTTAAGTCCTAAATAGCAATAAGGAGTTTATGATCTGAGCCACAGTCATCTCCTGGTTCTGTTTTTGCTGACTATATAGAACTTCTCCATCTTTGGCAGCAAACAGTATAATTGATCTGGTTTTGGTTTTGACCATCTGGTGATGTTCATGTGTAGAGTCTTCTCTTGTGTTGTTTGAAGAAGGTGTTTGCTATGACCAGTGCATTCTCTTGGCAAAACTCTATTAGCCTTTGTCCTCCTTCATCTGTACTCCAAGGCCAAATTTGCCTGTTACTCCAGGTGTTTCCTAACTTCCTACCTTTGCATTCCAGTCCCCTTTATTGAAAAGGACATCTTTTTTGGGTGTTAGTTCTAAAAGGTCTTGTAGGTCTTCATAGAACCGTTCAACTTCAGCTTCTTCAGTATTTCTGGTTGAGGCATAGACTTGGATTACCATGATATGAATGGTTTGCCTTGGAAACAAACAGAGATCATTCTGTCGTTTTTGAGATTGCATCTAAGTACTGCATTTCAGACTCTTTTGTTGACTATGATGGCTACTTCATTTCTTCTAAGGGATTCCTGCCCACAGTAGTAAATATAATGGTCATCTGAGTTAAATTTACCCATTCCAGTCCATCTTAGTTTCGCTGATTGCTAGAATTACAACGTTCACTCTTGCCATCTCCTGTTTGACCACTTCCAATTTGCCTTGATTTATGGACCTAACATTCCAGGTTCCTATGCAATATTGCTCTTTACAGCATCTGACCTTGCTTCTTTCACCCATCACATCCACAACTGGGTGTTGTTTTGCTTTCTCCATCCCTGCATTCTTTCTGGAGTTATTTCTCCACTGATCTCAAGAAGCATATGGGGCACCTACCGACTTGGGGAGTTCATATTTCAGTGTCCTATCTTTTTGCCTTTTCATACTATTCATGGGGTTCTCAAGGCAAGAATACTGAAAGATTTGCCATCCCCTTCTCCAGTGGACCACATTCTTTCAGACATCTCCACTGTGGCCCATCCATCTTTGGTGGCCCCACACAGCATGGCTTAGCTTCATTGAGTTAGAGAAGGCTGTGGTATGTGTAATCAGATTGGCTAGTTTTCTGTGATTTTGGTTTCAGTTTGTGTGCCCTCAAATGCCCTCTCTCAGCACCTACTGTAATTCTAACCTGTCCATTTTTTCTGCAGAGGCATTAGGCCCAGTGTATTAATTAGTTTATTTGCCTCATCCAGCTGACTGAGCTTCTGCTGCTACTGCTCTCCCTGGATTCCTAGACTATGCCATGGTTCAGAAGTACCTGTTCAGTCTGCAGCTTGACATGCTCTTTCTGAATTCTCTTTTTGGTGTAGAGGAAAGATGAGGGAAAAAAGGCAAAGATTAAATACAATGATTCAATGCTTTTGAAACTAACTCTTGGAAATTGGAAATGTCTTTCAATATATGAAATAAATTCCCATATGTCTTCTATCAGTTTGTATCAATATTGTTAAATAAAAAGACTAGTATCAAAGAATCCACTCATTTAAATAACAAACACTTTAGAGAGGACATTCAATGTGCTTTATAGTAATTAGGCTATAAAACATAAAAAAAAAAAAAAACAACACTCTAGGGGCTTAAAGTCTAGTGATATGTAGAAACATAAACAGGTCATTTAATGAAATATAGAAAATCTTAACACCAAGGTACTTACAAAGAACTTAGAAAGCATTAAGGGCTACTTGATTCATCTTAACATTCAGGAAAGAATTTTCTCTAGGACTTTGCCTCTGAGATTGATATATAGGATGTTTGAGAAAGAGTTAGCAAGATGACAAATTCTAAGAAATGGTGAGAAAATGGAAAGATAGGAACAAAGTAACAGAGTACCAGCACAATGTATAAAATATGTGTATATTTATGTACAGGGGGGCTCACAGTTGATGCACTTAAATTCACTCATAACCACCATGGAGTGCTCAAGCCCCGATATAGTTAAGGACAAGGGATTAAAATGTTTAGGCAGAAGACTGTTTTTGTCTACTGAACAGAGAAAGAACTTAATGGCTACAAAATTGCTAACAAGGAGAACATTATAAAGATGATAGAAAGAATTTAAATGAAAACAAATTTCAAATGCAAACGTTGTGGTGTCTTTGAAATCAACTTACTAATTGCACACAAAAACAATATTGGTAACATCAAAAGTTCTGAAGTCAATATTTAATTTACTGAACTTGACAAATTAAAATTTGTTTCCACTTTTTTAGTTCATCTAGAAAATTACACAATTCTAGTAAATGTTTGTAAGCACATTTAAAAATTTATAGTTTATATAATTAAATTAACTTAAATATTTTAAAATACATTTATAAACATATTAGATTTTAAGCACCAATAAGCAAAGCCCTCCCAAACATAAATCTAATAAATTAAACATGCTAATATGGCTAATATTATGCTTTCTGAACATGCCAATGATATTCAAAATTTACAGTTCTATTTTATCTTTATATATAAAAAGTGAAGTTTGAACCTGTAACTCAATAATACTTTAAATTTGATTTCTAATAGTAACTTATTTATTCTATTATGCTTGAATCTCTTATATATGCTAAATGATGAAAACAAAATACATACAGATAACTCCTGAATGAATATTTTATTTAAAATGTTATTATAAAGATCACTACTAATAGTTAATTTTATTTATTTCTTTTTAATATAAATTTATTTATTTTAATTGGAGGTTAATTACTTTACAATATTGTAATAGTTAACTTTAAACTCCATAAAGACAGTAAGCCACTGAGAAAATTACCTTACAATTCCAAATAATGTATTTTAACTTTCAAAATTGAGTTAAGGGCCATTGTCTTACTAGAGTAAAATTGTTTATGGTCCAGAAAATTTGATTAGGGTACAAAATTTGAAACTGCAGAAATCCACAGATATATTTCTAAGGTTTAGAAGAGTCAAGTTGAGCCTTATTTTATAGAATCAACAGAAGCTGACAACACAGCATTTACCAATGTAGAAGTCTTATAGCTCAAGTTCTCTGTGCATGCGTTGCAAGTAGCTTCAGTCAAGTCTCTTAGAGATGCTATGGACTGCAGCCTGAAGGCTCCTCTCTTCATTGGATTCTTCAGGGAAGAATACTGGAGTAGGTTGGTATGCCCTCCTTCAGGGGATATCCCAAACCCAGAGTTCAAACCAGTGTCTCTTATGTCTCCCATGTTGGCCATCAGGATCTCCACCACTAGTGCCACCTGGGATGTTGCCGGTTCTCAGCTATAAACATTTGTAACTCTCAAGTGTGCTCTGAAATTCCTTATCAGGTTTTTAATCACTGATATGAGTTTCAACTAATCTGAATTATGCTGCATTCTTCCTGTCTACAAGAATGTAATACATCATCAAATTCTGCCTATTTAGCATATTTGGACATAAAAAATGTTCTTAGATAATTCCTATAAAAAGAGTCTGATCCAGGAAAGAGGAAGTGAGAGAAATTAATAGATGATTTCTGAGCTTCCCAGGTGGCATTAGCAGTAAAGAACCTGCCTGTTCATGCAGGATAAATGAGACATGGGTTCAATCACAAGGTTGGGAAGATTCTATCTTTTTAAAAAAATAAAATATACAGAAGGAGGTTCAAGAGGGAGGGGATATATGAATGTGCATATCTATTTCACTTTGTTGTACAGCAGAAACTAACACAGTATCAAAAAGCAATTATACTACAAAATAAATAAATAAATGAATAAAATCTACAGTGCTAATGGTTTATGTTTCAGAAAAAATGGAGTACCATTTACTGTGAAGGTGAATAAAGGCGAGAAAAAAAAAAGGTTTGATGATTTTCACTTTGTGTATTTCTAGTTTTCAGTTCAGTTCAGTCACTCAGTCATGTATGACTCTTTGCAACCCCATGGACTGGAGCACATCAGGTGTCCCTGTCCATCAACAACTGCCTAAATTTATTCAATTCATTTCGAGTGAGATGCTGATGCCATCCAACCATCTCATCCTCTGACGTCCCCTTCTTCTCAGGTCTTCAATCTTTCCCAGCATGAGGGTCTTTTCCAATGAGTCAGTTCTTCCTAACAGGTGGCCAAAGCACTGGAGTTTCAGCTTCATCATCACTCCTTCCAATGAATTCAGGACTGATTTCCTTTAGGATGGACTGGCTGGATCTCCTTGCAGTCCAAGGGACTCTCAAGAGTCTTCTCCAACACCATAATTCAAAAGCATCAATTCTTCAGTGCTCAGCTTTCTTTATAGTTCAGTTCTCATATTCAAGATGACTACTGGAAAAAAAAAAAAACCAGCTTTGACTAGACAGAAATTTTTTGACAAAGTAAAACTCTGCTTTTTAATATGTTGTCCAGGTTGGTCATAACTTTTCTTCTAAGGCACAACGATGTTTTAATTTCATGGCTTCAGTCACCATCTGCAGCGATTTTGGGACCCCAAAAAATAAAGTTTCTATATATATTTGCCATGAAGTGATGGTAATCCAAGTCTATTCCCCAACCAGTAAAGCTGAAGTTGAATGGTTCTGTGAAGACCTACAAGACCTTCTAGAACTAACACACAAAAAAGATGTCCTTTTCATTATAGGGTATTGGAATACAAAAGTAATAAGCAAATTTGGAGTAATAAGCAAATTTGGCCTTGGAATACAGAATGAAGCAGGGCAAAAGCTAAGAGAGTTTTGCCAAAAGAACATGCTGGTCATAGCAAACACCCTCTTCCAACAACACAAGCGAAGATGCTACACATGGACAACACCAGATGGCCAACACCTAAATCAGATTGATTATATAATTTGTAGCCAAAGATGCGGAAGCTCAAACAGTCAGCAAAAAACAAGATGGGGAGCTGACTGTGGCTCAGATTTTTATTGCCAAATTCAGACTTAAATTGAAGAAAGTGTAGAAAACCACTAGACCATTCAGGAATGACCTAAATCAAATCCCTTATGGTTATACAATGGAAGTGAGAAATAGATTTAAAGGACTAGATCTGATAGACAGAGTGCCTGATGAACTATGGAATGAGGTTCGTGACATTGTACAGGAGACAGGGATCAAGACCATCCCCAAGAAAAAGAAATGAAAAAAGTAAAATGGCTTTCTGAAGAAGCCTTACCAAATAGCTGTGAAAAGAAAAGTGAAAAGCAAAGGAGAAAAGGAAAGATATACCTATTTGATGCAGAGTTCCAAAGAATAGCAAGGAGAAATAAGAAAGCCTTCCTCAGTGATCTGTACAAAGAAATAGAGGAAAATAATAGAATGGGAAAGGCTAGAGATCTCTTCCAGAAAATTAGAGATACCAAGGGAATATTTCATGCAAAGATGGACTCAATAAAGGACAGAAATTGTGTCGACCTAACAGAAGCAAGAGATATTAAGAAGACGTGGCAAGAATACACAGAAGAACTATCCAACAAAGATCTTCAGGAAACAGCTAACAACGATGGTGTGATCATTCACCTAGAGCCAAGCATCCTGGAAAAAGAAGACAAGTGGACCGTAGAAAGCATCACTACAAACAAATCTAGTGGAGGTGATGGAATTCCAGTTGAGCTATGTCAAATCCTGAAAGATGCTGCTGTTAAAGTGCTGCACTCAACATGCCAGCAAATTTGGAAAACTCAGTAGTGGCCACAGGACTGGAAAAGATCAGTTTTCATTCCAATCCCAAAGAAAGGCAGTACTAAAGAATGCTCAAACTACCACACAATTGCACTCATCTCACACACTAGTAAAGTAATGCTCCAAATTCTCTAAGCCAGGCTTCAGCAATACATGAACCATGAACTTCCAGATACTCAAGCTGGTTTTAGATATGGCAAAGGAACCAGAGATCAAATTGCAAACATCTGCTGGATTATCAAAAAAGTGAGAGAGTTCCAGAAAAACATCCATTTCTGCTTTATTGACTATGCCAAAGCCTTTGACTCTGTGGATCACAATAAACTGTGGAAAATTCTGAAAGAGATGGGAATACCAGACCACCTGACCTGGCTCTTGAGAAACCTGTATGCAGGTCAGGAAGCAACAGTTAGAACTGGACATGGAACAACAGACTGGTTCCAAATAGGAAAAGGAGTATGTCAAAGCTGTATATTGTCACCCTGCTTATTTAACTTGTATGCAGAATACATCATGAGAAATGCTGGACCGGAGGAAGCATAAGCTGGAATCAAGATTGCTGGGAGAAATATCAATAACCTCAGATATGCATATGACACCACCCTTATGGCAGAATGGGAAGAAGAACTAAAGAGCCTCTTGATGAAAGTGAAAGAGGAGAGTGGAAAAAGTTGGCTTAAAGCTCAACATTCAGAAAACTAATATCATGGTATCCAGTCCCATCACTTCATGGCAAATAGATGGGGAAACAGTGGCTGAATTTATTTTTCTGGGCTCCAAAATCACTGCAGATGGTGATTGCAGCCATGAAATTAAAAGACGCTTACTGCTTGGAAAGAAAGTTATGATCAACCTAGACAGCATATTTAAAAGAATAGATATTACTTTGCCAACAAAGTTCCATCTAGTCAAGGCTATGGTTTTTCCAGTAGTCATGTATGGATGTGAGTGTTGGACTATACAGAAGGCTGAACGCTGAAGAATTGATGCTTTTGAACTGTGGTGTTGGAGAAGACCTTGAGAGTCCCTTGTACTGAAAGGAGATCCAACCAGTCCATCCTAAAAGAGATCAATCCTGGGTGTTCATTGGAAGGACTGATGCTGAATCTGAAACTCCAATACTTTGACCATCTGATGGAAAAGTCTGACTCATATGATAAGACCTTGATGCTGGGAAAGATTGAAGGCAGGAGGAAAAGGGGACAACAGAGGATGAGATTGTTGGATGGCATCACTGACTCAACGGGCATGAGTGTGAGTATACTCCAGGAGTTGGTATTGGACAGGGAAGCCTGCGTGCTGTGGTTAATGGGTTCGTGAAGTGTCGGAAATGACTGAGCATTTGAACTGAACTGAACCAATGGGACCAGATGCCATGATCTTAGTTTTCTGAATGTTGAGTTTTAAGAAAACTTTTTAACTCCCCTCTTTCATTTTCACCAAGAGGCTCTTTAGTTCTTCACTTTCTGCCATAAGAGTGGTATCATCTGCATATCTGAGGTTATGGTATTTTTCCCGGCAATCTTGATTCCAGCTTGTCCTTCATCCAGTGTAGCATTTCTCATGATGTACTCTGCATATAGATAAGCAGGGTGACATTATACAGCTTTGATATACTCCTTTTTCTATTTGGAACCAGTCTGTTTTTCCATGTCTATTTCTAACTGTTGCTTCCTGGCCTGTATACAGATTTTCAAGAGGCAGGTCAGGTGATCTTGTATTCCCATCTGTTTTAGAATTTTCCGCAGTTTGTTGTGATCCACATAGTCAAAGGATTTGCCATAGTCATTAAAGCATAAGTAGATGTTTATCTGAAACTCACTTGCTTGTTTGATGATCCAGCAGATGTTTTCAATTTGATCTCTGTTCCTCTGCCTTTTCTAAATCCAACTTGAACATCTGGTAGTTGATGGTTCATGTACTGTTACTTTACCAGCATTTGAGATGAGTGCAATTGTGTGGTAGTTTGAACATACTTTGGCTTTACCTTTCTTTGGGATTGGAATGAAAACTGACCTTTTCCAGTCCTGTGGCAGCTGCTGAGTTTTCCAAATTTGCTGGTATATTGAGTGCAGCACTTTCACAGCATCATCTTTTAGGCTTTGAAATAGCTCAACTGGAATTCCATCACCTCCATTAGCTTGGTCATAGTGATGCTTCCTGAGGCCCACTTGACTTTGCATTCCAGGATTACTGGCTCTAGATGAGTGATCACACCATTGTTATTATTTGGAACATGAAGATCTTTTTTGTATAGCTCTTCTATATATTCTTGCCATCTCTTCTTGCATGAAACTGCAGTGGTTGTGAGGAGATACCCCAAATCCAAGGGCAAAGAAGATGCCCAAGACAGTTTATAGGAGGGGCAAAATAATGTTTTAAATTAAATCCAATAGCTGCCAGAGATGCTCAGAGGGCTCAAATAAACCTTGTGAGCACCAGGACCCAGAGGCCCCACAGAGCCTGAGACAGAACAGTGTTTGAGTGTCTCCTGAAGAAATACGAGTCAACAGTGGACTGCTGCAGGGATAGGGGCTCCAGGTGCAGCAGACCTGCTATGGCATAAGACCTGTTGGAGGAGGTCACCATTAACCCCACAATAGAGCCACCAGAACTTACACAGGACTGGGGAAACAGACACTTGGAGAGCACCAAGAGAACCTTGTGTGCACCAGGACCCAGTATAGAGGAGCAGCTACCCAACAAGGGACTGACCCAGACTTGCCCATGAGTATCCAGGAGTCTCCAGTGGAGGCTGGGGTCAGCGGTGGCCAACTGCAAGGTTGGGGCCACTGAGTATTGGAGTTAATGAAGATAATGGCAACCTTTTGAAGGAGGTTGCCATTATCTTCATTAACTCCACCATAGTTTGGCCCCAGTTAAATAACAGGGAGGGAACACAGCCCCACCCATTAACAGAAAATTGGATTAAATATTTACTGAGCATGGGCTGGCCCATCAGAACAAGACCCAGGTTCCCCCTTAGTCTCTCCCATGCAGAAGCTTTCATAGGAGTATTATCCTTCTCTATCAGAGAATAGACAGTCTGAAAACTACAATCACAGAAAAATAACCAGTCTGATCACATGGACCACAGTTTTGTCTAGCTCAATGAAACTATGAGCCATGACATGTAGGGCCAACCAATACAGATGTGTCATGTTGGAGATTTCTGGCAAAATGTGGTCCACTGGAGAAGGGAATGGTAAAATACTTCAGTATTCATACCTTGAGAACCACATGAACAGTATGAAAAGGCAAAAAGATAGGACACTGAAAGATGAACTCCCCAGGTCGGTAGGTGCCCAATATGTTACTGAAGAACAGTGGAGAAATAACTCCAGAAAGAATGAATAGACGGAGCCAAAGCAAATCAACACCCAGTTGTGGATGTGACTGTTGATGGAAGTAAAGTATGATGCTGTAAAGAGCAATATTGCATAGGAACATGGAATTTTATGTCCATGACTCAAGGCAAATTGGACGTGATCAAACAGGAGATGGCAATAGTGAACATTGACATTTTAGGCATCAGTGAATGAAAATGGACTGGAAAGGGTGAATTTAACTCAGTTGACCATTATTATCTACTACTGTGGGCAAGAATTCCTTAGAAGAAATGGAATGGCCATCATGGTCAACAAAAGAGTCCAAAATGGAATACTTGGATTCAATCTCAAAAACGACAAAATGATCTGTTAGTTTCCACTGCAAATCATTCATATCACAGTAATCAAAGTCTATGCCCCAATCAGTAATGCTGAAGATGCTGATGTTGAACGGATCTATGAAGACCTACAAGACCTTCTAGCACTAACACCCAAAAAAGATGTCCTTTTCATTATAGGGGACTGGAATGCAAAAGTAGGAAGTCAAGAAACACCTGAAGTAACAGGCAAATTTGGCCTTGGAGTATGGAATGAAGCAGGGCAAAGGCTAATAGAGTTTTGCTGAAGAACTCACTGGTCATAGCAAACACCCTCTTCCAACAACACAAGAGAAGACTCTACACGTGGACATCACCAGATGGCCAACACCAAAATCAGATTGATTACATTATTTGTAGCCAAAGATGGAGAAGCTCTATACAGTCATCAAAAACAAGATGGGGAGCTGACTGTGGCTCAGATTATGAACTCCTTATTGCCAAATTCAGACTTAAATTGAAGAAAGTAGGGAAAAACACTAGACCATTCAGGTATGACCTACATCAAATCTCTTAAGATTATACAGTGGGAGTGAGAAATAGATTCAAGGGATTAGATCTGATGGACAGTGTGCCTAAAGAACTATGGACAGAGGTTTATAACTTTGTAGAGGAGGCAGGGATCAAGACCATCACTAAGAAAAAGAAATGCAAAAAGGCAAAATGGCTGTCTGAGGAGGCCTTACAAATAGCTGTGAAAAGAAGAGAAGTGAAAGGCAAAGGAGAGAAGGGAAGATATACCCATTTGAATTTTGAGTTTAAGCTTCTTTGATATTTTCATTGTGGATATTTAAGGTATTTTGACACAGGAAATTGGATTTTGAAGCACTTACTTAGTTTCAAATATACTTTGTAGTGCTTTGAACTTGATGCTCTATGTTTTTGAAGCTAGTTTGAAAGGTAAGGTCTGAGTACATATACATATCAATTGCTTTCCATTGGCCAAAATGAACAAGGAGATTGACATATGCCAAGAATGGACTGTTGGACAATAGCAAGTTTTAAAGGGAAATATCTAGAAAGCCATGAAGTAGACACATAGAATCAAATAGATGAGGACTCTCCATAGAATTACTATTCAGCTGGAGATGATACCTCTGTGACAGGGACAGTGGAGAGGCAAGCAAATATTTTCATTACAGCAATGGTTACAAGTGAGCACCTCTAAACACAAGGATGCTTTTGCTAAAATGCACTACTTTCTTTCATTCTGAGTCAGATCTAGATTTGTTAGTAGGAGGTAGGATAAGCATGTCAGTGAATTCACTATTACCCTTATATGAAATTAAATTAGGAAAACCCTTAACCAGACAATAAGGAATCCATATCAAATTGTACTGTTAAACTATGATGTAATGTCATGTCATGTTCTTATCTCTTGTTAAGTGAAAACTGAGGAAGCCCAGCTCTGGACTTGATGCAATATCATTAAAATGATCATTTGTTCATTTTTTAAAATATGATATGTAGAATTTGATTCCATGAAATAGTTTAGATCATCTGATTTCTAAGCATCATTTCTTTTAATAAACAATATCAATGTTGTTCATTATATTTACTTTTTCTCCTGGCTAATACAAGCCTAAGAACTAAATTTTGGTTTCTAGTGTTTCTGCAGTTTTCCTCAGGCAGTTATTTCCTGCTATAATTTTGCTCTTTCAATTATTAAATCCTATTTTTTTAATGACCCTTCTATGTGTTTGAATAAAGCTTCTATAAAAATTCTTATACAAATATTCTACAGAGAAATACATGAGTTTAATTGCAAGGTCATAGGTCTTGACCTTAAAAGGAATGAAGACCCAGCTATTTTGAGGACTAGTGAAGTCCACCTAGTGAAATGTGTTCCTTCAGGAATAATAGAAAACTTCAAGAACAAGCAAACTATGGTGGACCATAGACAAATCTGGGGAACAACACAGATTGGGCTTGCTTTTATAGGTAAAGGAGGAAACTGTGGAGGTTAAGGCTGTACTTTGACTGCAAGAGGGAAGTAGCTTGCTGGTCGTTCAGAAGGGAATCTTTCTTCCTGCCAGGATCTTTATGCTGCCATGAGTGATTATATGTGAGCACTTCCTCTTCAGGGCTGCCTGACTCATAGAGTAGTTAGTTACACATTTAACTCCTAAAAAATGAAGGGCTTCCTCGGTGTTTCCGTGATAAAGAATCCACCTGCCATTGAAGGCACATGTTCATTCCCTGGTCTGAGAAGATCCTACATGCCAAGGAGCAACTAAGCCCGCGTGCCACAACTACTAAGCCTGGTGGCCCACAGCTCAGGGATCGCAACTACTGAGCCCACGTGCTGCAACTATAGAAGCCTCCCATACTCCCTTGAGCCCCTACTCTGCATCAAGAGAAGCCACACCAAAGAGTAGCCCACGCATCGCAACTAGAGAATAGTCCCCATTCACTGCACCTACAGGAAAGCACCACAGCAAGGAAGATCCAGCAATGCCAGTAAACAAATAAATAAAATTACAATAAAAAGGAAGTGGAAATCAATTCATCAATGTTAAAAAAAAAAAAGTTTGCACTATTTACCCCAGTTCCAAGCAGCTCCTTCCTCCACACCCTCACCAAAATTTAGTGTTGTCAATCCTATAAAATTTTAACTATTCCAGCGAATGTGGAGTTGAATCTATTGCATCCCTAGCTGATTGATGATGATTAATAATGTTGAATACATTCTCACATACTTCAAGGCCTTTACATAATTTTATTCTGTGAGGTGTCTGTTCAAGTCTTTTCCCAACATATTACTGGTTTAAATGTATTTTTTATTGCTGATTTGAAGAATTTACTTATATAAACTGACTACAAGACTTATCTACATTTATGAATATACATTTTCTTCCAGTATCTTTAAAGTTTTGGCCTATATTCAGACTATTTGACTAATTTCAACTATAAAGTTAGACTACAAATATTTTTGCATTTATTTGTGTATGATGCATAATACTGTTTGAAGCTTTTTTCTATATAGCCGGTTTTAACAGCATAGTTTTATATTTACATGAATCCTATGATCATATATGCATTAAACTAAGGCACAGTAAAATTTTCAAGTGTTTATTTGAGCATACATCTACTGAAATTGGCAATGTCAAACCAAAGGTGGTTAGGAGACAGGCAAGGTTTTAATAAAAAGATGCAGAAAGCAGAGCATAAAGATTATTTGACTGGCTATAGCTTAAGCAGGGAGAAGGCAATGGCACCCTACTCCAGTGCTCTTGCTTGGAAAATCCCATGGACGGAGGAGCCTGGTGGACCGCAGTCCATGAGGTCGCTAAGAGTCGGACAAGACTGAGCGACTTCACTTTTCACTTTTCACTTTTGTGCATTGGAGAAGGAAATGGCAACCCACTCCAGTGTTCTTGCCTAGAGAATCCCAGGGACGGGGGAGCCTGGTGGGCTGCCTTCTATGGGGTTGCATAGAGTCGAACACGACTGAAGTGACTTGGCAGCAGCAGCAGCAGCTTAAGCAGTTGTCTTCTTTGGGAAAATCTGGTTAGCCATCTGTAATTGATGATTCTTAAGTTTCATTATCTAGGGTTTGAGTGCATCAACACTGGTTTGGGTTTTGGCTTGCCTACATAGACTACAAAGGAGTTAGAGCCACCTCAGTCTAATGGCCTCCTTGGTTAAATACTATAACAGTCTCTGATATTTCACTTTAATTTATTTGCTTATTATAATGTAGTTAGTACTACTATAGCATAATAACAAGTCTTAAATTCAGCCCTATGAGTCCTCCAATTTTGTACTCTTTCTCAAGATCATTTTGCCTAGGCTTCTTGCATTGTTTTCTTTCTTTTTTTTTTTTTATTTTATTTTTTTTATTTTTATTTATTTATTTTTTAAATTTTATTTTATTTTTAAACTTTACATAACTGTATTAGATTTGCCAAATATCAAAATGAATCCGCCACAGGTATACATGTGTTCCCCATCCTGAGCCCTCCTCCCTCCTCCCTCCCCATTCCATCCCTCTGGGTCGTCCCAGTGCACCAGCCCCAAGCATCCAGTATCGTGCATCGAACCTGGACTGGCAACTCATTTCATACATGATATTTTACATGTTTCAATGCCATTCTCCCAAATCTTCCCACCCTCTCCCTCTCCCACAGAGTCCATAAGACTGTTCTATACATCAGTGTCTCTTTTGCTGTCTCGTACACAGGGTTATTGTTACCATCTTTCTAAATTCCATATATATGCGTTAGTATACTGTATTAGTGTTTTTCTTTCTGGCTTACTTCACTCTGTATAATAGACTCCAGTTTCATCCACCTCATTAGAACTGATTCAAATGTATTTTTTTAATGGCTGAATAATACTCCATTGTGTATATGTACCACAGCTTTCTTATCCATTCATCTGCTGATGGACATCTAGGTTGCTTCCATGTCCTGGCTATTATAAACAGTGCTGCGATGAACATTGGGGTACTCGTGTCTCTTTCCCTTCTGGTTTTCTCAGTGTGTATGCCCAGCAGTGGGATTGCTGGATCATAAGGCATGTCTATTTCCAGTTTTTAAAGGAATCTCCACACTGTTCTCCATAGTGGCTGTACTAGTTTGCATTCCCACCAACAGTGTAAGAGGGTTCCCTTTTCTCCACACCCTCTCCAGCATTTATTACTTGTAGACTTTTGGATCGCAGCCATTCTGACTGGTGTGAAATGGTACCTCATAGTGGTTTTGATTTGCATTGTTTTCTCTACAAATTTTAGGATCAACTTTTGATTTGTAGAAAATAGCTTGTTGAAATATTGACTGCTGTTGCATTATGGCTATAGATCCATTTCAAGACAATAAATATTAAAAACATATTCTCTTCAACAAATAAAAATGGTACTTTGCTTTATATATTTTGAATTTTTATGTCTAATGTTTTAGAAAATTTAGTGTAAGATTTGTACATATTATTTGTTAAATTCCTCCTTATTATTATGTACTTTTATTTTTTTTTGTAAATCAAGTATTTGTTTAGGGCTTCCCTGGTGTCTGAGTAGTGGGGAGTCTGCCTACCAATTCAAAGGACATGGGTTTGATACCTAGGCTGGGAGGATCCCACTTGCTGAGGAGCAACTGGGCTCATGTACAACAACTACTGAGCTGTGATCTAGAGCCCAGGAGCTGCAACTATTGAGCCCACGTACCACAGCTACTGAAGCCCTTGTGCTCTAGAGCCCATGCTCCACAACAAGAGAGCCAGAGCAATGAGAGGGCTACACGTGGTAACTGGAAAGTAGCCCCAGCTTGACATGACTAGAGAAAAGCCCACAGTAGTGAAGACCCAGAACAGCCAAAAATAAACAAGTAAATTTTTTAAATTTATTTGATTTGTCCAATTTTTGGTGGCAATTATTCAGAAATAAGGTAGATTTTTGTAAATATGTTGACTTTGTATCCTATGCCTTTTTTAAATCTAATTTGCAAATTTCATTCATCTGAAATTTCTTGAAATTTTTTCTATGACCCAACATAGTATCTGTCTTGTTGAATGTTTTCTTTAGTTATTGGGTACAGTGTTTAGTAAAGGTTGATCCATAAATAATCGATCATTTTTGTTTGAATCTTGTATATTCTTGGTGATTATTTAGTTTTCTTTATTCTATTAATCACTGAGACAATGGTGGTAAATATTTCTGATGGTAATTTTTTTTTTTTCTTCCTTTACTACCATGTGATTTTGTTTCATATATTTTGAAGCTCTCTGGATTAATTCATGTTAGAAAGCTTACGTATTTATTTAGAAAAAATTCATTTACCACTATGAAATTTCACTTTTAAATGATAACTAGCACTCCCTATCTTGACATCTATGTTGCTCAATATAAATATAGTCACTCAAATTTTTATATTCTTAATGATTGCATGGTATATCTTTTCTCACTTTTTAACTTTCAATGCTCCTGTGTCTCCATACTTAAAAGTATACCTCAGCCTATATTTTAACTGTAAAGTAATTATTAAGTTATTCAAATTCACAGCCACCTCTTGCTGTTTATTTTCTATGTGTCTTGTCTCTTTATTTTTCTTTTCTTCCTTTGGCTTTTAAAAAATCACTTTTGTGGTAACTAAATAGATAATTAGGTAGATGGACATACAGAAATAGATATAATCATCTATATATTTCAAGACTTTTAATCTGAATCTTTTTTGATTGCTTTTAATGGTAGCTCTAGTGATTACAGTATGTGTCCTTAAAAAACAAAATCTAATTCTAGAGAAAGACAACAGTGTAATGCTTTATATGGCCCATTCAATAAGGGGTGAATAAAAGGGGGAGTCATAAAAGGTAGAGAAGGGGAGAGAGGAATAAAACTCTCATATTTGCAAATTATATAATTATACACATGGAAAATGATTAAGGAATCTAAATAAAGATTACAAATCTAGTGATAAACATGTTCTGTTACCTGCCTTATGGTATGTGTTATACTAAACGTGAAGTGAAGTGAAAATTGCTCAGTGGTGTCCAACTCTTTGCAATCCCATGGATTTCCATACAGTCTATGGAATTCTCCCGGCCAGAATACTGAAATAGCCATTCCCTTCTCCAGTGGATTTTCCCAACCCTTGAATTGAACTCAAGTGTCCAGCATTGCAGGCAGATTTTTTTACTAGCTGAGCCACCAGGGAAGCCCTACTAAACATGGTAACTTAAAAACAGTATTCATTTGTCTTCCTTTGAAAGCATTGAGTTTTGTTCTGCTGGACAGTTAAATTACAGATGAATAACTTTCATCTCTAAGGCTTGATTTTATTTTTAGAGCAGGTTAATTTCTTTTCTAACTTCAGTCATAATGTGCAGAATTTTATAGTCATTTCTCTTAAGCAAAAGCTTTTTTTCTAGAGGCTCAGAAGAATTTTTTTTTAATTTTATTTTTAAACATTACAAAATTGTATTAGTTTTGCCAAATATCAAAATGAATCCACCACAGGTATGCTTTATAAGTTCTGTCCCTTCTGTATGATCTAGAATTCCAGCACTTTTGGGAAACTCTGACCAATCATTCCTAAATCTCCCAGCAGCTGCTCTGTAATGGGTTGTGAAGTCTTGCACTAAGTGTACACAGGACCAGCAGGGAAATCCATACAGAGCTTCATCTCCTAACCCTACTCAGCTCCATCCTTTCCAGCTCCCTGACCTAAATTCTAGAAAATTATGCAGCCCTAAAACATATTTTTTGCCTTCACAACTCAGTGAGACCACTGTAGTCTGCTAGGATTTGACCTTATGGTGACAGAGAACCAGGTGAACATGCATCTCACCTCACTTTTTCTAGTCTCCCAATAAGCACAAGTTGAAGATGGATGACTCTAAGAAAACAATTCTAATGTGAGAAAAGTCATATAATCCTGTATTAATTCATGAATGGGTACCCAATGATTGGGCTTCCCAGGTGTCACGAGTGGTAAAGACCTTACCTGCTAATGCAGGAGATGCAGAGATGTGTGTTCAATCCCTGGGTCAGAAAGATACCCTCAAGGAGTGTACAGCAACCCACTAAAGTATTCTTGCCTGGAGATCCCATGGACAGAGAAGCCTGATGGGCTACAGTCCATAGCGTCACAAAGAGTTGGACACAACTGAAGCGACTGAGCACGCATGCACCTATTGTTTAAATCATTGTTTAAACTGTTTTTAGACATCCTTGTTAAGTGTGTGACCGCTAGATAATCAAGATCCACCTTAACATTGTCATCCAGTGACAGACACCAGAATCAAAGGCATAACAGCTTTAGAATAAGAGCGGTTAGACTCTTACGAGGGCTTCATCTAGGGCACTCTCTTAAAGATGTTTAAGCAGTTTAGAGCAGTTCTGTAGCCACGAATGGAAAGCAGATTTCTTAAAATATTTCCAGTTCCTGGGGAATTGAAGTATTCATTCAGTTCAGTTCAGTCGCTCAGTCGTGTCTGACTCTTTGTGACCCCATGAATTGCATCACACCAGGCCTCCCTGTCCATCACCAACGCCCGGAGTTCACTCAGACTCACGTCCATCGAGTCAGTGATGCCATCCAGCCATCTCATCCTCTGTCGTCCCCTTCCCCTCCTGCCCCCAATCCCTCCCAACATCAGGGTCTTTCCCAATGAGTCAACTCTTCGCATCAAAGTACTGGAGTTTCAGCTTCAGCATCAGTCCTTTCAAAGAACACCCAGGACTGATCTCCTCTAGAATGGACTGGTTGGAGCTTCTTGCAATCCAAGGGACTCTCAAGAGTCTTCTCCAGCACCACAGTTCAAAAGCATCAATTCTTCAGTGCTCAGCTTTCTTCACAGTCCAACTCTGACATCCATACATAACCACAGGAAAAACCATAGCCTTGACTAGACGGACCTTTGTTGACAAAGTAATGTCTCTGCTTTTGAATATGCTATCTAGGTTGGTCATAACTTTCCTTCCAAGGAATAAGCATCTTTTAATTTCATGGCTAGCTACAATCACCATCTGCAGTGATTTTGGACATTCTGGAATGTGAAGTCAAGTGGGCCTTAGAAAGCATCACTACGAACAAAGCTAGTGGAGGTGAGTGAATTCCAGTGAAGCTATTTCAAATCCTGAAAGATGATGCTGTGAAAGTGATGCACTCAATATGCAGCAAATTTGGAAAACTCAGCAGTGGCTACAGGACTGGAAAAGGTGAGTTTTCATTCCAATGCCAAAGAAAGGCATTGCCAAAGAATGCTCAAACTACCACACAATTACATTCATCTTGCATACTAGTAAAGAAATGCTCAAAATTCTCCAAGCCAAGTTTCAGCAATACATGAATGCTGAACTTCCAGATGTTCAAGCTGGTTTTAGAAAAGGCTGAGGAACAAGAGATCAAATTTCCAACATCCGCTGGATCATCAAAAATGCAAGAGAGTTCCAGAAAAACATCTATTTCCGCTTTATTGACTATGCCAAAGCCTTTGACTGTGTGGATCACAATAAACTGTGGGAAATTCTGAAAGAGATGGGAATACCAGACCACCTGACCTGCCTCTTGAGAGACCTATATGCAGGTCAGGAAGCAACAGTTAGAACTGGACATGGAACAACAGACTGGTTCTAAATAGGAAAAGGAATACATCAAGGCTGTATATTGTCACCCTGCTTATTTAACTTACATGCAGTGTACATCATGAGAAACACTGGGCTGGAAGAAGCACAAGCTGGAATCAAGATTGCTGGGAGAAATATCAATAACCTCAGATATGCAGATGACACCACCCTTATGACAGAAAGTGAAGAGGAAATATTCATTAGTAGACCCTAAATTGAGTTTTTCCTTGTACTGGACCCACAGAGCTTTTAATGTGAAGTCAGAATATCAGTCTATAAAGTTATCCCTGGACATCTCCTAGCTAAATATTATGATTGATTTTCAACAACAGAACTGATTCTAGGATACATCTGCTAATAGAGACAATATTCTTAATATATTGCTAAATTTTATTCAAAGTATTTTGGTATTTAATATAATAAAATTATCCTGAAGATGTAAGAAAATGATGTATGGTATCTGGATTAGTGTATGCACAGAATGAATTATTTTAAAATATATTTATGGTTAAAGTTCCAAACTGAAAATATATATTATAGGCCATTATTTCACACATGTAATTAGATTATATTTTTAAAATAGTTTTATTTAAATTATGAAGGTTATATTTAAATATGCTTCTCAAATTTAGATGCTAAGTACTTAATTTAGCACAAAAATAACTTTCTGATTTATTATTTCACAGACAAATTATGCTATATTTAGGGTTGAAGTTATTTTGCATGGAAGTCATTTTTAGCCTTACAATTTTTTATTTCCACATAAATGAATGTCAGAAATACATTTTAATATATAGATTGATATTATTATTACCTCATGATGACAAAATCTGTGGGGGTATGAATACTTGGTACAAGAAAATGATTAATTTTTTCAAAGGTGTAACTAACAATCACATCTAGCTTGTAAATATACTTTTATCATGTGATTTTTTTTTTCATTTTAGGGAGATTTCAATGTTCATTTCAAAAGATATCATCACCTAAAATCAACTTTAAAAATTTACTTTTTCCCATTTTGACTTCTTACAAAATGGGAATTTAATTTAACAGACATATGTCTCTTTTTTTTCTTACCAAAATACTGATTAAATAATGAAATATCCAAAAACATTAAAAATGTATAATCTAAATGCTATAAAATGGTCTATGTGAAAAGGTAAATTTATAGACAAATATAGAGCAGTTTGGGCTTCCTAGGTGTTGCTAAATAAAGAAACTGCCTGCCAACGCAGGAGACAAGAGATGCGGATTCAATCCCTGGTTGAGAATATCCCTTGGATTGGGGCTTGGCAACCCATTCCAGTATTCTTACCTGGAGAATCCCATGGACTGAGGAGCCTAGTGGGCTTCAGTCCACAGGGTTGCATAGAGTTGGACATGACTGAAATGACTTAGCATGCATGCATGCACATAGAGCAGGTTAACTTTCCCAGATGTTATGAAAACCATGGGGAGAGCAGAACATGATGCAAAGAGCTCAAAAGGAGGAAAAATAAAATAAGGCTGTGTCAACATAATACAAAATGAAAGAAAATGGGCTGCTTTTATATTTTCAGGTATAGTATTAGAGAATGCTTTCAGATTTACAGAAGATATGTATGTTCTTATTGCTCTCTATCATGTTTTAATATGTTCTTCAATCAACCATAATGAAATAGAATCATTACAAATAAAAATCAATGAGTTTTATTCCTTGAGTACATTCCTTCTTAATTAAGCCACTGACCAGGAAAACTTTAATAAAATGATGCAAGATACTACAGTGTAAGTTCTCTCTTACATATTCATTATTCCTTCACTTACCCTTTTATTCATTCAATATAAAAAAGTTTAGTTGTGCTTCAACTTGTACTCATAACCTTACAGAAGAGTTATAAGGATATGGTCTTTACCTTTTGATGTAAAGCTTATGATGATTCATTACCTGCCAAATTAATTTTTTCCATAGTCATTTATTGTCATCAAGTTTCTGTCATGTGGCAGGTTAGTCCTGTCACAGCAATTGCTGCATCCTCTGCATATCGACTGCTCAGTGACAAGAAATACATTTTCTCAAGGTCATACTTTCTCAAGAATCTCCTAGATACTTAAACCAATGTCACTCTACTCAGTGGGTATTTCTGCACAAAGACATAATAGGTTTGTTTTAAAATATTTTTATAAAATGGGCAGGGAGAAAACTAAGTCTTAATACTCATAAGTGGTTTTTGCTTAGTATGTTACTTTGAGTCCCAATTATAATGGAACCATAATGTGGCCCAATATAACAAGTTCATGTCTCTGGGGCATGGTTATAATGAAAACCATTCAGGCTTTGAGTGTCCTGGCTGTTCTTTCTACTTCAGTGAGGCAGGGTTGTAGAGGGTCACCTCAAAATGCAGACGCAGTAGTGACCTCTTTGAATCCTTTATTCCTTCCAACATATATCTTCTCTACCTACATCAAAAAGTAACTATTTTCTATTTCATGAGCTACTCTGTACCAGAAACGTGGTCAAAAGAAAGTGTAATGGTGGTGAATGCGAACTGAGAAATAAATATGGAAAATAAGAGTATCATTTAAGCTGGAAGAAAGGGAACTGATGATGGTGACCAGTTGTGGTTGCTGCATATAATGTAACTAGTAATCAAGAGAAGAAATATTAACTGGGAAATACCATTACTCTAAACTGACAAAGGGCCACAGTTCTTAAAGTGACATTTGAAAAAAGTGACATTCTTCACTTCATTTTTTGTTTAAAGTGATCGGTTGACTAGAGCATATATTAAAAGAAAGACTGTGTATAGAGTTTGCAACTTGAGCAACAGCTTGGATGAAGCTATAATATCAGTCATTAATTTCCTAAGGGAGATATTCCCACACAAGAGAAAGCAAATAGAAATAATAATGCCATTAATTTCTATTCTGTAATTTATAGTTTTGTAGAGCACTGTTTTTATGGAGTGTATTGTGTCCCCCACTACAATTCCTGTGTTGAAGCCCTAAGCCTGTCTATGACTATATTAGAAGACAGGATCTATAAGAGGGTCATAAATGTTAATGAGATCATAAGGATGAGACCTTAATACAGTAAGATTGATGCTCTTATAAGAAGAGGAATGCTGCAGTCCATGGGGTTGCAAAGAGTCAGACAAAACTGAGCAACTAAACAACAATAAGAGGAAGAGAACAAGAGAGCTCTCTGATGCTCACAGAAGAAAGACCACTTGAATACACAGTGACAAGAGGCTATCTACAAAGCCAGAAAGAGAAGTCTCATCAAATACTAAGTCTGATAGTAACATGACTGTGGACTGGCAGCCTCCAGAACTGTGAGGAAATACATGCCTGCTATCTGAGGCATTTGAAACTGTGAAACTTTGTTTTGTTGTTGTTTTTCAGTTGCTCAGTTGTGTCTGACACTGTGATCCCATGAACTGCAACACACCAGGCATCCTTGTCATTTACTATCTCCTGGAGTTTGCTAAAATTCATGTCCATTAAGTCAGTGATGCCATCCAACCATCTCATCCTCTATCTCCTTCTTCTCCTCCTGTCCTCAACCTTTACCAGCACCAGAGTCTTATACAATGAGTCAATTCTTTGCATCAGGTGGCCAAAGTGTTAGAGCTTCAGCTTCATCATCAGTCCTTCCAATGAATAGTCAAGGTTGATTTCCTTTAGGATTGACTGGTTTGAGCTTCTTGCAGTCCAAGGCACTTTCAAGAGGAAATGCACTTGTGCTGTCTAAGCCATTCAGCCTATGAAACTTTGTTATAGTAGCCCAGTCTAATATAACTGTCATATTTATTTTTAGTTGCCATAATAAAAAAGCAAAATGGTTAGCCTTTGTTGTTATCCCAATACTGGAGGTAAATATATTAAGGATCAGAAAATCTTAGTGATTTTCCTCAAGTTACCTAGGTAGTAAGTAGTGGGTTTATGATTAAAGATTCATTCCTGTTTGTATAAAGAATCTTTATATGTCATCAACTGGCCCAGTAAAACCACCATGAATGGAAAAAACACCTCTGGGTGACAACAATAGCATTTTCTTATGCAAGAGAAAATAAATATTTTAAAAGTAACTTTTTCTAGAAATTAGATGAAAATAAAAATATCAAAATACTGTTTTAATATAATCTACCGCTATCTTAAAAATCCTAAGTAGGCAATGAAAACTGTGTGAAGTCATCACCGTAAGGATCTGAACCTTATTTACTTCGATGTTTGTAAACATTGTAAAGGCTTTTTTGAAGCAATTCTCTAAACATGATTCACCCATTTTGACCGGCCAAGACTAAGATATAAAATAAATTTAACATCTCCACAGTTTCTGAAAGATATTTCCATATTGATTCATAAATCTAAGCGGTATCTGTATCAGTTCCAGTGTCATCTGAATTCTCTTTTACTGGGGGAATACTGTGCTTTTAAAATTCATGTTGGAAAAAATAAATAAAATTCATGTTGGCAACACTTATATCTAATTAACCTCCATATGCTGAAGAGACTCCTAACAAATTATATGGATATGTATCTTTATAGGGAATACAATTTCTCATAACTACACCCCCATGAGTCCTATTTTTGAAGAAATCACTCAGTATAAGTAGAAGAGTAGTTAGGACAGAAACTGTTTTAAAGAGCACACTTCTGTTTCCATAGTAACTATAACCTCACCAGGCTCAATCTGGAGTTTATATGGAAGCAATATCATTCTTACATTGATTTCTTCCAGTTTGATTTTCTTTAAAAATAAAGAAAACCACAACAGAACAAATTAATGAGAAAATAGATTACCTTTTTGTATTTTTCGAATTTAGCCCCCAAATGAGAAGTTATTTTACATATTAAACCAACAAAACAAGTGTAATGTTAACATCCAGTCCATCCCTTGTTAATGGTACAAATCTCTGAGTACTTACATTTAAAAGATTTCAGTTTAAGATAGGAACTTAATTTCAGTGGTGACATGGGAAAAATATTAATCATGATATAAGGAAATTATTCATTTGTCCAATGTACAATTGCATAAATGCCCAAATGAGATTTAAAACAACATTGAATGCAGGTAAATTCATTTTAAAAACACTATTTTAATTGTTATGTTTCAAATCTTTTGATGCTTAGTAAATCATTGCTTGATTTGGAAGTATGTATTTAACCATATTTAACAAACCAACAATACAAAATAATGAATTCAAAACTAATGTACTAGGAAACTGCTGGGATTAAAGACCTCATTTGCAAAGGTGGGACAATCAGATGTAAAATAAAAGCAGAAATAACTTTTTTTTTAACAACTCTGAGAAAATGTTTAGTGTTAAGATACATTTGTAATACAAAGCATAATGATTGTAAATAGCTATTCCAGTACCTTTGAATAAGGCAAAAAATAAAAGAACCTAGAAAATGTTTCCATTTTTTCATATAATAATTTATTGCACTTTAAAATATAGTTTTCTTATCTGAATTATAATTATACAACATTGTGTATCTTTTGATCAGAACTGTGAAAAATGCAGCCATCCATTTTCACACTCAGAAGGCTTGGTAATAGCATGCAAGTTTATGCAGTTAATCTGTGATAAATACTTTGGCATATGCTAGAAATTCTAAAAGAATAATTTATATCAGGCACAACATCTGTTTAAAAAAGAAGACTTGCTAATCAAATTTCATTTACTCTTCTTGTGCTCATTTTTCAGGATGGCAATGGGATGAACACCAGGCACTGCACGGGAGTGCCATCTGCATGACAAAAATCACATCTTGGCCAGAATTCAGACACACAACTTTGATTTTTATTCCCAGAAACTTTCTGGCACAAAACTATTAATGGTAGGTGGGTATAAATTTTGTGGGCATCTGAAGAGAAAGGTTTTTCTTTAGTACTGTTACAGTGTTAGGTGTGAATGTAGATTACACTTTTCTTATAAAGCTTAGGCCCTTTAAAGTTGTTTGTTTGTTTGTTTGGTGTCAATTTTTTTTTATTTTTTTAAATTTTATTTTATTTTTAAACTTTACATATTTGTATTAGTTTTGCCAAATATCAAAATGAATCCGCCACAGGTATACATGTGTTCCCCATCCTGAACCCTCCTCCCTCCTCCCTCCCCATTCCATCCCTCTGGGTCGTCCCAGTTGTTTGTTTTTTTTTAAAGCCCAAACTTTTCCTTTAAAGTTTAGGCAAAAGCCAATTATATACCTATAGCAACCACTGTATATTTTTGTGTAAAGATAAAAAAAATTGAAATAATTTGTATTCTTCCTATAAGTTGCAAGCTCACCAAGGAAAGTAACTTTTTAAGTATTTAAGGCCCATCACAGACCTTGTCAGACAGTGCTGCTGCTGCTGCTGCTAAGTCGCTTCAGTGGTGTCCAACTCTGTGCGACCCGATAGACGGCAGCCCACCAGGCTCTGCTGTCCCTGGGA
The DNA here is from genome assembly GCF_029407905.1 of Bubalus kerabau. Lineage (NCBI taxonomy): Eukaryota > Metazoa > Chordata > Mammalia > Artiodactyla > Bovidae > Bubalus > Bubalus kerabau. The sequence continues at coordinate 63,309,831 of NC_073625.1, forward strand.
TTCTCCAGGCAAGAACACTGGAGTGGATTGCCATTTCCTTCTCCAATGCATGAAAGTGAGAAGTGAAAGTGAAGTCGTTCAGTCATGTCAGACTGGTAGCGACCCCATGGACTGCAGCCTACCAGGCTCCTCCATCCATGAGATTTTCCAGGCAAGAGTACTGGAGTGGGGTGCCATCACTTTATCCGTATCAGACAGTAGACATTCAATAATTATGTGTGGCTGGAATGTGTATGACTGAATCATGGGACAGCAGTATGCCCTGAAAAGGAGCCATTTATGTTAACTTTTGTATCCTATGTATTTATTCTTCAGGCACAGATTAAGCAGTTAATACATTCCCACTTGTTGATGAACAGAGAGTTCTATGTGTCACCCTGACACCAATTTTCATGGCACAAATATGTAATTCCACAGCATCAAACATTTTCTTTTACTTGCTATTTTCTGTAGGTCTTTATAAAACAAATATCAAGAAAATTAAATTATCCCCTACAGGAGAATGATGTGAAAGAAAAACAAGTAGAATTTAGATTCAAACTCTGTGCATCTTGAAATACTTGCTTGATTTCAGGTGAAATAGAAAGCAGCTATATACCTCAAAAGAAAGTTATTCAATGAGTTGACTTATCTTTTATTAAAAATGGCACTGTAATATACTATATAAATAAAGAGTTCATTGGCAAAGATTGTTAAATTGCTTCAAAATTGCCTAAGGCCATGTAAAAGAAGGTGAACAATATTTTTCTATAGAACCATACAATTGCTACAGGCAGTTGTTTTCTCTCTGAAGATTGCTGACATGTAAATGGACTGAGTTTCCTAAAGAATTTAATATCATCAGATTCTAGAAATCATGAAGTGCAGTTTTGTTTCCCCCCCCACCACAAGTTATACTTTCAAGTATTTAATTAAATAGCATTTAAAAAATTAATTGTGGAAACACTCAATGTTTAAAAAAAAAAAAAAAAAAGGAACATTTGAGAAACTGCCACAAGAACAGTCTAAAGGAACAGATCATGTAAATGTCAGATGGTATCTGGGATGGGATTCTGGAACATAAAAATAATATAGGTAAAATTCAGGGAAATATAAATAAACTGTGGACCCTCGTTCATATTAAGGTAAAACATTTTGTTCATTAACTATAGCAAACATACCATACTAATGCAAAATATTAATAGTAGGGGAACTGGATGTGGAGTAAACGGAAATTCTCTCTATGATCTTTTCAACTGTTCTGTAAATGTAAAGCTGTTTTAAGAAAAAGTCCATTAACATCAATGAAAACAAAATACATTAGACACACATCTTTCTTTTCTCCTCTAATTCAATATAATTCCATCTGGTATTGATCAGGTCCTTAACTCCATTGGATGTTTCTAATATTTAGCATATTTGTGTTTTGATTGTATAAATGTAATGTGTGAGTGCTTTCCCTTTCTCTGATTTTGTCAGGATATTTCTTTCCAGATACATACAGCCCTAACTCTGTTAAAAAAAAAAAAATACAGTACCATAAAATTATTACAGATCATCAGTTTCACACCCCCACATACACACACACAGTTGGACATTTCTGTAAATAATAAGATTAGTTAAAGAGGGCTTACAAGCCATTAAAGGAAACGAGTTTCTAGTAATTCCATAATAATAAAGGGCAGCATTCATGGTTACCAAATACACACATATGCGTGGATATACATACACATTAAATAAATGCTTAAAATTGCTTAAATTACCAAAAAGGACTCTATCTTAATTCAAAAAGTTAAAAAAAATGTTTCAAAGAAAAGAATGAGTTAATATGATAATCTGTGATTCTAAGTTAATATCTGAGTAGTATGGATCAGAAAATGAGTAATAAACTTCATATGAGAGAATCACCTTTCAGGAGAATTAAAAAGTTAAGAGCTGCATTTAAGGAAGTTGTGTTACAATTAGGGAGGGATTGATTAGTATGATTTTGTGTCAGAATGAATGAAAGTATGTTTATTCTTTCAAATGAGTAAACCAAATACCAAAGTGATAAGGGACGTCAGGGTGAAGGGAAGAGAAAAATTGGAACCCCCACCCATGAAATGCATTCTGGGTAAAGGTAGTAACTCTGAGCATTGGTAGGTGAGGGATAAGTGATCTTAAAAAGTTGGTAAGATCAATACATTAATAATTGTGATGGGATTAAATAATTATTGCTGAAAGAATACAGAAAGGTGGTAATTGGAAAGGGATTGATGAAATTTTATATTTGAATTTGCAAATTATTGTCCAGATTTCTGATTTCTAATTGCCAATTCTCAGTCAGTATGGCCCATATAAAGGAGGAACAGAAGCAGAGAGAATCTTCCTCAGTCAATGATAATTTTAAGTTGTTTTTGTAATGGAGTTTCCCTGTAGGTAGCTGAACATGAAAATATACAATTCACTACTTAAGCTGTGGGTGAAGGTATATTTTTATTTGTTATTAATTTATTCCTGTCAGAGTTATTCTAGGCAAGTCTGAGAATTTCCAGGGAGACTATATTCTCTGTAAACTAAGGATAGGTTACCTGTAAATAACAACATCTAATAATTGTATAAAGAGCAGGGATCAACACCAGGAAGGGTAGCCTGAGGGCTGGGAAAAGAATTGGAATTAAGAAACATCACCTAGAGTGATAAGTGATCACTGTAGAGTGATCTGTAGACGGTAAAGGGTAGAGAGAAAGACTGTCGAGTGATGGATGGCAAATAAACAGATAGAAGAGCATCTCATGCCAAAGGAAAACAAAACCAAGGAATATTAAGACATGGGTACGGTTTTTGCCTAACTGGAGGAAATTGGTAAACTAATTATTATCAGTTTCAGTAGCATGAGTGAGCACCAGCTATAATCCCTTCAGGTTCTACTCTAAGCATTATTTTGCACAGATGACAAGTAGGGTGAGAAAACATGAAGATAAACTGACATTCAGACTACATACAGCTGAAATGAAGTCTACAGGCAGAAGATTCTAAAGGCTCCTGAATCTAAGAATCCACAATAAGATGGTGATGCTTGTGTTGAATCTTAAACGGATAACATATTTTTACCTGGAAAAGAGGACTGCAACATGGTATTCCAGATGGAAGTAACATGTGTAAATTGTAAATTTTTGTCAGTAAAAGCAGAAGGTGTTCTGTATAACACTTGTGTAGTGGGTATTTTATGCACCTGTCAAAACACGTAGTGCTACACATCATGAAGAGTGAACTTTAATACAGGTATAACTTGTAGATGCAAGCTAGTATACACAAGAAGGATAAACAGGGTCCTACTGTACAAGGAATTATATTCAATATCCTCTGATAAACCATAATGGGAAGGAATATGAAAAAGAATATATATATATATATATATATATACACACATATGATAACTGAATTACTCTGCTGTATAACACAAATTAAGACAATGTTGGGGATCAACTATACTTCAATAAAATATTAAAAATATAAGAAAGCCTTGGAGATATTCTGAGATATGTGGTTTTACTTCCAGACCACCACAATAAAGCAAATATCACTCTAAATCAAGTTGCACAATTTTTTTTTGTATATAAAAGTTATACTTACATTATGCTGTAATCTAGATTACAGCGTAGTGAAATAGGACTATGTATTCCCATTACAGTAGGAATTCCCTGGCAGTTCAGTTGGTAAAGAATCTGTCTGCAGTGTAGGAGACCTGGGTTCGATTCCTGGGTTTGGGAAGATCCCCTGGAGAAGGAAATGGCAACCCACTCCAGTATTATTGCCTGGAAAATCCCATGGACAGAGAAGCCTGGTGGGCTACAGTCCATAGGTTCGCAAGAGTCGGACATGACTTAGTGACTAAACCACCACCACCATGCTGTAGTCTATTAAGTGTGTAATAACATTATGTCTAATAAACAACGTCATACTTCATTTTGAACCTTATTGCTAAAAAATGCTAACCATCTTCTGAGCCTCCAGATAGTTGTAGTAGTAATATAAAAGGCTATTGATCACAGCGATAAGCATCACAAATATAATGAGAACATAAGAAATTTATAATATTATGAGAGTCATCCAAATGTGATCCAGAGACACAAAGTAAGCAAATGCTATTGGACATGCAAGTCCATTTCTTGGAAATGGTGCCAAGAAACTTGCTCAATTTACAGTTACCACAAATCTTTAATTTGTAGAAAGTGCAATGTCTGTAAAAGTGAAGTGCAGTAAAATGTATTACGTGAAAAAAAAAAAAGAGAATTTTGGAGGCTCTTGGGGTGGAAGGCAGATTGTGATCATTCAATCTATACTGTCAATGTATGGTATAATTTCACAGAAGGCATAAAAGAAAGGGAAAAGTAAAGGTGACCTCAGGAATTTTGGATGACAGCATTTTGATTGGAAAATGTACAACAATTATAAACTGTATGCAAAAATCTTGTACTAGAGTTTGTAAGTTTGTTTTTCACAAAGCTAAGGATTTAATGAAAAGCAGAGACATTACTTTGCCAACAAAGGTCCGTCTAGTCAAGGCTATGGTTTTTCCAGTAGTTTTGTATAGATGTGAGAGTTGGACTGTGAAGAAAGCTGAGTGCTGAAGAATTGATGCTTTTGAACTGTGGTGTTGGAGAAGACTCTTGAGAGTCTCTTGGACTGCAAGGAGATCCAACCAGTCCATTCTAAAGGAGATCAGTCCTGGGTGTTCATTGGAAGGAATGATGCTAAAGCTGAAAGTCCAGTACTTTGGCCACCTCATGTGAAGAGTTGACTCATTGGAAAAGACGCTGATGCTGGGAGGGATTGGGGACAGGAGGAGAAGGGGACTACAGAGGATGAGATGGCTGGATGGCATCACTTACTCGATGGACGTGAGTCTGAGTGAACTCCGGGAGTTGGTGATGGACAGGGAGGCCTGGCATGCTGCAATTCATGGGGTCGCAAAGAGTGGGACACGACTGAGTGACTGAACTGAGCTGAACTGAACTGAAGGATTTAAAATTCTGAAAGAACTTTTACATCAGTACTAGAGTTGAAAAAACAGGTAAATAAATTTTAGGTAATTGAAGCTAGATTTACACTATCAGAGAGTGGAGAAAATTACAAAGAAATTAGGAAAGTAAGACTAGAAGAAACCCTGTGATGTTAGACTAGGGTTGCAAACATTGATATAAAATCATGTTAATAGGTAAACAAAACAGATAAATAGGAAAATATTTATAAATATGTGAACATACACAGTTTAATCTACAAGCATATATTTCTAAATTCAGTTTGCTGAGTGGGCCTAAAAGAAGGAAGATCCCAATCGATCATCATTTCTAAATATTTTTCTCCAACAAAAGGAACTAGGCCTCTTTCGGGAAGTTATTGATTATAGTGCTGGAATAGGGAACATGCAAGGTGAGCCTGGAATATCTCAGAAAACAGAAAACAGGAAGTGTTCAAAAATGAAAAGGAAGGACACAAGTCAATAGGATGGAAGAGGATGCAGGAGCTAAGCTGAAAGAGCTACAGAAGGGTAAACTTAGACCAATTTGAACAACAAGAAAATGATGTAGTATTGGATTGTAACTCCAAATACACAAATAAATAAGAACATGATATAAATACTGGAGGAAAAAAAAAAGAGAAAAATGTTTTACGAAATTCTTTATAATATGTATATACTGCCCCCTACAGGATGTATATTTTAATCCTCTTAACCTATTCTTGAGCGTGGAATAGTCTTAGTGAATATGAATGAAATAGCAACTTTAGAATGAAAGACCTAGCAGACAGGATCTCAATCGAGTGATCAAGTTTAACATCACCAGTGGTGAGCTATGCTGATATCATGTTCCCCATTCTGTCATTGATACAGCCCATCATGTGATAGGGTGAGAAGGACATTTCACCTTGGTGCTTTACTTCTTAAAGTCCAGTGGCCCCAGGCTAAATATAAGGAAGATATGAGACACATCCCAACTGAGGGAAACAGCAAAATCTTGGACTGGTTCACTTCAAAACTGTCAAGGTCATTAAAGGCAAAGAAAGATTGATAAACCGTCACAATCCCAGGAGACTAAGAAGACACAGATGACTAAACACAATGCATTATCCTTAAATAGTTCCTGGGAACAGACAAAAAGCATACAGTTGGGGGAAAAAAATTGCTAATGTCTAAATAAAACCTGAAGTTTAGCAAGAAGTAAGGTGCCATTGTTAATCTCTTAGCTTGACATAGGTACCATAGTTATGTCAGTGTTACTATATTAGAAGAAACTAGGTCAAGGGTATACGGAAACGCTCTGTTTCATCTTTGGCAAGCTTTATATACAAAAGTTTTCCAAAATAAAAATGTTACTTAAACCACAGGGGAGTAATCCTTGTATCTCATGAAAGCTCATTTACCATGCATTCCATATTCTGTGTATTATAAAGTCACATGATTATACATAAGAAAACAAAGATCATTTTATAAAAGAAGTTATTTTTGAAATAAGCTGAAATAAGTTTGGTATTACTATAACATATCAAAGTTGGTTACAGCTTCTACTGGTGGTGGTGGTGTTAAGTACTGTAATTATAGTCCTTCTCTTCTGTAAATACACACTTTATATATGGAGGAATCCTGGTATCATTCTACATATTCAAGTGCTAATGTTTGACTTGTCTTCACCTCACACTTAACCAGGAAATCTGTGGGATCTACATTTTTGGAACCCTATCACATTTTTGGGTGGCCCACAGTGCTTCAGAACCTCCTGTCTATTTCTTATCTATAGGACTCCTGACATTGCTTTTGGAAGTGTGGAGACATTTTTAAATCCTCAGCTAAAATATAACCATCCCAAGGCATGTCCTTTGTGGTATGTACTGACCTCAGATAAATGAGACACTAGTGTTTGCACTTAACCACAGAGCCTCTCGAGTTGCTTAGAAACTTTGAGCTGCTTGGAAAGGTGGCAAAAATCACTCACGGTGCCCCAGTGAAATAAAGGTGGTCTAAGAACAAAGATGAGTGTCTGCCGATGCAGAACACAGAGAAGTGCAGATTAACAGGAGCCCTGGGAGATTTCTTCCGGGAGATAGAGAATACACAGTGACAGCACTGGCAGGCTCGTTTTCTAACCTGTTCAATCACAGTTCAAGCATCTTAGACAGCACATAAAAGTCTGGTTGGCAACTAGCAGGAAAATCCTACTTTTCAAAAAATTTTGCATTTTTATGCATTCTACCTCTTTTAACCACTTAGCTTATTTCACTCTAATACTCATAATCAAATCAACGTTCAGGTGTGCTCTGAAGTCCAGGGTGTTGCAGATAGAATTTATATGATGATTTAAAACATCATTTTGTTCAGTTTTATCAAGCATGATTGCTCTATCCTTATAAAAAGAAGTCTCCATTACCACTTGTCCCTTCCGTTGATAAAGTGTTTCTAGATGGATGATTGTTGTACTCTCAATCATAACTGCATACCTAAAAACTCTTCTCATCAATAAGTATGAGTCACAGGGGCTGACTGGATATATATCCATAGCAAAACTAAAGGTTTGGTAGAATAATAATGAAGAATGGATTTTTCTAAAGCTTAATAACAATCATTATCTAAAAGTATACCTTTTGTCTATATCAGAATAGAACAATACAAAAGCAACATGTGAGTAAAAATGTAAGCTTTTATTTTCTTGTATCTTTCTTTGAAGTAGAAAGAGATGTGATTTTTAAGGCAGGTTTTATTAATTTAGAATGATATTTCCTGATGAAATAATCAGGGAAAAAAGCAATCTGTAGATTGTCATTTATTTTGATTATAGTTCTGAGATCTACCAAAGCATTAAATAATTAGTATTTTAAAATAATTATGTTCATTTAGGTGAAAAAAACCCATAGCAATTAATGACTCTTCCTATAGATTTCTAAATAGCCAGTCAAGATATTCTTGCAATTTAGGTCAGGATGAACTTTTGCATGAGACATTTTAGTTAATTGCAGCAGCATTTTTATATTTCTTAAAATGTTATTCAGTATTTTTCTTAAATAACTTAATATATTAGACTATTGGTTTTACATTTTGAAAACACCATGTAGAATTTTTGAGTAGCAATGTCTGAACAACCCATTTTATTATGAAAGCAGTCCAGTGACCCAACAAATCATAGCTATATACCCTATACCCTAAAAACTCTTAAATGTGTCCACTGAGAAACTAATGAGAAGGTAACAAGAAGGAAGGCCAGAGGTCCCCAAGCAGTAGGAGGAAAGAAACTGCAAGTGGCATGATTTTTTTTTTCCCTTCTCTACACAAAATTAAAAAATGCTTCTTTTGATAACACCTGGGTCTGCCTGAACTTTTCTCAAACCTTGATCTTACCAATGCATTTTTCTTATGGAAATGTTTTTCCTCAGCTATGTTAATGAAACTATGTATTTGCTTTAGAATCTGCCTTTCTTCAAAATGGCTCTACCTAAGACTAACTTTTTTTTTTTTTTTTTTTTCCTTTTCTCAAGCCTTGGGCTGATAATGGCTCCACAAATCAGTATTCTTGTCAATTGTTATATAGCTGGGGATGACACACCCCATCCCATTCTATCTCAAAAAAATGCATACTGTGGGAGAAACTGGTGAAACTCCTTCAACCTCGAGGTGTGTCCCTTATCTGATTAGAAGCAAAGGCAATGGCACCCCACTCCAGTACTCTTACCTGGAAAATCCCATGGACCGAGGAGCCTGATAGGCTGCAGTCCATGGGATCGCTAAGAGTCGGACATGACTGAGCGACTTCACTTTCACTTTCATGCATTGGAGAAGGAAATGGCAACCCACTCCAGTGTTCTTGCCTGGAGAATCCCAGGGACGGGAGAGCCTGGTGGGCTGCCGTCTATGGGGTCACACGGAGTCGGAAACAACTGAAGTGACTTAGCAGCAGCAACAAACATAAAGTTAAGGTCATTTACTTGTGTCTAACTCTGTGACCCCATGGACCGTAGTCCATGGAATTCTCCAGGCCAGGATACTAGAGTGGGTAGCCTTTCCTTTCTCCAGGGGATCTTCCTAACCCAGGGATCAAACCCAGCTCTCCCACATTGCAGGTGGATTTTTTATCAGCTGAGCCACAAGGGAAGCAACAGACATAGACTGCCTTGCTAAAAACTGCTGCTGCTGCTGCTAAGTCGCTTCAGTCGTGTCCGACTCTGTGTGACCCCATAGACAGAAGCCCACTAGGTTCCCCCGTCCCTGGGATTCTCCAGGCAAAACTAGCAAGGGGCAATCTTTCTACCCGCTTTTGATGTCTATGTTATAAGCTTTCCTATCTCTTTTATACCTAAATAAAACTCCATTATACAAAAAGCTCCGAGTGGTCAAGCCTGGTCTCTGGCCCCAGATCAAAATCTTCTCCTCTGGAGGTCATGAATCCCAGCATAGCACATGGCTTGTGGCAACAATTTTCACTAATACACTTAAAGGAAATGAAATACGGCTTCATAAATTTTACATATATATTCCACCCAGAAAAAAAAAGTCATTTTTATAACTTAAAGCCTTAGAGCATGAAGCCATTTTTATAATAACTAGATGCAAACAAAACTAAATAAAGTTACTCACACAGGTAATACAACTATGAAGGAGAAAAGCAAAAAGCTGAAAAACAAATAATTTATGTCAGTATTTTTTATGTGGAATGATGCAAGGATGGTGACCATGGAACATGGGAGAAATAGAGAGTCATTACAGTGAAACTGATAGTTGTATTGTTTTTTGCTCCATAGGTGTTCAATTCTATCTTATGCCTAATGGTTTTGACATATTTTACACATATTTTTTTGTGTATTTCAAACATTTTGTCAAAAAATGCATCTTCCAAAGCTCTCCTTTATTGGATTTTTTATTCTAAATACTGGGCTATTAAACCAAAGGGCACTTGACCTCCAAAACATATACATGTGCTGCTTATGATCTCAGAGTTTTAAGAAAGATTTCCATCATCTCTTCTACTTAAAAAGAGGGAAGCACTCCGAGTGTGCTTGTTCCCTCACACTCAGAGTTTACCTGTTCCCGTTGCTAATACCATTATTATTATTATTTTTGCTCCTGCTAATACTTTCATCTACCAATGTACTATCAATGACTTCTAACTCATTCTAACATTCCTTTAGAAAGGAAGAAGTGATTATTGCAAAATGCCTAGGATGACTACCTTTCTCATTGCCCTTTGGAACATCCCTAGTCATTTAATTTTTAGGGAATTGCTACCAATTAATTTTCTATTCCCTGTCATGAGTCTTTTATTTTCCCTTCCCTCGTTCTCCTGCTATATCAAATCAGAGTTCATTTGAATTATACTTGAGCAAGAAAAATAAATGCTTATAATGGAAAATGCAATTTCTAAATAACCTCCTCCCTTATTGAAATAAAATAAAGATGGCAATTTAGAGGACCACACAGTTAATATTGGCATAAGGTTTATTAATCAGGAAGGATAACAGACAACTTTCAACTTGACCTTGCAGTTTTATATTGTTATTGTTTCTTCTTCCACATTTCCAATGAGGTAGAAGTATTTGTGGGCTTCCTTGATAAATAGCTCAGCTGTTAAAAGAAGCTGCCTCCAATGCAGGAGACCCTGGTTCAATTCCTGAGTTGGAAAGATCCCCTGGAGGAGGACATGGTGACCCACTCCAGTATTCTTCCCTGGAGAATCCACATGGACAGAGGGGCAGGGAGGGCTACAGTCTATGGGGTTGCTAAGAATCTGACATGACTGAGGAACTAAACACAGCACAGCACAGAGGTATTCATATTCGACTGATTTAATCATCATGCCATTGATCACAGTATAGCTGAAATTAACTATGTTTATCTCTGTAACAACTTTGTGTTGCAAAGCCTGAAATGATTTACATACTTGAGATATCAAATATGGATAAAGCCGACAATGCCAATGTTCTCTTGCAGGATTTTTGAAGTTTTATTTCTCTGTTTTGGCTTTAAGCATATAAAAGATCTTTCCACTTACTTAGCAGCTGTCATTACACAATAGATACTCCTCATCTAGCCTGATATTTCAAAATATTATATAAATACCTAAAGGGACCTGGAAAGACTGGAGGTCTCACATATGTGAAATGAATCTTTATAAAAATTTTTATAAAGACTACATAAATTCATTAATGTCCCTATGTATCCCAGAATTCCAAATAATTTTAGTTCTTTGTAATTTTTAAGTAATAAAGACTAATTCATTTCATTGCCATGAATGTACTTACTTCAAGATTTCATGCAGGCATACAAAGAACATTTCCCTATTTTGGGGGGAGGTAGTATTTTTCTATAAACAATTTGTTATAATTCCTGTGCAATTAAGTTCAGGTGGGATTTTCCAAAACATTGGTAACCTTGGCTTTTGGAAGTACAATGTAAATGTGATTAGAAGAAAGCATACAAAATTGAAGTTTGGAGTCAAAGAATAGTTTGTAATGTGAGGGGTTTTGAGTGAATACACTGAGAATATTGTCATTGTTTAAAAAGTCAGCAACGTCAAGGGTATCCAGTGAAGGTTTATTTTTCTTTAATACCATAAAATCAAGGAAGAAGAAATGTCTGCATTTATTCAGTTATTTTAAAATGTCGCCAAGGACTTGAGCTATTAAAATATTTCTCTATGTTATCTTTAGTCATGTTGGCTACAGGTTCTCCATGATTTCCTCATGGAATCAAGATGGCTGATGAAATTCAAGCATTTATGTTCCACAAATCAGGCAGAAGTGTGGGAAGGCGACTTCAGCAGATCACTCCCATTTTATCATGAAACTTAAAACTTTCCCACAAATTCTCAGTAAACTTATGATTACATCTCATTAACCAAAGTTGTTAGAGCTGGTGCTACTGAAATGGTTGTTCCCAAATGAATATATAATCCCCCCCAATATAATTTGTGACCTATTTTCAATTAAGGGTTTTGTTTGAAATGCAGTTTTTGTAGAAAAATAGTAATCCTTGTCAAGGTTCAAGAGAGTATTTAAGCAGGTAAGAATCAGATCTAGAACTGAGAGGGGGAAATATTAATCGTATGTTAGAGTGGCTGCTTTTATTTGTTTTGCTTTGATGGCAGTGATAACTTGGTGGAGAAGCAGCCATAAAAATGAAAACTAAGAGAAGCAGGAAATGGCTATTAATAGCTGCTAATAATTTAAATGATATGAAGGAATAATAAGGGTAGATTTTAAACACATAACTAGAGTTTGAGATTCATTGATTTGGAGCTTTATTTAAGCAGTATTAGGAAAGTTACAAGGGAAAGCTTTATGGGAAATGGTGATAGTGAAGAATGAAAAGCTTAGCTTATTGGAGAATTCCAGTTTATATACAGTCATCTTAAAATGTAAAACTGGATCTTAAGACAGAAGATGCTGTTCTATAAGCCTGTTAAACACAAATAATAAGTGAAAGTGTGGCAATAGATAATCGCCAATGAAAAGAGTATAGAAAACATGTAAGACATTAGGTTAAAACAATCCATGACATTCTAGTCTGTGGGTAGTTAGGGGTAGCAGAGATGAAGCAAGGAGGGAAAAAAAAAGAGAGAGAGAGAAAATACAGACTTTTCATGAAAAATTAAAGATTTATCATGTACCTTCTCTTTGCCTAGCATATCCTAGTGGTTAGTTAGGCAAGCCAAAATTAAAGACAGCTTCTGGCCTCCAGTAAGTGGCCCCTTAGAGGAGAAAATGAACAATTAAATGGGCATGCCAATATAGTAAGATATGGGATGTCACTGCAAAAATGGTGCTCCCTTGAACACAACTTTGCTCTGATATGGAGTCACTAGAGGTGAAAAGTTTGAGGACCTACAGAGTTAGAAAAAAAGTGTTAGTCACTCAGTTGTGTCCGACCCTTTGCAAAGCTATGGACTGTAGCCCACCAAGCTCCTCTGTCCATGGGTTTTTCCCAGGCAAGAATACTGGAGTGGTTTGCCATTCCCTTCTCCAGGGGATCTTCCTGACCCAGGGATCAAATCCATGCCTCCCACATTGCAGGCAGATTCTTTACCATCTAAGCCATGAGGGACTATTTTAGCTTAAAAAAAAAAAGATATAATTGAGTTCATGAATGCTTTGAAGATAATGTAAAAATTCAATTGTATATATATACCACAATTTATTTTTTTTACTTATCATCAACTGTCAACATACAATTATTTTGTTTCTACATCTTGGTTGTTATGAATACTTGGTTATCATGAAAACTTCAGTGAACATGGGTATATATATATATATACACATATACATATATATATATATATATATATATATATATATATATATCTTCTAGATCCTGATTTCAAACCTTTTGAATTTATACCCAGAAATAGATTGCTGACTCATGAAATACCATGACCCATGTGGTATTCCTATTTTTATAATTTTTGAGGAAATGCCATACTGTTTTCCATAAAGTTCCCACAATTTTACATTCTTAATAACAGTGAGCATGGATATCAATTTCTTCAAAGACTTTCAAACTCATGACTTTATTCTTATTTTTTTATTTCTGATACATGAAAATTTATTTGCATAAAAATGACAATTATGAAAGAAAAGAGTAATGTTAAGGAGATTGTGTTAATTCACAGAGATGCCAAGAAAATGAGGCACTTAATGGCAATCTTAGAACTATACACAAACCTAGGAGCTCAATAATATTTCTATATAGAGATTTATATTTTGGTGCAGGAAGAGAGAGGATGGAATGCAATGTTAAGAACAGTGTGGATAGCAGGGAAATTGAGGAAGCAAAAACAGAGCATTATTTTGATGACTATCATTTGAGAGAAGGAAAAAATAAATATATAAATAAATGATTGTGAAATAGTTTATATTTTTAGGAGCAAGTGAATATTGCTTTGGATATTCAATATATTTCTAAAAAATATATTATTGTTCAGTCCTCAGTAGTGCCCAACTCTTTGTAATTCCATGGACTGTAGCACTCCAGGTTCCTCTGTCCTCCACTATCTCCAGACTTTTCTCCAATTCATGTCTATTGAGTTGGTGGTGCTATTTAACCATCTCATCCTCTGCCACCCCCTTCTTCTTTTGTCTTCAATCTTTCCCAGCATCAGAGTCTTTCCTAATGAGTCAGATCTTGGCATCAGGTAGCCAAAGTATTGGAGCTTCACCATCAGTCCTTCCAATGAACATTCAAGGTTGATTTTCTTTAGGATTGACTGGCTTGATTTCCTTGTGATCCAAGGGACTCTCAAGAATCTTCTCCAACACCACAGTTCAAAAGCACAGTCAGTCACAGTCAGCTCCCAGTCTTGTTTTTGCTAACTGTATTGAGCTCCTCCATCTTTGGCTGCAAAGAACATAATCAGCACGCTTTCAGTATTGTTTTTGCTAACTGTATTGAGCTCCTCCATCTTTGGCTGCAAAGAACATAATCAGCACGCTTTCAGTATTGACCATCTGGTGAATTGTGTAGAGTAGTCTCTTATGTTGCTGGAAAGAGTGTTTACTATGACCAGCGTGTACAAAAGTATATATTTGCCTGTTCTTTCTCCCTATGAAACTTAAACTGTTGAATAATCAAAGCAATATTGGTTCATATTTTTAAATTTCTGGAAGTTTGAAATCAATTCTATTTATCAAAATAGCACATATCATAGAAAACAATATGAATTTGTACTTCTGATCATGGTTTTGTAGAGAGTGTGATGACATTAAAGTACACAAGTTAAATATATGTGATTCAAAAAAGGGCTAAGTGATGCCCCTCTCAGATGGTGTAGTTTTAAATGGCATAGACCACTCTAGCTTAACTGCTGCTAGACTAGACATTAACAACTTGCAGCTCCCCTGGTAGTTTGACAATAGCCTACATGTACTATAAGCAATATACACAAATTGGGTTTCTCAGGTAGCACAATGATGAAGAATTCACCTGCCAGTTCAGGAGACATAAGAGATACAGGTTTGATCCCTGGGTTAGAAAGATTCCCTGGAGAAGGAAATGGCAACCCACTCCAGTCTACTTGCTTGGAAAATTCTATGGACAGAGGTGCCTGGCAGGCTACAGTCCATGGGCTCACAAAGAGTTGGACACAACTGAACACACACACATATAGAGAAATTAATTTCAATTTTTTTTTAGTCTGGTAGTTTAATGAGTTGGGTCATTTTTATAAAGGCTGAAAGTTTGTGTGTGTGTGTGTGTGTGTGTGTGTGTGTCTGTAGGGTGGTGAGCCAAGATTCATGAGTTGGTGTCACAGGTCACATGCATAGCCACCTGGGACATGATTTTTATAGCTGTCAGTCCTTGAGGAACTAGGAACAATGAAGAGGAACTAAAGAGTCTCTTGATGAGGGTGAAGGGGGAGAGTGAAAGAGCCAGCTTGAAACTAAATATTAAAAAAACTAACATCATGGTTCCAGTATTTTGGTCATCTGATAGGAACACCCGACTCATTAGAAAAGACCCTGATGCTGGGAAAGATAGAAGGCAGAAGGAGAAGGGCAAACAGGGGATGAGATGGTTGAATAGCATCACTGACTCAATGGACATGAGTTTGAAGAAACTCCAGGAATTGATGATGGACAGGGAAGCCTGGCGTGCTGCAGTCCATGTGGTCGCAAAGAGTCGGACACGACTGAGCAACTGAACCGAACTGAAGATCATGGCATCCAACCCTATTACTTCATGGCTAATAGAGGGGTGAAAGGTGGAAGTCATGACAGATTCCCTCTTCTTGGGCTCTAAACCACGCAGATGGTAACTGAAGCTATGAAATCAGAAGACATTTTTTTTTGTCAAGAAAGCTATGACAAACCTAGACAGTGCATGGGGTCACAAAAAGTCAGACATGACTGGGTGACTGAAGAACAGTCTTTGATTAGGGCTTGAATACATCACTTATGATGTACTTTATCAGAGTTGTGCAAAACTATTGCATCTTAAATGACAGAGAAGTGCAGAAGTTATAAAAGAAATTAAAAAGTAATTTCAAAATGCTTTTTTTACTTTCACTAATTTGCTACTTCTAGGAAAATGTTATCTGCAATATACAAAGTTTCTATCTGATTTTCCCCCCTAGACTCCTTTAACTTAATCAAATGATTGTAACATGGTCCTTGCCAACCTCATTATCATGTGTTAAGTAGTTGTCTTTTAAATTCATTAGACAGAGACCATCCATTTAAACCACATTAGTTTCTCCACTCTTCTGAAACCTTTAGCCAGAGGTGGAAACTCATAAGGGCTAATGTAGTCTTCAAAAAAAAAAAGACATTTGACTTGGGATTTTGTATTGCATTAATAGCGGAAGCAGTTTTACCTATGAAATTAATGAAGATTATGTTTAGAGTCCCCCATTTTTTCCTGAGTTTAATTTTATAATTTTATTCTTTTAATAAAAGAAGCATTTTTCAACAGGGGCACCATTAGCACTTTTGAATGGATAATCCCTTGTAGTCAGGGTAGGGGGGGTTGTCTTGTGCTTTGCAGGCTGTCTAGCAGCATTAATATCCTCTACCCACTAATTTCAAGGAGCTGTGACAATAAAAAATGTCCAAATAGTTTCAAACTCCCCAGTTGGGAGCCAGGGAATGATCCTCATTTGAGAATCACAGACTCTAAGGTTCTCCTCTCTTCAACTTATGTAAGCTTCAGCCACACAACACCTGCACATGACCTGGATAGCAGTTATCAAAAGAACTATCAAAAACAGTATAACTTTTATATGATAAAAAAAGTATACTATAAAAAGAAAATATAACTATTCTAGTTATAATCCAGAATAATATGTGTGAAAAAGTCTTTAAATTTTATACATTTGTGACTTTTAACCAGCAAAGTAGCTTAGGAGATTGATTTCTTTTTTTTTTTTTTTTTGGTCCAACGTGTAAGTGACAAGCTTGCTAAACCTGTAAGTGATACCTTTTAAAAGAAAAACTTCTTTCATCTAGCACCCATTACACAGAAAATGGGCTTCCTAGATGATGCTGGTGGTAAGGAAATCATCTGCCAGTGCAGGAGATGTAAGAGACGCGGGTTAGATCCCCAGGTCAGAAGGATCCCTTGGAGAGGGGCATGGCAACCCACACCAGTATTCTTGCCTGGAGAATCCCATGGAGAGAGGAGCCCCACAGGAGGGCTACAGTCCATAGGATCACAAAGAATCAGACACAACTGAACTGACTTCATACACACACACACACACACACACACACACACACACACACAGAAAACATCATAAAAATGAGTGTGGAGTGTGAATCCAGTCTATATACCATTTATGTTTTAGGTGCAATGAAGAGTAAGCATGTGACTAGAAGTGGATACTTCTACAAGTGAAGAAGTTAAATCTAAAATGCTAGGCTTTTCGTGCTATCTTATAAACTCATGAAGACATGTAAATCTTTGAACCTAATAGTACACTGCTATCAATTCATTCACTAGCAGTGTAAGATTATTTGTGTCCTTATTAGAGAATTAAGTAGTACCTAGAGATTCATAAAACAACAATATATTGTTATTTTTAAAAATTGATAAAAAGATTGTTGGTATAATATGTTTGCAGTATCTTTTTATCTAAAATACAGATAGCTATTTGGAAACAAAACAAATAGCATAGGAAGAAATTATAAAATATAGTAGGATAAAATAACTAAGTTATTTGCTTGGATAGGGAACACATGTACACCCTTGAGAGATTCATGTTGATGTATGGCAAAACCAATACAATATTGTAAAGTAATTAGCCTCCAATTAAAATAAATAAATTTATATTAAAAAAATGAATGTCAATTTACATTATAATCTCTAAGTTTTGTTCCAATCTCTAAAAACAGTCAATACAGTATAATTTTAAAATAAGTGTATGGATTTAAATATCTGCTATTTAATTACCTATAATTATATAATTATAAGTGTAAATAAAAGCTTCTGGTAAATATACACTCATTGCTTTAGATTTTCTGATTCTCTTTCAATATAATTGAGAATTCTCTTAACCTAAAATATCTAAAAGACTAAAAGTACTTACTTTATGGGCAATATATTGAATTTTAATATCACTGTATTAAAAATAAAATATCATTAGTTTAAAAAGGAATGTAACCACCAAGTCTTATTAATGCTACTGCACTAACAAATATTAGCAAGCATGAAACTGTTCCCTAGATGTCTCTCATTTAAATATGCTTTGTTTCTCTGTCTCTCTCTTTCTCTGTCTCTCTGCCTTTGTCTCTCTCTCACATACACACACAGAATTTTTTTTCTGAGCTTAGAGTATGGTGGAAAAATTGTTTATAGGTGAAGTATAGTGTCCAGATCTAGATATCACTGACCTTGCTAGACTCCTCCGGGAGTTATAAAATTCTAGAGAAAACAGAGTGTCTATGTGGTCCTGAGTTGTTTTCTATGAGAGATAATTATCTGAGAATTTTTTTCCCTCAGCTTTCCAAAATAGCTTGTTGAGAGATATAAATATAGCTTACAATGAACTGTTTTTGGTAAAATTAACTTTGAAGGAATTGTGTTTGGTGAAATAGAAGGAAAACATTCTACCTAATTACTATAGTCCAGAAGTGCTTAACTAGTATACAACTGACTAATCGGTATATCTCTGAATCTAATATAATTTTGTTCCAAAATTTTAGAGAATGATTCCTCAAAACTTGTCATTATTTTCACTTGCTCTGAAACATCGAAAAAATAACAAATAGCATTTTCTGCAATATTATTAATAAGTAATTAGCAATAAGTAACTAATAAGTAATGATAGCTTATTAATGACATTATTAATAAATAATCATGACTCATACTTATTGGTAGCTCACTGAATGCTCAATGTTGGGCCAATTGCTCTTCATGAGATCTTATATTTCTCTTAATTTTTCCAACAACCTAGTGGAGTAGGAACTTACTATTATATGCATTTTATTGTTTTGAAAATTTAAGCTTGAAGAGATGAATTGATTTCCTAAAGTTCAAGGCACTACTATATGAAAAGTATATGCTTCAAGTGCGGGGTGCTTGTGAGACTTACAGGGGTATGACTGATATCTCTGTCACTACTAGAGGTTAATGTGGTATTGAATTACAAACTAAAATAAGGTTAATCATAGGGGGCCATTAAAACAATCTATTCAAACTTACATCAGTCATTGTGTCAATACCTTTTTCCCAGATAGTTTCTTCCTTCTATACTTTGCAGCCAACAACAGTACAGGCATCTAAAAATATGTAGATAAAGTTATTCTACAAACCTGCACCAGAGGATTTTCTAAATTGTTGTATAGGATTCTGAGAAAGTCACAGGCAGAAATACTAATCATTGAGCAACTGGTGCAATTGCCTTAAAACATGCTAGAAGCAGACAAGGAACACTGGAAAGGCTTTGTAAGATGACTGACATTTTTTTCAATTCCACTCAATAAAGGAATTGGTTTCAAAGAACATCCCAATAAATTCCTTGCTATACAGAGTAAAATGGCTTAAATAATTCACTCTTTGTGGAGAGCTCAAGCAGAATGTAGAGACAAATGACTCAGGATCACCAAAATCTATAAATATAAAGACACCTTCAAACTGCAACACACAAACACTTAAAAATTGCCAAGAGTCTAGATTTTATTTTTTCTCACCATGGAAAAAATGATAAGTATGTGACATGATAGAGGTGTTAGCTATTGCTATGGTGATAATCATTTAGCAGTATATAAATGTATCAAATCAATATTCTATATAGCTTAAATTCGGAGCTTATCAGGTGGCTCAGTGGTTGCCATCTGGGAGGTAAATAAATGAAAGGAGATGCTGGAGATGTGAGTTAGATACCTGGGTTGGGAAGATTCCCTGGAGGAGGAAATGGCAACCCATTCCAGTTCATACCCAGAAAATTGCATGAACAACGGAGCATGGTGGGCTACAGTCTTGGGGGTCACAAAAGAGTCAGACACAACTGAGCAAAAGAACACTTATTCACATACAACTTACACTTAAACATTATAAACCAATTATATCTGAATAATAATTATAATAAACACTTCTAGGTAAATACTTCTCTTTAAGAAGACTGCCTTGACTCAGCTTATATTTTCTATGCATGCTACTCATTGCATGTACTCAAATTATATCTCAATTAATTTAAACTCTCTCAATTTAAACAAAATCTGTGTGAAGTAGATAGCTTTACCTTTATTTTATATATATGAAAAATAAAGTTTAAGGAATAAAACACTTGCTTAAAATCTGTTTTCTTGATGCCATCTTCTGTTTTTATTATTTTTAATAGTCTTTCCAAAATTCTAACATAACCTTCTAAACAAGCTCCTACTATAATAGTCTATTGTTTAACATAGTAAATTGAATTGCACAATTTCACAGTTGAATGGCCTTTGAGAACATATAAACTGGATGAATGATAAAAGGATGAAATCACCTAAACACTAAATTAAGATCTCTAAAATCTATCTTTTAAAATCATAGGGAATATGTGAAAATGGACAGACAGAAGATAAAAATTGACTTACTTGACACTATTGTTCTAAGTGTAAACTTAGAAGAGTAAATAGAGTCAGTTGTAAGAATTTTCTAATAGCCAAACTGAAATTACTTTGTTTATGAGACAGTTAGATGCCTAGACTGCTGTGGTTCCAGGAAATGTACAAAGCCTTGGAAGACAGGTTGTGCTTTCAACTTCAGTGTCTAATAGTTTCTTCTAATAGATGATTTTTTCAATTACTCATATTCAATTCAGATGTTCTTTCAACTGCTTAACTGTTATTCTAATTCAATGAAATTTAAGTAATAGTGCTCACATTCTTAAAGAGGCAATACAAATAAGGTCCTATATAGAATGCAAATTGTGCCTGATATCAGACAATCCAGTTAAACTTTTAATATTTCCATGTGATAAACACCAGAGATTAATTCATTGGCATGGAATACTTTTGCATTCTGTCTTCATGTAGTTTAATGCTTTTAAATTTCCAAATCAGATGTTACTTACTTTGTGAAGGCTTCTTCTACCATCTCTGCTGTCTTATTAATCCTGACTAGGGTAATCACTTCCTCAGCGAGACAACCTCTCCATTGCAATTATTTGCTTCCATGTTTACCTCATCTACAAAATAATATTCTACATAGAGAAGGAAATAGAAAGTCAATTCCTGTTGGTCTCTATTCTCATCTGCCTAGCAAAATATTTTGTAAGTACTGTCAAAAATTATTTATTTTATAAATGTAGAAAGTCATTGCTGCATGAGTAAAAGTCAGTTGATACTATTATCTAAGGTACCAGCTGTGTTTAAGTGTAATAAAGTGTTTATATTAATTTCAGATTTCATAAAGATATCCAATATATTCATAATCTATTCAAAAATAATCAAATTTTAAAGATGTGGAAAGAAATTGGACCAGGAGGCAGAAAGTCTAGAATTTCATTCTTGTCTTGTCACTTAAGAACTCTTGAATCCTTGTTTCCTTCAGCTTTAAAGTAAATGTATGTTATGCCTGCATAATACCTAACGGATACCTCAGTCTCTTAGCCATGTCTGATTCTTTGGGGCCCCATGGACTATAGCCCACCAAGCTCCTCTGTCCGTGGATTTTTCCTGAAAGAATACTTGAGTAGGTTGCCATTTCCTTCTCCAGGGGATCATGTTAACCCAGGGACTGAACCCTGTCTCCTGCATTGCAGGCAGATTCTTTACCTCTGAACCTAAATTTGAATTGTATTAATACATTGCCCTCAAGCATTGAAAATACCTAACTAAAATTTCAATAAACAGATAAAAATTCTCTGATTACATGGGGGCATGGTATTTCTAGAGTGAAGATGCTATTTAATGTTATTCACACATTGGGCACATTAAATTGAATTTTCTTTAAGGACTATGAAGAAAGGAGTCACATTTTTTCCTTATGTGTTGTAAGCATTAATTCAAAAATGGGCATAAAATTTATACTCAATAGCCACATAAGCATAGATTCAAAGATCTCATAAAAAATTATCTATGAATCATAACTGATTCAAACAAACTATTATACTAGTGGGCTAAAACTTTAATATTGATGTATAAAGCTGTAAGCATTATTAAAGAACAAAACATGGTAGAATTATGAAAATTCTTTGTTTGCCTATCAGCTAAAAAATAGTAAAAAAAAAAAAAAAGAAAGAAAGAAAGAAAAGAAACTAACATTTTGTTTTTTTGTTTTGTTTTGTTTTGTTTTGTTTTAATTTTATTTTATTTTTAAACTTTACATAACTGTATTAGATTTGCCAAATATCAAAATGAATCCGCCACAGGTATACATGTGTTCCCCATCCTGAACCCTCCTCCCTCCTCCCTCCCCATTCCATCCCTCTGGGTCGTCCCAGTGCACCAGCCCCAAGCATCCTGAATAGTGCATACCTGTGTGAAAAGTTTGCATTTCTATACACTACTTAGTATATATAGCCATTCAAAATGAGGGTAGGTTTATTTTATAGCAAAAGGAAAAAGTTATGAAAAAATAATAAGGATTTGAGTTTTAAGCCAATCTCCATAGCTTTACTTTAGTATATTTTAGAATATATTTTCTTTAGATCAAATTTTTATCTTTGTGGCTCACCAGAGCACAGCTAAAGGAAAGAAATATCTTCTGCATAGAAGAAAAGGGTTTTATTTTAAAAATTCTAAATTTATAACTAGGTTCAAAGATGGAGTTCTTAAATCAGGATATGGTTTTAATTTTAGGAATATAATTTCAAAATGTCCTTAACTGTCCTAAAGTAAACTTCCATTTCGAGCTATACAAAGGAAAATCATATTTCCCAAAGACCATGATTTAGCAGCATTTTTGTTTCTAAATAGATACATATTTTTAGAAAACAACAACCATAACAAAGTAATCATGAGATCATTGCTTTTGAACATTGTATAAAAATACATGTTAGATTTTGGTGTACAGCCCCACATTTCTTCAGGCTAGAATTAAGACAGCTGGGAGAAATATCAATAACCTCAGATATGCACGTGATACCACCCTTATGGCAGAAAGTGAAGGGGAACTAAAGAGCCTCTTGATGAAGGTGAAAGAAGAGAGTGAAAAAACTGGCTTAAAGCTCAACAGTCAAAAAACAAAGATTATGACATTCAGTCCCATCACTTCATGGCAAATGGGGAAACGGTGGAAACAGTAACAGACTATTTTTCTGGGCTTCAAAATCACTGCAGATGGTGACTGCAGCCATGAAATTAAAAGACACTTGCTCCTTTGAAGGAAAATTAAAACCAACCTAGACAGAATGTTAAAAAGCAAAGACGTTACTTTGCTGACAAAGGTCCAGCTAGTCAAAGCTATGGTTTTTCCAGTAATCATGTATGGATGGGAGAGTTGGACTATAAAGAAGGCTGAATGCTGAAGAATTGATACTTTTGAATTGTGGTATTGGAAAAGACTTGTGACAGTCCCTTGGACTGCAAGGAGATCAAACCAGTCAATCCTAAAGGAAATCAATCCTGAATATTCATTAGAAGGACTGATGCTGAAGCTGAAACTTGAATATTTTGCCCACCTGATGTAAAGAGCTGACTGATTAGAAAAGCCCCTGCTGCTGGGAAATGTTGAAGGCAGGAGGAGAAGGGGACAACAGAGGAAGAGATGGTTGGATGGGATCACTAACTCAATGAACATGAGCTTGAGAAAGTTCTGGGAGATGGTGAAGGACTGGGAAGCCTGACATTCTGCAGTCCCCGGGGTCACAAAGAGTTGGACACCTTCTGAGTGACTGAACAACAATCCACATTTCTTATTTTTATCTCTTGTACAGTTTAGTAAAGAATTATATTGTTGACAATATATCAATAAATACTTTGCATCCTAACTATTATCTTTCTTAAAATTATGCCCTTTAAATATGTGGACAAAAATGTTTGATTTTTCAGGAATTTTGGTATAAGATTTACATTTCAAATTGTATACTTTTTTCAGAATAATTTATAGAAATTTTCATAGCAATATTTTACAGGAGTGAGAAATTAATCCCAGTATATTGTTTCATTATTTGGTAACATTTATAACACAAATATCACTATATATTTAAGATTCTGAAATCCAAAATATACTACTACAAAAAGTTTTAGGCAATGTTTGTAATATCACTAAGCTTATTCTTAATCATTGTAATAGTCCCAAATTTTCTAATGTTTTGTTACTTTGAAAACAATAAGTTTGCTAATTGGGCAGCTAACCAGAGGGGGTTATTTCTAGGCATTAAAAACAAATCTCATAATTGTTAAGTCAAAGGATAAATTAACCAGTCTAAGTCAAAATGTTTTATATTATAGCTCTCTTTGTTTTGCTGTGGTTGAAAAAAATATTTGCTTTTACTCTTTTCATTTTTTTTCATGGCTTATGTGTTTGCCCTTTGAAAGGGTATGGCAGGTTTGCCCTCTGAATCACCATGAACTATTTGGAGTAAAAAACAGATACATATTTTTTTTCCTTAGCTCCATATGGCATAGTATGTATGTATCAATAAATATAATTCAGCAAACACTGTATACCTAAAAATCGACTAGATTACCTAACGAGCAGAGAGAATCAGAACTTTAGGTAAAAAATAGAATAAAAATTTTATTTTAATTAGACATTTTGTATTTTGACGGATTACAGAAAGAAATATAAGGCTTCCCTGGTAGCTCAGCTGGTAAAGAATCTGCCTGCAAAGCGGGAGACACCGATTCGATTCCTGGGTCAGGAAGATCCCCTGCGGAAGGAATAGGTTACCCACTCCAGTATTCCTGGGCTTGCTTGGTGGCTCAGAAGGTAAAGAATTCACCTGCAATGCAAGAGACCTAAGTTGGGAAGATCTCCTGGAGGAGGGTTATGGAAACCCACTCTAATATTCTTGCCTGGAGAATGTTAGAGGAGCCTTGCTCTATGTCCATGGGGTCATAAAAAGTCAGACACAACCGAGTGACTAAGCACAGCACAGCATATAGAAGTAAATATATAATAAAATAATTTTTCTCTGATTACACATGATTTATTTTTAGTTGTATTTGAAAAAAGCTATTCTTTTATAGCTTTCAGAAATAGTATGAAAATGCAAAATGATAGGACAATGAAAGAGGAACTCCCCAGGTCAGTAGGTGCCCAATAAGCTAATGGAGATCAGTGGAGAAATAACTCAAGAAAGAATGAAGGGATGGAGCCAATGCAAAAAAAAAAAAATACCCAGTTGTGGATGTGACTTGTGATAGAAGCGAGGTCTGATACTGTAAAGAGCAGTATTACATAGGACCCTGGAATGTTAAGTCCATGAATCAAGGAAAATTGGAAGCGGTCAAACAGGAGATGGCAAGAGTACACATCAAAATTCTAGGAATCAGTGACCTAAGATGGACTGGAATGGGTGAATTCAACTCAGATGACTATTATATCTACTGCTGTGGTCAAGAATCCTTAGAAGAAATGGAGGAGCCATCATAGTCAACAAAAGAGGCCTAAATCTAGTACTTGGATGCAATCTCAAAAATGACAGAATGATCTGTTTCCAAGGCAAATCATTCAATATCATGGTAATCCAGTCTATGTCCTGACAAGTAACACTGAAGAAGCTGAAGTTGAATGGTTCTATGAAGACCTACAAGACCTTTTAGAACTAACACCCAAAAAAGATGTCCTTTTCATTTTAGGGGACTCGAATGCAAAAGTAGGAAGTCAAGAAACACCTGGAGTAACAGGCAAATTTGGCCTTGGAGTACAGAATGAAGCAGGGCAAAGGCTAATAGCGTTTTGCCAAGAAAACGCACTGGTCATAGCAAACACCCTCTTCCAATAACACAAGAAAAGACTCTACACATGGACATCACCAGATGGCCAACATCTAAATCAGATTGATTATATTCTTTGCAGTCAAAGATGGAGAAGCTCTATACAGTCTGCAAAAACAAGACAGAGAGCTGACTGTGGCTCAGATCATGAACTCCTTATTGCCAAATTCAGACTGAAATTAAAGAAAGTGGGGAAAACAACTAGACCATTCAGGTATGACCTAAATCAAATCCCTTATGATTATACAGTAGAAGTGAGAAATAGATTTAAGGGCCTAGATCTGATAGAGTGCCTGATGAACTATGGATGGAGGTTTGCGACATTGTACAGGAGATGGTAATCAAGAGCATCCCCAAGAAAAAGAAATTCAAAAAATCAAAATGTTTGTCTCAGAAGGCATTACAAATAGCTGTGAAAAGAAGAGAAGCCAAAAACAAGGAAAAAAGAAAAGATATACCTATTTGAATACAGTTCCAAATAATAGCAAGGAGAGATAAGAAAGCCTTCCTCAGGGATCAATGCAAACAAATAGAGAAAAAGATGGGAATGACTATAGAATGGGAAAGACTATAGATTAAGAAAATTAGAGCTACCAAGGGAACATTTCATGCAAAGATGGACTCAATAAAGGACAGAAATGGTATGGACCTAACAGAATCAGAAGATATTAAGAAGAGGTGGCAAGAATACACAGAAGAACTGTACAAAAAAGATCTTCACGACCCAGATAATCATAATGGTGTGATCACTCACCTAGAGCCAGACATCCTGCAATGTGAAGGCAAATGGGCCTTAGGAAGCATCACTACGAACAAAGCTAGTGGAGGTGATGGGATTCCCGTCGAGCTATTTAAAATCCTAAAAGTTGTTGCCATGAAAGTGCTGCACATAATATGTCAGCAAAATTGGAAAACTCAGCAGTGGCCACAGGACTGGAAAATGTCAGTTTTGATTCCAATCCCAAAGAAAGGCAATGTCAAAGACTGCTCAAACTACCTCACAATTGCAATCATCTCTCAGGCTGATAAAGTAATGCTCAAAATTCTCCAAGCCAGGCTTCAGCAATACATGAACCGTGAACTTCCAGATGTTCAAGCTGGTTTTAGAAAAGGCAGAATAACCAGAGATCAAATTGCCAACATCTGCTGGATCATCAAAAAAGCAAAAGAGTTCCAGAAAAACAACTATTTCTGCTTTATCGACTATGCCAAAGCCTTTAACTGTGTGGATCACAATAAACTGTGGAAAATTCTGACAGAGATGGGAATACCAGACCACCTGACCTGCCTCTTGAGAAACCTATATGCAGGTCAGGAAGCAACAGTTAGAACTGGACATGGAACAACAGACTGGTTCCAAATAGGAAAAGGAGTACATCAAGGCTGTATATTGTCACCCTGCTTATTTAACTCCTATGCAGAGTACATCATGAGAAATGCTGGGCTGGAAGAAGCACAAGCTGGAATCAAGATTGCTGGGAGAAATATCAATAACCTCAGATATGCAGATGATACCACCCTTATGGCAGAAAGTGAAGAAGAATTAAAGAGTCTCTTGATGAAAGTGAAAGGGAAGAGTGAAAAATTTGGCTTAAAACTCAACATTCAGGAAACTAAGTTCATGGAATCTGGTCCCAACACTTCATGGCAAATAGTCGGGAAACAGTGGAAACAGTAGCTGACTTTATTTTTTTGGGCTCCAAAATCACTTGCAGATGGTGACTGCAGCCATGAAATTAAAAGACGCTTACTCCTTGCAAGGAAAGTTATGACCAATCTAGACAGCATATTCAAAAGCAGAGACATTACTTTGTCAGCAAAGATCCATCTAGTCAAGGCTATGGTTTTTCCAGTGGTCATGTATGGATGTGAGAGTTGGACTATAAAGAAATCTGAGTGCCAAAGAAAGATGCTTTTGAACTGTTGTGTTTAGAAGACTCTTGTGAGTCCCTTGGACTGTAAGAAGATCCAACTAGTCCAGCCTAGAGGAGATCAGTCCTGGGTGTTCAATGGAAGGACTGATGCTGAAGCTGAAACTCCAATCCTTTGGCCACCTGATGCGAAGAGCTGACTCGTTTGAAAAGACTGATGCTGGGAAAGTTTGAGGGCAGGAGGACAAGGGGATGACAGAGGATGAGGTGGTTTATGGCAATACTGACTCCATGGACATGAGTTTGGGTAAACTCCGGAGTTGGTGATGGACTGGGAGGACTGGTGTGCTGTAGTTCATGTGGTTGCAAAGAGATGGACTCAGCTGACCGACTGAACTGAACTGAACTGATTCTTTTATAATTTTCTTCTTTACCCAGTCAAAAGTCAGAGTTTTAAGTAATAATATTTAAGAAATAAAAGTAATAACATTTCAATGAAAAACATTTAAGAATACTTTAAACATAAAATGTGTTTCTGATTGTGATCTCTTCCAACCTACATTCAGAAATTAATTATATTAGTTTGTTAATGGTGTGTAACAAATACCCCCAAATTAACATCTTATAAAGATATTCACTTTTTAGCACACAGTTCTACAAATCACAAATCTAGCATGTTATGGTTGGACACTCTTCTTAGGGTATAACAAAGTTAAAATCAGCAAGTTGGTTACCCTGAGTTCTTGTCTTGAGGCTTCAAAGGAAAATTAGCTTTCATGCTCATCCTTCTTGACATTATCATCTAACAAGTCAAAAGGATAAACTAACCCATCTAAGTCAAAATGTTTTATAAGATGGTCTCTGCATAAAATACATATTTTCCTTTATTTGGCTGCAGTTAAAATTCTGTTTCTTTGAGGCTGTAGGACTGAGGCCCATATTTCCATGCTTTTTTTCCCAGGTGCCACTCTGAGCTACTTGAGGCCTTCCTTATTCTCTTAGTATGGCCTCCTTCATCTGTAAGCAGCAATACTGTTTGGACTCATTTTACTTCAAATATCTGACTTCTCATTTGATTAGCATAAGAGAATTCTGTGCTAATAAGAGGCTCATGTGACTAGATCAAGCCTACCCAGACAACACACATATCATAAAATGAACTGTACCATTTAACATAACCTAAACCATAATAGTAAAACCCATCATATTCACTACTTTAGAAATTATACATAATTTTTACATAGGGTATGGTTGAGAAATCAAACAGGCTACTTTTTTTTTTTAATGAAAGTATAGTTGATTTCCAATTTTGTGTTAGTTTCAGTTTGAATGATTCAGTTTCACACACATGTACATACACACAGACACACATATATACACACATATTATATGGTGGGCATTTTAAAACTCCACCTATTACCATCCTCCCCCTATATCCTCAAAGGCACAGAATACGTTCACACAGTTCCAAGATTCTCATCCCTTGCAACATCAAGTATACATTTAAATCTCTTCATTTCAAAAGGTCCACAGTTTCATTTTCTAAACTGTCTCAGTCAGGAGCAGATGAGGCTATTGATCATAATCTATTATTACACTGTATAACTCCTAAGTATAATTCAGTCTATGAAAGTAAAAACACAAATAATCTGAAATAAATATTTCCAATATCCAATGGAATGATGAAACTATAATATTTTTTGACATTTTGGTTCAAAAGAAGGAAAAAAAAAATGAATGGTTAGAAAGGATCATAGGATCAAAATAGTTTTGAAATCCAAACAGGAATTCAACCTGGATTTCCCTGATTAGGCATCAAATCACGCGAATCATATCTATAGCTTTTGTGTTTACCATCTGAGCTCTTGGTTCTGCCATCTGGAATTCTGAATATGCATATATGGTAGCAACTTTTTTTTTTTTTTATCTGAGTTGTTTTATCAGTCTGGTCACTGGACGTAGAGTTTGGGGGTCTTAATATCCTTCTTTATTTTCTACTTTCTCAGTCCCTTTCAGTCCAAGTTGCCAGTGTTGTGCACATGTAATTTTCTCAAAAGCCTTATGGACCTTTGTGTATTTCACAGGTTTTCATTAGTAGAACAAAGCCATGTCTACAGATCTGAGATAATCCCTTTGGTTTCTACAGATATGAATTAAGGACAATTCCTTTAAATCCCCTAGATGGCCTACGGCTTAATAAAGAATCTCTTGATGAAACTTTTATTTTTTTTTTACTTTTTCCCTTTTCCCCTTGGAGGCAGATCCTTAGTATTTCTTCTCTATATAATGTTGCCAGAAGCAGTTTCTCAAGGTCAATATCTTTGCATTTTAAATAGGCTGAGTTTCCCAGTCCATCAAGATTTCATGCATTTTATTTAAAAGTTCTTTCTTCAATTTACATCTTTCCTCTTATATGTCACTAGAAAAGAAAGAAGAAACATCTTCAAAATGTTGTTTAGAAATCTTCTTAAAGAACTTCTCTTGTGGTGCAGTGGATAAGAGTCCACCTACCAATGCAGGGGACAAGCGTTTGCTATCTGGTCCAGAAAGATTCCACATGCTTAAAAAGAGAAGCCATCATGATGAGAAGCCTGCATCTCAACTAGGGTAGCCCCCACACTGGAACTAGAGAAAGCCTGCACAAAAGCAATGAAGACCCAGCACAACCAAAAATAAATAAATAAATAAATAAAATATATTTTTTAAGCAGAAAAAAAGAGAGCAATTTTCTTAGACAAATCTTAAATTTCCAGTTTCATCATTTACCCATAACTACTGGACATATTTGGCTAGGTTTCTTGACACCACAAAGCAAGATTCATTTTTCGGTTTCCAGTAATATATTTTTTTTCACTTCCCTTAGAGACTTCTCCAGCAGTGCCCATGAAGTGTGTATTTCTACTAACATTCTGCTTATGGTGATTTAGGCCTTCTCTAGGACTATTTAGAATTTATTTATGATGCTCTTTCCTTTTTTTGAACACTCAGCTATAGCATCTTTTCCCAGCATCTTTAAAATCAATAATTTTACTAATAATCTGCCCAAGAAAATCTAGATTTTTTTTCATTGCTCCCCTTCAAACTCTTCTGTCCTTCTCCCACTGCCTGATTCCTAATTTCTAATCACTCACACATTTTAAGGTTGTGTTAAGGTAGCACCCTACTTTATGTACCAACATCTGTATTAATTATCTAAAGTTTCATAACAAATTACCACGGACTTACTGGCTTAGAAAACTCCCATTTATTAACTCACAGTTCTATAAATCAGAAGTCTGGCACAGCATGACGGGGACTGGATTCTTTGCTCAGGCTATAACACGGCTGAAAATAAGTTGTTGGACAGGTTCACTTTTCTTCTGGAAGCACTTTTCAATAATCTCCTTCCAAAATTAATCTTGTTTTTGGCAGAATTCATTTCCTTGTAGTTGTAGATGAGTGCTCCATTTCCTTTATAGCTAGTCAGCTGGGGGTTGCTCTTAATTGGTTGAGGCTATCTGTATTCCTTGACTCCCATCCTCAAAGGAGCCACAATGCATGGAATCCTTTTTGTTTCAAATCTTTGAGTTTTCCTACTTTGTCCTAAGTCGTTTCAGTCATGTGTGACTCTTTGCGACCATATGGGGTGTAGCCCTCCAGGCTCCTCTGTCCATGGGGTTTTTCAGGCAAGAATACTGAAGTGAGTTGCCATTTCCTTCTCCAGGTGTTCTTCCTGATTCAAGGATTGAACCCTTGTCCCTTATGAATTCTGCCTGCATTGGCAGGCTGTTTCTTTAACACCTGGGATGTCCTTTTCTTCTTTAAGAAGACTTTACTTTTGAAAGGCTCATGTGATTAGGTCAGATCCACCCAGATAATCTCTGTATCTTAAATTTAACTGTATGATATAAATATTCTAACTACAAAATTAAAATCATTAAAGATAATTAAAATCATTATGGTACTAGAAATTATGAAGGTCATTACTATCAGAAAATCAGTCAGCAATCTCTGAATTGTGCTTCCTGCAACAAATAGTTACACTTTTAGGAAATATATCATATCAGCTTTTGTCACTTTGATGGCTTATATCTGCCATTGTGATAGTATTTACACTATAGATATTAGTAGCAGCTAAAGATTCAGGCTTTTTGGGGTTGTTGATTACTGTCTTGTTAAATTTGTGGGTATATATAGAGTTTGGGGCTTCCCAGATGGCTTAGTGGTAAAGAATCTTCCTGTGAATCCAGGAGCTGCAGGAGATGTGGGTTTGATCCCTGGATCAGGAAGATCCTCTGGAGGAGGAAATGGCAACTCATGCCAGTATTCTTGCCTGGAAAATTCCATGAACAGAGGAGCCTGGCAGGCTAGAGTCCTTGTGGTTGCAAAGAGCCAGACAAGACTGAATGACTGAGTAAGCATGCATGCATATAGAGTTTACTAACACAACATCATTTCATGTATGTATAACTTTATTCATCTGTACCTATCTGTAATACATATAATATATAAGCACATAGATAATAGATTGAAATAGATATACTAATGGACATGTTGAGAAAAAATACCACATACTATTCAATATCCTTTGTCTAGATTCACCAAATATAATATTTTGTCACACTTGCTTTCTCTCTTTTGCTTTTTCATACTTGTATATATGCATATTACTACAATTCAACAAGAAAGGGTTTTTCCTTGCTTCCGTCCACTTTTTATTTGCGTGTCCTCCTTTTGATTGCAAAAACACTAGCCCTACAATATCAATTTAATCTTTTGTGAATTCAACAATACATGAGCATAAAAATAGTTTCAGGATATCTATGACCATATCACTATAACAGAGATACTAAGTAGAACTCAAAATTAATATAGCATTTCTTTTATTTTATTTGACCAAAGATATGTAAGCAAAATATTGAATTTCAATTAATTTAGATGCTTTATATGCTTATTTATTTGTAGCATAGTTAAATCTGTCTGTAAGCTATTTGAGCAATACTTCTCTCCTTCTTTGTTATAGTTCATTTTTGAATATATGAAACACTAACATGGTTAAAAAAGTTAAAATTATAAAATTATATATATATATAGAGAGAGAGAGAGAGAGAAAATTGTCATGCCCTGTTTCATGCCACACTCTCTGCTCCCACTCATCCACTCCTCCACATATTGCTTATGTTCCTGATTATTGTTTTCTATTTTTCACAATTATTCAAAAGCACAAAACTATTCATGCTGTGTTTCTTTTTCACCATTTTACTTAAAATATCCTAAAAGTCACTCCATATCTGTTCACAGTTTGTTCAACTATAATTTACTTAACCAGTTTTCTATATGAGAAAGTAAGGCATTTATTTTCTCTGTGTTATACAACAATAAATAACAGCAGAGTTAAACAGATCATACATATAAATTTTGTAAATTCTGAGATTATCTTAGTTTATAGAAATAAGATTGCTGCATCATAGGGTAAAGCCACTGATACTAATTATACTGCCTAATTCCCCTCCAGAAGAGATTTGATCACTTTGCATTACCATAGGCAATTCATCAAAATGTCTGTTTACTCACAGCATTGACAACTAAAGGCGTTTTCAAGCTTTGGCACTGTTGCCAAACTAATAGGCTAATAATATGTATTTAATTGTGATTATTCTACATGATCCATGTAATGCAATTCCTTTTGCATTTATATGCATTCCACAAATAACAAAATTTGAAACATAAAAATAAACTCACTCTAAAGAAACATGCATGCATACATAGTGTTCATTAGAACAAATGTTATGCAAAAACCTTAGGTTGACTGGTTTTTAATTAGGCATGTAAATGTACTTTTAACATGACCCTTTTCATCAGAGAAATCTTACTAGCAATATAGTTCATATTATATACCTAACTACTATATAAGACTCAATGACTGAGTATGTGAAGTCTGTTGAAGAATGCACTTGTAGAATCGTCACATAATCATTGACCGTCATATAAATATATATATATATGTGTGTGTGTGTGTGTGTGTAGATATATCAGTTCAGTTCAGTTGCTCAGTTGTGTCCAACACTTTGCGACCCCATGAAATGCAGCATGCCAGGCTTCCCTGTCCATCACCAACTCCCAGAACTTGCTCACACTAGTGTCCATCAAGTTGATGATGCCATCTAACCATCTCATCCTCTGTTGTCCCCTTCTCCTCCTTCTGTTAATCTCTCCCAGCATCAGGGTCTTTTCCAATGAGTCAGTTCCTCACATTAGGTGGCCAAAGTATTGGAGTTTCATCTTCAGCATCATTCCTTCCAATTAATATTCAGTACTGATTTCCTTTAGGATGGATTGGTTGGATCTCCTTGCAGTCCAAGGGACTCTCAAGAATCTTCTCCAACACCCCAGTACAAAAGCATCAATTCTTTGGCACTCAGCTTTCTTTATAGTCCAAGTCTCACACCCATACATGACTACTGGAAAAAAAAACATAGCTTTGACTAGACAGACCTTTGTGTACATTACAGCAATGTAATGTTTCTGCTTTTTAATATGCTGTCTGGGCTGGTCATAGCTTTTTTTCCAGAAAGAATGAAGAGATGGAGTCAAAGTAAAAATAACACCCAGTTGTGGATATGACTGGTGATGGAAGTAAAGTCCAATGCTGTAAAGAGCAATATTGCATAGGAACCTGAAATGCTAGGTCCATAAGTCAAGGCAAATTATAAGTGGTCTAACAGGAGATGGAAAGAGTGAACATTGGCATTTTAGGAATCAGTGAACTAAAATGGACTGGAATGGGTGAATTTAATTCAGATATACATATACATATAGGCATGTACATGTATTTATAGGCTTCCCTGATAATCTGCCTGCAAAGTAGGAGACACAGGAGATGTGGGTTTGATTTCTGGGTTGGGAAGATCCCCTGGAGGTGTTCATGGCAACCCACTCCAGTATTCTTGCCTGGAGAAATTCATGGACAGAGTAGCTTGGTGGGCCACAGTCCATAGGGTGGCAAAGAGTTGGAAAGGCCTGAAGTGAATTAGCACACACACATGCATGTGTGTGTGTGTGTGTGTGTGTGTGTGTATACATATACATATATAGTGGAATCAGCCCCCTTTTCTCCCTGTCTAATCACTTTAACTAGGAAATTGTCCTTTTGCCCTAGGTGCTCCTTGTTCTTCCAATTTGGACTATATTACACTACTGCCTTTCTGGGTCTTCAGCTTACAGATGGCAGGTTGTAGGATTTCTCTGCCACTGTAATTTCACGAGTCAATTCTACTTAGTCTTTTCTTAAAATGTGTCTATTGATTCAACTTCTCTGGAGAATTGTGACAAATACAACATCTTAAGATTGTGGCCATCAAGAGATTCTCATTTTCAAGCTATCTCATAGTTCATTTTCAATAAATTTATTAAAATTATCATTTATGTATTCCTTTGACTTAAGTATTCAGCAGCTTTTTCTCCAGGCAATTGGATCTTGGCAGTGTCTCCCTGAATGCTCCAAACCTGGAAAGCCAGATTTTGGGGTAGTTGTTTGTCCTGAAACCTCAACTCTCTGAAGGATTCAGAAAAATATTTATTTTCAGTTTATTCAGTGACAGTTTTCCAACGTGGCTGCACAAATTTACATGCATTAATATATTTCATAGTATGCATTATATGAATTTAAAGCAATTAACTTCTCTTGGTATAAGGGAAGTAGAAATTATATGTGAGATAAGTTCACTCATTATAATTATATTCTTTAAAGTATTACTGTCAAATTTTAATATCTCTCACTAAGGATCTGTCATTTAAGAATAGATAACCATCTGCTATTATACTCAGATGAAGGTTGCTGGAATGTTGTGAAAAACATATTGTGATTTTTAAGTCATTAATACATTCTCTTATCTAGTATTCATTCTTGGTTATGATTCATTATTTTCCACTAATTAAGTTAAATATGATGTATACTTCTTTTATCATAGCAAATTCATTTGTAAAGTTTTCCTATTTGTATTATTAAGTTTAAAATGTTCTTATAAGCACTGTCATGGTTGCTATACTTAATCTGCCATGCCTGTAGGCCGTGATTAACCTCTTCAATTTAAACACTTCCACAGTAACAGATCCTTATATATATGTGTGTGTGTATGTGTGTAGGGGAGAGGAGTTGCTGTTTAGTCACTAAGTTGTGTCTGACTCTTTGTGACCCCATGGACTGCAGCACACCAGGCTTCCCTGTCCTTCACTATCTCCTGGAGTTTGCTCAAACTCATGTTCATTGAGTTGGTGATGCTATCCAACTATCTCATCCTCTGTTGCTTCCTTCTCTTCCTGCCCTTAGTATTTCCCAGCATCAGGTGTGAATGTTTGAGACAGGACAAGCAAACTGGCCCCATACGTGAGAGTGCTGTGGGCTCCCAGGGCTCTGGCTCTGCCCTGTGCTCCCTGGATGCTGGGGACATCTCCAGGAAGGACCACACTGCTTATGCACCCCCCAGCTGGAGGCCTGAGCCATGTGGCAGCCACAACAAGGGCCTCTATTCTCATCCCCTTCAGTCCTCCACAGCTCTTAGTCAAATCTGCAGCTGTGAGGTGATGGGCCTGTGCAGAAGAGACCTGTGCTGTGCAAAGGCTCCACTATGCACACAGAAGGAAGGGTTTGAGGGATCAAGCAGGCTCTGAGAGAAGTCTCCAGAAGAATGTACCTTCTATTGAATTCTCCAGCTGTTCTCCTAGAATTGTCACATGCACCCCACAGTCTGCATCTTGACTTAGCTGACTGCAAACCCAGAGCACAGGCGAGGAAGGATTCTGTGCTAAAATCTTGGCCAGAGAGAGGCAAGAACCACCTTTGGGTACCCACACCTTGTGGGTCTTAACCCTTGAGTCCAGCTGTGCCTCTGTTGCCAGAGCCCCCAGGAGCTAGGGTTCACACAAACAGTCTGTGAGCAGAAGCAGGGAAGGGGGGTCTTCTCGGTATGTGGGGACCTCATGTGTCATCTGTGACTTCCTTGTGTCTAATGCCTGGGGTGATGAGCAAGTGCAAAGGCAGCTTCAGGTGGTGTCCATTGGCCTCTGAGGACTTTTAGCCTCTTGGTTACCTTGGCCCAGTCCAGGACAATGTTCCAGGGCAGCTTTGGTTCGTGACCTGGGGACAAGGGAGCACCAGAGCTGGACAATATTTATTTCCTCTCAGGTTGGAACTGGTGTCCTGTGTCTCAGAGGCACCAACAGGATCTTTCATAAAAGTGATTTCAGTGACCCTCTCCTGCTTCTGTTATGACATCATACAGATGCTTTTCTGGTGGCCTGACAGGCACTGTATCTCCATTTTAGTCCTTGTCAAGGGTGTGAGGGCTTAAAAGGTGGGTTTCTTCCTGCAAGGGGGTGGGGGGTGCAGTGGGGACCTCATGGGGTTATAAAGATCCAAGTATGCGTGGATCATAATATGAGAAATAAAGGAAGTGTACCCACAAATCTACTTTAGTGAGTCCACTGATGCAAATGCTAGTCTCATTCAGAAACATTCTCACAAACACATTCACAAATAATGTTTAATCTGAGCACTCTGTGGCCAGTTGAGTTGATACATAAATTTAACTGTCACCAATGTCTCAACTTTTTCATGACCTTTACTTTCAGGAACCCATGAAATGAAATATTTTCTGCTATATCTGTAAACAAGAATGATACAGTCATCAGGGATTCCAGCCTTTCAAATGTAAATTTCTTAACCCAGGGAAACTCCACTGGCTACTGGGATAGCCATCAGCCCAGGTAAGCTCCATGAGAAGATCGGGGAAGCAATAAAGTCCAAGAGGCAGCCATCTGCCACATCGACCACCCATTATGGTAAAGGAGGAATTAAGGATGTGAAATTAAAAAAAAAAACACTTGCTCCTTTGAAGGAAAGCTATGACAAACATAGTTAGCATATTAAAAAGCAGAGACATGACTTTGCTGAAAAAAATTCATATAGTCAAAGCTATGGTTTTTCCAGTAGTCATGTATGGATGTGAGAGTTGGACCATGAAGAAGGCTGAGTGTTGTACAATTGATGCTTTTGAACTGTGGTGTTGGAGAAGACTCTTGAGAGTCCCTTGGACTGCAAGGAGACCCAAACAGTCCATCCTAAAGGAGACCAGTGCCAGATGTTCATTGGAAAGACTTATGTTGAAGCTGAAACTCCAATACTTTGGCCACCTGATGCAAAGAGCTGACTCACTTGAAAAGAGCCTGATGCTGGGAAAGATTGAAGGCAGGAGGAAAAGGGGATGACAGAGCATGATATAGTTGGATGGCATCATCAATTCAATGGACATGAGTTTGAGCAAACTCCAGGAGATGCTGAAGGACAGAGAAGCCTGGCGTGCTGGAGTCCATGGAGTCGCATAGAGTTGGACATGACTGAGTGACTGAACAACAACAACAAAGGATGTGAATAATCAAGAAGCTGGATTTGGCTCCAGATGGTTGTGATGCATGTGGAAGGAATGAATTCAGTGAGCCCAGATGCTTGCATCTTCCCATACATAGAAAGCTGCTAAATTCCTTGAGATATCTGGTTTTCCTTAATTAACAGACTGCCTTCCCACCCCCCTCCGCAGCCTGTTACAAACTTCTATATATCCTGACTCCTTTCCCCATTTCCTTGGAGCAGTCTCTCAGGGTCACTTGAGATTCTGTCTCCCAGGCTTGAAGTCTTCATAATTCCCATTGAATGCAGTAATTCTATACTTTCAGACTGTGACTATTTTTTAGTTGACAAATCCCACCAGGTTTTTAAAATGAAAATCCCAGAAAGAGTCCCTCTTTGTTCTGGCAGAGGGAATAATCATTTTAAAATTCTTTCACACGTTTCTTCCTATCAGAAGCCTACTTTTCAGTAGGAAAAGGTGTTAGCAGGGTCATTTCCCACTGAGGGAAGAGTGCTCCACCAATTACAGCTCCCCTTTACCCTCCTCTTTCACCTCAAGTGTGAAAACATCTATACTACTGGAGGGAAAGATGGTGAAGGCCACACCACAGAGATGCAGGTCTATCAACAGACAAATTTGATGCTAAGACTCTCCTCTCACACATCTTACACTGTATCAGCAACAGTAAAGTGAAATATTGTCAGTTCTCATTTGCAGATTGTGTATTTGTGAATTCACCTCCTTCTTAAAATGTATTTGTAACCACAAATTAACCCTTGTAGTGATTCTACAATCATTTGCTGATAAGGACAGAGTGGTGAAAATTTTTAGTTTCCTGATATGCATGCCCCAGATGAGATGGAATTAGGAGATGCTCTGCCTTCTTGTTTCAGCTCTCATATTGGAAACATACCCTTCTTCAGGGTCTATTTAGTGCTACATTAGAAAAAATAGAGGTTGATTTTGGTGACACTGTTGTTTAAAATGGACCCCAAGAGAAGTGCTGAAGTACAGTAGTGTTTCTAGAACTAGAAGGATGTGATGTGCCTTTCTGACAAAATATGTGTGCTAGAGCAGCTTCATCCAGGCATGAGTTACAGCAGCTGTTCACTGTGAGTTCAATGTAAATGAATCACAGTATGGTACCTTCATAAAATGGAGGAGGAATGTCACCTATTTGTATATAAGGCTGCTCTGGAAAGTGATGAAGTAACATCTATAGTGTGTGATAAAACTATTGGAAATATCAAAATGTGTCTAACTTTTTAGATTCATAAAGGAAAAGAAAGCAGTAAAAGGAAAAGCATAGTGGACAGTGGTGGTGTGTGGCTGAAAGCTAAAGAAATTTAGGGTCATGTTACGTGGGGTCAGGAAAGTGTGAAAGCTTTCTTGGCTAGTGCTGGCTGGCTCATGCATTTCAGAAGGCCATGTGGCATAAAACTGCTAAACTTACAGGTGAAGCAGTTTCTACAGGCTGCAGCAAAATTGTTCAAAAATGTCTGCTAAATGTTGTACAGGAAAGAGATTATGTAAAAGAGCAAGCTTCCCATGTTTTGGGACTGGCTTGGTTTTAAGGACGTTGGCAAATGGACCTATAATAGCCCAAAGAGCATTTCAGTTGGTGAAACGTCCTGATCAGACTCGTAGGAACCTAAGCCTGCATGTCCCCTCACAGCAGTAGTTCAGTGTTAGTCCATTCAGTGTCTCTGGTGACATTATAGAACACAAACTATGGTGAGGATAAGAATGGACTGTATGATAACAATGGCTTACAGCTCAAAGAGCTGCAAGACCCAAACTGTCACCAGGGTGGAGTGCTCAGTCAAGACCAAAGGCAAAAGGAAAAAAAAAAAAAAAAAAAAGGAATTGACATTGGAGGGATTTGATATCTCTGAAAGCTATAGATAAAGCAAACATTAAATACTGCCCACCTCCTAGCCCAGTTAATCCAAATCCTTACACTAAAGTTGGACAAAACCAAGGGTTTTAATTTATAAGTGAGAAGTAGAAAAATAAGACCAGCTGGACAAAACCAGTTGGACAAAACCAAGGGATTTTATTTATAAGTGAAAAGTAGAAAAGTAAGAGTAAAAAGAAAGTATATGTGAAGAATAACAGCCAAACATTTTTTTTTCCAATTTTGAGGGAAAATGTATGATATCTCACCTAACAAAAAATGTAAACCCTTCAACAAAGACAAAATTAGCATAAGTGAAAAACACTCAGGTATAACATAAACATATTTCTGAATGATAGTGATGAATAGAAAAATCTTAACTTTATTACATATCCAAAATCTCAATGATATTC
Organism: Bubalus kerabau; assembly: GCF_029407905.1. Classification (NCBI taxonomy): domain Eukaryota; kingdom Metazoa; phylum Chordata; class Mammalia; order Artiodactyla; family Bovidae; genus Bubalus; species Bubalus kerabau. The sequence goes on from NC_073625.1 coordinate 63,350,200, forward strand.
AAGCAGAAGAAATATGAATAGAGCAACTACAATAACCATCATAATCAGATTTCTGAAAAACAGTAACAAAAAGAAATATTAAAAGCAACCACAGAAAAATGACACATCACACATAGGAATTTCAAAAAAGAATCATAGCCAACTTCTTATCAACCATTATGCATGACAGAGGACAATGAAGCAATTCTTTAAAAGCATGGAAAACAAATGAACAAACAAAAATACAAAAGTTCTATATTAGCTAAAATATTTTTCCATGAATGAAAGTAAAATGAAATATTTCACACATAAAATAAATACAAAGAGAATTCATCAATAGCAGACTGCAATATAAAACATGTTAGAGGAAATTCCTCATGTAGAAACTCAATTTAGAAAGTTGTACATAATCTGTAAGCTTGTAGAAAGTTGTGATTCTAACATAGGTATACATACTTACTACAGAAACTATTAACTGATTATTTCAAACCAAGTAATATCCACAGAAGCAACTGCTCAATAATATGTTAGTTGCTCCATTGTGTCCAACTCTTTGTGACCCCGTGGACTGTAGCCCATTAGGATTCTCTGGCCATTGAACTCTCCAGGCAAGAATACTCTCATGGGTAACCATTCCCTTTTCCAGGGGCTCTTCATGACCCAGGGATTGAACCCAGGTCTCTCGCATTGCAGGTAGATTCTTTACCATCTGAGCCACCAGAGAAGTCCCACTCCATAATGTAGTGCTTTAAAACTACTGCCATCTTTTCTTTTTTGAAAAATATTCCTCGATTCTATGGATAAGAAATGCGGACACTGTACAGAAGAGGTCAATTGCCTTTGCTCCATAGTGTCTGGGCCTTCAGCTCATAAAACTTGAAGACTAGGTATAAAACAAGGGGTGGAGTTTCATGTTAACTGGAGGCTTCTTCATTCATCTATCTGGCACCTGAGTTGGAAAGACCTAAGGACAAAAGCTGTCAACCAGAGAACCTAGAGTTGGCCAACTGATATCTGGATCCTCATGGCATGGTGGTCTTAGGATACTCAGATTACTATACTACATGATATTTCATGGCTCTCAATTTGAATATTCCTATAGCTAAGGAAAAACTTGCCTTGCCTTCCATTACCTGTCTTCTGAGATCACACAGCATCACTTCTGCCATGTCCTACTACAATCGTGGCAGTTTAAAGTTGACCAAGGTCCAGTGGGAGGGGACATTGAATCTCTCAGTGAGAAGAATATTAAATACTTTGCCGTCATTTCTCAAAACATAACACCTAACTGTATTCTGATTAGCCATCATTTTCTATCACCATCTTTTTCCTTTTCTGGAACCACAAGACTAGTAATCTGCTGCTTCTTTCTGCATTCCTGTTCCAACCCTCTCCTCATTCTATTTCCCAACCAGTTTCCTTTTCTTCTTGAATACAGCTCAAATGACTACCAATGGTCATTTGACATCTTAACAGGGCATACTACCTACAATAATAGAAATCATTTCTTCCCTGTGTTTTTGAGAGAGTATATGGATGGCCAAGCATCATTTTAAAAAAGGCCACTTAATTCATGATTCAATGACTAACATTGAATTAGACAGGAAAAGGAAAAGGTAATAGGAAATGGAGTGGAGGAATTTTATGGCTTCCCTTAACAGAGGGAATCTGTCTGATGTTTCTTGAAAGCCGTCCTGGAATGCTGATAGCCACACACTGTGGTAAGTGTTTTACCAAGGTCATAGAACTCTTGGTTTATGAGAGCAGATCACCAAGAAATAAAAGTCTGGTATAACAGAAATTTTAACAGCACAAGTCAAAGAACAATTATTTAAAATAGCAATAAATATACAAAATATGACTCAAAACTATATGATGTTCTCTTTTGAAATGTCAAGATTGCTACACATTTGGATAATCTATAGAGAAGTTAACTGATCTGAGATAATACAGAAGTATTTTTCTGGACTTTTAAAGAAAAATGAAAGATCCAATATCTTGCTTTTATGTTATAATAAAATCAATCTCCTTAATGAAGAAAATGAAAAAAAAAAGGACTTTATTAAATAAAACTTTCAGTGATTTTTTCCCATACTTCAAGTTGATTATAAATTAGAAAAAAAAATCCTTTCTTCTTGAAATGATACAATAAAAACTTTATTCTCCAAAAATTTAATTAAAGAATGTTAAACATTTACCATATAACAGAAACTACATAAGTAGTTCATTTTTTCCACTCCATATGAAAATACACACACACACACACACACAAGCCTAAGAGGCAGGTATTATTATCTCCATTTTCTAGATAACATTACTGTGACTTAAGAATTTAAATAACAATTAATATAGTATATCAATAAGGACAGAAGAAGAAATTAGACTTAAATCTTATTCCAAAATGGGAAAATTTTAAAAGGTGCCTGATTGTAGACCTTCTACCAAACTAGTAGATAAGAAGTTAAAAGCCTAATTATACTTTTATTTGGCTAAATAAAGAGATGTGATTTTTCTTATATGCAGATATTAAAGAGATCAAATAGACATCATAAATATAAGGATTCTGAAGTTCAAGAAGTTTAAGTAAAGTACTAAGTGCATGCATCTTGAACCATGGGCCACAACTAGAACCCAAGTCTCATTTCTCCCATGCTCTGACACTGTCCCCTTTTTGCTTTGTCATAACGCAGCATTCATTTGGAATTCCTTTTTGAAACTCCTTTCACAACCACTGCATGACTTATATATGACCTCTCTCTTCCACAGATCTTTTTTTTTTTTATTCTTTCACGTAAAAATGGCTTTCTAGAGTGAGTATTTGTTATAAGATCCAATAGTGTATTTACAGTAGCTTGATATATATCAACTAAGTGTCATTGTAGTATCACTTTTGGTAATTTGGTATTTTCAAGAAGATATGGAGACATTTTTTCAAAGAAGACATACAGATGGCCAACATGTACATGAAAAGATGCTCAGCATCAATAGTCATCAGGGAAACACAAATCAAAACCACAATGAGATATTGCCTCATACCTGTTAGAATGACTACTACTGAAAAGATAAGAAGCAACAAGTGTTGTCAAGGATGGGGAGAAAAGGGAATTTGTGAACTGTTGGTGGGGAATGTAGACTGCTGCAGCCACTATGAAAAACAGTATGAAAGTTTCTTAAAAGATTAAAAATAGAACTGCCATATGACACAGTAATTTCACTCTGGATATTTATCTAAAGAAAACAAAAATACTACTTTGAAAAGATACATGCACCCCTATGTAACTGGCAGCATTATTTACAATGGCTAAGATATGAAAAGAACTTAAATGCCCATTGATTGATAGATGGATAAAGAAAACGCTTTATATATATATATATACACACACATGTATATATATATATGCATATATATATATATATATATATAATGGAATATTATTCAGGCATGAAAAAGAATGAAATCATGCCATTTACAGCAGCAGGGATTGAACTCATGTACATATGCTAAGTGAAATTGCTCAGAGAGAAAACATCAATAACTCCCGGAGTTCACCCAAACCCATGTCCACTGAGTTGGTGATGCCATCCAACCACCTCATCCTCTGCCATCCCCTTCTCCTCCTGCCCTCAATCTTTCCCAGCATCAGGGTCTTTTCAAATGAGTCAGCTCTTCACATCAGGTGGCCAAAGTATTGGAGTTTTAGCTTCAGCATCAGTCCTTCCAATGAATATTCAGAACTGATTTCTTTAGGATGGACTGGTTGGATCTCCTTGCAGTCCAAGGGACTCTCAGTAGTCTTCTCCAACACCACAGTTCAAAAGCATCAATTTTTCAGCACTCAGCTTTTTTTATAGTCCAACTCTCACATCCATACATGACCACTGGAAAAACAATAGCCTTGACTAGATAGACATCTGTTGACAAAGTAATGTCTCTGCTTTTCAATATGCTGTCTAGGTTGGTCACAACTTTCCTTCCAAGGAGTAAGCAGCTTTTAATTTCATGGCTGCAATCACCATCTGCACTGATTTTGGATCCTAGCAAAATAAAGTCAGCCACTGTTTCCACTGTTTCCCCATCTATTTGCCATGAAGTGATGGGACCAGATGCCATGATCTTAGTTTTCTGAATGTTGAGCTTTAAGCCAACTTTTTTACTCTCCTCTTTCACATTCATCAAGAGGCTTTTCAGTTCCTCTTCACTTTCTGCCATAAGGGTGGTGTCATCTGCATACCTGAGGTTATTCATATTTCTCCCAGCAATCTTGATTCCAGCTTGTGTTTCTTCCAGTCCAGCGTTTCTCATGATGTACTCTGCATATAAGTTAAATAAGCAGGGTGACAATATACAGCCTTGATGTACTCCTTTTCCTATTTGGAACCAGTCTGTTGTTCCATGTCCAGTTATAACTGATGCTTCCTGACCTGCGTACAGGTTTCTCAAGAGGCAGGTCAGGTGGTCTGGTATTCCCATCTCTTTAAGAATTTTCCACAGTTTATTGTGATCCACACAGTCAAAGGCTTTGGCATAGTCAATAAAGCAGAAGTAGATGTTTTTCTGGAACTCTATTGCTTTTTTGATGATCTATCTGATGTTGGCAAGTTGATTTCTGGTTCCTCTGCATTTTCTAAAACCAGTTTGAACATCTGGAATTTCACGGTTCATGTATTGGTGATGCCTGGCTTGGAGAATTTTAAGCGTTACTTTACTAGTGTGTGAGATGAGTGCAATTCTAGGCACTACTAAAAACTTTTTGAAATATATTAGAATACAATCTGCTGTACACTTTCATCATTGCCCTAAACTGGAAAATAAATGATGTAGACAATTATTTTTTCTCAATTGAAAAACAAAAATTTTTCTCACCAAATCTTCGTGCATGGTGCTTCATTGTGTCCGACTCTTTGTGAACCGAAGGCCTGTTGCCCACCAGGCTTCTCTGTCCATGGGATTCTCCAGGCAGGAATACTGAAGGGGGTTGCCAAGCACTCCTCCAGGGGATCTTCGCAATTCAAGTATCAAACTCGCATCTCCTGCATTGCAGGCAGATTCTTTACCACTGAGTTAGTGGGAAGGCCAGCAAATATCAAGAAACTCAACTGTTGTAATGTCAGATTAACAAAATCTATTATTTTTCAGACAAATATGATGTTAGCTAGAAAAAAACACAATACTGTAACACAATTATCTTTCAAAAATATTTATTTTGGATTAATCAAGCATTTGTCAAATTTAAGGTTATTTTGTAGTACACTCACACATAAAGAAGATTTGAGAATATTTCCATTAGAAGGTATTTTTGTAATCCAGATAATAATACATTCTTTGAAATTCATATGATTCAGAGATTAATGTTTATTAGGAGTACCACATCTATGCTTATCTCAAGAAACTTGGCAACCATAACATCTTTAATGGTGTTTAAATCATCCTCAAATCTGTATGCCTTTTTTTCTGTTCGATTTGATTGGTACCTTGTTACTTGCTTCTATTTACATCTGGAACTCAATCACTTTGCATGGATTCTTTAAATGAATTACATAAAAGGTGAATAGGCACATCCTTTACTTTGCAACATATAATAAATAGTCAAGAAATTGTTCTGTGGGAACATTACTGAAATTGTGGATGATGGGAATTTGAATTACGACACAATAGAAAACATAAAATAATATTAGGTATTTTGACAGTCCATAATTCTTTCCACTCTTCTCCAACATTCTAGCTCCTGTCTGGAAAAACACACCACTGCCTTCCTAATCATTTATACCACCCAGACACCTCCATTATTACTACCACCAGGGCACTAGGAGACATTACTTTGCCAACAAAGGTCCGTCTAGTCAAGGCTATGGTTTTTCCTGTGGTCATGTATGGATGTGATAGTTGAACTGTGAAGAAGGCTGAGCGCCGAAGAATTGATGCTTTTGAACTGTGGTGTTGGAGAAGACTCTTGAGAGTCCCTTGGACTGCAAGGAGATCCAACCAGTCCATTCTGAAGGAGATCAGCCCTGGGATTTCTTTGGAGGGAATGATGCTAAAGCTGAAACTCCAGTACTTTGGCCACCTCATGCGAAGAGCTGACTCATTGGAAAAATCTCTGATGCTGGGAGGGACTGGGGGCAGGAGGAGAAGGGAATGCCAGAGAATGAGATGGCTGGATGGCATCACTGACTCAACGAACTTGAGTCTGAGTGAACTCCGGGAGTTTGTGATGGACTGGGAGGAGTGGCGTGCTGCGATTCATGGGGTCGCTAAGAGTCGGACATGACTGAGTGACTGAACTGAACTGAACAGAGGGCACTAACGAAAGTTCTTCAAATAAAACTAGTAAATTAAATAGAGATGAAGGGAAAGTTTCCTATTTTTGTAAGCAAAGCACTTCAGTTCCTACAGAAATTCTTTGCCTGGATCCTTGCCTTTTAGACCTTGCCTAGATCCAGTCATTTTGATACCTAAATAGGATAACAGGTGTTTTCCTAACTAATTCATGTTTTTCCCCTAATAGGTGTCAGCTTTTTAAGCATATACTATCTCAATTGTATGTATTAAAGACTACATTTTATATGTGACCATATTAATGGTAAATTATGTGCATTATTTCTGTAGGGATTTACAAAGAATGTATTAATCACATAACTCATTTCTTTAAAATATAAGTGAATCTAATCCATGCTGTTAGTGGTTACCAAGGATGCCTAATTGAATAGATTTTATGGGTTTATTGAATCATTGAATATTTTAATTAAAATTTTCATGTGTATAGAAATATATCCATAGGTATTGTACTTACATGAAAGATCTTTTTTTCATTCACCAAATAGTATTTCAAGGAATAAAGCATAATGTCTTATTGTGGTATAGAAAAAGGGAAGTGTATATTTTAATATTAAAATCAAAGGGGTATTCTCTGTTGAGTAAGAAAGGAAGTATAAGAGATATTCTTTCTTGCATTTTAGCGCAGCATCTCTCTTACAAAACATCTTTGACTACCTGTGATTTATGCGGCACAATAGCTTTCTTATGACACTTATGTTAATCTTTTTTCCCCTTTCCATTACCTGAACATATCAGTATGTTTTCTTGTTGAAATAATTTGGACTAGTAATTTGCAAATTTCCTCTGACAGCCCTTAAGGTACAATGAATTTCTCAAATCAGTGGGAACCCTTGAAATGTGTTTTCAATATCCCTGCTGCAAATGAAACTAGCGAGCTACAAATCTGCAAATGCACAGAAAATCAGAAAGAATAAATTTTTCACTTTCAAGGAATCAGACATTTCCTTAATTATTTGCAACCCCGGGCTATAAGGAAGTTTCTCATTTCAGACTTAGATTTTACAATCAGGTGTTGTTGTTGTTGTTGTTGTTTATATGCCTGTACTATATTTGATGAGTTTGAATCAGAAAAAAAAAAAAAAAAAGAAAGAAAGAAAAACTTGACCAGGAAATACCTCACTCCTTTAAAGTTAGTTTTATGATATTTCCCATAAACAGAGTTATTTCAACATATAAAACTTTACTGAGTGCACATGGACTAGGATAACAAAAAACTCTGGCCAATCTAAAGTTTTGAGGTATGTTAAAGATTTTCTTTTGTGATTTTGACCATGGCAGGTGCAGGTGGCAAGGAATATAATATGCTACTGACAATAGTCCACTTACTTTACATTTTTGGACTTTTACAATTATGATACATTTTATAATTTTGGGCTTTTAAAATCTTTTGTGCTTTCCCCATTTTTTGATGATTGTGCTTTTGCCTTTGAGGCAGTACGGTGTGGTGATAAAACTATAGGTCCTGTAATCAGACAGTTGTGATATAAATCCCAATTCTTCCACTTACTAATTTGGGCGAGTGACTTGGTTTATGTTTTTAGTTTTTAAATGATGCATAAATTACATTTAGGGTTGGGAACATATACAAGTAAATCCATGAGGTATCTTAATGTTTTAAATGCCTAAGCAGTTAATTTTCTCTTGTATAGCTTAATTCCAAAGGTCTTGAATTGCTAGGATGACTCCATTAAGACATCAGGATAGCAGGTACTTTCTATCTATCATCACTGCCCTCCTCAAGGCTACATGGTAGTTGCTGGAGCTCCAACAATTATATCCTTATTTCAGGATGTAGAAAGCTAGATAGAGGGAAGGACAAATAGTACAGCTTAGCCCAGTAGTTTGTTTCCTTTATGAGTCTTATGTGATTTCCAACTCCCACTTGCATCTCCTTGTTGCTCAACTGCTCAGTTGTGTCCAACCCTTTGAGACCCCATGGGCTGCAGCATGCCAGGCTTCTCCACCTCTTTCACCATCTCCTGAAGTTTGCTCAAACTCATGTCCATTCAGCCGGTGATGCCATCCTACCATCTTGTCTTCTGTCATTCCCTTCTCCTCCTGTCTTCAATCTTTCTCAACATCAAGGTTTTTTCCAATGAGTCAGCTCTTCACATCCGGTGGCCAAAGTATTGGATCTTCAGCTTCAGCATTAGTCCTTTCAGTGAATGTTCAGGGTTGATTTCCATTAGGATTGACTGTTTTGATCTCCTTGCAGACCAAGGGACTCTCAAGAGTCTTCTCCAACACCATAGCTTGAAAGCATCAATTCTTAGGTGCTCAGCATTCTTTATGGCCCAACTCTCACATCCATACATGGCTACTGGAAAAACCATAGCTTTGACAAGATGGAATCCAGTTAGCAAAGTGATATCTGCTTTTTAATATGCTGTCTACGTTTGTCATTGCTTTTCTTCCAAGGAGCAAGTATCTTTTAATTTCATGGCTAAAGTCACCATCTGCAGTGATTTGGGAGCCCAATAAAATAAAGTCTGTCACCCAAATTTATTCACTTTGCTGTAGTCAGTTACTATTCCATTTAGTATCACTAACTGACAGCCTCAAACTAACTGGAAAAAAAGAACAACTATTTTATTACATTGAAAGTTTTCATCAGTTAAGGATTTAGAAAAGCCATGGGAAGAGTGGCTTATTTCTGTTCCATGATGTTTGGGGCTCAGTTTGGAAGACTCAAAATCCAGGAGTAACTTGATGACTCTGGGCTTGTACAATTTAAAGAAAACTCATTGACGTGTCTGGAAGCTGATAATCACTGTTTATTGAGACCTCAACTAGGACTTCTAGACAACATGAAGATGACATCTGTGTTACTCCACAAGGTCCTTGGGCTTCCATAGAATATGGGCTGGATTCCAAGAGAAAGCATTCAGAATAAGACAGGCTGAAGCTACATGCTCTTTTCTAACCTAGTTTTGAGTAGCACACGTGCCATTTAAATACAATCTTGTCCTGCAGACATACTAAAACTTTCCTTCTTAGTAAAGAGAAGAATTTTTAGACTCTTAATAGGGTAGTGGCATGCTTGTAGAAAAATCTTTGTTGTGAAAGCTATAAATTTATCTTTGGAAAATTCAATCATCTGCTTTTATAAATAGCTGAAAATCTAACCCTTTATCTGGGTGCATTTTACCCCTGTGAAAATTGTGGTCTGGCTGCTTCTAAGAAGGAGAGAAAGGATATTCATCAGTCTTTGAAAGACCTCTATTGACCTATTTGCTAAATAAGTGATATAGTAGTGTATGGCTCTAAAGTGTATGATCAGGTGAAATAATGCCAGCTATAGTTTTGGGGACATTATAGAGTAATACAGTAATTAAGAGGGTTTTCCGCAACATGTTTTACCTTGACATGGATAACATGGGCTCTTTGGTGACACATTGACCTTTTACTGCCAAGAACATCTTCCAACTTATCAAAACCCAGTGATTCTCAAACTTTTTTATATTACATCTCACATAGACAATGGCATTTTCTAGAAACTGGCATGTCAAAGGTAGCTCATGGCCTGAGGAGACAGAACAAAGAGCTCTGCTTCATTTGGGCCCAATAGAATTCATCTGTCTGCTGAGGAAGTCAGTGTCTTTACTCACCTTTAACACACTCACTACCATTATCAATTTTTCTTGGGCCAAGAATCTCTATTCTACAAACTATTTATATAGTGGTCTCTTTTACCTCCAAGTCAGTGAACTACTTCAATAATAAAAGATATACAGTTTCATTAGGAATTTACATAACAGCATCACTTTCTCTGCCACAACAGTCTTCTTTGATAATGACATGTTTGTTGTTGTTGTTGTGTAGTCACTAAGCCATGTCTGACTCTTTGTGACCCATGGACTGTAGCCTGCCAGTCTCCTCTGTCCATGGGATTTCCCAGGCAAGAATACTGCAGTAGATTGTCATTTCCTTCTCCAGGACATCTTCCCAACACAAGGATCAAACCTGCATCTCCTTCTTTGGCAGGCAGATTCTTTATCGCTGAGCCACCATGTTTCTGAGAATTGAAATTGAGGTTCTAACAAGCAGACTCAGTAGAGAGAAGACATCTGAATGTTTAGCTCTATTGAAGAGATTCAGAACAAGTACCTCTGGCCAGTAACTACAGTTTTCTATGATTTGCTTTGTTATTGTTCAGTCACTAAGTCATGTCTGACTCTTTCAACTCCATGGACAGCAACACTCCAGGTTTTGTCCTTCACTATTTCCTGGAGTTTGCTCAGACTCATGTCCATTGAGTCAATGATTCCATATAATCATATCATCCCCTGTTGACCCTTTCTCCTCCTGCCCTTAATCTTTCCTCAATCTTTCCCTCCCTTTTTCTCAATCAGAGTCTTTTCCAAAGAGTTGTTCCTTTGCATCAGGTGGCCAAACTATTGGAGCTTCAGCTTGAGCATCAGTACTTTCAATGAATATTCAAGATTGATTTACCTTAGGATTGACTGGGCTAATTGCTGAGCTGTGCTTATTAACTGCATTCCTGGGTAGAGCACACGTGAGTCCAAATGGAGTCATAAGGTGTGTCACCTGCAGGTGTCTGACTATTAAAGTGTAGAAGGTAAGGTTTGTGCTCATGCATAATTATTTGTTCTTTTCATCTTTTTCAATTCATGCCATTCTTTTTCCCTTATACAGATCATTGGAAGAAAAGTTATGACCAACCTAGATAGCATATTGAAAAGCAGAGACATTACTTTGCCAACAAAGGTCCATCTAGTCAAGGCTATGGTTTTTCCTGTGATCATGTATGGATGTGAGAGTTGGACTGTGAAGAAAGCTGAGTGCCGAAGAATTGATGCTTTTGAACTGTGGTGTTCAAGAAGACTCTTGAGAGTCCCTTGGACTGCAAGGAGATCCAACCAGTCCATTCTGAAGGAGATCAGCCCTGGGATTTCTTTGGAAGGAATGATGCTAAAGCTGAAACTCCAGTACTTTGGCCACCTCATGTGAAGAGTTGACTCATTGGAAAAGACTCTGATGCTGGGAGAGATTGGGGGCAGGAGAAGGGGACGACAGAGGATGAGATGGCTGGATGGCATCACTGACTCAATGGATGTGAGTCTGAGTGAACTCCAGGAGTTGGTGATAAACAGGGAGGCCTGGCATTCTGCAATTCATGGGGTCAAAAAGAGTCAGACACGACTGAGCAACTGAACTGAACTGAACTGAACTGATACAGATAATTTATTCTCTTTCACTTCACATGACTTTCTACTCATCACCCTCCATGAATTCCTTCTTTTTGTTACAAGCTACATGATTACTCTCTATGCTTAACACATCCTATGAGCTGCAACTATTCTATTTTTTATCACTTTCAGAAGAATTGAACATTCTTCAATAACAGAGCAAACAAAGATTGGGCTTCAGTAATAGAATTGTTTGAAACTATGGTTACATTTAACAGAAGGCAGCATGAGAACTGTGAAGTCCAGATAGCCCATACCTCACTGTGAAACTCAACAATACTGATCCTGTTTCATTGGCCATTTTAAATCCCATGAAATTACTTTTTAGTGACTAGGGATAAGATAATTTGTGTACTTATTACAAGGGCACTTCTCTGGTTCATTGATGAATGGTGCCTTTAAAGGTTTTTACTTGCCCTTTTGTGATGTTTGAATGAGGATTCGGGCATCTTCTCAGATCATTAGACTTTAGTGCAAGATTTCCAGTAGCGCTTAGCAGAAGGTTAATGTGCGGGAAAATACAACAGGAAATATAAACATCAATTTTTTTTTTTCCAGACAATTCACTTATTTATATACATTTAATGACTACTATATGACCCAAGTACTGTTGTAGGTGATGCAGATAGAGAAGTAAACCTGTGCTGAATAGAGAGAGACAGTCTGTGGCATCCTTGAAATATGCTTCTCAGATCTCACTCAGGATTCTGTTTGCCTGGAGTGTAATTGGCAACCAGTGGAGCTGTTGCATTCTGAAATCTATTACTGGATTTGTGATACATGAGGACATGCTGAGTGCATTTTCCTGCTGCTGACTGAGTGAGGCTGGGATGCTCAGGCTCACACATTCCTAGTAGCTTTGATACTGCTCTCATGGGACATCTTGGCTCAAGGACTCTATAGTACCCTAGCCAAATTCTCTTAGGTCTGTATAGAAATCTCAAATATTTCACCCCTACCTTCCTCCTTGTCCTCCTCCTTATTTCCCTCTCTGGTCACTTCCTTCTTTCTGCCCTTCTTTCCTTGCTTCCTCCTTTCCTTCCTTCTTTCCCTCTTTCCTATACCCAGAGCCAACTAACATTAGGATCTAACAACTTTTCAGACTTCCCCAGATCTACTTTTCCTCACAGGCTTTGTCCTTTACAGAAACGACTAATTTCATCCTGTTGTCTATATCTCAGAGGAACCAAACTAACCCACAGAACAACAGCAAAGAAGCAGTAACAGGTAACTGCTATGGAGAAAAAGTAAGGCAAGCAAACAGAGATTATGTTGTACAAGGTTAGTATAACCACTATTTTTACAGTATTTAGTCATAGATTTTGGGAACTGAAAGAAAAGTACAGTAGTCCCAGGTTATTTGTGGTTTTGCTTTCTGAGGTTCAGTTACACACAATCAACAGTGGTCTAAATATATTAAATGGAACATTCTAGAAAGAAAAAATTCATAAGTTTAAAACTGCATGCAGTTCAGAGTAGTGTGATGAAATCTCAGCACTCCTGCTCAGTCCCTTAATGGATGTGAATCTTCCTGTTGTCCGGTGTATCATGCCCCTTAGTCAACTTGTAGTCTTGAAGCCTTCTACTATCAGGTTGACTGCCACAGTATTGCAATGCTTGTGGTCAATAAGCTTTATTTTACTTAATAATAGCCTTAAATGCTCAAGTAGTAATGGCGGCAATTTGAATATTTGAAAAGAAGCTGGAAAGAAAGCCTCAAGCTCCTTTAAGTTAAAAGGTGAAATTTCTTAATGAAGAAAGAAAAAAATCATATGCTGAGGTTGCTTAGACCTACAGTAAGAATGAATTTTGTGTCCATGAAATTGAAAAAATGAAAATAGAAATGTGTGCTCGCTTTGCTGTCACACTTCAAACTGCAAAGGTATGGTCACAATGCATGATAAGTACTTGGTTAAGATGGAAAAGGAATTCAATTTATACAATAAGATAATTTGCAAAAGGCATATGAACACACAGAGAGATATCACATTCACAGAATGTTTATTACAGTATATCATTATAATTGTTTTATTTTAGTAATAGCTACCATTGTCAATATCTTACTATGCCTAATTTATAAATTAAGCTTTATCATAGGAATGTGTGTAGAGGAGAAAGCATTGTATTTATACAATATAGCAATATATTTTCCCTTAAGAATTGGCATTTTTAACATTAAAAACATCATAAGTATGTATGAAAGTGAAAGTTCCTTGCTGCTGCTAAGTCGCTTCAGTCGTGTCCAACTCTGTGTGACCACAGAGACGGCAGCCCACCAGGCTCCCCCATCCCTGGGATTCTCCAGGCAAGCACACTGGAGTGGGTTGCCATTTCCTTCTCCAATGCATGAAAGGGAAAAGTGAAAATGAAGTCGCTCAGTCGTGTCTGACTCCTAGCGACCCCATGGACTGCAGCCTACCAGGCTCCTCCGTCCACAGGATTTTCCAGGCAAGAGTACTGGAGTGGGGTGCCACTGCCTTCTCTGAAAGTTCCTTAGTCATGTCTAACTCTTTGCTACCCCCATGGACTATACAGTTCATGGAATTCTCCAGGCCAGAATACTAGAGTGGGTAGCCTTTCCCTTCTCCATGGGATCTTCCCAACCCAGGGATTGAACCCAGGTCTCCCTCACTGCAGGTGGATTCTTTACCAGCTGAGCCACAAGGGAAGCCCATGCATAGACATTATTTTTAAATGGATCTGTTAAATCCTAAAACTTTAAAACTCTTGAAATAAAACATAGGGAAAACTTGCCTTGACATAGTTCTTGACAATAGAAACATAAAATGATTTTGCAGATGTCTGAAAGTCCCAAATTTGTTTGAGTTAATCAAAGATGATTATAGTGAATAACCCAGATTTAAAATAGGTTCAAGTTGTTAAAAAAAAAAAAAAAGACAAGGACTATCCCTGAGGAGGGAGACTTTCCAATTGGCATTGAAGAAGACACCTACTGCAAGTTCTTCATCAACAAGGAAATGGCTGTGGCCAACAACCCAGAAGCTTGAAAACTAATCTTTACCTAGTAGAGCCTTTGAGGAGAATGCACATCTCCAGATACCTTGATTGCAGCCTTCAGATGCCCTGAGAAAGGCTCCAAGTGAACTATACCTGGGTTCTTGACCAAGGGAGACTGAGAGTAAAAATATGAGATATTTTAACCCAAATAAATTCATGGCAATTTGTTATGCAGCAATAGAATGGGATGGGGAGGGAGGTGCGAGGTGGGTTCAGGATAGGGAACACATGTACACCCATGGCTGATCCATGTCAATGTATGGCAAAAACCACTATAATATTGTAAAGCAATTAGCTTTTAATTAAAATAAATAAAAAAAAAAGAAAACTAATACAATACCTAAGAGTACAGGAGGATTTCATGAAAAATAGAGTGAGTGATAATTGCTCAGTTGTGTCCGACTCTTTGTGACCCCATGGACTGTAGCCTGCCAGGCTCCTTTGTCCATGGAATTTTCCAGGCAAGAATACTGGAGTGGGTTGCTATTTCCCTCTTCACAGGATATTCCTGAATCAGGGATCGAACACAGGTCTCCTGCATTGCAGGAAGATTCTTTACCATCTGAGTCACCGCGGAAGCTTACTATTAAGAGACATTTCTAAGTATAAAGACAGGTCAACTTAAATAGTATCAGCAGATACATGCTTGACTTTATCTTATAATCTATAGACAATACATTAGAATATATAATGAACCCATACACCTTTTCCAAAGGAATACCCGAGACAGAAGCAGCAGTAAAGTTATAAATGACAATCATCAATCAGATGAAATAATTTAGATGAAGCTTATCTCTCTCGAAGAGATGGGGACTGGGCAAGTGGTCAGGAGAAATAAATGCCTTTTATAAACCAAATCAATAGTCAAAAATTTTCTCTCTGAAAACACAGGTGTTCCATGAATTATTAAACTGTTGTTTTAGGAAAAAATATCTGGAATGGTGTTAATCCTATATATACTATACAATTTGGAGAAAGAGTAAAAATTGAAAGTTGCTAAGGCAATGGCACCCCACTCCAGTACTCTTGCCTGGAAAATCCCATGGATGGATGAGTCTGGTAGGCTGCAGTCCATGGGGTCACTAAGAGTCGGACACAACTGAGCGACTTCACTTTCATTTTTCACTTTCATGCATTGGAGAAGGAAATGGCAACCCACTCCAGTGTTCTTGCCTGGAGAATCCCAGGGACGGGGGAGCCTGGTGGGCTGCCGTCTATGGGGTTGCACAGAGTCGGACACGACTGAAGTGACTTAGCAGTAGCAGTAGCAGCAAACTCATTACCTAGTATAATTTGCCCTAAGGATGTGAAAGTGGGTTGGTATTTTTTTAAATTGTCACTGTAAATCACCATATTAACTGATTAAAGACAAAAAGAAAAACTCTCAGTAGATCCAGAAAAATATATCTAATAAAAACATAGCAATTATGATAAATCCTAGCAACTTGATAAACCTCTGTGCCAAGAATCAAAGCAACACCATACTTAAGAGGGAAAAAATATAGCCAATTCTTTTACTGTAAGCAAAATGCCATCTTGCTCACTAATATAGCTCATAATCAGTATAGTACTAGATGTTCTAGCCAAAGAAATGTAATAAAGAAGTTAAGGGAAAAAAACAGAAAGTGAAAAAAATGTACTTTTCTTAAAAGTCACATAATAATGGTAAAAATCCAAGAAAATAATATTAACTCCTCCACAGCTAGGAAGTACTTAGCAGAGTAACTGTATCAAAATATGAAAGTCATGGCATTCAAATGAATCAGCAATAACAAATAGTTACTCTATATAAAAGCAAGTGTCATTGAACCTGACAAGCAAATCCACATGTTATATGAAGCTACAAAAATTTTTCAAAATTTAATGGAGAAATTAGCTAAACCTCTGCATATAAAATTTTGGCTCAAAATTTTAAAGTCTCTGTGATGTCATAAACATAATGAATAATCTAAGAATGTTAAAAAGAATTTGAA
The DNA here is from genome assembly GCF_029407905.1 of Bubalus kerabau. Taxonomy (NCBI): domain Eukaryota; kingdom Metazoa; phylum Chordata; class Mammalia; order Artiodactyla; family Bovidae; genus Bubalus; species Bubalus kerabau. Next base: position 63,366,717 of record NC_073625.1, read on the forward strand.
AAGATATATAGGACAAAAATGGCCAATTTAAATACAAAATTAAAAACTAGTAACTATATACCCTCCTGCCCCCCCAAAACATATAGCCCAGTAAGAGAAAAAACAACAAAAACCAAGCATCATAAAGATCATCAAAGTAAGGGAAAACCAAAGGCTAGTGAACATACGCATTTACCTATAATCCTGGCAATATTTTATTCTACTAAGTTAACACATACTTATTTATCTATAATCCTGGCAATATTTTATTCTATTAAGTTAACAAATACTTGATACTCTCAAAATCCCATGTATTGTCCAAGATGTGGGAAAACAGAAAAGTAATGATAAACTGCTAGTGGGATTGTACATTTTCTATTTATTTAAGAGACAATTTCTTTAATATAAGGTAATACTTAAAATACTGGAAGTTGCTGTATAACATAGAGAGTTCAACCTGGTGCTCTGTGATGACCTAGATGGGTGGGATGAGGGGGTTGGAGGGGGTCTTAAGAGGGAGGAGATATATGCATACATATGGCTGATTCATGTTGTTGTATGGCAGAAACCAACACAATGCTATGAAGCAACTATCCTGTAATTAAAAACTTAAAAAATTAAGTGTTCATTCCCTATCCTCATCAACAGTGTGTGAGGAAAAAAATATTCCATGTATCATTGTTTAAAAAAGCAAATTTGGAAGAATTCTGGTCAGAAATGGAGAAGAATAGAGTAGGAAATATACATAAATGATAGTCCCATAATTTATATGTACATTATCTATTCTACCTTGATGCTTTTGTAGACAACTAATGTATTTCATAATATGCTTAAAGTAAATAATAATAAAGGCCTTGCAATGAATTTAAGCAGCCATACATATAAGTAACAATCTGAATAATTTATCTATGAATGAAAGGCTGAATGGCTTCAAGAAACTTCCACCAAAAATTCTCAAATAAATGAAACACAAATTTCCTTCAAAAAAATGAGCACATAAGCTAGAAATTATAGGAAGTGAGTGTTATTACAGTACAGCAAGTGATACATGAGACTATCATCAGGACATGAAGAAATCAAATTTAAGTTAGATTTGCTGGGGAAGAGTGAAGGAGGTAAAACTCAAGCTGAATTTTAAAAGATAATAATAAGATCACGTCACTCAAGATCATTAATTGGAAGGAGAACAAAGCTTTAAATGAAACCTGTAGTAAAACTAATTTTAAGGCATACAAGAATAGAAGCAGATACTTGAAAGAAGTAAAAAGTACACACGCATTAATTCTGTGCCTGGCCAACTACTAGGCCTTTTGTATGTAACTGTTTTCCTACAAAATTCTTATAAACAGGTATTATATCAGGATAAAGAAATTAACCTTAGAGAATTTAAAATTGTAAAATAAGTTACTCTTGGTAGAAGGACACAAGTAAGACTTTTCTGATTTTAAAATTCCACTCTAATAACTAAACTTGGTAAACATTGTAAGTGTGGCTTCACAGAGGGCAATAAAGAAAGACTCTCAAAAGAATTGTAGATATAACAGAGGAGTGAAGTGAACATTAAATAATTTGAGGGAGTGACGGATGGCATTGACAGTATTGTAGAAATTGGAGGAAATTAGTATGTGTTCAGTTGCAAAATAATTGAAAAATGAGGAACAAAGGATAAGTGTGCTATTCTTTGTAATTCCACTATGAGAGAAAGAAAATGAGAGAACGTTATTAAAAATAATAATATGGAATTTTCACCTGAAAACATGTTACAGGTATTTAAAATATGATATTGTGATCTGTCTTTATCATACTGGAGGCCGTAGCCAGTGCAATAAGGAAAGATCTTTCCTTATAAAATGTGGTTTAAAATTCAGAGAATTGGAAGGCAATAAATAAAAGTGTATTTCTATATGAAACATAATTAGACAAATCAAAATAACAGAATTTAGCAGTGCTATTTATGAGAACCAAGTTCTATATATGAGAAAAAAACAATTAGAAAAAAATAATATTTTGATAGCATAAGAAAGATAAAATAAAATGCATAATAATAAATCTAACATAGTGGGAACATTAGCCCTCCCCTAAGAATAACAAAATGAGAATAACATTAATTAAAGAAGACTTAAATAAATACATTATTCCAAGTTCAAGGTTTGGAAAAATCAATATTGTAAACATGTAAATTCTCTCCTAATTAATATATTGATTCAAAGCAGCGCCAATAAAAATCCCAGCAGGTGTCTTAGCAAAGCTTGATTAGCTGTTTCTAAAATTACATGAAAAATAAGTCAAAAAGATTGGGCAATCTTGCAAAAGCATAAACAAATTCTGAATAACTTTTATTCTCAGATATAAAGGTGAATTATAAATATATAATAAATATGACAGTATATAATTGTAATCAAGCAAGATCCTATAATGCCTTCTCAGGACATAATACATATACCACCAAGTCCTCCACTTGCTCTTATTTATAGAAAAACTTTGGCCTCCTAGGCTTTCCTTAAGTTCCAAAGAATAAATTTAATCAGAGAAGTGAGAAAATGCAGAAGCAAAGAAAAACAGGGCTTCCCTGGTAACTCCATCTGCAATTCAGGAGACTGTGGTTCAACATGGAGAAGGCAATGGCAACCCACTCCAGTACTCTTGCCTGGAAAATCCCATGGACGGAGGGGCCTGGTGGACTGCAGTCCATGGGTCACTAGGAGTCGGACACAACTGAGTGACTTCACTTTCACTTTTCACTTTCATGCATTGGAGAAGGAAATGGCAACCCACTCCAGTGTTCTTGTCTGGAGAATCCCAGGGAGGGGCGAGCCTGGTGAGCTGCCATCTATGGGGTCGCACAGAGTCGGACACGACTGAAGCGACTTAGCAGCAGCAGCAGCAGCAGCGGTTCAACTCCTAGGTTGGCAAGATCAGCTGGAGAAGGGATAGGTTACCCATTCCAGTATTCTTTGGCTTTCTTGGTGGCTCAGATAAAAAATCTTAGCCTGCAATGCAGGAGACCTAGTTTTGATCCCTGGGTTGGGAAGATCCCCTGCAGAAGGGGACAGCTGCCCACTTCAGTATTCTTGTGTGGAGAATTGCCACAGACAGAGGAGCCTAATGGGCTACAGTCCATGGAGTTGCAAAGAGTCAGACACAACTGAACATCTTTCAGTTCACTTCACAAGACAAAATGATAATAGTTTATAATAGTATAGTATAATATAATATTATACAATTACTATTAATTTATAATATACAATTACTATTAATTTATTGATTATTAATTAATATTATTATGTATTAATAATACATTGATTTATAATATAATTATCAGTTCAGTTCAGTCGCTCAGTCGTGTCTGACTCTTTGTGACCCCATGAACCACAGTAGGCCAGGCCTTCCTGTCCATTACCAGTTCCCAGAGTCCACCCTAACCCTTGTCTTATCGAGTTGGTGATGCCATCCAACCATCTCATCCTCTGTTGTCCCCTTCTCCTCCTGCCCCCAATCCCTCCCAGCATCAGGGTCTTTTCAAGTGAGTCAGCTCTTTTCATCAGGTGGCCAAAGTATTAGAGTTTCAGCTTCAACATCAGTCCCTCCAATGAACACCCAGGACTGATCTCCTTCAGAATGGACAGGTTGGATCTCCTTGAAGTCCAAGGGACTCTCAAGAGTCTTCGCCAACACCACAGTTCAAAAGCATCAATTCTTTGGCACTCAGTCTTCTTTACAGTCCAACTCTCACATCCATACATGACTGCTGGAAAAACCATAGCCTTGACTAGATGGCCCTTTGTTGGCAAAGTAATGTCTCTGCTTTTTAATATGCTATCTAGTTTGGCCATAACTTTCCTTCCAATATAATTATAATATAATATTATAATATTATAGTTTATCGGAAAAGGCAATGGCACCCCACTCCAGTACTCTTGCTTGGAAAATCCCATGGACGGAGGAGCCTGTTAGGCTGCAATCCATGGGGTGGCAAAGAGTCGGACACGACTGAGCAACTTCACTTTCACTTTTCACTTTCATGCATTGGAGAAGGAAATGGCAGCCCACTCCAGTGTTCTTGCCTGGAGAATCCCAGGGACGGAGGAGCCTGGTGGACTGCCGTCTATGGGGTCGCACAGAGTTGGAAACGACTGAAGTGACTTAGCATAGCATAATAGTTTATAATAATAATTTGTCCACTACACAAAGTCAAGGGCCTTTAGTTCCTCCTCAAGGGCTACAGATAATATTCTGAACCATATCCTTTGTGCTATTTTACAGATACTGAAACCCCCATCAGCTGGAGTAAGTTAATGGTGTGCTGCCCACAAGCAGGAAGACCCCAGAGCTATTGGAACCAGAAGGCTAATGATGTTGATTTCTCATTACCTCACCATCAACCAATCAGAAAAATGTCTGCAAGTTGACATTTACCCACTAATCCTTCCCTCACTTCGTGTTTAAAAAAAACATTCCCTGATAGCCATCAAGGAGTTCTGATCTTTTAAGCCCTAGCTGCCCAGACTCCTTGATTGGCACCATGCAATAAACACTGCAGCTTCTGATAGCATAACCTAGTATCAGCTGATAAGCTTACTGTGTGCAGGCAAGCAAATCCAAATTTGGTTGTGCAACATAATTAGCTCAAATATAGACAAGAAGGCTACTTGATAATGATAGTGCTCAAACTCTGACATGAAAAATTGATATACAATGAAATAGGGAAGAATTTTATTTTGGAAGTGGGCCCCTTGGACATCCATTTGTAAAACTATGAATGTTGAGGTGTGAACACTGCAATGTGCACTGGGCTTGGTCCCAGCTCTGTGAGCTCTCCAGCCAAGGCCCTGTTCCAGCCCTTACCACTGAAAGCCTGAGCACAGAGGCAATGGGGAGGGATGAGCAGTATGTCAATAAGAGAACTCCAACAGCAACCCAGAGACTGAAACAGGGCTATTTCAAATTTAGAAAGATTGGTACCTTACATGTGTGCTAAACTCCTCCTGTCCAATATTCTTGAATGGCACTACAGTCCAGCTGCATCATTAAGGTCACACATGGCATATTCAAATAACTACAAATGAAAAATATTGGGGAAATGATTCCAGAAATTTCCAAAAAGCATAACTTGAACTTGCCATCATGGGGTAACTATTTACATAGTGTTTACATTGTATTTACAATGATTTATATAGCATCTAGATTATATTAAGTATTATAAGTAATCTTCTTGTTGTTGTTTATTTGCTAAGTGGTGTCAGACTCTTTTGTGACCACATGGACTGTAACCTACCAGGCTCCTTTGTCCAGGCAAAAATACTGGAGTGCATTGCCATTTCCTTCTCCAGGGGATCTTCCTGACCCAGGGATTGAACCCACATCTTCTGCATTGGCAGGCAGATTCCTTACCAATGAGTCAACTGGGAAGCCCATAATATATTGTGTAACTATTCAAAACAGGATGCATAAAGCACCATAGCTTAGTTATCCTTGTGAAGCTGGTTCAGTTTTGTCATGTTTCCAAAGACTCCTAAATCTTTGGGGAAAAGGATGAACAAAAGCAATTAACTTAAAACATAGCTGGGTGTTCTTAACACTTCCACTCCCCAGACCCACACATCTGTAGCTTAAGCTGACAATTCAATAACTATAGTTTTATTTTTAACCATCTATTCTATTTGTTTTCTTTTTTATTGTTTGTTGGAAATGAATAAATCAGACAAGAGTGATCTAAAATTATGTATTTCTGAATTATCTGGATCTAATTCATTACTGCCTTAATAGATGTAACTTTTACATTGGCCAAGTCTACTGAGCAAAGGCATGTTAAGATTTCTAGGGGTCCTATTTGCTTCCATTTTGTAATAGCTTGGTTTACAGTGGCCTCGGGAGCATCCCTTGTGTAATCTGAAACCTGCCCTGTACATGAAGGGTAGAGAGAGACCTAAGAAAGAGGCAGGCCACTCCAGACTGGGATGTGGCAGCTTTAAGAGGCAAGAGCACAATCAAGGCTTCTCTTGGGTGGCTGCAAGACCAGTTGCTTTTTGCATCTACCCACAAGTTTATACAGCTGCCTTAATTGGGTTGAAAAATGTACAATGTCCAGATGGTCTCAACACTGTATTACTATTTCAAAGCTGTCCTTGGGCAGCTTCCAGCTTGAGGAAGACAAGCCGAGAATATATTCCAATATGGAGGGTAAAGGGATGGTAGTGTGAGCAGCCTCCAAATGCCCTGGTCTAGCTTCAGGTCAAACGTGATCATGTTTTTTGATGATCTTTTGCAACAAGCAGCATCCCAGTTCATGTTTGCTAATTAGAACTATTTTCCTTGGCCAGTAAATACAGTGACCCCCTTTCCTGTCTGTTGATTCAGTGGAATGAGAGTTCAAAAATGTTAGTGAATAAGAGAGAAGTTAGCCTCAGTTTTCAAACTACTGGAGACACAGAACTCTTCCTAAGGGAGAGAGTTGTCCATTGAGCACCAAAATATCCAAATACTCCAAACAATTTGATATACGATTTGGAAGGAAAAATGTCTTAAGTAGATAATTAATTGTAATATAAGAGGGCCCACATCTCTGTTTTCTGTCTGGTTCTTGGACCCAGGGTGTTTGACTAAGGAGTAAATATCACATCTAACATATTAGGCATGGTTCCTATTACTAAATTTTTAGTGTTTTTGTTGTTTAATTGCTAAATTGTGCCTGCCTCTTTTTTGACTCTATTGACTATAGAGCCTCCTCTATAGTCAGGAGGCTGACCAACAGCCTCCTCCATGGTGTTACCCAGGCAAGAATACTGGAGTGGGTTGCTATTTCCTTCCCCAGGGAATCTTCCTGACCCAGGGATTGAACCCAGGTCTCTTGCATTTTAGTCAGATTCTTTAAAACTGAGCCACCAGGGAAGAGAATCATCATATTAAACCTGCTCTTTCTAACCATGTGTTCAAACTAATGAATCCTGTACACATGGGCCCATTGTTGTACTCACCCTACTACCATAAGTAAGCAGAGATATTCTATGGGATTGCACTTTAATAAATAAAGCACTTTGTAAGATCATCAACGATGATGATGGTCAAAGCACTGCAGACAGGAAGGGAACCTTCGTGATAAACCCCCTTCATGAAAAATAGTCCAATATAGTCAGCTTTCTTGCAGGTGACTGGCTATTGACCCTGAAGAAAAAGACTCTGTTGTGACCTAATACAACTATTGTTTAGTTTAGTGAAGTGAAAGTAGCACAGTTGTGTCCAAATCTTTGTGACACAAATTCCTTGAGTGTATAGTCAAGGAATATACAGTCAAGGAATTCTCCAGGCCAGAATATTGAAACCATTCCCTTCTCCAGGGGATCATCCCAACCCAGGGATTGAATCCAGGTCTCCAGCATTGCAGGTAGATTCTTTACCAGCTGAGCCATAAGGGAAGCCCAAGAATATTGAAGTGTGTAGCCTATCCCTTCTCCAGCAGATCTTTGAGACCCAAGATTCAAACTGGTATCTCCTGCATTGCCTGCAGACTCTTTCCCAACTGAGGTATCAGGGAAACCTAGGCACTTATTATTGATGGTAAACATATCATTCATGATGAGGGGAAAAAAAAACAAACAAACATGATTTAGCGCTAACTAACTAAAGCCTCTATACAAATTGATCGTGGTCAGTTTGTACATGATGTACCCACAGTGTAAAAATTAGGGTGCCTAGGAAATAGGGTAGAGAAGGCAATGGCACCCCACTCCAGTACTCTTGCCTAGAAAATCCCATGGACGGAGGAGCCTGGTGGGCTGCAGTCCATGGGGTCGCTGGGAGTCGAACACAATTGAGCGACTTCACTTTCACTTTTCACTTTCACGCATTGGAGAAGGAAATGGCAACCCACTCCAGTGTTCATGCCTGGAGAATCCCAGGGATGGGGGAGCCTGGTGGGCTGCCATCTATGGGGTCTCACAGAGTTGGACATGACTGAAGGGACTTAGCAGCAGCAGCAGCAGGGAATACAGAAGCATCATTATGCACAAAGTTAGTAGAGGTGATGGAACTCCAACTGAACTATTTCAAATCCTAAAAGATGATGCTGTTAAAGTGCTGTACTCAATATGTCACCAATTTGGAAAAGTCATCAGTGGCCACAGAAATGCAAAAGGTCAGTTTTCCAATCACAAAGAAAGGTAATGTCAAACAACGTTCAAGCTACTGCACAATTGCACTCATTTAACACACTAGCAAAGTAATGTGCAAAATTCTGCAAGCAAAGCTTCAACAATACACAAACTCAGAACTTCCAGATGTTCAAGCTGGATTTAGAAAAGGCAGAGGAGCCAGAGATTAAATTGCCAAATCCATTGGATTATAGAGAAAGCAAGAGAGTTCCAGAAAAACATCTACTTCTGCTTTTTTGACTATGCCAAAGCCTTTGACTGTGTGGATCACAACAAACTGTGGAAAATTCTCCAAGAGATGAGAATAGCAGACCACCTGACCTGCCTCCTGAGAAATCTGTATGCAGATCAAGAAGCAACAGTTAGAACCGAACATGGAACAACAGACTGGTTCCAAATTGGGAAAGGAGTACATTAAGTCTGTATATTTTCACTCTGCTTATTTAACTTATATGCAGAGTACACCATGAAAAATGCTGGATTAGAGGAAGCACAAGCTAGAATAAAGATTGCTGGGAGAAATATCAATAATCTTAGATATGAAAACACCACCCTTATGGCAGAAAGCAAAGAGGAAGTAAAGCACCTCTTGATGAAAGTGAAAGAGAAGAGTGAAAAAGTTGGCTTAAAGCTCAACATTCAGAAAACTAGGATCATGGCATCCAGTCCCATCACTTCATGGCAAATAGATGAGGAAGCAGTGGAAACAGTGACAGACTTTATTTTGGGGGGCTCCAAAATCACTGCAGACTACAGCCATGAAATGAAAAGACGAATGCTCCTTGGAACAAAAACTATGACAAACCTAAACAGCATATTGAAAACCACAGACATTACTTTGCTGACAAAGTTCTGTCTAGTCAAAGCTATGGTTTTTCCAGTACTCATGTATGGATGTGAGAGTTGGACCATAAAGAAGGCTGAGCGCCAAAGAATTGATGTTTTTGAACTGTCATGTTGGAGAAGACACTTGAGAGTCCCTTGGACTGCAAGAAGATCAAACCAGTCAATCCTAAAGGAAATCAGTCCTGAATATTCATTGGAAGGACTGATATTGAAGCTGAAATTCCAATCCTTTGGCCACCTGATACGAAGAACTGACTCATTTGAAAAGACCCTGATGCTGGGAAAGACTGAAAGTGGGAGGAGAAGGGGATGACAGAGGGTGGGATGGTTGGATGGCATCACTGACTGCATGGACATGAATTTGAACAAACTCCAGGAGATGGAGAAGGACAGAGAAGCCTGTGTGCTGCAGTCTCTGTGGTAGGAAAGAGTCAGACACTGCTGCACAACTGAACTGAGGAAAAAGGGAATACACATGTTCACAGATTATTCATAAGTGACCACTTTAAAATTTCTATTTTTTCTGAGTCTTTGGGTTACTTCTTGTTTAGTCCTCCAGGGATATTTCAAAATATTGTTCTTACTGACTAAAGATCATTTTAGAGTTCAGGATGTAATTGAACAACTAAGCCCACAAATTACCCACTGCTTAAACCAATCCATAATCTTGATTCATTGTATCCAGTATCAATATATTTGACCTGCCTAGTTTCATATTTTGTCCTCTTTGGTCAAACAACTTTTAGCCCACTCCTATATATGTTCCCTCAACTTCTGCTGATACATATTGGCAAGACCATGTTGTTCTTCAGTGTGTTGTCTACTTTGCCCCTGACCACTTCTTCTACTTGTCTGTGTGGGCTGTGCTGGGGTTCTAATTCTTAAATGGAGACAGCATAATGAATTAATCTTGAATTTTGAGCAGATAATACCCTCATGAAGAAATTCTCTTATGAAGTCATTCTAAGGGTTTCATGAAAAGAAAGCCTATTTCCTTAGACTGATAGGGTAAACTATTTCTAAGACAAGAAACACTGATATATTTTGGAAATCAAAGTTATCACCCTCATCTGTGTCTGCCCAAATGTTTTGATCCAATATCTCAGTATTTCACTCTTCCCCTGTTTGTCCAGGAGAAGGAAATGGGAATCCACTCGAGTATTCTTGCCTGGAGAATCCCAGGGACAGAGGAGCTTGGTGGGCTGCTGTCTATGGGGTCGCATAAAATTGGACATGGCTGAAGTGACTTAGCATGAGTGCATGCATGCATTGGAAAAGGAAATGGCAGCCCATTCCAGTATTCTTGCCTGGAGAACCCCAGGGATGGAGGAGCCTGGTGGGCTGCCATCTGTGGGGTTGTACAGAGTCAGGCATGACTGACGCGTCTTAGCAGCAGCAGCAGTAGCAGCTATTTGTTTGTGTTTAAATATGTACTTAATGGCCTTTTAGCTCTGCATCCCTGAAAGTAAATCTCTTGGTTTGGTTTGTAGCTGCAATTAACAAGTTTTCTGACTTTTCATATGTGTTCTAAATGTTATATTCAAGACCTTAATACGGATCCTCTTTCACTCTCTTAGGAAAGTTAAAATAAGCTACACCATGTAGAATGTTTGTAGTTGCTACAAATCCTGTTTCTTTCAACCCCTTGCCACTGCCTACATTACACTCCATGCCAACAGTAGTGATGTCCGTGATGTTCATTATATCAGTTACGTCACTATTAGCGCTCCATTTGCTCTTGGCAGAGAGGTTATCCACTTGTGCTAGACAAATATCTGATAAGTAAAAGGCAGGATATTCAGAAGTAATTTAAAACTCCTTAATGAAGAGATGGTTTATAAAAGTATATGCCAAAATGATGAAGAGCCACTAATAAAAATATCTAGTATTTACAATCTAGTATCTACTATGATTATTTCATCTAAGATTCTAATTGCTACATTTATTTGCATAAATTATAAACAAATATTACTGTTATATTTGTTAGATATATTGTCATGAACTAAAACAAACATTGCATACTCCATGTGTGTAGCAACTAAAGTTAGATTTTCATTTCCTTTCTGTTGAATATATCTAAAATATGTGACTTCAACAAGATAGAGTTATGTTTCCTTCTTAATAGGCAAGACCTAGACAGCTTAATGGTGATAAAGTGTCTAAGTCCAGAAGCCTTTAGAGATTGAGGCTCCTTTGTGCTCCACAATTCATCCCTCATTAAAGATGTTTTCCACAGCTCCAGGCAATAGGAAGAAAGAAAAATAAAGTCTTCATTTGAATTGCCTTTCATGGAGTGTACTCAGAAACTTCCCTGAGACACTTTCTATCACTTCTGATTTGCTAGAACTTAGCCACAGGTCAGATCTTATGAAGACAGACTGAATACTATACATTTTTGATCTTTGGGGGTTTTATTTACAGCTGAAGATTTCTCTTACCATATAGAAGGGGAACGCCTTCATTGGAGTTCACCTAGTTGTCTCTGGCTCACAACAACACTGACAAATAACATAAACATAACATAAAGGTGAAGAGGAAACATAGATTAAGATAAATCTTTTTTTGAGTTTTCTATTTAACTCAGCCAAGCCATTGAAACATCAGAATAGGAAAAACGATTCTCATACAAATTAGTCTATTATAAATGCACTCATATGTGAAAAGGAGTCTTTGAGTCATTACTTGTAAAAATTGTGAAAAATAAAATGTTTGAATTGCCATTAATGTACTCGTTTTCTTGAAACCATCATTTTTCATAATAAGATTATTTTCTAATTCACTAAGATTCCACATTTTGTTCAAGTAAAAATCTAACTTTGTCCATGGATATTAATATTTAATATTGGTTATATATACAAAATTTGGTGATATAAAATTATCTCTAAATGATTTCATGTATTATCATTTTGACCATTCAATGCTATAATTTATCTCTTAATAATTATAAGAAGAATTAAAATGAAATCAGTATGTGTCAGTGTGCTTAAATTATTTTTCAACACCACCCATTCTTGGGGCTGCTTGTTTTGAAAATAATGCATTTTATTTATTTTTTAAACCAGTTGATTCAGGATTTCTTATTACTTGCTGCTGATAGCGTCTTAACTTATGTACCATATCAATACCACCAGTTCTCCAATTATCTCTGTGACTTAGGTTATAATTTAAGAGTCAGGTATTGTAGAAAAAAATAAATTAACTAAAAAAGCTTATTGTAGGAGAAAAAGCAATAAGATAGAAATCATGAGATAAAGTTTGATATCCCCTCACATGACAGACTTGGATATGTCATCCAAGCTCTTTGAGCCAAAGAGGAAGCCACAGTAGAAAATGAGAAGTTATGGGACAGAAAGCTTGGGTTTAATCTGGGCTTCATCACTTATTAGTTTTGTGAGCTCTCTTCTGCCTCAGTTTCCTTATCTATGCAATGGGTTGAAAAGTGAAAGTGAAACAGAGTCAGTTATGTCAGATTCTTTGCGATCCCATGGACTGCAGCCTCATCTGTCCCTGGAATTCTCCAGGCAAGAATACTGGAATGGGTACCTGTTCCCTTCTCCAGTTTATCTCTCCAACCCAGGAATTGAACTGGGGTCTCTCCATTGCAGGGGGATTCTTTATCAGCTGAGCTACCAGGGTAGTCCTACACAGTGGGTTACCATTATTTATAGAGCAGTTATGAGACTTAAATAAAACATGTTCAATCCTTAATACAATGTGTGGCAAGGCAAACATGAAATAAATACCATCATTACAATTGCACTCACCGCACACACTAGTAAAGTAATGCTCAAAATTCTCCAAGCCAGGCTTCAGCAATACATGAACCGTGAACTTCCAGATGTTCAAGCTGGTTTTAGAAAAGGCAGAGGAACCAGAGATCAAATTGCCAACATCTGCTGGATCATGGAAAAAGCAAGAGAGTGCCAGAAAAACATCTATTTCTGCTTTATTGACTATGCCAAAGCCTTTGACTGTGTGGATCACAAAAACTGTGGAAAATTCTTCAAGAGATGAGAATAGCAAACCACCTGACCTGCCTCCTGAGAAATCTGTATGCAGATCAGGAAGCAACAGTTAGAACTAGACATGGAACAACAGACTGGTTCCAAATGGGGAAAGAAGTAAATCAAGGCTGTATGTTGTCACCCTGCTTATTTAACTTATATGCAGATACATCATGCAAAATGCTGGGCTGGATGAAGCACAAGCTGTAATCAAGATTACTGGGAGAAATATCAATAACCTCAGATACACAGATGACACCACCTTTATGGCAGAAAGTGAAGAAGTATTCAAGAGTCTCTTAATGGCAGTTAAAGAAAAGAGTGAAAAAGGTGTTGTAAAACTCGACATTCAGAACTAAGATCATGACATCTGTTCCCATCACTTCATGGCAAATAGATGGGGAAACAGTGGCTCACTTTATTTTTCTAGGATCCAAAATCACTGCAGATGGTGATTGCAGCCATGAAATTAAAAGATGCTTACTCCTTGGAAGGAAAGTTATGACCAAACTAGCCAGCATATTGAAAAGCAGAGACATTACTTTGTCAACAAAGGTCTGTCTAGTCAAGGCTATGGTTTTTTCAGTGGTCATGTATGGATGTGAGAGTTGGACTATAAAGAAAGCTGAGCACTGAAAAACTGATGTTTTTGAACTGTGGTGTTGGAAAAGACTTTTCAGAGTCCCTTAGAATGCAAGGAGATCCAATCAGTCCATCCTAAAGGAAATCCATCCTGAATATTCATTGGAAGGACTGATGCTGAAGCTGAAACTCCAATACTTTGGCCACCTGATGGAAAGAACTGACTCATTTGAAAAGACCCTGATGCTGGGAAAGATTGAAGGTGGGAGAAGAAGGGGAGGACAGAGGATGAGATGGGTGGACGGCATCACTGACGTGATTGACATGAGTTTGTATAGGTTCCAGGAATTTGTGATGGACAGGGAGGCCTAGTGTGCTGCAGTCCATGGGGTCTCATAGAGTCAGACACTACTGAGAGACTGAGCTGAACTAATAATTTCTAAAATAATAATAAAAAGTGAAATCATTAATATAATCATGATCCAATTAAACAAATAGTTTATAATGAACAAAGTCCACTGATTAACCATATTTATGAATTTTTCAAAACCATTAACAACATGGTAACACATGTCTTTAATTATTCTAACATTAGATAATGAAATTCTATATTCTAGTGTTTTTCTGCTTCCATCTCTTTCACTCAGTGTTCTCCAATAGAATTTTATTTATCAAATAAAAATAAACATTAAAAACTGTCATGTGATAAACTTAGGGTTTCCTTTTTTTCCTATAGAGCTATCTTTCAAACATTAAGTTGATTTCTTTATGGGAAATAAATAAATAATTAAATAGTATGAAGAACTATATTTAAATAATTAGTGTGGTACTATAATCCACATATCATAAAAGCATTAACTATTAGGTAATGTAATTATGAACAAAAAAAATGGCTATTCCTGATGAAAACTATCAATTTTAAATGTAAACATTTTTTGCATAAAGTAATTATATTTAATTTACCAAGTTAAATCACATTATATTTAAATGTGATCTTTTTAGGTAAACTATCAAGATAAAATTTGAGAAATGAACTAGAAGAAACAGAAATAAGAAATGAAACAACCAGAACATAAAAGACATTTGTTTAAGAATTAAACTAAAAGTCATCCAAAATATGTAATAAAAAAGTTATATCAGACTAAATAGCCATATATTTTTTACTGAAATATACATCAGATACCATTGAAATATGTCAATCTCTAATAATTCACCTTGAAGTAATTTAGAAAGGATAACTCTATCAAACTATAAAGAATCTGAATTACAATACATTTTATAATGTACTGTTGTAGAAAAGTTTATAAAATGGAAAGCATTAGGGGTAAATTAAAAAAACTATAGAGATGACCTTAGGCAAGGATCAGACATTTGCTTAGGTATGATTCAAAAAGCTAATTAAATAGAAATCTGTTTTATCTTTCAAATAAGATAAACTCACTCTTGTGTAATTTTCTTTTTTAATATTTTGTGTTAGGAATAGATCACAATGGTCTGAGTTTTCATATCTTAAAATGATCCTTCTCTCCTGATATTACCTTTAGTGATAACTTCTTCAATAGTAATATTCTGAATAATTAAACAATATACACATTAACCATCACCTCATTAGTATACATCACAATGATTCTAAATAATAAAAAGTAGTAAGTTCACATGAGGAAAATATTCGTAATTTGAGGTTAGATTGCCTAGTTTATGTTGTTCACTGATTCCTACATTCATTTTTTCATTTACTGTCTTATTTTTTTAATTCTAAAGATTCTTAATTCTTTCCATACCACACTAATTTATCTTATTCTATATTTAGCCTTATATGCACACACATTATATATTTTGCCTATGTGCAACAATTCAGGGAAAAAAAATCTTAGTATTGAAGGGGATGGTGATCAATTCCACCTACATCCACAAAAAATAACTAAACTCAATATTAATTTTTGAAGCTGTCAGTCTGAGATATGATAGCAATTGCAGAAAATGCGGGAAAATAACATATAAATGAATATGAATGAGCAATAATGCTGAGTGAGTAGATTATAAAAATTGACAATTTTTCACAAGCATTTTTATTTTTATAGGAATACTGTCTTGCTTTTGAATATATTTGATATTGTGAGAATATAGAGCAAAAATTCACCTAGAAATTGCAAATATAAATAAAATAATAAAACATTTATATATAAAACATTTATATATATAGAAATATTTCTAATATACAAACAACTTTTTAAAAGTTTAATTCTATTTACAAAAGCAGGTTTAGATAGACTTATAAGTAGTTACTTTAAGAAAACTTAAGGCCTATAACTGCAAATTAGTAAATTTAACTGGAAAATCCTTTCTTAATGTTGAATTTAAATGTGTTAATAGTATCTTACTTAATAGTCATTACTTTAACTTTGTAGAATTTTAAGGCATTATGCTTCTCTTTCCAAATTCGTCTTTCACTCTGCTTTTATTAAGTTCTGTTCCAGCAGACACTTTTGATAACTGTTTTGATGATTAGTACTCTTTCTCTATAAAACTTGATCCGTCATTTAATAGTAGATATCTGTGATAAAGTGTCATTTTCATTCAATATTTAAGTTTCCTTCACTTTGAGGTTTCCTGAGAGACCTTCTTAATTCAACTCTGACTCATTCCGCTTTCACTTCTAGCACAAAGCACCACATCCCCTATATTGCTTTTTGAATACTTACTTACATTGTCTACATTAGTAAGACTTCCCTGGGGGTCCAATGTTTAAGATCCTGCACTTTCAATTCAGAGAATGCATTATTGATCCCTGGCTGGGAAACTAAGTTCCCACATGCTACGTGGTGTGGCCAAAACTTTTCCCCCTTCCCTGTTTTCCCAGCCTAATTAGTAAAGAATCTGCCAGCAGTGCGAGAGACCCAGGTTCAACCCCTGAGTAGGGAAGTTCCTCTGGAGAAGGGCATAGCAACCTACTCCAGTATTCTTGGCTAGAAAATCCCATGGAAGGAGGAGCCTGGTGGGCTACAGTCCATGGGGTCACAAAGAATCGGACACAATTGAGTAACTTTCACTCACTCACAAACTCTTAACACCTTTCTGTCCTCAGAAGGTACACTGACACAAATGTATTTTAAGCACATTATTAATTTTAAAAGAAATATATTCAAAACGAAACAAAGTTTTTTGTACATTTTGCAATAAATACCTTAAAATCTTTATTCACTTCTTCAAAAACAAATGTGAAAAATCCTAGGCCTTTTCAGTTTATTATGGTCAAAAGATATGTTTTAGCCCAATTTCATATTTTAACCAAAAATTTATACACGTACTTGTAGAGAAAGTATTTAGGAATAGGTGCTCCTTATTGTTCAGTTCAGTTCAGTCACTCAGTCATGTCTGACTGTTTGAAACCCCATGGACTGCAGCACGCCATGCCTCCCTGTCCATCACCAACTACTGGAATCTACTCAAACTCATGTTCATTGAGTCTGTGATGCCTTCCAACCATCTCATCCTCAGACGTCCCCGTCTCCTCCTGCCTTCAATATTTCCCAGCATCAGGGTCTTTTCCAATGAGTCAGTTCTTCCCATCAGGTGGCCAAAGTATTGGAGTTTGAGCTTTAGCATAGGTCCTTCCAATGAATATTCAGGACTAATTTCCTTTCGGATTGACTGATTGGATCTCCTTGCATTCCAAGGGACTCTCAAAAGTCTTCTCCAACACCATAGTTCAAAAACATCAGTTCTTTAGCACTCAGCTTTCTTTACAGTCCAACTCTCACATCCATACATGACTACTAGAAAAACCATAGCTTTGACAAGATGGATCTTTATTGGCAAAGAAATATCTCTGCGTTTTAATATGCTGGTTAGGTTGGTCATAACTTTTCTTCCAAGGAGCAAGAGTCTTTTCATTTCATGGCTGAAGTCACCATCTGCAGTGATTTTGGGGCCCCCCAAAATAAAGTCTTTCACTGTTTCTATTGTTTCCCCATCTATTTCCCATGAAGTGATGGGACCATCTGCCATGATTTTAGTTTTCTGAATGTTGAGCTTTAAGCCAACTTTTTCACTCTCCTTTTTCGCTTTCATCAAGAAACTCTTTAATTCTTCCCTTTCTGCCAAGAGGGTGGTGTTATCCACATATCTGAGGTTATTGATATTTCTCCCAGCATTCTTGCTTTCAATCCAGCCCAACTTTCCCATGATGTACTCTGCATATAAAAGTTAAATAAGCAGGGTGACCATATACATCCTTGATGTACTCCTTTCCTGATTTGGAACCAGTATGTTGTTCCATGTCCAGTTATAACTGCTGCTAGTAAGGTGATCTGGTATTCCCATCTCTTTAAGAATTATCCACGGTTTGTTGTGATCCAAACAATCAAAGGCTTTGGCATAGTCAAAAAGAAGAAGTAGAAGTTTTCCTGGAACTCTCTTGCTTTTTCAACAATCCAATGGATGTTGGCAATTTGATCTCTGGTTCTTCTTCCTTTTCTAAAACCAGCTTGAACATCTGGAAGTTCATGGTTCACATATTGTTGAAGCCTGGCTTGGAGAATTTTGAGCTTTACTTTACTAGCTTGTGAGATGAGTGCAAATGTGAGGTAGTTTGAGCATTCTTTGGCATTGCCAGAGAATTTGGGATTGGAATGGAAACAGACCTTTTCCAGTCCTGTGGCCACTGCTGAGTTTTCCAAATTTGCTGGCATATTGAGTGCAGCACTTTCACAGCATCATATTTTAGGATTTGAAATAGCTCCATTGGAATTCCATCACCTCCACTAGCTTTGTTTTTAGTGATGCTTCCTAAAGCTTACTCAACTTTACTTTCCAGGATGTCTGGCTCTAGGTGAGTGATCACATCATCGTGATTATCTGTGTCATGAAGATCTTTTTTGTATAGTTCTTCCATGTATTCTTGCCATCTCCTCTTAATATCTTCTACTTCTGTTAGATCCATACCATTTCTGTCCTTTTTTGTTCCCATCATTGTGCAAAATGCTCCCTTGGTATCTCTAATACAAAGAGATATTGTCACAGTGAAATGAATCTATTGTTACAGAAAATGGTAGTATGTCCTTCAAAAATTCAGATGATGAAGTCCTCTACTACAGGATGTGATCATATTTGGAAATAAGGTAGTTGCAAATATGACTAGTTACTTAAAGATGAAGTCATACAGGACTAGGATGGAACTTTAACCCAGCATACATGGTGTCCTTATAATAAAGGGAAATTAGGCTTCATACAATGCCATGCAGAAATGAAGGCAGAGATCTAGCTGATGTATCAGAAGCCAAGGAATACCAAACACTGACATGAAAGTAAACCACCAGAAACTAAGAGAGAGGCCTGGGACAATATTTTTTCTCATAGCCCTTGGAAGGAACCAACCTTGTAAACACCTTAATCTCAGATTTATAGCCTTCAAAATAGTGAGAAAATAAAGTTTGGTTCTTTGTCACCCATCATGTGCTACTTTGTTACAGCAGCCTTAACAAAGTAATACAACTGTCATGTCTTAAAATCAGGTGAAAGTACTATCTTTTTAGTCACTTATATAACTGTCATTAAAAAAGATTAGAATTTGATCAAGTAGCATTATAATTTTTAAATTGGCAGTTTGTTGGCTTATTACACTTTTGTCCCAAATGCCTATTTTCAATACTGTAGATCACTCTGTATAAACATAACTTGTGCTAAAGAGTGGAACTAAGAATTTTCATTTATTTTTCTGTTATAGGCCAACTAAATGCCAGGATGTTTCTTCACTGAACTATTTTCCTCAAATTAAGCAGTTATTGTCTTAAAGTACATATAAAATCTATTAATTTATATATTTCTTCTCAAGAAATATTCACTATAAACAAGTGGAAGCTAAACATAGACTTTGTATTCTCCTCAAAAATTAACTCAAAATGGATCACAGACATAACTGTAAAGCACAAAACTATATACCTCCTAAAAAATAACAAGGAGGAAAATGTACACAATTTGGGACATGCTGATGGTTTTTACTTACAAACTCAAAGGCATTATTCATGAATGAAATAATTGAAAACTTGGACTTTATTAAAATTAAAATTTTCTGCTCTAAAACAAACAATAAGAATGAGAAGACAAAACACACACTGTAAGAAAATATGTCCAAAAGACATATTTTAAAGGACAATTATTCACTGCAGTATGTAAGACAAATGCTAACAAGTATGAAAGGAGAAATTAACAATAACACAAAAATAGTGGGAGACTTTAATACCCCACTCACACCTATGGATAGATCAACTAAACAGAAAATTAACAAGGAAACACAAACTTTGAATGATACAATAGACCAGTTAGACCTAATTGATATCTATAGGACATTTCATCCCAAAACAATGAATTTCACCTTTTTCTCTAGCGCACATGGGACCTTCTCAAGGATAGATCACATCCTGGGCCATAAAGCTAGCATTGGTAAATTAAAAAAAAATAGAAATCATTCCAAGCATCTTTTCTGACCACAATGCAGTAAGATTAGATCTCAATTACAAGATAAAAACTATTAAAAATTCCAACATTTGGAGACTGAACAACAGGCTGCTGAATAACCAACAAATCACAGAAGAAATCAAAAAAGAAATCAAAATTTGCATAGAAACGAATGAAAATGAAAACACAACAACCCAAAACCTGTGGGACACGGTAAAAGCAGACCTAAGGGGAAAGTTCATAGCAATACAGGCACACCTCAAGAAACAAGAAAAAAGTCAAATAAATAAATGAACTCTACACTTAAAGCAACTAGAAAAGGAAGAAATGAAGAACCCCAGGGTTAGTAGAAGGAAAGAAATCTTAAAAATTAGAGCAGAAATAAATGCAAAAGAAACAAAAGAGATCATAGCAAAAATCAACAAAACCAAAAGCTGGTTCTTTGAAAGGATAAATGAAATTGACAAACCATTAGCCAGACTCATCAAGAAACAAAGGGAGAAAAATCAAATCAATAAAATTAGAAATGAAAATGGAGAAATCACAACAGACAACACAGAAATACAAAGGATCATAAGAGACTACTATCAACAATTATATGCCAATAAAATGGACAACGAGGAAGAAATGGACAAATTCTTAGAAAAGTACAACTTTCCAAAACTCGACCAGGAAGAAATAGAGAATTTTAACAGACCCATCACAAGAACGGAAATTGAAACTGTAATAAAAAATCTTCCAGCAAACAAAAGCCCAGGTCCAGACGGCTTCACAGCTGAATTCTACCAAAAATTTAGAGAAGAGCTAACACCTACCCTGCTCAAACTCTTCCAGAAAATTGCAGAGGAAGGTAAACTTCCAAACTCATTCTATGAGGCCACCATCACCCTAATACCAAAACCAGACAAAGATCTCACAAAAAAAGAAAACTACAGGCCAATATCACTGATGAACATAGATGCAAAAATCCTTAACCAAATTCTAGCAATCAGAATCCAACAACACATTAAAAAGATCATACACCATGACCAAGTGGGCTTTATCCCAGGGATGCAAGGATTCTTCAATATCCACAAATCAATCAATGTAATACACCACATTAACAAATTGAAAAATAAAAACCAAATGATTATCTCAATAGATGCAGAGAAAGCCTTTGACAAAATTCAACATCCGTTTATGATCAAAACTCTCCAGAAAGCAGGAATAGAAGGAACATACCTCAACATAATAAAAGCTATATATGACAAACCCACAGCAAACATTATCCTCAATGGTGAAAAATTGAAAGCATTTCCTCTAAAGTCAGGAACAAGACAAGGGTGCCCACTTTCACCATTACTATTCAACAAAGTTTTGGAAGTTTTGGCCACAGCAATCAGAGCAGAAAAAGAAATAAGAGGAATCCAAATTGGAAAAGAAGTAAAACTCTCACTGTTTGCAGATGACATGATCCTCTACATAGAAAACCCTAAAGACTCCACCAGAAAATTATTAGAACTAATCAATGACTATAATAAAGTTGCAGGATATAAAATCAACACACAGAAATCCCTTGCATTCCTATACACTAATAATGAGAAAACAGAAAGAGAAATTAAGGAAACAATTCCATTCACCATTGCAACGGAAAGAATAAAATACTTAGGAATATATCTACCTAAAGAAACTAAAGACCTATATATAGAAAACTATAAAACACTGGTGAAAGAAATCAAAGAGGACACTAACAGATGGAGAAATATACCATGTTCATGGATTGGAAGAAGCAATATAGTGAAAATGAGTATACTACCCAAAGCAATTTATAGATTCAATGCAATCCCTATCAAGCTACCAACAGTATTCTTCACAGAGCTAGAACAAATAATTTCACAATTTGTATGGAAATACAAAAAACCTTGAATAGCCAAAGTGATCTTGAGAAAGAAGAATGGAACTGGAGGAATCAACCTGCCTGACTTCAGGCTCTATTACAAAGCCACAGTTATCAAGACAGTATGGTACTGGCACAAAGACAGAAATATAGATCAATGGAACAAAATAGAAAGCCCAGAGATAAACCCATGCACATATGGACACCTTATCTTTGACAAAGGAGGCAAGAATATATAATGGATTAAAGATAATCTCTTTAACAAGTGGTGCTGGGAAATCTGGTCAACCACTTGTAGAAGAATGAAACTAGAACACTTTCTAACACCATACACAAAAATAAACTCAAAATGGATTAAAGATCTAAACGTAAGATCAGAAACTATAAAACTCCTAGAGGAGAACATAGGCAAAACACTCTCTGACATACATCACAGCAGGATCCTCTATGACCCACCTCCCAGAATACTGGAAATAAAAGCAAAAATAAACAAATGGGAACTAATTAACCTTAAAAGCCTCTGCACATCAAAGGAAACTATTAGCAAGGTGAAAAGACAGCTTTCAGAATGGGAGAAAATAATAGCAAATGAAGCAACTGACAAACAACTAATCTCAAAAATATACAAGCAACTCCTACAGCTCAACTCCAGAAAAATAAATGACCCAATCAAAAAATGGGCCAAAGAACTAAATAGACATTTCTCCAAAGAAGACATCCAGATGGCTAACAAACACATGAAAAGATGCTCAACATCACTCATTATCAGAGAAATGCAAATCAAAACCACTATGAGGTACCATTTCACACCAGTCAGAATGGCTGCGATCCAAAAGTCTACAAGTAATAAATGCTGGAGAGGGTGTGGAGAAAAGGGAACCCTCTTACACTGTTGGTGGGAATGCAAACTAGTACAGCCACTATGGAGAACAGTGTGGAGATTCCTTAAAAAACTGGAAATAGAACTGCCTTATGATCCAGCAATCCCACTGCTGGGCATACACACTGAGAAAACCAGAAGGGAAAGAGACACGAGTACCCCAATGTTCATCGCAGCACTGTTTATAATAGCCAGGACATGGAAGCAACCTAGATGTCCATCAGCAGATGAATGGATAAGAAAGCAGTGGTACATATACACAATGGAGTATTACTCAGCCATTAAAAAGAATACATTTGAATCAGTTCTAATGAGGTGGATGAAACTGGAGTCTATTATACAGAGTGAAGTAAGCCAGAAAGAAAAACACCAATACAGTATACTAACGCATATATATGGAATTTAGAAAGATGGTAACAATAACCCTGTGTACGAGACAGCAAAAGAGACACTGATGTATAGAACAGTCTTATGGAGTCTGTGGGATAGAGAGATGGTGGGAAGGTTTGGGAGAATGGCATTGAAACATGTAAAATATCATGTATGAAATGAGTTGCCAGTCCAGGTTCGATGCACGATACTGGATACTTGGGGCTAGTGCACAGGAACGACCCAGAGGGATGGTATGGGGAGGGAGGAGGGTTCAGGGTGGGGAACACATGTATACCTGTGGCGGATTCATTTTGATATTTGGCAAAACTAATACAATTATATAAAGTTTAAAAATAAAATGAAATTAAAAAAAAAATACACAAAATGCAGAAAAATCAACCATAAGAAAAAGAACAGCTTTTTAAAAACTGGCTAAAAGACATAAACAGATAGACATATCACAATGTAAGATACATATTCTCTCTCTCTCTCTCTCTCTCCCTATATATATATATATATATGTGTGTGTGTGTTCAGTCACTTCAGTAGTGTCTGACTCTTTGTGACCCTATGAACTGTAGACCACCAGATTCCTCAGTTCATTGGCAAGATTACTGGAGTGTATTACTATGCCCTTCCCCAGAATATATATGTGTGTGTGTGTGTGTGTGTGTGTGTGTACTAAATCACTTCAGTTGTTTCCGATTTTTTGTGACCTTATGGACTGTAGCCTGCCAGGCTTCTCTGTCCATAGGGATTCTTGAGGCAAGAATGCTGGAACTGGTTGACATGCCCTCTTCCAGTGGATTTTCCTAACCCAGGTATCAAACCCATATCACTTATGTCTCCTGAATTTGCAGGTGGGTTCTTTACTGAGAGTGCCACCTGGGAAGTGCCACCTGGGAAGCCCCTTATAAAGCATATAAAAAGATACTTCACATCATATGTCACTAGGAAATGAAAATTAAAGCAAAAATAAGATACCATGACACGTTTATTAAAATAGTCAAAATCCAGAACACTGACAACATCAAATGCTGTCAAGGATAGAGAGCGAGCAAAACTCTCATTCATCGCTGGTGAGGATTCAAAATGATAGTCATTTTGGAACAAAGTTTGGCAGTTTATCAAACTAAACATGCTTGTGATCATATAAAAAAAGGGTTGAAACTTATATCCACACAAAAATCTACACACAGATATGTGTAGCAGCTTTGTTTATAATTGCTAAAACAGAAGCAACCAAGGTATCCTTCAGTAGGTAATGAATAAATAAACTGTGGTACATCCAGACATAAGAATATTATTCAAAACTAAAAAGAAGTCAGTTGTCAAGCCATGAAAAGACATGGTGAAAACAAACAAATGTTATTAAGTGAAAGAATTAAATCTGAAAATTCTACATATTGTGTGATTCCAACTCTATGGCCTTCTAAAAAAGATAAAAGTATGAAAACAATAAAAAAAAAGAAAGATCAGTGGTTGCCAGGGATTAGGAGGAGGGAGAAATTAATAGACAAAACACAGAGGATTTAAGGCTGTGAAACTGTTCTACTATAATGATGGGTAATGTCAATCCATTCATCAAAATTCATGGAATGCACAACACCAAAAGTGAACCCAAATGTAAACTACTGACTTTAGGTGATGAAGACGTGTTAATATAGTTTCAGGGATTGTAACAAACGTACCACTCTGGTGCAGGATGTTGATAGTAGGGGAGACTATGTGAGCATGTGAAGAGAGGAACAGAAAGTACATGGGAACTCTCTGCACACTCTGCTCACATTTTATGTGAATCTAAAATTTCTCTAAAAAACAGAGTCTATTTTAAAGGAAGAAGGTACATACCTATTCACATAAGATATATTCAAACTAAATTTTTTTGAAATTTGTAGGCATCATTATGGCACAGTTATTGTTCTTCTCAATATATATGGTTGTATAGCTAATGAAATTTTGGGGTTTAGCTTTTGATAACCAGAACAGTTATTAAAAGCAACATATTTCAATCTAATTATAAGTGAACTTGTTATTTTAATTTTTAAATAATCCTTCCTGTGGAAGTGCTGACCAAACTCTAAGCTGTTTCCTTGTTAAAATCTCTGAAATATACGCAAAACACTTCTGTGCTCAATCACTTAGTTATGTCCATCTCCTTGAAACCCCAAGGACTGTAGCCTGCCAGACTCTTCTATCCATGGGATTCTCCAGGCAAGAAAAGTACAGTTGCCATTTGCTACTCCAGGGGATCTTCTCAACTCAGGGATTGAACTAATTCCTGCATTGGCAGGTGGATTGTTTACCATTGCACCACCTGGGAAGATCCATACAATAAAATAACCATGCAGTAAATTCGTCCTTCTTTTCATCCCACTTGAAATAAAATACAAGGTTCTCCCAAGTTCAAAGGTAAAAATGTGTTTCAAAAATTCATTTTATTAGAACCATGGACTTTAACCTGCTTCAGTAATAGAATTTCTGTTTCCATGTAATATCACTGATGGTTTTAGCTTTTTGAATTAGCAGTAGATATAGAGAAAAATGAAGTTTGGACCAATGTACAAGTCATTGATTTAACATTTATAAATTTCTGTTTAGATGATAAAATGGACGATTTTTAAAAAGATTGTCAGAATGAGTCTTAACATTCACTTCAATTCAGTTGTCCGACTCTTTGCAACCCCATGAATCACAGCACGCCAGGCTTCCCTGTCCATCACCAACTCCTGGAGTTCAATCAGAGTCACGTCCATCGAGTCGGTGATACCATCCAGCCATCTCATCCTCTGTCATCCCCTTCTCCTCCTGCCCTCAATCCATCCCAGCATCAGAGTCTTTTCCAATGAGTCAATTCTTCGCATGAGGTGGCCAAAGTACTGGAGTTTCAGCTTTAGCATCATTCCTTCCAAAGAAATCCCAGGGCTGATCTCCTTCAGAATGGACTGGTTGGATCTCCTTGCATTCCAAGGGACTCTCAAGAGTCTTCTCCAACACCACCGTTCAAAAGCATAACTTCTTCGGTGCTCAGCTTTCCTCACAGTCCAACTCTCACATCCATACACGACCACAGGAAAAACCATAGCCTTGACTAGATGGACCTTTGTTGGCCAAGTAATGTCTCTGCTTTTCAATATGCTATCTAGGTTGGTCATAACTTTTCTTCCAAGGAGTAACTGTCTTTTAATTTCATGACTGCAGTCACCATCTGCAGTGATTTTGAAGCCCCCCAAAATAAAGTCTGGCCCTGTTTCCACTGTTTCACCATTTATTTCCCATGAAGTGATGGGACCAGATGCCATGATCTTGGTTTGCTGAATGTTGACCTTGAAGCCAACTTTTTCACTCTCCAATTTCACTTTGATCAAGAGACTTTTTAGTTCCTCTTCACTTTCTGCCATAAGGGTGGTGCCATCTGTATATCTGAGGTTATTTATATTTCACCCGGCAATCTTGATTCCAGCTTATGTTTCTTCCAGCCCAGTGATTCTCATGATGTATTCTATGTATAAGTTAATTAGCTTATAAATAAGCTTATAAATAAGTTAAATAGCTTATAAATAGCTTAAACATTAAATAGCTGCAAATGAAAATATCCTGATATATATTTAAGAAAAATGGATGCCTACTTTTTAAACCATTCTTTTTATCAACTAATTATATAAAAAGTACAGTTTGCAACAACTGAATTTTTTTTAAGTTACACATATACTGTGTATTTGCCTCTGTTCTAAACAACAGTATTACATCAGAGAAAAAAACAGAAATTCTCAAACTACAGAGCTAAAATTTTTGCAGGAGGACATAAAATAATAATAAATCTAGTGATTGACAAATTTTTTAAATATTCTGGAGGGTGATAGGTCTTATGTCTATGAGGTTTTTAGATCTTCATTTCCCAGCATTTTACACCTTATGGATGGCTGAATGTACAACCATATTCCAATGGACAATGCACATATTCCTTTCCTCAACTGCAAGTTCTTATTCTAATAGACTATTTGAAATTATAAGAAACAAGAAAAATTCTTTTGCAAACACAACTAAGTTATTTCAGTTACTTTTAAAAGATAGTAACTTTTTTCAGTCTCAAGAGCCTCAATTAAAACTATTATACAAAATAATATGACTGTTAATATGAAAATTTTGCTTTTATGCAATGTTACCTTTGTATACCTGACAACAGATAAATTTTATTAAAGGACCATTACAGGAAATATTTTAATGCAATGTGATTATTCTTTCCCTATTTCTGTCTCCCTTACAATATATATTAAAAAAAAAAGAGAAAACTTTCTGTATGACAGTAACATGAATGTGTTTGAATAGAGTTTGTTACAGGTAAGAGAGAATACAGTGAAAATAAACAAGTATATCCCAATAGTACTTGATCCATATACAATAAATATAGACTAAGACATGGATCCAAAGTGTAACTGCTATAGATAGATATAGATATACAACTGTGCATGCATTTTACATGTGTGTGTGTCTCCACACATTATAACATTATATATGTTCACATATTATATATATATAAAAATTATTTGAATGAAGTTATCACAATAGGTGGGACATCTGTGCCATTTATAGATATAGAAGTACAAAAAGCCAGGTAGAAAGTTTAATTTGGGATATGTATACAGTAAATCCAAGCATAAATGCCCATACAAGTTTTGAGTTAATTTTATGGTTGCAAAATTCATGAAATATAAATGGTTTTAAAATTGATTTTTATTCATACGGATTATGTTGTAGTTACCATTGGATGAGATGGTTGGATGGCATCACTGACTCCATGGACATGAATTTGAACAATCGCGGGGAGATAAAGCAGAGGAAAGACTGGCGTGCTGTAGTCCATGGGATCTAAACATGGGTTTAGACATGACTTAACAACTGAATGGCAAGCATTAAAAAAAAGTGAGGTAGAATGGGTATTGTGGATATAAATTGACTAATGAAAGAATATTGGAAACTACAGCATTTGAAAAGCTGTAGAAGAGAATGATGCATTAAAATATAAACACAGCAAGCAAACAGAGAAGGGCAGGATACCTGGAAAGGATATAGACACTAAAGTTTAAAAAGTCACACAGGGATTCAAACACAATTCAGTTGCTCAGTCGTGTCTGATTCTTTGCAACCCCATGGACTGCAGCACACCAGGCCTCCCTGTCCATCACCAACTCCTGGAGCGTACTCAAACTCACCTCCATTGAGTTGATGATGGCATCCACCCATCTCATCCTCTGTCCTCCCCTTCTCCTCCCAACTTCAATCTTTCCCAGCATCAGGGTCTTTTCAAATGAGTCAGTTCTTCGCATCAGGCGGCCAAAGTATTGGCGTTTCAGCTTCAACATAAGTCCTTCCGATGAATATTCAGGACTGATTTCCTTTACGATTGACTGGTTTGATTTCCTTACAGTCCAAGGTACTCTCAAGAGTCTTCTCCAACACCACAGTTCAAAAGCATTGATTCTTTGGTGCGCTGCTTTCTTTATAGTCCATCTCTCACATCCATACTTGATGACTGGAAAAACCATAGCTTTGGCTAGACAGACCTTTGTTGGCAAAGTAATGTCTCTGCTTTTTAATATGCTGTCTATGTTGGTCATAGCTTTTCTTCTAAGGAGTAAGCGTCTTTGCATTTCATGGCTGCCCTCACCATCTGCAATGATTTTGGAGCCCAGAAAAATAAAGTCTATCACTGTTCCTACTGTTTTCCCATCTATTGGCCATGAAGTGATGGGACCAGATGCCACGATCTTAGTTTTCTGAATGTGGAATTTTAAGCCAAAATTTTCACTCTCCTTTTCACTTTCATCAAGGGGCTCTTTAGTTCTTCTTCACTTTCTGCCATACGGTGGTGTCATCTGAATATCTGAGGTTATTGATACTTCTCCCAGGAATCTTGATTCCAGCTTGTGCTTCATCCATCCTGCATTTCATGTCATGCATTCTGCATATAAGTTAAATAAGCAGGGGCTTATGAAAAGTGGCTAATCATGTTGAGTTCTAGCAGAGTGGAATTATATAAGTATAGGAAAATATACTTTATTATTTTGCTACTTGCATGATTTCAAATATATTTGCAGAGTAGTTTAATATAACAAAAAGATAAAAAGCAATGTGTTGAATAGTTGCTGTATCTCAGGAAGAGTGGACAAGCATAACACAGTCTTTCTAGAATTGCATGTGTGAGGGTTAACAGAGAGGTAGACCAGCTGCCCGACTAAGGAGAGACAGCTTATCTGTTTGTATGCATGTACTGTGAAAAGTATTACTGCTGCATAATTTATATGACTAAAGTGACCATACAGAGAAAAAAGTTGATAAAAGACAAATGTGAACTGGCATTTAGAGAAAGGGCATGTTGAGAATGAGAAGAAAATTTCTCAGGTATAGATATTAAAACAGGACAAGAGATTTACCATTAAAAAAAAAAAAAAAAAAAAAAAACTTTTCAGAAACATAATCATTAAACATACGTTTTAAGAAAGTATACACTTTCAGATGTGAGAATGACTGTAAAATATGGACTTTCTTGCAGAGAGAGAAGCATAGTTATATTGAGATATATGTAACACCAAATTTCATCTAGGTGTGTTTCAAATTTTTGTTTCTTTGGTCATAATCCCTCTACATTTATCATTTTCCAGCTTTCCTTCCTTAAAAACTCCTGTTTATTTTATAAGATAACAATAAGAAATCATTTATTATGAAAAAATTTCCCCCTATCCTCTAAATACTTCAAATAAAATATATCTCACCCCTCATTGTTTCTCCTTTTCACTCTGTTATATGTATCCACCAACAAATACATGTTTTGGTAAACATAGCTGTCCAGGTTCTGAATTAATTAATTGATAAAGCAAAGCATTGGTTGACTCTCCATTTCTTTGCAGCCAAAATTGCAAAACCAGTCTAAGGTATTACCTTTATACTGATGTGTGTGTTAGTTGCTCAGTCATGTCCAACTCTATGTGGCCCCATGGACTGTTAACCCTCCAGGCTCATTTGTCCATGGAATTCTTCAGGCAAGAATACTGGAGTGGGTTGCCATTCCCTTCTCTAGGAAATCTTCTTGACCCAGGGGTCGAACCTGGGTCTCCTGCATTGCATGTGGAATCTTTACCATCTGAGCCCTTATTACTGATTATCTAATTTGATACTGATTATCTTATCTAATTTGTCTATGTGGTTTATTATAAGGGAAAGACCTTTTTCCCTAGGAAGGAAAAAAACTGAGTCGGAATGGACTCTAACCTCTCTACTCTTCAATTCCCAAACCTTCAGAAGTAGAATTTTCCTGAAAGGAGCTGAAGAATGTATTTTCTCTGCAAATAGCTTGTTTTCAAGAGCAAAAGGATATAAGGAATGTTAGCTTCATAAATTTTACACAGTCATCATCTACATTCACTCATCTGTTCTTCAAGTCCCTGCTGAGGCCTACATATCTGGGAAGCAGGTCCCTCTCTAGAGGAGACCAAGATTAAGACTCATACTATGTTAAAACTTGGTCATCTGTCTATATGACAGCAATCCAAAGAAGGCCAAAGAATTATCTCAGAACAATCAAGGTCAAAGTGTAATATTTTTATGTTAATTTTTGACCTTTATGCATAGTTTGCTAGTAGATAGGGCAGTAGCAGCCATACATAGCTGGTGTATTTTCAGCAGGCCTTGCTCCAGTTGAATTTGTGCCAAATTCATATATTGTTAGTGCTGCTCCTCCAGGGACTGATCACTGTACTGCAGCAGGATTGGCTGCAGCAGCTACATTAGCAGGTAACTTACTGTTCATACTAGTTGCTTGTTGGGGATTTAGTTTTAATTTGGGGGTAAGCTTTACTTTGTCTATTTGGGGAATTTGAAGTTCCTAGGGAAAACTGAGACATTTATCCAGAGTGAAATGAAGTTTCCAGAGTTAGTTTATTTTTCAACTATAATGCTACAGGAGAGAACATAAGTCTGATAACTCTTTTCCTCCTGCACGTAGTTGGTTTGCATTTTAGTTTTGTAGTTTAAAAAATGTTACATTAGTAAATCTTTATTCTTGTAACTGATCTCATTTACCCACAGAGACAACACAAATAAAGTTACTTCTCAGAAAATAAACTGAACACTCACAGACAGGAGTCTCTATCTCAGCTACCCCCAGGTCAGGAATAGTAAATACCGAGATCAGGAACAGGACAAGGTAAAGAGGTTCAGTCTTAAGTGAATGGGTATCTAAAAAGTAAAATTCAATTATCAGTATTAGAATAAACAGGCAAGCTGAGGGATGAAAATGTGGGGTTGAGTTGGAAAGAATATATTAACAATTGTCAAAGTCTGATAACTACCACTCAAAATCTGGAGTAAAAAGCAAAAGTACACGGTGTCATGTGTCAATTGTATTGCATTAAAGCTGAAAAAAAAATTTTTTTTAAAAACCAAATTGTATTTCCTATTTAAGTAAGAAAGACTAGTGTACTGGTTTGGCGTAGTATAATTGAGTGAAGTGATTTGTTGTCTAGGGTTTAGAGGGGGAAGTTGTTTTACATTGAGTCAGTTATAGAGATAGGAATGAATTAGTCTTAAAAATGGTTTATGTCAGTTACCAAGACAGGAGCAGGGAGATATCAAGCATAGAAGTGTGTTTCCTTGGTTGAGGCTGCTGATTAACTTTTCATAACTTGAAGCTGTCAGTGATAAGTTCACTGAACTATCACTGATCAATTAACGTTAAATCCACTTCTGGTAGTTATTTATTATCATGCCTGCAGAACAGTTAGCTTTTTCTTAGATATCTGTGGATTTCTTAGGTATCTGTGGACTTTTCTTTTTTTAAACACACAAGAATTTTAAGATGTGGAAATAAATGTTAATTTCAAATTCCTGCTCGATACCTTCGTTAGCCAACTGAAACTAACCTGTCACAATGAGTACTTTTGGTGTAGATCTGCCTGTGATTTCATAAGGATATAGCTTCCCTGGTACCGTTTAACTGGATGTTAACATGTAAAGTGTTGGCATATTTTAAATACAGAGAATCATTAATCTATGGAACCTGAAAGAAGCAACTTTAAGTTTTATCTCAAAACTTTATTAGTTTTGAGATAAGGATTCTTGGCATTCTGGACTTACGTAAGCTTTCTGAGATCAGCACTGTTCAGTAGAAATAGAACGTGAACCAGATAATATAACTTAGATTGATTTTTTCCTCAGGTCAGTTCAGTTCAGTCGCTCAGTCGTGTCCGACTCTTTGTGAACCCATGAATCGCAACACGCCAGGCATCCCTGTCCATCACCAACTCCCAGAGTTCACTCAGACTCACCTCCATCGAGTCGGTGATGCCATCCAGCCATCTCGTCCCCTGTCGTCCTCTTCTGCTCTTGCCCACAATCCCTCCCAGCATCAGAGTCTTTTCCAATGAGTCAACTCTTCGCATCAGGTGGCCAAAGTACTGGAGTTTCAGCTTTAGCATCATTCCTTCCAAAGAAATCCCAGGGCTGATCTCCTTCAGAATGGACTGGTTGGATCTCCTTGCATTCCAAGGGACTCTCAAGAGTCTTCTCCAACACCACCGTTCAAAAGCATCAATTCTTCGGCGCTCAGCCTTCTTCACAGTCCAACTCTCACATCCATACATGACCACAGGAAAAACCATAGCCTTGACTAGATGGACCTTTGTTGGCCAAGTAATGTCTCTGCTTTTCAATATGCTATCTAGGTTGGTCATAACTTTCCTTCCAAGGAGTAAGCGTCTTTTAATTTCATGACTGCAGTCACCATCTGCAGTGACTTTGGAGCCCCAAAAAATAAAGCCTGACACTGTTTCCACTGTTTCCCCATCTATTTCCCATGAAGTGATGGGACCAAATGCCATGATCTTGTTTTCTGAATGTTGAGTTTTAAGCCAACTTTTTCACTCTCCTCTTTTACTTTCATCAAGAGGCTTTTTAGTTGCTCTTCACTTTCTGCCATAAGGGTGGTGTCATCTGCATATCTGAGCTTATTGTTATTTCTCCCGGCAATCTTGATTCTAGCTTGTGCTTCTTCCAGCCCAGCGTTTCTCATGATGTACTCTGCATATAAGTTAAATAACCAGGGTGACAACATACAGTCTTGAGGTACTCCTTTTCCTATTTGGATCCAGTCTGTTGTTCATGTCCAGTTCTAAATGTTGCTTTCTGACCTGCATAGAAATTTCTCAAGAGGCTGGTTAGGTGGTCTGATATTCCCATCTCTTTCAGAATTTTCCACAGTTTATTGTGATCCACACAGTCAAAGGCTTTGGCATAGTCAATAAAGCACAAATAGACCCTGATGCTGGGAAAGATTGAAGTTGGGAGGAGAAGGGATGACAGAGGATGAGATGGGTGGATGCCATCATCAACTCAATGGAGGTGAGTTTGAGTACGCTCCAGGAGTTGGTGATGGACAGGGAGGCCTGGTGTGCTGCAGTCCATGGGGTTGCAAAGAATCAGACACGACTGAGCAACTGAATTGTGTTTGAATCCCTGTGTGACTTTTTAAACTTTAGTGTCTATATCCTTTCCAGGTATCCTGCCCTTCTCTGTTTGCTTGCTGTGTTTATATTTTAATGCATCATTCTCTTCTACAGCTTTTCAAATGCTGTAGTTTCCAATATTCTTTCATTAGTCAATTTATATCCACAATACCCATTCTACCTCACTTTTTTTTAATGCTTGCCATTCAGTTGTTAAGTCATGTCTAAACCCATGTTTAGATCCCATGGACTACAGCACGCCAGTCTTTCCTCTGCTTTATCTCCCCGCGATTGTTCAAATTCATGTCCATGGAGTCAGTGATGCCATCCAACCATCTCATCCAATGGTAACTACAACATAATCCGTATGAATAAAAATCAATTTTAAAACCATTTATATTTCATGAATTTTGCAACCATAAAATTAACTCAAAACTTGTATGGGCATTTATGCTTGGATTTACTGTATACATATCCCAAATTAAACTTTCTACCTGGCTTTTTGTACTTCTATATCTATAAATGGCACAGATGTCCCACCTATTGTGATAACTTCATTCAAATAATTTTTATATATATATAATATGTGAACATATATAATGTTATAATGTGTGGAGACACACACACATGTAAAATGCATGCACAGTTGTATATCTATATCTATCTATAGCAGTTACACTTTGGATCCATGTCTTAGTCTATATTTATTGTATATGGATCAAGTACTATTGGGATATACTTGTTTATTTTCACTGTATTCTCTCTTACCTGTAACAAACTCTATTCAAACACATTCATGTTACTGTCATACAGAAAGTTTTCTCTTTTTTTTTTAATATATATTGTAAGGGAGACAGAAATAGGGAAAGAATAATCACATTGCATTAAAATATTTCCTGTAATGGTCCTTTAATAAAATTTATCTGTTGTCAGGTATACAAAGGTAACATTGCATAAAAGCAAAATTTTCATATTAACAGTCATATTATTTTGTATAATAGTTTTAATTGAGGCTCTTGAGACTGAAAAAAGTTACTATCTTTTAAAAGTAACTGAAATAACTTAGTTGTGTTTGCAAAAGAATTTTTCTTGTTTCTTATAATTTCAAATAGTCTATTAGAATAAGAACTTGCAGTTGAGGAAAGGAATATGTGCATTGTCCATTGGAATATGGTTGTACATTCAGCCATCCATAAGGTGTAAAATGCTGGGAAATGAAGATCTAAAAACCTCATAGACATAAGACCTATCACCCTCCAGAATATTTAAAAAATTTGTCAATCACTAGATTTATTATTATTTTATGTCCTCCTGCAAAAATTTTAGCTCTGTAGTTTGAGAATTTCTGTTTTTTTCTCTGATGTAATACTGTTGTTTAGAACAGAGGCAAATACACAGTATATGTGTAACTTAAAAAAAATTCAGTTGTTGCAAACTGT
Organism: Bubalus kerabau; assembly: GCF_029407905.1. NCBI lineage: Eukaryota > Metazoa > Chordata > Mammalia > Artiodactyla > Bovidae > Bubalus > Bubalus kerabau. Next base: position 63,401,797 of record NC_073625.1, read on the forward strand.
ACTTTTTATATAATTAGTTGATAAAAAGAATGGTTTAAAAAGTAGGCATCCATTTTTCTTAAATATATATCAGGATATTTTCATTTGCAGCTATTTAATGTTTAAGCTATTTATAAGCTATTTATAAGCTAATTAACTTATTTATAAGCTTATTTGTAAGCTGTATGTATGTATGTATGTATGTAGAGTACATCATGAGAAATGCTGGGCTGGAAGAAACACAAGCTGGAATCAAGATTGCCGGGAGAAATATCAATAACCTCAGATATGCAGATGACACCACCCTGAGGGAATTTTCTCCCCGTGACTTGGAAACGGCGAGCCTGAAAGAACAACATTTGGACAGTCTCTGCAAGGACTGACAACTTTATTTCTGCAGTCAAGCCTTTTTATAGGAGCAAGGAACAAAGAGCTTAGAGCATACGGCCAGCAGAGCACGTACAAGGCTAAGATATAATCAGTAAAAGATACTTCAAGGACCAGCGCGTCCTTAACGACCCATGTGTTTATCCATGCCCCATTTTCTCAAGCAACGTTTTTAATGTTTAATCACTAAATTTTGGCACCGAGCATAGCCAAAGGCAGGAAATGTTTTTCAGCTATCAGTACACAATGCCTGGGTACTTCTGGCCCTTTGCCATTTCCCCAAGGACCTTCTCCTTCAAGATTATTCTGCACTGCGCTTCCCAACGTATCCTCCTTTTTTTTTTTTCTTTTTTTTAAATTTTATTTTATTTTTAAACTTTAAAATATTGTATTAGTTTTGCCAAATATCGAAATGAATCCACCACAACAGATCCTCCTTTTGTTTTTAGTTTAAGCACGGCAGCTGCTAGTTGGACTCCATTGTGGGAGGCATGGAGTCTTGAGTAGAGACATCTGTATCCTACAAACAATGACAGAAAAAGCAGAGCAATTAATATATACATAAAAAAGTTGCCTCCTGAAAACCAAGTCCTGGGATCCAGAGAGGATAATGTTTTGGTTAAAGTATCATAAAATTGGGTGCTATATAATTCTTTAGATATTTTAACTTGAAAATTAGCAATTTGTCATTTTAGAAGGTCGATGTCCAAACTTGAGTTATCCATGAGATCCTGCAAATGTGCTTTAACTTTGTCCCAAGGATACTCAGTGCCATTATAGGGCATGTTAGTCAGACAAAAAGAAGTAAAATTCCAGTGACAACGTATATGTGTTTGAAAAGTAAGTTGCTGTACTTGATCTCCTAAATTAATTACCACTGTCTGCAATTGCTGATATATTTGAGCCTGTCGAGTCCAGAGATCATGGGAATCTTTATGCCATGCAGTTATAAAATCATGATTCTGTATAGAATTGTGTAGTGCCATACCAGATAGGGTTCCTACTGTAACAATAGATATTAGACTAAGGATGCCAGCAGTAATCCATCCTATTATGTGCTTTGACCTCTTTAAGCCATTTTTGAGCAGAAATGAAAGGAATACAGAGTTGGTTCTGTTAGGTTAACAGGAAGCCACAATTCAGATCTCTGCTTGACTAGTGCAATGTTGGCATTATGATATGGAATAGTATGGTTTAAACACGTATACAAGGCACATGCTATACAGTTAACAATTTTAGCAGAAAGATCAAAGTTACCTACAATAAACATGTTCAGGAGGTGCACACAGGATTGAATATAACCTGTACTATTGTATAAAAAGGTGTAGTTTTGAAGTCTTAAGGCTTTTGCAGTCCCATACACACTGGTTAAGCGCTCCAATGCAGCAGGAATCTTCCACGCATGCCATTGCACAGGTCCTATGGTAGGGGCTCAGACGTTGACATTTTCTCTTTGGCTCCTCTATGGTCATTGACAAGACCCTTCGTGTCAACTGCGTCACCTGTCAGGGGAGTCCGGTCTTGGGGTTCTTCTCGGTAATGGACATGGTGAAGTGGAACCCAGATTTCCTCTCCATCTGCAATGACAAGACCATAACCTTTGCCTAGGAATCGTACGATTCCTGGCAACCATTGATTAAACTGTTTATACCATATTGGTGTGTTGATTTCTAACAGTTTCTTACTGTTTTCCTCTGCAAAATGTCTGTCTGCACAAATATCAGAACTATATTTTATTAAATTTAAAAAATGTAAGGAATAAAGTGTTAAAGATAATAACACTTGAGAATTCATAGGATAAGAAGTGTATCTCTTCTTCTATATTCCCCCTTTCTGTTTTAATAAATGAGTTTTAAGAGTACGATGGGCTCTTTTGATAATTGCTTGACCCTGGGGATTATAGGGTATCCCCGTGATGTGTGTTATATCCCATTCCAGTAGAAAGGAATGAAATGAGTGAGAAGTAAATGCAGGCCGTTATCTGTTTTTAAGACCGAAGGTATTCCCATAACATGGAATGCGAGTAAAAGTGCGGAAATGGCGTGTTTGCTGGATTCTGAAGAGACAGGCATCGCCCGTATAAAACCTGAAAATGAATCAACTGAGACAAAAAGCAAAGAGAACTTTCCTAAGGAGCAATGAGTGAAGTCAGATTGCCAAAGGGAGTTAGGCTGTTGCCCATGAGGATTAACTCCCAAAACTGTGTTATGTATGTGCAGAGGAGCGCAGATGTTGTAGGATTTAATGATATGTCTCGCTTCAGTGAGGGGAATACGGTATTTAGAGTGCAATCTTTTAGCATTTGTATGCAGATTAGTGTGTTCGTCCATAGCGGACGTAAATACAGGAGCTATGAACCTATCAACAGCATCATTTCCTGTAGTCAGGGGGCCAGGTAAACCTGAACGAGCATGTATATGTGCAATGAAGAAAGGTTCTTTATGTGATTGAATTAAGGCTTGAGTCTTTGAAAATAGAATATATAATTCTTCATCTAGTTTGTATAAAAAGGCAGTAACAAAATTGGGGAAAAGGGAGGCAAGGTATTTGGAATCAGTATATACATTGAAAGATAATGGTTGAAGAGAAAAAAGAGCATATAAAGCATACAATTCAACTCTTTGTACTGAAGAATAGGTAGTGGGTAATTTCTCTTTGATACCAGGGCCGAAGATTCTAGCTATGCCTTTCTTTTGCCATCAATGAAATAGGTAGGTGCATTTGAAATAGGCTGGGAGGCAATGATATTAATTTTACAAATTTAGTAAATTGTAGGAAGTCCCATAATTTTCCTTTTGCCAAATGGAATGAGATAACATTCTGAAAATCACTTAATGCTATTTGCATGGTCATGTTATACTGTAAGGCAATTTGTAATTCCTTTTTTATCAAGGGGACATGTATTGCATATGGATCAAATCCAGTTAAGGTTTGTACATGGTTCCTTCCTGATACAATTAGTTGCCCTATTTTCTCAATGTATGATACGATTTTCTTTGTTCAGTATGTAGATATACCCATTCTATCGGGCTGTTTTGAGCTATGATTGCAGTAGGTGAATGTTTGGTGGGGAATATATATAAATAGACCGGTTGGGTATGATCCAGCCGAGTTCACAAGGATTGCTGAATGCGTTTTTCAACAAATTTTAAGTCTTCTTTCATTTCTTTTGTTAGCTGTCTAGGATTATTAGGGTCAGGACGTCCCTCTAAAATTTTAAATAAATTTTGCAATGCATAGGTGGGAATGCCAATAGATGGCTGAAGCCAATTAATGTCTCCTATCAATTTTTGAAAACCATTTAACATGCGTAGAGAATATACAGAGATTTGAGTTTTTTGTGGTTTTATCTTAGATTCTTCCATAACATGTCTTAAGTACTTAAAGGGTTCTTTCAATTGAATTTTATCTGGAGCAACAAGTAGGCCATGATTTTGAAGAGTGGTAGTGACTTTGTCATATAACTATTGTAAACAAAGTTCAGATTTCATGGAAAGAAGCATGTCATCCATATAATGAATTATGAAGGCAGTAGGATATTTATCTCTTATGGGTTGTAATAAAACAGATATGAGATATTGGCAAATGGTAGAAGAGTTCATCATTCCCTGAGGTAAAACCTTCCATTGAAATCTTTTAATAGGAGCTATATGATTTTTAGAAGGAAGTGAAAAAGCAAAATGTTTTTTATCTTTAGGATGCAAAGGTATAGTAAAAAAGCAGTCTTGTAAATCAATAATAATTATAGACCATCCTTTTGGCACCATGGGAGGGGAGGGCAATCCAGGTTATAAGGGCCCCATTGGAATCATAATATTATTAACATTTCTTAAATCTATCAACATTCACCATTTTCTTGATTTCTTTTTATTACAAAAACGGGAGAGTTCCATGGGGAAAATGAAGGCTCTATATGATTTTTCTGTAGTTGCTCATTTACTAATTGTGTGAGAGCTGCCAACTTTTCTTTAGTCAGGGGCCATTGAGGTGTCCATACTGGGGCATCAGATTCCCAGTCGAGAGGCAGCGGTGTTAACTCAACGGCCCCTATCAAAAAGGCTCATTTACAGAAATCGTGGCTTTCGTTTGTTCGAGAAAATCCCTTCCCCACAAATTAATAGGGATACTGGTAATATATGGTTTGATGAAAGCTAAAATTTGATTAGGATCATAAACTTATAAATAGGATGCATTGACAAAAGTTTGTGTTGCATCAGCCTCGCCTACCCCAACAGTCTTGAAGGATTTAGAGTCTTACCCCATTCAAGGGGCCATTCTTCAATTCTAATAATGGAAATGTCGGCTCCTGTATCCAACATACCTGTGAATTTTTTTCCCCTTATCTTTAGAGTAAGCATAGGTTTTTGATATTCCTTTAATAAGGTAGATAGTGTGGCGGTAAGATTAGTGCTATCAAAACCTCCCTGTCTAATTTTATCAGATGCCTTCAATGGTCTGACATATGGCAAAAGTAATAGTTGTGCAAAGCGTTCCCCTTTATGTAGATATATATTTCCTAATTTTACGACATTCGCCATGACATGTATTTCTCCTTCATAATCTTTATCTACAACTCCAGTCAACATTACTAAACCTTTCATTGTACAGCTGCTACATCCCAAAATTAGTCCCATTGTTCCAGATGGGATTGGACTGTAATATCCAGTGGAGATTTTATGAGGATTGTATAATTCTATTAACTCCATGTCATAAGGACTAGGTATATCAATGCAAGCACTCTTGGATGTAGTTGCTTGCAGCGTTATAATGTTGGGTCCTCATTAGTTTCCCTGTTGTTTTTTTGTGCCTCTGGTGTCAATGTATTTCCATCCTTATCGAATTTGGAATGACACTCATTCAACCAATGGAATCCCTTTTTACATTTTGGGCAAACTCCTGGGGGACTTTTTTTTTTTTTTTTTTTTCAAAGTAGTATTATTTTTAGCTGTTTGTATTGGCTTTTTTTTTTTTTTTTAGAAGTAGTATTATTTTTAGCAGTTTATACTGGCATGCGGCATTGTTTTTTCATATGGTTGGCCTTCCTGCAGTTAAAACATTTAGCATTGGCAGCATTTTGTACATTAAAAGTTTCTAGTGCCGCTAATTTTGCTCTATGGGACATAGATCCGCTATCTCTACAAGCTTTCAAATATTCCATAAGAGAACTGGTTTCTCGAATTGGTCTAAGTATGGATCAATATTCCTCATTAGCATTTTCAAAGGCAAGTTGTTTTAAAATAATATTTTGTAAGGTTTCATCTTTGATAGATTTTTTGATGGCATCCTTTAATTTTCCTATAAATTGGGAATATTCCTTGTCATATCCTTGGGTAATCTTGACAAATGAACCATCAGAATTAACACTATCAACCTTTGCCCATGCTCTGCAAGAAATTTATTTAAAGAAATACAACGTCTGAGGGGTAATATTAGCTAACTGTGCAGTCATATTGGCCATGGCTCCCATTCCAATGAGTATATCATAGGTTAAATTGGCAGGGTTACCATGAGATTGCTGGTCAATCATCATTTGTCAGGCCTCATCACCAACCCACATTTGCCACTGAAGTAACTGTTGAGGATTTAGAACCATCTTTGCTACTTGAAAAAAAATCATATGGCATGCAATGATCAGCTCATCCTCTGAGGAATTCTACACAGTAAGGAGAAGTAGGTCCATACAGACTGCATGCTTTCTTAAAGCTGGACAACATACCAAAATCTAGACCAGCCCAAGTATTCTGGCCTTGAGCAGGTTGACTAAATTGTATTAGGAAAGTGAAAGCGCAAGCAGGCATCTCCAGAAGGGGAGTGAAATGGTTAGTAGGAGCGAAGTTAGCAACTGCTGTTACAGGCGGAGCAGAAGGAAAAACCTCAGATTTGGGCTGTCCGGTGAATGAAATGACCTCCGCTGTAAGTGGTTTTGGCTTTGACACATCCTGTATACATATGTCTCCAAACTGTCTTTCCAGGGATTGTGCCAAATTGAGCATTATATTCTTATATTTCAAAGCACCTTGCATATCTTGTTCCTCAAGCTCATATTCATGTAAAGACTGAACAGTTTCTACTTCCAAATCAACATTATGCCCTTCAATTTGTTCTATGACAGCCCATATGAGTGACCATGTAACCCACCACTGAGGGGGAATACAGACTCCTTGCCAATATGCTCGCAAAACATTATTCTTAACCCTTTTCCATATGTCTAGATTGAGCGTCCCCTCCTCTGGGAACCACAGATTATGTTCCAGTAAAACATGATAGCAGTCATTTAACTGATCTCTTGAAACATTAACACCATTTTATTTCAGAAAGTGATGCATTATAGAAATGAAAGGAATCTTACTGCTATGTTGTCCCATCCTGCTTACCTCTTTCTGCAGGGGTCGCCGCTTTGTTCAGTCTTCCTGTCAAGTCCCTGTTCGGGCGCCACCTGTGGGAATTTTTTCCCCAGGACTTGGAATCGGCGAACCTGAAAGAACAACACTTGGACAGTCTCTGCAAGGACTGACAACTTTATTTCTGCAGTCAAGCCTTTTTATAAGAGCAAGGAACAAAGAGCTTAGAGCATATGGCCCGCAGAGCACGTACAAGGCTAAGATATAATCAGTAAAAGATACTTCAAGGACCAGCATGTCCTTAATGGCACATGTGTTTATCCATGCCCCATTTTCTCAAGCAACGTCTTTAATGTTTAATTGTTAAATTTTGGCGCCGAGCATAGCCAAAGGCAGGAAATGTTTTCCAGCTATCAGTACAAAATGCCTGGGGACTTCTGGCCCTTCACCATTTCCCTGAGGCCCTTCTCCTTCAAGGCTGTTCTGCATTGAGCCTCCCAACACCACCCTTATGGCTGAAAGTGAAGAGGAACTAAAAAGCCTCTTAATGAAAGTGAAAGTGGAGAGTGAAAAAGTTGGCTTAAAACTCAACATTCAGAAAACCAAGATCATGGCATCTGGTCCCATCACTTCATGGGAAACAGAACAGTGGAAACAGTGACAGACTTTATTTTTCTGGGCTCCAAAATCACTGCAGATGGTGACTGCAGCCATGAAATTAAAAGAAGCTTACTCCTTGGAAGAAAAGTTATGACCAACCTAGAGAGCATATTGAAAAGCAGAGGCATTATTTTGCCAACAAAGGTCCATCTAGTCAAGGCTATGGTTTTTCCTGTGGTCATGTATGGATGTGAGAGTTGGACTGTGAAGAAGGCTGAGCACCGAAGAATTGATGCTTTTGAACTCGGGTGTTGCAGAAGACTCTTGAGAGTCCCTTGGACTGCAAGGAGATCCAACCAGTCCATTCTGAAGGGGATCAGCCCTGGGATTTCTTTGGAAGGAATGATGCTAAAGCTGAAACTCCAGTACTTTGGTCACCTCATGTGAAGAATTGACTCATTGGAAAAAACTCTGATGCTGGGAGGGATTGGGGGCAGGAGGAGAATGGGACGACAGAGGATGAGATGGCTGGATGTCATCACTGACTCGATGGAGGTGAGTCTGAGTGAACTCTGGAAGTTGGTGATGGACAGGGAGGCCTGGCGTGCTGTGATTCATGGGGTCGCAAAGAGTCGGACATGACTGAAGGACTGAACTGAACTGAACTGAAGAAAGAACTTGAAGCTTGAAGTCAATATGTAGTCCCATACTTTGAGTCAGAGGCTACATCATTTTCCACCGGATGTAGCTCAGTACTATGAGTCAGAGGCTACATCATCATCGCTGATACCATCCATTTCTTCAGGCTGAATCACTGGCTGTTGTATCTGGACTCTGGCAGGGGGTAAAGTGTTTTAAGGTAATAATGTTATCTGAAAAGTGGTAAAATTTATCATTTAAATGACTGTCTAATATGTCAAGAGTTCATATTACTAGGTTAACCCTCAAGCAGTAAAGAGTATACAATAATAATAGTAGAGGGGAAAATAGAATCCTAAAAATCTTGATTAATCCCCAAAGAGACAATACAAAAGGAAAATAATGCAAAAACTTGAGACAAACAGGAAATAAAATATAAGACTGTAGACATCAATCTGAATATAAGAAAGAGAGCAATATATGTCAATGAATTAAATATTCCAATTAAAAGACAAAACTCACTTGTACCACTTTACTGTCAATTAAACCAGAAAACAGAACTAATAATAGATTTTACATTATTTCTTACAAACAACTTTACTGTCCTACTTTTTCGTTTATTCTTTTCTCTATGCAGATTTCCCACCACATGAAGATGAGACTGATAGGGTATTGTCAAAGGACACATGATCTATTTTTAATGCTAAATTCTATGAACAGTCACAGATTTGATTCAAAGCAGACTTTAGATAATTGGAACTCAAACATTCAGTGCTATCTAGATGCAATTGTTTTCCTCAGTAAAAGCCTATTTGCAAAATAAAGATGCCCCATGCATGATATTCCAGCCAGGGTCATTCTCTTAGTCACTCTACATTTTATATCTTGAGCACATGTTACCTACTCATCATACACAAATTAACTGGCAAAAAATGACCCTAACACATTTTTTAGAGTCTACCATTAGCCTGGAAGAATCAAAGGTCAATGTTTTCATTAGGCCATACTTTAGTAAAACCAGATTTCAACCCTTAGTGGGATTTATTTCATCAAGCTTCTCTACTTTTCTCTTAAGTTCTGTCTTGAGTCATTGCCAGACTGATTTTCTTTTTGTCTCACTTATGAAGTTCCTTTTAAAACCCTGATAATTTACTCTTAAAATTATTTTACGCCTACTCTTCCATTTTCTGGAATTCAAGGAAGTTAGTTCTTCTAAAAGTGATATGTTTGCTGATCTCTTTATTCATCCTCTGTCATATATTTTGTTTCAAGAGTAATTTTACTTATATCAGTTCTGTTTATCTCACCTAATCTTATCCCATCTCATTTATCTTATCCTCTGGAAAATAAATTTTAAAAATCTCTTTTCCTGATTATGGTTTTCTTCACATTCAGCTTTAAACCTGCTTTCCCATTTCCTTAATTTTACTTTTTACTACACTCCTCCATCTTACTTAAGATGTGTGTAAATTTGAGTAAAATTGAACATGCTTCCTTTACTAGTTGGACAACATCTGATGCTACAGCAGATTAACTCTCAACTATCAAAGATTTAATATACACAGAGATTATGTCTCACTCATGTAACTGTCAGTCATGGATATTCACTAAATGGTGTTTACCAAGCAGAAACATCATGCAATCAGGATCTTTTCATTACAGGATGCCACATTCTCTATGGGTTTATATCTTTTCCTTCCAGCGAGAACATGGAAGAAAGTAAGATGATAGTTTTATGCAAAGGTCTGGATATGTTCTTCATGCTAAAATTCAGTAATATGGCCATACTCAACTGTCAAGGGTGTGACGTGTAGTCTACCATTGCTGGATATTGAGAAAGAATAAGAATGTGATAACTGTGAACATGTTGCATTTGTACCACAATGCCATGCTTAGATGCTCTCTCCATAGAGTACCCTTCCTTCTAAATCTTCCCTTTATTTTCTCTATGATTCAGCACCCAACCTCATCACTTTTATAAAACTTACTTTCTACTTTTAACAGATTAATTTAAAATTTATTTTTATATGCATCAAATCTTTCCTATAATAAATTATATTTTCCTCAGGTCAAGTACTATATTTTAGCTAGTGGTTAATGCCATACATCATTTAGTTTATTTATTTATACATGGCAAGTATACAATAAAGATGCTTATTGAATTGATAAATTAATTATTCTTCCCTAAAAACAGAATTTTTCCAGGCATATCAGAGAGATCTTTGTTTCAATTAATTATTTTTGGATGTCTGTTAATGACAAAATAATTAGTAAAAATCTAACAAATATTCAATGCATCCTGAACAAAAAAATCTAATTATAATATGTCTTCCTTTCAAAAATGAATTGGCTACAAAACATTTTATAAGCCACTGGAAAAAAAATCTCTGTTCATTCTTGCTCCATGTTTTTAATTAGTTCTGCCACTTTTGTTTTCTTCAGTTGATTTAATTCTCAACATATTGCAGCAATTATTGCTGCCTACTCAAGCACATTTATAAGATTGCTACATATTATGAATATTCATACTGTTACACTAAAGTTAAAGTAAAATTGGCCACCAAAGGACTTGTACCAGAACATGTATCATTAGACTTATGTCTCATACATAAAACATAATGACCGATTATCACAGACACACACACTTTATGTATACACAGAAAAAACTAAAATTTATAAATATAAACATGTAAATATTAACATAGCCATTCAAAGAGTTTCAAGACGATATAATTCAGTTAATGTCATGAAATGTACTCTTAAATAAATGTTGTTAATCATCCCCTTAGATAGCTACATTATTTAATTGAATAATAGAATACAAGGCACAGTAAAATTGATAAAATATTCACACAAATGAAAATATCTATGACATTTGACTTGATGTAAGACAGGCATTTTGAAGACTCTATTGAAGAGTTTCAATAATATTATTAGGAAAAAGCTCAATTTTACAAAAAAAAATATTTTATTGATAGAAGAACCTTGACATCTAGCAGATAAAATCATAAATATATACTCATTTTTGAGGGGTTAATTTCTAACAAGATGTGTATATAGTTGGAAGAATAAAAGAATTTGATGCATGTAATATTTTACTAGCACAATAAATAGCAATTGATTTTAGTGTTAAAACAGAAAATGTAGTGGTTTAGTTGCTAAGTCATGTCCGTTCCTTGCTAATCCATAGACTGTAGCCTGCCAGGCTCCTCTGTCCATGGGATTCTCCAGACAAGAATACTGGAGTGGGTTGCCATCTCCTTTTCCAGGGGATCTTCCCAACCCAGGGATCGAACCTGGGTCTCCTGAATTGGAGGAGGATTCTTTACTGACTGAGCTACCAGGGAAGCCCAAACTAGAAAACATATAGTATGAATTTTCTTAGAAAGAAAATTTGACTGTAATATATCATGTGTAAAGTTGTTTTTTGTTTTGTTTTTATGTGTTTGCTGATCAGTAAGTATTCAAATTGGATATCACCAAAAAATATTAAACATAGAAATAAAATGATCACACCTGTGACAAGGATAACATCTGTGGAAGAAACAGGAGTCAGGAGGAAAACTTAAGAAAGGCTTACAAATATGGCAATATTAGTAAGAGTTCAAAATAGTAAATGGCAAATTGAAATCAGTAGGAAATTGTCAGGCAGAAAATGGAATTACAGATTGAAAAGAATAATTGTGAGTTGATAATTCCAAAATTGGATAATAGTACCAGTCCTAATATATTTAACTTGATAGAATATTGAGAATTAAGAATAATTTTTAGCAGAAAAAGTGTTTATCACTCTGTTAGCTTTCAGTGGAGATCATCATACTGAAAAGCCAAAACTGTGGAGGAGACAATAAAAAGATCAGTGGTTGCCAGGTGCTGGGTGATGAGTGAATAAGCAGAGTTCAGAGGATCTTTAAGGTAAGTGGAAATATCCTGTATGGCATTACATTGATGAGGGTATGTCATTAAACATTTGTTCAAACCCTTAGAATGCATAACACCAAGAGCAAATCCTGATTTTAGTAAAATATGAACTTTGAGTGATTATAATATATCAATATAGGATTAATCCTTGGTAAAAAATGGACCATTCTGATGAATGATATTGATAACAGGGAAGCTATGCATGTGTAGAGACAGGCAGTAGATGGTAAATCTCTGTACCTTACTCTCAATTTTCCAGTAAACCTAAAATAGCTTAAAAGGTCTTAAAATTTTAAATAAAAAAAAATTAAAGAAATACACTGAATTGTTATAACTTCTGAGTACAGAAATGGAAGTAGGGGTGTCTAAGGGCACATTTTAAATGCAGACAAACAGAACTAAGAGCAATGATTCTGTATCTATTTTCTTTTTAAATTCATCTGTTAAATTCAGTTCAGTTCAGTTGAGTCACTCAGTCGTGTCCGACTCTTTGCAACCCCATGAATCGCAGCACGCCAGGCCTCCCTGTCCATCACCAACTTCCAGAGTTCACTCAGACTCACCTCCATCGAGTCAGTGATGTAATTCAGCCATCTCATCCTCTGTCGTCCCCTTCTCCTCCTGCCCCCAATCCCTCCCAGCATCAGAGTCTTTTCCAATGAGTCAACTCTTCACATGAGGTGTCCAAAGTACTGGAGTTTCAGCTTCAGCATCATTCCTTTCAAAGAAATCCCAGGACTCATCACCAGAATGGACTGGTTGGATCTCCTTGCAGTCCAAGGGACTCTCAAGAGTCTTCTGCAACACCCCAGTTCAAAAGCATCAATTCTTCGGCGCTCAGCCTTCTTCACAGTCCAACTCTCACATCCATACATGACCACAGGAAAAACCATAGCCTTGACTAGACGGACCTTTGTTGGCAAAGTAATGTCTCTGCTTTTGAATATGCTGTCTAGGTTGGTCATAACTTTCCTTCCAAGGAGTAAGCATCTTGTAGTTTCATGGTTGCAGTAACCATCTGCAGTGATTTTGGAGTCCAAAAAAATAAAGTCTGACACTGTTTCCCCATCTATTTCCCATGAAATGATGGGACCAGATGCCATGATCTTGGTTTTCTGAATGTTGAGCTTTAAGCCAACTTTTTCACTCTCCACTTTCACTTTCGTTAAGAGGCTTTTTAGTTCCTCTTCACTTTCTGCCATAAGGGTGGTGTCATCTGCATATCTCAGGTTATTGATATTTCTCCCAGCAATCTTGATTCCAGCTTGTGTTTCTTCCAGTCCAGCGTTTCTCATGATGTACTCTGCATAGAAATTAAATAAGGAGGGTGACAATATACAGCCTTGACGTACTCCTTTTCCTATTTGGAACCAATCTGTTGTTTCATGTCCAGTTCTAACTCTTGCCTCCTGACCTGCATACAGATTTATCAAGAGGCAGGTCAGGTGGTCTGGTATTTCCATCTCTTTCAGAATTTTCCAGTTTATTGTGATCCACACAGTCAAAGGCTTTGGCATAGTCAATAAAGCAGAAATAGATGTTTTTCTGGAACTCTCTTGCTTTTTCCATGATCCAGCAGATGTTGGCAATTTGATCTTTGATTCTTCTGCCTTTTCTAAAACCAGCTTGAACTTCAGGAAGTTCACGGTTCACATATTGCTGCAGCCTGGCTTGGAGAATTTTGAGCATTACTTTACTAGCATGTGAGATGAGTGCAATTGTGCAGTTGTTTGAGCATTCTTTGGCATTACCTTTCTTTGGGATTGGAATGAAGACTGATCTTTTCCAGTCCTGTGGCCACTGCTGAGTTTTCCATATTTGCTGGCATATTGAGTGCAGCACTTTCACAATATCGGTATTTAACATGTTCTAAAATCTTGCAAAATGGCGTCAAATAAAGTAGCTAAACATAAAGTTTTAGACTGTGAATAGGTATATTCCAGTTTCAACTGGATTAGCCTTATTTCTGTAAGTAAACAGTTAGCATCTTTGCATCTTTGTTTTCTCAACTATGGAATGAATATAGTCATCCCATTTTTTTTAATTTAAATTTATTTATTTTAATTGGAGGCTAATTACTTTACAATATTGTATTGGTTTTGCCATACATCAACATGAATCTGCCACAGGTGTACACGTGTTCCCAATCCTGAACTCCCCCCTCCCATCTCCCTCCCGTACCATCCCTCTGGGTCATCCCAGTGCACCAGCCCCGAGCATCCTGTATTATGCATCGAACCTGGACTGGCATTCTTTTCTTATATGATATTATACATGTTTCAATACCATTCTCCCAAATCATCCCAACCTCTCCCTCTCCCACAGAGTCCAAAAGACTGTTCTATACATCTGTGTCTCTTTTGCTGTGTTGCATACAGGGTTATCCTTACCATCTTTCTAGAGTCGGACTCGACTGAGCGACTTCACTTTCACTTTTCACTTTCATGCATTGGAGAAGGAAATGGCAACCCACTCCAGTGCTCTTGCCTGGAGAATCCCAGGGACGGGGGAGCCTGGAGGGCTGCCATCCACGGGGTTGCACAGAGTCAGACATGACTAAAGCGATTTAGCAGCAGCAGCAGCAGCATACTGTATTGGTGCTTTTCTTTCTGGCTTACTTCACTCTTCACTAGGCTCCAGTTTCATCCACCTCATTAGAACTGATTCAAATGTATTCTTTTTAATGGCTGAGTAATACTCCATTGTGTATTTGTGTATATGTACCACTGCTTTCTTATGCATTCATCTGTTGATGGACATCTAGGTTGCTTCCATGTCCTGGCTATTATAAACAGTGCGGCAATGAACATTGGAGTACACATGTCTCTTTCAATTCTGGTTTCCTCAGTGTGTATGCCCAGCAGTGGGATTGCTGGGTCATATGGCAGTTCTATTTCCAGTTTTTTAAGGAATCTCCACACTGTTCTCCATAGTGGCTGTACTAGTTTGCATTCCCACCAAGAGTGTAAGAGGGCTCCCTATTCTCCACACCCTCTCCAGCATTTATTGCTTGTAGACTTTTGGATCGCAGCCATTCTGACTGGCATGAAATGGTACCTCATTGTGGTTTTGATTTGCATTTCTCTGATAATGAGTGATGTTGAGCATCTTTTCATGAGTTTGCTAGCCATCTGTATGTCTTCTTTGGAGAAATATCTATTTAGTTCTTTGACCCATTTTTTGATTGGGTCATTTAATTTTCTGGAATTGAGCTGCAGGAGTTGCTTGTATATTTTTGAGATTAGTTGTTTGTCAGTTGCTTCATTTGCTATTATTTTCTCCCATTCTGAAGGCTGTTTTTTTCACCTTGCTTATAGTTTCTTTTGTTGTGCAGAAACTTTTAACTTTAATTAGGTCCCATTTGTTTATATTTGCTTTTATTTCCAATATTCTGGGAGGATGACCTGAGTATTAAATGAGTAAATCATGGAAAAAATATAAATATTCAAACATGGTGGTTATTATTATTTATAATATATAAAGTAAATTTTATGTAAATAAGTATTTGAGATGTTAGCATTATTATCATGTATAGAGCACAAGTCTGCATGTTTAATTCTATTATCATTTTAAAAACTCAATTTGAAGTTGTCCTTTACTAGCTAAGTATTTTGTCACTCTTAGCGTTATTTTACTTTGTTATGTATCTGTAACTGCATGAACAGAGAGCTGAAATAAATTCCCCACATCACACATTTGGTAAAATGGGCTTAGAATTTGAATTCAGTACTTCTGATGCCATAGCCTATTCTTTAACTCATACACACTCAGCCACACTTATATACAAGTGTACACATACTTACACTATTCTGCCTCAGGTTATCTTTGGTTTTACTCACACATTCTCCCTTTATATATCTCAACTTAAATGTTACCTACCTGGCTAAACAAAATCACAGTATCCTTCCTATTTGTATAATACTTATCATAATCTGTACATTCCTTATATCATAATTATTTATTCTTTGATTCCTCAACTCTTCTACCTAAATATATCTTTATAAAAGAATGGAGAAAGAATATCAATCTGGCATAGAATGGACATTTAGTATATCCTGTTCCATGAATAAATACAAGGATACAGGGAAAAGGGAAATTATTCTTTTAGTGGATGTATTATTGTCTTCATTTATTTACCTCCTTGTGTCTACTCTATATGTCATGAGTCTATCTAGGCAGTTCAAATTGATATTCAGCTTATGACTTGATTGGACTATTAAAATGAGACAGGTCTGACAGAGTGCCAGTTCTCACCTTAGTTCTTAAGACATCTTGTGATTTTTCTCTTTCACATAAAAATTTTCTACCATCACCTTAAATCATTTTAAGGATATACATTTAAATTCCCGGTGGACCTCAGGGTGTTTGGCCTGAGTACCTGGAAGTGTGGCATTATCAAAAACTGAGTTGAGAAAATCTGCCAAGGAACAGGTTTTGGGGAGGATTTCTGGAGCTCCAGTTTGCAGATGTTATAGTTGACATGTCTATCATGTATCCAAGTGGAAATGTGGAGAAAGCAGTAGGATGTATATGGATTTGAGGTATTTGAGAAAGATTCTATCACCATGTCTTTCCAACTTCGTCTGCTCACAGTTTTCCTCTTATTTACTATCTTCTAGAATAAGACCTGGCAACCCACTCCAGCACTCTTGCCTGGAAAATCCCATGGACAGAAAAGCCTGGAAAGCTGAAGCCCATGGGGTCACTGAGGGCCGGACACGACTGAGCAACTTCACTTTCAATTTTCACTTTTCACTTTCATGCATTGGAGAAGGAAATGGCAACCCACTGCAGTGTTCTTGCCTGGAGAATCCCAGGGACGGGGGAGCCTGGTGGGCTGCCATCTATGGGGACACACAGATTTGGCCACGACTGAAGCGACTTAGCAGCAGAATATGACTTAGCAAACAATAGACTACTAGCCCTCATAGTGATAATTACAACTGTTATAAATTTATTTGCCATATGACATTGCTACTAAGAGACAGGGCAAAATTTTAGTTTAGGTCTTTTTATTTCAGCTTTCTCTAAATCGATAGGAAGTTGGGCAATATGGACTGCTTATGGTTGCTGTTGCTACTATTTTTGCTATTCATACTTCCTCCCAGGATAGTATCCAAAAGTTTTGGGGGTACATTTATCTCCCTGGGATGTTTTGATGATCATCAGGGCACAATCTCTCTTCATTACCCAAACTGATGGTGTTCAAGCTATCTCACTGGCTTTCTGTTCTAGTCTCTTATATTTATTTCTCATGATAACTTTTCCATGAGGAAATTATCTTATTTCTGAACCTTGGTTGATAACTTTGGGTGAACTGACTCAATCAACAAATGTCTCTGATCCAACTTTCTGAAGTACTATTTATGTGAGCTAAGATGTGGAAAAACCTAAATATCCATCAACAAATAAATTTGATAAAGAAAGTGTGGTATATACATTACATGCAATGGAATATTGTGTGTTTTAGTCACTCAGTTGTGTCCACCTGTTTGTGACTCCATGAACTCTAGCTCACCTAGCTCCTCTGTTCATGGAATTCTCTAGGCAAGGATACTGTGGTGGTTTGCCAGTTCCTTCTCCAGGGTATCTTCCCAACCGAGGGATCTAACCCAGGTCTCCCATATTGCAGGCAGATTCTTTACCATCTGAGTCACCGAGAAGCCTTACATATACATGCAATGAATATTATAAAACTTTAAAAAAGGAAGTCTTGTCATATGCAACAACATGGCTGGTCCTTGAGGACCTTATGCTAAGTAAGTAAAATAAGCCAGTCACAGAAGGGTAAATACTTCATGATTCTACTTATATGGGGATCTAAAATAGTCAAATTGATAGAATCAGAGTAGAGTGGTGGTTGCCAGAGCTAAAGGGATGGAAAAAAGGGGAAATCGAGTTGCTGTTCAGCTTTAAAATGTTTTAATTATGCAATAAGATCTAGAAATCTGCTATACATTATTCTTATTGTTAAAATGATGTATCTTGCAATTAAAATTTATTAAGAATGTAGATATCATCTTAAATCTTCTTACCATAATAGGAAAAAGGAGAATGTGTATGGACATTGACAAACATGTTGTTTGTAATTTCAGTTCCTTTCATTCCTTTGTTTCTTGTGGGCTTAATTTAGTACCACTTCCTCAACTTGGAGAGAGAAGATGGTATCATTGCTCTTTAGATCAAACTGCACCAGCCCTGCCTTTAAAACTATCTGATTCGATCCCAGCTGAATAATTAGGGCAGTATGTTACAATAAAATTTACAATCTTTGAAAGGGAAATAACATAAATGATATGCAACAGAGCTTAAGATGCTTCACATAATGATTTGTAAACATGATAGTGATTTAAAAGCAGTTTAATCAATTATTATATCATTGTAAATATAAGAATAATTGATTTAACATTGTATTTGACTCTTCCCACCTAGAAAACCTATTTGGCTTTAGTTTCATTGCAAACTGTTGGTGAACTTGAGGGTAGAAGATGATATGTTGGTGGAAGATCATTTATTTTAGCTGACCCTATCTTTCAACTCAAACAGCAAACCTTCAGACAATAAACTTGTATTTTGACCTTTGATGAAAACTCACTCAAAGCCCAAACATAATAAAAAAGGAAAAATCATAATGGAAGAAGTATTAGCCTTAGGCACAGTTATGGAGTCCCTAGAGACTGTATAGTACCTGTAAACACCGAGAGGGCTATAGATGACGGTGTTTACTGACACTCGAAAATTGTCATCAATTCAACACCTAATAATAAAAGCAGGATTGTGTTGGTTTCTACCACAAAAGAGTTTTTCTTTATTTTTTTCTTAAACTAAAGCATCCTCTCTTTTACCTTTGATGGAATGCTATAGAGAGGGCACTCTTTTCCTTTACCCTGCCATTCTCCATCTTTGTATAACTATTTTCAGCATATATTGAATGGTGAAACTATCATTTAAAGGAAATTACATTCATAATTTAAAAAAAAAAAACAAGAAATTAAAATTTTTGTTCAGCTACTTTTTAATTTCTGACACATTTTTAAAGGAATACCAAGAGACTTAGTATGCATGCATGCACCAAACAATGAGGTCTTAACATTTGAGAAATTTCTTCCTTAGAGAATGAAATGCACGTTTACAGAGAGTGCTGCTTTATTTATTCATAAAGTGCTCTAGTTGAGCTTACACGCTTGACTCTGAGCTTTTCTGTAATACAAAATTCGTTACTTCTAGGGTAAATAACTTCAATAAAATAGATTAATCATAAAGCTTTTCACTGATTTTTACAATACAATACATTTCTGGTTAGTTTCATTTACAGAAAGAGCACATTTTTACATTTTGATTTTGGAAGAAGGAAAAAGATATTTGTAATGCTATATATTAAATGTGATCTTATTTTTATATGCATAACTTATATATATATATAATAGTCATATGAACTATCAGCTTGTAAAGCAACATATACATTAAATATTAATAAATTTAATATTTTTGATACAAGATGATTTAACTGATATAAAATATGTACTGCTGCTGCTGCTAAGTCCCTTCAGTCGTGTCCGACTCTGTGCGACCCCATAGACAGCAACCCACCAGGCTTCGTGGTCCCTGGGATTCTCCAGGCAATAACACTGGAGTGGATTGCCATTTCCTTCTCCAATGCATGAAAGTGAAAAGTGAAAGTGAAGTTGTTCAGTCGTGTCCGATTCTTCGCGACCCCATGGACTGTAGCCACCAGGCTCCTCCGTCCATGGGATTTTCCAGGCAAGAGTACTGGAGGGGGTTGCCATTGCCTTCTCTGATTAAAATAAGTATACAGAAGTTAAAATTATTTGACATGTATATTTAGTAGGGAAAGTATATATGCAAATAATTAATATTTACACCCCTGTAAAGATATATGTGATATATCTCATTTATCAATGACAAGTGCATTTTCTAGACTTATTGTGATAGTGAGAGTTATTAGAGTAGAGAGTCATATCTCTATTTGTATAATTATCATCCCTGGAAGCTCCCTCTGGGGTTCTCTCATTTTTTTAAGCATATAGTGTACTCTAAGGGCACCCCACTGACTTCAAAATACATTTCTGTGGTGTGAAATCTATCTGTGCGAGCAAATTCCAGGGGCCAGCACTGGATGCTTGCACCATTGCTTGCTATCTACCTCACTTCTGTCTTTAGTCCATTTCTATATAGTGGCAGAGAGTTTTATTTAAATTCTGGAAATCGATTTACTTATTTTTCTTCAAGCAAGTTCTGCTTATTGTTCATGTTTGTTTTATTCATTAGTTGAACAAAAAAACTGGATATTTGCTTTCATAATCCTGTCCAAATTGTAGGATCTTCTATGTAAATAAATATAATGTTATGACACATGTGAAAAATTTCCAAAGTTTTCAGAAAGTACACAGTGTCCAGATCTTTAGTAATTTCAACATTTTATAGGATAGGAAATATGGTAATGAGAGATAGTTACATAAACGTCAAGCTCAGATTTTTCATTTTAAGTTATAGGACACTATGAATTTCTTTTTACTGGTTGACAAAATTGACCAACTAAAAACCTTAAGGAGTAATAAAAGTGACTCTATTTTAGGAAACAAAGTGCTGAATTATTATTCAGGTTTACATTTTAATATTTTGAGCAAATATTACATACATTAAACCACAAGTTAAACCCATTTTTTAAAAATATAATCCAGCCTTAAATTATGAAAATGGAACTATCCTAAGTTGTCTTAAAAACTATTAAGTGCATTAATTTTCATTATAATTACAGAGGATAATATCTATGAAGCAAAAATTATAAAGTTGTTTTAAAGTTAATTGACATTTCCACAGCTTACAAAATATGATACACACATTACATTTTCCTAAACAATCAGGGGAATTTATTCATAAGCTCTACTTTTGAGCATTTATGTTGAAATTTTTATATGGAAATATTAAATCATATCAAATGATCCATTAAAATCCAACTGTTTACATGCTAAGAGAAGAAATAATTTCTTATTATGAAGAGATGTGGCAGGACTGCTGTGCTATAATCTAAGGCACACTAAGCGAGGACCAACTTGGGAAGATAATTAAATTCTATAAAGTTTTGAGCTTCAAATTATTTGTTCTAAGAAATTATCACAAGTTTTTTGAGTAATGAAGTTGCACTATCAGATCTATACATTAGATGGTAAATGTGGAGGCAACTTATAATACAGAACCTAGCAAAAGAAAACTGCATGAGTCTAATGCAATGAAATCCAAAAATAATGGCATTAAATCCTTATGGAATCAACTATTTTAATTTTTTAAATTTATTTTAATTAAATTTATTTTATTTTTATTTTATAATTACTTTACAATATTGAATTGGTTTTGCCATACATCAACATGAATCTGCCATGGGTGTACACATGTTCCCAATCCTGAACCCCCCTCCCACTTCCCTCTCCATACCATCTTTTAAAAAATGTTCTGTTTTGCACTTTAGAGCTTACCCTTAAGTGAAAGTAAAAACTTTAATATCTTCTTAATATTTGTCTATATAACCAGCTATATAATATTAATATACAAATGAAAGAAAATATGCAAATAATAACAAAAAAACAATATATACACATCACAGTATGTGCAAGCCTAAATATTTGTCATTTGTTGTCTCACTTAATTTGACCAAAGCTTTAAATGATGTATAGTGATCCATAATATACTTTTGATAAGTCAAGTTGTTTAGTACTCCCATTGTAATACCCATACCTGATCCCAGTCACTTTCAAAGTCCTACCCCTGTCATTCTGTGCTAAACTGACTCCCTGTAATTCCCTTAGACTTTGAACAAATAATAGGAAAGACCACAAATTCAATCCACATCATTTCAGCACTGAGCACTTCATGAAACAGTGATAATTAATTCTTCCTGATTTATAAATTCAACAATGCCATGTCATTAATTCAATATGTTTTTGCCCAATCAGCTTTTTGTTTTTTACGTTACCTTTATATAGGACCCATTGAAAGATCTCTGTATTTGTTAGTCTTATCATCTCTTAAAGGGCTTCCCTGGTGCCTCAGCTGGTAAAGAATCTGCCTGCCAATGCAGGAGATGCAAGAGATGTGGGTTCAGACTCTGGGTCAGGAAGTTCCCCAGGAGAAAGAAATGGCAACCTGCTCTAGTATTCTTATCTGGGAAATCCCATGGAGATTTTCAGGAGCCTGGCAAGCTAGAGTCCATGGGGTTGCAAAGAGTCGAACAGGAGTGAACACACATGTGCAAACACGGAACATCATCTCTTAAAATAGTATTATTTTAACTACTATAAAAATTTTGTTCAGTTCAGCCTTGTCCAACTCTCTGCGACCACATGGACTGCAGCATGCCAGTCTTCCCTGTCCATCACCAACTTTCAGAGCATGTTCAAGTTCACGTCATCACGTTGGTGATGCCATCCAACCATCTCATCCTCTGTGGTACCCTTCTGCTCCTGCCTTCAAGCTTTCCCAGCATCAAGATCTTTTGCAATGAGTCAGTTTTTTACATCAGGTGGCCAAAGGGTTGCATCTTCAGATTTAGCATCAGTCTTTCCAATTAATATTCAGGACTGATTTCCTCTGGATTGTCTGGTATGATCTCCTTGCAGCCCAATGAACTCTCAAGAGTCTTCTCCAACACCACAGTTCAAAAGTATCAATTCTCCGGCACTCAGCTTGCTGTATGGTCCAACTCTTGCATCCATACATGTCTACTGGAAAAACCATAGCTTTGACTATACAGATTTTTATTAATAAAGTTATGTCTCTGCTTTTTAATATGCTCTGTATGTTGGTCATAGCTTTTTTTCCAAGAAGCAAGTGTCTTTTAACTTCATGGCTGCAATCACCATCTTCAGTGATTTTGGAGCTCAAAAAAACAAAGTCTGTCAGCATTTCCATTGTTTCCCTTCTATTTGCTGTGAAGTGATGGGACCATATGCCATGATATCAGTTTTCTGAATGTTGAGTTTTAAGCCAGCTTTTTCACTCTTTTCTTTCACTTTCACCAAGAGGCTCTTTAGTTCTTCTTTGCTTTCTTCCATAAAGGTGGTATCATCTTTACATCTGAGGTTATTGATATTTCTTCTGGCAATCTTGATTCCAGCTTCTGCTTCATCCAACCTTGCATTGTGCATGATGTGCTCTGCATATAAGTTAAATAAGCAGGGTGACAATATGCAGCCTTGACGTACTCCTTTCCCAATTTGGAACCAGTCCGTTGTTCCTGTCTGGTTCTAACTGTTGATTCTTGACCTGCATACAGGTTTCTCAGGAGGCAGGTAAGGTGGTCTGGTATTCCCATCTCTTGAAGAATTTTCCACAGTTTGTTGTGATCCACCCAGTCAAAGGCTTTAGTATAAAGCAGAAGTGTATGTTTTTCTGGAGTTCCCTTGCTTTTTCTATAATTCACCAGATGTTGGCATTTGATCTCTGGTTGCTCTGTCTTTTCTAAATACAGTTTGAACATCTGGAATTTCTCAGTTCACATACAGTTGAAACCTAGTTTGCAGTATTTTGAGTATTATTTTCCTAGCGTGTGAGATGAGTGCAATTATGCTGTAGTTTGAACATTCTTTGGCATTGCCTTTCTTTGGGATTGGAATGAAAACTAACCTTTTCCAGTCCTGTTGCCACTGGTGAGTTTTCCAAATTTACTGACATATTGAATGCAGCACTTAACAGCATCATCTTTTAGGGACACTAATTATATGTTTTAAAAGATACACATATTAATAAAAATTCTGAAGAACTGATATTGTTCATTTGCATAGGTAAATAAAATAAAATCATCTTCATTGTTAGATTACCCATGAAGTAAAATGCTCACTTCAGATTTCGTAAACAATTCAATTTCAGAACAGATAAAGTGCTGTAGATACAATTTTTTTTTTTTATGATTTCTTATCAAAGAACCACACTCAGAATTTCTAAGGAGAGTATAAAAGGTAAATGAGTCAAAGTGTGGTCATCTACTATAAAGCAAGAGCCAAACAGTGATCCATAGACTAAGCACCACAATTTTGGAGGTGTGCAAGGCTGTGGCAGAATACAGAAGTAACAATAGGGTAATCAAATCTTCTTTTGGAGAGACCTGTTCCAAAAAAAATCCTGGAGGAAAAAGTCAACTAAAAGAAAGTTTTTGGTTTGAAAGTTCAATGGGCCAAATCAAGCCCACTTGATAAAATTCTAATCCAAGTTCTTAGCAAGATTGAAAAGATTAATGCAGTAAAACATCTCTGATTTAGGCTCATTTCTGAAGACTTTAAAATCCCAAAGGAGTTTTCACTCAATAACTTTCATTATAGTTCATATACTAGTCAAATGAAAAATATTCTCAAGACTGAAAGAACTCAGACAATAATTGCTTCCATGAATGTTTCTAATGAAACAAACAAACCTATATATAATAACTCAAACAAACCAAATAAAGCAAAGAACCAACTTCTTAACATTTCTACACAAACAAAACATGTTTCAAAAAGACCCCAGAAATACCACATACAAAACACTGGTTACTTTTTCTATGGAATTTACTTAGTGAATTTACTTAGTGAAAATGGAGTGGACTATTAATTTAGGTCCTTGATTTTAGGGGGCAATTTTTGAGATTATACAACATTAGGAGAAAGAAAAGTTAGCATACTACAGCTTGTGGGCCAAATCTTGCTTGCCATATAAAAATTTTCCCCTGAGCTATTCAGTTCATGATGGCAAAATTTAAATTGTTTTATGTGAAGGTCATCCATGTTTGTGAAAAGCAAGGAGTTTTATTTTGTTCGTGTCAATTTAAGGATGCCTAGTGAAGAGAATCCCAGGGATGGGGGAGCCTGGTGGGCTGCTGTCAATGGGGTCACACAGAGTCGGACACGACTGAAGAAGCTTAGCAGCAGCAGCAGCAATCAAGATCAACATGAGAAGTCAAGTGGATAGTTGGATATGTGAGTCTGGAATTCAAGGGAGAAGCTGCTGCTGTTGTTAAACTAGTGTTTTCTTTTTTTTTTTTAATTAACATACCTTATTTGTCCATGTTATCACTTCAGATTTTAAAGTGTTTTGTGTCCATGAAAGCTCCATTTAAATTCAGTGTTTACTTATTTGATAAAGTTAGAATTGTTTATAAACCCAGCATCTTGACTTGACATTTTAACAATAGCAATAGATAATATTTCTGCCTGATTCGATCATTTATTTTTAGAGTAATGCATTTGAATTGTGACTCAAAACTAATAGGAGTTTTTAAATGAAAAGCATAAAATATCCATTCATCATTACTAAACAGATCACTTTATGTATGTATGGCTTAAAACTCAGTAGTCAAAAACCTAAGATCATGGCATCCAGTCCCATCACTTCACAGCAGATAAGGAAACAATGTAAACAGTGAGGGATTTTATTTTCTTGGGCTCGAAAATCACTACAGATGGTAAATGCAGACATGAAATTAAAAGACACTTGCTCCTTGGAAGAAAAGTTATGACTAACAAAAACAGCATATTATAAAGCAGAGCCATTATTTTGTTGACAAAGGTCTGTCTAATCAAGGCTATGGTTTTTCCAGTAGTCATGGATGTATGTGAGCATTGGACTATAAAGAAAGCTGAGCACCGAAGAATTGATGCTTTTGAACTGTGCTGTTGGAGAAGACTCTTGAGAGTCCTTTGGACTGCAGAGATCAAATTGGTCATCCTGAAGGAAATCAGTCTTGAATGTTCATTGGAAGGACTGATGCTAAAGCTCAATACTTTGGCACCTGATGTGAAGAACTGACTCATTGGAAAAGACCCTGATGCTTGGAAAGATTGAAGATAGAAAGAGACAGGGATGACAGAAGATGAGATGATTGGATGGCATCACTGACTCAATGGACATGGGTTTGAGCAAGCTCTGTGAGTTGGTGATGGACAGGGAAGTCTGGCATTCTGCAGTCCATGGGGTTGCAAAGAGTTGGATACAACTGAGCAACTGAACTGAACTGAGCTGCTAATGTAAAACTTCCATTTAGGGCTAAGTCTTTCAGTTAACCTATGTTTCATATCAATAACCTCAGATATGCAGATGACACCACCCTTATGGCAGAAAGTGAAGAGGAACTAAAAAGCCTCTTGATGAAAGTGAAAGTAGAAAGTGAAAAAGTTGGCAAAAACTCAGCATTCAGAAATCAAAGATCATGGCATCCGGTCCCATCATTTCATGGCAAATAGAAGGGGAAACAGTGGAAACAGTGTCAGACTTTATTTTTCTGGGCTCCAAAATCACTGCAGATGGTGACTGCAGCCATGAAATTAAAAATCGCTTACTCCTTGGAAGGAAAGTTATGACTAACCTAGACAGCATATTCAAAAGCAGAGACATTACTTTGCCAACAAAGGTTCGTCTAGTCAAGGCTATGGTTTTTCCTGTGGTTATGTATGGATGTGAGAGTTGGACTGTGAAGAAAGCTGAGCACCAAAGAATTGATGCTTTTGAACGGTGGTGTTGGAGAAGACTCTTGAGAGTCTCTTGGACTGCAAGGAGATCCAACCTGTCCATTCTGAAGGAGATCAGCCCTGGGATTTCTTTGGAGGGAATGATGCTAAAGCTGAAACTCCAGTACTTTGGCCACCTCATGCGAAGTGTTGACTCATTGGAAAAGACTCTGATGCTGGTAGGGATTGGGGGCAGGAGGAGAAGGGGACGACAGAGGATGAGATGGTTGGATGGCATCACTGACTTGATGGACATGAGTCTGGGTGAACTCCGGGAGTTGGTGATGGACAGGGAGGCCTGGCATGCTGTGTGCGATTCATGGGGTCGCAAAGAGTCAGACACGACTGAGCGACTGATCTGATCTGATGTTTCATATTATCCTTTGCTCATTTTTTTTTTCTGTCCATGTAATTTATTTAATCACCCAAGTAAGCTGAACTTGGGCTTTAATTATCTGTCAATTTTAGCCTGAGCACATATAGGGAAGAGGATTTAATGATAGCACAAGATAAAATTGAAATGATGTAAAACTCCCAGGCAACAAAATATGGTATTTTAGTCACTTTTCACATGTATTTCCAGGATATAATAAGATGTGGTGAAGGACAGTGTGATATGTAAACACTTAGATAACTGAACATGATTCCTTATGGAGATTTGAAACTTTCTCAAATGCTTTTGTCTGTCACCAGAGTGAGTGACACTGTTGTCTCATACTTGTTAAGAAAAAATAGATTTAAATGGGGTGAAACGTAACTGTTCTTTTGTCTAATGCAGAGACTATTTTTTTTAATGTTTCAGTAGGCAGAACTTTTAATAACATAATGATGGTCATACATGGGGTAAATGATCTCAATTTCACCATGCAAAAATATCCAGTATAATACTTTTGGAATCAAATTCAGAGATCAAACAGATACTCTGCAAAGCTAAGCCTATATCTCTATGTAAATCATTTTCCTCCTCCTATTAAGAAAAGACATACTTAATGTTTGACTCAGCAAGTCAACACTGGCAAAGCCTGGTCAGTATATTTCATTCTAATTGTTCTACCTTTATAGAGGGTACATTTTTTTTCTCTCATTGCCACTTTGGCAGGTCACTTGTCTCATCAATCACTTAGGCATAACTGTGCTTGTTAAGCAATCATCAGAGTAAAATCAATACTAAGCATTATGCTCCCTGCTCTGCAAAAGGGATAGTGGATAGGATAGAGCTTATCAATACAAAATGTTGTGATGTTTTGACCTTAACTCTAAAGGTTTTACAGGGCAAGACAATTTGCCTAAGGGTTGTGCGGTACTGGATTCCCACTCTCCTGGTCTTTATTCATGCCTCTTGACGCTCCACTATTTGTCATCCACTCATATTTATTGTGCATTCCCAGGTGCCTGACATTGCAATAAGTGGCTTGAGATTTATAGTTTTTATTTCCTCCTTGCCCTTAAAAGGCAGTTTAATGAGATGAACAAACACAGGCAAATGGATCACGTTACTAGGTTCATACAGCTTATAATAAGAAGTAAATAAATAAGAACAAATACAAAGAAAACATTTACAAACTTGAGGGGAGGACTGTCTGAGACTTTTAGGTAAGTTTGAACAAGCTCAGGACAATATATAGATTGACCTTGACATGAGGTAAAAATACTCATTGCCCCAGAAACAAGTAAACTGTTTTAAATGTGGACCCATAGAGTAAACCTGAACACGTAAGAAGATATAGTTTAGGTGGAATAGACAATTAATTCATAGTTAATCCAGAAGAAAAACAAACAAAAAACTAAATAACCAACCTCATGAAATTTAAAAAGATTTGTTAAATTATATATATAAGACATATTAAAATCAAATATCTCCAAACCAAGGAATACATCAAATACTGATATTCTCTTGTTTCAAATCATCACATTGGTCATTAGTTTTCAAAATACAAATTTGGGGAGACACAAATATGCAGCCTGAAACAACTCTCAATAAATCTTAGCAAATTATGATATTATCATTATTATTTTCAGACAGTCATTATTTTTAATCATATTATTAAATAAATCTTGTTATTCATTATGATATCAACTATATATGCTATGTCACTATATATCAGCAAGTTATCCCATGATAATATCTAATGTATATTAGGGCTGGAAAAAGAAGTAAGTAGCATTATTGTCATGGCAAGTTATAGGATTGCAGAATAAATCCTTTGGTGTCTACAAAATTGACACTTTATCTTACTTTTACATTTGATTCAAGATACCCTGACTATTTATAGTTTATCTGCACATCTGTTGTTTTCTCTAATATCCAGAAAATTTACTCATGAAGTATCATAGGCTGTTCACTTCCATGCTGCCACCAAGACCATTCACCTTCTACTACATCCTAATCTACTCTAGTACCCTGTGGGAATTCCTTCTGCCTATTTCAATTTGAAAGTCAGACTCACACCGTAAATGACTACACCATGTTTGCTTATACCCTTCACTTTGTCATTTTAGGTTGCTCAAAAAAAAAAAAAAAAAAAAAAAGGTATTCTTAGTAGTTTATATATATAACAAGAGTTTAACTATCACAGCTCAAAGTCCAAGATTACAGTGCCTACATGGTCAGGTTCTGATGAAAACCCTCTTCTAGGTTGGAGGTAGCTGAATTTTCGTTGTATCTTCACATGGCATAACAAGCTAGCTAGCTCTATGGCCTATTCTTACAAGAACAGTAATAACATTTCTGAAAGCTCCACCATCAGTTAAGTTCAGTTCAGTCACTCAGTCATGTCCAACTCTTTGTGACCCCATGAACTGCAGCATGCCAGGCCTCCCTGTCCATCACCAAATCCTGGAGTCCACCCAAACTCATGTCCATCGAGTCGGTGATGCCATCCAGCCATCTCATCCTCTGTAGTCCTCTTCTCCTCCTGCCCTCAATCTTTCCCACTATCAGGGTCTTTTCCAGTGAGTCAGCTCTTCACATCAGGTGGCCAAAGTATTGGAGTTTCAGCTTCAACATCAGTCCCTCCAATGAACACCCAGGACTGATCTCCATTAGAATGGACTGGTTGGATCTCCTTGCAGTCCAAGGGACTCTCAAGAGTCTTCTCCA
Source organism: Bubalus kerabau (assembly GCF_029407905.1). NCBI lineage: Eukaryota > Metazoa > Chordata > Mammalia > Artiodactyla > Bovidae > Bubalus > Bubalus kerabau. The sequence goes on from NC_073625.1 coordinate 63,431,256, forward strand.
ACACCACCGTTCAAAAGCATCAATTCTTCAGTGCTCAGCTTTCTTTATAGTCCAACTCTCACATCCATGTATGAGCACTGGAAAAACCATAGCCTTGATTACACAGACATTTGTTGGCAAAGTAATATCTTTGCTTTTTAAAATGCTGTCTAGGTTGGTCATAACTTTCCTTGCAAGGAGTAAGTGCCTTTTAATTTCATGGCTGCAGTCACCATCTGCAGTGATTTTGGAGCCCAAAAAAATAAAGTCAGCCACTGGTTCAACTGTTTCCCCATCTATTTGCCATGAAGTGATGGGACCAGATGCCATGATCTTCGTTTTCTGAATGTTGAGTTTTAAGCCAACTTTTTCACTCTCCCCTTCACTTTCATCAAGAGGCTCTTTAGTTCTTCACTTTCTGCCATAAGGGTGGTGTCATCTGCATATTTGAGGTTATTGATATTTCTCCCAGCAATCTTGATTCCAGCTTGTGCTTCTTCCAGCCCAGCATTTCTCATGATGTACTCTGCATAGAAGTTAAATAAGTAGGGTGGCAATATACAGCCTTGATGTACTCCTTTTCCTATTTGGAGCCAGTCTGTTTTTCCATGTCCAGTTCAAATGTCACACTTTCAAATATTATCACATTATGGTTAGGGTTTCAGCACAAATTTAGGGGGATATAATTTTTTCAGTTCATTACAACTTCCAAGGCACTTCTCAAAACATGTTGCAGTGTAGACATTATAAGGTGTTACCTCCTTATACCTGTAATTGTATGAATGTATTCATATTTTTTTCCTATTACAAATAACTATAATAGGAGTTTAGGTACAATGTTGGTGTTCAAAATAAACACTGGCAAATTGACTTCACGTCATATTTTCATTTACAATTTCAATGTAAATTATATCAGGTTTTAACAGTATCAGAGGAGTTTGTCCATCTAGTCAAAGGTCCATCTAGTCAAAGCTGTGGTTTTTTTCAGTAGTCATGTATGTATATGAGAGTTGGATTATAAAGAAAGCTGAGCACCAAAAAATTGATACTTTTGAACTGTGGTGTTGGAGAAGACTCTTGAGAGTCTCTTGTACTGCAAGGAGATCAAACAAGTTAATCCTAAAGTAAATTCCTCCTGAACCCTCATTGGAAGGGTTGATGATGAAGCTGACACTCCAAGATTTTGGCCACCTGATGCGAAGAACTGACTCATTGGAAAAGACCCTGCTGCTGGGAAAGATTGAAGGCAGGAGGAGAAGGGGACGACAGAGGCTGGGATGGTTACATGGCTTCACTGACTCCTTGAACATGTGTTTGAGCAAGCTCTGAGAGTTGGTGATGGACAGGGAAGCCTTGCATGCTGCAGTCTACGGGGTCACAAAAAGTAGGACACGACTGAGCAACTGAACTGAACTGACTGAAAATAAGGTAAAATGATTTTGTAAATTAAAAAAGTAATGTAGGTATTATGGATTAATTAATGTGAGGTGTTTAATGTCAGGTTTATAAATTTAGAGTTTGTTACTAAACTGATTTACATTATATATATATATAATATATATATATGAGAGGTATATCATATATATATGAGATATAAAAATAAGAGACACATTGTTTTGTTAAGTTAATGTACACTGAAAATGAAAAAGACAGATCTAAGAGTTTATTTGGATTCCCTGGTGTCTCAGATGGTAAAGAACCTGCCTACAATGCAGAAGACTTGGGTTCAGTCTCTGGATTGGGAAGATACCCTGGAGAAGGGAATCACAACCCACTCCAGTATTCTTTCCTGGAGAATTCCATGGATAGAGGAGCCTGGCGGGCTACAGTCCACAGGGTGGCAAAGAGTCAGACATGACTGAGTGACTAACACTAGAGCTTATTAGCTCATAAGAGTCTGACACGACTGAGCAACTTCCCTTTCAATTTTCACTTTCATGCACTGGAGAAGGAAATGGCAACCCACTCCAGTGTTCTTGCCTGGAGAATCCCAGGGACGGGGAAGCCTGGTGGGCTGCCGTCTATGCGGTCACACAGAGTTGGACATGACTGAAGCGACTTAGCAGCAGCAGCAGTAACATAAATCCATGCAGGAAATTAAAATAACCTGGAAAAAATCAGCCTGTGCAATGAACATGTATTGAATAAGAAGTTTCTGGCTGATTTTGGTGAAAGTGATATTGATATTAAAGACTACCATTTATTAATACTTTCCTCATGCAAGTAATGTTAGCTGGTTTTAACTGATGCTTTATTTCTAGTATCTTATTACTTGAGATAAGGAAACTGAGGCTCAGGTATGCAAGAGCGCAAAGAAAAAGCAAAGAAGGAATAAAAAGTTTTCTAGAATAGTGTCTATATGGTATCAGATAACTGCTGTTGCGATTGACAGGGATAAAGATTTGAAGAGGTTCAAGTTTGGATATATTGAATTCAGTTTTTGAGAGGATACATTTTGTTAGTTATCAGAACATCTGTTCAATTTCACATTGAATGAGTTCCCTTAAAGGATTTAGGAATGCCTATTCAGTTTTGAGCATTCTTATTGGGGCAGATGTAGAATCATATTTACTTTAAGAAAGATTAACTCAGTTCAGTGTTTCTTATCAAAATACTAACAGCAATCTACCTGGAAAGCTGAGTGAAGAAAAAAGCTGAAGCAACAGCAGATGGATAAAATTTTTTAAAGTTACTTAATATTTAAATATACAAAATTATGCCTTCAAAAAGAAATCATGCTTAATGCATTATAGAGTCACTTATATTTTATAATCCACAGTCTTGACTTCAATGCAAAATGCTGACTTTCAGAAAATAGATTCTTAACAAAATAGTATGTCTGTAATTGGTACTACTCTCTACACTGTTAACTTTTTAACTCCAAAATATTATTTTCTAGGATCATTAATAATACAACATATCCAACTGTATTGTTAAATTCACTTAGCATAAATAATTAACTAAAAACTGCAAACTGAGGTAATATTCTAATACTTCTTTTCCTTTCCATATCTGATATCAGATCAGATCATATCAGTTGCTCAGCTGTGTCGGACTCTTTGCGACCCCAGGAATTGCAGATAATCTCAAATTTTCACCTATTAATTCAGCCATCCATTTTTTCACTATTGATTCTTAGCACAGAAGTTATGATTTGAACAATATATCTATTTAAAAATATATAAACATACACAATATATTAGTGTTTGACTCATTTTTAATTTTCACACGCACTTGCATTTTCTAGGCATTCTTAAAGTGAAGACCCTAAGTTTGCTGACCCTCAGATGTACGCTGTCCTTTTGTCATTCAAATTAATTATTTCCTGTAGTGGTTGTTCACTGGCTAAGTAATGTCTGAGTCTTTGCAACCACCATGGACAGCAGCAAGCCAGGCCTCACTGTCCCTCACTGTCTTACAGTGTCTGCCTAAGTTCATATCCTTTGAATCGGTGATACTATCCAATCATCTCATTTTCTGCCACCAATTTCTTCAACAGTACGTGAACTGTGAACTTTAAGACATTCAAGATGGATTTAGAAAAGGTAGCAGAACCAGAGATCAATCATCTCATCTTCTGCTTCCAATTTATTTCTTTCTTACTGGTTCTACAAGATGGCAGAGTAGATGGACATGAACTCATCTTCTCCTGTAAGAACTCCAAAACTACAACTCATTGTTGAACAATCATCGACAGGAGAAGATTGGATCATGCCAAAAAAAGATACCCCACATCCAAGGGCAAAGAAGAAGTCCCAGAAAGATGGTAGGAGGGGCAAAATCACATTTAGAATCAAAGCCTATACCCACAAGAGACGCTCAGAGGGCTCAAACAAAACCTTGTGTGCACCGGAGATCCCACAGAGACTGAGCCAGATTTGCCTTTGAGTGTTTGAGTATCTCTTGTGGAGATGCAGGTCAGCAGTGGCCTTCCACAGGGGCAGGGACTCTGGGTGCAGCAGACGTGGGTTTGACATAAGCCCTCTTGGAGGAGGTCGCCATTAACCCCATAATAGAGCCACCAGAACTTACACAGGACTGGGGAAACAGACTCCTGTAGGGCACAAACAAAACCTTGTGTACACCAGGACCCAGGAGAAAAGAGCAGTGACTCCACAAGAGACTGACCCAGACTTGCCCATGAGTGTCCAAGGGTCTCCAGCAGAGGCTTGGGTTAGTGAAGGCCTGCTTCAGGGTTGGGTGTGTTGAGTGCAGCAGTGTATGCATGGGACCTTTTGAAGGTATTCACCATTATCTTAATTACCTCCACCACAGTTTGGCCTCAGGTCAAACAAAAGGGAGGGAACACAGTCCCACTGATCAGCAGAAAATTGGATTAAATATTTACGAAGCATGGCCCTGCCCATCAGAACAAGATCCAGTTTCCCCTTCAGTCAGTGCCTCCCATCAGGAAGTTTCCATAAGCCTCTTGTCCTTATCCATCAGAGGGCCGACAGACTGAAAACTACAATTGCAGAAAACTTATCTAACTGATAACATGGGCCACAACCTTGTCTAACTCAATGAAACTATGAGCCATGCCCTGTAGGGCCACCCAAGATGGACGGAATGCTGTGGAGAGTTCTGACAAAGCTTGGTCCCCTGGAGAAGGGAATGGCAAACCACTTCAGTATTCTTGCCTTGAGAACCCTATAAAAAGTATGAAAAGGCAAAAAGACAGAACACTGAAAGATGAACTCCCCAGGTCAGTAGGTGCCCAATATATTACTGAAGAACAGTGGAGAAATAACTCCAGAAAAAATGAAGAGACAGAGCCAAAGCAAAAACAACTGCCAGTTGTGGAAGTGACTGGTGACGGATGTAAAGTCTGATGCTAAAAAGAACAATATTGCATAGGAACCTGGAATATTAGATCCATGAATCAAGGTAAAGTGGAAGTGGTCAAACAGGAGATGGCAAGAGTGAACATCGACATTTTAGGAATCAGTGAACTTAAATGGACTGGAATGGAAAGATTTAATTCAGATGACCACTGTATCTACTACTGTGGGCAAGAATCCCTTAGAAGAAATGGAGTAGCCATCATAGTCAACAAAAGAGTCCGAAATGCAGTACTTGGATACAATCTCAAAAATGACAGAATGATCTCTGTTCATTTCCAAGGCAAACCATTCATGTTAATCCAAGTCTATGTCACAACCAGTAATGATGAAGAAGCTGAAGTTGAATGGTTCTATGAAGACTTACAAAACCTTCTAGAACTAACAGTCAAAAAAGATGTCCTTTTCATTATTGGGGACTGGAATGCAAAATTAGGAAGTCAAGAGATACTTGGAGTAACAGGCAAAATAGGTCTTGGTGTACCAAATGAAGTAGGGCAACGTCTAACAGAGTTTTGCCAAGAGAATGCAATGATGATAGAAAATACCCTCTTCCAATATTCAAGAGAAGACTCTACATATGGACATCACCATATGGTCAATACTGAAATCAGATTGATTATATTCTTTGCAGCCAAAAATAGAGAAGCTCTATAGAGTCAGCAAAAAAAGACCAGGATCTGACTGTGGCTCAGATCATGAACTCCATTTAGCCAAATTCAGAGTTGAATTGAACAAAGTAGGGAAAACCACTAGACCATTCAGGTATGATCTAAATCAAATCCCTTATGATTATACTGTGGAAGTGACAAATAGATTCAAGGGATTCGATCTGATAGAGTGCTTGAAGAACTGTGGACAGAGGTTCGTGACATTGTACAGGAGGCAGTGATCGAGACCATCACCAAGAAAAAGAAATGTAAAAATACAAAATGGTTGTCTGAGGAGGCCTTACAAATAGCTGAGAAAATAAGAGAAGCTAAAGAAAAGGAGAAAAGGAAAGATATAAGCATCTGAATGCAGAGTTTCAAAAAATCGCAAGGAGAGATAAGAAAGCCTTCTTCAGTGATCAGTGCAAAGGAATAGAGGAAAACAATAGAACAGGAAAGACTAGAGATCTCTACAAGAAAATTAGAGATAGAAAGGAAATGTTTAATGCAAAGATGGGCACAATAAGGGACAGGAATGGTATGGACCTAACAGAAGCAGAAGATATTAAGACGAGGTGGCAAGAATACACAGAAGAACTATACAAAAAAGATCTTCATGACCCAGATAACCACAATGATGTGACCACTCACCTAGAGCCAGACATCCTGGAATGCAAGGTCAAGGGGCCTTACAAAACATCACTATGAACAAAGCTAGTGGAGGTGATGGAATTTCAGTTGAGCTATTTCAAATCCTAAAAGATGATGCTGTGAAAGTGCTGGACTAAACATACCAGCAAATTTGGAAAACTCAGCAGTTGTCACAGGACTTAAAAAGGTTAGTTTTCATACCAAACACAAAGAAAGACAATGCCAAAGTATGCTCATACTACCACACTATAGCATTCATCTCACACACTAGCAAAAATAATGCTCAAAATTCTCCATGCCAGTCTTCAGCAATATGTGAAGCGTGAACTTCCAGATGTTCAAGCTAGTTTTAGAAAAGGCAAAGGAATCAGAGATCAAATTACCAACTTCCCTTGAATCATCGAAAAAGCAAGAGAGTTCCAGAAAATATCTACTTCTGTTTTGTTGACTACCCCAAAATGTGTGACTGTAGGGATCACAACAAACTGGAAAATTCTTAAAGAGATGAGAGTACCAGACCACCTGACTTCCCTCCTGAGATATCTGTGTGCAGATCAAGAAACAACAGTTAAAATCGGACATGGAACAACAGACTGGTTCCAAATTGGGACAGGAGTATGTCAAGGCTGCATATTGTCATCCTGCTTTTTTAACTTATATGCAGACTACATCATGTGAAATGCTGGGCTGGATAAAATCAAGCTGGAATCAAGGTTTCTGGGAGAAATATCCATAACCTCAGATACACAGATGGCACCACCCTTATGGCAGAAAGGGAAGAAAAACTAAAGAGCCTTTTGATGAAAGTGACAGTGGAGAGTGAAAAAGTTGTCCTAAAGCTTAGCATTCAGAAAACTAAGATCACGTCATCTGGTCCTGTCACTTCATGGCAAATAGATGGGGAAATAATGGAAACAGTGAGAGACTTTATTTTGGGGGGCTCCATAATCACTGCATATGGTGACTGCAGCAGTGAAACTAAAAGATGCTTGCTCCTTGGAAGAAAAACTATGACCAATCGAGACAACATGTTAAAAAAAGCAGAGACATTACTTTGCAAACAAAAGTCCATCTAGTCAAGGATATGGTTTCTCCAGTCATTGTGTATGGATGTGAGAGTTGGACTATAAAGAAAGCTGAGTGCCAAAGAATTGATACTTTTGAACTGTGGTGTTGGAGAAGACTCCTGAGAGTCCTTTGGACTGCAAGGAGAGCAAAGAAGTCAATCCTAAAGGAAATCAGTCCTGAATATTCATTGGAAGGACTGATGCTGAATTTGAAACTCCAGTACTTTGGCTCCCTGATGTGACGAACTGATATTTGAAAAGACCCTGATGCTGAAAAAAATTGTAGGTGGGAGGAGAAGGGGACTGCAGAGGATGAGATGGTTGGATGGCATCATAGACTCCATGGAATGAGTTTGAGAAACCTCCGGGAGTTGGTGATGGACAGGGAAGCCTGGAGTGCTGCAGTCCATGTGGTCGCAAATTGTTGGACATGACTGAACATCTGAACTGGACTGAACTGAACTGAATCCAATCATCCCATCTTCTGCCACTGATTTCTTAGTACATCAAAATTTTTGCTGTTCAGTTGCCACGTCATCTCTGACTCTTTGTGACCTCGTGGACTGCAACATCCCAGGCTTCCCTGTCCCTCATTATCATTGTGAGTTTGCCCAAGTTCTTGTCCATTGGATGGGGGATACCATTCAACCATCTCATGCTCTGTTACCCTCTTCTAGTTCTGCAATCAAGCTTTCCCAATTTCAGGTTTGTTTGGTTTTTTTTTCCCCAATGAATCCATTTTCATATTAAATTAATATAATTCCATGTTTTTCTTTCCCCATTATTTCTTTCAACCTATTTATTGTGCCTTTGCTCCATGCTAAACAAATTCCTTGGTGCTGAAAATTAAAAACAAAACAAAACAAAACAAACAAAAAAAAACAGCTTTTTACTTTATGAATGGAATATTTAAATATTTAATAGAATGGATACTCAAACCATGAATTGTGATACAATATCCTAAATTTTTAATCAGAGATAAACACAAAGTGTAATGGAAACATAGGGAAGGAAAGAACTGAGTCTGCTGTAGAAGAAGAACAGAGAAGGCTAAAGCAAGTCAATGTGAGACAGCAAAATCACAACTTTGTGCCACTCCTATTTCAGTGTTTACCTTGCTGCCTCAGACATGCAGTCTCAGACCAGTTCCCAACATGTTCTCTCCACAGATGAATCTGACATGTAAGGTGTGATGTCTTTATTACCTTTTATAGAGAGAGGCATGAGAAATATGGATTGAAAGCACTAAGATGCCATAATAACTGCAGGTTGATTGTACCAGTCATTATGAGAAATTTCAGTGAGTAATGGGGAGGACTTGTGAAAATTGCTTGGAAATTTGTAAAATACATCATTATTATTGAACAATTCAAATATAGGAAATAAATATCAGTGGTTAATGTCTTATAAGCAATAAGACATGAGATAAACTTTTTTGAATGGGGCAGTGGGATGTGGTTTTATCAGGAATCATGGTAGACAACAATAGTCAAGAATATCAAGGCCAGTGTGATATAGATAGAAAAGGAAAAATGGCCCCTTGAAATTGTATAACACTTTAATTTACTGTGAATTCATCAGTGATGGCTAAATATATATAAAGATTTTTTTTAGGTAATCTATATCTTATTTTTTATTATATAAGATTACTAGACAAATAGGCAATTTGGAGTGAAGAAAGAGGAATTGAAATATGTACCACATTTTAGGATATGCATTTATTTGTCCTTAGCAAATGAATAATATACAGCAAACAATTGCTTCATCAGTTTTATACCATTTTAATACTTTTTAATAAATACTTTTCTTTTTTTTTTTTTTTTTTAGGTTTTGTTGAATGGAAATATAAGATGGTTAAGAAGTCAAAGGGATGCTCATGTGAACCTTCTGCTTGATATTATAAAAGCAGGCAGAAGAATGCAAAATACATTTAAAGCAAATCTGTGTTTTACTTCCATTATTTTATTTCTACTCAGAGAGTTGATTTGTAAATTTAGAAAGAGAATCTTGTAAAACAGATGTTCCTGCAGAAAAAAAAATATATAAAATCTTTGGCTATCTTGTGGAACTGATTTATTGTAACCCAAGAGGTCCAGACTGAGAATCAGGAGTTTTAGTTTGAATTTGCATGCAATCACTAATTGGTTACATCACTTGCATTCAGTTACCATGATTAGAAAAGTAAGAATTCTGAATTAAATTACTTATTTTTCTTATTTTTTTATGTAAATGCTATGATTTTCAGAGTTTACGATCTGAGCGCTATTTGCATTCTGAAAGTGTTTCAGAAGACTGAAAAGATTCTGAGACACAGAGGAGTAAATCTCAAATAATTGATTTCAGAAACCATAACAGGCTGCAGAGTATAAATTTTTTGGTAGTTGGCCTTCCTGGTGCCCATAAAATAGCATCATATAGATGGTTTCAGAGTCCTGCCTACTTATTAAGGTCATTCCTAATAATAAGATGAAGCATGGATCATAAGTTAGCAAAAGCAGTTGGCAGTTGGAATTCATTTTCAGGGACGTATTTAAATAGAAATCTCTCCTCAGATCAATCTAGTAATGCAATTATTATTGTCTAAAACCTGTTATTAATAAAGAGTGGAATAATTTCCCCATTATGACAGAAAGGGAAATTAAATACTAAGAGTCTACTACAAAGAATCGTATATCAAAAACAAAAACAAAAATCAGGAATATCTAGATCCATTATCTCTCTTCAATATTAACAGAAGGATCAATCTTAACAGATAAAATTTATGTTTGTTTTGCTTGAATCTCTCAAACTTTTACACTCTTTTCTTACCAGAAATAATTACTATCAGTAATTTTACATATAGCTATTCAGTCTTTATTTTTATATTGAATTATAAAATGCCTATAAGAAAATTCAGACACAAATGGAAATTTAATCCATGATATAGTAAGTCTTACATATTAGAGGGAGCAAAACAGACTCTACATTAAATCACACTATTAGGATCCTATTATTTGGTGATGGTGGTTTATGAAACCCCATAGACTATAGCCTGCCAGGTTCCTCTGATCATGATATTTCCAAGTCAAGAATACTGAAGTGGGTTGTCATTTCCTTCTCCAGGCAATCTTCTAGACCCAGGGATTGAACCCAGGTCCTCTCCATTGAAAGCAGATTCTTTACTCTCTGAACCTCCAGGAGAGTCCTAATGTCTAACAGTCATTAATTCAAACTGCATTATAATCATGTATCTGAAACACAAAACTTTAAAACTGTTTAAAGGAAAAGAGTAAAAAATTAAATAATATTGTTAATTTCTGTATTTGGAAATAATTAATTAGACAATTCATGGGAGGCAAAATTCAACATAAATATTGATAAAGGTGGTCCATAGAAAATTTAAAACTCCATAGAGCTTTCAACATTGTTTTTTATTAATATTTTAAAAACTCACATCTTTTGGCTAAAAATTATAGTCACAACCTGAAAGTAGAGTTATTTTATTTGGTAGGAATGTTTAGAACTCCAAGCCAGGAGACAGCATATCTCAGTAGCTCTGAGAAAACTGCTCCAAGGAGGCAGGAGGGGGAGTCAAGTTATATACAAGTCTGCAAAAAGGGACCAGGCAGTCTGAATATCAAAGATCAGATATTCAGTTAAGGAATTTAGCATTCTATGTAGGGGAAGATATAAGCCTCTGGACTCACTGAATTCATTCTTTTCATATGCACCTCAGCTATCTAGGGCCAAATCTTGTTTTTTTTGTTCACCTTAAGGAGTGGCAGATGGCTTCTTCTTGCATTAGCCAACTCCTCTGCAATCACCATGGGGGTGGAAGCATCTGTTGGACCACAGTTTTGGGAGCCCTCATTCACATTTAGAGACCAAAAATCACTGATGGTGGTGACACTTCTTGTTTATTGATATGACAAGCGATATTTTCACTTAACACATCTACTGAAAAGATATGATAGGAAGTCATATAACCCTGTATTCTTTGAATACTAATAATAAATATATATATATGGGAAAGCTTCTTTTTTATTATGTATTAGAAAGTTACTATAGTGAAATTCCTTAATCTCACAGTTCTAGCTTCCTCATTAACAAAGTGAGTCTAATAACATCAATGTTACCAATTCTTGTGAGGATTCCATGAGATAACTTTATAGTGCTCCATACATTTTGGTTCTCTCTCAACCTGTTGGGTGCAAAGTACTGCTCGGGTAGAAATTGTTACGCAGTTAGTGTAGGGACTCTGAGACCTTGGCCTGTTTCGATAAACATCCTGCTCCATTAACCTACTATACACATTGTCCCAAATTCCTTGTTCTCAGGACTGTGTCCTTGGTCTGATAAATTATCAGCACTCTGATGTATTAGGTAGTTAGAATAGGGAAAAGGAGTCCAAAATAGTGGTGGCTAAAAGACAAAGAAGGGAAAGGCCAAAATAGAATAAAGGAAGGTCCAAGGACTGTTGTGAGGACCTTAGGTAAAACAAACAGCCCTCCTGGCTAGCCCAATTTACACAGGGCAGGCTCAGGGGTAGGAGAAAAAAAACATATAAAAAGAGGAGGCAAAATTGGGCTGGGGGCTTCTCTTATCTATGTCTTTTGGGTTGACCCACCCTCAGGCCTCGAGGATGTATTTTCCTTTGCTTTCTAAATAAAACTGAGCTGTAGCACTGGTCCATCTGCCGCTTCAAATTTTTGCTGTGGTGAGACAGAAATAAGGAAATTATGAACTCTCTCCCAACATATACATGAAAGGGTAGTAATTAACTTCTGTTCCATATACCTGAGGGAAAAATAACTGTTGATCATTAATCTTTAACCCTTACATCTAGTCCATTGTAAAATGCCTGCGGGTAATGGTAAAAGGCTGCAGGATGGTGAATTAATGTCTAAGAAAACTAAGCATCTGAGAATCAAAAGAAGCCATAAAGATGTCCAGTTAAACACTGTGTCCTTTAAGCTGATTCGTTAGAAATGGCATATGTTAAAAGTAAGACAACCTGATGTGAAGATCTGACTAATTGGAAAAGACCTGATCCTGGGAATGATTGAAGGCAGGAGGAGAAGGGATGACAGAGGATGAGATGGTTGGATGGCATCACCGACTCAGTGGACATGATTTGAGCAAGCTCTGGGAGCTAGTAATGGAGAGAGAAGCCTGGGGTGCTGCAGTCCATAGGGTCAAACATGACTAAGCAACTGAACTGAACTGAACTGAAAAGTAAGTGCAAGTGCAGTCAGACACGCTCAGTCGTGTCTGATTCTTTGCGACCTCTTGGACTATACAGGCCACGGAGTTCTCCAGGCCAGAATACTGGATTGAGCAGTTTTTCCCTTCTCCAGGGGATCTTGCCAAACCAGGGATCAAACCCAGGTCTCCCACATTGCAGGCGGATTCTTTAGAGATGAGCCAAAAGGGAAGCCCAAGAATACTGAAGTGGGTAGACTGTCCTTTCTCCAGTGGATCTTCCTGACCCAGGATTCGAACCAGGGTCTCCTAAATTGCAGGGGGATTCTTTACCAACTGAGCTATCAGGGAAGCCCTAAAAAGTAAGAACCAATCAAAAGTGTACAAATCCCATCACTTCATGGTGAATAGAATGGAGAAACAATGGAAACATTGACAGACTTTACTTTCTTGGGCTCCAAAATCACCTCAGATGGTGACTGCAGCCACAAAATTAAAAGACGCTTCCTCTTTGGAAGAAAAGCTATGAGCAACTAGACAACATATTAAAAAGTAGAGACATTACTTTACCGACAAAGGTCTGTCTAGTCAAAGCTATGTTTTTTCCAGTAGTCATGTATGGATGTGAGAATCGGACCATAAAGAAGGCTGAACACTGAACAATTGATGCTTTTGAACTGTGGTGTTGGAGAACTCTTGAGAGTCCCTTGGACTGCAAAGTAATCAAACCAGTCAATCCGAAAGGAAATCATTCCTGAATATTCATTGGAAGGACTGATGTTGAAGCTGAAGCTCCAATACTTTGGCCACCTGTTGGGAAGAGCTGACTCATCTTCCATGATGCTGGGAAAGATTGAAGGCAGGAGGAGAAGTCAGATGACAGAGGGCATGATAATTGCATGGCATTTCTGATTCAGTAGACACGAGTTTGAGCAAGCTCCAGGAGATGGTGAAGGACAAGGAAGCCTGGTTTTCTGCAGTTCATGGGGTCACAAGGATTCACATGTGACTTGGCAACTGGACAACAAAGGATATAAAGGGTTAACTCCTTCAGACTTTCTTATATCCTCTTTATTTTTCTGCCACTCACTGAAGGACTCATGAAGTTATTTAAAACCTTCCAATTTTTCTATTATAAACCTTTGAAACAAATTGTTATACTACAGAAATGCACATTAAGATAATATTAATTATATAACAATAGGAAAGAAAACATTCCAGGAACAAGGGATAAATCTGTCTCCCTCTCATTCTTCATGTGTCCATAATCTATCAATCATTTATCTTTTATCTATCTACCTACCATCTAACTACCTCTATCCACATCTACCCATATATACATATAATTGTATAATTATTTTCCTTTAACTTAAAATTTTTTCTGTTCTTTCTGAAATTTGTAAATTTCTGTAAAGAATTTGTAACTGCTGCTGTTGCACGTTAACTTTTATTGTCTATAACACTAATGCATACACTACATACAAATGTATACTTAAAAAAAAAACTTATGAAACTTGGAATCAGAAAACTTCAATGCAAATCTCATATCATCTGTCATACTTTGGAAAGTTTCCCTAGCCTTTCTAAGCTACAGTTTCCTTATCGGAAAAATTGGGATAATGATCTCACCTAATTTGAATAATTAAAAATTAAGTAAAAAACTAAAGGGTCTCTTGATGAAAGTGAAAAAGGAGAGTGAAAAAGTTGGCTTAAAGCCTAACATTCAGAAAACTAAGATCATGGCATCCAGTCCCATCACTTCATGGCAAATAGATGGGGAAACAGTGGAAACAGTGGCTGACTTTATTTTTCTGGGCTCCAAAATCACTGCAGATGGTGATTGCAGCCATGAAATTAAAAGACTCCTTGGAAGGAAAGTTATAACCAACCTAGACAGCATATCAAAAAGCAGAGATATCACTTTGTCAACAAAGGTCCATCTAGTCAAGGCTATGATTTTTCCAGTAATCATGTATGGATGTGAGAGTTGGACTATAAAGAAAGCTGAGTGCTGAAGAATTGATGATTCTGAACTGTGGTGTTGGAGAAGACTCTTGAGAGTCCCTTGGACTACAAGGAAATCCAACCAGTCCATGCTAAAGGAGATCAGTCCTGGATGTTCATTGGAAGGACTGATGTTGAAGCTGAAACTCCAATACTTTGGCCACCTGATGTGAAGAGCTGACTCATTTGAAAAAACCCTGATGCTGGGAAAGATTGAGGGCACGAGGAGAAGGGGATGATGACGACAGAGGATGAGATGGTTGGATGGCATCACTGACTCAATGGACATGGGTTTGGTGGACTCTGGGAGTTGGTGATGAACAGGGAGGCCTGGTGTGCTGTGGTTCATGGGGTTGCAAAGAGTCAGACATGACTGAGCAACTGAACTGAACTGAAATGAATGCATCACAAAATGCATTGTCATGTAGGTTTTGAGGTATTATTTCCATGTCACATCATAAATCCAAACATGTATCTCATAAAACAAAGAATTACATGAGTGTCATGAACAACTTATCTCCTCAAAAATTATTTCATTCTATCAACTCAAGATATCCCAAAGGCTTGGCCATAATCTTGACTCCAATGCTAAGTTAAAGCTAAAGTGCTATAGAGATCGGAGAGCAAGAGTTCAAAACAGGAAAATTGCTGGGTTGTCCCAAATCCAAATCAAGTCACAGAAGGCTACAATCAATGGTTTGTTTGAGATATCAATCAGATCAGATCAGATTAGTCACTCAGTCGTGTCCGACTCTTTGCCACCCCATGAATCGCAGCATGCCAGGCCTCCCTGTCCATCACCAACTCCCAGAGTTCACTGAGATTCACGTCCATCGAGTCAGCGATGCCATCCAGCCATCTCATCCTCTGTCGTCCCCTTCTCCTCCTGCCCCCAATCCCTCCCAGCATCAGAGTCTTTTCCAATGAGTCAACTCTTTGCATGAGGTGACCAAAGTACTGGAGTTTCAGCTTTAGCATCATTCCTTCCAAAGAAATCCCAGGGCTGATCTTCTTCAGAATGGACTGGTTGGATCTCCTTGCAGTCCAATGGACTCTCAAGAGTCTTCTTCAACACCAAGGTTCAAAACATCAATTCTTTGGCACTCAGCCTTCTTCCCAGTCCGACTCTCACATCCATACATGACCACAGGAAAAACCTTAGCCTTGACTAGATGAACCCTTGTTGGCAAAGTAATGTCTCTGCCTTTGAATATGCTTACCAATGTATAAAATAGGTAAATCAACATGTATACATGACTACCAGATTAAGTAACTGGACACTCAAACTATATACCAAGGCATTCTAGTATATCACAGAGAGTCACAGGATATTTAAAATTTTGGGGAGAATGTACAGATGTGAGAGTTGGACCATAAAGAAGGCTAAGCACCAAAGAATTGATGCTTTTTTACATGTCATGTGAGAGAAGACTCTTGAGTTCCTTGAACAGCAAGGAGATCAAACCAGTCAACAGTAAGTGAAATCAACCCTCAGTTGATGCTGAAACTGAAGCTCCAATACTTGGCCATCTGATGTGAAGAGCTGATTGACTGGAAATGACCCTCATGCTGGGAAAGATTGATGGCAGGAGGAGAAGGCGGTGACAGAGGATGAGATGATTGAGTGGTGTCACCAACTCAAAGGACATGAGTTTGAGCAAGCTCTAGGAGATAGTGAAGGGCAGGGAAGTCTGGCTTGCATTTACAGTGTCATAAAGAGTTGACCACAATATAGTGACTGAATAACAGGAACATTTGTCAGAAACGATGTACACTATAGTGTTTAAATTACCTAATGTAATTTTACCTTTCAGTTCAGTTCAGTTCAGTCCAGTCACTCAGTCATGTCCGATTCCTTGCAATCCCATGAATTGCAGCATGCCAGGCCTCCCTGTCCATCACCAACTCCCGGAGTTCACTCAGACTCACGTCCATCGAGTCAGTGATGCCATCCAGCCATCTCATCCTCTGTCGTCCCCTTCTCCTCCTGCCCCCAATCCCTCCCAGCATCACAGTCTTTTCCAATGAGTCAACTCTTCGCATGAGGTGGCCAAAGTACTGGAGTTTCAGCTTTAGCATCATTCCTTCCAAAGGAATCCCAGGGCTGATCTCCTTCAGAATGGACTGGTTGGATCTCCTTGCAGTCCAAGGGACTCTCAAGAGTCTTCTCCAACACCACAGTTCAAAAGCATCAATTCTTCAGAGCTCAGCCTTCTTCACAGTCCAACTCTCACATCCGTACATGACCATAGGAAAAACCATAGCCTTAACTAGACGGACCTTTGTTGGCAAAGTAATGTTTCTGCTTTTGAATATGTGATCTAGGTTGGACATAACTTTCCTTCCAAGGAGTAAGCGTCTTTTAATTTCATGGCTGCAGTCACCATCTACAGTGATTTTGGAGCCCCCAAAAATAAAGTCTGACCGTGTTTCCACTGTTTCCTCATCTATTTCCCATGAAGTGATGGGACCGGATGCCATGATCTTATTTTTCTGAATGTTGAGCTTTAAGCCAACTTTTTCACTCTCCACTTTCACTTTCATCAAGAGGCTTTTTAGTTCCTCTTCACTTTCTGCCGTAAGGGAGGTGTCATCTGCATATCTGAGGTTACAGGCAAGGTTACTATTTACACACAACTCAAATAATTTTTTTCTTATTTTCTTACATTTTTTTTCTGACTCATTCTCTACTCCCCTGTTTCTTAGATTTTTCCTTAAAATAGAACCAAATAGACTACATGTGACTCCACCTGTGATAAAAGTCACACCAGTTGCCTGTAGTTCTTAAGATTAAAATGTTATCATTATAGAGGATACTGTCATAGTATAATTTATTTTTTTCACAGAATCTCACTTCACTTGGTCAGATTTATCCTATGGTAATGTGTTTCTTTGCTCTTGGGTTATTTAAAAAAATCAAAATCAGACTAAAACTATGCTTTTTACTTTTCATTTTTTCTCTATTGTACCCCATTAAGGTCTAATTCTCTCTCATCAAAATCTGGATGTCTTTTCCAATTTCTTTTAAAATTAACTCTTTGTGTCATCTTCTTCTTTATCATAGATCAGTGCTCCCACTCTCTAATTCCAATTTCAATTCAGTAGTTTCTCTCAAAAAGTTCTCCCTTTATATGTATTTTTCTAAAGATACAGTTTAGCTTATTAAAAAATAGCTCATTTTAAAATATTTTACCCGCATTTCTTATTCCATTTACTTTTCTCATATATTATTTTGTTACTGCATTATGATCCTAATGAAAAATAATGATAATGCTTATAGTATTTCTTCACAATTATTGCATGAAATAGCCCAAGACTTTTCCTAAATTATCTTTTTAACCAAGCTCAATCACTGCACACTCAAGAAACCTCTCTTAAATTCTGTAGATACTGTATCTGCTCAATTTGTTAAAAATCTAACCCATTTTCTGGATACATACCTACTTTGTGATTTGTTTTCTCCTCCAGTTATGATAGGTGATCACCATGAGGTTTCTTATATATCATACTCTAGTATTTCTTCAAACAAAATCTCTATTTGCAAAAGGATATTGGATGAACTGCTAATTTATTCATGTCTAGTTATCATCTTGACACATACACAGCTTGCTCTCAATCCTTGTACACCAGGCACTTAGTATTAGACACATATATATATAGATTTTCTTTCTTCTTGTTAAAAATCTATCACTGTAAATGCTTATTCAGAACATCTGGTATGGGGTCCAGGATTCCTCGGTGAAGTATTTTGGACACATTTTGATGTGTATCAACTATCAACAGTATCTAGCTCTGTTCCTGAAGAGATAAGAAAGCCTTCCTCAGATCAATACAAAGAAATAGAGGAAAACAATAGAATGGAAAAGACTAGCGATCTCTTCAATAAAATTAGAGATAGCAAGGAAACTTTCATGCAAGATGGGCAAAATAAAAGATAGAAATGGTATGGAACTTAAGCCTAATCCTAACCCTAGCCCTAGGAAACAGAAGATATTAAGAAGAGGTGGCAAGAATACACAGAAGAACTATACAAAAAAGATCCTATTGATCCAGATAATCATGATGCTGTGATCAGTCACCTTGAGCAAGACATCCTGGAATGTGAAGCCAAGTGGGCCTTAGGAATCATCACTATGAACACAGCTAGGGGAGGTGATAGAATTTCAGTTGAGCTATTTCAAATCCTAAAAGATGATGTTGTGAAAGTGCTGGACTCAACATGCCAGCAAATTTGGAAAACTCAGCAGTTGCCACAGGATTGGAATAGGTCAGTTATCATTCCAATCCCAAAGAAAGGCAATGCCAAAGAATGATCAAACTACCAGACAATTGCACTCACCACACGTGCTAGTAAAGTAATGCTCAAAATTCTCCAAGTCAGACTTCAACAGTATGTAAACCATGAAATTCCAGATGTTCAAGCTGGATTTAGAAAAGGCAGAGAAACCAGAGATCAAATTGCCAACATCCACTGGATCATTGAAAAAGCAAGAGAGTTCCAGAAAAACATCTACTTCTACTTTATTGACTAAGCCAAAGCCTTTGACTGTGTGGATCACAATAAACTGTGGAAAATTCCAAAAGAGATGGGAATACTAGACCACCTGACCTGCCTCTTGAGAAACCTGTGTGCAGGTCAGGAAGCAACAGTTAGAACTGGACATGGAGCAGCAGAATGACTCCAAATAGGAAAAGGAGTACATCAAGGCTGTATATTGTCACCCTGCTTATTTAACTTATATGCAGAGTACATCATAAGAAATGCTGGTCTGGATGAAGCAAAAGCTGGGATCAAGATTGCCAGGAGAAATATCAATAACCTCAGATATGCAGATGACACCACCCTTATGGCAGAAAGTAAAGAAGAACTAAAGAGCCTCTTGATGAAAATGAAAGAGGAGAGTGAAAAAGTTGGCTTAAAGCTCAACATTCAGAAAGCTAAGATCATGGCATTCAGTCCCATCATTTCATGGCACACAGATGGGGAAACAGTGGAAACAATGACAGACTTTATTTTGGGGGGGCTCCAAAATCACTGCAGATGGTGACTACAGCCATGAAATTAAGAGAGTCTTGCTCATTGGAAGAATTATGACCAACCTAGACAGCATATTAAAAAGCAGAGACATTACTTTGCCATTAAAGGCCCATCTAGTCAAAGCTATGGCTTTTCAAGTAGTCATGTATGGATGTGAGAGCTGGACTATAAAAAAAACTGAGCACTGAAGAATTCATGCTTTTGAACTGTGGTGTTAGAGAAGATTCTTGAGAGTCCCTTGGAGTGCAAGGAGATCCAACCAGTCCATCCTGAAGGAAATCAGTCCTGAATGTTCATTGGAAGGGCTGATGCTGAATCTGAAACTCCAATATTTTGGCCACTTGATGAAAAGAGCCGACTCATTTGAAAAGACCCTGATGCTGGTAAAGATTGAAGGTGGGAGGAGAGGGGGTTGACAGAGGATGAGATGGTTGGATGGCATCACCAACTCAATGGACATGAGTTTGAGTAAACTCTGGGAGTTGGTGATGGACAGGGAGGCCTGGCATGCTGCAGCCCAAGGGGTCACACAGAGTTGCACATGACTGAACTTCTGAACGGAACTGAGAGTCTAAGTAGTCCACCAATAAGGATTAAAATAATCACCAAAAAAACAGTTAGAGAAAATACAATGAAAAACAAACACAGAACAGGTACAGTGATAGGAAATCATGATATGACATTTGTAGACTAACATGGTAAAAGTAGAGAAAAGCTAATCTCATATTTATTCTGTTCTTTCTTACATACGCAATTTCTGATTTCATATTTTCAAGGAGAAAACAAGTTAGCATTAATTCCAACCACAAAAAAACTTTACTTTTGTAATATAATTCCTAATCAACTGAACTTATTATCCAAAGTGCAGTATATAAAATCAAGAATGTGGCAGAATTTTTAACTGTATTCAATAGTACTTTAATTAATTCTCAGTTGCCACGCATGGAAGTTTTTGTCATTATTACCTCAGGGGACTATTCATAACAGGAACCTGAATTGCATTAAAATGTGTTTAGTAACTAATGCTTTAAACACACCAAAGAATAGCAACTTATTTACATCATACTCTGTTATCTATGTTCAGACACAACTCTGCAGTAACTGAGATGTCACTCTTGCTGCTGCAAGCTGAGAGTAACAGCATTACTCTTTAAGAGAATAATATAAGCATATAAAGATAAAAGTATGATTGCTGCTGCTGCTGCTAAGTCACTTCAGTCGTGTCCGACTCTGTGCGACCCCATAGACAGCAGCCCACCAGGCTCCCCCGTCCCTGGGATTCTCCAGACAAGAACACTGGAGTGGATTGCTGTTTCGTTCTCCAATGCATGAAAGTGAAAAGTGAAAGGGAAGTTGCTCAGTCATGTCCGACTCTTAGCGACCCCATGGACTGCAGCCTACCAGGCTCCTCCTTCCATGGGATTTTCCAGGCAAGAGTACTGGAGTGGGTTGCCATTGACTAATAGCAGCTAACTCTCTTTCTTACATAATACTAATATTACCACTAATAATCCATAGAAGACTAAAGGTAAAAGAGAGGCATAAAGATGTACATTTAGGATAACATGCTTATATCCTCAAGGTTCCAATTTATTTAGTAGAAATCCACCAATACTTAATATTTGAACTATTTTTATACATTTACAAATTGATGAGCAATATTTGGAAATCATAATATTAAGCATTTAAAGATATGTCAATAGAAATCCTAAACAGAATTCTGCATTTTATCACAATGGATAAGGATGATTATTTTATTATACAACAGTTTTGTAACACATATCACCTATTTATAAAAGAGCAAGTCTAATAATATCTTTTTTAAACATTGACAAAATAAATTATTTTACTTGAGATAAGGCTCACAGAATTTATCAAGTTTGATTAAGAGAACAGAGTCAACTAACAGTACAATATGAACTGTAATACATAAAACAAACTTGTTAGCCATAAAACTGTAAACTCATGTTTGGTTTCTTAGGGATTAATACATTTCAAAGCATGCTTTGCCTTAGAAGATATGATCAAATATATCTTCAATAACAAGTTTATACCACAGATAATGTGAATGCATGTAAAAGACAATGATTTAAGACAAACCCCACGGTAATTCTATGCTATTTTATTTTATAAATTAAATCAACATATGGCTTTATCTAAAAATGTGAAGGTTCTGTGTATTCCTATATTCCCTTTTATTTTCAGCTGGAATTTTAATGAAGTTGAATAAGTATGGGGAGACATAGAAGTTTAAAATCCCCTGGAAATTTTATAGTAAAAAGCTGTTTGTATCTCTTGTTAATTCTTTTCTGTGGCTACTGCCAATTGTTCAGAAGGGTGATTGGGCAGACAGGAGTCTTGAGGACTCTTGTTTGCCACAGGGTATACAGTGCCAGCCAGACTGTTAAGGAAAGAGCAAGAGAGTCTGAAAAAAACTGTCACTGATCCAAACTCTTCATCAATACAGGTCTTGGTGGGATTGCACTAAGCAGTTTCTTAAAAACGGCAAGGAACTATTACTTATCAAATATGATAAAAAGAGCTAAGCATTTCCAGTGATAAAGGAGCATATTTCTCACCTGAGACATCTATTCTTTTTTTTTTTAGAATATTTCTGAGAAAATGATCTGTATACTGGATGGATGGTTCTCCAGAGACTATCAATTACTACAGAAAGAAATATATGAAAGAGGTCAGTACTGGGGAAATAAGAAAACTTCCATTCAGTTTAAACTCATATTTTAGTAGTAACAAACTTCATCATCAACAAGAAGAAAATTCTCTTCTCATAATTTATTAAATTTGCACTCCTGTTAATGTATCCCCAGTTTATCAGTGGAGTATAGGATAAATGATATTATCTGATGTTTCTAAGATATGAAACTTTGAGAATTGCTTTACTGCTGCGAGGTACAGACTCTTACATGCACAGCATAGATAAATAACTTTTCTCAGAAGGCTATTGGATACAAATTTACAAGCATATGTATTTCTCATAGAATATAAATATGGAACTGTTAGATTTCCTTATGCCTGAACTGACTTTGCAAGTCCCTCTTGGAAATGATTTTTAGTCTGGAAGCCCCACCATTAGTCTAACAGAGATGCTAATTCACTGCTGTCTGTAGTTTCAATTAAAACCACCAGATGATAGGAGCACCTTGGTATACATGCAGCAGATGAATCAATTTAATTACTAAGAGCTTTTAATGTAGATTATCATATAAATAATGGGAAATACACCAAATTTCAAGCCATGAAACAGTGATTATTAATGCATTGGGAGTTTATATTTCAATCTATCATTAATAGCATTCAAAGAAACCAGAGACACAAAATTGATGGGCAGGGAACAAGCACTTAAATGCTGTTAGAGAACTCATCACCTAGTGCTAAGACTCTCTTGCCAGGATAAGCTGGTCACAGAACAGGTTAGTTTCACACTAGGTCACCTGCCAACCTCAAGACAATGTCTGTGCAATGAGGTACACTGCAAAATGCCACAAAAGTCCCAGTCTAGCAGTACATCACTCGGGCATTCAGTGACTCCAAAAGACCCAAAGCTTAGCTAAGCTAATGGCTTAGCACAAGTTTCAAAGGACTAGTTGTACTACTTTCTGGAACACCTGCTTATGCCTAAGAACTATGGTGTAGAAGTTTCAGATAGCTATAAAAATGGTAAAGTCTTACTAAAATAGCCTAGAATCATAATAGCCACTATGGGAATGTTCCAGTTAGACAAGACTGTTCATTTACGAAGTGCATTTAAAAGCAAGGGCTTCCAAATCAAGCAAACGGAATGGGAAATCTATTTAACTGGTATGCAAAAGCTGCCAACAAGCTCCAAGATTCCACAAGAACTTCATTGCATGATTCATTGCAAAAGGCTAATAAAAAATTAAAGACACAAGAGGTACTTAAAGCAAAAGACTATAAAACTGACGTGACTATTCCTACTCTTCTCTGTGCTCTAAGGTACCTGCATGTCTAGCCAGGAATGATTAAGTGAGTTTTATAGGTATTAATACTAAAATATTTTATATTTATTAAATCCTTACAAATATATTATGTAAAGAAGTCTAATAGCCTCAAACATTGAGCAGGGCTGACATCTATACTAGACTTGATGTGTTAACTCTTGTCTCATTAACAAGTTTTTACATAAAGTTTTAAAACTCACATTGTTAATACTTTTTCTTTGAAAATTAAAATGACAAGTTTTACACTGGTTATACAAGTTATACAACAAAAATACTTCACTAACTTAAAAGTGAGATAAAGTTACATTGTTTTTTGACTTTTGCTTTTTATTGAATGTGTTATTTTAACGTTCTCATGTTGGTACATACAGATTTTACAAATAATTTCTAGTTTTCTGATCTTTGTGTGTATATGTGTGCTCAATCGTGTACTACTCTTTTGTGACCCCATGAACTGTAGTGCACCAGGCCCCTCTGTTCATGGAATTTTGCAGGCAAGAATACTGGAGCAGGTTGCCATTTCAGAGGATTTTCCTGACCCAGAGATCGAACCGATATCTCCTGTGTATCCTGCATTGGCAGGAAGATTCTTTACCACTGAGCCCCCTGGGAAGGCCTTTCTGATTTTTATCTCAAACCTAATCTTCTAAGGGAAAAATTTATAGTGATTTCAAACAGTCTATTCCTTACACCATATCCAATGTCATCAAGAAGGTGCATTCAGTGAATCCAGGACTTATTTCCTAGGTATTTCTTTCTCTAAAACAGAACTTTCATGTTTTTCTCAGACAGGCCATTTCAGCATGGTGTTGTTTGTTCTTTAATCTGCTGCTTTGATTTTAAAGCTGTAACAAATGTGTGTGGCATGAAAGGATATTTTGAAACATTAACAATTTATCCTTCTCCAGTAGTTTTTTTTTTTCTAATCTTCATTAGGCCATTCTGAGCTTCTCAGGTATAGCATGGATTTTACTCTTCAGAGGTTTAGAATCTTTCAGAAAAAGAAAAATTTTTTTTTTTTTTTTTTACAAAAGATGTGGAAGGTAAATGATCAATAAGACCAAAGCCTCCCTGTATGCTCTCTTCCCACTTACCAGCCTCTCCATACCATAGGGGAAAAGGATTGATTTAGCGAAGTAGTGGATTGCAGAAGGGGGAAAGATACGACAAATGGATATGTGGCTTTAGAAAGATGGTAGTTTCCTGAACCACATCCTGCTCTGAGTGATCACAGTAAATCCCATGTCCTCCAGAGGGATAGAGGCTACTGAAAAGTTATCGGATTAAAACAAAAAACAAAACAAAACAAAACAACAGTGCAATGGAGACCAAAGCTACACTGGCCCTGAAAAGAGCCCTAAGAAAAATGGGAATAGTGATTTTAGGCAAATTAAGATTTCAATACTCCAGTAAAATAAGGACTTGAAAGAGTAATAAATTTTTTAAGACAAAGAAAATTATGCTTCTTACTCTCTAAGCCTTAGGACTAACTCTTTTCCTATTATACAAGTAAATTAATCTGCTTCTTCTAAGTGAACTTGAATTCAACTATGTTATTTGTATCATTTATTTAAGTTGTATAAGCCTAAGTATTATGCCATTTTGACTATAGCTCAATCTGCTCATGGAAGCATGGTTAATTAGCAAGTTTATAAATAAGCAGGAACGGCAGCTTTGTAAGAGGCACTACAGTATTGAAAGAGTTGTAGAGTAAGCAGAAAAATAACGCTGAAGAAGATCCATGGATTCAGACCATAGCAAAAGACCGTTCTTTTTTTTCCTACTGAAAAAAACGTTCTTCTTTTTTTCTAGGAAACTGGATTTTAAGTGTCAATAAATACAACAGGCTAATTTTTTAACTTTTTCTAGGTTTGATTTTGAATATTAGTAATGGGACTATCCTATGTCTTAATTTTATAAAACAACTATTTTTTTAATACTTAAGACATATAACATGACTAAACCAGATACAAAATTTTCTATTTTGTACAACTTCTATTTACAAACTCTCTCATTAAAATGATGATGAAGATGATAATGACAATAACACCTCCTAGACAGTTATCTGAAAGTGAAAGTTGCTTAGTTGTGTCTGACTCTTTGTGACCCCATGGACTGTATAGTCCATGGAATTCTCCAGGCTAGAATACTGGAGTGGGTAGTCGTTCCTTCTCCACGGGCTCTTCCCAAGCCAGGGATAGAACCCAGGTATCCCACATTGCTATCTAGTCAATTATTAATATTAAGCAAGCAACTTATTAAATATGTTTTATATTTTGATTTATTGGTAAATTTCATAAAGTAGAATGATTAACTTTTATAAGTCAATGAATGGTCCACTTCTTTTAAGCCTAAATTCCTATCATCCACTTGCACTGTTCTGTCTCATCACCTTGGGACACATGGAATTTTCTTTCTTTTTTTTTTTTTTTAATTTAATTTTATTTTATTTTTAAACCTCAAACACTGTATTAAAGTTCATGCTGTTTCTATGTCATAACAAAGTTCATTGTACCTGAACCAGGAATCTCATATCTTTTCTCCATATCCATGAATCTTTGGTAGGCTGCTGCTGCTGTTGCTAAGTCGCTTTAGTCGTGTCCGACTCTGTGCCACCCCAGAGATGGCAGCCCACCAGGGTCCCCCATCCCTGGGATTCTCTAGGCAAGAACACTGGAGTGGGTTGCCATTTCCTTCTCTTTGGTAGGCTAACTTTGAGTATAACTCTCAGATGCTTAAAACTTCTTGACATTGCATACATCATAGTTTATCTAATACAAATACCATTATTTTTCCCTGAGGAAAGGCTCTACTCATCAATCTGTCTATATATTCTCAGGTGAAAAAATTCCACCCAGCTAAACAGAAAACATACATCTCATCTGGGTATTTAGAATATTATTTAACATAGAGATTAAATTAATGATAGAATTATGACTCAATTTGAACTATTAAAATCAGGTTTAAGACTTCTATTTAAATATTTTTGCAAGTATATACTCTTCTATATTAGGTCTTTATTCATCATGGATATTGCGAGGCATCTTAATGCTTTATGCATTTATTTCTTTATAAAATAGGGAAACTCAGTTTCTACTTCATGGAATAATTGCAAAGATGAAATGAGTTAATTCATGTAGATTTCATACAATATTGCCTGGCACACTGAAAGCACTCAATGACTGAATATTACAATTATAAGTGTACTTCTGAAAATGTAAGCCAAGAGTTGTTGGCAGCCACCATGGTACCACATGGGTCTTTTTTTTTTTCCCTAGTTTTTTTTTTAATATAAATTTATTTATTTTAATTGGAGGCTAATTACTTTACAATATTGTATTGGTTTTGCCATACATTAACATGAATCCAGAAGAGAAGAGAATTAGAGAAGAACATGTCCTGGGGAAATTATTTGAATCTCAGATTTCACTTCTGCTTAAAGCTCATGGATTCTGAGTTACATATACCAATAAATTCCATCCACTTTTTTTCAAAGTACTTTTGGCTTAGATTTTCTGTCACTTGAATTTTAAAAATTTCAGTATTTAGGCACAAAATAAAAATAACCATTCTAACAATTCAGAATAAACTGAGTAAGAGCAGGGTGAATAAATATAAAAACCCCTGTATCCTGGTCTGGAATAGTGAAACAGGTGTAACTTCTTTGCTTTGCATTTTAGCAGTTATATCATCTATCTTTCAGGGCTTTCCCAGATGGCACTGGTGGTAAAGAACCTGCCTGCCGATGAAGGAGACATAAGAGATCCGAGTTCAAACCCTGTATTGGGAAGATCCTCTGGAGGCGGGCACGGCAACCCAACTCTAGTATTCTCACCTGGAGAATCCCATGGACAAAGGGGGGCCTGGCATGCCACAGTACATAGGGTCACAAAAAGTCTAATACAACTGAAGCGACATAGCACACACCCATCATCTGCCTTTCACCTAGCAAACAACTCCAAAATTGAAGTGGATTGAAATGACATATTTCTTATTAACATTATAGATAGATGATCAAAAATGAGCTTTAATTCAGTTTAGCTCTAAATTGTGTCAGACTGTCTCCATTCCAAGATTCAACCTGAAGAGCACATGTGTTTTGTGGTGAAGGGAAAGAGGAGGGTGAGTTGAACTATGTAATTCCAGTGATATCTTCTGCTCTAATTTGACATAAAACATAACTATGGCATAAAGCTTAATGACTCAAATCTCATGGGCTAAGGCAAGTCACAAACTGAGATGTCATCAACTAGACAGAAGAGTATAATTATTCACCAAAAGCACAAGTGAGCCATTTACAGGTAGTGGTGTGTACAATCCTCTAGAGTGGTAAAGGGAATGAAAGTCTGGCTCAATAATATCAGAAACATTAAAGTACTTGTTACAGAAAAGATTTGGGGTGTACTGTTTCATTCACTTTCAGTCAATAACATTATATTAGAAAGATATGATATCAGACTTAAGCTACTTTATTTAGAAGCAGATGGATCTTGTGGGAATTCCTTTCTACCTACTGCCCGTCATCTGAAATGGATGGGAGAATAATTTTCTAGATGGAACTTAGTTTTATCTGTAGTAGGGAAGTAAAACTGGGAGATCCATTGAAACCTAGAAGAATTTTTTCCTTTCTTTTTTGTGCATTGAAGCTTCTCTTTTAAACAGTTTCTGTATTGTAAAAGGAACACATTTCCCTGTTTTTAAGAGGTAGCTATGAGGCAAGAGCCTGGAGAAGGAAATGGCAATCCATCCCATTATTCTTGCTAGGAAAATCCTATGGACAGAGGAGCTTGACAGTTTACAGTCTGTGGAAATGCAAAGAGTCAGACATGAGTGAGGAACTGAGCACACGAGGCAAGGGCCAGACTGACCTTGCCTCCAGAGTCATTTTTTTTTTTTTTTTTATGAATTATCCTAAGGTAGAAGCCAGATAAGACCCTGAAGAATGATCAGTCTCATAGCTTGTGCTTATTGGGCATTTAATGTTTGTAAGGCCATGTACTGTTCTAAACATATGATATACATTAAATAATATATTTAGTACTGCCTATGGTTTTTCCTGTGGTCATGTATGGATGTGAGAGTTGGACTGTGAAGAAGGCTGAGTGCTGAAGAATTGATGCTTTTGAACTGTGGTGTTGGAGAAGACTCTTGAGAGTCCCTGGGACTGCAAGAAGATCCAACCAGTCCATTCTGAAGGAGATCAGCCCTGGGATTTCTTTGGAAGGAATGATGCTAAAGCTGAAGCTCCAGTACTTTGGCTACCTCATGCAAAGAGTTGACTCATTGGAAAAGACTCTGATGCTGGGAGGGATTGGGGGCAGGAGGAGAAGGGGATGATAGAGGATGAGATGGCTGGATGGCATCACTGACTTGATGGACGTGAGTCTGGGTGAACTCCGGGAGTTGGTGATGGACAGGAAGGTCTGGTGTGCTGTGATTCATGGGGTCACAAAGAGTCAGACACGACTGAGCAACTGAACTGAACTGAACTCCATAAGTTAGGTACTACTAAAATCCTCATTGTGTAGAGAAAGAAAATTTGGTACAGCTGATTTAAGTAACGTGTTCAAATGTACTCAGCTAGTAAATGGTGGAGCCAAAGTGGCTAAAATGATCTCCCTTATTCTACCCTTTCCAATGATCTATATTAAAAAGAATAGCCAGAATCAAAAGCTTTTAGAATATTGTTATCATATTATTAGTATGCAGCTTCACATTTCAGTCCAGCAGCTTCATATTTCTTTCTGATTAAAAACCAATGCCATTTGAATGGTTCCCAAACCATACATATTCTAGACCTCCATTAAGTCACTGTCTTTTCCTTCAACTTCTTACTCTTTCCTCTGCTCCAGCCTCTTGACAGTCAGGGAAACTTGTTCCTCGTATCCTTGGTAATTTCTGTTTCTATTGTCTGAAATGTGCTTTAGTCAGTCACTTGGTTATTTTTAGAAATCTATGTATAGGATGAAATGAGGATTATATTAACAGTATGGAATAAGCAAAAGGATGGCTTTTGGTGGATAACACTTCTTAAACACACACACACACACACACACACACACAAAAGTGGACTTGAATGTTAAAAGATATGGGACGGAATTTGCTGACAGCTATTGGGTTACTATGTGGATCTGAGAATAAATCATCTTGAAGAAGAGTAGAGC
This sequence comes from Bubalus kerabau, assembly GCF_029407905.1. Taxonomy (NCBI): domain Eukaryota; kingdom Metazoa; phylum Chordata; class Mammalia; order Artiodactyla; family Bovidae; genus Bubalus; species Bubalus kerabau. Next base: position 63,460,811 of record NC_073625.1, read on the forward strand.
CAAGAGTTAGAGAGGATATAAGATTATAATATGACCTCCAGTTTTTAAAGCATCAAAAAATAGTGAATAAGGATTTAATTTGTATTTGAATGTAAGTAATATAGGCTGGATTTATATTTCTTTCATAAGTAAAAAGTTAACAAAAAGAAATTCCAAAAATGAAGTATTTTATAAATATTTCATTTCTATGTTGTCTTCATGTTGACATTAAAATTTAAGATGAACATAAAAGTTAACACTGGATAAAATATGTATCATTTCTATCAGAAAGGAAAAGTAGATTCAGCTTCATTTGATAGTTAAAACAAATACAATTTCTTCATTACCCAAGTCAATTCAAAATAAAGATTTGTTGTTGCTATTGTTCAGTTGCTAAGTCCTACCTGGCTCTGTGACCCCATGGACTGCAGTGCAGAAGGCCTCCCTTGTCTTTCATCATCTCCCAGAGTTTGCTCAGATTCACATCCATTGAGTCCTTCATGTTATCTAACCATTTCATTCTCAGCCACCCCCTTCTTTTACCTTTAGTCTTTCTTGGCATCAGGGTCTTTTCCAATTGGCTCTTTGCCTCAGATGGCCAAAATCTTGGAGCTTTATGTTCAGCATCAGTCTTTCCAGTAAATGTTCAGGGTTGATTTCCTTTTGGATTGATTGGTTTGATCTTCTTGCAGTCCAAGGAACTATGATGAGTCTTCTCCAGCACCAAAATTCAAAAGCATCAATTCTTCAGCACTCAGCCTTCTTCATGGTTCAACTCACATCCGTACATGACTATTGGAAAAACAATAGCTTTGACTATACAGATAATTGTCAGCAAAATGATGGCTCTGGTTTTTAATAATCTGTCTAGGTTTGTCATCACTTTCTTTCCAAAGAGCAAGTGTCTTTTAATTTCATGGATGCAGTCACTGGCCAGAGTGATTTTAGAATTCAAGAAAATAAAATCTGCTACTGCTTCCACTTTTTCCCTTCTATTTGCCATGAAGTGATGGAACTGGATGCCATGATCTTAGCTTTTTGAATGTTGCATTTTAAGCCAGCTTTTTCACTCTCTTCTTCATCCTCATCAGGAGGCTTTTTAGTTCCTCTTCAATTTCTGCAATTAGAGTGGTATCATCTGCATATCTATGGTTATTGATATTTCTTCTGGCAATCATGATTCAGGTTTGTGATCCATCCAGCTCAGCATTTTGCATGATTTATTCTTCATAGAATTTAATTAAGCAAGGTGACCATATGCAGCCTTGACATACTCCTTTCCCAACTTGAAACCAGTCCCTTGTTCCATGTCCCATTCTAACTGTTGCTTCTTGACCCGCATACAGTTTCTCAGGACACAGGTAAAGTGGTCTGGTATTCCCATCTCTTAAAGAATTTTCCACAGTTTGTTCTGATCCACATGGTCAAAGGTTTTAGCATAGTCAGTAAAGCAGGAGTAGATGTTTTTTCTGGAATTCCTTTGGTTTCTCTATGATGCAACGGAGTTGGCAATTTGATCTCTGGTTCCTCTGCCTTTTCTAAATTCAGGTTGTACATCTGGAAGTTCTCGGTTCACGTATTGCTGAAACCTAGCTTGAAGGATTTAGAGCATAAACTTGCTAGCATGTGAAATGAGCACAATTGCATGGTAGCTTGAACATTCTTTAGCATTGCCTTTCTTTGGGATTGAAATGAAAACTGATCTTTTCCAGTTCTGTGGCCACTGCTGAGTTTTCCAAATTTGCTGGCATATTGAGTGCAGCACTTTAACAGCATAATCTTTTAGGCTTTTAAATAGCTCAGCTGAAATTCTGTCACCTCCCCTAGCTTTCTTTGTAGTAATTTTTCTTGAGGACCACTTGACTTCACATTCCAGCATATCTGGCTCTAGGTGAGTGACAACATCATTGTGGTTGCTTGGGTCATTTCTTCTCTGTATTCCTGCCACCTCTTCTTAATATCTTCTGCTGCTGTTAGGTCCTTACTATTTCTGTACTTTATTGTGACCAGTCTTTAATGAAATATTCACTTGGTATTTCCAATTTTCTTGAAGAGATCTCTAGTCTTTTCTATTCTATTATTTTCCTCTATTTCTTTCCATTTTTAATTCAAGAAGGCCTTCTTATCTCTCCTCGCTACTCTCTGGAACTCTGCAATCATTGGGTATATCTTTTCCTTTCTCTCTTGCCTTTTACTTGTCTTCTCTCTTAGCTATTTGTAAAATCTCCTCAACCACTTTGCCTTCTTGTATTTCTTTTCTTTGGGATAGTTTTGGTCACTGCTTCCTATACAATGTTAGAAAATTCTGCCCATAGTTCTTCAGGCACTTTGTCTATCAGATTTAGTCCCTTGCATCTATTCATCACCTCTACTATATAATGGGAAGAGATTTGATGAGGTCATATCTGAATGGCCTAGTGGTTCCCCCTACTTTCTTCAAAAAAAGCTTGAATTTTGAAATAAGGGGCAGATGATCTGAGCCACACTTAGCTCCAGGTCTTGTTTTTGCTGATTGCATAGAACTTCTCCATCTTTGGCTGAAAAGAACATAATCAGCCTGCTTCCCATATTGACCATCTGATGATGTCCATGTGTAGAGTCAACTCTTAGACTGTTGGAAGAGGGTGTTTGCTATGACCTGTGTGTTTTCTTGACAAAACTCTGTTAACCTTTTCCCTGCTTCATTTTGTACCCCCAGGCCAAACTTGCCTGTTATTTTAAGTGTCTCTCGACTTCCTACATTCACATTCCAATCCCCTATGATGAAAAGGTTATCATCATTTGTTGTTAGTTCTATAAGGTCATGTTTTTCTTCACAAAACCAGTCAACTACTGTTTCCCATTCAGAATTTAAGTTTTCAAAAGTAGAAAAATGGGAAAACTAAACATCATACAATTAATGGATGCAAAAAGAGAACAAAAAATAATAGTGATAATAAAGAAAAATTTGGAAGTTATTTTTTGAAAAAATATATACCAAGAGAAAACCTCATGTAAGAGTATTCAATATCAAATTGAAAACACACTTAAATAATATAAGAAATACTAAAAGGAAATAAGTTGCCAATTAAGAAGAGATTCAAGTAATATATTAAACATATCCTAATATTCTAAAATAACACTACGTTCTCAATCTTGCAAAATATAATTTTCCAAAATTGACTATTTAAAATTATCTACATACCTGAAAAATTTAAGGAAAATAAAACTTAAGTTCATGATTTTCCCACAGTAGGGGCACAGTAAGGGCACTACCCCAAGGAAATTTAGGCATTGAGTATTAGCAACTCTATAAGCATATATTATATATTTTATATTGTCTACCTTACCAAAAGGAAAAGCACGGCAATCTTTTGGGCAAACATATAATATATGTTATATTAGTAACATATAAGGACTTAGAAAATTTAAACCTGTCACATTAAAATGTAAATGTCTTAGATAGTAATACTCCCTAAATAAAATCCACATGACTAAATTATATGTCTATATATGTGTATATAATATAAATTCAACATGTGTGCATGCATGTGTCTATATGTGTGTGTATGTTCCATATATCTTATTAGGATTATTCCCCCAAAATGGCCTTTCATTATCAAAATATCTTTTAACATAATTCACTGCATAAGTTACAGGAGAAAATAATTACAGCCTCAATAGATAAAAAATTACACTTTATATTATTTTACTCCATAATAATATAATTTCAGGTCACTTTAAAGGATTTTTAAACATTTTATAATGGGTAAGTAATAAATTCTACAAAAAATCTGTAGGAAAACATTAGAAACATTTTCTCTATAAGTATGTATGGAAAAATGGTTACTCTAAAGCACTTTATTCAAAAGTATAACATAGCCTTTAGGTAGTACAAAAGGAAAGCAATAAAAAGCCAAACAATTGAAAGAAATGAAGCAAAATCATTCTTGTTGGCAATTGTTAAAATGTATAGAGATAGCCAAGATGTATACAGATATACTGAGAGACTCCATAGAAAATATTGAAAATAAGATGAACATTATGAGATCAATTATGTAAAATTCAAAACCAAACCATGTTCCATTTTGTGGATGCATTTTAAGCTGTACTTTCCATTGTCAACCTGGTACCACACCCCTTTTTTTAAACCTGGAAACTACATTTCCCAGAACCACCTTCTTAATAGGTCCTGTTAAACTTGAGAAATGAAAGGAGCTCACTGATTTCGAAACTGGAAGTGAAGTAGTAACTGGTAGTTTCCGATTGTCGAGACATCAATTCCCAGTGACCATCACAGGACCAGCAGCCTCTCAGGCTGTCCTTCTTCTAGATCTTTCCCAAGATTTGCAAGCTCTCCAATACCATTCTCACTCCAGTGCTTCAGGCTAACTTTGTTCATAATTTATATTAAAAAGACTTTATTTTTAGAGTAGAGCACTTTTAGGTTCACTGAAAAATCAAAGGGAAGGTAAAATCAAAGGGAAGGTACAGAGAATGATTATTTCACCAATTATCTGGCTATGGCTCTTTCCACCTGGCTGGCTGTCCTGTTTCCTGTATGAAACCCCACTCACATACCACCAGCTGGTGATTCTGATATTCTAACTGATACACATATACACATAAACTGTAGTCACTCAGTCGTGTCTGACTGTTTGCCACCCCATGGACTGTAGCCTGCCAGGCTCCTCCATCCATGGGGTTTTCCAGGCAAGAATACTGGAGTGGTTTGCCATTTCCTTCTCCAGGGGATTTTCCCAATCCAGGGATTGAACCCAGGTCTCCTACACTGCAGGCAGACTCTTTACTGTCTGAGCCACCAGGGAAGCAAGGAGTGAAAGTGAAAGTTGCTCAGTCCTGTCTGGCTCTTTGAGACTTCATGGACTATACAGTCCATGGGATTCTCCAGGTCAGAATACTGAAGTGGGAAACTTTTCCTTTCTCCAGGGAATCTTTCCAAGCCAGGGACTGAACCCAGTTCTCCTGCATTGCAGGCAGATTCTTTATCAGCTGAGCCTCAAGGGAAGAATATAAATACACAGTGAAATTTAAATAAGTGGTCTGGAAAGATAAATAGCATCATCCAAACAAGGCTAATTGGAGGAAGAAGGACAGGGAACAGGATCAGAGTGGGATGCAAAGGCCACTCCCAACTGTGTTGCTTTTGTTATATTTACTCAGAAATACACTCTGAAGAAAGTATAGCAAATGAACTAACACTTGATAAACCTCTATTATATTTGGTAGATCAGTGTGTGTTAACGTATTTTTTTGTATCCCTCCAGATATTTAAAATATTTCCTTAAAATAGAGCTTGTAAACTGATCATTTCACCTGAGCTCCTTTCCAATAGTTCCTTCCAAATCATCAGATTTCTTGTTGAACATACTCAATTATGGCCAGAAAAAATATAATTATACTGATGAATACGATAGATATAAAGCACTGAAATTATCGTCGTCTCGTCTGACATTAGGTGTCTAGACACTTTGCTATTAAAATGATATATTATTACTGTAAGAGGATTTCCTGAATGAACTTGATTTCCATTTCAAATTCAAATTTTTAGTCAACCATAAAATATTACAGCAATGTTTGCTAAATCATTTCACTGAAGTGCTACTTTAAACTATCTTTGAGGAAACGAAATTTGAAACTTCGTGGAGAGAGGGAACGAGCACATCCCCATCACTTTTCCAAATGAATATTACTAGGTTCCTTCATCATGTTCACTTTATAGCCCGAATGATGAAGAGACCTCTTCAAATGCTGATCTGAGCTATTTTTGCTACAGATACCCAATATTCTATTCACAACAGAAAGAACATGGACATTAGTTATATGAAGTTCGATTATAGTTTTCAGAAAAGGATAAAACATTTTTTTATGAGTTTTATCATTAGTATGGTTTTACTGGGATAAGAAGCATTAACATGGAGCAAGGGCATCGAAAGCTATTTGAAACACATGGCTGCCTATGTATACTGCCTATGCCCTTTCTACGCTTACTAACACCCTTACCCATGTGTGCTGTCGCTTCAGTCGTGTCTGACTCTTTGCAACCCTATGGACTGTAGCCTGCTAGGCTCTTCTGTCCCTGGGATTCTACAGGCAAAAATACTGGAGTGAAGTGCCATGCCCTCCTCCAGGGGATCTTTCTGACACAAGGATCAAACCCACATCCCTTACATCTATCTGCTTTGGCAGGTGGGTTCTTTATGACTAGAGCCACCTGGAAAGCCCAACACTCTACTGACCCTCCTGCTATTTCTCCTAATAATTAGCGTCTCATTAACTTAGGTCCCCAAACAAATGATACATTATTTTGTCACCTAAGGTTTCAAATTGCCAACATCCACTGGGTCATAGAAAAAGGAAGAGAGTTCCAGAAAACATCTATTTCTGCTTTATTGACTATGCCAAAGCCGTTGCGGAGAAGGCAATGGCAACCCAATCCAGAACTCTTGTCTGGAAAATCCCATGGACGGAGGAGCCTGGTAGGCTGCAGTCCATGGGGATTCGGAGAGTCGGACATGACTGAGCGACTTCACTTTCACTTTTCACTTTCATGCATTGGAGAAGGAAATGGCAACCCACTCCAGTGTTCTTGCCTGGAGAATCCCAGGGACGGGGGAGCCTGGCGGGCTGCCGTCTATGGGGTCGCACAGAGTCATACATGACTGAAGCAACTTAGCAGCAGCAGCAGCAAAGTCTTTGACTGTGGATCACAATAATCTGTGGAAAATTCTGAAAGAGATAGGAATACTAGACCACTTGACCTTCCTCTTGAGAAACCTGTATACAGGTCAGGAAGCAACAGTTAGAACTGGACATGGAACAACAGACTGGTTCCAAATAGGAAAAGGAGTATGTCAAGGCTGTATATTGTCATCCTGCTTATTTAACTTATATGCAGAGTACATCATGAGAAACGCTGGGCTGGAGGAAATCACAAGCTGGAATCAAGATTGCCGGGAGAAATATCAATAACCTCAGATATGCAGATAACAGCCTTATGGCAGAAAGTGAAGAAGAAATAAAGAGCTTCTTAATGAAAGTGAAAAAGGAGAGTGAAAAAGTTGGCTTAAAGCTCAACATTCAGAAAACTAAGATCATGGCATATGGTCCCATCACTTCATGGCAAATAGATGGGGAAACAGTGGAACCAGTGGCTTTATTTTTGGGGGGCTCCAAAATCACTGCAGTGGTGATTGCAGCCATGAAATTAAAAGATGTTTACTCCTTGGAAGGAAAGTTATGACCAACCTAGATAGCATATTAAAAAGCAGAGACATTACTTTGCCAACAAAGATCCATCTAGTCAAGGCTATGGTTTTTCCAGTAGTCATATATGGATGTGAGAGTTGGACTATAAAGAAATCTGAGCAGTGAAGAATTGATGCTTTTGAACTGTGGTGTTGGAGAAGACTCTTGAGAGTCCCTTGGACTGCAAAGAGATCCAACCAGTCAGTCCTAAAGGAGATCAGTCCTGGGTATTCATTGGAAGGACTGATGTTGAAGCTGAAACTCCAATACTTTGGCCACCTGATGGCCAAAGTCATCAGCGAAGAGCTGACTCATTTGAAAAGGCCCTGATGCTGGGAAAGATTGAGGGCCGGAGGATAAGGGGATGACAGAGGATGAGACGGTTGGATGGCATCACCGATTCAATGGACCTGAGTTTGGGTGGACCCTGGGAGTTGGTGATGGACAGGGAGGCCTGGCATGCTGGAGTTCATGGGGTTGCAAAGAGTCAGACAGGATTGAGCAACTGAACTGAACTGACTGAAAATTTCAAATAAATTGCATCTCATGTTTAAATGCTGCCAGATGAATGACCTGAAACACCCTGAGGGCTGTTTAAGAGTTTTCAGGCATTAGTCATGTATTAACCCCATCCTGTGAATCGCAGTTGTGATATGCTCACAACCACATCTCATGGGAGCACACCTGGGTACCTCAAAGCTATTCTTAAATGTACCTTTCTTAAATACCTTGAAGACCAAATAGAACTTGCTTTCTCTGGTGCTTTGGGATTAGGGAGCAAAGTACTCATTTCTCCCCTGAAATGCTTCCAGATATTTATTTTGGCGATTGTCAGAATGGGACAATGAGAGCCATATTTTAGTCCTGAGAAAATCTGAGAGTGAATTTTGACCCTTTCCCCTCTCTACCCTCTCCCCCAAACCAACACAATTAAGTCAATGAGCTGGCATGAGACCACTAAAGTTGTTCTGAATCTTTCAAAATTCAAACAGCTTAGATGTTACTCCAGGCTGCAGCTGCTTCATAGAATAATTTCACTTCACAGCCTGAATATTGGAAGCAATGTGTGTTCATGTGCCAGTTAGTTGCTCAGTCGTATCCCACACTTTGCGACCTCATGGTCTATAGCCCACCAGGTTCCTCTGTCCATGGGATTTCAGAAGCAAGAATGCTGGAGTGGGTTGCCATTTCCTCCTCCAGGGACTCTTCCTGACCCAGGGATTGAACCCGAGTCTCCTGCACTGGCAGGTGGATTCTTTACTGCTGAGCCACCTGGGAAGCCCATTGGAAGCAACAGGACCATTCAAAAGGAAAACCTTATGGTTGCAGGGTAGACACTAAGAAAATTGCTTCTCTAGGACATCAACAAGATTAAGTAGGATCTTGAAAGAACTGAAGGTGATTATGGGGAAATAGTGCTTAGAGTTAAGAAAAAAAATAATCTATCTTCCAGGAAATGAGATCCAGTCTCTGACTTTGGGGGATACTCACTGTGCATGTGTAAATGTTCCTGTCATAGTACCATGCAGATAGTTTTAGGCATTTTACAGACACAGTCATTCATTTAAAATTTATTTTCTTTCATACCCATAGTGTCCCTATTGGGACGCTATGCGTTGGGGATACAAGCCTGTTGTAAAAAATCCCTGAATTAGTAAGTAAATTAGTAAATAAACAAACATAAATACTCCCCCAGTGCAATATGAGAGTGTGTGAATGGATCATGCATAAAGAAAGAAGGTTAGCCAGGTTCCTTTAAGTCTTAAAAAGTGAAAACCTCAGTGTATTGCTTCTTAATGAATTTAATTTGAATATTATGTGGAAGAAGCTACTGAATACATTTGCTAGTTTAATTTCTGGAGAAGGAAATGGCACCCCACTCCAGTACTCTTGCCTGGAAAATCCCATGGATGGAGGAGCCTGGTGGGCTACAGTCCATGGGGTGGCTAAGAGTCAGACAGGACTGAGGGACTTCACTTTCACTTTTTACTTTAATGCATTGGAGAAGGAAATGGCAACCCACTCCAATGTTCTTGCCTGGAGAATCCCAGGGAGGGGGAAGCCTGGTGGGTTGCTGTCTATGGGGTCACACAGAGTCAGACAAGAATGAAGCGACTTAGCAGCAGCAGCAACAGCAGTTTAATTTCAGTTGTCTTGATAACTTTTTGACTGATGGTTGTATAGGATGCCTGAAGAATCAGGAATAGGTCTAACTGGCAACAAAGTTTAAGGTATTTAATGCAGAGTAGCTTGTTAGGGTTAGATTGGACAGAGCCAAACTCTACACTTAATAATCAAATTAATTGCCTCCCTCCCTTTTTTAACTGTTTCACTAACTACTTATTCTATGGAGATGAAAGATACTTGAAACATCTGACTTACCAATTTGTGAGACTTCTTATTTCTTGGACTTATCCATTAGTACATTTTGTGAAATAATTTGTGACAATTAACTTCTGTAATAAATGTCTCCAGAATAAATAATCATTCATTTCCTCCCACTCACTCACTAAATGGGTGACTGCTGTAGGTCAGGAAACATTATCTCCTATATTGTAAGAGCCCTACAATTTCTTTCACATGTAAGTAATTTACTGCCAATATTACATTCTTACTATGAACACCACTGCTCTTGTCAGTTCTGCAACTGATATTGCTACCACTATTATTATCATTGTTGTCATTGTTGTTATATTATTTCCTGAGTGAAGTATTGGAGTTGCTCAAACAGACATTTGTTTTGATGACAAATTAAAATTATAATGAAATAATCATGGTCAGGAATACGAAAAATGACAGCCACTGAGTATCTAGTCTCATTCTGTTCCTGCACCAATGAAAACTTGAATTTTCCCTGAAATTTATCAAATCCAAGTACATCACCAGGTGTTTTGGAACATCTGTCAGCTGCAACTTTATGATCTCAAGGTCCCCCCCTCCCTTGTAACTATGTGAACATTTCAGACCCCAACCAATCCTTGCTTAACAAGCAGCCTTGCTTCTTGCCAGCTTCAATTATCATTCTTGACAAACAACTTTTGTAACTCACTGTGACCCTGATGTTTTTGTCTTCGTAAATTTCCTTTATTTTGTAGTCTGGCAGAACACAATTCAAGTGCTTCTTGAATCTCTTTCTCAGGATACACTCTTAACGAAATCAAAATTAACATCTCTTTATTCCAGTCAGATCCTCATTTCTAAAATTTTAGTCAACAGTTTATTTGTTCTGTCTTTGGTTTTATTTTGGTTTTGTTTGTTTTAAAAGGAAAGACACAAATGTTTCTTGTAATGTGTATTGTCAAATTATTTCTCTTTGAGAGTGACCAGATTTTGGTACACATTATCTATGAGACTCTACTTGTTAGACTGATTCAGAAGATACATATGAAAAAGAAAAGTCTAAGGCTGCTTGTCATAAATGAATAATGACAGAAGATGGAGAGATTGTCTGGTCTCCCAGAGCTAGCCGTTAAGAGAAGCAATGCATATTTTTTCTTATATAGTTTCCTCTTTACAAAAGCATATTCTCTCTCTCTCTCTTATTTGTAATGTAATAGAGAATGTGTAATAGACAATTGAATTATATAACTTTTATGAAAACCAATACATAGTTTACATAACTATTATTACGTTTTATTTTGTAAACTAACGACTAAAATCTTGGCATTCAAAAAGCTAAATATTCTGGAATATATACATGTGATTACTACTTCTACCCTAGTGAAAGCCTGGATATACTTCCAGTTCCTAGGCCTGTTTTGAAATATCTGTGAGGCAGTAAGTATCATACTTCTCAGTTTCCTATGATTCCCCTCATTTGTAATCTCTTCATCTAAGTCACATTTTCTTACTTGGTCTTTTTAGCACTTCCTTCTTTTTTCTCATGTCTAAGATGAGTTGAGAAGATCACAGTGTAGAAAACCAGGAATCGTAAGTATAAAGGCTTTATTGGACAAAAGAAGTAGCATCATTGACAAGGCTTAAAACTGTGAGTAAGACTCAGAGTCACTGAAAGGGGAAGAGAATGTGTGAGGTTTATCAGAGCGCCTTCTGAAGGATGGCCAACTGTGCGTGCCCTGCTATGAATTTTGGATTTTAACTTGCAGTGATGAGCAATCATATAATGATTTTAAGCTTTTGAGTGGGATGACTATCACATTTGAGTTAGAGGAAGATAAATTTGAATGCAAAATAAAGACCACAGAGAAGCTTTGCTAAAGTAACTTAAAAGAGAAAATAGTGGCTTTAAATAAAATATTTTGATATAGGTGTCAGATAAAGAACTATTAAAATTGTTAGGTACCCATTGCCTTCCTCTAGCTTCCCCAGGATGCAGAGCCTGGGTAACAACTATGTCCAGCTACTCTACAGTTAGCAGAGTCCTAGGGTGCAAGATTGAAGGTTTAATAAAAGAAGAAAGGAGAGAAAGGAAGAGAGTCAAGAAGAGAGTACTTTAATAATCAGGTTGTGTGCTGGTGCTGACAGAGAGACTACAAGGGAAGAAGATGAATTTGTATCCAGAATAAGTAGGGGCTCCAGTGAGCATGTATTGCTGCCTTTTCAGAGCAGGAAGGAATTTAAGATAGGTGACATGGTACTGAGCATGCAACTAATCTTTTGGGGGTGAAGTCATCCCGAGAGACCATCATTGGTCTCTGCTAAGGGCAAGGTGGCTATGTAGCAATAACAATTAGCTAGATCAGCCTACAATTGTTAATACAGATACTATGATCCATTGATTTCATTGTTTACATAATTTTGGGCTTTACATAATCATGGGCTACTGCCCAAACTTGGGTGGTATGAGAGAAAAGGCTTACAGAAAACCATAGTATTAGTCATTCTGGAATGCACTAACTTGGAAAACAAAGATCCACATGCTCTATGCCCACTCCCATGTGTCAACCCATATGTCTCTCCCTCAGAACTCTAAATCTTTACCTTCCAGTTTTCTCTTTTTTTTGAATTTCCAAATCCAGATCAACCAATCAGACTTTTTACCTCTGCCCTAGATTTCATGTATATCTATACTCCAACTACTTCTAATTCATAGAAAGTGACAACAAGGTGACCTCACATAGCCTTGCCCACTAGAATAATGCCCCTTATAACTGTGCATTAGAACCATGACTTTATAGTAGAGAGCTGTAGTGAGGCAATAGTTTCTTTTCACAGAATACACATTGCAATAATTCAACTGTGAATGAGTGGAGATGTATCCAACTCCATCAGTTGGTCAGAGTGAACTCCCATCAACTTAGAGCATGTGTTGAAAGAAATTCATTTGTATGAAGAGACAGTTAACATAGACATCAGAGTTACCCTGGCAAAGAATAGTCCTAACTAGGAACCATAGGATCCTATCTAAATTCACTTCTTATTGCTTTATTGAAAAGAATAGTATCTAGGCTGTTTTGGGTTCTCAATTCTCAAGTATTAAATTTATTTTACCTTCCTATATCCTCTGAGTCTTTTGATTTTATTCTCACTACTATGTCAAAGAAGCAACAACATTTATTCCTAAGTTATTGTAGTTGAGTGCAGGATTTAAGTAGTCAGATTAATAGGTTATTAGGATATTTTACAATGGAAATAAACTCTCAAAAATAATTAAGTTGTTCCCTACTAAACCATATTTTCTGACCCTTGGATGAATACACTCAAGATCTATGCCTAAATATTGTCCAATAATTCCTGAAAGCAAAAATTAACTAGGTTCTTTACTTCCTTTAATGTGTACACTATTTCCTTATTTCTTCCTTATGAAAGAGAGATTTTTTTTCCCTGTTGGACTGTGCTTAATCTGATGCTTGTAATTGTCTTAGCATCAATGAAAAGAGGTGGGGAAAATTATTTTATGGAAATAAGCTTCATCTCTGTAAGCATCTGACTCAAGTTAGGCCATTTCAAACGGAGATTGTTTTCCTCAAATAAAAGGGTGGGAGCAGCTTCTGCTGAAATAATGAGTTCAGTGGAACTCAGGAATTCAGATTTATCAGACTTGACCATCCATATGCCTCATTACAAATTTCAGAGTTCTACTCTTCCCCTATCAAAATCCTAATTGACAGATAAGACTTGTTGAAGTTTCACACTTAATTATGCTGTATATAGTCTAAACCCTTACAATTAGGCTCTATCCCGAGACTGTAGCTTCTGGAAAAATTTATAGAAGCTACTTACAGTATGCCATGAGGTAATATTTGATCCCCAGGTACTGGAGAGAGTGTCCTAATATATAATTATATAATCATATAATTGCCATAGCCCTGTGCAACCTTAACATCACAAACACCACACATCCTAATGGCCTAGATTCCACCTGTAACTCATTCAAAGCATTATGAATGCTTTTTGTACTACTGAGTCCCAGGAGTTATGATCAATATCAGCAATGTGGTCTTTATCAGAACTCTGAGCATTGAAGCTCTTTGCTCTTAATCTGAGGGTCTGCTTTCCAAGGCCAAGATATTGTTGTTCTGTCCCTAAGTCGTGTCCGACTCTTTGTGACCCCATGGATGGCAGCACGCCAGGCTCCTCTGTTCTTCACTATCTCCTGGAGTTCGCTCAAATTCATAGGCATTGAATCAGTGATGCTATCTAAACATCTCATTCTCTGCTGCCCCTTTTCTATTTACCTTCAATCTTTTTCCAATGAGTTAGCTCTTCACATCAGGTGGCCAAACTGTTGGAGCTTCAGTTTCAGCATCAGTCCTTCCAATTAAAATTCAGGGTTGATTTCCTTTAGGATCAACTGATTATAAGGCTGTGGAAGTGAAAGTAAAAGTGTTAGTCATTCAGTCATGTCCTACTCTTTGTGACTTCATGGACTGTAGCCGTCAGATTCCTCTGTCCATGGAATTCTCCAGGCAAGAATACTGGAGTAGGTTGTATTTCCTTCTACAGGGGATCTTCCCAACCCAGGGATCGAACCTGGGTGTCCTGCATTTCAGGAAGAATTTTTTACTGTATGGATGTGAAAGTTAGTCTATAAAGAAAGCTGAGGGCCAAAGAATTGATGCTTTTGAACTGTGGTATTGGAGAAGACTCTTGAGAGTCCCTTGGACTGCAAGGAGATCCAACCAGTCCATCCTAAAGGAGATCAGTCCTGGGTGTTCATTGGAAGGACTGGTGCTAAAGCTGAAACTCCAGTACTTTGGCCACCTGATGCAAAGAGCTGACTCATTTGAAAAGACCCTAATGCTGGGAAAGATTGAAGGCAGGAGAAGGGGACAACAGAGGATGAGATGGTTGGATGGCATCACCAACTCAATGAACATGAGTTTGGATAAACTCTGGAGTTGGTGATGGACAGGGAGGCCTGGCGTGCTGCAGTACATGGGGTCACAAAGAGTCAGACATGACTGAGTGACTGAACTGAAGTGAACTGAGTAAGTGAACTGAGTACCAGGGAAGCCTTCATAAGGCCGTATTTGTTATCCATTTTCTGAGCATGGGTTCTCCAGAAAGTAGAGCCTGAGAAAAATGTATATGTGCCAGTATATTGTTTGGCAAAGCAATCTTGACATGAGTGAAGGAAAATGGAGAGAGGGAACAATAAAACACCAAATAATACACTGGTATTATGTTTTCAATTGGCCACTGCATGATATAAAATAAAACTGATGACACTCAACACTTTCTTATAAGATGTTGTATAAAGTATGAAACTTGAACTAGATCAAAGAAGAATTAAATTAATGGAGAGATATTTCATGCCTGTGGATAGGAAGGCTCAATATAGTCCCACAATCAGTTGTTCCTAACTTGATCTATAGACATAATGCACTCCTAATAAAAATCTCAGCAAGTTACTTTTATGGATAATACTGGAGAAAATCTAGATGACCTTGGTTATGACTTTTTAGAGAAATATCCTAAAAGTAAGTTGAGATATTTTGGCCCTTTATCAAAGGTAAACTTTATTGGATAGTTGTCCTTAGTATCTGCAGTGGATAATTGGTTCCTGGGCCCCCCATGGACACCAAAATTCATGTATGCTCATGTCCCTGATATAAAATAACATATATCAGTCATCTGTATCTGGGTTTGGCATATGTAGATATGGAGGACTGACTGTATTAAGAAAAACATGTATTCCGTTGATTTCTTAGTCAGGGCTGCTATTACAAAATACCACAAACCTAAGTGGCTTATAAATGACACAAATTTATTTCTCATAGTTTTGACATCTGAAAGTCTAAAATCAATGTGTCGACATGGTCAACGACATGGTTGTTCAAGTTGCAGACTTCTCATTGTATTCTTACTAGCCAGAAAGGGCTAGGGAACCCCATGGGGCCTCTTTTAATGGGCACTAATCTCAATCATGCTGCTGCTGCTAAGTCACTTCAGTCGTGTCTGACTCTGTGCGACCCCATAGGCGGCAGCCCACCAGGCTCCCCCGTCCCTGGGATTCTCCAGGCAAGAACACTGGAGTGGGTTGCCATTTCCTTCTCCAATGCATGAAAGTGAAAAGTGAAATTGAAGTCTCTCAGTCGTGTCCGACTCTTAGCAACCCCATGGACTGTAGCCTACCAGGCTCCTCCATCCATGGGATTTTTCCAGGCAAGAGTACTGGAGTGGGATGCCATTGCCTACTCCGAATCTCAATCATGAGGGTCCCCTTAATGACCTATTTATCTCCCAGAGTACCCACCTCTTATTGCCATTACCTTGGGGATTAAAACTGAGGAAATACAAACGTCCAGACCATAGTAGTTCACCCCATCCCCCAAGACTCAAGTTCTTTTTGCATGCAAAGTTATTCATTGTATGTAAATTGTCCCCGAAGCCTTAACTGGTCCAAGCCTCATCCAAATATCATCCAAATCAGATATGGGTGAGACTCAAGATATGACTCATCTTAAGGCAAACTGCTCTCCCTCTGCGAACCTGTGAAATTGAATATGTTGTGTCCTTCCTAAACACAATCATGGGCCAGGAAGAGGATATACATCCTCATTGCAAAAAATAAAATAAAGAAAGAGTAAAAAGTCTAAGGGAAGTCTAAAATCTAATGGGCAAACCACACTAAACCCCAAGACTTGAGGGCAATCCTCCTGGGCTCAATGCCCTGCCTTCTGGACACAGTGGGCAGGAGTTGGACATCCCCATCCCCACAGTTTTGCTGAGTGCAATCCACTCCTCAACTCTCACAGGTTAGGGTGGAATTTCTACAGCTATCCAGAATAGAATCACGACTTTGTTGCTCTACTAGTCTGGGGTTGAGGCATGGCCCCATTCCCAAGCCTCCACTAGTATTATTCTAGTGGGGACTCTTGGTAGTGATGCCACACCTGCAGCAGGTCTCTGTCTCAGTTGTGTGTTAGTGGCTCCAGGTGGCTCCAACTTTTGAAATCTAGGTGGAGGTAGCCAGGTCCCACACACCTTTTGCTTAATATAGCACAAGACACACCAGGACTCACTGAATTTGTGAGTGCATTGGCCAAGGAGTGTGATGCTGGAATTCAGGGAATGGAGTCCACAATGCGAGCAAGCATCAAACAAAGGCAAACCCCTCCTTCAAAATCTTTGTGCCCATAAATGTCTGCACTCCAGGCTTGTGACAGGAAGGGCAGCCAGTGATTTCTGAAATGCTTTGGGGGCTCATTTCTCCATTATTTTGGACAATAGGTCTGGGCTTCTGTTTACACCACTGAACAGTCTTGCCGACTCTTTTGAGGTGACTCTTCTAGCTACTGTGAAGATGGCCAATCCAGAGTCTTATTAAGTTTGGCCACACCTTCATGTTCACTCCCAAACAAGCTTCTATTTTTTTGGTTTAGAAATATTTATTTTTATATATTTTTGCATTGCTTTTATTGGAGTATAGTTGATTTACAATGTTTTGTTAAAGTGTACAGCAAAGTGAATCAGTTACACACATACATATATCTACATTTTTTTAAAAGATTCTTTTCCCAAACAATTTTTTAAAAATTCTTTTCAGTATGGATAGGACAAGAATTTCCCAAAATTTTAAGTTCTGTTTCCTTTGTGATTAATAATTTAATCTTAAAATTGTTTCTCTTCTCAAATTGCTGAAAGTATTCAGGAGAAACCAGCTGCTCCTTCCACATTTTGCTGTGGTATTTCCTCAACCAAATAGCCAATTTCATCTCTCACAAGTTCTACCTATGATAAAATGCTAGGTCATGAACGCAGTTTGGTCAAGCTCTTAGACACTTTAGAGTAAAGAATCACCTCTCGTCCAATTTTCAGAAACAAGTTCCTCATTTCTGTCTGAGATCTCATAAGAATGGTGTTTACAGTTCATATTTCTACCAACATCCTAGTCACAACCATTTAAGTATTCTCTAAAACTAAGGTTTTCTCTATAGCTCTCCTTCTGATCCTCATGAGAACTTCTTTTAATGGTCCATTCATGTCAACATAGACTTTTTCTAGCATGCGTTTCAAAACTCTCCCAGTATTTACTCATTATCTTGTTTTAAAACCACTTCCACAGTTTTGGGTATTTATTTCAGCACAACTTCCACTTCTCAGTGAGAGTGAAAATGTTAGTTACTCAGTAGTGTCCAGCTCTTTGTGACCCCATGGAGCCTCGAGGCTCCTCTGTCTATGGGATTCTCCAGGCAAGAATACTGGAGTGGGTTGCCATTCACATTTCCAAGGGATCTTCCAAACCCAGGGATTGAGCTCGGGTCTTCCACATTGCAGGCAGATGCTTTACCATCTGAGCCACCAGGGAAGCCACTTCTCAATACCAATATCTTTATTAGTCAATGCTTTTCAGACTAACAGGATGATTAGGATATACAGAGATGTATAAGGAGAGATTTATTATGGGAATTGGCTCAAGCAACTATGGAGTCTGAGATATGCTACACCATGCCATCTGCAAGCTGGCTAACCAGCTGATTATATACATATGCACATAATATGTGTTTGTGTTTATTATGCATGTATCATTTATTTATTATTAAATTTCACTTATTTATTTAATATCTGTGTATTGAATTACTATAATTAAATTCCTAGTCTTCAGGTTTTTTTTTTTTTTGATTGATGGCTAAACATAGAACCATAGCACTTGTTTATTGTTGAAGCACTTATTGTTTGAATCACAGAAAGTGACTGCATTTCCAGAAACTCTGTTGAGAGAAAGATTGAAATTTTCACTGAGGAAAAATAATGGCGCTACAGATTCTATTGTGAGATTATCAGAAATATTCATATATTGCCCAAGACCATATTCTTTGGTATCATGAGATAAAGCATATAAAGAAAATAAGATAAATTGAAATTGGTCCTCAGAAAATAACCATTGTAGTTCCTTGTTACATAAAAATGTATAGTTTGATGAACTCAATACTTAGGTAAGAACAGCAGTCTTTTCTTATGAACAAATGCAGTATATACTTCCAAAGATAAATTTCAAGGGAATTAATCTTCAAAACAAAGCATCCATAATTTTTTTTAAAGATATGACCAACCTAGATAGCATATTAAAAAGCAGAGACATTACTTTGCCAACAAAGGTCCGTCTAGTCAAGGCTATGGTTTTTCCAGTGGTCATGTATGGATGTGAGAGTTGGACTGTAAAGAAAGCTGAGTGCCGAAGAATTGATGCTTTTGAATTGTGGTGTTGGAGAAGACTCTTGAGAGTCCCATGGACTGCAAGGAGACCCAACCAGTCCATTCTAAAGGAGATCAGCCTTGAGATTTCTTTGGAAAGAATGATGCTAAAGCTGAAACTCCAGTACTTTGGCCACCTCATGCGAAGAGTTGACTCATTGAAAAAGACTGTGATGCTGGGAAGGATTGGGGGCAGGAGGAGAAGGGGATAACAGAGGATGAGATGGCTGGATGGCATCACCAACTCGATAGATGTGAGTTTGAGTGAACTCCGGGAGTAGGTGATGGACAGGTAGGCCTGGCGTGCTGCAATTCATGGGGTCGCAAAGAGTTGAACACGATTGAGCAACTGAACTGAACTGATCCTTTACACTGTATCATTTTCTATAAACTTTTTTTTTGCCTTAAAAGATGGCAACTTTATATGTTACTCACTTCTAAGTAAAAAACTAAGCCATCTTATATAATAATTTGTCCCAAAATATTTTTTTCTATGTTGACATCACGTTTTTATCATGAAGTCACAAATTGCTATGTTCTATTACAAATGACTGACTTTACCTAGCTCCTATGATAAACTCATTCTTTCTCAATGTGAGAATTAGGAACAACAGTCTAATTGGAGGCAGAAAGATATTTGTGAATGAGACCTTGAGATGCCATATGTGACTCTAACACTCATATTTTTCAGTTATTGAATGCTCTTATACATATCCATTCAGAAACATTAAGCAAAAAAAAAAATTAAAATCTCTGAAAGGTTGTTTTAATTTCTTTTCCAACATAAAAAGTAATTGAAATTATCAGGTCTTTAACAAAAAATGTAAGTAGAGTTTTAGTAGAAATCTACATTGTTTTTCTGTAGTATTTGCTTAGAATACAGACTAAATAAAAATATTGAGAGCTCATTTTTCCAAATGTATCATAAAATACTCATAGCCGCAGTGTACATATGCATCCATTTCATGTGTTCTCCCAGGTATTTCATTTCATACATCATCTCTTCTTGCCTTTTCCATCTAACTACTTGGAACTGTTATATAGAATGAAATGAACTCTACTGTCATACTTTCTGGTATTTATAACTTAAATCTTAGAACAAAAGTTATCTAATAGAAGAAAATATAAATAAAATGTATCTATTTTAAAGACATTTCTAAAATGTATCATGAGTTATGTCTAGACTAAATATTATATTTAAAGACAAGATGGCTTTCAAATGTTCCAACAGTTGTTCTTAAATTTTTAACATTCCAAAACTTAAATTTTGACCTTTCTTTATGACCCAGGTAATTTTTCTTTACCTTTACTTTGCTTTGTATATTTATACTTGGCTCTCATTTGAACTCCTTCATGCCCATAATTGATTCATGAAGACTCCAGGGAGAAGTGCACTTACTTTTAAATAATATTGATTTAGGAAAAGTCACAATATTATAAAGCAATTCCAATAATTTTATTCCCTTGCTTTCATGTAGAAATCCATAGAGAAGTTCTCACAAAGTTGCCAAATTTGACCAATTTTTTGTTTTTTTTTTTTTGGTTAACTGACTCACCAAATAAAAGTCACAAAACTCCTGGCTGATCATTTAAGTTTAAAGGACTAGGACTATATATGCAACATCCCCATAGATACATCTGATTTCTCTGCTCTGGATCCATCAGGAAAATATGGCACTCTTGGCAAATCCACTCATCTGTAGACTTGTAAATTGCACTGGGTACATTTTTATTCTGAAGAAACTAAGACAGTTTATACATTGGCTAAGCCAGGAGCACTGCTTAGGGAATTTAACCGTTTCTCTCAGACTATAACTGGCCATCTGTTATTGAAAAAAAAAGTTACAGACTTTAGAGCCTGAGTCATCCACTCAGGCTAAGGCTATTGATAAAATCGCTTGACTAAATACTCAGTTTTCCATTTCTTTTTTTAAAGATGCATAATGTATGAGGAAGGAAGAACAGGTTTTATCACTTCTTAGCATCGATATTGCATGTCTATAAAGTTATTCAATCATAGTACAATATCGACATTTCAAATCTGTGTCTGTCAGTGTGTGTGCATAAAGATGCTGCTGCAGTGACTGGAGTTTATTTATTTATTTTTGTCTTTAATTTTATTTTATTTTTAAACTTTACATAATTGTATTAGTTTTGCCAAACATCAAAATGAATCTGCCACAGGTATACATGTGTTCCCCATCCTGAACCCTCCTCCCTCCTCCCTCCCCATACCATCCCTCTGGGTCGTCCCAGTGGAGTTTATTTTTTAATACTTTTTATGATTTATTTGTTCAGTTTTAAATAGTTTGAACAAAAACCAACTGAAAAAAAATATTTAGCAAGTTATTTAAGAAAATAAATATTTGAGACAGTTTGCCCTGAATTTTGGTTCAGACTCAAAGGATAAAGGTTTCATGATTAAACATTTTGGAATAGATACATTTTTTTTAATTACCCAATTTACTCTATGAGAATCTGAAACTCCTAGCTCTTCCCTTTGTGATGAAAAAGAGTCTTTTTTGAAAAACTGTCCACATAAGGGTGTCTATCAGATTAAAGTTGGGTAGCTAACTTTGCTTTTTGAAAATAAAAAGCATAAAAGTAGTAGAAATAAATTAGATTATCAAAAATAAATTTTCAAACCATTCACATCTTCACTAACAAGTTTTTGATGAGTAATTGTAATGATATAAAACTATTTTTTAATAGTTAACAAGTACCAAGAAAGGAATTAAAATATTTTATATAAAAATCTCATTGAATTATCATTATGCATTTTATTATTACTATTTAAAATCTGAAAAATACAGTTTACTGATTTTCCTTCTTCTAACATGAGAGTGTGAGTATACATGTGAACAGTAGTCTCCTAGATGTTCCATGTAAATAAATGGATATTTTGCCTCAGTTTATAGATAATATGTCTAACATCTATGAGAGTGCTCAAAAAACTAATAACTTTAAACAACTTATCTGAAAATATGAATGAAAAGAAAACTGAAGCATTTTAGATATTACATTTAACTATGCCTAAAAGTAATGCTTGTATCATTGTCTTCAATGAAATGATTCTGTGCAGCTGTAGAGCAGCCACTGGCCACCTACACTGGCATTTTCCACACGTAGGAAGTCCTCCCACATTTACCACGAGGCAATGGTAAGGGGAATAAATAGGAACATGAAGGTGGATGATGACATCTCATATTGGCTGTCCAGAAAAATAATATGTAACAAGCATAAAGAACTTATGAAAATGTTGTTTCGGACAGACTGAAAGCATGAAATGATCTGACATACTCCTTATAACTGCATATGACCAATTAGTCCACCAGACTTAATAAAATGCTTTACCAACTTGAATTAAAACTACTACATTTAGATTTCAGGTATTTTGTTTGTTTGTTTTATTTATTCTGGCTGTGCTGGGTCATCATTGCTGCACTCAGGCTTTCTCTAGCTGCAGTGCTCAGGCTTCTCAGTGTGGTGACTTCTCTTAATGTGTAACACATGCTTTAGGGCCCATGGGCTCAGCAGTTGCGGCACACAAGCTTAGTTGCTCTGCATCATGTGAGGTCTTCCTGGACCAGGGAATCACACCAGAGACCCTTGCATTGCAAGGCAAATTCTCAACCACTGGTCCACCAGGGAAGCCCTCAAGTACTTTTAAAGAGGGATGAAATGTGTTCAATCCCTGGGTCGGGAAAAATCTCTTGGAGGAGGGCATGGCAACCCACTCCAGTATTCTTGCCTAAAGAATCCCAAGGACAGAGGAACCTGATAGGCTACAGTCCATGGGGTCACAAACAGGCAGACACAACTGAAGTGGCTTAGCATGCATGCATGCAGATTATTAGGACTTATAATGAAACTGGTCTCCCTGATGTTCCTCCAACTTGCCAACCATTCTCTCACTCTAGACTTTTGTACTTGCTGTCTCCTGTATCTCAATAGCTATGCTACTCATTCCTGCACCACTTTTAACTCTGTTTAAACATACCTTCAGTATCTCTGCTAAAAGGAAATTTGCTAATTTGGAAAAACTCTAACAAAGTTATTTTACAAACTATTTATTTGATAGCAATGTCTTAGGAATTTCCATGTCTTTGGAAAAACTGAGATCTTCTGTTGCCACTTCCCTCAAAAGTGTGATGCTACAGAAAGGATCTGGAGGCATGCCATTTGCAAGAGGAAACGCGACAACCTATAAATTACTCTTAATTATCAAAAATAGAATGTATCAAGTGACTTTCACACTCGAGTATAAAACACATCAATAATTGCCATTAGACATCCTCTTACAGTTATAATTCACTCACTTGATGTTACAGGCCTTCAATGTGCCTGATTTGCTTGGCCTACCTGTTTCTCTCTCCCAGTTACTCATTATTCCTTTCCCATTGACTCTTCAATTGGCACATTTCCATACTCTCCATTATACTTGCAAATAATCTCATTAAAAGAGTTCAGCTCACAAAAGAGCACTTGTTCCATCAAGAAGGGAGCTGACATTAGACTCATTTCTCCATGGGCAGTATTCGAGTGTTTTAGGAGAAACATACCCTTGCTTCTGATTGCTGCTCAATGGTTAACTGTCCAGTGAAATTATTGAGATCAATAATTGCCTGTCTGAGCTACAAAACAGTTCACAACAGGATGAGAGGATGGAAAATGTAGTTTGCAGTGAACTGGTCATTGACTGAAATATCAAGTACCTCTTGGGTCAAAGTGCTAACAACTTACAGACTAACAGACATAGTATTTCAGGATCATATGCTGATTATCTAGAGATATTTATTCAGCAGAATAAAAAAAACCTGTGCAGTCTTTGTGACTGCTGAGATCACAAATACCCAGTTAGCAGCAGAGCTAAGAAATTAAATGATGACAAATACCACATGATTAAATTTCCATTTCCCATTCTTGATTCTGTTTACAACTTCATTTTGATTCATTTTTTACTCACATATTTTAATATTAGAGAAAGCTAGATACACTTTAAAATGATGATTTAAGTCTGAAATGAAAAACACACCCACCCCAAACCTTGGTAGAACAACAGCTGACTTTCAAAGAAAAGGACACATACACCTCCTCATTCAACTGCTACCTGCCGAGAGAATGAGGGCTCCCTGCCTGCTGAGATAACAGGCTGGCACATCACACACATGAACTTCTGAGAAGTGGGTGGTGCTGAAGGAACACAGCAGGGGCAGATGGGGTGGTGGGAAGGATTCTTGATAGAAGGGTAGTTGTACAAAAAGGTTAAGAGAGCAGTTGTTGGTCCAACACTGAATATACGTTAGTGGCTGAAGGTAGATTGCACAGCTCTGGCAAACTAATTTTATTTTTTTCTGCATAGTACATTTGTAAAATTACATAAAAGTAAATTTTGTTTCACAGATGCCTGCTGGCTAATACTGAATGTGGTTTCCAGGCTCAAAAACATAATTTACCCCTTCATTAAGCCCTTACTTTCAAAGTCAAGTAACCATTTTTATAGTATGAGTGTCACTTGAGGTTTAAAATACAATGATTTTCCTTTTCTGGGAAGAAAATGTAACATTGTGGTGAAATTATTCTAGCATTTAAACGTGCAAAAATAGCTAGGCTAACATACCAGACAAATTTCAGCAATCCTTTCTCAATCATATAAATGGAGAGATGTATGTGCATGCTAAGTCACTTCAGGCATGTCTGACTCTTTGTGACCCTGTGGACTGTAGCCCGCCAGGGTCCTCTGTCCATGGGATTCTCCAGGCAAGAATATTGGAGTGGGTTGCCATGCTTTCTTTGGTTATCTTGAGGGCGTCTGGAAATTATACTGCTACCTTAAGCAACACCTAAGATCATTCCTATGTTTCATGAATCAGGCAATGTTAATTTACAGCACCTTCTTAATAATAAATCATTTCTGACAATTAAATGATTTTCAAACAAAAATTTGAAGTGGATTATTCTAAAAATTATGCATTTATAAAAAGTGATATAATGGTGAATCAGAAACTTAGTACAAGTGACTCTTAAAAGGACTGACTGCTTTAGTTTCTTTGTTCCATGAATAAATTTTAAATGAAAATTTCTTGGAGTACGTAATAAATTAAACTCAAATACTATACCTAAATATAATTAAGCCTATAAAAACTTTACAGAACACAATACAATAACCAATATAAGAAAGTAAACTGTTGATATTTTGATGAGAAAGAATGATGGCATCCTTTCTGTTTCTAAAGTTTTCTATATTTAATAAGGTATATTTTTTAACAAGACCAATGGAACTTCCAGTGTAATAATTAATCGAACACTGATAGTAACAATAACACTGGGTGGTTGTGCTTACCATTCCTTCAAAATATTGTTAGGATTTTTCCCTAATTATTTAGGAAAATACAATTATTATGGGCACATTTCTCTTCAGAAATGTGAGTTAGAAGAAAACCTGCTAATTTCCTCCTCTGAGAAAGCTCAGGATATGACAGGAAACCTCAGGTATAATTAAATACTGGTGCAAGTCCTAATGGACATAAGCATTCATTGTAACCAAAGCCCTTCAAAATTCTAATTAAAAACAATCTAGGAAACTGCGTTTTGAAATAGTTGTTGCTTTTATCTTTAAATTATTTTGTTCATTTAAAATTCTGTTTTAACAAAACAATGAAGTTTTAGTTACTTCTAGGTCAAACACTGTAGTTATATCATTTTGCCCAAATGACGCAGTTGTGTTTCTATATCTATAATATTTAAGAAAAGAGTTGAAAACAATTCTTTAATATTAGAATTATACGTGTATTGACACAGAGTGTCTAATTTCACAAAGTATTAGAATCAGGAGTAAGGTAGGTCCTGGAAGTATTGAGTAATAACCCCTCTTCAGGACAATCAGGACGCAGGGTGCCAGAAAGGCAGCCTGTTCCAGGCATAACAAGCAGCTGCTGCTTTTCTTTTTTACCGATTGAGCTATCAGCTGCTAAGCTGCTGCTAAGTCACTTCAGTCGTGTCCGACTCTGTGCGACCCCATAGACGGTAGCCCACCAGGCTCCCCCGTTCCTGGGATTCTCCAGGCAAGAACACTGGAGTGGGTTGCCGTTTCCTTCTCCAATGCATGAAAGTGAAAAGTGAAAGTGAAGTCTCTCAGTCGTGTCCGACCCTCAGCGACCCCATGGACTGCACCCTACCAGGCTCCTCCGTCCATGGGATTTTCCAGGCAAGAGTACTGGAGTGGGTTGCCATTGCTTTCTCAGGGAAGCCCTTAAATGTAGCAGCCTCTCCAAACCAAGAGTCGCTCTAGTTCTCATAGGAGCAAGTGAGAAGACTTTTGCTTCATAGGTAACTTACGAGCTCATAGCATCCGAAATGGAGAGTAATAATGGAAGAAGATGCTATAGCATGATCATGAAATATACTATGATTTCAACATGGAAGATCCATCAAGATGGTTGATAAACATGTGACATGTGTGTGAATGCATGCTTAAGCTCATTTAATGTTATTTTGCATAGATAAATTTTGTGATTTCTTACTAGTATCTCATTTCTTTGAGGTCCAAAAAATTAATTTATGTTGGTAACCTTTCTACCATCAAGTTCAAATTTGAAAGAAACAAAACATACTATTAACAAACATATTTAACAATGTCTGTAACATTTTAAAAATACTCTCATATACCCTTAATTTTCTATACGCCAAAATCTAAATCCTTAGAATGATAGTAATTATTTTTATCTTGTTTGACATCAATGCAATATATAATAGTGAACTGATTGCTTATAATTTTGCTTGAGTTCCTAGATATTACACACATTATGTAACAATGTATCGGTGTTGCTTGTGGGATTATATCATACAAGTGATATTAACAAAGAGAGAAGCGATAAGTATCAATGGAAATGTAGACATAGGAAACAAAGTTGTGGACAGGGAGGAGGAAGAAGAGGCTGGGATCAATTGAGAGAGTAGCATAGAAACATATACATTATTACCATATGTAAAATAGAGAGCCAGTGGGAATTTGCTATGTGACACAGGGAGTTCAACTCAGTGCTCTGTGACAACCTGGGGGGAGGGGACGGGATGGGAGATGGGAGGAAGCTTCAAAAGGAGGGGACAAATGTATACCCATGGCTGATTCATACAGATGTAAGGCAGAAATCAGCACAATATTGTAAAGCAATTATCCTTTAGTAAAAAAAAATTTAAATATATATATATATATTTATATATATTTGGAATAAGAACGCAGTTAAAATGTGTGTGAAAGTCACTCTGTCGTGTCCGACTCCTTGTGACCCATGAACTATACAGTCCATGAAATTCTTTAGGCCAGAATACTGGAGAGGGTAGCCTTTCCCTTCTCCAGGGAATCTCCCCAACCAAGGGATCGAACCCAGGACTCCTGCATTGCAGGTGGATTCTTTACCCGCTGAGCCACAAGGGAAACCCACAGTTTAAAATAAATCAATTAAAACTCATAAATTTCTTTCACATTATAACAGTAATTTCATACTGCATATTAAAAGATAAATTTAAATTCATTGTCACCCCTATAACAATTAACTCTTTGGTAGCATCTTTGATTTACTTTATTTCAATATATTTTTTTTCTATATGGATTAAGAGAATAAATGGGTCACAGTTAGTAGTGGGAAAATGGGTTAGGGGCAGCTTGGGGACAAGAATTAAAGAAAGCAAGAAAATTTTGTATCAGTTCAGTTCAGTTCAGTCGCTCAGTCGTGTCCAACTCTCTGGACCCCATGAACTGCAGCACACCAGGCCTCCCGGAGTTCACTCAGACTCATGTCCATCGAGTCAGTGATGCCATCCAGCCATCTTATCCTCTGTCGTCCCCTTCTCCTCCTGCCCCCAATCCCTCCCAGCATCAGAGTCTTTTCCAATGAGTCAACTCTTCACATGAGGTGGCCAAAGTACTGGAGTTTCAGCTTTAGCATCATTCCTTCCAAAGAAATCCCAGGGCTGATCTCCTTCAGAATGGACCGGTTGGAACTCCTTGCAGTCCAAGGGACTCTCAAGAGTCTTCTCCAACACCACAGTTCAAAAGCATCAATTCTTTGGCATTCAGCTTTCTTCACAGTCCAACTCTCACATCCATATATGACCACTGGAAAAACTGTATAATCTGTGCATTTAAATTTATATTCATATGTTTGGATGTGGTGGTTTAGTCACTAAATTGTGTCCAACTCTTGCAACCCCACGGATTATAGCCTGCCCAGCTCCTCTGTCCATGGGATTCTCCAGGCAAGAATACTGGAGTGGGTTGTCATTTCCTTCTCCAGGGGATCTTTTCAACCCAGGATTCAAATCCAGGTCTCCTGCATTACAGCAGATTCTTTACCAACTGAGCTACTTTACCTAACATTATTTGTAAGGATTTCCTAAATCATCAAACTTCAAAAGTAACATTTTATACTGTACATTTTTAAAATATCATGATCTCTATTAATTTTTTAAAAAGTCAGTTAAATTACATCTGAGATCACAGAGAATTTTTTTTTTAATTCTCTTTATGTGTGCCAAGTAACTTCCAGTATCTTCGCTTCTTGTAAATTACTAAGCCCTAAGCTTCAGTGCTTTCAAAACCTAAAATACTACTCAAAGAATACTTACTTCCTTTTAATTAAAAACAAATTGTAACAGAGAACTATAACTGAAGGTACAAAGGATGTAAAATCAGCAATAAAAAACAGATAGGGAGGAACAAAGGAAGGAACAAAGGGAGGGAGGGAAAAAAGGAGGGAGGTACTTAGAGGAAATATTAACAAATATAAATACATAAATAGAAAAATTAAAAGAAAGAAACATATGTGGCTGTGAAGTTATTTAAGAATAAAAAATCTGTTATATTCTAATTGCCTTCACTAATAATTATTGCTAAATTATATAATTCAATAATATATTAATATATTTATTATATATAATATATTATACTTATTATTAAATATATTTATTTATTATTTTAATGAATAAATTTTCATAAATAAATATATATATATATATAGAGAGAGAGAGAGAGAGAGACTTTCCAGGTGGCTCAGTGGTAAAGAATCTGCCTGCTAATGCAGGAGCCACAGGAGAGATGCAGGTTTGATCCCTGGGTGGGGAAGATCCCCTGGAGAAGGAAATGGCAACTCACTTCAGTATTCTTACATAGGAAATCTCATAAACAGAAGAACCTTGTGGACTACAGTCCATGGGATTGCAAAAGAGACAGAATGAGTGACTAAATAACAACAATATATATAAAGAAAAAAATTCAGTTCTACATCTCTCAGTATAGATAGATTTGCTGAACAATCATTTTAGTCTAAAAAAAAGGAAGAAGGATAAATACAAACAGCAGTTATAATATCTGACCAAATAATTTGTGCCAACTAACTTCTGATTGATACAGTAATTTGAAAAGCCATTACTCCAGGGTAGACAGCATGATCGTAGGCAGTTAGAAAAGTATTTGGAAAGCTAATCACTAAAATCAGAATGTGTGCTCAGTCACTCAGTTGTATCCAACTCTTTGTGAGCCCACGAATTGTAGCCCATCAGGCTCCTCTGTCTATGGGATTTTCCAGGCAAGAATTCTGGAGTGGGTTGCCGTTTCCTATTTCCTTCTCCAGATTGTTGAATAACTGACTTAAATTATAGTTCATTTGAGGGTTAAATTTGAAGCTTATAACAATAATATTCTATCTTTTGTTGCAGAGTAATTACCAAATAATAATTGTAAACTTTGTAAAATATGCAATATTTTTGTTTCTATTTTTAAATATACATCCACAATTTCAATGTTGTCTATGTGTTCCTGTATACACATAGATAATACACACACACACACATATATATATCACACCAAATTAATATGTATGTGTACAATTTTAGAGAAATACAATAAATATATGAAAACATATTCTATATCATATGCTTACATGAAATATACACTGATGACTGTCCTCAGATTCCAATCCTATTTAAACTCAAGCTGTGTCGTCTTGGTAAATTAGGTAACCAAGTACCTCAGTTTCCTTATCTTTACACAGGTATAATAATGTATTAACTCACAACATTATTATGAAGCTCCCATGCTTAGTATGAGTAATTTTGCAGATAATTAGTGCTTTTTGCCATTTATTTCCTTTCTAACTAAGCACTTGAGAAAAACAGTAGAGTCTATTTAGTGTCCTATTTTATAAAGAGGCATAGTGCATTAATGTGGATATTTTGGACAATCAGCTCTCTTTAAAAAATATTGCATAATTTTTCAAAGCATGAGTCAAGCTCTAAAAACATAGTAAACATATAAAAATAAATCCTTTGTTCTATATGATTTGATAGTAATGTATTAACATAACCTTAAATAGTACTGCCAACAAAGAACCCCAATACACTTCTTTTATTGATTTCTAAATTCCTAAAATGCAGAGTAAATAATTTAACAGAATATTTATAGCTAGTGAACACAAGAGCATAGTGTGCCATTTCGAAACTCATCCCATTATTTCAGTAATTCAAGTTACTAAACAATAACTTCAATATATTTTTTCTTGCAACCAGTAATTCTTTTTCATTTTTAATATTGGAAATATTAATTAAATTGACTTTTAAGAATATTGCCATATTATATTAACATATTTCAGTTTTCAAATCCAAATACTAATGAATATATTATTTTTTGGACATGACTCATTTTTCTTTTTTTCATTTTTCTTAGTAAAGCAAGTTACACTACATAGAGAACAACAGAAAAGGACATACTTGCTGAATAAATATAACCAGTAGAGACATTTAGTCTTCTATTCCTGTTGAATGAAAAGCTGATATTTCTGTATTTTTTGCAAAGTATAATATTTAAATTTCTATAAAGAGCATATTGTCTATTAGCATAAAACTTGACTTTTTATACCCAAAAAATAAATAAATTATTTACAACAATGTAGTGTTATTTTCCTTGGAATTTTTATTTTCTCTCTTTGTAAATAGCTGGTGTTCTTTTTGGTAAACAAAAATTAAGACATACAGATGGCTAACAAACACATGAAAAAATGCTCAACATCATTCATTATCAGAGAAATGCAAGTCAAAACCACAATGAGGTATCATTACACGCCAGTCAGAATGGCTGCGATCCAAAAGTCTACAAGCAATAAATGCTGGAGAGGATGTGGAGTAAAGGGAACCCTCTTATACTATTGGTGGGAATGCAAACTAGTACAGCCACTATGGAGAACAGTGTGGAGATTCCTTAAAAAAACTGGAAGTAGAACTGCCATACGACCCAGCAATCCCACTGCTGGGCATACACACTGAGGAAAGCAGAATTGAAAGAGACACATGTACCCCAATATTCATCGCAGCACTGTTAATAATAGCCAGGACATGGAAGCAACCTAGATGTCCATCAGCAGATGAATGGATAAGAAAGCTGTGGTACATATACACAATGGAGTATTACTCAGCCTTTAAAAAGAATACATTTGAATCAGTTCTAATGAGGTGGATGAAACTGGAGCCGATTATACAGAGTGAAGTAAGCCAGAAGGAAAAACACCACTAACACATATATATGGAATTTAGAAAGATGGTAACAATAACCCTGTATGTGAGACAGCAAGAGACACAGATGTATAGAACAGTCTTTTGGACTCTGTGGGGGTGGGGGGGATGATTTGGGAGAATGGCATTGAAACATGTATAATATATAAGACACGAATCGCCAGTCCAGGTTCGATGCATGATACAGGAAGCTTGGGACTGGTGCACTGCGATGACCCAGAGGGATGGTATGGGGAGGGAGGTGGGAGGGCGGTTCAGGATTGGGAACACGTGTACACCCATGGCAGATTTATGCTGATGTATGGCAAAACCCATACAATATTGTAAAGTAATTAGCCTCTAATTAAAATATATAAATTTAATTTTAAAAAATAAAATAAAAACTCAAAAAAAAGAAAAATGAATGCATCTAAAAACTATTTCCATTATTTTTAAACATTCTTGCTCAAGAAAATAGATCTGCAAATTAGTTACTTTATCAACATTACCTTTCCAAAGTTGATATAGTATAATTTTATAGGTATATTGCTAACATGGATTTTTCCAAAAGAGATAAAATCCCTCATATACCCAAGAAATCATCTTTGGAAGTGAACGTGAGGGCTTCCCTTGTGGCTCGGTGTTAAAGAATCTACGTACCATTGCAGGAGACTCACTTTTGACCCCTGGGTCCGGAAGATCCCCTGGAGAAGGAAATGACAACCCACTCTAGTATTCTTGCCTGGCAAATCTCATAGGCAGAAGAGCCTGACCGGCTACAATCCACAGGGTTGCAAGAGTCGGACTCAACTTAGTAACTAAACAACAATAATTGTTTTAAATAGTTGGAAAAGGGGAACAGTGAAATGTAGTTGAATCCTAAATAAAGGAATATGATCTCAGAGAATTAGCCAAGGTCTTCATAAAGGCTCATTTCATATTAGTGGATGAGATTTATTCATCTATTAATATTTAAAAGCTATTCAATCATATCAATTATTTTAACAAATATCCATGGTGGTTCTAAAATATGACATGCACTGATCTAGTGCAGAGAAATGATTATATATTATAGATGGTAGACATAGTCCTGCTGTCTTTGGAATTTAGACTTTTAGAGGATGTGGGCAAAAAATAATCACCAAATTAATAAGCTTTAATAGTAGATGGTAATACGATTTATTTTAAACTGTGTCCAAAAGTAGTGTTTCATTACTATTAGACATAGAGATTAAGACTGAGTGACTTCACTTTTTAAAGACTTAACCACTTGAGGAAATGGCATTTCAGCTCGGATCTGAATGAAATGAGTGAAAAGTGAAAGTGAGTCACTCAGTCGTGTCTGACTCTTTGCAACCCCACGGACTATAGTTTGCCAGGCTCCTCTGTCCATGGGATTCTCCAGGCAAGAATACTGGAGTGGGTTGCATTCCCTTCTCCAGGGGAATGAAAGGAGAGAGCTATGCAAACAGCTGATGGAAGAATGTCTCTGACAGAAGGAACTGAATGGACAATATAATCATGTAGGAATATTCCTAAAGTTATTGGTGGCCCACAAAGAAAATATATATGACTGAGACTGATATATGATGTGGATAATGCAGGAAATTACAGATAAGACATTTGAAGGGATTTTTGCTAAAGTAAAAATATTTCAAAAAGTCCCCAGAAGTTAACTTTAATTAAGCCTATATCATTTACCAAACACTGTTCCAAGACCTTAACCCACATTAAGGTATTTCTCAAAAATCTTTGTTAAAAGGTACTATTATAAATTCTGGGGTAAAAAAAAATGGAGTTTTTGAAATATCAAAAAATTTCCCCCTAAACTGTACATCTTATAAATGGCCAGGGTATGAATGCCACAGTTCGTGACCGAGTCCTGCATGTACATTCACTGTGTTATGCCTTCTTCTTGTTCTCATATACAAAATCTGCCATTTTAACTTTTTAAAAAAATTATTAATTTATTTATTTTTGACTGTGCCAGGTCTTCACTGCTGTGCGTGGGCTTTCTCTAGCTGTGGTGAGTGGGAGCTACTCTCCAGCTGCTGTGCTTGGGCGCCTCATTGTGGTGCCTTTTCTAGTTGCAGAGCATGGGTTCTCAGTGCACAGGCTCAGTAGTTGCAGCTCACAACTTAGTTGCCCCATGGCATGTGTGACCTTCCCGCGCTAAGGATCAAACCTGTGTCCCCTGCATTGGCATGTGGAGTCTTAACCAGTTGTACAAAGGTCACTTAAAGGTTATATAAAGAAACATGTATTACAGGGTTTAGAAATAGAAGCAAGATACTCTGGACTGAATATTCGTGTCCGCTCCAAAATTTATATGTTGAATTTCTAATACCCAGTGTGATAGTATTTGGAAGTGAAATAATTAAATTGTAAGTATGGGGACATGTTAAAGGGATTAATGCCCTTGTAAGAAAAGATATGAGAGGGATGATCTCTATATAGCTTGGCCATGTGAGGTCACAGAGAGAAGGCAGCTGCCTACGAACTAGGAAACCTAGTTTCCTCTCCAGACACTTAATATTAACTTGGACTTCTCAATCTCCAAAACTGTGAGAAATAAAATTCTGTTGTTTGATTGAACCAGTCTATGTCATTCTGTTACAGGTGCCCAAGCAGACAAAGACACAGGAATACTAGTTTACTATGGTAGTTTCTCCTTGGAAGAAAAGCTCTGACTAACCTAGATAGCATATTAAAAAGCAGAGACATCACTTTGCCAACAAGGGTCTATAGTCAAAACTATGGTTTTTCCAGAAGTCATGTACAGATGTGAGAGCTGCACCATAAGGAAGACTGAGCACTGAAGAATTGACGCTTTCGAACTGTGGGGCTGAAGAAGACTCTTGAGAGTACCTTGGATAGAAAGAAGATCAAACCAGTCAATCCTAAAGGAAATCACCCTGAATATTCATGGGAAGGACTGATGTTGAATCTGAAGCTCCTATATTTCAGCCACCTGATGTGAAGAGCCAACTCATTGTAAAGGACCCTGATGCTGGGAAAGATTGAGGGCAGAAAGAGAAGTGGGCAATAGGGAATGAGATAGTTGGATGGCATCACCAACTCAATGGACACAAGTTTGACCAAACTCAGGGTGAAGGACAGAGAAACCTGGCGTGTTGCAGTTCATGTGGTCACAAAGAGTCAGATGAAATTCGGTGACTGAACAACAGCAATGGTAGATGCTTGGCCTGAAGTCACATCATATTATGGAAAAAATACTGGTAGGATTCCTATTATAGTAATAGTTTTGGCTTAGAGGATGAATACAGTATTTAAGGATAGCTTTTGTCTTTAAGGACCAAGCAAGCAAATATGTGGTAATTCTATTAACTCAGTAAGGGAAGACTAAGGTACATTTGGATGCAAAATCAGTTTTATTTCAGAAATGCTAACTTTCAGGTGGTTTTAAGACTTCCTAGTGGAGATATCAAGTCAGAAATAGACAGAGGACCCTGACACATGACCATCTGTATTATCAACATACTGATGGAGACAAACTCATGGTAGTAGAAGGGATCAGCTAGAAAGAGAATAGATTAAATAAGAATTGAGTCTCAATCAATAAATATTTAAATATTAGTCTGCAAAGGAAGATCCAATAAAGACTAAAAGGTTTAGGCGTAGGAGGTAAACCAACAAAGGATGATGTCACTAAACACAAAGGAAGAAAATGTTTAGGAAGAAGGAGTGGTTTTCTAAGAAGAAGGCTGTCTGAAATTGGAATGAGATATATAGAAAGAAGCCATGATAAAGTGGGATTGATTGACAGGAGTTATTTCAGTCGACTGGAGGGGATGAGAGACAGCATAGAATAACATATGGACAGAATGGGTGATGGGAAGCAAAAGACAGGATTTATAAATGCCTGTTATAAATGTCACCATAATCTTGGTAGCTGAAGGGAAAGTAAATCTGATGGAATGTGAAGTTGGGAAAATATTTTTGAAGAGGAATATCAAAGTGCATTAGGTGACAGTGGCATTAACTCTGTAACAAGGGGAAATTAGTGACTGAGCAAAGACAGAACACATGCAGGAAAGAGGTCCTTGAGACAACTGTTCTTACAAGTCATTTTTAAAAAATAGCAGCCAACTTAAAAGTGGCAAAGTATAGGAACAGGCATTATGTAAGAAAAATATGTTCAGAAGCCTTATAACATGAAGTTCTTAACCTAATACATAAAGACATAAGAATTTAAGAAATTTTACCTATCACACTAGAAAAGTTCAAATGTTTGATAATAGCATTAGCATGGGTGAGAGGAGGTAGATACAAGTGCACACTGTACAAGTTTAAATGAGTAAAGCTTCATTGGATGGCAAATCATCAATATCTTTCTAAATTCAAACTGTAATACTTCTCCTTTTCCTCAGAAAATTCACTTTTAGAAATTTTAGCTTGGAGAAGGATTTTTACGTTTGTTTTTACTGCTAAAAGTTTAAACATATTTAGGATAAAGTTATGTCTTTTTGGCTTAAGAACACCTACAAAGTATTAAAAACATATCTATCATATTATCCAGACCTCTTCCTTCTTGGTATTTATCTAAAAATAGTTGAAATCAGGATCTGAAAAAGATACCAACACCCCAATGTCCATTTAAGTATTATTCAAAATAGCCAAAATGTGGAAACAATGTAAATTACTATCAATGGATAAATGGATAAAGATACTGTGTGCGTATATATACATATACATGTATATATACATATATATACACACATCAAAACACACATTTATACACACACACACATATATATATGTATACACATAAGCATAATATATATGTGTATGTTTATTGTATATATGCTTCCCAGGTGGCAAAGGGCTAAAGAATCTGTCCGCCAATGCAGGAGATGCTAGAGACACAGGTTCAATCTCTCTGTTAGGAAGATCCCTTGGAATAGGAAATGGCAACCCACTCCAGTATTCTT
Source organism: Bubalus kerabau (assembly GCF_029407905.1). Lineage (NCBI taxonomy): Eukaryota > Metazoa > Chordata > Mammalia > Artiodactyla > Bovidae > Bubalus > Bubalus kerabau. Next base: position 63,497,134 of record NC_073625.1, read on the forward strand.
GCCTGGAAAATTCCATGAAGAGAGGAGTCTGGCAAGCTACAGTCCATGGATTCACAAAGAGTTAGACATGACAGCATGCATGCAACACAATCTAATATTTTATATATATATATATATATATATATATATATGTCAGGCTTACAAAACAATAAAATCCTGGAATATGTGACAACATGGATGAGCCTTGAATGCATTATGCTAAGCAAAATAAGCCAGTCATAAAAGAACAAACATTGCACAATTCTAGTTATATGCAGTATATAAAATAGTCAAATTCATAGGATTATGGAATAGAATGGTGATTCAGTGCCTTTGGGGATGGGGAAATGGGAAAGTTCTAATCATGCAGGAAGTTCAATCATGCAAAGAAGGAAGTTCCATAGATTTGCTGGACAAATGAACTTAAGCAGGTAGATGCCATATTAAGTGCTTTTACCACAGTACAATTAAATGGAAAAAACAGATATGAAAATGCATGCTTTCTAGGGGAAAAAAAAGCAATAAAAGGAATAGAATATTATCATTTGGAAAAAGGGGGTGACTTGGGAATAATTCTTCTATCTTAATGATAGACAGAGGATAAATCAGTACAGTTCAGTTCAGTTCAGATGCTCAGTCATGTCCAACTCTTTGGGACCACATAGACTGCAGCACTTCAGGCCTCCCTTTCCCTCATCAACTCCCAAAATTTACTCAAACTCAAGTCCAGTGAGTCAGTGACGCCATCCAACCATCTAATATTCTGTCATCCCCTTCTCCTCCCATCTTCAATCTTTCCAAGCATCAGTGCCTCTTCAAATGACTAAGTTTTTTTCATCAGGTGGCCAAAGTATTGGAATTTTAGCTTCAGCATCACTCCTTCCAATGAGTATTCAAGACTGATTTCCTTTAGGATGGACTGGTTGGGTCTCCTTGTAGTCCAAGGGACTCTCAAGAGTCTTCTTCAATACTACAGTTCAAAAGAATCAATTCTTCAGCACTCAGCTTTCTTTATAGTCCAACTCTTACATCCATACATGACCACTGGATAAAACATAGCCTAGACTAGATGGACCATTGGCAAAGTAATGTCTGTTTTTTAATATGCTATCTAGGTTGGTCATAACTTTTCTTCTAAGAAGTAAGTGTCTTTTAATTTCATGGCTGAAATCACCATCTGCAGTGATTTTGGAGCCCAGGAAAATAAAGTCTGTCACTGTTTCCTCACCTATTTGCCATGAAGTGATGGGACCAGATGCTATGATCTTAGTTTTCTGAATGTTGAGTTATAACTGAACTTTTTCACTCTCCTCTTTCACTTTCATCAAGAGACTCTTCAGTTCCTTGCTTTCTGCCATAAAGGTGGTGTCATCTGCATATCTAAGTTGTTGATATTCCTCCCTGCAATCTTGATTCCAGCTTGTGCTTCCTTCAGCCCAGCATTTCTCATGATGTACACTGCATACAAGTTAAATAGCATGGTGACAATATACAGCCTTGATGTACTCCTTTCCCTATTTGAAACCAGCCTGTTGTTCCATGTCCAGTTCTAACTGTTGCTTACTGGCCTGCATACAGATTTCTCAAGAGGCAGGTCAGGTGGTCTGGTATTCCCATCTCTTTCAGAATGTTCCACAGTTTATTGTGATCCACACAGTCAAAGGCTTTGGCATAGTCAATAAAGCAGAAATGGATGTTTTTCTGGAACTCTCTTGCTTTTTCCATGATCCGGCGGATGTTGGCAATTTGATCTCTGGTTTTTCTGCCTTTTCTAAATCCAGGTTGAACATCTGGAAGTTCACAGTTCACGCATTGGTGAAGCCTGGCTTGGAGAATTTTGAGCATTACTTTACTAGTGTGTGAGATGAGTGCAATTGTATGGTAGTTTAATCACTCTTTGGCATTGCCTTTCTTTGGGATTTGAATGAAAACTAAACTTTTCCAGTCCTGTGGCCACTGCTGAGTTTTCCAAATTTGCTGACATATTGAGTGCAGCCCTTTCACAGCATCATTTCTTGGGATTTGAAATAGATCACCTCCACTAGCTGTTTGTAGTGATGGTTTCTAAGGCCCACTTGACTTTGCATTCCAGGATGTCTGGCTCTAGGTGAGTGATCACACCATCATGATTACCTGTGTCATGAAGATCTTTTTTGTACAGTTCTTCTATGTATTCTTGCCACCTCTTCTTAATATCTTCTGCTTCTGTTAGGTCCATACCATTTCTGTTCTTTACTGTGCCCACCTTTGCATGAAATGTTCCCTTGTCTTTCCCATTCTATTGTTTTCCTTGACTTCTTTGCATTGATCACTGAGGAAGGCTTTCTTATCTTTCCTTGCTATTCTTTGGAACTCTGCATTCAAATGAGTATACCTTTCCTTTTCTTCTTTGCTTTTCGCTTCTCTTCTTTTCACAGCTATTTGTAAGGCCTCCTCAGACAGCCATTTTGCATTTTTTGCATTTTTTTTTCTTGAGGAAGGTCTTGATCACTGCCTCCTGTACAATGTCACAAACCTCTGTCCATAGTTCTTCAGGCACTCTGTCTATCAGATCTAATCCCTTGAATCTCTTTCTCACTTCCACTGTATAATCATAAGGAATTTTTTTAGGTCATACCTGAATGGTCTAATGGTTTTCCCTACTTTCTTCAATTTAACAAATTTCTTCAACAAATTTTTGAATTTGTCAATAATGAGTTCATGATCTGAACAACAATCAGCTCCCAGTTTGTTTTTGCTGACTGTATAGAGCTTCTCTATCTTTGGCTGAAAAAAATATGCTGCCACTAAGTTGCTTCAGTCGTGTCTGACTCTGTGTGACCCCATAGATGGCAGCCCATCAGGCTCCCCCGTCCCTGGGATTCTCCAGGCAAGAACACTGGAGTGGGTTGAAAAGAATATAATCATTCTGATTTCAGTATTGAAATAATCAATCTGATTTTTGTATTAAAGCTGAAGTTGAATGGTTCTATGAAGACCTACAAGACTTTCTAGAACTAACACCCAAAAAAGATGTGCTTCTCACTATAGGGGACTGGAATGCAAAAGTATAAAGTCAAGAAACACCTGGAGTAACAGGCAAATTGGGCCTTAGAGTACAGAACGAAAAATGGAGCATAAATAGATTGATGGATAGATGGATGGCTGAATAGACTGATATGAACATGGGCTTCTTATGTATTTATGATCATGTTTTTCTTAATATGTTTTAGCTACTCTTTTAATAAACTTTATGTGATAATAATTGCTCTATGTCAATCAAACATTTTCCAGAGGATAATATTTATGGCTTAATTAGATTGTAGCCTATAGATATACCATAAATTATCAATATTTCATGCATTTTAAGTGAAAAATATACTTCACCAAATATTTCAGGTAGATTATGCAAATTAAAAATTCCATTAGCTTCATACAAATGACTGCTTTACTGTAAGAAAAGCCAAGTAGAGTTAATCATTTTCAAAGGACTCTAAGTTTAGGAAATTGAGACTAAAAGTAATATCATACTGTCATTTTAATATTCTCTTTAAATTACTAGTCATGTTAAAGATGTTCTCAGAAGATAATTAAGTATTTTTTGCCTTTTCTCATATTTGTTTCGAATTATCCTTTCTCATTTTCTTGGTAGCTTACTGTCTCCTTACTTGTCTCTCCTTGTTATTATGGAGCTGATATTTATTGCTAATGATATATTTCTATAATTTTTGTATTACACGAGTATGAAAATGACTGATTCTAGAAATAATATTTAAATTTTATAGTACTGTTTTATAAATACATATAATACTTTATTTATATTGTATATTAGCAATATATATTATTAATTTGGTTTTTGCTTGCTCCATTTATTTTTCAACATTCTGAAATCAGATATATATCAGATTTATCTATTCATTCTTAGCCCATTGAGAAGATTTCATGGCAAATCATTTTGCTTAGATTATCTTGCTTGTAAATATAGAAATTAAAATATAATAATTAATCAGGTGAACTTCGTTAGAGAAAAAACACAAGGGCTTAATTTTTAAAGAGGTAGTAGCAAAGAAAAAAGTATCCTCTTCCCTATATATAAAGAGCTATTTATCTTTCACAAAGTAGCATGTCTTTCCTAAAAAGATATATAGCTGACAAGAGATTATCAATTGAATCACAAAAATATTACGGGTAAAATGATAACAATACAATCAGGAATTAGAGATAAATAGATGAGACAGGGAGATTTGAGAGTGACCACGCAATTAACTGGAGTCAAGTACAAATTAACATTTTGCCATTCGAAATTTAAGAACTGTGGTGAAAATATTCCCAAGCGTCAGTGAAATAAAATCGGAACACAGACTATTTGATGTAGGCACATACTCCTGTGAAAGTTTAAACACTTCTTCAAATTCTCATTTGTCTGGAAATATTGACTGGTTTCATTGCCATTTTAATAAGGCAATTGGAGCTACTCTTTTCAATGACCTTCCCTGCAATGTGCATAAGGGATTGTTGCAACTGAGCACTGACACAGCATTTTAAATGAATCTGGACCTCAACTTTGCTAAATATGTAAATATCCTATGATTTCTTTGACTGCTGTATGCACGTTATTCTCAAGTATATATCATTTTGAATAGAGTTCCTCTGTAATTAATCTAATATAGTAACATTGACCATAAACTCACTGTCTTTCAGTGAGAGTCAAACCCCTAATAAAAAGGACTCAAATATCATGCTGTCAGTCCAACATATTTCTCTAATGCCTTGCATTTATGGAGTTCCTTAGATATATTTTCATTTCTTCTAGTCCATAATAAAACATTATATACTACATTAGTGAGAAGAATAGGGGAAGAAAAAAATAACTCTGTCCTAGATTGAGTAAAATTTCAAAGACATTAAACAGCTTGCCTTATTTCAAATGACTAAAAACAATCAACTGAGATATCCCTGTCCTTTGGCATTTAACTTCACCTTTCTTTAAAAAAAAAATTAATTCACTTGTTTTAGCTGTTCTTAACACTTTTAATTATCTTAATAATAATAATTACTACTGTTACTCCTATTATTATTTCTATTATGATTATATTAAGAACAACAGCTAAAGGACTGTATTTTTATCATTATATACATAGCTCTCTGTGATCTGCCTTCTGAGCTCACTGCCCATCTTTATTGTTTTGATAATAACATTTCCCAATTAAACTCTATTCGCCAAAAAAATAAATAAATAAATAAACTCTATTCGCCAGCTGTATTGAGCAACTGGTCATACCGCCTCAAACCTCTTCAGGCTTACACATGCTACTCTTTCCTTCAGACTCGACTCTCTTTCTGATTTCAGTAACTCTTTATGTGAATGATTTTTAAATTCTAAATTAAATATGACCTCTAATATAAAACCTTCACTGATTTCTGCTAGCAAAGTCTGTATTTGCATCAGTACCTTTTTTCCCATAGCATTTTATGGAACCTATCCACATTTAGAGGGCATTGGGAAATTTACTAAAATATTTATTTCAATCACAGCTGGGTTTATGAAGTTAATAAACCTTAAGTTTCAAGAATATTTCCTTTCAGCAGAACATTTTGGTGGATCCTAGCAATATGTTCACACAGTATTTTAAAGGAAAATCCAACAGAGAAGAATGACTCATTAAACTGGGCCCAGTATTCGGCATGCTGCTTTTCCTCTTGGAGAGTTTGCCGACTCTTGTCTTACAAGCCATGAAGAAAACAGTTGCTAATATCCAGAGTAGACCACAGGATTAATCACAGTCACATAGAAATTCAAAGTGACACTCCAGGCTTTCTAGAGTGCTCTAACATAAAGATCCAAGATTATGGATTGAAGAGAGAAGCAAAGGAGCCAGGTACTGGATTTCCCATGAAGATATTTTGCTGATTCCTGGACTTGGAAGGACATGAGGAAGAAAGCCAAGTAAAAAGTAACAACAGCAACAAAAAAGGTAAAGTAGAATTTTCAGCAGTCATTTGTTGCTAAGGAAACAAAAACTGAAATTCAGGACCCTGAAAGGAGGGTGATTCTGAATTTAAACAAACAAGTAAATAAATATAAAAGTGAAACACAAAAATAAAACTCAGTTAGAACTATATAGGGCATATTTAAGAAGTACAAATGAGCCAGAACTTTATAAAGCCAAACTTTATAAAGACTACAGTCCGGAAAGAAGTCATTGGAATGAGGTGACTCACTCTTCTTGGAAGAATACAGGATTGGGAAAATACTTCAACCTAAGTTATATATACAGATAACTGAAGTTATATATGCCATATATATGCTGTGCTGTGCTTTAGTCGCTCAGTCGTGTCCGACTCTTTGTGACCCTGTGGACTGTAGCCTGCCAGGCCCCTCTGTCCATGGTATTTCCCAGGCAAGAAATACTGGAGTGGATTGTCATTTCCTTCTTTAGTGGTATATGTGTGTGTGTGTGTGTGTGTATACATATATTTAAACTGTGGATTGAGTCATTCAAATTTCCGAATGCTACTGGAAGGCCATTCCATTCTTCATTCATGAATTTTTTTGCTATTGCATAGCAGCATCATTTCCCAATAGGATACAATGCTATATATAAATGCAGTAAAGGTATGTTAGAAGTAATAGAGATAAGTACGGAGGAGCATGAAATAAACATTGAAATGGGGGTTCAGAAAATGTAAACAGCTAGAAAAAATGAACACGAATCTTTTAATTACATCCTTAGCCATCACAGTAATGGTCTAATGAATTGGCTCCATGGTTGAATCCAGTGCTGGGCTGCAGCAGATGTTTCTCTTCTCATGAGAGTACATTTGAAGTATCTTGCCACAACTTTGCAGAGACATCAGGTTGCTTGCCCGGAATTAGTCATGCATAGAAATTATATACAAAAAAAAACAGAAAATGGTAAATTTTGATAAAATTTATATCAGAAATATGGTTATAAAACATTTACCAGCACTACACTAGGTTCAACTCTTTGATGATTTTGAAAATTTGGAGTTAGTGTCTTCTTTAGATGGAAGATGAAGTGAAACAAACAAAATAGACCCTCATTCTATAACTCTATTTTATGATACATGATAATTCTTCAAACTGTTTTGAAGGTTCTTTAGCCATGAAAAATATTATCATTGTTAAAACACTAGTTTCATTCTAAACCAAATTTATCAACATTAAGAATTTGCTTCTACATAGGGTAGAACGCTGGAGAAGGCAATGGCAACCCACTCCAGTGCTCTTGCCTGGAGAATCCCAGGGATGGGGGAGCCTGGTGGGCTGCTGTCTATGGGGTCGCACAGAGTCGGACACGACTGAAGCAACTTAGCAGCAGCAGAAGCAGGGTAGAAGGCAGTCCCTGATAGCTTAGTTGGTAAAGAATCCGCCTGCAATGCAGGAGACCCCAGTGTGATTTCTGGGTTGGGAAGATCCCCTGGAAAAGGGATAGGCTACCCTCTCAGTATTCTTGGGTTTCCCTTGTGGCTCAGCTGGTAAAGAATCCACCTGCAATGCAGGAGACCTTGCTTCTATCCCTGGGTTGGGAAGATCCCCTGGAGAAGGGAAAGGCTACCCACTCCAGTATTCTGGCTTGGAGAACTCCATCAACTGTAGAGTCCATGGGGTTACAAAAGGTTGGACACAACCGAGCAGCTTTCAGGCTGAAGGAAATATTCCTGGACTAGTTTAGGCCATCTTTTTCTTATATTTCAAAGTTTTCATGTGATGATTTAAAATCCACATTTTAAAATACTGACTTATGAATGCATTCCATATTTTTTTCAGTTAAGGAAATTCAACTATGTAAAAACAATCAACAAACAGTTTGAAAGTGCACCTCAGTGTTTAAAAATTAAATATTTGTGTATTGAATCTTTAATTTCCCACAGCTTTAGCTAATTTCAATTCTATTTGTGACTTCACTGATTTTTGCAACATTCAAAACAAAGGAGGTAAATTTTCTCTAAAAGTATACCTATTCTGCAGTAGAATGCAAATTTTGCATGCATTATTTGAAGTATGTCAATCACCCTCAGGCAAATTAATAGAGAATTCAAATTTGCAGCACTGGCCTATTGGTCTAGAGAAATTAAAAAGTCTTGACTAAGGTTCAGGGAATAAGGTCAAAAAAGGGAAATATTTTAGTCTCAAGGAATAAGTTGATAATTAGAGGGCAAGGACAGAAAAGACATTTATGTATAGAAATCAAAACCTTATTTAAAAAAAAAACTCACCCTTTACTTATTTATGTATTTTTTATGTTTACTTATTTACTCGTTTTACCCAAATGTTACATGATAATCCTTGCATTAAGATATGCAACCACTGTGTGACTCTTTAAGAACAAATGGTGCCCAAGTGACGGAGAGTATTAATACCTTTTCCAAAAGAATAAGTGCATGGAGTCAAAGGTGCACTGAACTTTTATGCAGGGACTTCATTCCTGGAAGACTGATTACTCAGAAGATTTAAGAGGCCAAGTCATAATGGTTTTGGAGAATAGCCTAGTCTGAAATTAATCATTTAAGAAAACCAGAAATACTATTTAGTGTCACAGGCCAAGGCTCATATTAATACCAATATGTGATAGGTATAAATATTATCCAAGGAAAGATTGTTTGCAGCAATATGCAGAGAAGCACCTGATTGTGACCTCATGATGAAATATTAACAGGCTGCTAAATGTCATTACAGAGAAGGGCTTTGTTGCTGTATTTAAAAGATGATTATACAAATTTTACAAAATTATACAGCAAAAGAAAGCACAATAATTAAGAAGTAGATCTGGGTATTAGTGTCCTATAAAATATAACTAGTAATTAAAGGATTACAGTTCAGTTGACTATAAGCTAGAATATAAACATTACTAATAATTTAATCAGGCAAAATACAACTATTTGGAGTAAGCACAAATAATTAACATTCCTGTTATGAGTCACACACCTTCAATTTTCCTTGGATTATGATGACTTTTATGTGAAAACTTCTCTTTTGTCTCATTCTAAGGAAAGGGAATATTTGATGCCATAAAAATTAGGAATTAATCTTTAATTAGATCATTGTACAAATGAATTTCAAAAAATAATTTTCTAAGTGGAGCTACATGAAAGTTTTAGCTTGGGTTTTAGTTTCTAAAGGATCTGTATGCACAGTTCAGCATTAGTCTGATCTTATCATTCATATCACTCCTCATAAACATATCCTTTCTCTTCAAATTATCTTCACATCACATTAAAGGATGAGATTTACAATAAATTTGTTTAGATGATGATATATATTTTATTTTCATAAGAAAATCTGCATGGTTTACAAACAACTGAATGGTTTTTCAATTTCCTCAAGAATCTCAGAAAAAAACAAATGAAACTCTATATTTACTTCCAAAGAACTAAGTTAAAATTTTCATGGAAATATTGCATGTAACTCAGGGTCTTCCCTGGTGGCTTGTAAAGAATCTTCCTGCCATAATGCAATTAAATATGCCTTCAATCAATAGTTTAAAAATTCTAATGATTGGATTAAATAAACAGTTGGACAAAAAATAGGTAAATAAAGAAGTCCTTTAAAATAGGACATTTCAGTTTTCTCATTTCTTAAAAACTCCTGACCAATTTAACTGAATGTGATTAACAGATTTAAAATAAAAATCATTGTTGTGTAATGATGGGAAATTTATTCTCTGTGGCAACAGAATTTCTCTCTGTTCAAGAATAAGACATAATATTCTTATGTTGAGATGTTTTATATCCCAAAGTACTGACCACCATTAAGAGTTACTCACAACTGGGTAATCCCATGTGCAGGAAGATGTACATGTTAATAAACATCTGGGTTTTTTTTCTCTCTTTTTTTGTCGATCTTTTTCAATTCTCAGGGCTCCACCTAATAAACCTAAGATAGATAGAGGGAAAATAGCTTTTCCTCTGCTACAAACACAATAATGTAATCTATAAAAACAACAACAGCAAAAAATCCTTATTAGTCAATAAGCTGTTGACTGCAGTAAAATAGTAACTCTGAAATCTTCAAGGCATAACACTATAAAGTTCTGTTTTTGTTCATTTCCAGGCTCTACGCATAAGTTTTTTATGTCAATATACAATTTCAAAGTTCTTCAAAGCAGAGGAAAAGAATGCTGGAGGGTCACATACTAGGTCTTAAATGCCTTCATCTGGGAATAACACATTTATTATCAATGTCCACAACACAGAACTTATCACATGAATAAATCTAAAAGGACTAGAGAATCAAGGGAGATGGAATAAATGGATATTTGATAACTGCAAGATCTCTGTCATCTATCTGTTCCTAATATTCTAAAATGTCTCTAAGACAAAATTAAATGATTCTTTCATCTAAAATTTTATAGTGTCATTCTTTGACTAAAAGAAAAGAGCATTATAGAATTATAAAAGCAAATGCATTATTTTATAATTGTGCTGTGACTGGGACTCCCAGATGTGAAACTGAGAAGTGAGAAAGTTCTGGTAACACAGTCATTTTATGAAATTATGCAAAGTTTTGCTATATCTGCTATTTAAATTCTAAAATTTCTAATGCATATAGGATTTTCATTTATCTCCCACCAGTAGGTTCAATGGGGATGTTCTTGTTTATATAAGCCACTGTGGTGAAGAGTTGGATAGTAAAGCTTTATAATGAAGAATAAAATCCACAAATATTATATGGGTAAATCAGATTACTCAAGGCATGTTGGATAGTATAATTGCATGAAATTATAAAAGGATATGGAACCAGATGTGAATATGAAAAGTAACTTTCTGACTTACTAGAATCTTGACAAAGGACAAGATAATTAGCTTTTCTGAGCTGCATTCTTGCTATTTCAACCTTTATATAACAGCATGTTACATCAAGGGCTTCCCAGGGGGCACTAGTGGTAAAGAACCCAATGCCAACTCAGGAGACATAGAAGATGTGGGTTGGATCCCTGAGTCTGGAAGATCCCCTGGAGGAGGGCATGAAACCTACTCCAGTATTCTTGCCTGAGGAATCGCATGGACAGAAGAGCCTGGCAGGCTGCAGTCTATAGGGTCACACTGAGTTGGACATGACTGCAGGGACTTAGAACAGGACAGCACATGCTACATCAAACTGTATCTAGTGTGAAAGAAAGTGAAATTTTCTCAGTGTTGTCCTACTCTTTGTGACTCCATGGACTGCATAGTCCATAGAATTCTCCAGACCAGAATGCTTGAGGAGGCAGCCATTCCCTTCTCCAGGGAATCTTCCCAACCTAGGAATTGAACTGGGATCTCCTGCATTGCAGGCAGGTTCTTTACCAGCTGAGCTACTAGGAAATCCTGGTAGTATCTAGTGTAGTAATAGTGTAGAGATATAAATTGCATAATGTTTATAACTTCACTACAACAAAGAATTCTATTAATATATTTTATTACTGATTAATTGGTTTGAGGAAACAGAATTCTTTAAAATTCTATTTTTAATATTTTTAAGTTGAATTAAAATGAAAACACTGAAATAAATCTATAACCAACACAAGGTAAAATAAGAAGTTGTTGCATATCATTACCCAAACAATGATAAATATATTGAATTGAAGTAATATATGTAAGACAGTCAGTAGAAAAAAAATCCCAAACTAACAGCAGCAGTGATCCATTCATAACTTATTCACCATTGAAATAATTTGACATAACTATTTTTAAAACAATGAACGAGAATCTCTTAAAAACATGAAGTTAAAATTTGATGTTTGCATTTTTATAATGTCTCAAGTAAAAAAATGTGATATTGTATCTAAGGTTGAAACTGTTTAAAATGATTTGATGAAATTACATATTTGAGGCCAAAATATGACACAAAAAATCTCAGTAGATGATTTTGGATTCCTTATTTCAGATTCTCAGTTGATAGCCCAGTTATACCAGTTAAAATCTGTCATTCTGTATTTTAAGGATAATACTAACAGTACTTTACAAAGAGCTGTGAATAAAAAAACAGTGCTTATTGTATTATTATATTATATTATTATAGGAAATCAGTTCACATTGAAAACATTTAAATTAGAGCTTGAGATTTTAACATACAGCAGTATAAATTATAAGTACTTTTAAATTTCTTCTGACATGTTAGCTACACATTTTTCTTCTCATATAATGCTAATCTTCATTTTAATAATACAAAATTTTGTCATTCTTATTTGAACACATATTTGCTTCCATTAAAATTTTAGTTTTTTTTTCTTTTTTTTTAATATTTTTTATTTTATTTTATTTTTAAACCTGAAACACTGTATTAGTTTTGCCAAACATCAAAACAAATCCGCCACAGGTATACATGTGCTCCCCATCCTGAACCCTCCTCCCTCCTCCCTCCCCACACCATCCCTCTGGGTTGTCCCAGTGCACCAGCCCCAAGCATCCAGTATCCTGCATTGAACCTGGTTGATTTAAAATATTTGCCAAATCAGTTTTTCTTCAAAAAGTACAACTGTTTGTTCATTTTTAAGTTTAAAAATCTTCCAAATATTCTAATTCCAACACAAGGAAAAGAAAAGGTTAGAATGTGCAAGAAACTAGTTAATATAAGCAAAGTGAAATTCATGAACTTGAGAATAGCTTGAGATGATGTAATCATGATGTTTGGGTCAATGAACTCTAGTTTGTGGCTAGTTCTTGGCAGCTATATATCAAAGTTGACGTTGTATTGCCACCCCAAACATTGCCAACATATTTTTAACAGTTTGTTTTTTTTGTTTTAGAAGAGTGACAGCAATTTATATTAAGTACTTAAAATTTGCCTGAATAAGTGAGTGGGTAATAAGAAAGACTTTGTCTCTGAACAATTTGCTTTACCTTCAGAAGCTGAGTACTATGGTTACACAGTATGGAACAGAGGATTATGTGACTCTGGCAACAGCAACGACCACAGGAAAATCCTAAGAGACTTACAGCTTTGTCAAGGATTCTTGCCAATTAGATGATGGTTGTGCAATCATCTTATACCTGGCGTGGAAATGTGGGTGTCAAAGGCCCTGGACAAGTTAATCTGTTATCTAAGAAATGAGTGGTCACCTTCATCTACCACCTTTGCATGTCAAGAAATGGAAGGTATATTTGAGAATTTTGAGTTTGGTCTTAACGTGTCTTTGTGAAAGACATTATTAACCTGTCCTTTGTTAAGTTGTGCTTATTCAACAGATGGGATAACAATATGTGATTGTCAAGAGGGAATTCTTAAAGCAAAAGAAAAATGTAATAGGTAAAGAAATTTATCTAACATATTAATCATTGTAAATGTAAAACTATTTAGATTAGTAAAAGAAATTTCATGCACATATATATGCATATACATGTAATGGAATATTGTCAGAAAAAAGTTATGTGAAAAAATAATTTTTCATTGCCAAACTACTTTTGCATGGGCTTATTTGACATTAAAACTCTTGGGAATAATTTACAACTACTGCATGTTTTCATCTGTCAAAATCATTCCACTTTTGCATTTTAGCATTGAGCTGGGTTAAAATTTCAGCTGGGAAAATTAACGTTTGTATGGTTAAAATCTCATTTCCTGTTAAAATGACTAACTATGGTTGTTGGAAGTATATATAAAATGTAGTGATTAAACTCCATACTAAATAAACAAACTAAATATTAGGCTAAAATGCAATTTATTATTTTAAAAAGTAGATTTATGAATTTTTAAAATGTTCTTATTGCCTACAGGAATAACATTAAGGATTAATGTCATTACTAAAATAAAATAGAAATATCTAATTTACTATACATTTATGTTCTATCATAATGTAATGGATCTAATTCCTGTGCAAAATTTTCATAGACAGTTAAAAATGCAATCACCTTGATAAATTATCCTCAGATAGTCATATTGATTTTGCCAAAGGTGTATTGAAATATTATATTTCTGGGTAATATGGTCAAATGACTTTACAAAGAGCACACTTAAAACTCATTTGTTCAAAACTTAGAAATACTATCAGTATCCTTATATTATATAATGTAAGGGAAAAAATTATTCCATAATACAGAGATATGTTATTACAAAGTGATTCTGAAAAAAAAAAAAGCTCAAACTACGTTGATTTCAAAAACAATAAAATGAGAACTATATACATATTTTTTACAGTTGGCTACATTTTAAATGTCTCTTATCTTCTATTTTAAACATATTGAGATTATTGGATTTTTTCAAAGAACAGAACATAAAAACATGTGTTTGGAAATAAGAGACTGATTGAATGGAAAGCAGATTAAATTAAAAGTAAATACTTTTGATTTTGAGACCTTAAGTCCAGAGGCTGATAACCATATCCTGTCATCTTAAAATGTAAATTATGGAAGTGGGTCTAGTAAGATCTTTACAACCTTGAGGCATTCTTTTGATTTACTGTAATGGCCAATTAAAAAAGTACATAATTCCCTCGTGAAGATTAGCGAGGTAGGCACTCTCTGTCCCCTTTCTGATGTCTATGTCAGAAGCATTCTCTGTTCCTTTTTCACTTTAATAAAACTCTGTTACATAAAAGCTCTTGGGTAATCAAGCCTGGCCCCTGGTCCAGAAGCTAAATTTTCTTTGGAGATCCTGAATCTGATATCATTCACAATAAGCTCTTGATAGGGTAACAGGCAAGAAGGCCAGGGGTCTCCAAATCGAGGAAATAGCCTGCAAGTGTCAGACATTTTTATCTCTCTTAAGAGGCAGGAGGAAACAAACTAGCGATATTTTTTCCTTCTCTATACAAATTTAAATTAAAAGGTTTCTCTTCAAATACTGTGTTGCCATAATGACACCTGGTTTCACCTGAAGTTAACTATTCTCAAACCTAGAGTTAACCAATGCCTTTTTCTTATGGAAATGTTTGTCTTAAGCTATGCTAATATACTATGCATTTACCCCAAACTCAAGTCCCTTCCACCTCTTGGCTCAGAACCTACTTGACAAACCAGTATGTTATACTCAGATACTGTTCCCCTAATCTATGTAAATTAAACTATTTGTATGGTGATCTGCCCTTCTTCAAGATTCAAGTTAATCATTTTATGGCCCAGGATGAACAATTTGGTGCCAAAATTATCCCAAAATGCATCTTATGGGTGAGGGGCCTGGTGCCACTCTGAGTGTTAAGACATTCCTTTCTTTCATTAACAGACTGCTAGTGACTATATAACATCCAGATGAAGACTAGCAGGGGGGTACACTTTCTGCCCCCTTCTGATGCCTATGTCAGAAGCTTTCTCTATCTCCTTTATACTTTAATAAAACTTTATTACACAAAAGCTCTGAGCGATCAAGCCTCGTCTTTGGCCCCAGATTGAATTCTTCTCCTCCAGGGGCCAAGAATCCCAGAGTCTTTTCATGATTCAACAACAACCTTTCACTATCAAAACTTTGAACATATGGGTTTTTAATTAAAATCTTACTTATTTCATTTTAACAACATCTAAGGTATTTTTGCACATTTCCTAAGATAGTATATTTAGAATAAGTGCTTTCATATTCAAAGTAAACTGCTGCTCCTGCTGCTGCTGCTAAGTCATTTCAGTCGTGTACAAATCTGTGCGACCCCATGGATGGCAGCCCACCAGGCTCCCCCATCCCTGGGATTAAATTAAACTAGCCATCAGAGATCCGATCAGATCAGTCCCTCAGTCGTGTCTGACTCTTTGGGACCCCATGAATCACAGCACGCCAGGCCTCCCTGTCCATGACCAACTCCCAGAGTTCACTGAGACTAATTTTCATCGAGTCAGTGATGCCATCCAGTCATCTCATCCTCTGTTGTCCCCTTCCCCTCTTGCTCCCAATGCCTCTCAGCATCAGAGTCTTTGCCAATGAGGCAACTCTTCACATGAGGTGGCCAAAGTACTGGAGTTTCAGCTTTAGCATCATTCCTTCCAAAGAAATCCCAGGGCTGATCTCCTTCAGAATGGACTGGTTGGATCTCCTTGCAGTCCAAGGGACTCTCAAGAGTCTTCTCCAACACCACAGTTCAAAAGCATCACTTCTTCGGTGCTCAGCCTTCTTCACAGTCCAACTCTCACATCCATACATGACCACAGGAAAAACCATGGCCTTGACTAGACAAACCTTTGTTGGCAAAGTAATGTCTCTGCTTTTGAATATGCTATCTAGGTTGGTCATACTTGCCTTCCAAGGAGCAAGCATCTTTTAATTTCATGGCTGTAATCATCATCTGCAGTGATTTTGGAGCCCAGAAAAATAAAGTCTGACACTGTTTCCACTGTTTCCCCATCTATGTGCCATGAAGTGATGGGACCAGATGCCATGATCTTGGTTTTCTGAATGTTGAGCTTTAAGCCAACTTTTTCACTCTCCTCTTTCACTTTTATCAAGAGGCTTTTTAGTTCCTCTTCACTTTCTGCCATAAGAGTGGTGACATCTGCATATCTGAGGTTATTGATATTTCTCCCGGCAATCTTGATTCCAGCTTGTGCTTCTTCCAGCCCAGCATTTCTAATGATGTACTCTGCATAGAAGTTAAATAAGCAGGGTGACAATATACCCCTTGATGTACTCCTTTTCCTATTTGGAACCAGTCTATTGTTCCATGTCCAGTTCTAACTGTTGCTTCCTGACCTGCATACAAATTCCTCAAGAGGCAGATCAGGTGGTCTGGTATTCCCATCTCTTTCAGAATTTTCCACAGTTTATTGTGATCCACACAGTCAAAGGCTTTGGCATAGTCAATAAAGCAGAAATAGATGTTTTTCTGGAACTCTCTTGCTTTTGCATGATCCAGCAGATATTGGCAATTTGATCTCTGGTTCCTCTGCCTTTTCTAAAACCAGCTTGAACATCTGGAAGTTCACGGTTCACATATTGCTGAAGCCTGGCTTGGAGAATTTTGAGTATTACTTTACTAGTGTGTGAGATGAGTACAATTGTGCAGTAGTTTGAGCATTCTTTGGCATTGCCTTTCTTTGGGATTGGAATGAAAACTGACCTTTTCCAGTCCTGTGGCCACTGCTGAGTTTTCCAAATTTGCTGGCATATTGAGTGCAGCACTTTCACAGCATCATCTTTCAGGATTTGGAATAGCTCAACTGGAATTCTTTCGCCTCCACTAGCTTTGTTTGTAGTGATGCTTTCTAAGGCCCACTTGACTTCACATTCCAGTATGTCTGGCTCTAGGTCAGTGATCACACCAACGTGATTATCTGGGTCGTGAAGATTTTTTTTGTACAGTTCTTCTGTATATTCTTACCATCTCTTAATAAAATAGCAAGTTTAGGGTATTCTTAAATAAAAGCCCTTAGAACTAGATAGAATCCATTTTTTCTACAATCAAAACCTTCTAAGTTAAAATATAAAGAAGAAATTTAACTTTGAAATATGAAAAAACACAAAATTGAACATGAGATAGTTCTTTCTATAGACGGACAAATTGAAAGTTGACACCATTTGGCAAATTATTTTTAGTTTTCCAAAATGCCTTAAATTCTTATGCTAATATAAAATATACTGAAAACACTCTTTTGAAGTCAAATTTTAAATATAACTTCACAGAAAATACCTAATTGAGCGACTAAATAAGAATACTAAAACAATAGGAAATTAATCACGGTTACTCATTCATTTTAAAATAAGATTAAACTTCTCTTTCAATATTCATGAGTTGTAAAAAAGTTTACTTGGCAAATTAAATCGTGTTTTCATTTTTGCTTTTCTTCATGCACTAATGATTCTGAAAAGGCACAAGAGGCTCTGTATTTATAAACAGATTATGACCTCCCTAGACAAGTGAATTAAGGAAGGAGAGAAAATTGCAAGTATTAAAATTCATTACAGAAAATATTTGCTGTCGTTGAAACATCAAACTCTAGAATTTTAATACCTGGTGTAGTTTAAAGACTTTCTTAAACACCTAACAACTAATCCAACATTCCCATTGTATTTAGCAGACAGGTATTCAAATCACATTTGTAATGTGACTCACTGCCCCCTTTCCAACTTCATGTTCATGATATTTACCAGCATTAACATTAAAAAAATAAATTGAAAAAAATTATATCTGATTGCCTATGTGCCATATTTTTGCTGTATAATCTCAACATATAAAAGGATGAGACGGTATACTTCATTACTAAAAATATCTTGGAATTAGTTAATAGAGACAATGTGTTGTCTCTATTGTTATGGAACCGAAGGGTTATGGGCATTTCCGGTTATTTCTTTACCAAATTTTATCTTGCCAGTCTGTATAATTTTTATCATTAGTGGGCAAGATGCAAATAATAGTAATAATAATAGCAGCAGTTCTACACTGACAAAGAAAACAAGATACACTCCTGGGATCATGTCATTGAATAATGAACATTCAATATGCGGTTTTAAGGGAATACTCCATTCTAGGGTTTCCCTTGTGGCTCAGCTGGCAAAGAATCTACCTACAATGTGGGAGACCTGTGTTCGATCCTGGGTTGGGAAGATCCCCTGGAGAAGGGAAAGGCTACCCACTTCAGTGTTCTGGCCTGGAAAATTCCATGGACTCTATAGTCCATGGGGTCACAAAGAGTCGGACCCTTCTGGACGACTTTCACTTTCACTCCATTCTAGATTTTCAGGGGCTTAAAATGTTGGCTTGATGGAGCTTCAATACCTTCTTGCAGTAATTCTCTTAACTGGAAGCTACTTCAGTATCCATTATCAAATGTGAGGGCCTTTTCCCATTATCTGCGAGCACAAGTACTCCCAGTTTCATACCCAGGATTGAATACCAACCTCAATTTCTGTCCACTATCTGCTTCAGTCGTGTCCGACTCTATGCGACCCCATAGATGGCAGCCCACCAGGCTCCCCCATCCCTGGGATTCTCCAGGCAAGAACACCAGAGTGGGTTGCCATTTCCTTCTCCAATGCATGAAAGTGAAAAGTGAAAGTGAAGTTGCTCAGTCGTGTCCGACTCTTTGCGACCCCACGGACTGCAGCCCACCAGGCTCCTCCGTCCATGGGATTTTCCGCAAGAGTACTGGAGTGGGTTGCCACTGCTTTCTCCATCTAGGTATCAGAGTATTTATTTTTCTACACAGGTGAAGTACAACAATAACCAAACAATAAGCCCAATGGAAATGTTCTGTTATAGGGAGACTATTCCAATATGGTCTCTACTGCCAAACATAATACAGAGCCATAGTTATTTTACAAATAAAGATGCACAGAGATTATTTATTGCCTTCAAAATATGGGCTGGGCAATCTATGTTATTTTTCAAGTAAAGCTGTATGCAAGACAGCAAAAGAGACACAGATGTATAGAACCACCTTTTGGACTCTGTGGGAGAGGGAGAGGTGGGATGATTTGGGAGAATGGCATTGAAACATGTATAATATCATATATGAAATGACTCACCAGTCCAAGTTCAATACATGATACTGGTTGCCTGGGGCTGGTGCACTGGGACGACCCAGGGGGATGGTATGGGGAGGGAGGAGGGAGGGGGATTTGGGATGGGGAACATGTGTATACCTGTGGCAGATTCATGTTGATGTATGGCAAAACCAATACAATATTGTAAAGTAATTAATCTCCAATAAAAATGAATAAATTTATATTAAAAAAAGAGTTCTTGGCATTTCAATAAAATTTTGTTTAATCTCACAGTTTGAGGGCTATGCTGAGAATTATCTTAATTATGAAGAAGGACCTTCAGTCTTTCAGATTCTCATCAATTGAATCACTCTGTTTTGTAAGCCTCCTGATTTTACACAGGATACACAATGTTCTAGCCAAGGCAGTATTTAATCAACTTAAATATGTTACCTGATTTGGGGATATATGGTTCTTGAGTCAAAAATAAATGTGTTATGTCTAAGAGTTTCTTGATCTTGTTTGTTCAACATGATTTCACTGAATTCATTAAAATTATTTTTCTATCTTTGCTTAAATATTATTTCTCAACTTGGAGGAAAGAAATTATGTTCTAAATTTAGAATGCGTATAGATTACAGGTTGCTCAGTAAAGTTCTGGTTCATGCTGGTGATCCTAGCATAATCATTAATAGTAATAACTTCCCACAATATTCTCAAAAGTGTACTAGCTTGACCTACTTTGCTTAGCATGGTAATCCCTTCAGTTCAGTTCAGTTCAGTCACTTAGTTGTGTCCAAATCTTTGCGACCCCATGAATCACAGCATGCCAGGCCTCCCTGTCCATCACCATCTCCTGGAGTTTACTCAAACTCATATCCATCGAGTTGGTGATGCAATCCAGCCATCTTATCCTCTGTCATCCCCTTCTCCTCCTGCCCCCAATCCCTCCCAGCATCAGGGTCTTTTCCAATGAGTCAACTCTTCGCATGAGGTGGCCAAAGTATTGGAGTTTCAGCCTTAGCATCAGTCCTTCCAATGAACACTCAGGACTGATCTCCTTTAGAATGGACTGGTTGGATCTCCTTGCAGTCCAAGGGACTCACAAGAGTCTTCTCCAACACCACAGTTCAAAAGCATCAGTTCTTCAGCATTCAGCTTTCTTCACAGTCCAACTCTCACATCCATACATGACCACAGGAAAAACCATAGCCTTGACTAGACGAACCTTTGTTGGCAAAGTAATGTCTCTGCTTTTTAATATGCTGTCTACGATGGTCATAGCTTTCCTTCCAAAGAGTAATAGTGGCTGAAATCACCATCTGCAGTGATTTTGAAGCCCCCAAACATAAAGTCTGACACTGTTTTCACTGTTTCTCCATCTATTTCCCATGAAGTGATGGGACCAGATGCCATGATCTTGGTTTTCTGAATGTTGAGCTTCAAGACAACTTTTTCACTCTCCTCTTTCATTTTCATCAAGATGCTCTTTAGTTCCTCTTTACTTTCTGTCATAAGGGTGGTGTCACCTGCATACCTGAGGCTATTAATATTTCTCCTGGCAATCTTGATTCCAGCTTGTGCTTCTTCCAGCCCAGTGTTTCTCATGATGTACTCTCCATATAAGTTAAATAAGCAGGGTGACAATATACGGCCTTGACATATTCCTTTTCCTATTTGGAGCCAGTCTATTGTTCCATGTCCAGTTCTAACTGTTGCTTCCTGACCTGCATACAAATTTCTCAAGAGGCAGGTCACGTGGTCTGGTATTCCCATCTCTTTCAGAATTTTCCAGTTTATTGTGATCCACACAGTCAAAGGCTTTGGCATAGTCAATAAAGCAGAAATAGATGTTTTTCTGGAACTCTCTTGGTTTTTCGATGATCCAGCAAATGTTGGCAATTTGATCTCTGGTTCCTCTGCCTTTTCTAAAACCAGCTTGAACATCTGGTAATCCCTAAGCCCAGGCATTTGGTGCAAATGGCATTATTTCATACTAAATGTGAAGTAAGTCCGAAAGGGAAAAACAAATACAATATAATACCATTTATATGTGGAATCTATAAAATATGACACAAGTAAGCATACCTATATAAAAAGGAACAGATTTACAGATGTAGAGACAGACTTGTGGTTGCCAAGGGAGAGGGAAGGAATTGAAGTCTGGGGTTAGCAAATGCAAGCTATTTTATATAGAATTAATAAACAACGAGGTCCTGTTGTATAGCATAGGGAACTATATTCATAATCCTTTGATAAACAATAATGGAAAGGAATATTTAAAAGGGCTTCCCAGGTGGCAGTAGCGGTAAAGAATCTGCCTTCCAAAGCAGGAGACTATAATAGAACGTGGGTTAGATCCCTTGGTTAGGAAGACCCCCGGAGGAGGGCATGGCAACCCACTCCAGTATTCTTGCCTGGAGAATCCCATGGACAAGAAGGTCTGAAAAGTTGAAGTCCACTGGGTCATAAAGAGTCGGACACAACTGAAGCAACTTAGCATGCATGCATATATATATATATATATATATGCATATGTGTATCTATAAATGAATCACTTTACAATAGAGCAGAAATTAATACAACATAGTAAATAAACTACATTTCAATTTTAAAAAAAAAGTGTACTAGTTTGGGTGCTAGGTTACCTTTTCAATAAATATCTCCAGGACCTTCATCAAAAGATCCAAATTTTACACATCACTCTTAATAGGACCAGTAACTTCCACAGAAGGATTTTGAGTCAGTGTAGTTCTGTGTGTGTGTGTGTGTGTGTGTTTGTGTGTGTGTGTGTGCTCACACTAAGTCATATTCAACTCTATGTGACCCTCCAGGACTAGAGGCTGCCATACTCCTTTGTTCATGGGATTTCCCAGGCAAGAATACTGGACTGGATTGCCAATTCTTTATCACTGCACCACTCAGGAAGCCTGTGGTTCTCTGTACAAGATCCTATTTATGAGCTCTTTTCTCCATATCTAGATAAAGCAGTCATACATGTGGGGAAACCACTTTTTCTCACAGGAAGGGCCACATATTACTTTCTATTACTTTCTGCAGTTCCGTTTTTTTTTTTTTTCCTTTTTTTCCAGAGCTCTTGGTGATTGTCCATCCCTAAGTTGAGTAGGTCTACAAATCATTACTTCTGAGCTGTCAGTCATGCTCCTACTTCACAAGTTTAGGACCTCCAGGAATGTTCATATCCACCAATACTGCATTCTGGGCTTATTGGTGAGTCTTATAACAAGTAAAATATAATGCCACTACTCATCTCTTGCTAATATTTAATATAAATGTTTTAATCTATTATAGGAGAATCAACTACACTCCCATAACACACAAGGGTATAACAAGAATACTGCTTTACCACATTTCAAATCTTCCTTTTTACAGCCTCTAACTCTGCAACTCCTAAAAAACATTTACTCATCTTTGAGTCTCTGGTTGTGTATGAGTTTGCCCTGGCTGTTACAAAAAATTATCATGGACTGGAGGAAAAAAAATAACATTATTTAGCATAGTTCTGTATGCTGGGAAGTTCAAATTCAATGTACAGGCAGATCTGGCATTTGGTGAAGGCTCTCCTTCCAGCTTGCAGATGGCTGCCTTCCATTTAATATTCCCATGATGAACAGAAAGAAAAGCCAATTTATCCTCTTTCTGACCATAAAGACACCCCCATGATGGGGGTTTCACTCTCATGACCTAATTACTTTCCCAAATTCCCACCTCCTGATACCATCATATTGGAAATTAAGGTTTCAACATGCAAATTTGGGAAGATAAAAAACATGCAGTTTATAACAGGTAGTATTTACAGTGCTCATGTATTTTATAACTTCTATCATTCACCTTTCAACAAAACTCCTCTGTGCTATTAAACAAAACACTATTCTACCTTTTTTTGGTAGACAGGAAACTCAGGGAAAACTGAGAGCTCCTAGCCAAACTCACATGCATCGATACACTAAAAATAACTGTTTCATTTTTCTCAGCATTACCAAAATAATTATGTCTCCTAATTTTTCTATAGCCCTCATGGAGGACTGAGAATAATTGTCATAATGGAGTCATTAAATAATCATTCCATGTCATTAATAGTGTTATACTCATCTAGAGCCAGATGAACTGGAATGTGAAATCAAGTGGGCCTTAGAAAGAAAGCGTCACTATGAACAAAGCTAGTGGAAGTGATGGAATTCCAGTTGAGCTATTCCAAATCCTGAAAGATGATGCTGTGAAAGTGCTGCACTCAATATGCCAGCAAATTTGGAAAACTCAGCAGTGGCCACAGGACTGGAAAAGGTCAGTTTTCATTCCAATCCCAAAGAAAGGCAATGCCAAAGAATGCTCAAACTACCACACAATTGCACTCATCTCACACGCTAGCAAAGTAATGCTCAAAATTCTCCAAGCCAGGCTTCAGCAATATGTGAACCATGAACTTCCTGATGTTCAAGCTGGTTTTAGAAAAGGCAAATTGCCAACATTTGCTGGATCATTGAAAAAGCAAGAGAGCTCCAGAAAAACATCTATTTCTGCTTTATTGACTATGCCAAAGCCTTTGACTGTGTGGATCACAATAAACTGTGGAAAATTCTGAAAGAGATGGGAATACCAGACCACCTGATCTGCCTCTTGAGATACCTGTATGCAGGTTAGGAAGCAACAGTTAGAACTGGACATGAAACAACAGACTGGTTCCAAATAGGAAAAGGAGTATGTCAAGCCTGTATATTGTCACCCTACTTATTTAACTTATATGCAGAGTACATCATGAGAAAAACTGGGCTGGAAGAAGCACAAGCTGGAATCAGGATTGCCGGGAGAAATATCAATAACCTCAGATATGCAGATGACACCACCCTTATGGCAGAAAGTGAAGAGGAACTAAAAAGCCTCTTGATGAAAGTGAAAGTGGAGAATGAAAAAGTTGGCTTAAAGCTCAACATTCAGTAAACTAAGATCATGGCATCCAGTCCCATCACTTCATGGCACATAGATGGGAAAACAGTGGAAACAGTGTCAGACTATTTTTCTGGCCTCCAAAGTCACTACAGATGGTGATTGCAGCCATGAAATTAAAAGACGCTTACTCCTTGGAAGGAAAGTTATGACCATCATAGACAGCATATTGAAAAGCAGAGACATTACTTTGCCAACAAAGGTCTGTCTAGTCAAGGCTATGGTTTTTCCCATGGTCATGTATGGATGTGAGAGTTGGACTGTGAAGAAAGCTGAGCGCCAAAGAATTGATGCTTTTGAACTGTGGTGTTGAAGAAGACTCTTGCGAGTCCCTTGGACTGCAAGGAGATCCAACCAGTGCATTCTGAAGGAGATCAGCCCTGGGATTTCTTTGGAAGGAATGGTGCTAAAGCTGAAACTCCAGTACTTTGGCCACCTCATGTGAAGAGTTGACTCATTGGAAAAGACCCTGATGCTGGGAGCGATTGGAGGCAGGAGAAGGGGATGACAGAGGATGAGATTATTGGATGGCATCACGGACTCAATGGACGTGAGTCTGAGTGAACTCTGGGAGTTGGTGATGGACAGGGAGACCTGGCGTGCTGTGATTCATGGGGTCACAAAGAGTCGGACATGACTGAGATACTGACCTGAACTGAACTGATATAAAGAAACGTTACAGGACTTATTATTTAAACACAAAGTTACTTCGATAAAGAGCTAAAAGCAACAAAATAAATAGAAAATAAACAAATTGAATTGTTTATATAAAATTGAATCAAAACAAAAGAACATTTACATAATTTGTGAAAATATGTAGAAAGATAATACAGTAGTTATGTATGGGTCAAAGGTAAAGACTCTTGCAAAGAAAGTGTAGAATTTTATGGTGTTTAGCATATGCTACTAAGAGCATTCTGGATTCATATGGAGATAGATTTTAATGTCCATGAAGTTCTCAAAGAGGCAATTCATTATTTTCTATTTGGAATAAGTGTATTTCTTTTATTCTTTTGCTTTATTTATGTTCTTGATAAAGGAATATTATTTATTTCATGGGAAAATTAAGAAGTTAATGCCAAGGAAATTGATTATATTCTAGAGATGTCCTTTCTATAATCCATATACTCTTTAAGCAAAATAAAAATGTGGAACCCACCTGTGACATCAAATGAAAATTCAGAAGACATTCCAAATATTGTAAAGAACAATTGTTTAATATCCCAATAGTGATTTAAAAATCAATTCAGAATACATTCTCATCTTGCTGTAGTTTGCAGCTTACTTTGGTCTGAAAAACTTTAGTCACATAAATTCTAATATGTTTGATTTATCATAAAATAAGAAAACAGCAAGGATAATTAAGCTAATGGAAATCCCAAGTATTAAAGAAAAAAATACTGAAATTTCATATGAAACAAAGAAGCCAAAACAACCTCGGCAAATATCTGAGTTTCATAAAATTCATTTGAAATACAACAAATAATTTTACAGTGGTTGTGTATTTATTGACCTAGGCAGGATAAGACATATGCGATGTGGAAATATGTTTAGCCAAGTGACCTATTACAATCTCAACTGCAGGCAAGCAACTGTATGTGTTAAGACTTGGCAAAAGCTGCTTCAGCGAAGGCAGAAAAATAGGAAACATGTCTAAATACAAATTACTTGCATTTCATTTTCCCTAGCCTGACAAACTGTTAACTCTTATGAAATTTTGAGGGAAAAGAAAACCCAAGTAAGAAGAGTGACTATAATATTTCCTTTCATCTAATTCCAAAAAGACAACAGTCATGTCTTAAAAGGAACAGATGTGATACTTAGGATATTTTTCCACACCATATACTCTAACCATATTCTAATCATAAGGCACTGCAAAATTCTATTATCTCTTATTCCAGCAAACTAGAATAAATATGATGACAATTAAACTGCTTTATGAAAGTGAAAGTGAAGTCGCTCAGTCGGGTCCGACTGTTTGTGACCCAATGGACTGTAGCCTACCAGGCTCCTTTATCCATGGGATTTTTCAGGCAATAGTACTGGAGTTGATTGCCATTTCTTTCTCAAGGGGATCTTCCCAACCCAGGGCTTGAACCCGAGTCTCCTGCATTGTAGACAGATGCTTTACCATCTGAGCCACCAGGGAAGTCCCATCTAAACAAATGAATATGCCTAAGGCACTAATTAATAAATGCTATTTGAAATGTAAATTATAATTTAAAATATCTTTCTACTTAATTTTAAGGCAAACATATAGACACAGTTAAAGTGAAAGTGAAGTTGCTAAGTCACGTCCGACTCTTTGTGACCCCATGGACTGTAGCCTACTAGGCTCCTTCATCCATGGGATTCTTCAGGCAAGAATACTGGAGTGGGTTGCCATTTCCTTCTCCGATAGACACAGTAGAGATAAGCTATAATTCAAGTCAACCTACTCTTATTAAATATCTATTGTGTACCAACTCTTTAGGAAAGTGAAGTCACTCAGTCGTGTCCGACTCTTTGCAACCCCATGGGCTATAGCCTATCAGGATACTCCGTCCATGGGATTTTCCAGGAAAGAGTACTAGAGGGGTTTTCCATGTCCTTCTCCAGGGGATCTTCCAGACCCAGGGATCAAACCCGGGTCTCTCTCATTGTAGGCAGACGCTCTACCATCTGAGCCACCAGGGAAGTCCACCAACTCTTTATTCAATGTTTTAATAAAGAAAAAGAGAAACATACAGTTTCTAATGTAGATATAGGGGCTTAGAGAAGACTAAGTTGCACTGTAATGTCAAATAATAGATTTCCTAATCCAATCAGAGACTTCCAACCAGGCCCAGCACAAGAACTCCTCTCACTCTACAGGCACCAACACTCTGGCTTCCAGGCACCTGACACAATTAGGACTACCTGGTGTGTTCACTGATACTCTTATATAGATCAAATTTTCCACCCTATTGATGAATGAGAGCCATTTAAAATATTTTTTGAATTCATTATTTGGTTTTATAGTCTGATTTAATGTCTGAATAATATAAAAAATATTTATCTTTTATTTAAACCATTTTGTGTCCACGTTGAATGCTAAGCTCTTAGCAAAGAGAACTAAATGTTCATTTCCTTTCACTGTCCATAATATTAAAACATGTTTTTAAGCACTCCTGACTCCTCTATATAACAGAAGATTTTAACTATACAATATTTTATGATTTCCTCCATATTTATATCTCAAATTACATCTCTTTGATAAAAAGCAAACACATATCTAGCCCTAAGTGCATCTCATTTTATTCTGCTCTTTTGTATCATATACATGTTCTTATTTCATTCTCTTGTAATACTAAAATACTCAGGAAGATTTCTCTCTTCAGTTAGCCTCTGAGACCTTCAAAGACAAGGTCTGTACCCCTTTTATATGGGTATTCTTATTTATATGTGTACTTCACATTGAAATGGCAGTAAGTGCAATGGATTAATGAACGAGTGTGGCTTATCTTGTTTAAAGCCAGATTGTAAGAATTTAATGTGGCTGATATACAGAAACTAAATGAAGTCTGAATTCTGCTGGTTATAAAACCCAAACGAGACATTCTAATGAATTTTTTATCCTTGCCAATCACCTGCCACCCAAGTGAGTGACATTTTACTCTCCTACAAATAAAGTTGGGAGTGAAGATTGTCCAAGACCTTCTCTTTTTTGTTGGTCTCATTGTTTTCATGACTGCAGCTGTTCAAAAAATATGTGAGACCAGCATCATGCACATGATAGACTCTTAACTTTTATATTTGGGACTATTACAAACTTTTATGTATATTTTATATTTAGTTATTTATTATATGTATATCTTAGATACTTGAGATAGAGTTTATGAGCAGATGTTTATGAACACTTTATCAAAACATTCCCTTTGATACACTATGAAAAATTTGCTTACAAATTTTTGAGTTAGATTATTCTTCTGATTAGTGGAAAACATTTTCATGTATCTCAGTGGGAACTTTATACAAAAAAGTAGGATTATCATTTTAGTAGTCATCAAATACGATGATTTGGTTATTTCTTATAACTGATCAGCTAAATTATTAAAGCTAACTGGTGAGCTAAGAAATTTCAGATGTTCAAGCTGAATTCAGAAAAGGCAGAGGGACCAGAGATCAAATTGCCAACATCCGTTGGATCACAGAAAAAGGAAGAGAATTCCAGAAGAACATCTACTTCTGCTTCATTGACTACACTAAAGTCTGTATCATACTCCGTGTAGATGACAACAAACTGTGGAAAATACTTCAAGAGATAGGAATACAAGACCACCTTACCTGCTTCCTGAGGAATCTGTATGCAGGTCAAGAAACAGCAGTTAGAACTGGACATGGAACAACAGACTGGTTCCAAATAGGAAAAGGAGTTCATTAAGGCTGTATATTGTCATCCTGCTTATTTAACTTATATGCAGAGTGTATAAGTTATATACTTATATATAAGTATATAATGCAAAATGCCAGGCTGGATGAAGCACAAGCTGGAATCAAGATTGCCTGGAGAAATATCAATAACCTCAGATACACAGGTGACACCACCCTTATGGCAGACATTGAAAAACAACTAAAGAGCCTCTTGATGAAAGTGAAAGAAGAGAGTGAAAAAGTTGATTTAAAATTAGAGATACCAAGGGAACATTTCATGCAAAGATGGGCTCAATAAAGGACAGAAATGGTGTACTAGACCTCTGCAAAAAGAGACAGTTCTTGATCTGAAAACACACAATGGGTATATATGAAAATAATTTTAGGCTACATGGCTGAACTCACATCGAAGGAAGGGAAATCCCTCAACTGCTAGAAACAGAGAGGAAATAAAGACACAGTGATGAGCAAAGGCTAAAGCCAATAAAGTTCCCAGGAAAAGTAATGAATTCAAGTCACTGAAGGGGCACCCTGATACCACCTCAGCGAGAGGTGCCCAGGCTACAGCTTCATGTACTCCTTGGTGGACATGAACTACCTGAATAAAATTAAGAATCACCAAGGTCTACAAATGAAACAGAGACATGGAAAAAACTTTACCTATCACCCAAAATGGTGATGTAGATGGAACAATCTGTACCACAAGAGTTAGGCATAATTCAACAGACTAAAAGAAACTTTAAAAGAGTATAATATCATGTATGAAACGAGTTGCCAGTCCAGGTTCGATGCACGATACTGGATGCTTGGGGCTAGTGCACTGGGACGACCCAGAGGGATGGTATGGGGAGGGAGGAGGGAGGAGGGTTCAGGATGGGGAACACATGTATACCTGTGGCGGATTCATTTTGATATTTGGCAAAACTAATACAATTTGTAAAGCTTAAAAATAAAATAAAATTTAAAATAATTTAAAAAATTAAAAAAAAAAAAGTTGATTTAAAACTCAACATTTCAGAAAATGAAGATCATGGCATCTGGTCCCATCACTTCAAGCAAATAGATAGAGAAGCAATGGGAAAAGTGAGAGACTTTATTTTGGGGGGCTCCAAAATCACTGCAGATAGTGAGTGAAGCCACAAAATTAAAAGACACTTGCTCTCTGGAAGAAAGGCTTTGACCAACTTAGACAGCATATTAAAAAACAGAAACATTACTTTACTGACCAAGTTCCATATGATCAATGGTATCATTTTTCCATTATTCAGGTAAGAATGTGAGAGTTGAACTATAAAGAAAGCTGAGCACTAAAGAATTGATGCTTTTGAACTGTGACGTTGGAGAAAACTCCTGAGAGTCCCTTTGACTGCAAGGAGATCCAACCAGTTCAGTTCAGTTCAGTCATGCAGTCGTGTCCAACTCTTTGCAACCCCATGAATTGCAGCACACTATGCCTCCCTGTGGATCACCAACTCCCAAGGTCTACTCAAATTCATGTCCATCGAGTCAGTGATGCCATTCAGCCATCTCATCCTCTGTCGTCCCCTTCTCCTCCAGCCCCCAATCGCTCCCAGCATCAGGGTCTTTTCCAATGAATCAACCCTTTGCATGAGTTGTCCAAAGTATTGGAGTCTCAGCTTTAGCATCAGTACTTCCAAAGAAATCCCAGGGCTGATCTCCTTCAGAATGGACTGGTTGGATCTCGTTGCAGTCCAAGGGACTCTCAAGAGTCTTCTCCAACACCACAGTTCAAAAGCATCAATTCTCTGGCACTCAACTTTCTTCATAGTCCAACTCTCACATCCATACACCACCACTGGAAAAACCTGACTAGACGGACCTTTGTTGGCAAAGTAATGTCTCTGCTTTTCAATATGCTGTCTACGATGGTCATAACTTTTCTTCCAAGGAGTAAGCGTATTTTAATTCCATGGCTGCAGTCACCATCTGCAGTGATTTTAGAGCCCAGAGAAATAAAGTCTGACACTGTTTCCCCATCTATTTCCCATGAAGTGATGGGACCAGATGCCATGATCTTCATTTTCTGAATGTTGAGCTTTAAGGCAACTTTTTCACTCGCCTCTTTCACTTTCATCAAGAGGCTTTTTAGTTCCTTTTCACTTTCTGCCATAAGGGTGGTGTCATCTGCATATCTGAGGTTATTAATATTTCTCCTGGCAATCTTGATTCCAGTTGTGCTTCTTCCAGCCCAGTGTTTCTCACAATGTACTCTGCATATAAGTTAAATAAGCAGGGTGACAATATACAGCCTTGAGGTACTCCTTTTCCTATTTGGAACCAGTCTGTTATTCTATGGTTCTAACTGCTGCTTCCTGACCTGAATATAGGTTTCTCAAGAGGCAGGTCAGGTGGTCTGGTATTCCCATCTCATTCAGAATTTTCCACAGTTTATTGTGATCCACACAGTCAAAGGCTTTGGCATAGTCAATAAAGCAGAAATAGATGTTTTTCTGGAACTCTCTTGCTTTTTTGATGATCCAGCAGATGTTCACAATTTGATCTCTGGTTCCTCTGCCTTTTCTAAAACCAGCTTGAACATCTGGAAGTTCATGGTTCATGTATTGCTGAAGCCTGGCTTGGAGAATTTTGAGCATTAATTTACCAACCTGTGAGCTGAATGCAATTGTGTGGTAGTTTGAGCACTCTTTGGCATTGCCTTTCTTTGGGACTGGAATGAAAACTGACCTTTTCCAGTCCTGTGGCCACTGCTGAGTTTTCCAAATTTGTTGCATATTGAGTGCAGCACTTTCATAGCATCATCTTTCAGGATTTGGAATAGCTCCACTGGAGCTCCATCACCTCCACTAGCTTTGTTCGCAGTGATGCTTTCTAAGGCCCACGTGACTTCACATTCCAGGATTTCTGGCTCTAGGTCAGTGATCACACCATCATGATTATCTTGGTCATGCAGCTGTTTTTTGTACAGTTCTTCTGTGTATTTTGCCACCTCTTCTTAATATCTTCTGCTTCTGTAAGGTCCATACCAGTTCTGTCCTTTATCAAGCCCATCTTTGCATGAAATGTTCCCTTGGTATCTCTAATTTTCTTGAAGAGATCTCTAGTCTTTCCCTTGTGTTGTTTTCCTCTCTTTCTTTGCATTGATCACTGAGTAAGGCTTTCTTATTCCTCCTTGCTATTTTTTGGAACTCTGCATTCAAATGGGAATATCTTTCCTTTTCTCCTTTGCTTTTCACTTCTTTTCTTTCCACAGCTATTTGTAAGGCCTCCTCAGACGGCCATTTTGCTTTTTTGCATTTCTTTTTCATGGGGATGGTCTTGATCCCTGTCTCCTGTACAATGTCATGTACCTCTGTCTATAGTTCATCAGGCACTCTGTTTATCAGATCTAGTCCCTTAACTCTATTTCTCACTTCTACTGTATAATCATAAGGGATTTGATTTAGGTCATACCTGAATGGTCCAGTGGTTTTCCCCACTTTCTTCAAGTTAAGTCTGAATTTGGCAATAAGGAGTTCATGATCTGAGCCACAGTAAGCTCCCAGTCTTGCTTTTGCTGACTGTATAGAGCTATGCCATCTTAGGCTGCAAAGAATATAATGAATCTAATTTCGGTATTGACCATATGCTGATGTCCATGTGTAGAGTCTTCTCTTGTGTTGTTGGAAGAGGGTGTTTGCTATGACCTGTGCCTTCTCTTGCAAAAACTCTATTAGCCTTTGCCCTGCTTCATTCTGTACTCTAAGGCCAAATTTGCCCGTTACTCCAGGTGTTTCTTGACTTCCTACTTTTGCATTCTAGTCCCCTATAATGAAAAGGACATCTTTTTTTGGGTGTTAGTTCTAAAAAGTCTTGTAGGTCTTTGTAGAACCATTCAACTTCAGGTTCTTCAGCGTTACTGGTTGGAGCATACCAACCAGTATGCCAATCCAGCATACCAGGCTTGAATCACCGAGATATTGAATTTTTTGCTTTGGAAACAAACAGAGATCATTCTGTCTGAAGAAGCTGAAGGAGATCCAACCAGTCCATCCTAAAGGAAATAAGTCCTGAATATTCACTGATGCTGAAGTTGAAGCTCCGTATTGGCCACCTGATATGAAGAACTGACTCATTGGAAAAGACCATGATGCTGGGAAAGATTGAAGGCAGGAGGAGAAGGGGACAACAGAGGATGAGATTGTTGGATATCATCACCAACTCGATGGACATGAGTTTGAGCAAGCTCTGGGAGTTGGTGATGGATGGGAAAGCCTGGTATGTTGCTGTCCATGCAGTCACAAAGACTTGGACATGACTGGGTGACTGAATTTAATTGAACTGAATCATTTAATAAAAATGTATAAATATTTATAACATTATTGAACCACATACTTTATTTTTCTGAATACTCCAGTGTCAAAAAAGAATTGTTGATTAAATATCTTCAATCAAAATTAAAGAACAAATTAATTTTAACTGCTTGAATAATTTAATTAAACATTAAACTATTTTATACATCTTTTGTATATATTTTAGGAAAAGTTTGTATACATTTTATTTTGTAGATATTTTAGGGAAATGTTTTTCATGAGTAGGTTTATCTATTATAAAGGAAGTAGGTTTACTCTAAAAAACAATGTATGTGTTTTAGTTAAAGTACTTAGGGTCATGTGGTTGCTCTGTTACAGAAAGGTACATATAGATCAAAATTTTATCTTGAAGATTAAATCCCTTGAAAGATCTGGATAGAAGCCCTATCTGGACAGAAACAGAACATGGTGCTTTATTTTCATGAAGAATACATCTTAGTATTCTAAAATGATTTTGAGAAACAATAATGGCCAATAATAACTTGTAGAGCTAAGCAGGTATATAACAACTTCCCTCAAATTTACTAATTTTTAAAACTAAAATATTTCAGTATAAGTCTTTCAATATTAAATTTTTATCATAGTTTAGAATATATGTTGTTGCTGTTGTTGTTTATTCACTAAGTCATGTCTGACTCTTTTTTGACTTTAGGGAATGTAGCCCACCAGTCTTATCTATCCATGGTATTTTCCAGGCAAGTAAACTGGTGTGGATTATCATTTCCCTCTCCAGGGATCTTCCCCACCCAGGGATTGAACCCTCATCTCCTACATTGGCAGGTGGATTCTTTACCACTGAGGCACCAGAAAAGTCCCTAGAATATATAATCCTAATCAAATAATTTAATTCCTTGATATGTCTTACAATATTATATTTATTAAAATTTAATTTATGTCCTATGATCTAACAGGATAAGTAAGATTTCCTCCAAAATGTAATTTTCCTTGCTTACTGATATCTTCAAATTATCCAGATAATCTCTACTATACTGAAAATTTGAGGATTAGGAGTTTCACTTTAGAGTATTAATTGTTCTTAAGTATAAACATATACAAAAATTATTGATAAAGTAATAGAACACACTGTGATTCTGAAAGACAAAATTTTTACTGAACCATAATGGTACAAACTACAAACTTCCAAATGGAAATAATTTCAAGGATAATTAAATAGACTAATGTTTCATATATTATAATCATTTGACAGTTATTGTTGCTTAATTCCTAAGTCGTGTCTGACTCTGCGACCTGATGGATGGTAGCCCACTAGGTTCCTTTGTCCATGGATTTCCAGGTAAGAATACTGGAGTGAGTGGCCATTTCCTTCTCTAGGGAATCTTCCTGACCCAGGTATCAAATCAGTGTCTCTTGCATTGGCAGGTGGAATCTTTACAGACTGCTGTGCCAGCAGGAAAGCCCCCATTTGACCACACTAATGCAGAGACATTACTTTGCCAACAAAGGTTTGTCTAGTCAAAGCTATTGCTTTTCCAGTAGTTATGTATAGATATGAGAGTTGGACCATAAAGAAAGCTGAATGCCAAAGAATTGATGCTTTTGAACTGGTGTTGAAGAAGACCTTTGAGAGTGCCTTGGACTGTAAAGAGATCAAACCTGTCAATCTAAAAGGAAATCAACCCTGAGTATTCATTGGAAAGGCTGATGCTGAGGCTGAAGCTCCAATACTTTGGCCACCTGATGCCAAGAACTGACTCATTGGAAAAGACCCTGATGCTGGGAAGGACTAACTGAAGACAGGAGGAGAAGAGGAGGACAGAAGGTTGGATGGCATCACCGACTCGATGGACATGAGTTTGAGCAAGCTCCAGGAGTTGGTGTTGTACAGGAAAGACTGGTGTGCTGAATTACATGGGATCACAAGAGTTGGACATGACTGAGTGACTGAACTGAACTGAACTGAATGTTCAAACTGATCATCTATCCCATATTCATTCTTAAAGAGAAAGGTCAAAATAAAATATCATATTCTAGATGAACCCAAGATCTACAGTTTGATTTACACAATATGGGAATATCAATAGTAAGTAAACAAAACTTGGTACATTCAGCATGTATAAAAGATATTTTTCAAAGTGAAGAATTTCAAACATTGTACAATGAAAACTAACTTGTCTTTTATAAATTTTCATCATTTTCAACATTATTGACATACTTTAATAAAATATATTTTGTTGAAGAATTTTTTTTTTTAATTGGAGGCTAATTACTTTACAATATTGTGGTGGGTTTTTGCCATACATTGACATGAATCAGCCATGGGTGTACATGAGTTCCCCATCCTGACCCTCCCTCCCACCTACCTCCCCATCCCATCCCTCTGGGTCATCCCAGTGCACCATCCCTGAGTACCCTACCTCATGCATCAAACCTGGACTGATGATCTATTTCACATATGATAATATACATGTTTCAATACTATTCTCTCAAATCACCCCACCCTCGCCTTCTCCCACAGAGTCCAACAGTCTGTTCTTTACATCTGTCTTGCATCTAGCGTCATCGTTAGCATCTTTCTAAATTCCATCTATATGCGTTAGTATAATGTATTGGTGTTTTTCTTTCTGACTTACTTCACTCTGTATAATAGGCTCCAGTTTCACCCACTTCATTAGAACTGATTCAAATGCATTCTTTTTAATAGCTGAGTAATATTCCATTGTGTATATGTACCACAGCTTTCTTATCCATTCATCTGCTGATGGACATCTAGGTTACTTCCATGTCCTGGCTATTGTAAACAGTGCTGCGATGAACATTGGTGTACACGTATCTCTTTCAATTCTGGTTTCCTCAGTGTGTATTCCCAGCAGTGGGATTGCTGGGTTGTATGGAAGTTCTGTTTCCAGTTTTTTAAGGATTCTCCACACTGTTCACCATAGTGGCTATACTAGTTTGCATTTCCACCAACAGTGTAAGAGGGTTCCTTTTTCTATGCACCCTCTCCAGCATTTATTGCTTGTAGAATTTTTGATAGCAGCCATTCTGACTGGTGTGAGATGGTATCTCATTGTGGTTTTGATTTGCATTTCACTGATAATGAGTGATGTTGAGCATGTTTTCATGTGTTTGTTAGCCATCTGTATGCCTTCTTTGGAGAAATGTCTATTTAGTTCTTTGGACCATTTTTTGATTGGGTCATTTATTTTTCTGGAATTGAGCTGCAGGAATTGCTCATATATTTTTGAGATTAATTCTTTGTCAGTCGCTTCATTTTCTATTATTTTCTCCTATTCTGAAGGCTGTCTTTTCACCTTGTTTATAGTTTCCTTCATTATGCAAAACCTTTTAAGATTAATTAGGTCCTTTTTTTTTTAACTTTTATTTCCATTACTCTGGGAGGTGGGTCATAGAGGATCCTGTTATGATTTATGTTAGAGAGAGTTTTGCCTATGTTTTCCTCTAGGAGTTTTATCGTTTCTGGTCTTACATTTAGATCTTTAATCCATTTTGAGTTTATTTTTGTGTATGGTGTTAGAAAGTGGTCTAGTTTCCTTCTTTTATGAACAACAAGTGGTTGACAAGTTTTTCCAGCACCACTTGTTAAAGAGATTGTCTTTTCTGCATTGTATATTCTTGCCATCTTTGTCAAAGATACAGTGTTCATATGTGCGTGGTTTTATCTCTGGGCTTTCTATTTTGTTGCATTGGTCTATGTTTCTGTCTTTGTGCCAGTACTATACTGTCTTGATGACTGTGGCTTTGTAGTAGAGCCTGAAGACAGGCAGG
Source organism: Bubalus kerabau (assembly GCF_029407905.1). NCBI lineage: Eukaryota > Metazoa > Chordata > Mammalia > Artiodactyla > Bovidae > Bubalus > Bubalus kerabau. Next base: position 63,533,869 of record NC_073625.1, read on the forward strand.
TTGATTCCTCCAGTTCCATTCTTGTTTCTCAAGATTGCTTTGGCTATTTGAGGATTTTTTGTAATTCCATACAAATTGTGAAATTATTTGTTCTAATTCTCTGAAAAATACCATTGGTAGCTTGATAGGGGTTGCATTGAATCTATAGATTGCTTGGGGTAGTATACTCATTTTCACTATACTTATTCTTCCGATCCATGAACATGGTATATTTCTCCATCTGTTTGTGTCATCCTTGATTTCTTTCATCATTGTTTTATAGTTTTTTATATATAGATCTTTGGAAATTTTAAATCTGATCTGATAGAAATTTCAGTAAATTATTTTGACCAGTCCACCATTTTCAGGCTAGTGATTTTTAATGTTCTCAAGAGATATATGAAGCAAGAGAAAGGCCCTGATAACATAACAAAGAAAGCTGGAATGTAGACCTTTCTCTGTATCCTAAGAAGCTATTGAGATATTGCTGGGAGCCAGCATGAGGAACTCCGCCCGTGGCAAAGGTCATGAGGAAGGAGGCTCCGCATACACAAAGGCAGGATCGAGCCTCAGGAGTCCCCCTGGAAATTCTTGAGCATCTACCCCCCAAATCTGAGTCTGCCTATTTTACTGCTTTGTGCTCTCACCTACACCTCTGACTTTATGGGGGGCTGTCCCTCACCACCTCTCTCTGAAAAAGAGTTAAATTACAGCTCCAGTTAATAAAGTTCCTGGGCATGACAAGAGTGTTTTAGTTCACAACTGTGAGAAGTATGAGATGTTCTAAACTGTCTGAATACAGATTCCTTTGAGCAGTTAAAAGATTGATTAGAAATTGTATTGGTGAAGGGTTTTTCACTTGTTGGGCCAATGTTTGCTGCTAAGTTTCCATATCCCTTACCTACTGTGGCCCTGGCAGTGTATTGATTTATATAATTGGTGTATAGGAATGTAAGTAGTAGCTTTAATGTTTGTAACTTTGGACCCTTGAGTTAATTATTTTACTTGTTATAGCCCACCACACCTTTGCCCTGTAGGAATGCAACTTTATCTAATGCTTTTGGAGGGTGGCACCTGACTAATCACCTTTAGAGAAAAATAAGTTTTCTGGAGAAAGGGTCTTAAAATGTTAACAGGCCTCTGGGCCAGAAGATGATGTAAATCACCTAAACTTTTGCATATGATAAGTTTGAAGGAAGAAAGCCTGGCTTACTGCTGACTATACCTCTTCCCCCATTATCCTCTATGCATAACTTAAGGTACAAAAACTACTTTGGAAAAAAAAGTGTGGGCCTTGTTCACTGAAACGTGGTCTCCCCATGTCATTCTTTCTCTCACCTTCTGGTTGAATTGGAGCGTGGAGACTCATCAAGCCTACTAATTATGCCTGGGCTTCTAAGATCTGACTGGGGATGCCTTAGTGTCTCCTCTCCTTCGGGAGAATGGGAAGACAGCTGCGGCCTACGTAGGTGATGTAAATTCTAGCTTTGGAATGTTATTAGCTTTCCACGTAAACCAAGTTATTCAGCCTCTTTTCTCCACTGAATTTCCTCACTGAGCTATCCTTATTTAACCACTCTTTATATCCTTAATTAACGTTTAATTAAACAATTGTTTCCTGATCCTCGCCAACACCATCCCCGCTTCGAATTCCCTGGATCCACTGGGGCTGGACCCCAGCAAGATATTTAAGTAGCAATAGCTTAAATTGATAATTTGTTAATAATAACATTGTTGCAACATACAAATTGTCCTATGGATGATCTTCATAAATGAAGAATATGGTGTGAACATCTAGTACTACTGGGCAAAGAATTTTTTTGCTCTCATAAACAGTTTGTAGCTTAGTTATACTTTGGTCAAAACAAAATATATTTTGGTATGCTGATGGAAACTAATGTACCATGACATGAAGGAAAGCTCATTAATGATAAACATTTCACAATAGAAATAATATAAAGGAAAATATCATCTGAGACACAAATAAAACTCATTTTTATTAGTGAAGTTGTATGTCTAAGAAAACTACTTATTCTGAAATGGCAATTAAAACTTTTATTTAAAAAATAACTTTGCCAAGTACTTGCATAATTATCTATTACTCTGTTTCTCTGAAGATTTGTTGAGATTGGAAATTATTATCTTGATTCATTCATATCAGTCTTTCTATAGTCATATCATCTCTTTTTTTAAAAGTCTGTGATTTTTTTCTTAGAGTACTTCTAGAAAGATACACAAGTTCACACACACACACACACACACACATACACACAGTGTTTGTCAAACTCCAAAGTGCGTGTGAATAGCTTGTACATCTTGTTATATCTTGTTAACATACAAGCTGTGATGCAGTAGGTCTGTGACAGATCCATTCTGTTTTGTATTTTTAACCATGTCTATGATGTTGATGCTACTGGTTGATGTTGATGCTACTGGTCTAATCTGGAGACTCTCCATGTTGAGTAGTAAGATTCAAGATGCTTTCAGGACAGAATAGCTTCTGGTTCACAGGAAGACAAAATATGCAGTTTTAAAATGGTTGTGATTTTGAGGGCCTCTCTATTTGTTCTACAGAAATTAGAGACCCAGTAGCCCTGAGGGCCCAAGGAGAGGATGTCCCAAAAATTTCCATTAAATCCTAACTGAATCATTTCCTAAGACCTGGAAACTGTAACTGTTATATGTCATGAAGGGAGTCTTAGGAAATATGATTAAGTTAAGGATTTTGAGATGGAAAGGTTTTCCTGGACTATCCTCTTGGGCCCTCTTTGTAAGAGGGAGGCTGAGGGAGACTTTACACACACAAAGGAGTACTCTATGTAAAGATGGAGCATGAAGAAATGAAAAGATACTGACCTTGTTGATTTGAGCAATGCAACCACAAGAAAGGGAATTTCAGGAGGAGACACTGGGAGCTGGAAAAGGCAACGAAGGAATCTTATAAAGTTTCCAAAAAGATGCAGTCCTTGCTGACACATTGACTTCTTCCCAGTGATACTGATTTCAGACTGTGCACTCTAGAACTGAGAAAAAGTTGTCTTGTTTTAAGCTACCAGCTTTGTGGTTATTTATTACAGCAGCCATAGAAAAGTAATGTAGGAAGATTTTGTCAGAAAATTCTAATTAATATTTTAGAGTGTCCACAAGTTACCCTCACAATTTGGGAAAAAAAGTTCCCTCAAGAACCCAATGCATATATGAGTAATTTCTTGTAGTGATCATATCTCTATTTTAAGTTCCTTGGGAGTATAAATATTTTAACATTTTGCACAGGAAGTTGCAGACCTTGAAAATTATGAAACAAAAATGACAAATTCTCAGAACATGGATAAATAGATAATGCTTAAAATGAAACCTAAAAAAAAAAAAAAAAAGAAAGCATTAGAAAAATGTTCTCCACATAAAACAAGGAGTTAAATCAGTAGGTATATGAAAATTATGTTCTTTAAATGTCACTTAATACTTTTCAGTGATTAGGTTTTCCAAAAATGTAATTCAAATAATTAAAAAAAAAAATGTCAAATCTAGCTTATCTGCATAAGTTTAGCATCAATATCATTCTAATCAAATCACAAATGGAAATTAAATTAAGTCAATTTTGATTTATACCTGAGGTGTCTCAATCAGAATATTTCATCAAACTAATCAAACTAATTCCCACATAATATTATGAAGATAATTGGTGCAAAGCAATAGAAAAACAAATTTTCAATAAGCATTTCAGTAGCTATTTTCTATTACTATGTATTCAAAATCAATAGAAATAGAGTATACATATATATGGGTATGTGTGTGTATATATAAGTGTCTGTGCCTAAATTTATTACATCAATAACCCATAATTCTATGCTAGCTTGAGGGAAAAATTCTCATTTTAATCTATTTTTAATAATTAATGTGCACGCATGCATGTCTGTTAAGTTGCTCCAGTCATGTCTGACTCTTTGCAACACTGTGGACTCTAGCCTGCCATGCTCCTCTGACCATGGGATTCTCTAGGCAAGAACACTGGAGTGGGTTGCCATGTCTTCCTCCAGGGGATCTTCCTGACCCAAGGACCAAACATGTTTCTCTTATGTCTCCTGCATTAGCAGGTGGGTTCTTTACACCTAGCACCATTATGGAAGCCCTTAATAATTAATACTTCTTTTAAAAAAGCAGAACAAATTAAATAAGACTCTCAAAGCCTAGGATTTATTTTTTCTTTTGTTCTAATTTGATTTTTCTATCAACAGACATTAATACAACTGGGAAAATAGACATGCATGCTTTTACTACTTCTTATTTTATAGACATACAGAGGTAGTAATACCCTTCACCTCTTAGACAAATGAAGAGTTGATATATATCACATTTCTGTTCAGTTTAAATTTGAAAATCAAGTGCTTAAGAGTACCTTATTTAGTCAAATGATACTATATGGCTTATTTAGAGAGAGTTTCTTTTACATGCACATGAATCTTTGCATCTAACAAATTTTAACTCTTAAGTTTCTCTTATGCTACTTTCTAGTTTTTATCTATGTAATGTACCTGTCATGTTGTCTCTTAACTTTCTAATGATAACTATGCCTAAATCTTATAGAAGAAGAAAATTTGGTGTCATATAATATCACTTTCCATCACATATACTGTTTTTTTCTATCCTTCCAATATCCTCATACTAAAAGCTTTATTTGAAATAATATCCAGTGTTTTATTTCTGTTATTAGAATATTAATAACTGAGTCATTTATATTTCCTAACATATAATATTCTCTTTTACTCAAAATTAATCATTTATATGTTCTATTAGATTTTTTTCTTACAAATAGACATTCACTAATTTGAACATTGTAAAACTGGAACATTTCTCTCCTTTAAGAGAAAGCATACTAAATAATTTACCAGTTCTTTATTTTTCTTAATGACAGTGTTCTCTTGTCTCTTTATTTTAAGTTAATGCCATTCTTTGCCCACAGAATCTACAAATTTCTATGTTTGCTTTTTTCCCTTTCTGCTGACGATTATTTTCTTACAGCTTTCTTAAAAATAATTCTTGAGAGCTAAAATTTCTGTGCACTTGAATATAAAAAAGACCTTTTTTACCATAATGTTTGACTACTGTTAGTAGGTATAAATTTAATGGATATTAATTAATATTTCTTCTTAGTGGAAATTAATTTTCCTTTAAAATTCCAAAATTTGTGGCTGCTGCTGCTAAGTCGCTTCAGTTGTGTCCGACTCTGCGTGACCCCATACACAGCAGCCCACTAGGCTCCTCTGTCCGTGGGATTCTCCAGGCAAGAATACTGGAGTGGGCTGCCTTTTCCTTCTCCAATGCATGAAAGTGAAAAGTGAAAGTGAAATCGCTCAGTCGTGCCCGACTCTTAGCGACCCCATGGACTACAGCCTACCAGGCTCCTCCGTCCATGGGATTTTCCAGGCAAGAGTACTGGAGTGGGTTGCCATTGCCTTCTCCAAATTTGTGACAGTTGGTACTAATTATTTTAAGATGATGATATATTTACTTCTATTATCCTTTATTCTCATTTTCAGCTGAATTGATTCTTTAGTGTAAATATATGCGTATATAGGGTTTCCCTCATAGCTCAGTTGGTAAAGAATCTGCCTGCAATGCAGGTATCTCCACAGGAGACCCTGGTTCGATTCTTGGGTCAGGAAGATCCGCTGGAGAAAGTATAAGGCTACCCACTCCATTATTCTTGAGGTTCCCTTATGGCTCAGCTGGTAAAGAATCCACCTGCAATGCAGGAGACCTGGGTTCAATCCCTGGGTTGGGAAGATCCCCTGGAGAAGGGAAAGGCTACCCACTCCAATATTCTCCAATATTTTGGCATGGAGAATTCCATGGATTGTATAGCTCATGGGGTCGCAAAGAGTAGGACACAACTGAGCAACTTTCACTTCACTTCACTTCACTTCATATGTATATATGTATATGTATATGGCTATAATATCATGAATGGGCTGATAAATTTTCTAGTTCTGCATTTTCATTCTAGCAGTCAACTAATATCATTTCAGGGTCAGCCAAACATACAACTGGGATCAGAAAACAGTTTGCCCTCAACAAAGATGACAAAGTATCAGTCAAAAATTTTAGTGACAAAAGATATAAATATGATAGAAAAGACATAACATTGTGTATCTAAAAATATCTTATTCTGTTCAAATAAATAAATGTATTTTATTGCTCTTAAAACAAATTCTTTCATCCTTAAGACACTAAGGTTAGTATAATCTGATACCTGCTTCTCTTTCTAACCACTTCTCCTGACTCTCAGTGTACTGTTAACTTATCAACTTTTCTTAGTTTCTTGACTCTTTATTTCTTTTTGTACCTTTAAACCTTAATTATGCTTTATCTCCCTTAAATTTTCTCTCTTATGGAGGCCATGTGATTAGTTGAGTTTTCTTCTTATAAAAGCCTTGATTTTAATTTATAAGCATTTAACAATATTTATGTTACATTAATTGAAAAGTATTCATTCAACTCTATCTTCCCTGAAAGGGACTCTATTTTGTTCAGTACTATATCATGGTAATCAATATCATAGCCCTATATACAAGGCCCTGTTAAAGTAAAAAACTGACCTTTTAGTTTTCCGATTTTCACATACACACACAACCTCCCTCCCACCACAAGACACATACCTCCTTTGCCACCTGTCCATTGAGGTGAGATTACTGTGCTCCTATCCCTATGCATATATATACATACATATATATATATATATATATACACACACACACACATACACACACACACATATATATATACACACACACAAATATAAATAGCATATTGCATAAAATGTCACTATCACTTTAAAATGTATATCTTGATATCTCAACAAAAGCACAGTGGAATTTAATGCCAGTTGCTAATTTATTTTAATCTGTTTAAATACTATGATTCACTAGCAAATTCCTTTTAATTTTGGAATCTTTTGGATATCCTTTGAAATACTTTGGATTTCCAATCCATCCAAGGAAATGCCCTGAGGCTCTTATTTTTCTTGCAAGGTTTGTTGTTCTTTCTAGAATTAACCAGTAAAGCATCCAGGTGAACAGTAATGGTAAAGAAAGCATATAAAAAATTCAAGATTGCATAAAAAAGTAAAGATGAATCATGATTTTCTGACCATAAAGATTTGGACATACCAGGAAAATCAGTCCTTTACACATTCATGGCATACCCATGAATTATATTTTTAAAACAAAATTTGCTCTGTTATTCAAAAAAATGACTCTTGACTCACTTAGCCAGATGACATAATTGCCTAAGCTAGAAATTATCGAGGCACATAAGTAGAACTGAAAGACAAATCTATGAGAGTTACTTTTTGAAGAAACAAAGCTATTGTATAATTCAAACTGAAGAGAGGATCAAGATAACATCTTAAAACATCAACAATCCTGCATCATTTGAATTTTGCTTTATGAAGAAAAGTAAATGAAAGGAACAAGTGAACATAGAACTACATTAAAACAAATTATCTTATTCTGCCAACAAATATGCCGGCCAATTTATGAAAGATACTTATTTTCTAGATACAGTTTTGTAAATTCAATGAAATACTATTTCCTATTAAGCAAAACAATTTTATTTGGAGGTAAGTAAATCAAACATAAGAAATTTAGAGATTATAATTTTCTTCTGAGTAGTTAGTCAATACATATCTCATATGCAGGTTTCATTTCTTTCTGAAATAATAAACCCCTTTCTGATAAACTACATTTCATACTTTAAAAATTGGTTATATATTTTGGATAGTGGATAGATCTTTGATTTCAGTAATTTCAATTTAATGTTTATGCCTGAAGATTTTCAGAATGAGATTAATAAGATAGTATATGGAAATAGAAAATTAATATATCCTCATATTTTTGGTTGATGCATCTGAAGTGAAAATTAATGTTATCCTCATACTTTTTGTTGGATACATCTGAAGTGAATGCAACAGAAAACAGAGCATATAATTCATAGACACTATTAATATATTTCTAGTCCATATAGATATTAAACCATTTCAGTTATCTTCTCCCTTTTGGTATGCAGTCTTATTAATGTATGCATAATTCAATCACATTTCAGGCTGTTGAACTTTAGAACACAGCAGAAATGTGCAATTATATTTGGGTAATTCACTTTGAGAAATTGCTGGCGTGTACTATAATTCTATCATTTAAACCTCTCCTTTAATTTTATCTGTTGATAATTTCAATTATCTTATATTATCAATAAGTCACTGATGACTCTACCTTCAAGATTTTGTTATACTCAGAGAAGCAAATTAACTTAAGTTATATACTGTGCAAAGCCAGTGATTTTTGTAACATCGAGATTGGTATTTAATGTTAACTTTATACCTCGGTTATTTGGGTGTACTATTCTCAGAAGACAATTTGTATCAGGTGCTTCTTCTTATTTTAATGCACACACAGTTGTACATTCCTGAATATATTTTCAAATTCTTTCTGTCCTGCATGTGCATGCTCATGATCATTGGTTTTATTTGGCAGGTGAGAGAAATTTCTTATAAATATCTTTGTGAGGCCTAATGTTTGTAACGTTTTCTATAACACTTGACTAGTATTTATAAAGGTATCATATTGAGCCCTTTCCATGGTTCCCATTATTCTGCTTTGCCTAGAGACTGTCCAGTTCCAAACTGTCCATTACTGCAACCAATTCTTTGCCATCTGCCCAACATGGTATCACAGATTCCAATTCTCAGAAGACCCTACACATATGCTAGCCTTAGAAAATTTTAACCAACTATTTTATATATATTTTGAAAATGCTGCCTGTTTTACAAAATCACACCATCATGTATTGCCTTAAATTGAATAGTATAATGCATAATGTTATTTATGACACCTATTAGTGCTTTATGTATTAAAGACTGAAGTCCTTAATGTAATTTAAAAATCATTTATGGGCATGAGCCATATTTTGTAATTCCTTTAAAGTATGTGGCACCTCCTATAAATCATAACATTTTGGCAAGTCAATCTCGCAACCTCATTTCAAAATGTTTATTTTACTGTCATTCATTGCTAACATGCTATGTGCCAGACACTGTACTTAATATTTGTTCATTTGGCTAATACCATGATACTCTATTCATGTTCCTAATAGCAAATACCAATTTATTAATTTGGTGACTTATGGAAGAGCATAAAGACAATTCTAATTTTATTATAGTTTCCTTTATTGCCTTCAAAATATTTTCTATTATACACATTGAAAGTTTGTAGCAACCTCTCCATCTAGCAAGTCTATAAGCACCATTTTTCCAATATCATCATTTCCAACTATGTACATTATTTGTTTTTTTAAGACACAAATTAGAGGTACATTTAATATACTAAAATGAAGTGGAAGCATACATTTTACATGTACTGGGAAACCAAAACAAAAAAGAAAAAAATGTGACTTGCTTAGTTGCATATATTTTATTTATTTCTGCGGCCTGGAACTTCACCTGCAGTATCTCTGAAGATTTCTTGTATTTAGAAGTACTGTGCCTACTAACACTCAGCAGTGGCCACAGGACTGGAAAAGGTCAGTTTTCATACCAATCCCAAAGAAAGGCAATGCCAAAGAATGCTCAAACTACCATACAACTGCACTCATCTCACACTAGTAAAGTAATGTTCAAAATTCTCCAAGCCAGGCTTCAGCAATACGTGAACTGTGAACTTCCAGATGTTCAAGCTGGTTTTAGAAAAGGCAGAGGAACCAGAGATCAAATTGCCAACATTTGCTGGATCATGGAAAAAGCAAGAGAGTTCCAGAAAAACATCTATTTCTGCTTTATTGACTATGCCAAAGTCTTTGACTGTGTGGGTCACAATAAACTGTGGAAAATTCTGAAAGAGATGGGAATACCAGACCACCTGATCTGCCTCTTGAAAAACCTGTATGCAGGTCAGGAAGCAAGAGTTAGAACTGGACATGGAACAACAGACTGGTTCCAAATAGGAAAAGAAGTACATCCAGGCTGTATATTGTCACCCTGCTTATTTAACTTATATGTAGAGTACATCATGAGAAACGCTGGGCTGGAAGAAGCACAAGCTGGAATCAAGATTTCCGGGAGAAATATCAATAACCTCAGATATGCAGATGACACCACCTTTATGGCAGAAAGTGAAGAGGAACTCAAAAGCCTCTTGATGAAAGTGAAAGAGGAGAGTGAAAAAGTTGGCTTAAAGCTCAACATTTAGAAAACAAAGATTATGGCATCCGGTCCCATCACTTCATGGCAAATAGATGGGGAAACAGTGGAAACAGTGTCAGACTTTATTTTTTTGGGCTCCAAAATCACTGCAGATGGTGACTGCAGCCATGAAATTAAAAGACGCTTAGTCCTTGGAAGGAAAGTTATGACCATCATAGACAGCATATTCAAAAGCAGAGACATTACTTTGCCAACAAAGGTCTGTCTAGTCAAGGCTATGGTTTTTCCCATGGTCATGTATGGATGTGAGAGTTGGACTGTGAAGAAGGCTGAGTGCCAAAGAATTGATGCTTTTGAACTGTGGTGTTGGAGAAGACTCTTGAGAGTCCCTTGGACTGCAAGGAGATCCAACCAGACCATTCTGAAGGAGATCAGGCCTGGGATTTCTTTGGAAGGACTGATGCTAAAGCTGAAACTCCAGTACTTTGGCCACCTCATGCAAAGAGCGGACTCATTGGAAAAGATTCTGATGCTGGGAGGGATTGGGGGCAGGAGGAGAAGGGGACGACAGAGGATAAGATGGCTGGATGGCATTACTGACTCGATGGACGTGAGTCTGGGTGAACTCCGGGAGTTGGTGATGGACAGACAGGCCTGTTGTGCTGCGATTCATGGGGTCACAAAGAGTCTGACACAACTGAGCAACTGAACTGAACTGAACAATTAAGTCAGTTTTTTTTTGAGAAAAGTAGATTCAGTTCAGTTCAGTTCAGTTCAGTCGCACAGTCATATCCGACTCCATGTGACTCCATGAAGTACAGCATGCTGGACTTCCCTGTCCATCACCAACTCCTGTAGCTTGCTCAAACTCATGTCCATTGAGCCGGTGATGCCATCCAGCCATCTCATCTCTGTCATTCCCTTCTCACCCTGCCTTCAATGTTTCCCAGCATCAGTGAGGTCTTTTCCAATGAGTCAGTTCTTCGCATCAGGTGGCCAAATTATGGGAGTTTCAACCTCAGCATCAGTCCTTCCAATGAATATTCAGGATTGATATCCTTTAGGATTTACTGGTTGGATCTCCTTGCAGTCCAAGGGACTCTCAAGAGTCTTCAACACCACAGTTCAAAAACATCAATTCTTTGGTGCTCAGCTTTCTTTATAGTCCAACTCTCACATCCATACATAACTACTGGAAAAAAAAAAAAAACATAGCTTTGACTAGACAGACCTTTGTTGGCAAAGTAATGTCTCTGCTTTTTAATATGTTGTCTAGGTTGGTCATAGCTTTTCCTCCAAAGAGCAAGTGTCTTTTAATTTCATGGCTGCAGTCACCATCTGGAGTGATTTTGCAGCACAAAAATATAAAGACTCATTGTTTCCATTGTTTCTCCATCTACTTGCCATGAAGTGATGGGACTGAATGCCAAGATCTTAGTTTTCTGAAGAGTTTTAAGCCAACTTTTTCACTCTCCTCTTTCACTTTCATCAAGAGGCACTTTAGTTCTTCACTTTCTGTCATAAGGGTGGTGTCATCTGCGTATGTGAAGCTATTGATATTTCTCTCAGCAATCTTATTCTAGCTTGTGCTTCATCCAGCCTGGCATTTTGCATGATGTATCTGCATATAAGTTAAATAAGCAGGGTGACAATATACAGCCTTGACATACTCCTTTCCCGATATGGAACCAGTCTGTTGTTCCATGTCCAGTTCTATTTTTTCTTGACTTACATACAGATTTCTCAGGAGGCGGGTAAGGTGGTCTAGTATTCCCATCTCTTGAAGAATTTTCCAGAGTTTTTTGTGATCTACACAATCAAAGGCTTTGGTATAGTCAATAATGAAGAAGTAGAGGCTTTTCTGGAATTCTGTTGCTTTTTGATGATCCATGAGATATTGGAGATTTGATCTCTGGTTCCTCTACCTTTTCTAAATCCAGCTTAAACATCTGGAAGTTCACAGTTTATGTAACAGTGAAGCCTGGCTTGGAGAATGTTGAGCATTACTTTGCTAGCCTGTGAGATGAATTCAAACGTGCAGCAGTCTGAACATTTTTTGGCAGTGCCTTTCTTTGGGATTGAAATGAAAACTGACCTTTTCTAGTCCTATGGCCACTGCTGAGTTTTCCAAATTTGCTGGCATATTGAGTGCAGCACTTTAACATCATCATCTTTTAGGATCTGAGATAGCTCAAATGGAATTCCATCACCTTCACTAGTTTTGTTCGTAGTGATGCTTCCTAAGGCCCAGTTGATTTCACACACCAGGATGTCTGGTTCTAGGTGAATACCATCTTGGTTATTTGAGTCATAAAGATCTTTTCTGTATAGTTCTTCTCTTTATTCTTGTAAAGTAGATTATCCTCCATTATGTGGGTGGGCCTCATCTAATCAGTAGAAGGGCTAAAGGAAAATTGGACTTCAGACTGTGTTCAGGCTCTAGCCTAAGTCTGACCTCCAGCCTGCTGGCTGTCCCTGCAGATATCATATTTGCCAGCTTCTGCAATCACATGAGCCAGTACCTTAAAATAAACCTCACCTCTCTCTTGTATCTGTAGTGTTTGTGCTTAGGCACTCAGTTGTGTTCGACTGTAGCCTTCTAGGCTTCTTAGTCCATGCAAGTCTCCAGGCAAGAATGCTGGGATGGGTTGCCATTTCCTCCTCTAGGGCATATTCCCACCCAGGGATCAAACCTGAGTTTCCTCTCCTTCTGTACTGACAGGCAGATTCTCTTACCACTGAGTCACCTGTAAAGCCTTCTTAATATCTCTATCAATCTATATCTGTCTCTCTCTGCCTATCTATAAATAAAGATAGATCTATTGATAGAAATATATAGATATAGACCTATGAGATAGGGCACAAAAAGAAGATAATTCTGTAAGATTGCTCTTCAGAGAAAGGGCTCCAGGAACAGCAGTTGGTCTAAGGGGATGAATTTTGGGCACTTCTAAGCCAAGGATATGCAAAAGAACACAAGTCAGGATTAACAGAACCTTGGACTTCAGCAGCCAGTGAACAGACTTCTGCAGTGGAAGCCTGCCTCACTGCTTCGGATCCTTTAGGCTCCTGGGAGGATATTAGGTTTGCAGCCTACGCTCACATGCTTTACTCCAGTTCTGGCCTCCATCATTCCCTCCCATTCCCTGCCTTTACCTCAGCAGGTTTCCCAGTACCTGGCCAGGCCTAGCACAGATTCCACTGCACTGTGACTTAGTCGGAAGGCAGCTTTAGGTGTCGACCGAGTACTGAAGTTTGCAGAGTAGGTGCTAGGCGGCAGATTCCTTACTGACAAATTTGGCATCAGAAGCTTCTAGCACCTGGGCACCCTGATGTTTCTCATCCCAGAGTTCCCCAGCTGGTTTCTGTTGAAACCTGAAATCCCTCGAGATCCCACCAAATGGCCAGCGACTTTAGAGAAGCGAGTGGAGTGGACTTGTCCTCGGCCTGATTCTGTAATTCTCAGAAGTGCTGCGATACTCGTGCTTCCCAACAGTCGACTTCCTGCCTGTGGATTCTAAACTTCAGGAGTGTCCTGGGTGAAGTCTGAAACCGGCCTCCGAATTCAAATGGCAAAGAGAGGTGGAGGAAGGAGGCCGTCCACTCCGGATTGGAAGGTGGCGGTTTTATATAATATCAAGGAATTTAGGAGGCTTGTCTTTGGCGGCTCGAGATGAGGTCTGCGAACTCACCCGCCAGACTTTAAATAGAGTTTGAATAGAGTCCTTAACAGGGTTCGATTATATATACAGCGCAGATGGTCTCAACAGGACATTACTCACTTAAGGCTAAGTGCTTGAAGTGACTCTGAGTGCAGGAAAAGTGGAGAAAATATACATTGCAAGGACAGGAGAGGGGGTAAGGAGAATTTAATTGCCTGAAACCAGCTCACTGATCACCTTGCGGTCCTCTCCTCTCTGTGACCTCCTTCAACACTCCACCCCTGGTGACCAGCTCTAACAATCTTATTTACAGGCCCTTCTTTTCCACAATATGCCTTGAGGAGTCAGCAAGGGGTTTTATTAGCACAAAGGGACCTGGTTTGACAGCTTTCTGGCGGCACTGGGGGCAGATGGGTTAGCAACAATATAGACACACACAAAAGAAACACATGTAAGTAACAATTTTTTTTTTTTTTTTTTTTTTTTTTCCCCAACAGCCCATGATCTGAATCACTGATTTGAGTCCCCTAGGCTGGGGACAGATCACTCAGGGCTTTTCTTGTGTCTTCATGCTACTTAATAAAAATGATACGTTTAGCAGACTCATCAGGTATAAACATACAACCTTGTGTTTGGGTAATGGTACAGGTGCCTGCTTGTGAGACAGTGATAATGTTCAAGGGCATCCCAGTTTGGAGGAGATAATTTCTCATTAGATATATTTCAGTATTCCTAAAGGAGAGGCTTTGGCATTTAAGGCTAGCTGGGTGGATTTTGTAAGGGTTTCTATGTGCACTATAGTATCCTCCAGGCCAATGGAGGGAATAAAGACAGTGGCCACATGATTGTATCAGTGAAAACAGAACATGTCTTTCTGACCTTGAGGAGAGGGAAATTGGCAAAGTTTGTTACCACATGTCAGATTCTTTCCTGTGCCCAAAGGAAACTCATGGTGCAGCAGCCCAACTGCATCGGTGGAAGCATGGTCAAAAGATTTGTGCCACACAGTCATTGGATCCCATGTAGTGCTACCCAAGAAACACCTGGCCTGCCAAACCAGTTGCTGTCCTTTAATTATGGCAGAATGCCTACCTTGTTCTGGTTATAAACATCCCATATCCCTGGTACAGTTGGGTTGGTTCTCTTTAGAGTGATGTTTATATTCCCAGCGTAAGGATTCACGCATGCTCAAATGTCCATGAACAACATGAATCCACCCCAAATCTGAGTGTAACAACCCATGGCTCTGAAGCTAATATTTTGGTCAGTTGTTTGGCATCCTGTTGATGTAGTTTGATTGTGGAGCCAGGGAAGAGTACCTATTCTCAGTGTTATTGATAGTGTGTGCTGCAGGCCAAGTTACTAAATCAGTGTTGGTAATATTGAGGCTTCCCTAATGGCTCAGATGGCAGAGAATCTTCCTGCAATGCAGGAGACCTGGGTTTGATTCCTGGGTCAGGAAGATCCCCTGGAGAAGGGAACAGCTACCCACTCCAGTATTCTTGTCTGAAGAATTCCATGGACAGAGGAGCCTGGTGGTCTACATCAGATAAATTAAAGGTGCTAGTCCTAGCTTGTTCTTCTTCCTTAATGTACTGCTTTAGGGTCTTCAAATACCCTCCCTGGAGTGATGATACCGGCATAGAAATCCTAATGAGCTGAAACGTGCAACTGCCCACATATCCCAACAGTTGGATAGATTCCTTTGCTGGATGTACAAATGAACCCACTGTAGAGAGCTGTTTCCATCTGTGCCTTGAAACCACAGCAGAATACTGAGGTTCAAATGGCAGATATTTAATAGGAACTTGTACAGGAAGATCTTCCCTTTCTATAGGAATTACACTGTGGCCTGGTCCTTAGATATTAATGTGGCTGTAGCTTTAGGAATCTGACCTGGTTGTGCATACCATTCATGTATACCAAAGGAGACAGCATTGTCAGGTAAGAGGAGATGGACTAGGGATGGGACCTGATGCCACACTAGAAACCCACCTTGACCCCTCTCTCCATGGTACATATATCAGCAGGTCTCAATTGGAACAGAACAGTGGGATCCCAGGGGAGACTGGGTGTGAAGTAACTCACTCATCCCACTGCAAACTCCAGTGGATAACTCCTCTCCCAGGTGTGACGTGACTTGGTATTCTCAACACATTGATCCATGACAAAAGTGGGAGCCATGGCTGTTCCTGATGACTTGCAAAACTTCACAGTATCATGTGTCCTGACAGGGGTCCTCAGTTTGGTAAGTCTGGCTTATCGGGGAAGAGGCATTACTGGTTGATCATTAAAGCTTGAAATGGTACTTTAGTCTACCTGGCCAAGGTGGCTATATCTAATAGTAATTTAATCTGCTGTTTTAGTAGTCCATTATTCCTTTCTACCAGCACTGCTGTTTGCAGTTTATAGGGGAGATAATGTTTATGATGGAGATGTAGTCTCCATCAATGTAATGTTCTTTTGAAATGTATTAATAGATGACCTTTGAAATGTAATCCCCAAACACTGTCTATTTGATAAGGGTTTATCAGCTTCTCCAGTCCCCTAATAGTTGCATCCTGGTTTGCAAAGTGACAGGGGAAAGCTTGGGTTAGGCCAGGCCCTGTGTCTGTACAAACTAAGACATAGTTAAAAACATTCAATTGGTGGGAGGCGGCCAATATAATCAATTTGCCAACCCTTCACTTGTTAGAAACTCCAACGGTTGGACCCATATTTCTTTGGCAGTTGCATTGGGCATTGTTTAGGACACACAGGACATACTATGACTGTATTAACTTAGTTACTGTATTTCAAGGGCAATCTGGCATCTTTAGCAATATGTCATCCCACCCCAGTGCTATGTCGACACTTTTTCTGTGCACCCAATCTGCTGTTTCTCCTGAAGAGTGGTTGCTAGGATTCATATACAGGCTAACACCCACTTCCTGAGTGCAGGGGAAAAGCACAGTATGAGCTGGGATAAGTTAAGACCCTGAGAACTGCCTTAGGCTTTTGCAGCAACACCATGAGTTTGAACATGTCCTGACCCCATAAGGGTTTATTCATCACCATGCACCCCTCAACTTCCCATTTTCCAAGCCATAAAGGTTATCCTTTTAAAATCATGGCCTTGGCTCCTGAGTAGTTGTTGTTTAGTAGCCAAGTAATGTCTGACTTTTCGCAACTCCATGGACTGCAGCACGCCAGGCCTCCCTATTCCTCATCATTTCCCGGAGTTTGCTCAAGTTTGTGTCCATTGAATTGGTGATGCTCCTGAGTTACTGCTAGCTAAACCACTCTGAAGTTGGCCCACTGGCTGCTATGGTTTGTTTTTGTCTCTATCCAGATGGTGTCAGTGTTGTGCTGAATGGGGACTGCAGTACACGTGGGATGTTGCACTGTCTTAATTATAGTAAGCACTATGCTTAATTATTTCTCATTTGTATCACATACTACATTACACAATTCAATAAATAGTATTAGAACAGCGTTAGCAGCAACAAAGAACTGTAAGGCCCAGTATTTGTGTTATGAGGATACACGTATTACATGTGTATTTTGACAACAGCCATGAGAATACCTAAAATTGGAAATATCATTAAAATGAATAAAGGTTTTGATTAAAGTTACACATTTAAACATTAAAAAGCCTGTAACATTTTTTTCTGAAGCCTAAACTCTTCCATGGTCTCAGTTTGATCTATTTGCTACCTTCAAAAGAATTTGAAGAATAATAAATTTATTTTTAATTTCCATAAATACTTTAATGTAAGGTTGACTCATGAGCAGGAAGATAAGCATATGTCTCAATTATGAATCTAAGTAAGTAAAATAATCCTAGAATAAATGGCCTTTCCAGCAAATAATATTAATTTCCCCAGGACAACAAGTAATTTAATTCTCTTTTCTACCTTTATACATAGTACCCTGCTCTCCTGAAACATGACTTCCCCAGTGGCTCAGACAGTAAAAACGTCCGCCTACAATGTGGGAGACCCAGGTTTGATCCCTGGGTCAGGAATATCGCCTGGAGAAGGGATGGCAACCCACTCCAGTATTCTTGCCTGGAAAATCCCATGGATGGAGGAGCCTGGTAGTCTATAGTCCATGGGGTAGCGAGGAATTGGGCATGACTGAGCGACTTCACTTTCTTTCTTTCTTCTCCTGAAACATTTACCTTACAGGAGGAAATTGCTCATCTCCAGGAATCTTTACTCACCTGACTCACTTTGCTCTCATACAAAACTCATTTTGGTTGAGAATGTCTGCATCCTAGAAAACAAATATTTATGCCAATATATATTCAGCTTTTCTCAACATTTTAAATGCTTTGGCTCAAAACACCTTAGCAATTAGAATAAATCCATTATTGTTCTACTGTAAATATACAGATATTCACTTTATTTTCAGGCTGAATGAACAAATATGTTACACTTAACTGTCAAATTTCCATTTCAGGATACTCAATAGGGAAACCAGGAAATTTCACTAATTCAATTTAATGACTGAAAAACAAATATTATTATGAAATAGTCTCCTGCCATTGATTTAAGAGAAAAGACTTTAGGAGAAAATGAGCAGTGAAAATATGTGGTAAAAACAGGCATAAATTGTACTTTGTTTTACTTAACACAGCACTACAACCTACCAGTTTATGAAGAAGTATAGTTATATTCTCAGCACCGCACTTTGATGTCATTGATTAAATAATACGGCTGTTAACACCTAAAGCAGCAGTAGCTTAAGTAACACTATAATAAAATGATTACTATGAGCACATTAGCTAGGCAGTACAATAAAAGTTTGTAAGGCTCTCTAAATATTGTAATTTCGAAGAAAATATAAATGATGGTCCATTGATTTGTATATAATATTTTCTGCTTTATGCAACAGGAATAAAACAAAAGTATCACATAAATATGCACTTGCAGTAGTAATATACTGAAAAGCATACATGAGAAAGTTTCATTTTTTCACTAAGAACATTTTACTTTTAAACTCATTGGTCTGTGCTTATAAATCTCAGAGCAATACTGTAGGGGAATAGAAGAGATAAATAAATGGTGGAACTTATTCAAAAATCAAACTTGAGGACTGCCCACAAATCACAGTGAGTTTCAGATAGAGGCATTTACTGTAAATGGCACTAAACCATTGAATTCTGTTATAAAATCATTGTTTTATTTTCCAAATAAATGACAGCATTTATCAGAGACTTAAGCAATGTGGTTTACAAGAAGTATTTCTGTAAGACCAGACAAGGATTAAGGACTTCTGAATTCTACAGCCAACTCTGGAAGAATTCTACTTTTCAACTTGTATTTCATTATCTGCATAATGGCAAAGAGTATGACCTGTATTTTCATTAATGTTTTGAAGGAAAGAAGATGGGCATGCTTCCGTTCCTTGTGATAGTGCCTTGGTTATTCTCTGCTGTCCTAAAATATAAACCTCTGAGTGACTTTCAACTTTTGCTGCCTTTACATATTAAATCAAAGGCCACTTCCTCTTGCTTTGTTCCAAAGCATGGTTTTCATTTTACGTTACCTTAAAAGCACAGCATGAAACAGGACTAGAGCATAGGTAGTAGGTGTGTTTTGGGTGAATAGGTGTGAGAAAAGGAAAAATCACAGAGAGACAAGGGAAAAGGAAAAGAGCTCTGCAGTGACTTTCTCGTGCAGATTGTAAGGACTCCATTCATCCAGAACATCTGAAAACTACAGTTGCCTCCCGGAAATGTCTGTTCAAAGGAAGGTTGTCTAGGACAGTTATCACTGGGCACCTCTCCTCACTCTGCTCACTTCCCAACTGCACTTATCTGTGGTTTCAGTAAAGAACCTGTGGCAGAAAACAGAAAACTGTGGCCCCTGGAGGGAGTTGGCAAGCTGAAACAGAGGCTGGCCTAGAGGTGGGTTGAGACAAAGAAAACCGTCTGCTACGCAGAGCCCCCATGTTCCTAGAAGTCTCTAAATGAAGACAGATAGCACCATCATTATGCCTATGTGCCCTTATTAAACTATGTCTCACATACAGTAAAGGGTATGTCATAAACTCAGAGTTTAAAGGGATTTTACCATCCAATCTTAACATAGCCCCTTCTGAAGGTTACTCTGTACAGCACAGGAAGAGAGAAAGAGGGTGATTGAGAATAATGGGAGGTGTTACACTTAGGAAAAAAAAAAAAAGGCTTAGGACTAGAATTTCTAAGAGAGAAACAGAAGGGCATATTTTGTTTTTTTGTTTTTTTTTTTTTGTTTGTTTGTTTTATTTTATTTTTAAACCTGAAACACTGTATTAGTTTTGCCAAACTGTCTAACAAATATTCCGTCTACTTTTCAATGAATTATCCCTTTGACCTATGCCAATGCTCCAAAACTCTTTGTTAAAAAAAGTGTCCTGCTTAACCATTCATATCACCATAGTTCTTAACAAGTATTTTTCCGTGATGATGTGAAGTGTATCTTTAAAGTGAGTCTGTATATCTGATAATGCCAGTTACCAGCTTTGTTCTTCTTTAAGGATACTGTTTCTATTTCTGGTCTTAACATTTTTGTGTATACCAGTTTAATCAGAGTGTTAACTTACACACACAGCTCTAATTAATTTAAATCAGTATGTCAATTTGGGAGCATTGACATATAAAAACTATTGAAACTAGTAAAATACATGTAAGATCCCTCCATGGATTTCTTTTTATTGCCCAACAGTATTCCATTGTGTGGATATACTGTGTTTTATTTATCCATTCACTTACATTTTGGTTGTTTTAAGCCTGTAGCAATTAGGAAGACACCTGCTGTAAACATCCGAGTTTATTTTTCAACATGAATTCCATCTTACAATGATGTAAACTTAATCATTGTGTATTATCTTCTTACGTGCTTTGTTGTTGTTGTTCAGTCACTAAGTCATGTCCAACTCTTTGTGACCCCATGGACTGCAGCAGACCAGGCTTCCCTGTCCATCACTGTCTCCCTGAATTTGCTCACACTCGTGTCCATTGAGTCGCTGATGCCGTCTAACCATCTCCTCCTCTATTGCCCCCTTCTCCTCCTGCCCTCTGTCTTTTCTACCATCAAGGTCTTTTTGAAAGTATCAGCTCTTCACGTCATGTGTCCAAAGTATTGGAGATTCAGCTTCAGCATCAGTTCTACCAATGAATATTCAGGGTTGATTTCCTTTATGATTGACTATTTTGATCTCCTTGCTGTCCAAGTGACTGTCAAGAGTCTTCTCCAGCGCTACAGTTCAAAAGCATCAATTCTTTGGCATTCAGCCTCTTTATGGCACAAATCTCAGATCCGTACATGAATACTGGGCAAACCATACCTTTGACTATATGGACTTTTGTCAGAAAAGTGATGTTTCTGCTTTTTAATATGCTAGGTTGGTCATAGCTTTTATTCCAAGGAGGAAGTGTCTTTTAATTTCATGGCTGCAGTTACTGTCAGCAGTGATTTTGAAGTCCAAGAACATAAAGTCTGAGACTGTTGCCATTTTTTCACTACCTATTTGCCATGAAGTGATGGGACCAGATGCCATGATCTTAGATTTTTGAATGCTGAGTTTTAAGCTAGCTTTTTCACTCTCCTGTTTCACCTTCATCAAGTGGCTCTTCAGTTCCTCTTCTCTTTCTGCCATAATGGTGGTGTCATCTGCATATGTCAGGTTATTGATTTTTCTCCCAGCAGTCTTGGATCCAGCTTGTGCTGCATCCAGTCTGGCATTTTAAATGTTGTACTCTGCATAGGGATTAAATAAGCAGGGTGACAGGATACAACTTGATGTACTCCTTTCCCAATTTGGAACCAGTCCATTGTTCTATGTCCAGTTCTGACTGTTGCTTCTTGACTTGCATACAGGTGTCTCAGGAGGCAGATAAGGTGTTCTGGTATTCCCTTCTCTTTAAGAATTTTCCACTGTTTGTTGTGATCCACACAGTCAAAGGCTTCAGTGTAGTCAGTGAAGCATAAGTAGATTTTTTTTTCTGGAATTCTCTTGCTTTTTCTATGATCCAACAGATGTTGTTAATTTGATCTCTGGTTCCTCTGCCTGTTCTAAATCCACCTTACACATCTGGAAATTCTCAGTTCATATACTGATGAAGCCTAATTTGAAGGATTTTGAGCATTATCTTGCTAGCATATGAAATGAGCGCAATTGTGTGGTAGTTTTCTTTGGCATTGCCCTTTGGGATCAGAATGAAAACTGACCTTTTCCAGTCCTGTGACCACTCCAGAGTTCTCCAAATTTGCTGGCCTTTTGAGTGCAGCACTTTAACAGCATCACCTTTTAGGATTTGAAATAGCTCAGCTGGAATTCCATCACCTCCACTAGCTTTGTTCCTAGTAATGCTTCCTAAGGCCCACTTGACTTCACACTCCAGGATGTCTGGTTGTAGGTGAGTGACCATGCCATTGTGGTTATCCAGGTCATTAAGACCTTTTTTGTACAGTTTTGTGTATTCTTGCCACCATGAAAAGTTCTAAATCTGTGAGTAATTTTGAGAACTGCCTGAAATATGGAGTGAATTCCTTTAAATGAGTAACAATTAAAAATCTTAACTGTTGTATAAAACTGTTTTTTTTTTTTTTTTTTTTGAGAATCTGACCAGAGGTTAGGTAAGTAAAATAGTAATAGTATATTGGAATAAATACATTTATAGATATAACAGAGAATCATCTATGAATGGAGAAGAGGAACATTTTGAATCATACTGTACTGGATGGAAATCTTGGGAAGGCTTCCATGAGGTCAAACTTTGCCTAAAACCTGAAAGCAAATTAATAATCCAAGTAAAGAATAAGGAAAAGGTCATTACAGACAAGAGGAATGGCACGTGTGAAGGCCCAGAGGTATGAAAGTAAATCTGAAACATGAGAAAAGTGCACGCAAATGTAACTAAATGCTCGGGGCGTAATTGATCCCATTAAATATTAGTCAAATAAAGAAATGATAGATTTATAAATCCTTGACATTTGTTAATCAACCTTACATATGAATAACCTTAAGAATGCTCTGATAAATTACATACAGGAAGATTGAGTTATTGAGAAGTAGAACACTAATTCTTATTAGCTTATGTGTGGGGGAAAGACTACTGTGCCTTGTACAGAATTTTCACTCCTGCTACTCTTGGGGATTTTTTTAGATTAATCATTTTTCTGCTATATACAGACATATTTTCTTATATAATTGATGTTCTGGATAAAAGCCCAACCCTGCCTTGAAGCTATAAGTATGGTCAGATCTCTGTGTTAATTAGTGGTACAAGTGGTATACTGCACAAATTCCATTTACCTTTTAAAAATGGAAGTGTTGATGTGTTTTCTAAAAATACAAAGTAAGTAAAATGGTTTGCCCCTGCAGAAAACTTTTTGTTTGAAAAGAATATTATAGTATGACCTTACCTCCATTCTCAGTAATGCCAAATAATGGGCACTGATTAAACTGTAGTTAAATATATGAAATGTAATACCAAGAAAGTGGTTAAAATCATCATTTTGTCAGAAATATTTAGGTTACATATTCTGCCTCTAGAGAAATTTCTAGTTCACTTAAATATATTAAATGTAATGTGTAAAAATCTTCAGACTCTCAATAATACCAGACTTCTGAATATAAAGTTTAGTTAACACTTTGTTTTATTTTAAGCATACTTGGTATAATATATAAAATGGATTGTTATAAATCCAGAAAAATAAAAACAAACATTTTTTCAAGAACTACATAAGACCTAAAGAAAGAAATGGTTTTTCAGTTTTGAAAAGTTGCACAAGAGAACTTACAAACCTGAAATAAGAAAACTAGCAACTGTCAGCTTATACTTGATTCAAAACTAGCACTAAAGAATTAAGATTGCCTTGTAAGTACAACACAGAGTTTCTAAGGAATAATAAAAAAGGAATAAGTTTAATTGCCAGTATGTTACAAATGGGTTTCATTTTACTACTTTAAAGTGTTGCCCTATTTTAACACCCTTTTCTAATTAAAAGCCACGGTTTAAGAACTTAATTGTTGATACTGCTTCACCCTTTGATTTTAAATTATTGATATGCGCAGGCCTAAAGATACATTTCTTAGGGCACATGCTATCCCAAATGAATTCAGTGGCTAGTTTTCTAGGATAAAGACTTCTATACCAATCTATTAAAATCAAAGAAGTGGAACAGTGTGGACTTTAAACTGTCACCAATTGTTCAGACTATGCTTCATAGGCAAATAAGTGGAGTTGCATACTGGAAGTTTTCTTAAAGGTTGTATTTATAAATTACTATAAAATACCTTGATAATGATAAGTCTGTGATTACAGCTATATTTAAGAAAATGATAGATCTTTGGAAGATAGTCTGTAAAATGATGCCTTTTGTCTTTCAAAAAACTGTACATTTTATTAAATAAAAGAGCTTAGCTTTTGTAATGCAACTTTTAACTTCATTTAATGCTGGATTTGTATATTTTCAAATATTGTGTGTCGCTGGTAAACAGTCATCACTTCATGGCAAGTAGATGAGAAAAAGTAGACAGTGTCCATGACATAAATAAAGCAATAAAGATATTCATTATTTTTATTATCAGAAATGGGAGCATATTAGATGGTACCTACAGTTTTAAAATCACTTGAAATAGCATTGTCCTCTTCCTATAATTAGATGTTGAATAATTAAATCAACAAATTAACCAAGCACCATAGTAGTTTGTTAGTTTCATAGCTACTAACTTAATAATAAAATCTGTATGTATTGTCTCTTCACTTTGTGCAGTTCCAATGTTTCTAAAATAATGTTTCTTTTCCAGTCTTATTTTTGACTAAACTTAGTTTTTTTCTGAAACTTCTGAAGTCAGTATTCATCAAAGTGTGCAGTATCCAGAGGCAGAGAAGCACTTCAATCAGGTAAAACTGAAAAATTGAGAAGAAAACTGATTTTCTCTGCTTTTCTTGCATTACTGGCTTTATTTAGCAAAGTGAAACAATAATAAAATAAGCATTTGAGATTCCAGAGTAAAGCTCAATTAATAATAATAAGAACATTTTAAAATTGACATTTATAAAATTGCAGAGTGCCAAGTAAAAGAACTGTCAAATACTTTGAAATTTTCAATGACACAGTATGTCTGTGTCCTGCAACTAATATATATATATATATATATATATATAAATCTTATATAACTCTCAAGTGGTTGGTTGTGGAGGCAGTGAAATGTTGTCAGAGCATATCTAATGAAAGTAGAAACGGAAAGCAGCAGAAATCATTTGAAGTGTCACTTTGAGGAACTAACTTTAGATACAGTTTTCCTTTTGTTTTTTTTTTTCTTTTTTCTTCTACAAGAAAGGTACTGAAAAGGAAGTCTAAGTGCATTCTGTTTGATGTGTGAGTGAAATAAATCACCAACTTAATTTTAGATCATGAATTGGTTAAGATTTCCAATCTATGAAAGTGTTTCTCATGTAGGGTTTGAGAAGAACCAGTACCAAGTTACTGCTATTATGTGAAATCCTTATTAGTTACAGTAGCTGACATATATGAAAAATGAACTATGATGTAACTTTGTATTAGGTGTTTTCTTGAATTTTCTCCTTTGGACCCTATGACAGTTCCATGAAGGGACTGTTACTAATTATCCTCATGCTATTAATGAGGAAACAAAAGATTCTAAGTCACTTTTAATATCAAGGGGCTCAAAGTAGCTGAGCTGGAATCTAAGCTCATGTCTGCCTGCTTCCAGACCCTAGTTCTTATTTTTGTGCCATGTACCTTGTGTCAATGTGTAAATGTACTTCTGATAGCCCCCACTTTAAAGAAGAGAAGTGTTGGTATGTTATGTTTAGTGTTGTAACAGTATCACTGTAAGACTTCCCTGGTGGCTCAGACGGTAAAGCGTCTGTCTACAATGTGGGAGACCTGGGTTCGATCCCTGGGTTGGAAAGATCCCTTGGAGAAGGAAATGGCAATCCACTCTAGTACTATTGCCTGGAAAATCCCATGGACAGAGGAGCCTGGTAGGCTACAGTCCATGGGGTCGCAAAGAGTCGGACACGACTGAGCGTCTCATCATCAAGACGTAAAATGATGTCTCATTCACAAGACAACACCTTTTTAACTATATTGATGCCTTTGAGGGAGATTATGTGCTTAGAATCTAATGGTTCAGCTGAGTAGAGTTACCCACATCATTTTTGTAGTCAGAACTATACTATATATCCCATTTTGTACTGAATAAAATAGTACTCACAAGTGTTGAACAGTTGGACATTTTGGTAACTTTTTATTTTTGCAAAGTTCCAAGAATACTGGAAAAGATTTCCTTATACTTTTGCTTTAAAAAATTCATCATATTTGATTTTTCACTCTCTCTCCTTCTCTCTATGTCATTCTGAGACCAAAAGGGTAGTATATAGGTATATAATACCTACTATATTTGATTTTTGGTATTTTCCCAATGAGTCTTGACAACTATTACTGAATCTTACCTAAAACAGTTATTAATATCAGATTCTCTAAATGACATTTTTAAAGAACCTCCATCATTCCCATATATTTTAAGGTGGATTCAAATCTAAATGAATATTTTCTGTCTCCCACTTTATATAATCACCAATTTAGTCATTTAAATTTAAATACATGGTTTCTCAATTTATTTGGTTGTAATAGGATTTGTTATTGATTTTGATAGTCAAAGTGTCCCAGTGGGAGCCCCTTGAGAATGGATCCAGTGTCCTTTAGTGTCCTTCTTCTTTTTTTTTTTTTTAATGCCCTCTCACTTCATGGGAAATAGACGGGGAAACAGAGGAAAGAGTGTCAGACTTTATTTTTGGGGCTCCAAAATCACTGCAGATGGTGATTGCAGCCAAGAAATGAAAAGACTCCTTGGAAGGAAAGTTATGACCAACCTAGTTAGCATATTAAAAAGCAGAGACATTACTTTGCCAATAAAGGTCCATCTAGTCAAGGCTATGGTTTTTCCAGTAGTCATGTATGGATGTGAGAGTTGGACTGTGAAGAAATCTGAGCACTGAAGAACTGATGCTTTTGGACTGTGGTGTTGGAGAAGACTCTTGAGAGTCCCTCGGACTGCAAGGAGATCCAACCAGTCCATTCTAAAGGAGATCAGTCCTGGGTGTTCTTTGGAAGGAATGATGCTAAAGCTGAAACTCCAGTACTTTGGCCACCTCATGTGAAGTGTTGACTCATTTTGGAAAAGACTCTGATGCTGGGAGGGATTGGGGGCATGAGGAGAAGGGGACAACAGAGGATGAGATGGTTGGATGGGATCACTGACTCGATGGACATGAGTTTGGGCGAACTCCAGGAGTTGGTGTTGGACAGGGAGGCCTGACATGCTGCGATACATGGGGTCGCAAAGAACTGGACACGACTGAGCGACTGAATTGAACTTCACTGAATTTTCTTTGAGTATATATTTACTTTCTGACCAATAAAAAATTTAAAAAAATTCCAAACTAATTTTGTACTTATTCTTTTGTCCTGTAATCAACCAGTTATTCAAGGAGACTTAAATCATATGTTCATGCTGGTACCCCAATCCCAGGAAAACACTACCAGTGTTATTTTATCTTGCCTCCACTTCTATGTAGTGTGAGGTATTACTTCAGCAATGAGAAAGCTGGTTCCCTTTATCAATAATAAAATTATTGTACTCAAACTAATCAAAAAATGAAACCAAAAAATCAGTATAGTTTTTTCTAATATCACTGCCCCCAGACTGAACCAATTCATTATAATTTATGTTTGGTCTGGTTTTCTTTTTATTTGTAGATTATATATTATCATTAAAATTCTTCTTTTTAAATTACTCCAGGTAGTTCAATCCTCCTCTTTACTGTAATCATAATAGTCATTTGAAATACAGATTTTTTTCCCATTCTAATGGATTTTATTTTAACTTTGTGTGGTGTGGTCTAAAAGTAAAGAACATGTTAGAGCTATATTTAAAGAAGTTTCAAACCATGAGATTCAAAACTTCCAAACATTTTCAACCCATTCACTATAAATAATTAAAATGTTGTCTAGCTCATATCTGTTGGATTTCAGCTTGCAAAACTATACAAACATTTAAATATTTTATTATCCGTTTATCTTACAGAAAATTGTAAAATATGTACTTTTTTATGGTTTGTTCCTATGTAACAATATATCCTAGAAATCACTCAATTAGTTAACAGAAATGTTACATGTTCTTTTTTGCTGCTATGTATTACTCCTATCTGAGTATTTGCTGCAGATAACTTAATCTCCTTATGTGTGAGAGCACCTAGTTTGTTTCCAAAATTTTGTAATTATAAAGAATGCTATCATACATATTTTCATATTATTATTAATAGAAGACTAACATGAGTGATATAATTATACAGTAGAAGTGAGAAATAGATTTAACGGCCTAGATCTGATAGATAGAGTGCCTGATGAACTATGGAATGAGGTTGGTGATATTGTACAGGAGACAGGGATCAAGACCATCCCCATGGAAAATAAATGCAAAAAAGCAAAATGGCTGTCTGGGGAGGCCTTACAAATAGCTGTGAAAAGAAGAGAAGTGAAAAGCAAAAGAGGAAAGGAAAGATATAAACATGTGAATGCAGAGTTCCAAAGAATAGCAAGAAGAGATAAGAAAGCCTTCCTCAGCGATCAATGCAAAGAAATAGAGGAAAACAACATAAGGGAAAGACTACAGATCTCTTCAAGAAGATTAGAGATACCAAGGGAACATTTCATGCAAACATGGGCTCCATAAAGGACAGAAAAGGTATGGACCTAACAGAAGCAGAAGATATTTAGAAGACGTGGCAAGAATACACAGAAGAACTGTACAAAAAAGATCTTCATGACCCAGATAATCATGATGGTGTCATCACTGACCTAGAGCCAGTCATCCTGGAATGTGAAGTCAAGTGGGCCTTAGAAAGCATCACTATGAACAAAACTAGTGGAGGTGATGGAATTCCAGTTGAGCTATTTCAAATCCTGAAAGATGATGCTGTGAAAGTGCTGCACTCAATATGCCAGCAAATTTGGAAAACTCAGCAGTGGCCACAGGACTGGAAAAGGTCAGTTTTCATTCCAATCGCAGAGAAAGGCAATGCCAAAGAATGCTCAAGCTACTGCACAGTTGCACTCATCTCACACACTAGTAAAGTAATACTCAAAATTCTCCAAGCCAGGCTTCAGCAATATGTGAACTGTGAACTTCCAGATGTTCAAGCTGGTTTTAGAAAAGGCAGAGGAACCAGAGATCAAATTGCCAACATCCACTGGATCATGGAAAAAGCAAGAGAGTTCCAGAAAAACATCTATTTCTCTTTTATTGACTATGTCAAAGCCTTTGACTATGTGGATCACAGTAAACTGTGGAAAATTCTGAAAGAGATGGAATATCAGACCACATGATCTGCCTCTTGATAAATTTGTATGCAGGTCAGGAAGCAACAGTTGGAACTGGACATAGAACAACAGACTGGTTCCAAATAGGAAAAGGAGTACCTCAAGGCTGTATATTGTCAACCTGCTTATTTAATTTATATGCAGAGTACATCATGAGAAATGCTGGGCTGGAAGAAACACAAACTGGAATCAAGACTGCCGGGAGAAATATCAATAACCTCAGATATGCATATGATACCACCCCTATGGCAGAAAGTGAAGAGGAAATAAAAAGCCTCTTGAAGAAAGTGAAAGTGGAGACTGAAAAAGTTGGCTTAAAGCTCAACATTCAGAAAACGAAGATCATGGCATCCGGTCCCACCACTTCATGGGAAATATTGGGGAAACAGTGGAAACAGTGTCAGACTTTATTTTTCTGGGCTCCAAAATCACTGTGGATGGTGACTGCAGCCATGAAATTAAAAGACGCTTACTCCTTGAAAGGAAAGTTATGACCAACCTAGATAGCATATTCAAAAGCAGAGACATTACTTTGCCAACAAAGG
Organism: Bubalus kerabau; assembly: GCF_029407905.1. Classification (NCBI taxonomy): domain Eukaryota; kingdom Metazoa; phylum Chordata; class Mammalia; order Artiodactyla; family Bovidae; genus Bubalus; species Bubalus kerabau. The sequence goes on from NC_073625.1 coordinate 63,563,633, forward strand.
TCTGTCTCATCAAGGCTATGGTTTTTCCAGTGGTCATGTACGGATGTGAGAGTTGGACTGTGAAGAAGGCTGAGCGCCGAAGAATTGATGCTTTTGAACTGTGGTGTTGGAGAAGACTCTTGAGAGTCCCTTGGACTGCAAGGAGATCCAACCAGTGCATTCTGAAGGAGATCAGCCCTGGGATTTCTTTGGAAGGACTGACTAAAGCTGAAACTCCAGTAGTTTGGCCACCTGATGCGAAGAGTTGACTGATTGGAAAAGACTCTGATGCTGGGAGGGATTGGGGGCAGGAGGAGAAGGGGACGACAGAGAATGAGATGACTGGATGGCATCACTGACTCGATGGACGTGAGTCTGAGTGAACTCCGGGAGTTGGTGATGGACAGGGAGGCCTGGCGTGCTGTGATTCATGGGGTCACAAGGAGTTGGACACGACTGAGTGACTGATCTGCTCTGATCTAGTCCTTGGAAGAAAAGTTATGACCAACCTAGATAGCATGTTCAAAAGCAGAGACATTACTTTGCCAACTAAGGTCCGTCTAGTCAAGGCTATGGTTTTTCCAATGGTCAAGTATGGATGTGAGAGTTGGACTGTGAAGAAAGCTGAGCACCGAAGAGTTGATGCTTTTGAACTGTAGTGTTAGAGAAGACTCTTGAGAGTCCCTTGGACTGCAAGGAGATCCAACCAGTGCATTCTGAAGGAGATCAGCCCTGGGATTTCTTTGGAAGGAATGAAGCTAAAGCTGAAATTCCAGTACTGTGGCCACCTCATGCGAAGTGTTGACTCATTGGAAAAGACTCTGATGCTGGGAGGGATTGGGGGCAGGAGGAGAAGGGGACGACAGAGGATGAGATGGCTGGATGGCATCACTGACTCGATGTACGTGAGTCTGAGTGAACTCCGGGAGTTGGTGATGGACAGGGAGGCCTGGGGCGCTGCAATTCATTGGGTCACAAAGAGTCGGACACGACTGAGTGACTGAACTGAACTGAACTGAACTGATCCATGAGTCATGTTTCTGGATCAAAATGTAAACATATGTAATAGGTTGAATTTACATACATAATGCTGTTAAAATACTGCATTCAGTATGCCAGCAAATTTAGAAAACTCAGCAGTGTCCACTTTTCATTCCAGTCCCAAAGAAAGACAATGCCAAAGAGTGTTCAGACTATCACACAATTGCACTCATTTCAAATGCTAGCAAAGTAATGCTCAAAACTCTTCAAGCTAGGCTTCAGCAGTATGTGAACCAAGAACTTGCAGATATTCAAGCTAGGTTTAGAAAAGGCAGAGGAATCAGAGATCAAATTGCCAACATCTGTTGGATCATAAATAAAACAGAATTCCAGAAAGACATCTATTTCTGCCTCATTGACTATGCTAAAGCCTTTGATTGTGTGGATCAAAACAAACTGTGGAAGATTCTTCAAGATATGGAAATACCAAACAACCTTACCCTCCTCCTGTGAAACCTGTATCAATTCAGGAAGCAACAATTAGAACCGAACATGGAACAATGAACTTGTTCAAAATTGGGAAATGAATACGTTAAGGCTGTATATTGTCACCCTGTTTATTTAACTTATATGCAGCATATATGTCATGCAGAACACCAGGCTGGATGAAGCACAAGCTGGAATCAAGATTGCAAGGAGAAATATCAATAACCTCACAAATGCAGATGACACCACCCTATGGCAAAAAGCAAAGAGGAGCCAAAGAGCCTCTTCATGAAGGTAAAAGAGAAGAGTGAAGAAGTTGACTTAAAACTCAACATTCAAATAATAAAGATCATGGCATCTGGTCCCATCACTTCCTGGCAAATGGATGGGGAAACAATGGAATCACTAACAGACTTTATTTTCTTGGGCTCCAAAATCACTGCAGATGGTGACTGCAGCCATGAAATTAAAAGATGCTTGCTTCTTGGAAGAAAAGCTATGACAAACCTGAGAGTGTATTAAAAAGCAGAGATAGCGCTTTGCCAGCAAAGGTCTGTATAGACAAAGCTATGGTTTTTCCAGTAGTCATGTATGGATTTGAGAGTTGGACTATTATAAAAAGGCTGAGTGCTGAAGAATTGTTGCTGTTCAAACTGTGGTATTGGAGAAGACTCTTAAGTGTCGCTTAGACAAGAAGGACATCAAACCAGTCCATCCTAAAGGAAATCAATCCTGAATATTCATTGGAGGGACTCATGCTTGAGCTTAAGCTCCAATTCTTTGACCACTTGATGGAAAGAGCCGACTCATTGAAAAGACCCTGATGCTGGGAAATATTGAAGACAGGAGGAGGAGGGGACAACAGAGGATGAGATGGTTGTACGGCATCACCGACTCAATGGACATCAGTTTGAGCAAGCTCCGGAAGATGGTGACAGACAGGGAAGCCTGGGATGATGCAGTCTATGGGGTCTCAGAGAGTCAGACACAACTGAGAGACTGAACAAAAATCAAATGCAATCAATATGGGCTTCCTAGGTGGTGCTAGTGGTAAAGAACCTGTCTGCCAATGCAGGAGATACAAGAGATGTGGGTTCAATCCCTGCATTAGGAAGATACCTTGAAGGAGGCTATGGTAACCCACTCCAGTATTCTTGCTTGGAGAATCCCATGGACAGAAGAGCCTGGAGGTTACAGTCTATAGGCTTGCAAACAACTGAGCATGACTGAAGCAACTTAGCACAAATGTATACAATCAATATAGCCACATTTTCTTTCATATTGTGTGTGTCTGTAAGAATGATCGTTTTCTCACAGCCTTACCAATATAATATTTTATCCAGCTTTCCATTTCTCAAAATCTGATAGATGAAAAGTAGTATTTCAGTGTAGGTTTTATTTACATTCATTTCTAATGAGTGAATGAGAAATTCATATATGTTTAAAGGTCATTGTATCATTTTGTGAAATCCCTGTTCATATATTTTGCACATTTTCTACATGGTTGTTGGTCTTGGTTCCATCAATTTTAAGAGTGTTTTATACAGTTAAAACATATATTAACTCCTTATCTCATATATACTGCAAATTTCTTCTACTTTTTGTCATTTGTTTTCTATATTTATTTAGGACGTGAAAGATTTTTTTAATCATTTTCAAATAATTGATGTTAGATTTATTAATCTTTTTTTTATGGCATCTGGATTTTGAGTCACATTTAGATTCTTTCCCATAACTCATGTTAGAGAGGAATTCTTCCATGATATGAATGCTTCATTTTCTTTTAAATTTATATCCATCTATCTATTTTACAATTAGATTCTTTTTATCCTTTCAATAGATTAGTTGAGTCCATAAACATTTATGAATAAAGATATTGGCTCTCAAGTTTTACAATATTTTATATTATACTTACTGTATTTATTATATAATATTTATTTTTTCTTTCTCTGTACAATGTGTCTTACATAATTTTTAAAAATAATTTTGATAGTTAAGACAGTGTTTATTTTTGTTTTAATTTTCTCCTCTATTCTTTTAACTTGTCTTTAGACTCCTATTATCTTATTTATTTTTTGGCTATCTGGCTAGTCAGATTTAATACCAAACAGAGGAATGCAAATAATGTTTGTTATCACTTATATGTGAAAAAAACTAAACTTTAAGTTATTGAAAAAAAAAAAAAAAAGCAGGAAAGTGGTTGCCAGGGACTGGCTAGTGTCTGGAGAAAATAAGGAAAGGTTAGTAAAAACATACAAATTCCAGTTTATACAATAAGTAAGGAGTGACGATCTAGTATATGACAATGTAAGTATAGTTGATAGCACTGTGTTGTTGGGTATTTTTGACTTATACTTATTTCCTGTGTGTCAGACAGGAGACTTAACCTACTTTTATTTCTCTCATCTCCCTTTGCTGTTACATTAATTCCTCTTTAACAGAACTTATCTATATATTTTTCTGTTATACATGTATCTACTTTAAAACAATTAGAACTAATTTTAGCTATATGAAATGTTAGCCATCATTTCTTTTGCTAATGTTTCCTACATTATCTCTTATTTGGATGAAAGTCATCCTTTTGTAGATTTTGTGGGCCAGTGTAATCCCTGAGTGTTGGATTTTAAAACTTGTTGCGTTTTATAGTGTTCTATATGCTTCTATTGGAGAAGGAAATGGCAACCCACTCCAGTGTTCTTGCCTGGAGAATCCCAGGGACGGGAGCCTGGTGGGCTGCCGTCTATGGGGTCGCACAGAGTCGGACACGACTGAAGCGACTTAGCAGCAGCAGAAGCTATAATATCGGAGAAGGCAATGGCACCCCACTCCAGTACTCTTGCCTGGTAAATCCCATGGACGGAGGGCCTGGTGGGCTGTAGTCCATGGGGTCCCTAAGAGTCGGACACGACTGAGTGACTTCACATATGCTTCTATAGCCTTTGTATTAGAAGGATAACCAAATTGGATAAAAAATCCTTGTGTGTTAGCTGCTCAACTCAGTTGTGTCCAACTCTTTGTGACTGGATGGACTATAGCCCACTCATCTCCTCTGTCCATGGAATTCTCCAGGCAAAATATTGGAGTGGGTAGCCATTCCCTTCTTCAGGGAATCTTCCTGACCCAGGGATCAAACCCTGGTCTCCTGCCTTATAGGTGGATTGTTCATTGTCTGAGCCACCAGGGAGCTGGTGGCTCCCTCTTCCTATAGTTCCCAGCCTACTATTCTCGTCAACTCCCAAAAAACCATGTGTGTTCTTATTGATCTTTGCTTATTTTTGTATCTTGAGTATTTTAGGCTGAATTTTCATTACTCCCCCACTCACAATTTGACACTTAATTATTAGTGTATTTGCAGGCGGGAGCTTTGGAAGTGATCAGGTCATGAGAACAGAGTCCTCATGAATGGGACTGGGGCCCTTATAAAAGATACCCCACATAGTTGCCTCATCACATCTGCCAAGTAAGGGCACAGCCACTTAAGAACCAGGAAACAGGCTGTTATCAGACACCAAATCTGACAGATCCTTCAGCTTGCTTTTCCCAGATGTGAGAAATGAGTATTTGTTGTTTAAATCACTCGGTCTGCTTTTTTTAAAGCAACTCAAATGAACAAAGAGATTTTTTCGCATGAATCTATGTTTTTAATTCCCTGTTTCAGCTCTGATTGTGTTTTCTTTACTTTTAACTCTAATCATTTGTGAACATTGCCAAAGGTCTCTCTTTGTCTCTCCCTCTTCCAGCTACTACCTCATGACCCATATCTGTTTTCCATCACTTATTCTATAGTACTCTGTTTTTGTTTTTTTTTTCCTGTAAGTGACAGTAGTGGAAGGGGAAAAGAAGCATATAATGATTAATAACCTCAGATAGCATTATATATGTCTCTAGTCTCCAAACAGAACATGAATAATGTCTGTATTTTAATCATTTTAGTATCCTATATGGTTCACACAGTATTCATCCTTACTTGATACTTGGCGATATGTATAATATTTATTTAAATGTTAGCAATTTTCTTACTTTTAAGATGCAGTTTTGAGAATGAAGAATAATTATTGCTAATTCCAGGGAAGGGTGAATCCTAAACTGACATTTTATATCTTGTAAGAAGACTAACTAGAGTAATTGAATCATGCAAATCATGTTAGTTTTATGAACAAGTACATAGCAACTTTACTATCCCTAACTTTCCCTGTGATTAAAATTACCCAGGTTATAATATCCTACTCAAAATTCAGATCTGTGTACTTAGTACCACTGGCATTTTTACTAAGAATTACTAAGGGAGCTAACAGTTATAGTGTGAACAAATTGAATAAACGTGCAGAATAATGCACATCTCCAGTTGGTAAAAATGAGTAAGTAATAAAACTGGCCATAATAACTCAATATCCGGCAGTTTTCTGATTTCAATTAATACCCAGGCTTGTGGTACAAATAGCATTTCACTTTCCATACAGTGATCTTTGTTCCTCAGAGTCAGAAAAGCAAAAGTAACACGGAAAAGAAGGGAGGAATTTCAGAACACAGCTACAAAGAGAGAGTATATTGAGCTGATTGAGGCATAGCATTGAGCACTAGGGATTCCAGGGCCAGGATACCAGGCTGATAGTCCACAGTTTGTGGTGTTGATGTACTTAGTAAAGTTATTGCTGGTTATCACTTGGGATCCAGATACCTAGAGACCTTTTTTACTGGTGATTTAGAGAACTCTAAGGAAAAAATAAGAATGAGAGTTTTAAATTTTATTAAATGATTTGAAGCATGAGTCAAACCAATTTAGTTTCATATTGTCTATGTATAAGTAAATAAGGAAATATTTCAATTAAACCACTTTGTCCATATGAATATTCTAAATGTGATCTAACATTTAATAAACACACAAAATTAGTAGCTGTTGTTGCTGCTGAAGCATTTCCCAGTGTAGCCAGAACTATGAGCCTGCTGAAAGTTTCGTCCAAATAGTGCTTTATGTTGGCTTAACTGTAGCCTGACATGAATTCTCTACTGTCTTAGGCTTCTCTGGTTACACACACATGGAGCCTTGATACTGAAGCATAAGTATTCAGAGGAATCATATACATTAGATATTTCTGATACCTTCCATCCATCTCCTTAAAATGCATGCCTGTTTCATTTTGTCTTCATCTCACACACATGGAGCCTTGATACTGAAGCATAAGTATTCAGAGGAATCATATACATTAGATATTTCTGATACCTTCCATCCATCTCCTTAAAATGCATGCCTGTTTCATTTTGTCTTCATCTTAACATGACCTCAGAAATGTAGAAATGGTGCTGGTGTTTTTCTGACCCCAAAAAAGCATATGTGATTACAAAATATGGAAGAGTGTAATCACCACCCAGAAAACTGCTAAACCAAAAGAAACATGAAAGATGATGTGCACATGCATTTTCTAAGTAATCAGTTTAGAAGGACTAAGTTAGTAAAATTTCAGCTAGAAGCAAATTTAACAGATGAGAAGGTTCTCACAAGAGTTACTACATTTAATTCAATAATGTAGGCAATTAACTAAAGTATTTTTCATGTGTTGACTTCACTGACATAGACAATAACAGTCTTTCTGCTAGCAGAACCTTACCAACAGTGTTCAGTGTGATTTTATATCACTGTGTGAATATATGTTTATAATCTTTCAGAGGTGCCAAGTGGGATGTTGGATAAGCATAGTGTTTGTTGCAGTTGGAAGAGTGATGTTTATGTGCCAATAAAAGTCATGTTGCTACACAGAATATATTCTTCAGCTTGTCATCCTTTCAGTAAATGTCAGTTAAAATGTGTGAGTGGTGACATCAGTCATAGTACTTGATACATTTTTTGGATTTGCGCCATAAACATAAATTGGACAACTTGGGAAATACAGTAGATAAAGAAACTAAGGAAGTTGAAGAAAAATTAAGTGACAAAGATAAAGATCTTTGCATCCTTTAATATAGGCAGGAGTGTGAATAGGTTCAAGCTTCAGTTGGTTTACTGTAAGGATCCAGTCTATACCATTGCACTGGTCAAAAATTAAAGTTCATTTTATTTTGTTTTTTAAGGTACACTTTATGTAAAGTAGTGTATAAGTTTCAGGTGTGCAACATAGTTATTCACATTTTTAAATATTGGCTATATTCCCTGTGCTGTAGAATATATCCCTGTAACATTTATTTTATACATAGTAGTTTGTGTCTCTTACTCTTTTCTAACCCAAACTGGGGCTCAACTTTTTCCTCTGCCCACTGGTTAACTACTGTTTTTTTCTCTGTATCTGTGTATCTGATTCTTTGGTTGTTATATTCTCTAGTTTGTTGTATTTTTTAGGTCCTATGTATAGACTGATTTGTTACCATCTGAATCAGTCTGTAAAGAATCAGTCTATATGTGGTATCTAAAAAAGATAACAAACTAGTGAATAGAACAACAAAAGAATCCACCTGCAGTGAGGGAGACCTGGGTTCCATCCCTGGGTTGGGAAGATCCCCTGGAGAAGGGAACAGCTTCCCACTTGAATATTCTTGCCTGGAGAATTCTACAGACAGAGGAGCCTGGCAGGCTACAGGCCATGGGGGTCTCAAAGACTTGGATACGACTGAGTGACTTTCACACTTTTCACTATAGACTGATATCATTAGTCCTTCTGCCTGACTTATTTCACTGAGTATTAATACAATATCCTCCAAATCCATCCATGTTTTTGCAAGTGGCAAAATTTCATTATTTTTGTTGCTGAGTGGTATTCCATTGTATATATACCACATCTTCTATATCCATTTATCTGTTGACGGATGTTCATGTTGCTTCTTTATCTTGGCTTTTGTCAAGAGTGCTGCTACAAATTGTGGGATGCATTTTATCTTTTATAATTAGTGTTTTTTGTCTTCTTCAGATATATGCCCAAGAATAGAATTGTTGGATCATATGGTAGTTCTATTTTTAGTTTTTTGATGAACCTCCATACTGTTTTCCATAGTGGGTTCACTAATTTATATTCTTACCAACATTGTAATATGTTCCTTTCCACCACATCCTCACCAATATTTGTTATTTGTGGGTTTTTTGATGTTAGCCATTCTCACAGATGTGAGGTGATAACTCATTGTGATTTTGATTTGCATTCCTCTGATGATTAAAGATGTTGAGCATTTTTTCATGTATTTGCTGGCTTTCTATATGTGTTCTTTGAAAAAAATGTCTGTTCAGGTCTTCTGCCCATTTTAATTTTTCTTTAATGTTTAGTTGGGTGAGCCATTTGTATATTTTTGATATTAAGTGTTCGTCAGTCATTTCATTGCAAATATTTTCTCCCATTTAAAAAATTGTTCTTTTGTTTTGTTGATGGTTTGTTTTGCTGTGAAAAAAAATAATGAGGTCCGTTTGTTTATTTTTCTTTTGTATCCTTTGCCTGAGGAGACAGATCCAAACATAAATATTGCTATGATTTTTATCAGTCCCCTGCCTATGTTTTCTTCTAGGAGTTTTGTGGTTCAGACCTGTATTTAGGAGACCTGTTTTGAAAATATTAAAGTTTACATTGCTGTAATAAAAGATAAATTACATAGAAGTTATATAACCAATAAGTAGATTGCTAACAATGGAATTGTTCACTGTGTAAATATGTATTTATTTCTTATGGATGACAATATGTTTTGATCAATCTCACTAATGTTCAGCAAAATAAAAATCCATTGCACTGTGTTTTATACAGGAAAACATTGATTTTTCTGTCACTCTTTATCCTATCATTTCTGAAAGTGCAGTGAGCTTAATAGTGAGCTTAGATATATGAAGTTTAAAGTGTTGTTTATTTAATTAATTTGAAGCTTTTATTTAAATGATGTGGTGTTAATTTGACATGCATTCTTGTCCAGTGTTTAATATGTTGCTTATAAGTGATGATATTTTAAAAGAACTAAAATATTTCAAAACATGTATTAAAAATCAATCACTGAATGTGGGCAGATAAGTGAAATATGCAAATTTACAGTATCTTTAAATTCTTCATAGTCTCATAGTGAATTTTATTTTGAATGAAAATGCTCAAAATGAAAACTTCTCTGAGTTTAGTATATATTAGAATTTCTGGATTCAATTCAATCGTAGTCAACTGCTTTCAGTAGCAAATAGAGAAGAAAGCAACTTGTTTGCTCTTTCTTGTTGAGTGAGAATGTTGTCATTGAATTGAAAAAATGCAAAAGCCAAGAAAAGTATTACAGAGTTCAAAGTTGGTCTAATTTTGTTAGTTCAAAAATGCTTTTATTTATTACAAAATAAAACATGAGAAATTTGCTTAACCACAGGTCACAATGTATCAACCAAATGAGTCAAAACATCAAAAATAGATATAAATACATATTTAATAGTGAAAATAAACATTTTAAATATATAATAAATATTCAGTTAGAAAGAAGAATACTAGAAATATCATTTGTGACTTAGGCTAGGTGTAAATAGGTATCACTTATCTAACTTATTACATATAAGCTGTCAGTGACTCTGCAGACAAAAATGTATGTATGTCTAGTATGGAACAGTTACACAAATACACCTTCAGGGCATGTACTTTTATTAACTAACCTGTAAAAGTTTTGTTCCTATTGCTTAGTATGATCACCCAATTTTGCATTGTTCAGAGCCTTCACTGATGTCTTTGTAGAGAACTGACTAAAAATGTAAAACCAGAAGATGAGAGATTAGTAGGAGGATTACTAAGGCAGACCAGGTATGAAAAGAAAATAAAGTGGGACTGGAGCACTAGGGATAAAGTTGGTGAAAAGTGATCTGATTTGTAATTCAGCTGCAGGATAGAGACAAGGAGATTTGCTGATGGAATGAATGATAGAAGAGGAACTATACTCTGTTTCTAAGCCTTTTATCCTGGGCAAAAAGGAATCAAGTTCTTCATTGTGATAAGTGTTTGCCCAGGATTGAAGGCTTAGAATCAGAGTATAGTTCTCTTTTTTATCATAGATTTGGGGAGGGAATTATCTTAATTTTACATTATACTCATCCAAGCAGTTGGAAAGTGAGTTTGGAGTTCAGGAGTCAGTTCATGACTTGAGAGAGCTATCTGGACATTTGGAAACACGTGTGTTTGTGTTAGTCTCTCAGTCATGTCCAACTCTTTGCGACCCCATGGACTCTAGGCTCTTTCCTTCACAGGATTTTCCAGGCAAGAATAGTAGAGTGGGTTGCCATTTCCTTCTCTAGGAGATCTTCCCAACCCAGGGATCCAACCTGGGTCACCCACACTGCAGGCAGACTTTACTGTCTGAGCCACCAGGGAAGCTCATGCATGATATTTAAAGCTATACACCTAGATGAGGCCATTCAGATAGAAGATAGACAGATAAAGAAGCCATAATATGTGAGTACATTATCTCAGAGCCCTCCAGCAATCAGAGGTTAGGAAGAGCAGAAGATTCATCAAGAAGATTATTAAGAGACCATGGTATCTGTGAAACAAGGTGAAGAATGGGATTAAGGTAATATAAACCTTGGTCACTCCAGATTTTACATGGAATCTAGCAGCCCATCCCAGAAATGGTGTAGGTTAACCCTGAAGGCAGTGGGAGATCTTGGTGATATTTTCTTTATTTTCAGCAGCAGAGCTCTTTCTTCAAATAGAATTGTGTGTTGCTGCCAATATATAATAGAGCAAAATAACTGCTTGGTTTGAAGCAGATTGGTGGATGAGGCCCTATAAGTCATAGCTCCATGATTGGTTGGGTTCCATTTATTCTGGAATAGACAGTTTGCTAATTTTTGTTGATCAGAAATATCAACCATAATTTCTGTTGTTTCTTTTTAATTAGGCTTTCACTCATTTATTTAAACTTATGTAAAGAAAGAAATAAGATATAAGAAGGAGTGAAATATATTTTTATGAATTCTAAATTGACATTCAAGATCAAAAATTTTGGTTAGTATTAATAGTTTTATGTAATCAGAGTGCTACTGCACACTAGAACTGAATATCAGCTATAGAATATTCCCCAGTGAGGCGTTTAGACATAATTCTATTTGTATGTTGCTATTGTGTAATATCCCTAGAGGAGGAAATGGCAACCCACTACAGTATTCTTGCCTGGAGAATTTCATGGACAGAGGAATCTGGCAGGCTATAGTCCAGGGGATCACAAAGAGACAGACACGACTGAGTGACTCACACACACATTGTGTAATATGGCTAAAAATTAATAGCTCTTGGAAATAGTTATTTTTCAAACATTTCTTAGAAATCTTCAACAAACTCTACATTTAAAAATAAGACAAGGTAATCTACTTAAGGTAATTTAAAAATGTATTTGTATTCTGTTAAGTTGGAAACAGAAAGATAAAATGTTAGCAGCTCAGTTATTTATCTAGTAGGTGTGTATGTGAATTAGTGGCTCAGTCATGTCTGACTCTGTGATCCCATGGACTGTAGCCTCCCAAGCTCTTCTGTCCATGGGATTTTCTGGGCAAGGATACCAGAGTGGGTTGTCATTTCCTTTTCCAGGGGATCTTCCCATCCCAGGGATCTAACCTGGGTTTCCTCATTGTAGGCCAATTCTTCACTGTCTGAGCCACCAGGGAAGCCCCTTATCTAGTAAGTATTTATATAATTAGAAAAGTAAGTATTTTTGAATACATGAAATTATTTCTGTCAGTTCTATATATTTTTGTATTTTCCTTTAGTGCTTCTCTAAGTATAATTGTTAAATTACTCTATTTTCACACTAGTGCCGAACATTATGACTAATATTGTGCTTATTATTAGTGCATATTATTACTGTAACTTAACTAGTTGCAGTTACATAGCATAAGTATTTCTTCAATACAGCAGGTGTGTACCATTGTAACATGGACAAGATCCAATGACAAATGGTAGGTTTAGCAAAACTTTAAAAATCACGTTTATTAAATGAAATGGGAAATTTTAAATTTCTTTAGAAAAGACAAAAGACAATGCTGTTAATATGAATCATACTTATAAATAAGTCATTTTCCAACAGTGAAAAAATAGGTATGACTTAAAAACTTCTTTTATGTTAAAGAAAACATTCAGTGGAAAATGGTAAAAATAGAACTTGTCAAACACTAATTTCCCTAATTATTTCTAGGAAAAATGGTGAATCTAAAGATCAATGTATTTCTACCTATGTGCAGTCTTTTTTTTCTTTTACTTTTCTTTTTATTTTATGCAGCTCTTGAAAAGAAAGAAAGGTCACTATACTGCATTAGGCTGTATTCATATATTGCATTTCTGTATTTTTTTTTGTTCATTTTGTAAAACGTTCATGTAATAAACGATGTTGTCATGTAAAAAAATCCCTTTCATGGATCATAGTCTTGTCGTGGCAAAGGGGCTTTTGTAACTCAGTGAAGCTATGAACCATATCTTGCAGAGCCACCCAAGACTAACGAGTCACAGTGAAGAATTCTGACAAGACCTGATCCACTGGAGAAGAAAATGGCAACCCACTCCAGTATTCTTGCCTAGAGAACTCCATGAACAGTATGAAATAGCAGAAGACATGATGCCGAAAGATGAGCCCTCCAAGTCAGAAGGTGTCCAGTATGTGACTGGAGAAGAATGGAAGGCAATTATTAATAGCTTCAGAAAGAATGAAGCGGTTGGGCCAAAGCGGAAATGAAGCTCAGTTGTGGATGTGTCTGGTAGTAAAAGTATAGTCTATGCTGTAAAGAATAATACCACATAGGAACCTGTAATGTTAGGTCCGTGAATCAAGGTAAATTTTATGTGATGATAGTAGACGATAGCAAGAGTGAAGATTGACATCTTAGGAATCAGTGAACTAAAATGGAGGGTAATGGGCATAATTAATTCAGATGACCATTATATCTATGAATATGGGCAAAAATCCCTTAGAAGAACGAGAGTAGCTCTCCTAGTCAACAGAAGAGTCTGAAGTGCAGCAGTACTTGCGTGGTTTCAAAATTGACTGATCTCAGTTTGTGTTCAAGAGAAACCATTCAACATCACAGTAATCCAAGTGTATGTCCCAACCACTTATGCAGAAGAAACTAAAGTTGACCAAGTCTATGCAGACCTACAACAACTTCCAGAACTAACACCGAAAGAAACATGCATTTTCATCATAGTGTATTGGAATGCAGAAGTAGGAAGTCAGGAGATACCTGGAGTAACAGGCAGTTTGGCCTTAGAATACAAAATGAAGCAGGGTAATTAACAGATTTTTGCCAACAGAACACAGTGGTCATGAAAACACCCTCTTCCAACAACACAAGAGATGACTGTACACATGGACATCACCAGGTGGTCAGTACCCAGGTGGTCAATACCAAAATCATATTGTGTTCCTTTCAGCCAGAGATGGAGAAGCTCTATACAGTTAGCAAAAACAATACCTAGAGCTGACTGTGGCTCAGATCATCACTTCCTTATCACAAAATTCAGGCTGAAAGTAGGGAAAACCACTAGACCATCAGTTCAGTTCAGTCGCTCAGTCATGTCCGACTCTTTGCAACCCCATGAATCTCAGCACGCCAGGCCTCCCTGTCCATCACCAACTCCTGGAGTTCACTCAGACTCACGTCCATCGAGTCAGTGATGTCATCCAGCCATCTCATCCTCTGTCGTCCCCTTCTCCTCCTGCCCCCAATCCCTCCCAGCATCAGAGTCTTTTCCAATGAGTCAACTTTTTGCATGAGGTGGCCAAAGTACTGGAGTTTCAGCTGTAGCATCATTTCTTCCAAAGAAATCCTAGGGCTGATCTCCTTCAGAATCGACTGGTTGGATCAGGTATGACCTAAATCAAATTCCTTACAATTATACAGTGGAGGTGCCGGATAGATTCAAGGAATTAGGTCTGGTGACAGAGTGCCTGAAGAAGTATGGATGGAGCTTCCTAACATTGTACAAGAGGCAGTGTCCAAAACCATCCCAAAGAAAAAGAAATGCAAAGCAAAGGAGTTGTCTGAGGAAGAAGAGAAGCAAAAAGCAAGGGAGAAAGGGAAATATATACCCAACTGAGTGTCGAGTTCCAAAGAATAGCAGAGAGAGAAGAAGTCCTTCTTAAATGAACATATTGGAAAAAATAGAGGAAAATGATAGAATGGGAAAGACTAGAGATCTCTTCAAAAAAATTGGAGATACTGATAGGTTATGATGCAGCAGTGAACAGATTCTTGATCTCCAAAGGAGGTAATTTCACTCTGGGACCACAAGACGCAGGCTCAGTCACTCAGAGCTTCGTGTAACAAAGTTTTATTAGAGTCTAAAAGGATAGAAAAGTCTTCTGACATAGGCATCAGAAGTGGGTAGAAAGAGTACCTACTCTCACTAGCTTAAGCAGGGTCTTATATACTTCTCAACTGAGTGTTGAGAATAGATAAAAAGAATACCCCAAAGTTGTAAGAGTTCTCCCAGACACTTTCCCAAGGCATACATCCTGAGACAATTTTGGTGCAAGATTAGCCACAGAGAATGGAGTCTATGCACCAATGTCTCTGGGCGAGATATACTGTTGCTGTGTCATCAGGGGTACAAGTCTTGAGAAACAGGTTTCCCAGGCAATATTTGTTACAATTATAATTATTAACGTAGAGTCTAATAAAAGCATTTCCATGAGTCAGGCATTGTACTGTGTGATCATTAGCTCCTAAAGAAAGGCCAGTTCTCAGGTAATATACCTTGTTGCACAAGGCTTAAGGAAAGCATGAATGAGAATGCTCACCTCATACTGAAAGGAGACTGAACTGCTTTAGTTCATTTAACTCTCTCAATACCAAGGGAACACTTCATGTAGATGGGCACAATAAAGGACAGAAATGGTAAGGACCTAAAAGAACCAAAAGAAATTAAGAAGTAGCAGCAAGAATACAGAGAAGAACTATACAAGAAAGATCTTAATGACCCAGGTAACAGCTATGTGGTCACTCATGTAGAGCCAGACATCCTGGAGTATGAAGTCAAGTGGGCCTTAGGAAGCATTACTGCCAAGCTAGTGGATGTGATGGAATTCCAGTTGTGCTATTTCACGTCCTAAAAGATGGTTCTGTTTAAGTGCTACACTCAATATGTCAGCAAATTTGGAAAACTCAGCAGTGGCCATGGGACTGGAGAAGGTCAGTTTTCAATCCAATCCCAGGGAAGGACAATGCCAAAGAATGTTCAAACTGCCATACAATTGGGCATGCACAAAATCCTTCATGCTAGGCTTCAAAAGTGCAGGAACCAAGAACATCCAAATGTGCAAGCTCAATTTCAAAGGGGCAGAGGAACCAGAGATCAAATTGCCAACATTCACTGGATCATGGAGAAAACAAAGGAGTTCTATTAAAACATGTACTTCTGCTTCATTAACTATGCTAAAGCCTTTGACTGTGTGGATCACACAAACTGGAAAATTCTTAAAGAGATGAGAGTACCACTCCAACTTACCTGTCTCCTGAGAAATGTGTATACAGGACAAGAAGGTAGTTAGAACTGAACATGGAAGAGCTGACTGGTTCACTATTGGGAAAGGAATACAACAAGATCATATATTGGCACCCTGCTTATTTCACTTCTATGCAGAGTGCATCATGGGAAATGCCAGGATGGATGAATCCAAGCTGGAATCAAGGTTGCCTTGAGAAATATCAGCAACCTTAGATATGTGATGATACTACTATAATGTTAGAAAGCAAAGAGAACTAAAGAGTCTCTTGATGAACGTAAAAGCTGGCTTGAAACTTAGCGGTCAAAAAACTAAGATCATGGCATCTGGTCCCATCATAGCAAATAGAAGGGGGAAAAGTGGAAGCAATGACAAATTTTGTTTTCTTGTGCTCCCAAATCACTAAAGATGGTGACTGCAGACATAAAATTAAAAGATACTGCTCCTTGGAAGGAAAGATTTGACAAACCTAGCTCTAGTTCAGTTGCTCATTCATGTCTGACTCATTGCAACCCCATGGACTACAGCATGACAGGCCTCCCTGTCCATCACCAACTCCCAGAGCTTGTTCAAATTCATGTCCATCGAGTCAGTGATGCCATCCAACCATCTCATCCTCTGCTGTCCACTTCTCCTCCTGCCTTCAATCTTTCCCAGCATCATGGTCTTTTCCAATTAGTCAGTCCTTCACATCAGGTAGCCAAAGTATTGGAGTTTCAGCTTCAGCATCAGTCCTTCCAATGAATATTCAGGACTGATTTCCTTTAGAATTGACTGGTTTGATCTCCTTGCAGTCCAAGTGACTCTCAAGAGTCTTCTCCAATACCACAGTTCAAAAGCATCAATTCTTTCTTTATAATCCAGCTCGGCTTTCTTTATAATCCAACTCTGACATCCATACATGACTACTGGAGAAACCATAGCTTTGACTAGATGGATAATTGTCAGCAAAGTAATGTCTCTTCTTTTTAATAGGCTGTCTAGGTTGGTCATAGCTGTTCATACAAGGAGCAAGCTTGCCTTATAGCTCAGTTGGTAAAGAATCTGCCTGCAATGCAGGAGACCATTGTTCAATTTCTGTTTTGGGACAATCTGCTGGAGAAGGGATAGGCTACCCACTCCAGTATTCTTGAGTTTACCTTGTGGTGCAGCTGGCAAATAATCTGCTTGCAACTTGGGAGACCTGGTTCAATCCCTGGGTTGGGAAGATCCCCTGGAGAAAGGAAAATCTACCCACTCCAGTATTCTGGCCTGGAGAATTCCTTTGACTGTATAGTCCATGGGGTGGCAAAGAGTCTGACATGACTGAGTGACTTTCACTTTCACTTATGACAAACTAGACAATGTATTAAAAAGCAGAGATGTAACTTTGCTGACAAAGGTCCATATAGTCAAAACTAAGTTTTTCCAGTAGTCATGAACATATGTGAGAGTTGGACCCTAAAGAAGCCTGAGCACTGAAGACTTGATGTTTTTGAACTGTGGTGCTGGATAAGACTCTTGAGAGTCCCTTGGACATCAAGGAGATCAAACCAGTCAGTCCTAAATGAAACCCACCCTGAATATCCATTGGAAAGACTGATACTGAAGTTGAAACTCTAATACTTTGGCCACCTGATGTGAAAAACTGACTCATTTGAAAAGATCCTGATGCTGGGAAAGATTGAAGGCAAAAGAGAAGGGGGTGGCAGAAGATTAGATGATTGGATAGTATCACCAACTCAGTGGACATGAATCTGAACAAACTCCAAGAGACAGTGGAGGACAGAGGAGCCTGAATTGTTGCCATCCATGAGGTCCCAAAGAGTCCGTCATGACTTAGTGACTGAAGAACAGCAACACTGTTTTATTGTTTGAAAAATAGCTCATATACTTTCATATTTACTGTTGAATAAGGAGTGGCATGAGAAAAGTAACATGTATCAAGACCCCATTCCCCAAATAAAATTATTTTTTTTAAAGTTCTCTGAGTTGGACCAACTAACAAAGAATAGTAAGAGGCTGAAAATATCCATCTGTGGGTATTCATAGCTTTTTTATTGATTAGGTCATTTGGACATCACAACTGAGCTGTTTTTTCATTTCTCTCTATTGGGAAAAGAAAGGATGACAGTTAGTGAGAAGTCAGAACAAGTGGTCAGAGAAGAAACTCTGTATTTCTAGGCTTAGGTGTATCAGAAGAACAGGCAAGAGCAAGGTGCCCAGAAGTTTCTGAGTACCAGAGTCAGGGGCAAAGAAAATTTCCAGCAGACTCACAGTAGGACATGTCCTTGTAATCCTTTAACTTTTTTGAAGAGAACATTATTGACTAAGATTTCTATTGCAGCCACATTAAAAAAAAGGAAAAGAGATAGCACTACTTCTTAAATGAACTATGGCAGTTTCAGCTTTATATGCCAAACATAATTTCAAAGATGCAGTGCCTTTGGGAGTCTTAGAACTTCCTTTTCAATGAATTATTTTTGGCTTCAATCCCAGTCTTCTATATCCTCTCTATCACACAAGACTGTTATCTGGATCCATACTCAGAGTACAGGACAATCACAGCACATCTGGTGTTCCTTTTTCCTCGTGTGAGAATACTCATTCATCTACCTTCTCTTTTCTTAAACATGTTTCAGGGTGAGTCTGATAAAAGTCTACTGAGTTTTCAGAAACACAAAAAAATATTGCAAGTGCTTTCTGTGTGTTCCTGGTGAAGCTTCATTTCCTAGGCTTGAGGTGAGGTATGAGTACCTCTTAACCAAGTATACCAGCTCCAAGTAAATATAATATGCCTAGCTGCTGTTAACGAAGAAGGCAATGGCACCCCACTCCAGTACTCTTGCCTGGAAAATCCCATGGACGGAGGGCCTGGTGGGCTGTAGTCCATGGGGTCGCTAAGAATCGGACACGACTGAGCGACTTCACTTTCACTTTCACTAACCTTTATTATTGGAGCTGAGAGGAATGAAATTGGGATGCAGTCTTAATAAATTATTATCTTTTATTACTACAAGGACTTCCCAGTTGGCGCTAGTGATAAAGAACCCACCTGCCAATGCAGGAGATGTTAAGAGATGCAAATTTGATCCCTCTGTTGGGAAGATCCCCTAGAGGAGGGCACGGCAAGCCCATTCCTGTATTCTTGCTTGGAGAATTCCATGGACAGAGGACCCTGGCAGGCTACAGTCCATAGGGTCGCAAAGCACTGGACACAACTGGGCAATTCAGCACTTATTACTACAAACTTTTCAGAGAAATAAAGACAATAATAAGTAGAATCAATGACACCATAAATACTCCCATCATAAAATTCAATTGAATTTTATGGTAAAGCATCTTTTGAAGTTTTTATTTTGAAAATGACTTGTAAGAAGTTGTAAAATTAATGCGGAGAGTTCTTGTGTATTCTTTATCCAGATTCCCTCAATGACCCAGATTCCCTTATATAACCATATTATGGTGCTAAAAACAGGAAATGTACAATACAACATAGTTACAAATCTTGTTCAGATTCACTAGTTTTTACATGCGCATTTTTTGGGTATATCAGTTCAGTTCAGTTGCTCAGTCATGTCTGACTCTTTGTGACCCCATGAATTGCAGCATGCCAAGCCTCCCTGTCCATCACCAACTCCCGGAGTGTTATGTAATTTTATCACATGTATGGATTTGTGTAAGCATCATGACAATCAGAAAACAAAAACTCTTCCATCACAAAAAAGAAACTCCCTTTTTCTTTTAGAGGAGGTGTTCCAGTCTCCTCCAAACCCTGTCCATAAGAAACACTCATCTTTTCTCTACTGCAGTGATTGTGTAACTTGAATTATAGAAATTAATTCTTATAGTATGTAACCTTTGAGAGTAGCTTTTCATTCAGCATAATGACCTCAAAATTCATCAAAATGGTTGTGTAAATCAATAGTCAATTCCTTTTTATGCTGAGTAATGCTTAGTTTCATAGGTGTACCACCATTTGTTCTTGCATCACTTGTTAAAGAACATTTGGGTTGTTTCTAGTTTTGGGCTCATATGAACCCAAATCTGCTATGAACATGGATACACAGGTTTCTCTATGAATATATGTTTTCATTGTTCTAGGATAAATATTCATCTGTGTGATAGCTAGGTTGTATGGCAGATGTATGTTATATTTCTTAAGAAATTGCCAAATTGTTTTCCAGAAATGTTTGAGAGATGCAATTTCTCACATTCTCACGAGCGCTTGGAACAATCGGTACTTTTTCTTTTTATTTTTTTATCTCAGCCTTTCTAATAGATATGTAGTACTATCACAGCATAGATTTGATTTGCATTTCCCTAATGGCTAATGAATTAAATATCTTTCCATGTGTTTATTTTCCATCTGTTCTCCTTTTTAATGAAAGTTTCTGTTCAGCTCCTTTGCATATCTTCTAATTGACTTGTTTACTACTGTTGAGTGTGGAGAGCTCTTTATATATTCTGAATAAAACTCCTTTGATATATGATTTGTGAAAATTTTCTCCTATTCTTTGACTTTCCTTTCCATCTAATTAATAAAGTCTTTTACAGAGTGGAAGTTTCTAATTTGCATAATGTGCCTTTTATTGATTTTTCTTTCTCTGACCCATGTATATTTTAATTTCCAATCTTGACCACTGTGTGTCCTGAATATGAGTAATGTTAAAAGTGTCCCGGAATTATTTTCAGGAAATTTTTTCTTGTTCTGCTGAGTGAACTTACATTTCACCTTGATATATGAGAAGTTGATGTTTTATTATCTTGGAGCTTATAGCATATGTAAAATTAAAATAATTTATTTTATTATTATAAATAAATTTTTATTTATTTTATAAATAAATATTTATTATAAATAAAGCAGTCATTTATTCCTATAATTTCCACCAATGATTGGTGGCCAGACTATCTTTTAAGGGCAGGGTAGAGAGTATTTACACTTAAGGTGGTGATTTCAAATGATAGAACACTGAGGCTCTATCACACATCATATATTTTTCATACATACATGAAAGATGAAAATTAAGTGTATTATACACACACACAGCTAAGCTACCAGAAGTTTACCTGAAGGAACCATAAACATTAAATTCACTGTATATTTAATTACTAAATATATGTTAAGATCATAACATGTATATCAGTATCTCCATAACACAATTAAATCTGATAATTTGCCAAAACAATTCCTAAAATTACATATTATCAATGAATGATGGGAACCCCAAGCTTCTATTAAAAATTCTATGATATATTCAGGATTTTCAGTTAATAGCTTTCATCATCCTTGATAGACACTAATTCATACAAAGTCTATAAGGTCAAATACCTTGAGACTTTCTCTTTATGATCTGACACAGCTAGAGTTTAATCTCTTCTTTTTATAGCCCATAAATTTAGTGGTAAAAATGGAGAAATTACTGTTGAAGATCATCTCAATGCTTAAATTCTATTTTATGAAAGCATAGAGCCTAAAAAGTTAGATCAGATGCAGAAAAATACTTCAAGTACATATTTTATTGACATTAATACAAAGGGTAGTAACCAAAATGATCCCTGGTTAAACAAAACTGTCAATTTATTTAGGAAGTATTTGTAAAATGGTAATAGTAATTTGTCTTCTTAATGAGACATGAGACAGATTTTTTTTTTTTAACAAATCAACGTGTGACGTTTAACAAGGTAGTTAACCTGTGTCATTCAGATATATTTCTGTGTGTAATGCTTGTTGATTGCTCCTAGTTGCCAGTCTCTCTTCCAGTGACATTTGATAGTTACTTAGCCACATTAGTAGATATATACACTTGTTAAGATATTAGATAATAATTAGAGATCTTCTTGTCTTGTTTATTTCAGTAAGCTACTCAGACTATTGCTAGTATTAACCTTGGATAATTTGTAAAATGTTTACTTCAGAAAAAAAATAGCAGGAATATTTTAGTGAATGAGTAAAATTATTTCCTGGTTGTTGTTGTTTGTTTTTTTTTTTTTCCCATTTATTTCCCCATCCAAGACAAATGAGCTTAAATGGCAAAAGAACAGAAATCCAATTGATTTTGTTGTATTAGAATCTTGAGTAAGAGCCTTTGATAATTCAACCAAATTCTTCTGTCAGTACCAGTTTTTTATAGCACTTGATATTCTAGTACCAATAAAAATTTTGCTATAATAATATGTTCTTCCACAAGCTCAAAATAAAGCTTCAATGTTTCAGTTCTAAGGAAATAAGTAGTATTCTTGATTGCTTAGTGTTTTTTCAATTTTACTTCTGCAACTTTACAAGAAAAAAAATCACATTTTAAATTTCATTAGACAAATCAGCAAGAAGTGGTACCCTTTTATTAAATCTGAAAATCCATATTTGTTTTGTATCAAGATTTTATATATGCATATATATGTTTCTGGACTCTCTGTTCTCTGCTCTCAACATTTAAATATCTTCTTTCCAATACATAATTTCCTAATTACTCTGATTTTGCTGCATACTATGCTGCTATAATGCATTATAAATTATACCCAAAGTTATAATCTAATAGCCAAACACATTTTTATACTTCTTTGGGTCCACAATACAAACATTACTTCATTATGTGCCTCTGGGTCAAGGTCTCTCGTGAGGTTGTAGTCCAGATCAATATCTGAACAACAGTGTAAGCTGATTGCTCAACTAGGGGGAGGATCTGTGTCCAAACTTGGTTGTCCTTCGCCTCTCACTACCTGAGGTTCCCCAAAGAGCTGTCTCGTGACATGGCAGCTGTATTTTCATCTCACAGAGAAAGCATGCTGAGGAAGAGAGAAAGAAAGCATACCCAACACAAAAGCCATAGTCTTTGTATTACCCAGTCTCTAAATTAGCATCACGTTATAGCTGCCCTATTCTGTTTATTACATGGGCTTCCCTGATGGTTCAGTGGTGTAGAACCCACTTGACAATGAAGAAGACACGGGTTGGATCCCTGAGTCAGGAAGCTTCCCTGGAGAAGGAAATGACAACCCATTCCAGTATTCTTGCCTGGGAAATCCCATGGACCCATGGGGTCACAAAGAGTCAGACACGACTTAATGACTGAACACATTTATTACATACAAGTCATTAAATTCAGGAGACACTTGAGCAGAGTGGATTTCACAGGGTGAAAAAACCAAGAAATAGAAATTACTGAACGCTGTCTTAGAGGATGCCTACCACACAATGCATTTATAATTAGAATGTCTATCTGATAAGGCAAGAGCGACCAATATATCATTCTTGGGAATATCTTGAATATTCTTAGAACCCATTTATTTTATATAATGTTAATAGGCTTATCAAGTTTTCAAAAAATTAAATTTCTATTGTCATTTTTATTTAAGTTTTATTGCATCAATAATTATTTAAAGAGATTGATTAGTTTGTAATCATCATTCTTATCTGTAAAAATGGAGTAAATGGTATTGACATATGTATCCTTTAAAGTCTTATCAGAAAGTTTAAATTTTTCTCCTTTAAAGTTTTCATATTGTATTTCAGGCTCATTAACTAATTGGTCATTTTTGTATTTATTTATTTTTATAGTTATTTATTTAAAATCCAGCATTGCCATCCTATCTACTAAGTATATGAATAACATTGAACAAAACAGGCAAAAATCCCTACACTTATATAATTTATATTCATTTAGAAGAGAGAGAAGCATAAACAAATTATAGTTTATAGAATATTAGATGGTTAATAGTGCCATAAAAATATTTTAAAAAACAAGGAAGACAGAGAAAGTGTGAGGAAAGAAAGAGAATGCATTTTTAAACAGTATTTAGGTATCTCCCACTGAGAAGTTAGCATTCAAAAACAGACTTGAAGCTGATGAGTGGAAAAGCCAGGTAAATGCCAGAGGAGAGAGCATTTTTTGGCAGAGAACCAAGGAAGTGGCAAATCCTGCCTGTGAAGGCTTGGTCGGATTTAAAAGATCAGTGAGGCCTTTGTGACAAGGTCAAAGAGGACAAGTGGGAGATGACAGTAGATTTGAATTGGAAGCCAGGTCACTCTTGTTATCCATTTTGTTATCCATTTTAATAACCATTCTTTCTACCTTGAGTGAGCTTGTAAGTCTGTGAATGGTTTTTCAGCAAAAGAGAAACATGATACAACTTATTTTCATTAGGATCCCTATGGAGGCTATTGCTGGTAGCCATATGGAATGGAAATTTAATCCCAAGGTGGAGTAATGGATGTTGATAAATAACCAAATTCTGGATATATTATGTGTAAACATAAAATTCAGACAGAACAGATACCCATTTATGAAAAAGAGAGAGGTGTCAAAGTCAATCCTAAAGGGATTTTGTATGATCAGCAATGATGTATTAGCCATCAACTGATATGGAACATATTGGAGATGGTGTGAGAAGATCACTAATTCACTTTAAAAATTCAAGTGAATTTAGAGTCGAAAACATAAATCTAATATCAAGTCTTCTGTGCTAATCTTTTGGGTATTTTATTTACTGTCACTCCAGGGGTCTCCCCCTTTTTTTCACTGCATAAGTCAGGGTTCCTTATTTTCTTTTTTGTTGTTCTTTTAGTTTCATTTTTATGCATGTCATCTGGGGGCATGTGAGAAGGTAAGAGGGCTTCCCTGTTGGCTCAGTAGTAAAGAACCCACCTGCCAATGTGGGAGATGCGGGTTCAGTTGCTGGGTCGGAAAGATTCCTTGAAGAGGGAAATAGCAACCCACTCCAGTATTCCTGCCTGGGAAATCCCATGGACAGAGGAGCCTGGTGGGCTATAGGCCATAGGATCACCAAAAAGTCAGGTACAACTTAGTAACTAACAACAGCAACAAGAAGGTATGATTTCAGCTCCATGAAGACTAAAGGAAAGTATATTCCAAGAAGAACAGCCTATAATCACCAATGTCCTAGGGCAGGAATGATCTGGAGCATTTTAAAAGTCAGTATCACTGGAAAATAATGGGAATGTAGGAGAGTAGGTGGTTAAATGATGTGATAAGAGCAGGTCCTATCATGTTTGTAATTCAGTTGAAAGAAACAAAGTGAAAGTGAAAGTCACTCAGTCGTGTCCGACTCTTTGTGACCCCATGGACTATACAGTCCATGGAATTCTGCAGGCCAGGATACTGGAGAGGGTAGCCTATTTCTTCTCCAGTGGATCTTCCCGACCCAGAAATTGCACCAGGGTCTCCTGCATTGCAGGTGGATTCTTTACCATCTGAGCTATCAGGGAAGTTTAAAGAGTTGGGGTTTTATTCTTACTGTTTTGGGAAATGATTGAAACAATTTAAGCAGGAAATTACATAAATAATTTTGTTTGGAAAAATTTATGGTAACTGGCTATATGGAAAATCGATTGTAAGGGCCAGGATTAGAAACAGAAAGGCTGCTAAGTGTGTATGACACTAGTCTATTTTTGTTGTTGGAGAAGGGAATGGGAAACCACTCCAGTCTCCTTGCCTAGAAAATTCCATGGTCAGAGCAGACTGGAGGGCTACAGTCTATGAGGTCCTAAAGAGCTGGACTGGAGGAGGCAATGGCAACCCACTCCAGTATTCTTGCTTGGAGAATCCCATGGACAGAGAAGCCTGACAGGTTACAGTCTATGGGGTCTCAAGCATCAGACATGACTGAGCAACTAAGCCAAGTGCAGTATATTTTTTTGTCGTTCAGTTACTAAGTTGTGTCGGGCTCTTTGTGACCCTATGGACTGCAGCACACCAGGTTCCCCTGTCCTTCACTATCTCCAGGAGTTTGCTCAAACTCATGCCCATTGAGTCAGTGATGCCATCCAACCATCTCATCTTCTGTCACCCTCTTTGCCTCCTGCCTTCAGTCTTTCTCAGCATCAGAGTTTTTTCCAGTGAGTCAGCTCTTCAGATCTGGGGACAGATATTGGTGATATAGATGGTGGTGGTTGAGACGAAATATGTGGGGATTTAGTATACATTTTAAAGATAATGTTTGAAGAATTTGATGATGAATGATATAGACATTTAGGGAAAGGGAAGAACTAGAAATATATCCTTGATTTTTATGTTGTATATATGTGATGCTATGTAAGATTTGGGAAAAACAAAGGAAACACAGATAGCATGGGGGAAGGCAGGATTCAATAATTCTACTTTGTGTCCATGTTAACATTAAGTTATTTTAGATTTTCAAAGGGAAATGTCAAAGGAATTGTACATGAAATTCTGAAGATTCTTGTAGATCATGGTGTTGAAACCCATAGATCTCGGTATCAACAGGATATATAATATTTACATTCAGGAGAAAATGTGATCAAAAGTGATGTGAATTTAGAGAAAAAAGGCAGATAGATATGGACCAAATTGTTTTTTAAAAATCATGTATACTTATGTATTGAATTAACTGGAAGTGAAAATGCTCTAGTAGTTGCATCAGTGGTAGAGCATTTTTACTTCTTTATGTCCGTTGAGGGCTTTTTAACACATTTACTTATATTTACAATCATTAATACAAGTAATATTCAGAAAAGTCCTACTATTATTTTCAGCTTTTATTTCTCAGTCTTCCAAGCTACGATTTCTCTTACAGCTTGTCTCTAATATTGAATGACCTTTTTCTATAACAAACTGGCCTGAAATACTAACACGGTATAATGTCAAAGATCTTACACCATCTGTCTTTGTACATACTTTGTATTAATCATTCACCCAGGAGGTTTTCATAGATTTTTTAAAAGGCCATAGACCTTTCGATCCATTATTATTGTTCCTAGTTATATTGTAATGCAATAATTCATAGACTGTGTGTATATAAAAATGCACTCCTGAAACTTCAAATTAAACTGGCCTGTACAATTGGGTCAAAGTTTAACTTGTATAACTGAGTATTCATTTATCGTGAAAAAGTTTAGAGATTAGAATAAAGTTAATTAAAAATGTGAAGAAAATCAATTTAAGATTTCAGGTTATACAGAATATACTGGAGTAAATTATTAGATGATTCACTTGAAAACAAGATTTGATTAAGGATATCAAAAAATTTCAGCTATTTCTTATTAAATTCCTTTGGAACAATCATGTTCCAAATTGACAATATTAAAAAAAAATTGACATAAATAAAATTGACAATTTCACTTTCCTGCAGGGCCAAGACTAATCTTCTTAATGCCAATTAAACACATTACAGCACTTCTTTCGATTACTAAATATTTGTTCCATTTTAGGCAAAAAGCTCTTCATTATGCTTTCACTTCTCTAAAAGGAGATTTGGATGTAAAAATGTCTCACATTTATAATTATGGTCTTAGCAATGGAACATTTAGCTCTTTTCCATGTATATGACACTTATAATAATTCATATCCACTACAATCTGAAGGCAAAAGCTGATACTGTTTTAAAATATATTGCAAAATATACAAAGCAGTCAGTTTTCAAGGAAATCAACCCTGAATATTAGTTGGACGGATTGACGCTGAAGCTGAAACTCCAATACTTTGGCCACCTGATGCAAAGAGGCAATTCATTGGAAAAGACCCTGAAGCTAGGCAAGATTGAAGGCAAAAGTAGAAGTGGGTGGCAAAGTATGAGGTGGGTAGATAGCATCACGGACTCAATAGACATGAATTTGAGCAAACTCTGGGAGATAGTGGAGGATAGAGGAACCTGTTGTGCTGTAGTCCATGTGCTTGCAAAGAGTGAGACCCAACAGCAAGTGAAAAACAATAGGCCCAAAACTCAACATAACTTTGTTATAGTTCAGTTCAGTTCAGGTCAGTTGCTCAGTCATGTCTGACTCTTTGCAACCCCATGAACCACAGGATGCCAGGCTTCCCTGTCCATCACCAACTCCCGGAGTCCACCCAAACCCATGTCCATTGAGTTAGTGATGCCATCCAACCATCTTGTCCTCTGTCATCCCCTTCTCTTCCTGCCCTCAATCTTTCCCAGCATCAGGGTCTTTGCAAATGAATTAGCTCTTTGTATCAGGTGGCCAAAATTTTGGAGTCTCAGCTTCAACATCAGGCCTTCTGATGAATATTCAGGACTGATCTCCTTTAGGATGGACTGGTTGGATCTCCTTGCAGTCCAAGGGACTCTCAAGAGTCTTCTCCAACACCACAGTTCAAAAGCACCAATTCTTCAGCACTCAGCTTTCTTTATAGTCCAACTCTCACATCCATACATGACCACTGGAAAAACCATAGCCTTGACTAGACGGACCTTATTTCCCCTATGAGGGATCAATTCTTCTGTGCTCAGCTTTCTTTATAGTCCAACTCTCACATCGATACATGACCACTGGAAAAACCATAGCCTTGACTAGACGGACCTTTGTTGACAAAATAATGTTGTTATAATGTCACATTTAAAAATTTGGTTTCCTAAAACTAAATTTCAGGAAGAGAGAAAGCATCAATTTTGTAAATCTCTGTCACATCAAAATATTGCGTGTAAAAAAACATTGTCACTCTTTTTGAATCCATGAATTTTCTTAATAGTAAATTCAGAAAGAAAAAAGATATAACTGATCCTCCCATTACTCTGCTGCAGGTTGTATTGTTTCTTTCCCACCCTGCTACTATTGAGATATTATTTTCCCAGAATTTGGAATCAATACTATTTTAAATACTTCTCTCCTGGTTCAGTTCAGTTCAGTTCAGTCATTCAGTTGTGTCTAACTTTTTGCAACCCCATGGACTGCAGCACACCAGGCTTCCCTGTACATCATCAACTCCCAGAGCTTGCTCAAACTCATATCCATTGAGTTCATGATGCCATCCAACCATCTCATCCTCTGTCATCCTCTTCTCCTCCTGCCTTCAATTTTTCCCAGCATCAGGGTCTTCTCCAACAAGTCAGTTCATTGCATCAGGTGGCCAAAGTATTGGCGTTTCAGCTTAAGCATCAGTCCTTCCAATGAATATTCAGGACTGATTTCCTTTAGGATTGACTGGTCACCTGCTTGTAAATCTCTCCTTGTACCTGCTTGTAAATGTTTAAGAAGATGGTATTCTTAAAAAAGTTGAAAAATGTTAGCATCTTTGATTAACCTGATACATACAAGTATGCGTGATTGTTAACTTCTGGAATGCCATAACAGTCTTACTTTAACAAACCTAGCATACACTTTCTTATAAAATGATCTTACTTCCATAGCATTGAAGTTATGTATAAAATGAATTTAATAATAATCATTGTATACTTGAAAAGCAGCAAATCAATCTCTACCTGTGACAATTCAGAAAAAAAAATTCTTATCAACTGATGTCAACCTTTGTTATGTCTGTTTTTATAAGTGAGGTGGTGTCTATCATATTTTTACCTCACATTCATAAATGATGTTTGTAATAATATGTGCTTTAAAAGCTGTATTTCATTGTTATGTTTTCTGACTGCACAATGACTTATAACTGTTTTTCCATCAAAGAAGTCAAGCATAACTTGCCTAATATAATTAAATATAATACTTTTTACAAGAGAGTTTGAGAGAAAATAGAAATTTTGTGTGGTCCAGTTTAAATTTGCATCTTCAGAAAATGTCAGTATGTAGAATGTTCTTGATCATAAGATTTAGACTTGCATTCTGACATACTTATTGAAGAAACTATCACACAATTTTATTTTTAAATATAAGAGTGATTCAGAAGTGATTCACCCAACTGAATTGTGGAAATTCTTCCATTTTTATGGACTTGATTATTGTAATCTGGCAAATTGTTTTTATATTGTATTTATGGAAGCAATATTTTCAGAAAAAAGTGAATGTCTCACTGGGAAAAAAGATGGTACATAATATAAGTGATGGTATCACAAGATTCATGTAATTTTTTCAATACCTTTTCTTTCTCCATAATTTAGGGAAATGAAAAGATGTGAGATTATAGTCTTAAGATTAAGCATGGTTTATTGATGCACATGTGTACATCTATTCCCTCTAAATTCTCACTTTAAATATATTAGAAAATAAAAATTGTAGGTACAAAACAGACTAATCAAAAGATCTGATCAATGTTAGACAAAAAAGTTTGGGAAAATGGGAAGTATTGAGATTGCAGTGTGCTAAAAACTTGGCAGAAAGGTTCAGAAAAACAGTCAGTTATGAGAGAAGTGCAAGTTTTAAGAAATGCAAAGTATTAATATGTTATATTACATTTCTTCTTTCTCAGCGGATATACTCCATAATAAATAATGAAGTAAAACAAGCAAAATAAAACCTGAGAGTCCAGGAATCTAAATGAGGAATTTAACAGAAGATTAAGGAGTAAGCAAATCTCAAAGTAACTATGAGGGCACACCACAGAAGGACAGCTGTGGACATTCCAGTGGCACAGCTGTGGTACACAGCTATAGGCTGGAACTGGCCGTTCATTGTAGAGCAGGAGGCTGGTGGATCATGGGAGATTTCTTTTTGATGAACCTGAGGACAATTTTTATAATTTTCTTTATTTTTTAATGTTTGATGCCTAATTATCAGCAGTAGAAATAAAACTATGAAAGCAATTAAATGAGTCAATTATTAAAGCTAGATCAATGGAACAGCAACAAAGGATGTATTAGAATGTGGGCCAGCTGTGAATAGCATTTATATGGTCATAACAGTAATTCAACCAAGCAGTTATAATGCAGTCTTAGTTTTAAGTGCGTAGAATAGATGTGTGTGTGTGTGTGTGTGCACTTGGGTGTGCATATGCATATTAAAGTATAAGTGCATTTTGTGTGTGTGTATGTGTGTAAATGTTGGATGTGGTAGTGTAATTCACATGATCTCAACAGCTTCAGAAGGTCAATAGCAATTGCCTAAAATGATTTTTGTAAAAAGGGGAAAAAAGTATAGTAGAAGCATGTTTTTAAAAAACTTTTGCCTAAATACCAGTAAGTTAGTTAAAAAAAAAAAATTTTTTTTTGCTAAATACCAGAAGAAAGAAAGAGTTAAAAGTTTTGCCTTTGGGAGGTTAAAAAAAAAAAAAAAAGACAGCAAGAGTGTGGAGAAGAGAAGTGCTGTTTGTTTTGGGTTTTGACTTTGGAGTGCTAGGATGAGCCACTTCATTTTTATGATTTCATCAATTTGTAATCTGCGTTATGTTGGAGCTCTTGCCAACTTGTTTCATACCAACTAACCCTTGGCTCAACCAAGTTGCAGCCCAAACAGCAGGCACAGCCCCAGGTCACTTTACCTCATGTCCAAACCAAGTGTCTCTCACCTCCCTCTCAGTTTTACCCTGTGACCCCAAGACATGCAAACCCATAGGACATGCATATTACCCTCACTTGTCCACACTGGAGAGACTTAAAAAGTATAAACCCATGAAAGACAGAAGCCAGCAGATAAGGTCTTCTTCCACTCTAGAGCTGGATTGTTGTTAGACAAAGTAACATATACTAGTTCTCTCTCTCTCTCTTTTTTTAATTTTTACAATGGTGTGTTGGTTTCTGCCATACAACAACTCAAATCAGCCATAATTATACACACTTCCTTCCCTCTTGGAGGAGGAAATGGCAACCCACTCCAGTATTCTTGCTTGGAGAATCCCTGGAGAATCTTGCCATGAACAGAGGAGCCTGGCAGTCTACAGTCTATGGGGTCACAAAGAGTCAGACACTACTGAGTGAACACACATGGCCCTCCCTCTTGAACCTCCTTCCCCTACCCCTCAACATGCCTTTCTAGGTCATCACAGATTGCTGGACTGGGCTTCTCAAAAAAATGGTTTTACTTGATACAAATTTCCTGGTAACTATGTGATTTTTTCTCTCTGACATTCCCTGTCTCACTCACACTTCCCCCCCCTCTGGTTTCTGTAGGATTGTACTTCATAATACAGTAGTAGCCTATGGGTGTTTGCCTCAAGGTCTGGCTTTCTATAAAGCCCACAGTAAAATAGGTGATACCAGCAATGAACTGATGATAAAATGTGGCATGTAGTCACATTGCAAGTGTTAAGGATTTCACCTTTGATTAATTGGGATGAGGTATAAGTGGATGGAGAGCAGTTGAATATATGGGGGCTGTGGTACTTGAATGGTACAAGGGCAGTGATAATGATAATGACGGAAGAATGGGCTGGCTTCCATTAATGACATTGGAAAGCCCACATAAGGAAAATTATAGGCTCAGGGCAGCCAACTGGAAATGGAAGGTGTCCTGTAAAACTGTAAAAACAAAGAGCTTCTGTGGCAGCTTTTGAGTAGACTCACATCTCTTACAGGCTTAGGGAAGCTTTTGTTTGAAAATTAAGCCACAGATCTAATTGTAAAAGTAACAAAGCTGACAATTAAAATTAATGATGAGTCTTGACAGTGTTCTTAATTTATAGCAAGGCTCTGATGAGTCCATATGGTGGACTTGCAACCTGACAAGGAAACTGAGGAAATTGAACCTCAGTTTCAAGGGAATTCAAAAATTAAGGTTCAGTATTTCAAAATTGGAAATATTGAACCCTTCAGTTCAGTTCAGTTCAGTTCAGTCACTCAGTTGTGTCCGACTCTTTGTAACCCCATGAATCACAGCATGTCAGGCCTCCCTGTCTATCACCAAGTCCCGGAGTTCACCCAAACCCACGTCCATCGAGTCAGTGATGCCATCCAGCCATCTCATCCTCTGTTGTCCCCTTCTCCTCCTGCCCCCAATTCCTCCTAGCATCAGAGTCTTTTCCAATGAGTCAACTCTTCGCATGAGGTGGCCAAAGTACTGGAATTTCATCATTCCTTCCAAAGAACACCCAGGACTGATCTCCTTTAGAATAGACTGGTTGGATCTCCTTGCAGTCCAAGGGACTCTCAAGAGTCTTCTCCAACACCACAGTTCAAAAGCATCAATTCTTCGGTGCTCAGCCTTCTTCACAGTCCAACTCTCACATCCATACTTGATCACTGGAAAAACCATAGCCTTGACTAGATGGATCTTTGTTGGCAAAGTGATGTCTCTACTTTTTAATATGCTATCTGGGTTGGTCATAACTTTCCTTCCAAGGAGTAAGTGTCTTTTAATTTTGTGGCTGCAATCACCATCTGCAGTGATTGGACCCTTACAGTCTCCTAAACGCTCTGGGCTAAGATAAACAGAGCCCTCTTTCCAGTCTTACAGATGAAAAATATCCTTGTGTCTAAACATGTGGGATGATCCTATGAGAGGTAAGCTCCTCATAAGAGAATGCTTTTTCTCCTCAGTATATGTCTGTTTCACCCTTCATTGCCTTCAGGCAATTAATCAGGCTCACTTCTCAGAAAAGCATCCAAAGGGCAATGTGGCTCACCCAGCAAAATGAAACAGTCTTTATTTTCTGAAGAAAATACAAAATCTGGTAAATAGATCCAGCAGAAACTGGTGGAAAACTTTGTGAGTAGACTTAAAGAGCATAACAATAAGACAAGAGGGATATAATCTTGGAGAGAATTTATTTATGGGACCACATTTGCTCAAGATATTATGTACTGGAAAGACAATTGGATCTAGGCCTTATAGTTTTCTGAAATGTCCCCTTAAAAGTTGAAAATGGCCTCGAATAAGTGAGGTTAAAATAACTGAATCAGTTTATTGGAGTACTGAGGAAAGGATAAGCTGGTCAAGACTATATTTTTCATGTACTAAGAGTTATGTTTCCTGGATAAGCATCATAGTTTTTCCCTTCACTGAGGAAATAGGGAATGCCCCAGTAAGGTAACCTGGTATCTTTGAGAGACCCCATGGTACCTGTTCTCTATAAGCAAGACTTGGTGGGCATGTTTCCCATGAAACTTGAATCTATAGTTTTGCTGATCCTGGAGAGCTCAGAATGCCAGCATTTAACTGTCAAAAGCAAGTATTTGCCATAACTTGAATATTTTATTCAAGGTGGAAATGATTGCTGTAGAAGAAAGGAAGGCCAGAGTGAAAATCAGGATATTTGACTCTTAGTGATCTGATACCTTAAGCTAATATATTATGGTATTTTTAGGGGCATGGTATGCACACAATGAACTGTAACATTTCTTGAATTGTCTAAGTTTATCCCCAGCATCTGAAGGCTCAAGGATGATTTATTTATGCAGTATCTCACAAACAATACTACCTCAGAGAAGGGGATTCATTTATGGCAAAAGAGGAATGGCATAACAATGATGACATTTACACACACATGCAGACACACAGAAATATGGCAATTAGGCCAGTTTAATGATATTTAAAGGCTTTTCTAGAGTCAATCCCTTAACTGTATTGCAGATACAAATGGTTTTGCTACTTTTGTCTTTTAACTTCCCTACTACCTTTGTGCATGAATGATTTCCTACCTTTATTCTGTTTGCCTTTACTCGTGTGCCTGTAATTTTCCATTTTGTAATTCTCTTGTTTCTAGTTGTGGCCTTTTCTTTTCTGCCTAGAGAAGTTCCTTTAGGATTGGTTGTAAAACTGATCAATTAGAGCTGAATTATTTTGGCTTTTGCTTGTCTCTAATGCTTATGATTTATTCTAAAGAATCCACATCAACAAAAAACCCTATAGGATTTGTACATGGTTTCTAGGATGTGTGAGGCATTGTTCCAAGAACAGACATATGGCAGAATATCTCAGCAGCAGTAGATCTAGAACCAAGGAGTAGAAGTGTTATCAATTGCTAGCTGCATCATATCCAATGTGACCTTCACATCTTTATAATCTTAGATATTACTAAGTTTAAAATCTTTGCTCCTAGAAGAAGAATAGTTTCCTTAAGAAAAATATTAGAGTTATGCTAAACTAGAAACAGAATAGTCCTTCTTGCCATGTTGGCTTCCTCAAATCAGTGAATCAAGAAGAAAAGAAAGGATATACAGAATAAAAAGGGAAATAACTGTGAGTGCAGACCTCTCAGGGATGAATGTTTGGAGACTCCACTGGTTGGAGTCAAAGCAACCAAACCAGTAGAAATTCTGGCTAAAAGTGAAGAAAATATTGAATAGGTTGTGGAAATAACAGTGCAATATATCATGCCTAGGGAAGAGCTGTAGCACTGGGGACTGTAGATTGTCTCAGTAAAATTCTCTCACTTTGTCTTTTCAGATATTGTGGCTGGTCACCAGCTTGAAGGAAATTATGTGATTCTTTGGATCTGCATGTCTGCTGTTTCAGATAAGACATTAAAGCATATTGTTCTTAGAAAATTTGGAAGCTCCATAGTGTTAGAGGGCAGCTTGGTAATAAGGACACAAATGGATCCAAATGAACTACCAAGGCTGTGTAAGATCTTTTGGATATTACCTCAGAACACCTTGAACCTCTTTTTGGTGCTCGGTCATTTGTTTCATCCTAGATTCCACTGGGGCAATTGATCACAAATAGATTTTACTCCTTATAAGTTAATTTTGTGTATTAAACACATAAAAAGGCAAAACTATTCCATCTCTCATCATTGTGTAGATCATCAATCACTACATTGAATATATTGAATTATTTGGTATGTTTTTATCCTGTTAATGTCTGATTATTTTAATTATTGGTGGATGTGTTTATTTGCTTGGTAGAAAATTAAAAAAAAAAAAAGAATATTCTCTGAAGTTTCTTTTTAAAAGCTCCTTTTCTTAAATTGCCTATTATAATAGCTGTATTTACTGCAATAGATGCAAAAAAGCAAAATGGCTGTCTGGGGAGGCCTTACAAATAGCTGTGAAAAGAAGAGAAGTGAAAAGCAAATGAGAAAAGGAAAGATATAAACATCTGAATGCAGAGTTCCAAAGAATAGCAAGAAGAGATAAGAAAGCCTTCTTCAGCAATCAATGCAAAGAAATAGAGGAAAACAACAGAATGGGAAAGACTAGGGATCTCTTCAAGAAAATCAGAGATACCAAAGGAACATTTCATGCAAAGATGAGCTCAATAAAGGACAGAAATGGTATGGATCTAACAGAAGCAGAAGATATTAAGAAGAGGTGGCAAGAATACACAGAAGAAGTGTACAAAAAAGATCTTCACAACCCAGATAATCACAATGGTGTGATCACTGACCTAGAGCCAGACATCCTGGAATGTGAAGTCAAGTGGGCCTTAGAAAGCATCACTATGAACAAAGCTAGTGGAGGTGATGGAATTCCAGTGGAGCTATTCCAAATCCTGATGCTGTGAAAGTGCTGCACTCAATATGCCAGCAAATTTCGAAAACTCAGCAGTGGCCACAGGACTGGAAAAGGTCAGTTTTCATTCCAATCACAAAGAAAGGCAATGCCAAAGAATGCTCAAACTACCGCACAATTGCACTCATCTCACATGCTAGTAAAGTAATGCTCAAAATTCTCCAAGCCAGGCTTCAGCAATATGTGAACCATGAACTTCCTGATGTTCAAGCTGGTTTTAAAAAGGCAGAGGAACTAGAGATCAAATTGCCAACATCTGCTGGATCATAGAAAAAGCAAGAGAGTTCCAGAAAAACATCTATTTCGGCTTTATTGACTATGCCAAAGCCTTTGACTGTGAGGATCACAATAAACTGTGGAAAATTCTGAAAGAGATGGGAATACCAGACCACCTGATCTTCCTCTTGAGAAATTTGTATGCAGGTCAGGAAGCAAGAGTTAGAACTGGACATGGAACAACAGACTGGTTCCAAATAGGAAAAGGAGTTTGTCAAGGCTGTATATTGTCACCCTGTTTATTTAACTTATATGCAGAGTACATCATGAGAAACGCTGGACTGGAAGAAACACAAACTGGAATCAAGATTGCCGGGAGAAATATCAATAGCCTCAGATATGCAGATGACTCCACCCTTATGGCAGAAAGTGAAGAGGAACTAAAAGGCCTCTTGATGAAAGTGAAAGTGGAGACTGAAAAAGTTGGATTAAAGCTCAACATTCAGAAAACGAAGATCATGGCATCCGGTCCCATCACTTCATGGGAAATAGATGGGGAAGCAGTGGAAACAGTGTCAGACTTTTATTTTCTGGGCTCCAAAATCACTACACATGGTGACTGCAGCCATGAAATTAAAAGACGCTTAGTCCTTGGAAGGAAAGTTATGACCAACCTAGATAGCATATTCAAAAGCAAAGACATTACTTTGCCAACAAAGGTTTGTCTAGTCAAGGCTATGGTTTTTCCTGTGGTCATGTATGGATGTGAGAGTTGGACTGTGAAGAAGGCTGAGCACCGAAAAATTGATGTTTTTGAACTGTGGTGTTGGAGAAGACTCTTGAGAGTCCTTTGGACTGCAAGGAGATCCAACCAGTCCATTCTGAAGGCAATCAGCCCTGGGATTTCTTTGGAAGGACTGATGCTAAAGCTGAAACTCCAGTACTTTGGCCACCTCATGCGAAGAGTTGACTTATGGAAAAGACTCTGATGCTGGGAGGAATTGGGGGCAGGAGGAGAAGGGGACAACAGAGGATGAGATGGCTGGATGGCATCACTGACTCGATGGATGTGAGTCTCAGTGAACTCCGAGAGTTGGTGATGGACAGGGAGGCCTGGCGTGCTGCGATTCATGGGGTCGCAAAGAGTCGGACATGACTGAGGGGCTGATATGATCTGATCTGACTGTTCAGGCCTGATCACCAGGGATTAAGCATAGATTAAGGGCCAGGACTGCAAAAAAAAATAAAGAGTGTCCATTTGCCTGTTAATGTTTCTGAGGAATTTGAAGCATTGTAATGTAGAGGAAGGTTACTGATCAATGGAAGATAGAAAGTGGAAAATTAACACTTAGGGTAAATAACTAATAAATAGTACCTTAACAATGATCAGTTGGATCAGATTATGCAGATTTTATCTTTCTCCAGCTAGATTTTGTCTTTGCTCCTCTTTCATAAACCCACAAATTTAACAGAAGATATATTAAAAATGAGAGGAAGTATAAGCATCAGTTGCTATTTTTATTATATGTTTGCTCTTTATTTGATAAAAGGTTAATAGTGAAAAATATATACAATTTGCCAATGAAAATATATGAGATTATTTCAGCTATCTTTTCATTCACTGTGCTATGCTTACATTAACTATATAAATGTAAATAAATCATACAAAAAACATGAATTAACCATGATATATTTGCTCTCATGGTATGCAAAACAATTTCTTTTAACTTGTGCATTTAATCTCACTAAACATATATGTATGTATGTATACACACAGAGAGAGAAAAGTGAGCCAAAGAACTCGAAGAGAGAATTTTCTTCTGATTTAAAATAAATACTGCAATGTTTTATGTATAAAAAAAACACACGAGAATAACAGAAAAGTTGGTCAGAAACATGCACACGTATGTTCTAAAGTGTGACATTTACAGTGACTTATATGCGGAGTGAATTCATTTATTCTAAAAAAATATTACCCTAAAGGGGTCATAGATGCAGATTTAGATATATATTAAATTGTGATTTAGATATATATTAAAACATGGTTTTAAACCCAAGATTTTCTTTTTATATTTCATAATGTTAATAATGTTTTCCTCAGTTTATACATAGCAAGTCTTATTTAAATACAAATAATTCTTGGAAAACTGTTTAAATATTTGTATGCAAACCCAAAAGCTCATTTTATAATTTTGTTTAAACCATGCTTTAAATTGATTTTTCAAAATTCTTGAAATACCAAAAATAAATCCTCTCAATAAAACCTGGAGGAATCATTTTAATGTTTATAATCTCCATGAACAGCCCTTTCAGTTCCAATGAATATGCCAGGAGTGATGGTATGTAAGCTACTTTGGGAAAAGGCTTCTTACCATAATAGTGTGTTTTGTATTAATAAAGTACTTCATTGACAAGAACCCCAAAAGGGTTTACAAATATTATTTCATTAATCCCTCAGCACTCATGTGGCAGGTATGTGGCAAGAATGATTACTCCACTTTGTTATACAAATGAGCTAAAGATGGCCTCTGTGTAATGGTCCCTAGGCTGTTTATTTATTCACAGCAAGCTAATTCACATTACTTTGAAAGCCCACCAGCGCCAAACTCAAAATTTACACATCCAATTATTTCAAAAATAGCGCCCCCAAGCAAATTTTTAGGCGTTTAGAGCCTACCTGTTTGGCATAGCTGTAAAACTTGTTTGCATGTGCTGTCTATTGATATGATAGGGCCTTGTAGTTCTAAGGCCCCAGGCTCCTGTGACCCTTTGCAGCTCTCTGACACAGACTTTCTGCCATGCTTTGCTGAGCAGCTAGGCCTGTAAGCACCCTTTCTGAGCCCCTTCTTCCTTGAGAGTTCCCCTACCTGTCTCTCCTTCTGGTCTGCGGCCCCCACCTTTTAAGTCTTTCTGTGGTCTCATGATCTCAGGGATTTCCTCTTTCATGCAATCCTGTCTAAGCACTGCCCCATAAAGCTTACTGTGAGTTACTGCCTCTTGTCATACAATTCTCCTTAACAACCCCCAAGTCTCTTGAGCACTTAACCCTTGAACACACACTTTTAGAGGGAATCAGTCATGGACAACTGCTGGTTGTGTAGTGGGCTAATAGCAGATGCAACTCAACCCTGGAACTCCCAGCTCAGGGCCTAATCCAGAAACCTTTCTCCTTTTGGGTCATTGTTTTCCTCAGTAAAACATCTGCTATAGGACAAACGTTACCATATGTAACACTGACGTAAATACATAGGATCCTTAGTGTGTTTGACTTTTCGTGTCTTTTTACTGTCTCCTCAGAGGTTTGGGGGGAGAAGGCAACCACTCCAGTACTCTTGCCTGGAAAATCCCATGGATGGAGGAGCCTGGTAGGCTGCAGTCCATGAGGTCGCTAAGAGTCGGACACGACTGAGCAACTTCACTTTCACTTTTCACTTTCATGCATTGGAGGAGGAAATGGCAACCCACTCCAGTGTTCTGTCTGGAGAATCCCAGGGATGGCAGGGCCTGGTGGGCTGCCGTCTATGGGGTCGCACAGAGTCGGACACGACAGAAGCGACTTAGCAGCAGCAGCAGCAGCAGCAGCAGCAGAGGTTTGGATGGATAGAGGATGTTACAAAACATAAAAACCTATGTTTGAATCTAGAATTTAATTAGTTTATAGTAGTGTATATTTTTTTTTTAAGAGGAAATGAACATAAGGTATGAGCTTGAATGTCATACCAAAAGAACCAAAACAACTGTAGTTATAACTCATATTCTTTTTTTTTTTTCTCATCTAATTAACACTGTATCATCTTATGTGTGTATGTGCATAGTCACAGTTGTGTCCGACTCTTTTTGATCCCATGGACTGTAGCCCTCCAGGCTTCTCTTTCCATGGGGATTCTCCAGGCAAGAATAGTGGAATGGGTTGCCATGCCCTTCTCCAGGGGATCTTCCCAACCCAGGGGTCGAACCCAGGTCCCCCAGAATGCAGGCAAATTCTTTACTGTCTGAGCCACCAGAGAATAATTCTGTATCATCTTATAAAGAATTATTAACGTGGGGGGACCAGCATAGTGATTATGTATATTTTATATGTTTTTCTATTTATAGTCCAGTTTTATTCATGGGAATGTGTCTGAGTAATAAAAACCTAATTTGAGAGAAGTGATTCTGCTTTGAGTGATGGAAGAAAAATTGCAGGTAAAGGACACAAAAAACAGGGCATGCTATAAACATTGTTGAGTGTGTAAGTCATATTGCAGCTGCAAAAGTGGGATAGATCTTTGTGCATGGAAATGATGGGGTCAAATATAAACTCTTGGTTCATTAAATCTACAAATCTCACACTAGAAATGAATGAGTACTCAGAAGGAAACGGGAGAAAAACAAGTGAGGATGATATGGGAAGCTGAAGCCTCATTAGCACTTATAGCTGTATCAAACGTTAAATATAGCCCAACCTATCAGATTAACATAGTTAACTCATATGGAGCGAGAGAGAGAGAGTGAGAGATTTATTACAGAAATTGGATCATGAGGTCCTGGAGAGAAAACTCCATGTAGAGACCCAGGTAAGCACATGATATAATTGAGTCCGAGCCTGAAGGCCTGAGACCCAGAAGCATGAACGTGGAGGGCAGAAGAAGACAGATGTCTATGCTCCAGCTGAGAGGGTAGACTTGCCTGTCTTCCAGTTTTTGTTCTATTCAGACCCTAGACAGATTGGATGATGCCTGTCTGTACTGGTTAGTACCATCTTTCATTACTCAGTCTATAGACATGTATGTTAATCTCTTAAACAAACACCTTCACAGAAACATGCAGATATAATGGTTTAAAAGCAACCTAGGCATCCTTCAGCCCAGTCAGGTTAATACAGAAAGTTAACCATCACACTTGCAGACAAGAAAGAGGATTGTTTTTGATGTAAAAACATATTAAATAAGTGTTTAAAGCAGAAAATTATGGAAGATATTTTATTTTAGATTTTTCTTCAATAATTTTGTCATCTTCAATTTTTAATTTATACATAAAAATAATGAAATTTCTGAAAAAAAGTAATGAAATTATCTAATAGGATGCCATAACAAAGTATTTATAAATATATTTAGATGCTTTCTCAGAGTTGTGTTTATTTAACCATTTTGGAATAAACAGAACTGAAACTTCATGGTTTCTATAAAAATAACACATGAGCAAGGATCTGTGACACTGAAGACATGAATTACCCATCATTGTTTTAACTAAAGGCGTCAGATGATCTGCCTATTTGGTGTATCTACAGTTAGTCATAGTTACTGAACCATCTATAATTTGAGCTTAAAAATTAAAATAGAAACACTGAATTAGAGCAAAAAATAATTCCATTTTTAAATACCATTTGCCTCTATATTCAAACATTTCAGAAAGTGGTAAAAGTTATTCCATATAACAACCATGTTTCTCCAATTCACTGTGCACATGTAGATGCATTCAAATATATTGAAAAGAGGAGAATTCCAATTTTATCCCAGTGTTTTAAAGAATACAGATTCCATGAACATAAGTTCAGTTCAGCACAATGAATTTGCCTTTTTAAAAAGCCTGTAGCAAACTGGTCCTTTAGATCTCCATTTAATTATTATTAGACTTTCAAAAAACTGTTTTTTTCTCTATTTGAAAGGGAGTGAAAATGCCTGAGTATTTTTCCGGTGCTCATAGGTATTTTTTTGTGGAGATTAGGCTTTGTTAGAGAGCATGACCCCTCTGTGAGGTTGTTTAAAGATATTCAAATAGATAAAATTAGGATTGTGTACAATAGGTCTGCTTTAGTTTATTTCAAAACAGTTATTTCTGTCACATATAACAGTAGGAAGAGAGATACAAAAATGGTAGGTTATGAACTTGATTTGCATTACTGTTCCTATTGCCCTGATTTTTTTTTTTTAATAGAGAAACCAGTGGCTCTTAATTAAAGAGATTTTTTTTTAAGTTCTGGAATTCTTTTATAATACATTTTACATAGAGGAAACTTCCACATTAATGATTGATAAGTGAAAGTGAAGTCGCTCAGTCGTGTCCGATTCTTTGCGACCCCATGGACTGCAACCTACCACGTCCTCCGTCCGTGGGATTTTCCAGGAAAAAAAAAAAAAAGTTGTTTTTCTAGTAGAGTGGATTGCCATTTCTTTCTCCAGAGGATCTTCCCGACCCAGGGATTGAACCCAGGTCTCCCACATTGTAAGGCAGATATTTTACCATCTGAGCCACCTGGGAAATCAATGATTGAAGAGAATCCAAAATATTAATGCTGTTACATTTTTAAGACTTGCTTTGACAGTGTCCTATGAAGAAACAAATATGTATCTTGAATTCCTTTCATTTTGTGGAATGAGGGAAGTTTAATTAGCAGAGGACTGGGATAGGAGTGATTGACTAAAGAATTTGGGATTAGAATATTTCCTAAAGAGAAAAGTAGGATTTATCTGACCTGCAATTCCTAATTAGAATAACTAGTGCTATGTGAATACAGGGTAACATAGTAGAAACTGTATATACTACACTTGAACAAGAAGGTTCTGACAAAAGTTATTGAGTCTTGAGTTATTTCTCAGAGCTACTGAGGGTTCAAGCCCTTGGGGCCTGAGGGAAAAAACAAGGTTTTAAAGGCTTTTAAGTGATTAGAACAGAAAAAGTGGACATTCAGTTGTTGTGCTGGTCCTATTCTCTGCTCAGGATCTTTGAAGCCTTGGAATATCTATACACTCGAGACTTGGGCTTGGAATAATTAAAATTTGAATGACATTTTTTGACACATGTAAGACCAGCCATGCTGTAGCTTCTGATGAAATATTCCTTTGTTTGTACCTCTTTGGGCATTTTTCTGTGGAGACAAGAAATTGACATTATGATGAAAAGATTATTATTAAATGTTTAAAGTAGCCAAAAATTTAGAGCTGACAGTTGATATTTTAAATACATTTCATGTGCTGCTCATATTACAGCCTGGTATTACAATTCATTTGACCAAGGAAGCTAAATATAATTCTAGCTGGTGAAAGAAATAAGAACCGATTTAACTTGGATTTTTCAGTTGTATATCCTGTACAATCAGATGTATAGGTTTCTAAAGAGCTACATTAAGTAGTATTAATACAGGCTGAAGGGACCTGAAAATATCTTATCATATATACTGTTTTGTTATTAAGAGCAGGAACAAAAACAAAAAATTAAGGAAGTGGAACCAAGACTGAATTTTTAGTTTAGATTTTTTAGTATCTTGAGTCTATTTACTCAAGAAGAACTTGACTTCTATAGTCCTACATCTATGAATGTACATGATTTCCCTTTCTTCCTTCCTATGTGCCTTCCTTCCTCCCTTCCCTCCTTTCTCTCCATTATTTTATATATGAACATTTTTTTAGGGTTAATAATTTTGTCATATAAATCTCCCATCCCTGCCATGAAAGAACTTCTTTTATACAGAGTAGAGAACGCAGCTTCTGTAGACATTTGTGATGTAGATTTTCAGAAAGTTTCTTAGAATCTTTCTTTAACCTCTGCCTATCCAAGAATAACTTTCAGTTTTATATAGCTCTGATTTATTTCCTATGGATTGTTTTCACCAGTGAAATTGATATTTCAAAAATATCCTCTTGTTTACTCTAAAAATTGCTCTAAAAGTTTATGCTGATGTACAAGCTTCACAATTTCAAGTGAACCCGTTTACTTAACTGCCACCTTCATTAATACAAGAAAGTAAAATTTTAGCACATTAGATGGGAAAAATACTTCACATCTTAGTGAAATACTTTTATTGCTGTTGAGGTTAAATAGTGAGTGACATTTTAATTGATGATTTGCATTTCTAATTTTGTGAGTTTCCCCTGCCCATTTCTGTACTGAGGTCAGCTGCATGTATTCTCGGACCTGAACAGTCTGTTTCTGGTTTTTCAGGAAGAATGGTGGTAGGTTTTCAAAAAAGTTCAAGTTCTGAAGTAGTTTTATGCATAAGTCCCTGACTTTGTATACAGGATTAGCAACATACTTTGCCAAAATACTTATTTGGTAAATAAATATAGCTTACTGAATATAAATGTTTCCAGTACTTAGGTTTTGCTGTATGAGGGCCTAGACACAAAGCATCTTTATGAGCAGCAGTAGATGTAAAGGCTTCCCTAGT
The DNA here is from genome assembly GCF_029407905.1 of Bubalus kerabau. Taxonomy (NCBI): domain Eukaryota; kingdom Metazoa; phylum Chordata; class Mammalia; order Artiodactyla; family Bovidae; genus Bubalus; species Bubalus kerabau. The sequence continues at coordinate 63,607,884 of NC_073625.1, forward strand.
GTCTCAGCTGGTAAAAAATCCGTCTGCAATGCAGGAGACCTTGGTTTGATCCCTGGGTTGGGAAGATCTGCTGGAGAAGGGAATGGTTACCCACTCCAGTATTCTGGCTTGGAGAATTCCATGGAGTGTATAGTAGTCCATGGGGTCACAAAGAGTGGGACATGACTGAGTGACTTTCATACTTCACAGTAGATGAAAATTACTGTGGTAGATATAAAACTGTCCAATCTAGACCCCCGTTAGATACAGGCCCTGGCAATTGTGAAGGTTGTCTGGAAATGGTTCAGAGTTGCCAGGTATCTACAGAGAATTACCCTAATTGACTAATGAGAGCCACCTCACTAGGAAACTTACAACATTGTCCCTCTCTCAGGGGATGTCCTTCTGTCCATGATTAACAATATGTGGGTTTAAAAGCCCCACCCCTAACCTAAAATAAAAGACAATCTTGTTTGGTTTTCTCTTTCCCTTTCCTATACTTCTTCATTTTTTTTTTTTCCTTTTTTTCCCGAAGAGCTCTCTCAAAATATTACTCCCAAATTCAGGCACATGTTAACCCCTAAGACTCTGCTTTTAGTGAATCTGTCCTAAGTATCCAGCTCACTTAAGATTTTCAAGAAAAAAGAGACACTTAGAGTGTTATTAATAGTGCTAAAAGGTATTTTTTGAAAAATAAGTACAATCATGACTTTCATACTGATCTAAAATTGAAACTGAGTTAGAGATTTTATTAACTCTTGAAGCAATGTAACTGATGTAACTGATTCAAAACGGAATACAAAGAAGAATCACATATATAGATCAATAATGTTGAAATGATTATGTAAATAAAGACAAAACATTATTTTCTTTAGTGGAGGGGCAGTTTATTAGTTGAAATTCTACTGAACATGACAGAATTGGAACCTCTGTAGGAATCATTGACTTGGTTATCGATTACCTTACCTCTAAAGAGTTATGAAGTAGATCAAAGGCAAAGGGAGACTGAGATCAGATCACCTGGAGGGATGTCCTCTAACATTCAGTAGTTTTCAATATCTATTCAGTGAATCACACATCTTTTTTTTGTCTTTTTTTGCAAAAGCATTTAATCAGTAAATAGGATCACTTGTATACATTTATTTATTCAAGAAACAGCTAATAATATTCTGTTTCTAATGTGTTTTTCTTACTTTTCCTTTTTAGTCTTCTTCAAAAGGTTGTAGGGAGTAGTCCCATGTCAATAAAAAGGTTATCATCATCCAGCTAGATATCTCCCTAAGAGTAAAATTGTATTCAGAGGAGTTGATTTATATGCAAATATAGTATATCTATAATTGAATAGAAGTTAGTGTACTTAACTATGAGTTTCTTGATGCATACTTTTATGCAGCTAAATAATCTCTAAACTCGTGTAGTCACCAGCATGCAGTGTCATGAATAATATTAAAATGAATAGAATATGGAAAATGAAGAGATAATTCCATGAAAGAATGGATGCAACATGATTATTCTGCCTTCTCCAGTTTCACCTTTGCCATTTTCATTGCACTCATGAGTTTTAGTGAGTTCATCTGATAACAAGCTTTTCTCTTTCGATGTACTATAAATGCTCCTATGGCAAGGACTTGATTTATTCATCATAACACCCTATCACTAGTGCTGAGTCTGTCATAGAAGACTTTCAATATATTTATTTTTTAAAACAATAAAGGAAGAAGACCAGTTTAAGAGTATTAAAAATTTTCCTGTCCGGCAGTTCTACAGGACGGGATGTGCCTAGATTTAGATTATACATTAAATATTAATAACTGCCCTTTTGTACTCCTGCCGTTTTGTTCTCAATCATTTTAAATGTGATCTCTATCTCTTTCACACACACACACACACACACACACACACACACACTTGCAAGAAAGCACACAGGGAAGCACATTTTCAGCCCTGTTGATGTCTATTCTATATTCTTAACATACTATTCACAACAAAAAATTTTCACATTTTTCTGAAAATAAGTCAATAATATTTATGTCACAACCTCCAGAGAACTTTCCTTTTCTTCTGGGTGTTATGCATGTAAATCTAGAAGTGCTTTATGCTTATTCCAAAGAGAAAACTAGTTTTATAATGAGTAAAATCATAAAGTAAGCTATATATTATATCTTTGGAAATGCGATGATAGATGTGATGAACACTGTTAATTATACTCATACAGATATTTGCTCAATTTGTTTTATGTAACATTGGATAGACTTAGATTAAGCAAATGTAAATATTTAGAGAACTTTTGATAGTTATCCATAAATTTTGAATAAAATTATCAGTTTTTAAATTTATATCTATCATGAAATGTGAATAAACTTATCCAACCTTGGATATCTAATTATATCAGATCTTGTCCCAGTGATACCTCTGTGTTCCAGAATTATCATGTCTTTTCAATTAATATTTTTAAAAGTTTATATTATTTATTAGTATATAATTTACATAAAGTATTTTAGCCCTTTTTAGAGTAAAATTTTGTAAGTATTGATAAATACATACATTTATTCTGTAACCCCTACCACATTCAAAATAAAGAAGGGTCTATCATCCCAAAAAGCTTTGCTCTGCTCCTTTGATTCAGCCGCTTAACACCATGAATGTTCATGATGGTATGGAGAAGTTGAAACTATTTTATACTAACTCCTAGCAATTTTGCTCTACATAAATAGTATATGTTGACACAAAAAAATGTTGCTTACCAATATTCTTAATATCATTATACAAAGCAGCCTAAAAGTAAGAAAAAATAAAGTCTATGAGTGAATAATGGATAAACAAAATGCAATCTATCCATACAATGAAATTTTATTGTCATAAATAGTCAACATAGTACTGATACATTTTCTAAAATGCAGATATTTTGAAAATATGTTCAATGAATGAAACTAGACCAGAGGGAATAAAGTTACATATTATGTTATTTCATTTATAATAAATGTTTGAAATAAGTAAACCCTTAGGCACATAAAGTGAGTGTATGATTGCCAGTGGCTGTATGTGGGGAAGACTGTGGAATGACTGCTGCTATGAGCTTTTTTAAGTCATAATGAATATGTTCTTCATTAGTAGCAGTGGTTGCACAACCTTATGAATGTATTAAAATTGCCTAGTTGTACTCTTCAACAAAGTGTATGATTATGGGAATTATATCACAGTGAAGACAAATCTAACTGTATTAAAAACCCATGACATAACCACATTGAATATCTTCAAGAGGGGAAAAAAAGGAACGGGCCTAAGTATTATTGGAAAATAACATTTTGACTAGAATCTGTAAAGCTAAGGATGAAATGAATTGTACATAATAAACACTGTGCTCAAGTTGGTAAGTTAGCTTCTTATAGGCACACAGTTTTAGCATTCTGAAACTGCTTTCAAATGTATACTTGGCTGAATGAATATGTAAAAATATAGTTTATGATGAAATAACGCTTCTCACTGTTGGCATAGAAGTTGCAGATAAGCAAGAAGGGGAAGCCTAGAATAAACTGTAAGGTTAAATTGAAGACAATATGAATTATGTTGAGTTTAATATAAATACATGTGAATAAATGCAGAAACAGCTATAGATCTGCATGTATACAAGGCACATTTTACATAAATGTGTTCATAACTCTGTTGAAAGATTTTAAATTTAATGACATTTCAGTAAAAACAGGCAGCATATGCTTCTCCCAGATCTTGATACTAAATACTATTCCCCAATTGATAGAACCAAGGCTTCTATAAGAAATGACTGGTTCTACAGCAGGGACAGGGCAAACATGAGATAGATCTGTGGCATCTTGCAGTACTAAAATATAAGGAACTACTCAAAAAGCAAAAAAGGATGAGGATGTGAAAGATATAAGAAAATGCCGGGGTCCAGCCCCGGCTGATCCAGGGTATTCGAAGCGGGGACGGCGTCGGCGACCTATTTATATTTATTTATTCATCAAAGATTCAAAGAGTAATAGAATAAGGATAGCTCAGTGAGGAAATTCAGTGGAGAAAAGCGGCTGAAATAAGGATAGCTCAGTAGGAAAATTCAGTGGAGAAAAGAAGCTGAGTGGCTTGGTTTACGCGGAAAATCAATATAACCCATGACACCAGGTTAGCTCTGACCACGGAGGCCGCAGGCGCCCTCTCGAATAGCGGAAGGTGCCCCACCTTAGACACCTTTTCGAGTGGGTCTTAGAAGCCCAGGCAAATAAATGGTCGCAGAGGACATCCGCGCTCCAGATGGACGCTCAGCTGGAATTTGGGAGAGAGAGTGACATGGGGAGACCAAGTTTCAGTGAACAAGGCCCGCACTTTATTTTCCAAAGTAGTTTTTATACCTTAAGGTATGCATAGAGGATAATGGGGGAAGGGGTAGAGTCATGCAGCAAGCCAGGCTTTCTTCCTGCAAACTTATCATATGCAAAAGTTCAGGTGATTGACATCATCTTCTGGCCCGGAGGCCTGTTAACATTTTAAGAAACTTATCTTTCTCTAAAGGTGATTATTCCAAAGTCAGGCGCCAGCCTTCCAAAAAGCATTGGACGAAGCTGCATTTTACATTTCTATACACCCATTATATCAATCAATACACTGCCAAGGACACAGTAGGTAAGGAGTATGGAGACTTAGCAACAAACATTGGCCCAACAAGTGAAAAACCCTTCACCAATACAATTTCTAATCAATCTTTTAACTACTCAAAGGAATCTGTGTTTAGGCAGTTTAGAACATCTCCTGCCTCTCACAGTTGGGAGGCTCTGAACAATCACATGTGGCCGGAAAAACCTATTCAGGCAGGCTAGAGGATTTCCAAAGGAGTTTGTAGGTTAAACACTGTCACACCCAGGAATTATTAACTGGAGCTGTAAGCTAACTCTTTTTCCAGAGAGAGGTAGTGGGGGACAGCCCCCTGTAAAGTCAGAGGTGTAGGTGAAAGCACAAAGCAGAAAGTAGGCAGACTCTGGTTTTGGGGGTAGATGTTCGAGAATTTCCAGGGGGACTCCTGAGGCTCGATCCCGCCTTTGCGTATGCCGAGCCTCCTTCCTCATGACCTTTGTCATGGGTGGAGTGCCTCACGCTGGCTCTCAGCAGTGATAGAATTCCAGTTGAGCTATTCCAGATCCTCACTCAATATGCAATATGCCGGCTCCCAGCAAGAAAATAAAAAAGTTGGCTTAAAACTCAACATTCAAAAAACTTAAGATCATGGCATCCAGTCCCATCACTTCATGGCAAATGGATGGGGAAACATTGGAAACAGTGAAGATTTTGTGCTTTTGGACTCCAAAATCATTGCAGACACTGACAGCAGTCATAAAATTAAATGATACTTGCTCCTTGGAAGAAAAGCCATGACCAACCTAGACAGCATATTAAAAATCAGAGACATGACTTTAACAAAGGTCTATATAGTCAAAGCTATTGGAGAAGGAAATGGCAACCCACTCCAGTGTTCTTGCCTGGAGAATCCCAGGGATAGGGGAGCCTGGTGGCTGCCGTCTATGGGGTCACACAGAGTCGGACACGACTGAAGTGACTTAGCATAGCATATAGTCAAAGCTATGGTTTTTACAGTAGTCAAGTATAGATGTGAAAGTTGGACCATAAAGAAGGCTGAGTACCAAAGAATTTGAACTGTGGTATTGGACAAGACTCGAGAGTCCCTTGGACTGCAAGGATATCAAATCCATCAGTCCTAAAAGAAATCAGTCCTGAATATTCATTGGAAGGACTGATGTTGAAGCTGAAACTCCAATACTTTGGCCATCTGATAAGAAGAGCCAACTCTTTGCAAAAGACCTTGATGCTGGGAAAGATTGAAGGCAAGAAGAGAAGGGGACAACAAAGGATGAGATAGTTGAGTGGCATTACCAACATGAATTTGAGCAAACTCCAAGACATAGTGAAGGACAGGGAAGCCTGGTGTGCTGCATTCCATTGGATTGCAGAGTTGGGCACAACTTAACAACTGAGCAATAACAACAAAGACATAAGACCCAAACTCAAATAGCTCCCAATGTCCCAAGTCTGGGACAATTAAATAACATATTCTTCCATTTTAATCTCAAGTATACATGGTTTTTCCAGTAGTCGTGTATGGATGTAAGAGTTGGACTATGAAGAAAGCTGAGCACCAAAGAATTGATGCTTTTGAATTGTGGTGTTGGAGAAGACTCTTGAGAGTCCCTTGGGCTGCAAGCACATCCAACCAGTTCATTCTAAAGATCAGTCCTGGTTGTTCTTTGGAAGGACTGTTGCTAAAGCTGAAACTCCAATACTTTGGCCACCTCATGCAAAGAGTTAACTCATTGGAAAAGGCTCTGATGCTGGGAGGGATTGGGGGCAGGAGGAGAAGGAGACAACAGCGGATGAAATGGCTGGATGGCATCACTGACTCGATGGATGTGAGTCTCAGTGAACTCCGGGAGTTGGTGATGGACAGGGAGGCCTGGCGTGCTGCAGTTCATGGGATCGCAAAGAATCAGACACGACTGAACGACTGAACTGAACTGAACTGACATAATGAATATACACTGATATAAGTAACTGAATAAACAAACAACAAGGAGGAAACAGCTCTCACAGGTAAATCCCAAATAATACAGTAGGTAATCCTTCTCCAGATGGAGCTTAATATTTCCCCCTTTAATGTGTAGTTGAGATTTAGTGACTCACTTCCAAATCATGAGAGTTTATAAAGGGAAAATAATGATTATAAGGGAAACCTGGAAAAATCTGGCAAACACTTTTTTAACCAAGTAATCAAGCTGAACCTCACTAGCCATGTGATATGGATATCCCATTAATCCTACAGTGATGGGAAAAGAATGTCACTTTGCCTCTGTGGAATTCTTTGGAAAACCCCTAATTACTCTGCAGTCAGGAGGAAAACATTAAGAAAAACAACTTGAGGAATGTACTACAAAATATCTGATCATCACTCATCAAAATTATCAAGATCATGAAAAATAAGGAAAATTCGAGAAACTCGCAGACTGGAGGGGACTAATAAGACAGGACAACTAAAAGCAATGGGTATTCTACATTGCATCTCAGAACAGGAAAAAAAAAAAAAAAAACTGTAAAAACTGGTGAAATGTAAAGTTTAGTGTTCTATTTATTTAAAAACTGCCATCAATATAAGAATTTAGATTCAGCTTTGTCTTTAAAAAATGTACTGATATATAGTAATTTTATTCTAAAAATATTTTTAATTAAAGTGGTTAATGCTCCCCATAATTACAGTAATTGTCCAGAAAAAAAGTTAATCATTGTTTTCAAAGCTATAATTTTATTGAGCTGTAGATCTTTAGTAGTAATTAAATAAAATTTAAATGAAATGGAAAAAACATTTAAGCTAAATAGTATTTTTGAAAAAAATGCAAAAAGATGCGACATTTAGGAAATTTACTTAAAATAGTTAACATTAATTTCCTAGAATATATTTATTTACCTGTCTATATATCTTTTGATTAATTTACTTACAATCTGTGCTTTTTCTACTAAATGTCTTGAAATTCCAAAGAAGTATGTATTTTAAAACTTGGATTAATTCCCCCTATAACTTTTAATTCAAATTAATGCTATACCTTCTGAGTTAATAGTATAATATAAATGTTTCAGTATTGAAAAATCCTATAACACTACAGAATTTTGAAATATATATAAACACAGTTACAAAGTGCTGTTTAATGGTATGTAAGAACAAAAGTACAATGTGGTCCATACATAATTTTTTGCAGGAGTGCTCCTTTTTAACCGTTTACCAATGTAAACGAATTTAGCTATGACTGCTCAGCATAGGAGATAGTTCTTTTTTTTTTTTTTTCTTTTGGAAACCAAAGCACTCAATTTTATCTAAGTCAATATTAGAAGATTACTGTTAGTTGACTTCATTTATTTCACTATTATGAAGACTAATTATGGAACTCAATATGTTGAACTCAATATTAATTCTATCACCTAAGATGGAAGTAATCACTGCTGTTAATAGAGGTTTTAACACAGAGGTTTAACCTTGAGCACAATGTCCTAGGCAAGAAACTATTGAAAAATTATGTTTAAATATTGTCTTAAAAGTAAAATAAAAGGAAGGTAAGTCTATATAGAGGAAGATAAGGTACTTTGATTCAAAACAAGGAGTTTACAATGTCTTCTTGTTTTTCTTAATATATATATGGACAATCATGTTTTCATTTTGATTGGTCATGTCAATCAATGCAATCCAATGGTTCCTAATTTCCACTTCTTTCTCTGTATGTTTCTCTATTTATCTCTTTGTTATTGTTTTGGCTTGCATGTTTTATAATCAAAGGATTGCATAATCAAATTTAGAATTAATTGTAACAGATAGTTATATTTTAACCCTTACTATGGAATCACACTGCCTTTTTAAAAATGTGTATCTATGAAATGGAGAAATAAAGAATTATGGTAAATTGTACACATGATCAATGGTTCAGTCTTGGGTTACTTCTGCCTTTTGACTTTTGTGAATAATAATGATGTTATGGACATGGGTGTATCTATATCTGTTCAGCTTCTTGCCTTCAATTCTGTTGGTTCTTTTCTTAGAACTTGAATTCCTAGAAAATATGGTAATTCTATGGTTATATTTTTTTGAAGAAACGCTGTACTATTTGCCACAGAGGCTACATTACTTCACAATCCTATTAACAATGCAGAAAGATTCTGATTTCCTCACATTCTCTCCAAAATGTGTTGACTTCCAAATTTTTAAATACTCATCCTAAAAGTATTATTTTATTGTGATTTTACTTTCCATTTCCCTAAATTTAATGATATTGCACACCTTTTCACATACTTATTGGTTGTTTGTATATCTTTATGCAGAAACATCTGTTCAAGTCATTTGTCCATTTCAAATCAGATGATTTTGTTGTTTTTCAGCTGTGGGAGTTCTTCATGTATTCTACATACCAAGCTTTTGTCAGATAAATCATTTGCAAATACTGTCTACCATTCCGTGGACTGCCATTTTTACTTGATAATATTCCTTGATGCATATATTTTTAATTTTGATGAAGTCTATTTTTTTTCTTTTGTTGCCTGTGCTTTGGTTGTCATTTTCAATAAATCATCATCATATCCAACTTCATAAAGCATACTCACTGTTTTCTTCTAAGTGTTTTATAAGTTTAAATCTTACATTTAAGTTGTGACCAATTTGAGTTAATTTTTGTATGTAGTATAAATTTATCGCCAAATTCAGACTTAAATGGAAAAAGTAAGGAAAACCACTAGAACATTCAGGTATGACCTAAATCAAATCCCTTATGATTATACAGTAGAAGTGAGAAATAGATTCAAGGGATTAGATCCGATAGACAGAGTGCCTGAAGAACTATGGACAGAGGTTCATGACATTATACAGGAGGCAGTGATCAAGACCATCCCCAAGAAAAAGAAATGCAAAAAGGCAAAATGGTTATCTAAGAAGGCCTTACAAATAGCTATGAAAAGAAGAGAAGTGAAAGACAAAGGAGAAAAAGAAAGATGCACCCATTTGAATGCAGAGTTCCAAAGAATAGCAAGGAGAGATACGAAAGCCCTCCTCAGAGATCAATGCAAATAGAGGAAAACAATAGAATTGGAAAGACTAGAGATCTCTTCAAGAAAATTAGAGATACCAAGGGAACTTTTCATTCAAAGATGGCCACAATAAAGGACAGAAATGATATGGACCTGACAGAATCAGAAGATATTAAGAAAAGGTGGCAAGAATATACAGAAAATGATCTTCACGACCGAGATAACCACAATGGTATGATCACTCACCTAGAGCCAGACATTCTGGAATGCAAAGTCAAGTGGGCTTTCGGAAGCATCATTATGAATAAAGCTAGTGGGGTGATGGAATTCCAGTTGAGCTTTTTCAAATCCTAAAAAATGATGTTGTGAAGTGCATATTGATGCACTCAATATGCCAACAAATTTGGAAAACTCAGCAGTGGCCACTGGACTGGAAAAATTCAGTTTTCATTCCAATCGCAAAGAAAGGCCATGCCAAAGAATGCTAAAACTACCCCACAATTGCACTCATTTCACATGCTAGCAAAGTAATACTCAAAATTCTCCAAGCCAGGCCTCAGCAGTACATGAACCATGAACTCCAAGATGTTCAAGCTGGATTTGGAATAGGCAGAGGAACCAGAGATGAAATTGCCGACATCTATTGGATCATCAAAAAAGCAAAAGAGTTCCAGAAAAAGCGGCTACTTCTGTTTTATTGACTACACCAAAGCCTTTGACTGTGTGGATCACACTAACTGTGGAAAATTCTTCAGGAGATGGGAATACCGGACCATTTTGACCTGCCTCCTGAAAAATCTGTATGCAGGTCAAGAGGAAAAAGTTAATACTGGAAATGCAACAACGGACTGGTTCCAAATAGGGAAAGGAGTATGTCAAGGCTGTATATTGTCTCCCTGCTTATTTAACTTATATGCAGAGTATATCATGAGAAATGCTGGGCTGGATGAAGCAAAAGCTGTGATTAAGATTGCCAGGAGAAATATCGGTAGCCACAGATATGCATATGACACCACAGGTATGGCAGAAAGCAAAGAACGAAAGAGCATCTTGACAACAGTGAAAGAGGAGAGTGAAAAATTTGGCTTAAAACTCAACATTCAGAAAACTAAGGTCATGGCATCTGGTCCCATCACTTCATGGCAAATAGATGTGGAAACAGTGGCTGATTTTATTTTGAGGGACTCCAAAATCACTGCAGATGGTGACTGAAGCTATGAAATTCAAAGACTCGTGCTCCTTGGAAGAAAGGTTGTGACCAAACTAGACAGCATATTAAAAAGCAAAAACATCACTTTGCCAACAAAGGCCTGTCTAGTCAAAGCTATGGTTTTTCCAGTGGTCATGTATGGATGTGAGAGTTGGACTATAAAGAAAGCTGAGTGCCAAAGAATTGATGCTTTTGAACTGTGGTGTTGGAGAAGACTCTTGAGAGTCCCTTGGACTACAAGGAGATCCAACCAGTCCATCATAAAGGAAATCAGTCCTGACTAATCATTGGAAGGACTGATGCTGAAGCTGAAACTCCAATACGTTGGCTATCTAATTCTAAAAACTGACTCATTGGCAAAGACCCTGATGCTAGGAAAGATTGCAGGTGGGAGGAGAAGGGGACGACAGAAGATGAGATGGTTGGATGGCATCACCGACTCAATGGACATGAGTTTGAGTAAACTCCAGGAGTTGATGATGGACAGGGAGGCCTGGCTGGCTGCAGTCCTTGGGGTTGCAAAGAGTAGGACATGACTGAGTGACTGAAATGAACTGATAAGGTAAAGATCAAGGTTTATTATTTTGCATATGATTATCCATTTTTACAAGCACTATTGTTGTAAATATTGTCCTATCCCCAGTAAGTGGTGAAACTTATTTGTCTATATATACAGTGGTTTATTTCTAGATTCTATTCAATTCTATTGATCAACTTGTCTATTATTTATGCCAGTATCAGGCTAATTTGATTACTAGATCTTCCCAATAATTTTGAAATCAGGAAGTGTGAGACCTACAACTTTTTTTTTTTTCAGTATTGTTTTGGTTATTTGGGGTGTGATGAGTTTCCTTATCATACCATGGTATATTTTTCTATTTCTGCAAAAAAGTCTTTTAAATATTGATGGAGAATGTATGGAATCCATCACTTTGAGTTGTATGTTTATCTAACCAATATAAAGTCTCTAATCTGTGAACACTAGATGTCTTTCTCTTGCAGGAAGGGGGACCCCTTCCATGGCCCAAAACTGGGCTCTTGTCTAACACTTGGAAATGAATTGTCTGAGGAGACACCTGTGCTGACAAAGAGAGAGATTTTATTGGGAAAGGGCACCTGGGTGGAGAGCAATAGGATAAGGGAACCCAGGTGAACAGCTCTGCCACATGGCTTGCACTCTTGGGTTTTATGGTGATGGGATTAGCTTCCCAGTTGTCCTTAGCCAATCATTCTGACTCAGAGCCCTTCCTGTTGGTGCACGCCTTGTTCAGCCAAGATGGATGCCAGAGAGAAGGATTCTGGGAGGTGGTAGGATGGATGGTGTCTCCTTTTGACCTTTCCCAAACTCTTCTGGTTGGTGGAGGTTTATTCCCTTTTCCTTACCAGGACCTCCTGTCACAAAACAACTCATGCAAATGGTTACTGTGGTGCCTGGCCAGGGTGGGCGGTTTCAATCAGTGTGCTTTCCCTATAACTCCCCCTTGAGAGACTTCATACTCAAGATACTTTTGGGGATTTGGAGCGGAGGTCTCTTTCTTCTGTAACTTCTTCCTGCTGTGCATGGGCGTCAAGGTATGGTTTTTTTTTTGTTTGTTTGTTTGTTTGTTTGTTTTGCCCGAAACCAGCATTCACCCTTGTAATAACAGCAATTTATTTTGAAACTGTTGGCTCCTCTCAGAGATGAAATAGAAAGGGACCAAACAGAAGACCTATCAGGATGGTCATCACTGGTCCCCAAAAACAGGAGGCAACATTTGGGGTGAGGGCTGCAGGGTTTGTGACTTTTTTTTGTTTGTTTTTTTGATTGGTTGGTGGTGAAGCAAGAGAGCTGTGCTCCAGGAATCTTGTGTTTAGTCTGAAGTTACCATCCTCCACCTGGGTGGGGGCTCCAGTTCTGTAGAACTCAAAGACATTGTTATGCATATTTCTTTGAGTAGGAACCAGGACCCTGTCTCAAGGCTGTACCACCATTTGATTGTTTCTCCTCTGTTTCTGTGTCCCCTCTCTTCCCTGATTACCAATTGTTTGAATCAACCCTTTGGAACTCAGGGAAGGTGAAGGAGGCTGAATGAAGCCTATATCCTACAGATAAGAAATGGAGAACACACAAGAGATCTGTACTCCAGAGCCCCACAGAGTCCTGCTCAGTTTTAATTTAGGGAACAAGGCAACTATGACTGTGATGTCTTCCTGTCAAAATGCAGCATAGGACTGCCTCAGCTTGGAGAATAGACACTGAATTGGAAGTATTCCTGAGTTCCAAGTCCTAGATCTGAGCCTTGTATGTTTAAAATCTCAATCCCTTGGTCTGCCATTTTGTTGTAACAGACCCAATTAGAAGTAGCTGGAGGAGGGAAAACTGGAATTTTAATAGACAAAATAAACCTCATTTTTTTTTTTTTTTTTTTTTTAGAAGAATAGGCCCGGAACCCAGTCTGGACCTGGTACTTTGGGGAGACTTGTAGCCAGGTAGCCAGTTGCCTAGTTTTATAAAAAGTAAGGTTGCAGTTACTAGCTTCCAGCAGACATTGTTTTGAGAATGGTGGCATCTAAGCCTAACACGACTCAGAAACTCAAGTGTTTAGCAATACAATGTCTAATCTGATATTACACCCATAGTATCACCTAGTTATTTCCCAGGATGTCTGAACCATAGCTACTCTATTTTGACTTTTAATTGTAAAATTTTCCTTAATAGCCAAAGCAGATGTCACCATTAATGATGTCAGTGTTTCTCTAGGTATGAGAATATGCAAGAAATGGAACTCATAAAATCTTCTGAAAAGATCTAACTATCTGAAGGCCTGTTCTGCCAGTTTTTTCCAGAGCACAGAGTGCCTCATTCCTGATTTTCACCCTGAACTCCTTTCAGGGGCGTTGAAAGTCAGCAGTTGCAGTGGCCATGATTTAGTCTTTGTAGATGCAGATGGAAAGTGTCAGTTTTCAGTTGGCAGAGCCCCTTTTTGCTCATAAACTTGACCATGATTTTGAGGGGGGCATTTCATAACCATTTTATCCCATGGTGCTGAGAATGTCCATTCTCAGGTTTGGCAAAGATTTTGTTGATAGGCCACTCAATGTGCTGTTACTGGACTAGGCCATAAAACAGTATCCAAAATTCTCTGGACTACCTGTCTTACTAGCCTCTTGGTCCAGGAAAATATTTCCTCTTGTTGCTTCTTCCCCTATCTAGAGTTACACTATTACCATCATCGATCTCATATGGGACTATATATTATTTTATTAGAGGCCTCAGACACACATTTGGCAGTGTAAGGAACAGCAATTTTGTAAAACAGGTGAAATACAAATAATATAGCCAGCAGTATTAGTAAAGTCACAAGTAAGACTTAAGAGCTTTCATTAGATGTAGCCCAGTATATCTCAGGTCATCTGACTTAGTCTACTCTGTAGTATCTTTATCTTTCAGGGAAGTTATATATTGGCACCACCATCTATAAGGCACATAGCCCAGTTTTCTACTATTACTAGGCTGATTAGCCTTAGTATTGTTTAATTGTTTCCAACACAGAGGAGACTTTAAACTTAAATTACCATAGCCTGGTATTATCTATATAAATCCATCTCATAATTGTGGGAGATTTTTCCTCCTTTGTTAAAACTTTTCTTGTTGCTGTGATTAAGCTTGAGTAATAGAAAAAAAGCTCAAATTGATGGCCAGAGTCAGAGCAGGCATTATTAATTGGTCTGGTGAGGGATCTCATCTAGTAATATCACAGTGACCTGAATATGACTATAATTTTTTTTAAGCAAATTTTTTCAGGGCCAACCAGAGTCTTGTAGGAGAGAAATTTACAAAGGTAACCCAGAACTAGACACAGGTAATTGGCCACAAATCCAACAATTGGATTGATTTCTAAAACTACCATAGGATCAGGCCTATGATAGAAAAGCATCTGATTTATATGCAAAGGTCTAAGAAGTCAAGAAAACATTATAAATGATTATACGAATCAGGTCCAGCATCTTGGACAAGGTGTCTACCTCTGATGTCATCATCTTCTCATCCTGGTGTAGTGTAGTTTCTCCTGTTGGAGCATCATTTTAAGGTAAGATCAGGTCAGCTGTCTTCTGTATAGACCAGTCCAGTGTAGGGGCCTTTGGAAGTGGGAATTAATCTAAGAGTTAATTTCCCTTCAGTTTCATTGTGCATGAGCTAGTTAAGAGTACCTGATAAAAAAAAAGTCCTTCCATCCAGGTTGGAGACAGTCCCTTAAATTATGTCTTTTTCCAGTCCTGGTTGCAGGTCATGAGGCATCTGATCTTCATCCAAAGATAGATTACTGAGATAGGCTTCAGAAACAAACTTAGGGTGTTCTTTAAGAATTCAATTAAATTTTACATTAATATCACATAACAGCAAAGAACTATCCAAGAAATGAGGCTTACTACATGCAGACCTCCATTAACAAACTGGGATTTAACATTTATTGAAACATCTTTTTCTCCCTAAAATTACCCTCATTTTTATCAAATATAACCAAATTAAGGCTAGTTTGTTTGCCAAATAAGTCTGTTCTCACTAATTTTGGTCTGATGATTTATATAACCATAACTGATCATAGACTTTTTATTTTGCTGAAACATTTATAGAGTCTTAGACTGAACTTTTAAAATAAAACAGGGCTGGGAAAATCACACCAGAGGCTTATCACAGATTTTGCCTAACAAATCTAAGTGAATTCTTTCCTTTTTAGGGTCTCAAAAATTCCTTGAGATTTTTGTACCTGTTAGTGAAATAACCTTCCTAATTCATTTGATAAACTTAATGGAAAACTAAGAGTTTCCAATTTCTGGAGGAGTCAGAGAAAAAATATAATTGTTTTGTTTATAATGTATAATTTTACCAAAATATTGTCTTAATTAGTTTGAGAGGAAGGTTTTCCCTACTCCTGGAAAACATAAGATTCAAACCTGTAATTTTTCAGCCAGAAACCATAAAAGTAATAAACATATTCGCTGGTTTATTCAGTCCTTTTGTTAACTTTTGTGAAGTCATCAGGTTTTCCATTAGAATATCAGGACATATCAGAATATTAAGAAAGTGAAAGTGAAGTCGCTGAGTCGTGTCTGACTCTTTGCGACTCCATGGACAATAACTAACCAGGCTCCTCTGTCCACCGGACTTTCCAGGAAGGAATACAGGAGTGGGTTGCCATTTCCTTCTCCAGAGGATCTTCCTGACCCAGGGATCAAACCCAGGTCTCCCACATTATAGGCAGACACTTTACCATCTGAGCTACAGAGCTCTAAGCCTTTAAACACTAAGAATGTTCAGTTCAGTTCAGTTCAGTCGCTCAGCTGTGTCCGACTCTGCGAACCCATGAATCGCAGCACAACAGGCCTCCCTGTCCATCACCAACTCCCGGAGTTCACTCAAACTCATATCCATGGAGTCAGTGATGCCATCCAGCCATCTCATCCTCTGTCATCCCCTTTTCTTCCTGTCCCCAATCCCTCCCAGTATCAGAGTCTTTTTCCAATGAGTCAACTCTTCCCATGAGGTGGCCAAAGTACTGGAGTTTCAGCTTTAGCATCATTCCTTCCAAAGAACACCCAGGACTCATCTCGTTTAGAATGGACTGGTTGGGTCTCCTTGCAGTCCAAGGGACTCTCAAGAGTCTTCTCCAACACCACAGTTCAAAAGCATCAGTTCTTTGGCACTCGGCTTTCTTCACAGTCCAACTCTCGCATCCTACATGACCACTGGAAAAACCATAGCCTTGACTAGACAGACTTTTGTTGGCAAAGTAATGTCTCTGCTTTTCAATATGCTATCTAGGTTGATCATAACTTTCCTTCCAAGGAGCAAGTGTCTTTTAATTTCATGGCTGCAATCACCATCTGCAGTGATTTTGGAGCCCCAAAAAATAAAGTCTGACACTGTTTCCACTGTTTCCCCATCTATTTCCCATGAAGTGATGGGACCAGATGCCACGATCTTCATTTTCTGAATGTTGAGCTTTAATCCAACTTTTTCAGTCTCCTCTTTCACTTTCATCAAGAAGGTTTTTAGTTCCTCTTCACTTTCTGCCATAAGGGTGGTGTCATCTGCATATCTGAGGTTATTGATATTTCTCCCGGCAATCTTGATTCCAGCTTGTGCTTCTTCCAGCCCAGCATTTATCATGATGTACTCTGCATATAAGTTAAATAAGCAGGGTGACAATATTCAGCCTTGATGTACCCCTTTTCCTATTTGGAAGCAGTCTGTTGTTCCATGTCAAGTTCTAACTGTTGCTTCCTGACCTGCATATAGGTTTCTCAAGAGGCAGGTCTGGTGTTCTGGTATTCCCATCTCTTTCAGAATTTTCCACAGTTTATTGTGACCCACACATTCAAAGGCTTTGGCATAGTCAATAAAGCAGAAAGAGATGCTTTCCTGGAACTCTCTTGCTTTTTTGATGACCCAGCAGATGTTGGCAATTTGATCTCTGGTTCCTCTGCCTGATTTTGGTGTTGACCATCTGGTGATGTCCATGTATAGAGTCTTCTCTTGTGTTGTTGGAAGAGGGTGTTTGTTATGAACAGTGCATTTTCTTGGCAAAACTCTATTAGTCTTGACCCTGCTTCATTCCGTATTACAAGGCCAAATTTGTCTGTTACTCCAGGTGTTTCTTGACTTCCTACTTTTGCATTCCAGTCCCCTATAATGAAAAGGACATCTTTTTTGGGTGTTAGTTCTAACAGGTCTTATAGGTCTTCATAGAACCGTTCAACTTCAGCTTCTTCAGCGTTACTGGTTGGGGCACAGACTTGGATTTCTAAAACCAGCTTGAACATCTGGAAGTTCATGGTTCACGTATTGCTGAAGCCTGGCTTGGAGAATTTTGAGCATTACTTTTTCTAGCTTGTGAGATGAGTGCAATTCAAAATTATAACAATTAAAAATCTAAATGTGTAATTGAAAAGCTTGTTTTCTTAGATTTCAGCTTTTTTTAAAAGCCACAAGAAATTTGTAGAGATCATGAACCAGATATGATGAAAGTGAACTACACAGTCCCCTCCAGGAATGAATCGTTCAGTCATGCTAGCCTCCCCTGTTTTATAGGGTTTCTCATGCTACTGCTTCCCTGAAAGTGAAAGTGTTAGTCACTCTGTCATGTCCAACTCTTTGTGACCCCATGGACTGTAGCCCACCAGGCTCCTTTGTCCATGGAATTCTTCAGGCAAGAATACTGGAGTGGATAGCCATTTCCTTCTCCAGAGGATCTTCCTGACCCAAGGATTGAACCCAGGTCTCCCACATTGCAGGCAGTCTCCTTGGGTACATCCCTAAGCTGCCTGAGAAGTTCAGGTAGCTCCTCTGTTTCTCAGAGGCAGAAATCATAGTCTCACATATTGTCAAATTTTATATGTGTGTGTTTGTGTATATGTGTGTCTGTGTATGTATATATGGTAGTGGTGGTTTTGTCGCTTAGTCATGTCTGGCTCTGTGTGACCCTATGTACTATAGCCCACCAGGCTCCTCTGTTCATGGGATTTCCCAGGCAAAACTATTGGAATGGGTTGCCATTTCCTTTTCCAGAGGAACTTCTGGACCCAAGGATCAAACCCAGGTCTCCTGTATTACAGTCTCCTGCATTGCAGGCAGAGTCTTTACTGATTGAGCCACCAGGGAAGCTTGTGTATGTATATATATACACATACGCACACACACACACCTATCACATATTGTCAAATTTTATGTGTGTATAAATTATATGTGTATACACACACAGACACACACACACATATATATATATATATCTAGCCATGCTGTGCAGCTTGCAGGATCTAAGTTTTCTGACTAGGGATTGAGCTGGGGCCCTGGGAAGTAAAAGCATGGAATCCTAACCACTGGATCGCTGGAGGATTCTTTTGTCAGTATATTTTAAACACAAAAATTATGTGTGAATAGAGGGTCTTTAGGGTGATAAGCTGAGTGGCATCACAGAAAAGAAATTCGGATTTTGTAATACAGCCCAAGACTTAGTCCAAAAATACAACACTGCTGCCTTAAATTCATTCTACACTTAAATTCACAAGGTCAAGTTCAGTCACAGCCCTCAGAACTTCTTCTCTCTCACCCTTTTATCACTTTCTCCACAGTTCTGCAGAGATTGTTAGCTGCTTGATACGTCCCACTGATATAGTCTTTTATGTGATAAAACTTCACATTTCTCACTATTATATGTAGGAAATAAAAAAGCTATTTAGCAATCCCTATCTTTGCCATTGCCTTCTCCGATCTAAGAAAAGCTAGTTTAATGCCTACTTTGATTTTCTGATGGCAAACACCTTGAAAAACACAAAGTTTCAGTGTAATATATATAAACCTGAATTGGACAAAATTGTTGTAATGAGGTATTCAAGTATTTTTCAGTCCTGATATATGCTTGAGAATAATTTTCTTAATAGGCTAATGAAATAAATGAAGACCATCAATAAAGACAAAGAAAGTCTATTCAGAACTTTCTATAGCAAGCTTACATTTGACAGAGACTTAAAGGCAGGAAGGGGAGTGGAAATGCTTTAGAGTAAAAAAAAAAAAAAAAAAAAAAAAAAAAAGGAGGGCTTCCCTGGTGGTTCAGGAGTAAGATTCTGCCTGCAAATGCATAAGACATGGATTTGATCCCTGGGTTAGGATGATCCCCTGGAGAAGGAAATGCAACCTACTCTGTATTCTTGCCTGGGAAGTGCCATAAACAGAGAAGCCTGGCAGGGTATAGTCCATGGGGTTGAAAAGAGTCTGACATGGCTTAGTGACTAAAAAACAATAACAAATACAGAAGGCTTCAAGTATGCTCAACTGCAAGTCTTCATGGAGACTAACATGCTGTTAGTTTGATGTCAGCTAACTAACAGCAGAACATATTAAGTGACTTGTCTGAGACAAAAAAAAAAAGATAAATTGGTAGTCAGGATCAACTCCTGAACATTCTGGGTCAGCTGATGGAGAGGTGGTCAATGGGCTTTTGGGGCGTATCATGTGGATTAGAGTTCCGTTGTCATATGTGCTCTGGTCATTGTTTATTTTTTATATTCAGATCAGATAAGATCAGATCAGTCACTCAGCCGTGTCTGATTCTTTGCGACCCCATGAATTGCAGCACGCCAGGCCTCCCTGTCCATTACCAACTCCCAGAGTTCACTGAGACTCACGTCCATCGAGTCAGTGATGCCATCCAGCCATCTCATTCTCTGTCGTCCCCTTATCCTCCTGCCGCCAATCCCTCCCAGCATCAGAGTCTTTTCCGGTGAGTCAACTTTTCGCATGAGGTGGCCAAAGTACTGGAGTTTCAGCTTTAGCATCATTCCTTCCAAAGAAATCCCAGGGCTGATCTCCTTCAGAATGGACTGGTTGGATCCTTGCAGTCCAAGGGACTCTCAAGAGTCTTCTCCAACACCATACTTCAAAAGCATCAATTCTTCGGTGCTCAGCCTTCTTCACAGTCCAACTCTCACATCCATACATGACCATAGGAAAAACCATAGCCTTGACTAGACGAATCTTTGTTGGCAAAGTAATGTCTCTGCTTTTGAATATGCTATCTAGGTTGGTCATAACTTTCCTTCCAAGGAGTAAGCGTCTTTTAATTTCATGGCTGCAGTCACCATCTGTAGTGATCTTGGAGCCCAGAAAAATAAAGTCTGACACTGTTTCCACTGTTTCCCCATCTATTTCCCATGAAGTGGTGGGACCAGATGCCATGATCTTAGTTTTCTGAATGTTGAGCTTTAAGCCAACTTTTTCACTCTCCGCTTTCACTTTCATCAAGAGGCTTTTTTAGTTCCTCTTCACTTTCTGCCATAAGAGTGGTGTGTCAGTTTTATAGTATTGAAATGTTATATCAAATAGATTATAATTAAAGTAATAAACTTTATTGATCATTTTATAGTTATATGTTTTAAATGCAATTATTTGGTTGTAAGAAGAAAGCAATGGCAACCCACTCCAGTACTCTTGCCTGGGGAATCCCAGGGACTGGGGAGACTGGTGGGCTGCCGTCTATGGGGTCATACATAGTCGGACACGACTGAAGCAACTTAGCAGCAGCAGCAGCATTTGGTTGTAAATAAAACTTACATTGCAATATTGATTGCATTATTATTTTTATGGAATTTTACCCTCAATGTATATTTCTAAATATTGCCTTTAGCGTTTTACTGTATGGTCAAAATAATTTGAGAAAGATAGTATCAGCAAGATGGCAAAATAAAAAGCCTAAGACTCTCTTTTAAATACTTTTTTTTTCAGATTGTCACTTTCAAAAACAATAAAAAGTATCACAAGAGATAAATAGGAAGACTGGTTAATTAGTTTTGTAGAATTTTTGATGTTGAACCATGACATGAGCCTTGTATGTTGTAGCCATGCGTTCCAGGAAACAAACTCACCCAGGAGGACAATGCAGATAGTGGAGTACAGTTTACTACACCAGAGGGCCCAAGGCAGAATCTCCTCTTAGCCACTAACCTCGACCAGTTTTTGTGAAAACCTTATATACCCTAAGTGATGTTCATAAACCCGCCTCCCCAAATTCCCTGAAACTAATCTGAACAAAGGAAAAAGAAAGATACAATCAAAGTTAAGCCGTAATTCATATGCGTAAGCCTAGGTAGTTAATAGTGGACAATTATCAATAGGCCTGTGGTCATATCCCAATAAGCATAATAGAATGTATGATTCTATTCGGTTACACAGATAATTAGGGTGTTCATTTGGGCGCTGGAGAGCCCTGGGGCTCTTCCTTCTGGGGGCCTTATTTTCCAGTTGGTAAGTCATTTCCATAGATACTGGGCAGATAGCTCAAAGTCCACAGTCTGGCCCAAGATGGAGTCCTGCTTTCAAGATACAGCCTGCTCTGTTTCCTCCTTCAGTAGACTGAAATAGAAATTGTTGAAACTGATGTACAAAACCGATTTCTTGAACTTTTTTGCTCTTAAATTCTGTGAAGTTTCAGTTATTTAAACTAAACTTACACAATATGAAATGCTTCAACTTGCAAAATAATATATAATGTAACATTTGTAAAATATTCTTTTCTAACATTTGTTGTTGTTCTTGTTTCGTTGCTAAGTCTTGTCTGACTGTTTGTGACTCCACAGACTATAGCCCACCATATTCTTCTGTTTATGAAATTTCAAAGGCAAGAATACTGGAGTGGGTTGCTGTTTCCTTCTACTAGTAGTTTTATTTGTGGGAACTCCCTGGATGCTTTGTGGTAAAGAACCTCCCAGCCAATGCAGAAGACCCAGGTTCCATCGAGAGTTGGGAAGACCCCCTGGAGAAGGAAATGGCAACTCACTACTGTAATCTTACCTGGGAAATCCCATGGACAAAGGAGCCTGGCAGACTACAGTCCATGGGGTCACAAAAGAGTCGGCCATGACTTAAAGCTAAACAACAATTTTGATTTGTACACTCTACTGATGCACATAGAATAATGTAAATTCAGACAAATATTGATAGGAAAATAACAGATATAATACTTTTGCAAGTATTGTAAGTTCAGTATATTCTGAAAAGAGTAACTTAGCTTACAGTGTTTGGCAATGTGTTCTCCCTAAATTCATTACTGACAATAAGTAGGTCTAATAATACTGCAAGAAAGTTAACAACTGTGCACTTTATTAACAGTGAGATAAATAACTTTTAATGAAATATTTTTTGAGTTCAATTCCACTTAAGACATTAACTGTATCAAGGGTTTTTTAAGGAAGAAATTAAATCTTCAGTTTGGAGCAAGTTGAAAATCATGAACTATAAATTGTTACTGTTATACTGAGTAATTTTGTAGTTAAAAACTTGGGCTGTACACATAGAGAATGGTTAATATCATTACTTCAATTTTCATCACTTCAATTTACTACATGTGAGTATGCTGTGTTGAGTAATTCTTTAGGTCTCAATTTGTTCATGTATAAAATAAGAGGAGAAACAATTAATTGTGATACAGGTACAATTTAAATACATAATGTGCATATAAGACAGTAGTCTTGATCTGGCTAAAGTTGACAGCTAAGAAAATAATCACTGTCATGATTATAAAGATCAGAAAAATAATCATTACAATTCTTTTTACTGCACCTCCCAAACTTCTTTGAAAATAAAATTATTGGTTCTCCAAAGAGGAGAGTGAAAAAGTTGGCTTAAAGCCCAACATTCAGAAACTAAGATCATGGCAGCCAGTCCCATCACTTCATGGGAAATAGATGGGGAAACAGTGGAAACAGTGTGTGACTATTTTTCTGGGCTCCAAAATCACTGCAGATGGTGAGTACAGCCATGAAATTAAAAGACGCTTACTCCTTGGAAGGAAAGTTATGACCAATCTAGACAGCATATTAAAGAGCAGAGACGTTACTTTGCCAACAAAGGTCCATCTAGTCAAGGCTATAGTTTTTCCAGTAGTCATATATGGATGTGAGAGTTGGGCTATAAAGAAACCTGAGCACTGAAGAATTGATGCTTTTGAACTGTGGTGTTGGAGAAGACTCTTGAGAGTCCCTTGGACTGCAAGGAGACCCAAACAGTCCATCCTAAAGCAGACCAGTCCCAGATGTTCATTGGAAGGACTTATGTTGAAGCTGAAACTCCAATACTTTGATCACCTCATGAGAAGAGCTGACTCATTTGAAAAGGCTCTGATGCTGGGAAAGATTGAGGGTAGGAGAAGAAGGGGACAACAGAGGATGATGTGGTTGGATGGCATCACCGATTCAATGGACATGAGTTTGAATAAACTCCTGGATTTGGTGATGGACAGGAAGGCCTGGTGTGTTGTGATTCATAGGGTCGCAAAGAGTCAGACACAACTGAGCAACAGAACTGAACTAAACTTTAAGTCATTAAATGAACTGCAGAAGTTAGAAGTTTAGAACAAAACTTGTTTGTGAAATCCTCTTAGAGGAGGAAGTGGCAACCCACTCTAGTATTCTTGCCTGGGAAATCCATGGTCAGAGGACCCTGATGGGCTATAGTCCATGGTATCACAATGAGTCTGACAGGACTTAACAACTGAGTGCACACACACACATGTTTATCTGAACATTCAGTTCAGTTCAATCGCTCAGTTGTGTCTGATTCCTTGCGACCCCATGAATCGCAGCACACCAGCCTCCCTGTCCATCACCAACCCCCAGAGTTCACCCAAACTCATGTCCATCAAGTCGGTGATGCCATCCAGCCATCTCATCCTCTGTCGTCCCCTTTTCCTCCTGCCCCTAATCCTTCCCAGCATCAGGGTATTTTCCAATGAGTCAGCCCTTCACATGAGGTAGCCAAAGTATTGGAGTTTCAGCCTCAGCATCAGTCCTTCCAATGAACACCTGGGACTGGTCTCCTTTAGGATGGACTGGTTGGAAGTCCTTGCAGTCCAAGGGACTCTCAAGAGTCGTCTCCAATACCACAGTTCAAAAGCATCAATTCTTCAGTGCTCAGCTTTCTTCACAGTCCAAACTCTCACATCCATACATGACCACTGGAAAAACCATAGCCTTGACTAGACAGACATTTGTTGATAAAATAATATCACTGCTTTTTCATATGCTGTCTAGGTTGGTCATAACTTTCCTTCCAAGGAATAAACATCTTTTAATTTCCTGGCTGCAATCACTGTCTGCAGTGATTTTGGAGCCCCCCAAAATTGAGTCTGACACTGTTTCCACTGTTTCTCCATCTATTTCCGATGAAGTGATGGGACCAGATGCCATGATCTTAGTTTTCTGAATGTTGAGTTTTAATCCAACTTTTTCAGTCTCCTCTTTCACTTTCATCAAGAGGCTTTGTAGTTCCTCTTCACTTTCTGCCATAAGGGTGGTGTCATCTGCATATCTGAGGTTATTGATATTTCTTCCAGCAATCTTAATTCCAGCTTGTGCTTCTTCCAGCCCAGGAAGGGGGAGGGATTGGGAGCAGGAGGAGAAGGGGACAACAGAGGATGAGGTGGCTGGATGGCATCACCGACTTGATGGACCTGAGTTTGAGTGAATTCTGGGAGTTGGTGATGGACAGGGAGGCCTGGCGTTCTGCAATTCATGGGGTCGCACAGAGTCAGACACGACTGAGCGACTGAACTGAACTGAATATTCTCCTGTCAATGGTTGTGATTTTAGTGTTCTCCCAGGAAACCATGAGCCACGTTTTTCTACCCTGCCATCTTGGTAACTATGTAGCAGTTACCAGAGTGAATAACCTAGTTATGATCTAGATCCCAGTAAATTTGCTTCAACTTTTACCATACAAAATTAAATTCATTTCTCCCTGAACTCTCTTAATATACTCCTCCCAATGTCCATACCTTTCTTTAACAAACGTACCCATCACTTCAAAATACTTTTAGCCACACAGTAATGTGGGACTAGTTTCAACTATGTGAGATAGATTTGGGTCTTAAATGATCTGGTTTTCTAGTCTAGTTTTAACATTCAGAATTTAGAAGGAAATAAATGAGATCATTATACAAACTTTTTATTGCTATGTAACTAATTATTACATACAAATAAGCTTAAAATAACATGCACTTATTGTCTCAGAATACTTACAGTCAAGAGTCTAGGCATTTGTGTTAATTTGACTCTGGATCAAGGACTAATCAAGTTTGAAATCAAGGTTTTGGTTGGGATGCTTTCTTTATGGAACTTGGTGTGTTTTTTAGAGCTAATATGGATTTTGACCGAGTTCTGACTTAGTGCTTCTAACACTTAGGTGCTTGTTCTGTTCCTAGTTGTTGAAGATCCTAGAGGCTACCTTAAGCTCCTTACCAAGTAGTCCTTCTCCATCTTCTTCACTAGCAATGAAGTTGAATTTCTCTTATACTCTAAATCTCTCCTTTTTGAGGTGCTTACATGATCAGTTCAGGCCCTCCCAGAAGATTCCCTTTCTATAAACTCACAGTCAACTGATTTGGTACCTTAATTACATCAGCAAAATCCTTTCATGTTTGTGATATAATGTAACCTAATCAAAGTTGTGAAATCTGTCAAATGCACAGACAGGAGTAAGGATTTATACAATTCATGTGTATCATAATGTGGAAATTTGGGGCCTATCTTAGAATTCTGCATGCAATAGTCAGGTATTAGATAATACAACTGATACATCCTGGGAAAAGGTCAAAATATTTTGCAATATTCCAGTGTGTATGAAGGTAATGACTGCTGATTACTAAGTGAATACTTGTTAACATAGACACAGACCAATAGTAATATTTCTACTGTTATGAAAAATAAGGTCATGGTGTTTTTCTAATACTGTTAATTAGATGACATTACTTTATCACAGTTTTATGGCAGATTTCATGTAAGTGGGTGTAATAATCAGAAAACAATTATAAACAATTATAATTACAAAGTCAAATTTGAAGACTATCTTTTCCTATGAAGTAAAATAAACTAAGTTTCTGATTTGTCAAATTCCTATAATTAGGAAATGACTATATGGTGTTAGGAAAAATAAATAATAAAAACTATTCAAATAACTTTCTGAGGGAGCCAGAAAGCACATAACTTGACATTTACATAGCAAATAAATTATATTAGGCATTCATCAAATGCTGTTTCTAAGAGAAACTTTCATCTTTTTTGCTTTTAATTTTTCTATATAAACCTTTTGGTTACCTGTCATGAAAAAAAAAAATGAAATGTATATGAGTTAGCAGTGACCTAAACAAAAAACTTACCTCATGAGTATTCATATTTAAACAGAAATGAATGGACTTTCAATATGACTTAAAATGATTGAATGATACACTGTGAACATAGGAGTTCTGAGAATCTGGAATCATGACAGGTAGGTTTCTAACTGTGCCTGCTTTTCATTCAAAAGAATTTCTCTTCGTGTATTACGTCTGCCCATCCCCACCAGTGTCATCATTTATTCTTGTGCTACTACTCATATATATTCTCCGACTGCTCTGTTTCCTTTCCATACATCCCAGGCCAATCTTAGTCTGTCATTCTGTTTCTTAATTTCTCTCAAGCACCACTAGTCTTGAACTGTCAGTTTTCAAAAATTCTACTCCTCACTTTGCATATATTACCTTTTCAAAGTTTCTTCTCTCACTGCTTACTCTAATCTCTTCTTTTTAGGTCATAGCATGAGGAATACATTTAGTCATATAAGAGAAAATGTTAATCTCTCAGTTGTATCCAACTCTTTGCTGTCCCATGGACTGTAGGCCACAAGGCCACAAGGCTCCCCTGTTCATAGGATTCTCCAGGTAAGATTACTGGAGTGGGTAGTCATTCCCTTCTCTAGGGGATCTTCCCAATCCTGAGATTGAACCCAGGTCTCTTGTATTGCAGGCAGATTCTTTGTGGTCCAAGTAACTAGGGAAGTCTGATGGGAAATATAGATTTATTGAACACAGTATTTACATGTCACCCACATTTCTTTTCATTGATTTTGTTGTTCTCTACTCATCATCATAAGACAAATTTATGGGGATATTGTGAGTTATGGATTTATGTTTATGTTTAGAGATTAGTTAGGGGATATATCACTTGTTAATATAAGTGTACTGCATAATATACTCACAAAACACTTTCATGATTATGTAAGTTTAAATGAAACACAGAAAGTGAGTAACAGATTTATCAAAAGTAATTTTCTGCATTTTCAACTTTGTTTTATTTCAGTAGATTTATGAAATTCTTCTTCGTTTATATAATGTTTTGAATTATTTTATACCATATTCTTGAAGAGTTCCTCATTTTGCTTTTTTTATTTCTTTTAATATCATCTGCTCTCTTCTTTCTTTTTTACTTAATTTTCCCTGCTCTCCTTAATAATATGCTTATAACACAGGAAGTTAATTTTAGTAAAATAAAATGTCAAGGCACTAAATATTTGTCACCGTTATGTTTGAACAAAAATGTGCAGGACAAACCAATTCACATGCTTTGCCAAGTCACATCTTTAGAACATTCTGCAAATAGATCTACCTACTCCATCATTTTTTATTCCTCTTCTAATCTAAGTGAATATCATCTGTCTTTTTACACTTACAGTCAACTTCCACATGATCTTCCAGATCTTTTTACGTCTACCCATTCTGCCAATGGAGAAGGCACTGGCAACTCACTCCAGTACTCTTGCCTGGAAAATCCCATGGCAGGAGGAGCCTGGTAGGCTGCAGTCCATGGGGTCTCTAAGAGTCGGACACGACTGAGTGACTTCACTTTCACTTTTCACTTTCATGCATTGGAGAAGGAAATGGCAACCCACCCCAGTGTTCTTGCCTGGAGAATCCCAGGGACGGGGGAGCCTGGTGGCTGCCATCTATGGGGTCGCACAGAGCCAGACACGACTGAAGGGACTAGCAGCAGCAGCATTCTGCCAAAGCTTTATTTAAAAATAAAATATATATTTATCCCTTCTTAGCTTAATTTTTTTTTCAATTCCTTACCATTATCCTTTCAATGATATCTACAATGTGCAATGTCCCCAAGAAATCTATCATTGTTTATCTCTCTAGTCTCCTTCCCCTTCAATGGGTAAAGTCCAGGGAAACTGGGCTTCTTTCATTTCTCAAATCTGCCGAGTTATTCAATCTTTCTTAAAGTTTGAGTCCATCACAATTCTTCTCCCTAAAATTTTCTTCACATTTCTGATTCTTTTCTTCCTTCTAAACAACTAAAACATAACTCTTTATAGACGACTTCTCCATTAAGTTATATTCCACATTATTTTCAAAACTGTATGATCTTATTTTACATCCTAATATTCCATTGTAATTATTTCCTTATTTATAATTGGCTTATTTCCCGATGTTCTCACTCAACACTAAGCATTGTATGAGTAGGCAACTACCACGTGTACTTTCAGCAAGATATTTGAAAACTGGCAAATATTTATTGAGTGAATGTAAGAATAAAGTTTTATTGACTGGTACCACAGTACTGAAGTATTTTAAATTGTAATAGTTCTAAACGTTATTTTCCCAAATAAGGTAACATATCTTAAAACCTTGGCCCTACCCTCCCACCTAATATCCCATATTTATGATGTACTTGTCTTCACAGAGACAGGCCTGTGAGAAACTAACTTTGTTCCTAAGAACACAAGACAGTGGAGGGATACTAGCATCAGTTCAGTTCAGTTCAGTCACTCAGTCATGTCCGATTCTTTGCGACCCCATGAATCGCAGCATGTCCAGCCTCCCTGTCCATCACCAACTCCCGGAGATTACTCAGATTCATGTCCATCGAGTCAGTGATGCCATCCAACCATCTCATCCTCTGTCGTCCCCTTATCCTCCTGCCCCCAATCCCTCCCAGCATCAGAGTCTTTTCCAATGAGTCAACTCTTCGCATGAGGTGGCCAAAGTACTGGAGTTTCAGCTTTAGCATCATTCCTTCCAAAGAAATCTCAAGGCTGATCTTCAGAATGGACTGGTTGGATCTCCTTGCAGTCCAAGGGACTCTCAAGAGTCTTCTCCAACACCACCATTCAAAAGCATCAATTCTTTGGCACTCAGCCTTCTTCACAGTCCAACTCTCACATCCATACATGACCACAGGAAAAACCATAGCCTTGACTAGACGGACGTTTGTTGGCAAAGGTCTTTGCTTTTGAATTTTGTCTTTGCTTTTGAATATGCTATCTAGGTTGGTCATAACTTTCCTTCCAAGGAGTAAGCATCTTTTAATTTCATGGCTGCAATCACCATCAGTAGTGATTTTGGAGCCCCCCAAAATAAAGTCTGACACTGTTTCCCCATCTATTTCCCATGAAGTGATGGGACCCGATGCCGTGATCATCGTTTTCTGAATGTTGAGCTTTAAGCCAGCTTTTTCACTCTCCTCTTTCACTTTCATCAAGAGGCTTTTTAGTTCCTCTTCACTTTCTGCCATAAGGGTGGTATCATCTGCATATCTGAGGTTATTGATATTTCTCCCGGCAATCTTGATTCCAGCTTGTGCTTCTTCCAGCCCAGCGTTTCTCATGATGTACTCTGCATATAAGTTAAATAAGCAGGGTGGCAATATACAGCCTTGACGAACTCCTTTTCCTATTTGGAACCAGTCTGTTGTTCCATGTCCAGTTCTAACTGTTGCTTCCTGACCTGCATACAAATTTCTCAAGAGGCAGGTCAGGTGGTCTGGTATTCCCATCTCTTTCAGAATTTCCCACAGTTTATTGTGATCCGCACAGTCAAAGGCTTTGGCATAGTCAATAAAGCAGAAATAGATGTTTTTCTGGAACTCTCTTGCTTTTTCCATGATCCAGAGGATGTTGGCAACTTGGTCTCTGGTTCCTCTGCCTTTTCTAAAACCAGCTTGAACATCAAGAAGTTCTTATCTCAGTTCAACTCAGCAATTAAAACTGTTTCTGTATACAGTAAGTACCATTTCTTCTTACCCATTCATCTGCGAATGGGCATTTAGATAACTTTCATACCTTTGCAATTGTAAAACATTCTTCTGTGAACATTGGAGCACATATATATCTTTTCAAATTAGTGTTTTATTTCTTTCCGATTGGAGAAGGAAATGGCAATCCACTCCAGTACTCTTACCTGGAGAATCCCATGCAAGGAGGAGCCTGGAAGGCTACAGTCTATGGGGTCGCAAAGAGTTGGACACGACTGAGTGACTTCACTTCACTTCACTTTCAGTTTTCTTTCAGATATATACCCAGGAATGGAATTGCTAGGACATATGGTAGTTCTATTTTTAGTTTTTTGAGAAACTTCCATACTGTTTTCCTTACTGGCTGCACCAATCTACATTCCCATTAACAGTGTAGGAGGGTTCCCTTTACTTCACATCCTCACCAGCATTTGTTATTTGCATTCTCTTTGGTTATTGCCAGGCTTGCAGGTGTGATGTGATATCTCACTGTGGTTTTGATTTAAAAGAATGACATTTTGTCATTTTTCCATTTGTGGCAACATGGATGGACTTGTAAGACTAAATGTGAAAGTCAGAGAAAAACAAATAATGTGTGATGCCACTTATATATGGAATGTAAAAAATATGCCAAACTAGTGAATAAAACAGAAAAAGAACAGACTCACTGATATACCGAATGAAGTAGTGCTTACTAGTGCGGAGAGAGAAGAAGAGAAGGGGACTATATGGGTGAGGAGGGAAAAAAGTTATTATGGTTATATGAAAGCATGTGTATTAAACTTTTGAAAATTATCAAGTACTATAGAATTTAAAGAATATTTCATTCATAAAAAGGGATTTAAAAAATAAAGAAAATATCTGTCAAATTTAAAAAAACATCTTATTACGGACATTGCAAGTTCAAGCTATGAATTTGAGACCTAATTGTATTCTGCTTTTACTGACTCAGCAAAGAATTAAAAACTAAGAAAAAAGAGTCCAGAAACAGTCAAATATTTGTGAAAAATATATCGTTATGTTATACTTGTAGTCAAACACATTCTTCATGACTGAGAATATCTAGACTATAAGTTTCTGTCCTAAGATAAGAGGTGGAAAATTAAGAGATTGGGTAATTAATTCTTCTTTACCACATTTTCTGCCTTACCACTACCTCCAGCAATTACCTTTTGTATTTTATATACTAGCCCTTGCCTTCCTCTGCCTCTAGAAACTGGCATTTAAGCTATTTGTTTTCCCTGGACCAAGTAGGTGGGATAAACTTTAAGTACTCCAGATGACTGAGAATTCTTTCTACAATGATAGTGATTGAAATGTGGTATCAGTTCTAAATAGATTGTGTTTTTTAACCTTAGTTGCAGAGGACTCAAAAGTTGAAAATTGCAAATTGTGAAAGCTCCATGATGTAACAGAAAATAAATTGTGCATTTTAACATTTTGATGACCTGGGAATTTCATATATTAATCATATAAAATGTATTTTGGTTGTATTCAAATCATTTTAATCAGCTACAAATCATATCTTGAATGTAAGGCTTCATAATTAAGATTATAAACTTTCAGATAGTAATAGAAATAATCAGTGAGTAAATGAAAAAAAAATAATTTATAGCTGTCTAGGTCTTCTTCATATATAGAATATTATTTTTCTCTATGGCGATATGCAACACTGCACTGTTATTGTTATCATAACAATAGAGATAATTATCAGGTTGTTTAAGTGAAAAAATATTATCCACAATATTTAAAGCATTTGAGGTAAACATTTTTAAGGATACAAAAGTACTTTATAGGCAAATTATAGGCATTTCATCAACTCTACTATAGAGCTTCTTGATGAGGGTAAAAGAGTAGTGTGGAAATGCTAGCTTGAAATTCAACATTTAAAAAGCTAAGATCATGGCTTCTGATCCCATCAACTCATGGCAAATAGAAGGAAGGGGAAAAAGTGGAAGCAGTGACAGATTTTATTTTCTTGGGCCCCAAAATCACTGTGGATAGTGACTGCAACCATGAAATTAAAAGATGCTTGCTCCTTGGAAGGAAAACTATAACAAACCTAGGTAGTAGTGGTGGTTTAGCCCCTAAGTCATGTCTGACTCTTGCAACCCTATGGACTGTAGCCTGCCAGGCTCCTCTGTCCACAGGATTCTCCAGGCAAGAATACTGGAGTGGGTTGCCATTTCCTTCTCCACGGGATCTTCCTCACCCAGGAATCAAACCCAGGTCTCCTGCATTACAGGCAAGTTATTTACCAACTGAGCTACAATGACAAACCTAGACAGTGTGTTAAAAAGAAGAGACACAATACATTTGAATCAGTTCTAATGAGGTGGATGAAACTGGAGCCTATTACACAAAGTGAAGTAAGCCAGAAAGAAAAACACCAATACAGTATACTAACGCATATATATGGAATTTAGAAAGATGGTAACAATAACCCTGTATATGAGACAGCAAAAGAGACACTGATGTATAGAACAGTCCTTTGGACTATGTGGGAGAGGGAGAGGGTGGGATGATTTGGGAGAATGGCATTGAAACATGTATAATATCATATATGAAACGAGTCACCAGTTCAGGTTTGATGCACGATGCTGGATGCTTGGGGCTGGTGCACTGGGAATACCCACAGGGATGGTACGGGGAGAGAGGAGGGAGGAGGGTTCAGGATGGAGAACACATGTATACCAGTGGCAGATTCATTTTGATATATGGCAAAACCAATACAATATTGTAAAGTTAAAAAATAAAATAAAAAAAGAAGAGACACTACTTTGTCCATAAATGTCCATATTTTCAAAGCTCTCATTTTTCCAGTAGTCATATATGGATGTGAGAATTAGACAGTAAAGAAGGCTGAACACTGAAGAATTGTTGCATTTGAACTGTGGTGTTGGAGAAGACTCTTGAGAGTCTCTTGAACTGGAAGATCAAACCAGTCAATCCTAAAGGAAATCAACCCTATATATTGTTTGGAAGGACTGATGCTGTAGCTGAAGCTCCAATACTTTGGCCACCTGATCTGAAGAGCCAACTCATTGGAAAAAACCCTTAATGCTAGAAGGATTAAGGGCAGGGGGAGAAGAGGGCAATGGAGGATGAAATGGCTAGATGGCATCACCAATTTAATGGATATGAGTTTGAGAATACTCCAGGATGTAGTAGACAACAGAGGAACCTGGCATACTGCAGTCCATAGGGTTGCAAAGAGTTATACATGGTTTAGCGACTAAAGAACAACAATTTAATTTAAAGGTGCTAGTTGATCAAAATAAATGACTTTCATCTTTTTACAAATTTTATTACAACTTATTTTGTGACTACCAAACAGAAAATGCCTTCTCCTACTCCCATGGAAATATGTTTTTTAATAAATTTATAATTTTCAATATTTCAGTTCAGTTCAGTCGTTCAGTCATGTCCTTGTGACCCCATGGACTGCAGCATGCCAGGCCTCCCTGTCCATCACCAACTCCCAGAGCCTAGTCAAACTCATGTCCATTTCATGGGTGATGCCATACAACCATTTCATCCTCTGTTGTCCCATTCTCCTCCCACCTTCAATCTTCCCAACATCGGGATCTTTTTAAATGAGTCAGTTCTTTGCATCAAGTGACCAAAATATTGGAGTTTCCACTTCAGCATCAGTCCTTCCAATGAACACTCAGGACTGGTTTCCTTTAGGATGGACTGGTTGGATCTTGTTGCAGTCCAAGGGACTCTCAAGAGTCTTCTACAACACCACAGTTCAAAAGCATCAATTCTTTGGTGCTCATCTTTCTTTATAGTCCAACTGTCACATCCATACATGACTACTGGAAAAAATAAAGCTTGACTAGACAGAACTTTGTTGATAAATTAATGTTTATGCTGTCTAGGTTGGTCATAGCTTTTCTTCCAAGGAGCAAGCCTCTTTTTTCATGGCTGCAGTCACATACCTTTTACAATTAAGCTGATAAACATGAAATTTTACTTCATAACAATTATGTCATTTATATTTTTCACCTTCAGGGTTTTTCTGCATTGTTGTAAGTTCTCTTTGATGTAGCTTGTTAGAAAACATTACTATGATAAAATCCTGATAATATGAATATATAAATCACTTGATATACTTATTTCAGCACACATTTATTGGTTGTATAAAACTTAGAATTTATCATGTGTATAAGACACCACACCAGGATCTTTGTGTATTACAAACATGCTTTTATTTTTTTTTATTTTTTTCAAACATGCTTTTAATACAAATCATCTCTACTAGAATCTTACAGTCAGGTTATGGCAAAAAGTTTTCTCTGTGGTAGAATCTCACATTAAGCTGTACTCCATAACTCATAAATTTGAATCATAGTTTGTGAATTTTAAATAAATGTTCCTAGAGTAGATAGGCTTACTCTGGGTTTTGCTCACAGCAGAGCTCAAGGCAAAGACTTCTCTCTGAGTAGTGTATTTGTGAATGTGATGCCAGAAAGCAGAAATGAAAAGCATAGAAGTGAAACAGGGAATGAACTAGAACCCTGCAAAAATTATCCCCTATAAACCACAGAATTCTCACATCCGTGAGATGACCACCTAATGAGATAGTGGCACAGTTACAGGGCAGTATATTAATAAAATAATTATTACTTTAAAAAATGCTTCTTTAAGGCAATGGCAAAATATTTTTCAGCAAAATAATACCCTCACCAAGTCATATCCATAAATGTAGAGATTTAAAAGTAAATTTAAATATAGATGAAGATATGAATATAAAATCCATATGCATAAGAATTAAAAATTGAAAAATACAGTCCTTAGTTCATTGATAATTAATTTAAAATATCTATTTAACATCTGGTATGTATTTAAACAATCAGAATTCTAAAAGGCTGATTAACTTGCCCTTTAGCTCATATATTTATGTTTAATATTACATAGTCATTGCAAATTTTCTATTTGTAACTATCAATTAGTATTAGAGTAGAAGAGTCAGCATTGTGCTTTTAAGCTTAAGCATTCTTGAATTTAACCTTGCAGTTGACAGATCTCTCTGGGCCATATCTGGAAATATAAATTTTCCTTTTTCAAGCATTTACCTTTTCAGTGATAACTGTTATGCTATGATTCATTCCTGACAAGCAGAGTTCTTGGGTGAAACATGCTTGCTTTGCATGTCACCCTGATGATATCTCACAAAGGAAGGTTTGAACAGATTATGTACAATGTTCTTGGTGGTTTATTTTGAATTTTTATGTGGTTTTTTACATTATAAAAATACCTATTTTGAAAAGAGAATTTCCTTAAATATATGATACTTTTTTAACACTTAAGGTTGGAAGCTACATACATTTAAGTTTTATGTGACCTTACAGTGTCACGAGTGTTCAAGTTCTGTAATTAGAAGAATGAATTATAACTTCCCAAGTTATTTCCTTACATCATTATAAATATAGAACCTATATATTTAAAAGAGGATAAATATTCAAGGAAAAACTCCCTAAGTTCTTTCAAATAAAGAAAATAATTAATGTAAATTGTTTTGATAATTTTACAAAAGCATTTGCTACATATTTAATTAGAAAGAAACTTTGAACATAGTTTTGTTAAAATTTATGATTTTAATATTTGGGTTTATGATAATATTATGATCAATATAATAGATAATAAGAACCACTTAATCACTTTCAAAAGGCAGTTTTTAGCTATTTTCCAACTTGTGAACTATGTGACTTTTTGAAAAGTGCTCAAACTCTAAATATATATTTTATTAAAACATGGTGATAATAATTGTTTTATGTCAGAATTATAAGAAATGATGCATATTATTTGTCACACTACCCTCTAAGAACTTCCCAGTAAGTTAACACAACTATGTTTGTATGTCAGAGGTAGCACTTTGCCTCATACTTGACTTCCATTAGCAGTGCTCCTTAAAGCTCATATGCTTTTTACTTTGGACTCTCAAAAAAGGCAATAATTTT
The DNA here is from genome assembly GCF_029407905.1 of Bubalus kerabau. NCBI lineage: Eukaryota > Metazoa > Chordata > Mammalia > Artiodactyla > Bovidae > Bubalus > Bubalus kerabau. The sequence continues at coordinate 63,643,977 of NC_073625.1, forward strand.
TCTCTTTCTGATTTTTATTCCATTTTCAGTTTCTTTTAAAATTACAACCTCCTTGAAAAAGCAGTGTCTCATTTTAAATGTCTTTAATGATAAAACTCCCTGTCATACTAAGTCAGTGGTACTAAATTAAAAGTAAGCTTTTGGGGTTATTGTTGTCAACATGGTGAAAAGGTATTTGACCTGTTTGTCTCTTTAAGACTTAATGCTAAAAACCCTGTGGATGGACTCATCATTCAGCTGTATTTTTGACTTTGTGTCTAAGTTCTAGACATCTCTGATTCTTGTTTGAAAGAAATATATCCCTTGCCTCTTACCTATAATCATGTCATCCAAATAGATTGGTATTTCTGAATCATTACAATGTCCTTTACAATTTGTATCCCTTGATCTTCTATCATGTATAAACAATTATCCCATCTTATGGAATTTTGGGATAATATATTTCTTATTTCAGGATACATGATGACAAGTATATTTTAAAATAGATATAAGATTAAGGGTAAAATGTGTACATATTAGCTAGGAAGAGGGGAAAGATAAAGGAGAGATGAAGAAAATGAAGGAGACATCATAGCTAGCTAATCATCAAATATATCTTATAAAAATTAGCAACAAATTTGATCATTTGTAACACACTAGAATGTTAGATTACTACTTTATATTTATAAAAACTCTTTGAATTATAGCTAAACTACAAAAAAAGAGGGTTAAAAACAGTGTTTGCTTATAAGAAAGCACATTATTATATCCAGAGTAAATAAATAGAGTTATCTTAAGACTCTGCCAAAAAAGGTTCATCTAGTCAAGGCTATGGTTTTTCCTGTGGTCATGTATGGATGTGAGAGTTGGACTGTGAAGAAGGCTGAGTGCCGAAGAATTGATGCTTTTGAATTGTGGTGTTGGAGAAGACTCTTGAGAGTCCGTTGGACTGCAAGGAGATCCAACCAGTCCATTCAGAAGGAGATCAGCCCTGGGATTTCTTTGGAAGGAATGATGCTAAAGCTGAAACTCCAGTACTTTGACCACCTCATGGGAAGAGCTGACTCATTGGAAAAGACTCTGATACTGGGAGGGATTGGGGGCAAGAGGAGAAGGGGACGACAGAGGATGAGATGGCTGGATGGCATCACTGACTCGATGGACGTGAGTCTGAGTGAACTCCGGGAGATGGTGATGGACAGGGAGGCCTGGCGTGCTGCAATTCATGGGGTCGCGAAGAGTCGGACACGACTGAGCGACTGATCTGATCTGATCTGATCTAATCTGAAGACTCTATGCTTAATGTAAGAGAAGTTCTTTATGATACTGACAGCATAGAAACTTATAATTATTTATGTAAATTTCAAATTGAAAAGTTCATTTCTCAACCAAGTTGAGCACACAACAAATTGCCTTATGCAATTCCTCAAGGAAGCTCAGAATGGAAAGACATTCCTAGGTAGGAATGCTACTTGATTACTCTAAGTGAAAGTGTCTTTATTTAACATTTATAGTTTCTGCCAAGAAATAAAGTAATTTTCATTTTTATTACTGTACTTAAACATAGAATCTTCAGTAATAAAACCTTCCAAATATTTAAAAGGACACTCTGTGGCCCAGTGTCACTACCTTGATTTTTCTATAAGTCTTCCTGAGATTCTTAAACGACCTTGTAAAAGAAAAGTTGGTTTCCCCTCTAATGTATCCAAGTATTTGATACCAAAGACTGTTGAATTTACTCTGTTGTAACAGTTTTTTTATACTCAAACTTTTAAATCTGTACTGTGGGTCTACATTTTAAATTAGTGTTAACTAGAATAGAATATTCATTCTTTCACTCTTAGACTTAAAAGTACTGTTAAATTATTGAAGATGACTAATCAATAAATACATGAAATAATGGTAATGCTCATGATCATATTTTAAGAAAGCATTATTTTTCATTTGACATCAAGTAAGAAGTATTTCATTTGCCATTAAGTAAGAACTTCAAAATCACAGTTTGCTGCTGAACAACCATCAACAGGAGAATGTTGGACTCCACATTGATACCCCAATCCAAAGGCAAAAAAAATGATACCCCAATCCAAAGGCAAAGAGAAGCCCCCAAAAGATGGTAAGAGGGGCAAAATCTCATTTAGAATCAAACCCCATACCTGCCAGAGATGCTCGGAGGGCTCAAACAAGAACTTGTGTGCAGCAGGAGACACAACATAGACTGAGCCAGACATGACTTTGAGTGCTTGAGTGTCTGCTGTGTAGGTGCAGGTCAGCAGTGGCATGCCACAGGGGCAGGGGTTCTGGGTGCCGCAGACCTGGAGCGCTCTTGGAGAGGGTCACCATTAACTCCACAATACAGCCACCAGAAATTACACAGACTGGGGAAACAGACTCTTGGAGGGCACAAACAAAAACTTGTGTGCACCAAGACCCAGGAGAAAATAGCAGTGACCCCAAAAGAGACTGACCCAGACTTGCCTGTGAGTGTCCCGGAGTCTCCAGCAGAGGCATAAATTGGCAGGGACCTGCTGCAAGGCCAGGGGTACTGAATGCAGCAGTGCATGCACAGGATCTTTTGAAGGAGGTCACATTGTCTTCATTATCTCTACCATAGTTTGGTCTCAGGTCAAACAACAGGGAGTGAACACAGCCCCTTCCATCAACAGAAAATTTAATAATTTGATTAAAGATTTACTGAGCATGGCCCTGTCCATCAGAACATGACCCAGTTTTCCCCACAGTTCCCATCAGGAAGCTTCAAAAAGCCTCTTATCATTATCCCTCAGAGAACAGACATAATGAAAATTGCAATCACAGAAAACTAAACAAACTGATCAGATGGACAGCAGCCTTGCCTAACTCAATGAAACTATGAGCCATGTCATGTAAGGCCACGCAAGACAGACAGGTCATAGTGGAGAGTTCTGACAAAATGTGGTCCACTGGAAAGGAAATGGTGGACTACTTCAGCTTTCTTGCCTTGAGAACCCCATAAACAGTATGAAAAGGCAAAAAGATATGACACCTAAATATGAACTTCCCAGGTCAGTAGGTACCCAAAATTCTACTGGAGAAGACTGGAGAAATAACTCTAGAAAGAATGAAGAGATGGAGTCAAAGCAAAAACAATGACCAGTTGTTGATGTGACTGGTAATGGAAGTAAAGTCCAATGCTGTAAAGAACAATGTTGTATAGGAACCTGGAATGTTAGGTCCATGAACCAAGGTAAAGTAGAAGTGGTCAAACAGGAGATGGCAAGAGTGAACATTGACATTTTAGGAATCAGTGAATGAAAATGGACTGGAATGGATGAATTTAACTCAGATGACAATTATATCTACTGCTGTGGGCAAGAATCCCTTAGAAGAAATGGAGTGGCCATCATAGTCAATAAAAGAGTCCAAAATGCAGTACTTGGATTCAATCTCAAACATGACAGAAAGATTTCTGTTTGTTTCCAAGGCAAACCATTCAATATCACAGTAAGCCAAGTCTATGCCCCAACCAGTAATGTTGAAGAAGCTGAAGTTGAATGGTTCTGTGAAGACCTAGAGGACCTTTTAGAACTAACACCCAAAAAAGATGTCCTTTTCATTATAGGGGGCTGGAATGCAAAACTAGGAAGTCAAGAGATACCTGAAGTAACAGGCAAATCTGGCCTTGGAGTACAAAAGGAAGCAGGGCAAAGGCTTACAGAGTTTTGCCAAGAAAATGCACTGGTCATAACAAACACCCTCTTCCAACAACACAAGAGATGATTCTACACATGGACATCACCAGATAATCAATACTGAAATCAGATTGATTGTATCCTTTGCAGCCAAAGATGGAGAAGCTCTATACAGAGAGTAAAAGCAAGACTGGGATCTGACTGTGGCTCACATCATGAACTCCTTATTGCAAAATTCAGACTTAAATTGAAGAAAGTAGGGAAAACCACTAGACTATTCAGGTACGACCTAAATCAAATCCCTTATGATTATACAGTGGGAGTGACAAATAGATTCAAGGGATTATATCTAATAGATAGAGTACCTGAAAAACTATGGACAGAGGTTCATGACATTGTACAGGAGGCAATGATCAAAACCATTCCCAAGAAAACTAAAGCACCTCTTGATGAAATTTAAAGTGGAGAGTGAAAAAGCTGCCTTAAAACTCAACATTCAGAAAATTAAGATCATGGCATCCAGTCCCATCACTTAATGGCAAATAGATGGGGAAACAATGGAAACAGTGGAATATCAATTTTGGGGTTTCCAAAATCACTACAGATGGTGACTGCAGACATGAAATTAAAAGGGGCTTGCTCCTTGGAGAAAAAGCTATGATCAACCTAGACAGCATATTGAAAAGCAGAGACATTATTTTGCTGACAAAGGTCCCTCTAGTCAAAGCTATGGTTTTTTGGTAGTCGTATATGGATGTGAGATTTGAACCATAAAGAAATATGAGCACTGAAGAATTGATGCATTAGAACTGTGATGTTGGAGAAGACTCTTCAGAGTCCCTTAGACTGCAAGGAGACCAAAGTCAGGAGGAGAAGGGGACAACAGAGTGTGAGATGGTTGGATGACATCACTGACTGGATGGACATGAATTTGACCAAGCTCTGGTAGTTGTTGATGGACAGGGAGTCCTGGCATCCTGCGGTCCATGGAGTCACAAAGAGTCAGACAGGACTGAGCGACTGAACTGAACTCACTGAAAAGTATTTGTAATGCAAGCAAAATTAAATAATAACATATGTCATTGATATTGACTCTATTGTGTAAGTTTAAATGATAAATTTTAACTTAAAAGTATCAAATATGATCATTTTAACGTACATTGGTTTTCTTAGTACAAGCTCTTGTGTTAGTTTGTATTGCTGCTGTAATATTGCTGATGCTGCTGCTAAGTCGCTTCAGTGGTATCCGACTCTGTGCGACCCCATAGAGGGCAGCCCCCCAGGCTCTCCTATCCCTGGGATTCTCCAAGCAAGAACACTGGAGTGGGTTGCCATTTCCTTCTCCAATGCATGAAAGTGAAATGTGAAAGTGAAGTCGCTCAGTCGTGTCCGACTCAGCGACCCCATGGACTGCAGCCTACCAGGCTCCTCAGTCCATGGGATTTTCCAGGCAAGAGTTCTGGAGTGGGTTGCCATGCTGTAATATTGGGTTGGCTTAAATTTTAACAGAAAAATCCAGATGAATTTTTTGGCTAATCCAATCCTCTCCCATAAACATAGTGCCTTAAAATAATAAAAGTTTATTATCTTACAATTCTGCAAGCAAAAGTACACAACACATCTTACTAGATTAAAAATGTTGTACGTGATATGCTCCATCTGGGATTCTGAGGGACAATCCATTTCCTTGCCTCTTCCAGATTCTGGATACTGCCTGTGTTTCTTAGTGTGTGGCTCCTTCCATCTTCATGGGCAGCAGTAGCTGTTTGACACATTGTCATGATGACATCTTTGATTCTGACACTTCAGCCTCACTCATCCCCATTTCAGTGTGTCCATCTGAATACTTAAGAGCAATCTCCTTATACTAAGGTTAGTTGGTTAGTAAATGTAATTCCATCTGAAATTTAATTCTCCCTTGTCACATAACCAAAAATAGTCACAGAGCCTTGGAATTAGAGCACAGAAATTTTTGGAGAACATTCTTCTACCTACTCTAGACCCCAAATTAGTTGAGCCTAAATGTGTATTTTTTGGATTTGGTTCTCTGTGCCTAGTGGATTGATTTCTATTTTTCTATAACATTAATCCATTAATTTACACAGGTCTTAGCACCTTTTCTTGCTCCTCTCTTCTTACTCTCCCATCTTTACAAGCCTTCCTTGAATCACTTTGCAAATAAACTACATGAACTCAGATCCTTATTTCAGGTTCTGCTTTTTTTTTGTTTTGAAATCAAAATTTGATAAAGTACATAACAAAATGGAAAACCATAATATCCAATTAACTTATTACAATGTTCTTACCATTATTATTTAAAATAAAGTGATATAAACTAAAACCATAAGATACTACAATATACTGATCAGAATATATTGCAGTACCCATAAACAGAGGACAAAATGATTAAATGGAATCACCAAATCAATGGACATGAATTTGAGCAAGCTCCAGGGGATGGTGAAAAACAGGGAAGCCTGGTGTGCTGCAGTCCATGGGGTTGCAAAGAGCTGGACACAACTGAGCACCTGAACAACAATAAGCATAAATAGACTCTCACACTCACATACCATGAGGATATGAATAAATGGGAATCCTCATGGCTGGAAGATATATGCACTATTCATTTGGAAAATTTCTGGGTACTATTTTGTCAATATCAGAAATTGCAGTGGTTGTAGAAAATAAATGCTAAGTACTAAGAAGTATCATGTAAGTAATCTACTCTTCAGTTATTCAGAAAAAAAATAGCATATATGTTTTAAAAAATACACAAAGGACATTATTAGGTATGCAACAATTTCTGTTGTTAATTCACCCATAGGAACCCCAGTTCAGCTTACTCTGAAGGTCATAAGAATACAAATGTGTAGCAAAAATTTATGTTTATAGCAGATTTGTTCACAATACACCTAACTGGAAATAATTGAAATATTCATCAAAAGCTATATGCAAATTATTGTCTATTTATGAATTCAAATATTATATAATTAGAATATACAAGTTAAAATGAACATTCCAGCTAATATTTCTATTATATCATGTTTTTAGTATTAGTATCTCAATTTGAACTATACAGGCTCTATATCTGCTACTGAGTCAAATTTAAAGGTTTTTTCAAGTTATCCTGACCACTTGAACTTTGAATTAACTTAAGCATTCTCCCTCAGTTCAGTTCAGTCACTTAGTTGTGTCCGACTCTTTGCGACCCCATGAATCGCAGCACGACAGGCCTCCCTGTCCATTACCAACTCCCAGAGTTCACTCAGACTTACATCCATCGAGTCAGTGATGCCATCCAGCCATCTCATCCTCTGTCATCCCCTTCTCCTCTTGCCCCCAATCCCTCCCAGCATCAGAGTCTTTTCCAATGAGTCAACTCTTTGCATGAGGTGGCCAAAGTACTGGTGTTTCAGCTTTAGCATCATTCCTTCCAAAGAAATCCCAGGGCTGATCTCCTTCAGAATGGACTGTTTGGATCTCCTTGCAGTCCAAGGGACTCTCAGGAGTCTTATCCAACACCACAATTCAAAAGCATCAATTCTTCTGCGCTCAGCCTTCTTCACAGTCCAACTCTCACATCCATACACGACCACTGGAAAAACCATAGCCTTGACTAGCCGGACCTTTGTTGGCAAAGTAATGTCTCTGCTTTTGAATATGCTATCTAGGTTGGTCATAACTTTCCTTCCAAGGAGTAAGCATCTTTTAATTTCATGGCTGCAATCACCATCTGCAGTGATTTTGGAGCCCCCAAAATAAAGTCTGACACTGTTTCCTCATCTATTTCTCATGAAGTGATGGGACTGGATGCCGTGATCTTTGTTTTCTGTATGTTGAGCTTTAAGCCAACTTTTTCACTCTCCACTTTCACTTTCATCAAGAGGCTTTTTAGTTCCTCTTCATTTTTTGTCATAAGGGTGGTGTCATCTGCATATCTGAGGTTATTGATATTTGTACCGGCAATCTTGATTCCAGCTTGTGCTTCTTCCAGTCCAGCGTTTCTCATGATGTACTCTGCATATAAGTTAAATAAGCAGGGTGACAATATACAGTTTTGAAGTACCCCTTTTCCTAGTTCCCATTAAAAGCTGCAGTAAAGCTTAATTTCAGCACTTTTCCAAAATCTTTTCTCAAGGAAGACCTCACCTACCTTTATTCTTTCTTCCTTTAAAACTGGCTGGCCAGTCCCATGAAGTCTTCTCAAACCCCTGAATCCTCATTAACATCCCTTTCCTCATAATTCACTCAGTATTTATAATCTGAAGAGACTTATTTTGAGACAAACCTCTCCAATGATTGTAGCACTAGTAAAATTCTAAATTCACCTTTGCATTCCCCAGAGTGACAAAATAAAGAAAATTATTAAATACAACTGTGTAAGAGGGGAATATAAAAATGTATGCTTTACATTTTTCTATTGAATATTTTGTTTAAATGAACACATGGTGAATGTCTGAAATTATTTGTACTGATATTTCTAGTTTTTTTAAGATACACATTCTGCATTCTACAGTATTATCATTCAGTCATTTGTAAGGCATTACATTTTCTGGTTTTACATAACACTAAGTAGCTGCATAGTATTTTAGCTTTAGCCACTAAAGCTTGCCTCAGGTTTTAACTTATGAAACATAAATTGCTGCATTCATATAAAAGGACCTTACTTATTGAAACTTTTCACTAAATGAGCTTCATAAGAAGCATAAATCATGAGCTACAGAATACTAATACTTCTGTTAGTTGTTTACTTGAACTAGATTTATTTTAATATGTCTGGGTTCTCTCTCTGTCTTTCTTTATCTCTTTTTGTTACCTGCTTTAAAATTCATAATTAGTTCTGGCTCTTCAGTGAGTGCTTTTGTCACCATAATGATCAAGTTTTTATGTATTACATGTACATATAGCTGTTAAAATTGAGGGTTTTTTTTTGTTGTTGTTGTTGCTGAACATGGCAGAATCCGTGAGCAGCTTATCTCACAAATATTAATATATGTAGGTTCTCTTTGAAAATCATCTAATTTTATAAATATCCTTAACAATTGTTGCCAATGAGTCTGTACCTTAGACATTGCTAAAGAAAGATATATATGTTTACCTTTCAGTTCAGTTCAGCCGCTCAGTCCTGTCCAACTCTGTGATCCCATGGACTGAAGCATGCCAGGCCTCCCTGTCCATCGCCAACTCCTAGGGTTTACTCAAAATCATGTCCATTGAGTCAGTGATGCCATCCAACCATCTTATCCTCTGCCGTCCCCTTCTCCTTCTGCCTTCAATCTTTCCCAGCATCAGGGTCTTTTCCAATGAGTCAGTTCTTCACATCAGGTGGCCAAAGTATTGGAATTTCAGCTTCAGCTTCAGTCCTTCCAATGAATATTCAGGACTGATTTCCTTTAGGATGGACTCATTGGATTTCATTGGAGTCCAGGGCTCCTTAATTAATATTTACCTTTAGATCATGAAATTTTTGCACCTTGTTTTTTGTCTCTGGATAAGTTCCAGTGTTTCCCAGTTTACACTCTTTAAGAACTTAAATTTGTATCCTGCTGTTGTTTGAAAATTGTATAAATCTTAATTATGTTGAATTGGTTCATTGTGCATTTCAGGTCTACTGTATCCTTCTATTTCTCTGTATATTCATTCTACTAATTTTTGAGAGTTTGATAGTAAACTCCAATTAAAAATCTTAATTTATATACTTAAAAACAATTGTAATAGTGCAACTATATGTAACCTTGTTCTGTATTTTTCTGTCTCCTGTAAATGTGTTATTATACTTTCATAATTTAAAAAAATTTAGAAGACAAGAAGGTTATATATATTTAAAAGCTATAGGACTTGTGGAGGCCTGATGTTATCTGACAAGAAATCAAATGCTGATATGAAAATATATAAAACACAAGATAGAGGTAAAGATAAAAATATTTATTAGAGCAGTAAGTAGTGTTGTGTTCATGCTCAGTCACTCCATCCTATCTGACTCTTTGCCACCCTCTGGACTGTAACCCTCCAGGCTCCCTGTCCATGGGAATTTTCAGGCAAGAATACTGGAGTGGGTTGCCATTTCCTATTCCAGGGGATCTTCCCAGCCCAGGGGTAGAACTCTCACTTCTTGCATTTCCTGCATTGCTGGCTGACTCTTACTGCTGAGCAATCAGGGAAGTCCATTCTTGTTAGCATCAATCCTTGAAAGAGCATCCCCTCTCAACTCCTAACTTCCTCTTTCCATCTCAAGGCATGGATAACTGGCAATTCTGGGTGTTTAGTAGGAAAACTCAATGGATCAAATAAGGGTCAGTTCTGTCCATAGTGTTTTGTCACAGTTCAGGGTCTCCATGGGGAAGTTTCCTAAGTCTACCATAGTTGCAGCGCTTGAGTCAGTTTTTTGAGTGAAGCAATCTCATCCTATTTCAGTTCATCACAGCATGTGCTGGGAAATTATCATATTATGATCTCTAAAATATAGATAAGATGCCTTTAAAATGAAAATTAGTGAAAAACAGTACAGTAAGACAAAATGGCAAGGTGCAGGTCTTTTTGTTATTGTGTTTAGTACACAAGAACAGGGTATCTGATATATATCAGAGTGTCTGATGTTAAATGTTTAAACTTTATTTTTTTACTAACAAAGTATATAGGGGTCAAATTTTAAGAATAAATATAATGAAAGTGAATAGAATTTATAACCTTATCATAAACATTGCTAATATATTATATCTTTTTCTGGCACTTTTCTTCTATGTATTATACAATAGATACAGATTTGCAGTATTTTTATGTCACTGTATCTTTAACTATACTAAATCTATACATTTTATGTGTAATTTTTCTTTAAATCATGATACTACTCAGAAATTCACTCAACATTCTTCTATAAAATCTACATGAATTGCTTCTTTTTGGGAAAATTGGTATAAGCTGCCTATGAAAATTCATCTTACCTTTGTAGTTCAACTGTTCATTGTGATTTCCAAATCTTATTAATGAATACTACCATAAACTGAGTAGTAGCTTGTGGTGAAACCTGAAAGGTGAACTTGACCTTTTCTCCTCCTTTAATGAAGAGAGGACATAGATTTAATTACTTTTCTTGACCCTCAATGGCATTAGAGTTTTCAAAAATGAGTTCCCTCTGAAATTACTACTACCACTTAATTGCTGTTCCTTCCACTACTCTCCAATTTATGCTTCCCTGCACATCTAAGAAATTCTTTAAAAACTGATCATGGCACTTTCTGTTTAATATCCTTTTTTATTTTAGATAAACTCCAAACTTCTCAAATATGGATTCTATTAATTAATGTCATAGTCCATTTGGACTACTTTAACAAAATACCATGGATTAGGTAAATTATAAACAGCAGAATTTTATGCTTGCAATTTTAGAGGCTTGAAATCTGAGATCGGGGTACCAATATAATCAGGTGAGGGCCCTCTTCTGGGTCTCAGACTATTTTTTATATCCTCATATGGTGAATTGGAAGAAAAGCTATGACAAATCTAGACAGTGTATAAAAAGCAAAGACATCACTTTGCAGACAAAGGTCTGTATTCAAAGCTATGTTTTTCCAGTAGTCATGTATGGGTATGAGAGCTGGACCATGAAGAAGGCTAAATGCCAAAGAATTTGTTTTCAAACTGTGATACTGGAGAATACTATTGAAAGTCCCTTGGACAGCAAGGAGATCAAACCAGTCAATTCTAAAATAAATTAAGACTAAATATTCATGGGAAGGACTGATACTCAAGCTGAAGCTCCATTGCAAAGCTTTCATGTGAAAAGCCGACTCCCTGGAAAAGACCCTGATGCTGAGAATTACTGAAGGCAGAAGGAGAAGGGAATGACAGAAGATGAGATGGTTGTTTGGCATCACCAACTCAATGGACATGAATCTGAGCAAACTCCAGGAAACAGTGAAGGACAGGGAAGCCTGTCATGCTACAGCCCATGGGGTCGTAAAGAGTCAGACATGACTTAGTAACTGAACACACACACACACAATGAATGCAGCAAAGAAGCTGTCTCAGGCCTCTTTTTAAGACTTTAATCTCATTTATAAGGGCTCTCTCCTTATGACCTAAGTACCTTGTAAAGGTCCATTTCCTAATATCATCATTGGAGTTCAAATTTCAGCGTAGAACTTTGGTGCAACACAAACGTTCATGCCATAGCACTATGACTCTTTTTTACCTGTTGACCTAACGCCCTTTATGTCATACAGACACACTAAAATTTCCCAGTCACCTGTTCTCTGGCTTGGAAACTTCTCACTTGTTATTTTATCAGACTGAAACCTTCCTTTTCAATCTCACATAATTTTATTGGGAATTCTCTTTTGAGTCAGTTAGTTTAGGTTAGGGGATCAGATTGTCAATCAACTAAGGAGAGAGTGCATATGAATTTATCTCAAAGCTTATTAGATGGCCAGGTGTATTGGTACTCAGTAAGTTCTTGTGGAATATTTGAATTAATATTTTACTCAATAAATCTCTCATTATTCAAATATCTATTTAAAGGACATTGTAGTTATTTCCATTTGTACTTCTTTAAACAATAGTTTTAGTAGTACTATGTCCACATCTGATGAATTATTTTACTATATTCTAGAGGTTAATTTTAGCAAAAAAAAAACAAAAGCAAAACTTGATCTTTCACATTTTTAAGATATCAGGCCCAGAGTATGCTTAAATTGCCACAGAATTCATACGAAAGTATATATGTATGATGATGGCATGGATTCAAACTATAGAGCACTAGTATAGTATTACAGTTTGTGCTATTAGTGTTTAAAATTAAAGCAACTTTTCAAAAGGAGGATGAGTATCTTTGTATTAGAATGGAAGTGGAGAAAGCAATTTAATGTAGAGGAAGAGCAATGGGTCTGGAGTTAAGAGACCCTGACTTAACATACTTCTAATTTCTACATTAGTAAAGCAACAGTTTGCAAGTCACTTAATTTTTCTAAGACATGGCCTGGTTTCCACCTTTAATAATTAGGAAGTTAGATTAGATTAACTATAAAATTAAGTATCTATGATGAAAGTTCTCAGATGAGTAGAATAGGTTTGAAATAGTTATTTAAGTATGAAAATTCCTTTATGACCTATTATAGTTCTGAGTGACGTTGATATGAGCAGTTTCTTCACCTCTTTGTAAATGAGGTTATATTTCACAGTTTAATTTCCCTAGTGGTATAGGGGAGTTAAATGTATATATATATATATATATATATAATTTTTTTCATATCTTTAGGAATAGCACCATATTAGAATTTAAAGGGATTTTTTTTTAATTTCTTAAAAATTTTGACTGTATTAGTGAATTAAATTATTCATACCAAAGTAAAGATACACTGGATATCCCTTATTAAACATCTGTTTATTTTATAAATATAGTGAATATTCAATAGGATATGCTATGTAATTAACAGTAAAAATTATAACAATTTTATATTTTTGTGACATATGCCATTAGTATGAAGTAACTAGGATAAAATAAGATTGCAGAAATGATTTGTAAAATAATTTGTCCTGTGTCTATTTAACTCTCCATATAAACTATTTAAATATATGTATAATATGCACACATATATATTATAAATATAGAATTCCAGATATTTTCTCTGTAATTAAAATATATTCACTCAGGAAAACAGTAAAATAAGTAAATGTCTTATTTAAATAATATGTCTTTGTTAAAGTAAATGAAATCATAATAATATAGTATTATATTAAATATTTAAGGACTTAAATTAATACTTTAAAGGCCCTTGATTTTCCTAGACAGAATTTTAAGATATTCCCAAGTTTCCTTGACTAAGATAAATTCTAAAGTAATATTATTTGTTGTTTTGTGCTGCTAAATTTGCAGTAATTTTTCTTCAGAGATAAAGAAAATTAATATATAAATGTATATTAAAATATATCTTCCTGAAAGTTACATCTGTTATAATAAACATTTTCAAAAGCAGTCATTAACTTTTATTATTTAATAAATAATTATTAATGTTAGGTAGATATACATCGGAGAAGTCAATGGCACCCCACTCCAGTACTCTTGCCTGGAAAATCCCATGGATGGAGGAGCCTGGTAGGCTGCAGTCCATGGGGTCGCTAAGAGTTGGACACGACTGAGCGACTTCACTTTCACTTTTCTCTTTCCTGCATTGGAGAAGGAAATGGCAACCCACTCCAGTGTTCTTGCCTGGAGAATCCCAGGGATGGGGGAGCCTGATGGGCTGCCACCTATGGGGTCGCACAGAGTCGGACATGACTGAAGCAACTTAGCAGCAGCAGCATATATACATATTAATACCACATAAATTTAACTTTAGATTTTAGTGTGCATTCAAGATTTATCATTCCTTTCCTCATAACTTCACTATTTTTCATCCATATCGTGATTAAAGTAAGAGAGAATTAGCGGAGGTGGTCCTAAGATGGCAGAGAAATAGGACGGGGAGACCACTTTCTCCCCCACAAATTCATTGAAAGAACATTTGAACGTTGAGCAAATGCCACAAAACAACTTTTGAATGCTGACAGAGAATATCAGGCACCCAGAAAGGCAGTCCATTGTCTTCGAGAGGAGGTAGGAGAAAATGTAAAAGACAAAAAGAGAGACAAAAGAGGTAGGGACAGAGATCCATCCCGGGAAGGAAGTCTTAAAAAAGAGAAGTTTCCAAACACCAGGAAACACTCTCTCCAGTGGGTCTGTGGTGAGCCTTGGAATCTCAGAGGGCAAAATAACCAGGAGGAAAAATAAATAAAGAAATAAAACCCACAGATTACGTACCTAACAGCAACTCCCAGTGGAGCAGCAGCCCAGACATGTGCATCCCCCACTAGCAAGTGGGGGCTGGACAGGGAGGCACGGGCTGCATTGGTAAGGGTAAGAATCCAGACTGTGGAGAGCACATAAGGAAGTGATTAGTGGCTAGCTTGCTCTCTCCCCTTTTGATTCCCCCTCTTCTCCTCCTGGTCACCTCTATCTCCCTCCTCCCTCTTCCCTTCTCCATGTAACTCTGTGTACCTCTCTGGGTGTCCCTCACTGTGGAGAAACTTTTCATCATTAACCTAGATGTTTTATCATCAGTGCTGCATAGATGGAGAAGTCTTGAGGCTACTGTAAGAATAAGATTGAAAACCAGAGGCAGGAGGCTTAAGTCCAAATCCTGAGAACACCAGAGAACTCCTGAATCCAGAGAACATTAATTGATAGGAGCTCATCAAATGTCACCATACCTTCACTGAAACCAAACATGACCCAAGGGCCAAGAAGTTCCAGAGCAAAACATATCAAGCAAATTCTCCAGCAACACAGGAACATAGCCTTGAGCTTCAATATACAGGCTGCCCAAAGTCAGACCAAACCCACTGACATCTCAAAACGCATTACTGGACAGTTCATTGCACTCCAGAGAGAAGAAATCCAACTTCACCCACCAGAACACCCACACAAGCTTCCCTAACTAGGAAACCTTGACAAGCCACCAGTCCAACCCCACCCACAGCAAGGAACCTCCACAATAAAGAGGAACCACAAACTCCTAGAATACAGAAAGGCCACCCCAAGCACAGCGATATAAGCAAGAGGAAAAGGCAGAGAAATATCCAGCAGGTAAAGGAACAGGATAAATGCCCACCAAACCAAACAAAAGAGGAAGCGATAGGGAATCTACCTGATAAAGAATTCCGAATAATGATAATGAAAATGATCCAAAATCTTGAAAACAAAATGGAGTTACAGATAAATAGCCTGGAGACAAGGATTGAGAAGATGCAAGAAAGGTTTAACAAGGACCTAGAAGAAATAAAGAGTCAATATATAATGAATAATGTGACAAATGAGGTCAAAAACACTCTGGAGGGAACCAACAGTAGAATAACAGAGGCAGAAAAGAGGATAAGTGAGGTAGAAGATAGAATGGTAGAAATAAATGAAACAGAGAGGAAACAAATAAAAAAGAATTTTAAAAAAGAGGACAACCTCAGAGACCTCTGGGACAATGTTAAACGTCCCAACATTCAAATCATAGGAGTCCCAGAAGAAGACAAAACAAAAGACCATGAGAAAATACTTGAGGAGATAATAGTTGAAAACTTCCCTAAAATTGGGAAAGAAATGACCACCCAAATCCAAGAAACCCAGAGAGTCCCAAACAGGATAAACCCAAGGCAAAACACCCCAAGACACATATTAATCAAATTAACAAAGATCAAACACAAAGAACAAATATTAAAAGCAGTAAGGGAAAAACAACAAATAACAGACAAGGGGATTCCTGTAAGGATAACAGCTGATCTTTTAATAGAAACTCTTCAGGCCAGAAGGGAAAGGAAGGACATACTTAAAGTGATGGAAGAAAATAACCTACAGCCTAGGTTACTGTACCCAGCAAGGATCTCATTCAAATATGAAGGAGAAATCAAAAGCTTTATAGACAAGCAAAAGCTGAGAGAATTCAGCACCACCAAACCAGCTCTCCAACAAATGCTAAAGGATCTTCTCTAGACAGGAAACACAAAAAGGGTGTATAAACTTGAACCCAAAACAATAAAGTAAATGGCAGTGGGATCATACTTATCAATAATTACCTTAAATGTAAACGGGTTGAATGCCCCAACCAAGACAAAGACTGGCTGAACGGATACAAAACAAGACCCATACATATGTTGTCTAAAAGAGATCTACTTTGAAACAAGGGATACATACAGACTGAAAGTGAAGTGCTAGAAAAAGATATTCCATGCAAATAGAGATCAAAAGAAAGCAGGAGTAGAAATACTCATATCAGATAAAATAGACTTTAAAACAAAGGCTGTGAAAAGAGACAAAGATGGACACTACATAATGATTAAAGGATCAATCCAAGAAGATAAAACAATCATAAATATATATGCACCCAACACAGGAGCACCACAATATGTAAGAGAAGTGCTAAAAAGTATGGATGGGGATATTAACAATAACACAATAATAGTGGGAGACTTTAATACCTGACTAACACCTATGGATAGATCAACTAAACATAAAACTAACAAAGAAACACAAATTTTAAATGATACAACAGACCAGTTAGACCTAATTGATATCTATAGGACATTTCACCCAAAAACAATGAACTTTAAGTTTTTCTCATGTGCACACAGAACCTTCTCCAGGATAGACTACATCCTGGGCCATAAATCTGGCCTTGGAAAATTCAAAAAAATTTAAATCATTCCAAGCATTTTTTCTGACCACAATGCAGTAAGATTAGATGTCAATTACAGGAGAAAACTATTAAAAATTGCAACATATGGAGGCTGAACAACATGCTGCTGAATCACCAACAAATCAAAGAAGAAATTAAAAAAAATCAAAATATGGATAGAAATCAATGAAAATGAAAACAAAACAACCCCAAACATATGGAACACTGTAAAAGCAGTGCTAAGGGGAAGAGTCATAGCAATACAGGCTTACCTCAAGAAACAAGAACAAAGTCAAATAAATAACCTAACTCTATACCTAAAGCAACTAGAAAAGGAAGAAATGAAGAACCCCAGGGCTAGTAGAAGGAAAGAAATCTTAAAAATTAGGGCAGAAATAAATGCAGAAGAAGCAAAACAGACCATACAAAAAAAAATCAACAAAGCCAAAAATTGATTCTTTGAGAAGATAAATATAATTGACAAACCTTTAGCCAGACCCATCAAGAAACAAAAGGAGAAAAATCAACAAAATTAGAAATGAAAATGGAGAGATCACAGCAGACAACACAGAAATACAAAGGATCATAAGAGACTACAGTTAGAACTGGACATGGAACAACAGACTGGTTCCAAATAGGAAAAGGAATACATCAAGGCTGTACATTGTCACCCTGGTTATTTAACTTCTATGCAGAGTACATCTTGAGAAACGCTGGACTGGAAGAAGCACAGCTGGAATCAAGATTGCTGGGAGAAATATCAATAACCTCAGATATGTAGATGACACCACCATTATGGCAGAAATTGAAGAGGATCTAAAAAGCCTCTTGACGAAAGTGAAAGAGGAGAGTTAAAAAGTTGACTTAAAGTTCAACATTCAGAAAATGAAGATCATGGCATCTGGTCCCATCACTTCATGGGAAATAGATGGGGAAACAGTGGAAACACTGTCAGACTTTATTTTTGGGGGCTCCAAATCACTGCAGATGGTGATTGCAGCCATGAAATTAAAAGACGCTGACTCCTTGGAAGGAAAGTTATGACCAACCTAGATAGCATATTCGAAAGCAGAGACATTACTTTGCCAACAAAGGTCCGGCTAGTCAAGGCTATGGTTTTTCCTGTGGTCATGTATGGATGTGAGAGTTGGACTGTGAAGAAAGTTGAGCGCTGAAGAATTGATGCTTTTGAACTGTGGTGTTGGAGAAGACTCTTGAGAGTCCCTTGGACTGCAAGGAGTTCCAACCGGTCCATTCTAAGGATCAGTCCTGGGTGTTCTTTGGAAGGACTGATGCTAAAGCTGAAACTCCAGCACTTTGGCCACCTCATGCGAAGAGTTGACTCATTAGAAAAGACTCTGATGCTGGGAGGGATTGGGGGCAGGAGGAGAAGGGGATGACAGAGGATCAGATGGCTGAATGGCATCACTGACTCGATGGACGTGAGTTTGAGTGAACTCCGGGATTGGTGATGGACAGGGAGACCTGTCGTGCTGCGATTCACGGGGTCACAAAGAGTCGGACACAACTGAGTGATTGAAGTGAACTGAACTGAACTGATATGCAAATAAAATGGACAACTTGAAAGAAATGGACAAATCCTTAGAAGAGTACAACTTTCCAAAACTGAACCAGGAAGAAAGAGAGAATCTTAACAGACCCATTACAAGAATGGAAATTGAAACTATAATCAGAAATCTTCCAACAAACAAAAGCCCAGGACCAGACAACTTCACAGCTGAATTCTACCAAAAATTTAGAGAAGAGCTAACACCTATCCTACTCAAACTCTTCCTGAAAATTGCAGAGGAAGGTAAACTTCCAAACTCATTCTATGAGGCCATCATCACCCTAATACCAAAATCTGACAAAGATGCCACACAAAAAAAAAAAAAAAAAGGAAAGAAAGAAAACTACAGGCCAATATCACTGATGAACATAGATGCAAAAATCCTTAACAAAATTCTAGCAATCAGAATCCAACAACACATTAAAAAGATCATACACCATGACCAAGTGCGCTTTATCCCAGGGATGCAAGGATTCTTCAAAATCCATAAATCAGTCAATGTAATACACCACATTAACAAATTGAAATATAAAAACCATATGATTATCTCAATAGATGCAGAGAGAGCCTTTGACAAAATTAAACATCCATTTATGATGAAAACCCTCCAGAGAGCAGTAATAGAAGGAACATACCTCAACATAATAAAAGCTATATATGACAAACCCCCAGCAAACATTACCCTCACTGGTGAAAAATTGAAAGCAATTCCCCTAAAGTCAGGAACAAGACAAGGGTGCCCACCCTCACCACTACTATTCAACATTGTTTTGGAAGTTTTGGCCACAGCAGTCAGATCAGAAAAAGAAAAAAAGGGAATCCAGATTGAAAAAGAAGTAAAACTCTCACTGATTGCAAATGACATGATCCTCTACATAGAATACCCTACAGACTCCACCAGAAAATTACTAGAGCTAATCAATGAATATAGTAAATTTGCAGGATATAAAATCAACACACAGAAATCCCTTGCATTCCTATACACTAACAGTGAGAACACAGAAAGAGAAATTAAGGAAACAATTCCATTCACCATTGCAAAGAAAAGAATAAAAAACTTAGGAATCAGTTCAGTTCAATTCAGTCACTCAGTTGTGTCCATCTCTTTGTGACCCCATGAATTGCAGCATGCCAGGCCTCCCTGTCCATCACCAACTCCCAGAGTTCACTCAAATGCATGTCCATCATGTCAGTGATGCCATCCAGCCATCTCATCCTCTGTCGTCCCTTTCTCGTCCTGCCCCCAATCCCTCCCAGCATCAGAGTCTTTTCCAATGAATCAACTCTTCGCATGAGGTGGCCAAAGTACTGGAGTTTCAGCTTTAGCATCAGTCCTTCCAAAGAACA